>NC_079878.1:14770500-17315500 GCF_029227915.1 Hydractinia symbiolongicarpus
TCATTAAGGGTGGTCTCAAGTAAAAGATTCGATTGATATGGCTTTAGGATTGGATTTTGACCAAGTTAAGGTAAATCACTGTATTGTCTCACGCTTGCATATAATTTCTGTTGTATTTTTTGGTAACGAATACATGTTGTTGTTTTTTAGTTAAACTGTGTTGTCATGAAAAATTTAAATGATGACGAAGTTGTTGATTTTGTTGAGCTCACCAGAGAGAAGGTAACGTGTAATGTTGTTATAATACCCTGAGGTGGTTGGCGAATGTAACGTCCAAGGGGTTATATCTGGGTATATGAAAACACTTACTTTTCAAATGATTGGCCACAGCCTGTAGTTCATGTTTGTCTATTTTGTCATATTTTTTAATTTTTACACTCTAACTCAATCGAAGAAACTTTTGCGTGAGAAGGTTTCTTGAATTTTAAGATTTATCTTTTTTTGCGAAGAGACTCTAAATCCTTTTTTCGTGGTGGATGGACAAATGATACTTTGACCTGTTATAAAAATTCACTGGTAACTAAGATGATGTCAATATTTGTTTTTGTATGTTAGCATGTCAAATTTTGTTGATTTAAGCATAGAACTTTCGTTATAAGTCATTATGTTCGTTGTAATAGTTAATTAAAGGGTCCATGACGGATAGACAAGATAGAAATTGAGAAAAAGGGAAGTTGAACATCTTGATCTGTTGCATCTCACATTCTTAAAGGAACATAAAATTCGATACTTCTGAAAAAACGTACATACATCGGTAACTCTTTCAAATAATTTTTTTTACGAATTTTAAGTTTTTCTGAAATTTATGATTCATTATTAAGTATACTTCGAGCGTGACGGATAGACGTGACGGATGGACACTAAAATGTCACAAAATAAAAAATCACTTAGGGATGCTTGTGAGATTATTTAGCAAAAGTAATTAGCTTTATTTTAAAAATTACGCATTCAAAATTTAGGGATATAACAAATTTACGTATCGGCAATTGATAAAAGAAAATAGGGTAGTATAATTAGAACCTTTTCAATATGTGTCCTATTACTGGTGTATGAAGTGTTGACTAGTTTTAAATTATGGTAGTGATGCTTTCTAGGAAAATTGACCTCTTCTATTTTTAATTCGTATTTTTAAAACAATAAAATTCCTTATTTCGTATTTTTAAAATTACTAATTGCGTATTTAAAAATACGAGTGTTTTTTAAAAAACCGTATTTCGTATTTTCTAAAAGTACGAAATTCGTATTTAAAAATACGCAATTCGTATTAAAAAAATACGCGTCTTTCTAAAAATACGCATTTCTAAAAACATGCTGTAGATTTAAAATACAAAGACATAAAAGTAATGTCTGGTTAGGGATCGTCTTCCAGATCGTTTCATTTTTGATACGAATTGAAACGACGAATTAAATGTTTTATATTTTTTCACGAAATTATATAATTTACTATGAAAAATAAAATGATTTTGAAACGGTTTTGTAAAAAAAGTTAAACGATTTGATGGGATTATGATGAGAAAACGTCCCTGTGAAGCCTTAAATTTGCCGTAATTCATTCTAATATTAGAGAAAACGTCCCTGTGAAGCCTTAAATTTGCCGTATATCATTCTAAAATTACGAGAAAACGTCCCTGCGAAGCTTTTAAGTTGCCGTATTTCATTCTAAAATTAGAGAAAACGTCCCTCTGAAGCTTTTAAGTTGTCGTATTTCATTCTAAAATTACGAGAAAACGTCCCTCTGAAGCTTTTAAGTTGCCGTATATCATTCTAAAATGACGAGAAAACGTCCCTCTGAAGCTTTTAAGTTGCCGTATTTCATTCTAAAATTAGAGAAAAAGTCCCTCTGAAGCTTTCAGTTGATATCATTCTAAAATGACGAGAAGTAATTTATCTATTTAGTTATTTAACCACTCACTTGATACACGTAACATTTTTAAAGATACGAAATGCTATTTTTTAAAATAGAATTTCGTATTTTCTATTTTTTAAAAATAAGAAATTCGTATTTTCTATTCTCTCTTACGTTAGACATGCCTTTGCAATGTAAACCGCATTCTTACATATTTCGCACAAACATCCGGATTGCGGAATATCCTTGTATACAAACTCAGGTTGCCCCTTTATAAACTCGTAGATTTGGCGAAACGTGATTATTTAGCAAATTCATCCACGAAGCCGTTGTTGTTAATCACTTTGTTGCCATTAAGAATTTCTAACAAGTCGTTAAGGTTATACAACAGATAACAGATCTGCGCCTACTGACTTTCTCCATTTACCTTTCCAAGGTATTATTGTTGGTTTTTCCCAGGTGTTTTATAAGTAATTTCTGGTCTGATAAAAAATTGTTCAAGCCGCATGCTTTCGTCATCATCGAGCTTGTTTTTTGGTCGACCGCTTTTTGTTGTAGTTCTATCCTCAATTTAAAGGTACTTGCCATGGACTTGACGGTTTCAACCTTTTCCCTTGATGATTTAGGTTTAGTTAGCCTAAGAAAAGTTAACTCTAGTGAGTTAGCTTTTCTAAGGCTCCTCGATGTCGCACTCCTTTACCAATTGCTGCACGACGGTTGCGGAGTTGGTGACGATAATGACTTCGTTGCAGACGATTGTGAAGATCCTGTGGTTGAGGATTGTGAAGAAAGTCTTGATGATGATGATGATAATTGGGACAAAGGAGGATTATATGCTGTCCTTTTCTTTTACGGTATGATGCCTTGGCAGATCTTTGTATTTGTAGCCGTTCAGCCATTTTTAATTGGATCGTTTACTTTTATGCTGAGGCGTCGTGTTTTTCTGTAAAGGTTGTCTCCATTTCTGACGGCGTCTTTATTTTTTTTCACGGTAACGTTTCGCTCTTTCCACTGCAGTAACCGGCATTTTCTAAAATATTAGAAAAGGAATGCTATTTCTCCTTAGAAAAGGAAATGACCTTATGTGCTGTGTGCGGTTGGGGCTATTCACGGGTCTTAAAAATCGATAAGGGAAACTTAAAATGTTTTACTTTTAACAAAAAGGAAAGAATAGTTTTTTTGAAAAAAGAGCGAAGAAAATATTCTTACCAGACAATCTGTCAATCAACTTTGCGGCAAAACAACTTGTTAAGCCCGGTTCAGACTTACTTGCGGCTGCGCTGCGCTGTGTTGCGGCTGCGTCACTCTTGCGCACCGTGTGAACACTAGTGGATTAAGTGACGCAAGAGCGTCGCGAGAGTGCCACAAGCGCAAGAATATCAAAATTTTTTGATATTTTTTGCGGTTGCGTCGCGCTTGCGGCACTATTGCGTCACATTTTTGTAATGTGAACGTGAGTCGCAAGGTGCGCAAGAAAACTTAAAACTTTTTCAAACAAATCAAGTGAAGGAAGAAGTGAACAGAGAGTGGTGGAATCAAAAATGTCGACTGAAAGTGAAGAAAGACTCGCAGAAGCAGTAAGAAAATATCCTGCTTTGTATGACAAGCAAGATAAAAATTTCAGAGATAAAAACAAAAAAAGATTAGCTTGAGCAGATGTGGCAAAAGAACTTAACAGAATGGTAAGATCCAAATATATGTTGAGATCATTGAACAAAAACAAGTTGTATTTTACAACGTTTTCGTTAATTATCCTAAGTTCTTTTTAAGTTTAAAACGATGGCTATGATACAAAATTTTTAAAAGTCTTGAGGGACATAAATGGTTGACAGAGGACTTTGATCTATCTTTTCGCCCATTTTATATCAAGAATATAACCAAACCATAGACAAATATTTTTTATGATTTTATTTTAGTTACCGAAGTCGAAAAAGCTTTTCGAAACTTGAGAAGCAAGTATGGGACAGGGAAAAAGAAGTGGAACTCTTTAAACAAAAGTGGAGCTGGTGCAAAAGAAGCGAGACGTCCTCCTCTTCTCGAAGTGCTAGGGTGGTTGGAACCATATATCGTAGAAAGAGGCACATCATCCAATTGGAGCACCAGTGGCACAAGAAGAAGATGACGACAGGGAATTATTCAAAGGAGAACAGTTTGACCAGGAAGAAGAAGATGGAGATATAGAGGAAGATGGAGGAAATGACGGTGACAACAAGTCAGTGATATCGGAACCAGTAACAAACCCACCACCTCTTCCGCCCAACAAAAGTAAACAAAACGTTTCGGATGTCACGGGAAGACAAAAATTCCAAAAGGGCGCAACTAAAAGGAAGGCAGAGTTGGAGACTGACTTAATGTATAAGTTGAGAGACAAACTTAGTTCAAGTAACACCGACGCCAAAGATGACGATCAGCTTTATGGTGATTTACTCGCCACAAAACTGAGAAAACTAAAGAAAATAAGTAAGATCAAGGCTAAACATGAGATAGACAACATTATGTTTAGATTCGAGCTTGAAGACGAGGAGAACGCGGTACCTGATCGACAGGCCCAAGCACAAGCAAAATTCTTTACAAAGGATGCAACAACAGCAATTATTAAACCATCAAGAGGTTTTGAGAAGCCCCCCACCAACTCCCTTTACCCCCATTGAGGCGTCAAGCCCTGTCTACCAGCCTCTTAATAATCAAAGAAATTTACCCAGTATCGATTCATATCGAAAAAACTTTCAACTACAAAACGGTACCTATGTCAACATGCTAGAAAATGATTCACAAGATCCGATGGCAAATGGTCATATGTTCAGGCGAATGAGAGGAGATATGGGTAACTGAGAAGAACTATATATTTTTATATTTCTTATTAGGCATAAAATTTTGTATAAAGTTAGGTTGTATCATTATAAGCTACGTATATTATGTAAATGTATCTTCGACTCCTTGGAACATGCTTTTTTTTAAACTTGACTTAAGCTCAGCAAAAATGTTTACTCTTTGTTTTGTGTTACTTTCCCTCTGCTTCGTACATGCTACCATTGCCAAGGTAGTGAGCCTTCCATAGAGTTAACATATGACTTTAAATTATCTCTAACATTAACAGCAGTATTCGATGGCCGAGATCCTCTAATGGGTGGGATATCAATTAATAAGCTACTATTCCCATCAGCGACCAACCTTCTCCATTCCCCTTCCTTGATCTCTCCCTTATCGTCCCAACTGTCAACAAAACCAGATGGACAATAAGCGGCACTACCCCCATTGAGGCGTCAAGCCCTGTCTACCAGCCTCTTAATAATCAAAGAAATTTACCCAGTATCGATTCATATCGAAAAAACTTTCAACTACAAAACGGTACCTATGTCAACATGCTAGAAAATGATTCACAAGATCCGATGGCAAATGGTCATATGTTCAGGCGAATGAGAGGAGATATGGGTAACTGAGAAGAACTATATATTTTTATATTTCTTATTAGGCATAAAATTTTGTATAAAGTTAGGTTGTATCATTATAAGCTACGTATATTATGTAAATGTATCTTCGACTCCTTGGAACATGCTTTTTTTTAAACTTGACTTAAGCTCAGCAAAAATGTTTACTCTTTGTTTTGTGTTACTTTCCCTCTGCTTCGTACATGCTACCATTGCCAAGGTAGTGAGCCTTCCATAGAGTTAACATATGACTTTAAATTATCTCTAACATTAACAGCAGTATTCGATGGCCGAGATCCTCTAATGGGTGGGATATCAATTAATAAGCTACTATTCCCATCAGCGACCAACCTTCTCCATTCCCCTTCCTTGATCTCTCCCTTATCGTCCCAACTGTCAACAAAACCAGATGGACAATAAGCGGCACTGTTAGTTAGACGGAGGAAATTGTGCAAACATATTGTGGCTTTAACTATCGTTTCTGCATTGTTGACATTTGTTTGCAGGGGATTCATAAAAACTCTCCATCTGGCAGCAAGAATACCGAATGCATTCTCGATTACTCGTCGTGCTCTAGACAATCTGTAGTTAAAAATTAACTGGTTCTCTTTTATACCCTGTCCAGGATAAGGCTTCATAAGCCACTGTTGAAGCGGGAAAGCATCATCGCTAACTAAATAAAAAGGCATTAGACCAAAAGTAGGGGAATTCTCAATATTTTCTGGTTCAGGAAGGTTCATTTCTTTTTTGAAAAACGATTTCCCAATTGCTGATCTACGGAAAACACCGCTATCATTGTTTGAACCATAATCTCCGATATCAACAAATAAAAATACGTAGCGAGCATCACATATTGCCATCAAGATGATACTAAAAAACCCTTTATAATTGTAATATAGGGATCCGCTATTTATTGGTGCTTTCATTCTGATATGTTTTCCATCTATGGCACCAATGCAATGTGGTAGATCCCACATGTCATTAAGTCCTGAGCAATTTTCTTCCATTCATCCAAAGCTTTTGGAGGGCGCAAATATTGTTCTTTAAGACAATTCCAAATAGCTGAACATGTTTCGTTTACAATACTGCTTATAGTTGATTTTGTTATACGGAATGAAAAGCTTAATGACTGCTGACTTCCTCCATAGGCAAGATAATGTAATGTAAAAGTCTTTCTGATGCTGAGATAGCTTTACGAAATTTCGTGTCTTTTTTGGAGATTTCTGGTCCGATAACATTCAACAGGTACTGGAAAGATTCCGGGGACATTCTCATAAACCTACAAGAGAGAAAGAGAAAGAGAGGAAAGTAGATTTTAGATTACTTACTTAGTTTCTTTTTTCAAAATTAAAGATACTGAAACTGGTTTTACTATCACTGCTAGTAATGGCAGTAATGGTTGGTAAGTTATACTTACTTGAAATAGGATTCTCGATCCCCCAAAGCCATTTCTTGTACCATGGTATGATATATACCACATTCTTCTCTTTGTTTGTAAATTTGCCTAACCCAAATTGATCTTTTTTTTCGAGCTTTCCTTTCAGCTTCTCTTCGAGAACTTCCTTTTAAAAGTATGTAGCCAAGATATATCAGAAGGTCTTCGTCGTCCATCTTGTTAAAATCTTTCTTATTAATCCTTGCGCAAATGTGAACGGCTTGCGTCGTTCTTGCGTCACTCTTGCGCCAATCTGAAAGAAATCTAACTGCGCATGCGTACGCCACTGGCGCAGCGTAGACGCAAGTAAGTCTGAACCGGGCTTTAGATCACTGATTTCAAAAAAGTGAACCAAAACATTCGAAACAAAAAAACGTTCGAAATCTACAATTCGATACCCCTGCATTGCTGCATCATAAAACACAAAAAAAAAATTTGTACAAATGCTTGTTGGGGTAAAAGAGTATAATTTTAACGCAAAAAGGCTATTATTATTGCTTAAGGGATTTATGATAATTCCAGCCTGGATTAAGCAATAGACCTATTTCCATATTCATTTTCGTTCTCCGGAACATATATATATATATATATATATATATATATATATATATATATATATATATATATATATATATATATATATATATATATATATATATATATATATATATATATATATATATATATATATATATATATATATATATATATATATATATATATATATATATATATATATATATATATATATATATATATATATATATATATATATATATATATATATATATATATATATATATATATATATATATATATATATATATATATATATATATATATATATATATATATACCAAAATACCGAATGACATGAAAACGAGATTAGTTATGAGGAAATATTAGTTTGCAGCGAAGTAGTGCAGATATGGTTTGTTTACTTGCATATTTGCAAAATTAATTTGTCATACAGATTGTTATATGATTTATGATAAGGTCTAAGCTCTATCAATTCATATTACTTACAAACTGTAAGTATTAAAGTTAACCATCACAATGCTTGATACAAATGTACGATTATTGACAGTCAGTAAGAGAGAGAGAGAGAGTAGTGACAGAGGGAGTGTGACAATTATATACATAATCACAACAGCCAATAGTTTCAAAATATAAGTTTTAAATATCATTTTACGCAACAAATGTTCTAAAATGATCTGTTGATTACTCATGCAACTAAGCTATAGCAACAATCCTGAAAAAAATACTTGTAAAAATGCTATAAGAAATTCCTGCCAATTCGTTACTCTTGATGTTGAAATCCCTTTATTGTCCCCTCCCTTATCCCCCAAAGTCTATCTTACTTTTCTCTAATACTCCAGGTTTTTACAGTACTCCTGTTAGCATAAGTCAAGCATACTCGATATTCAACATTAATCGTGGGGAATGGAGAGCTCAAAATGAAATTCCCAATAAGATTTTTCCAGGGTTGTAGCTTAACGCTGGCTCCTTTGGCTAGCTACCAGCAAGCTAATTTTAATTTTTTGACCTGATCAGAGTATTATGAAAAGCCACTGAGCGTTAGTACACTATATTACTGAGTTTTAGTTCTAAATTTACTTGGAAACATTAAAATAAAAATGTATTCACATCATTCTAAAAACGTCGCTAGGTTTTAGGTTTAGCTAGCTAAAATATGCCAAAAGATACGCCCTTCAAATTTGCAATATTTTAACTTTGTTTGTCGCACTACCACTACCAAAACCCTCTTTATAACTGTTAACTTCGATTATGTGAAATTGCCAGTTAAAAGCTGTAAAAATCAACATTTTGTTGATAGATTCTTCAAACTTGCATGTAAACAACCAACATCCCGAAATTTGCTCATAACTAATCTCGTTTTCATGTTATTCTGCATTTTCGCATGCATATTTCTCGGAACCAAATGGATATGGAAATAGGTCTATTAATTAGAGCTTGGAGGAAAGAATACGGAAGGAGAAACAACTTCATTTCTGTACGCTTTAAATGTATTGAATTTTCTATTGTTTTTAATTTCAAAAGAATCAGTGCGTGAGGTGCTCGACCGGGTCTTTTTCGCAAAAAAAATGATCAAATTCCGTATTCTCCTTTAATAGGGCCTAACTTTTTTCTATTGAAATCTGACTGTAACACGCTGCAGGCACGTGATTATTGTATGGAAAGTGTGCCTAATATAAGACGGTGAACATTGCTGGTAAAAACTTCAACAATACGTTTGAAAATAAGCGTTTAACCATGATATTAACCTATTTTTGCAGGCTTGAGTATACCACTTTGATCATGAAAAACAATATAGATAGATATGCGCCGGACGAGTGCCGACAAAATGTGTGCTGGATTAATATTTTCATCGTCAAAATTTGTTAAGGATGGACAAGACCTGTCTAATTTTGTTAAATTAGATGAAAAAATAAATACAGAACTCGATTTTATTCTTTAAAGTTTGGATTTTAACTGGAGAATCCAGAACAACTCAAATATTAGGCATATGATGAAGTGGATTTCTCTAAACGTCTATTTTCTTGTGTGTCCATCCGTCACAATTATACGAAGCTATCGAGGTACTTCTCGTTAAAAAAAATATGCTATATCATAAGTTAAAAATTTGGATTTTTTTGAAAAGGATTAACCTTATTAAAAAATCTAAAAATTAGTTTCAACTAAAAATTTAAAACTCTAGTTTTTTATGTCTATATTAACTTATTAATAGACTCCGAACCTTTGTCCCGCAAAATGTTTAAAAATGTTCACTTTAAAAGTTTTAATAAGAACAAACTTCTTAAATCATTCTTTGTAGGACATTCGTAATTTAACTATTCTCAGCAAGGGATTTTAAAGTTAATGAAAATGAGTCACAAAATCGCGAATTTTTCTTGCAAAAACTAATTTCAGATATCGTTAAATTGAATCCGCGTAAGTTTATCCAAACCATTTTGGACTTGCGACAGTTTTTCCGATTAAAGTATATGCATTTAACACCTGCCCTTAAAACGCTGCAGTGAACACGATTTGATGTAGATAAAAATTATTACTTTAGAATTCCTTTTGTATTTTAAAGTAACTTGTATTTAGAATTTGGATGTAAGATTTATCGAGTATATGCCGTTTGATGGTAAGTGCTGTTTGCACAGCAACTCCTGTACTTAACCAACATCAATCCAACGAAATGTTAGCTGGTTTAGCAAAGTGTGAACACTAAAAGAACATTTTTTATAGGTAATAAATGGAGCCTCCAGAAGTTTGTTTCTTATCGTGACATGTTAAGTCGTATACACCGTGTTTTTCCTGGTTTATATAAAATTTCAGACAAAGCGAACGATACATCAAAGGTAAGTACAAAGTTGAGTTTTTCAATTCATAAACATGTTGATCATTTTTTAGGAAGACTAATTTTTGTGGGAGAAAAAAATTAGCTTTCTAAATTTGAGTTATAATTGGCGGCCTAGATGGATCAGAATTATCCTCATTCTAAAAACTTGAAAAGCATTTTCATAAAAAATCCTTTAACGTTATGGTGGTGTGGTACTTTTTAAGTAATTCGATGACACTAGAATTGAATAATATGTAATATGTCCTGCAGGTAGAATCCAGGTCTTTGAAGTAATGACTACTGTTGTTTGGTTGTATAAAATGCGGTCAAATAGGTTTTACGTAAAAAAATTATTAAACTTTTTACTATTTCCAACAGGCATACAAAGTTGCTGGTTTTAAAGGACAAGTTGGTTTCATTACATCAATGAGTGAGCAGTTTTGTGGCAGTTGTAATCGGCTTCGTGTAACGGCCGATGGAAATATCAAAGTATGTAATAGCTATGTTGAAATGTTAAAGTGAAGAGTGACACTGATGATACTGGATTGGTAAAAGGTACAGCCTTACAGGTGTTTTCTTGATCAAATGGTTAAGCACTGATACACAATCTTTTAGGTATGCTTATTTGGTCCTAATGAAGTTTCGTTAAGAAATGCTTTGCGTAATGGGGCCAGTGAAAGCGATTTGTTGAAAATAATCTCGGTTGCTGTGGACAACAAGAAGAAACAACACGCAGGTCTGCCGGGTTTATTTACTTACTGCACTATATGCGTACCTCTTCTAAACAATGTCATGTGGAACTTCGAGGTTAAGACCCAATCCCTTCAGTTTTGGTATTATTTCTATCCGTTTGACGGTGAAAATGTCAAAAAAATCTTGTCATTCCAAAACGTTTTGCGTAGATATTCTTCCTCAAACGTTTTGCGTAGATATTCTTCCTAAAACGTTAGAAACTGTGATACCTTAGGTTATTTTATTTTCGCGAACTTTACCTATATTGGCGAGTTTCGCAACTTTTATTTATTTTCGCGACTTTCGCAATTTTTACCCTATTTTTGCCCTATTTTTGTGAGTTTCGCAAATTTTACCTATATATTTCCGAAAATTCTTTGAAAGGTCAATAATTCATTTTTTTTCTTTCGTTTTTTCTCTTTCTTCCTTAGTAAAGACACTTATTGACTAATGTCACTTATTGCTTTACTTTTTTCTCCTTCGCTTTGGGATGAAGACCTTAGCGATGTTAATATTCGGGTTCAAGAACCCATGAAAATCTCCTCCTTTGGATGCCAGTGGAGTTATTTAATCATATTTTTGTACCTTTGTATCAAAAAATGGTCAATTCGAAGAATAAAAAAAGTGAATTATCTAAAATTTACTCATTTGCGACAGTCTTCGCAAAAATCAAGTTCTTTGAAGAGCAAGTACGTTTGAAATTCATTTCGATATATTTTATTTTCCGTATTAATTCATTAGTGCATACAAATTATTTTATTTCTCAATGTATTTGAATGACTTATCTTTTATTTGAAAGCTGTGGAATGTTGACGAATTTTTTTACGTGGTTACGCTTTTTATAAGTAACACAAAGTTTTGACTGAGGCCGAATGTTCTTAGTTTATCAGCAGTGTTTATCAAGTTTTATCAAGATAACTTTTGCGCTATTTCAGGGATGTTTAACATTGCGAAGACCAAAAATCGTCCCATGATATTAGTTGGTGGCTGAGGTACGCATTTAGCATGACATAATTTGTAAATTTTTTGACAGCAATGTGATTGTTTTTTTTAATTATTTTTCTGTAGATCGAATCAAAGGTAACCTTAAAGCGATTAGATATTTCTCCAGCCTGCCTAATTACCGTCAAAATGAAACTTGGAGACAACTTTTAAACAGTTTTGCAATAACGAATGTAATGTTATCGAGAGGTCTGAGAACCAGAGCTGTCGAAAGCAACAAACCTCAAGGAGATCAAAACAACGGCGTTAAGAAACTTACGCACGTAAGAACGGACGGTAAAATAAACATGGTCAATATTGTGTCTAAACATGTCAGCGAACGCACAGCTGTCGCTTCTAGTGCAGTGACTGTCAGTAAAGAAATATTTAATGCTGTTAAAAATAATGAGCTGAAAAAGGGTGATGTGTTGACTGTTGCGAAAACAGCCGGCATAATGGCAGCTAAGAATACACATAATCTGATACCCCTTTGTCACAATATTCCAATTTCTTGTGTAGACATTGATCTTAATCTAAACAAACAAAATTATTGCATTGAAGTTGTTGCCACGGTTACATGCACGGGAAAGACAGGTGTAGAGATGGAAGCTCTTATGGCTGTGTCCATCGCTTCTTTGACAATATATGACATGTGCAAAGCTTTGTCGCATGAGATGACTATATCAACACGTTTACTTAAAAAAACTGGGGGTAAAAGTGGTTAAAAATGTAGTAAAAGTTAAATATAAATATGATTTTTTTTGAAAGCCTAAGGAGATATAAGAGTTAAAAAATTTTGATGACGTCAGGAAAGACCCGACAAACACAAAAATTTTAGCTGTTGTCTTCATCGTACAGATCTTGAAGCGCTGATCAAGAAAATGTACTTTTAACAAAGGATTGTAGATACATTAGGAGGGTTTAAAGGTTTTTTGATGACGTCATCAACCCGTCCATTCCAAAGGGATTCGGAAACCTAGGTTTGAAAAATTACCCAAATTGGTCCCAGGTTGTCCCTAGTTACCCACGCGGTGAAAAAACATTGACGTCACCACCTCGTTTCCAAGTTATTTGGCCTAAAGTTTGATGTTAAAGTCGTGTTATTTATGTCGCGCCGTAACGTCAGAAAATTTACCATCTGAGACAACTTTTTCGGCTACATCAAAGGAAAATAAACATCCACTGTGCATGTCACAGGCAGACAGACACACTTAGCATATCATTATAAGAGTCTGCCGGTAGCCCGTAGAAAAATCCACGGGGTCGCTCGTCCTTTATATATCGCATTTCGTGTTTCCGTAACACGACTATTTTCTCGCGCACAAACAGACAGACGGAATACGGCTATTATAATAGAGACTAGTCGTTAGCCCGTGGAAAATCCACGGGTTCGCTCGTCCTTTTTATAACGCATTGCGTGCTTCTCGCTATTGAGCAGCGAAGCTACCATTTTGCGTGACAGACAAACGTATACGGGTATTATAATATAGAAGTCGTTAGCCCGTGGAAAAATCCACGGGGTCACCCTTCGCGTTCGCTCGTCCTTTAAATTTACCCGTTGAAACAAAGTGGATAATAATACATCGCATTTGATATTCGTGTGCATTTTTAAAATTTCATGTTTTCGTTACGGGACGCGGCTGTCGCGGACACACAGACAGACGACGGCTATTATTAAAGAGACTAGTCGTTAGCCCGTGGAAAAATCCACGGGTTCGCCCGTCGCAGCTGCTTGACAGACAGACGTATACGGGCATTATAATATAGATGGTCGGGAAACCACAAGTGTGACCCGGTGTTGAACACTCTGTGGAGCGCTTCATAAGAGCCGTAAACTGTGTCACACAATCAGTTGGAGCGCTTTAGTACAGGCAGTATGTCGTAAATCAAGTGCAGTGCATACACCATTTTAAAAAAAATAACTTTCCCGCAACAATAACTGAAATAAAAACAGAGTTCTACAAACCGTTTTTACTCAATCATAACAAAAACAATCGGTCAATATTATTTAATTTTGCAGAATAAGTTTCGGCGTAAATTCAAAATTATTTGTGCAACCAGGTTGAACGCCTAGTACAGGCAAACAGCTTTGAACGCATCGGTGGAACAATTAACTCCTCATCATCTTCAATGCTAACCTTTTATATAGGTTGGGGGCTTGGTGATAAGGCTATTATAGCCTTCTTCTCGTTCCTGCCATTTTTTACCTCTCTAGCTAATATTTTTAGCATATGCAATCCTATCTTTAGATTATACGATATAATAGCTTAAGATTTGTATTTTATTCTTACGGAAAACTGTAAATTCTACAACGGCAAAATAAATTAAAAAAAAAAAAAAAAAGATGAAATAAAAACAGAGTTAAAACCGTTGTCACCCCGCCATAGCAACAACAGTCGTTCAATATTATTTTACAATGCGGAATAAAAGTTCCTAAAGTAAAAAAATTAATTGTGACACCGGGATGACCGCTTAGTGCAGTTAAACGGTGTTGCACAGGCGTATAGGGATAATACCCTGTTGAAAAAACTTTATTGCAGATTCTGTTTTAATAATAAAAAAAAAAAAAAAACAGGAAACAGTCCATTGGTAAAACTGGGCTGAGCAGTTAGTCCGGGTAAACTGTGTTGCACAACCGTGCCGGCGTGATTACTGAGAAAGTTTAAAGATTAATTGTCACAGTAGGCTGACCCCTTGGTACATGTAAACAACGTTGCAGAAAAAAAGTCTGTTGTCAACACTGGGCTAAGCGCTTAGTACAGTTAAACATAGTTAAACAGGCATATAGGCGTAATAATCCAAAAAAACATTGCAACTATGGCTTAAATAAAAACACAGGGAACACTGAACAAAATGGCGGACTGACGTCCAGTCTCCCTGTTCATTTTAACATAAAGAAAGAAAATGACTTTAAAGTCATTGCCTCGCCTAAGATAAATAAAACACTGTTTTTACAAATCGAAAGGGCATAGAAGAAGAAGAAAGAAGAACAGCCTGTTGTTACCTGTCCAGTTAAAACAATTGCTCAACCATTATATTTGCAGAGAAAAGTGTTCAGGAAAATAATAAAAGATGTACCTAACTGCATTTAGCATAAAAATTATTGCTTAAGAATATTGTTGTAGCCAAACTGCATTTTTATACTTTCACTTTTTAAGGAGCTAGCTAAATAGCCACAGCCTCAACATAAAAATAAATGTTGGCTAGGATAGAAAGCTCTTATACCAAACAGAGTAGCAATACGTGAGGCTCTAGCAGCTAGCTAGCTAATCTTCGTTCCTAGCCAAACATCTAAACTGGTGCGTTTAAGATCTGTACTTGGCTAAAAAGCGTAACAATATATTTATCCTAACATTGAAAACAAACAGAAAAAAAATATTACAAATATATAAAGCTTTTAGAAGATAAAAAAAGTCAAACAGGCCTACAAACAACAAACCTCACACACTGACCGCACACACGACCATTATCGAAATCAAAATGGCCTCCGTTCAGCGAAGATCTTGAATTCTTTCTGGTCGCGAAAATCTTTTTTTTTTAAGAATCAGGCGTCGTGATTGGTATACCACGCGCGAGCGGTCAAAACAAAGTCGGTAATAATATATCGCATTTGGTATGGGCGTGTAATTTTACAAAATTCGTGTTTCCGTTACGGGACGCGGCTTTCGCGGAGACACAGACAGACAGACGACGGCTATTATTGAAGAGACTAGTTGTTAACCCGTGGAAAAGTCCACGGGGTCACCTGTCCTTTATATATCGAATTTCGTGTTTCCGTAACAGACAGACAAACAGACGCACGAAGACGGAATACGTCCTTTCAATTTACCCGTGGTAACAAAGTGGATAAATATATGTCGCATTTGATATTCGTGTTTCCGTAGCACGATTTTCTAACTCAGCGGGGGGTCCGCGCGGAGACAGATAGAGGAAATACGGCTATTATAATAGAGACTAGCCGGTGTAATATATTTTTTAATAAATAAATTTCCACAACTTTAGCTGAAATGAAAACACAATTTACCACTCGTTGCTACCTGTTATAGCAAAAACAGTCGGCCAACCTCTATTATTTTTCAGCTAAAAGTTTAAAAATAAATATTACTCCGGGCTGAGTGATTAGTACAGGCAGACAATGTTGCACATCCATATTGATGCAACACCCTTTTTCAAAAAAATTTATTGCAACTTTGGTTTAAATAAAAAAACAGGCAACAGCCTGTCGTTACGCCCTTCCGCTAAAAAAATCCTTTAGCAATTTTATTTTGTCTAGTAAGTTTTCATAATTGTAATAAATGGTGTCGCTACCTACTGACGTATAAGAAATATTGATTAAGAATTTTGTTAGCAAGACAAATTGCATTTGGCTACTTTTTCTTTTCACCTAGCTAGAGAGCTAGCTAAAGAGCCACAGCCCCAACATAAAAATAAATAATAATATACCAAACTCTAAAAGAATAAGAAGAAATAAGGCCAGCTACACCTTAAGCAGGATGCTGCCTTGAAATCTACGTTCGTAGCTAGCTAAAATATTGAAATTGATTTGTTTCAGATTTACACATGGCTAGAAAACGTGATGATTTTTTTATCATAATATGTGAAAACATAGACACAATGAAGAGAGTATCTTAAACGTTGATAGAACTGAAATTTAGGCAGTTAAATAATTATACTAACCCAACCAAATATTTCTTTTTGCTTCAAGAATTTTTGATTCGCAGCTGAAGTATAATCTATATGGCGTCCTTGAACTCCGTCCATCAAAGAAACGACTCGTACCTTAACCCCCAGAGCTCGGTTTAATTAAACAAAATCCGCCTCGTTAAAAACATAACTGAAACGTAAATTTGAAGGAGTATCTAGCGTAGTTCATTAAATAATATTAAAATAAGTCTATAACAATATTTGTGATCAAATTCGTAACGCAGTCTTCATTCTTCACGGATATCGAGATACACACACAGCTGGCGTAGCGCTAGGTCGCGGGGTCAGGTCGTACTTTAAAAGTCGTGACGTTACGGCAATCGGTTAAAATCGGTCAAAGAAGAAGAAGAAAAAGAAGAAGAAAAAAACCGCCCGTTTTATTAAGATCTCGGATGTAATCCGAAATCTTAATAAATAGACTTCAATGATATTTGACAAGTTTTCTCAGGTTGGTCCCTATTTTTTTGTGACTCGGTCATTCTCGGTCAACATCCTCGTCAACATTTTGAGCAAACTTATTGATATGATTTGCTATACCCTCGTCAACATTCCCGTCAACATTTTAAGCAACTACATTCTACTGAAACGTGACCATTCATTCTCTTTGTTTGTGCTGCAGCATGTTTATTTTTGGCATTGGTAATAGATGACGATGAAAAAAGAAAGCGAGGCCCTACCAGTTACAGATCAATCAGTTTCTCTACTAATTCATCGTTCCATTTAAATTTTTGGTCACCAGCAGTGATAGTTGCTGGATCAGCTGAAGCAGTGACTTCCGCTGTGTGCTCTATGTTTTGATCTTATTTTCATACAAGTTGTGTATTAGAGAGTGTATTCAGAGAGTGTTAAAGCAAGTTTCTGTTTTTCACAATGCAGCTGGGGCAGCTTTTTGTGCAGGTTATGCAAGGTGTGAAAAAGATTTGTTTAGGTGTGATGTTAGGGTGGTGTTAGAGTTTGGTGTGACGTTAAGGCACCACGTGCAATGTAGTAAATATAAAATATAGTTTTTTGTAACAGCTAGCTTCCAACAAAACTAGTACAGTGAAGTAAAGAAGAAATATTTTTCAAGACATGGCTAGAGCAGAGCTAGCTCTCAAAAACAACACAAGGTAAAATATATATATAGCTAGGTATAAAAATACATATTGTAAATTTTATACATAAACGTTTGTTTTATAAGAACACCCAACTTGAAGGAAGCCCTTAAATGCTTTTACCTTTTTCAATTTAAAGTTTAAAAAAAATGTTCTTAAAATGTTCTTAACATATTCTAAAGTTTTGAACATCCAATATATAGTTGTTCTTATAAAAAACATGTATAAAATCAAAACAAGAATTTATTGATTCAAGCTTTTTATTTTAAATGAACGATACTGGCCAATTACTCCAAAAAAAGTGTATAATCGGAGAGGGAGCCTATGTCGACTGTGTAACCAAACAACAGACACAAAAAGCCTAAAAAAATATTTTCCAAAACTGGAAAGGAGCATAACCTGGGAAAAAAAATATTCCATAGCTGTCATGTCACAGTCAAAGAAGATGATGACATGGGTAATATGTGATATGTCGTAACTGCGAAAAGTTTGTTGAAAAATTCTGGAACTTTCAGCTATTTTATCAGCAAAATCAGAATAAGCAGCCAATTCCAGTCTCTCGCCATCCGAGATTGTCAGAAAGAGAAAAATGGGCCTGGGGACGAGGTTGCGTTGCTCAAAAAGTTGCCTCGATTACACGATCATATATTGTGCTAGCCTAGTTAACTAAGCTTTCTTCGAGGATATCAAATTTAATTCTGATTTTCTAGTGGTAAGAAAAATTATGCTAGGTTTCCTGGCTAATATTGTGCATCAAATTATACTTTCACTTCTTTTTCTTAAACATGAGCGAGGAGGATCTTGTCGAGGCTGCTGTAATAATTGCATGTGTTTTTAAAAAAAAGTGAAGAAAAAGAAAAACAAAGTACTGGGTGAGTAGCTTTGATTTTGGAATCGCGTTTAGAAGAGGAGAATGACTATAAAAATTACTTGTGAATGACGGCAGAAAATTTTGACGAAATACTTGGACTTGTTGGAAAAAATATAACGGATCATAACACAGTAATGAGAGATGCTATACCCACGAAACTCAAACTAGTGATCACAATCCGCTTTCCTTCTACTGGGGAATCAAATAAAATCTTGCAATATCAATTCTATATTTTTTCCTCTCTCTCCTGTGTGTTTCTTTATGTTTACATAACATCGGGTACAACGCGTTATGATTGGTTAATATCTCAATTTCAATAAAAGACAATAGGTTTATATCATAATATATCATATAAAACATAGGACGAGTTTTATCTTAAAAAATTTGATTATATACATATGCTCATATCCGTGCGCACTAACATTATGACTAGAGCGCACTAGAAATAAGCTTACTGCGCGCTAAAAAAATGTTTAGTGCGCACCAACTTGTTTATTCAACTTGTGCGCACTAAAAAATCGTTCACCCGAGTAAGACTAGTGCCGCACTAAATTGCGTTATCGTAAAGTATAGTGTTTATACATTTTCTCTCTTCGTAGCCATAATGGGAGCTCTAGCTATAGGTTTATTTAGTTTAGGTAGGGATAGACTGTTCGTTTTTTTTTTATCTAAAATTTCATCTTCCGAATGTTATATTATGTCAATGCTTGCCAGCGGTTCACAAAATCGAGGCTATCGTATCATCCAAAAAAGGTTTCTTCAACCTTAGATCATTCAACGAAACGCGTGCCATGCCTCTCTTTAAATTTCCATGCCGTTTGATATGATACTAAAACTTATGACTTTTATTTATTATTGGAGTATAACGACTGTATCTTCCTTTCTTCTATTAATTAATAATTCTAGTGCGCATTTGGCGAATGACCAAAATGGAATATTTGGCGGGGATTTAATTTG
Organism: Hydractinia symbiolongicarpus; assembly: GCF_029227915.1. Classification (NCBI taxonomy): domain Eukaryota; kingdom Metazoa; phylum Cnidaria; class Hydrozoa; order Anthoathecata; family Hydractiniidae; genus Hydractinia; species Hydractinia symbiolongicarpus. The sequence goes on from NC_079878.1 coordinate 14,789,898, forward strand.
GCGAATGATCAATTTTATAAAATTTGACGGGGATTTTATTTTGGCGAATGACACAAAGAAATGGGTTTTTATGTCTTGAAATGTTTTATAAATAAGAACAAGAAGCCCGATAGCTTGAAGATTTCCGCCATCAGCATAGATAATAAGTATATAGTGCGAGACTATCCTCAGAGAAAAAAAACAAAAACACCATGCCTGTTATCTGCAATGCAATCAAAGTTTAAAACAAAAAGAAAACAATAAAGTAAACCCAACGTAAATATCTGTCGTTCTGAGGACGAAATTGATTTGATGTAGCCCTTCTAGAAGATTTCGTAAACATCATGTTAGAGAAAGTCTAAGCCTGACTGCGTCATGATCACTGAAATATACATTTTTGACGAGCGTATCGACTTCAAAGGTGTTTAGAACATTCTTATGGACATAGATGTGGTCAATAAGTGAACAGCATTCTTTTGAAACCTTTTCTTCGTCATTTTAAAAAAATATTGCACCTGGAATTTTCACAATATCAAATAGTTTCATTATGACCAACTAAAAGACTAGAAAACCTATCCACATTGTTGTTTGGAATTAAAGTAAAGTAATCTAGTTTTGTGTCGCAGTATGAATTAAATGGTATCTGAGTTTCTGTTAGGCATAATAAATCACTTTCCATAAGAACGCGATCGGACTTACTATCATTATTTATGTTTGTTGTAGAATCTTGTATTAAGCAAAGTTACTATGATTGAATTTTCACTAATTACTCCTTTGATGTCAATTCTGAGTGTTCTCGCATATAATTGTATTGCTCGGTTGCTCGTGTGTCTGATTTAATAGCTGATCTGGAAAATGTCCCCGTTAAGTATACACCCTCTAAGCTTGTGACTCGACTTAATGCAACATAGATCTGTCCTGCGTGAAAGCTTTTTCGGAATTACGGTACTTTTTGTTTTGATCTAGTTTTCTCTTTCTACGAACGGAAAGCATAATGTTATCAGTTATCTGTTCAGTTGTCAGTATTTTAAAATATTGAGTTTCAAGACACCTTCCTTGACCAGGGGACACGTATATTTCGCGTATGTAGTTTTCAACTTCTTGTAATGAATCAATTTTTAAAAGGACTGATGTACCACATTCTGTTATTTGTCAAAACTATTTCGGCTATGAGGATCAAATAAATAAATAAATTTGTGGGTGCCCCCAAATTATAGCAAAACTAACGCCGCTTATAATGCCCAACATTCCTTGTCCTTTTTCGGAATGTGATGAATTATGAAATGTACGTAAAGTAGTGCTATTATCTGTAACAATATGAGAAATATTTTCTAAACTTGTATTTGTATGACCTCGTTTTCAACAGTCAAACTATTTGAGAGGTCACTTGCACTCAAGTACTGGTTTGTGTAACCTAGGCTCGTGTACAACTTTGTTCCTTCGCAGAGGATATGATCAAGATCACCTGAGTTCCAAAAAGGAACATTTTCAATAACCGACCAAGCGATCGCAAACAGGGAATTACACATACATTGTGTGCCAATAAAAGTTCCAAGCCTGACATCCCCTTAATGAAAAGATCCCTGTACCGACTTCAAAACAGAGTAAGACCCAGGATTAGTTTCAACATCACCGGAAAGTAAAAGAACCATACGGCAGCAGTTTCTATACGCGGGGTTCACAATAGCAGTGGTGGCGTGTGGCCAAGAAAAACAACCTTTAAAAACTAGAGAAACCTCTGTCATATTATTTAATAACCACATAGTTTCAGCGGGCTTAATAATTTCAGTAAGTTCACCAATAATTTCATCAGTAAGTTCACCAGTAAGTTCATAAATAGGTTTACCAAATAAATCTGAATATCTAATTGTCGGATTGTCTGAATATCTGACTTTTATCCTCTGTCGAGTTTCTGGTTTGTTGGTTGTTTCTGGAGTGTTGGTTGTGAATGTCGAACCTAAAAATAGGAAAAACTGTTTCATTGCGTGCATAATTTCTTCATGGCTAAATTTTTATGCGGCGATTTTATATTCTTAAAAATCGCTGCACACACAAATTTAAATTCCTTGTAATTTTTATTTCATCGGCAAGACATGTTTAAATTCACATGTTTGCGGGATTAGATAGAATACCAAGTCCTCACGGTATTCTATTTAACTTGGCAGACATAAGATGAGTTGTGGGGTGACGTAAATATTGTGATTTTCAGTTTTGCCATCCTCACGCATCACATAGACAAAATATATAAACAACATAAAAAAATCAAGTTAAAAAGTAGAAATTTGTTGAAATTTGCACTTAAAGCTTACCTCCCACTCTCCCAAATAAGTTATACCTACAAAAACGTTTACAAAATACTAGTTAGCCTGTTGAACTCTACGAATTCGTCGGTCCTACATATTCTGGTCTTCAGGTTAGGCTGTTGTATAAGTATATATACGGGTTAGCAATGACCGGGCCTTTTCATGAAAATTTTGATATGTGTGTGCCAAAAAATACCCCTCAAGTATTTTAGGTGTGCTTTTGGGTGTGTGCACTGGTTAAATTCTTATAAAATTTGTCATTTTGCATGTGCTATCAATAGCACGCCTAACCCATTTTGTGTGTGTGGAGGTGTAGCGTGCTATTGCACGCCTCTCCTTAAAAGACCTGAATGACCCGTCCATATAGGAAAAAAATTTAGAAACTATATAATCATGTGCTTTCTGCAAACTCTTAAGAAGATACAAGGGTTTAAAACTTTTTCTGATACAGTAAAAAACAGCCAATGTACACAAAACTTTATCCAGAATTTGTTTACCTATTGCATCTATGTATAGCGTGAAGCTCTGTTCAAGAAAATGTCTCGGATCATGTGATTTTGACAAACGGTTAATGAGATATAGATACAGGTTTTAGAATTTTGCCGACGTCAGCAAAGTTCTTCTCCAAAGAACAAAAAGATTTGTATACTCGTTGCCTTCATCGTAAAAATCTGAAAACACTGATCAAGAAAATGAATAGACTTGTGATGACGTCATCAACGTTTTGATTCTGACATGGGTTGAGGGACCCCGGTTCAGTTTTTTGAGGGTTTCAAAAATAATATTCACTTTGCTGGGCACAGACGGACACAACTTTTGTATTATCTATTATCTCTTTAATAATACCCGTCGTCTGTCTGTCTGTCTGTGTGTCCGCGAAAGCCGTGTCCCATAACGAAAACACGAAATTTTTATAATGCGCATCAATACCAAATGTGATATATTTCTGTCCACTTTGTTGCAACGGGTTAATTTAAAGGACAGGCGACCCTGTGGATTTTTCCACGGGTTAACGGCTAGTCTATATTATAATACCCGTAAATGTCTGTCTGTCACGCAAAATGGTAGTTTAGCTGCGCAATAGCGAGAAGCACGCAATGCGGTATAAAAAGGACGGGCGAACCCGTGGATTTTCCACGGGCTAACGACTAGTCCTCTTTACAGCTGTATTTGTAAAACTTGTTGTACATATAGAAAAAGTTCGTTATTTGGGAAAAAAAATTTCTTCTTCTTTTTTTTAATTAAAAAAAACTTATTTTTTATAAATATGGCGAATAGTCAGTTATCAAAGCGAATAGTCAGTTATCAAAATTTAGCAGGTATTTAATTTGGCAAATTTCGCCAAATTTAATCCTCGCCAAAATTTATCCCCTTAAAGTAGATTCTTTATAAACTTTATTCATGGTTCTGACCAGATTCATTATGACTTGGCTGTCATGTTGGGTTGGTGGTATTCGGCTGAATACTGGTCTTCATGTTACATATTTAACAAATTGTAATAAGAGCAATGCAATCACCCGATTATTTAAAAATTATGGCCTGTAAGAATGTTACAGTTGCAGCTACAGAAAATTATTGTTGTTTTTTAAATTCACAAATTGTTTTGTCAATAAGTAGTATTTCTATAAGTATCACCAGTAATATTATTTCTATAAGTATTGCCAGTAATATTATTTCTATAAGTTTTGTGGATTGTTATTCCATGTCAGGTATAACTATGGGTATTGTACTTTACTTGTACCTAAAACCAATGACAACTGATGTAAAAATATTTTTTTTAAAGCCGTTAAAAAAGGCAAAATGTCCTAGAAACCTCGTTCCCAGCGCTTGTCTTTATTTTTATATCGGAACAGCCACACGAACATGTTTGTCCTGCCGTCCCAATGTTAGATAACATGCAAGATGCCCTGGGGACAAGGTTGGGACACTAGGTTGAAGATCTATTGCGGAAACAATTTATATGCTTGAATATGGTAACGTTCCAAATGCGAATCACTAGCACTTTTTTTTGTTTTTACTAGAAATAAATTAAAATTATTTAGGTAACCCACCTAAATTATATCTTAATTTTTCCTGTCATGTTCATTAACTGCAACTTAAAGTCAAACGAGATTTGGTCGCTATTGCTAACAATAAATACTTGTCCCAACTCAACATTGATGATTTCCGTTTATTAATAAGAAACCACAGAAATATTCCATCGTGAAAGTTAAGCGCTGTATGGCAGGAAGTTTAACATATCGTTATTTCTTCAGTTTATACTACTTAACAGTAATTGTGATAAATCGTTTAGTTCGGGATGAATGAAGCTTGTGTCGCAATCATAACCATATTAAAAGAGGTAAAAATGTTTTGGAGTATGTAAAGTTATAAAGTCGCACAGGAGAAGAGTGTATTTATTATTGGACATCAAACTTTTGCAAGAACTGAAGATATGTGAGAACACCACAATTGTTTTGCAGACGACCGGCGTTAAAAGTTCATTGCCATTGTCAAATTTTATGCAGACTCGAACTAATATTCAAAATAATCTGAAATGTGAGAATGGGCGGGTGATTTTTCTCAGAAGGGGCGGGTGATTTTCTTCAGAAGGGGCGGGAATCGCCAATTTATTTTTTATTAGTCAAGGGCAGTGGCACAATAATTTTCTCATGCTTTATTTGTAAGCAATATATTCATTACTTGATTGAAAATATTCGAGAACTCATTAAAGCTTACAGTTGAATTTGTAGGGTTTTTGTATTTAACAAATACTGACTGTGAAATACAAATACCAAGGAACGCACAACTAAGATTTCATGGGATTTTTTTCGCACAAAATCCTAGGTAATGCTTTGAATTCTTTCGTAACACATCATTTTTGTTAAAATAGATCGATGTACAAATTAATCACCTCGTCTCCCTACACTAGCGCACTTTTGCGAACTCAGGAAATAATATCTTTGCGTTGTAATATTTGCCGATGAAAAGTGTATCGTCAAACTTGTTAAACCTGCATAAAAGCTGTTATTCTACTGCTCGGGACAAATGGGCTATAAAAGTTTTCGACCTTGTGAGGAGATGGAAATTACACAATGACAGGCTGGCCAGTTTTGTTGCGAAGGAAAACGTTGCAGTGGCAGTGAAAAAAAATGTAATAAATAAATAAACACGTGATCTAAATTAAACCTAAGAAAACAGAATTTTGTGGAGATTTTTGCGTGTCTTTCATTTTTTTCTTTAACCTTCGTTTCTGTTCCTTAGAAAACGATTGTTCGCTGACACTTGCTGCAGAGACCCCTTCTGATATCACTTTAGGTTTTGATCTTCTTCGTGGTATAGCTATATTTTGTAGAGAAATACTTTTAGAAGACATATTATTGTTCGCCTCATCGGTACTGTTTTTATTGTTGTTGGGATTATTAATTCTATTTTGACGCTTACGATCTAGTGACTGAGAGCAAAAGTCTGTGTTTTCACCAATATCAATATCCATCAACGTAAGATTTTCAAGACCCGTCGTCTCAGTCTGGTGTAAATTGTTCAAAGATTTGATGTACATTGCATGTCGTTTTCTTAAATTATTCGCAAGTATATTTTCAGGAATAGATATTAAGTTTCTATCGGTCAAAGCGGATGACCTCGGTCGGTGTTTCAGACTGCGTAATTTTCCTCCAGGTCTGAGAACTACACTGTTCACTTCATGGGTGCGACTATCATCTGAGTAGGAGCTTTCGATCAAGCTTTCCTCCGTTAATTCATTAAAACTACCAATGCTGGAGAGCGAACTTGCTCCGTCAAGTAATGGCTTCAAATCCTCATGTAGTCTCTGCAAGGACTTTGGTCTGCGAATTGATAGCGCCCTCTTCATCGTAGGTGTATTTTTAACAGACGTATTCTGATTGTTTTTAAGTGAGTTTTGTGTGTTGTTTACCGCCATTAAGTTATTGCAACTTAAATACTTTTTTTCGACTCCTCTCATCTCGTAAATCTGAAAGCTATGCTTCGTCGTCGTTATTGTTGTGTCGTTGTTTCGAGAAGTCTCCTAAATAAGAAACAAAGAATTCGTAAATACGAATACCGCTATTTGTTGAGTGACCATAAGAAATCTGCTGACTATTTCCTCTTCTGTCGAAACATTCAACACAGATAGCTACTTAATTCAAAATATATGTTAAAGGTGATTAACTGCTTTGGACAACGGTCGTTATACAGAAAAGACTAATCTGTTAAGAAAACAATATTGACCTAAAATAAACATATTTACATTAATCCGCAAAGATAAAAAAAATTAATTTAAAGAGGATTTTTTCTTAAGTCAAATATTTAATTCCATTTTATTATTTTGGCCACGTGTTGTACATAGCTGAGTTGAATATACTCTGTAGCGTTTTCTTGGATGAATTTACTTTTTTTGTGTTACATACAAACTCAGAACTGCAAGAAAGGACTTGGAACTTTCATATTTTCTTCTTCTTAAATTTAAAAATAGTCAATTATTGGCGATTCAACGTTTAAGATGCGACAACGCAATTAAGACATACGACACCTTGGAAAAGAAAATTTAGAGAGATAAAATTAAAATTTTAAAAGTTTAGAGTGTCCTCAAATTGTTCTACATAATTTGCATATAGAATGGTGCGTTTGAAAGAATTTTAATACATTATAGAGAACTTTACCATGCATTTATTGCGCGAGCAACGAATTATGAATTGATTGTAAGTATCGTTTAAAAGAAATCAATAGATTTCCCTACTGCGTTTGGCTTTAGGAGGTCAATACAAAAGTAAGCAGCTGAATAGTGTGAATTATGTTGATGTAGATTGCAGCTGAAACCATGATAATAATGATAACTTAAAAATATAACTTGGCCACACTACTCGAGTGTTTTTCATCGAATCACATCATGGATATACCAAAACAGTATATCCATGGTCACACCAACTAGCTCAATTTTTAATTTACTTTCTCTATGAACTTTTTCCTAGAAAGACGAAACTATTGAGTTGAAGCATTTACGAAAACAAATATTGAACCTCTTGACAGGCTGCCATCCAGCGTGACTTACTGATTCTGACAAAATAAGCACACGTGTTTCTCTATGTACAACGGTTAGGGCGTGGATTACACGATGGAAAACAACAGAAAAACATAAGAAAGATTAGTTGTAGGAAAATAAAAATGAATACAGATTTATATAAAAAGATAAAAATAAAAACAAACAAAAAGTATTGCCATAAAATGAATAAAATAAAAAAATGTGGTTAACAGCTAACTTTCTTACATTTTGATTGGTTCATCAGAAAACAACCCACGAGACTCAAATAATTAAAGCATACAGAGAAAAGAAGAAATGAACGTACTGTAAAATGTAAGATGAAACGTTTCCACATTCTTAATCCCATCTTTCGTTATTTTGCTATCCACTTTTGCATCAGCACACATAAATACCGTTAATGCAATAGAATGATGAAGTGTCAACATATGCATGGATATGTTTGAAATGAACTTTCCGCTTTTCCGTTTAATTAGCAATATACCTCCTCCACCACAGGCTTAATTTTATTTCGCCCGTGCAAGCAATTATGATGGGAAAAGATGCAAACGTAGGAGAGTGTAGGTTTTAAAAACTAATCCCAGTCTCCTGTCGACGGAAATTTCTTATTTTAAGTTAAGGAATCGTAAAAATATAAAGTATGTATAAGCGAATACAACAAACAAATTATTTTTTTGAATGAAAATTAAATTAATAAAATCCTCCAACGATTTACTTTTCCCGGTTAATTAACAAAAATATTTGACGTCAGCCGTTTCTTGTTGCTTACTTTCCTTGTTGTAGATTTCAGGCTAACAATGGTAAGATCAATACATATGTTTTAAGCCATCCGTTATAAGAACAGCCAGTTTATTTTAAAAACTGTCTCCCTCTCAACATTGTAGTTTGAAGATCAGGAAACTTTTTATTAACTGTGCCTTAAGAATATACAAAAGCTGGTTTGTATTAAAAAATGCTTGACATTCCCGTAGGTATAAATCGTTTTGTACATTTTTTTTACTCATCATATAAGTACATTTTATATTAACTTTATTTCCAAAACTTATTAATGAGATTGCAAAAAATTAGTATCTGCGAATAAACTATTTTAGAACCATTTTAAAAATTATCGAAAATAATCCCGCAGAAACCAGTACTCGCGGGTTGATCTAGATAATTACCACCCCCCTCGTAACCAGGTTGCAACAACAGTGTAATGTGAGCGTCGTTTTAAGCAACACACTATGATCAAAATTAAGAGCTCTGGAAACGAATTTAAAAATTAAATGTCACATAACGTATATGTACGACCAACTCTTTGAAAAGTCAACGAGTGGAATTAACTTAATCGAATAGCTAGACTAAACAGGAAAATTGAGGGGACAAGAGGTCATCACAAAGAGTAATCCATTTCCTTGGAAGACATTTCAACGTATCACCTTCTGGCCTCCCTCCTTCCTCCACCTTTTGGTCAGGGCACGCTTAGACATCGGTAAATGTGAATGACTTTGAATACCATAATGTCACGCCGCAAGTGGAGGAAATCGTCAAGTGATATTAAAACAAATGAGCACGGATTAAACGTTCAATTATTTAATGAAGAGTAATTGTAAAGTAAGTAAGCACATTACCTTGTGGCTTGTCTTGTTTTTCTTTCTTGATTGAGGTTGGAGGAGTAGAAAGCAATTTTTTTAGAAGTGCGATCAAAAACTTTTTCATAAAAGCAGCAATTCTCAATACAATTTTATTACACATAATAAGCATTCTCAAGTTCTCGGAAAATGTATTTTCTGTACCATTTACATATTTTTTAATAATAAATTCCCCGTTCCCTCTATACGGCTAATTCGCAATGCATTATGGTAGTTGTATTCCGCGAAAACGTAAACAAACCATTCGTAGTAACAAAAATGGCCGAACAAGTACACTTCATCCTTAATTCTACTCAAAACCAAAGCGATATACAAAATTCTAATCAAGACAACAGTTTTTTTCAAAACTTGGGCTCTCCTGCAAGCATTGGCTCAAACTTTTCATCAAGTTCAAGCTTTTTATTGCAAGCTAAAAGTAAAGGAGGAGGGATAACTTGCTGTGTACCTCTCTGTCAAAACAACTCAAAGAAGAATCCAGACTTATCTTTTTATGTCATTCCTAAAGACTCAGAGCTTCGAAAGAAATGGCTTTTTATGATCAGTAGAAAGGATTTTGTACCTTCTACATCGCATAGAGTTTGCTCTGTTCATTTCACTGGTGGAAAGAAGACATATATGAACAATGTTCCCACAATAGTCCCAAAAACTATCAAACCAACAGCTAGCAAACCAAGAAAAACTCTCAACAGTACAAACTGTAAATTGCAACTATTTTCTCCTGTGAGGGCTACGACAAATGACATTGCTGCAGAATTATCTGTGGAGGAAGAGTTAAAACAAGAGTTGGAAAAATTGAGAGCCGAAATTAGTTGTATGAGAATTCATGAAAAGGAACTTGATCAAACTATTGAAAAACAACAAGCCACTATAAGTGACATAGCATTTTCAATTGACCGGTTTAAACACAATGAAGCACACTTTAAGTTTTATACCGGATTCGAATCTTATAAATTATTCAAAGCAGTTTTAGAATATTTACAACCAGCTGCAAATAAACTAATATATTGGGGTTCAAATACTAACACTGAAAATACAAAAAATATAAACTCTACAAAACGAGGCCGATCACGATCATTGAGCGCAGAAGAAGAATTCTTTATGATACTGGTTCGAATTCGATGTGGACTTTTGTTAGAAGATATGGCTGTTCGATTTAATATGTCGACAAGTCACATAAGCAGAATATTGATTACATGGACAGATTTTTTACATTCACAATTCCGTATGCTTCCAATATGGGCTTCAAAAGAAACAGTACAAAATAGAATGCCGAAATGTTTTCAAAAAAGTTACCCAAATACCCGTGTCATATTAGATTGTACAGAAGTATTTGTGGAAATGCCTACGTCATATCGCACACAGTCCAGTACCTTTTCAAATTACAAACACCATAATACAGCAAAAGGATTAGTCGGAATAGCTCCTGATGGATCAGTGACATTTGTCTCTGATTTGTATGGTGGACGCTTTTCGGATAAACGAATAACAAAAGATAGTGGTATATACGATTTGCTAGAGCCTGGGGATTCTGTGATGGCTGATAGAGGATTGTCGGACGTAATTCAACTGTTTCACTGTTTGTCTGTTCAAAATTAAATTCTTTTATAGATGTGTCATAAAATGATGATGGTTTATAGTCATTTCCTTGTAATAAATATGCCATTGAAGTTCCTTGCCCTATTTCAAATAAGTCTGTCGCTAATTTTTTGACTTTTTCGGTTGAGGGCTCATGTGCAAACAGTGGTGTAGAACAAAATTTTCTATTTCCTGTGACCAACGGTCTTTTGCGACTTTCATTTGTGTCTTTCGTAAGGTCTGCTTTCTCGAATGCCATTGCAGAAAATTTTATTGGTGCAGAATTTGCACTTTCTCCAGGTACATGCCATTTTTGTAACAAATCTGTGCATGTCTTGTCATCAGGGACAATTTTTAAGTCCAACTGTTTGTATTCAACCAATTGAAATAGAACTGCTGCGACATGCTTACAGCATCCTCCTGCTCCAGCTTTACATAAACATTTCGCATACAAAATATCACCACTTCTTTGACACAGGTGGACATAAACAGAATATTTTTCTCTTTTCATGGAAGCAGCTACAAAACATTTCACAAGAAAAGTTAATTTTTCAGCCATAACATTACTTTTAACTCTCACTTTCTTCACGTAGCTCTCCTTGAATAGTTGGTATCCAAGAATTTTATGCTTTGTAGCACCCTTCGGCTTGCTATCACAGCTATTTCCAAGAACTAAATATTGGTGAATTTTCTCCTGGGTGATCGAAGGCATAGCTGCAAGATCAGTTGACCATTGACTTATATCTTCGTGTGTTCTTTCCTCCACTTCTTCGTCCCTCTCGGCATTTGTTAATTCTTTAAAAACAGGTCTTGGTACCACACAAGAGCTTTGAGAAAAGCTAGGCCCAAGATCTGTAGAGCTTAAAATTATATCTAAATCTGTATCCTTATTTATTACTTCCATTTCGACTTCTTTCACTCCTAAAACCTCACTAACTAACAATATTTAAATGTTTACATCAATAACACGGGTTTTGGATAAGGGAGATAATGATTTTCTTGAGGAGATTTGAAAATTATCACAAACAATAACGGCTTTTTGTTATTATCGCCACAATAAAAAGAATGCTGTTATTTATTTACAAACTCTCGCTTCTGGGAGGGAAAACTGTAGAATACAACTACCATAATGCATTGCGAATTAGCCGTATAGAGGGAACGGGGAATTTCGCTATACTGGTTAAACATAGTTACAAGAAATCTGAATGAAAGGTATCTCCTTTAACAAATGAAAAGTCTGGGACGTTTTTAAGTATTTGAAAATTTCAGCCTATCAAAGTCTCCCGTTCTAACATTGTTCGCTTTGTTATAAAAATTGTATCAAAAAGGGAAATAGTGTGATAGATTTGGCCAGAAAAGTATAAACATAAAATGATGTGGAAACCGGTTTAACGAAAATAGAGAATGATGATAAATGTTCACGAACATGAAATGTTTATGTCTTAGTTTGAAACTTGGAAAAAGAAATTGTTCCTGTAATAAAGACGAAATCTTTTTTGGTACTCCTGTTGTTTTCACCTTGTCATTATTAACAGCAACAACAAACAACAACTTCAAATTTTTTTTTGTTGCAGAATATTATCCCATCTTGCAACAAATCGATCAAGCCAAACATGGAAACGTACTTCAGTCTAACACGTGTTTTGAGCCAGCTTTAGCTATTATAATAAAATACTTTCCTATTAAGAACAAAATGGTTCTGAACCTTACCAAAATTTTTATGTGTTTAGCCTCTTTTCCAAAGTGTGTAAATCGCTTGATTCTCATCTTGCTCGTCATAGCAAAGTCTCTCCACACCACACCACTTCACATTAACTTACAATCAACCAATTAATCAAACAGATAAATAAATAAACACAACAATTACAGCGGATGCTTATCATACATCATGACGTCACAGGCCACTCGTAAGTCAACGTGTTAAACATCCACCTTCTGGTTGGTGCGAAAAATAGATTATAGCACTATATTTTACCGGGAGGTACGAAGTGACTTATCACTGTAGGTTTTTAGAAACCACTATGAAATTTGAAATATTAACTTCTTTTATCCGAAGTCGACATATTTAAGATGACCCTGTCAGCAAGATCATTCACGTTTGACAACGCAACAAAATCACCCGTCGCTCCGCTTGATGTTCATATTGTTGTGATTATTTTTATTAAAATATCAACTTCGGCGTCAACAAAATGACACTCTAAAAAATGACAGATGATTAAGAAGTTGTTCTTAGTTGTTGCTTCTAACGTTTGTAAGTTTTAAAGACCCCCCCTAGCGGTATACAGGTTACCTTGATCATTCAAATAATTTATAATAACCCGTGTGTCGTAAATTTTTCGATTTGTGTCCATCTCTGCTGATTATTCAAATGACTGAAAAGTAATGTGTAGCATGATGCAGAAAATACCTTTTGAAAGAAAAAGATTAATTTAGAAAAAAATTTGGAGTACATTCCCGTCCTTAAAATATTTTTTAGTTAATTGAAATAAACATAAATATCTCTAGTCTCGCTGTCTTTCATGAAAAATAAGCTGTTCGTAGCTTTTTAAGAAATATTTTCAACTTAAACCTTAAAGCATGTACACATTTCTCATAAATGGCAAAAAAAAAACCTCAGTTAAAGTCAAAACAAAATTATATTGTTTACCTTAATGCTGACGTCATCCATAATAGTGTCAGCGGATATAGCACTTTTCTTTGGTCGATAAAATAAATAGGGTAAACTCTTCCATTTCCGTAGCTCTTTAAAACCCTTCATGTATGATTTGTGTGTGTTTTACACAAAGCTACCAATGTAGTACAGTTATGAAGCGCGTCTTGTTCAAACGTAATTGTTTCGTACATAACTTTGTATTATATTAAGAAGTTATGAAATGCACCCAGAGAGAAATTAAGAAACAATAGGGCAGAAAGTAATTAACGATCAGTTCGGATACAATTAGCGAATGTGTAATGAATGTTGGGTTGTTTTTACTTGTTCAGTTTTTTTCGTAACAGGATAACATGACTGCAGAATTATCTGAAGTTTAAAAACACAATTGTGTTTTTGTCTCGATTAATATACATTACTAAGTATTTTTAAAACGACAAATAAATTAAAAAACAAATAAAAAACAAACATCTTTAGGTCACATATGCTTATAACTAATTTTTGGGTTGATCGACGGCAATATTGTTTCCAGGACCTTTCCATCTCGCCGTCCGAAATTGTTGGTCTACTACTACTGGTCTAATACTGATTTTTCTTAACTTTAAGTAATAATTCTAAGTTTTTAATATTTTCATAATGGCCCTTCATCAAGAAAACAAATATCACAAACGAACAACAATGACTCATACCAGACCACCAAGTGTCGTCACACATCCGATATTAAACAACTCTTGACATTACCTTTTCCGAAATGAACACAAACTATCATAATTTCTCATGGTTTTTGTAAGAAATTTCAACAAACAAACTCGGAACACGAATATTTAAGCCTGGGTAACACAAAGATTTGTTGCTGCCAAGTGAAACATGATTTGTTGTAGAATGAAAAACAAACATGGCGGTCAACCCTTTTTCTAGAACTTTTGAATAAAAACAGAACTTTTTTTCAGATTACAACTTCGTACTCTTCAGAACCAAAAAAAAACAAATATGTTCTCACCGGATAAACACGCAAACTACAGAGCTCGTAAGAGCTGACAGGCCGTGATTTCCTGGAACGTGTTGCACGGAGCTGCACATAAGCTGGTGATGACATGACAATTGATGTTTGTTTGTTACCTAAAATTTAGAAAAAAATATAATCTCCACATCCTGCTGAGATCGTGTGTACAATAAGTCAGTCAAGAATACACATTTCTGTATGATTGTCACGCATACTACAGAGTAAAGTTAGAGAAAATTTGAGGATATTTTTTTCTAAACAACTTTTAAGAAGATTAAAGGACTTTTGAGGGGGAGGAGGGAGGCCCCTGCAAGCATAAACATTATATGCTCATAAATATTTTTCACCGTCACCGTGTGTTTTATTGGGCTTTCCACAGTTGTTATTAATTTAATAGCTCATTTTTTTTCATGTAATTATGCTGGTTGCGCATTTCTCCCTAGTCACATCAATATTAAGCAGAATTAATTAAAAAACAATTCCGTTAAATTAGCGGAAATTTCCACGCCTCTTTCTTTTTTACTTCATAATTTGAAAATTCCATTCTAAAACAATATGAGGGAGAAAGGCGGAGAAATGATTCTTTAACTTGGTTTTCTTTTTTATTAAAACTATTTAATATATGTATGTTGTAGGAGGCTTCAATTGATTTGTATTCATAACATTACACACAGCTTTTCCGCCCTTATATGTAACTTTTGTCATGCGATCAACCTGAGGCCCACACAAAAACATTTCTTATGCAGAAATACACTGTTTGGGTTAAGCCTGCAGATTTCTTAACTTTGAAGATTTTCTAAAAATTTGCGATACCCTTTTTTATACACTAAATGCTTTAAGAAAGATGGCTTCAAGTTTATAATTTTTTTTATTACTTTTAGCCACATATTTCTTAAAACCGTGTTTAAAAAAATAAAAAAATAAATAGAAAACATAAAGGAGGATTATCTGAATTTTTTCTTATATTTATCAGTGATAAAAAATATACCAAGTGAAAATAAGGAGCATATTTTTAAGCAAGAAAATTTACAGAGTGGCGGAGCGGGAACAGCTCCCTATGTTCGCAAGCGATAAGAAAAGTCATTTATACCAATAAAGCAATCCCTTATTTGCTTTAAATCAACTAAAAGTCATTGTTGCAGTACCACGTGTATTGCACCAACAGTGTGAGTAAATGTGTTTTGAATGCAATGTTGTGAAATACAAGCACGTGTATCGCTTCATATACGTGTGCATGGTTATATAGTCTTTAAAAGTTGAAACAAAAAAATATTGAAAAAATTCTACAACACATGTCCTCACCATAAATGTTTCTTAATTTACAATCTCCGTTGCAGAGCTCAAAAAGAATTTTCACATACAATATTACAACAGTTTCTACAGAAATATATTTGCTTCACTGACAAACCTGTAAAACGATTTAAGGGGAATAAAAAAACACACACAAAAAAAGAAAAATTAAAAAGGAAAAAAAAATAAAAAATAAACGTCCATTATTGTTTCATATCGTAATTGGGGAAGTTATTTTTTGTACCTCTTTGTATATACAGTTTACGAAAAAAATTGTTAATCAAATCACAACCCAGGGTATTAGCAAATAAATAAATCAAAAAAACATACCAATCTGGACACTTTAAACGGAGGAGTTTGAAATTGTGTTCGACACGTTCTTCTTCGCACAACTTCTGGTTCACTTACACGATTTTCAGTTATGAGTATCTTTAAAACTTTCTCTATCATAACTGATTCAGCGTTAATTATTTATCAATGTATGTTGCATACATTATAATAATTAATAAAAAACGTTTGTTAATATCGAACGGTGGAGACATTGAAAAGATTTTGAATAATTTAAAAGCAAAATCTCGCAAAAATGAAGAAACCTGCGGTTTTATTATCAGATTAAAATATTTCTCCTAATTGGCACACGAGGATAGGAAATATTTCTTCTTTCATGTAATTGCCGACTTTCCGAAATAAAAATCGTCTTTATCCAAACCGAGAAACTAGATTCCATTTCATTAAATTTTTTGCAGGAAGGGAACATTTATTCTGATTCCTTTGTTTTTATAAATTTTTCGTGTCCTCAAAAATTGTTAAAATGCTTCCAACTTCGGAACAGTTTAAAAATCTTTCTAGAAAGCTTTTAAAAAAGTTTTCCAGAAAATTCAGATTTGATAAGAAAGATGGAAAGATAGAGAAATTATTATTAAAGTTATCACAAGAAATATAACATAGAAGAAAAAACTGGCCATAACTACTTTAGCATTGTTTGCTATAGCATTGTTTGCTAGCTTTAGTTCAAACGTGTAAGGAGATCAGCTTGTTTATACGGATAGAACAAGATTTAATAATGCATATGACAACACACTTAGATAGCCGATATGTTTTTTCTTCATAAAAACAATACCAAACAAACATCGCAGCGCTACAAAAATTGCAAAATATTGAAGCTTTATTTTCTCCTGGCTTCAACAATACTTCTTTCCTTATCCAGCATGTTTGGAAGTATGCTTCAGTAGGGTTTTTAATTCTGGTGTTTCTCAGCTTGTCACAAAATCTGTTTTTTTTTGAGATTTTTGCATTACGTCACCCTATTTCTCCTCCTCCTCACTACTAGTTTCATCACTAAACTCCTCATCTTTGTCAATGTCTTTCAATGGTAACGGAAAGGGTAAATCCTGTTTCTCTTCTTCCTCCTTCTCATTGTCTTCCTCGCTATCACTGCTTTCACTTTCAGTTTCGCTTTTTTCCTTCTGTTTCTTAGAACTGTCAACAACAGTTTCACTTTCGCTTTCATCACTATCACTGTCAGATGAATCAGCGGTGGTCTGTTTCCACATTTTAGCCATCTGCAGCAGTTTAAAGTTAGGTTGATTGTCTTCGTCGTCAGGGAAGATGTAATCAAAATATTCTTCCCAACCAGCATCAGACTACAAATAAACAAGTGTTTATAATCGGTTCACTTGGAGCAAACACTCAAAAATGTACTTTTGGTTTTCATAAAACACAAGCGAAAATAAGTGGACACAATTCTTTCAAATTTATTTACAACATGACAACAGTTTACCAAGATTGCAATGTTAATCTTACCATATCTTCCGTCTGAACTTTCCTTCTCTTTTTCACTTTGCGTGGCATCATTTTATCAACAGCCATTTGCGATGCGGTATCTCCGTGTTTATACTAAACAAAATTTAATGTATATAATATAAATAAATTGAAAATAAAAATATTTCTCCTAGTAATTCCTTGAATCAGTCATTGTCAAAATTTTACATTTTCCCCACTTTTTCTGTTTCCATTTATCCGATCAGTAAAAAAAGTCAACAAAAATGTTACCTGCACAATTATCAGTGAAACATACTACCTTTTTGCCGACTAAAAATATTTGCCATCTTGTTGTTACCTTTATTTAAATTACATTAACTGGCTTAATGTCGCGGATTTCGCAAGTTTTTGCGTTTACCGCTAAATTGAATCCGCGCAAAAACCCTGAAATTTTGAGAGCAAATCAAATCTTAGTAGTCCAATCAACAACACACAACATTACGAATTGATTTCATATATCATTTTTTTAGCAATTAAGTAAAAAACTAATCAATGTTAACGAATTCAATATTTTTTCACTGACATGGCTATTCAACTATTTTTCCAACTTAAAATTAAACTAGCGCAAAAATTAAACTGACTAGGGAACCATGTCAGTTTATTTCAAATTTCGTGTGGTTTGACAAAAAAAACCCACAAAAGACGGTGAAATTAAATGTCCAAAGACAAGAAATTCTGTTAAGGCATTTATTTACCTCGATGAAGACTCCCGAAGTGGAGATGTTGGTAGAACGTAATATAAAAGTAAACCACAAAAACTCTTACTTCGAATTTTTTCCACGCCTCCAGCAACAGCATACGTTCTTCCTTGCTATCTTCTCCTTTTAATGTTTTATCACCTCTTTTAAATATAACCCTGGTTGAAAAAAAAAGAGTCGTAAGAATTGTAATAACGACATTATAAGGGTGTGTCGTTATTCCTTGGACTGACGACAGAACAAATTTGCGAATGACGCGTAATAATCTTAAAGAAGGAATATCAACAAAACAAAATTTTGGTTGTCATGATAACAACAACAAAAAAAAAACAATCACTTTTACGTAAGTTGAAAGGGGAATATACAATTCTTCGTTGTTAATGATGACTTTTGTTGTACAAAGAAAATAATTGAGTCAAATACCTCGCTTTATCAATCGAAGCCTCTTCTTCAGTGGTCGTCTCAAATTCTGCATAACTTATCCAGACCTAAACGACACGAACAAATACCCACTTACTGCGTATCACATTAAATTAACAATACGTATTTCAAAACATCATGAAAATATTACTGCTAACACACTATATCAATTCTTCGACTTACTTTCACGTGCTGTGTCCGTTGGAGTAACCTGTCGTAAAGCTGTCGTGTTCTGTCGTATTCTTCCAACCCAATTTCAAAATCTATATACGCTTTCCACAAAACCTAAAAAACATTTGACTTATCGTACCAAATAATTGAATACAAAAGAATGACGTAGCTAAGCAAGCGACACCTCGTTGAACTGAGTTTTGGGGAAAAGTGTGAAACTTTGAATTACCGTATCTAATTATCATTACAAATTTCATCAAATTTGGAATTGAATCCAATCTGTATTTAGCAATTTTAGGGAAATAAAGTCTAATTTTTTCTAGTTAACAGTGTGACTTCGTAAGTTATAACAATTTAGTGCATGTCAAATAAGTTTGTAAATTATGGCGTGTTTTAAAATACAGACGTCATAGAACCTACCAACAAAACATTTCACTTATCATTTCACTTTTAATAATAAAAAAAATGAATGTGCTTGCAGAATTTTCTCATCTTTTATCTTAATTATATTAATTCCTTCACGTAAATAATCAAGACAGTAACTAGCTTTTACCATTTGTGTCAGAAATTATTGCAAGCAATAAATTCAAGAACTTTTTAATTGAAAAATTCTTTTATTCGGCTTTATTATCAAAGAGAAGTCGGTTAATAAAAAATCAATATTACAGTCAAATATTACAAATAGTTGCATTTTCTAACAAAAATGAAAAAATTTAGAAAAGGGCAAGTTCATTAAAATCAGACCATTTTTTGCTGATTTTTTGACATTGGTATCAGTTGTTTTATCAGAAAATGTTTATAAAGAATAAGTTAAAAAACCAATTTGATTTTAGACTTAGCATTACAGTCATTCCTGAATATGAAATCCCTGTTTCATAACAGAAAATATTAACATTGTTATTCTCGTTTGTTTCAGGAACAATAAATTGATAAACAAATTAACAAGCGCAGAAATTTAAAATTGATAAAAAATGCTCTAAACTCCTTATTTTTATGAGTTATGTATTTTTTTATTTACAGGACACAAAATTGATAAAAATATAACACTTTAAAGCTACAAAACTGTTAGGTTTTATCAGCTTGTGATTTTATATGAAAATACAGTCAAGTGGAACAGTACTGAATATATATCCCATGTAGAGCAAAAATTTGATAATTTGTTAACAAATCTGAATCGGGATATTTTTCTTTGTAAATACTCCACTTCTAATAATTTTGTTACCAAATCCTGTCCAATTCATTCATACATAGTAAACATAGTATGGTAAACATACATAGTAAACATTGTCAACCATATGTGGTAGTAATCATTTATGCACCTAATACTCAATGAGTCTAACATAACAGTCCAAAAAAACTTAGAAGGGCAATAATAAAGTAGATTTTGGTTATGTAAATTGTTAAGATTTTATCATTTTATTACCCCTAAAATTGTTTTTAGGCATTATTAAATAAGACTTGATATGATTTTAATGCTCTTTACAAAATACAGGACATTTATATCTAATTAAAAATGAGTATCATTCTGACATTTTAAAAATTTTCGTTTGTTAAAAAATTATCAGTATATTGTTCAAATACTCTGATAAATTTGTGTCCTGAAATTTTTTTTTAGTAAATATACCATTAAAGAGTGCTTTAAATAGGATAAGGATATTAAAAATACAAGGGCAACCAAAGAAATGATAAATTACTAACAATTTTACTTTTTTATCAAAATCATATTTTGGCCAACTCAGCTTTTGAAGAGCAAGCATACGCAGCATCCCTTAAAATTTTAGCAAACTAAGCGGATTTATAAACAAATTATGAGGAAATTTTGTTTTTTTGCTTTTTTGCAATGTCCAAATTAGTGTCTGATATTTATGAACTTGTCCAAAATGAAAACCCAATCAAACCTCAGGCATATCAAGGAGAGGTTGGGATATTGCGAGTTCGTAGATACCACGAGCACGATCTATATCTCCTAATATTGTCTCCATTTCTGAATACTAAACAAAAAGAGAAAATAACTGACCAACAACGAAACAAAAATTGATTTAAGAAAAACTAGTGAATTTTAAATTTATTTTTATAGTTTAATATATTTGAGTGCCAACCGTGCACAAACGCTGGAAAGATAAACGCAGTTTCACAAACACAACGAGCGTCTTACTTTTATCCATGTTGTGCAATTAGATGGATTAAATTCTAAAAATTTTTCGTACAGTTTGCGACATCGGTCAAATTCTCTTAACTAAAAATAGAAAAGGTGATTGACAATTATTATCCCTGTTAAAAAAAAGACAAAATCAGAACAAAAGAAAAATAATAGAAAGTTAATACTTGTAACTCGATGCTGATGTATTCACGAAATAATTTATTTTTTGGGCACTTCCCGATGCCAGTTCCCTGAAAAAAACTTAAAAAATCACGACCGAAAATAAAAAAATAAAAAATACTAAGTTAAAAATCGATCTTACCATGGCAATCCTAGCAGCTTTTAAATTCTTCCTCCTGATTTCAAATTGAGCATAAAACAACCAAATCTTTGCAAATGTGAACTATAAAAATAATGATATTAATATACTTCCTCCACTGGCATGTTGGCAACAGTTTTTCACACATCCCGTACCTTCTTGTGAGGAATGACTTCTAAACAAGCTTTGTACACTTGTCTGGTTCTGTCCTCGTCCTGAAAAAAATGAGAGTATATTTGACTCTAGTAGGTGAATCCTACGAAACTTGTGCCTACGGATTATAAACCATGTTTGGCAATGTTTCAACTGTTTATTCTGAGAGAATGGAAGCTACAGCCTCTATCAAACATTTTAAAGGGGTTTGCGAGTGATCACAGGTAAACTTCGTACCCACATTACCTTAGCATGAAGTTCTTCAAAAAGAGCATACATTATCCATAAATAAATATATCTTCTCCAGTGTTTCTTTTCCTGCGAATAAATAAAATAAAACAAAAAATATTCTAAAAACACGGCATGGGTCTGGTTTTAAATTAAAAAAACGCAAACAGGCGTTCTTGAAAAATTCCTCTCCGATAAGAAGCAAAGTTTATTTCTTCTTGAAATCAGCAAAAAATACCATTTGCCTTACTATTTTTATATTCACTACGCAGTAAAAGCTCCCCTTTTTAAAATTTTATAATTAGCAATGACTTTATACATCTAAGTATGTTTTAATTTTCCATGTTTGCCTTTAAATATATCCATTCTAAGTGATACCTGGACAGGAGGAATGTTAGCTATTGCTCTTTCATAAACTTCACGTATTGTGTCGATATCTCCATCGCTTTCTACGAGTCGAATGTAATCAAACCAAGCATCATAGTTGTTAGGATTCAGCTTGACCTCCTACATAACAACAATACATAATCGCGTTCCTTGTTATGCAAACAATTTTGTAAACTTTTGAATATTTACAAGGACACCTTTAAGTTTCATGGTGATGAATAACTTTAGTATGAAAAGGGTAACCTCTTTCATTTCTAAACTACCCTTCCATTTCTAGACTACCCTTCCCTTAAAGTAATTCTATCTCCTCTCTTTGTTAAAATGTTTTCAATCATCCAGCAACAAAAAAATTTGGAGTAAACAAGCAACGCAAAAGCTAGTGTACTGCATAATAAGTTTGTATCTTGTTCTAATAAATACAGTATTTTGGGCTTTGAATTAAATTTAAACAAAACAAAAATCGAAACAAACGTTTTGTACCCCATATGACACTGCCACCTCAGCCTTCTTATAAATAGTATAACGAACAACAACTTTAAAAGACACGTAAGTTCGTTATGTGTATGTACTTGTAAACAATGAATTTCAAAGTATAAATTTATGTTGGAATTAAATATATAATTATGTTAACATTTATATCATTTTTTCTTTTTTTCCAGCAAACAATTAGAAAGCTTACTTCTTCGTATTGAAATCTTCTTTTACTAACTATAACATCTTCAATACCACTGCGATCACCAAAACGCTTCTCAAATGTGGTATAATTTTTAAATAACTCCTAAATATAATAAAAACAACGGTACGTCAGCTATGAAACACAGCATGAATCATAAGAGAGGACTTCTTTTACGGTAGGCAGCTTATAAGAATACAAGAGTCTATAACTATGTACATTACGAATCCGCTCAATAAAATGACGTTAAATTGAAAATTTGGTAATTTTTCTTGGTTCCTTGTTTTATTAACCTTTTTTTGGTTATTCAAACTATTTCTGAATTTTTTTGCGTGTTCGAATTAGCGAATGTAAAAATACATAGTATTATATGTGCTGTTTCAGTTACAAATAAAAACGTCAAAAATCTTCAAGCAAGCAGCAATCACCTGGGCGTACTGTTTCGGTATTTTCTCCAACGCGTATTTGTATAACACTCGCACCCGATCGAACTAAATAAATCAGCCAAACATTTATCACTGGCCGAGTCAAATTCAACAAAATCAAAAATGTGCGAAAATGTAGAGCAGAATCACATTTTAATTTAAGAGAAAACAATCTACCTCTCGCTGTGTTTCTTCGAATCTCGCAAATGCAATAAATAAGTTTTCATCCATATTGTCTTCTCCATAGAACTCTACAGCTCTCTCGTACACGATCCTTGCATTCGCTATAACATTAGACATAAGAGAAATAATAGGGCAGAGTATTATTTACAGTATCTTTGTGGACCACAAATCGCAGTCGGATGAAGATACCACTTAAGTTGTGTTTTAAGGACTGTACGGGAGAAGAACAAAATGTTTCGTGTAGTTCAATGCTGCGCTTAATTTCTTTTTATTCATATGTTAAATGTTAATTCACATTGCTGCAACAAATATATGTATATAAATATATAAGAGCTCAAAAGCTAAGGTCGAGGAAAATAAAAACAAGAAAAAATTAACTTTTTTTAATGCATGTATTCAACAACGACAACAAAACAAAAATTTCAATTTCGCAAAATTTTAGCAGGAAACTCACTATAGCAACATCTGAAAAAGGCTCATTCAGCAAAAATCTACTTCAGTAAAATGTCCTCCCTAAAAAATACTAACCAACATTTCCCTGGCTTTCTTCAAACCGTGCAAATCGAATCCAATTCTTCACATTGTGATGACACATAACGAAATGTTCGTACACTGCTCTTGCTCGATCAACTTCTTTGTAACGCAGTTCCATTTTGATATAAGATAACCAGGCTTGCTCTTCGGGTTCCCATTCCATCCAACGTTCGAATACTTGTCGAGCTGCGGGAATGTTTCCTAACATCTCTTCCATATAAGTGTATTTGTACCTGAACAAAAAAACCAAGCGATATCGTGACGTTTAAAGATTATCCGTACTTCTCGCTCTTTCTCGCTCACAAAAATACATTGTCTGGAAACAAACAAACAAACAAACAAACAAACAAACAAACAAACAAACAAACAAACAAACAAACAAACAAACAAACAAAACTTAACAAAAATTTGTTAAATTGAACTGAATTAACTCTTACCAAAATTGATTAACACGAGGCAGAATAGTAACCGCCCGGTCCCAGATATTTCTTGCATGATTGATTTGTCGAAGCCTTAAATATACAATTAAGATGTGAAGTTATTATCAACTGCAAAAGAATATCTTCAATTATTTTTTATTACTACTAACGTACTTCATTTCCATTTCGGCATACTTTAACCATATCGTTACATTGCGATGATTCATTTCCAACGCCCTTTCGTAAATAGACCTTGCCCTGAAATTGAAATGATAGATTAATAATTGTCTTCTTTTTCGAAAAACAAAATCAAACATAAATAAAACATGTTGGTTGTTCACCGTTGAATTTCTTTCTGGCTTTCCTCCCAAGCTGCATACTTCAACCAATTTGAAACTGTACTTCTGTTTTTACGGATATTATCTTCAAAAAACTGTATAAATTTAGGATAATTAAACAATCAATAATTTCAAATAAGAATAAAATGAAATAAAATAAAAACAATATAAACTCATTTAATATTATTAGGCGATACATACCTTTCTCTTTCTTAGTCTATATTCTTGTAGCTCCTGAGGGTCAGAGATTTTTTGCTTCGGAGGCTAAGACATGACATTAGAAGATATATCCAAAAAAATTGCATGCAATGCATAATCTCAAATTTAAAGGACAATTATGACATGCAAAAACTATTTTTAACTACGAAACAAAAAAGTGACTTTAAATATAAATAAGTAATTCAATAATGCTTTATGATAAAAAAAGATTCAAATGAAAGGAATAATATGAAAAATCTCACACATAGACACATAGAAGTATTACTAACCGGCGGAACAAATTCAAGCTGTCTTTCCTTTGCTTCTCGTAAAAGTTGCTCAGCTGTGATTTGAACTGGAGCAGGCGCTTTATTCTTGACCTGAACACACAAGATATGTAGCTAGTTTTTTAGATAGTTAGCCTACAAATACATAGATACTAAGTGATCATTGTAAAAAAAGACTAACTCTAAATATTAATGCAGCAAATCTTAAAGCCGACTTCGAGTTTTTAAAACAATGAAAGGAATATGCGTTACCTTGGCCACTTTCGGTAATCTCCTAGTCTTGATTTCTGGCTCTTCAAATTCATCATCCATTTTCTTTACTTTTAGTTATAAATTTCTTTAATATATTCCATACATTAAACGTGACAAGACATTGTATAGCTATTAACAATAATAGCAAAACCATATAAAAGAAAAGAAAATACTAAAAAAAATTGAAAAAGTAATTTCGAAACTTATCAAATTGCGTTATTTTCTGTTATCATGAAATTTGTGGAAATCTTTAACAAATGTCGACTCACGGACAAAAATACTTTTGGTTTCAAATTACATTGAATATTAAAAAAAACAAGTGAACAAGGTAAATAACAAAGCAATAAGAGTTCAAACAATCTAAAAAGATAATTGCAATTTTTTTTTTTAAGTTTTTATACATATTTAGTACAAAATCTTTCTCCTTTAAAACACATAAATTCTGCACTCCTTTTTTTGTGGAAAAAAAAAGAAATTTAAGAATTTTGTAATGCAAAAGGAACTAATATTTCACTACAATGATCTGAACACATAGACCTACATACCTTTTTGCAAGTAAACACTGACAGAATTTTATTACAAACTGAGGCCTGGGAAAAGCAAAGAAGTAGCTAGGTTTAGTGAGGAATTAATTTTTTCCGATCAGACACAACCTAATTCTCATGCACTTCGTGAATTAAAGTGTGATATATTTTTTAGAAAAAACTTATGCTGCTTATTTTTTACTAGTATTTCTCTAACAAAGTTTATTATACCACCAAATGTCACAAAAAGTTAATAAATTTTTGATTTGAGGTCAGGTAGGATATTGTATACATAAGTAATAGAATCTGTTGCATATTCTGTGAATGCATTAAAGTATGACGTCTGTGGAGTATCCTTTCGCATAATCTTATATAAAAAAACAGTTCCACAGATTATAAAAATAGCACCTGACGATACTAACAGGCAGTTTACTATCTTGTCCTGCCTTTTACTTCTCTCAACAACTTCATGATACCTAATGCGTGAAAAGGTGGTCATGGTGTATAATGGCACCCAATAGTTAGGCACCAGCCAATGGAGAAAGTTATCAAATCTCTTTCTTAAAACAAACAATGGTGAATTAACATGAGCTCGCATTTCCATATAATTATACATAGCCAAATCAATGATGGCTTCGGCGTCAGGATTTCGAAATGTTGAGTACTCTGCTAAGGCATGGTTCATATTAGATCCAAACTTGTCAAGCATTTCATCCAAAACCAAACAATCTTCAAAGCCACAGTTCATCCCTTGACCATAGAACGGTACCATTGCATGTGCTGCATCACCTAATATAACCACCTTATCTAAGTAGTGGTATGGAGAACATTTGATAGAAATAAGATCTCCCACAGGGTTCGTGTTGTATTCCTGTATAATCTGTTTCTTTCCAATCAGTGGTATAGAATCGGGGAATTCTCTTTCAAAGAACCGTAAGATCTCTTCGTCTGTCTTGATGTCATCAAATATATGATAAGGCATAAACAAAGTACAGGTGAAAGTTTTGTTTTGGTTGGGCAAGGCAATCATCATAAAGGTATTGCGAGGCCAGATGTGTAGGTAATTAACCTCCATTGCAAAATCACCCATTGCATTAGGCAGCATTTGTATTTCCTTGTAGCCATGTGGTATATATTCCTACATGAGTGTGAAAGTACATTTTTGGTATAAACGTAAAACTAAGGATCAAAGTAGGAATCAGTTATGACAGAGCGTATATGCAAATCAAACTCTGGTATTTTAAAACATTCTTAAAATCAAAAAGATTTTTGTGCCTTTCAGAATAAAACTTTTAGCATACAGAACTTTTAGCAGGACATATTTTAGCTGAACAAATATTTTGGCAGGATATATTTTTGGCTATTATTTACATCTAAATTTCATTTTTTTTGAAGATAAATTAGTTTAAAGATCACATGATTCTCAAAGTCGTCAAAAAACTTCTTAAGTTGATACCTGCTTTGAAGCAGTTAAAAAAGTTGTACATTGCCAGCTTATTTAACAAGTTGAAAGAACGCTATGCATTGGAAAATGAAATGTTTTTTATCATTTTTTGAGAACTTTCTCAGCAGTTATATGTCTTCAAGCATAGCATTTTTATTTAAAGTAAAGGAAATGAAAGGCCATAGCTTTGATGGCTGTGGCACAAAGTCGAATGATAAAAAGGAGATAAGTTTCGTATTATACCAGCTTTGGAATAATTTTAGACATTTTATTCACTATTTCAAATTTGCAAAAAAGGGGTGTTATTCTGGGTATAATTTTCTTCCGTGACTGACAGAGTACTTCAATGAATTCTATAACAAAGTTATTTACATGTTTCGACTTCAAACTGTTTAAATTCTGGAAATGTTGCTTGGGAGTTCATTAGCTAGGGTTTACTTTTATATCAAATCCAGAATATTTTACAAGGAAAGTGTTTTTGTGGTAAATACAAGAAAATTCTCTTTTCTTTTGCCCTACAACTTTTCTTGAGTTTTTCTTAAAAAATAGCAAGGTAACAGTAATCCTTAAATTAAGTGTCAAATAAGAAAGAGGAAATTATCATACTTGTGAATAATCCATCCTAGCTGTTTTCATTAACTGTCGTCGTATACCGGAAAATGCACCATCGCATCCAACAATAAGGTCTGCTTGTTCAATATGCCTACCATCTTTACTTTCAAACGTTACCTCCCCTTTTTCGAAATTAGCTGCAATAAATTTATCACAAAAATGATAATTTACATTCTTATTCTCGTCAACCAATCCAATCAAATGTTCGTTCAACTCTCTGCGATCAATAGACAAAATATATTGGTCTTCTTTTCCGTAGGGAATAGGCATTCTTTTTCCATTGTATCCATGAATCATACGGGCATACATAGGTATACCTTTCTTGACAACGTGATCTTCAGCCCCAACAGCTTTTAATGCTGCTCGGCCACGAACTGATAATGCCAGATTAATACTACGCCCTTTTACATATTTTTGACTTCGGGGATCAGGTCTGTGTTCATAAACATCTACTTTAAATTGACGCTTGGCAAGATACAAAGCTTGCAAAGACCCAACCAAACCACCACCAACGACCAGAACACGTTTTTTTGAAGTACTTGCCTTTGGTTCATTCATGATAGAAACTATTCAAAGGAAATTAAAGATTTTTGAATATATTGGTTGGTAGAAATTTTCAGTTCAAAGACATTTGACAAAAATGCAACAAATAACAAAACAGTATACAAAAAGTTGTGAAAGTTGTTTTTTTCTCAATATCATACTGTTTTAAATAATAAACAAACTTATTTGTCATAAATACTAAAATCAAAGCATTTTAATAAAAAACCTGAAGTACTAAAAAACAAAAATTCACTGATTTTTAGCAAATTTGAAAACTGCAAAAAAGTTGCCGAAATTAATTTTGGCATAAATTAAATTTATGGATTTTAAAGTATTTCCTGGTGTCTAAAGGTATATCTTCTTCTTCTAAATGCAAAATTCTTATATATATTGGAACAAGAGTATGATAGTATCAAATTCAAACACAGGCTGGTAGCAGGCTTTCACCTAAATAAAACTGGTAAAATTTGATGCAAAATAAAAGTCACAAACGTTAAGAGACCTAAAACAAACTAATTATTTAAAAAAAATTGTTTTACAAGAAAAAATAACTATAAAAATAAAAAAAAGTAAGAAAAAATTTTACATAATAAAAATAAAGAAAAGAAACATTACTAAAAAATCAATTCTCAACTTTTACACCCAACCACTAACTTTTTGAGCTACTTATTTATTTTTTATGCTTAGATATCCTAAGAGATACATATCTATAGACTATAATAATTCATATAGGATTTAAACATAGCAATATGCAGGAGCAAAAACAACAGTTTATATTTTGTCCAAACTATCTGCTTTATTCCATTATAATTACTTCAACAAAAGGTCAAAAAATGAAAAACAAGCATAGCAAAAAGAAGACTTAAAATAGTTAAACAAAAGAAAAATTGTCCAGCAACTGCAGCATATGCTATGCAAAAGCCAAATCGAATAAATCAAGGAAAAAAAATTGTCTTAAGCTCTAAAAAAACTACTGTATGTAACATATAACACCTGTTAATACAGGTGTTAGCTTTTCCAACTTTGAGTCATTTAGAAAAAAACATTACTACTAAAAAGTTTCAAAACTACCGGTTTAGGACACACAAAAGTAGTTTGTGTTCACCTGGTCAGAAAGTTTGCACAAAAAATTTATGAAAAGGAGGAAAATAATTTTAATTTTTGGAATATTTATACAGTGCAAATCCAATAGAACTTATAATACCTAGAAAGCTAACACCTGCAACACATTCAATCACACTGATAATACGGTTTTGAAATTTACTTCTTTGTACAACTTCAGCATAACCAATGTTTGTAAACTGTGTCATGATATATAGAGGGATCCATTTCTGTGGCATGAGCCAGTGCAAAAATAAATCAACTTTTTGGTGAAAAATAAAACTCTTAGAATTGACTAATAACCGAAGTTCAGTGTAATTATACAGTGTTAGATCAACAATAGCTTCTGCGTCAGGCTGCCTTGTGTCTGAGTACTCTGCAAGTGATTTCTCAATATCCATATTATTTTGATCCAAAATTTGATGAAGAATCATGCAATCCTCAAAAGCACAATTAACACCTTGTCCATAAAATGGACACATTGCATGGGCAGCATCACCTGAAATGACAACTTTATCTGAATGGTGGTAAGGTGAGCACTTGATGGTGATCAGCTTGTTTGTAGGATAGGATTGCACTTGGTTTACCAAAGATCTTTCATGAAACAGAGGAAACGCATCTGGAAAGTATTTCTGAAAAAATTTGATGATATCTTCATCTGTTTTCAACTCATTAAATTTTTGAAAAGACATGAACCAAGTCATCGTAAAAGTTTTATTTTTGTTTGGAAGTGCCACCAACATAAATGTGCTTCTGGGCCATATGTGTAAATAATGTGGATCCATGGCAAATTCTCCATTTGCAGTTGGAGGCATTTCAAGTTGTTTATATCCATCTGGTATGCATAACTGAAAGAGATGAAAGGCCATAAAAGTAAATTTATCCTTTGCAAGACCACCCATACGCACATCAATATTTTTAGTGCATTTGCTTCCATTGCAATCTGCAAAACTACTACTGCAGCGTATATGCCAAAAATACAAAAAAAGAGACAGCCTCTTTGTAACCACTGAAAACCTGCATGTTGTGGCATTCTGCTAGCAAGATTGTAGTCCATTTAGGCTTAGTGCAATGGTACAGATTTGTAACACAATATGGCACCATTTAAGCTTGGTATGTAGCATTTGATATAAATTAGCTTTTGGTCACTGAGGTAGTCGGAGTGTAACTATTTTTATAATAATAATAATAATAATAATAATAATATATAATAATAATAATATATTATGAGCAGCATTTATGACAATGTTGTTAAGGCAAGTCACGAAATCGTTTTTGGGTTTGTTTTTAAACTTTTTCACACTTCCATGCAGCCAAAGATAAATAAAAAAACAGTATTCATAACAATATTTATTTACTACACACATGTACTGAACAGGGACTGCTACTTTGGTGTAAGGAATTTCAGAGTGAGCTTTAACATTGTGCTGTAACTTTAATCAAATTTTGCAACTATGTGTTGGACAAAAAAATATTTTAAAAAAAATTACAAAAAGTTTCATGCTAAAAACACATGGTTTAAGGAACTGAATACTTTATTGCATACATTTTTGGATCAGTTATTTATTGAATATATTGTGTACATCAAGGAAATAAAAAATAATGTTAAATAATCTTGTAAGTTTCTTAACTGTCTTCTTAAAACATGTAAGAATATTTTTACTATTTAAGCATTGCTAATGTGATAACCTCGTTTTAAAAGTAAGATATAGCTGGCTGGCTGACACAATGAAAATAGTATAAGAGGAATAACTGTGTTTAAAATCTTTTATTCTTTAACCCTATCCGGTCCAATAACTCCTGATTGCTTTCTTATATGGCTATGATACTTACTGAGTTTCAACATTTATCTATTAGACAACTGCACGCTAAATGTTTAGGTCCCATTCCTTTCAGAAGCTTTGATATTGGCCATTACTCGAAACTACCCCTAAAATCTCTATGAAATCCTTATAATGGGGAAAATATAATAACTCCTGTTAGGATTATCCTTAGAACTTGAAACTTGCAACACAACTTTGTTTCATCAAGAAAAATCATTTTGAATAATTTTGACACGTGACTAATCCGATTTCCCGATTTTGTCGGATTTTACCCGAAAATAAAAAAAAAACGGATTTTCAGGCAATTTTTTATCCGATCCATGTAAAAACCGGAAGATATGCTAAAAAATTTTTATTTAGCTTTCAGAAACTTCAAAACTTTTATGACGTACTATAAGTGTGCCAAGTTTGATTCAATTTGAGCAATCCTATGAAAAGTTATTGAGGGGGGGGGAGGGGGAGCGGAATCCAATAGTATGTTCGAAAAACCCCGGAACGAATAGGGTTAAGGGGGAAATTTTTCTTCAAAACAAATCAGTCCAAAAATATAAACCAATGTTAATTCTTTTGCAGCCACATTGGCCTCATAGTTTGGGTTGGTTGAAAACATTGGTTACCCCAATTGAGGTACTGTTTGGAACAGTGCCTGGGGTAGATTTATTCTACAGACCAGATAATTAAGTGCTCTCCTCTGCTGCTGACCAGTTTTACAGATGGAAATCGTTCCATAATATTTGGACTGGATGGTTTTTATTACTGATAATTTGACATGTAAAAACAACTTGAAAAAATGCAATGTTCTCACAACAAATCTTCTGGTTATAATGACCGAAATAGCATTGAAACAAGGCTAGCCAATTTCAAATGTTAATAACCTTAAAAGGAGGCATGTGGCAACCATCCTAGGAACCGCACAGTACACAATATTGGCCATCTTTTGGTAAAGGTGGGTTCACAGTCATTCGTCGTAGTTGTTTGAATAAAAAGAATACAAAAAATCTATTCGTTACGAATGAAAGAATGTAATGCACTAACACAAAAAAACTACATGTAACAAATAAGACAATTATTTTTAGTTTGGTACCATCAGTTAGTTACTTTACTCTATTTAGCACATTTCAGCATTCTTAAATATTATCTCTTATCAGACATTAAAAAGGTTTTTAATGCAATTCCACAAAACATTAACACCCAACCTATTTGTCGGAAAAAAGACCGATGTTTGAGGTTTGTGGTATTTACATGAAGGAAGTACCCTGTAATCCACTATGATTTTTTATTTTAAATACATTATGACTCACGAAGTTGCAATATAAATATATAGATAAGTGCATTTTATAGTTTATCAAGCCAAGAGGCTTCACAGGCATTTGTCTGATTATTTTTCTGAACACAGTAAAGACAGCATTTAAACAAGAAAATCATTTTTTGTAAAAAGAAGATATAACAATGGAAGAAGATATACAATATACAGGTATGAGTATTTGATGGTTAATGAAGAAGTTATTATTAACATAAACATAATAATTTTTAATCTTTAATTTCTGCGCTTCTTTAGATTTTCCTCAGGGTTTTTGTTTTTCGTTTATTGTATGAGAGAATAGGCGTTGGAAACCAAGTTAAACGATTCCGCGTTTTCTGTTTTTTACCAATCAAGC
Source organism: Hydractinia symbiolongicarpus (assembly GCF_029227915.1). Taxonomy (NCBI): domain Eukaryota; kingdom Metazoa; phylum Cnidaria; class Hydrozoa; order Anthoathecata; family Hydractiniidae; genus Hydractinia; species Hydractinia symbiolongicarpus. The sequence continues at coordinate 14,822,715 of NC_079878.1, forward strand.
TAAGCTAAGAATTGTTGAATGTTAAATTTATTGAAGGTGGTTCAGAGACATGTCTAAGCTTATTTACTAATGGATTAGGGGCCAGCTAGTACTCAATAATAAGATATGCAATGTTTACATTAAATTTTGCACACAAAAAGTTTAACTTTTCATCAACTTTGTTTTCATTTTGAAATTCAAAACTCCTTTTGAATTGTATTACGAAATTTGATTGGTTGATAAATTCCTATTCGCCATGGTAGTTGAACTTATTCCAACCAATGCGACAAATACTGAGAGAAAATTACATAGTATGCTAGAAATAAATATTCGCTTATATATTCGTTCGATTATGGCGAATGAAGTTTAAACCCTGCCTAAGTGATGAACTTCACAAAGCAGCTCAGTTTTGCATAGGCATCTGGACTAAACTAAAGGTAAAAGCGAAACTTCTTTTTACCAATTGGCGCTAAATTCACTATGTTAAACAATCTAAGAGCTATTGTTTTGGAGTAAAATTGAATATATATAATATATCTTTACAAAATATATGCTTTGAATATTAAAATTAGCTACCCCAACCACTACTCCAAATACCAATTGGGGTACACATGTTTTCAATAAACCCTCATAGTTGGATTTTATATCTAAACCACTACATCTATTTGTATTTTATCATTTACCATTAACTTGGCAGCTGTTTATTTTTTAAAAGTGTGCAAATATGCAAAAATAAAATTAAAAAGTGTTCAAAGGATTTGTAAAATTTTAATCCTAAAAATAGAAAACTGATAAAATACCATAAACTGTTTTATTACCCAACTATCCCAAGTCATGCAGTAAGAAAAAAAATTGATTCCAACAGATAAATGCTTCTGAACTTTAACAGACAATGGTGCTTTGCAAGGTACTTGCGCGTTATGAAATTTACTTTTTTTATTTGGAATTTTAGGCTGAAACATCTAAGAAGTTCCTACTGAAAGTTATGGAATTGTCAGCAAAAATCATTAGCCAAAATTTATTTGAAAGATTATAAATATCTACCAGTTTTCCAAAATGACTGAAATCCTAATACTGATCGTGAAATCTTACCTGCCAATAATTCATCCTTATTTGTTTCATTAGTAGCTCTCGCACTTTTGAATAGGTTCCATCACTACCGATAAAGAGTCTGCATGTTTCAGTATGGGTACCATCAATATTTTTAAAGACTGCCGATCCCTTGTTAAAATCAGCATCTATAAGTTTGTCTTCAAAATGGAAATTAACATTAGGGTCATTATCTGCTAGATTTATCAAATGCTGATTTAGTTGTTGTCGGGTAACAGATAAGATAAAATGGTTGGGGTTACCATATTTCCGTTTCTTTAATTCTCCATCCAGTGAGTGCAAAACACGACCATAAAGTCGTATCCCAAATTCCTCAAGTCCATCTTCTGCATCAACCAAGCGGAGGGGTAACAAACCTCTTTCTGACAAGGTAAGATTCATGCTACGCCATCGAGAATAATACTTTTGGGATCTTGGGTCAGGTCTTGATTCATAAATGTTAACTTTGTAACCCTTCTTGGACCAATAAAGTGCCTGTAAGCATCCAGATAAGCCACCACCAACAATAATAACATTTTTTTTGTTGTAATTTAGTTCAGCTTGTGCCATGTTATTGCTAATTAATACAAAGACATTATTATAACCAAAATTATTTCACTGGTAAAACTGGTTTGGCATTCGAATTAACGGACCACAAATCAACATTCGCAAGCCATTTCTTCTCTTTTGCATATTAAATTTATCTACTAAACATAAAATTTGCAAAGCACAATATAATATCTACAAAATACATCACATCACACACTTCACTAAAAAATAAAAACATCAAAGTTCATTTCTCCAAAACAAAACGCAATTGTAGGAGCTTAAACAACATCGTTTTTTGTTCTAAAATTATCAAAACAAGATGTTCTCAAACCATCAAAGCACGACAGTTTGGAGCTTAAGCAACACAATATTTTGTTCTAAAATTATCAAAAAGCAATTGCATGTGTGAGATATATTAGTTGTAAAACCTTGTTCCTCTTTCTTGTAGCTGGATACCATTTTGTTTTGGGTTAAGTCTACACCAGTTGAGTCTGGTACCCAGCTTTCCCCAGTTCCTATCAAGTGCATTTTAGTATACTGTGCCTAATTGAGCTCACATCAGGGAGGCTAGGCCCAAGTAAGGAAACCTATAAGTAGAGGCACAGTAGGCAGTGCAGGTTGGTTGGTTGTAACAAAGAAATGTGTGCTAAGAAAGTATAGATGACAAGAAAGTAGTCTTTTATATGGACACACCCTCTAACATTTGGTGCCCTGTGTGAGGATTAAGAAGAAGAGGGTGTCGACAGAACAGAAGATTACTAAGTGATGGCTGGATTGGCTTGATGTAGTATGGCTGCTGCTCCACAGGAATTCGTAACATTTGAAGATGCTGTGCAAATTGAGGATGGAGAAGAAAAAATGGTATCAGAAGTATTTGGAATTTTTTTGGAGGAAAAAGACCTTGAGTCAGTTATGATAAGACTGGGATTGGATAGAAGAAAACAAGGTAAAACATTCTATTTACGAACTATCCTCAGATATCTAAACTCGGAAACGGTAGAAAATTTGAATGACCACGGAATGAGCCTGTTTGAAGATTTGCATGAGTCTATCAGCCGTATTCTAAAACCAGTCAGACTAAGTAGGGAAACCTTCTCAAGTGGCCACATGGACACAACTAAAGGTGTACCACAGGATCCCTTTCGTACCTTTACTCTCAAAAGTTCGACTCCTAGTCATGGTGCCACCCTGGAGAAATCGTTGTATAATCCACACAATCCTTTTTCACCCCCAAGGAACAATTATCCATGTGATACCTTGATTCAACCTGATGATGTTTTCAAACCATTAGAGCACCCATCTAAAACTTTTGTCACATCATGGAACCAGCCCCAACTTTTGTCAAATTCGAAAATCAGAGAATTCAAAATCAACGGATCAATTGGCAGTCCAGGTCAAAAGGACAAACTAACCTACCAAAGTTTGGCTTTCCAAATAAAAAATGGGTTAGACCAAGGATATAGTGAAAGGGATATCCTGGCAGCCAAGATAAAATCGATCAACCCAGATAACCCATTGAGATCCTACCTAGAGTCGAGGTCCGGGTTGGGAATAAAACCACTACTTAAAATACTCAGAAGCCATTTTCTCGAAAAAAACGCAACTACACTCTTTACCGAAATGACAAATGCTTGCCAAACTATTACAGAAACACCCCAAGAGTTTGCAATCAGACTTCTCAGTTTACGACAAAAAATCATTCTTGTGTCTCAGGAGGAAGATTGCCCCTATGATGAGCAGTTAGTGGAAAAAAAATTCTTACATGCTTTTATTTCTGGATTACGGTCTGACAACGTAAGGATTCAAATGAAGGCTTTTCTCAAAGAACCTGCCCTTATTCAGATTGAAAACTTTGTTTCGGATGAAGATATTTTACAAAAATTGAATCAAGTTGTTTCAGATAAAACCGAGCATATTGATAAGCTAAAACCATATAATAAAACTGTGAAAATTAATGAGATTGCTGGGGAACAACGAAACCCTACCTTAAATAATTTGAATTTGCACAAGGAAATTGAGGAGATAAACCCCCAACTGAGAGATTTGGCATTCTCAAGAAAGTGGCAACCAAATTCAAACCAGTATAGGCCCAAAGCCTCTCGCTCTGCACGATGTAAGGAATGCATGCAGCGTAATTCGCACGGCCCCTGTCATCATTGTTTTTGTTGTGGGTCCCTGGACCACCGCCAATCTGAGTGTGATCTTCTTCAAAAAAACTGACAAGAGCTCCCGAGAGGCAAGGAGTGCTTCAAAAAAAGCCCTCTCCTGTAAATAGAAAATGTCGGATATGTAATGTACATAGTTTAAAATTGTATCGTTGTTCGAAATGCAAATCTAATGTTTTTTATTGTTCGCGAAAATGCCAAAATAAGGATACTTCTCATAAAAACATTTGTTCCGCAATCGAGGATTTTACTAATTTGGAGCGCGATAAAAAGTTTAAAAACTTTACTGTTGCTGATAACCAGACATTGCCGTCAAAGTTTAATTCGAGATTAATAAAGCTTATTGGACGCAAACCGATCATAAACTGCCGGTTAAATGACCGGACATGCGAAGCATTGTGGGACACCGGGTCTATGATTAGTTTGGTTGACCGCATCTGGCTTTCCACGCATGCCCCTGGCATAGAGCCAACACCAATTTCTGAATTCGCCGATGTGGAACAAAAAAACTTATCGCTCAAAGCCGCGAACAACACTGAAGTTGCTATTTGTGGGGTCGCGCCCTTGTCGTTTCGCGTTTCAGACGCTATTGTATTTACTGTACCATTTCTCGTGACCCCGGGACCAATCGAACAACCCGTAATCGGATTTAACATAATTGAACATATCGTTTTAAATTTTCCAGAGTTAGATGTATCATCTCTACTGACAGATGTTCTACCGAGCTTGAATGAATGCAATGTACAGTCAATGATTAAGATTATCCAGGACAACAAGGATTCAGAAGACTTTTTGGAAAACTTCAAAGTTAGGAATCGCACGGTAATTCCTGCTAGGCATCGGATTGCAGTGTCATGCAAAACTAGTCTTATGGTGGATGAAAAGGAAAGAAGTGTTTTGTTAAAGCCCATGGAAAACGGTGACTTTGACGAAGAAATAAAGATTCGAGAAACATTGTTGAGACTAAAACGCGGAAAATCGCCAATTGTGTCAATCTACATCGAAAACCCAACTAGTCGAGACATCATTCTTCGAAAGGGCACCGTTATTGGTACCATAAAGTCCTTTTCGGCAGCTATACCACTACCACCCGATCAAAAGACCCCTGGGACGACTAAAATCAAAACCCATTCTGTATTAACTAAGACTTCCGATAATTGGCTCCCAGACGTGAATCTATCGCATCTGCCGCAGGCCCAAAAGGATCGCGTAGAAGCAATGTTACGTGAAGTAAACACAGTATTTTCGAGATCGGAAAGCGATATTGGGAGAATCGATGATTTTAAATTGAACATAAGACTGAAGGATGAGACCCCTGTAAGTAAACCATATCGATTGATACCTTGAAACCTTTACTCAGAAGTAAAGGACTATGTGGATAATCTCTTGCTGAATGGCTGGATTAAAAAATCATATTCTTCATACTGCAGCCCTATAGTGTGCGTGCGAAAAAAAGACGGAAGTTTGCGCCTCTGCATTGATTATCGCGATCTAAACAGAAAAACTATTCCTGATAAGCAACCCATTCCCCGCGTACAGGATATCTTGGACGGTTTGGGCGGGCAATCGTGGTTTACAACACTGGACATGGCAAAAGCCTACCACCAAGGATTCATCGACGAATCTTCGCGCCACTTGACCGCTTTTGCGACCCCTTGGGCATTATATGAATGGTTGAGAATGCCTTTTGGCTTAACAAATGCGCCGCCTGTATTTCAGAGATATATGAACGAATGTTTATCTGGGCTCCGTGACCCAATTTGTTCAGTCTATTTAGATGACATCTTGTGCTATGGAAAAACATTTGAAGAACACTTGAAAAATGTCAAGACCGTATTGTTACGACTGCAAGAAAAAGGTATCAAGATTAAAGCTTCAAAGTGTAATTTCTTTCAGCGTAAAGTGAAATATCTTGGGCGCATTATCAGTGAGGAGGGATATCACGCAGAAAAAGTAATAGCCTTTCCAGATTATAATAAACCCTTCATTGTACATTGTGATGCTTCGCAAAAAGGACTGGGAGCTGTATTATACCAAAATCAAGGAGGCAAACTAAAGGTCATCAGTTACGCCTCTCGAACGCTAACGAACGCAGAACAAAACTATCATCTTCATAGCGGTAAACTCGAGTTTCTAGCCTTGAAGTGGTCCATAACCGAAAGATTCGCTGACTACTTGGGATATGGCCCACCCTTTGAAATATTCACAGACAACAACCCCCTAACATACATCATGACCACTGCAAAATTAAATGCAACAGGTTTGAGATGGGTGGCAGATCTTTCAAATTATCAATTTACAATAAGGTATAGACCAGGCAAATTACAACAAGACTGTGACTACCTTTCTCAAAATCCTTCACAAATATCCAATCTCATTCATGCATGCACAAAATCTATTCACTCAGACGAAATTGCTTCTATGATTTCAGCAGCAAAAGATCATCATAAACTACTGGAGATGGGAGAACAGGCTCTGGTGGAGATCAATTATCTTGGTATACATTCCTCGGTAATCGATGAAAAGGACTTGATTGCTGAACAACGACTGGATCCTGTAATTCGACCTGTTTTTGAAGCAGTGCTGTCTGGCGTAAAACCGTCTAGAAATCAAAAGCATCATCATAAAACAAAGATACTGCTGAAACAATTCGATAAATTGGACATCAAAAACAACATCCTTATTCGAAATAGCAATAAATACGGAAATCAAATTGTCTTACCGAAAAAGTTTCATGCCACCGTGTATGAAGAGCTTCACGGAAAAATGGCGCATCTTGGAGTGGAAAAACTGGTTGAATTAGCTCGGCAACGCTTTTACTGGCCCAGACTGGAACGTGACATCACATTCTTCATTCGAAATCGTTGTCGTTGCCTGAAAGACAAAAAACCAAACCGAGAGGACAAAGCACCTTTAGTTCCTATCCAGTCGACACGACCGTTTGAGATTGTATCGCTAGACTATCTTCACTTGGACAAATGCAAAGGGGGTTTTGAATATGTTTTGGTAGTGTGTGATCACTTTACACGCTTTACTCAGGCATATGCTACAAAAAACAAGTCTGGACGCAGTGCTGCAGAAAAAATCTTTAATGACCTGGTAATGAAGTATGGATTTCCAACAAGACTTCATCACGACAGAGGAAAAGAATTTAACAACACGCTATTTAAGAGATTGAACGAGCTGTCTGGGATCAAGTCATCAAAAACAACCCCATATCATCCTATGGGTGATGGAATGGTGGAAAGGATGAATAGGACATTCATAAACATGCTAAAGACTCTACCATCAAAGTTCAAAAACAATTGGAAGCAAGAACTACCAAAATTAGCTTTTGCCTATAATAGCACCATATCAAAGTCTACTGGGTACTCACCGTTCTATTTAATGTTCGGACGTCATTCAAGACTACCAATTGATTCAATGTTCGGCTTAGATAACATCCAGAAAGGTAAAACTCATGCAGCCTTCGTGCAAGAGTGGAAAGAATCCCTGGCTGCAGCAACAGAAATTGCTTCAAAGAGTGCTATGGACGGAAAACATCAATACGACAAGCAAGTTCGAGGTTTGGAGTTGAAAGAAGGAGACAGAGTCCTGGTGCAAAATCTAAGTGAGCGAGGCGGTACTGGTAAACTTCGTTCCCATTGGGAAGCAGATGTACATGTGGTTCTACGAAAAGTAGAGGACCTACCTGTGTACGTGATCAGGAGAGAAAGTGGTAAGGGAGAGCCCAGATCCTTGCATCGTAACCTAATGTTAAGATGTGATTTCTTACCATTAGAGATATCAGAGAACCTGAGTAGAACACCAAAGACTGCTGATCTAGAGATCGATGAAGAAATTGACTTTCATATGAGAGCTGAAGACCGTCAAGAAATTGCCAACTTAGACAACACTGCTCTTGTTGAAGGGGAGAGTAGTGCAGATGACACAAATTGTGCAGATAATGCTGATGTTGAAATTCCTGTTGAAGAGGATGATGACTCCATTGACAGGGATGCTGCTGGTCCTGCTTTAAGTATTGCAGATGATGTTGATGATGTAAATCCTGAGGTCCCTGAGACTTCTGACCTCCCCAAGAATCCAGATGCAGACAATGATGCAGCAGATGAAACTATCCCATATCAGGTTGATGAAGTTTGGATGAGTGGAGAAAAGTCTACAAAACCTGAGGACACAACAGCACAACACAAACAAAATGAAATCCGAAGTTCAGGTCGAAATCGAAGACCTCCTCGGCGATTGACTTATGATTGAACGTATGTATGTATTACTGTATATAATGTTGTGTTGCAATCTATATGCTTAGAAGACTGCAAAAAGTTCTGCATGGGACACGATAAACAAGAAATGCTGATGTATAGAAGCAAAGTAATAACATGATGAACAACGAAAAAGACATGAAGAGGCATAAGAAGCATCAGGAAGAATCAATCCGTAGTTTGGGTGGAAGATTATGTTGTGGTGCCTAAAGCTAGCTGGGGAGGCTAAGTATCAATTAAATTATGAAATTTGTATGGCAAAGAAGTGCCCTGCACTGGATATGGCAGGCTGATCACTTGTCAACAGACATCCAACTGTTGCAGATGTTGCTGAAATTAATTTTGAAATTATTGTTCAGCACAATTTCTAATGATTTTTTCTTATCTACATAAAAGATTCTCCTCCTCGAAAAAGAAAATCGACGATTTCAAAGTTCGACGAGCCTACGAGTGGCCACGATTCCATCAACGTGAAGACAAAATGCAACAAGCAAGAAGTCCATGTCAAGCAACGACTAACTCGAACCCTACTACGAAGTAATAAATTACACGTAAAAAGGCTGACTTCTAACTAAACAATGTGTTATATGAAGCAACAACGAAAAGGTGATAACTGAGAACGAATTCTCAAGATATACTTTGCTCCGACAAAACGTACAGAACCTTTGAAAAAACCAGGGGCGAGTGTGAGATATATTAGTTGTAAAACCTTGTTCCTCTTTCTTGTAGCTGGATACCATTTTGTTTTGGGTTAAGTCTACACCAGTTGAGTCTGGTACCCAGCTTTCCCCAGTTCCTATCAAGTGCATTTTAGTATACTGTGCCTAATTGAGCTCACATCAGGGAGGCTAGGCCCAAGTAAGGAAACCTATAAGTAGAGGCACAGTAGGCAGTGCAGGTTGGTTGGTTGTAACAAAGAAATGTGTGCTAAGAAAGTATAGATGACAAGAAAGTAGTCTTTTATATGGACACACCCTCTAACACATGGAGCTTAACCAACATTGTATTTTGCTCAATGCAAACTTTATAGGCAAAAATTGTTTGCAGATCAGTTTTAAAATTTAATTAGAACCCTGTAGTTTAGAGACCACACTGTTATTCAGGGCTTGATATCTGAAACAAGTCCACAGGTTCTACTTGCACTGAGACTTGTTCAGGTTATGAACACAATATTAAATTAAATAACTAATTATAAAGAAGCACCCATCCTCCATTTATCAAAGTATGTTACCTTAATCAAAGAAATTTTTGAGAAATAAAGACAGTGAAAATATTTCATGATATATACTTTTGCAACAAAGAAATTTTTGAAATTATTTTACATTTGTTATATATATATATATTATTATATTGTTTAGATTTGTTATAGAAAAATTAACAAAAATTAGTTTTCAATCATAAAACCTACATTTTACATAATGAATATTATACTACAATAAAATTCTTCAAAAAATACCGTATATTGATTAGTTACCTCTTCTTTTTTGCAGAATAGCAGGCCTATCTTAATAAGAAAACAACACCCAAGTAATAAATCGCCCTCCCGCCAAGGTTACAATAATTTAAACTGGGTGATAAATCTAAATAAATAAATAAGTTTATAAACACATATTTTATCACAAGTCTTTTTATCTATTTTATTTTATCTTTTTTATATATTATGGTTGTTTTTTACCGTAAATAATAAGAAAGAGAACATTGATTTGCATGTGAGATGAAGTGATATTGCTCAGGCAGAAAAACTTTATTTAGAATTGGGGGAGCAATTAATGGCTCAGCTACCTCATTTCTCAAAATTAGGTGAGCCTTTGAGTGAGCAAGAGCAATTGCTCTCCCCTTACTGATAGGCCTGGAATAGACTCAACCAGATTCTTTTTTCTCCAGAATAAAAATATTTTCTCATTCCTTAAATTAATTCTCTGGAAAAATAAAAAAATTAGCTAAAAATACTCTGGAATGTACTGCACAAACTTTTGCAAATTGAAAAATTAGTGAAATTTCAGAAAATAAAAATTTCTAAGATTAAAGCAACAATCTAGGTTTTGTTGCACTTTGATGGTCAGACTTTCCAAGTTAAATCCTGTGATGGAATTGATGAATTATCCCAAGGTTATGTGATGATAAAAAAAGTGTTTTTAACTGTCTGGGGGAAACCCTTGAAAGTAGATTATGTTGATAAGAGCTGCATGTTATAATGTATAGACACTATTTTATTGCAGTTTTTGTAATTTCTTTTGGCAGCTTCAGTCATTTTTTCTCAATAAAAATGTTTTTTAGGAAGACTCTTGCATTTTGTTGCATGGAATTTTTATCGTTTCAATACATAAGTGTCTTATTAAATAATGTATACAGTTAATATTAGAAATTATTTGTATAGATTAATATTTTTTACATTTTGCAACATTAATTATTGCGGTTTAGCATGTCCCAAAGGTAGATTGCATTTTGCACCACAAATTATTGTGGTGTTGTGGAAAAACTGCAATATTTTATGCCACAATAATTTAAAGGGATCCCAAGGTACTTTTACAAGTTGGAACCATCTAAAAGATTTGCATGAGAAATGCTAAATGATATATTCACTTTTTGTTAAAACTTCATGCATATATAGCTGGCTTATTAAATATTTAATTTTCTTGTCGCCCGACCGCCATCTTGGACATCGTCGACCTTCTTCTTCGGGTAAGTCGTCCACGTATTACTTGCTGAATATGAAGGAGATATAGTATTCAACATGCGTTAGACCTATGTGTACGTTCCCAAGCCTTGTGGAGATAATGAATTCCTATTGTCCATATGCCCCACTTTAGCACAAAATATCCTAGACTCTAAACAACAGTGTACCATGGAGCGTATTTTCCTGTAGCACACTGTAGTGTGGCTCATCAATGTCTGTTGTCGAGTGTAGTACAATGTAGTAAAGCGTAATTTTTTGTAGCGATGTGTAGCAGTACGCTATTTTCTGTAGCAGGCCGTAGTAGAACGTATTTCTTTGTAGTAGAGCGTAGTAGCCTGGAGTAGAGCATTATAGAGCGTATTTCTCTGTAGTACAGTGTAGTAGCCGGTAGTAGAGTGTAGTAGCTTGTAGTAGAGTGTAGTAGAGCGTATTTCTCTGTAGTAGAGAGTATTTCTCTGTAGTAAAGCGAATTTCTCTGTAGTAGAGAGCGTAGTAGAATATATTTCTCTGTACACACGGCAACAGACATTGATGAGCCACACTACAGTGTGCTACAGGAAAATACGCTCCATGGTACACTGTTGTTTAGAGTCTAGGATATTTTGTGCTAAAGTGGGGCATATGGACAATAGGAATTCATTATCTCCACAAGGCTTGGGAACGTACATAGGTCTAACGCATGTTGAATACTATATCTCCTTCATATTCAGGAAGTAATACGTGGACGACTTACCCATGTTGAATACTATATCTCCTTTATATTCAGGAAGTAATACGTGGACGACTTACCCTTCTTCGTTAAAAATTTTCATTTTAGCCCCAGTCTTTTTTAGTGGCACGTGACCGTGTTAAGTAATATTTTAGTAGCGCTTTAATTACTACCGACTATATAGCCACCTCGTTCCCAGGGCATTTTGCCTTGTTGATAAGTTGATAGCGGCGAAAAGGCCCTGGAACAGGCTGGTCACATGATCGCTTATTTTTTTTTTAATCACCAATCTTATTCTTAATATATTATTTATAACTAGTCGATAAGGCCCGTGGAAAAATCCACTTGTGCAGATTAAAAACGATAAAGAAGCGTTATTTAAATTTTGATTACGTCAGCAACCCATCCATAAAAAAATATTGAGAACCTTTTCCTCACGTTGCCTCTATTGGTAGAGCTTAAAATGCTGATCAACAAAATGTATATGATCATGCGCTTTTAATAAGCGGTTAATGAGATATAAGGGTTTAAAAATTTTGCTGATGTCAGCAATAGCCAGTCAAATTTGTATACTTGTTGCCTTCATTGTATAGATCTTAAAACGCTGATCAAGAAAATGTATAGGATCATGTACTTTGGACAAACGGTTGCAGAGATAATAGGGTTTGAAGGATTTTGGTTGACGTCATTAACCCATCCATTCCGAAACGGATTTGGAGACCCGGGTTTGGGAATATAACCCAAATTGGTCCTAGGTGGTCCCTAGCTACCCACGTGGTGAAAAATCATTGACGTCACCACCTCGTTTCCAAGTTATTTGGCCTCAAATTTTAGGTGCACTGTAATGGCTTCGTTAATTTAATGTATATTCCTTTGACGTTAATATTATTTTAGTGTTGAAGTTTCGTAAATTACAGAACAATTTTATGGGTGATGTTTTAAAGACTTTGTCAAAGAAAATAGTGAAGAATATAATCCACTTTGCAAAAGTGACAGACAGACAGAACTGGCGTATTATTATATAGACTAGTCGATAAGGCCCGTAGAAAAATTCACTTAGGCAGAAGGACAATGGAAAAATAGGTTGTTTTAGATTTTTACTGACGTCAGCAGTGCAATTACAAAAATTTTTTGGCGAAATTTAGTTTATTCGTTGCCTGTACTGTGCAGAGGTTTAAACGCTGACCAAGAAAATGATAAAAACAGACACTCATAGAGTACTTTTTCTCTCATAAAAAAACAAGCTGATCACAGAAAAACGTAGAGAATAAAAAAAATGTGCGTAATATAAGCACGTGACAGTTCTAACATAAAATAATAGAACCACCGGTTCACAACTAAATAAAAGATAGCAAGTGAGCGTCACATATTTCAACACTCCCACTTGACGGTCACTCCGTCACGATAGTCATTTCGTCAATGTCAAATTCAATGTATCTTGGTCACTCCAAGTTCTAAGCGAAGCTTCTCGAACTGTGGTCGAGGGAGTCCCTTTGTCAATAAATCGGCAATCATTTCCTGCGTTGGACAGTATTTCAGCTTAATCTCCTTGGTCAGCGTCGCGTATGTAATGGTACTTGATGTCAATGTGTTTTGTTCGTGAGTGATGTGCGGGGTTTTTCGCAAGAGCGATTGCACCTTGGTTGTCTTCAAAAATCGTAGTAGCATTTGCCTGTTTGAACCCCATACCATCAAGCAGGACTCGCAACCATACTGCCTCTTGTGTTGCACTGCATAATGAAACGTATTCAGCTTCGGTCGAAGAAAGTGCAACGATTGACTGACGTTTCGATTTCCATGAAATCGTGGAATTTCCGATTTGGAATACGTAACCGGAAGTCGATTTTTGTGTTACCACATCTCCAGCCCAATCAGCGTCGGCGAAGCCACGTAAACAGTTCATCGTTTCGTAAGCTTTACTCCCCTTGTACACCAAACCATAGTCGATGGTTCCTTTAACGTATCGGAGAACTCGTTTAACACCAACCCAATGTTGCTTTCCAGGTTTCGACATGTGTTGACTAAGCACTCCCACTGCAGCGGACAAGTCTGGTCTGGTCCCAAACGATGCGTACGTCAGACATCCAATGACAGATTGGTACTCTTTCAGATTGACTGGTTCTTCGTCATCTCTCAGCTTTTTGAACTTTGTGTTGGGTTCGAGTGGAGTAGCTACTGGCTTGCAATCTTCCATTCCAAATCGTTTTAGCACAGATGATAAGAACGCGTGTTGGTCGATTGTAAGTACCCCATCCTTACGGTTTCGTTTGACGGCCATCCCAAAAATGTAGTGAACTTCCCCTTCGTCACCCATTTCGAAACGTTCACCTATCTGTTTCTTTTCGGAGAGGAGTTCTTTGTCGTTGTTTGATGCAATCAGCAGGTCGTCGACGTATACAGCAATAAGGAGGATAACTTCCTGTCCGTCCTTGATGAATCGTTTGAGATAGATGCAAGGGTCAGCATCGTTTTGTATGTATCCTGATTCCTTGAGGTATTTGTCGATGGTTTTGTTCCAGCATCGTGCAGACTGTTTCAAGCCATAGAGACTCTTTCGCAATCGACAAACCTTGTTCGGATGTTTCTTGTCGATGAAGCCTTCCGGTTGCTTAACGAAAATCTCTTCCTCGAGATCTCCTTTTAGGAATGCTGTTGTAACATCCATTTAGTGGAGGTTTAAGTCAAGTTGATTGGCAGTGGCTAGTACAGTACGAATAGAACTATACTTTGCGACAGGTGAGAAAACTTCGTCACAGTCGACACCGGGTTTTTGAGAGTATCCCTGTGCAACAAGACGAGCTTTACACCGGGTGATCTCGCCTTTAGCATCACGTTTGTGCTTAAAGACCCATTTACTGCCAACAATGTTCTTACCGGGGGGTAAGTCAACCAAGTCCCGGGTTTGGTTCTGTTTCAGCGAATCAAATTCATTACAAAGTGCTTCAGACCATAGCTTTGAGTTCACACCGCTTAAAGCTTCTTCAATGGTCGTTGGCTCCTCAGTGTCCATAGCTGCGACCGATGCCGCCTCCATCAGGTTCCACCAATTACCTGTCAGAACGTTCAGTCTGTCAGGTGGTCTCCTTGCTCGTTGTGGTCTGGCATCTTCTTCGACAGCGACTTGCGGTTCACCGATGTTGTTTCCTGGTTGTTCCGTTTCAGCTTCTGCCTCAGCTTCTGCCTCAGCTTCTCTGAATGTTCCAGTAAAAAATTCGTGAGTTACGTTGTCCGATTTTTCGATGTCAAAAGCTTTCTCTACGAAGATGACATCACGACTTCGAAGCATCTCGTTTCAGGATTGAACAGTTTGTACCCTTTTTCGTTCGCAGGGTATCCAACTAAAACGCATGGAAACGATTTCTTCTGGAGTTTTCCATTACGTTTTGATTCAGGAATATGCACGTACGTTTTGCAGCCAAACACTTTCAGGCCACTAACTTCAGGCTTTTTACCGTGCCAAAGTTCATAAGGCGTTGCTCCCTTCAGTGCAGCAGTAGGACTTCGGTTCCGTGTGTAGGATGCGGTAGATACAGCTTCAGCCCATAGGTTAAGGGGTTTCCTTGCGTGATGCAGCATTGATCGTGCAGTTTCCAGTAGGGTGCGGTTCATGCGTTCAGCAACTCCGTTTTGTTGTGGAGAGTATGGAATGGTCGGTTCACGTTGAATTCCTTGATTGTTGCAGAATTCATCAAAGGCCTTTGAGAAGTATTCACCACCATTATCTGAGCGAAGGCGTTTTATAGTTTCGTTCTCCACGTGTAATCGTTCAACTTTCAATCCAGTGCGATTTTCAACAAGGTTTACAAACTGCCCAAACTTTTTGAGCACTTCAGACTTTTGCTTCATCATGTAGACAGTAGTGTATCTTGAGAAATCGTCTATAAAAGTCACAAAGTACCTGGAACCTCCCACTGAAGGTACATCCATCGGTCCACACACGTCACTGTGAATCAGCTCGAGCAATCTGGTTGTGGTGCTTTGCGATTTCTTTGGGAATGATTTGCGATGCTGTTTCCCCATTGCACATCCTTCGCAGATGCGATCGACGGCTTCCTTGGTATCGATATTCAGGCCATTTACCATCTCTTTATCGTTTAAGAGTTTGAGGTTGTCGTATCCCAGATGACCGTATCGTTGGTGCCATAGCTCGATTGAATCCTGTTTGATTGTTTTCCCGATACAGCACGTTTCCTCGTTTCGTGGCTTTATCGTGTTAAGTTTGTAAAGTTTACCGTACTTATGTCCAATAGTATACTGCTTCCCCTCCTTGGTGATATCGCAATCCTTGCCTTTGAACTGCACATCGACTCCCTTATCGGTTAGGTAAGATAGAGAGAACAGTTTGTTTTGGATCTTCGGCACGTAAAGTACGTCGTGTAGCACAGTTTTGACCTTTTCATTTTTGCTCAAAATGGTCAAATGTACATTTCCTTTCCCGAAAGCATTCAGCACGTGATCATCGGCGAGTTTTACCTTTATAGGCGTTTCAAAACTGGAATAGTCTCTTAAGCTTTTCAAATTATGGGTCATGTGAGAAGAAGCACCAGAGTCAATCCACCACTCATCCTCGTTTACTTCAGAGGATTTCAGAGCTAGTTCATTATCGTGATCATCGTTAGCGAGATTTGCGTTTTCTTTCTTCTGGTCACTTTTCTTCTTAAAACAGTCACGAGCATAATGTCCTGGTTTCTTGCAGTAATGACATTTACCGGATTTCTTGTTGTTGGGCTTTGACGAAAAAAGGGCATCACCAGAAGTTTCAGCTTCAGCAGGCTTTTTCTTTTCGCTTTCGTGAATAAGCCTGTCCCTAACATAATCCCAGGTTAGATTGTCCTCAGCAATTGTTTCAAGCGCCGTTATTAAATAGTTATACTCTTCGGGTAAACTACTAATAAGAAGAATAACTAGGTCCTTTTCTGCAATAGCATCATCAATCGCTTCCAGGTGCTCTGACAATGTCTTAATGTTGTTTATGTGTTCAGTCATATTTTGACCTCTAGCCATCTTTGCTGAATATAATTTTCTCCGATAGAAAATCCTTTTTGAAAGTGTTTTTTGCTGAAAATGTTTTTCAAGATTTTCCCATGCTTCCTTAGCCGATTTCGTAGAGCGAACGTAAATTTCTAAGTTTGTTGAAATTCCCAAACAAATGGCGGCAAACGCTTGGTTCTCGCGTTTCTTGATTCGACGTTTCTCAGCCTCCTGCATATCACCCTCTATGGTTTCATCACCGGTTACAATCTCCCAAAGATCTTTTCCGATTAAATACATTTTCATGTTGAATTTCCATGAATGATAATTTTCAGCAGTCAGCTTCTCAATTTTGAAAGTTGCGTCTTCAGTTGCCATCGTAAAAAATCAAATTCAACAAAACAAAATTATTTCAGTACTTGATATAACATTAAAAAGTGTCTGGGCCCATAACCTGATAAAAACAGACACACAGAGTTTCTCACTCATAGAGTACTTTTTCTCTCATAAAAAACAAGCTGATCACAGAAAAACGTAGAGAATAAAAAAAATGTGCGTAATATAATGCACGTGACAGTTCTAACATAAAATAATAGAACCACCGGTTCACAACTAAATAAAAGATAGCAAGTGAGCGTCACATATTTCAACAGAAAATGTATATGATAAGCGGTTAATGAGATATAAGGGTTTTAAAATTTTGCTGACGTCAGCAATGGCCAGTCAAATTTGTATACCTGCTGCCTTCATTGTATAGGTCTTGAAACGCTGATCAAGAAAATGTATAGGATCGCGTATTTTTGACAAACGGTTGCAGAGATATTAGGGTTTGAAGGTTTTTTGGTGACGTCATCAACCCGTCCATTCCGAAACGGATTCGGGGACCCAGGTTTGGGAAACTTACCCAAATTGGTCCCAGGTGGTCCCTAGTTACCTACGCAGGAGACGACGTCAGTTATTTCCACCCGTTTCCAAGTTATTTAGCCTTCTTAAATTTAAAAGTGCAATGCAATGGCTTCACTAATCTTAATATACTTTCCTTTGACGTCAATATTGCTTCAACGTTAAAGTTTGGTAATTTACAGAACAAATTTATAGATGATGTTTTATAGACTTTTTATCCACTTTGCAAAAGTCACAGACAGACAGACAGAACTGGCGTATTATTATATAGACTAGTCGATAAAGCCCGTGGAAAAATCCACTGAGGCAGGATAAAATTGAAAAATAAGCGTCATATGAATTTTGATGACGTCAGAAACCCATCTGCAAAAAAATTAGAACCTTGTTTTTACGTTGCCTCTATATGGTGCGGAGTTTAAAGCGCTGATTAAGAAAATGTATGTAATCACGTGCTTTTGATAAATGATTAATGAGATATAAAGGTTAAAAAAATTTGCTGACGTCAGCACTGACCCGTCTAGACCCCCAATTTTTTTTTCGGAAATTTGCACTCCTGTTGCCTTCATCGTATAGATCTTGAAACGCTGATCAAGAAAATGTATAGGATCATGCACTTTTGACAAACGGTTGCAGAGATATTAGGGTTTGAAGGTTGTTTGATGACGTCATCAACCCGTCCATTCCGACACAGAATCGGGGACCCAGGTTTGGGAAAATTACCCAAATTGGTCCTAGTTGGTCCCTAGTTACCCACGCGGTGAAAAATCATTGACGTCACCACCTCGTTTCCAAGTTATTTGGCCTCAAAGTTTTAGGTGCACTGTAATGGCTTCATTAATTTAATATAGGATATTGACGTTAAAGTAGTGTTATTTTCGTCGCGTCGTAACGTCAGAAAATTTAACATATTAGACATGCATTTTTCGGCAACATCAAAGGAAAATGACGATATCAACTTTGCCTGTTACAGACACACGGAACTGGCTTATTATTATAGAGATAAATCCCGTGGAGTAATCCACTTAGGCAGAAGGACAATGGAAAAATAGGTTGTTTTAGTTTTTTTGCTGACGTCAGCAGTGCAAATACAAAATAAATATATTTTTTTAGAAATTTGTATACCTGTTGCCTTCATCGTATAGATCTTGAAATGCTGATCAAGAAAATGTATATGATCATGTATCTTATCAAGGTTTAAAGGTTTTTTGATGACGTCATCAAACCGTCCATTAACGAAACGGATTTGGGGACCCAGGTTTGGAAAACTTACCCAAATTGGTCCCAGGTTGTCCCTAGTTACCCACGCGGTGAAAAAACATTGACGTCACCACCTCGTTTCCAAGTTATTTGGCCTCAAAGTTTTAAGTGCATTGTAATGGCTTCACTAATCTTAATTAACTTTCCTTTGACGTCCATACTATTTTATCGGTAAAGTTTGGTAAATTACAGAACAATTTTATAGGCGATGTTTTATAGAATTTGTTAAAGAAAATTTTGAAGAATGTAATCCACTTTGCAAAAGTGACAGACAGACACACGGAACAGCCGCATTATTATATAGATTATAGACAAGAAAATAGCTAGCTAAACAGCAAAACAAAGTTCTCCGTTTCTCAGACTGATATAGTACGGGCGATTGTGCGTAGTATAATCGAGTTTCAATTTTATGATAATTATACCAAAAAAATAATTTATGAACAGTTCTTTTAACTGCCCTCCGCGCGGGAGTTTTATGTAAACTAAACAAGAGTACAACAGACATGCGTAGTGTATATTCGTACGCACTTTTGCCCATTTTTGCGTACGTAGATGTTCATCCGCTATTCGTACGTAAAGTGCTTTAGGGTTAGGGTTAGGATTCTTTTTTCCTTTTTTCTATGTATGAATAGCGCTATGTCATATTAAAGTGCGTACGAATATACAGTTCCACAAACATGGCGGTCGATTTATTTTGTGGAGTGGATAAAAATACTAGCTAAGGTTTAGCATCGACTTTAGAGAGAGGCTCGTTTTTGAGAAATATATTAAAAAAGATACCATTTTTAGTTCAACATGATATAAAGCAAATTTATCTCGATAATTAAATTCATATATATGCGATGTTTGTCTTTCCCTACAGAACTACTGGTAGTTAGCTAGCTAGAGCGTATACCATCTAAATTACGTGAACATTTAACTAATAGCTAGTAGCCACATATATCGATGTTGTTAAAGTCATTACCCTACTTGGGTACAAAACTCAATGTTGTTAGTCAATGTTTAAGGGTTTTTTTATAAATATTTTGATGACAAGCTGGCTGTGTTTTTCTTAAATCTTATGTGGGCGAATTAGCTAAATTATCTGTCACATTTCTAAGAAACATTTTGTTTGCAGAAAATTTTGCAACTGACTTTCATTGTGACGTGTGTTGTTTATAATTCCCTAACCTCTTACGCAAACCGGTATATATATATATATATATATATATATATATATATATATATATATATATATATATATATATATATATATATATATATATATATATATATATATATATATATATATATATATATATATATATATATATATATATATATATATATATATATATATATATATATATATATATATATATATATATATATATATATATATATATATATATATATATATATATATATATATATATATATATATATATATATATATATATATATATATATATATATATATATATATATATGGGCATTTTTGTGTCACATGTACGATGGCCCCTATGGCTCACTTCTCTTCCAATTTAAAAACACTTCTCTTCTGTGATCCAAACAGTTCTCTTCTGTATTCTCACACTTCTCTTCTGCATTTTGACACTTCTCTTCTGTTATTAACACTTCTCTGCATGTGGCCTCAAACTTTCTTTTCGCAACTAAAATTTAAAATCTGGTCTATAATTTTAAACCTATGGATTGTATATTTTTTTCACTTTTCGCAAGAAGTATACTTGGCTATCACGTACTCACTTTACGGACAGATTATTGTAGCAGGTCCCGAAGCATGTGCATGAATAAAATAATATCACTAATCAATTCAGATTAGTAGCAGAGTAATTAATTTTATCAATGGACACAATAAATGGCAAAATAAATGGCTGCCCAGAGTCCTCAAAGCTTTAACCCTATGAATATGCTTATAAGAATATTAGGCTAGGATTCTAGGTTAAAAATAATAGTTCTTTTGTTAAGAACAATGGAATAATAAGAATACTGACTAGCCTGGTTAGAATTTAGTGGGTGTAATAAAAAAGGTAAAGAAATGCCTCAACGCTATACCACAATATATTTTTATCTAAAGTATGTGTAGTGGTCCACTACACAAATTTTTTGGAGGGTTATTAATTACTAAGAACACTTGATCTTTTTTATGGCCGGGAGCCGGTATGTCATTTATTCATTCTTGTCCCCAGGGATTTTTGTCGGCAACCATTATATTTCGAAAAGGAAAAATTGCCTGGGGACGAGGGTTGCCATTTATTTAAAAACTTTAATTATCAAAATCCAGCTCAATCAATATTCCGGACTAGAATTAGGTCTGGAAATTTTTAAATTCATGGAAGAGAAGTGCTTCTCACTTTGGAAGAGAAGTGATTCGATCGGAAGAGAAGATTTCCGGGGAAAGAAGAGAAGTGTTTTTATTAAGAAGAGAAGTGAGCCATAGGGGCCTTCGTACACATGACCAGCCTGTTCCAGGGTCATTGCTGGCCACTCCGCAATAACGGCTCAGGGGCCACAAGACATTTGTCGAGGTAATTACCGACATGTTTTTAAAACATGTACCTTCGCGTTCGCAATTATTTGACGTGGTAAAATCACACATAAAAAGTCCCTAGGTCTTGTGCGATCAGACGTGTAAAAAATAGCTGAAGATATAACAACAGAAAAAAGTATTTCTTTTTCCTCCTACGGCAATGCACGAAACACAAACTCTTAGCAAAAAATCAGTTAGTTTTACGCTTCAACTGCATCATTGAAAACAGTTTGTCACCAATGTAGTTTGATAAAATCATTTCAGAAAATGCTAAAATATATTTGATAAAATGCCGTTTTTTCTGAGTTGAACTTTTACGCAATTAACTATTATAATAAGACTTATGTCTTATTTTTCTTTGCTCCGGTGAAAATAATATTTTTTATTTACGAGATAGCTAAATAAGTCCGAATATAGCCTCAGCAGTTATTTGTAGACGTTAAAAATGGTGAATTATGAGGGTTTCGTTAGACATTAATGTATGATGATGTTAGACAGGATACCTGTGTCTCTCTCGCGCTTCGATGTCTGTCCTGCTTTTGTAACCCTGCTTATTTTAGCGCACTACCGCAAAAGGAAAAAATGATGAGTTTAGGTAACTAGACATGTTTCCGCTACCTTGGAAGAATATCATGAAAACAAACTTTAATCAGACAGTAATTTCTGGCTCTTTTTGTATCGTGGGATGAATTAAAGTAGTATTTTTCTATTGATTTTTTAACATTTTTTAATAAAAAAAAATAACCATCTACTGATTAACTTAGGCAACCTCGTCCCCAAAGATTGTTGAGAACAAGATTGGCAATATACTCACTTGAGCATCATACTCCGCCTAGGTCGACATGTTATAGATCAATAATTTTTACAACCTATTTATTGAAATTAATTCTTTTAAATTTAAATTAAAAAAAATCATGCACACACCTGCTGCTAATATATTATTTTTTTGTTTTATTGCATAGACGGCTAGTATATTATGTTGAATTATTTTTTTAAAAAAATCATTTGTACAGATGTGGAAGATCTTTGTTGCGACAGTATATTATTTGTTTTTGACTTTGAAAGTCATTAATAATAGCGAGTAAGTCATTAATTTGTGAGCGCTACTAAAATACTACGTAACAGGGTCACGTGCCACTAAAAAAGACTGGAGCTAGTCCGAAGTTTTTAACGAACAACAAGATCGAAGCGGCCATCAAGGCAAGAAAAACAAATATTTAAAAAACGATATCTGGGGTTACATGAACTTTTAACAAAAAGTGAATATATCATTGGAAAATCTTTCAGGTAAGTCCAACTTGTAAAAGTACCTCGGGATCCCTTTAATGGTGTGATAATTTTATTTCAGCAAAATAAGATGCTACGCTGGAGAGAAAGATACTGTGTCAAACTCATGTATATGTACCTAATATAAATTCACTCTCACCTACATCCCGAGTTCCTCTCTTGTAGTATTCTTCATCTTAACTATTCCTCTCAATTCCATCCTGGACTCCTCTGCTGGTTCGATACCAGTTCGAATACATGCAAAGAAAACCTTAGCTAAAGCAATTAGACATTATTCAGTTTAACCAAACAGGCTTGTCAATGTAATGTCAGTGTGTATATATATACAATATATAAACTATATAAATATTGTTACATTCTGAGGTGGTGGGTGAGGAAATTGTTGCTTTTAGGCAGATACTTGTAAGTTATACGGAGAAGATAATTAGGACTGTAGATCTATATTTATACGTTATAACTCAAGCATGGTACCCAATATGGTCTTGAACTGTGGTGTTCGATCTTTAAACAAGTGAGACTTTCCTAATTTGATAACTAGTAGTATCTAAGGTTAAACCAAGACAAATTATTTTGGATGAATCAGACTGATTTATGCATTCATATTGGTGCACTAGCAATGTTGTCCTTGATTGTAGCAAACATTATTGTTTGGGAAGTGAAATTAACATAAGTTAAACTTTGTATAGTTTCATTTAATAATGATTGCAACAATAATAATAATAACAGGGGCGCCATAGCTTAGTGATTCAACTCTTGTACTTTGGGGTTCGATTCCCCTTGGCGGCTATTCATTATGGGCGAGTGAATGTTACTATAACTCCATGTTAACCACAGCTATATGAGGGAAATTGGGGAGATGGCACAATTTGTTGGCTGTTGGATGTTGCAGGAAGTTGTCTGGTAGAGCGCGGGCTCTAATTGGGTCTGCGTAGCTCAAAATGAGCATTTAATACTCTAGGACTCTCCATCTAAGCCATTGCCCCTTCTGGAAATAATAGACAGGGTATATCCCTCTAAATTCGTGAGGCTAGCCATGTAAAATATGCACATCTCTCTAACAACAACAACATCAACAACAACAACAATAATAAATATTTAAAGTGAAGTAGTAGAAGGGGATGAATATAAGCGGTTTTTCAATTTTCCACGGTCAAACCCTTATAAAAATTACATACAGTTTTTTACTTGTGACGTCACAGATTTCATCATGCCTCAAATCAGTAAAAAGATCACGTGACCCCCACATCCATCAAATCTGCTGACATTACCAAAAACTTGTGACGTCACATATTTCATTATACCCCAAATGAGTAAACAAGTCACGTGACCCCCACTTCTATCAAATCAGCTGACATCATCAAAAATCTACGCATGCGCAAAACCTTTAACAAGCGATAGCCTTCGGTCTGACAAAATCCCACGGTATTTTAAGTAGTGGGGGAAATCCCCTACTCAAACCACGACCGCTGCTAGTTGAGGTTGAACTCTCCTTATAATAAAGAGAGAAATGAGTTGGTTCAAGAAGGCAATCAGCAAACTATACAGCACTGTATCAGCGCAAGTAGCAGCAACTCGCGACGCTGTTGCAGATGGATTGCAGAGTGTGCGGGATACTGTTACTCTTTACTGCAACAAGGCAAAGGAACAAATTTCGAGAGGGACAACACTGCACGACGAAGTCGAACAGGAAGCACAGGAGGACTACTACGACACGAAGAACATCCAAGACGAATATCAGGGAATCGAAGACATTAAGCATATTTTTGACGAAAATGACACAGAACTCTTGGAAGACGGAAATCGCGTCAAGACATGGCGGTTCAACAAGAATCTGAACCACTGACAGATGCGATCATGCAAAAAATCACGCCTCATATAGACATGCGTGTTAATGTTGTGTACAGTTTCAGCTGTGATATTTAAACAAAACTAAGAGCTCCAAGTCGCTATCAAGCATCGCAGGGATCGAAGCTTTTATAGAAGAATGTGAAATGAAGCGTCTGGATCTAGAGAATGCCGAGTTTTGGGGTAAGGCATATGTACCACCAGAGCGAACCATCAAGACTCCTGGAGCATATAAAGGGAAGCTTGTGTTTAACCACGTGCAAATTAAGTTAATCTCTACAAGAGAGCCTTTGTTCGGATGCGGCCCTCTCCCGGATTGGCTGCGAAAAAAGAGGTGCATCTACGCTATGGATGGAAAAACGGAAAGAACCGACAATTTGTGCATGTGGCGATGCCTAGCCGTTCACTACCGGGGGAGAGCGAAAGCAGCGTGAAAAACATATCACGCAAGAAGTTCTCGCACTGGCACGCGAGTACTACGAGAATCCTAAACTAAAGCGTGAAGATGTGCGCCCTACGAATCTTGTAGATTTCGAGGATATAGCGAAACACGTCAAGATCGACATCAGAGGCTTTGAGCCCAAGACAAACTCTGAAAAGCCACCATGGCGGCTTGTCTATGAACAAAACCAATACAAAAAGGTTTTAGACACAATCAATCTTGGTATGCTGGATGGGCAATGTTTCTACATCAAAAAGATGAATGTTTTAACACAACACTGGGAATGCGAGGTATGCGGCCAGCTCTTTACACAACCCTGCCACCTCACACGGCATAAAAAGAACGAATGCAAGGGAGTCAAGACGACAATCATTTGCAAAGGGGAGAATGTTAAACGTATGCCGAGCAAGTCGGAGAAGGTTTTGTACGACGAGAACTTTAGCTACGCGGCGTGTGAATGGATAGAGGCGATGTCGGAGCAGACGGGGAGGTGCATACATCACGCGCTCTGTTGGCACGGAGGAGAGCGTGTAATACACGATAGGGTAGCAAAAGGAGTGGAGAGTAGACAGTTATGATCCTATTTCGAAGACCGTCTACGAATACAACGACTGCAAGTGGCACTGATGTCTCTGTCAACCAAAGAGAACGACTGTAGACAAAAATCGGTACGTTGCAACTAAGGATAAGGAAAAGGTGATTAAAGGTTTAGGTTATAACCTTGTTACAGCCTGGTAATGTGAAAATCCACCCAAAATCAACGTGGCAAAGAAAGACTTTCGATCATATCCTCACTACATCGTTTTTGATTTCGAGGCGCTTTTGCTGCCCCTGAATCAACGGCAAACAGCAGACCTGATGTACAGATCGGAGCATATCCCGGTAAGTGTCGCCATTCACGATAGTTTGAATAAAGATCGAACGTTCATCGAGCACCAGGATCCCAAGGTCTTGGTTAAACAGTTCGAGAGAATGTACCCGAAGCCTGACGACTTTGACATGCTTCCAAAGAGGGCTCAAAAAGCTTGGAACGAGTGGGTAAACCAAGTGGCCGTGATCGGCTCAAACAATGGCAAATATGACCTGAACATGATTAAGCGGTACTTTGTGGAGCAAATTGTCAAAGACGATAGCGAATCTTTCTTTGCCACATTGATCTTTTCAAAAGATCAATGTGGCAAAGAAAGACAACGACTACATGTTCCTCACAACCTCGAGGTTCAATTTTCTCGATATCAAGAATTTTCTTGCCCCTGGGATAAGCTATAACAGTTGGTGCAAGTCGTTGGAATGTAAGCTTGAAAAGCTCGTGTTTCCTTACGAATGGTTGTCAAACTACGACAAGTTGAGCCATATGGGCCCTGTGGAACACGAGGACTTCCATAGTAGTCTTAGTGGGAAAAATACGCTATCTCCTGAAGAGTATGAAACATTTCGCGGAGAGTCTTACAAGCGAGGCTGTGTTACTATGATGGACTGATTGAAGCCGTGGACAAGACAAGGCTGCAGTATTACGACGATGAGATAGAAATTTTGAAGGATTCGGTAAGCATTCCAGGCGTGTCGATGCGCTACGTCTTGAACAAGTCTCTACGGCTGAACCCAATGTTAGAGCTCTACGCCCAAGGATAGCCTTGTAAGCATAAGTGTAAAGAAGACTGCTTCAACAGCAACGCGGAACATAGTTCCAAGAAGTGCAAGGCTTGCAAAGAGATTCAAAAATCATGCACAGACTGCACGAAGAATGAGGCCTACGAGCTCTTGCAGACAGGGATGGTCGATGGCCCCACGATTTTCTTACCACGAAAGGGACGTGACGGGTATCAGATCTCACATCTACAAGGAGCAAAACAAATGCAAGACTATTCTAGGGTACGACACGAACATGCTCTACCCGAGTACCCTGCTGGAAGACTTTCCGTGTGGGAAAGAAAGCTGATCAAGGTGTCTACACCGACATCGGCGCACAATTTCGAGATACTGATGTGAGGTGTTCAAAATGGATCGCTCTTCGGCTTTGCGCAAGTCGATATCGAGGTACCTTCGGAACTGTATGACAAATTCAGCGAGATGGCTCCGCTATTTGCGGTCAAGGAGATACCCGACGATCAAATCCCCGAACACATGCAAGAGTACTTGACAACTATGGGGCGCAAGCGTGTTCCAGGTACGCGTAAGCTATTAGGGTTGATGAAAGCTGAAAAGATCTTGTTGTATACACCCGTACTGAAGTGGTACGTTGAACATGGGTTGAAAGTGACTGATTTTCACCAGTTCATCAAATACACTCGAGGTAAACCATTTGTATGGTTTCCAAAAGAGATTGTAGATGCACGACGACAAGCGGATAAAAACCCTGACAAGCGTATTGCGGGAGATACAGTCAAGTTGAAGGGGAACTCGTGCTACGGCAAGATTATCGAAGATCTGGCAAGGCACGCAAATACTACTTTCATCAGAGATGAAAGGAAGGTCGATGCAGCGATGAGATCCCCGTATCTCGAAGACCTTGAAGAGATAGGGGATGCGTACGAGATCAGAGAAGGTAAACACAAGGTCGGTATCGATAGAGCTTACCAATGTGGTATAGCCGTCTATGAGCTGGCGAAGTTGCGCATGCTCGAATTCTACTACGACTTCCTGGATAAGTACGTGGACCGTCGAGACTTTGAGTATTGCTACATGGATACGGACTCGGCGTATTTTGCCATCTCTGGGGAATAGTTGCGAGATGTCGTTTGCCTTGAACTGCTCGACAAGTACGACAAAAACGTGAAAAACTGGCTTGTCACCGATAAGTACTCGAGTCGAACGGGAGGGCTATTCAAAGCGGAATTCATCGGGTCTCGGATGAGTGCCCTGACAGCCAAGTGCTATTTCGTCAAAGGAAAAGAGGGTACCAAATTTTATGGAAAGCTATGTCAAAGAAGCAGAATGCAGTTTCCTGGTCTAGGCACATGAACACGTTAAAAAGGAGTTTAGACAAGGCGAAAAACGTAGGCTTCCGGGTGCACAACCAGGGGATGGTCACGTACGAGCAAAACAAGCTGGGACTGTCAGCGTTCTACGATAAGCGGAAGGTACTCGAGGATGGTATACATACGGTACCTTTGGAATTGTAAGTCGCGTCCAATAAATGGAAGTATTACTAATCGCTGTAATCGCTGTATTTCTTTCGTACGTCTTGATCGTGCTCTGCTTTTTTCGTTATAGAAAGCTTCTAATAAAGATGTCTGCAATCTTAGAAATATTTGATGAAGTAGATAGACCAGTAGAAGCCTTCGAGTATCGCGAAAAACCTATCAACAAACGTCAAGCTTTAAAAGATGCTATACGCCGAAAAAGTGTACTGAAGGTTTTGTTGACAAGGCACCGGATGACGCAATCGACAAGGCGTATTCAGAATATGTTCAACGTGAGATCCATGAAAAAGGTGAAAAGACCGCCAAGGCACTCTCCTCACACGCCATTAACATGTACGCGAAGGCTGTAGGGAGTGTAATACAACTCGATAGTGCTGAAGCTCTAAGGCAAGATATCGAGGAAGACCCAATCATCAAGGACTCCATGGCCGATTTGGGGATCCTCGTGTACTCAGCCTTTGGAAAAATTCTAGCGCCACTGTTAGTCGCTGCACAAACGATTAATCACACTCAGCTCACGAAAAAGGAAAACGATCGCCTAGCGGCTCAGCAAGAGCACGATCGAGAAGAAAAGAGTTAAAAGAAATGAGTGACGAGTCTACTAATCCAGTTCTAACCAAGAAGAAGAACGAAGGGCGTGTTGCTCCTGGTAAGAAACTTGCTGAATAGAACTGTAAGAACAAGCTTAGGAACTTAGAAAGTTCTTCATCAAGTGGCCAGGTTCCTGCATCAAGTGGCCAGGTTCTTACATCAAGTGGTTAAGTCCCACACAAGTCAAACGACGTATATCTCTGTAGCGCTGGAGGTCTTGTTGTAGTTGCTTGCAGGGCAGCAGTTGGTGTCTATATCTTCCGTAAGCAGCATGGTGGAAAAGAGAAGCCTGTTGAAATTGGAGATCGGCCTGCGCCTCAGCAGCTCCGCGCTAGCGACGGCTTACGCAAAACTGTTCAACCCCAAATTGACATTTTTAAAATGCGTTAATCTCGAATATATAATAAATGAGCAAAGAATATCAGAAAGAAGTCGTTGATTCTCTATGGGAATCTGTCAGACTAGTATCATATACTATTCTTCTAGCACTAGGTGCAAAAAAGACGCTGGGAGTTTCTAGACGAGGAGCCAAGAGGGATCTGGAGGACGGTTTAAAGCTGGTTGGGTATATGACGGGAGTGATATTATTCGACGATTATGCGATAAAACAAGTCTGGTATAAACTTTCCCTAATGCCTCCGAAATAACTGCCCAGCAAAAAAGCCGTGTTTTCCGTGGAGGGCAAACACGACTTTGAAATAAAATGCTAGGCATTGTCAAAGACTCACACACAACAATCTTTATAGGGCCGACAAGCTGCGGGAAAACGCAGCGTGTCCTGGATTTGCTTGAGAACGAGTATAGGCACCATTTCTATAACATAGTGATACTATGTCCTACAATACAGTGGAATAGCACATACCTCGAAAGATCCTCGCTATGGAAAGACTATGTTTTTCTGATAGACCCAAAGGATCAGCTCTTCGAATGGATAGGAAAATTGTCGTTGCTGCTAGCAGGCAAAGAAACATTGTTCATCATCGATGATATGATCGCTGATGAGAGTGTCGACAAAAAGCGTCAATCCTTACTTGAATTGTCTATTTCAGGTAGTCAGGAAGCACAATCTCTGGCTCCTCACACAGTCGTATACGGCTTTGCCCAAGAATCTGAGGAGGCAGAAGAAAGCCCTGTTTTTTTGTGGTATCCTCATGAGAAGAGTGACATGAAACTTATCGATGAGGAAACGAATCTAATTAGTGACTGGGAGACTATCAAGGCTCAACTCAAAAATTCCAAGCATGCTTGCTTGTACGTAAGACTGGAGCACCCTAGAAGCTATAAAATTACCGATTGATCAGGCACTCACAGGCTCGTTTCAAGCGCGCCGATCTCGGGAGGTTTTTTGGGGTTGCTGATATTCGAACCTCCTGTAGAGCGCTTAACATAGCAGAGAACACACGGTTTGAGCTACATGGTCAGGATCCGGCATGGTATGCCGAGGTAAAGGAAGGTCGAAATTGGCATGATATCTTCGTCACATTAGATGGTGCTCTATAGATTGCTGCCAAATCAAGAAAGCCCAAAGCCGTTGAGCTCATGAAGTGGCTAGCTCGAAAAGGCCTAGCTATTACTGATCTTCAAGGGGTGGACAGATCTGCCCACCTACATGGTGACACAGTTTTACTGACGGAACCAGGCCTTTATTGTTTCCTCCTGAGATGTGGCCGGCCTGACTCAGAATCATTTTTGGAGTGGGTTGTAGAAGAGGTGCTACCCAGAGAAATGCGAAAGCTTGCTGCATCCATCGAAGAAAAAGATACGGCCCTGGCGCTCCTTGAAGATGACCTCGAAGACAGGGATAGACAACTTATGCTGCTGGAGGACAAACTAGGCGACAGAGATCGACAACTTGCAGTACAGAACCAGGAAAATACAAGGCTTCGAGAAAGGTTTGTACCACATGCGCGGGATCCAAGGAAAGACAAAGTGATCATAATCCAGCGGAAGCATACATCTTCCGTATTACTGTGCGCGTGTTCAAAGACGTGTTCTTTCCACAAAAAGGAGAAGGCTTAAAGAGAACTACCCAAATTCCAAAGAGATTGTAGTAATAGACAATCCTAATGGTATACACGCATTCAATAGATTCGAAGGGGAAGGGCACGTGGAGCGGTACCGATGCGACTTCAGGCTTATCGACCTTACTCGCGATGATTTGTACGATCTAGGTGTTCCAGCACTAGAAGACTAGGGCGTAAGCATGCACACTTTTTGTGACTCTTGTGAGTCACCAAAACAGCTACAATGTGGTCCAACCTATACGTTTTCTTGCTCCACCAGGCGTTTGTTGCACGTCTTCTCGCATCACCATGCTCTTCTCCTGGCTGCAGGAGGTATAAATACAATCCATCCTCGGGTAGAGGATTTTCCTCGGGATATTCTTGCCCGTCGGGACAAAGCCGCAGGCGATCGCTAAGTGGGACTACGTCTAGTTTGATTGCCCTCGAAGATTTCATACCGATCATGCCAGTCTTGGTGTTGTTGAGACTTTTGACGATAGTGTAAAGGTTTTTCACCCAGATGCTACTAGTCTCGTCAGAGACCAACTCTTGTGCATCCTGAGGTTTGAAGAGCCTCTCCGCAAGCACCTTGTTATATGACTTGACAAAGGCTGTGAAAGTATGGTGGTAATTGGTGGTTGCCCGCTTAATCTCAACCCCTTTGTTTTCTAACAGCTTCGTCCAGTCTGACCCGTTGTCGCACTGAAAAATCTTCGGATAGTGGAGCGGTCCTGCTTTATAAATGTCTTTGATCATAGCAGCAACATCGCTGGCCTTTTTCGTACGTAGAGGCCTCGCTACCTTTTATCTCGAAGCTACATCGATGCCTGTGAGAATGTATTTGTACACATTTCCGAAGACTTTGTCATGAGGCATGTAGAGCAAGTTGGAATTGGTGCATCTTGTTTGGTTCCGTCATTGTAAAATTGGGATAGTTGATGTGCTTAGGTCCTCGAATATGCCGGAGCCATAGGAGTTGCCAAGACAGCCAGTGAGTGACCTTCCTTTTGGATAGACCAGCTTCTAAGGATAGCAATTTAACAGCCTTCCGACCAGTCCAGAGATTTTTGGGTCTGTAAATACTGTTCAATTTTTCTACCTCCTTCTCTATTCAACTGAGCATCTTGAAGAAGGAAAACATAACAGCGGATATCCCCAGTTCCATCGGCTTTCTTCGTCATGTGCATGTGTAGGGTAATGGCGTCACTAAGGCGTTGCAGGGGTCTTCCAGAACCGTGCAGGCTGTGCTCAGGTGATGCTTGAAAATCCACAGACAGAGCGTATCTTTCTGTGAAAAACTGCCCAATCGTCACCTCCGAATCGTGGCTACCGAATAAGTTTACAATCTGCTCGAGGTGATCTTTCGGGAGCATCGCGTGCGAGTAGAGCTCATTAGGTTCACCCTCGACAGTGATCGAGATTTTTTCGACCTTTGGATTGTAAAAGACCTCGTTAGCGCCCGAGTAGGCCTTCACTTTTCCAGGGTCTACGAACAGCAGCAAGACACCTTTTAAACTTTTGGCAGGGGTGTCTATCTGAAAATTGTAGCTCGTATCGGCTTTTTTCATAGTTACAACCTTACTTCGAAGAATTATTTCAAAGGATAGCGCGAAACGGCTGTACCGCGACATCATAGCGCTCACGAGACCCTCGTGGTTCACCTTGTCAAACTCTAGTGAAATATTAGTGATCTTGTACGCGGCATCCTGTGCTTTAGCTGCAGAATTTCCAACAGCTGCTGTGCCTCCATCTTTGATAACACCACCATACGATGCAAAATGTCGTATAGCCCTGCCTGGTAGAACGGCAAGTCTCTCGTCAGTTCAAACATTTTTCCTAGAAGAATACAAAAGGTGTTGCCATAGGCTGCGACGATCGCTTTTTCCTCGCCCGTGCCTGCATGATCGGTTGCTTTTACCTGTAGGGCGCGGATTGTACCATTGTTGGGATTGATCCCCTCTAGGATCAGGTTGTTTTCCCGATCAAATTTGGGCAGCCAGAGATCCCGGTAGACTGCGAGTACATTGTAGTCGCTGATATTCTGCACCTCGTTGCCATTCAAGCTTATGCCAAGATTTTGCACCAAGGATTTACCTATATTGCTGACGATGGTGCGTTTCGTGTTTGTCCCCGTAAGTTCCAGATCGAAAAGCAGTTTGATACTCCCTGGAAAAATAACATCGTTCTGCCCTATGTTGGGGATGTCTACATAGAGGTCCTCATTTTGATTGATTGTTGACGGCACGTGGCTTACTTTTACACGCTGCTTCTTTCCTTTCATTGCCAGCATCGTCTTAATCTCTGCGTAGGGATCGAGCTTAGTTCCGAACATGTTACTCATGCTTTATTATTAGCTGCAGATCGTTTCAAATAAATACAATGCCGATTAATCCAATATACGAAGAAGACGACTTTACACCAGAGGAAAACATTCCAGACGAGGATGGAGACTTTAGTAGGCCTGAGGACTTTCCCATCCAGTCTAATTTCAGCTCCACGCTAACACCAGAAGAGCAGGGTCAATCGCCTAGCGGCTCAGCAAGAGCACGAGATACCACGAAGGCAGAGGGAAGACCTACTAAAATCAAATGTCGATTGTCTTTACGAACACCTTGGTGAGGAGCTAAGGCAGCCAATCGCAAGATATTACAACGAGTTTGAGGCACGAGGAAACCAGCTTCTTTTCGATGGCATAGAGATCACGAAAAGAAATGGTGAATTACGGAGCGTTGCCGAGATACGGAAGAGGTTAGGTACAAACCGCTTGCGAGCCATGGGCTTTACAGAGTATACAACACCAAACAAAGGCAGTAAAGCAATGGCTCAAAAACTCCTGGACGAGATTGTTCATGTCGAGGAGATAGCCGATGATATTGAAATGATGCCATTGCTAGGGAATGTCCTTGTTGAAACGGAGACCCTTATGGCAGAAACGTCATCCACCGGTGAAGCCTTCACAGAGCGTGAAAGAAGAGGGCTCAACCTCGAGCTTCAAACGGTAAGGGGTAACCTGAAGCACTTGAAAAGCAAGATGATCTTCTACGACAGCGAGATCCCAAAAGCAGAAGCCAAGGTAAAAAGACTTGAGGCGAAGAAAGCTAAACCTGGAGTATCCAAGGAACAGAAAACTATCTGAAGCGAAGACATTGCCAAGACTAGGAAAGATCTAGAACGACTCCAAGATCTAAAGGAAGCAGCACTAAAAGCACACGGTTTACTATCATCCGACACTCAGAGTCAACTGAAAGCAATTAAGGAAACGCTGATGAAAATTGCAGAAGGCGATAAGTCTCTGGTTGAAAAGCTTAGAATCTTGTTCAAGGAGCAAGGGATTACTATAGCAAGTATCGTCTCGGCTGTTGGTTTACTGATTTTCACCATCGTACCCGCAGTTACAGGTGGAGGTTCCACAACAGGCGCAGGAGGAAGTGCCGCTGGGAAGGGCATTTTGCAAAAACAGCTGGAAAGGCTTGGAAAATTTTTGAAATACCTGGCAGGTAAGGCAGGTGCGGCGCTGCCAGACATCATTGGCACGGTTGTCTCGTTCTTTTTCAGAGTAGCAGCAAAAGTTGTCGAATACGCAGCCAAACACCTCTACACGACAATCGCTGCTGCCGTCGCTTTTGTTGTGGCCTACGTTGGGGGAAATCGTAGATCGCAAAGCTAGAGTCTAATTTGCTAGCGCAGTCTGCGACTCTGTTGATAAAAAACACATTAGACCTTACTTTAATCAAATATAGGCAATGATTAGCCCTACCCCAGTTGTAATCAAGGCAGCTTTATTGTCATCATGCTTACCTCTTTCAAGAGTGTGTGGCAAACGGCTACCCCCTTTTCTCGTCTTGGTGCTTGATGTTTGGAACTCTGTTCTGCGGGGCTAGTCGACTCGCTAACGTTAATCTGAGGGTTAACACCGATAGCGAAATACTCTCTGCTGATGAGAATTTTGTTTGTGAAATTTACAACATTTCCAATATGAAGGCTCATGTCACTGGGAATCATATAGACGCCATGGGACACAATAAAATTCACATTGGACCGCGCATATTTCAGCACATTTTGAAATTCGGCAATTTTCTTTCCTGTATTGCTAGGTCTAATTACCAGGTCATTAAATGTCGTCAGGTACAGGCGTTGAGCATCAATTGCGCTGCCGTGGTTTCCAATGATTCCAGATCTTGCATTTGCCTGGCTTTCGAGAATTAGGTAGGCATAGAAGCGGACGCTTTGGGATAACCGTTCAATACCAATACGAGTGAGGCCCTGGGATTTTTCAATGATCCAGCGACTCCACAAGTCCTCGTCAAGATAGCTAGGACCTGAAGCAGGATAATCTTTGCGATGAAGTTGCCAACTACTGAAGATGGTTTCGTTCCTCCACTCCTGCTCACCGCCGGGTACTCCAAACTCGCGAGCCAGTTGCTGGAGTTTTGTTTGTTGAAGGGGTTGTTTAGACGTCGAAATCTAACTGAGCCCGGTAGAGAAATGTCAGAGGACCCTTGGGCATCAATAACGATGTTCTGCACTGAAAGGTCATCCCCCTTAAGTCTCTCCAAATATCTCCCATGGCTAGGCGCATACTTTGCCTTCGGGTTGTACGAATAAAGGCTCATCTTTTCTTTAAGAATAAACATGAAGCAACTCTACATCACTGACATCGAGAAGCCTACGATTTTTGACGATTACCTAGAGCAGGATACAAGGATTGCTCTAAAGTCGATCAGTATTCGATTGGTTGAACATTTACAGCGACAAAGAGTTTACCATCCGTAAGGTAGGGCCTGATCAAAGGCTTACTCGAATTTAGATGATGAATGGGTTGTACAAGATCGAAGATCTGGCAACTACCTGGCAACTACCGTGGGATTTTGTCAGACCGAAGGCTATCGCTCGTTGAAGGTTTTGCGCATGCGTAGATTTTTGATGATGTCAGCAGATTTGATGGATGTGGGGGTCACGTGATCTTTTTAGTCATTTGAGGCATGATAAAATCTGTGATGTCACAAGTAAAAAAACTGTATGTAATTTTTATAAGGGTTTGACCGTGGAAAATTGAAAACCGCTTATATTCATCCCCTTCTACTACTAGTGGCTAGTCCAGAAAATCACAAAAACCTATAGTTAGTGGATTGTTTCCAATGGGGACTACTGAAACAAACAAAAAAAAAATAATTAACCTTAGACTGCAGCGGCGGATTTAGGGCATCTCAAGCTAGTCGGTTGGACGTACTTAATTTTTATCAAAAACCTTGTTGTTGCAATTTCCAACAAGAAGCCTTAAGGCTTGAAGATTTCCGCCTTGTCAAGAGAAACATTCCACAGAGCAAAACGTTTAATGGTCGACCCAAGGCTGAGATTTCCAATTTAAAAACAGGATAAATGATTGAATAATTGCGCAAAACTATGTGACTTAATGGCTTTTTGAAGCTTTTTGACTATTCCATTTCTTGAGTAGTTATAGTTGTAAAAACAATAATTTAAGTCTAGGGTTGTGAGTCTGAGGTTCATGTTCTTATAACATTGGTCTTATATAAAACAAGGGGTTAAAGTAACCTCGTCTGAAAAGTTTTAAATATGGGGGACAAATTACCCAATTTATACTTCAATTTAATTACATCTGAATAAATAAAAAAGTATATGCAGATTTACACATAGTTCTAAAAAAGTATAAAAACTTGAGATCTACCTGAAAAGTTCTAAAAATTTGATGATAGAAATTCTGTAAAATTGACAAAGTAAACCATAGAAGTCTAGTTTCCTAAAAAAATAATGTGAAGTAAATACTATTAAATAACCAAAATAAAACTAAAATAAATTATATAAATATATATTAGTTTTAGTGATTCATTTTTCACAAATTAATGTTTGCAGTTTACTCTTTCAACATTTTTCGGAAATGCTGATGATGGCTGTGTTAGATTATGGCTGACCTAAATAAGAAAGAAAAATACTAAAAAAACATATATGAAGAACTCAAAATAATCTTAGCCCATTAATGTGATTTTGTTCTGTGCCCATATATTTAAAGATGACAGGTATAAATGCAAGATAAAATAACATTATTCACCATTTTATGAATCTTTGGTAAAAAAATCAGGTGATGCTGTAAAACGCCAAATATTTGTGATGTCTGTCTTTCCAAGAAGAATACCTGCGTGTTCAAAGACAAATTTCGGCAGTTTCATAAATATTTAATTTTTTTGAAAGTTCCTAAACATGCCTAAAAGCATCCCTAAAATGTTATATTCAACAGTGACCAAGAATACTATATTTACTCTATAATTACTTCACCACTGGATTAGTGTTTTAACCTACAAATAAAGGTGGGTTTAGCGGGAATCCTACATTGCAGGATTTATAGGCTGGATATGTGGAATTATGTTTGGGTAAAAAACCCTGAGTGTAGTATTGTTTTTAGCAAAACTTCGCAAGTTTTTAAAAAGGTTTGGAAATATGAAGCATAACAAGTATAATTACCTACCTCAAATCTTTTCCAGGCTATAAGCAATGCAACTACCTTTACAACTTTTAATTGGAACTTCAATATGCATTCAAAATTGTTGTAAGAGCCTAACTTGCCTAGGGTAGAAATTATTTGCACAATAAATTTTCCTGAAACTTATTTTTGTGGATGAGTGGTACACAATAATGCTTCAATTTGCAGAATATATGCGAAATGTGTAGTATCAATTTTTGGGTGCCTTAAGTTCAGTTATTTTAGCAGAGGCAAAATCAGTATGTTGTCTGAC
Organism: Hydractinia symbiolongicarpus; assembly: GCF_029227915.1. Taxonomy (NCBI): domain Eukaryota; kingdom Metazoa; phylum Cnidaria; class Hydrozoa; order Anthoathecata; family Hydractiniidae; genus Hydractinia; species Hydractinia symbiolongicarpus. The sequence goes on from NC_079878.1 coordinate 14,859,866, forward strand.
ATAGTACTCAGAAGTTAGGGCATTTACAAATGAGCAACATAGAACTCAATAACTTAGATGCTAAAGAAATCAAAGTATAAAGAAATAAAAAAAATTGTAATTGTTGCCCATTTATGTAAGTTACGACACACTTACATACATATTGAGCTCGCATGTCAGGTTTTTTATGGAGCAAAATGTTGTAACACAATGTAACGGTCCATAGTCAAATTGGAAAAAAATGTTTTTTGAATATTTGTGTACAAAACAAAATAAAATTTCATAAAGCTCATAAAGAATTTTATGAGAAAAATGCACTGCAGATTTGTCTGTCAAAGTTTGTAATTCTGATCTGCTGCTGATGCTGCATTTTAACGATAGTCGTGTTAAATATAAGACAACACTTATTTTACGTTCTTTATGTTAAACTTTGTATGCAATACAGTCTGTAGCTAGCTAGCTACATGCAAATGTAGCTTAAACCGGTCAAAATTTCCTGAAAACTACTGAACCTTTTGGGCTATTAATCATCAGTTTTGTTTCCCAAACTGTTAAGTCAGTTGCTTGCTCACCTGATATTTGAAAAAAGGTAATGGTTTTGATCCCTAACTACTTAAGGAAAGCCATTTTATTCGGCGATTCGGTTCAGCTTTGTTGCCGTAGTGATGCTTGACATTTGGCTTAATTGACGAATCGCATTTGTGCTACATCCACCATTTTTAAATTTTTGCTGGGTGAAAACAAACCTAGTTCGTAGGGGGAAGAATGGTAAAAATGTAGAAATGGAAGTATAATTAACTAACGAAAGGTTGATCACAATAAAAATCTGTCTGGCAATGATGCTTAGCTATCTAGATTTTGCTCCAAAAAATTATCTTTGCTCAAACTTTTTAACATTGTTCTTAAAACTCCAAAATGTGTCTAGCTCTGCACTCTCTTCACCTAAAATACGGAAACTTTTCACCTCCAAAGAAATTGTTATGACATCAAACCGAATCGCCGAATAGTTGGACAGAAATGCTAGGGAATTTTGTAGCTTAAATAAGAGCTTTAAACACTCTGAAGAATCGCAAATGTAAAACACTTTAACATAGCTAAGTAACAAACTAGCTAGCTTAAAATACACAGCATTTTTTTATCTGAGAAGTCTCATCGACCAAACATCCTGTTTTGCAAAACATTGATTTGGAGTTTCAAACATATCAAGAGGAACGGTAACCGACTGTTTTAGGCAAGAAACTTTGGCCTGTGGGACCTGAAACCCGAAGAGCTTCGAGACAAAGCATCACAGGAAGCCACGAAATCAGATTCTGACAATCTGAGATCCTTTTGGCTAAAAAATCAAATAACGCATTTCTATCGGCATTTAAGAAATTAAACAACTTCCAGGCCCTGGGTAAAATACTTTATTCTGGACACAGGCTATAGGTGGTCCCTATCTCTCATCTTCCAAGGCGATTTTAAAGATTCCGCCTTACGCGCCGGAAATCAAAAAGTATTTCGCCTAAGCACAAAAATCTACCAGGGTGGCACTCGTAATAGCTCTGGGTGGGTTGAATTTCTATAGAATTTCTACACATAATACACACATGCATGTATCATATAGTTGAGCGCATATTCATCGATGATATGGCGTAATACGTAAGAAGCTGCTTAATTATCCTGCAAGTAACTTTGCATGTTGTTTTATTAGGGTGTACAAAATTTAGTTATTTGCTTTAATTCACTGCTAAAATTGTAGTGCATACCCCCTAATTTATTCTCGATGTACTTCGACTTACTTGTTGTATTAGGGGGTGAAAATATAAATAATGGTAACATGTGACCATAAAAAGCATAAGCCACCCCCCATATTTTTAACCTAAGTAAGTCAAATAAGGCGAGAAATGCCGTTAAAAACCGTTAAAACCAAAAATAAATGATGTTTTACTTCGTCGCTCAATAGTTTTTCGCAACAAAAAAAAAATAATAAACAACATATTTACTTTTGAAGATTTGTTATCAAGGTCATAAAACAGCAAAGAAATAAGAACTTGATAAAAATTGTACAACTACCCCCTGATAAAGCTATTGCGACTGACTTGTGAAGGGATTTCCATGCTGAATTGAATATGAAACTATGAAGCCGTAGCAGCATGTGTGGTGTTCGTACAAATCATTTTGGCAGCTGGAGAAAGAAAACGCATGATGTTTTTTTATTAAAGTTTTGCTTTTAGTTAAGTTGGATAAAGAAAGTTGTTGTGCATGGCACTACGAATTTGCGAATTGAAAGCAGGTGGGAAGTGGAATAAGCTGCTCTTTTTAAATCAACGATTTTAGCTTAAAAGAATGGTTTACTTTGCAAAACCTCGAAAATACTATTTTCTGGTGAACTTTGTTTATCGATGGATGTTGTTTAGGTAGAAGTAGATTTTGTAATGTTTTTAATGTGTTTTTAGCATAGTCTATAGAAGAAAAACCTTTTTTTCTTCTTCTATAGACTATGGTTTTTAGCTAGTTAGAATGCAGATAAATTGTGCAGAAAAACTTTTGTACTATTATTGAACTAATAAGATAAAAAATCACTAAGCTATAAAAAACAGAAAATGGCTTATTTTATATTAATGGCTTATTTTATATTTTATAAAATATAATTTTATGTTGTCTTTTATAACTTTTATTCTGCTTTTTTGTCTCACACAGGGTTTCATAAAACAGTACTCTTATTCGGCTGGTCACCAAAAATCTATTGAAATATGCTCTCCAGCGTAGAGAGAAGCCATGCGGTACACAAAAATTTGTAGTTCTTAAAAAAAATGCCTCCTGGGGTTAAAAGGGGTTAAAATACTCAAGATTTTTTTCAAAGCGTGCAGAAATTTTGACCTCAACATGGTGTACAAACCGGTCACTTATGAAACATGTCATTTTAAGTTAACCGGCTTAAATCTTAGTATAAAACTGGCTAATATATAGACCTGTCCATGCTTGGTTTTCCTCATATTGGCTTTAATATATTTTTAAAATGGGGTTTTATGCGCTAAGTAAAAAACGCCCTTAAACGCCTTGCGTTTTTTAACGCCCATTTCTTAGTGACTTTGTAAAAAAATGGACTAACTTGTTGAAATTCCTGTATCCTGTATATAAGTAATTTGAAAACTGGTTGCGAAAAATGTGGTGAAGTTTTCAAACATGAGGAATATTGCAAAGAAAATCATCTCAGCATGTGTATCGGGCAAAAGTCGCCACTATTGAGTAATGTTTTTAAAATAAATAAAGAAAATGATATCCCGAGAGAATTTGAAAAAGCTGCTCTCCATCTGATCAAAACAAAAATGGCACAGTCAACATTACCAAATAATGGCATTGAGTTTATGACTGGTGGATCAAGAGTAAGAACAACTGTATTTCAATCCAACATCACATATTAGTTTGTCCCAAAAACGATTAAAATTATATATACTTTTTTATAGCCTTTGGTCTTCACTTCAACACCAAAAGCAAAAAAAAAAAAAAAAAACAGAATTAAGTAAAAGGACTGTTCAAAAGCGCCACAAATTCATCTGAGGCCAACTTCAGCTTACTGCAGGTTAACATGGCCCACGGCAGAGTTAGCGAAATTACCACCCGGGGGTTGATGTCACAAGCCCTCCCGCGAAGGAATTTATTTACAATAGGGACACAAGATGGCGACTGGCACAAAGTTTCTTCTCCAGCTAATATTTTACAACTTCAACAACGAATATCTTGCGAACAAATCTGAATAAGTATAAAAGAAATTTTTTTTCGTAATTAGTACAATATTTTGAGTTGATTTTCGATTACTTTTTTTAAAGTGGGAGGTAAGCTTTAAGCCGTGAACTTCAGATATTTTGCTCGCGCAAGAAATTTGTGATTACCTAGCAAGATACACTAGTGGTTGGATTTTGACTGAATATTGAGCCAGTATGACGAGTGGAAACAGAGCTGTATTAAGGATGGAAAACGTATCCAACAATTTTCAAGCCAAGTCATCGTAGTGGTGCCCTCTGCCAAGACTACTTGACATATGTTGTATAGCTAGAACAATATGGATAGAAAAAATCTTACCAATCTTATTAATATTTTTTATTTCATACTTACCTTTCTATCTGATTTTTTTGTTATGCAGTGTCAGTGGAGATGGTAACTTTCTTTACAGATCTATTTCTGTGTTGCTGATTCGTGATGAAACCCTGGCTTTTGAGAATTTTGATCAACTGCTTGGTTGTGATGTGTATACAAAGACCAAGTCAAGAAAACTGGCCATAATTGAGTAAGCAAAATGTGTTTCAAAATCCTTCATTTGGTCATCATTTATGTGCGTTTTATCAATTTTTAATGTTGTTGTGGTATAATAATTTTTTTACTAAATGTCTAAACTCCTGTGATCAAATGGTATGATTTTTATGATACAATTTCGTAAAAGGTTCAGGTTCGATTCCTGACAGGAGTAAACTATATGTGATGCAGGCAGTACCTTCAAAATTAGTGTCACTCTATAGCTAGCTACTTTAAAATAATCATCTCAAGACAAAAAAAATTTTGATTTTGAGCTTAGGGAATAAACTATACATACTAATACACACTGGGTACTTGAAATTTATAAGAAATAGTAATAGAAATAGACATCCAGAAACCTAAAAGTATCACACTACCTCTATCGTCCATCTTTGGTTGATTGCTTATAAACACGAACAAAGTGGACTGTTTGCATTCATCTTGTTACGGTTGAGAAATTCTGTCTACCTTTTTTTGCTTATTTGCTTATACGCGATAGCAAAGTAGTTTTTCATCTCCGCATTCTCTCCATGCAAAAAAGCAAATATATCAACTTTGACACGCTTACTTGCTTATTCTTTATTAATCGAGAAAACAAAGTTGCTTTTCGTTTCGCTTGCTCAGAGGAGTATCTATCTACTTTTTTTGGGAAAGTGAATAAGCGCAATAAGCAAAAACACAACTTCCTCATCAGACTTCCTAAAAACACAAGGTAAACTACACATACGAGACGCGTGCGGGCTTTTTCTCTACGTTTTTGAAAGAAATTCTTTTTTTTAGTCAAATTTTTAATATGTTTTAGATGCTGCTTAATGTTTGCCATTTTGCGACATTTAAACGCTGTTTTGCTTGTAAATTCTGTTTAATTAAGGTTGCTCCTGAAAAGGTTTGAGCGTGAAAATTCCACTTTGTACCCCATCGGAGAGCAACGAAGGAGAACATTCCGACCGCAAGAATGGTTACTAGTTATTAATTAAGACGTTCACGTAATTTGGACGGTATATGCTAGCTAGGTAACTATCACTTCTGCTGGGAAAGACAAATGATATCTTTTTTTAACATATTTCTTAAACAAGCCTCCTTAAAGTTGATGCAAAACTGTAGCTGGCCTATTTATCCACTCTACAAAATAAATCGACCGCCATATTTGTTGTATTCTTGTTGTGTTCACATATAAAACTCCTAAGCAGGTTAGACACAAATTTCTGCAGGGCAAAACTGTTCATAAATTATTTTTCAGTTATAATTATCATAACATTTAGGCGATCATGTGACCAGTCTGTTCCAGGGCAATTTCGCCGATATCAACTTCATTAACAAGGCAAAATGCTCTGGGAACGAGGTTGGGAAATCAATTAATCGAAAATATCATCCACGCTATTGAAATCAGCAATCTTGTGTATAAGAGGATCGAGAACTTCGAGAAAAGGAATGACACGCCAACTGATTCATCAAACCATAGTCACAAAGAATAGTCTCGAGACTCGTGCCAACGCGCTCTGCTCCCGACAAATAACTCGGGTTCCTACATTTTCTACTACTTAGACTACTTTTAGGGGCACCAAAATTTAAAAAACAAGCGGAAAACCTTAGCAAAACTTATATTTTTTTAAGTAATTTTTTATTTATGCTGTAATTTGCTATGCCTGGTGTTAATTGTTCGATATTTGGTTGCTCTACTTCGAGAAGAACTATTGGCATCTGAATATTTTTTATTCCACAAAGAAATGATGAGTGCAACACATCTTAAAGACAGAAGCTTATTGCTGTGATTACGAAGGATCGTGTTGTTGATAATAAGTTGAGGACACAGATTAGAAAACGTAATTTACATGTATGCGAAAAACACTTTCAACAGAGTCAGCTTATACAACGTAGGTGCTATTTTATGTATTTTTAGCTATGTAAACATTGAAAACACTATTAATAATGCTCTCTCTTATACCTGTTGTTTATTTAGATGAAAAAGAATGCTGTGAAAAAACAGTACAATAACTGTTGATCAAAACCAACACATATTTTATCAATCCTTTGACAACTTCATCGACCGAGTAAAATCACTAAAGCTTCCAGAGAGTTGGTGTGTAGATATATCTCCAGACTCAGTAAAGGTTTGGATGTGCGATCTAATTCACTCCAGTGTACAGTTTGAAATATATGTTGACGATAGTTTGTCATTTACTATGCGAGGCTATGCATGGAGTCTTCCTGATGATACGAAATATACAGTACATATAAACGATCAGTCCGAAATAATACACTGTCAAATTTAATAAATGTTGTATCCACCTACAAATTCTGTCCTGGAGTTATTGATTTGTCACTTGTACATTCACACCACTTAAAGAAACATAACATCTCGAAAAATTTTTGTCTTCATTCTGATAAAATACCCTCACAACAGTCAGAATATCGTCAGTCTATGCATTGTTCACTGTTACAATTTAACGATGAAAAAATTTGCATGCAATGTGACAGTGCTGCTAAAATATCGCAAAAATCTGTAAAACATTCATCAACAAACTTGACAGCAAAGCCTAACCCTAAATGCACCAATTTCGTTAACATGTTAAGTATATATACAGTGAATACAACATATCTCAGCTAGGAATTGCACCTAGTCTACTAAATTTGGTATTCTCTATTAGAACTGAGACAAAAAATTCACAAAAGCAGTTTATATATATACTTACTAATAATGCCATAGGTAATGATTTTTATAGGTGTGTAGCTATAAAAATAGCTGTTTTGTTAGTGGTTGCAGTACTATCAATGACTTTGATCCAGGGTGGATGATTTCTTCTTTAATTCTGTGCATACAGATTTTGATCTCTTTGTATCAGCCGATATTTTGTGAACCTGCATTTTATCTTTGACAAAAGAAAATGTTCTCACTCTGGCATATAGTATGAGTAGGTCTTTTAGAAGATTTAAAGAAACTTCTTTTTTCAGTGATACATCGCAGAGGTTAACTATTTTTGTGAAATTTGACTTCACATTAAAATATTTCATAAGAAAGGAAACTATTTCCTTGTCATCAATTTTACTGCACCTTTTATTGGTATATGAACGAAAATGTTCCTCGGCAGCTGTAAAAATTAAAATTACCTTTTTTCTGACATTCCATAGACCGCCACGATCCCTAGCATTAACCAATTTATACTCTGGTATATCTTCTGTGTCATCAGATTTCCCAGCCAGAAGAACCGCCAATTACTGTTGATGATATATTTGTTGACATGTGTTTTTTGATAAAAACGTATTCACCAATATAGTTAGATAGATATTTTATTTATCAATAGCAGTTATATACCATTAAAATAAAAATAAAATAAATATAAAGAAAAAGAAAATAAATATATATAATATAGAAAATAAATAAATATAATAATTAGTCAGGGTAACAAAATTAAAATATATAATGCTATTGAAGGGAGACCATACCTAATAGCATGAAGCTAAGACAAAGGGTATGGCCCCCTTGGACAATTACAGTAAACGATATGAGACGTGCAAAACAATGTGGTGCCGTAGATTAGTGGTTATAGCTCTCTTACTCTGTGGGGGAAACTGGGGTTCGATTCCTCTTGACGGCGATTCAACATGGGCGAGTGAATGTTACGATAGCCCCGGGTTAACCCAAGCCATGTTAGGGAAATTGGGGAGAAGGCTCCATGTGTGGGCTGTTGGATGTTCCTGGGAATTGTCTAGTAGAGCGCGGGCTCTAATTGGGTCTGCGTAGCTCAAAATGAGCATTAAATACTCTAGGACTCTCCATATAAGCCATGGCCCCTCCTGCAAATAATAGACAGGGTATATCCCTCGATATTAGTGAGGATAGCCATGTAAAATATGCACATCTATCTAACAACACACATAATAGTGGGTCAAATGATAAACAACCATGCGGGAAACAAATGGTCAAGACGGATTTGTAAGAGGAAACAAAGTACTTTCGAGGGAAAAAAATTTTGTAGTCATTAAAGACTGCAATTTATTTCAGGAATTAATGGCATTAAATTTAATTGAGTTATTGCCAAAAGAAATAGTATTAAAGGTAGGGAGATTGATCAAACCAATCTTCTCTGCCTGAGTGCCTTGAGCATGGGTGAAGTCAACCGCAAATGTATTAAGGATAGAATCAGGCAATTTTTCATGAAATAGTTTATGTAAAATAGAATATTGTGACATTGGAAAATATCAGAGAATTTGAGGAGCTCAAAATTACCATACAGGTGGCTGGATGATGCTCTTTGAGATTCAAGACAGTAATACAATTAACATCAAGACTGTTTGGCTGACCCCAAATTTGATTACAATATTGCAAATGTGAATAAAAAATGGCATAGTAAACTAGAATAAGAACATTTAAAGGCACAAAATGACGAAGTTTAGCTAAAGCTCTATTAGCCCTCTTGAGCTTGGCAACAGTATATCGTTGATCTGAGAATTCCAGTTTAAATCAGAATCTAGTAGAACACCAAGATATTTAATACAATTACTAGGTATTAGCCTTTTACCATTGATAAAAAGCCTAAAATCGTAATTAAGAGGTTTCCGTGCATGTTTAAAAACAATGTACTCAGTCTTACTAGCATTAAGAGAAATTCCATTGGCTGCTTACTGTGCTTAGTGTTGTGGCGAGACACACTGCAGGTAAATGTAACCTTGGCCTTTTCTTTGGGTATTTCGTCAATTACTGAAGTTAGTTCCACTTTAAACTCAGTATTATTTTGTATAATATCTTCATTTAATGCCTCCAAAATAGCATCAAGATCTTCACCATAAAGGAAATCCTCTGAAGCCGCAGCCATTTTTTAAACTTTGGTGCCCTTATATTACTACCACCCCAGTTTTCTAAAGTCCTTTTATGACACGGCCCAGAATGGCCGATTACCCAGATCAAACATCCTTATCCCAGTCAGTTGGTAGAATTGACGAGTGAACGAGAACGCAACGTACCGTTGAATATTTTTTATTTTTTGTTTTTGTTTTTAGCTAAAGCATAATTTGTATGTTATAAAGCCTGTGGAAAAATCCACTTAGGCAGGGGAACAATGTAAGAATTGGTTATAGACTTTTTCCTGATGTCAGTTAGTGCATATGCAAAAACAAATTTACAAAATTAGTTTATCGGTTGCGTCTATTGTATAGAGCTTAAATTGCTGATCAAGAAAATGTACATGATCATGTGCTTTTGATGAGCGGTTAATGAGATATAAGGGTTTAAAAATTTTGCTGACGTTTTGCTGACGATTCGGGGACTCAAGATTGGGAAATTTACCCAAATTGGTCCCAGGTGGTCCCTAGTTACCCACGCGGTAAAAAATCATTGACGTCACCACCTCTTTTCCAAGTTAATTACCGACTTTCATACAGTGAAGTCTGGGCACGAATAAAGCGCTTGTAGGGACAAACTTTTAGCTTGTTTTTGTGTGACTCGATAGCCCAGTGAAGTTTCTGCGTCACTTTCTCACAAAGAATTATTATTATACGGAGAAAGGCCGAGAAATGTGTAACTTTTTGTTGTTTTTTTCCTAATTCTTTGCTTTTCATACTAACGTTTAACTTTTAAATAACGTGTTGAAATGGTGCTGCTAGTCCTCTCTGTGGTATATTAACTTAATTAAAACAAGAACAACTTACAGTTATTAACTTTTACAAAGTTTAAAGTTGGATGATGGTAAAAGGGTATTTTTAGCTCTGTGCCTGCAGAGGCAATGGGCTGAAGTATCTATAAGAAAATACATGATGCACTGCTACATCTTTTCCTTAAAATCGAACTTCATGGTATTAGAGCTAGCTAGCTGATTGTTGCAAAAGTAGAAGAAATGGATAATCAAATATCAAGTTAAAAGAATCAAGATATGGATAATTATCAAAGAATATTTTTAAATTTGGACAAAAGGTTATTAAAAATGCCACAACTGAAAATGTAGCTTATACTGTCTTTATTACATGATTATCTAAAAGTGACCCCGTTAACTACATAACTTAGTGGTTTAGCATCTCTAACAATAGCTTTGAAAAAATTGTGATTGAGTGGGAAGTCATCGAAAAAAAAGCGAATTAATAAAAACGTGGATGCCAACAAAGACGTGAAAGACATATTTTCAGACAATGTACAATGACAATGTATATGAGAATGGTTAGGTGGATGTGTAGCGCCAGTCTGAGAGACAGAAAGAGTTCAGATGAGCTAAGAAGCAGGCTAAGTCTCCGTAGAATTATAGATGTTATCCAGATAAGAAGATTGATTTGGCTGGGGCACTTTGGAAGAATGGAGGAGGGTAATTGGGTAAGAAAGTGTAGAGACTTTGTAGTTCCTGGGGCAAAGCCCAGAGGCAGACCGAGAAAGACTTGGCAGGAGGTTATAAGGACAGACGTGATACAGAGGAAGTTGAGTTTAGACCTAACACAGTCTAGATCAGATTGGAAGAGGGTCATTAATTATCCTCCGTCCAACCCATGCTCGCATGGAAAACGGACGTTAAGCCGAGAATGATGATATAAGGAACTGATATTGGAATATAGATATATTGATAAATGCTAATGCCAAATTTCGCTAACAGATTCATTGTTAATTCCGTTGGGTTTAAAATTGAATTTTTTTAATTCAACTTTTTCTGGCTAACTTTTTTTTTGAGGAAAAGATTTTGAGGATGAAGGTAATCTTTAAGAGATGGATTTTTACAGAAAGAAGTTTTCATGATTTTTTAGTTTTTTTTCTTTAGTTTACAAGTTCACAACAAATTTTAAGGGGCTGTTTATATGAGAGGCGGGACGGGACGATTGCCGGGACGGGACGTTTGCCGGGATCCCGCTCTCATTGATAATTATACTTAAAATCACTTTGCGTTTATATGGAAAATTTTTGTCCCGGGACAATTTCGTCCCGTCCCGGCTGAGCGGGATCCCGCTTGAGCTAAGCGGGATCCCGGCTTAGGCGGGACGTTTTTTTCCATATAAACACACCGTCCCGGGACAAACGAGGTAATATTTGCACTATCAGCATATTTCAATAGAAAGAAAAAAACAAACATGGCTGCTAAACGTGCACTTGTTAAAGGTACTGTCCGATTAAAAAACAATATCTTTTCTTTTGTTTTATTAAGTATCAAAAATAACGAAGATTGCACTCTTAAACAACAAAGATTTATCCAATACTTAGCACCATCGTTTGTTTGTTATGATCTTGTCTCAATCGCCTACCATCTTCACGAACTTTCGAACGCGGCAAAAGGACTGGGTAAATTCATTATTCAGCACATTTTTGCTTGTGACGTAGCTACCTGGCTTCTTATTAGGCGAACCCCCTGACTTGCGCATCGAAAGACTAAATGTTTATTTATAATTTTTTTCCTTTGCTTAAAAAAGTTTTTCATGAAGATAGCAATGAATGAATATAATTCGCAGGTTCTAGGATTTCAATTCGAGCCGGAAAGAGTAGGGAATGATGAGCTAGTTCCGACTTTTCAAGACGTAGACGAACATAAAATTGCCAGAGACCTTGTTGCTTCTACTCGCCTAAATGTTGAAGCAGGTCTATGGTGCCTGTGCGATAAATGTGAGAGGATGCCCTCTGAAGTAGAATGTTTGTGCTGTCACGAGATAGATTCTATTAAATACTTTCAATTACATGGTATAAAATTTTCTACTCCTTCATAAGAATTTCTTAGATGCGAGTGTGATTGAGTAATATTGTAATATTTTTCAGATAAAAAATGTATTACGGAACACGAAGATTTCCGAGCGGTGGTTTTATTGAAGAATACGCTGTGGACAGCTTTGGTGGCACTCCATGACAGAGAGAGCAGAGGATTGGCGAAACGTGACGAAGTATCAAACAAGTAAGCAATAAAAAGACCCTGGGTTTGAAGTTGTTTATACTTACTCATTTTTTTGCACTGTACAATAAACTATTTACAACTTTGTTTAGATCGTACCGCTATGCCGCTTATCGACAGTTTTGCTGGTTCGTGCACAATCGTTTGGGTAGGGGGGTGCGACGAGTTATACCAGCATGTGTGGTATCCAAGATTCGCGAGGAGTTCCCTAGTGCCGACGGCGTTTATGTTGGTTACAAAGACGGGGTAGAAATTCCAGAGCTTAATATTTCATGGGAGGGGGGAAATTATTGAACGGAAGCCTAATTTAAAAAAGTACAAAATCTACAACTTAATTCTTTTAAATTGTTGACTCTTTTCCACGATCTCTTCTTTTGGAGGTCGTTCTTCAGGCGCTATCTGTAAAGAACATTGGCGTTTTAAACGAGATCCACTCGTCGCTTTTCTCTTCAACTGAGTTCTTTTTAAAATTTTGCGAACGATGTAGGTCAAGTATTCATAGTTTTTTTCCTCTCGTACAACTTTCGCAACAAACCGTTTATTGGGCTTGGAATATGCGACGCGAAATAACGGGATTTTTTCGCCTTCCTCATCCGTTGTACACTTCTATAATAAAGTTATAAATAAAGTCATTAGTTAGGAAAAAAAAATTATAAAAAAATACTGACATGGTTTATTTCTTGAAAATCCTAAGTATTCTTACCTGAGCCCGATCAACGTTGTTGTTATGGTCTAATATTGCTAGTTGAGTCCCAGCAATCATTCTCTCCATTCTAAAGTAGGTGGCTTTGGGTAGGTAACGGATCTTCAGCGCATGAAAAACCTCCAGTAGGGTGGTGTGGATTTGCTCCGTCAGTTGATGTAGATCCTTTACCAACATTGGTTGGGTAACGATTTTTACCAATTTATCGTGCGCAGCCGAACCCATTACAAGCCACTCTTTGCGAAGTGCTTCTTCTTCTGACAATGTAGGGTGGTCGCATTTTTTGTAATATTTATTGTGTGCGAACACATGCCTGTTGACTGAATGGTGGATTGCTGAAGTAAATCGCTCTGCCAACTCTTCACCGTTTCCGTTACACGTTGCGATCGACCAATACAAATGGTTCACGATAGACGGTGCCCATCTGGCGAGTATCTTTAGATCTATAATGATATACTAGCTTAAGTTAACGAACAGGATGTAGTGTTAAAATTACCTTGCTTAACTAGCTGCTTACTTGCAGTGATTAGAGCGAAAATTATATTCATCCTAACCTTTTTTTTTCGAAGCTTGTAGCAACTTTTTGATAAGGCCTTTGCCGATGTGCCATGGGTCAAACTGGTGTATAATGGCCTTAAATCGCTCCTCTGACCTCATTAGTTTTTTAATGGACGCGTGTCTATCCGTCGAAATCAACTTGATGGGTAGTTTATGTGTCATCTGAATATCGTCGATACAACGTATAAATCCTTCCTTCTCCATTGCCTGAGAACTTGTAACTTCCTATAAATGAAGGAAAAAAATCAAAAACGTGCACATTTAAATTCATTACGGAACACAAGATGATGAACTTGCCTTGACATGCACGATTTTGAAGTTCAAGACTTTATTTGTTGTTGTATCCATAGCTGAGACAGTGCTATAGGTAGCGTTGTGTCCAGGCGAGTCGCATTGACCATCAACTGCCAGTTGCAGGGATCTTCCACTCTCCGTAATTTCCGAAATTTGCTCGCTTTGATTTTTTCGCCAAGCGTGATCGATTTCGGGATAAACATAATTTCCGCGATGATCATAATACACGGATTTGCCCAGAAATTTTAAATTCAACAATTTGGCGAACTTCTCGATTTTATGGAATGAAGAGCCTGATAATTCGATTGCAGATGTAAGTAGGAGGTTCCCGATACCTCTTGATCCAGCCCACTTTGGTTGAGATGACCAGTCGTACTTGCACCCTTTAAAATATAATTACAATTTTTCTTTAGATTTCGCTACTGTACTTTAATAATGCCTAATATGCCTAAAAATTCAACTAATAGCGAAACTTTTACTAATAAAAGTATAAGGATTTAAAATTTTTGAGGAAATGTACAATTTCAGTTACCTTGAGTACAAATGAAGTTCAGTTTCAGTTGGCTTCCCGTTCTTTTTGCTTCGAGTGTTTTCGACTTATCAAGAGGGGCACCACATTTATTGCAAAATCTGATAAGTTCATCGAGAGCAGATTCAAACACCAAAAACGTCCGTTGCATATGAATAGGTGTGTCTTCCACTGGCGAGACAAAACTTGTGTTGTATTCGTCGTCATCTTGTGACTTTTCTTCTTCCAACTCGTAGTCAAGATCTGCCTTTGCTGTTCTGAAAAAAGAGGCGTAACAAAGATTAGTTTTTATCTAACCTCACTGCAAGTTCCATTGGTCATCGATTCATACCTTTGCAAGGATTTCTCCAGCCATGTGTCAACTTCTTCTTCTTCTATCTCATCTTCTGATTCGTTGTCGGCGTCAGAAACGACCTCATTGTCCGCGTTAACGCATTCATGTGGACTTTCGTTGCATGTTGATGTGACTGCTTTGCTTGGATGTTCAGTGAAACCCAGCATATACAGCAAGTCAATCCCAGTGTCTAAAGAAATTTATTAAAAAAATATATATACGAACCACTCCATCCCCAGTGTTGTTAGCAGAATTTATCATGATATATACTTACTTTCATTTAAAGTGGGATTACAATTCAACAAGGATATCTCTTCTTCACTTATTTCGGATTCGTCATCAAAGTCATCATCATCGTCTGATTCGCCTGAATCTATAACTATAAAGAATTTGACAGTATACGCTTACAATGCGGAATGATGTTCGCAATTCAAACTATGTTTACATACCAGTCTTATCAATTTGATCCACTTGAACACCAGCATCCATAGTTATTGGAGACCAATCTGGTGTTTGTGTTTGAGCGTCAGCAGAAAAGCACGTTGTTTGGCACGATGAGGATTTTATGTGAACATCTTTATATTGTGTTGAATCATTCCGTGTTGGAACAACAGCTTGACAACCAATGGAATATGTTCGACATTCAATATCAATAGTTGACGAAGTACAGCTGAAGTCGGTAACATCTTCGTATTGTTGAGGCACTTTTTCCAATGCTTGATTCACAATCTATAAAATAAAGATAGAATAATATTAAATGCGCTAACACTTATACCATTTCGAACGACCACCTAGGTACCAGCCCCCACTCACTTCCTTAACATCCTTTTCTTTCCTCCTGCGTTCAGATATTTCTCTGCCTTTTGGTTTTTCCTTGTACGGAAAAATGGAAGGGATAGACCCAGGTAAAAGTAATGCTTTTTTTCTCCTCCCTGTGTAGAACAATTCGTTCTGAAGTTTCCAGGAAGGGTCGAAACATTTTTCTTCAAAATGATCAGAGCAAACGTATACTCTGGACGGTAAGCTTGTTCGATTAATCAACTTAATCCAAGCTGATTTAATTTTCGGATCCTTAGGCAGTGAAAAAAAACTTTTATCCTGGTTTTTCCGACTGTTGTTAGTGCAATTCACAACAGCGCACCACGACATTATTCTGCCTTTCAACCTTACTGAATGTGCGATCTGAGCCTAATCTCTCTGTGGCGGGACATCTAGTGAAGGGGAAACTAATTTTTAATTTTTGATTGGTTGGCTTTAAAGTATCTGGAAACAACTATGCAACCCTAAGGTTAAAGTCATATTGGACTTAAAGTTTTATTAGCGAATCCTTCTTACTTAAGGTTCGTACAGAATTGGCACAGTGTGTGTTCGCCTTAAGGTCTAGACACATCTTTCGCCTTCGATTTTATAATTCCATATGAATAATTCATAAAAAGCGGTCTTTCACAATTTAGGGGGTAAAATTACAAAAATTTTTAAACATATAATAAAATATCAGCCTGGCCCACGTTTTATTTATTTTGGTCAGTTCAGCGCGCTCCAGGTAAATACGTCACACACGACATATTATTTCAGCCTCGCTTTAGTGCCTATCATCCACCATTTATATAAACAATCGAAGCGAGAGACCGCATGCTTTTTTGTAAACAAGAATGAGATGTTGTTCAGTTGGTTTTAGGTAAGAAAACAAATAATTATTTAATTCTTTTATAGAAATTAGTTACAAATAAGAATTTTTTGTCAAAATTTTAGTTGATTTTTAATCGGACAGTACCTTTAAGAAGCCAACAGATGTTCCAACCAAGAAAAAGTGTTTTAGATTCAATGATGAAATGGTTTTTAACCTCATTAACTGTCTATTAGATTATAAAGCAAAGTGTGAGTTTGAGAACATTGATTTTGATGCAGACAAACCAATGCAATACAAAGTCATTCGAACTGAGTTGGCAAAATTATATCAAAATGAAGAAGAAGTGTTTGGGCCAGTGGAGGATACCTCCACTGAGCTCTCCCAAGAAAATGTTAGGGAAATGAAAAAAATGATAGCAAGAGGCTACCAAAGAGTGTTAGAAAAAATAAAAGATTTACGGCAGGGATTTTCTAAGGCAGTAATTAGTGGCACGCGTAGTGGCTGTGGCAGATTAGTGTATGAACACTATGACAGTTTGAAGCTCCTTTGGAGTGGAAGTGCAAACACAGAGCCCCTACCCAATGGCATTGATAGTGCTGATGTGAATCAAACAAAATCAAGTAATGAAATGTTATCTGACCATGATGATCCAACTGCAAATATTAATAGTGTTGACAGTGGTGAATATGAAGATCCAGCAGATGACGATAATTTGAGCTTCTCATCAAGTGATCAGTCAGTCTCAAAAAATTCATGCACTGTTACTTCCACACCAAAAACTACATCAGCAGTGCCAAAACTTATTGATAATAAAAGAAAACAACTTGAGAGAAAGTTGTCATCTGCTCAGCGTGATACCTTACTGTTGAGAGAAGCAAAAGAAGAAAGATCTGATCGTAAAGAGCTCCAAGAGATGATTAAAAATTCTAATGAGTCCTTTACAGCTGCACTTAATAATATAAGCCAGGCTATGTTGCAAATTAGCGAAACTATGTCACACTCCATGCAGCTGATGGCACAATCATTCAGCCAGCAAGCAGGTCCAAGCTCACAAAATTATGAAAGCTATGGTAGACGTCACCATTTTCAGCATATAAATCCAAATTGTAATGTCGTCTCAAGCATCGTAACCCAAAACAACAACATAAGTCCCATCGATCCCAGTGGCGGTGGTTATTATCAATCATTAATGAGGGAATGATACGAAGAAGAAAAAAACATGTGTATATAGTTCAGAGAGTGTTTCAGGAACAATTACATTGATGCAAGTTTATGTTCACAGACAAACCTAAAAGTTATATTATGTTGATTGCCTAAACATTTATGTTATGTTAGTTGCCCAACAAACTATATGCCCTAAACGTTCTAATCCGTAGATTTTTAACAAAAATTAACAACAAACAAAAATATTTTCACTGTGAGTTACATTGAGCATAATAGGCTTTCAAATCTTTAGCAGTATCAGAAGAAACTTTTTATTGAAATTAATGTGCGAATTTCCTTTTACAGAACATGCAATACTTTATAAATCTTTACATTTTTTGTATATATTGTATATATATATAATTGTTAGTATGGAAGACTGTCCTGTATAAAATTTGTTATTACTTCCCGTACAACATCACCCTCTGCAAGATTTCCTAAATACACAGAGTAATCTAATTGTTGTGTCTCTGCTTTATGCTTTTCTATTTCAATTTTCACCAAATCAGGGTCAATAACACATTTGTTAAGTTCACATATATTGTGCAGCACAAAACATGCATAGATTGCCACAGGAACAAAATCTATTTTTAAATCAACTTTCTTTGGTAAAAAACCCCATCTGGCTTTTAAGCGTCCAAAAGCACACTCGACTGGGTTTCTTGCTGACCGGAGCATGTTGTTAAATAACACTTGAGCATTTGTTGAACAACTATGGTACTCTTTCATACAGTACGGTGTCAAGGGGTATGCAGGGTCACCAATCAAATAGTTTGGAACTTTGGCTCGGCCTGGCAGGATGTCCTCATAAGTAATGGGTATTTCCTCATCTTTAAGTTTAGCAGCAATATTTGAGTTGGCGAACACCTTCGCGTCATGTACACTGCCTGGCCACCTACAATCAACATCCATGAAATAGCCACGGAAATCGCATACTGCCTGAACGTTAAGAGAAAAATACATTTTGTAAGAAAAATAATCTTGTGAATGTTCACTAGGTCGTAAAATTTGTACGTGGGTGCCATCTATGCAGCCAAAAGCTTGCGTCATTCCAAATTTGGCCTCAAATTCTCCTACTTTTTCAAGCATCTCTTCTTTCGTTTTTGGCAGGGCTATGTATTTTGGTCCAAGCTTGTAAGTTATGCAGTTACAAACATCTCTTATGACTTTTGACACCGTAGATATGTGCAGGCCAAAAGTGTTTGCTGTCATTGATAAAGATCCTGTGTCTTTCAAGTAGTACAACGTTACTGCAACTTTTTTTTCTGCAGACAAGGCTCGATAATTTGGAGATGTGTTGTCAGGAGTAATCCATATGCGTATTTGATCTACTAAATCAGTAAACATAGCCTTTGTCATTCTGAAGTTCTTTTTCCAATCCTCCTCGGGAAGAACATCAAAAAACATGTTCAACCACCACTGTTCCACTCGTCCTTGTTTGAACCATGTTGAACGAGGAATTCGGTTTTTCCTTTGCTCTTTCAATGCTTTCTGTTTTTTTATCCAACAGTTTCTTTTGCTTCCACTCAAAAGTGATGCAGTTAAAAGAGTTTTATAGTGAGTGTATTGAAGTGCTAAAATCATTAACAATGTATTGAGCTGCAACAACAATGTTGATGATGTTAAAAAAATCTGTTTATTCGCTTGCAATTTTGTTTTATTTTCGTTTTGACGCGCCATTATACTTTAGAAAATTTTAAATTTGGCGCTTGTGTTGTGAAATCGTCCCGGCGCACTTTTTTCCATATAAAGGCGGGATAAAATCATCCCGGCAAACGTCCCGTCCCGGCAATCGTCCCGTCCCGCCTCTCATATAAACAGCCCCTAAGAGTCAGTCATGTGTTTGCATGTGTTTACCATTTATTCGCTGAAATAAATTCTTGTAAAGAGAACATTTTCTTACTTGCATGTCATTTTGTTATGATATCTTTTCAACATTTTCCTATCCTTGTCAGAAAAGTTTGACCCCCCATTCCCCTCTTAATACTAGATTCCTAACCAATTATATATATACAATATAAAATTTTGGAGTTTTTTGCGAGAATTAATTTTTTTATATCGGGTATTTATTATTAACTAAAAGAACATACATGTCTGAAGATTTTTGCAAAAACCGTTTTGCTGATGGTGAAGATTTAGTAATTTTAGTGAAAGAAAAATCAGTATTGTCAAATAATGAAAACTTTATTGTGGATAAAAAATGAAAAACTAGGGTTAAGGTAGGTAACGTAATGATAAAATAAGAAAAGTATTTTCAGTGGTGTTTTCCTTGCCCCTGCGCACTGGCCAGGCTAACTAAAGCTAACTGGCTTGAACTACACCTTTCACCACACCTTTCGTCAGCTATTTACCTAGCTAGTTAGCTAACTGCACTTGCTTTGTTTTGAAATATAATGGTAGTAACTATTGGGGACAATACTTTTTAAACTATAAAAATTAGCAATGTGGTGCCAACAATAACATTTCTTTCTGGTTTAACACGTTGGACACTTGACTTTTAGCTAGGCTAACCTTAAGACGGAATCAACAGTCTTCGGTCGTTTAATAACCTTGACTTTTTTTTTTTTGATAGAATACAGTCCATAAACCATTAAAGAATACCCTTCTTTAATTTTAGTGTTATAATAGTAAAGCAGGAGATATAAAAGTTCTTTTATACCTCTATGGGTAAACCACAAGTTAAATTTTCTGTTAATGTTGTTGTTATTTTCTTCTTGTTGCGCTACCATTGTGAAGAATTTGTCCTAACAAGCGCTTTACTCGTGCCCAGACTGCGCTGTATGAAAGTCGGTAATTGGCCTCAAAGTTTTAGGTACACTATAATGGCTTCTTTAATTCAATATATATTGACGTCAAAGTAGAATATCACCGTGAGGCATCCTATAATTCTTTGGTCCTTGTGACGTTAATTCTGCAGCCATTATGAATTTCAAAGTTCGGGAAGAAGCATGAGCATGGGTAAGCACTATAACCAGGGGTCAAGTCGGAGTTGAATCTTTTAAGAATACGGTAACCCCCTTCAGAGTCAATTTTTTTTAAAAAAATTTTTTTTAATTTTGATTCTTTGATATATTTTCCTGATATTTTTTTAAAAAGAATCAAAAATATTTATTGTTGAGGGATAAAATGGGAAAAATCCTTTTATCTTCCAGTGTTTTCAATAGCGTGCTCAAAGTTTAAGATTCCTCAAATATATTTAATCTGTATAATAATTAAAGAGAGTTTTGTAGAAGAGAAGGAATAAAAAATGCATCAATTTTGATGTTTTGACCTTAACATCATATTCAGCATCAGTAAATTGGTGTGTGTATAAATTTTCAACTTAATCCGACATGGGAAAGTGCTGTTTTGATGGCATCATTGTTACGGTCAAAGCCTTCTTAATTTTCAACTTGTGCTAAGCCTCATATTTGAGCAAAGGTTAATTAGTACAAAATTAAAAAACCTGTTGTAGCAGCTTGTTTGTTTGATGTATAAATATGAAAATTTCACGATTTATCAATTTTCATGTGAGGATTTCGAAAATGACATTCGTTTTCTTTAAAAAAGTTGAGAAAGTGCTATGGCACATCAAAGAAAACAAATTCGGGAAAGGTGTATTCTTCGAGTTACTTGTCAAAATTCGTCAAAGAACTTCATCGTTGAGTTTTTTACATTCAAATAGCTCTCCATCACTTTTAACAAATTCTGAGTGGTTCACAGATAACAAACAAATGTTGCTGGACGGAGCATCTCTCAACCCTTATCTCCGGATCTGCTGTGTGGCAGAATAATGCTATTTGTCAGGCAACGCTGGGTGTGATTTTACCACTACTTAGGCTAACGTAAACATTACATGAATTGTTATGATTTGTAGTGTTCCCTACACAAATCCAATGCAGTGCACCAGTGTGAAGGATTTGTATAAAAGGCTTATTTGACACAACTAAGGTCTCGTCCTGAACAGAAAATGATCTTACAACCATATATTTGACGTTTGTTTTTATCGCCAAAAAAGTAACGGAATAGATTATCTCGTGATTTTATATGTTGCGTACAAGCAGACATATATAGTTGCCGTATTTCTTCAAAGGCATTTTGTGATCATCAGTTTGATGCACGAATAAAAGTCTTTGCTTCGTGGAAATTGAAGTTACCTAAAGTTGAGATAAATAGAAAGTGTGCGTATTCCGAGCGAAGAAATTAAAGCAGAAATAAAAACATAGATAGATTTTTACAGACCTTGATATCATTGTTGTCATCCTTATCACGACTTGGCTGTATACAATCTTCGTTGTTGACAACTTCACCATACCTTCTAAAAAAGAAGCTATCTTTGGGAGATTCTTTGCGCCATTTTTCCACTTTCAGTAGTACATATGATTACGTATATCACTTCTTTTAGGATAAAACCTCCTGTTTGTTGTCGGTGGAACACTGTCGTCTCAAAACAATTCATTCATGACATATATGTTAATGTGTGTTTCCATTTTTCGTACTTTACGCACTCCTTCTGCAACTAGATGGGAATTTTTTTTAATGATTCTTTCATCGACTTTTTTGAACATTCCTCCAGCCTTAAAATTTACGATTTAATTATCTACTACTAAGTTTTACAACTACAAAGACGACACGAAGCTTTAAACATATACCTTTTCAACAAAATGTTCAGAATGTGATTCAGGGAATGTGATCCATATAGTTCGTTTCCACCGTACACCTTTATTCTGTTGCCATTTATTTTTTAAGTTTTTAACGCAAAATTTTCTCTTTCATTCTGTGTTAGCATCAATCTAAACGGTACATTTCAAATCAAAAGTAAAAATTTGATCAACGGTTTATATTGCGATTGTCAGTTAAATTGTTACTTTATCTTTTATAAATCTTTAACTTGTTTTTAAAATAGAATAATGTTTTTGCAGCTGACCGCTACACAACAGTGACACCAAACATTGGCACCATCTTTACTAAGTTGAAGCACGTGAGCATAAATACAATCAATTAATACCGATCATTATAAACAAATATGGCAGCTGCTTTAAGTTGTTTTTGTTATTTATTTGTTGAAAGATTTGTTTACAACATTTTTATTTAGCTATACTTCTACTTTAGAGAATAATAATTTGAGTAAGTACAGTTTAACTCTTTGGGTCGTGAATCAGTGAAATACTGGAAGTATAAACAAAATGTTGAAAAATATTGCATCAAACTTTTTGTAGTCTGCAAAAAAATGTGTAGGTTTTTCAGAAAATGGTAAACGAATAAGTTTTTAAGGAAAACCTAATCTATATAACTAGTCGGTAACCCGTGAATACATCCACGGGTTCGTCGTTGTTTATTAATGCATTTTGTGTGCCTCGCTACTGCTGTTACCATTTTGCGTGACAGACAGACAGACGTATACGGGTATTATAATATAGATAACAGATAATTACAAAAGTTGTGTCCGTCTGTGCCCAGCAAAGTAAATATTATTTTTGAAACCCTCAAAAAACTGAACCGTGGTCCCTCAACCCATTTTAAAATCAAAACGTTGATGACGTCATCACAAGTCTATTCATTTTCTTGATCAGTGTTTTTAGATTTTTACGATGAAGGCAACGAGTATACAAATTTTTTTGTTCTTTGGAGAAGAACTTTGCTGAAGTCAGCAAAATTTTAAAACCTGTATCTAAATCTCATTAACCGTTTGTCAAAAGCACATGATCCGAGACATTTTCTTGAACAGAGCTTCACGCTATACATAGATGCAATAGGTAAACAAATTCTGGATAAAGTTTTGTGTACATTGGCTGTTTTTTACTGATGTCAGGAAAAGTTTTAAACCCTTGTATCTTCTTAAGAGTTTGCAGAAAGCACATGATCATATAGTTTCTAATTTTTTTTTCCCATATGGATCATTCCTATATGGGTCATTCAGGTCTTTTAAGGAGAGGCGTGCAATAGCACGCTACACCTCCACACACACAAAATGGGTTAGGCGTGCTTTTGATAGCACCTGCAAAATGACAAATTTTATAAGAATTTAACCAATGCACACACCCAAAAGCACACCTAAAATACTTGAGGTGTATTTTTTGGCACACACTTTTGCTAACCCGTATATATACTTATACAACAGACTAACCTGAAGACAAGAATATGTAGGACCGGCGAATTCGTATATTTCAACAGGCTAACTAGTATTTTGTAAACGTTTGTGAAGGTATAACTTATTTGAGAGTGGGAGGTAAGCTTTAAGTGCAAATTTCAACAAGTTTCTACTTTTCAACAAATTTCTACTTTTTAACTTGATTTTTTTTATGTTGTTAATATATTTTGCCTATGTGATGCGTGTGGATGGCAAAACTGAAAATCACAACATGTACCCCACAACTCATCTCATGTCCGCCAGATAAGATAGAATACCGTGAGGTCTTGGTATTCTATCTAATCCCGCAAACATGTGAATTTAAACATGTCTTGCCAATGAAATAAAAATTACAGGGAACTTAAATTTGTGTGTGCAGCGATTTTTAAGAATATAAAATCGCCGCATAAATATTTAGCCATGAAGAAATTATGCACGCAATGAATCACTTTTTCTTATTTTTAGGTTCGACATTCACAACCAACACTCGACAGAGTACAAAAAAGAAGAAACTCGACAGAGTATAAAAGCTAGACAATCAGATATTCAGATTTATTTGGTAAACCTATTGATGGACTTACTGGTGAACTTACTGAAATTATTAAGCCCGCTGAAACTATGTGGTTCTTAAATAATATGACCGAGGATTCTCTAGTTTTTAAAGGTTGTGTTTCTTGGCCACACGCCACCACTGGTATTGTGAACCCCGCGTATAAAAACTGCTGCCGTATGGTTCTTTTACTTCCTGGTAATGTTGAAACTAATCCTGGGCCTTACTCTGTTTTAAAGTCGGTACAGGGATCTTTTCATCAAAGGGATGTCAGGCTTGGAACTTTTATTGGCACACAATGTTTGTGTAATTCCCTGTTTGCGATCGTTTGGTTGGTTATTGAAAAGGTTTCTTTTTGGGACTGAGGTGATCTTGATCATATCCTCTGCGAAGGAACAAAGTTGTACACGAGCCTAGGTTACACAAACCAGTACTTGAGTGCAAGTGACCTCTCAAATAGTTTGACTGTTGAAAACGAGGTCATACAAGTACATGTTTAGAAAATATTTCTCATATTGTTACAGATAATAGCACTACTTTACGTACACTTCATAATTCATCACATTCCGATAAAGGACAAGGAATGTTGGGCATTATAAGCGGCGTTAGTTTTGCTATAATTTGGGGGCACCCACAAATTTATTTGATCCTCATAGCCGAAATAGTTTTGGACAAATAACAGAATGTGGTATCAGTCCTTTTAAAATTTGATTTATTACAAGAAGTTAAAAACTACATACGCGAAATATAAGTGTCCCCTAGTCAAGGAAGGTGTCTCGAAACTCAATATTTTGAAATACTGACAACTGAACAGATAACTGATAACATTATGCTTTCCGTTCGTAGAAAGAGAAAACTGGATCTAAACAAAAAGTACCGTAAATCCGAAAGAGCTTTCACGCAGGATAGATCTATGTTGCATTGAGTCGAGTCACAAGCTTAGAGGGTTTATACTTAACGGGGACATTTTCCAGATCAGCTATTAAATCAGAGACACGAGCAACCGAGCAATACAATTATATGCGAGAACACTCAAAATTGACATCAAAGGATACTGGCGTAATTAGTGAAAATTCAATCATAGTAACTTTGCTTAATACAAGATCCTACAACAAACATAAAAATGATATTAAGTCCGATCGCGTTCTCATGGACTTTACTTTAATTCCAAGCAACAATGTGGATAGGTTGGTCATAATGAAACTATAACGTTGTTTAATATTGTGAAAATTCCAGGTGTAAAATGACGAAGAAAAGGTTTCAAAAGAATGCTGTTAGTTTTCTACTTCTATATCGTAAAAATTCACTTAATCGAGATGAGTCATTATACCCTATTCAACATTTTTTGGGAAACGAAATCGTTGATGTTATACTCGGAGATTTTAATGTAAATGCATTTAATGACAAAAACTATTTCCTTGATTTTCTCAATGAATATAAACAGGTTGTAACCTCTCCAACTCATATATCCGGTTCACTTATTGACCACATCTATATCCATAAGAATGTTCTAAACACCTTTGAAGTCGATACGCTCGTCAAAAATGTGATCATGACGCAGTCAGGCTTAGACTTTCTCTAACATGATGTTTACGGAATCTTCTAGAAGGGCTACTTCAAATCAATTTCGACCTCAGAACGACAGATATTTACGTTGGGTTTACTTTATTGTTTTCTTTTTGTTTTAAACTTTGGTTGCATTGCAGATAACAGGCATGGCGTTTTTGTTCTCTAAGGATAGTCCCGCTGATGGCGGAAATCTTCAAGCCATCGGGCTTCTTGTTTTTTATGTTAATCACAATCAATTTCGAGAAAATGTTTTTGAAATCAGCAGAAATTAAAAACGTACGATATTTTTAAAATGAAACCACGTGTTTTATTTATGTGACTTATATTGCTATTTTCCTGGGGCGTTCAAAACATTTTTACTCGCTTAATAGACTATCGAGGCCATCAGGTTAACTCGCCAAAATTATTTTGTATAAGACCTCCGACTTGATCCCTGGTCGTATTGCCTACCCAGTGCTCGCCGAAGTCGGCCGAACCCAACGAACAGACCGTCTACCGCGAGGCAATAACAATAGGAAAAGTAAATTATTCCTACGCACCCATCCCCTAATATCAATCTTTCTTTTACCGTAAATTTTGACGACTTCGGCGAGATTCTTTTCACGTCACAAATTCTTTTGTTTTAACCAGAGTTCAAAAGTCCACACTTCGGCGGCCGCCGAAGTCGAATGTTTTTACGGCAGAAAACAAAGGAATCGAGAGGAACAAAATCAGCGAAACGTGGTAAAATGTAGTTCGACTACCGTGAAAACCATAGTACTTCGCAAAGCACATCGAAGGAGAAGCGAGCCTCGGCAAACACTCCTGGGTGGGGATAAAATTATTAACTCGGATCCTGCACAAAGGAACTCTAGTAAACGCTTATACTAAAAATATTCATTGCTTTAACTCAATTACTACTTTTAGATACGCATGATTTTCTCAATGGCAAAATTTCTCCTTAGGCGAGTGCCGAAGTGGCCGAAGTCTAAATCCGCCCCTGGGGAAGCGTGTTAGGTCCTCTTCTCTTCATCTTTCTCATGTATGATATCGATAAAAGCATTCAAAGCACACTCCTTTCAAGTTTTGCGGATGACACGCACTTGCTTCAACAATTACTCACCCTTAACGACTCAGAGAATCTTAAAATGTCACACTGAACCACGTTTATGCCTCAGCAAATCTCAACAATATGTTTCTTTATTAAACAAAATTTGAATTATTACAATACGGTATAAACCATGAACTAAAGCAATCTACCTAAAAGTCACCATTCGGAGAAACCATAACAACCATTAATTATGTTAAGGACTTAGGAGTAATCTTGAGCACTGACTGTACTTTCAAGTTTTATATCAACAATGTTATAGAAAAAGGAAAACGATTGTCAAGCTGGATCCCTCGAGTGTTTCAATCAAGAGGATCAGTAGATAGATACCAAATTTTCTACTTGTGGAAAACTAGACAAATAACTGCTTAAAACTTTCATGAAGAGCTAGCAACACCCCCAATAGCCTTTTATTCAAAATAATGGGTTATACCAATCCACCTAGCTGACATATGGTCGAGAAAAAAAAGATCTTGTAAAGAATTATTACTTGGAAGTTATGAAAAAGAAACATTTAAATTTTACATTGAAACTATCAGGCCTTCATATTGATACAGAGCATCCACATTTAGGTGCATCACCTGATGGATTAGTAAAACATGACTGTTATGGTGAAGGGTTAATCGAGATAAAGTGCCCATACAAACACTGTTTTGGATTTTTTGACTGGAAAGGGATGCACAATTTCTAATCAACGAGAATAGTAAACTTAAAAAACAACCACAAGTATTTCACTTAAGTATAGGACTTTTTATTATGGTCGTCTGCTGGAAATAGTTCTCTTGTGTGCGTTGCTAGATTTCATTCACAAAATGAAAACAAAATTGGATCAGTACTATTTTACCACTTTCCTAAAGGAAAGAGTAATCTGAGAAAATGACATTTGTTTAGACAATAAACAAAAAAACTATTGCCTGTATCGTAGACCATGTTATGAGCTAATGATTGCATGTAGCCATCTGGTATGTATAGTAGAACGGTACTGTTCTGGACATAAAATACCCAGTTTTCCCAGTAGGCACAAGAACGTTTTTTTTTTTTTTAACGTTCAAAATACGTCATTTGGATCGTTCAATTAACGGTCAAATAACGTACCATTTGCACATTCAATAACCACTTTTTCCAGGATGTTTAAATAACGTTCAAAATATACCGTTCAAATAACGTCATTCCGTTTTTCAGGGCGTTCAAATAACGTTCCATTTGTAACGTTTAAGTTACCTTATATGGTGATTTAAGAAACGTTTAAACAACGTCATTAAGTGAATTTCAGTTAAAAAGTTAAAAAAAAAACAGAATAGAAATATATGAATTTATTAAAATTAAAATCGGTGAAATACAAACGGCGTTAATTATTATGGAACACATAAAAATATCAGTATTAATTAAATATTAATAAATTATAATAAATAAATTTTTTTTCTCCTTTGAGGTTTCTAAGAAAAAAACTTTTTTACGACAGGCTAAACATGCAGGTTATTACAACACTGACATGAAAGCCAAGTCATCAAAATTTCAAGAAAAAACTTACTTTGTACGACAGGCTAAACATGCAGGTTATTACAACATTGACATGAAAGCCAAGTCATCAAAATTTCAAGAAAAAACTCATTTTGTGCGACAGGCTAAACATGCAGGCCATTACAACACTGACACGAAAGCCAAGTCATCAAAATTTCAAGAAAGAAACTCCTTTTTATGGTCATTACAACACTGACAAGCCCAAGAAACAGTTTTATATATATTCAAACCTTGGCTAGCTACATGGCTAGCTACACATCTATAATACACATATATAATAAGAAATTGTTTTATCCTAACTATTTATAAAATTACCTTACCCTGTGCGTACATTTACATAACATAAAATATATACAATTTTCTACCGCTACCTCTTTCCGCCATCATTATTGCCCACTAGACCATGTGCTTGCAAAATTCCCCGTTCCCTCTATACGGCTAATTCGCAATGCATTATGGTAGTTGTATTCCGCGAAAACGTAAACAAACCATTCGTAGTAACAAAAATGGCCGAACAAGTACACTTCATCCTTAATTCTACTCAAAACCAAAGCGATATACAAAATTCTAATCAAGACAACAGTTTTTTTCAAAACTTGGGCTCTCCTGCAAGCATTGGCTCAAACTTTTCATCAAGTTCAAGCTTTTTATTGCAAGCTAAAAGTAAAGGAGGAGGGATAACTTGCTGTGTACCTCTCTGTCAAAACAACTCAAAGAAGAATCCAGACTTATCTTTTTATGTCATTCCTAAAGACTCAGAGCTTCGAAAGAAATGGCTTTTTATGATCAGTAGAAAGGATTTTGTACCTTCTACATCGCATAGAGTTTGCTCTGTTCATTTCACTGGTGGAAAGAAGACATATATGAACAATGTTCCCACAATAGTCCCAAAAACTATCAAACCAACAGCTAGCAAACCAAGAAAAACTCTCAACAGTACAAACTGTAAATTGCAACTATTTTCTCCTGTGAGGGCTACGACAAATGACATTGCTGCAGAATTATCTGTGGAGGAAGAGTTAAAACAAGAGTTGGAAAAATTGAGAGCCGAAATTAGTTGTATGAGAATTCATGAAAAGGAACTTGATCAAACTATTGAAAAACAACAAGCCACTATAAGTGACATAGCATTTTCAATTGACCGGTTTAAACACAATGAAGCACACTTTAAGTTTTATACCGGATTCGAATCTTATAAATTATTCAAAGCAGTTTTAGAATATTTACAACCAGCTGCAAATAAACTAATATATTGGGGTTCAAATACTAACACTGAAAATACAAAAAATATAAACTCTACAAAACGAGGCCGATCACGATCATTGAGCGCAGAAGAAGAATTCTTTATGATACTGGTTCGAATTCGATGTGGACTTTTGTTAGAAGATATGGCTGTTCGATTTAATATGTCGACAAGTCACATAAGCAGAATATTGATTACATGGACAGATTTTTTACATTCACAATTCCGTATGCTTCCAATATGGGCTTCAAAAGAAACAGTACAAAATAGAATGCCGAAATGTTTTCAAAAAAGTTACCCAAATACCCGTGTCATATTAGATTGTACAGAAGTATTTGTGGAAATGCCTACGTCATATCGCACACAGTCGAAACTAGACAAACGAAACTAGAAGAATAGCATCTGTACGTGTACATGTCGAACGAGCAATCGAACGTATAAAAAATTACCGAATTTTACAAACAGTTTTCAAACTATCAATGGCTGCTGAACTCAATAAGATATGGGTTATTTGTTGTTATTTAGTTAATTTTTTACCACAGTTGGTACCAGATGTAAATACGAATGACTAAAAATTATAAACTTTCGTACACTATATATATATATATACTAGATCATGAAATATAAAGACAAAACAATATTGTGAGGAAACAATTTTATTTACTCACACTGTTGTTCTGTAATGTTGCTGTGCATGAAAGTGAAATAAAAGTGTGTTAGCTCAGGCAAAGTAATTCTGTTCCATTTTTCCTTTTGAAAAACTATTGTTTCCACATGTCGGTCAACTTTTGTATAAACAATAAAATCAATTTCATTGACTTGTGTTACTGCCATCACACCTTGACATTGGTGAAAATAATTATGTCTTTCTTTGAGTTTTGGCTTGCCATTCGATATTTGTAAAAAAAAATTTTTATCTTTGCATGCGTCAGAAATAGAGCAATCCTTTTTTGAATATGGGCACTTCACCTCAATCAATCGAGCATTCCCATTCAAAGTTGTTGCGCCATCAGGACTTGCACCTAACCACGGCCATTTTGGATTAATAACGAAACCACATTTTTCGACTTCAATATTTTTCTCGGTTTGATACCAGTTTAGAGCATTAACTTCATTTTCTAAGCCCCATTTGCAGGCCTCTGATGTAAAGTTTTTATTTTTATTTAGACATTTTTGTAATATGCTTTTTGGATGTATATTTTTTCTTCTATTTATAATAGATCCAAAATTGGATGATGTTATGCGTTTCTTTCTTTCTGTGTACCACATATCACATTTATACTGAGTACATGTGGATTTTTCTATGTCTCGAACTTGTTCGGCATTGACATGAATGAAATTGTTTACAAATGACTTTTGCTCATCTGATAACTCTGCTATTTCTGGTTCAAAGTCAAGAGCCTGCAAAAATAAATTAACTGTCGGACGTAATTCAACTGTTTCACTGTTTGTCTGTTCAAAATTAAATTCTTTTATAGATGTGTCATAAAATGATGATGGTTTATAGTCATTTCCTTGTAATAAATATGCCATTGAAGTTCCTTGCCCTATTTCAAATAAGTCTGTCGCTAATTTTTTGACTTTTTCGGTTGAGGGCTCATGTGCAAACAGTGGTGTAGAACAAAATTTTCTATTTCCTGTGACCAACGGTCTTTTGCGACTTTCATTTGTGTCTTTCGTAAGGTCTGCTTTCTCGAATGCCATTGCAGAAAATTTTATTGGTGCAGAATTTGCACTTTCTCCAGGTACATGCCATTTTTGTAACAAATCTGTGCATGTCTTGTCATCAGGGACAATTTTTAAGTCCAACTGTTTGTATTCAACCAATTGAAATAGAACTGCTGCGACATGCTTACAGCATCCTCCTGCTCCAGCTTTACATAAACATTTCGCATACAAAATATCACCACTTCTTTGACACAGGTGGACATAAACAGAATATTTTTCTCTTTTCATGGAAGCAGCTACAAAACATTTCACAAGAAAAGTTAATTTTTCAGCCATAACATTACTTTTAACTCTCACTTTCTTCACGTAGCTCTCCTTGAATAGTTGGTATCCAAGAATTTTATGCTTTGTAGCACCCTTCGGCTTGCTATCACAGCTATTTCCAAGAACTAAATATTGGTGAATTTTCTCCTGGGTGATCGAAGGCATAGCTGCAAGATCAGTTGACCATTGACTTATATCTTCGTGTGTTCTTTCCTCCACTTCTTCGTCCCTCTCGGCATTTGTTAATTCTTTAAAAACAGGTCTTGGTACCACACAAGAGCTTTGAGAAAAGCTAGGCCCAAGATCTGTAGAGCTTAAAATTATATCTAAATCTGTATCCTTATTTATTACTTCCATTTCGACTTCTTTCACTCCTAAAACCTCACTAACTAACAATATTTAAATGTTTACATCAATAACACGGGTTTTGGATAAGGGAGATAATGATTTTCTTGAGGAGATTTGAAAATTATCACAAACAATAACGGCTTTTTGTTATTATCGCCACAATAAAAAGAATGCTGTTATTTATTTACAAACTCTCGCTTCTGGGAGGGAAAACTGTAGAATACAACTACCATAATGCATTGCGAATTAGCCGTATAGAGGGAACGGGGAATTGAACCATTCGCGCTCATAGCTCGCAATGGCTGATGGTTTTCAACCTCGTACCCGGATTCCTTTTCTCTTTTGACTACCAAGGCACAAGTAAAAGAGACAGAGTTCTGGAAGCGATGTGAATGGGACAACGAGACAAGCTGCTTGCATTAAAACAATAGGCTACCGCACCACGCGTGTTTTGTTGAGTATTCCCTGGGGGCTGGGGGCTAAAATTAACACTTCTTTAACACTACTATGCAAACGACGCTTTTGTAACAACACATACACATACACATTTTCTTTAAAAGGAAAAAGATAGCGCACAGTACGGTCATGTTAAGTTGTGTCAAGATGTTAATTTTTTTGTACTTGTATTTGCTATCAAGAAACCTCCTCACGGTTGTGAATTGTTCAAAGATGGTTATGCAATTCGTGATAATATTATTCTGAAAGAAGACAGTTATGTGTACCCTTCTTTATGGCAATATAATATGGATAAACGTACATTTTATCGCCAGGGATATTTCTTCAAATTGTTATTGTTGTTATCTGGGGATATCGAGATCTACCCTGGACCATTTGTTCCCGAACTTAGCAATCTCTTGAAAAATAAAGCATGGTTCATCAAAATGTTCGGGGGTGATTTGGTAACAAACCTTATATCGAATTTATTACCGACAATCATAAAAACATCGACAGTATTTCCCTCAGTGAAACACATATCGCTTCTACAGATTTATATCGGTATGAAATTCTGGGGTATCAGTTTCACAGTAGACCCCGCAATCGTGCCTCTGGTGGAGGTGTTGGAGCGTATATATCATCGAATATTACGTGTGAGCGACGCCTGGATTTAGAGAACGAAAATATCGAACTTATGTGGCTGGAAATTCAACTGAATAATGCAAAGAACTTTTTTGTTGGAGTCATTTATCGACCCCCGGATCCTTCCAACTTTCTGCCGAAAAACTTCAACCAACCTTTATCAGATAATTTAACTAAAACGATTTCGGAATCAAAAGAAGTTATTCTAATGGGAGATGTAAATGTTTACTATTTAGACAAGAAATCGAATATTGAATTCAAAACGATCTTGAATTTACATGGTCTGAAGCATCTCATAACAGCACCCACGAAAATAACGAAAGATACAAGAACATTGATAGATATTATTGCTACTACTAATTATCAAAACGTCAAATGTTCGTGCACTATTCCGTCCGGTATAGCTGATCATGAAATGGTTGGATGCATTAGGAAAGCTAATCACAGTAAATATGTGCCAAAAACAATCACAGTCCGTGATTACAGAAATTACGATCCTGATTCTGCATGTAACGATCTAAACTCAAAGGACTGGAAGTACTTCTATTCCTTGAAAGACGTAAACTCAGCATGGAATGTTTTCTACGACTACCTTATTAATACGATCAACGTTCATGCTTCTAAAATCTCGCGACGAATTAAGGGCAAAGCTTGCCCATGGATGACCCCTGAAATCAAAGGCCTCGTGGCGGAGAGAGATTGCAGTTTTCGTTAAAGCAGGAAGACGAAAAAAGAAGCTGATATATCTATGTATAAAAACTTGAGAAATCGAGTCAACATTCTTGTTCGCAAGGCTATATCAATATATAACAAAAACTTATTAGCCGAACATAAAAATGACCCTAGTAAATTTTGGTCGGTTATAAAGTCTATTTATGATGTCAAAGGGAAATCTAAAATTGTTGACCGGACTTTTACTGTCGATGGAGTGGAAACATCTGACAAACGCTCAATTGCAAATGGATTTTGTACATACTTTTCCAAAATCATTGGTCTCCTCAAAAATATTTCTTTCCCATTAGTAAATCTTACATGGACTTACCGTATCAGACCACCAAGAAGGACTAATGCAACTTTCAAGTTCAAATACGTCTCCAAAGTTGAAGTGGAGTCTTACCTGAAATCAATCAAGCGAAACAAAACAACTGGATTGGACGACTTGCCCGCTGGATTTCTTAAGGATACTGCAAAAATTATATCATCACCACTATCACATTTGATCAACACGTCTTTAGAATCAGGACTAGTACCAACACCATGGAAAGCTGCCAAAGTGAACCCAGTTTTTAAATCAGGATCCAAGAATGACTTCGGAAACTATCGGCCAATTTCGATCTTGCCAATTGTATCGAAAATTATCGAAAAAGCGGTACAAAAGCAACTTACAGCATTTCTGGAGGGAAGTAAGTTATTATCGAAAAATCAATTCGGTTTTCGATCAAAAAGATCAACTGAACTAGCTACCACTTTTCTTCTGGACGATATAAGAATATCTGTTGATAGTGGCCATGTTGTTGGAGCAGTTTTTGTAGATCTCACAAAGGCATTTGACACTTTAAGTCTTGCCGAATTCCAATCAAAATTAGCTGCTTACGGTGTACAGGATAATGAATTATCTTGGTTTTCGGACTACCTTTTTAACCGAAAGCAGTCAGTGGTATACGGTGGTCAAAATTCCAATTCACAATCAGTTACATCTAGTGTTCCTGAAGGATCATTTCTTGGACCACTCTATTTTTACTGTACTTGAATGACGTTGGTGATAACATAATGCATAGTAATATAATACACTACGCAGATGACACCGTCCTTTACTGGAAAAGACTTATATGAATTGAGCCAAAGCTGTCTACAGATTTCTCAGCCTTATGTAACTGGTGTGCAGATAACGAGCTCTTAATCAACATGAAAAAGAACAAAACTGAAGTCATGATGTTCGGTACAGCCCAAAGATTATCTAAGCTGCCAAGAATAATCGAATTGAAATATCAGTATGGCATCATTAACGTTACTACCTCATATAAATACATGGGTATCAAAATGGACAGTACCTTGAACTTAAACAGCCAGTTTGATACTAGTTATAAGAAAGCAAGTGCACGTCTCAACCTCTTGGCAAGATTACGAAATCACATGGACATTGACACAGTTAATGCTATCTACAGAACTATGGTCCTCCCGATGTTCAAATACTGTAGTCTTGTACAAATGAAAAAAACACCAACGCAACTGAAACAGCTCTCCTTTCAAACGTAGCATACTTATGCTACGTTTGAAAGGAGAGCTGCACGTATATTTTGAAACACTGACGATTCAAAACTACCAACAATTCAAGGCTTCTGGAAGAGAACAGCCTGCGAATTTGTTCGAAAGCGCCTTGATGATATGATATGTGAAAACTTTCACAACTTCTTCGAGAAAGTTAATCATTCCTTCGCGACGAGAAACAACAATGTATCTTTACGTTTTCCCGCCCTGCGAACGGAGTATGGAAAACGGTCCAGTGGGTTTATGGCTGCAAAAATTTACAATGAACTTCCTATAAATATCAGAAATGAATTGTCATTTACTAAATTTTCATTATTATTAAAAGAGCACCTTATTAGCTAATATCTAATGTTACCATTCTACTATATATATATATATATGTTATATTTTATTTCAGTTTAGTTTAAAGTTTATCCATGATTTCATCCTTTCATTTCCTCGTTTTTTGTTTTGCCATTCTTTAGTTCCCTTCAAATTCAAACTTTCTATTTTCTCATCCTATTTTGTTCAACATTATAACATTTTAGCTACGCATTTCTATAAGTTATATATATAGTTACATATATATAGTTACATACTGCTATATGATGAAAGAAGACTACCTCAATTTTCTATGTTTTTGGTATGTCTTTTTGTATTGTATATTAATTATTTATATTTTGAAGTTTATTACTAATAGTTTTTCCCTGTGATTTAGTCGATGATTCACCTCATGAGTTCCTCATTCTAAGGATTTTTACTTCAATTTATTTCTAAATTTTGGTTCTGTCTGTTTTTAGCTATTGTGACAGTTTTAGTTTCAGTCTTTTGTTTTTACAGTTTTATGCGTTTTCATTCCTCATATTTATTTTTATATTTGCTTTTGTTTTTATATTACACAGGACACATATGGGAAACAGCATTATATGTTGATATGTAAATATCCTGTAAATAAATAAAATAAAATTTTTAAAGATAAAATTAAAATTTTTTTAAACGTCCAATGATTCTGACATGTTCTATAAATTATAGACACTTTACCTTCAGTTATATTAAAATGCATAACTTTTTTTATTTACACTACCAAGTTTCAATTTCATCAATACTAGTAGAAGGTGATTTTTAAATGAGAAATAATTTAAAACTTTCTTGGCTGTCCGAGTTACAATTTATAATAACTATTCAAATAAGGCAGGTTTTTAAATAACCGTCAAGAAATTTAACCTCTTTTTTTAATATTATAATAGTCTAATAGTTTACGCTTCAAAGTCATCCGATTTTTTTTTGAATAAAAAAAAGTTTAAAAAGTAAAAGAAGCTAAACTAGCTAGATAGCTGCATTGTTTATTTGACTTTCTTGCCATTTGTCTCTACGAATCAGCGCTACCCATCGCTTTCTTTAATGTGCACTGGTTTGTGTCTTATCTGAAGGTATTCTGTAAATCTTGGTATTCTCCTTTGTCCTTCGGTTTGAACAAATTTTGTATAATTATAGGTAAAATGGAAGTTTGATGTTTAGTTGTT
The DNA here is from genome assembly GCF_029227915.1 of Hydractinia symbiolongicarpus. NCBI lineage: Eukaryota > Metazoa > Cnidaria > Hydrozoa > Anthoathecata > Hydractiniidae > Hydractinia > Hydractinia symbiolongicarpus. The sequence goes on from NC_079878.1 coordinate 14,896,484, forward strand.
GTCTCAACTGGAAAGGCGCTAAAAAGCGCAATGAAAAGACATTTATTAACAAGAAGCCCTGCGGCGTAAAGATTTTCGCCATTACCAATAATCTGAGTAAAGTACTGAACTTTGAAGAAGACTGAGTAATATGGGGGAACAAAATCATTAAATTTTCTAAAATTTTCAAATTCAATTTTTGATTATTATTAAAACTGTAAATCATAGCTAACTTAAGTTACGTAAACTTCATTTCTGTATAAGAACAAATTTAAAAGAAAACAATAAACCTGAAACGATTTTTCTTTTCCTCTAAAACCCCACTTGGAAAATATGTTTTAAGGTGGTACTATTACCTTTCACCAAAAGTATTCAGCCTCAACAATTCCTCTTTAAATTGAAAGTCATGAATATCCATCCATCCATCCATCCATCCATATTTAATATTGAAGAAAATTTTTTTCATTTGAGGTAGGCAATGGGAGAGGAAAATCGCTTTATTTTTGTGCGATAATCAAGCGGTGGTATATGTCTTGACCTCTGTCCTTAATACCTCTATTCTGTTGAGCGAACCAAGTGTTTCTGCTGTCTTAAAAATTTTATATATTCCAGGACTTATGTACTGGAAAAAGCTAACAACGCAGCTCACGCGTTATCCAGATTTTTTTCAAAATTTTATCGCCTGAATAAATTCCCGATTCTTGCAACCGCTGTCGAATAAACAGAATTATGGCACGAACGGACACCTGGTTAAAATATCGTCACTTCAGGTAATCGTATCGAATCCCATGACGCAAGCTCGGTCACCTATTCTTAAAGGAATGGTGCATATTCTTTAATAGCAATCTTTATTGCTACCCTCACGGTAGAGATGGGTGCGGAGATGGGAGTCCACTTATCACGGTGGTTACAAGTAACCCAGGCAATGATTTCTGCCGGCTTTAGACCACTGTGAGGATGATAACGTATTGGATTTCAGACGGTATCCTTTAGAATCGGTCCATACATCCACGTATTAATTCTTATACAACATTAACTAATCATGTTCTTTTAATTTGTTTTAGCATAATATTCAAAACCTAAGTTTTTTACCCAGCAATGAGATGCGACATTAACGGTTAGTGTATTATTTACTCGTATTCTAGCAAGCAACTTGTACATTTACAGGCTTTGTGTCAGGGAAGGGTTTTTTCGTGGTGGGAATGAAGATTCTACTTACTCTCTCGCCTGTAAATATGATCAATTCAGAGAATGCGAGTAAAGCAAGGGCGCAGCTAGAGATACGCCAAAAATTGGTAAAATTGGCCTGAAATAAAATCAAATTTTACAAAGCATTTTGTAAAAAATAACTACATCCTCAGGTTATTAAAATCAAATTTAAAATCTTTTTATACAAGTATAATCACATCTAATTACACGAAGTAAAAACACGAGAAAATAACCAGGAAAGATAAAACAGAAGCAAGACTACAAACCTGAAACAATTATAAAAGTAAGGTTCATGAAATTGATGTCTTTTTAGTCATTTAAAGAAGGCTCTTGTGATGTAAAGCCTGGGATATTTTACGCTTTTTTGTTTCCTTTGAAGCTTTTGTATAACCTGGCCATAACAGTTTGCTTTAGAGTTCAAAAAAAGCTGGAATAATTGCTTCTTTTTCTCTGGTTTAAAGGCGTTGGTTTGGGCCTCAACAAATCGTTATGGATAACCAGCGTTTTTAGATTTCGTTAGTGTTTTTACTTCGTGTAATTAGGTGTAATTATACTTATTTTAATTCTAAGAATGTACTTACCTGAAGATGTAACTATTTGTCAGGAAAAGCTTTGTAGAAGTTTATTTAATGAATGTGTTTTTAAAAAATTAAATACGGAAGATGTCGTCGAATGATTTTTTGAGTCGTCGAATGGTTTGTGGACTCGTCGAATTTGTCCAGTCGTCGAATGGCTTATCGACTTGTCTAATGGCTTGTAGACTCGTCGAATGGTTTGATGGTTTATCAAATATTCAAATGGTTTGATTGTTTGTCGAATCCCAAATGATTTGTCGAGTCGTCGAATGGCTTACCAAGCCGTCAATGGTTTATCGACTCCTCGAATGGTTTGTGGACTTGTCGGATAATTTGTCGAGTCGTCGAATGGCTTATTGAGTCGTCGAATATTTTGTCGAATCGTCAAATGGTTTTATGGCTTGTCGAATTGTCAAATAGTTTCATGGTTTGTAAGTTAGTGCTTTAGAAAAACTTAGAAATGCTTACTAAACACGAGGCAAATTAACCTAAAATTGTTTGTTAAAACCAATGAAAAGAATTTTTACTTTACTAGTTTATACTACTGATATTTTATGTTAGAATATGGTCAACATAATTACCACTATGTATTTTCAACCCTAGAATGCTTAATTCAATTACTCTTTTCATAACGGTTTGTGGAAGGTATCTTGTATTTCCTATGGAGCTCTTTGGAGCAAATAAAGTACAGTATTGCTTTTTTTAAAAAATTCTAGCTATTTTGTAGCAATAGTTTATACTATTTACACAATATTTTTTAAGAAAACAAATATTAAGTCGCTTGTTTTACCAAATATGTTCCCCACAACCAATTTTACTATTGCATTTTTAAGTGAATCGTCCTTGTACTTGACTCCAATCACTAATGCGCTACCATATTACCAGATTGCATAAAGCAAACACGACAAGAAAAACTTTCCACCATTTTGTTTGCAAACGTAAGGTAGTCGAAAGGACAGTTGGTTTTTCTGTCGTTAAATCCACAACTTTTTTTATAACGGAAACTAACTTTTTCCTAGAAACGGAAGTTCCGACAATAAACTGATACTCGGCTGCATCTTTGAAGTTCAAGTCTTTAATTTCAAGTTTCGACAGCCAGCCATCCTCTGTTTGCTGTGAATTTTCGATACTTATGCGACCTTTTGCAATGTTTGCGATTTTTCCGCCGTCTTTTGTCCAATGTAAATCACTTTCCTAAAATAAACCAAAAGAATCAAGCATTACTCAAGTCAACACCCTTCACTCCATACCCTTATAACTTTCAAGCCTACCGTCACTGGTGGGTATCCTCCGCTTATTTTTGCTGTCAGCACTATTTTTTTTCCTTTCTCGCCTACCAGATTCCTTCCACCTCCTAAATTTGATTTGATCGAGACAAAAGGTTTCACATGAACTGTTACGTCAATAGTGCTATGAAATGAACAATACTCGCCAATCAGCTCGACTTTATATTTTCCAGAAAGCTGTTTATGATTTAAATTTTTTAAGAGCAACCGTTTGCGTTCATAAGCTTCTCCTGTGTCGTCTAATAATGCAAAAAGAAGTACAATAGCACAATGCATAACATTTTTGTGTTTCTTTTTGATGCAACAAAACTTGGGAAAGTAACCAAGTTAAAGGTGGAGGTGGCTTTCATCGCAAAGATGATCCAAAAGAGGTGAGAATGGTGGTCGGTATGCCAATTTTTACCCCTCCCTTCGTAGTTTAAATGTGTCAAGGCTATGTAATATACTCGAGATAAGAAAGACATATTTTATTGTAAAAGAAAAGAATTCTTACCCAAGAATACAAACTGGGTTGATTGTTTGATAAAAATTCCATCTTTATACCAGCGAATATCCTTGATATGCTTGTCTGTGTTGGTTCTTATTTCCAGAATATCACTCTTCTCTTCAACAACAACATGTGGCGAGCTTGTAATCCAAGTAATATTGGGAAAATCTAAGTGCCACAACAAGATGTCAATATTAAGTGTTAAAACTCGTTGAAATAGCAGTAAGTTGTTCTATACCCAATTTATTATCTATTTTCAGGGACGGTGTTTTAACTAAAGTAACCTGTTAAGAAGGTTGGTTTAGCGTAAATTAAAACTAAAAGGAGGAACTAAAAGAAGGAAGGCTATTTTGGGAGAATCTTAGCATGTTTAGGTTTTTATTGAGGTATCAGTTTTAAAACATAGACTTCTGGACCTCGCTGGTGTTATAATTCGTGAATTCTCAAGTCGTCGTTTTTAAACTTCTTTAATTGTCTGAAAATCTGTGATAAGTTGTTAAAACAAAAAAATTAGAACAATGTGTTGTTTTCAATAGGGATAATACTTTGGGGTAGTTGAAAGCTGAATATTTACAATTTATAATTACACCTCGAATAAATTTTTTGTGTGTTTTTTTCTACTCGAGCACAGATACCCTTTAAAAAATTCTTGTTGTAATAAAAAATGCGTATTAATTTGCATCAAACTGTACTAACCTTTGTACACATTTATATATGTCGTATTTTTAGATATTCCAAACGGGGAAAATACAGTCAACTCGTACCAGCCAGTGTGTATTGGAAGTGCTTCTACAAAGATCAACTTTCCTTTATTTTGGTAATACTTCTTCTCCGTATCAACCACCGTAGGAATACCTTTTTTTAATTCTTCTTCAAATAACCATGCGCGGGTTATATACTTCCAATGGAACGTTATTAATTTATACGCATTGAACACTACACTGTCAATGTGAACAACGGGTGCAATTTCTTTGTATTCACCCATGCATACACCTATTTCTTTATCCAGCATTATTCTCGGTTCCGCCTTATTTCTGACGTCAATGTATTGTGTGAATGCACCTTTACTTGATCCATCTGACATTGTATACTCGCCAGAAATTTTCACTTGTGGGTACTCATAGATGTTAGCGTCATGAAAGGAGTACAGCAATGTTACAAAATTACCAGCCCCCCATGGTACGGAGCTGTACGCTGATACATAAAACATACAATCTTTTCCTTCTCCTTTACTGGCAGTTCTATAAAAACAATTCATGTCACGAGCTCCGAAATAAGTATCGGATGTAAATTTCACTCGCATCAAGTCTTCTCTGCTTGGATACTTTCTTTCGTAATTTGTTCTTTCATACAAGAGTTTGTTTAAATGTGATTCATCGAACCTTTGGGTATGTATAGTGTACTCATTGATTTCTACTGTGATGGTTAGGTATTTAACTTTTGGTTTATACATCACATAAAAAAAAAATGTCCGAAAGCGATCAGAGGAAAGTTCCAGCAACCTCCGCTGACACGTCTTCAAGCAAGGTGAACCCATTTCTTTTTGGTATTTAGAGAAAAGAATTACACAACCATACAAATTGAAATTCTTTTGATAGAGCGTGTCTCCCTGTTTTGGCTTTGTCCAGCTATTTGTTCCTTCTCCTCCGTAACACTGCTTTTTATGAAATTCATAAGCAAACGATCTATGGCCAGCAGCAACAACCTTGTTAAAACAAGATAACTCGTTGTCGTCAAGTCCCAAGTAAGAATATGCCCTAAAAGGGTAATGCATCACATTGGCAGGCGGGCAATGATCTCTGTTTTTCAACATGGTCACATATGGATGAACTGTAAGCAAATGAAACATGTTAGTTTCCACTAGTTAGTTGACAAGCGTGAAATAATTTTGTTTATCATATTTTCTTAGGTAGAAATATTTCAGATGGTTATTAAAGTTAATGAAAGTAAAACAACTATATATTTATGATAAAAGGTTCTTTTTTAAATCTTAAAAGCGTGTTCTCGAAGCGTATTTAAACTTGGTTATCACTGGTAACTAACGTAAAATGACGTGAAATATTTTTTTATTTCGCAAAATCTAATTAATTATGCATAGTTTCAACTGAAGAAAAAAGCTTATTACACGGAAAGACAGCAAATACGTGGATGACATTTTTGAAAAAGAAATGTTACGGATGTTGTTGTTTTTGTTGAACAGATTGGAATTACCTTTAAATTAAAATAGTTTTTACCCCATGAAAACATCCACGGGTATTTTCGCCATTCCCCATTGCTCATTGTTGCTTCGTGCGCGTTCCTAAGTACAAATTAATTTTCATAAATCTAGACAAAATATATGCGAGACAAATTTTCTAGCCTCCAGTGCAAGAAGAGCGTGAACTATGAGGAAAGTGCCAAAAAATGTCCAGAAATGAAGTAGAAGTCTATTTATAAACCAATGAAAGAAACCCAAGAAATATATTTAAAGGATAAAATGTTTTTTTATAAATCTTAAAAGCATTTTTTAAAGCGTATGTACCCCACAAGCTTTTACATATGTTTGGCAACTCACATTTTCATGAAAATATCGGTATTCCTCTGATCCTTATTTTGTGAATTAAAAAGAAGGTAAGTTTGAAATAACGCAAATTAATCATGTGTCCACGTTGAACCAACATAAAGTGAAAAATTATTTCTAAAATTAATTCATGTTTTTTTACGTTAGTCGCCAGTGCAAACCAAGCTTTATCTTGCAGGTTTTCACACTGTATGTTTTGCATGCAAATATCGGTATTCTTTTGATGTTTTCTTATTTTATCATTTTCGACCCCAGATACTTTGCCTTTTTGATATGAGAGAAGGTAGCTACAATTTTGCCGCCGGTTTTCTCTTATATCAAAAATGCAAAACTCCTTGGGCACGAGGATGCTTATTTCATGAAAACTTTTGATGTCCAGTTCACGTTGTTTCATCAAAAAAGATGAAGGTAAGTTTCAAATAATACACATTAAACATGTTTTCACTGTGAACTAACATAAATTAAGAAATTCTGCTTAAAAATCTCTATAGCAATGACGGGCTAGTCACACCAAGTAATATCGTGCTAAAAACGCACGTAATAGCAATCCTGCGACGGTCAAAAATCAAAGGACAAGCGAACCCGTGAATTTTTCCACGGCTAACCAGTCTCTACAATAACAGCAGTATTCCGTCTGTTTTTTTTGTGGAAGTAAAAAGTCGTGTTACGAAAACAGGAAATACGATACATAAAGGACGGGTTAACCCCATGGATTCATACACCGAACAAGTATTCAAAATAGTATAGTTTATATTTCTGTGATTTTTTAAATCTTGTTTAAAAAGGTTATTAAATCAAAAACCGTATTATAATCATATAGTAATCCCTCCCCCCACCACTAATTTACGTGCATTTTCCGCGGCTAACGACTAGTCTCTAAATTAATAACTAGTCCGTAAGGTTTGTGGAAAAACCAACTTAGACAGGATAACATTTGAAATGAACCTTCATTTGAATTTTGATGACGTCAGCAATGATCCGTCTATAAACGGAAAAAAATTTGTTTACACGTTGCCTTTATGGTGTTGAGCTGAAAACGCTGAGGAAGAAAATGAATTGGGTGCTGTGCTTTTGACGAACCGTTAAGGATAGTAAAAAATTTCTTAAGAAATTTTATACCCATTACCTTCATCGGATAGATCTTGGAACACTAATGAAGAAAATAAATAGGATCATGTACTTTTGAGAAACGGTTGCAGAGATATCTTGTTTTAAGGTTTTGTAATGACGTTATCGACATATCTATTCCGAAACAGATTCGGGGACCCATGTTTAAAATACTTACCCAATTCAGTCCCACGGTGTTCCTAGCTACCCATGCGGTGAAAAATGACTGACGTCACCACTCCGTTTTTAATTTATTTGACCTCGAAGTTATAACTGCACCTTAATGACTTAATTGACGCTAAATTAGTGTTGTTCACCCAAACCTGAGTCCCGAGTTGGTTCGGGATTGAACTGGTTGATGACGTCATCAAAAATCCCTTTAACACTAATATATTGTCTCGATCCGTGTTTCAAGATCTATATATAAAAATTGGTGTTTTGGTGGCACAACTTTTTCTTGTGCACAAACGACAGAATATGGGCAATATTGATATAGAGATTTTAACCTATTCAACATGTATTTAGAAAAAACGCTTGATGAAAGCATTAGACGCAAAACAAAATTACATAAAAAATACGCAACAGATTCTGGCAACGAAGTTAGAATAAGTTATAAGATATGTGAATAAATAAAATTTACCTGCATTTGCAAGATGGAGGGAGAAAAAGAACGAGTTAGAGCCATCGTTATAAATCGGCGCAGGATTCGCATGAATAAGTCGTCCACCACGATATTCCAGACCAGGTTCTGCTGTCACAAAAGGTGTGATGATGTTTGAAGTTTTTTCTGTCAATATAAACTCCGCAGTAAAAAATAGCTTCAATGAAAGGAATTGGTGACATCCTATGATTCTTTTAACAAATGATTTTTCTAGTGGAAGCCAAATGTGGCGCGTGTTGAAAGCTAGTGTCAACTTTGAATTAAAAATGATTTCATACCACTCGAAGGAGGTGGGCAAATTATTTAACAAGACGTTAGAATGGACATCACATGAAAGCTTTACTCGTTTGTCTACCTCTACAAACTTCTTCGGAAGATGTAAAACTTTTAACAGATAATCATCTTTCATTCGCTCTCTTCTTTCGAGCAAACTCTCAAAATTCGTCGCCACTTTCATACTACCATCTATCATTTTAGCTAAAGACAATTGGCTTGCAATCATGCAAATATATACAGTAGATATTAATCCATTTCTTGCTTGTCTATGCAACAATGTTAGACTTCTCGATCATTATGTGCTCAAAAGAAAATGTAATGGCGTGTTCACTTTTGTTAGGGACGTGTATTATGACTATGGTACTGCAACAAATGTCTTTCAGAACTATTTTCACGCTCAAGATCATGAAATGAACACGAGAAATAACAGAAAGTTGATTACTATTCCAAAAATTAAAACGGAGTATGCCAGAAAAAGTTTTTATTTCATGGGAGCAAAAATTTATAATACGCTTCCTCTAGAGGCCCGTTCTTTAGGCATGTCTGATTTTAAAACATTTTTAAATGAACATTTCAATTAGTTTTTATTTAATAATACTTAGGTCTTTTAGCCAGTCTTTCAAATTGGTTTCCCAGTTTGTCTCTGCCTTCAATCTTTTTTTCCTAGGTTTTTTAAACTCTTTTTCACCCGACTTCTTTATTTTTGACCAGTCCTTGATTCTTGTGTGTCTATCATACTTGGTTTTATTATTTATGTATATATATTTTTAATGTCTTTTTATATATTTTTAACTGGACACATATTTATAACAGCTTTTAGTTGACATGTATATCCAGTATAAATATTCGTTTAATAAAAAAAATAAAAAAATAAACTAAAGAAAATTGACGTATGCGAAAAAAAATTAGCAGCAAGGTTGATCTGAATTAATAAAAGGTAGTCCGAATATTTTTTTCGAACGTAAAAAAAATCGAAACTTTTTGTGATGGTTTTTTGATGCTTTTCAGTGATGATTGAACAACTCAAAATCAAGCAATCATTTATAAAATAATATTTTTCATAAAAAATTTAGAAAAATTGTGAAATTACCGACCGCTGTTAAGGTTTACACGTTTATTTGGTTCGTCCGTAAAACTGCAGACCTTTGTTCTCTTTAGCCTTTGGACTAGGCTCTCGTTACCTTTCCTAAACGGTTTTTACTGTCAATTTTTTTTCTCAAGGTTCTTTCAAATAGTTCGAAAAAACAACATAGGAAACACTTTACTTACACCTTGGACATCCATATAGTTCCACACGAAAGCAAAATTGGTTGATTTGAGAATTGGTCTGATAAAAAATAAACCTTAACAATTTAGCAACCAACCGTGGGTTCAGCCACTGACGAGTTATTTCACCCAGCTTGTGTTCAAAAATCTGACAAAAAAAATAATTTATTAAACTGTAATAATTGTTCGAGAAGCTTTGGCATAAAATTAAAATCTACATTTAGTTAGGATTAAGGTAAACATTTTCATGCGCGTGCAATGCAATATTGCTTCTGTAATAGAACAAAAAAAATTTGCATAGAGCAAAGATTTTGCTCCACAAGCTTGGGGACAAAATCAACCTCGTCCCCAGGACCTCTTTTCGCTTTTTTGATATCGGGGATGGCGCGAATATGATATGTGATAAAAATTTTGTGGCTTCTGCAACATGTCCCATGTCCATACTGTTAAAACACGTGATGCAACAAATATTTCCCAAAATCCTTTGAGGCATACTGTTATTGACCAATAAAAATACAAGAAACTGAAGTATTGCTTTTCTTGAGAAGTTGGACATCAAGTCAGAAAAGAAGATAGAAGAAAAAGCAAAAAAAGAAGCTATCTGACAAGGAAAAGACAATTAATCGATTTTTACAAAACAAATCCGGCGTTATGGGATAGAGCATGTTCTTCTCTTCATCGTCTGGCAAAAGTAAAGCCAATATCATTTCTCTGCTTATTCCTTTATTCAAAGTTTTACATATGACCATTCTGCGGCAAATGAAAGGTGGCTATGAGACATGTTGCATAGCACGCGAATGTTTCTTGTGTTCCCTTCTTTTAGGTATTTCTTCAAATATAAGTCTGTTGAATTTAAATGAATGCAAAACGAAAATACTGTTAACATACACATTTTGCTGGTGTGCCATAGTAATTTCTGATGCTTATATATCTCCAAATGCTTTCGTGCGAACCATATTTAACAAAATAAGTTGACAGGGAACACCATTTGTTTTCGGCCAATAAAGCACCTTGGGTTGCCCAGCCGTCAATTATTGCCTCCACAGGTAGTCTTATTTCTAAACATAAATAACGCAATAAAATTCTATAAAGGTGCGAATTTTGCAATTCAATTTTCAAAATAAAAGGGGCTATTCATATGAGGCGAGCTGGTCCGGCTAACCGGGCTGGCTCGGTTAGGCGAGATGATATTTTGTTACGTTCAAACAAGGCAAGCTGGCTCGGTTCGGCGGGCTGAAAATAGTCCCTAAAGTTTGTTCATATATTTTATATCGCGTTCTAAAGGAAATTTAAATTACAAGGAATTCTTCAAAAAATTGTATTTTATGAAAAAGCTACAAATAATGATTATTTTGTCAAAACAACGATAAATACCTAACATTAAAATTTGATGATAGTGTTATTCTTTTGAAGCGTTTTTATATATTTATTGATTCCATGCATATAATATAAATATTATTTTCACCAATAGTTGACAAAAAAGGCAACCTTTAATATTTTTTGGCACTGTACAGAAAAAATAAAATGAGTCAGCTCGGTTAGCCGGGCTGGTGTGTTCATATGGAAAAATTTTATTTCGCCCTGCCGAGATGTCGGTAGATACAACCGAGGTTTCGGCAATGCGGGTTGGCTGGTTCCTCACTTAAACACATGCATTTTTATAAGGTTTTCTAAAGCATATTGACATCTCGCTTGGGTGATGCAGCCTGGTCAACCGGTTGGTTAGCTCGCCTCCAAATGAACAGCCCCTAATTGAACTAAAATTGATTTAAAATTATTGTGTATACATCATTAAAAAGTAAGAGAACGATAATACTAAAAGACGTAAAAACACAAATCAATATTCGAAAATTGATCTAATAAAATTTAAATCATATGAATATGGATTATATGAAATGAAATGAAATTATAACGATATTATAACAAATTACAAGTATATTGTAGAAAAATTATAACTGTATTATAAAATATATTTAATGATATTATACAAATGTATCCTGGCCTTTAGAACAATATTATTTCAAATGTAACCGCCAGTTTCTCACTTTTTTCGAAACTCACACTTAGCATTTCATTCATTTCAAATGTTTTTATGCGCGTAAAAGAGATTAAAAAATAGTGAAGAGTAACGCGACTAAAAATTATGTCAGATAATTTTGTATTAACAAGTACTTTTAGATCGTATCAAGCCCCAAGGCAAGGAATTGTATTGTATGCTCCCCTTTGATTTCTGTGATGGAGCCCATCGTTTACCTCTACAGTTCTTTTTTTTATAACTTTTTTCCATGTAAAAGAAGGAGCACAAAATTGTTACTTTTTCGTTGTCGCTCATGTCTGATGTTACGATAAATTAAATTCAGATTGTTCTTTATATTGTATCGTGTATGTATCGAAAATATTTCTTTCAACAATATTTCAGCAAATAATATTTTTCGAAAATTGATCTACAAAATTGTTCTGTCTATTCGGGCCTTAAGAATAATAAATATTTATTTGCTACCGTGGCTGATTTGGACGAACTGGATGCTAATTCAAAACTCGCGATAAAACTCGCGGTAAAACTGGCGGCCGCGACTTATAGCTAACAGTCGCGATTTACAACTAGCGGCCGCCAGTTCAAGATGTTGCATTTTGTAGTGTACACAATATACCTGACATATTTCTTCCTTCAACACACCCAAGCACATCGCAAGATTTAGTTTATTATTACCACGGTATACATCCTAAACTCAAATAAAAATACAAAGACGTATGTTCCATCATTACTGCACATCATGAAAAGAATGTTAGTATGTCTCAGCTGAAGGCTATTTTAAAGAAGAAAGGATTGAGCAGAAAAAGAAATGTATCAGATGAAAGGTATTATTGAAAATGAACTACAAACATCATTATCTAAAGCTAGATACCGCCAAATGACTGAAAATGTGTCTGTGAAATATGGTATTCTTGTGTCGAAAAAAGATGTTCGCAAGGTGCTATAGAAGTTGACCCAGAAGGTGTAGAAAGTCGAAAAAGTAATGTCATCACACGCAGAATGTATTGGTCTATTGGCCCCGGCGATGTATATCATTTGGATGGAAATGATAAGTTGAAAAGATGAAAAGATGAAAAGATCGGGATTCTGCATTCATAGATGCGTAGATGGTTTCAGCAGGAAAATTCTATGGCTTGTTGTTGCATCTTCTAACAATGATCCACTTATCATAGCTATTTATTACATACAGTGTATTAACTGGTATAAAGGTAAAAAAATATACTGTGAAGATTTGCAAGTTATTCTCATCGGCTCCTCTGATAATTATCTGTACGCAAGCCCAGCTAGAAATCAACGAATTGAAGCTTATTGGTCGCGCCTTAAAAAGTTTTGCACAAGTTGGTGGATCGATGTGTTTCATTCCATGGTCAATCGTCACATTTAACGACCACAACTGCATACGCATCAAGAATGCCTCTTATTTTGTTATATGCCCATAATACAAAAAGAGATGAATGAATTTGCGCGCACGTGAAATTAGCGCATGATTTGACAATCTGCTAATACACCCGGAGAAAAACCCGATATAATTATTTTGAAATCGCGGCCGCATGTTGTAATGCGCGGCCGCGTGGTATATACTCATAAGTCGCGGCCGTAATTAAAGGCTCATACGTCACGGCCGTTATTAATGGCTCATAAGTCGCGCCGGAATTAAGTTGTGCCGCGAGTTTTACCGCGAGCTTTGAACTATAATCCAGTTCGTCCAAATCAGCCACGGTAGTTTGCCGTTAAGTTTTAAATTATGGTGACTTACGTAGCCATGGAAATTTCTTCATAGGAGATATAAAAACATTAGAATCGTCAAATGAGGTTGTGAGTCTTGCATGATGCGGAGCATTGTTTGGTTCCCGAACCGTGTTGGAAGCAGTGATCATTGAATCAGTAATCTCGCCAGATTCCATGCCAAGTGGTTTCATGCATTCTTAAATACAAGCTACACTTTTGCATTGCAGAAACAAGAAATTTACCTTCAGCCTGAGATGTCTTATCTTTGGGAAGTATTTTATCTGAAACTATTCTTATTTTGTTCTTATACCTTTTTGTATTTTTTGTATTTATTTTATAGAAGTTTAAGATCAATTTTGTGCAAGTTTCGGTAAACCGCAACAACTGATTCTTTAAAACATCTTTTTTGTATTTATCAGGAAAAAGACAAAATTACTGACGTGCTGATCCAAACTCAAAAAACTTTTTAAATCCGTCCGCATTTACTTTTGTCTTTGCAATATATACGTCTGAGTAGCTTGTACCTACCGTCATTACACCGTTCCACTGTTCTTAGATCGTCAAACATCAGACTTCCTTTCGTGCTCTTATCAACAAGAACTAGCGTCGCAGGTTTACTCCTGTACCTGCTCATATCGAACGCATGACGCTCCATAACTTTTATTTCTTTCTTCAGAAAGAGGCTCTTCACAACCCTTCTAAATACAATGATTTGGACTCCAATTTTTCCTGTATCATCTCCTCCACCAATTAGAAAGCTCAATTTAGTTGTATTGATGAAAAATAGCGGCGATTGGAGCGTACCAGTGTAGGATAAGTTGGTCACAGTTCTTTCGGAAGTTGGCGTTGGATGATATTCGTAGCTGGACACCCACCACCTTCCTAAGAACCCGGTGGCCGACTGCCTTTCTCTGTAATACTTGTTATCATCATAGGTTGGTTGATGTTTGAAGGCCTTTCCTTCTATTGTCCAGTTTACCAGTGCGCCATCTTCGAAGTTAAACACAGGACAACCTTCTTCAAAATCTGGTTGTAAGAGTTGTGAATCATAAGGTAACGCTTCTGCAAAACTTAGTTCCATAGATTTACTGTTGAATTGAAAGTTTTTTATACCCTCCTCGTCTTTACACCCAAGTAAAATTATAGACGGTTTTTCAGTCAAAAATACATAATGTTTAAATATAACACGTATCTCTTTTGCTATGATGCTAGGTTCTAATACTATAGTGCCCACGCCACCGTTTTCCTCTTCCAAGTTTTCATCGCCTACAAAAGTCTGAAATATATAAAATATATGAAATATGTATCCATTGTTATTGCCCATCGCCACAAGCCACAATTATATGTTTGGTAATTATGTCTTTATTCTAATGAAGCAATATAAGAGAGTTTAAGTACTAAAATCATAAACCAATTAAAAAAACATAGACTGCGCCATTTTATAAATTTAACCTAATGTTATTATGCAAATTATAACAAAAAATGGTGTTGATAAAGGCTGGTTTCAAAAAAAAAGAGAGATGTCACTGAGATCACTGTTTTGACTCAAAAATTCCTACCTTCAGCTCACCGTTTTCTACAACATCCTCGAAGTCTTCAAATATATCTAGCCGATACTGAATGTTAACATGAGTTGGAAATTTTGAAAAAACAGGGTATTTGGGATAATTTGGAATTACGAACTTCAATGCTGTTATTCTATGCTGCGATTCCAGCTCTGTGAGTGAAAAGAAAAAATAGAATACTCTAAAGCAAACAAACAAACAAACAAGCTAACAAAAAAAGCAAACTAACAAACAAACAAGCAAAACTTACTCAGCACACTTTTTTCTTTAAAATCTACTTCAGAAACTTTTTCCATAAAAAGCCAATTTCTACACACTAAAATCAAGCAATAAAAAAACTTAAAAATTATTTCCTTAGCATCCTTTAATATTGATTATACGGTTAATTAATAAGGTGACGATGTAACCCTTAGAAAGGTATAAGTTCTTCATTTTTTTGAAAAAAAGAAGTTTATCGTAACCTCTTCCCTAACGATGCTCCTCGGACCTTAGCCTGAGAAAGATAAATTTTCTTTAAACCCAATTCGTGTTGCCTAAATTTTAAGTGAATTTCAGGCCTATGCTAATCTCTATGAGGGATAGCATTGATTTTGATATATAGCTAGTTGAGATGTACTGTTGTCTTGCATATTTTATTATAAATATGCAGCAAGGTTTCCCAGATTTTGAAAACATAAAAGTTTAAAACAGTTTCCTCATACTTCTTACATCTTGTTGAAATGACGTAATAACGCTTTCGTCAACCTTGTCATCGCGTCGATTGTCCGTAGACCAATCTTTGTAAAATCTTTCCTCAAAGTTAGGAAAGTAAGTAAAGTATAACGATGTAACCAATTTTAAGCTTATTATTGCAATCATTATTAAAAATAAAGCACGAACGTTTGTGGACAACATAGTTCAGTTTCTCATCATTCGAATATATGTTAAACGAAATTAAAATGAGAAAACACGAACCTATTCAGTTATTAATAAAAACGTTGCAATGGTACCCATGATTACGCTGCATTGCAGTTTTTGTTTTTTTCCATTTTTTTAGCGCGTCGCGCTAAGAAGCTAGAACAAGCAACAGATTTCCGCCTTGTAAAGAGAAAATTTACTCAGAAGAAAAAAATTTAATAATCGACCAAGACTGAGATTCTTATTTAAAAACAAGATAGACTATTAAAAGATTAAGCCAAACTTTACTATGTAACTTAATAACCGCTATTTTGAGGCTTTTTGAATATTCTATTTCCAAAATTGATTTAAAGTAGCCCTTCTAGAAGGTTTTGTAAACATATATGTTAGGAAAAGTTTAAGCATGATTGCGTCATGATCACTGAAATAGACATTAACTAGGGTCTCGACGTCAAAAGTATTTAGAAAATTTTCATGGATATAGATATTCTGAAATAACGTGATTTTTTCTATTGTACACAAAGTGTTGTATACGAGTGCCAAATAAACGAGGGGGGTCTTAATAGTAAGGGGGTTGAAAAATACTAGAATTTTAATAAGTGGGGAGTAAATTAAAAGGGGGGTGGGGGGGGGTGGATAAATAAAAAATGTATTAGTTTCTCCTTAATTTAACCTCTATGCTGATATATATATAGAATATAGCATACCTACAGTTAAAATGTAAAAACAAAACAGAAAAACCATGTTTAAAGTCATGTTTCATTACATGACTCCCTATACCGATTTAATGTTTTCTCAAAAAAATAGGCCTTACTCTTACTCCCTTGCTCAATGTTGTTGTTTTGATAAAGGCTGATATCTAAAAAAGAAAAAAACATTGATAAACATGAAAAACATTGATAACACTGAGTATACAAATGTGGATGGAACCTATATTGCCACATTATTGACACCAATATATTCAGAGCAGGAGTCTACTAGACGTCAAGTTGAAGAAACAATCATAGATATGTTTGAGGATTTTCTCTATGAAATTGATACAAAACGTATGGAGTATATGTTGTTTTGGCTAACTGGACAAAAACATATACCTATTGACCATACAAAATTGAAAATCGTAGTATATTTTGACAATGACTGTTTCTCGAACTGTTGGTCATACGATTTGTTTTCCTGTTGTTCACTCATGCAGTCGGTCAATAACTCTTGAAGTCGCTCACATGAAAAGTCCTGAAAGTTTTCGTAGAACTCTGTACATAGGTTTCTGTAAAGGACAGTCATTTGCAAGAACATGATATTTAGATATGTACCTTATTATTGTTAACATTTTTTAACATTATAAAGGGACATACAAAAGTAAAGATTTCTAACAGTTATTTATATTTATACTTCTGTTGATATTTTTTCTTTTTTTTTTAGTATATATCATTTTTTAAAAATTTATGTTATCAGCAAAATCTGGTATATATATTTTATGTCCCTTGGCGCGCAATCTTCAAAAGCGTGTGGTAAACGCTCAAGGCATCATCCCGAGTTTTTGACGCATGGATTTTAAGCTGTGCAGGTACATAATCGAAATACTCAGTGAATTTGTTTTCATCTTCGGAATCGTTTGTTTCTTCCATTGCGTTCAAAAACTTGTCCTCTTCTATTTCAAGTTTCATTTCTGTACCACTGTAACTTTCAGGTTTATAGAAAATTGAGTCTGGCTGGCCTGACACACAATCAAACCTTGATTTGCGGATATAGTGTGTGTTCCAATGTTCCTTCACATCGTTTAGTTCTTGTTGTATAATCCCAGAAAAAGAATACCATAAGCATTCCATAAGCATTTGTTGTTCATCGCCCAAATCCAATGTACCCTCAGACTCTATTTGTTAGATCTCCTCAAAGCCACAACATCTTTCTACTGAATCCGTCCATGGCTCCATGTATTGAAAATCATACCTTTTGAAAGGTCTGAATTCTAAGCGATTGCAAGGAAATGTACATTTTCGAATAAATGAACTAGCTAACAACACTTCTTCCTTGTATGATCCAATATTTTAAACGTATTTCAGTGAGTGTGTCCTTGGATCCCCCATGTTTAACTTTCTCATGACCTCGTTGAATAATTAATTGCGTAAAATATCCACATTTTGGTAACAAGATTAGATTACGAGAGTTTTGCGATATGAGTCTTCCTTTGCATCGTAATACATTTTGAGTGTCATAATAAATACCAAGGGATTGTTTTAGCTGGTTCCGATTATTTATCATTTTCAGCAAATACTTTCCGAATATTAAATAACCATATATTTTCTGCGTCGTTAATTGCATCCAATGTAAGATAACCATATACGCGTTCTTTTTTACGTAACTTTCTCTTAATGTTGTTTAAAAATCTCAACACGTAACTAGTAACACGTAGAGGGGGTTCATACTAGAATAAAGCATGCTTAGTATAAAAATAAAGCATGCTTTGACTAAAGCAAGTTGCCGGTAACATCAAAGGCAGAGTTGTAAACAAAATTTAAAAAAAAACGTTCATGTTCTTGTTTTTCTCACATACGAGTGAACTTTAAATTTCATAATACCCGCTCAAAATCTTCACTTTTAATACTCAAATATTTGTGCATAATTTTCATTCTATTGTTTTATGCACCTATGGCAGCTGAAGCAAAAATAAAGAGTGCCTCGAAGCACTCTAAATTTTTGCTTGTACCAATTGCCTGTCGACTATCCCGAAAATACATAAAAAAAAAACAGGCTGTTTAATATAAAAACGTTAGACGTTGTCAGAGACCCACATACGGTCATATTTACAGGCCCGACAAGCTGTGGCAAGACGCAACGTGTCCTGGACCTGCTCGAGAACCATTAAAGGCAACCCTATTACAGCATAGTCGTATTATGTCCAACAATTAGATGGAATAAGATATACCTCGAGAGAGCCTCGCTCTGGCGGGACGACTACGTGTTTCTGATAGACCACAAAAATCGGCTGTTTGAATGGATAGAAAATTTGTCGTCGTTGCTGGCAGCTGAAGAGAGTTTGTTTGTCGTTGACGACTGTATAGCCGAAGAGAGCCTTGATAAGCGGCGACAGTCCCTGCTTGAGCCTGCCATCAGCGGTAGACATAGCATAGTCTTTGGCTACTCACGCAATCGTATACTGCCTTGCCCAAAAATTTGAGGAGACAGAAGAAACAACTCTTCCTCTGGTACCCCCATGAACGTTGAGATCTGAAGATGATCGACGAAGAAACCAACCTTATTTTCGATTGGGGGGAGATCAAGGCTGAGTTAAAAAAGTCCAAACATGCGTGCTTATACGTGAAGCTTGAACATCCTAGGACTTTGAAAATTCTCGAGTGACCGTATAAAAAATCCGATTCTATCCTATAAGAGAAAAAATGTCTTCGCAACTTAGCCTTTTTAACACAGTACCTGCCGGAGCAATCGAGACCCTGTTCGATGAACAAAATCGGCCTCGTCTACCAGGTGTGAAATAGTAGGGTTCAAGGGGCCATGGGATGCCCCCCCCCCTTGGTAGGGGGAAAATCCGCATGATGTATTCGTCACATTGGATGGTGCTCTGGAAATTGTTATCAAATCAAAAAAACCGAAGGCTGCACAACTTACCAGATGGCTAACTCGAAAAGGTGTTGAAAAATTGGAGGATGAGCTTAATGAGCATCGTCAAGCCCTCGAGGACAGGGATATGGGATACTTGTGGTGCTGGAGGACGAGCTTGAAAATAGGAATCGACAAACTTGCAGTGCTCCAAGAACGGTATGTACCACATGCTCAAGATCCAATGAAAGACAACGCAATTATAATCCATGGCAAGCACAGCGCACAGGACGACGACGAGTACCATCATCTTCCCTACTAATGCACGCGTGTTTAGAGGCAGAACATTAACAAGAAGACATTTTGGTTGCAGAATCCGTTTATACGAGTAGATTGTTCTCTATTTGTTAGGTATGACAGGACAAATTTCAGGGCATTAATTTCAAATCCAAATGCCTCAAGTTTAGCGATTAGTATATCATGTGGCACGCAATCGAAAGCTTTTGATAGATCCATTAAGACTGCACCAACCACGTAATTCATCTCAAGTTTTTTCTTCCATTCTTCTAGTAAACGAATTAAGACATGCTGTGTATTATAGTTTTTCCGATAGGCTGACAAAAATATTGAAAGTTTCGATTCTATGAAAGACATGATTTGATCCTTCATAATGTTTTCATAGAATTTTGAAAATACATTCAACACACTGACAGGTCTAAAATTTCTAATGCTATGTTTGTCTTTGCCTCCTTTGTCAAGAGGTGCAACCGTTGCACGTTTGGCTCCATCGGGAAAAATATTCAATTTTATGCTGCTATTTATAGCATTTTTCAATGGGCCAATCAGATATTCACTAGCTAACTTCACAAGCTTTGGGGGTGTTTTGTCTCTACCTGGAGAGGAATTTATGTTTAAATTAGTAAAAAGTTTTTTGATTGTGTTGTCATCTACCTCCTCAAAGTTAAAAAAAATTTATATTTTCGTTGCAGGCTTTAATTTTGACAATACTCGGATGACTCTCGTATGTTTTAATTATCTCATTAATTAGTCTCTCTTTGTCTAAGGAATTTCGATAATCAATTGATATTGGCTTGGTTCCACTACTTTTTTCTACAATGTTTATATAGTGATCATTAAATAATTCAGCAAGCTCACTGTCATTGGTTATCTGAGCACCATCTTTGATAATCGTAATGTTATCATTGTTCAAACCACTTTTATTGGTTATAAACGGCTTAATAGTTTTGCAAAAAGTTTTATTTTCTACAATCCCAGAATCTATAACATTTTTAAAATACATTTTTATGGCTTTCTTTCTGAGGCCAACACACTTATTTCGTTGTTTTTTATATTTAATCTTGTTTTCTTCAGTAGGGTCCACGAAGAGTAATAGGACGCCTTTCAAACTCTTCGCCGGGTTGTCAATTTGAAGGTTGTAACTGGTATCAGCCTTTTTCATGGTAACCACCTTGCTTCTTAGGATCTTTTCGTAGGGTAAAGCAAGACGACTATACCGTGACATGGATGGTACCGTCGTTGAGGTTGATCCCCTCTAAAATCAGGTTATTATCGCGATCAAATTTGGGTAGCCAGAGATCCCGGTAGACTGCCAGTGTGGAATAGTCATTGATTTTGCACTTCGTTGCCATTCAAAATGATACGTAGGTCTCGCACCAGGCTTTTGCCGATATTCGAGACGATCAAGCGTTTTGTATTGGTAGTTGTCACTTCCAAGTCAAACAGGAGTAAAATAACCTCGTCCTGTCGCATGATGGGGATATCCACGTACGATTCCTTATTCTGATTGATTGTCGAGGAGGTGTTACTGATCTGGACGCGCTGCTTTCTCCCCTTGATACCAAAAAGCTGTTTCATTTTTGCGTATGGGGTCCAATGTAGTTCCAAATGCACTCATTTATTTATATGGGATTTGTTTTTAAATAAATGCCAACGAATCCAGTATATGAGCAGGATATTGAGGATGAGGAGGGCCGTCCAGATGACAGACATGAAGATACTACTCCATCAACGCCAAGGCCTCCACGATCAGGAGAACAACAGGGTGTTCCAGGGGCTAGACTAAGATCAAAGGTCGATAGACTTTACGATCATCCTAGGGAGAAGTTGGGGAATCCTACTGCGAGATATTACGATGCTTTTAGGCTGGAAGGGAAGCGTCTTTTTTTAACGATGTAGATATTACGGAAGCTATTACAAAGGAGAGGGGTGAGTTGTGATCTGCCGGATTTATCATAACAAAATTGAAGGTACATCTCGTGTGACTATACAACTACACCTAACAAAAACGCAGCGGTCCAGGCACTTGGGCAAGAGGTTGATGATATGGTGAAGAAGGCCAGGGCTGATGATATCATTTCAATGGACTATTTAAAGAATATCAACAAAGTTGCAGATGCCACAGAGAGGGCTATCCAAGAAACTCCGTTTGGTGGCACTGATCTCACTGAACGTGAAATAAGAGGGTTTAACCAAGTAGTACAAACTACAAGAGGGAACTTAAAATACTTAAAAAACAAGATGATTTTGTACGACAGCGAAATTCACAATGCAGAGGATAAGGTTGAACAACTCAAGACGCAGAAGGCCGTGACAACCGAGGGTCAACGAGCTAACCTCAAGGGTGAAATAGCAAAGGTTAAGGAAAAGATCAAAGACCTGAAGGATGAAAAAGAGGCCGCGCAAGAAGCACATGGTCTACTTTCCTCTGAAATAGTTAGTCAGCTGAAGGTCATCAAAGAAACCATAATGAAAATTGCCGGAGATTACACGTCCCTCCTTTAAAAGCTCAAGATCCTCTTCAAAGAGCAAGGTTTAACTATATTATCGTTTCAGCTGTTGGTCAACTGACAAGCACCATCGTACTTGCAGTTACAGGGGGAAGCGCTGGAGGTGCTGCAGGAGGAAGTGCTGCAGGAAGGGGGTTTGTAGAGAAGCAGCTGAAAAGGTTTGGGAAATTCCTGAAATACCAAGCAGCCAAGGCAGGCGCTGCATTACCCGGGGTTATTGGTACCGTAGTCTCTTTCTTTCTCAGAGTAGCGGCAACAATTGTCGAATATGCAGCCAAGCACTTGTACATGGCAATCGCAGCTGCTGTTGCTTTTGTGGTGGCTTATGTTGGAAAGAGAAAAAAGTCTAATATGTCAATGAAACACATTAGACCTTACTTAGGCCAGATGTAGGCAATAATGAGCCCTACCCCCGCCGTGATCAACACTGTTTTGGTATCCTCATGTTGTTCCCCCTGTAAAGGTTGTTCAAGAGTATGCTTAGGAGGTGTAGTATGTCTGGGAGGTGTGGTATGCCTAGGGGGTGTAGTAGGCTTAGGTGGTGTAGGTGGTATAGTATGTACAGGAGGTGTAGTATGCCTAGATGGTGTAGTATGTGTAGGGGGTGGTTTGATGGCCCGCTCCGTAGGCTTTGCAATAGGCTTATTATTCACATCAACTTGGACCCCAGCACTTACGTTGGCAGGTGCTATGAGGATGTTATTGTTATAACCCTCAGTTTTACCAATACGCAAGTTCATGTTTAAGGGTAGCATGTACACGCTGGGCATGACGGCAAATTTGACTGGGGTTGCGGCATACTGCAGCCCTTTCTGAAATTGTGTTATGTCCTGCCCGACATTATCTTCCCGCATCACCATACTTTGAAATTTTTGCAACAGAATTTGCCTTGCTGTGTAGTTGTCTGCACCAGACTTAAGTAAGAATGCCTTGGCCCCCGCCTGCGATCCAAGCACCAAGACCACGTAGACACGAATACCCTAGCTTAGCTTGGTAAGACCTTCCGACGTCAGGCCCCGGCTTGTCGGTATGATAACCTCTGCATAATCACCAATCAACTAGGGGCCACCATGAACCGTTTGTCAGGGAGGACATGACTGCCTTGAATTTGTACAGGCTATTAAGATCTGCAGCGTATCCGGATGTTGAGTAGGGATTTTTGTACTGATGAAAACCATCTTCATAAGGCATGGGTACCTTCATGCTTGCTAGAATGCGTCTAATATGATAGTAAATTTGGAATATAAAATCGAGTTGACAGACGGAGCCGGTCATGTGCTTAGCAGAGATATTCCAGTAGTCCAAGGCTTGTCCTGTCCAACCCATTCTGACAGAGTCATTCAGCAAATTGGTGGGGATTTTGATAGCATACTTGGTAAACTCGGGAAATGCCACGGGAATATGTGATTCTGTAGACATGTACAGGTCCTGGTGCTCCAGGTTCTTGAAACCAAGGGGCCATTTTCCCCTATTGGATTTGTACTTTGCCTTGGGGTTGTACGAGTACATGTTCATCCTTTTCTTCTAAGAAAGGGATGAAGCAGCTGTACATTACCGATATTAAAAAGCCCTTGATATTCGAGGATTACCTGGGACAGGACACGAGGATTGCCTTGAAATCCATCAGTATTCGACCTACATGGCTGGACATTTACAGCGACAACGAGTTTGCCATCCGCAAGGTAGGGCCTGATCAGAGGGTTACTCGAATTGAGATTATGAACGGTCTGTACAAGATCGAGGATTTGGCGACTATCGTCAACAGTCAGGCAGAGGACAAAATCAAGCTGTTTGTCCTGAAAAATGGACTCTGCAGGCTCCGTGTCAGTGACGGGTACACGGTGGTGATTCATTGACAACTGCAAGAGCTCTTGGGCCTACCCTACGATCCTAGTAAAAAGTACTATACGAAGGGCTACTACGATGCAGTCTACAGAGCTGACGTTTGCATTCAGCTACGTCTTGTTTGTCCTCAGTTGGATGAATGTGATACCCTACTGGATGGTAAAAAGTCTAAAATTCTCTCTTTGCTCCCCACCAAAGAGTTGAATGCCTGGGGGATAGGTTGACCTGGAGTTTTGACACTCCAATTTACCTTCCTCTGAAGGGCTTTACGGATCGCCTAGAGTTCATGCTTACAGATTAAATTTCAACATGATAAAAATGTATCGTTTACAGGAATTACAACGTGTTTGCTCATAGAATAAATGAATGATGTAACCAAGTTATAACCAAATCTACCAAGTGCGCCTGTGGAGGACGATACTATCCACGAAAACTGAAAGTATAGACTTGACAAGATCGGAGAGATTGAATAATATCTTCAAAGTGAAATCAAAGAACGGGATGGGCTTTCAAAGAAGTTCAAGATGCATGGTACGTGGGTACTCTACTGCGACCATGGACTGCTAAGTGTGAGTATTATCACCTCAGGTGTCAGAATTGGGGCGTTAGCCACAGGGCTCAGCGCTCCCCTCTGTATCGCCATGGGGTATAATGATTGCTATGGGGATTGGGCAGGCCGGTCCGCGGAACGCCTCAAAAAGACTTGGGGTTAAATCCAAGAAGCACGAAAGTATCAGACTACTCGCTGAGTCGAAATTAAACTCCATCGTCGATCTGATTTCGAAAGCTGTAGAAAATGGGGCCATCAATGACTACGAGTTAAGTCTCATTATCCAGGAAAAGCAACAGTATTTGCTACTAAAGGAACAGATACGTCAACGGTTTAAACGGCATGTGGACGCCATCAATGAACGTGAACGTGCTCAGCTAGTTGCGAAAGACCGAGAAGAGGGCAGAAACAACGTCTTAAAAAAACTTCGATCTGTACAGTATGCAAGCGCTACCTAGATTCGCCACCTCCTTACAAGCCTTAATTTTATATCTTTTGTAGATCTTGTGGGCCTACAAAATGTATGATTTTTTTAATGATCATTCAGCAACCATTCAACTTTAAAGTCCTTATATCTACATTCCACAACATGTACCCGAGGATGGTAGCTTTTACCCTGTATACACGCGGATGATAGTGCCAGGATGGCACTGGCTTGGCAGGGTTCATTGTAAGGTACTGCTTGACCGTGGAATTTAGTTGTGATCGCATCCTTGTAGTATTTGAGTTTTGCGTTGATGTAACGCTCTGTTTTCACGGGCTCCGTCCTCAAGTTTTGAGATATCAGCTCCTCGATTTTTTTCCAAATTTGACAATACTTCGCAACCCAGTCGGGGTACTTTTCGAAATCAAGACTCATCGCTGGTACAGCACTGGCGTTGTACCGGCTGACTCCTTGCGGGGACCAGATTTTAGGTGTTTTTACCCTCAAAGCAACTACGAGGTCTCGTGTATGGTACCCTACGATGTACCGTTGATCCTTACCTCCATTGGCAGGGACAGCATCCGACACTGTTAGATAGTCCACGTTGATATCGTTGATGTCAGTAAAGGTAGCAGCAAAACTTAAGAAATTTCTGGGGTTGACAAACTCATTCTCAAATTTTAGCATCTTGTTTTATTGAATTTCAAACAACGTCCGAGGATTGCTTCTCCTCGCACATACACAGCTACCCCCGTTATATGTGATATACTCCTGGTAGCAGTACCAGCATGGCATTATAGCCTTTACCACGAACCTTAGTCCGCAGGTACACCTATCATAAGCATCGAGTACCCGTTCACAGTCATTACATTGTTCTTCCATTTATTTACAGTTATAAAGACGATCCTCTAGATTTTGAATTCTTTGATCATTCTCCTTCTCCTTCGATGATTTTCTTCTACTAGAGCCATTGCCATCATTGGTAGGGAGAGACCAGTTCCAAATACTTTAAATTTTGATTGGGTGTTGCACATTTATTATAGTAATTTTTTTTTAAAAAAATTTCATTTTATAACACAGGGGATTATGAGATAACCTAGGAGCTTCACAACTTTTCAAGGTCTGCCTTTTTATCCTCTGAAAAGCACCAATCTATGACCCTGTCGGGATGCCAGGCTACTGGAGCTAGCTCCTGCCTAATTCTAGCCTTTTGAACTTTCCTCTGGCGGTAGGCCCTGAACCATTTAACCCTAATGTTCCTACACATGTCCTGAGTAACAAACCAGTCTGGAACATACTCGATTAGCTATAAATTCTCTTCAACAGCCTTGTTGCACATGTCCTGCGTCTTGAATCTGACTGGTACATGTTCAAACAAATGGGAATACCTATCAAACGCCCTGTTACACATTTTTCGCGTCTTGAGTCGGTCCGGCACAAATCTGAGTATAGCAGGCTCCCCCTCGACAAATTTGTCGCACATGTCCTGCGTCTTGAATTGATCTGGTATATATTCGATTAGCCAGACATATACTTTAACGGCCCTGTTGCAGATGTCCTGCGTTTTGAACTGGTCTTCCAACATATCCACCAGTTCGGCTTTACGTATCCTGTAATAGCCTTTTATACTAAGACTTTTCGCATCGCAACATAGCGCAATTCTCGTACCGTCAGCCTGTTCATATTCTCACCTATTTTTTTCTGAAATGGTGCCGGTGTTTGTTGGTCACGCCGAGTATGCTTTTTTGTCACGTGAGCCTTGCTGCGCATGCGTTGATGATCAGCGGATTTTTGCTGATGATCAGCGCATTTTGTCGTGATGAGGTGTGATGAATAGCTGTGACGTCACAACTGGTTTTGTGTATGATATTTTCTATGAGAGTTTGACCGTGGTTTTTGGAAAAACGTGGTTAGCATGAATACTACTGGGTTTATTCACGGTAAACAAAATCGCTAAAATGATAAAACTACAATTTCATTTTTTTGTGTGTTGTACCCCTACCTTGTTTTCACGGTGTTTAAGAACTCTCGCGAAGAAAGTCGATGATATACATAAAACAGTTGATTTAGATGTTGGAAGTTGGAAGAACGAAAAGATGACAGAACTGGTTTCCTTTAGTTTTTACATTTTAATAAAAATGATTTTACGTGATTTTTTTATGTATAAGAGAAGCAAAGATTACTCTGCCATTACCTTATTACCAATAAACTTCAAAAAAATTTCAAAGGAACCTGTTCACCTGATTTTATTTAATACTTCTTACTTTAGATTCTAACTATTTACAAAACTTTTAATTTAACATAATATATTTATAAATTTTCTATTTACATACGTTTTCAAAATTCAACATTTAGTATAAAGGAAAATAAATCATTCCTCATTTTCATTTTCTTCATCTTCTTCTTCGACCAAAGTCCACTGATCTATAGAAGATTTTAGGGTTGATAATTTTTCTAAACAAAAAACAAGAATATCATAATAAACGCAATATAATATAAAGGAACACACAAAACCATTCTACATATCAATATTCATCATTTTAATTTTTTTTACTGATTAATCCGAGACTATCAAAGCTCCCCAAGAAATCTTGGCTGATGTTGGTGCAACCTTTTTATTTTAGACTAATTATTTCTGCTCATGGAGAAGATTCCTATAAAAACGATGTATACAAAAGGTTAATTACGGAGATCGTTTAAAAAGTCAGTCTCGTGCATGGTGAATAAAACTGCGGATCATATATAGTTAACAAAAATTGACATAAAAAGGGTCAATAAGGCATGACATGGTCCGTTCTGCCCAGGTTCATCTTTTACTTACCTAATGAAGATGCCGAAGGTGAATCAGAAGGAGTCAATTTGCGACGTCTGTTTTCATGTCGTATTTTGTCCTAGGAAGATGAAAATGTTATGAAAAAAAAACATATCGATGGATTTAAAAACAGTGACTCAAAAATTTAATGCAAATTGTGCAAAAGTACTTACGTGTTTTTCTTTATTTTTTTGTTTTCTTTGATTGGATAAAATTTGATTGGTCTTATTCTTTTCTTCGTTGAGTTTCTCCCAGTTGACGGATGGTATTTGTAATTTCTTTGATAATATCTTGAAGAAAGTAAGAGACTGTTTAGTCATAGAGTTTTTGTCATAAATAAAGGGTTGCTTTGACACTTGTTAAAAGACAGAAATAGGAAGCAATATAAAAATGGGAACGTAATAAACAAAAAATGATACTGGAGATAACTTAACCTTCAAAACATATTTATATGCAACTGCAGAGTTGCTCTTTATGAAAAGGCCATATTTTATTATAAAAAAATGCTGGTTGTTAGAATATCTCTACGTGGGAGGTTTTAACAAGTTTCCTTGTCATGATCTTGTTTTAGAAGATCCTTACATCATCGTTGGCCTCGTCTTCGCTAGAAGCATCAGATGAATTTAATTCAGCTTCAGCCTCCTTCATCCAGAGCGGCAGAGCACTGGAATTAGACTGGCTACATGGAACCTCAGAATCGATCGACACTTGAATTTCGCACATGTTAATATTTTCTTTTCTCCACGATTTGTCCTAGAAGAAAATATCAACCTAAATAATTATTACCGTATTCTATCTTTATTATAATTCACCTGTACGTTTGTGAGCCAAGAAGTAACTGGAAGTTGCGACGGCTAAATTTCTAAGAATTTTTTCACAGGCTAAATACAGTTTTTGAATATATTCACTGCTTTTTTTTAACTTTTTATCCTAAAGCCCTGCCCTCCATTTTAATTGATGGTGGAGCTGCGATAAAATCGTCTTTCACGTTACACTCTAATTATTCAATTGTGAACACCTGATCTCTTTTATAAGAGGGAAAATAATTTCTAAAAAATATTTGATTTTTTAGAAAAAAGTTTTAAAAAGCAATGTGAAACAGAAAATGTTTTAAACTTATTCTAAATGTTTTGTCTATCGCCGCTTAAACTTGCCTGCAAAAAAAAGCGTGCAAATTTTACTTCTCGTATCTTGGTTAGTAAATTTTCTAACTTTTTATGTCTTTCCTTCGTTCTTGCTCATCAAAACTTGCTTTCAAAATCTTATATAGATTTCATACTTCGTTATATATCTTTAACAAATATAAACGGTATAGCAATTTCATTTCCGCATGAATAATTGAAGAGCTAGCTTACAACATGTGTGTCATACGAAGACTTTAAACCCCTTTCGTTCCCAAATCTCCTTGGAAAAAACTTTTTCAGCCACTGTGAAAGGATAAATAAAAGTAATTGCTGAAAATACCATGCAAGAAAGCTAATAGCTAATTATTATGTCGTGTTGCCATGTATTTTAAAGGACTGTTGCTATGGCAGAAATATGATACCACCCATGTGAGGTTAACGTGTTTAAGATAAAGATCTTTTATTCTTATTAAATGATTTTGTTTTTTCACGCAGGTGCGTGTTCTTCTATGAGTTGAAAGAAGAATTATGTATATAGAATATTTTTGTGAAGATGTGACGTAATAGCATTTCATTGTAAGCTTTTCAAAGTTGATCAGTTTCACAGCAGTTGTGAAATTACTGAAGTGCTGACGTCATAAACCGTCGAGATCGATGGTTTTCAGATATGTTGTGAGGGATGGTGGTTTATCTATAAGAAGTCTATTTCTTATTGTCTTGCGTGTGAGTTAAGGCCTAATTATATGTCTTCAAATTAAACCAGCATTATGATTTACTGAATATGGAAAAAAATATTGGTAGCAAAATTGTGAAATATTTCGCGATAGATGGGACGAAGAAACTTCTTGACTTTTAAAAATCAATGTAAAAAAGAAAGCTACACCACGAGCTTAACAGAACGGATTTTGCACTTGCCCTCCGCAAAAATCCCATTTGTTGTGGAGGGCAACCAAAGATTTTTTACTAAATATTTAAAAAAGACTTGTCTTGCACACCGTCGGGTGATATACCGAGACGTTCGTTGAAATCAACACGGATATTTTTCCTTATTAACAGTGTTGTTTTTCTTCTCACTTAAAGCCATAGCACCTGAGGCTATCCTTATGGATACTGCTCCATGATTGACTCTTGCATAAATGCTAAGATCTGATTGGTTGTCTCAAAAATACTGAGATTTCGATTGGCTGAGCTAATTTCTATCACTAATTTTAATTAGGTTACAGTTTCAATTTAGATCGAAAGATAAAAAAATGATGTTGGACTAATATAATATACTTTAAAAAGTTGTTCAAAAAGTCTTTTGAAAATATCTTAAATATAGTGTTTCAAATTTAATTATGATGCATAAATTATGACGTGTTTAAGAAATTGCAAAATGTGACATTTTCTGTCATTTTTGGACCTTTTATGCATAAGCGTCTAAGCTATACCAGTGTAAAGATATTAAAGAAGTGTCAAAACCTTTCACGAATGCGATAGTAAAAGTGAAAGGAAAATGAAACTAAATAAAATTGAAACTAAAAAAATATATATTTACTCACCATGTCTTTAAATGGGTAGCAAGTCGTTTTAGCGCCAACTAAAAATTAAAAAAAAACGATAAAACAGATAATTGAGAGATTTTAGGAGGTATTATTTGTGCAGGGAAAGTTAATAAGACCTTTTCATAATATATATAATGACTGCTTTCGCTTTATGCTTGTTCAACTGTTGACATAGAAGGAGGAGTTTTCTATCATTAAAACAAAGTTCAAAACAACAACCGACATATTTGGCAAGTTCAAGGCTACGTGTGTAGTAAGGTGACTGTTTTATGGCCAGACAGGGATTAATTCACTGTTTTCGACAATCTCTGTAAAATTGCGTCTAATAAACCAAAGAGAAAAAATTGTCAGCGAGGGAGATGTCTCCCTTTGGATGTCTCCTTTTTCGTGTCGCAGGAGAATTGTGACGAGTAAAGCATTGTTATTTAAAACTAAATAAAAATGCTACAGTTTGTTTAGCTGCATTTTCTGACTTTATTGGTTTCTAAAAACAAAGGTTTGTTAGAAATGACTGGTTTGAACTGGTTTAAATAACTAGAGATTCAGAGTTGAAGTTTGTGGAACTAGAAATTAGGCTAAATGATCGTGGCAAAGAAATGTTTGTAAAGTACAACAAAAATTTTAGTTTATGCCATATAGATTCCGTTCCGTTCCAGTGTCTTTTTATGTTTATTGTGTGGACTAAAGTGACTGAGCTGTTACCCCTACATGAGGTAAACATTTTATCACTGGACAAAACACAGAATCGCGGAGCGCCAAAATCCAAACTTAAGACATAAAATAGAAAAAAACAAAAGGATCGAAAAGGAAAATTAGAGTTTAACCTGGCCACGTAACAATATAAATGGCTTACCATTTCTTTTAAGATGGGGATCTAGAAGATTTGTTGAAGTTGGTGCTAGTGAACTTCTCGACATCATGAATCTACGTCTCTTTCTGGCAGCTGTAGACTTCTCGCGATCCAAACTTTTCGATTTCTGTAAAGTTACTTCCTTTTTTCGTAAGCCTTGTTTTAACTCTAAAAAAACGTAAGTAAAAAAAAAAATTAGAAAGATAAAATTAACACACAAAGTAAAACAACAAAATTTCACGTTGCCCGAGGGTAAACAATGTAGACTTTGACTTTCCATAATAAACTCTTATCCCAGACAGAAGAAAAGCATCAAGATTATAAAATTGAAAATGAAGGAGCTAGTTTCTGGAGAAGTATTTATCTTTTTATATCGCTTGCATTTTCCGTCTTTCACTAAAGGCCAAAATACACGGTAAGTTTAAACGGGCCGGTTATTTGTAAGATAAAAAAACTTACCGTGTAAACAGCAAAGATGTACTTTGCTGTTTAACTTTTTTCGGAATTATAAGTTTTTTTAAAAGTTGGACATGTTCAACTTTTGCTAAGTTTTTTCTATTGAAATTAACAGAATGATTAATGAGCTATTGTTTAAACTAAAGATTTGAGCATATTTTTTTCAATTTCTAATCATAACCGCTTTTTTTCTTCAAACATTTACCCTGCTGCTGCTATAACAATACCGGCCACGGAATATTTACGTGTTTTCCTTTGGTATTCATTGTAAAAAGAGAGTTTTTTTTAAAAACTTATACAATTTATCTATTATTATTTTTTTTCTTACAACTAAACGGTCGGTTTAAACTTACCGTGTATATTAGCCTTAAAACTTTCTTCTTAACTATACATTTAATATATATTTGGCACAAAAATATTGCTTAACCCATACCATGTCTTCTCAGTGACTTTTTATAAACATTTTTTCTAATATGTTACACTGTAGTTTAAAAAACTGCAACGTAATAAAAAACTACGTTTCGATTTGCTCACGAATCCGCTTCCCACAAGAAACCGTTTTTCATTAAACACATGTAATAAAACGATGACGCAACAAATGACATTATCAGTTTTTGTGCCTATTTCATTTACAATATTTTGATGACATACAATATTTTAAAAGTGATAAAGCGATACAGGTTATAACGATATGTATTTTTCCCAAATGCATCTTCCCCAAACTCTAAAAAGTGTTTCTTAAAACGTTCTCTGTATTCATGAGTGTAAATAACTTCTCTTTAATTTCTTTTATCGCTTTGATTTATCATACATAAGTTAACCAAACATACTGACGACATATTAAATCTCAAGCAAACACAGTTTCTTTATATTTCCAAACGGCTTGAAATGATTTGTTTACATTAGGTCCACATCAAGTTAAATGCGCTAAGTTGAAAGTTTATAGAAAAAACATGAAAAAAATAATAAAAATACAAGATCACTAATCTGTGCGAGGCTTTGTTTCTTTTACATGGATTGTCAAACTGACATTTTTTGTACACGACATTTTTTTGAAAGTTTGACTTATGAAGACAAAAATTATTTTTTTACTGAACGATAAAGACAATTTTTCAAAAGCTGAACAAATAATCTTCACTTCATTTTTTTTTTATTTATTTATTTGCTTGTTTAAAAACAGCACGCAACCACGTTATACGGGTGTTTGCTATGTTTAACGATCATATATATGTTTATGGATTCACCACTATTGACGAAATGTAATTTTATAATAGCTAACTTCATGTAATTATTGAATTCAGTAATGATTTATTTTAAATGCCGAAACAATATTTCACTAGATGCTGCATACGAAGGTGACATTTTTTTTTTTGATTTTGCAGATACTGCAGGATCCATTCTCGTCCCCAAAGCTCTTTAAGACTCAAACCAAGTTTATCTCAAAGAGCTCTGGGGTCGAGAATGTGCGGGATCCTGGCGAGTCTAGTAGATCTGCAAAGCACTGCTATAAAAGGGTAGCCATACATGCATCTTGAGGGCGGCAAATAACTTATAAAGTAACGGCTAACAGCAGACTAACCTTCTTCTGTCCGTCCATGCCAACTGTTTCTTTTTTCTGTGTACTATAAACAAATGATATCTTATACTCTCTAAACTTCTCACAGTGCCTCTACAAAGTTCAAGATTATAACAGCTCTGGAAACGAGGTTGACTTTTATTTAATTGCCAACTTATATAATCTCTTATAATGTATTCGTTTCAAATATTTTTTCTTCAAACTTGTATACTTTGTATATATGTAAATATACAGGGAAAAAATAAGCTTTCTTACCCTTTTGCATGATAAAATATCTGGACAAATATAATCGTCTTCTGAGTTATATTGTTCAACGTCATCTTCATCTTCTTCTTCGACGAATAAAAAATTTGTTTTTTCGCCACCTGGCGTATCACTTCCACTACCAAATGAGCCTATAAGAAAAATTTTATCTAAACTATGGTAGTAAAAAACCTAAAACGAATCTCCTGGTTTCTAAGACTATAATAATAATTCACAATAACACATTGTACACACGAAAAGTGTGTATAATTTATTGTAATAAGGAATAATATTGGAATCGTATCAAAAGAGCGAAAGTCGCAAGCTTAGCATGCCGAATTTGCGTGAGACATAAGAGACTTGAACATAAGTTCATAGCTAACCTTTTGAAGGTTTTGATTTGTTTACATCTTTCGGTACCGGTGTTACTCTTCTTTTCCGTTGCGCTTTGATATGTTGTTCGTCAAGAGAAAAGCACTTTCTTCCGTCCCCAAGCTTCAGTTTTTCAAACGCTTTTGGGAATTCGTTCATTCCGAACTTGTATTTATTTTGGGAAGTTTGACAGACATTTTCAAGAATGCTTTTCAAGGAAGTATTTGTATTATCACAATCACCGAAGACCGAATCTCGTCTTTCTAACATCTCATCTCCGTATCCGGAATCTGAAGTTAATTTCCTTTGTTTTTCAAAACAGCCTTGACAACCTTGACTCGATTGCCTAAAGGGATTTTCGACCTCTCTCCCGTATTTGTCATATATAACATAGGAATCCATTTGTATTACTTTTGTAAAAATAATTCTGTTTTTTTCCCTCAAATCACTGTTGATGTTAAAATGTTTGTATGTTTTAAACTAGAAAAAAGAATATAGAATTAATAAATATATATACAGGTTTTCTTATAAGGACGCTCAATGCCTTTAAAGTTCTTAACTTTCTCTATTTGAAGCCTGAAATGTTCTGTTAAATTTTGTTATTTTTTGATGTTTAGGGGAGCATTTCAGTATTTTCCGTATTGACAAAACCTTGTTTGTTATATTCCTCACTTTTTGACCTCTGAAGCCATATGTTTTTATATAGTTTGTACTTATATAAAAAATGTATCTCTTATAAGTTTTTTAATCCTAGAATCCGAACAAAAAGCAAAACAAAAAAGTGACAACAACCAACAACAAAAACAACAACAACAAGTAAAAAAGAAAAAAAAAACAATTGTGTTTACTGACACTACTTGTCGTTGAATCAACACAGTTTTGTTAACCAGAAATACATTACAAAGTAAAAACAATATTAGACAATACAAACTTTTCACCAGACTTTCATATATATCTGTACCAGACTCATCCGGTACAGATATAATTCAATTCAGGAAAGCATTTGCTGAGTCGTGTAAAGTTACAATTGCGCTTATGCAAGTTTTTTGCTGTTGTTGAAAAAACAGAACAAACAACAACAACAAAAATTTTTCAGGCAAGTCATTGAATGGTTTCACTTACAGGTTTACACATCTGCAACTTGGTGTTCTTTTAACTGCGCTGAGTAAAATAAAATCTAATATGATATTAATGTAAAAAAAAATTCGCATATAATTGTGACTATACAGGTGAAAGCTAATATATTTCGAAAATGTTTAAGGGAATTATGTACGTGATATAAAAAGAACAATAGATAACTATTTTGTGTATGTGGTTGGATTTACCTCAGAACTAATACTGATGTTACAGGAAACTTATATCTGCACATGTTAGACCACGATTTACACTTTTTCTTACGTACTTTTATTTTACTAAAAGCCATAATTCGAAACATTGTTTAATCCCATGACAGCGCGTATGAAGGACAGCCTCCACAACAATTTCATCAAGGCGTTGCTCACTATTACGATGTGATATAGCCACCTCATTCGTTTTCACGCGTTGTCTCGTACCACTACTTCTTTCCAACAATTGATAGCAAAACATGAGTTTCCGCTCAACATAGTAATTTTCTATTTACAAATTTAAAAGCATTTTCCAATTAAATGACGTCACAGCCGCAATTAAAGTAATATTATGTCCAATTGCCACGGAGGAATTTATTAATGTATTTTCTTGTTACTTTCTCTTGTTCGACACACGACACAGTTTTTATGAGGGACTCGATGGAATGTACTTCTTTTTCGGAAGCTACGTTAAAATAGTGTGATTGGCTATAAAGAAAAATAACAGACTTCTTTCCAGCTTCTTTTTTTATAAGTGGTATTTATAAGATAGAGGTACCAGATATGTGATATGCTTTTCTAAATAGATTTTCTCAGCCAAGACTTTTACACCAATTTCTTTTAATTTTTTTTTGTCTCGCAGCCATGACAAAATCATTCTTTCACCATGTGCGTCCTTTGCACAAGCGCTCATTCTTTGTAATTTGTACCCTGGGTGTTTGTGACCAACCCCTGCTCAAGTTTTTTTCTGTTTTTGACAAACATTCGCACAGGATCGGAAAAACCATCTGACTTGATGTTTTATATTTATATTTAAAATTTCCTTTCTAAGTGAATACAGTGGAATCTCGCTTAACGGATAGCTGTATAAGACGGACGGTGGTACTTGAAACAAATAGATCTTAGCCTAAACTTTTATAAGTCACTTTGTAGAGTCATAACTTGATAAGATGCACAAATTTTGGCATCAAAATCACATTTCTTACTATACACGCTCCCAATAAAGTAAGAACATTAAAAAAAATAGAATAACGACAAAAACTATTCATTAATATTTTTAATTTTTTCTGTTTTTAGGTCATATAACAACTTTTTTATTTACAAAGTCGAATACATTTTTTATATGTTTTTCGCCTATTCGACAGCTTTTCTTAAGACGTGTGTATATTTTGTTATGAAAAATTATTTATGCGCAAACACATTTACAATCCTTGTATAGTAAATCTTTCCTAAAACTGTATTTTTATCAAAATCTCTATAATACAGTGGAATCTCTCACTGTATTTTCAAGTCTGCAACGGCTCTCCATTGCACTTCAGACATTAAAGAATTACAGTTGCGTTTGTTGTGTTTTGGTGTCTACGGTATCCTTATAAAATGCCATGCGCACGAAGTTGTGCTGTGTAAATTCGCTACGAAAATAATTGTAAAGAAAAGTGCTGTATGACACGACTGAAATGAATCATTTTATTGAAGGTTTCATAATGAGTGAACCGACCTTTGTTAACATTCTTATAATGAGTGAACCGACCTTTGTTGACATTCTTGTTCCGCTTTTTAATCAGTAGAAGACATCTTTATTACGCGACCTTGTTCTGAGGGAACTTTCTCTCACTGCTATTGGCAAAACAGACAAAAAATGGTCGTCGTTCAAAAAAGAGACAACAAGCCGTTAAAACGGGGTTGTTAATTACGGTTTTATTTAACTTACATATGCATTAAATTAAGAGAAACATAATTCTCTGCGGATGAAAAAATAAAAATAAAAAAAGAATTCGCACAAGACATGCGATACACAATACAGCGTTTATTCATCAAAGCTTAATATTTTTTGTGCTATGCTTACTCAAGGGCGGCGCCTATTTGCAGGCTGTGTTTATCCAAAAAGCAGATTTTTCCGACGAATCTAATTTCTAGTTCTTCATATATCAAAGTACTTTAAATAAACTAGCTATCTTTGGTTAACAGAAAATTCCTAACATTATTCATTTGAAGAACTTGCACAGCTTGACTTTTGCACTTCTGTAACAAAACTTTTGATGCCCTGACAGCTTCTTTGGAAACGATGATTGGTTTGAGTTTAGTCCCATCGGCTTTTACAGCTAAACAAACGGACACTCCGGATTGTTCGTGGCCTGTAGTTTTCACAATGGTTGTTCTTTTCCCACACATATCAACTTTTGTTTGTGAGATCTAGTGTCAAGCCGTGCCTAGATTGAGCGCTGCATTTCTTTAAATAAGCGCCGCATTTCAGTTTAAGATGTGCGCTTATTTAAGGCTTTTACGAGGGCGGAGTTTTAACGAGGGCGGAGTTTTAACGAGGGCGGAGTTTTAACGAGGGCAGCGCTTAATCGATGATTGACGGTATGCTTACAACATGAACGTGCGAACAAAAAATATAGATACTTACATCTATATCTGTTGACGTCTATTTAACGTAACACTCAACCAAAACTAACTTTTTAATCCACATAAACACATATATAATTTTGATAATTAACAGAAACAATAATTAGAACCATAAAGTATTTGCTGACGCTCTTGCGGTCCTGTTGCAATTAACAGAATCTTTGTCTCAATCTGCTCACGTTACTTTTTCATAAGAATCACGCAAGAGGTCTGCTGACTAAGTGAACGCAAATACACTTTTTCACCATTAAGACATAGTTTACATTGTATGGTGTTGCCGCAACTGTTCCGAAACTGTTGTTGTGCACAAAACACGGTTATCTTTGAAAGACACGAAACTTTTTATAACGGCGGAAATGTAAAAGATAAAATGTTTATATCTATAGCGAAGTGCGTAAATCGTAGTGAGGAATATAAATGCAAAACTCACTGCATTCAGGAAAACACTAGACTTTAAAATTAACTTGTTTCTTTCTGTTAACCGAATCCTGTATAGGAACTTTCATCGTGGCGCGTGTTGTTTGTAATCCCAGACCTCTTACGCAACTCGACAGGCAAAATAATGCAGGCGGTAAGCCGTGGACTCCAAACTTTATTTCAGGTAGAGGCATATTTTGATCTTGAAATTAGAATATAGCTTGCATGTAGTTTAGATTTAGATCATATATCAGTGAAAAGATACTAGAAGCCGCAGTACGAAAGTTTTTAACCATAATTTGACTTTCTTCGTCTAAGGTCTTCATTTTTTTGCCTGTCGATTTTTCTGATTTTTTCCACATATGCGCAAGAATCCCTTTAAAACGTAAACATTGAAACTCATATATATCAATTCAAAGCGAAGATAAACACGCTAAGGTAAATCTACAATTTGTTCTAATTAACATTTAATTGCAATAATCACGTACATATGTAAAAAGATTATGACGCTCTAACAACTTAAACCTATTGCAAAGGATAGCAAATGCATTTTAGCCCAACAATGGAGTGCAAGGTATAATTAGTCACAGTTAATTACATGACGCACTTAAGCAACCAGTAATAAATCCTGCTGACTCTGCTTTTTTTATTCATTTTATTGTCGGACGGAAAATCGATAAAAACCGTGCCCACAGAAAACGTTCAACGCATTATAAAGGCAATTTTAATGTTTTAGTGACTAATATTAACCAAGTTAAATAAAAAAACACCAATGTTAGGACGGAAATAAAAAAAATGCCGAAGATAATGCCAGAAAAGCAAGATTGTAGGACGGAATCGATAGAAGTTAAGATTTATAAATATTCATGGTTTTATTTTGTTTCTATGAAAAAAAAAAGTGGGGCGCAAACCGGTCAACATGTTGGCCAACATTTCGGCCAACATGTTGGTACGGTTTGCGTTGGCGTATATTTTTAAAAAAAAAACAAGTAGCCAACATTACGAAATGTTCATTCATTTGTTTTTGACTTCCTATGAATAAGGATGTCAGAGTCTGAAGCTGCTGCTTGTTTGGCACTCGTTCTCTTGGTTGATGGCGACGACAAAAAAAAGACGTGGTCCTACAAGAAAATGGGTTCGAAGAAGAAACAGTGAAGGGCTGTATACAAACTTAGTACAGAAATTACTGGCTGAAGACACAAAGTTACAGGAAAATGATGAGAATGACCTATGAATCGTTTAAAGAGATTCTTGCTTTCATTGAACCATACATAACACCAAAAGATTCAGGTGTAATGGGAGCTCAGCTCAAAGATTACTGCTCACCATTCGGTTCCTTGTGACAGGAGAAACTTATAAGTCCAATTCAGATTATCTGAAAGAACATTATCTTATATTGTTGATGAGGTTACTAAAGCGATAACAGAGTACATTGGAAAAGAGTATATCAAGATACCTTCAAGTGTAGATGATTAAAACAAGATATCTGAGAAGTTTGCATCAAGGTGGAACTTTCCCAATTGCATAGGCGCTATTGATGGAAAGCATATCCTAATAAGACCTCCACCTGGCATTGGTTCTGAATATTTCAACTACAAGAAAAGTTTTTCAATAATCTTATTAGCTATAGCTGGTCCTGATTATGAGTGTATTTATGCGGATATAGGTAGTAATGGACGAATGAATGATTCTGGAGTTTGGAATAACTCAAATTTGCGCAGAAAAATTGAGGAAAATAGTATGAACATCCCAGACCCTACTCTTTTACCTCATGGATATACCAACATCCCGCATGTTTTTGTTGTGGATGACGCATTCGCCTTAAAGTCGTACATGATGAAGCCCTATCCTCAAGCAAAAGTAACCCCTGAAAAGTGAATCTTAAACCGGCATAGCAGAGCACAAAGAATTTCCGAGAATCTATTTGGAATACTGGCAAATAAATGGAGAATCTTTTTTTCAACCATTACGCTTATCGCCAGAAAAAGCTCGTACCATCACACCATGTGCTTTGGTTCTGCACAATTTTCTCCGCAAGTCGAAAAGCAGAAATGAATATACTCCCCCCTGGATTTGTCGATTCCGTTACTTCTACAGGCGAAATTGTGCGAAGGACAATCGGGATCGGAGAATATCGAGAACTCTCTTGGCGTTTTCTTTTCATCTATTGTGCCTCAAGTTGGAAGAAACGCTCTTACCACGGCTAAAGTAATTCGAGAAACATTTACTGAATATTTTATGAATGAAGGAAGTGTCGATTGGCAGTGGGAAAAGGCATAGACAAAAACTAAACAAGAAAAGCGAGGCGGATTTATTGTATTTTAACACTATATTTTATGCTTACGTACTATGTTTAGTAAATAAAAAAGCTTAACCAATAATCAAAAATCATTATTTAACATAGCAGTATAAGGTCCTTGCATAGGTGGAGCAGCAAATCCTTGATTTTGAACGCCAGGATTGAAACGTGTAGGTTGGTCAAACTCCTCAAAGTGCATCTCAAATAATGTCATTGATTCATTTTTCTTCAAGCAACCTGCGTCGTTTATCTAATGTTTTTAGCTGATCAGAAACATACAAAGCGAATGGTTCTTCAGGCTCTTTCTCTTTTGTAGGGTTTTTAGGACGATCCAATACATCAATGCATTTTGAAATCAGCTTTTGTTTTTGTTCAGCTGAATTAGGGGTACGTTTACGTTTGTTGTTGTTACTGGATTTACTGATTGTTTTACTGGAGTCTCCTCCTCTTTTTCACTTTCATCCTCCTCGTCTTCGATTGTTTCAGAGCCGCTTGTAATCTTTATAGTTGACGTGCTTTTCGCTGTTTTCTTTACGTGTTCAATAAATCTCATTTTATCCATGAAAATCCACGAGCTCTCCGGTGCCTTGACTACTTTTGGTCTTGGATTCCTTGGTAAGCTCTCTCCCGTGTTGTGCACGTAAGGAATTCTACTTGGATTTTATCAAGAGTATTTCAACTCCTATCTCTTCTTTAATCTCAGCTAACGCTTGTTCTTTTACGTCTTTCTTGGAATATGTGGAATCAGTCACGTCCCAAAGGCATGTCTATAAGTGTCTCGACTTCATCATCATTCCAAGTGCGTTTTTTGTTTGCAGCTGCGGCTGCCGACTTTTTGGTACTACTCACTTCCTTGTTGTCAGTCAT
Organism: Hydractinia symbiolongicarpus; assembly: GCF_029227915.1. Lineage (NCBI taxonomy): Eukaryota > Metazoa > Cnidaria > Hydrozoa > Anthoathecata > Hydractiniidae > Hydractinia > Hydractinia symbiolongicarpus. The sequence goes on from NC_079878.1 coordinate 14,937,590, forward strand.
TTTGAGATGAATAGAGTGCTATAAGGACATGCCCCCAAATGTAAAATATATATAAACATTCGAATCAATTAAGAAAATTCGATTTGGAGTTCGAATTTTAAAAAATTCGAATTAAAACATTCGAAAGCTAAAATGTTGGTCGAAATGTTGGCCAACATGTTGGTTACCCAACGCAAATCGACAAACATGCTACCAACATGCAAATTTTGGCGGAAACGTTGGCCAACATTTATTAAATATTTAATAAATGTTGGCCAACATTTTTTGAGATTTTTTCTTGAGCATGTTGGCGCCTAACGCAAACCGGCCAACATTGTTGGCCAGTCGATGTTGGTCAAAATGTTGGCCAACATGTTGGCCGGTTTGCGCCCCCTTAATATAACAACGTACATGAATTATGGCACTGTAAAATCATATTTTTATACCTTTTTTCTTCAGAAAGAAATGAGTATTCAATAAAATTAGTAACGTCAAAATATGGACATTTGTAATTAAAGCCCCATTATCTTTATCTTGTCCGTTAATTCGAACTTTCCGTTATTTCGAACAAATTGCCAAGTCCCTTTGGTTTAGTTTAATAAAGTCTTATATTTTGAGCTGCCTAATTCGAACTTCGCTAATTCGAACATTTCGCTAATTCAAACAATTTTACAGTCCCAAGGCTGCATTATGCTCATTAATTCGAAATTTTGTGTATCGATAAATAAGATCTTATGAGAAAATAAAGGAAACGTTTCCATTTTTATTGCATCAATGGTGGCAAAATTTCTTTCAATTTATCAATAAATTGGCATTTCCAATAAAATAAGTTTACAAGGAATTTGGAGGCTTTGCCCACCGCCCAACAAACAACGTTAAAAGATTTTTATAAAAAGTTGTAGTAAAGTTGTAATAAAGATATATTAGCATAACACCTTTAAACGTTTATTAAAATTCTTTTTTTTTCTGAACTTTCGATAATCCGAACATTCGTTAAATTCGAACAAATAATTTAGCCCCTTGCGTGTTCGAATTAACGGACGTCTACTGTACATATAAAAAAGCTCTCGAAGCCATCTAATGCACCTATTGTTTTTTAATTTTTTATTAATTATACCATTATGAGATTTTTGTTAGCGTGCAAATCTCAGGTTAACTAGATTAAGAAAGAATGTAACCTTCATATACCCGAGAGAAGTTCAGCGAGAGTTATTATTCCAATTTATTTATGCCGTCCATTTTACTTTATCCGGAATTTTCTTTTTAATTTTAACAGATTATACAGATTTAAGATTATACAAAAAAGCAAAACTTGTGGGTAAAAATAGTCACAGGGAGACGCTATGTCAAGAAAATCGATGAAAAATTATTCCAGCACATTCCAAGTGAAGATATGTAAAGAAATATGGATGATTTTTTTGATTGTCAATAACCTGGATAGCTAGATTTAAATTCAGACTTATTTGTTGCCTTACTAAACCATGATTCGCTTTTTGTTTACCACAAGAGATTTTCAGGTAATCTAGTTTTACCGGACACTTGTATAATTTACCTCTATTTTCTCTTCTGCCTAACGCAAAAATCCTTACTAGCGAGGGTAAATCCGATCAATACTCACATCAAAATAACAATTCCTGTTACCATGGTTATAAAAATAGTGATTACTTTACAGAACAAAAGTTTGCAAGGTCAAGTAAATAATTGTGCAGATATAATCAAATTTATCACCACTTTTTCTTAGAAGTTGCAGATTTCTTGCGACAATGTGGTCTATTTTTGAGTATTTCCCAAAAACTTACTCAAGACCATGTTTACACGCAGGCCGGATAAAAAATCAGCATATTTTTATCCCGGGATGAGTGATCTCATCCCAGGATGACACATTAATTTTGCCAACTTTGCGTATGATAATTCGAATTGATTTTGTAATTTGTGAGTACAAAAGTCAAACGAGAAACGCAGAAAAATGGCGCCTGAAAAAATAACAAAACCATAAATAATGATTAAATAAAGGTTGAACTCACTGGTACAAATTTATGATGAAATATACTTTAACTTTTCATTAAAATAAAATAAAAAACTTTGAAGGTATATATATATTCACATTTTTTTTTTAATTTTAAGTGTTTTCTTCACTTTGTCGGTCATCACGAAAAGAAAGAACGAAATGTTTTTAAAGCTTGGTCCCTACTGCGCGTTTAAGTGCGTATAAGTGCGTTTATGATCTTAAACACACTTATAAGCCCAGTGGGGACACCGACTAAACGCACTTATACGCACTTACACGCACTTAAACGCCAAAATTTACTAAACGCGAATATCTTCTTCGCGTTTAACGATAAAAGACACCGCTCAAATGTGCTCAAAGTAGAAAATTTTTCAACACTCTAGCACACAACTACATACAAAAAAATATTATTTGTGAGAAACTCTAAGAATTACTTTGTGAGGAAGTAAGGGAGTACAAGATTCTTTTTGACAAAACGCAATAAGGCTATAAGGAGAAATTTTAATTTGCTCTACAGAAATAATTTAAAAATATCAATCGTGTGAAATAAAAATCAATCGCAGAAATAAAAATAAGTAGATAATAGCTAAATAAACATATGGAGAAAGAAGGCAACTTAACGATTTCAGTTGAGCTAGTTAGAGATATATTCAAAAAAAGGTTTCTACAGCAGCAAAAAGATATTTTAGATTATTAGTAGTAACAGGGCAATTCTGAACGACAGACTTGATAAAATGAAAAATGAACTAGAAGAAATAAAAAAAACATGTACTTGCTTAAAAGATGAAAATAAAGAATTGAAATCCAAAATTACAACAAACGAAGAAAGGATTAAAAAATTGGAGGGTGTGAAAAAAGATCTGGAGGAGAGTGTTACATTAACACAAGACATACAGGAAAAGAAAATTAAAAAATTGAAAAAAAGGGTAAAACACAGTAACCACGAAGAAGATAAAGATAGAAAGAAATTGAGAGAACTGGAAGAGGAAGATGGAAAGAAATTTAGACAGCTTGAGGATAGACAGAGACGGAACAACTTAAGGATCAGTGGGTTGCAGGAGAATAATGGTGAGAGCTGGGATGACACGGAAAAGAAAGTTTTGGATCTATTTGAGAATAAGCTTGGAGTTGGAAATGTTGTTATTGAGCGCGCGCATAGGATTGGAAAAAAGAACGAGGAGAACGAAACACAATGACCAAGACGATGTACAGAAACCACGAGCACGAACTATTGTTTTGAAGCTTCTAAATTATAAAGCTAAGACCGAACTTTTAAAAATACTAATAAACTCGCAGGGACAGGAATTTACATAAACGAAGACTTGTATGAAAGAAGAATGATTAGGAAGAAACTGTTTGGTGAGACGAAAACACACAGGGCGGAAGGAAAGTATACTATAGTGTTATATGATAAATTGATAGTTCGAGATTTTAGGGATAGGATTGCTAATGCCTAATTTTGTTGCACATAGCCTAAGGCTACAAATAATTTTTAGTAATTAAATTTTAATTCTAAAATGGCCGAACAAATAAACTTGGAATTCGACCCATTCCAGGGTAACGAAACAGTACTTTTAACCGATTTAACTCATCCAGACATAATTTTTTATAACAATGAGATAACTAGAAATGCAAAATATTATAATCCAAGTACAAACAATCTTTCTACAGAAATAGATATAAAATCTTTTTCAATACTTCATTTTAATAGTAGAAGCATACAAAAGAATTTTGAAAATTTTAAACATCTTTTACATAACCTGAAAGTCGCATTTAAAATCATTTGCTTTACCGAAACGTGGTGTAATGATATAAATATGGAGAAAAACTCAAATTTTCAATTGCAAAATTACACAGTAATTCATCAAATTAGAAAATGTAAAAAGAAAGGCGGTGGAGTGTGCATGTTTCATTCATAATTGCATGTTTCATTCATAATTCTATTCTATTCAACCTAAAATTAGACGTGCGCTAACAATAACGACTTTGGCTCATTAAATATAGAGATAATAAACAAAGCAACTAAAAACATCCACATGCATTTACTCTATCAATAGAAAACTTTGAGAATCATGTGAAAAATATTCTTACGGATCACAATGGCACTGGTAAAAACGTGTACCTCGTTGGTGATTTCAATCTAAACGTCCTTGATTTTAACACAAACAAATCTGTACAAATTTTTTTATTCTCAGTTTTTCAAAATGGGTTTATTCCACTTATTAATAAATCAACACGAGTGACGAGATTAAGTGCTACAGCCATAGATCATATCATAACCAACGATTTCACAAATACGACAATTAAAACAGATATTTCTGATCATTTTCCAATTTTCATTACGTCACAAACAAATCATTTACACAATTGCTCTGAAAAAATAAAAATAACAAAAAGATTGATCAATGATAACTCTATTAGTTATTTTAATAACCTGCTGTATTGTGTGGACTGGAGTCTTGTTTTAGAGAACAATAATACTGATAAAGCTTATGAAATCTTTCTTCAAATATTTCAACAACAATATGATCATGCATTCCCAGAACAAACAAAATTTGTTAAAATTAAAACTTTGTTAAACCCTTGGTTAACCAAAGGTTTGTTAAAATCATCTACAGAAGAGTCTCCATAACTCGAACGGCCAGGGGGAAAAGGAAACCGTTCGAGTTAAGGAGACGTTCGAGTAGTAGAGGTTTTCAAGTTTTTTCAAAATTTTTCCCTTATCTGCCTACCAGATGAACAAAAACAGTATATTAAGTACGTAGTCTTACTTATTGGGGGTTCTGGGTTGATGAAATACAAAAACAGAGCGTTTTAGTTGCTTTTTGCTCAAATTTTTGAAAAAAATCAGTTATAATTGATTGTTTACAAGTATCATCATAATCTCGTTTGATGTTTTTATTTAAGTCCTTTAGGGAAGCCAACATTTCTTCCCCAAATTTCGAAAAAACGCTTTGGAGCAGTTCCTTTTTCAAGCTCTTTGAGGGTATTGTATTTTATTTTACAGGACTTGTTATCGGCTCTAGTTCTTTTTGACCCTGCCACAGACGCCCTTGTCAGATTGTTATGAAATTCTGTTTTTGAAAGTTGGTTGTGAAAGCGTTGTCGTTCGAAACACAACAAAACATTCGAATCATGCATTCGAACAATATAAGGCCCACAACACACGTAAACATTAAAATATGAAAATGATAAAGAGTTAAATGATCAGGAAAACTTATCAATTTTTTTCAAAATGCCACAAAATTCGAGTTATGGAGTCAAAAACCTTCAAGGGACAAAATAATCTGTTCGACTTAAGGGAACATTCGAGTTATGGAGGTTCGAGTAGTAGAGGTTTTTTTATAAGAGTTTATTAGGAAACTTTCACGGTGCCAACGAATTCGTTCGAGTTAAGGAGACGTTCGAGTAATAGAGGTTCGAGTTATGGAGACTCTACTGTATAAAGAAACAGCGCTTGCATGAAAAGTTTTTGAAAGGCAGAACTCTTGAGAATGAAAATAAATATAAACATTATAAACATTTGTTTGAAAGTATTAAGAGGCGCTCCAAGAAATTTTATTATAGTGGTCTGAATAAACATAAAAACGATGCGAAGAAAACTTGGAGTATAATCAATAAAGTAATAGGTAAAACAAAATTAAGCAAAGAAAAAATTCCAAAAAAGGTTGAATATTGATGGAAATAAAATCGAGAACAAGTGTCTAATAGCTGAGGAGCTTAATGATTTTTTGTAAAAGTGGGTTCAAATCTTGCATCTCAGATGGAACCTAGCAATTTGAGTTTTAAATCCTTTCTCACTATTAATAACGCACAAGTGGAAAATAACGAACTAAGTGAAAATGAATTATTCAAAGCGATCGACTCACTACAATCAAATAAAAGTCCAGGTTTTGATGACGTAAATAGTAACGTTGTTAAGCAAACAAAAAATGATATAAAATTCCACTAATGAATATATTTAACCTTTCCCTGCTGCAAGGATATTTTCCTGAAAAACTTAAAATTGCAAGAGTTCTACCAGTATATAAAACAGGCGAAATGACTTATGTATCTAATTATAGACCAATATCAGTTCATCCATGTTTCTCAAAAATACTAGAACGCATAATGTACAATAGATTTTACTCTTTTTTAACTGCTAATAATATTTTATACAACAATCAATTTGGCTTTCAAGCAGGTCATTCTACTGATCATGCAATAGTTAAACTTGTTAATGAAATATCAAAAGCGTTTGACGAAAACAAGTACGTGCTAGGAATTTTTATAGATCTAAGCAAAGCATTTGACACTGTAGATCACAAAATTCTACTAGAAAAACTCAAAAACTATGGTATCAACAACTCCAACATTCGGTGGTTTGAAACTTATTTATCCAATAGAAAACAATACATTTCCTTTGACGGTGGAAGTAAAAATTACAAAACAATCATCTGTGGAGTTCCACAAGTTTCCATATTAGGACCACTCTTATTCCTTATATATGTAAATGATTTAAACAAAGCTTCGAATATTTTACATTCAATTTTATTTGCAGATGATACAAATCTGTTTTATGCTCATAAAGGTATAAAAACATTATTTCGCAGAGTCAATAATGAACTCTCTAAGCTGGCAGAATGGTTTAAGGCAAACAGACTGTCCCTAAATATTTCTAAAACAAATTACACACTTTTTCACAGGCAAAATAAAAAAGATGATATGCCATTGAGGTTTCCTGATTTATCTGTTAATAATATAAGTATAAAAAGACCACAATCCATGAAATTTTTAGGAGTTATTCTTGATGAAAATCTTTTTTGGAGAGAACATATAAATATTTTAGAAGAAAAGGTCGCAAAGAATATTGGCATCCTATTTAAAGCAAAATTTTTTCTAGATCAGAATTGTTTAAAAAACATTCTTCAAAATATCCTTCTTTCATTCACTGCTATCTAAATCATGCAAATATTGCGTGGTGCAACAACAACGCTACAAAATTGACAAAATTACAAAATAAACAAAAACATGCAATCAGAATTATTTTAAATGTTGACAGGTACACTCACTCCAGAGAGTTATTAAAAAAGCTCAGTGTACTGAATGTATACCAACTAAACATTTATCAAACCCTTATTTTTATGTTGAAGCTTGAAAACAATATGTTACCAAGAGTATTTAATATTATGTTTTAGAAGATACAACAAAAATATTCATCCAGATTTTCAATTAACAGTTTTTTTCAACCTAGGATTAATTATACAATCACAAAGTTCTCTATAACTAGCAGAGGACCTAAATTGTGGAATACATTTCTTGGTAACGACATGAAAACTATTACATCACTTAACGAATTCAAACATAAACTAAAGCATAAACTATTGACTACTGACAATCTATACTTATTTTAGAACACACGACAGTTACAACGTACGACACATATAACACAACTCCTCATCATCTTCTATGCTAACATTTTATAAAGGTTGGGGGCTTGGTGATAAGGCTATTATAGCCTTCTTCTCGCTCCTGCCATTTTTTACCTCTCTAGCTAATATTTTCAGCATATGTAATCCTATCTTTAGATTATACGATATAATAGCTTAAGATTTGTATTTTATTCTTACGGAAAACTGTAAATTCTTCAACTTCAAAGAAAAAAAAAAGAACGCGTGGAAGGAAGTTGCTGAGACGTTGTATTTCGTGGAGAATGGTGATTATTTTCTTAATTTTCTTATTTTCGACAAATGTTTTTATACATGGAACTCCTTCCCTCGCTTAATATATATCTGTACATGGAGTGGCCATGGAGAGAATTTTGGATAGATGACTAAGTAGATTAAAATAGGAAGGTACCAAAAACAACAACAAAAAAGAATTAACTTCTTTTTTAGGAAAAGCTGCAAGAAAACGCTATCAAAAAAAAGACGCTTGAATTCAAAAAGTCTAGCCGTTCTGAAACAAGTTCGACCGCCGTTGAAAAAGCCCAAACTGAATACGAAAAATACAGATTTTTTCATTGATACAGTATTACGGCCAATACGGTATGAAAAAGACAATGATTGTTGACTCTCTCCAGTCGCTAAAAAACGCAGTGTAACAGAAAGACGTTCTCCCGCTGAAATCGGCTCGCGAAAATTGGTTCTTTTCTTCGTTATCTGATCTTCAACTAGAGATAGAAAATGTTCAAAGCGTGCTGGGGTTATTCGATGATAACGAAAAAATAACTCATCGTCCTTCATCAACTCCTGAAAAAGTGTATAAAAAGTTCCATGGAGTGCCCTTTGAAGGAAAATATTCGCCGCATAAAATCTTCTTTTTTTTTGTTTTTTTGTTTTTCACTCTCGATTTTCACAAACAACTTTTCATGAACATATAAAGTTTTAGATTGTACTTCAAGTGAGAACAGTATTGCATAAACGCAATTATACGCACTTATACGTCCAGTGAGGACATTGATGCGTATAAGTGTGTTTAAAATGTTAAACGCAATTATACGCACTTATACGTACAATGAGGACATTGATGCGTATAAGTGCGTTTAAAATGTTAAACGCAATTATACGCACTTATACGTCCAGTGAGGACATTGATGCGTATAAGTGTGTTTAAAATGTTAAACGCAATTATACGCACTTATACGTCCAGTGAGGACATTGATGCGTATAAGTGTGTTTAAAATGTTAAACGCAATTATACGCACTTATACGTCCAGTGAGGACATTGATGCGTATAAGTGTGTTTAAAATGTTAAACGCAATTATACGCACTTATACGTCCAGTGAGGACATTGATGCGTATAAGTGTGTTTAAAATGTTAAACGCAATTATACGCACTTATACGTCCAGTGAGGACATTGATGCGTATAAGTGTGTTTAAAATGTTAAACGCAATTATACGCACTTATACGTCCAGTGAGGACATTGATGCGTATAAGCGCGTTTATAATGTTAAACGAAATTATACGCACTTATACGCCCAGTGGGGACCAAGCTTAAGGTTTCTATATTTAAAATCATGTTCAAAGAGTGTGAAAAAGTGTACATTCTTATCCCAGGATGAAAATATTATTGTGTTTACACGTGTTTTTTTTTTTATTTCATCCCGGGATGAAATAATTAGAGTGTTTACATGCATTTTTTTTATCTTATTCCGTGATAAGATTTCATCCCTGTTTTTAGGACAGGGATGAACTTATCCCGCCTGAAATGTGTAAAAGTTGTGAGGATTTTCAGCAGACACAGGGGTGAACTCGTCCCGGGACGAGATTTTACGTGTAAACAGCCCCCAAATGATTGATAAATAGCTACAAAGGTAAAAGAACTCACTTTTTATATCGAAAGGCTAAAAGAAATAACTAATTTACCTCCAAGCTTAAAAACACAAATTATATTAGGAACATTTGCCTTAAAAGGTAAAAAGTGAAAACTCAGTTGTGGGCAAGGGTGAATTTTGAAGTCTGGGGCAGACTGCGACACCGACTTCAGTTATACTAGCTTTAAAAGGTTACCAATGTAAAAACATTTGATTTCTTCATAAAAACATATTAAACTAGCGATTAATTCATTCAGGATTGCTTACAAACACAAACAATTATCGGAAATTTCAAACTTATTTTTGAAGATAGCTTAACGAATTTTTGAACTGGTTCCAATGATTTAGAGGACTAATGTTTTGTGAAATTAGTCCCCCTTATTACCGTTTTGCGAATCCATATCTTTTGCGAAAAAGTTTAAATTCAACTCCCAGTCCTACATACGCACGCCAATAAAAACATATCTACAAGAAAAACAGACGCTGAAGGTGCTGCCCATATAATCGCTTTTGACTGCCAAAAATGTCATTTAAACAAAAAAAGGTAGATACAACTCGATGAAAATATTTTGGATCGAAGGGGCATAAAGTTGCACCAAATGCTTGACCTAATGATCGCTCGAACATAACATCGTGCAACTCTCTAATAATGTTTGCTTTTGTGACAACGATCAAAACAAGATGTTCATATTCGTCAGATTCGGATTATTGCTGAAAAGCGCGGAAAAACGGAAGAAATAAGTAAATTAGATTATTTATTAAGCGCTTCATTAAGTTATTTTACAGAAAAGTAAGATCGAAGAATATTAACAGAATTAGGGATTCCCAAAAAAACCCTGCAAATAGGTAAATGCAATGGAATTAACAACTTCACATAAAATACCCCCCAAAAAATAAAAATATTAACATAGTAGTTACACAGAACTTCATGTCCCAAGGAAGTTAACGTGTTTTTTTTGTAAACAAATAAACAGTCCGTTACTGAAGTACCTCTTGTTGTAATTTAGAGATAACGTAAATTTACTTCATACTAGCTGTGTAATTTTGAACAAACTTATTTCATCACGTCTTTTTTTCTCGGAAAATAAAAATGGTACCTATCTGCCTACCATATCACTCGAGCGGCCATGTTCGATAGGACGCCTCCCTATTTAATAATATATTTAAAATATTTAATAAGCATCTTCTTTGAAAAAGCGTCTCCTTTCAAAGAATTTGAGAATAAATACGATATATATAGGTTGTCGGAATTTTTTGAGTAATTAAAATTCTCTTAAACTGTGCTGGTTAAACTTAGTCTGATTTAGAGAGTAAAAAAACTATCTGTATGTTTACCGTGAATCTAGCTTCATTCGAAATGAAAGATGGCAGAACAGCTGCAGTCTGATCACATTACATGTTTTCCAATAATCTAATCGCGTAATTTCGTTTTCTAAGTAAAAAAATCTACGTTACGTAAATAAAGTTAGCATACCTTTAGACTGATAATAATTACTTGACAAAGTATAATGCATGATGCACACTGCTTTAGAAGTTTATTATGAAATAAACTTAAAAGTTTATTTTGTCACGAGTAAGGATGTTATTCACAACATCTCCGATTCCTTCGATAAACTTCACACCCTCCGTTTCCGATGTGGACGACGAACAATCGTGGATGATATATTCCACTTTTTATTTCACAGCCCAGGATAATCGCAATGTGTATAGCTTCCATTAATTTTTAACAATTTGTATACACAATTTTAACAAGTGCGTCAAAGCGGATATTTTATTAACTTATACATTCTGCGAAATCCACCGCACGCTTTTAAATTGTAAAATTTGCAAATAATCCAGGTGGTAGAAAAAATACATCCTCGAGGACGCACGCTTACATTTAGACATAAACATCTAAACACATTTTTCATACCAACAACAAAACTAAACTTGTACGCTTCAAATACATTAGTGCGTCTAAACACATGATTATTTGTCCGGCTTAAAGGCGCGTAATCGCCCTTATCGAAAAAAATTAACACATTTTTTGATTTATTTTGAAGTCTAGGACAAGTTATGACTTTCCTAAAAATTTACAGATCTAAAAGTTACTAGAACTGGAAATAATGGTACTTAAATTTCTTAAGTTTACAGCCGCTATATTTGACGATTTCCTTAATCACTAATTCCCGGCTAAGAAGCGAGCCGCCGCAAAATAATCGTTTTCAGTCATAGGTAAACAGACGGCCTATTATGAGTACTATAACGGAGTTTGCTGAATTATTTTGAAATCAATAAATCAGAGGCAAAACAAAACAACAAAAAGGAATCGTAGGTATATCTCTTCGCCTTATAATCACTAAGTATGATAATTAATGTTTATCACGCGCTCTTCCGTTTATTAAAATCTATAGCCAGATTTATTGCATAATTTTTGCCAAAGATAGTTAAAAAACTATGGAGAAAAACAATTTTAAAACGTAAAAGGTAAATTCCGAAAACAAAAATACAGACAATATTTTCTCCATAAGAAAGCAACTAACTGTTTGAACAAAGAAGCTTCGTCAAAATGTAAGGCAAAAGCGAGGCGAAGCTGTCTTCGTAAACAACTTCAAGAGGTAGCTGATCGCAATTTTATTGATATACTTATGAAAAGCATTACGATGGAAATGGAGCTACACATGTTCTCCCGCATTGATTGAATTTTGGGTGATGCACGTGGTCGATTTTGCCGTGCGTGTTTATGATCGGGTGAATCGTGAAATAAATTGCAATGGCAGCCCTAACCCTAACACGGAGACAAAATTAGGGTTTGCTATTTCAGTTAAACATTTAAACATGTTTTGATCTTCAGTTTTCAATAAAATTTTCAGGATACTGTTTTTTTATCTGTATCTTTCGGTTTTACTATAAAATAGGCACCTCAAAAAATTTGCCAATAAGGTGATTACGCGCCTTCAAAAAAAAAAAAAAAAAAAAGGAGGAGGCTGATTCAATTTTAACTACGAATAATTGGGCGGGGTAGAAAGAAAACTATGGATATTTCTACATTCTCTATTCCACAAGGGTAAAGTTTTCAAAACATTTATACAATTTTTAAAGTTTAAATTCATCTTTTTAACACGCGCTAAAAAGGTTTGAAGTGCTGGAGTTCTTGTCGCCTTTTTCTCATCAAGCCAAAAAGTGGTTCAAACGACAATATTATTATTTCGTGGTTACCAACTGAAACGTAAAAAGAAAACAGAAGTTACCAACACTAAAAATAAAACAACCAGACAACACTTTTTTATAATAACCGGAAAATTAGGCTTCAATCTGAGGTGTTCTTATTCGGCTTGAAATTTCGTACATTAAAATTTAAATTAAAAAAATTTGCGGTTTGAAATAACAAGAATACATAAGTTTTCTTTTGCTTGATGTGTTTTTTTAAGAAAGCGAGAAACCATAAAGTTTCAGCCATTGTTCTTATTTGTTTTTTGCCGTTTCCGGCGTCATTGTCCAAACTATTTCGTTGATATAACAATCTATCGTCGATATAACAATCTATTGTCGATATAACAATCAACGATGTTCTCCTCGTCTCAATAATTTTATTGAATTATCATTAAGGGCTGGTTTCTATTCTTTACCATTAGTCTACCTCACGCGCACTTTTGTGAAAAAGCACTTCCATGTTGCGACATCAGCTTTACTAAAAAAACTGGTAGTTCGTGGAGAAATCCACAGGTTCACCCGTCTTTTATAGAAATATTTTTATCGCACACAAAGTACAATAATTATTTGTCATCCTGGGCGCCTATTACTATGAAGTTTTGTGATATTTTATGGGCGCTTTAGGATTAAAATGTGTGTTTTGTTTACCATTCAATAATGTAAAAAGACCTAGTTGAAATATTCTACATTTTTACGGTACTAATATTGCTGACATCAGCAAAACTATGACAGTGTTATCATCTTTTTAGCTGACGAATGTTTTGTTGTATCAACATGAAAAATTTTTTTGTTACAGATTTTTAAACCCCACATCAGGTTTTTATCTATTTAATGTACGAGTGCTTCCCTCACAAGTAATAAACAGACTACACAAAATATGAAATATAATGACTTACGAAATATGAAAAGACGGCTCTGTGAATGTTTGTTTTTCTCAGAACTAAAAGAAAATGATAAAAGAGCTATTTCATTAAAGCCTTAGTAAAGTTAAATACCGGTGCAAAATTTGGATTAAACCCTTACCTGTTTAGGATAGTTCGGGTAGTCACCAAAATAAGGCATATCACCCATTAACGGTGGGAGTGGTGGACATTCACCGCCCATAAGAGGTGGTGGCGGCAACATTCTTGGCGGTGGATAGTTAAAGTCCATTGGCGGCGGATAATTTAAACCCATTGGCGGACGATCTCTCTCTCTAGGATAAAATCGTTGCGTTAAATATACAGAGAAGATTAGAGGACAAGCCAATTCTTAAGTCACATTAATTTTACGAACTTGCGAGATTTTGTAATAGTTAAGGTGCTTAAACAATTTGGTCGTGTTTGGTCATTGCTCATAACGGCCAAACGGTACCAACTGGTCAATAAAATGAACCGGTAGGCCACCAATTTTGCATTTTGCAGATGAACCGGACAGGTAAACAACATTTAACCACCATTCAGCCAGGGATGGAGGCGAATTCCATAGACATGAGCATTACTTAGGATGTAAACAGAACAGGGGGTAAAATCCCCTCGTTAAAACCAAGGTTAGAAGTTTACTTTATCAAGAATAACCGTGCCAATTGTCGACACGAACTAGCCCGATTTCTCTATGTTTCGGTTTTTACCCGAAAATTAAAACACATCGGATTTCCGGGCGATTTCCGCCATTAAAAATCCGTAAAAAACTGAGAGATATGTTAAAAAACTTCACTCATCCACTATTTATTTTAACTGGACGTCGAAAGTCGTCCGAAAATTGAAAAAGAACTGGTTCAAAATTAGATTAATATCATATATCGATAGTGTTAATGGCATAAAATTTTGAAGATTAAACAACAATTACGGCGCCAACAACAAACAAAATGCAGCATACAACATTAAATTCCATTAAATTTACTTACTGAAAGGGACGGACTGGGCGACGACGGTCAAACATATCGTCATGGAATGCGCGTTTCGGAGTATGCGGATTAAAACTATCGTCGGTCTCACCGGGACGCCTCCAACTCAATGATACGTCGTCTGGTGAAGCGAGGGGGCGTTTCGCCCTTCTCATTTCTGATACAGAGAACAAGAAAGTGGAAGAAAGGTGATTTTGGAAATTGATAAAAAGAATTCACAAATTGACAAATCCTCTGTTTTCAGGATTGGGATTACGAAAACTAAACTTGGGCCAGCCACTGGTTATTTTCAAAATTTTATATTTTGGAAGTCTACATGCTTTTTAGACTGATACTTGAGAAAAAGCAAGAAGTGCTCTGAAATGAGGATTGTGAGAAAACTTAAAATAGGAAGAAATATAAAATGTATATGAAATGTTTCGACCTGTGCTGAAAGATCTACGATCAGACCGGCTTAAATATATCAGCTTAAATAAAACGCGGTATTAGCGCAGGAAAGTTTCCTTAAAAAAATACTGATTTAATATAGAAACAACAATCATGAACAGAATATAATGAAACAGAATAGTTTAGTTACCACATCAGTTGTTTCTATATTGTAGTTGCGCATTTCACTTGTCAATGATCACAGTGGACTTAAACCGGATTTCCACTTAAAGGGAGTAGGGGTGAGGTTGGGGATGAGGGGGGGGGGGGGGGCGGAGTTAACACATTTCCAGTATGCTATAATTTCACAGTGATGTTTGATATGTCCACAGTCTGTTTCTTTTACAGTATACTATATTGCAATCACTGGTAATATTCAAAAAGCACAGTATCAATATAGTCAACCTTTTTCCAAATGCAAACTGAAAAGTTGCTGATGTCGTCCCTTCTCCATTTCTAAATTTAAGAACATGCCAAATTTTGAAAGTCAGCATAATTCCAGCTCAGGCTCAGACTTACAACCCGGGCTAAAAGTTCCAGCTCCTTATATTAAAAAACAAAATTTCAAACAAGCTTACAAGGCTGGAACTTTTTCCATGTAAATGAAAATTAACATCTTTCAACATAACCAGATAAGATAACTAGATTTTTCATTCTAGCTAAAAATTTCTATGTAATTGACCCCTAACATTAATGCTGCAATTCTTTTTTAAATAAGATAGAACAGTTCTTCCGTTTCATACTTTATTCACCTGCATGTTGCTGAAGGCCACAAGTCTTTCTGTAAAATCGCAATGCATATGTGCGTGTGTCAGTGAGCAATCTTTTCATCTAAAAAAGATTATTTCAAAACTAAGATAATATTTCGGAAAAAAAACAACTTAGAAGTCTGTTCCTTGTGTATGCATAAAAACAACACATTGATTCAAGCAAATTAAAAAGAACGTCGTAAGTCCGAATGCACTGTTGTAATAAAGCAAAAAATTTCTGCCATACAAAATGAACTTAAAAGTCTCCTCACTATGTACAAAACACAACAACAATTTAATCCCAGTTAAATAAACCAAAAACATCTGCTTCAACCAAAATGCAACGTTTTTATGATACACGATTTTCAGTACGGAATGAAACACCACGTACCATCAAATGGCGAGGTGTCTGTTTGTGTCTTTCAAGACCTTCGTTTGAACCAGTGTGAAAATGACATGTCACACACCAGCTATCATCATAATCCAACTGTGATTGCTGAAACATATAAAGATTAAAGAAATGTTGCCACACAAAACACCTAGCCTTTCTAACATTCTTCCTCCCCCTGCATGGACTCTATTAACTTCCTCCCCCTGCATGGACTCTATTATAAACTATTTTAAGAGAACTCACCATATGTTTGCTTGTTTGCTTATGTTCTTCAAGCAACTCAGCTTTATCGAACGAAATGAAATTACAACATTGACAACTGTGAGGCGTGGTAGGTTTCGGCCAATGGACGTCCATTATGTTTTCATATGCTGCCCACACGAAATCGTCTTCACTCATAGTCAATGGGTCGAGGCCAAGAAATATTTCTTCGGTGATGGGAATTGTCCTGCGCGACTGTGCTTTTCTTACTTGGTCTTGTTCAGTCTGAAGTAAAAAGCGTGGCAACTACACTGTTCAGTACTACTACTACTTTCTCAGGCATGAAGAGTTAACTTTAAACATAAAAAAGTGGCTAGAGTATAAAAAACATAAAAGCGAAGATAACATACCTCAGACGTGTATATCTCAATACCTGATGATTCCGCTATTAAAGCCTCATCACTCAAAACATGATTCTATAAAAAAAACCAGAAAATAAAATGGTAGAGTGCCTTTGTTACATTTGATATATTTAGCGCCTTATTTGCTACCATTTTAGCACTCCATCAAAGTCCATCGAAAATTACTTTTTATCTGGCAATCATGCTGTAATTTTTGTTCAAATGCAATCGTAGGTATACAAGTTTAACGAAAAACACACCTTTTTAGAGATCGATCTGTATCTTTCTTAACTTAAAGGAGATTTTCCTATGATTTGAGCTTGACTCCTGTTTAAAACACAAATTGCTATTTCATCAAGAGCCCTGTTGATTCATAAATTTAATTTGTCGATTTTTTCATCACAAGTTAGGTGTTAAAAGTCTTATGTTTCTTAGAAAAAGATATAGCCACATCACCATAACAATGCCAAGAGAAAAAGTCTTACCGGCTTACTTCTGCATGAGTACCATTCCAACCCTAACACCTTTAACGTATCATAAATTTTTCGAATCTAAAATTATTTGTGAGAAAAGTGTACTCGTGTGAAGCTTTTAATGAGAAAAGTTCACATGCGTGAAGGCTTTATTGACAATAGGCTTTTCTTCTGACGATATTTGTTACCATTTTATTTGCAAAAATTAGTGCCAGTAAAAAGTGAAATTACTATAAGCGTATACATCATCTAATTACTCTCCACTCGAATTGGAGCCTGTCTTGGGGCGGAAATTTTATAAGCGCCCTTTAAGTACACACACTTAAAAAACTCCTGCCACCTCCGCCTTAAGAAACAAGCGCTGATACTTTTACTTCTATAATTCGAATTTCTGCGACATACTTTTTTCTTAACGAGGAGTAGGGAAGTAGAAGAATAAAAAAGTTTGTTCTAGCTTTCATTTTCTTAAATTATTTATTAAAAAAGCATACCTATTGCCTATGAATTATTCTCTAATTGAACAATTTTTACTTCACCCTATTCTAACTCAAATAATTAAAGTTGATTATTCCAGCACAACGCTTCAAAGACGCCATCCTCTCGACTGGGCAAAGAATTTAGTTTCAAACGTCACCAGTTGACTTTATCCGACTTAACTTTCAATCATAAAAAAATTATCTTATCATAAAAAAGTATCACATAAGTCTGGAGTTATTATTTAACGAAAAGTATGGTTTTAGAAAACACTGATTATCACAATGGCCACAGAGACATAATGTTTTGTTTGTCAAATAGTAATAAAATCTTAAGTTATGTGACAGCAACCACTTCACCGATTCAACGGTAGATAACAACTGCACATTTGCATGAATTCTTATACTAGGTGGGCAAATTTCAAATTTCAAAAAAAAACAAAAAACGATGACGTCATAAAGTTAATACATACCTCCTTATGGCGGTTAGTTTTTAAATGTGCAGTAATCTCGTCTTTTGTGTAAAAAAATTCATCACAACCGTTACAATTGAAGGCTCTACCAGTCCGCAACGACGCTGGTTTCTAAAAAAAGCAGTGCGAAAATAATTAAACAATTTAAAACAATTGTCATCACCTACAATATGTTCCTTTAATACGCACCAGGCTATTAGTTCCTGTTGAAGCGACCACCGCCAAATTGTGAGTGTGGTTCAAATTAGTAAAAGGGGCATGGTCACATTTTTTTATATTTATGTAGAATCTTTGAGGTGGCTGTTGTTTTGACTATTTCTAACAAATGGGCACACAAATGGACTTGGCCAGTACTACGTTACAGCTGGAAGGCTGCAAAAGTTTTACTTTTACCATAACTACAGGATTTTTTTTATAAGCAACTTAGAATTTTAGTCACATTACAAGTTGCTTGTTTTTTGGCTAATATTTAGATCTAAAGTTGCTTATGGTTGCGTAATTTACTTCGATTTTTAGTGTTTCTATAAGGAAAGGGAATATACGAAAAGAATCGAGTCGAGTTCAGTTGCTTATAAAAAAAATTGTGCAATGTGTAGACAAGTTGACAACGTGGAATATGTGTCCAAATTATGGAGCAATAAGTGTCACGTCTCAGAATGATCCAAAAAACTGAGGAAACAA
Source organism: Hydractinia symbiolongicarpus (assembly GCF_029227915.1). Lineage (NCBI taxonomy): Eukaryota > Metazoa > Cnidaria > Hydrozoa > Anthoathecata > Hydractiniidae > Hydractinia > Hydractinia symbiolongicarpus. Next base: position 14,956,219 of record NC_079878.1, read on the forward strand.
GGTATGCTGACTTCAGCAAACATAATGCCTGTTTACGATTTAAAAACTAAAAAAATAATCTAACAACCCGCTGTACACATTAGCAACTACACTCAGTCACCTTCAGATTGGGTGTCATGCAGATGGAAAAGAAGTTTTTAAACACTCGCTTGTTTTTTTTAACTAATTTTTAAGGATATTTAGAAGAATTTAGGAGAATTTTAACGTTTTTTTTAGAGAATTAGGATATGTATAGGATAGCTGATGGAGAATATAAATATTTTGGACCTTATTTCACAGAAGAAAATCCATAATAAAAATTGTTTCACAATTAGATGTTTGTAAAACTTAAAAGATTAGCAATTTTAGGAGATTAGCAATTTTCACAAAAAACAGAAAATTTTAAGATTTTTGAAGATTATTTAGGCGGTTTCATTGCAGAATAATTTTTGGGAGTTGCGGGACTTCCTGTTCCGCTATATTATGTGGGATTGCAGACCTATATTCGAGGTTCGATATTTCAAAGCAAACTTTATGAGCTATGGTTATACTTACCTTCTTTGAATGCTTTTTAGCAAATGCAAAGTTCTTCCAGGAGAAGTAATATTGAAATCGTGATTGCTCTTCAGACAGTGCAAGAACGTCACTTATTGAGTGACAGGTTTCGAAAAACTGATAAAAAACAAAACATATAAAATATATGCAAGCAGCAATAACATAGAACCATCCATTCTACACACATAGATATTATGGAAAACTATTGTCAAAAACTCCTTAAAAAATAGAAATACCATAAACTGCCGATAACTCTAACCTCCAAGGGAGCAAGAAAATAGTTCGAGTTATCTTCTGTGCTTGAGACTCCGTACAAGATGCTTATAAAAAAGGGTCAAAGATGCTTAGAAAGGTATGACAGAAGCTGCAGAGGGGTGAGAATAAAAACTCTGTTAATTTTTATAAATTGGGCAAAAATTTAGAAGGCCTAAAAATTAACGAAGTCAAGTCCAACTTGAAGCATTTACTTACATACTTCTTCATCACACTAACAGCACATGGTTGTAAATAGAAATAACCTTTCGCTATATCTTCTTCATTGACTGGTGGACGAGGTTTGTTCCGATGTCCATTCGATGCAGCTTGTTGTTTTGCTGGTGTGTTAGCAACATTTTCTGATTTAACATTTTCTTGAGGGAGTGGGACATTTCCTGTTTGTTCCGTATTTGATGTACTTCCTGTTTGTTTCAAACCCGATGTGTCTCCTGTTTTTGTTGGTGCATTTATCGTTTGTTGTGCGCCTGGTACACCACTTGTCTTTGATGACGTAGCTACTGAAGTTTGCTGTTGCGGAACAGCCTGCAAACTTGCAGCATATTGTTGTTGCCAGACAACATATTGTTGAGGATTTTTCATCCAGTAGTTTTTAATGTCGTCGTTAGTTAGCTGTTTTTCGTCCGTGGTATTCATTTTTTATTTTAACATACAATCTAAAATGAAACATACTGATGTTAACCTTGACAACAACTACGGATACTGGCAAATATCCTGCATAATTACAGAATTAAAAGTAACCAACCTTCCAACCTTCTCTCAATAGTGCTAGTTTTAAACCATATCAAAATATATTGCAATAAATGATTCTTTTCTTTTCTTAAAATTAAACCTTAAACGTCTAACAAGCAATTCTAACTACAAGAAATCACAAAACCATTTCAAATCTTCCATTTTTACATTTAGAGGGAAATCATAAGAAAACAAGGAAAGGTTTCTCAGCAACTTTTTCTTAGCTGACAATAAATTATAACAAGAGATAATAACACTTTACATAACACTTTTGATCAATTGATACTGCATTGACAAGAAATAAATTCAAAATAACATCTCTTTAATAATACCTGTGAATTTTTCCACGGGCAACGACTGGTCTATATTATAATACTCGTAAACGGCGTCCCGTAACGGAAACAAGAAATTTTTAAAATGCGCACGAATATCAAAGGCGATATATTTTTATCCACTTTGTTGCCACGGGTAAATTTAAAGGACGAGTGAACGCGACGGGCGACCCTGTGGATTTTTCCACAGGTTAACGACTATATTATAATGCCCGTATACATCTGTATGTCTGTCTGTCACCCAAAATAGTAGCTTGGCTTCGCAATACCGGGAAGCACGTAACGCGGTATAAAAAGGACGGGCGAACCCGTGGATTTTCCACGGGCTAATGACTATCTCTTTAATAATAGCCGTATTTTGTCTGTCTCTGCGCAACATGGCGGAGCAAGTAGCGAGAGACACACGGAAAATCCCCCCGACCCTCCAGCTTCATTTCGGTTCAACGGCAGACCCCGTTTTTACCGGCTTCGTTTTCCCGCGCTCTGTTAAATTGGGCAGCTGTCAATTTTTATAAAAATAATAACCAATCAGCTAGCGCCATAAAATTAATTCTATTGTTATTATATTTGCCGCGATTATTATCGGATTGGCACTTTCAAAATTCTGATAGCCTCCGTTTTAATGAAAATGCATCAGTATCTTGAATAGGATCCGGAGCAAGACGATTGTTGTGAAGGAAAGTTTCGTAACTATATTTCTTGCTTTTTATACCTACTTCTTAGAATAGAAGGCCTTTTTGATACACAGTCTTTTTTAAAACTATTACTACTGTTTTGTTTCTTTACATTTCTTTGTAGTTTCCTTAATATTACCTAGCTAGCTAGCTAATCATACAAAAATACATCACTATTTCTAAAGTGTTGTACCTAGCTAGCTATAACTTTTTTTATTTCATACTGCCTACTAGGGAAACATGAATCTCAACGACTTTCATTTGTTGGAGCATGACTATGCTAATGCACCCCCACAAAATCCTATATTTAATATGAACCTCAACAATCATGTCCCTGTTCTTCATTTGTTTGAGCATAACTATGCTAATGCACCACCTCAAAATGCTAATTTAAATGCGGATCTCAATAATATTGCCCATCGACTTCCTCGATTGCAAAATGATGTTGATGTTGCTGGTGCACAAAGGAGGGCTGAGCATGCTTTACGTGAAAGGGCAAGGGCGGCCAATTTAACTTATGAACAAGCTCAACAACGTAGGGAGCAAGATGCAGTATGGCACAACCAAAGACGTGCTAATGAAAATGTTCATGAAGCTAATGCTCGCCAACAGGTAGATGCACAACGTCATCGTGCGAATAGAGAAAATGAATTACCGCAGCAAGCAGCAGTAAGGCGTAGGGCAGAATTATTGCGTCATCGAGCTAGGGTTCCACGTTTCTTAAATTTAGCCAGAATTAACAATGTCCTCCTACACATTCTGCAGGTGAGTTTAATACTGTATGTGAGCATTGTGGAGCTATCAAATTTAATAATGAAAATCATTTTAAGTGTTGTCACAATGGCAAAGTGGCCCTGCCTGCTATATTACAATTTCCTGCTGAAATACGTGAATTGTTAAGCAACAACTCTGCCCAAGCTAAACAGTTTCGTAAGTATATCAGAGTATACAATAATGCATTTAGTTTTGCTTCTTTGTCAGCAAACATTCCACCACCACCAGGTCATGGACCCCCCTGTTTTAGAATATGTGGTCAATTATTTCACAGGTATGGTGCTTTATTACCTGCTCAGAATGAAGTACCTAATTTTAGCCAATTGTATATTGTAGAGGCTGCAGCTGCCTGCGTATTGAGAATCCGACACATGCTCATTGTAATCGTGAAACAATGCAGATAATTCAAGATGTTCTTAACAGGGATTCTCCATATGCTGCAGCTTATAGAAATATGGCTGAAGTGGAACGTGAAGAAACAGCCAGAGCAGCAGCAGAAAACAGACAGCCTTCCGTTGTAAGTATGGTAATGCGCGAGGGTAATGATCGCAGAAGGTATAATGCACCCTTGCATCAGGAAGTTGCTGCCATCTTTGTTGGTAATGATGGAGCACCTCCTGCTGCAAGAGATATTGTTGTTTATCCACGTAATCAACCTTTGCGGCAAATCCCTCATATATCATGCAATATTGATCCTATGATGTATCCTATTTTATTTCCACGTGGTGACCTTGGTTGGGACCAAAACATGGCCCACGTCAGGGAGCATGCAACTGGAGTAAGAAATAGGCTAACCCAGTTGGAATATTATATTTACCGCATTGCTATTAGGTGAGAATTTTCTGCCCTTCATCTAGCAGGCAAATTGTTTCAGCAATTTTTAGTAGATGCATATGTTGAAAGTTGAAGGCCAACGGCTTGCATTTATTAGACGAAATCAAAATCAGCTTCGAGCAGAGTCCTACCAAGGACTTCTGGATTACCTCCAAAATGCTGCAGATCAACGTAACTTACAGACAGGTAATGTTGTTGTCTTGCCTTCTACCTTTTCCGGCTCACCCCGCAACATGCATCAGTTGTATCTTGATGCAATGGCATTGGTTTCAAAAAAAGGTAAGCCAGATTTGTTCTTGACTTTTACATGCAATCCAAAATGGCCAGAAATTGTTACTAATTTGTTACCTGGTCAATCTGCTTTCTGCTTGTCTCTTTAATAATAGCCGTATTCTGTCTGTGTGTCCGCGAGAGCCGCGTCCTGTAACGGAAACACGAAATTTTTAAAATACGCACCAATATCAAATGCGATATATTTTTATTGACTTTGTTTTGACCGCTCGCGCGTGGAACACCAATCACAACGCCTGATTCTTTAAAAAAAAAACAAGATTCTCGCGACCAGAAAGAATCCAAGTTCTTCGCGGAACGAAGGCCATTTTGATAATGGTCGTGTTTGTGGTCAGTGTGTGAGGTTTGTAGGCCTGTTTGACTTTTTTATCTTCTAAAAGCCTTATATATTTGTAATATTTGTTTTCTGTTTGTTTTCAATGTTAGGATAAATATATTGTCACGTTTTTTAGCCACGTACAGATCTTAAACGCACCAGTTTTAGGATGTTTGGCTAGGAACGAAGATTAGCTAGCTATAGCTACTAGCTAGCTAGAGCCTCACTTATTGCTATTCTGTATGGTATAAGAGCTTTTTATCCTAGCCAACATTTATTTTTATGTTGAGGCTGTGGCTATTTAGCTAGCTCCTTAAAAAGTGAAAGTATAAAAATGCAGTTTGGCTACAACAATATTCTTAAGCAATATATAATTTTTATGCTAAATGCAGTTAGCTAGCTAGGTATAGCTACATATTTTATTATTTTTCTGCAAACTTTTTCTGCAAATGAAATGGCTGAGCGATTGTTTTGGCTGGACGAGTAACGACAGGCTGTTCCCTGTGTTTTTATTTAAACCGAAGTTGCAATGAACATTTTTGGAAAAGGGTAATACGCCTTATGCGCCTGTTCAACTGTGTTTAACTGTACTAAGCGGTTAGCCCAGTGTTAAAAACATACTGTTTTTTGTAAAAGGCTGTTACGCCTATGGGCATGTGCAACACCGTTTACCTGTATATACTAAGGTCAGCCCACCACTGTGACAATTAATTTTTAAAATTTCTTGGGAATCACGCCTGGACTAACCCCTCAGCCCTGTGTCTGCGAGAAAGTTTTTTTCAAAAGGGTATTATTCCTATACGCTGTACAACACGGTTTAACTGTGAAAGTTTTTTTTTGAAAAATATGTTACAGTCGCACACTATAATGGTGCATGCGCTTCAAATGATTAACGACATACTGTATACCTGTACTAAAGCGCTCCACCTGATCGTGTGGGACAGTTTACGGCTCTTATTAAGCGCTCCACAGAGTGTTCAATGCCGGATCACACCTTTACTTGTGGCTTAACCCGGCGTTTCGACGCCGGGTTTCCCGGCTAGTCTCTTTAATAATAGCCGTATTCTGTCTGTGTGTCCGCGAGAGCCGCGTCCCGTAACGGAAACACGAAATTTTTAAAATACGCACCAATATCAAATGCGATATATTTTTATTGACTTTGTTTTGACCGCTCGCGCGTGGAACACCATTCACAACGCCTGATTCTTTAAAAAAAAAACAAGATTTTCGCGACCAGAAAGAATCCAAGATCTTCGCGGAACGAAGGCCATTTTGATAATGGTCGTGTTTGTGGTCAGTGTGTGAGGTTTGTAGGCCTGTTTGACTTTTTTATCTTCTAAAAGCCTTATATATTTGTAATATTTGTTTTCTGTTTGTTTTCAATGTTAGGATAAATATATTGTCACGTTTTTTAGCCACGTACAGATCTTAAACGCACCAGTTTTAGGATGTTTGGCTAGGAACGAAGATTAGCTAGCTATAGCTACTAGCTAGCTAGAGCCTCACTTATTGCTATTCTGTATGGTATAAGAGCTTTTTATCCTAGCCAACATTTATTTTTATGTTGAGGCTGTGGCTATTTAGCTAGCTCCTTAAAAAGTGAAAGTATAAAAATGCAGTTTGGCTACAACAATATTCTTAAGCAATATATAATTTTTATGCTAAATGCAGTTAGCTAGCTAGGTATAGCTACATATTTTATTATTTTTCTGCAAACTTTTTCTGCAAATGAAATGGCTGAGCGATTGTTTTGGCTGGACGAGTAACGACAGGCTGTTCCCTGTGTTTTTATTTAAACCGAAGTTGCAATGAACATTTTTGGAAAAGGGTAATACGCCTTATGCGCCTGTTCAACTGTGTTTAACTGTACTAAGCGGTTAGCCCAGTGTTAAAAACAGACTGTTTTTTGTAAAAGGCTGTTACGCCTATGGGCATGTGCAACACCGTTTACCTGTATATACTAAGGTCAGCCCACCACTGTGACAATTAATTTTTAAACTTTCTTGGGAATCACGCCTGGACTAACCCCTCAGCCCTGTGTCTGCGAGAAAGTTTTTTTCAAAAGGGTATTATTCCTATACGCTGTACAACACGGTTTAACTGTGAAAGTTTTTTTTTGAAAAATATGTTACAGTCGCACACTATAATGGTGTATGCGCTTCAAATGATTAACGACATACTGTATACCTGTACTAAAGTGCTCCACCTGATCGTGTGGGACAGTTTACTGCTCTTATTAAGCGCTCCACAGAGTGTTCAATGCCGGATCACACCTTTACTTTACAAAATTAGACAAATGAAATGAAGTTTAATTAAAATAATAATTTAGCTCTGATCTAAGTATTCAAGTGAGATTCGGCTTCCGTAAATTTCCTGCTTTAAAGACCCATTGTGAAGGCCAAAATAGTGAATAATAGTGCTAAAGGTGTTAGGGGAGTGGTGGTGGGCACTTGAATACTTAGATCAGAGCTAAATTATTATTTTAATTAAACTTCATTTCATTTGTCTAATTTTGTAAATAATAATTTAGCCTCTGATCGTAAGTATTCAAATGAGATTTCAAAGCCACCTATTTTGGATTCAACAAACAGTTTAGGAAAAACTGGGCAAGGACCAGTATATGATTAAACAGAACTACATATTTATGGTTTGTCTGTTATGACTCCTGGCAATGCCACATTGTACCATAACGGTACATGTCTATTACATATATATATACAAAATCTAACGCAAGCAAATGTGTTCATAAACATTTAAGAAGTTCGTTCCCAAAGTTCTTGCTTATGGGCAATTTGTAATGTTTTGCAAACGTGCTAGTGCCTCTCCAGCCTGCCGCCTTTGCGATTGTCTTCATAGGTACGCCTATGTTCTCTGCCTTGCTGGTAGACGCACTTCTTGTAGAATGGGTGCTGAACGTCTTAATATCGATGCCAGCCAAGCCTAAGAAAGTTTTAACGTACTTTGCAATGGTGGTGATTCCGATAGGTTTATGGGGATATGCATAGGAGAGAAGTAGTTCCCTTGGTTGGTTTTCGAGGTTCTCTCGTATAAGGTCTGTCCTCCTCAGGTATTCATCTAGGCAGTGGACTATACATATCCGGTTATCGAGGTGGTACTTCTCGAATTGCAGAGGTTCCTGATGTTTGCCTGGTTTTGTTGTCTTCATGATTGTAGAGATGTAGAAAGTGTACATATCTGAAGATCGATGAAAAAGTTAACCTTTAGGGCACCTATTGTCTGGGCTCTCTGGCCACTCAGGAGGCACAACAAGGTGGCTAGTTTTTTCGTTAGTAACTCTAACTCCAGGTGCTGGTTACCAGGCAAGGTTGTCATATAGTTTAATATTACATCAGGGTCATATATCACAGTGTGTTTTGGTAGGGAAGGACGTAGCTTGAAAACTCCCTTGATAAGTCTGCTAACGTCCTCGTTCTTACCAAAGCTTGTTCCTGCATCCTTTGGTAATACAGCTGACAGGGCTGACCTTGCCGCTGCGATGTAACCATAACTTGCCTTTTCTACGTGGAAAAGGAAAGCAAGGAAGTCCATACCTTGTTTATGACTAGCCCCATAAGGTTCTGGGATTTTTTCACTTTTACAAAACTTCAGCCATTTCCTTAAATAGTTCAGAATCCCCTGTGAACCATGGTTGGTTAGGCCAGTCCGGAACTACCAGGATACCTACTGCCTTATCACTATGGATCTTTTGAATTACCTGGGGAAGGCAGGCGAAGGGTGGAAAGGCATAAAACGAGATATTGTGCCAATCCTCAGTAAACGAGTTTACTCCGATGCAGTTGGGATCAGGTCGATATGAGAAGAAGGCAGGTAACTGCGTGTTTATTCTACTCGCGAAGAGGTCTGTTTCTGGACGGAAGTCCAGTTCGTTCAGCGCATAGCGGAATGTTGATTTGTTTAACATCCATTCTGTTCTTGTCTCCTGTTGTCGCGACTCTCTGTCTGCTTCTACGTTAAGAATGCCAGGGAGATGTGTAGCGACTATCCAATTATTTTTGCTTATTGCCCATTCCCAAATGCTATGTGTAATCTTATCCATTGGGATAGATTTTACGCCACCCATTTTGTTTACACAGGCTACTGCTGAAGTGTTATCCATCTTTAGCAATATGTTAGTGTTTGCAGTATGGTTGCAAAGAGCCTGTAGTCCAAAGAATGCTGCCATTAGTTCTAGGACATTTATGTGGTGTTCCTGCTCCAGAGATGAAAACTCACCCCCTGTGTGGGTTTGTGTCATTGACGCTCCCCAACCTCTTGTTGAGGCATCCGTGGATATAATGATCTGAGGGTTGCCGCGAACTATTGGGGCTATGCTACCCCATAAATTATTCTTCCACCAAGATATGTCACCCATGGCAGTAGGGGTTAATGTGATCTGCACATCAAAGTTGCCGGCGCTCTTTTTTTTTTTTTTTTAAGGACTCAATTTTTAGTCTTTCGGTAGATCTGTAGTAGAGTCTACCGTGTGGTACCCCAATAAGGCTGCTGGTAAACTTACCAATTAATCGCGCTAGAGTTCTTATTGTTATCTTCTCTCTCTGTGTCACTGCTTGACACAGATCGATTATGGCTGCCTTCTTTTTGGGGGTGAGAGCGACGGTCATATTTACTGTATCGATGATGAATCCAAGGAATTCCAAAACTTGTTTTGGTTCGAACTCGGATTTGTCTGGGTGGACCGTAAATCCCATTGAATCTAACAAAACAACGGTTTTGTGTACGTTATTGCAGCACTGTTGTTTACTGACGTTCATAGTGATCAAGTCGTCAATGTAGTCAGCAATGGTGACCTGTTCCTTCCTTAATTTAGATAAGGGTGGTTTCATTATCTTGGTGAATTTACGAGGTCCTTCTGTATAGCCAAAGGGGAGTACCAGGAACACGTATACCTTACCCTCAAGTTCGAATTTTAGGAGCTTCTGGCTTTCTTTGTGTATTGGTATGCTACAGTATGCATCCTTGATATCAAGTTTTGCCAGATACATGTCCTTTTGGATTAATCGAAGAATGGACGTTAAGGTTTGCATCTTAAACTTTCTTTTCTCAATGTGTACATTGAGTTTTTTGAGGTTTAGGATGAGCCTGAACCCACCGTCTGATTTCTCGGTGACGAATATGGGTGAGATAAAGTCGCCTGGTTCGCGACTGCTTAACCTTATTACACCTTTCCCCAAAAGGCTTTGTATTTCTTCGTCAATGAAGAGTTTCTTTTTTCTATCTAGGGGGTATGTCCGATATGGGGTTTGGGGCATCTCGTTTACTGGAATTTGCAAACCAGACACTGTCTGGAGGATCTCCCTATCGGTAGTTATGTCTTTCCACTGATCAAAATGAAACCTGAGAGAACCGGGTTTAAAATATTTGACTTTTGACCTTAGAAAAGCTTTTAGGGTCTCAGTATCGCTTACCTCAGGGATTAATTTTTCCTGTTGGTGTGCTTGGAAAAGTTGCTGTTGTGGCTGCGGTACGGTTTCTTTGACTGGGATTGCCCATTGTGGTAGTTGGCCCTCTTTTGGGGCTTGTAAGAGGGCCCTTTGTTTGATGAAGGCTCGAATCTTCTTTTTTGGCCTCTTTCCAGGAGTGATTTGAGCTGGTTCTCCTTTTTCAGCTTCTCAAGCCTTTCGCAGACGGAGGAACCAAACAGCCATTCGGAATCCTCTTCCACTTCTGTAGCTAAGGCTACGTACTCTTTTGCCAAGGAAGGCTTAATTAAGTCTCGCCTGACCTGATTTAGCAGCTGGGAGGTCTTACCAGCGAGGGTCATGGCGTCCTTAAGGTCGTTTAACGGACCCTTTGTGTCTGCGTTGGCATCACCGGATTTCTCCACCAACGTAGATGAAGCTTTCAGAAGCATAGCAACCGACGCTGAGTGCATGTTTTGGATGTCCTGCATCTTAACGTCAGTGGACCTGTGAAAATTGGAAAGTGTTTTCCAAATTTCGGTGTTTGTTCTCTTTGGGAGTAGAAAGTTGCAGTTTGATGGAATTGCTGCCGTTTCTAACTTCCGCTTGAGAACATCACCCTTGAGCCTTTTTTGCCAAAACACTTTGGCAGCACATGCCACTGATGACGTGACTTCTGGTCCAGAGGCCTTGCTGTCCTCTTCATAGTCATCAGTGGACTGTTGCCAGTACTCTTGGGCTGGCTCTTTGGTACCCTTTTTAGAATGCTCTGGTGCTTCGTCTTTGGAAGAAGGCGATTCTGAGCGCGTGGATCTAAACCAGAGGTTTGAACCAGTGATAGATATTCTTTCTTCCTCCTGTTGGGTACTGGATTTGCTAGCCAGAGTTCCATCTGGAACATTGGGGCTAGGATTAAGACTAGACCGGGTCCCCTCTGGGACAATAGGGTCTGTCAGGTGGCTAAGTCTTGCCATAAAGGTGTTCATGCTGGCCAGTGTGTCGTGTATTCGACTTAGTTCGGCCTTTTGTCGCTCGGATACGATGGATACGACTTGGTCTACGATACCTGTGCAGTCCACGGGGATAGGAACAGGGTGTTCGGGGTCCTGTAAGGTGAAGTCATGGTCGCTATTTTTGCTGTGCTGTGGGAGCATGGGATCGTCGCTTTCTTGTTACATTATTCTTAAACCGAATAATTAGTAAAAAGAATACACACTAGAGGAATTATCCTAACCTAACACCAGCACTATAAACTCATTTAGTTTATATCACTTAGCTATGTATCAATACAAAAGATACCTAAACGTGTCTACTCGAGCACTTGGCACTTCGCGTCCGTTCACATTTGTTTACGAAATCGAAAGAGGAGATTTACGGAAGCCGAATCTCATTTGAATACTTACGATCAGAGGCTAAATTATTATTGTGGCTTAACCCGGCTAGTCTCTTTAATAATACCCGTCGTCTGTCTGTCTCTGCGCGGACCCCCCGCTGAGTTACACAATGATGTTACGGAAACACGAATATCAAATGCGATATACTTTTATTCGCTTTGTTGCGACGGGTAAATATAAAGGACGGGCGAACCCGTGAATTATTCCACGGGCAACGACTGGTCTATATTATAATACTCGTAAACGGTGTCCCGTAACGGAAGCACGAAATTTTTAAAATGCGCACGAATATCAAAGGCGATATATTTTTATCCACTTTGTTGCGACGGGTAAATTTAAAGGACGAGTGAACGCGACGGGCGACCCCGTGGATTTTTCCACGGGTTAACGACTATATTATAATGCCCGTATACATCTGTATGTCTGTCTGTCACGCAAAATGGTAGCTTGGCTTCGCAATACCGGGAAGCACGTAACGCGGTATAAAAACGACGGGCGAACCCGTGGATTTTCCACGGCTAACGACTAGTCTCTTTAATAATAGCCGTATTCCGTCTGTCTGTCTCTGCGCAACATGGCGGAGCAAGTAGCGAGACCCGCCGAAAATCCCCGCGGAATCGAATCCCCGGCAGACCCCGTTTTTTTACCGGCCTTGCTTTGCCGCTCATTGTAATAAACCAATCACGAGGCTCCATTTTCACTAATGACCAATCCAAGTGCTTCGCGGCCTCAACATGCCGACGGGAGGAAACATGCTACCCCTAAGGCCATTTTGGTTTGGAAGTGATGGTGTGAAGTTTGTAGGTTTCCTTTCAATCCTCCTTATTTCTTCTGAGTACTTTTTATCCTATAGGATTATTTAGTTTGTTTTCACATGTTAAGGTGAATATTTCATCACATTTTCTTAATCTTAAACAAACCAATTTTAAGTTTTTGGCTAGCTACACAACGTACATTTTGAGGCAGCTAGCTATAGCTATCTTTATTTATTCCTATTCTTTTAAAGTTTTTATTCAGTTTGGTATATTGTTCTTTATTTTTTTGTTGAAGTTGGGTCTACCTATCTAGCTCCTTTTAGCTCTACCTCAGGCTAAAAAGTGAAAGTAGCTAAATGCAGTTAGGCAGCTACCAATTTTATTACTGCTATGAAAGCTTATGCTGAAAAATAAAATTGCTGAGTATATATTTTTTTAACTGAACTTGATAACGACAGGCGGTTTCCTGATTTTTTTTAAACTGAAGTCGCGATAAAGTTTTTTTAAAAATGGTGTTATGCCTATACTCATGTGCGACACAGTCTAGCTGTACTAAGCGCTTAGTTCGGTGGTAACAACGGGCTGTTTCCTGTGTTTCTGTTTAACCGAAGTTGTGATAACGTTTTTTACAGAAAAAAAGTACACACTGTTTACCTATACTAAGCGCTCAGCTTAACATTTTTTTGAACTTTTCCCGGGAACATTCCCTGAAAAATAAAGAAGGTTGGCCAGCTGCTTTCGCTATGACGGGGTAACATTGAATTGTAATCTGGGTTTTTATTTTACCTAAGTTGTTGAAAGTTATTTTTTGAATAGTATATTACACCGGAAACACCATAAAGTTGTGTGCACTTCACTTGATTTTCTACACACTATATGGCTGTACTAAAGCGCTTTACCTGAATGTGTGGCACAGTTGACGGTTCTTATTAATCACTCAATCTGGTGTTGCTGGGTAACACAGCTACTTGTGGCTTAACCCGGCGTTTCAACAGAGTGTATTCTGTGTTTTGTAAACCAAAGCTTCAATAGTTTTTTTGAAATAGTGTTCAATGGCGGGTCACACCTTGACTTGTGGCTTACCCCGGCGTTTCAACGCCGGGTTTCCCGGCTAGTCTATAATAATAGCCGTCGTCTGTCTGTTCGTGCGTCTGTTTGTCTTTTTGTTACGGAAACACGAAATGCAATATTTAAAGGACGGGCGACCCCGTGGATTTTTCCGCGGGTTAACGTCTAGTCTCTATAATAATAGCCGTATTCCGTCTGTCTGTCTCTGCGCAACATGGCGGAGCGAGTAGCGAGACCCGCCGAAAATCCCCGCGGCCCTGCAGCTTTATTTCGAATCCCTGGCAGACCCCGTTTTTTTACCGGCCTTGCTTTGCCGCTCATTGCAATAAACCAATCACAAGGCTCCATTTTCACTAATGACCAATCCAAGTGCTTCGCGGCCTCAACATGTCGACGGGAGGAAACATGCTACCCCTACGAAGGCCATTTTGGTTTGGAAGTGATGGTGTGAAGTTTGTAGGTTTCCTTTCAATCCTCCTTATTTCTTATGAGTACTTTTTATCCTATAGGATTATTTAGTTTGTTTTCACATGTTAAGGTGAATATTTCATCACGTTTTCTAGCTACGTATAAATCTTAAACAAACCAATTTTAAGTTTTTGGCTAGCTAGAAAACGTACATTTTAAGGCAGCTAGCTATAGCTAGCTTTATTTATTCCTATACTTTTAAAGTTTTTATTCAGTTTGGTATATTATTATTTATTTTTATGTTGAAGTTGGGTCTACCTAGCTAGCTCCTCTTTTAGCTACATCCTGCTAAAAAGTGAAAGTAGCCAAATGCAGTTTGGCTGCAAGTGAAAGTAGCCAAATGCAGTTTGGCTGCAACACAATTCTTAACAATTCTTATGCTAAATGCAGTTGGCAGCGGCCACTTTTATTACTGATTTAAAAATTTATTATTCAAAATAAAGTTGCTGAGTAATTTTTTAAACTGAACCGGGTTAATGCCAGGCTGTTCACTGATTTCTTTCAAAACCGAAGCGATAAGGATTTTTGGAAAATGGTATTACCCCTATGCTCATGTATGACACGATTCACCTGTTAAGCGCTCAGCCTGGTGTTAACGACGGGCTGTTTCCTGTGTTTTTATTTAAACCGTTGTGATAAATTTTATTTGGAAAATTTTATTACGCCTGTTACTCATGTATGACACAATTTACATGTTAAGTGCTCCGCCTGGTGTTAATGACGTGCTTTTTCCGTGTTTTTATTTAATCCGTTGTGATAAAGTTTTTTTTACCTGCAATAAACATTCAACCTGGTGTTAACAACAGGGTGTTTTGTGTGTTTTTTATTTAAATTGAAGTTGCGATAAGTTTTTTTGGGAAAAGGCTATTATGGCTATAACGCATGTGTGACACCATATACCTGTACTAAGTGCTCAGTCCGGTGTCATGATTAATTTGTTAAGGTTTACTGAAACGTACTCCGCAAAATAAAATAATATTGACTATTTTCTTTTCTTATGACGGGGTAACAACAGGTTGTAAACTGTGTTTTTATTTTGGTTAAAGTTGCAGTAAAGTTATATATATACATATATTTTAAAAAGTACATTACAACCGAAACACTATAATGTTGTGTGAGCTTTACTCAATTCACGGCATATTCTGCATACCTGTACTAGAGCACTCAAATTATGGATTTTTATTAGTTTTTTTATGGGGTAACGACTGGATTTTTCCTGTGTTTTAAGTTAAACCGAAATTGCAGTAAAGTTTTTTATGAAAAGGGTATTATGCGTTCTCGGCCCACTGTCATGATTAAGTTTTGAACTTTTAAGGAAACTTATTCCGCAAAATAAAATAATATTGCCCGATTGTTTTTGCTATGGCGGAGTAACAACGGTTTGTAAACTGTTTTAATTCAGCTTTTGTTGCGGGAAATTATTTTTTTTTAAATATCTTACAGTCGCAACACTGCAATGGTGTGTGCCCTCCACTTGATTTACGACATACTGCATACCCGTACTAAAGCGCTCCACCTCACCGGGTTGCACAGTTTGCGGTTCTTATTAAGCGCTCCTCAAGGCGTTCAACAACAGTTACTTGTGGCTTAACCCGGCGTCGAAACGCCGGGTCTCCCGGCTAGTCTCTATTATAATAGCCGTATTCCGTCTGTCTGTCTCTGCGCGGACCCCCCGCTGAGTTAGGAAATGATGTTACGGAAACACGAATATCAAATGCAATACATTTTTATCCACTTTGCCGCGACGAGTAAATATGAAGGACGGGCGAACCCGTCGATTTTTTCACGGGCAACGACTAGTCTCTTTAATAATAGCCGTATTCCGTCTGTCTGTCTCTGCGCGGACCCCCCGCTGAGTTAGAAAATCATGTTATGGAAACACGAATATCAAATGCGATATATTTTTATCCACTTTGTTGCGGCGGGTTAATATAAAGGACGGGCGATCCCGTGGATTTTTCCACGGTCAACGACTAGTCTCTATTATAATAGCCGTATTCCGTCTGTCTGTCTCTGCGCGGACCCCCCGCTGAGTTAGAAAATGATGTTACGGAAACACGAATATCAAATGCGATATATTTTTATCCATTTTGCCGCGACGAGTTAATATAAAGGACGGGCGAACCCGTGGATTATTTCCCGGGTAACAACTAGTCTCTATTATAATAGCCGTATTCTGTCTGTCTGTCTCTGCGCGGACCCCCCGCTGAGTTATAAAATGATGTTACAGAAACACGAATATCAAATGCGATATATTTTTATCCACTTTGCCGCGACGGGTAAATTTAAAGGACGGGCGAACCCGTGGATTCTTCCACGGGCTAACGACTAGTCTCTATAATAATAGCCGTATTCCGTCTGTCTGTCTCTGCGCTGACCCCCCGCTGAGTTAGAAAATAATGTTACGGAAACACGAATATCAAATCCGATATATTTTTATCCACTTTGTTACGACGAGTAAATATAAAGGACGAGCGAACCCATGGATTTTTCCACGGGTAACGACTATTTATAATAATATGCTTTATGAAAAATATTAGGGTACGATATTGGGTTAAAAACAATCAGTCCATAAAAACAGAAATAGAAAATAATAACCAGTCTGATTAGAAATTTTAATATTGTTATACAAAAAAGCGTGTAATAGATTTCAAATTAAATACAGCGAGTTGATTTACTTTGTCTATGCCTCATGTTGGCTGCTATAAAAATGGAATGGCTGCTATAAAGATGGAAAATTTAAGACTTTAATGCACCCGGTCAATGACCAGGACGTTGTGTTTAGTATCTTGGTACTTTGCGCTCGCGAAGTGTTAATCCATGCGAAAGAAGTGTCCGCTGTCAGACTAGTCTCTATAATAATAGCCGTCGTCTGTCTGTCTGTTCAAAAGGGTTACCGATATTCCTTTGATCTTTCCGCGAATTTTTAGAAAACAGGGGGTTGTTTAATGGAAAACTTTATAATTAATTGAACTAAACTCAAGAAATTAATTTATTACCTTAATTAATTTAATTACTTTAATTTATTGCCATAAGTAAGAAAAGTAAATTTAGTGATAAAAATGAATGCATTATTTTAATACGCCATTTTTAATAATAATTACCCCCGTGACCTCAATCGCCGTTTTCGCTCAGAAGCTACAGAAAACAAATGGGACAGTTTACTGATAGTTTTACTGACTTTGTTTTGACCGCTCGCACATAATACACCAATCAAAACACTTGATTGTTTAAAAAACCAATCCAAGACTTTCGCGGCCTGGGCATGCCAACGAAGAAACATGAGGACCGAAACATGATGGCCATTTTTGTTTTTAAAGTAATGGTGGGTCAGTGCTGTTTGTAAGTCTGTTTCAATTTTTGTCTACTATAAGCTTTTTATTTTCGTAATATTGTTTTTTTGTATGTTCTAAAATGTTAATATAAATACATTGTCACGTTTTTAGTCACGTACAGATCTTAAACGCGCCAGTTTTTGATTTTTGGCTAGGAACGAAAATTTGTTTTTGGAAAAATTTTGGAGGCTAGCTAGCTAGAACCTTACTTATTACTATTCTGTATGGTATAACAGCTTTTATCCTTCCCACCATTTATTTTTGTGTTGAGACTGTAGCCATTTAGCTAGCTCCTATCTTTGGCTAAAAAGTGAGAGTATAAAAATGCAGTTTGGCTACAACAATATTCTTAAACAAAAAGTGTTATACTAAATGCAGTTAGCTAGGTACCTACATCTGTTTTTATTTTTTCCTGAAAACTTTTTGTGCAAATAAAATGACTGACAGATTATTTTAGCTGAACCGGTAATGACAGACTGTTCCCTGTGTTTTCATTAAAACCGAAGTTGCAATGAAGTTTTTTTGGAAATGGGGTATTACGCCTATACGCCTGTTCAACTCTGTTTTACTATACTAAGCGGTTAGCCCAGGGTTAACAACATACTGTTGTTTTTGGTAAAGGCTGTTACGCTTATACGCATGTACAACATGGTTTTCCTGTACTAAGGGGTCAACCCAATGTGACAATTCATTTTTAAACTTTCTCGGTAATCACGTCTGTACGAATGTGCAACAATGTTTACTTGGACTAACCGCTCAGCCCTGTTGTGTTTTTTTAAACAGAGTCTATGAGAAAGTTTTTTCCAAAGGCGTATTATTCCTATACGCCTGTGCAACACGGTTTAACTGTAGTAAGCGCTTGGCCCAGTGTCACGATAAATTTTTTAACTTTCACAAGAACTTATTCTGCAAAATAAAATAATACTGACTGATTGTTTTTGCTATGATGGGGTACCGACTGTTGTTTGTAAACTGTGTTTTTATTTCAGCTATCGTTGTGGGGAATGTTTTTTGAAAAATATGTTACAGTCGCAAGACTATAATGATGTATGCGCTTCACTTAATTTACGACATACTGTATACCTGTACTAAAGTGCTCCACCTGGTCGTGTGGCACAGTTTACGGCTCTTATTAAGCGCTCCACAGAGTGTTCAACGTCAGGTCACACCTTGACTTTGGCCTACCCTGGCGTTTTGACACCGGGGTAAGCCAAATGCGACACGCGTTTAAGTGGTATAAAAAGGATGTGCGGACCCGTGGATTTTTCCACGGGCCATCGACTAGTCTCTATTATAATAGCCGTATTTTGTCTGTCTCTGCGCAACATGGCGGAGCAAGTAGCGAGACATACGGAAAATCCCCCCGGCCCTGTAGCTTTATTTCGAATCCCCGGCAGACCCCGTTTTTTTACCGGCCTTGCTTTGCCGCTCATTGTAATAAACCAATCACGAGGCTCCATTTTCACTAATGACCAATCCAAGTGCTTCGCGGCCTCAACATGCCGACGGGAGGAAACATGCTACCCCTACGAAGGCCATTTTGGTTTAGAAGTGATGGTGTGAAGTTTGTAGGTTTCCTTTCCATCCTCCTTATTTCTTCTGACTACTTTTTATCCTATAGGATTATTTAGTTTGTTTTCACATGTTAAGGTGAATATTTCTTCACGTTTTCTAGCTACGTATAAATCTTAAATAAACCAATTTTAAGTTTTTGGCTAGCTACAAAACGTACATTTTGAGGCAGCTAGCTATAGCTAGCTTTATTTATTCCTATACTTTTAAAGTTTTTATTGAGTTTGGTATATTATTATTTATTTTTATGTTGAAGTTGGGTCTACCTAGCTAGCTCCTCTTTTAGCTACATCCTGCTAAATAGTGAAAGTAGCCAAATGCAGTTTGGCTGCAAGTGAAAGTAGCCAAATGCAGTTTGGCTGCAACACAATTCTTAACAATTCTTATGCTAAATGGAGTTGGCAGCGGCCACTTTTATTACTGATTTAAAAATTTATTATGCAAAATAAAATTGCTGAGTAATTTTTTAAACTGAACCGGGTTAATGCCAGCAGGCTGTTCACTGATTTCTTTTAAAACCAAAGCGATAAGGATTTTTGGAAAATGGTATTACCCCTATGCTCATGTATGACACGATTCACCTGTTAAGCGCTCAGCCTGGTGTTAACGACGGGCTGTTTCCTGTGTTTTTATTTAAACCGTTGTGATAAATTTTATTTGGAAAATTTTATTACGCCTGTTACTCATGTATGACACAATTTACATGTTAAGTGCTCATCCTGGTGTTAATTACGTGCTTTTTCCGTGTTTTTATTTAATCCGTTGTGATAAAGTTTTTTTACCTGCAATAAACATTCAACCTGGTGTTAACAACAGGGTGTTTTGTGTGTTTTTTATTTAAATTGAAGTTGCGATAAGTTTTTTTGGGAAAAGGCTATTATGGCTATAACGCATGTGTGACACCATTTACCTGTACTAAGTGCTCAGTCCGATGTCATGATTAATTTGTTAAGGTTTACTGAAACGTACTCCGCAAAATAAAATAAAATTGACCAATTGTTTTTCCTATGACGGGGTAACGAATGGTTGTAAATTGTGTTTTTATTTTGGCTAAAGTTACAGTAGAGTTATATTTTCAAAAATACACTACAGCCGAAACACTATAGTGTTGTGTGCGCTTTACTTGATTAACGACATACTGCGTACCTGTACTAAAGCGCTCCACCTGACCGTGTAGTACAGTTTACGGCTCTTATTAAGCGCTCCACATAGTGTTCAATGGCGGGTCACACCTTGACTTGTGGCTTACCCCGGCGTTTCGACGCCGGGTTTCCCGGCTAGTCTCTATTATAATAGCCGTATTCCGTCTGTCTGTCTCTGCGCGGACCCCCCGCTGAGTTAGAGAATGATGTTACGGAAACACGAATATCAAATGCGATATATTTTTATCCACTTTGTTACGACGGGTAAATATAAAGGACGGGCGAACCCGTGGATTTTTCCACGGGCAACGACTAGTCTATATAATAATAGCCGTATTTTGTGTGTTCAAAAGGGTTACCGATATTCCTTTGATCTTTCCGCAAATTTTTAGAACCCAGGGGGTTGCTTAATTGGAAATCTTATAATTTATCAAAATAAATTACAGAAATTAATTTATTTCCTTACATAATTTAATTAATTTAAATACGCCATTTTTAATAATAATTACCCCCGTGACTTCAATCGCCGTTTTCGCTCAGGAGCTACAGAAAACAAATGGGACAGTTTACTGATAGTTTTACTGACTTTGTTTTAACCGCTCGCACATAGTACACCAATCAAAACGCTTGATTGTTTGAAAAACCAATCCAAGACTTTCGCGGCCTAGTAACGCCGACGAAGAAACATGAGGACCGAAACATGATGGCCATTTTAGTTTTTAGAAGAAGGTCAGTTCAGTGCTGTTTGTAAGTCTGTTTCACATTTTTGTCTTCTATAAGCTTTTTATTTTCGTAACATTGGTTCTTTGTATGTTCTAAAATGTTGTCATGTTTTTAGTCACGTACAGATCTTAAACGCACCAGTTTTAGGATTTTTGGCTAGGAACGAATATTCTTTAGCTAATAGCCTTACCTTTTTACTAATTTTGTTTGATATAGGAGGTTTTTCTCCAACCCAACATTTATTTTTATATCGAGGATGTAGCCACTTAGCTAGCTCATATATTTACCTTAAAAGTGAGAGTATAAAAATTCAGTTTGGCTATCAATATGGCAATATTCTCAGCGATAAGTCTTATGCCAAATGCAGTTTAGCTAGGTGGCTACAACTTTAATTATTTTCCTTAAAACTTTTTTTGCAAATAAAATAGCTGAGCAATTGCTTTAGCTGGTGGGGTAACGACAGGCTGTTCCCTGTGTTGTCATTTTAACCGAAGTTAATAAAGTTTTTTTGGAGAAGGGGTACAGTTAAACATAGCAGATTGCATGAAAGCAAGATAAATATTCCAGCGATACTTAATTTATATTCCGCTACGATTTTTTAAAAGAACTTCGTAGAAATGTGTAAACACAGCTAAGAGTGCTTCAATTCTCAGCGGGCGGTGCGCATGCTTCGACTTCAGCGGTAGCGATGCATAAACGACTGGTCTGTGGCCTGCAAAATACGGGTTAAGACACGCACAACATGATAAGAAGCAGGAAATTTCGTCGGGGAAAAAAAGAAGAATTAAGGCACGGGGGAGCGGGTAAGTGACGATATTCGGTCAGATCGCATGTCACTTTTGGTCGCACAAGCCGAAACCAATACACTCCTCTCCTCCGGGACGAGTGTAATTACCCCCGTGATCTGAATCGTCCATTCGGCTCGGTATCCACAGAAAACAAATAGGACACTTTTACTGACAGTTTTATTACTTTATTTTGACCGTTCCCGCGTAGTATACCAATCAAAACGCCTAATTCTTTGAAACACCAATCCAAGATTTTTGCGCCCTGGAGATGCCAACGAAGGAACATGATGACGAAGGCCATTTTGGTTTTGAAAGTGGTCGTGGCGAGTGCTGGGTTTGAAGGTCTGTTTGACTTTATTTGTCTTCTAAAAGCTTTTTATTTTGTGATATTTGTTATCTTTATGTTCTTATAAATATATTTTCACGTTTTTTAGCCATCTTAAACGAGCCATCTTTCGAGGCGATTTTTGGCTAGGAACGAAGATTTTTTAGCATCATTCTACAGCCAGCTAGCTATAGCTACCCTTACTTATTACCATTCAGTTTGGTATAACAGCTTTTTAACATAACCAATATTTATTTTTATGTCGAAGTTGTGTTTATCTAGCTCTTCTTACCTACCTCTGGGTAAAAAGTGAATGCTAAATTAATGCAGTTAGGCAGCTACCACTTTTATTACTGTTATGAAAACTTATGCTGCAAAATAAAAAAGAGTATTTTTTTAACTGAACAGGATAACGGCTTTAACTTTCCTGAGTTTTTTTAAAAATGGTGTTACGCCTATACTCATGTGCGACACGGTTTACCTGTACTAAGCGCTTAGTACAGTGTTAACAACGGCTATTTCCTGTGTTTCTGTTTAACCGAAGTTGCAATAACGTTTTTTCCAGAAAAAGCTATTACACCTATATGGATAGGTCACATTGTTTACCTGTACTGAGCACTCAGCTTGGAGTAACATTTCTTTTGAACTTTCACCGGGAACATTCTCCAAAAAATAAAATTCTGGTGTTTAACGCCGAGTATGCTATGAAGGGGTAACAACGGGTTGTAAACTGTGCTAAAAGGGTATATATTAAACAAAAACACATGTCCAACACGGTTTACCTGTACGAAGTGCTCAATTCAGTGTTAACGACGGGCTGTTTCCTGTGATTCTGTTAAACTGAAGTTGCGATAAAGTTTTTTTTTTTTGGAAAAAGGTATTACACCTAAATGAATGCGCGACATTGTTTACCTATGCTAAGGTAAACAATTTCAGGCTGCCCGGAGCAACATTCATTTTTGAACTTTCACCAACATATGCATACCTGTACTAAAGCGATCCATCTGATCGTGTGGCACAGTTTACGGCTCTTATTAAGCGCTCCACAGAGTGTTGAAAACTCCGAGTCACATCTTGACTTGTGGCTTACCCTGGCGTTTCGACGCCGGGTTTCCCGGCTAGTACAAACAAATTATTCAAAAATAACTTATTGGTAATTAAACTACTAGAATCTATAAAAAGAAGCTAGACAATATTACAACACTAGTAAGAGGTTTAAATTATAGAACTATAAATAGAAACAAGTGTATAACAAAAATTAATGTATTAAAAAGGTTTTTCTGCATGTTACAAGGGAAGACGTGACCTACACGGCCTTTACAAACATTTCAAGGAGCTTCAATATCAATGCGAAAACTGTAGACTCAGGAAAGAGGTAGTTGTGAACAAAATATTTTTTAAAGTTATCTAATTTAAAAAAAACGTTTGTTATTCAAAACTTAGGTTTCAAGAGATAAAAGAAAGCACTGGTCTTTCTCGCTTTATTTTTTAAAGCCAGGAAAACAATAAAGGAAAGAAATGCTTTTAAAAGGGTATATCATGAAGTCTAGGTGAAATACGATCCTTGGGAATATAATTGATAGTATAAAACTTTATCAATCTATGTTTTATAAATACGTTATTCCAGTATTTCATATCTGGTCTTTCTTTCGAACGATAATAACACAACTCTTTGCTGTCATACTTGACTTGTTGAAGTAAGTATTGGTACTAAATGATTCAGATGGTTGGAGAGATATTAACTGAAGAGACCAGCAAACTTGATTCGATGATCTTGTACATTTTGCTGATGCGTTTTTAACATTTTATGAGAAAGTACTTGTTGTTTATCCTCGATCGTTTCGTGGCACACAGTACACATAAAACCAGTAAGAGGGACGATGAATTCTGGAAAGGCGAAAAGAGGAAATATCTCTTCAAACCTATCTATATAACGCAAAACCTATCCAGGCAAAAATTTTAGGAGTAAATGAAAGCAGACAGACAGACAAGATTACAAGACATAAAGTAAAAGCGACTTACTATCATCTGAATCATCAACAATAGAAGTAGGTGATTCATCCTCTTTCTGGTGAACACCTATTTCAGATTTCTCTAAATCAAGCAGTTTATTCTTAAAGTTTTCTAACTCATGCTCTAAGTCTCTATTGCGTTGTTTTATTTCAAGTAGTTGCGTTATTTGACTTTTACTAAAGTTATTTGCATTTGGAAGCTGTTCTGTAGAAGTTTCTGTATTTTCAGTGCATTTGTGCACATCTGTTTTCATGGTCACAGTATTTACCTCATTCTGTGTAATTAAAGACAAAACTGGCTCGCTATAGTTTTCTGTTTGTTTAACTTCATCCTCTTGAACCATGGTTTCTGTTACTTTTGCTTCGACTTGTCTTTTAAGACGTTCCTTAAATTCACAAGTATTAAGTTCAGTTTCTGAGATGGAAATTGTTGAAAAGTCATTTTTGTTACTTATTTCTTTTGCATTGTTTTCATATCTTCGTATTTCTTCAGCAGTATCTCCTGAAACTACATCAATCATATCATTAACACATTCTTTACCAGCTGTACTAGTCTGTTGATGTCCAAAAACCTGATGCGTAGTTTCTTTGCATGGCTCTTCTATAATAGTGTCTTGTTTAAACGGTGAAGTTATCGCCTTGTTTTGTTTATTAGGAGATATTCGTTCTGTATGTTGCTCACACAACATTTTCGGTTTCTTATCCTTTTCAAGCTGATTTTTATCTGATTTCTTCACGTCATCTTTGTGTGTATGCCAATAATTTGTTGCATGTATTTTCGTAACTTCCATTAGATGGTTAGCCTTCATAGAGAAAATTTAATTTAATTTAACCGATAGATAGGATATCTTAAAGATTTCTATGGAAACCAATAAATAAAAGTTTATTGATTGGTTCAAAAGATATTCAATTTTAGTTAAAGCAGAGAAGTTCCATGCTCCAAGTCTGCAAATAAAATCGTGAAGCTAGACTGCAAAAGGTTTTTAGAAAAAATGGAATAACTTTGGTTGAGAACACGTTTGTCAATTCAACTTATACGAACCTCTTTGTCCTGTTTGGGAGGTTCTAGAAAACCATTTAGAATTAACGGTGGCGTAATATTAACTTTTTTCTATATTCTTTTTTTGTGATGTAGAAATTTTTGTTCGCCATAAGTAGCATGGATTGGGCGAATCGAAAAAACACTTTACAATTTCACTTGTAGCACAGAAGATTCTAGCGAGCATCCCACACACCAACTCCAGATGTTTTTCGGTGCTTTTCTGCTTAGCAGGCTCAGCTTCCCTGCTCCTAATACTCTATGCAGTTTGTGCTATACTAGGCATTAAGGAACATTTTTAAGGGTGAACTTTCAGAGGCCGTTCCAGCATTAGAACAACGCAATTAGGCAGAAAGACGGCCCACCTTCTCGCTGATCTGTGGCCTCACGGTCTGTCCATCGCAAAACAGTTATAATAAAGGTCTGACCTGATATTTATGCAAAACATTACTTGTGGTGCCACTCGTGGAATCGGAACGCAAAGTCACTCAAAAACATTTAAACACGCAAATACTCAATTCTTTTAAATTTTTAATATTTTGCTATACGATTTTGTGTATTAAAAACGAGGAATTAAAAAATAAAGCTATTCCGTGTTTATGAATAATTTATTACTTGAAAAACTATCAATAATAGAAACTTATTCATTTTTATTTCTATAATATTTTCAAATATCAACCGTAGAAGAGACGAAATTTATTGAATAAACGAATAAGCAACGGGATACTTCAATTTTATGTACAAACATGAGTGTTTACTCTCTTTTAACCTCTTAATAATGCCATCCCAAGCCTCAACCACAACCACACTAGTCTTCTCGTCAATTATTTTAACATCTGAACGTTGATGATTATTAAAATAAAAAAGCATCTTTTGTTGTCGTCTAATATTTCTTAGTATTGCCGAATAAATCTGAGTTAACAACAACAAAGAATGTAATCTATCCAGCAACGGTTATCTCCTCTTATCCAACCGTTCATCTGCAATAACGTCATCTACAATAAACAGCACCTAACAACCTCCCAGTTCCCTACTAAAAACCCAATAACTTCAAACAACCTATCACCAGGCTCAATCAAAAATACACAATCATCAGTCCACAACCACGTTCTTTCCACAAAGTCTTCCTTCCGCCCATTTCCATGCTCCTGCAAGCGACCACAAGCAATGTTTCTTCACCTCTTCACACTGATGATGACTTTTAAGACCCGAACTATACAATTGATTCGAATGACCCTCTACCGTCACACTCACCTTACTAATTATAGGATTATAAAAATTCTCACTACCATACCTATTTTCATACTCAAACAAAATCAATACCCTCTAACGATCTAGAGGGTATATTAAACCGAAATTCCAAACACTATCAGCCTTATCGACAGCCACCGTCCTGTGTGTCAACACCCTGTTATACAAAACAGCAGTATCCGCATAATTCCTCCTAACCTCATTCGCCAAAGTCTTATCATTAACGTCATGCTCCAAAGTTATTCCATCAATCGTATACGGAGCATTATTATCCATACTCGTAATAACACTCCCATAATCGTTAAACGTCAACTCGTAAGTCAACCTCTCCGATAATCCAGATTGATGGAAGGGCATAGTACCCTCAAGCAACTCAAAATCTAATAGAATACAAAATTTACCCACCCTTTGCACCCACCCTCAACTTTCTTAAATTCTCACTACAAATACCCAGGCGAATATTGCCTCCCCACTGTCCACTTGTCATCCACAAATCCTGCCAACACATCAACTTATCAAAATCATCAATAGACACAAGTTTATAGTACTCTATCTTAACGACAACTTGCTTAACAACCGCCCTACCCAAATAATTAACAACAGTTGTATCACCATCCATGATCTTAAGTTTAACATTGAACGAAAATCCCGACGTAACTGGAACAACAACACCATCACTAGACAAATTAGGAAATCTAAGTGTCAAAAGTTGATTCTGGTCAATTGTGCTCGGATCATTAGTGACTGATATATGGTGCATCAAGCCTTTAATTACACGTGGTCTTCTAATACTTCTTGTGAGCAATAACTTATTCCCATACATATTTTATTCACATAGGTGTTTTCCTAAAGTGCAAAACAACTTCAATAGGATAATTCGTGAAAGTTTTACCATCAACAATACTAACATTCGGAGAATGAATACACACCCACAACAACCTCTTATACAAAATATTTCTAGGTTCCATATTCACAACGCTTCAATACCGAATCGTCTTCCCACTGACATGCCAAATATATAAATCCCTACACTTAGCTCCATCAACTATATTATCACAACTATTTAACTCTTTCAATCTAAACGACAAAGATCTAAGGCCTTCAAAAGTATCAAGTTTCAAAATCATTTGCCTCAAATATTTAGGCATAACAACGTCATCACTAATACTAACCTTTCCATTTTGTTCGGTAAACGTATAAAACCCCGCCTTCAAAATCTTCTCTTTATCACAAGACGAAACCATCTTGTCCACAAGAACATTATAAGACGAAGAAATAAAACTTGCACTAACCAACCCTACTAACAACACCAAACTCACAAGTCTTACTAATATCCGTAATCCTCATATACATTTACCTCCTCCACAAATAATATCCCAATAATCCAATCACACCAGCAACAAATGCGATCTCTCCAATCTTTTGTTTCTCATTAGGTACGTAATAGTCACTCAGTTTCGTCTCATTAAACTACAACAACCTAACCCCTAACCTGATAATCATCCCTGACCTTTCTATTCCTCCTCAATGTCTAATTACATCAATCCTCTGAGCCCTCTCCTTATTAATTATATCCAGTCTCTACAAAGTCTTATCATGTCTATTTCTCTCTTCATCAGTACCACCAAGCATTCTAGCAATCACACCATCACCACTAAAAGCAGCAGCATTAACCACAGCAGAACCAACCATCATCGCTAGCACTCGCCATTTCCTTAGAACCAAAAACAATCCAATCCCACAATCAACCGACAAAACCAATGCAGTCTTCTCTTCTTCATGTTCCTCGAGTGGTTTGCTTACTTCGGAAATATGATGGAATGGTTACTCT
The DNA here is from genome assembly GCF_029227915.1 of Hydractinia symbiolongicarpus. Taxonomy (NCBI): domain Eukaryota; kingdom Metazoa; phylum Cnidaria; class Hydrozoa; order Anthoathecata; family Hydractiniidae; genus Hydractinia; species Hydractinia symbiolongicarpus. The sequence continues at coordinate 14,984,102 of NC_079878.1, forward strand.
TAGATACACGTTTAGCAGGTACACGTTTAGTGGATACATGATTACTATTAACCTCAATATTAGTCTCCCCAATCCTCATAGTAGGCTCTGCAAGCTTAGTGCTATAATGCTAACCCTTATAGCCAAGCCTGACCAACATATCCAACGACAACATATTCGCTCCATAAGCCACGGGAAAATCAACTTAACTTCTGGCATAATTCAACAAACTTTCATATCTACTAATATCACCATCAATATCAACGGCTCTTACAACGATAACCTCAAGTTTTTGAAGATACCCCCTCCGTGCTATCGGATGAAAAATACTCCTCTTCACACCAATCTGACTAACGATCAACAAATAACGATATTCCATCACACTTTCAGAAATTAATGGCAAAGCTTTCTTATTAAACCCCTACTTCTATCAATTATCCACCTTGAATAAATAAATTATTCAACCAATCACCACTACCACTCCTATTCCAAATTTACCCGATCAAACATTATAATACTGAGAAAAACCACTTTCACCGGGTAACATCACCCGAAGAGTGTGTAATATCCTCCTGACATGATAATAAACATGAAACCTATAAACACCCTTTAACATCCCACCACCTCTATGTTAATGATCGGTAGAAATACCTAAACACGTAAAAGCACGATAAATAGCAAACCCAAGTTGAACAGCCCAATAACCAAAATACTTAACACTTCCCCACAACTTCAAATCCTCACTGCTTTCAATAAGGCCATTAGGATGACTGGTACGTGAAATATCGGAACTATAATGAGTACACACGTTGGAAAACACGATATCAAAAAAGTCCGTTGACGTCACATACATCCGATGCTTATGTAGGTTCTATACACTTAACGGATAATCACCAATTCTATAATCCCTTCCTTTTTTCAATCAGATAACTTACACCTGGCCTAAACTTATAAATATTAATTTTGTTGTAATATATAATAAAACTATTCCACCCACACCAGCAAGCGTTGTCCTTAAAGGTAATTAACTCCTGTATGTACGGAGGTGTGGCACCCGATATCAGCAGCAAATATCTGAAAATCATAAGGCAGAACCACATTTTTTCAAAATTACCCAGAGTTCCTCAACGTTGTCCGTCATTTTGGCTAGCGCTGAAACTTGTGACTGAGACAGGGTTGGAAGCTCAGGGATCGTGGCTTGAAACTAAAGACATGCAAAGAAATGCCATGAATAGTACAAGGGAAGGAAGAGGAATTCTTAAGTAATTTTTTTTCATTGGATTTACAAGAATTTGAGGTACCCCACAATGAGAAGTAAAGAACAGAAACGCCTTTCCAATGTCTTATGATGACGGATGGTCACATCTGGATAATATTTATTTTGTGATTTTAAGCTACCTAGCCAGTACTATGCCAGCACTCCAGGGCACATTTGTTATTAAATAATTATAAGTGATAAAGTACAAGAGCTAAATATATTACTTAAGTGTAGCTAGCTGCACAAAAGATTTTTCAAGGCATTCTGTCATTTTAAATAAAAATAGCTAGGCAGTTATTTGGACCTCCCATAGCATTCAAGACTTGAGTATATAGCTAGTTAGGTATGCAAGACATTACATGTTGGTAAACATGTTTCCACGACAAACTGAAACCTATATTTCATAAATAAATTATGTAGATTTTCAGTTTTCTTTTATGAAATAACAAAATTTGGGAAAGTATAGCCAGAAGTAATATTCGCTTGAAGTGGGAAGACCTACTCGTCAGGTTAAGACTTAGTAAAGTGTAAACTGTTTCACATGGAGGACACTTAGTGTAATGTGTCACAAATCCAGTGGAGCACTTATAGCATTAAGAATATCTTTTTCATAAACCAACATTCACAGGACTAATGATAAAGATAAGCCTATTGTTACTTCTGCAAAGCAAATACAGTTGTTTAGCATTTTTCATTTTGCATAAAAATTTCCTGTGGATATTCAAAAATTAATTGTGAGTGGCAGCAGACTGGGCGATTAGTGCAAAGTAAACGTGTTGCAGATCCAGTTGGACAAAAAAATAACTTTCTAACCACTTTGTATTTATATGGCATAAAATTTAGATTATGTATTTAGCACTGTGCTTTAGAAGCACATTCCCACTTTCTCTGAGCTGGATAAGGTATTTGGTCCTAAACCTGGGACACATTTTATCTGTTTAAATTATTTATAAACCTGAAAATCACTTAGAATGTTTTCTGTACACATGGCTTGTCAAAATTGATATGTTGTCAAAAAAAGTTTATCGGCGTCTCCAAAAATGGGCAAAATTAAGAACTCAGAAACTACGATAGTAGTAAAAAAAAATTTGGGGTTCATTTCATCAAACTGGTTTAAAAAAAGTAATACTAAGTTTCAAGTCATTATTTCAATTTTTACTGAAGTAATAGGACTTTTACTTAGTATAGTTTTAGCATAGTTTTTCAAACTGCTGACACCAAAATGACTGCAGGGAATAATCGGTTTGAAAATATTTATAATATTTTAATAACAAACTTTTTCTCTTGATGTGTTTTTATTTTCCTGCAAAAGTTCTTGCATAGCTTATGTATTAACATTAGGATAAGAACGAAAAAGTTACTGTGAGACATGGGTTTTAAACTTAAAAATTTCCATCGAGAAATTTGAAAACTAATGAATGACAAAATCGCAAAAGTTTATCTTCAAATTTTTAATTTTTGTTAATGTAAAAGTAATCCACATGAAAAAAGTTTCTGATGCTTTTTATGAAGAAATCTTCCATATTAGCCATATGGGGTAACTTGATGAACAATGCATTTTCCTGCAGGTGTTCTAAAATATGTGTAGTATAATCTTAAAAAATGTGATGTAATTTTCCTCTTTAAGTTTTGACTTTTAACCCAGCTAAAAAGCTCATCCTTGTCCTTTCATGCTTAGTCTAGCTAGCTATAGCGAAAAAGTTTAATATTAAAACTTGACTTATTTTACTGAGTATTAAGTAATAAATGCTAGTTTAATCCTAAATGTAACTATAGTAGCTAAGCTACCTGTAAGAACAACATCAAACAACATCGAGGTTGTTCTCTTTTGTAAACAAACCCATTGGTATTTTTGTAATAAGTACCAAATTTTATGTGTTTATTTCATGCGCTTATGAGTGTAACCAAAGTGCCCTGTACGTACGTCCTAAAAATTTATGTCGTTGGCTCACTCTTTACGAATGACACCCCGTAACAAAGGAAAACCATGCTTTGCTATTTACCGTAACTTATACCGAGATTTGGTTGTTATATATATCAGAATTAATTGTCTTTAAATGATCAACAACAAACTTTACGGTTATTTTTCCCAATAAGACCAGGAAGTACATCCAATGCCTTCTCCCCAAGTTTAGCCAACAACCTTGATAGAGATTTTATTTGTTTCTTCATCCATTCACCTGCACCCTTAAGCTCGGTTCCCAGTGTGGTTTAAGTGTGTTTTTAAGTATGTTTTAAATACGATTTTAAAGTTAAAGCATAATGTGAACGTGTTCGTGTTTTAAATTTTTTGGCATAAAACCTGTTTAAACCACAGATAAAATAAAACCTTAGATCAAAAAATTTTGATATTGTGGTTTAAAGTTCAAAGGCGCCGACAAATGCCGAAGGAGTTTTCAACGATTTTAGGGCACATTTTGCGCATTTTCACGTTAAGACAAAAAACAGAATAAAAAATGGCAGAAAAAAAACTAAGTTTGGGACAGAAAGAGAATCTTAGCGAATATCCAGTGATTTTTGATAAATCACACAAAGGCTACCAAGAGAGAAACGCTACATGTTTTTGCTTTTAAAACACAGTGGGAATGCTCGGGTTTTATTTTAATTTTTAAAACACATTTAAAATCTTTTAGGTTTGATATTTAAACCCAAGTTAAACCACAGTGGGAACCAAGCTTAACCACCACCACTACTACCACCAATATTATCACTACTACCACCAATATTATCACCACCACCACTAATACCACCCTCCACAGCCAATATAATAGTACTAACTCTCACACCGATAGCTGTAAGTATAGAAGCAATAGTAACCCCCTGCCCCCTAGGCAACGTCTTTACCCTTTCCTTCAACGACACATCACCATTCATAAATTGCTTAAACGACTCCTTAATCTTCACAAACTCACTAGACAACTTACCCTTTAAGATTAAAATTTGTTCCTTACGCATACCAAAATTTTCCTTCAGCTCCACAATCCTATCCTCAACTTTCTTCCTCTGCTTTACATATTCATCACTCAACTCATCACTCTCCCCAATAATAAAATCATTGTTTCTCATACTCCTGATCCAAATGAACCTTTGTCATATCATGTTTTGCTGTAGCAGTCTTCAATGCACCCCTAATATCCCGCAATGATTTATCGAGACCCACTATCTTCCCAAACTCAAGTCTCTGTCCATCCTTATTAACTGTCTCGACCACTTCAACTTATCTACCTTTCAACCAACTCATTACCATCCAACTTCTCTAATTCACTGTTATTTGGCATTTTATTCGCTAACTCCTCCGACTCATGTTCTTCCAATAAGTATTGGTTCAATTTTTTCCTCGATTCAAACCACTTATCAACATCATCGGATGGAAAGCCAGATTTCTTAATCGTCCTCTACCCAAACGTTCCAACAATGTTATCTCAGCTCTAAAAAGTTATCTTTTTGCTTTTACAAATTCTTAACAACACATAACGCAACTTACCCTCTTTCATCTTAAAAAGATCATAACGCTTCACAATGTGATCGGATGAACCCAACTCTTTCTCATATTCTTCATAAAGATCATCAACCTTAGTTCCTTTCAATTTAGTCCTTAAAGACAAACCTGAAGAACTCCCCTCGTTTATTTGTCCAGTATTAGTCTGTGTAGGATCACTATAAGAAGCTTGTTGGTGGAATGTATCATCAGTATTTTCATCATCATCAAAACCCACATAATCAACACCCTCTATATCTAAATCTGCCACCACTATTTCCTTACAAATAAAAATTTGGGGGCCCAAGAAATCTATCCAAAACTTCCATCCGCTCCACCAGAAGAAGAAACCTCAATGCTGGTATCATAAATGGATACTATAGTGAATTAAAGACAACAAAGGAGAAGCTCCAGGATGAGTATAAAACATTGCAGGAGGTTGTCCATGGCATGTAATTATGTTAGTGGGGCCGAATGTATGAGTACTTTGTTGGTGCAGGGTCATTGGCATCAGTACTAACAGTCATCGCCTTACCAGCATCTGTAGCATTCGGGTCCCTATCCATAGCCTTCGGCCTATCAATCCTATCCAAATAAAAATTCATCAAAAGATGCCAAAATAGGATAAACAGATACTTCACCCTAATCGATAAACTGAAATCGTCCATTGTAATAATCGAGACTCCAATATCACAGGACGAAAATGGTAGTGAAGAGTTTAAGAAGATAAGGGATAAGTATATTAGGATTACCAGGGAAATAAATGAAGTAAGTATTAAGTCAAATAACGATCAAATGAGGCTAATATTGGAAAAAATGGACAGCCCCGAACAACAATTATATTCTTCAGCATGATATAAGTGACATAATGACATAAGTTGTTTTTATATAAATGGATAAGAAGTTAATAAGGGTTTATTATGGGGATGGTGGGTATTGGAAGGGTTTATCAGCAGTGGATAAGTTGGCGAGGGCAGCTGAACCAACATTCCAAATTCACTTACCCTGACCAAAGTACATACCAAGACCAAATTCATTATATGACTTATTCCTAAAACCAAACGAAATCTATCAAGCTGACCTCTTTTACCTTCCTCACGACAAATATTAACGAAGAACATACAAATACGCTCTGTGTGTTGTTGATGTTGCGTCCAGCAACCTACCAACTTACCTAAAAAACAGCAAAGAAGATGATGGCTGGATTCGAAAAGACTACACCATTAACGTACTCCTAATAATGGTGGATGAGGAAAGGAAATTTTACAGTGATGTTACAAAATCATTCAGGAATCATTCCACATCCATCCAAAGAGGTGATCCAAAACAATACAGAAGTCAGGGTATTGTTGAAAGGTTTAATAGGACGTTAGCAGAGAGATTGTTTATTCATTAGTATAAGAAAGAGAAAATGGTGGAAGGGTTGTTGAATGGGTTGCTAGGTTGCAGGGTGTGGTTTGTGGTATTAATGAGGATAAGACTATTGGAATGAGACCTGTTGGTGCGGTTAAGGTGGATAGTATTTATCAGGGTTTTTCATTGCTAAGGAATGATGGTGTAGTGTTGTTGGATGTGGGTACCTCTGTGACATATTTGTATGAAGCTGGTGAATTAGAGGGTGGTAGGAAAAGGGCAACGAATCCAAATTGCTCGGTGGATGTGTATAAGATTGTGAAAAGGTGTCATTAGTGTCAATCAACCGACGTCGTATTATTTAAATGGAGTAAAGAGGTATTTTGTGAGGGAGAGATTGTTTGTCGTTTAGTTGTAACTAGCTGACAGTTGGTTACTTGTTTCGGATGGAAGGTTTTGCCGATGTTTACGGTGGTGGTAGTGCGAAACGTGAAAGATTAATTGCCTGTGTTAATGGTGATGGTGCGAAGCAATATCTCCGGAAACATTATATAGAGGAACATATTAGTGCTTTGTCGGTAGATGATGCTGAGAAGATTCATTCGCAGTATGAGTGTAGATTGGGGGCTACGATGGTAGAATCATTGGGGAAAACAATTATTAGCCTTTATTCAAGTGTTGTTTCAAATGCTTTTGATTTGGGTGATAGTGAGTTGGGTGATGATCTGGAAAATGATCCCTTTTTAAATGCAGCTTTCCATAGAGTTACGTGTGACTTGTACCTCAAAAACATTATCTAAAAAAATCTTGGAAAGATAAATATGGAGACAGTAACGAAGAAAAAGAGAATCCAAAACTGACGAGTTTAATGGGAAAAGGAAGGATAAAATATTAAGGGTTGTGGAACATATTGAGAAAAGGGATGTAAAATATGAGAAGGATAATGGTTATCTTATTTATTTAGTTGGTGGTTTGGTTGTTTTATTGTGTGGGAGTGCTTGGTATTTCAGGAAGAGTAGTGATGTTGATGTGACGAAACCCGTTGTGGTGCAGGAGTCTACACATGAAAAATCCAATTTAGTGAACTAAGTATTGGTTATGCGATGTTACTGAAAGGTCTTCTTGACTCTGTCAATTAGTTAGGATTGTCGCTGTGTCTATGTTTACGTAGGAATTTCTTGTCAAGCAGAAGATTATTCCAGATAACGTGTAGATAATAAAATGTTGATTTATTCTGGTCGTGTGGTTGTTGATCACGAGCATGATTTTGATGGGGTGTTGATGGATGAAATTAGGGTCAAGAAGTTATTTCTGATAACCCAACTCCTTTGAATAGTGAAGGTGTGTTGAGGATTATAAAGGATAACCCAACTCCTTTGAATACTGAGGGTGATTGAAAATTATCAGGGTATTTCATTGTTAATTAATTCAACAATAAATACATATTAACATTTGAATATTTCAGTATTTCGGACTCCAAAATTTACTAAAATGCTGACGGTGCATGGTTTGATAACAGCTGATCTGAAAAAGAAAGTCGAAAAATGAGAAACAAGAATACAATTTTACCATAAACTGCATTAAAACCAGGTTGTTTAATTATTGTCTCTTTAACCTCTCTTTGCCTCTTTGATTTGAAAATGGAACATACAAATTAATGCCATGTGATGCACAAGGTATATTATATACATAAATATATGTATATAAATTTAATCAAGCTGGGTTTTAATACCTTTGTTAAACAAGTAACATATTAAGCAGGCGATACATGATTTTGAAACCTGTTAGCAATACAGAATTTATTTTGTTGAAACCGACTTATTGAATTCAACAAATTTGATTGTTTATTACCGTAATGATCCGATTTAAGCGCCCAGCATTTGTTTAAGCGCCCCCTTGAATAAGCACCCAGGTAATTTCCTCAAAGTTCAATAAGCGCCCCCCTCGAATAAGCACCCGCCTAATAAAAGGAGGCGCTTAATCGATGTTGAGAATGCTCAGTTTCCTGGTAACATTTTATCTGACAATGAGGAAGATGATATCGCTGTTGTATAAAAAGCAAAACTAAAAAACCCTAGAAAGACTAAACTTCATTTTGTTACATGTTTGTTTAGTTTTATTTTTCAGGAAAAAAAAAATTAAAATTACCGTTGCCTTTAATTTGTACAAAATTAGGAAACATTTATAAACGTCCAGTATTTTTTAGGCGCCTTCCTTGATTAAGCGCCAAGGCAAAAAATCCAAAAATTTAATAAGCGCCCAGGGCGCTTGTTCGGATCATTACGGTATCCTTTTTATATTCGAATACTTAAATTTGAATTTCTTTCAGGGAGTCACATTAGTTGCAATTTTTCATTCAACTGATTGGTCATTGTTTTGTTTGACAAATCAAAAAAGTTAAACATATCTAACTTCTGAAACTTCAAATTAACAAATCAAATTTAACAAGTTGAAACAAAAAACGGTAAACACACAATAAATTTGCGGATTTGATAAATCTATGGTCCTTCTCGTGAGTTTTTTAAAAATCAAGTCTTTTCTAAGAAATCTTAGAAAAATATTTTGTGATACTTTGGGTGAGTTCAAAAAAGATTTTCAAGCAAATTAGGCACTCAAGTAGTAGTTAGCCGTTTTCAATGGCACGGTAGCTTAATGGTTATAACTCTGGCATTTTGTGTGGGAGAACAGGATTCGATTCCCCTTGGCACAATTTCTGTCACATGGTTGGGTTAAACTAAGCCATGTGAGGAAAATTAGGAAGATGGCACACTGCGTTGGCTGTTGGATGTTGCAGGGAGTAGTCTGGTAGAGCGCAGACCCTAATTGGGTCTGTGTATCTCAAAATAAGCGTTAAATACTCTAGGACTCCTAATCTAAGCCATGGCCCCTCCTAGAAATAAAAGACAGGGTATATCCCTCGATATTTGTGAGGCTAGCCATTTATATAAATATACAGATCATTTATTTATCTATGCAGAATAATTATATATACAGTGCGTGTCTAACTAGCCACTTATACCACTTGTACTTATACAATAGATATTTTTTTACTTAAATTCCACACTTTTCTTCGTTATTGATCTTCCTTGTAGATCCACATAAAGTCGTGCTTCAATTAAAACCAAAAAAAGGAACAAGAAACGATTGTGCAAAAAAGTTATTAATCTAACTGTAGCCAGCAGTATGTCATATTATTAAACAACAACACTATACTGATTTCAAGAAAAAACATTAAAAAGACCCAGTTAGCTGTAAAAAAACACAAAGAAGCTTGCATCGGCTAACTATATATTCTGTTACAAGCTAATCATCAGTCCACCCTGACTGTTCGGTGCAAGCAACAATAATCTTTGTCACGTTTTGACAACTTTCCTGCAAAAAAATAAAAAAATTCCTGTGTGAATATATACTTTTTATCTGATAGAAGTAGCCCTTTCTCCCCATAAGAATAGGAGTTGGGTGTCCAGCCATGGAAATATTACGCAAAGCAGGACACAGGTTTTTTGTTGCTGGCTCCTAAGAAAAAAAGGCACTCTAATCAAAGCACTATGTAGCTAGTTAGCTTGATAGCTAAGTAACTTTACGACTATGAAAAGGGGTATGTCAGCACAAATCGAAAAAGGAGACCCAAGTCAGCACCAAAAAGAGATAGCTAGCTAGCCAGCACACTGTTCTCACTATATATATAATATAATTCTCACCTGATAAAATACAGGAAACTACGACCAACCAGACCAGCAAGGGGCGAACAACAAAATGTTAGCACTTTCAGTCATGGCCATACACAGAATGTTCTGGCCACACGAAGAGTACACAAACTCTGTTCAGATTGGTCATTAAATTGGCAAAGATTAAAGTGAAGCATCTTCATTGGTTTTCGAGAAAATAGAAATTTTCAGAGGTTTTAGCCTGAACACAAACTTAGCAGTGTCCAGCCTAGCCGCGCTATCCCTATCTATCAATCTATCTTCTCAGGCGGTTTTAAAGATTCCGCCTTCGCTTATTATGAGGGATAACCCACCAAATCCAAATATTAATCTTATGGTGAGTACCGTGAAAAGGTATTTAAGTCCTGAGATTATCCGTGCAGCCGTTAAAGATTATACCATAGAAAAGGAAGATGCTAGGTTATTGATCAAGTTTATCGTTTCTCAGTATATTAATGGTATTGGTTTGTGGGTGCATTGTGGACATGGTTCGTGCATAGTTACAAAGGGTTATACTAAGTCTATAAGTTATGTACGCAATATAAAAAAATATATTGAATTTGAAGCTAAGGGAGATTTGTCTAACTATATTGTGAAGGAGTATGACAAGGATCTTGGGAAACACTCCATGCATTTTGATATTTTCCTGCCTACCTTTGAAAGTGCTGGAATTACCTCGATAGACATAATGCATCACGTAATAAAGTTTGTCTTGAGTCATCATTGTATGATTTAACCAAAAGTGATATTACGATAACTGTTGTGTTTCATCATGATGTTCACTTTGCTTATGAGAAATTGCTACAGAAATATACCAAGGAAGGATTTAAGGGGAAAGGTCCTTTTCTGCTTGCTTATATAACGCACCTGGATTTATATCACAAGAGAATGGTTTTTAGATATATGTAAGGCATGACAAACATATAGTTTTTTTAGATTAAAGATTAAAGAATATGTCCATGATGAAGTGTTTTGACTGTTAGTTGTAAAGGTGAAAAGTCCATGTTTAATCTGTCTAATGAATACGTCTCAAGTGGTGTACCAATACTCACACCCAATGGGTTTAGTGAGATATAATCGGGGAGGGTTAAAACTTGGAGGAAGTCATCAATCTATACGAGTTACTGATGGCAGAAAAAACCAGGGGTATATTACAACATTTCGTGGGGCTATATACAAAGTACTTATCTATCACAAGGTTCTTCCTGGTCATAATGGTGTGATATTACATAAAGAGTTACTGAAGAGATGGCTTATTGGTGATCTTGAGGCATAATAGCCATATTGTCGTTCCATGATAGGGCTATCTTGGTCACCGTTCCTGTAAAAATTTCATGTTTGTAGCTCCCGCTGATGTTCCTTTTCTGTCGGTTTTCTATTTCTTTATACCCATCACATGTTAGTCGGTCTCTGACAGTTTTTGTTACCCCCTTTGCCTTTTTCATTCCATTCCACCTAAAATGCATATACTTTGATCTTAAACCTATAAACCTTTTCGTTACTTTTCCACAACACTCTTCCTTCAACCTTCCTTACTTTTCTTTTTGTTTGTGTTAGCATGGTTAAGATGGTCTTTGTCGTAATTGGAGAGGTCCTAAAGGTGATTGTCTTCTTGTATATCTTGATATCCGTCGTATGCCTGTATTTCGTAGCATAGGAAATCGGTGTCCATGAATAACAGTTTTTTTAGTGGAAGTTGTACATTAAGGACTTGGATATGTCTACGATACATGTCGACATATACCGGTTTATTAAAGGTTGATTTGGTTTGGAGTAGGTGGATGGCAACAACGCTGAATATTGTTCGTTCAATGTAGTCAGGTTTTATTTGATAGGACTATGTTTACCCGGGTTCTTATGTTTTCCATTGTTTTACCGAATACAGAGTTAATTTGAAGAAATCTTTTTCGAATTCGTTGTTTGCTTTTGTTCTTGTGTATTTTAGTTTATGTACGGTGCCATCCAGGGTGATTGTTTAAATTTGATTCCTCGATGTATTTTCGTTAGTCTTAGTCCTAGCATTATGTATTGCTCCAGGCTTTTGTAGTGGAGTATGTATTTTGTTTTAGACCATAGGTTTGGTACTAGTTTTTATTATTTTACTTTTAGTCTTTGTGGGGCTAGCGGGTAATCATTGTAGTCATCGTATAATTCTTGGGGTATTCTAAACCTTACCTCCAGCATACACCCCTCGTTCTTGCTGCTAAAGTTTATGTTATTTAGTTCCTGTTTGTTCATCCATTTAAATCCACCCGTTGGTAATGGCTGTGACATAGCCCATCCATACAAATTATTTTCGTCTAGGTACATTAGGTATTTTGATGGTTTCTCGGGGTCGCAGTTTTCGAGGTATTTATTGTTTGCTTTGAGTACCTGTTAGATTCATGAACACAACACCACGTATTGAATTTTCGAAAAACATCAATATATCAACATCCGTTGGTAATGATAGTTTAATAGATGTCGATTTTATTAAGGCATCCCATGATAAGCAGGGTGCCGTGTAGTACCATAGTACCATGCTGGATCTAATTCGTTGTTTTCCATGCATACTTTTCGGAACTTCTCGAATACATGTTTTTATAATAATACATCTAATTTTAAATATAGGTCATGATATTAACCCATATTATTGATGTTAAACGTTTCCCCTACTTCCTTTGCATGTTGATAGCTCTCTTTCGGTTATGTCGTTTTCATATAATTTACTGTAGAACTCTTTGATGGGAAGTAATGACATCTCGTTGAATCTATCAAAGCTATCCATGTAATTGTAGGGGTAAACATCTTTCCTTTTTATTAGATCTAATCCCCACGATATAGGATTGGTTGGTACTCTGTAGGACCTTCGGCATTGATGCAAAATTCACATGCCTTAAGATGTTAATACTTTGTTGTATATGATTATCTTTATTAAACTCCTGCTCTGATTCAATCTTTTGTGTGATAGATTCAAAGTTGGCAAATATCACGTAAGGTAGTCGCTTTGATCTATTGAAATTAGAAAACTATCAACCGTGATGGCACCTTTTTCTTTGCATGTTACGATGTGTTTTTTGTATGTGGATTCTAGTTGCAAGAGGTTCATGCAATGTTTACATATGAATTTTGTGGTGCCGTGTTTATTTATCTGCGAAAATACTAGCTAAAACATTTATCGTCGATGTTATTAACGTTTACTATATCCATTGTTTTTTAGTTTTTGGGGTAGATAAATATCAGTCAATCCACTTAATACATTATACAACCTGATCCATTAGAATCGCCTAGTTTTTTTAAACTTTCTAATATTTGACGTACTTATTCCTAAAAATATATCATCAAATTGACTATCATTCAAATACTTTATCTTTGATGCTCGAAGATAATGTTTGTCGTATTTGTAATTACCTGTGCTTGGGTGTCACAATGTGGGCTACTGTATGTTCATATTTTATAACTTTACGTAAGCCTCTTTACACATCCTTATATAACGTTGTCCTTATATAACATCCTTATATTGACATTGAGACCTTCGGTAGCATAAAAATTGTAGGCTTTTACTGCGTTCCCTGTTGCTGTTTCTACCAATCTCGGTTCTGAGTTGTCTGATGCATATTCAATATAGGTAAGCAGTGAGGGTGAATCCAAAACCATTAGAATTGTGAGTGAGTGTTGTGTAACAAAATTAAAAATTTCAAAAAATTGTGTATTTGCGTGTATGTTTTTGGGTGACTTTGCGTTCCGAGTACACAGGTTGCACCACCTATATATAAATATCAATCGTTATCGTGAGGCCACGGATAAGTGGCCTTATGGTTTGCCTAATTGCGTGGTCGTAATGCTGGAACTGCCTCTGAAAGTTCGCACTTTAAAAGGTGTGTTTATTAATGCCTAGTACAACACAAACTGCTAAGCAGAAAAGCATCAAAAAACATCTGGGAGTTTGAATCAAAGGCTCCATGTGGGATACTCGCAGTTTATTCAAAAAAACCTCTGGACTTAAAACTACAACAAAAACATCAAGAATAAGGAGGAGCGAGATAATTCCAGAATCTTCTCAGGTGCGCTAGAATCAGCTGTGCTGGAAGCCAAATTGTAAAGTGTTTTCAATTCGTCCAATCCATACTACTCCATTCTCTTTTATAGTCAATATTTTGAGAAACAGTAATATTTTAACACTAGTTTATGTAAGGTAGCATTTAATATCGCAAGTTTTTTTTACAAAAAATAATGTTTTAAGATCCTTTTTAAAAATGTTTTTAGTTTGGTGTTCGTAGTTTATAAAATTTCAACTTTTTCTAAATTATGATTACAATCAACCCAAATTTCAAGATTGCTAATTATAAAAGTTCAGCCCATACCTGTTCGTGTTGTGGCGTTCTTAAATGTTTCGCCATTCCACGTGCATCCCCACAATGCAATTGACAAGAAATACAAAAAGCCTCTTGATAATGTCGTTCAAACTCCTATAAAAAATAAATAAGTTACAAATAAAATTATGAATGCTAAATGGTAGACAGCACTTAATTGAAAATTTGAGCCAAATGGGGGTTTAGTTGCAATCACTAAAAGCTCTTGCATGTACACCATAAAATTTACCGTTAATTACCTACTTACTTGCTACTCCATTACAACTCCTCACACTAGCATTTTTTTAGCGTCTGTACATTTTACTGACTTTACCAAAAGCATTTACAAATAATAAATAACCATGTTCAATTTAAAATATAAATAAGGAGATTCTGAGCATCAATTTTTAACTTATCAAGTTGAATAATATTCCTCCAAAAAATAATTTTAGAAATTAGGATAAAATCCAGCAAAACCTAGAGACATAGATTTTGTCAAATAGGACAAAGACATTGAGGTTTACATCTATACCAATCTTAAGGACTTAAATTTCTTTTAGTTTATAAGAGAGAGCTATCAAGTAATCTAAAAAGTTTCTAAAAACAGTTAACTTGTCTTACCAAGTGCTTTTATATGACTTGGTATAAATGGAGTTTGGTTGAAAGTAATGCATATAATTAGAGAAGGCAGTATTAAAAACAGCAACAACAAACAGAATTACTCACTAAATGTCTAGCAGATTTTCTATGGCGTTCTAGTAATTCATTGGTAGCAAACTCAGAGTAGTTACAAGACCGGCAAAAATATGGTGATTTGGGCTGTGGCCATATACTTTTCATTTGTTTTTCATATGCCTTCAAAACAAAATTCTCTAACGTGAAGTTAGAAGCATCCACATCTTTAAAAATTTCATCCAAGGGTTGTTTGTCCTGACAAAACAAAACACAAAAGTAAAAGAAGTAGGTGTTTAAAACCTTTTATTTAAATGAAATAAAAAACGATTGTGTGTTGCATACACACACAAAATTTTTAACTAAATGAGGACATATACAATTTATTTAAGAAACGTCATGATATGTTAATATGTTGTTTCTGAAGTCGTAGTCTAACTTAGGAGGTTGCTAAGTAAAGAAGAAGTGTTCAAGAAAAAGGATGTGAGGTCTGAAGGTTGCTGAATAAGCTGGTTAATTTTCGACCTAATTTACACCTTTTTATATAAATAAAACATGTAACTTGTATGGCTACTGATCCACTACATATATTGTTGCAAGAACTTTGTTGAACCAGCCTGAATGTTTCTTAACTTTAAAGCATATTTTCTGAATATTTGCAAGTTCCTAAAAGAGTCAAACCCTTGTTTTATGTCCCTAAAATTCTTTTCAGTAAGAACCCTGTCAATCAATCACTTAAAATTGTAAAAACAATTTAAGTGTAAGTAAAAACATCGTGTTTCTTTAGTAAAGTTACACAAGTTATGTACTCTTGTACAGCACTTAGCAACCAAGTTGAATTAACTTTGTTTCACTCTTCCATAAACGAACAGGACCTAAATTCTTGATTTAGTGATTATATAGTATTATGCACACAACTGAAATAGGGGATGAGTTAACTTCATACAAAGCAGTATACAGAAATTTCCAACCTCAATTTTGATCACAACGCCAGCTTTTTCAGCTATCCGCGTAGATTCCTTTAAAGTATGGTGCTATAAAATAGAAGATGCCTCATACAGCAGTAAAAACTGATATCTTAAGTATTGTCATAAAAAATTCTGGATAGTTGTTTTCATAATATAGCTGTAGTCACAGTTAGCTTGTCAATTAAGATAAGGAAATTAATAATAAAAGAAATTTATAACATAATGAAATACCTAGATATTTAAATAAATCTGAAAGATGGGAGAATGCAATTTGCTTTGCATAAGAAGACCTACAATTTTGACTCTTGTTAGGGCCCATGCCCTGCTTACGGATAAGGTTCTCATTTTTCCCAATTATCTCTTTTTATTATACTTTATTCTTTCATTTTTGTTGTTGTGAATTTCATTTGTCTAAACTTTTTGAGTTACATGAGTTGGAGATAAAAATCTTAAATCTTACCGACCTTATGCAAAACTGAAAGATAACAAAGTGATAAAGAAACTTAAACTTGAAAAAAAGTCTTGCTAAAAATAGAGAATACATACTATATTCTTTTTATATTCAAACCAGTCTTTTGCAAATTCTTGAAGCTTGATAAAAATAGCATTTATCTAAAAAATTTTGAAGTTGAAATGAAGCTGATGATGCAACGTGATGACCAACTAAAAACATTTGAAATTACCCGTTGATGAAGCATTGTTTTCAAATGAATGTCATAAATTTGTTTGTCTGTAAAATACACATCACATACTAAACAACAGTTTCGACAACTTTCAATTGGACGATTCTAAAAAACAAGTTAACAAAGAAATTGATTCATTAAAACAAAAGGTTTAAAAAGGTAACAGAATTGTGACACACAAAAAAGTATAAAAACACAGATAAGTTTAGCACAAATCTGTTCTGTGCATTGGAAAACTACAATTTTAAATAAAATTCTAACATCTAAGCATTTGAAATTGTTGTAAAATGCTACTTACACTAATATGAGACAGGAATATTGTAGAACATAAATACGGTATAGAAATTACAGTGTCAAAAAAAATTTTTAAAGTAAAGGCTCAGTGTGTTCATTTACAAATTCAATAAAGGGGAGGCTTTGTGGTACATTTTTCAAAAAGTTTACAGATTACAAAATAAGCTGCAACACTTTTTTCTCCAAAACATCATTAACTCTAAATGACAAAGTAAACCATTTTAATTGGGCATTGAAAGGTGTGGATCGATAGTTTAAAATTCCTGTTATCAAGTGAAAAATGGTTTTCATCTATTTTTCTATGAATAAGAGGAATACTTTCTGAGAATAGATTCAGCTTTTAATTAAAATGGAGTTAATGCATAAATATACTTTAGCAGAATACATTTCAGCATAAGTGATTCCTTTTGTTTTCAAGTTATACTGGTATCTTGCATTAAATCTGCAAACTTCATCAACCAGGAAGGATGCCTGTCCATGCAGATGTACCTACAAATAATCACACTGTGAGTAACATGACAAACAGTAACATTGTTAAAACATAGCATTTCAATTAGGGAATGTTTGGCGACTAAATGAATACACTCACTGCATATACAAAATTTATTTTAAAGTTTTAGATAGAGTTTTTGTCTGAGATAAACATATCCAAAGAGAAACAAATTGCATTATATTTTTTCATAGTAATTGGAAAAAACATGTTAGTTTTTTAGACAATAATCCAGCGTGAAGTAGTTCAACTAGTACCTCCCTTTTGAATTCAGCAATTAATTGTGGATTCATAAAACACACAAATTCTTCATCACTAAAAAATGTTTTCTCCGCTTCAAGTTTCAACTTTTTTTGTTTCTCCTCCTCTTCAAGAGAGCGTCTTTTTCGTATTTGCTGCAATCTGTTAATTGAATTTATACCAGAGTAGGAATTAACTTCCCCATTTCTGTAGGGCAAAGGTCTCTTAGGAATATCTCTATTAGAAACATGAGGGTTTAAATATGGTAAATCATGGTTGAATACAGCAAAGTCTCTTCTTTTGACTGAAGCACAAGCTTGTCTAAAATCATTTTCTGGTCTTCTCCATTGTGGACGAGGTGCAGATCCATATTGAGGAGTCACAGGGGGTGAGAAAAATGGCCTTCTGGACATATTGATTTCCTTTTACAGAGAAAAATATTTTTTAACAGACAGTAACAAAATCAATTAAAATTTTTAATTCAACAGCCCATACTAAGAATGCCAAGAAAATTTTTTGTAAAGTGCAACACAACGGGTGGCTATTGAAAAAAAATTTACTACTATCATATAAAAAATTTACTACTTTTTACCTAAAAGCACCTGCACACCACTATCTATTAAATGTGAGAACACTGGCAGTCAATTAACATAGCATAAAGATTCAGTAGAGGAAATGATAATTCCTTTAAGACAGTCAGAAAAAATATTTAAGCTTAGTAATAAATACTAAAATATAACTAAATAATACACCTTTACAGTACAAATTTTCCTTTTTAGTCAAATAAACACCATGAGCATAAATAAAATAAGAAACAAAACAAAACTGTATGAAAATTTCAGGTTTTACACTGCTAAAATATTAACGCTATATAAAAATATACTACTCAATACAGAACTATAAAACTATAATGTGTACCTACTGTCTTTAAGTGTGAATTGATTTGAAAATTTTGAAGTAAATAGATAACACAAAACTGGCGAAATATTGTATAGCTACTGTTTTACTCACAGGTATGCAACAAAACATGTTAAAACATGTTGAAAATTATTTATTGTTATAAATCAATAAGATCCTAACAAAATATAACACATGAAATATGCCAAATTTAAATAAATATTTATATCGGAACTTATATTTATAGTTAGCTGGGCTTATATAAAGAAAATATAGAATAACACAGAAAAAATTATATAAAATAAACATAATAACAACTAACACCAATATCATTTTCTGTTTTGTTAAGAAGATAGTATGCTAATTGACACCCACAGTGGGTAAGTGGATTTGGTTGAGGGTAGAAGTTTACATTCAAATGCTAAAGAAGACACTTTAAAAGAACAGGTTTATGGTTAAAAATGGCCAACAACAGGAGAATGGTAGCAAAGTATAGAAATTAAAATCAACTATGGAGAAAACATTATTTGTAATTCATAATCTGAAACTTTATTAAAATATCCGTTCCTGAAGTAACATATATACAAATACATAACAGACTTCTAAAGTAATTTTCAATCTATACATTTAGAATGGACGGTACATTCTGCAATACAATTGTTGAGCATTTGGTTCCATATACTGGTACGGGTTATTCCATGTCATATTTCCTCTTGTCTCATCAAACCTACTATAATCTTCGGTATAGTTATTATAGTGATTATAATTAATGGAAACTGTTTGTTCATACATGTTCCAAGTATATGGCATATAGCTTTGGTAATAGTTGTTAGAACCATAATCACCATAATAATCGATGTTGGCATTACTCTTAGGATAAGGTTGGTACCGGTGAGGATACTTATCTTTATGCTTTTGAATTAGGGACCTAAAAGATTAAACTATTACAACAATTTAGAACACAATAAAGCCACAATAAAGCTATTTCAACGCATAAACAACGCCTTGGTCTACTTAAAACAAACAGCATCATTTTAATGTTGCACACAGGTATCATATTTAATCTATTATTCCAACTTCTGTTATTCCAGCCTCTTTAGTAATTCTGCCTTTTTGTTACTGATTGAAAAGATATTTTTGCCTCTCCAATAATCCCGAATGTATATTTCCAGTTCATACCATACCCACATTCTGCAATATTTAATATATATTGCAATATATTGCAATATAAGCATGAGTAAACTCTTCTCTTTAAATACAAGTTTATAAAAACTTCAAATAAATAATCTAAAAGATGAATTTTTAATTGCACTGAACAGATTTGTGCTACACCTATTTGTCTTTATGCTTTTACACTTTATACTTTTGCCCCTCAAAAACCTGCCGTTATTAGATTGAATTAAAGTAAATACGATAGTGAATTGCATTTCACTGAATTTTAACAGTGCAAAATATAACAGTGGGAAGTTATTAATGTAATTAATTGTAGTAATGTTAATTATGTAAAAGACATGTGAAGGACGTTAACACACAGGATGATCATGTCGATCATGTTTTGTAAACACTTACTTCATTCTTGACTTTTGCTTTGTTTTTCTTTGAGTTTGAGCCTCCACACTTTTTGGAGCACTGCTCATCTTGCTGGTCTTGCTTGTCTTTTTAATTTGTTGGCTTATTGTAGAGACGACATTTGGAACTGTTTTCTCCACTTTATCTTTTATATTTTCAGGCTTGCCTGGTTTCTTTTCTTTACTTTGTTTGTCTATTGCAGAGACTACTTTTAAAACTGATTTCTTAGCTTCTATTTTTTGAATTTCAGATTTAACCAGCTTGTCACTTTCTTTAATTTGCTGGTTCACAACAGCGACTACTTTTGGAACCAGTTTTTTAGCTTTTTCTTTTTGAACTTCTAGCTTGGCCAGGAGTTGCTCAGGTTTGGCCAGGAGTTGCTCAGGTTTGGCCTGCTTGTTATTTCCTTTAATTTGTTGGTTTATCATAGAAACTATGGCTGGGACTGGCTTTTTCACGTTTGCTTTCTCAATTTGAAGCTCTTTACCTAAACAAATTTGATCGAATTATTTAGTATTTACTTACCCTTTTTTAGTAAAACACACAGGGCTTTTAGAAAATCAGTGTCAGAAAACCCTGATGAGGTGTATAATATCTCTTAAAAATAACTATTCTACAAAGGTAAAAAGCAATCTGATATTTTTCCTTTTTTTTGGGAATGAAATGAGTGTTCTTAAGGCAGTTTTTCCAAACTTGCTGTGGCTCGTCAATACAACCTTTTAATCTTCTTAAGTAATGAAAATATCAGGTTTTTCAAAATTTGGTATGCAACTTTGAAGTTCTTTTATTTGTTAAATATTTAATAATAATTAAGAACGTTTGCTAGCTTACTAGTGTAATTACTTCTGCATCATATATTAACAATTTTAACTAATAACATGGCATCCAATGGTAAAAACTTCAGGAAAAATATATAATAGTTCAATATTCTTTGTCAAATTGTCAACCTATCACTGACCATTATTGGCATGATTTAATCCTAAATATCTTTTTTTAACAAATCACTCCCTTTTGTGTAAGCCTCATGAAAAAGGTCTATTTTGTGCAACACTACAATTCACACATTCAGCACATACAACCTTAGCATAAAGAACTTAATAACAATTCATATTTCATTAATCAGAATCATTAGCTTCATTTATATCAAAATACACTGTGACAATCTAAATAACGGTGAAAACCATACCAGTTCTTTCGGTAGTTGTATTTTTGAATTTACTTTTAGGATTGATCCTGGAACTTTTACTTTCTTTTTTGCATACGTGAAGGGATTTGGTAGGCTGATTATCAATAGTGTCATTTTGTTTAATTTTGATGGAACAAACAGAAGTTATTTTTTGAACATTCTCTATTTCAACATTGTGAAACTGTTGTTGTTGCTGCTCTTTCCAATATGTTAAAGCTTCACTTTTAAGATCTTGAAATAGTTTGTCAAGCTAAAAAGCAAATATTTCCTCAAATAAATTAACAATTCCTTCCCTTCATGAATATACACATATACTGCTAAATAGCCCACTTACCAACTTATGTTTGGGTTGTTTTCTGTGCTCCGCTATGCCTTTGGCGTCAACACAATGAAGTTGGCAAGCCAAACAGAATGATAGACTGTAACTTTTTTCAAGAATCTAAGAACAAAGCAAATTTGTGCTGAAAAGATATAGTTAGATAGTGGTACTGTCATTTCTCTAATTTAATGCGTCCACTAATTTTTACACACTCTTTCACTAATTTGTTTTTCCTCTAACTTAATGAAACTAAAGTTGGGTTTACCTCTAATTAGAGTGCAAACCAGATAACTTAGGGGGCATGTTTTGTTACTTTCTTTTTTTCCCTTTATTTTTAGTGATCTATGATAAAAGGTAAAATAGCCTTACATATTCATTGTTTACTTAATAAAATGCCACAAGCAGCTGTATTAATTTTTCGAAACAAGATAATTTATTTTCACTAATTATTAGTGTGACCCTCCGAAAATAATTATTTTTTTAGTTGTACTAAATTAGGAATGACAGTAGTGAATTCAACTTGTAATCACAAAGTCTCTGGTTTGAGTCCTCACTTCGATGCATTTTAAATGTACTTTAGTCAGCCCATCTGGAGCCATCCACTGACTGGCAAGCAAGCAAGCTACAGCAATGCTATACTTATTTTCAAAGGTTAATGTAACTTAGTTATCATCATAGGGGAGGAGGGGCAGCCCTTAGGATAGAATCACCAAGAACAGAAAAACTTTCTGTTACTTGCTTACTATTCTTATTTGAAAAAAATAACATACCACATGATGTGCTGATGTTATATGAGTATCCAATGCCTCCTCTGTTGCGAATTCCTCATAATTACATATGCGACAATGGTATTCTGATTGTGGTTGTGGCCAATGTGGTGACATGACTTCTTCAAAGCACGATAATATAAAATCATTTTTACTCAAATCATTTGTACCAATTTTTTGAAAGATATTTAAGAATTGCTTGTCCATTCTGTATATAAAAGTCAGATGAAAAAAACAAATGCTCTGTATACTAGAAAGAACATTAACAATAACAACAGTTAATAAAATTCTTAGAACAACAAAACTCTTATAATAAAATTCATGTGTAACTGACTCTGTTTACGTGAAGAAATCAAAACATTTTTACTAAAGTAATTAATAAATTATAACAATTGATCTTAACCAATTTCATAAACTATTTTTTGAGCTTTTTTTCTGACATAATTGAGGCACAGGTGTTAATGTTTAAGAAAGAAATGTGCTGAAAAAAGTTAAAAAAAAAACAGAAAACAAGACACACTTAAACTACTTAAAAAATATCTGACTCGGAATATATTTGATTAATGAATCAGAATAATGATGAAATATTTTCTGAACAAGAAAGTGAAGATGAAGATGTTGGAGAAATGGAATGAATGATGAAGTCCTGAAAACCCTATCTTTTTGAATCAGAAATAGATATCTCTTCCTCGAGTCGGCAGCCTCAGAGGAAGAATTTTTAGATTTCAATAATGGCAAACTTTCAGCAGAAAAAAAGACAAGAGCTGGAAGAGTGGTGCACCTGTGAAAAATGTACGGTAGAGCAAAGGGATATTGATTGTTTGCGTTGCAAAGAAGTTGGGGCTTTGCAAAACAAAATTGAACAGCAACTATGTGCAACAACATTAGACCAATTTAAGACACTTTGGTTAAATGCAGACGTTTTAAAAAATGTTCCTGTTGGATTACACAATTTAAAAGGAGCCCACTTAGAAAGAAAAAAAAAGGTCAATGCAATATGCTGCATAAAAGGAAATCGACGTGTCCAGAGCCTAATAATAATTACGTGCTTTACTTCGAAGGAAAGAAAGACTAACATGTAAATTTGAGATTTGTGTCACCTTTACATATCTCATATGGTAAAATAAATATAAATATCTAGAAGAAAATATAGTTTTATTTCTGAAATCTGGAAACCTGGTTTGTGATCAGCTCCTTTTTGTTCAGCTTGGGAGTTTTAGCAATGTATTTTGGCAGGTTTTGTGGCACTTTTGGAAGCTCTAGTGTCAATCTGTTTGAAGCGCATTCAAGGGTCTGTTAAATCATTCTGTGCAAATATAAATTGTTTTTATCAGCTTTAATTGGTTTTGATGACCATGTTCCAGTGATTTTGGAAAAATTATTTTTATAATTTTTTTCTCCTCCACTTGTAGTTGCTTGCTCCAAGTTGCTACCTTCTTTAGAATCTAGCACTGCCAACTGGGTTCTAGTGATCATTCCGAGATATGGAAGATGTTGACTTTTTGGTTCCCATTTATTGTACAAAGAATGGTACACTTCCAATGTACCTGTGTGAGAAAATCGTGTAAGATGGTTTAAGTCCGCTAAAAGTTGTTTATTTAAAACTATTGTTTGCACAGCTAGAAATGCGTCGGACTTTGCTTTAATTCATTCTTTAGCTTTTGCTTTTTTTCTTGGTAAAGGAGGGTGCTCACATTTCGTAAACTTATTACTGCCTGTCCATTTGTGCTTGTTTTGGATATGAAATAAAACACCTGTTCATTTTTTTAAAAGCTCCTCGTCTTCATTACAAGTAGCACTTGCCTACCATAGATGGTTACAAATAGATGTTATTCATTTCTTGATAATGTTGCAGGAAGATTTTTGCTGGTAGCTACAAGTTTTGCTTATATGTTTTTGCAAAAGTGCCGTATGTTAAATTGATGAAAAATATCAGGTTTTTTCCTCTTATATACTTTCATATTTTTTTTTGCCTATCTGTTGTTATCTGTTCTAATGCAGTATTTTGACTCAAGTAAGTAAGAGCTTTAGTATGCTCTAGTTTTTCCATTCTGTGAGAATAATGCAATAATTTCATTAGTCTTCTGGTTCATTAGTGAATAAGTAAGATATTTGGCATTGTGGTCAAGGCTGTCACATCTTTCATCGTCACTGAGATGACATGACCCATTAATTTCATTTCATTTATTAATTTTGTGTTCATTTTAGAATAATTTTCATGTACAATTCCTGCTAAGAATTTTTTTAAATTGTGTAATAACTAGTTTTAGTTATCCATTGAATGCTTGCAAGGTTGAAATATTTAGCCATTCGTTTACACGTATTTGCACTAAAAAGCACTGCTGCTGCTTGTGTTATGTTTCCCTGCGAACACTGATTAATAATTGGTTAAGACCTCCATTGTGATTATTCACACAGAGTAATTTTACCATTAGCAGAAAACCCATCTGAAGCATTTAATGAAAGCAGGCATTTAACAAGTGAAACATCTTTGAGAGAATACCATTAATGATGACTAATATACTACGAAGGTTGCTTTTTGAGGAACTTGCGTGTTGATATTATATTCATGATCACTGCTATATTCACTTTCATTTAGATACTCAGAATCACTTTCAGTGCAACTACTTTCTGAATCACTGCTACAAGTGATTTCGCCGAGGTCATTATTAGCTAAAATGTAAATGAACTTATAATCACATTGAACTGCAACATTTACTTTATTTGCCTTGCTTTGTTTTTCGGTTTGAGTAGATACACAATTTATTTCAGGGGTAAAGTTAGCTTGTGTACCTTTACAATTCATCTCAAGTGTTCTATTTTTTCATTGTGAATGATTGCATCTTCACATAGTTTTCGTTTTACTGCAGTCTCCTCTCTTAGAATGCTGGATCTTCGCTTTTGCAGTTGTTTTCCTGAGTTGTGTGGAAATAATGTTGGAACAGTGTCACCTTTGAGCAAACGTCTGAGTGGTTTGTTAAGAAGTTAGTTCTAAATAAGACAAAGAATTACTTACTATAGTTTTATTTCAAAAGTTAGAACAATAATACGTGATTACACAGACCTGTAAATCTCTTTTAATACATATATTTCCAAAATACTGATGACAAATCTTCGCCTCTTTGCCTTGCTCTTTTAATGTTAGCTAACCTTTTCATTTGTAAGGTAATATTTGAAGAAAAACAAAAAAAAAATCTAATATTTTTTTCTCTATTTTTTGTAAAAGTGTTATTACTACAACCAACAACAACACACCAGCCCATTTAATTAAAAAAATTGCTATCTTTTTAGTGTTGTTTTTAATTTTGTTTAAACTTTCACGTTCCTAAACTTTTTTTACACTATCTCCTCACATGCTGTTTTTTTAACATATGCCCTGATGATACTAAAATATATTTAATTAGTTTAAAACACTCGAAAAAGACACATGTATAATAGGCCTTAATTGCATAAACTTTCGTTAAAAAGAAAAAGAAATATACTTTTATTAAGTATATTGAGCATTTAAAAAAACATTTTAAGAAAAAAAATTTATTGAATTTTAAGTGAACAACTTCTAAACATTACAGCAAGAAACTTTCCAAACACTATTATTAAAATGCCTGCTTCTCATAATTTTCATCTGATTACTAAATTTTAAAAGGGGGGCTCTTGTCTTCGGGACATACTATACTAGCTCATATACACACACACTTGCTATATTAAAAATTATATTTTAAAACCGCAACGTAACAAAGGCACAAAGGCACAAAAAGTTCCGTAAATAAAAACAAATTTTTAAAATTTTAGAGTAAAAGCTTCCTTGAAAAAACCAGTGGTATAAGTAAAATCTTATAAATTAAAATATTTTTATACTGGTAAAAACAATAGGTGTTAATTGCAACACCTCATACGATATTTACAGACAATCAACTGTTTGAATAGTATAATTTTAAACGTTGATCATCTTTTTTTAGGGCCCTGTGGACTTACATTGTTTCAACCAGTTGGTTGATTTCATACTTAAATTGGCATATGTTTTTTCTATTTTCATCTGTTCAACAACAATCAAACAATCTATGATTGTACTCGAGCCATTCATTCATGCAAAATCCGATTATATTTTATTTTGTTTAAAAAAAGGCACTAGGTTAGGTTTTTGAAGCTAGCATGATAATTAACTGTTCCATGCCCTAGAAATGCAATTCATTAGCGGCAAGAATTTTTTTTAAAGAAGAAACATATTTCCAGCGATTTCATTTTCATTTGTATCCTCAGTCAAACCATGGTTTAATAACCATGCAAGGTAGCTGTTATAAACAAAAATAAAAACAATGTAAGGATTTTTTTTAAAAAATTCATAAATTGCTAAGGAGGTTACTGTGTTCTTTTAAAATTTTAGAACAGTAATTTTCGCTAAAAATATTATCATACCTCAATGTAAACTACAATAGGTAGAATGTCTCATATACAAAATTTAAAGGATGGTACTCTAACAAAACAGCTAAAACATAACATACAGGTTGAATTTTCCATTGTTTTTTATCAACACAATAACAACAACAATGTACAATAGTGATCGAGGGTGAAAATGTTATATTTTTAAAAAGATGTATAAAGCGAATCTGTAGTGAAATCATTATAATGTGTTTGATTTAAAGGTTCTAGAAAATATTCATTGTTAGACAAATGGGATGAACGCTTCAACATTTTTGTCTCTGATTCTGCAGCCTCTTTATGTTTGTGTTTTCTCTTTAAAGATCTAAAACATTTTATACAATGGGATTATTAAGTTGATCTAATAGCAAAAAGTCTTAAATGTAGTTAGTAAGTTATTGCTCCCTCTAAAGACAAAATGTGAAGACAACAAGATACCTGTTATTAGTCTTTTGTGATGCATCACCAACAGATATCGCACCTAGATCATGTGAAAAGCAAATAGTAAACTAGTTTTTCTTGATTTTCACTTAATATTTACTATTGAAGTAAGTTATCATGGAAATTGTAGAATGGAGTTGACTATAGACTTGTTAAGTGTGATATTCCAGAAAATGCAAGAAAATAATCTAATTTAACTAGGGAGCTTATAGGTTCCACTTCTGTACATGGAAAATGCACAAGAAATTATTATTATTAAATCAAACATGACACCAGCATTTCAGCAAGAAATTGTAAAGACACTCCATAACAATTAGTAAATATTATGTATGAATGAAAAATCTATAGAAAATATTATATAGTAACTTTTTTATATAATAGCATGCAAAACTACCAGCAAATCAAATCTCACATTAACAAGTTACTTTTTACAAAAAAGTCTTCGTAAATTTCAAAGCAGTCTTCTGAATTCTTTTTCATAACTTACTTGTTACTTGTTATACTTGTTACTTGTTATCTAGTTCTAAAAAATGAGCTCATTTTCCAGAACTTTGTATTTTGTTTACAATTTCAAAGATTTTGGATTATGTTACATACCTTTTGATTTTTTCAAGTTTCCTTTGTGTCTTTTTCCTAAAATGTGAATTGCTCTGCATTTGAAATCCTGTAAATTACCCACAACATCACAGAGTTGGCATCCTTTGTCTGTTACTGTATCTAAAGGAAATTGTACTAGTTAAAAACCGAGCGAACAAAAAAAGGAATTTAAAGGAGCAACAAAAATACCATCATTTAAGACGTCTTTTTCTTTTTGATCAAATTCAAAAGCACCATCTTCACCTAATAACAAGTACATTAATTTATAACGAAAATATCACATCAGTGCTTCTTTAGTTTATATAACTCTTCCTGGCTTGACCATATTGTATGAGGTAGAAAGTGGTAATATTCAAACAGATCAACCCAATAGGTTTCTTTTAGAAATTGTCATTGGCCCACGCAAATTCAACCTTCATGCTAAAACGTTTATTTTGCTTGTTTTTGCTAAAAAAATTAATTGGTTCAAAATGTTGTGATACTAAACTGGTTGTTTTTTTACTGACATGTGTTTCACATATGTTAAAAAGTTAATAATTTACCAGTTGGGACAAAAACTATTTTATTATTTAGTTTACAATAATTGTAGGCTTATATTTGTTTAATACTAGTAAATATCCGTGTGGAAAAATCCATTTAGGCTGAAAAATAATGGAAAAGATTAGTCATTTGAATTTTGACGACGCCTGCAATGACCCTTTAATATTACGCAGAGATTAAAGCGCTGATTAAGAAAATATATAGGACCATGTGCTTTTGACTAATTCATTCATTCATTATTCATTCTCGGCTTAACGTCCGTTTTCCATGCTAGCATGGGTTAAAGAGGTATATTAATGACCCTCTTCCAATCTGATCAAGACTGTGTTAGATCTAAACTCAACTTCCTCTGTATTAAGTCTGTCCTTATAACCTCCTGCCAAGTCTTTCTCAGTCTGCCTCTGGGCTATGGCCCAGGAATTATCAAGTCTCTACACTTTCTTACCCAATTATCCTCCTCCATTCTTTCCAAGTGCCCCAGCCAATTCAATCTTCCTATCTGGATAACATCTTATTCTACGGATACTTAGCCCGCTTCTTAGCTCATCTGAATTCTTTCTGTCTCAGAGACTGGCGTTACACATCCACCTAACCATTCTCATATCATTCCTTTCTAAACGGTCAAGATCTTCCTGCTTCACTGCCCATGTCTCACTACCGTACAACATAACACTTCTTACACAGGCCTCATACAACCTACCTTTTAACTCAATTGACAAGACTCTGTTAGTCAACAAAGGAAGTAACTCTCTGAACTTTTTCCAAGCAGAACCTATCCTGCAAGTAACACTTCTTCCAACACCCCCTTCACTGCCCAACATATCACCTAAGTAACAGAAGTTCTCAACTATCTCTAACGAGC
The DNA here is from genome assembly GCF_029227915.1 of Hydractinia symbiolongicarpus. NCBI lineage: Eukaryota > Metazoa > Cnidaria > Hydrozoa > Anthoathecata > Hydractiniidae > Hydractinia > Hydractinia symbiolongicarpus. Next base: position 15,013,149 of record NC_079878.1, read on the forward strand.
CACTGTTGTACATCATTGAAGCCGGAAATACTTCATTCTCTATAATCTCACCTTTGCAACGCTTAGCCCTTTCTCTTCTAGTGCTTTCTCAAACTTTTCAACTAATTCTACCATCGAACTCTGCTATGAGAACCAAATCATCTATACATAATAACTCCCATGGACAACCTGTTCTGAACTCCATCGACAGCGCTTCTAAGACTAGAACAAACAACAAAGGACTAAGTACAGAACCCTGATGTACACCCACATTTACACTAAATTCATCACTAAGTGAATCGTTAATCCTGACACGACTTCTAGCATTGCTGTACATAGACTGTAACAATTCTCAAAATCAGAAAAGGAATGTATACATTATTTTAATAAAAAAGATGTTTTTTGGATAAAGACAATCTCTCTAATAATACAGAGACTGTGTCTGTCTGTAACAGAAAAAGTGGATGTATTCATTTTCCTTTGATGTTGCCGCAAAAGGTATGTCTCCAATGTTAAGTTTTCTGATGTTACAGCAAGATGCCAAAAACACTGCTTTAACGTCAATATCTTATATTAAAACTTTGAGGCCAAATAACTTGGAAACAAGGTGGTGACGTCAGTCATTTTTTACGGTGTGGGTAACTACAGACAACCTGGGACCGAATTGGGTAAGTTTCTCAAACCTGGGTTCCCGAATCCGTTTCGCAATGAACGAGTTGATGACTTCATTAAAAAACCTTTAAACCCCAATATCTCTGCAACCGTAAGATACATGATCCTATACATTTCTTGATCAGCATTTCAGGATCTATACGATGAAGGCAACAGGTATACAAATTTTTTCTTTTTTTACGGGTATTTGCTGACATCATCAAAATTTTTATACGTATATATTCTCCATATCTGTTCTTTAATTGTACATGTTCATATACTATTCATATTTTGATCAGAGTTTCAAGTTCCCCACAATAGATGTTACAGGTTAAAAAATTCTAAGAATATTTTTTATGTATATGAACGGGACACTGCTGACGTCGTCAAAATTTAAATACAGCTTTTTTTATTTTTCCTCCACCTTAGTGAATTTTTCCACAGGCCTTATCGACTAGTATATAATAACATGGAAGTGCAAAAATAGCAAGTGTAAAATTTTATAAAATTTAAATATTACGTTTATCAACTTTAAGGATAAAACTTTGAACTAAAGCTGGAATAAAAAATGGAGTTACTTATGAAAAGGTAATTTGCAATTCCTTCCTCTAATAAGTAAGGTTTGCATGCTTGCTCTGTGAACTTGTTTCGATGTGTGTTTTACTGTAGGAACTCACTCGAGCTGTCCAGTTACATGAACAGGTTTAAGCAAGAGAGTTGAAGGAAAAGAATGAAAAATACAAAAAAGTTGTTGATGAAATGAAAAGACTGGAACAAGAACAAAAAGATTTGTTATGCCGCTTGAAGGTAATTTTTTATTTATTTTTTACAAGCCCTTTTCTCAGTCCTGTTTAAAGATAGTGACTGCTTGAATATTATAATGGCTGTAATTAACTTATATTCGTACACTGACAAAGAAAACCGCTACCTTTCCCTTTAATCTTTGATAAAAACAAACATAAACAAAACTTTATTTCATGTGGCCATGTCGAAGCACAGCTTTGTTCATTCTAAATGTTTGCGCGGTCAGAGACTTGGTAAAAAAATTAATATGCGTAATTATGCGTTTGACAACAGTGGTAATATACTACTTTTGGGACTGAATGCAAAAAAAGCATAAACCACCTGAAGTAACACTGAGATGTCTTTATCATTTTATTCCTTGTGGAATGTATCGCTCGATACATTCTTCAAACTTTTTTCAAAACAATTTTTCAATGAAAATGGCAACTAAAAGCAATAAAATTAATGTTATTGACTTTTAATATAAACCTGTTAGAACGAGTTGGCTCGGAAACCCAGCCCAGTTTTAATGATTCGGAAGAGGTATACATCGTTGCATACCCTCTTGCATTGTGAATAGGACATATCAAGAGTACCCTAGTCCCGACGGAAATTCCTGAGGTGGATAGTTCTTGGAAAGGAGACGAGGAAAACAAATGAAATTTATTTAGTATAATAACTCACAGGTTTCATATAAATTACAATTTAATTCTTTTGTATTTCAAGGAGTTCTCAATGATTATATCACTGTCAGGTAGCTCTGTTGGTGTAATTTGTCGCCTTGACGTTTTCTCCTCTTTTTTGCACTAGCTCTCTTTTCACTTGACGCATGTAAAATTTATTTATTTATTTATTTTTATTTATTTCTTTACCACAAATATTTGTTATTATACAGGATGGCCATTCAAAAATTAGTGGCGCCGTAGATTAGTGGTTATAGCTCTCGTACTCTGTGCGGGAGACCGGGGTTCGATTCCTCTTGACGGCGATTCAACATGGGCGAGTGAATGTTACCATAGCCCCGGGTTAACCCAAGCCATGTGAGGGAAATTGGGAAGATGGCACATTGTGTGGGCCGTTGGATGTTGCCGGGAGTTGTCTAGTAGAGCGCGGGCCCTAACTGGGTCTGCGTCGCTCAAAATGAGCATTAAATACACTAGGACTCCCCATCTAAGCCATGGCCCCTCCTGGAAATAATAGACAGGGTATATCCCTCGATATTTGTGAGGCTAGCCATGTAAAATATGCACATCTATCTATCTATCTATCTTAAAAGAAGTTTCTTTCGCTTTCCTAAAGATGATAAATTACGGAAAGCATGGGGCTGGACTTAGAAATATATATGTTAGCCGTCACTCGGGTGAGGGTTTCAGCACTGACTCGGTCGATCGGTCAGGATTTTTTTTTTAAAGCATTTCTTACTACGATATATTTTTCTTATATATTAGGAGAATGTACTAAATAAGCGCCATCAAAAACACAAAGCTTATGAAGCCTGCGATCAAAAACGGTTGGTGTTACGAAGCATGTGAGGTATAGAGAACATTAAAGTCGACCCCCTTTCTTCATGCTGCAACTCTTATGCTCGGCTGGTGCATTACACTGAGACGCGAACGAAAAACAGAAGACCATTTGGAACTACGCCACAAGTCAATCCGATTTTCATCGTCACAGAGAATACTGTGAGAACAGTGCGCACCCATGCAAGTTAAATATAACAAGAACATGGGAGAGGTTAGGTGTCCTGTACCTTAATACAGCTTTCGGACGATGGTTTTCGTGATGTAATTCCAAGGAAAAAACATGTTAACCAAAATTAAAATACTTTTTGTCATTAAAAAATCCAAAAATGTAGTTAGTTGCACGATATAACAGTAATTTTACTTCCGTATTTTTCTTTTTCCTTACATAATTTTTTCCCAATGTGTATAAGGCTCTTAATTTTTTCAAAGTTTCGAAAGGAAGAAAAAAAGTAATAAATTATTCATTCGAATCTCACCTCTTGGTGACGGGGGTAAAACTCACATTTGTTTTTTTTGATAAATATATTTATTTTCTTGAGACCTATTGTTCTTGTGTTTTGATGGAATATGACCACTGACGTAAATGGAATACATATTACAAAAGCCTCGTTTTCGTGCACAGCGCTGATTTCAAAACGGAGAATGTGATCAGAAGCATGGAGGGAAAGCTTCGAAAATCAGAAAAACAACATTAGAGCTTGGAAGTTTTATTCTTCAACTTTTAACTTGAAATTCGTAAATAGTAAGATTTGATCTCTCAGTTAACTGAATACTTAATTTAAGCAGTCACTACCTTTAAATACGATAGCTAGATTTTCCTGAGCCAATTGAATGTTTTTTTAAGGATAAGGAGAAAGCGTTAGAAATTACTAACATCTATTCGCAGCAGCTTTAATGGCACGGCAGTAAGGATAGTGTACATACTTTGTTTGGCCTCGATGACCCTGTCCCTGTAGCCATCAGAAGGCATCAAAAAGAACAAGGTAGCGTGTATGCGGAATCTGTAAAAAAGGCCTCTACTGAAAAACGTAACATGGGGAGTGCTAGCCCACGAACTAAAATGGCTTCTTTCGATGCTAAAAAAGATAGTCCAATTGCTTCTCCAAGACAGGAAAATAGTCCGGTTGCTTCTCCAAGACAAGAAAATGAGGTTGAGAATGCATCAATGCCAGAAACAAATGACATGGAAACGCTAGTAATCAATATTATCAAAGACAGTCTTTCTACTTCATGTGGTGACACGGCAATTTCTGATTCAATGCCGACATGTTAATAAAGCAGACAAACAACATATCACATCAGCAATTTTTTGCCAATATGAAAGAGGCTGCAAAGTTAACAAAGACAAAGAAACCCTGCATCCTTAACAATTTTCACTGATGATATTTGAAAAAAAAAATGCTACAATTGATAGGTGTGTGAAGTGTAGGTCCCCTGAAAAGGCATAAATTATGGGATTTAGGTATATATTTTATGTTTTGTCATGTACAATCAAGAGTTGAACCATTTCCTGGCTCTTACGAATAACTATTATATGGCTAAATATTTGAACATTATAAAAATGCAATTGTCTGCATCAAAAACTGTAAATTGAATTATGCTCATTTTAAGAGCTGAATGTAAACTTCACACAAGTAGCATAATCACAAGTAGCATTATCTAGGAGCAGAGATAGAAACAGCAGTTACAAATGACAATAGCCAACCTTTTTTTAGTGCTATTTGTGCGGGGCTCATTCCTCTTGTTCGCAACATTGATAAATGCTGAACTGAATCTTTATGTCGTAAATACTTTTGTCTGCACAAATTTTCATCTATGTTGCATAATAAGCATCCAGAAGAACTAACAAATTCTAAAAACAAAACTTTTTTGGCATATTTGTTGGAAAAACTGTTTAGGAAGAGAAAACGCTATACAACTTATAAAAATTACAAAAAAGCTTTCAGCCTAACAAACCCAGTTCACTACTCCCAAAAAACTACAAAACAATCACTCTAAGTAAAGTTAGGATCAATTTGAAAATGAAATTGTAACAAACCCATTGTTCCGTTGGAAATGTGGGACAGAACTTTTTGTGGCCTCCAAGAATTAGTTAACAAGATCTTCAAAGGTTTTCCTGTCTACTTTTACCACAACCAGCATCTCCATTTTTTTTTGAGCAATACTAGTGAGGAGGGGGTAAGGAGGCAATGTACCAGAAATTTTTAAAAGGCATAACTTTTTGTTAAGCATCTGGAAATTTATGGCTTTTGGAGGGGTTTCTGATGAAAAATATTTTTTAAAACATTTAAAGCGTGTAACACATTTATCAGATTTTATTTATACTTGTTCCTTTAAGAAGTGTATAACAATACAAATTATTTTTTCAGATAATACTACCCTTATAATGTGGATAAATAATTAAAACAGCTTACTGACTTTGGTTCAAGACCACTTTTTTGTTATTTAAACATATGGATTTCGCAATTTCTCTGCTATTCGATTAGGAGCAAAAATTTTAATTTGCATCAAAACAAAATTTTTCTAATTAGAGATCTATTTCTATTTTGTAATGTCTATTCATTTCTCTAAGGGGTGTATTGGTTTATTCGTTATCTACCTGTTGTTGTTTCCAGTGAAATAAAAAAAAAGTTTTTATCTAACGGTGTATTCACTAATCCGGAATGGTTATTCGTAGCAATATAAAGTTTTGAAAAAAGTTTTTTCCGTAAGTAAACCTTCTGGACTACATTCTGAGTTGTATTTATATATCTCTTATATAACTCAAAGACTGTGTCTGTGACGGGAAAAGTGGATGTGTCTATTTTCTTTTAAAGTAGCCACAAAATTATGTCTTAAATATTAAATCTTCTGATGTTATGGCACAACGTTTATAACATTAACGTAACATCAATATGTTAATTTTAAATTAATGAAGCAGTTAACCAAAGAAAAAACACATATATCTTCCGTTGCAGTTATTGCTATAGCAGCAACAGGGATAATGGTAGAAGAAAAAAAAGCAGGTTGTGATTAGAAACAGAAGATATATGCTCAAATCTTAAGTTTTAAACAATAGCTCATTAATCATTCTATTAATTTCAATAAAAAAAAATTAGCAAAAGTCCAACTTTTAAAAAACTTATAAAACCGAAAAAAGTTGTACATCTTTCCTGTTTACATGGTAAGTATTTTTTATCTTACATTTACACAGTCCATTTAAACTTACCGTGTATTTTACCCTTAATTTTTTTTTTGGTGGGTCTTTGTTGACGTCAGCAAAATTTTTAAACCCTTATATCTCCTTATGCGTTCATCAAAAACGTTGAACCTTCTACACATTACAGTCAACGAATAAATTAAATTTTGCCAATTTTTATGATATATGCACTGCTGATGTCAGCAAAACATCTAAAACAACCTATTTTCCATTGTCCTTTTGCCTAAGTGAATATTTCAACAGGGTTTGGACTAGTTTTATATATTTTGACACTCTTTTTATAAATAAAAGCTACTAGATATTTTCCCTGTTTGTTGCAAAAATTGCAAAAAGAATTGACACGTTTGTTTGTTATTGCAATGTAATGTTTTAAGTATACTTTTTGAAAGTGCTTTTAATTAAAACTTGCATTGTGGATCTGCTTTTGAGTTTATGTTCTGCAATCTTGCTCTTTAATAGTAAAGGTTTAAACTTTCTCAGCATTAGTTAAACAGATTGCGAAAAACAATTTTAGTATAGTTGCACCAGTTCTTTAGCTATTTAACTCTTTTTTGTTTCGTTCAGTTTTCTTATATTGCTAAGGGTATTCTTTTCTTTTGTTATATTTCCAAACACATGCAAAACATGATATAACTGTCTATATAATATTATATAGAAGATAGCAATTGTTTAAGATATCCAGATTCGCAAGAGTTTTCCTGTTAAATTTAAAAAACAGCAGTTAACAATCATGCAAATGTGTTAATGTTTATTGATTTTTTAATTTTTATATGTTGACTAAACATATTCGAATTAGCAGGTGGTTACTAAAGTGTGGCTAAGCAATATAGGGATTATTACGTACAGTCGGACATGTTAAAAAATGCAACTGGTGCAATTCAAATGCTGCTTAACTAACAAACACATCAATTTGATGATTTTTGCCAAATTTGTAAAATGGCTGAAAAGGGTCATTGTCTCAATATTTTCCTGGGGGTTTGTAGTTTTATGACACAACGTAAAAATTTGGTTAAAATGTTGTTTATACTTTGCTCAGTTAAATGAGAAACTTTTTTAATCCTTGCGACATCATTAAAATTACTTTTTAAAATTTTTACCAACTCGTTCAATAACTCTGCTAAGAGTTGAGGCTATTACATAGTGGTATGCGAGAAACTAAGATATATTATTAAGACATTAAAGACACTCTCCATTGCAACTTCTCATCAAGAGCTGCATCGTATGGACGAAGCTATTACTGCATTATGTCATTTTTGGTATCATACCCTTTTCCAATGTGGGAATGCAACAGGGTTCTATCCCATGTGAACGCTGTGCCTGAAAGGGTTAATAACATATTCCAATACTATACAAAGTTTCATAACTTAACCAGATCTAAAAAATAATGACCAGCAGACAATTTGTGCCTCAAAAACCCATTTCCTTGATGCTAAACAGCCTGGTAATCATAGAATCAACCTTTTTCAAACATATGTTCCTAAAACACACTTACCATCATATTGGACATCACATGAAAATACAGTTTGTTTTCCTGTAAATATAATCAGAAACAAGAAATAGCTTAAATATCAACAGAATATTTATTTGTTCAAGTATCATACACCAACACATTGCAATTGATGGTGGCCATCTGAAACCAGTTCACATGTCAACCAAGAAGTAATAATACACAAAAAAGAGAATGTTCTTACCTTGGATTTTTTGCAGATGCATTTGATGTATGTTTGATATTTTATGTTTCCACACTTCATTATTGTCATGCATATGCTGCTTAAAAGAGCACAATGTACATCCATCTCTGTGTATATAAGCTAAAATTAAAACAATCATTATAAAAACATGAACAAACAATAACTAATTAAAATGCTTGTCACTTGTTTTTGCAAGGTTACTAGATCATAGACAAAATATAGTGAGACAAGGTAACAATTTTCGAGGTCATTATTTAGAACATTTCCGCACTAAGTTCCTGCAATTTGAACATGTCAATGTTTTCAGAAGACTTAAGACTTAGGCTAGTTGGTCAGAACAAAACTTATAAAATGTAATATTTGTTGTTTCTTATGATACTTGGGTATAATAATTCCATGATAAAATCGAAGCTACCCAACTTGTGCAAATGTTGTCTATGTTTTCTTTATAAATTCTAGTAACCTCTCAAACATCTATTTTCAAATTTACTGAATATCATGAGTGAGGTGTTTATAAATTATTTTTAAAGTCAGGTGTTGTTATAAAGAGGGGGTGCCAAAAGGAGGAAATATGGTAAGTAAGCAAAAAATCTATAAATCAAACAAGAAGATAGTTCTAACAATATTATGACATTACATGCAGACATGTTAGCTGACTGTAATACAACACAGACTAACAAAAGAAAGCATTTTGAATATGTGCAAGCTATTGCACTGCTATACCATGCCCCAGCAGAAGACATGTATGATAGCCGGCAGTGCATTTTTCTGTTATGCACTGTCTTTTCTGTTTGAGGGTTCACAAGGTAATACGCCCTTGTAAGATAGCAGTTCTCTTTGATCTTGAATATCTTAGAATATCTTCACAATTCTGAAAAATGTTTTGCAGCATCTATTTTTTGCGATTTCATAACTCTGGAAACCCCATAATCATCGGCCACATGCAGTTAAATGACACAACACTGCATTAGCTAAAAATCCTTGTCTATGCAGCACACTTAAAATAAAGATTTCATTCTGGGTCATCACTGTGACCGCAGAGAGTTTACAATGGCCAGTCAAGTCAATTGTTTGGGTGGCCAAAAATATCAAAAAGACAGTGTGGTAAAAGGCAGAGTCTTTAATTAAACTTTGTAACTACTTATGGGACAAATACATTAAGCGTATGAAATTCTATGCAAAAAAAAATGCAAGCATATTTTGCAATAATGTAACATGGATAATTTATAAATAATTTGCATTGACAAGTTTTAAGGTTTAAAATATCTAGTTACAAGGGGTAAGTCGCCATGATTTTGATTATAGTGTCAAAATTTATTATGTCTCCCTTTCTAGTAAATTTGTTTGTAGAAATTTTCGTTAGCACTATCTAAAGTTTATTTCTCCCTTTCTAGTAAAAATGTTTGTAGACATTTTCGTTAGCACTATCTAAAGTTTTATTTTATGTGTTGGCTACTCCCTATTTTTTAACAAAAGCAGGATAGCTTTTATAAAAGTTTGTTTGATAGTACTAAATGTTTATCAGGGATCTTAAATAAATAAAAGTAACAATACTTTATAAAAAAAGTTCTTTTAAAATAAATAAAAAAGATTGGCAAGAAAAATAGCATCTTAAAAAAAAATTAGCTTCACAATTGAATTCACCCACAAGTAATATGAAAATGTTTAAATGATGTTAAAGCTCGATCTAAATATTGTTTATTTTCCAAGAGTTTTGATAGTTATACACTTCATGCTTTGTTGTATAGCTACGTTGTTGAACAATGCTTTTTGTGTGTGAATTTCAGGAGAGTTTCTCACTTGTGGAAGGCACAATTAGTTTCCTGTCCATTTAACTGTTCGTTTTTGTATCCTGAGAGTCAAACGGGTCGTTATTATAAGCGCTGGTACAGTGTAAATTTTGTGAAGATTTTTTTTTGATAAATTTTCAAATTTCCAGCAGTTGTAAAGCATGAGAAAAAGATCACTCAGGTATACTAATTCTGACAACGTATGGATTGCTTATGCAGATTAAGCCACATGTGTAATTCAGCCCACATGTGTAGATTTTTCTACAAGGCTTGTAATCCTGCCATATGCCTAAACATTGCTACCATTTTGATGCTATCAGACACAAAAGAAAATACTTACAATCTTCCATAAGCTCCTTATCAAGTTTTGGTTTTTCTGTAACGTAAATAATACAATTGGTACAGACAGACTCAAATGCCAGTAAAATATTTTTCCAAGGTCTATAATTTAGTTTAGTTAGTTGATTTGTTGGGTTTGTTGGTCTACTATTAATTATTTTTTAATTACACACAAGGAATATGAAGCTTTAATTCATAATAATGTGGCAGGGTATAATAACATGGTAGATGAAAACTAAAGAACATAAAAATAATGCACAAAAATAATTTACTTAGGAGTTACACACAAAAAGGTAAACAGAATATTATGGTGGTCCATCATTGTCAAGCACGATTTCATTTGATTTCACAGTTCAGTTTCCAATTTAAATTACATTTTAAAATGTTAGTGTTTTGCAACCATGTTTTTGTTTTAGAAGTAAATTGAAATTTTGATTCAATGCTAAATTTACATACAAATACATTTTTATAATGCAATTCAGTTCTTGTTTTTGATTGCTGCGTAAGTGCTGTAGGATCTGTTGGGTCCGATTTGTTATTATTATTGCTTCCTGTATTATTCCTTGTTACTTGTCGTAACAAGGATCTGAAACAAACAACGATCTGAAACGTTTTGAAACGAATTTACGATTACCACAAGATGTTACTAATACACTACAAAGTACGATAATGGAGTAACAGTACACTACAAAAACTTTACAGAGCACGAAAAAGAGTCACAATACTAGACAAAAACAATGCAATCAGCAAAGATATTATTTTTGTGTTAATTTAATGATCGTATATAATGCTTATATTTCATACATCAACATAAAAATTAGTTTTGTTACCTTTTCGTCAAAGCCTACCATTTAATTTTTCTTTATGCTAGGATTAAAGAATGTGTGAATGTTTAAGAATGTTTAAAAATGTTTTCAAAACTTGCCAAGCATCGAGACTAAAATGCTTATGGACCACTAACAGATCTAGCCTAGATAACTATTTTTAATTCACTTTCAAGATTATTAAAAAGCAACAAAAAATAGTTAAAAAAGATTTATGCTTTACCTACATTGTTGACCTTAACACAATGAATTTTGCAGATCTTAGATGGAGACATACACAACAGTTCACGACTTTTCTCAAGCAGCCACAAAAACAAGAACAACCAACAACGTTGAGAGTACGATTATTATAAAACTTCTTGAAATATAAGTACAATAGAAACATAAACAAAAATTTGGCAAATGCAAAATATGGCACTGAATCATGAAAAATTGTCTGTGACTAAAACAATGCACAAAGACAAGACAATCTAGTAACCAGGACATTAGTTCATGTTTTGATTATGTATGACAAATGTGACTATAGGAATGAAGTAGTTAGCAAAAACATAGATAGATGCAGAGTGAAAATAAAACAATTCCTAGTGCAGGCGTGACAATTGAATGAAATTTGGACTAAAAACACTGCAAAATGAACCCAAAATTTAAGATTAATTTTTATAACGATGGGCCACCATGGAATATACACTTACTTTTGGATTCTAACAGTGCTTGTAACTTCTTTTGATGTCTCTGAGAAGATTTATGAGTCTTAACAATTCTCTTTGTCCGTACTTTAAAGATACGATTACATAACAGACAACCCAGCTCGCTAATAAAAGCTATAAAACAGAACTTTGGTGTTTTTTAACAAAGCTAACCAAATTAGATACTACAATCAACCAAGTAAAACAAAGAAAAAAGATAAGAAAAAGTTAAGCTAATACCATCCTCGATATCTAAATTAATAGTTGTAGCATCAGCGTTTTCATCCTCATCTACAATAACAGTTCTTTCTTGCCAATATTCAATTGCAAATTTTTTAGTTTTTGTCAACATTTCTGCCAGCTAAAAATAAAAGTTTAAAGTTTTTAAATCAAACATTTAAACTGCAAATATAATATACATTTTTTTAAGGTGGGGGGATAAAGCAAGGGCTTTATTTGTATGTCATTGTATTGTTAATTAAACGGTTTTAAAAAAGTCTAAAAATGGCTTCAAAAAGCCTAAACATCTTATTTTGTTATAGCGAACAAAACCAGTTTGAGAAGCTTCACATTGCTGTATTTTGTTTTAGCTAATAAACTGGTTTGTGAAGCTTTAACATGGCTCTATTTTGTTCTAGCTAATAAACCGGTTTATGAAGCTCTAACATTGCTGTATTTTTGAAGAGCTAATAAACTGATTTTATAAATCTTTAATTCCATTGTATTTCGATATTTGCAGATTTGTAGGCTCCTTAAGAGTGACCCAAAATTTCTAAGAATTTAAGGGCTTCTCCAGATTGAAAGTGCCAAAGCTAAAGTAGTTTATATCCAGGGGGTAGCAGGTGCTGTATTAATGCAAGCATTGAATGCTGCTTTCCAATTTTCATTCTTTAATTTAGTATCACTGATTATTTGCATTCAAACTCTTTTTAATTGTCTCAAAGGTCATACCCAATTGAAATGTCTGATTTACGTTACTTATTTTTTCAGTTCACTGTGCTTCAATTTCGCTCGTCCATTATAAATTCTGTTTGCAGCAAGTTCCCATAAGAACCAGAAGACTACCATGCATTTACTTAACAGAGCGATTTCCTCACATCAATATAGGAATGAGAAGTCGGTTTTGCATTCACTGAAGAGAACCAGAAATCTTCTGTACATCCACTTGAGAACCAGAACTCCGCACATCAATGTGAGAGTCAGAATTCTGCCACACTTACACTTGAGAACCAAAACCTGGTAGCGTCCATATGCAAGTCAGAATTCTGCCACACATTAACTTGAAATCCAGTGTTTGTGCATGCACTTCCTAAGTCTGCTGAACATCCATTTGAGAACCAGACCTTCTCACATTTAAGTGGAAATCAGATTGCAGCACAGGCACTTGATGGACACCATCTATCTCGCTAAATTGTGATGCATTACGATGGCCCTTACTGCACATGGGAAGTTATTCCACACATCTCCTTGAATTGTGATGCTGGCAGTTGCTCCTTTTTTTATGTCACAGGTTCCTGTTTTTTCATTTGGTTATCTTGAATTTAGCTTACCAAATCTTCCTGTGCCAGGAATATTTTCACTTGGATCTACTGACCTCTCTTCTACTCGAAAGGTCCTATCTACCAGCTTCGACATCTTGTGTTTAAACTTGGCAATCTTTTTTACATGTTTCACTCTCTGAAATTGATTTATGTTTGGTGACTCAGCCATCTCGCAACCACCCATTGCTACCACATTTGTTTCAAATTTCATTTCGCTACTACATTGCTAGCACAATTTATATTTTCATCTTATCATAGTTTCACCATACATCGGTAAATCGATAAGAATTCCTCTTTTATACTTTTTCTATAAATCCCTGTAGTAATATATTGCACCAAAAACATGAGTAAAGACTTGAGTAATTGCTAATAATTTAAAGCCTTTCTCTCACGAAAAAAAAAAGTTGGGCTCATATGAAAGATCTTTAAAAGTTATCTAAGAATCTGTTAATTTTTTTGAAAAATCTTTATTGGTTCTTGATATATTTGTCAAAAGTTTTACAAATAATTACAGCAACTAAATATTTAAATTTATGTAAAATATTTAAAATGCCAAACTGAATAACCAAAAAGCATTTTTAGCCCTTATGCCTTGTCAAAACTGTTAAATACAACAGCAACTTAGAGCTAGATGTCATGCATGATTAGTGAAACTACGTTCCAATTCTTAAGAACTAATCAAGAATTTAAAAAAAATAAAATTCCTAGACAGCTCCAAGCTTGAAATGAACTAATAATAATGCTTGCACACAATTTACACATTTTCAAAAAACAAAACCTGTCTTTTGATTTCTTAATTCGTACAGTTGGAGATTCATTATGCAAAATTCTATTGTTTTAAAATTACGAATTGATACATTTTCAAATAAGAAGTGAGTGATTTTTCTAGAAAGCATCACTTTAATACTAGAGCAATTATTAAAAATGTTTATTTTGAATAGCAATCAAACATAAATAATGTTGTACATAAGTCTAACCCACCTTGGTATGATCATCTGTTAGAAGATGTTTTTGCATTCCTTGTTGATCAATGCAGTGAGTTTGACAAGCTAAACAAAAGGCCTCTTCATAGCTCTCTTCAAGTCTCTAAATTATAAGAAATATAAGCCTTATCTTTATCATAGATTTATAAGATTAGAATGTTAGAAGTTTGGCACATAAAAATCGAAGTCATGTGATCGACGCATGTAATCAACGTATGTTTTATATTCTTATGAACTAGTCGATAAAACCCGTGGAAAAATCCACTTAGACAGAATAACAGTAAAAAAGAACCATTATTTAAATTTTGATGACGTCAGCAATGATCTGTCAACAACAAAATATTTTTTCATGGAAATTTGTTTTCACGTTGCCTCTATTGTGTAGAGCGTAAACTGCTGATCAAGACAACGTATATGATCATGTGGTTTTAATAAGCAATTAATGAGATATAAAGGTTTAAAATGTTTCCTGACGGCAGCAATGGCCTGTCAAAACCCCCAAAATGTTTTTTAAAGATTTGTATACCTGTTGCCTTCATCGTATAGATCTTGAAACAATGATCAAGGAAATATATAGGATCATGTACTTTTGAGAAACGGTTGCAGAGATATTAGGGTTTGAAGATTTTTTGATGACGTCATTAACCCGTCCATCCCGAAACAGATTTTGGGACCCAGGTTTGGAAAACTTACCCAAATTGGTCCCAGGTGGTCCCTAGTTACCCACGCGGTGAAAAATTATTGAAGTCACCACTTCGTTTCCAAGTTATTTGGCCTCAAAGTTTTAAGTGCACTGTAATGGCTTCACTTATGTTAATATACTTTCCTTTGACGTTAATATTGTTTACCGTTAAAGTTTGATAAATTACAGAACCGTTTTATGTATGTATATGTATTTTATATTTTATCCACTTTGCAAAAGTCACAGACAGAAGCTCTGTATTATTATAAGAGATTAGTATGCAACAGTTTCCACACTGCAATTTAACACAATCATTCACAGTAGTAAAAAAAAATTTGTAGCGCTACAAATCACAACACAACTGCATTACTCCTGTACCTGTACAGGCACTGTTGTTTTCGCTTAGGAACTGTAAAAGACCAACTTCAAACTTTAAACTTTGTACAAAAGCCAGATGTTCATCTCCAAGATCAACCTTTTCATGGTCAGTAGTGGTAGTGGAAAATCAAAAGATTGCATAAAAAGGAGGTAATTTAAGATGAAGTGCAGGACGCTAAGTTGGTTTTATAATATTTAATTTGCACATTAGAAGAATCGTAGTGGATACAAGTATATCGGAGCTATTAGTAGAGGTAGTGTCACAAAATTATGATTATTTGTTGATATTAATTGTTGATGTTTATTCTTTAGGGCAACTTTTATGTTGGCTAGCTAGTTAATACAAAAAACATTCAACCCAACTCAACCCAGTATGCTTAGTAATCACTAATTGTTTATTAATATTGGTTCTGATAGATAGATGTGCAATTTTACATGGCTAGCCTCACAGATATCTAGGGATATACCCTGTCTATTATTTTCAGGGGGGTCCATGGCTTAGATGGGGAATCCTAGAGTATTTAAAACTCATTTTGAGATACAAGATAACTCCTTGCAACAGCTAACAGCCCACACAGAGTGCCATCTCCCCAATTTTCCACACTTTTTTATTTTTTATTTATTTTGTGAATATTTTAATTGGATATATACACTTCAACTAATAAAAGCTGTTGTTAACGTGTGCCTTATATATGAATATATTTCATAAAATTATATAAAAACAATAGGGTAAAGTGTAAAACAAGTTAAGTGGGGATAAACAAAGGCTAGAAAAGTGAGAACGCAGATTGGGGATAAAAGAGATTTCAGACATGCCTGATGGAATCAATAATAAGGGAGATAATAGAAAAATTTATAAATATATTAGCAAATATGTTGAAAAATAGTATAAAACTTAGTAAATAAATATTAATAATATTAAAAACCATGTGCAGATAACTTTAAAAACTTGAAAACGAAACTACATAAGAGTAAAAAAGCGAAAACCAGGCCATGAAAAAGAAAATCACAAAATTTAAGACAAACAAGAGTGGCAAAATACTGGAAAAAAGAATAAAGAATGTCACAAGAGTGGCAAAATACTGGAAAAAAGAATAAAGAATGTCACTAATCTCTTTACATATTTTAGATTGAAATACTTGGCTTATGCCATTAGCGAATCCAACTTAATTAGTTGTTCCATGGGCGAAATCGATGGTAGCCTACGGTGGGTTGGCGAAATAAAAATAATTTTATTGAGAATGTATGGTTGGAGCAACAACGAAGAAAATAATTAAAAAATAACAACGGAGGAGGTTGTTACTACAAGCATATTTTTCTATGATTTTTTCGCATAACCCACGCAGTTTAATTTTTTTAGTTGCAAAAGAAAAATAATAATAATTTGTCTCACTGAAAAAATATAACTAGCTCTCAAGGTGAAAAGATAAAAATACTTGCATGCTCAAAAACTTGTTTTTAAAAGTTAGCAGCAAAAATTTTTCTTGTGTTGTTAATAATTGGAAGAGCCACAGTTTAGATGTGAAAGCAGTCTTTTTACAAGGAGGAAAAATTAGACGAGTCGTGCATTTGCTGCCTCCTCCGGAAGTACTGACAAACTGTGGAAACTAAAAAGATCAGCTTACAGTTTGGTCTCCACATTCCTGGTACAAAAAATTGCTTCAGAACTTACATGCACTACGAAGTATGTATGATTATGCCTTATTTTACTGGAAGTGTGATGGTATCTTAGCAGGTATCTTATGTTGCTATGTAGAAAATTGTTTTTATAATGGAAGTGTCTGGTTCATTGTGATAGCCCATCTTCAGAAAACAGTTTTACTCAGTAAAGAAAGTTCTGTATCGTCCACGTTTTGGGTCTTAAATTAATGCAAAACCTAGATGGTATTAGAATTCAGCAAAATAGATACATAAAAAGCCCCTCGTTTCTTCAATTGCCAGCCGGGACAGCCAAGAAATCAAATCAGATAGGGTTCAAGCATTAGTTAGACAATTACAATGATCTGATGCTACTTATATGGCTTGCGATCTTAGCACTTGTGTGAAAAAGGCAACTGCTAGTGATTTTGAAGCATATGCAATTCAGAAAAGTTAAAATCTTGATTCCAAACCGGGTGTGGGTTGGAAAACTGTGTATTTGTCTTTTCATTATAAGATACCCTAGGGAGGATTACAAAGTGGATTTGTTTTGTTCCTTTATGTAAAGGCCAGTAAGCCCCTTTATAATGGCAATCACACAAGTTGAAAAGAGTTGTAAAAAGTGATATGGGAGCTGAAACTATGGATATTTCAAGAGGTGCAGAGCATGGCATGCTGATAAAAGCACTATTTAAGGAAATCACCTCTATTGATCAGACAATTGATTGCTTTTCGATCCAGTAAATACAACCACAGTTGTTGAGGACAAACGCTTATACATCAATATTTGTGCTTTGAGACAAATGATAAACGGAGGAGACATCTTGAAAGTGAAACTTCATCCAAAGAACAAATTGCTGACAGTTTAACGTAAGGTACATCCTCAGATCTGTGGTGTTGAAAGCATTCACTTGACTTGGAGTGAATCCTTATTGGGTATCGCAACCTCGCTATGCAATTGCAGCCATATGTTTACCTACATATACGGATTCTTCTGATGTTGGAAAAAACTGACATTTTTGGAAATTTTTGTTCTGTTTATCATTTCCATAGGATTTTGTTTTCTACTTTCAGCTATATATTTTTCACTATTTAGTTTCTATTTATTTGTGGAAAGACTGTCACTGCTTTTCTTTATATATTTTAGATTGAAATACATGGGTTATGCGATTAACTTATAGTGATTGTACTCTTACTAAAAAATAGATGCAAAATTGTGCACAATGAGACATACGTGAATCAATACTGAAAAAATACCAAAACATAAAACATTATAAAGTATTCTTTATTAAATTTAGAAAAACATTAATAATTCATTTTATGAGATCCAAGCAGGTATAACTTTAGCTCCCAAATACACTAAGCTCTTTTTAGCATATCAAGTTCTTATTTTTAGTAAACTAACCAAGCATTTGCTATTTTGTGTATTGTGTGAATGTGATACAACACCAAAATAGTTTTTGAAAGGCTCACTCTCAAGACATTGTCAAACAAAAAAAGACAAGCACATTTCTTGTTCACATTTACAATTGATTGAATACGTACATTATTACCACTTTGACCTTTAACAATACTTTTGACTCTAGTGTGGAACTACGATAGTTTATCAGCATGAGCATGAGTTATTGTTAAAAAATGAATTTCACAGTACGTGAAAGTTGGCAGATTCATACAACTATATATCGATGGGGCAGCTGTCTCATCCAAAATCGGACCTCAGTTTAGAGAAGAGGCACAATCTTGAAGATGCTTTTCTATAATATTTATTGAAGCAGCAATTCAGGTTCAAGAAACTATCAATGATAACACCCAGGTCCTTATAGCTGTCAATGATGTTTATCTTTTTATCTTTCACGAAAATATTAAAAGAGGGGTGATACTTCGTTCCCTTTTGCGAACTTCGGTGTTCTGCACAAAGTGCAAAAGTTATAACCAATAAGTTAAGGTGCCACAGATGTTTCAGAAAATAAAAAATAACAATAAACAAAAAATAATCAAACATAAATAGCATTGAATAACAACAAATAAAGTATTACGTCAACGTCCAAACAGCTAGGTTAATAGCCAATGCTTGTCTATAAATCTATAATAATCAACTTAGCTGTATGAACACCAGAAAAGAATATAATTCAACAACTTTAATAAATCCAGTGAATACTATTTTCGATTTCTTTTCCCAAACATTCATAATAGCCCATTTAAAAGATTAATTTGAAAACAGGGAGCGAATTAACTATAATAAGTGAGAGAGTAAAAATAACCTCCCGCAGTTGAAATTTTTTTTGGCATTAGCGATTTTGATTTAGGTAAAATGCAATATATATTTCCTATTTTCACAATCAAAATTCCATACTTACCGTTATCTAATAATTATTGTACTTGTCTGTATTTGCATAAATGCAGCTATTTCAGACTAAAGGGTGCTACAATTTATTGTAATATATATCCCTGCAGTCACCACACAACACATTTTCAGTTAAAGGGGAACTCCAATGAAAATCACTTTTTTTGTTTGTTTTATGCGTACTCAGAAAAGCATTACTTCACCTGTTTTCCTTATTAAAATTGTTGTACTAGCCTTTTGCATATTCAATTTTTTTTTTCATAAAAAACAGACAAGCACGATTTCATTTAGGACTGGACCCGATTATAAATAACGATGTCAAATCGTGCATAAAGTTTTAGCCAGCGCAGAAAACAATCATGTTAAACTTAGAGTTTACATTTAAATTGCTTTTTGTGTGTACTTTACCTTTAAATTTTTAAAAAATGGTTAGTTGTTCTGCGTTTGGATGTACCAATCGATCAGAGAAAGGTAAAGAAGTTAGTTTTCAAAGAATCCCGTCTTTGAAAAAGAAAAAACTCAAACAAAAATGGCTCAAAAAATATGTGGTGCAGGTGATCTACCAGGTGGTGAAAGTTTTTATATTTGTTTGTCGCACTTCACAGAATGAACCTCCAGAAAATAAAGTTCCATAAAATATTGCCAATTCGTAAAACTGCCTTTTTAGCTAGTCAACGGTCGAAGTTTGTCATTACTGCTTATTTATTATTTGTACTTATATCCACACAACACAACCAAATAATGTTTTGTACATTTTTATATTAAATGGAAGAACATTATACCAATTTCCAATGCAAAAACCAATAAAAAAGTTATCTAGTTAGAGACATGTTTTTTTGTAGCGCTTTTTTGATGGAAGGACCTGGGTTATTTTAGGAGGTAAATGTGTCTATTTTCTTAACATCATTTTATCAGCGCTACTTTCAATCTTTGTTACTGTTTAGGCTGCATCCAATGCAGATAATACAGTTTCTAAAACAACTTTGTCAAAACAACCACTTGAAAATCAGTAGCTTCCGTAATGCATTTATTACTTACGATAATGATAAAAGGGATTTTTATTTATGCAATATTAATCCCCTGTTTTAACAACTTATCACGACACGAACATTATTGATCTTTCGATAACACATTTCAATGGTTCTCCATCACAAAGAATATTTCAACATTACACAAAATTTGTTTGCATTTGTGTGCAAAAAAGCTTGTGCAGAGGAATGATATTGCTAAACTGTGAAATAAAAATAAATTGGTTTGTAAAGTAAGAAAGAAGTGATGAAAAATTATTTTACTGAAGCAAATGATAAAGTTTTTTGTCAACAAGAATTAAAAAAAAAGCAATTAAATATATTTTTTAATTTTTTAAAAAGGAAAAATTTCACTAAGAAAGAAATATAATATCAATAACTAGCCGGGAAACCCGGCGTCGAATCGCCGGGATGAGCCACAAGTAACTGTTGTTGAACACCCTAAGGAGCGCTTAAAAAGAACTGCAAACTGTGCAACACAGTCAGGTGGAGCGCTTTAGTACAGCTATGCAAATCAAGTGAAGGGCACACACCATTATAGTGTTGCGACTTTAACATATTTTTCAAAAAATAACTTTCCCGCAACAAAGGCTGAAATAAAAACAGTTTACAACCGTTGTGACTCTGTCATAGCAAAAACAACCGGTCAATATTATTTTATTTTGCGGAATAAGTTTTTGTAAAAGTTAAAAAATTAATCGTGACACCGGATTGCGCGCTTAGTCCAGTTAAATGGTGTTACACAGGTGTATAGGGATAACACCCTTTTGAAAAAAACTTTCTTGTAGACTCTATTTAAATGAAAACAGAAGAAACAGTCCTTCGCTTCTTGCACAGGGCTAAGCGGTTAGTCCAAGTAAACATTGTTGGACATTCCTACAGGCGTGATTCCCAAGAAAGTTTAAAAATTAATTGTCACAGCGGGCTGACCCGCATATGCGTAACAGCCTTTTCCAAAAAACAGGCTATTGTTAACACTGAGCTGACTGCTTATTACAGTTAAACAGACTTGAACAGTACCCTTCTCCAAAAAAACTTTATCACAACTTCGGTTTAAATGACAACACAGAAAACAGCCTGTCGTAAAACCCTCCAGCTAAAGCAATTGCTCAGCCATTTTATTTGCAAAAAATGTTTTAAGAAAATAATTAAAGATATATAGCTACCTAGCTAAACTGCATTTAGCATAAGATTTATTGCTGAGAATATTGCCATATTGATAGCCAAACTGAATTTTTATACTATCACTTTTTGGGTAAATATATGAGATAGCTAAATGGCTATATTCTCAACATAAAAATAAATGTTAGGTTGGAGAAAAACCTCTCATACCAAACAAAATTAGTACAAAGTAAGGCTATTAGCTAGTAGCCTTCAAAATATTCATTCCTAGCCAAAAATTCTAAAACTGGTGCGTTTAAGATCTGCACGTACCTAAAAAACGTGACAATATATTTATCTTCACATTTTAGAACATAAAAAAAACAAATATTACAAATATAAAAAGCTTATAGAAGATAAAAAGGTGAAACAGACTTAGAAACAACACTGACCACCATTACTTTTTAAAAACTAAAATGGCCATCATGTTTCTTCGTTGGCATGTCTAGGCCGCGAAAGTCTTGATTGGTTTTTCAAAGAATCAGGCTTTTTGATTGGTATACATGTGCGAGGGGTCAAAACAAAGTCAGTTAAACTGTCAGTAAAACCATCCTATTTGTTTTCTGTGGCTCCTGGGCGGAATCGCCGATTAAGGTCATGGGGGTAAATTATTATTAAAAATGGCGCATTTAAATAATGAGTTCATTTTAATCACTTAATTTGTTTTTTAAATTAGAAGTTTATCAATTAAATTAATTAAATTATGTAAGGAAATAAATTTATTTCTGTAATTTATTTTGACAAATCATAAGATTTCCAATTAAACAACCCCCTGGTCTCTGAAAATTCGCGGAAAGATCAAAGGAATATCGGTAACCCTTTTGAACAGACAAAATACGGCTATTATTATAGAGATACTATCATTCGAAAATCGTTGCTTTTTATCTCCTAGCTATCTTGGAAAAACAACAGGAATTTCGTTGGATTTGACAGATTCAACACAGCACATGCTTTAGCATCGGTTTCCATTGCTCTACAATTTCCACATTCACACCAACTTGTATTACTGGTACGTGGCTCACGTCAGTAAAAGACACCTTGCCGCTTTCTACATTGTTATTAATTTCTCCCTCGTGAGACACAGGAGGTTAGAAGTCGTATGGGTATAGCTTTGCAAAGTTTTTTTCATGAAGAGAATTATTCGATTCTAAGCTTTCTAAGTTATAATCTTCGTCATTATTAAAAGACATCTTATCAACAAACAATGCAAACAGTAAGTAAACAAAACTTATCAGGCGAGCTGTCAAGCTTACAGATTTGTGGGTTGATGTGACGAATGCTATTTATTGGGACACAGTTCTCTTAGCTTTACACAACCTTGAAAATTCTTTGAAATTAAAGATGTTTCTAGACGCAGTAAATGATAAATGAAAATTTTTAACGACTGTAAAAGTTTAATTTTGACATAACTATGTTTAGTCTTATCAAAATAACATTTTTTTTAAAAAAGATTTTTTTCACTGGAGTGCCCCTTTATATTAAAAAAATTATCAAAAATATTTGTGGCTAAATCGAAGAAAAAGTGCAGGGCTATTTTATGTTTTTTACTTCTAATTCCATGCCATTTTTTAGAAACATTTAGCTAATTTTATGCCAATGCCTAAATTTGATAACTGTATGATTCAATGGTCCTTATTAATTTCTCACAGATTTGACGAATCTCCTACACAAACTGGATAACCATTAGAAAACTTGTTAAACACATAAAATGCTTTGAATTTGCTTTGACAATCTATACTGTTACCACCAAGGTTCATTGCTAAACAATAGGTTAAATCAATCAAGTATAAGGGTTTCCCTCTTAAATTTTTTTCTTGTTTTTATCAACTATCTGCAAAGCTTGTAACATTTCTGCCTTCGTTATTAAATTTTTTTGGCTTAGGAATAAACTGCCTTGACTAAGACTTAACTTGCCATCTTCGGAACTAGTTGTAAATGTCCTTTGGTTGATAAGAACTTTTTTTGACCCAGATGCATGACACTTTGCATGTGATTTTACTTGAAATAACCCACTGTTGTCAATTTTGAATGCTTCAACACAAATTTTACAATAAGCTGAAAATTTATCATTTTTAACAAAACTGAGCCAAGGATAGCTTTTTCCCCACTCTGGACGGTGTTTAATCAATCACTATTATAATTACTAACCTTAAAAAAAGTTGTTCTACTCATAAGAATAATAAATGCTGAGTATAGAGCAAAAAAAATTAAAAACAACTGCATAAACAAAATTTTGGAGAACACATACAAAAATTATGATTTTTTAAGCCAACAAATAAATTTTATGCTAATTTTATAATTTGTGAGAAAAAAATTGCTCATTTTAGGATTTTTTTGATTTTATGCCGGCTGAAAGTGACATTTTTGTGAAAATAGTTTTTAAAAAAGGCAACAATATACAAAAATTTAGTGAATTAATCCTCATTTTCCTCTTCCGATGATTCAAAATCAAACAGTTTTAAGACTGTATTAATTTTTGTCGAAGCCATTCACTAAAGCAAAAGAGCACCCTAAGTGGATTAATTAACTCGCAAATATTTTTATTATTACATTATTTGTGAATAAATAAAAAAATAAACTTATAAAAAAAGTTATTTGTCGTTGATATCGTTTTCTTTAGTTCTTAAAAAACTTAAAATTATCTTAAAAACAAGTGGTATAACCGGGAGAAGAACGAACAAAAAAAAAATCTCTGTACTTCACAATTTCGCACCTCAAAAAAACTTGAAATCTTTCTTAAAGTTGCAATAGAAATTGCAAAGAATGGATCATAGTGTACATTTAAAACAGGGGTTTTCCCTGTAACAAAACTGACGTCAAACTCTTTAAAAACACTTTTCATAAACAAACAAGCAAACAGACTGCTGGGTAAAATAACGTGTTTTGTGATACTTGTTTTGTTAAAACTTTTTATTATCATTAAAATAAATATTGTTAAGATAGAAATTCAAGAAAAATGTCATTTTGAGATTGCAAATTTGTGTACTTTATTCACTTTGATATCGCGAGTTGGCAAAATATTTAATCGCTGGAGGAATAATGAAGGGTAACAAACTAATGCATCATATGGCTGGAAAATTTAAATTGTCTCTAAACTAACCTTATTTTCACATTAGTATGTATTTGGCTGTGAATTTTTCGGGATGGAAATGGATATTGATATAGGCTTATTAAACTTGCAAATACTAGTGGAACAAACAAGTATCTAAACGCAAGCTCTCACATTTCTAAGATGTTTAGTATGTATACATTTCTTTTAGATGTTTAAGTCATGCGCTTGCAATCACAAACCTAATACTCTGAAGCCTAGAATTGTGGTTTCTGCAACAAAGAGCACAATTACCTTGTGTTTAATCGAAGTGATATGTTCCTCCTTGAGATGTAAAGTTGCAAATTCTTTGTAATTGCATATACGGCAATGAAATTGGGATTTAGGTTGAGGCCAAAACTTGCCCAAGACTTCTTCAAATACAGAGGTAATAAATATATTTACATCACCAATTTCATCAATCTTTGCTGCTTCAAACAATTGCTTTAGATTATTTCTTGAAATATGCTCATAAATTTCTGAAAAGCTATATAACAATACAAAAATATATGATGCATAAGTACAGAAGAATTTAATTTTGTACTCATTTCTCTTTAAAGGTAGTGTCTGCTACAAAACTTAAAGTTAGTTTACATAAAGAAAACATGTTATTATTAACGAATTTCAGGTTAAAATTTAATAAATACAAAGTACCAGTGTAATGTTGTTCTTTTAAATTTGAGAGTTTCATCCTCGTGTAGCTACATTAGTTTGCCATATTGTAAACACGACCGCGCATGAATGCGAGGCTTATCTATTATGTCACCGCCTATGTCAGTGCCCAGGTTCAAAATCGGGACCGAAAACATGGGGAATGTATGAAGAACAAATTTAATTTGTAATGCCGAAGATTTAAAAATTAACCCCCGGCTACGAGCCAGACGCTTTCGAATAAAAAATGTATCGTCTGCGATAAGTATTTTTGGATCGTGAAAGGCTATTGACAGACTGCAAAAATAGAAATCACAAATTAATAACATGAATCCCTAAATTTATTTAACGGAAATAAGTAAATTTATCTGTCAAAGTATGTATGTAATGTCATACATAAGCAATAGAATAATTTTATTTTTATTTTTTCTTAAACATTTTTGAATGCCATGTGTTTTAAACAATGCGAAACGTTGAAGATTATGCTAGTATGAACACACACTTAAGCATAGACCAAACATCTATCCGGTCGGGACGGAACTGTTATAAAAAACACTAAAAAAACGTGGATACGAAGTTGCCAGACAGTTTATCATAAGCAAAGAAATGTCCCAAAATTATCAGTTTAAGAACGAACATGTCTTGGTGCTCAGCGTTCGGTTGCAGCAATAATAGTAAACGCGACAAAGAAAAAAGTTTTTTTCGTCTACCAGGAGATCCAAATGTACGAAATGCCTGGGTAAAAGCTATAAACAGAACAGAATTGCCGAAAAAAGTTCTCTTATGTTCTGATCACTTTACGGAGAACTGTTTCGATAAAAGCTGGAGCGTTCAAAATGAATTGTTTTATACCGAGAGAACGGCAAAAAGGAAATTGGTACCGGGATCTTTGCCAACAATTTTCCCACACAAACCGCGACCTAAGGAAAGGCAAACTTCCAAGAAAAGAGCTGAAAAAAAAAGTTTAAAAGAGGTACATACGGTTCCTAAAATAATTCCTAGGCTCATTTTTAAGCGGTATTTTGTAGAATTATTTTATTTTATTTGTAATCCAATTCAAGGTTATCGAAAACGCTATAACGAGGGATGAATTGCCACATGATGAACCTTGCGCGTCCTGCGAACCTTTACCCTCGACATACTCGATTGGGATACAAACAGAAAAAAGGAAAACAAGAGATTTTGGAACACAGGTGCCGTCACCAAAAGTTCGGGACTATGGAAATCAAATGGATTTTAGGCCAGACATTCACGCCCAAACACTGCCCATGAGGCGCTGTAACAGAGCAACGCAAATTACGAACCAGTACTCGAGTGTTAATGATGGTAAAATTAATATCAACTTTTTCGTAAAAAGAACTCAAGGGTTTGTAAACAGTTTCACTTAAGTTTTACTTAAGAAGCGTGTAAGTATTTAGTTAAACCGTTAAAATATGATTTACTTTTAGATGCCGAAAAGAACCAAGATCAAAGCATGGACGTGGTAAGCAGCGATGACGAAATAGACGAGGATGAAGAAGATGTTGAAAGTACAGAAAGGATGAATAGTATTCACGGTATGTTTCAGTTGAACAACATAGAAGAGTTGGAAAGATTCTTGGAGGTCCTTGGAGTTTCTTTGTCTTTTAACTTAAAAACGCAGATTGCTGAAGAATCAGCAGTTTCAGACCCTCTCGAAAAAAACAAAGAAATTGATGTGAACGATGACGAATGGCTGAAAAACTCTCTTGAAAGGTGAAAAGTTATTTTATAAACCAGAAGTAATGAAAGTAGTCTTTTTTATGCAAATTTATTTTTTAAACGTTGCATATTTAGAACTGCGAAAAAAGATCCCGATTTCGCAGCTATCGATTCGCCCGATGACAACACAGAATCAGAATTCGATGATGATGATTCTGAAAGCACACCATCATTATCAGCAACAAAACCTCTTCACAAACAAAAGGTTTTTCTTGTGTACGAATTACAGTTACTGCAACTGGTAAAATACTGTTTAAAATGTGGAGCGACAATCTCTTTTATATATGTTACACTTAACGGTTATATTTAAAAACAAAATTTAATTGTCTCCACTCCAAGAAAAGTCCACCTCTGAGACTCCTGTCTCTTCACAAAAACCCACGTACTTTCCATCAGGGCTCGGGTATTCTTGACGAATCCTCGTTACTACACAAGCTGGGATTACTCGACGTACACTTCTTCCTAATCTGGTGTGGATAAACCAACAAAACTGCCGATAAGCAGCGTATCTATAAGATCTAAACATAACAGCAAATAGTCATCTACTCCAGTTACGGCCATCGCATAAATACATGTTGTAATATTAATACCTGTTGGAAACATTATTCCTGCTTGATAAACCATGACTTTCTCTATCGTGCAAGCCCACTAACGCCGTCCAAAGGTTGTTTTTCAAGAGCACGACTGGTACAAAGTCAGGATGGTCAAGTATGCAATGTTTGTCTATAATAAAATATAGGAACGTCGATTATTATAAAAACATTTATACTAGTCATGCGTTTCCAGTGTCTCTGCCGCCCCCTCCTTAGAGACAAAAAAGTAGGCTGGAAACGAGATGTAGGTAACTGTTCTTACCGTTCAGATGGGCGTACTTTATCTCGTCAATTTCATGACAACAAATGCATTCTTGCTGCGATGGCATAACCTCGCAGTTTTTACATAAGCACCACTTGTCCTTATTCAAGGTACTTCTTGGAGGTTTCGCACTTTCTTCATCCTCATCAGATGAGTCATTAAATTCGGGCATTTCATTTGCGCCAGGCGCTCTCTGGGGCTCATACTGAAACCCTATAACTTTCGGTTTATTGGATAGTCTAGATTGCGCCATTATTTAAAATTAAAACCGCCTAGTTTTATAGACCTATAAATGATTTGAAGAATATTTTTATACCTTCTCCCGTCTGAAAGAAAAAAAAAAGGAAAAGTTTTTATTTTCAGGGGGGCTTGTCGCGTTTGTCGCGTTTTCGCATGTTCGGTCTTTCAAATCAACCAACCACTGACGTCAAATGCATATTTACGCATAATAATTATTTTTACCAGGCCTTTTTTCGCGCATGTTATTCAGAACGTCTCTAGCTGTGCTTCGACATGGCCAAGTAAAAAAAGTTTTGTTTATATGTATTTCCAGAGATTAATAAAAAACAGGTATGTCATTTCTTTATTTGTATATCTATATCAGTTAATATAAAAGTTTTTATTTAGTAGCAGACACTACCTTTAAGGGACTTTTAAAAAACAGATTTGGTGAAACTGCCCAGAAGGGGACAAGACAGGGAAAGAGCACGATGGCTTAGTGTGGGGTATCAAAAAATGTTTTATCTATAATTTGATCTTTTGATTGTTTTTTAAGTTTGTTTACTTTACTGCAAATCAACTTAATCATCATTTTTGAACACTCCTAATTAATATGCAAGCATGGGCAAAGTATGATGTAAAGTGTAAAACAGTAAATACAGGCAAAATCAGGTCCTAAAGAACTAAAATACTCATTAGGCCACATCTAGTTGGAACGTTGGTCATTGTCATTTGCCCACTGTGCTCTGTCTATCTGCTGCGAATCATCTTAATAACCCATGTTTATCTACTGCCTTTTTGCTTATTATTTGATATAGCTAACACTGTTAAGTTTTACTTGTGTTTTCATACTTTCAAGAAAGTGAACTTCAAATAAAAAAATAATTTTAAAAAAGTCACCTGGTGTCTCTGCATATTGGGGTTATTTCCTGCTTATTACTTTTTGCAGATTTCACATTTTTTTGCTGAAATTCTATGGACAGAGACATGTCTAAGGTAATGTTCAATTTATACATATTTATACTTGAGATTCATTTTCAGGTTGAGTATTTTTCAAAACAATCAGCTACATACCCATTATATTGGTTTGATGCATTTCTGTTTGCTTATGGTTTTCAGTAGAAGTGACATTTGTCTTTTCATCAGGAAGTACAAATGTTTCATTACATACCATACATTCAAAGCCAGAGTAACTTCGAGAACATTCTCTACCTTCTAAACAATTAATATACAGTAGCACAGGTTTATAACACTGGGAAAACATCATAATGCTTCAATAAACAACTAATCATTCAAACTTTCAACAATTTAGGTCATAGTTTGCATAGTGCCCTTTTATTTTTAATAACCCCTCCCCTATTATTACAATCCCACCCTTTTTATTTTAAGACTAACCCCTCTGTATTATTTCTAGGTCAAGCTTTTGTCTTCATCTTCTAACCGATATGTAATGCAAACACCCTATTAATTAGAACTCGTATTCAAACACATCAGAAAGAATTTTTTTGTTGTTGTTGTTAAAAAATATATGGAGCCTACTAAAATGCGATGTTATAAATAGTTCTAGCAAATTAAATTGTGCTCTTGCTTACTTTATTTGTCCACTTTGTCTGCCTTTCATAGCCACTAAATGTGACTAAAAATACCTGATATTTTTCTAAGTCAAATCCCTCCCCCTCCTAACTATGTAGGTTATGTTAAGTACTACCCCCTGTAATTATCAACCCCAAGAGTTAAGAGTGAGTAAATAATATGCCTAGGATAATTATTTTCAACAATGATACACTATTCTTATTGATTCCTAAATTGCACTCTACCTACTTAAATTCCTGACACTTTTGTTATCTTCTTCCAAAAACAACTTCACTTTGTCGTGATGTTTCCGAGTATTTTTGTGCATTTTTACCAATTGCTTTGACTTTATGAATTTTTCATTGCAAGCCAAGCATTCTGTCACTTTTATCCTCTTCACTGCATCTAGTTATAAAGTTTGTAAAATATATATACAGTGTATAATTTTTGTTACGCTCTATTAAGCACTACCTATTTATGCACAGGACAGCAACCATTTACAAGATTTTTGTGGGTATGGTGCCCTGTGATATGAAAATATGATATTTCCTAAGAAACATCTTATTTACGGTTTTAAATATCTTTATGATCACATAGCAAATTAAAAAAATGAAATGAAAACTTTAGATACAATTATAACATCGTAAATAATCTCTATCAAGATTATTTTAAAGGAATGAAAATATTTCTATTTCACATCACAATAGATCATTAGAATGTATTGTTAACATCTCAATCTAACATTCATATATTATAAGTAATGTTTGATTTAGTTAAGGCAGTATAAGGTTCATCATTTTTTGCACCTTCTGTATATATTCTATACTGTATTATACTATATACAATAAAAAATTACCATCAGTTACAGCATCCAAATATTCATCATCCATCTTTTTCAGTACAGACTGAAACATATTCTAAGATTTAATGCACAGATCTTTCCATATGATTTGCTTTAAGCTTTCAATTTATGACTAAAAAAATGCCTGCAATTTTTCACAAGACCCAGTATTATTTAATTACAATTGTTTGATTTGCTTGTTCAATAAATATTTCTTTAAATTCTTTTATAACAATTAATACTTAACTAATTTTATGCCTAATGTCTAAATAAATGATGTTTGCATGAAAGCTATATAAGGGATCGTCTCCACGATCGTTTCGAAAATAATTGTTTCAATTCGTATAATTTTTTTTGAAACAATCTCTATACGAATTCAAAACGATTTGAAAATATTTTTTGCCGAAAAAAATCATTTCAAATTCGTTTCAAAGTAGTTTAAAATCATTTTGGTGAAACGAAAATCGTTATGCAATCGTTTCGCATTCGTTTCATAATCGTCTCACAATATCAACATCAATTCGTTTCAACAGTTTGTTAAATTGATTTCAGTTCAAATCGTTTCAAAATCGCTTCAAATTTAACACCATTATTATTATGTTCATCACACACACCGATTTCTAAAGAAATTTTATTATCAAATTATTTAAAATATCTACACAGTAGACGTCCGTTAATTCGAACACGCAAGGGACTAAATTATTTGTTTAAATTAACGAATGTTCGGATTATTGGAAGTTCAGGAAAAACAAGAATTTTAATAAACGTTTAAAGGTTTTATGCTAATATGACTTATTACAACTTTACTACAACTTTTTATAAAAATCTTTTAACATTGTTTGCTTGGCGATGGGCAAGGCCTCCAAATACCTTGTAAACTTATTTTATTGGAAATGCCAATTTATTGATAAATTTAAAGAAATTTTGCCACCATTGATGCAATAAAAATGAATAAAAATAAAAACGTTTCCCTAATTTTTCCATAAGATTTTATTTATCAATACACAAAATTTCGAATTAACAAGCATAATGAAACCTTGGGACTAAAAAAATGTTCGAATTAGCTTTATTAAACTAAACTCAAGGACACCGTAAATCGTTTAAAAGTTATTAAAACACGATCGTAGGAAGCTAAAACACCGCCGTAGATCGTTTAAAAACCATCAAAACACGATCATATGAAGCGAAAAGATCGCTGTAGATCGTTTAAAAACCATAAAAACAAGATGATAAGAAGCTAAAACATTGCCGTAAATCGTTTAAAATTTACCAAAACACGATTGTAGGAACATAAAACATGGCCGTAGATCGTTTCGCTTCAACTTCGATCATTTTTAAGCTTAGAGTTTAAAATAAAATTCAATCGTTTCACAATCGTTTTAAATCGTTTCACCTTCATTTCATGAAAAGATCTGTAAACGATTTTAAAAAATGATGATACAATCTCGAAATGATCATAATCGTTTCGATTCGTATTAAAGGTGAAACGATCGTGGAGACAGCCTAAAGTTTTATATAGATTTATATTTTTACAATTTATTACAAGCTGGAACTATTACTCTACAGAGCTCTTAATTTATCACAGTCAGGGTTAACACCTATTAAGCTTCTTGCCTTAACGAATGATAAGTGGCAACACATGGCCTAGACTAGATAAAGATTTTTTCTTAACCTTACGCTGTACTTATGTTAAACTATTTTGAATTGCAGAACAGCTTTAACAGGAATTATGTCACGGTTTCTGCTGACGTGAAATTGTGGATTGCCAAGACACTTAAAAATCGAAAATTTACTTTGGCATTTTTCTGCCGATGTGAAATGGCTAAATTCCAACACGAAACAGTATATATAATATTAGTTCGTGAAAAAATTTGGATTATTAGAAAGGCTGATGGTATAAATGACTTGCCAATGTTTACACAAGCCTAAAAACTTAGATTCGGGTAAAACAGGAAATTTTAATGTGCAATGTGGTCATGTGCAAGTACAAATTAAACTTTATTGCACAAGTTAGGGACAAAATTTGTGTAGGATTAATTATTTACTCAGCAGATCAATAACTTCAGTAGTTCAAAGTTTCTCCATGTTTAGAAGCTTCAAGCACACCTTCCCATATTTAATTTTTAATCGTCAGCATAAAAACAACGCACTTCTTAGTAAACTTAATAAACATTAAATTTAGTTCGTGAGTGGGATGTTATCTGTTGTGAATAATTTTGTAATTGTTTATTTTTTTAAAGAATTGCAGGTTTTTCAAAATGAAACTACATCTCCTGTAGCTATAAATATATTTGACTTAAAAAAGAAGACTATTATTTTTTGCGATGGCAAGTAGTGGTTCTGATTCCAGTGCATCTCTTCATGGAATATCCTTCAACTTTCCTCTCCTGATAGCCTATTCATCACCCTCAGTTGTTCTGAGCTTAATAAGGACTTGACTAAATTTTTTTTTTCACATTGTGCACCTTATTTTTGATTTGTTTTTTATTTTTCTGTGTTCGCATGCCTCTGGTATTGCATCTCCTTGTATTATTTTTGTACTGATGGGTGGTCGCCATCTTTGTCATAGCTTTTAGCTAATAATGTGATTACTACTGTTAAATAAATATTTCTCTCTCTTAAGGTAGCAATAAACCGAAAGAGGAACTTAAAGAAATTGGAGGTTCATTTTATATACCTGCATTTTTAGAAGTGTTCTCAACAAGGACTGGAATAAAAGAAAGCTATTGTCTACAGAATTACACGAAGCCAAATTTATACAGTAATAGTGTAAAAAAAAGATTATCTAATTAAAGTATCCATAACGAAAAACTCAGATAAATGAATTCGCTAAAACTAAGATTTTAGACCTGTTAAGGGACGTGCATTCAAACCTTATTGCTGCCTAGATATATTATAAAGGTGAATTGATTACCATAATTTTTTTTGCCAAAATGATACTTGCTAAATACTGTTCTTAGGATCAGAGATAAATAAGGGGACTAGGGAATTAAGACATCTTATACAAGGAACTCTACTTGGGACCATATTGGTTAATACATGATAGGAGTGATGACTCGCCTACCAGCTTGTTTCATTATCAAGTATCAGAGGACAGAGCTATAAATACCTGTACATTGTCCACTTCAATTTCTGGATTTATCAACAACGAATATATTACATATTCCATTTTCTTGTTTCCATATAATAAATAAATCATCCCAAAATCTCATAGCAAATATATCTGGAAATATATCATTGATCTCTCAAAGTTCCTTTATCGTGCTTGCTCCACATTTTAAAACCTTATGTGTCTGTGTTTTTATGAGGAGAGTAAATTGAAATAACTTTCTTTCTTATATGTGGTCATTCTTCAACATATTTGCTATTAAATAGTTTAGAAAAATATCTCTGAAAACATTGTCTTCCTTCATTTTTATAATGAATGTTAAATATGTTTACCAAGATGTGCCTAGTTTTTACGCATGCAGCATTATACAAACTTAAAATCGGGAAAGGTGTATTGTGAAGCACATCATAGAGTAAGTGCTAAGAAGAAAGAATTTAGTTTCACATTATAAGTTTAAATCATTTTGTTTATAACTACCAATCCTTCGAAATTCGCACAACAGCATTTGGAGATGGTTGTTTGTAAGTTCTGATCATTTGAAGTAATAAGAACAGCGTTTTTAAAATTGTTAATGTTTATGTCAAGGCTAGCTGCACGGGGCTGGAACTCTAAGGAGTGAAGGTGTCGTGAAGTGAAGGTGTCGTGCACGGTAGGACAGATGTCAGATGTGAGCATCGTCAGACCGTTACCCAGCTATCACATCACAAGGTAGATAACACTAGGTTGAGGATGGCTAGTGTAAATGTTGGTACTCTGAGAGGTAGAGCAGGTGAAGTAGTTGAAATGTTAGAACGTAGATCTGTTGATATGTGTTGTGTTCAGGAAGTTAGGTGGAGAGGAGCTTCAGTGAGATTTGTGGAAGGTAGGAGGGCAAGGTATAAGCTTTTTTGGATTGGTAATAGTGATGGATATGGAGGGGTTGGCATATTCGTTGCGGAGAAGTGGGTAGAAAAAGTAATAGATGTTATGCGTGTTAATAGTCGTATTATAGTGATAAGTTTTTGATAGGTAATAGGATTGTCACTTTTCTGTCAGTTTATGCTCCACAGTGTGGACTCAGTGAGGAAGATAAAGATAAGTTTTATGATGAGTTAATAGCAGTCACATCAAAGTTTGGAGACACTGAACTTGTCATGGTGGGCGGCGACTTTAATGGTCATGTTGGGAAGTCATCTGAAGGTTATAGAGGTGTGCATGGAGGCTATGGATTTGGGAGCAGAAATAAGGAAGGGGAGAGATTGCTTGAGTTTGGAATGGCAACGGACATGGTGGTTTGCAACACATCATTCAGTAAGAGACAGAGTAGGCTGATAACATATGAGTCAGGTGGTTGTAAGACACAGATAGATTACTTTTTGGTTAGAAAGTCAGACAAGAAAGTGGTGAAGGACGTGAAAGTTATATCGGGGGAAGAGTGTGTTTCCCAGCATAGGTTGCTGGTTTGTGATATTATCTTGAAGAGTGTTAAAGAAGCCAAGGGAAAGTACAGGCCCCGTCGAAAAGTCTGGAAGCTAAAGGAAGAGATTGTAGCAGGACAATTTAGTGCAAAAGTTCAGCAGTTGGCCTACAATAGTCAATGTGATAGTGACAATGTTGAAAGTACTTGAACTACTTTGAAGAATTGTCTTCTAGAAGCTTCTGATGATACCTGTGGGTGGACGAAAGGACCAGCTAGACATAGACAGACCTGGTGGTGGAATAATGAGGTTGACCAGTGTATAAAGGAAAAGAGGAAACTTTGGAAAGAGTGGAAGTCAGGTGGTAGTAAAAATATTTACTTACAAGCTAAGCGTCGCGCTCGTACAGCAGTGTATAAGGCAAAATCAGAAGCAGAGAGAAACAGATTTGCAGATGTGTTAAGAAGGGAAGACCAGCGCAATGAGGTATTCAAGATAGCAAAGCAAATGAAGAACACTAATCAAGATATTGTAGGTGAGAAGTGTATACGTAATGATGAAGGTGTTTTGGCTAGCACAGAGGAGGAGAAAAGGGTAGCTTGGAAGAATCATTATCAGAGGTTGCTTAACACTGAGTTTGATTGGGACGAGGATAATTTGTCTGATGATGATGTCGTAGATGGCCAGCTATGCAGATCAAGACAGAATGGGTAGTGGAGGCTATTAGGAAATTGAAGATTGGCAAGGCTGCAGGAGTATCAGGTATCGTTGCAGAGATGGTAAAAGCATCTGGATATATTGGAGTTGAGCTTATTACAAGTCTTGCTAACCAGATTATAAAGGATGGTGCTATTCCGAGTGAGTGGCAGTCGAGTGTAATAGTGAACTGTTTCAAGGGCAAGGGTGATGCATTAGAAAGGGGTAACTATAGAGGTTTGAAGTTGGTTGATCAAGTAATGAAAGTTATTGAAAGAGTGATTGATAAGTTACTTAGAGAAAGAATTGATATAGATAAGATGCAATTTGGTTTTGTACCAGGGCGTGGCACTACAGATGCAATATTTTTACTCAGACAGCTTCAGGAAAAGTATTTAGGAAAGAGAAAGAATCTCTATTTTGCCTTTGTAGATTTAGAGAAAGCTTTTGATAGAGTGCCACGTAAAGTTATTTGGTGGGCTATGAGAAAATTAGGTGTGGATGAGTTGCTAGTTACGATGGTTCAGTCTATGTACAGCAATGCTAGAAGTCGTGTCAGGATTAACGATTCACTTAGTGATGAATTTAGTGTAAATGTTGGTGTACATCAGGGTTCTGTACTTAGTCCTTTGTTGTTTATTCTAGTCTTAGAAGCGCTGTCGATGGAGTTCAGAGCAGGTTGTCCATGGGAGTTATTGTATGCAGATGATTTGGTTCTCATAGCAGAGTCGATGGAAAAATTAGTTGAAAAATTTGAGAAGTGGAAGAAAGGACTAGAAGAGAAAGGGCTGAAGGTAAACACAGCAAAGTCTAAAGTCATGATAAGTAGCATTGCAGCCAAGTGTGACCTTGTAGTTGGAAAGTGGCCTTGTGGAGTTTGCAGGAAAGGGGTTGGTAGTAACTCAATTTTTTGTCAGACTTGCAAGCATTGGGTACATAAGAATTGCAGTAGTATTAGTGGAAGGTTAAGAGCTGGCATACAGTTTGTATGCAAGCGTTGCAAAGGTGAGATTATAGAGAATGAAGTATTTCCAGCTTTAATGATGTACAACAATGGCTCGTTAGAGATAGTTAAGAACTTCTGTTACTTAGGTGATATGTTGGGCAGTGAAGGGGGTGTTGGAAGAAGTGTTACTTGCAGGATAGGTTCTGCTTGGAAAAAGTTTAGAGAGTTACTTCCTTTATTGACTAGCAGAGTCCTGTCAATTGAGGTAAAAGGTAGGTTGTATGAGGCCTGTGTAAGAAGTGTTATGTTGTACGGTAGTGAGACATGGGCAGTGAAGCAGGAAGATCTTGACCGTTTAGAAAGGAATGATATGAGAATGGTTAGGTGGATGTGTAATGCCAGTCTGAGAGACAGAAAGAGTTCAGATGAGCTAAGAAGCAGGCTAAGTCTCCGTAGAATTAAAGATGTTATCCAGATAAGAAGATTGAATTGGCTGGGGCACTTGGAAAGAATGGAGGAGGATAATTGGGTAAGAAAGTGTAGAGACTTGATAGTTCCTGGGGCAAAGCCCAGAGGCAGACTGAGAAAGACTTGGCAGGAGGTTATAAGGAAAGATTTGATAGAGAGGAAGTTGAGTTTAGATCTAACACAGTCTAGATCAGATTGAAAGAGGGTCATTAATATACCCCGTCCAACCCATGCTAGCATGGAAAACGGACGTTAAGCCGAGAATGATGATGATGATGACTAGCTGCATAGCGAAAAGGTAATGAAGAAATTATATTGAAAATTAAATTCGTATGATCATTTGTTTAAAAATTCGTATCGCAAGTCGTATTGAAAAATTTTAATAATTCGTATGAATATTCGTTAAGTAAGAATATAATTCGTACCACAATTCGTATCACAATTTGTATGAAAATTTGTATGGAAATCGTATAAAATTTGTATAGGATTTTTTAAAACTCGTATAACTAATTAAGGTTATACCCTTATCGAAAATCGGAAATTTTTTTTCACATAATTAGTTACGAAAGGTTATTTTCAGACTATATATCCATATTTTTTCTGTTATAACACACTTGTCACGATTAAAAATATTCAGCCTCAACAATTACTTTTTAAAATAAAGTTCATAAATAATTAATTAGTTCTGCCGAATATAGTTTAAGTCTATGCGCTTGCGAAATTGTACAGAAAAAAATGACGTAACTATTAAAGAGAAACGTTAATAACAAAAAAGATGGCGCATTATGTAGAAATTTAGGACGATCTTCATTATGCTACATTGCACAAGCTTTAACTTTCGATAGCATTTTCGTTTTACTTTAAAATTTTCAGACATGCTTGGTGAATCATGCAGTCATGATACGGTGTGCGGAAATCTTTTTATCTAGAATATTTTACTTTTAACAGCGTTCAATGTAGCAGGGGATGCTAACAAAGAATCTTTTGAAAAAAACAAAAGGCTATTGTTAAAAAAAAAATGAACAAAAAAAACCTGCACACCGTTTTAACAAGGTTAACCCAAGGTTCATTTAAGCACAAAAGCTAATAAGAAATAATGAGGTTGTAAAATTTTGGAGCTCATAGAAGCCGATTTTTTTCTTGTTTATGATACATTTTTAAATAGAAATTTCTGCTGACTCAGCAATTTTAGTGTTGAGTTAAAATCATTTTATTATGTATTAAGGCCTATATTTTCAGGAAATAGTAAAAAAATGGTATAAATATAATACTGAGTAAATAATTCAGCTATTTGGACAGCTAAAAAAGGGTTACTGCCACCTTAACACTATACAAATGGTATACGGTTTTTATACAAATTGTAAGCAATTAAATTCATATAATTTCGTTTAAAATGTTATACAAAATTTGTAGATGACCCCTAATTAATAGCAAGACAATAAATCTTGGTAGAGTGTCTGTATCTCTATAATCATATGTCCCCAAACTTAACCAAAATTTACATTTCTACTTTTCTACATATTTTTTATAAGAACCAGGAAATTTGGCTTCAGCCTGAAATTGTTTTTATTTTCTTCTTAGAATTTTTTACCATTTTTATTCTTTAGAAGTTTTTGCAACCTACAATCTAAATTTCGTAAAATTACAACAATTGATTCTGTGAAAATTTCCCAAACTTAACCAAAATTTACATTTCTACTTTTCTACATATTTTTTATAAAAACCAGGAAATTTGGCTTTAGCCTGAAATTGTTCTTATTTTCTTCTTTTAAATTTTTTACCATTTTTATTCTTTAGAAGTTTTTGCAACCTAAAATCTAAATTTCGTAAAATTACAACAATTGATTCTGTGAAAATTTATAACTTGAAAGATATTTACAAATTATTGAAAATTAAATCCAAACTGGTTCTTAAACAAAATTTGATTTAATTCAAGAAAATTGTAAGGTCTTTTATGCACTAATTTTTCTATGAACTTATCAAAAACAGATAGCAAAGATATTGGTCTAAAGTTATTCAGATCTTGCGTGGTACCGCCCTTAAGTAGAAGGATGACTTTAGCAACCTTTAAAGCATTAGGAAAAGTACCAGTTAAAAACGAGTTATTAATTAAACTGCAAAGAGGAATTATAATCAGATCAGCCACAGATTTTAATATGTTAATAGGTATACTACCAGGACCTAAACTTTTACTTTCCAAACCTTGAATAATATCAAGCACCTCCTGTGAAGTAACATTGGATAATAAAAATTCATTGTCTTATTTTTTAAGAATTTGTCAGGCGAGATGTTCTTTATTTTAGGAATATTTTTATCTAAATTAGGACCAGCATTCATAAAAAAGTCATTCACATGATTGACTATCAATTTTGAATCGTTCATAATCGAACCATTGACATTAAGTTGAGAAATGTCTTGATTTGAGTTGTTTTTTGTGTTGATTAAATAGCGAATACCTTGCCAAGTTTTCTTTATATTATTGCTATGAGTTAGAAAGTAAGAGTTGTAATAAGCAATTTTAGATTTTTTTAAAGTATGGTTAACCCTATTTCTAAAAAGTTTATAAGCTCTCTTCACATTATCATTTCTAGGTTGTCTTTTTTTCCTCGTAAACAATTTATTTTTTAACCTGATCATTTTTGAGAGGTTTTGGTCAATCCAAGGTTTAGTTTTAAGTTTCAGTTTTAGTTTTTTTCATAGGTGCATGTCGCCATAAAAAATCATTCATTAAGTTATTGCTTTCACCTTCAATCTTCCAATTTTGAATTGAGATATCATCTCTAAAGGCATCTGCATCATACTTTGAAAAGTCCCTTGAAAATACAATCTTAGGCTTAGAGTCTAGTTTTGAGCGATTTACAGAAGCAAATTGGGAAAAGTGCTCTGATAGGGAGAAGTAGATGTTCCCACTACAGATTTTATCCCAGATATTATTGCTAAAAATATTATCAATTAAAATGGTGTTTAATTTTCTACCACCCTAGAGGGATGTTGAATAAGGGGAAGAAAGCTATAGCTACAGAGTAAGTTAGAAAAATTAAGAAAGGAGCTAACTTTCTCTAGTTTTAGAAGATTTATGTTAAAGTCAACACAAATGTAAACTTCTTTATTTTCTTTGGCTAATTTCTTAAGGACATGTTCCATATAAAAAAGAAAATCGTCT
This sequence comes from Hydractinia symbiolongicarpus, assembly GCF_029227915.1. Classification (NCBI taxonomy): domain Eukaryota; kingdom Metazoa; phylum Cnidaria; class Hydrozoa; order Anthoathecata; family Hydractiniidae; genus Hydractinia; species Hydractinia symbiolongicarpus. The sequence goes on from NC_079878.1 coordinate 15,053,114, forward strand.
AAATTTTGTCTAGGATGTCAGTAGATGCAACCACAAATAATGTTTTTACTTGTTTTGTTAGAGATCTCAATCCAAGTACTCTGGAACTGAACAGATTTAGCTCCGAGGTCATGTCTTGTAAAAGGTTTGTAAAGACTATTAACAAAAAGGAGTGTACCACCTTTAGCTTTGTATGTTGACGTAGAAAATATGTCATAACCGGCAATGGAAATGTTGGAAATAAATCCATCATTTTGCTCAGATGTTTCTAAGATTGCAAAGATATCAAGAGGTGAAAGACAGTCAGATAAAAATTGATGTAAATTTTCAAACTTAGATTCAAGGCCATTGACGTTTAAGTGAAAGATATTCAGTTTATTTTTAGCATTAATATTGTAAAAAGACTGGACAGTATGACAGTGACTGTCTACTAGACTAGGAATTTCTTCTACATCATCACCAATATTATCGTTAGGTTTGAACTGAAAATCAAGCTGACTAGCATTAGATACTATTGTTGCATTAGGAATGTTGTAACTAGTTGAAAAAGAGTCAAGATTGTTTAGGTTATGCAATTCTGAATTATCTAATAGGGTAAAAGGAATGTTTTCATAACGAAATTTTACGACACACCAAAGGTAATACCAGCAGCTATTGTCAAGCTCATTTGTGGTTAGATCATTGTAGGTTTTTGGTGATGTCCCATCACATTTAATGTGACAACATTTATCACAAAGGTCACACTAAATAGCTTTTTGATTACGTAAAACATTCTTGTTGCAAACACTACAAGGCCATTTCAAGTTATTAGTTGGATTTGGATTTAGGGGAGTGTTGTTAATTAACGCCTCATTGATCCTGTCACTAGTCAGGCTCAGTTTGAGTTGAGAAGAATTAAAGGCCATTTAACGCAGTCGTTGTAGAAAAGAGAATAAGAACAAGTGAAAAAAGAGGAAGAAAAGAGAATCAGACCAAAAAAAATATACCAAAAGCAACTAATATGGTAACAAAATATGGAATTGAATTGAAGCTTGCAAAATGTATGCAAAAAACAGTCAGAAAAACAAACACGAAACAGAAACACACACAAAAAAAAGTATGAAACTATGACTAAAAGCAAGGAATATAATTCCAAAAGAGTGTAACACTAACCTTTTCCGATACAATTTCCACTTGCTCTCGCTAAGTTTGTAGCAAAATATGTCTACGAAATACCGAGAAAATGATACAAAACGGCTCACAAAACCAGGGCATTTAAAAAATCTCACAGCTAAGTGTGCCATTATTAATGTGTACAAGCTTTCCGCAAATCAGATGTAAAACTTGAGAATTCAAATAAAAAAGGCGCAAAATTAAAGGGCGTAAAGAAATCATTCCACAGGATGTACAGCTTTTTTAACAGGGAATACAAAGTTTGAAAATAGTTTTTCTATGTCAATATCAGTGCGAATTTTCACAGGTTTACCGTTTGCTTCGAGGTACAGAAAATACGCTTCGTTTTGATAGCGAAATGAATGAATTTCTTAATTTCTTTTTAAGACTCTACATTTCCATCTTAAACGTTCGAAGTATTGATTAAGGTTGTAATTAATAAAAACTTTAAAATCAGTATCAAAGCCCAACTCTGTCGTCTTCACATCTCCAAGTCGATTTCTGGTTACTGTCGAGAGAGCATCTTCGCAAATTTTACGGTTTACAAACCTTACAATTACTTTTTTTGTTGTTGGTTTTCTTCTCGTTGGGGGCAATCGATGACAAGCTTTGGAATCTTTCCCATCAATAACAACATTGGCTTTATTTAAAACATATACAACAAACGGTTTAAGGTCTTTATCAGCTATATCTAAAGGAACTCCACTCATTTCTACGTTGGTTCGCCTAATGTACTGGTTGTTTATTTCGACGTCCGGTAAACGTGATTCCAGGAACTCGACGCGTTCTTGTAGTTTTTTGTTAGCATCAACTAGGTTTTTTATGAGAACATCTCTGATTTGAAGAACATCATTTCGTATGGTTGTCGTAGCTTCATTTATTTCCTTGAATCCTTTGGTCATGTTAGTATTTTGTTCAGCGTTAGTTACCATGTTGAATTAAGGTGTTGGCCCATGATGATTTGTGTATTTTCACCGCATCAGTAGCACGTCCGCACCCGCCGATGACAAAAAGAGAAAAAAAGACCCACCCCGTTTACAAGAAGAGATTGTTGATGTTAACAAGGTATACCAATTAAGGCTGTAATATAGGCATAGCAAATCCAACCATTATTACAACATAATCGTTGTTGTTAGAAATGTGAAGAAACCTGGCCCGCATCCTTACTATATGTATCTATCACGATGGACCAATGATAATCAGGATGGATTTGTAGTTGAACGCCATGGAAATGCTTAGAAACCACTTGCTTCCAGCTACTTCCGCAAAGATCTTTCAGTTTTTACTGAGGTACGGGACAAGCTGGTGAGTGGTACGTTCAAATTGGCAAACAACACGACACAGTGGGTTCTGTTAGTGAATCTGTAAGTAATCCAAAGCTGGTACACAATCAAAAACAAAAAATGTAACCAACCACAAGTGCATTAACAAAAAGTGAAGCAGAGATTTAGATTGACTTGCTGCACGGAGACACTTTTGTTCAAACAGTTAGGTTTATATTTTGTATATTTTCATCTATCATATGCAACTAAGTCTGGGGTCAAAATCTTCCACTCAACTCTCGTATTTTTAAACTACAAAAATCTGTAGTTAGCCTCATAACTTTTTCTGATTACTATGGCCACTCTCAACCACTCTTTGATACTCTAAATATACCTCCCCTTAACGTTTTCTTAGCGTATAAAACTCTTAACAACTTATCTCCTACATAAAAATTCTTTCAATCTGACTTATCTGCCAAATACTCATGTAACTACAGGATGCTTCTACAAACTTCTTTCTATACCATCTATTAGGACTTTAACATATGGTACGGATTCTATTCACTATCATCAATATCATCATCATCATCATCATCATCATCATTCTCAGCTTAACGTCCGTTTTCCATGCTAGCATGGGTTGGACGGGGTATATTAATGACCCTCTTCCAATCTGAGCTAGACTGTGTTAGATCTAAACTCAACTTCCTCTGTATCAAGTCTGTCCTTATAACCTCCTGCCAAGTCTTTCTCGGTCTGCCTCTGGGCTTTGCCCCAGGAACTATCAAGTCTGTACACTTTCTTACCCAATTATCCTCCTCCATTCTTTCCAAGTACCCCAGCCAATTCAATCTTCTTATCTGGATAGGCCTCGTACAACCTACCTTTTACCTCAATTGACAGGACTCTGCTAGTCAACAAAGGAAGTAACTCTCTGAACTTTTTTCAAGCAGAACCTATCCTGCAAGTAACACTTCTTCCAACACCCCCTTCACTGCCCAACATATCACCTAAGTAACAGAAGTTCTCAACTATCTCTAACGAGCCACTGTTGTACATCATTAAAGCTGGAAATACTTCATTCTCTATAATCTCACCTTTGCAACGCTTGCATAAAAACTGAATGTCAGCTCTTAACCTTCCACTAATACTACTACACTTCTTATGTACCCAATGCTTGCAAGTCTGACAAAAAATTGAGTTACTACCAACCCCTTTCCTGCAAACTCCACAAGGCCACTTTCCAACTACAAGGTCACACTTGGCTGCAATAAAAAACTGGAACTCTCTCCAAACGCATTTCAATTCTAAGTAAGTAAGTAAGTAAGTAAGTAGTCATTTATTCGGAATAAGAAATTTACAAGACTTATTCATTTGTAAGGATAACAGCAAAAATAAAATACAATATAATTATCAAAATAATGATATCCACTATAAAAATTATCCAGGAGACCACACTATAGCATAGCTAGAAAAATGTGAGGCCACCTTTGATTAAAGAACTATGATCAGTGACAATTTAGCGATATATGAAATGGGGTATATATCAATTAAATAACCAGGAAAAAATAAATAAATAAATAAATAAATAAATAAATAAATAAATAAATAAAACAATAAACAAAACAAAAACTGAAAACAATTGGACACACATTTACACACACAGAACCAGCACATTGACACACAACACACGCACACATGACCCTAGTGATGACAAAAGTTTTAAACAATTGGCTTGAAATAAGCAGTTTAAAAAATAAGGAACTATTGTTGGGTATAAGATTGTAAAAAAAAAATCAGTTAGTTTAATCATTAAAGCATTAGATGATAAATCAAGGAAGGATAAGTTGAAATGTTCGATAAACTTGTTCCATGATTGAATGGATTAAAAGCGAATTGAATTTAAACCGTAGGATACCGTTTGAACAGAAGGAACACTTATGAGACCATTACTATATATCTACGAGTATCATAGTTAACAGAAAAATCAATACCAAAAGTTTTAATGACAGAGAATGGAAGTGTGTTTAAAGTAATTTTTTTTAAGAATTGGGACATTATGAAGGTGGACATAATCAGGAAATTTTAAGATTTTAAGTTGGGAGAAAAGTGGTTAGCATGAGAATGGGGATGTGAAAAAGTAATAATACGTAAGGCCTGTTTTTGAAGAGTTAGAATTGTATTAACTAAGGAAGAAGTGGCCTAACACCAAATCTGGCAACAATATGAAAGATGGGATTGAAAAAGTGATTGATCATACCTCACTTAGTCTTTCTAGACTTAAATTATTTACTTGTACATTTCCCCAAAAAAATCACAACTCTTAAAATTAATTTTTTTTTGCATATCGCACAAACAAAAATAGTTTTGAAACTATACCTAAAGGTGGCATCCTTAGATTAGCTTTTGCTAGTGGTCGGTCTCCTGACTGCTATCGCTTGTATTGTACTATTATTAACATACCAGCGCTTAAAAGAAATATTTAACCACTGCCGGTCATACTGACCGTCGGAGATCCGAAATGGCTGGTCAAATTAAAGTTTTCGGCGGTCAAAAATATATGTGATTCCTTGCATAACGGTTTCAATCACGAAATTTGATATTTGTTCCACTCTGACGTTTTAAATTATTTTTAGCCTCCCTGATGAAGTACAAGTACAATTGACCTACCTTCCTGTTGGCGTACTTCGTTAAGTGAATACACAATGAACGATAATTAGTCAACTTTTCTTTCCTTGCGCTCATAAAAGCAAGCTGCCTGGGAACTAGGTTGCACATGTTAGTGTCGCATTCGGCACTGTCGACGTAATTGCCGACGTAAAATACGAAGATAACGTAGTTGCGTCAGCAAAAAAAATTGCAACATAATTTTGCTTTGAAATTTGAATGAATGCCACGATCAAAAACGGTCGGTGTTATTATGAAGAACGTAAGGTATAGAGAACATTAAAGTCGGCCCCTTTCCTTCATGCTGACACTTTTATGCTCAGCTGGTGCATTACACCGAGACTCGAACGAAAGACGGAAGACCATTTGGAACTATGCCACAAGTCAGTCCGACCTTCATCGTCACAGAGAGTACTGCGAGAAGAGTGCGCACCCATGCAAGTTAAATATAACCAGAACATGGGAGAGGTTAGGTGTCCTGTACCTTAATACAGCTTTCGGACGAATGTTCTCGTGATGTAATACCAAAGAAAAAACATGTTGAATAAAGTTTAAAAAATCTGAAAAAATTAAAAAATTGAGTCTCCTGTCCAGTTTTGCCTCATGTTAAGCTGTGCCAGTGACAAGCATTTCCGAAGCATGCCAGCGGTGACTTTTGCGATATACAACCTAATGAATTCATCTCGAAACATAAAAAGCCAGTAACATTCGAAAAGAACAACAGGTGTTATTACGCAATGTAGTATTCAATTTCTAAAAATAATTCATTTTTAAACGCACATGTTTTTCATTCAAATTCCGAACTTTAAGTCATTTTTTTCTTTGATTTTTAGTATAGTAAATAATTACTTTATACAAAAGACATTTCAGGTGGGCATTATTGAAGTGACTAAAGTGTTTTTGGTGCGTGATTGAAAACGGTACTCCATTGTCTATATGAAAAAATGTGTATGAATCAATGGTAAATAAATGTTAAGCGAGATATTCAGATTGTTGTCTATTCTTAATAGTAGATGAATAATTTTTTTTTGGGAAGCAAGGAATCGATCGCTGGTCAGTCTGACCGCTCCTAACGTGATCCTGATGGTCAATTAACAAAATTCAGCGATCAGTGACCATTGACCGGCCGTTATTTTAAGCGCTGCATACAATTTTATTTACATTTATATATTTATATATTATATATATACTGTACAATCTATAGAGCAGCAAATAAATACTACTACTACTAGGTTTGACAATGATAGCTACTCTTTCATTAATTATTTACCTTACATGACCAACGACTTAAAACGCTTTTGCGTTAACGGGAACTCCACATTCGTTGTAGATACGTTTTAAGTTGCCAACAAATTATGGCTCACCGACTCGTCTTATGAGAACCAATCACTCTCACTTTCTGGGACCAAGCCAGTGGCAGTTCCGAAAGAACCAGCTATTGTTCCGGCGAATTATTGGAGAGCACATAATCGACGATCCCGTTTTTACAAAAAATTAAGAAGATAGGTCACGACTTAGACAAAGCAACTTCTCAAGGTTTGGTTGATCTCTTGCCACATGCAACTCACTTACTCAACATTTGCAAGGTGCTGACAAAAAAAAGTTAAAGAAAATTAATGCAAACCAAAGAACAATGAGCCGTATGTCAGATATATATGTGGATGTCAAGTAAATACAGTTGTCCAAGAAGGTCTTGCCGATGCGTTTGATCCAGAAGATCTTTCAGTGAAGTTAGTTAATCTTCAAAATATGTATGAGAAGACTTACTGTGTTTTAATGAATGGTTTCATAAAAATTGATTGGATATTTTTCATATGTGTCTAGTACAGTCAGCTCGAGCTTCATTATATCTGGCAGATTTTATTCAAATCGTTTAGAACTTAAACATCGTCTGTTGAAGAAGAAAATACGCAACTTGTAAATTCCATCTGGTTTAGCTGCTACTAGTCAAGCTTTGACAAAATGGATTCAAGAAAATTATCTTTAGAAACTCGAAAAGCTCTACAGGGCAAGGAAAATATAGATTGACAAAAGGCTATGGTCAATTTTTTGTGAATCCCGTTGAATGGGTAAGAATGAGCGCTGAGAGAAAGTCTCAACATTTTCAATCCTTTCTTGCCTACTCACCAACTAGTTTTCAGAAGTATACTAAACCAACTGATGTTGGGGCAAAAAAGAAATCTGTAGAAAAAAGGCGTGCACGACTTCCAGAGGCAAATACATTTGTGAGCCTCAGTCCAAAGTCTTCACACACAAAAACAACCATGGCACCTTTGAGGATAAAGAAGACAAGATCTTCGTGGAAAGTCAGTGCCAAAAGTAAGTCCAGCTCTGCTATGCATACTGTTCATGTCTTCAACCCAAACTGTACGAATTCCAAGATCTATATCGTTGTTCAAAACCAGTGCTGTTCGTGAATTTACCGATGTTATTTGTAATCGCTGAAAGAATGCTGGTAATGTTTACCTTCACTTCCTCACAAACTGCCTGAAAGGCCATGATCAAAAATTTGAGTTTTCAGCAATAACCGTGCCAGAATGAACTAAAATCCATCTGACAGACAGTCAAATTTCAAAGGCTGGCAGTGGATGCAGTTTTGAAAACTTTTAAAAATTTTAGTGTCATTTTTTTTCTTTCGAATTTCAAGATTGTCGTAGATTTAATTAACGAAAAAAGGTTCTAGGAAATGCGTTTAATTGGCTCCATCTAATTTTCTCATGCGCTAGTTTCGCGTTACTTTACTAACTTTAACTTTAGTTAGAAAGCTTTATTTCAACGTTGACAAAGGTTTCAAAACACGGACATTGATTAATATATTTTATTATCACAAAGTGCAGATTATCTGCATTGAACATAATGGTTCCAACAATCCTGTGTTTGGATATGTGTCTGCTGGTAAAAACGTTTTGACATTGTTAAATTTAGTTGGTGTTTTTTTATTATGTTTTGTACACTTTTTATAAGAAAACCTGAACCTTCAATATTGTTCTTGATTTTCCTCTTACTTCTTCTTGACCACATGGTCACGGGTTCGGATAAAAGAAACCTATTGATTCCTTCGCCCTGTGACAAGTAAAATATGTTGTGCTGTTATATGGAAATCTAGCAATTCAGCGTTAAACCTAAAATATTTTGATTTATCTGGTGAGTTCCTGCTTGGTTCTGGTGGGTTCCTGTTTGGTTCGTGCTCGGTTCTGGTGGGTTCTTGCTTGGTTCCTTCTCGGTTCTGGTGGGTTCCTGCTTGGTTCTGGTCGGTTCATGTTATAGTAACCGCGCTATTTTTCACCCCAACTGTGGATAAAATAAAACCATGTAAGATGGCCATGTTTATTTTTTAAAAGCAGAAAACAAACATCCCTCTTGCCTAACTTCATACCAGTTTTTAGAAGTACACAAGAGCCAGTTTTTTTAAAAAAGGGCTATATACTGGTTCATAATGATATTAATTCAAAATGAAAACATAAAAAACTTAACACCATGCCATGTGACATGGACAAGGAAAGGATAAAGCTCCGCGGAGCTCAAGCTGTAGCACGCAGTGTATAGTGTTCAGGATGTGAAACACATACTGGAATTCACTCGATTTTTGAGTGAAGAAAATGGAGTGAAAAAAATGCAAACAAATATGGCAGCTTTGAAAAAGCTGTGAAGGGGGTAAAATTGTAGGTAGTAGTAGTAGTAGTTTTATTTCTTTTTTAAAACTATTTACAAGTGTGAACGAATGAATGAAATATATTTCTAGCTAAATATCTAGTATATATACAATAGATTGGCTAAAAAATAAAATACATACTGTGGCCTCAAAATTTAATATTAGTGCTATAGAAAAGGAAAAATAGTTTAATTGTCACTTTTATCCTTCATCATTGAGAAGTAAGTAAAGTGTTTATAGAATAGTTGTGAAATTTAGACACATATTTAATTCCTGAGATAATCGAATGCCGTGGCCTACTAGCCAAGCCTAAAGCGCCCAGCCAAGAATTCTTTCTGTGTGTGTGGACACCATACAATAGCTAGCTACATTTTTATATCTTGAATATAGCTAGCTGCCCTTGCTCATGCAAAGACTCACCCAATGCTGAGAAATGAGAAACTAGCTGATCCATTAATTGCTCCTCCTGATATTGTCTAACTTTAGGTTGAAAAAAGACTAATTTTTCACATTTATATGTGTTGTTTTAGTCTTGTCCTGTTTAATGTCTGTGTGTAAATGTAAGCTGTTACCTGTGTGTGCGTATTTGTAGTTTTGTATTATTTTCAATGCCATCTTCCAGGCTAGTCTCAGCTCTGCGAAGCAGACAAACTTCTTTTCTTCATTTTTTTTTCAATCATCCCTGTCAACCCCCATCTATCAGGCGATTGTACCTTTTTCTAGCTGTTGCTATTTCTACAGTCTTCCCTCATGAATAATTAGAAATTGTATATATGGAGTTATATCATTGTAAGTGGTTTCATGAAAAATAGATTATTATCTATGTATTTATGTTTAAACTCTTGCAGAAAAGAAGCTTTATATATATAATTAAACAATTACTGCCACAAAACATCTGTTAAATTTATAAAAAATATATTATGTCCGTGTCCTTTGACTAACTCGTTTAAGTTACGAAAAATCTGGGTCAGTGAGTTTAGAAAAAAGGTATGAGTAGTCCTTAGTTGTTTATCTTAATTGTCTCCGTTACTCAGTAATAACATATCATAATAGTATAGAATATTGTATAATGAGATAAATTTATACAACATCCTTCACTTTGGATGCTATTGTTTGGTGAATTGATAGGATGCAGGCAATAAGATTAGACAAGGATGGGCAGGAAAGATACATGTATTGCTAAATAAAATCAGAGTCGGATAATCACATCAACTGCTTGCCCAAGGCAAAGACATTAATAACCACAGCATATGCAATTGAACGGTATGACACACTCACAATGACATGTACATCTTGGCTGAAATCCGTTGTGAGCGTCTCCCATGGCATATCCCGTTATTCTCTTCATCATAATGCATTTGAATGGTATGACACACTCACAATGACATGTGCATCTTGGCTGCACTTTATTGTGAGTGTCTGCGACTGCATTACATCCTCATGCATAAAGATCACTAACCTTTAATCCTTCTGTCTCAAATAATAACCATGATGCCAAATGTTATGTGGTGACAAGTCAGTGATACTCTGCATTAGTTGACCAACTTGATTAGTTGGGTGGCATCACATAAGTAAGTAAGTAACGGGAAGTTTTATCTTCCTTGGGGATTCCATCCTAATGGCTGGCTCTTCTTCCCCTCTGACTGTAACTATGTTACATTATTGCTAGAGATACACATAACATGGTGTACCTCAAGGTTCTGTGTTAGGACCCTTACTCTTTATCATCTATATTAAAGATCTTTCTAATGCCATAATTTTTAGTAAAACTACATTATTTGCTGATGATACATGTCTACTTTTTTCAAGTCCCTCTCTAAAAAGAATCAACAAATGTGTCAATGTTGATCTCAATCCTTAAATGCTTATGTTCAAATAAAATATCCTTAAATGTTTCAAAAACTGAGGTTATCCTTTTTCGTAGTCCCAGTGAAAAAATCAATCTAAATTTTAATCTAAAGCTTAATGGCAAACCTTTAAATTTAAGTAAGTCAGTAAGATACCTTGGAATTTTATTAGATTGTTTCTTATCCTGGAGTCCTCATATACACAATTTATCTACTAAACTTTGAAATGCTATTAATATCATCTCCAAACTACGCTATTTTGTTCCTAAATCTACTCTTCTTTGTATCTATTATGCTCTTTTTGATTCTCATTTAAGATATGCTTGTCAGATTTGGGCCCAAAACTTTAATTTCAATGCCAACAGAACTTTCCTTCTTCAAAAACAATGTGTAAGGCTTTTGACATTTTCTGATTTTAATGCACATATTTCTCCTTTACTTAATGAACTCCGCATTCTAAAGCTTATTGACCTTATTAAGTCCCTAAATGTTTTAAGGATTTATCGAATTTTAAACCGGCAAAATTCTTCCCTAAGTAATACATTTGATCTCAGATACTACTCTAATACTCACATCACTAGGAGGGGGAATCAAGGGGTTTATTAGCTAAAAGTCACTGTAAAACCTCTAAATATGGTATTATTATATTGTTTGTCAGTCAGTTGTTCACTGGAATGAGCTGCAGTCTCTGTGTCCTGAACTAGAGAGAGAATAGCAATTCTATCAAAATCTAATCTAACTAAATTGCAAAATAGCATCTTTCTAAGTACAGTTACATTGCCTAAGTTATCACAGATGTTTTACTTGTTTTTCATTTAGTTATTTAGCACAATAATTAACTACTAAACACTGGTGGCCTCCTTCAGAATCGTCTTCGACTAATAGGTGTGTCTCCTATCAATTAGTCATTTTTGTAACAAAATATTTATTATACTTATTTAGTTTTACATTGTACATGACTTATTGATAAACAAATATTACTACTACTACAACTACTACTTGCTTGTCTGCCACACAAGCCGATTAGTACTCAGTAGATGGCACCAGATAGGCTGACTACACTACATTTAAATTGCTAATCACGAATAGTATATGGAGAGTTGACTGGAATCTTTAGCTCTAATTGTTGTTGATAGATCTAAAATTAAAATTGACAATAGGTATTTATAGCCTTGTGTTAATACGCGAAGCATCACATATACGTCTGATGATAAAAACATGCTGGTATGTGAGTCCTATCGTGCAAACCAATATAACCCCAAGTAGATTTCTTTGTATAAGATGTTTAAACCCCTAAGCCCTTGCTTATATCTGATTCTAAGAACATAAGTATGTACAAGGCAACAGAAAAGTTACTGCAGTCACAACAATTAACATGAACGAAATGTTTATTTAGCTCCTTCAAATATTTTTATTTTCATATGGGTATTTATACAATTCCTTTGATAATCGTGCCTTCTGGAAGCAAAATGACGCTCCAGAAATCCATGCAATGAAAATAACACATTGTTTAACAAGAGCGTAGCTATACGACAAAGCATAAGTATGTAACCAGCAAAATTAAAAGTGAATGAACAATTAACATTTACATCAACCTTCAATAGGTTATTTTAAACAGTTTTATATTACTTGTGGGTAAATTTAATTGTAAAAAAACTAGCAATTTTAATTTAATTAATATGCCGTTTTTCTCGCCAGTGATTGAATTAATATTTCTTTTTTTAAATTTTTTCTAAAAATAATGTTATTTTTATTTATTACAGATCCCTGTTAAAAGTTATATCAAACGAACTTTAAAAAAAGCTATAAAATTAGGGGGTAGCCAAAGCATAAAATATCACATTTCATGAACTGAACTTGCGTATATCACAGAAGCTGATCATTATTTTTATTAACTACAAAAAAATTGCCGGGAAAACAAGAGAAGTAAAAATCCTTTAAAATTCTGTTAAAAAAACCCTAAATACTTCCCTGCTATGTAGCTTAAAAACTAAATAAATCATAAGAATACTCTAGTAAATCCTGTTTTTTTTTAGATTTTCTATGCTTATTTAAATTTTCAAGAGATGCTTTAAAGACAATTTAAATGGCTCTATGAATGACATTAGAAACACACAGCAAAGATAGCAATAATGGGCCATTCATATTCAACAAGTAATATCGGTACATCTGAAAAAGCGGTCATATCAATAAACGATCCTTCTATGACGTCTCCACATAAAGTTGGAACATTTTCAAGTAAAACCTCGCACAATGACAAAAATAAATCAGATTCAGCATCTAACAACAGGAAAAAGTTAATAAGATTAGGAACTATCAGGAGAAAACTTACACGTTCATTGCGAACTGTGAAGAACTTAGATCATCGTAAGCACATTCGTGATTTATTGCAAACATGCACAGTGGGTGAGATCAAGTCTCTCTTGAGAGAATATGATGGTATAGAAGCATTAAAAGAACTAACAAGACTCAGCAATAACGTAAGACAGTATTCAAATTCGATTACACGTGACCTAGAAATACTTTACGATAAAGAATACTGTTGGAACCTTTGTCTTAGATATAAAAATAGGATTTTTAAAGTTCATACAGCAATTCTTTGCTCGCGTTGTGACTTTTTTACCAAATATTTACCAAAAGATGCCATATCAGATAGGAATAAACCAGTCGAGTTACATATACTTGCGATTGATTTAAATGTGGAAGTGTTTTCATCTTTACTTAAATATGTATATTGTGGTTACTCCAATGATGCAGGTCTACTGAATGTGCTATCCAAACTTGGAGAACAATTTGGAATGTTAGATCCTGTTAAAAACGATATGAAAGCCTTACTAGATAAGAAAGACTATGTTGATTTGGTTTTGGTTTTCAAAAATAAAACTACTGTGGATACTATTAGTGGCAACGCCTGTCACACATACGTAGAAAAAGGTGACAGCAGTGTGGACAACATGTTGGAATTCCCATGTCATGCTTCTGTACTATGTTCCAGATCTGCGTTTTTTGAATCTCTTTTGGTAAAAACATTTGCTACATTTAATAATAGAAGCAAGCCTTTAAAACTTGTACTCAATGAACATGTACTCCCACGTACTTACATGAAAGTGATATTAAATTGTTTTTATACCGACACTGTGATGTTAGATTCTATTATCAAATGGAAGTTAGCTGATGATGGTAGTGGTGAAGCTGATAGATTATTAACCATATCTGAACTGGCTATGGAATTGTACGAGATAGGATGTTTTTTAGAATTCCCTGTTTTAAAGAAAGGTATGCTTTTTTTTGTTTATCTTATGAAATTGTTCTAATGCTGTAAATTTATCACTATAGTCGGCAAATATTTCTGAGTAATCGCAACAGTCAACACAGGTAAAGTGACTAAATTTTTGAAAAGTTAGTGAGGCTTTTGCCTACACTTTTTTGAATCTGCAGGACTTTTTATGTGATCTTCTTTTTACTGATCACCAAGTGTTCTTAGAACAATATTTTATTAAAACGTTAATTCTAGACTGGAACTTTAGTGACAGAGTGGCCTGTTTATCTAAACTAAAGTTCCATTGATTTCTGTATTCTTAAATTTTAGGTTGTGAAGATATCATAACTTCGCAGTTAAACGTGTCGTCGTTGCTTAGTGTTTTGGAATGGAGTTCACAGCCATTTGGTTCACTTTACGTGCACAGACAAGCCATGGAATTTTTTCAAGATGAGTTTTATAGCCTGTGCAAAACTTCTGTATTTCTTGCAAATATCCCAAAAAGGTTTTTGCTTCGTGTTATCAAGAGTGATTTTCTTCAGGTTAGTTTACACATGGAAATTTCAATTTTGATTTACAAATGCATAATTCTATTATGAATGAAACCATGCACTCCCGTATAAAATCTATGTAGTATGTACATGTTTTATAGACGTTTATTGTTTTCATTTAAAACTCGAATTAATTAGTTGAATTATTTCATTCGAACAATCTAAAGTCTGTGGAAAAGAATAGTTATCCCTTTGAATTTAAAAGGACCTTTAACGTTTAACGTTTTTATTCCGATTTATAGTTTAATCAAACTAGCAAGCTAGCTCGATTATATACATCTAGTAAATAATATGAAGTCACCAAAGGACCTTAAACTTTCTGTGATTCAAAATAATATTGATATTGAAGTTTTAAAGATAAAGATCCTTCGGAATCCTGTCTTTTTTGTTATTTTTACTAATTTCTTAAATATTATAATTATTTTACCTCACTTTTGTTAGTTTTTTTAGCAATACCTAGAAGTTATCTTTTTGCAATTGCTGTCTGCAAAAAATGCCTATTTTCTTCCCCATCTCTTTTTCATATTTTAGGCAAACGAAGAATTTATACTTGCTACCGTCATAAAGTGGGGCGAATGGCAAGTTGTCAAGTCAAATGAACAACCTGGTAATTATTTTTTAGTATATTTTTTATTGTGACTTTAAAGGGGGCTATTTTTTACATTTTTTATCTCCATTTTATTTTTTGAAGCATAATTCACTGCAAAAAAAGTCAATGTGGGACATTTAATTTTAATCCATTTTAGAACTTACCCTAAATTGTATTTATATTTTTTGTGACTACTATAATCGTGGACGAAATGTAATAAAACACCTTTGAAAATATTAATATTTTGTTGATAATTTGTAATACCAGACCAATATCAACCCTTCCCTAAATTATTCCAATCAAAGCTTTCGGCCAACTCCACACAAAAAATTGGAGGAAAGGGACATTTTGGTAGCCGTTTCAATAGACTTGCCTGCGATTGTAAAAGCAAATACATAATTCATTTTATAGGCACCAGTCCGGGTAACTCTTTACTAAGAAGAAGTCCAAAACGCCGTGATGTTAACAACGGAATATTGCGGGACACGATTTCTGATTTACTACCTTACATTCGTTTGAAACACATTTTGCCAGCAAACTCATCTGTATTAAATACTGCATACCAACGTGGGTTGCTGCAGCGCCCATTTCCGTTTGATGTGGTGGCTTCGGAGAAACAATGCGCCGCTTCTCCAGTATATTGGTTGCGTAGTGGTCCAAAATTGGACTATCTGAGACCACGCTTGTTTTTACCGTATGTTTATGAAGTAAAGGTACGGCTTTTTATTGTTTATAGTTTGGGTATTTTTTCTTTTCGTTAAACAGCATAGAATTTTAAAGGGAAAAATATTGCTTTTGTTTGCCGTTTATCATGCAGTTAACCGACTAACAAAAATCTGACTTTAGCTTTAAAAGCTTTTTCCTTGTGTTTGCCTTCTTACTAATAATTTTCGCGGGTTAAAAGGTCCTACCGCGAGGCATTCTTTAAAACCTTGACTGAAATAAATACATGCTAAAATTTGTCATTTTTTCATGATTTCACACGGGGCTTTTGGGACAAATATTGCTTTTGTTTGCCGTTTATCATGCAGTTAACCGACTAACGAAAATCTGACTTTAGCTTTAAAAGCTTTTTCTTGTGTTTGCCTTCTTACTAATAATTTTCGCGGGTTAAAAGGTCCTACCGCGAGGCATTCTTTAAAACCTTGACAGAAATAAATACATGCTAAAATTTGTCATTTTTTCATGATTTCACACGGGGCTTTTGGGAATTCTGCAAGTATCATACATTTTACTTATTGACGAAAACACAAATTTATCAACGCAGGGATTAGTACTAGCGAAGCTAGTCGATTTCCTGGGACTAGTAGATCAAATATTTTATTTTTTAGTTAGTACTTCACGAACGCCTTTGCACAGCAAGTGATCATGATATGCATGCATCTTCATACTATCATTCCATGCCAGACATGTTGCTTCCTTTGCAACGTACGAACAGTGGCCCCAAAACACCTAGCGATGAAGAGCTGCACAGCGCAGCCATTATGTCATTGCTAGATTCTATTCAAATTGATCAAACGACAAGACGGAAAATGATGCTGCGAGAAAAAGAACTGAAAATGTCAACCGAAGTTTTGAAAGCATTATCTCTTTTACCGGGTAAGTTGCTTTGTTGCTGTATTCTCAATTCAAAACATCAAGTAATGTGCGATAAAGTAATAGTACTTTTATCACAATACTTACTTGTTTGAATGTAGGTGCGTAAATATGTAAAGCATGCGTTTTCATCTACACCTGCATCGACATTGACTGTTATGCGAAATTAGGATTCTTTTTTACCAGCTTGTTTTTATTTCTTTTTCCGAAAATGTTTAGACAGTCGTGAAATAAGCGAAGAGGTGCAACTTCGTGTGGTACGCGAGTTTGGTTATCCTGATGAAATTGCCAGCAAAATATTCCAGCAAGTACCAGATTTAATCGAGGATTCTGAGAATAGTTCAGATTCATCTAAGCATAGCACTCTCTCAAAGGTAAATTTTTACATTTCAGTACTCTAAAAATAAGCTTCTTTCATTGTCTCTTTATTGTGAAATTTTTGTGTCGTTATATGAATTTTTTTTTATCTATCTTTGCTCGCACGAGAAGTTTAGACCCCGGTGTTATATCCTATTGAGAAAAAGTTATCATTTTCGGTGACAACTTAGTACTTGAGTTGCTAAAAATTGCCTGATAGTAAAGTTGCCTAATAGTTGCGAAAAAGAGAATGGAAAAAAATCAAGATTATCAAAACTCAAGGAAAAAATTACCAGTGGTCTGATATTTGATCCAGCTAGTCCATAGACATGGACATAGCCTGGAATAAGCCTCGGCTATCATATTTATTATCTCTTCAAAGCATCATGCTTGGAAGGAATAATATATATGCTATAAGTCATACTGGGGATATATATTTCTTATGACTACCAACGGTGGCAAAATAAGGTTATGTCATAAAGACATGCAAAATAAGACAAAACAAGACGTATGATATACGCAAACAACCTCGCGAATAAAGTTTACAAAAAGCTGTCTATCAAATTGGGATTTTTGTTACGAAGTTAGACACGACATATTTTACTATTCAAATACGCGATAATATTTGTTACACACTTATTTTTCAAAATTGATTTGTGAGACCTTCCTGAACAGAAAATTCCTCGAACTTTTAATTTTCGATGGGTCCGTCTTGGGTGAACCGACTGACAGGAAGAAGAAAGACCACAAACCCAAAAACCCCAAAATTTGCGAAATTCATTAATTCAGTTAATTCTGCCTAATGAAATTTAATGGAAACATTGAATTTAATGGAAACACCTTTATTTACTAGTTAGTTAAACAAGTGTTTTGAACACTTGTCTTATCTTTTTAAAAAAGAAAAAAGAAAAAAAAAGTAAAAATAGTTACCAAGATGAGATTCGAACACACGACGACTCCCGTGTCGGTGCTCAGAGAGGCAAAAATTTCCATTCTTGTAGGACACATTTGCGTTTTAATACAAGCTCACGAGCTTGTAACAAGACAAACACGCATTCGAACTCACGTTCAGAATACACACCTGGCGTGCGAACAAAAACAAGTTTGAAAACGAGCTGTTCGATACTATTTTGGTTACATAGGGAAACCAAAGAAGGGAAATTATTGGTTCATATTAAAAAGGTCAATCAAACGCAAAAAGGAAACATTGCAGGCAGAGAAAAGAGTCTACATAGACAACACATTAAAATAAACTAACTCACTTTATGCAATATATTTTTAAGTTAATAAAGGGACAGAAAGTTAAATAAAAACAAAAAAAAAGCACCAAGAACATTCATCAAAAATTGGGGAAAAGTTGAGAAACAACTTTCTGAACACATTTATGTCTTAAAGGGCGCTCGGTCAGCCTTTTTATATCACGGTTTACCCTTTGGTCGCGGCGGCTGCGGCGATCGTGGACCATTTTCGACATACTAAAATTCGAATCACTGTAATTTCTCATTTCACTGGATTAAAAGTTATGACGTGATACAGGCTAACGGAGTAAGTGGTCGGAAGTAGACCTGAGCTTGGCTGTCGTCCTATTGATATGTGTTCAACGTCAAAAGGCATAATCTGCAGACGAGATGAAGTTAGACTAGCAATAAGGTATTTTGATCCAGAGGAAGTAGATAAAAGAAAAGAGGCGACGCCTTAGTCGAACAGAATATCGAGCTGGAAGCCCAAATTACGTCTGGAACATTGATGGCCACGATATGCTTAAGTTGTATGGCTTTAGCATTCATGGATGTATTAACGGCTTTTCACGTAAAATAATTTTTGCTAAAAGTAGTAAGTAAAAGGACCACTAATAAACTTCCTTAAGTTATTGCTGGATACTATTTAGATGCCGTTTTAAATTTGTGAGGAATTCCTTTGAGAATTAAACTAGATATGGAACTGAGCATGCACTCATCAAGAGAATTAAGTCATTTTGGGCCATGTTACAAAGGAATCGTATTGGGCGGTGGCGGCATTTCTTCCGGGATTTAGCTGACTCAAACACACTTTTTACTTCTGATCCAGTTATATTGGACTGTATTAGATATCGTTTTATGTAATTGATTCACGGTGACCTAAATTCAATAGTTGAGAAAGGAACTCGCATTTAATCTCGAAAAGCAATAATGGTTGACCAAGTGGCTGTTTTTCCTTCCTCATTTGTGTGACGCAGAGGATTGTTTACAAGCCATGCATCCACAGGAACTTAATGAATTTCAATCGGTCACTGAAAATGAGTATTGTGATTTTTCGCACGAGTTTCAGGAGTTTACAGAGTATTGATAATATTGATCAAGCACAAAATCTAAAAGAGGCACTTCGTTTGTATTTTTATCTGATTGAAAAGACTCGTGAATTCTTATAATACAGTTGTACTTAAAATTTAAACATAAGTTGTTTTCTTATTGCTTTTTTTCCTTAAAAATTCATACAATAAGTAGTCTTCACAACTTCAGTAAACCAAAATAAATGTGAGCCATTACATCAAACACTGCAATCGTAAAAACAAATAAATCTTAACAAAATAAAAAATCCTTTTACTAGCGCATAACAAAGAGTAAACAGTAGTATAGCTTTAGTAAGTAATATATGAAGAAAAAGGGATGTCTGCAGACCACAACAGAAGTTAGAAAAATAAAACAAAAGCATGTAAATGAACTGATTGGTATTTTCCTAATCACAAAAATATCACTACAGGTGAACTGACTATTATCAGTTTAGAAGCAGTAAGGAATTGCAATAGTCAAATTCAAATCCATATTTTCCATTCCACGTACAAAACTTTTAAAATACTGAAGTGAATTTCTTTCACTCTCGTTAGCAGGGTCCAAAACAATTAATGCAAAAAGGCTTTTTTGCTGTTTGTTCCACCTTTTCATACAAGGCAACAAGAGATTCAAGAGTTGATAGGTGTGTTAGTAGAGGGGCGAAATAAGTTCTCCAGCATGTTGCCATTATATGAGGTTTCTGGTATAGTTCTTGTCTTGCAAGCTCAATCACCACTTCCTTAACATTATTGGAAGTTACCAACGTACGACACTTAAAGTGATCAAGAATGTACATAAATTCTTCTGAGGTAGAAATATCAGATTTTTTAAAGGCAAGTGTTTTTTGAAGAACTGTTCGTTCTATTAGAGATACATGCTTTAAAAAACCATCTATTAGATCATCAGGATTATTCACTTTCCCATAGAAGCAGTAATCCATAAATAAACGTCTGATAAGTATTGGAAAGTATCCAATATCAATAAAACCTTTGACAAAAATTTTGCCAATAGCCTAGTTACCTCACCTTCTTGAAAAGCTTTAATTAAGTTTTTTCTCATATTGTGTCTGTTATTTGTCTTAATTCAGCAACTGAAGGCAAATCAAGAATAGGATTTCTTTCGAATGAACTATTTGGCATTTCGTTGTCAAAGCAATCGTTTATTTCTGTAGCTGTTGTTAAGTTCGTTTCTAAAGCAGTCTTTTCTTTGTCATTTTCAAGACTTTCCAAGTACTCTTGATTTTGTAGACAGATGAAGCACTCACTGCCACTCACTACAATGACAGGTGCAGCACAATTTTTGTTTGGGTGTACTGTCAACATTCATTGACTCATTAAATTCATTAAAATGCTGAGAACTGCAGGTAAATTGTCTTCACTCAAATCCACATATGTTGACCTTAAGACAAAGAATGTCTTAGAAATAACAAGGCCTTTTTTTCTTAAGGTATTCACACATGTCTTCATTTTATCAAAATTTTGACCTTTTTTTTATTTGTTATTTTTATTTTTTAAATATTTATACAGGATAAGTGATTGCTACATTACAGTGATTGCTACAAGATCATTTTGTGCATTCAGCAATATTTTCTGAAAAATTGTTACAGTTGACATCATCAAAGTAGAAGTTTTTTTAGCTAGTTCCTTTATTTCTCGGTATGATATAGGAGTTTTTTATTCCACATCAACAAATCTTGAGCCTCCTTCATTTTTTTAGCCTAACCACTTTGAATTTGTTAATTTAGTTATCGTATCTCTTATACTTAAGTTGTAACTTTTTGTACTTTTCGAGGGTCGACTAGAATATTTTAAACTTTCAGATGACTTTGCTCTGATTTTGGATAGTCCTAGTCTTTGTTTGTCCTAGTCTGTTTTTTCTGGACCCTTGTCTTTTCTTTCTTCTTATTTTTTCATCATTTGTATTTTCGGAATCCATAAATTATTGGATTTAATTCTTTAGAATATTGTCCATTTTCAGATTTACTAGCTACAAAATAAAAATAATAATACAGTTTGACCAAAACAGTTAAACGTTGCTCATGCTTCACAAAATTAAAATGTGTTAAAAAAATCTCGCAAGTTTGACGACTTCGTACACAGTGCTTTCTTAAAAATCTTCATTAAAATGTATGTCACAGGTTGGCTTTATTCTTGATAGTTTTTTCTCCCTCCTTTGGCACACCATGTGTAGGTGCTTGGAAATTAAAAACACGATTCCAACGGAGTAGTTAACGATTTAACTCGCTAAACAACAAAATACAAGGCAAAGTTTAAGTAACAAATAACACATGTAACATGACATAAATATATTAAACACTTACTATAAAAATAGTGGCGTAAGCCAAGCCAACTACAAGTGACAGAAAAACAACTGAAACTGTAACTGAGTACAGGGCAACTCCTGCGAATATAAATTACTAATTCACTCAACAGCGAATTTATTACTATAATGTATGTTCGACCCTGTCGCTACATGTTGAAGACTGCTAGCACAGAAAAAGGATGTGCAAGATGTGCAAAACAAAACGGACTCAAGAGGAAAATTTAACTAAATATAATACCAAAATTACAATTATTATTTTTACATAATTAACACAGGTCATCACAAAACAAAACTAACAAATATAATGCATCTCCTACTCCACCGCGACAACACAAGGACAACACAAATTACATAACAAATATAAATTTCAATACGGCAGGAATACCATGTTCTAATTTAGTTTAATATTACCCCCCTCCCTTCAACAATTTACGAACACACAAGCGATGCAACTGGAAACGTAGCTAATTATTACTATCTCGCCTGCGAGGAGTATTTAAATACAGCTGTCCGTCCCAAAATGGAAATTTTTGGCTCTCTGAGCACCGACACGGGAGTAGTCGTGTGTTCGAATCTCATCTTGGTAACTATTTTTACTTTTTTTTTTCTTTTTACTATCTCGCCTGCGAGGATAGGTTTCCAACTCGTAACTAACTAAATGTCCCAAATGGTCAATTGCAACGTCACAGATTTAAACTTCGTACCTAAACTCTCTAAGTACTTGGAAGTCATCTAAATGACGTTTCAGGCCAAAATTGGTATTTGTTTCGACAAAATTTGGCACAGTTAACAAAAAAGGTATGCTGAACATAATAGTGACATCATAATTTTGATTTTTGTCACCTAAATGTCATTTTAGGCCAAAATTGGTCCAAAAATTAAAACTACTTTATTTTAGACAAAATTTGGCAAAGTTAACAAAAAACCTATGCTGAACATGATGGTGACATTAAAATTTTGATTTTTGTCACCTAAATGTCATTTTAGGCCAAAATTGGTCCGAAATTAAAACTACTTTATTTTCGACAAAATTTGGCACAGATAACAAAAAAAGTATGTTAACATGATGGTGACATCAAAATTTTGATTCTTTGTCACCTAAATGCCGTTTAAGACCATAAACGTTTCAATCGCGCGACTTTTAACCATGGATGATAGGCTGTATTTTTGTTAGCAGAAATTGTAGAATTAGATCGCATTGTGGATGTTTCATAGTTGTGCATTTTTAATAGCGAGATAGTTTATGCAGCGCCTGCATCTTGTTTTTTCCTTAATATCTAGATCGGTATTATATCGGCATATTCTTTTTCTCTTAGCAAGAACGCGTACGCTAATTTTTTTTTTTTTTTTTTTTTTTTTTAATATATATGATTTTAAACCGACTGTGGTTTCTTGTTTAACTTTCAAGGGTATCGAGATTGTAATCGAAATTTTTACAGAGAAAGTGTAAGCTTTTAAATTTTTTGAAACAAAGCTAAAATTATTTGTTGACTTTTGTTGAAAAAAATAATTTTTACTTAAACCTAAATAAACTAATTATTCGGTTCAAAATCGTAAAAAGGAGTTGTTTCGTAAATAAACTAATTATTCGGTTCAAAATCGGAAAAAAGAGTTGTTTCGTAATAGTATAAACTATTATCTTAGTAAGCATGTGAAAAGAAGCTGAACATTTTCAAAATCAATGTAAGCACGGTAATGCATTTTCGAAACCGCAATCAAGACATAAATTGCCGCTTGTATACAGTATTTTTTATAGGAAAATTGCGTAGAAATCTCACAGTTTCATATAAAGTGGTTTCGTGTTTATAAAAAAATATTGTAGTTGATAGGTATTGAGGTTCAAAGATGTTGTCGTTTTGTTTTTTGTTAAGAAAACCTGTTTTGTTTTCTGGCATAATATTTGTTTTCAGGTTGGACAACTGTTCACGCAAGAATCAAATGTCTTGCGGAGTGATGTTGTTTACGCTACCGACGAATGCGCATCTTTGAAAGAAGATATTATTTCAGATGTTAAATTCATTATGGACAGAACTTATGAAAACTTACATGTGGACAATTCCTCACTGCGCTCTGTAGAGGATTCTCCTTTAGACTTACCGCTGCGGGAACAGCGAATTATGGTTCAAATTAACATTGAACTTCCAAATGTATTGATGGATACGTGAGGCACTGAAAACCCTTAGCATACTATTTTTGCGCCTAATTTTCACGAGTCGGTGAAATCTTTATTTTAAAAGCACTCGAAGATGGCAGATTTCGCGTGTCTAAATTTTCGCTGATATCGGAAAATTCTGCTGTTTTAAATAAAGTACACACAAAAATAGTAAGCTTAAATTATATTTAATATGTTTTAACATTCACTTATGGTTACTGTAAAGGAAACAATTTTTTTTTTTTTTTTGGGGGGGGGGGGTTTGCAAAAGAAAAAAACATTCTCTTTTGAATGACAAATTTTATATTCCATGAAAATATCCTTCGCGCCTTCGAGGATATGTGCAAATTGAGTTAAGCATATTTTTTGTAAACATTATGCATAATATGGAACTATATATATATAGAAATATATATATATTATATATGAAACTTAAAAAGGTTTCTTTTTACGGTGCCTATGGGGACCTCCTTTAGGGAGTCATTACGAGCACATTAAAGGAGTCAAAATAAGTGCTCAGATGACTCCTTTTAAGTTGTCATGATTAATGACTCCTTCTTGTTACTCATTTCAACATATATTCAAAACGACTCCTTTACAGGAGTCAATTTTTCTGACTCTTTTTATGTACTCCTCACAGGCACCCCGTCAATGAATCCGTAAAGGGTTTCAATGCTTAATAATAGTTCCCGTTACGCGTTCATCGCGCAGAAAAAAACATCAGATATAACATTGGCGTTTTTATTGCTTTGTTAATTCAGGCAAAAAAATGTACATAAATTTATTAATATATTGGGAACATAAAAATATTAATTATTATCAATAACGAAAAATAAATATTAGGAACGAAAAATATTAATTATTATCAAGAACTAAAAATATTAATTATCAATAACGAAAAATAAATACTAGGACCGAAAAATATTCAAATTGTATTACACGTGCATGGACAAACACTAACTCAAAGAACCTAAATTCGCACAAGCAAATTTCAATTACAAAGCCAACACTGAAGATTTCAGGAAGAACGTTTTTGGGTGACAATTTTTAGAAATGTTTTTCGGGAATTTATAACATACATATACAAGTAAAAATACTTAACACATAAGTAAAACAGTTACTACAATCTTAAAAATATGCTACATAAATATTTTTTTTCTTTTTTCCTGTGAATTTTTTTGAAAAGCAGCATAGAGGAATCTCCCCACTATTAAAAATCTAGGGCAGTTCTTAAGATATCAAATTTCAAAAACTTGCATGAGCACATAGGAAATTGACATGTTTTTCACAGGTGTAAATATTTTTTTATAATATATTAAAGATAAAAATAGGACTACGCAACGTTTTTGTATACATTAATTTAAGAATAATTTCAGAGTAAAACTTTTCAAGCAGGTTTTTGTGTGGTATGTATATAAAACGTAAAAGTAGGATGTCATACTCATTGCTTTTTTGCTGAGATGTTGAAGGACAGAGATCAATAGAACGTTTACATGTGCACCAATGTCTATTTTATACGTAACCATTGTATCATTGGTTGAGAGATCGATTAGCCAGTCTGGATGGTCTCATGCAGTTGGATCGGACATTTCGTTGATGTCGTTCGCTTTCGGAGGTTGGTTCAAGTTCGATTGATCTCAGAAAGAATTCATTGTCTGAACTGTCTGAGTCTGAATTAGATTGATGTTCCTGTTCAACCGAGCCAACTAGTTTTGATGGACGTTGTGAATATCTCTTTGGTTTATTATTACGTGGAGATAAGTTTTGATTAGATTTTTGACATTATTTAGAAAAGTGTCCTTTACTTTCACAGGTATTGCATATTTTGCCGTATGCTGGGCATGAACTACGAGGATGACTTCCAGCACAGAATTTGCATTTCATGATTTCTTTGCTTTTTTGATGATGGATCATCTGCTTGATATCAGAATTAGCAGTTGATGACGATGGAGTTGAGTCAGGTTTGTTGTGAGAATAGACTTTGCAACTTTGAGACCTCACTAGCTCTGCAGTTGGATAGTACTTTTTCGAATGTGATGTCGTTTTCGCAGAGTAGGCGTTCTTTAAATTTTTGCTCTTAAACCGATAATGATCATGTTTTGATGAGAGAATCCCGAAGTTGATATGTTCACACAGTCTTCGCTCAATTTACATAATCTAGTGCAGTATTCGTCAAATTTCTCAAAGTCTTCCTGACGTACAGTGAAGAATGTAAATCTCATAAAAGAGTCAATTTTTTTTCGGTTTAAAGTGATCATCAAATTTCTGGAGAATAATGTTCAATTTCATTTCATCTCCTTCATGGAATTCAAAAGTATGCTTACCTATGCAGTGAAGAAAGATTGATGATTTGACAATATCTGGCTTATCAGCAGATTCGATGACTTGGAGGAAGATTTGAAATGCCTGCTTCCATGATTTCCAGAGTTTGGCAAGGTTTTTTGAATGTCCAAGTTTAGTGCCTTTGGAGCCTTAAGACAATCTATTATCCTTAAAATACTGTAAGTATTGTAAAATATTGCGAGTTAGGGTTCTTGTGTAACAAATTCAATATTCTGACAGCATGTTATATGCAGATATGAGTGGATGTAAAGAGAGTGAACAAGTCAAGCTTTTCAGCTTGAGTCAGCCATCTTTGATAAAAATAACATGAGTAAGAACTATGTACAGGTCTAATCGATATCTAGGGTTATAAAGCTATGTACAGGTGGATAAACAATCCTAGCTTAGCAGCTGTAGGCAGGACTTATAGATAGCTAGTTTATCTCAATAAAAAATATAATATAACAACATGTTTCTTAAATTTTCCTTTATTTGACCCTGAAAAATCTTTGATTTACAAGGCATGTATACCTTTCCTCATATCGGACTCGAGAAGGAATTACAGACGTCTCGTGTAAACTAGTTTCCCAAGAATTAAAAGGCGCATTTTTGTAATCTCCACCCAAAGTGATTGTACCTGAGTGTATTTTCTTATAAAAAAGTCAAACACAGCATAAATCATTAAATGCGATATTCCCGATGAAACCTTTTGAGGAATCACGTGAGCACACTACACAACAATCATTGAACGCACAACAATCATTGAACGCAATAATGACTCCTTTCAAGGAGTCAAGCAAAGAATGAAACCCTAAAGGAGTCAAATGAGCACCTCAAAAGGGAGTCATTGCGGGTTGACTCCTTCTTGCGTCTCACTTTGACTCCCTAAGGGAGTCTTTGTGAAATGATTGCATTTAAGGTTTCATTTGACTCTTCTAAATAAATCTTTGAATCTTCTATATATATATATGACTAATTTTGCGTTTTTGGGGAAATTTGAATAAATCAACAGTTATCAGCCATAAATTTTTCGTGCAAAACATCTACGTAAGGTAAGATTATATATGCAGCCGACGCTCGTTATCTCGACCTTCCGCGGGACTGGTGAAAAAGGTGGAGATAACGAAAGTTCGAAATAGTTGTAGTAGTAGGAAAAGATTTGTTGACGACGTATTCGCCATAATCAAAAAATCTCATCTAGAAGAGTTCCATGAACACATCAACGGCCTACATCGACAAGTCAAATTCACTGTCGAGCTTGAACACGATGGAAGTATCGCTTTCCTGGACACTTTGGTCAAACGCAAGAATGGTTCCATTTCAGTTTCATTGTATCGTAATCCAACACACACTGAGCAGTACCTTAACTTCGAATCAAACCATCAGAAATCTTGCAAAGAAAATGTCATATTTCATTACTGAATCGTGCCAACAGCGTAGTCAGTGACAAACAGGAGAGGAAAGAAGAAATTCGACGTGTAAGAAATGCATTAATCGCAAATGGATACAGTCATAAAATCATCACGCAAGTAGAAAGTAAAATAAACAGAAGATGCAACGGAGACAACAAGGGAACATCAGAAGAATTTATCGCATCAGCATTCCTATCCTTCGTACAAGGTACCAGCGAGATCCTTCGTCGAGTTTTAAGACAACACAAGGTCAAATGCATTCTTAATTCTAAAGAAACCCTAAGAAGCACTTTGTCTAAACCAAAAGACAAAATAAACATGGAAGAACAAAACAATGTTGTTTACGAAATCCCGTGTAAAGATTGTGATGCAGTGTATATAGGCGAAACAAAAAGAAAGTTTAAGCAACGAGTACAGGAACATATGCGCGCAGAGAGAAACGGAGATGTGAAGAAAAACGAAATTGCGGACCACAGCTTGAGCAGAAGTCATCAGTTTAATTGGGATGAGAAGAAAATCATTGACAGAGAATCCAGAACAACGGCCAGGAAGAAGACACGCGACTTATCGGACTAACCCTGGATCCGCGCCTGCTGTGGCTACTAACATCTTTTTATTGATATATGATCTAAATCTTAACTACATTCAAGCTATATTCTAATCTCATTATCAAAAGATGCCTCCACCCTCGTCCCCAGCGTTTTTGACTTTTTGATATGAAAGATGACGTCGAAAAATACCCTGGTATCGTTGACCGGTTTTGAAAAATGATTAGCTTTCACATTTTTGCATAATTATGATGATTTTTTTCTTAGTCAGCACTTTTTCTGGTAAATAGTAATGGTGCATGAAGCCGTGATCAATCAGATTTGTAAACAAAACTTTATTTATAAAGCAAGCAAGTTTATGAAAAACGTTTTTCGTCTTTCTTAGATTTATTAAAACATAACTGACTCACGACTGTTGCTGAGTTGTACATTAGGGAAGAATAGTAGACTGCTGAAAGAACAGCCCTGTCCTTTCGAAAATATTTAGCTAGCTAAGGTAGCTAAAACAAGGTTGTTAATTCTTGCGGTCGGATTCGCGTCATAACACTGGTTGAACCAATCACGAGCCAGTATTCAGGTTAAGCAGCCATTATGAAATGGTGCACAACTGCCGTAATCATAATGTGTTTGTGGTGAAACCTTCATAAATACAATACTGGATTTTTCAAGGAATTTTTTTTTCAGTCAAATCTTTAGTATGTTTTAGATGCTGCTTAATTTTTGCCATTTTGCGACATTTAAACGCTGTTTTGCTTGTAAATTCTGTTTAATTAGGGTTGCTACTGTGACGGTGTGACCGTGAAAAGTCCACTTTTTAGCCTAGTTAACTAAGCTTTCTTCTTCGAGTTGATAAAATGAGTTTCTCTCAAACTAAAGCTTAGACGTGAACGAATGACTTAGCGGAAACCCCAATTTAAATTGGACAATATGACTAATCGCTTCGGAGCTCATTTTAAATTATCTGTAAATTGTTTACCAAGCTTGGTCACATCTTACTGTGTTAAAAACTTTATAGTTTACTAATGTTTGTTAGGGTGAGTGAAACCACTCGCTGGAATATTCGGATGAAAAGGGCTTTCCCCGACATGGACCACGTGAGCAAAGAACAATAGAATTAGCCAATCAAAAAGCGCGGCCAGATTTTGGCCGCAGAAAAATTGTTTGAGACCCAGCGTAATTTTTTCCACCTTTACTACTCCGATTTCCCGGTGGTAAGAAAAATTACGCTAGGTCTCCTGGCAACATAAACTGGGCATTTGAAATCTATAACAATGAACTATCTAAGTTCAGCAAAGAACATTATCATTCAGGAAAGCTAGCTAAATTATATTAAAGTATTATGTAACCTTCTAATAAGACAGCACATCTTATTTTAAAGTTGAAAGACGTTTATTGCAGTTACCAAGATAATTTTTCTTGTATATTTTAGTTGTGAGACAATACAATATGTTAGTACGTTTTCTGTTGTAGGAACATAAAATCCTGCCCGCTAAAGTTCCGCCATTGTCGCATAAATTAACGCGTTCGCATAATCTGGGCATATATTGACCAAAAATCACTCAACGATACCAGGGTATTTTTCTTTGTCTTCTCTCGTAAGCAAATATGGCTTCCAACAACAGAAAAAGAAGATAGCGATACTCTTGATGCTTGAAACAATTGTGTTATCACTATTAATTATTTCTCAAATTTTTTGAAAATTATAGTATTCCATCATTTCTGACCAATTTAAATATTATTTATTAAAATCTCCCACACGCTTGAAACAAGAATAAAATTAATCTTAGATCATATTTAATTATAATTTTAGTGAAACCTGGTGTTTTTAGCATGTTTCATGGTTTTGTTGTCTTTTATTACAAATACACTATGATACAAAATCAAATATATCTATTGATATGTAGTAATAGTGATAATTATTTGCTCCTCTAAGGTTACATAAACTTTTTCCGTACTTTGTCACTAGATTTTTCTGTTTACATGGACAAATATCCATCCCGTTTGACCGGGATCCCGGCTCACTTGCCCAGGATCTTGGTTGACCGAGTTTCCCATTGTAACCGGGACGGGATGAATATGCACCATATAAACACGATTTTTATTTTCAGCGTTCTTATAATAATACGGAGACTTTATAATAACTACATAACGTCTTCTTCGAAAAATAAAGTACTGTACAATTAAATGGAATAAATTAAAATATATTATAAATTAGAATTAAAAAACTGACATAAAACACACACAGACAATCAAATTGGGAGCAAGTAGTAAACGGTAAAAGTGTCAATGACACGTACAATAAATTTATAGAGATCTTCTCTGGCCATTATAACCAATGCTTTCCATCAAAAAAATTGTAATAAAAATAAAATCATTGTTATCACCTTGGATGACGAAGGGATTAATTAAATCATCAAAATTAAAACAGAAACTGTATGTAAAGTACCTAAAATCTAAATCACTTAGAGATAAAGAAACTTATTTAGATTATAAAAACTTATTCGAGCGACTAAAAAAAATATCCAAAAAACAGCACTACAATAGCGCATTAACACAATATAAAAATGGCGCAAAAAGAACGTGGCAAATAATAAAAGAAGTTATAGGTAAAAAACAAAATGTTCAACATTGTCTTCCAGACAGGATCACATATGACAACAATATTATTGAAAACGATACTGAAATAGGTAACACATTTAACGAATTTTTTGTAAATGTAGGACCAAATCTGGCTTCAAAGATTACAAGTAATTACAAGTAAAAAAACTATATACCGAAATGTAAATTTAAAATACTAAATGATGAACTTCAATTAGATGAATTAGAAAATGCATTTAACGTTAGAAATGATGACATTGATCGGTAAGCAGGAACTCGAGCCTATCCGTCGAGCCTTTTAATGGAAGATTGGTCGGGGTGTCAAAATTCCATGTAAGTATATCTCCCTAAGAGTTTAACTCTTAAGTGGGCAGCAAAGCAAGAATTTTTGATTTTTCCCATTAAGCAAGCAATCATCCTCATCTCACTGAGGGTGTATAAGACTTAATCTCTGATAAACATCGGTCATGTAGTATACATCATAATCTCCTGAGAGATAAGCCAATAAGCTCTTGTAGTGTTCTGTTAATAACATCTTTAAATCCATCATTTACACGAAGTATCCATTATTCAATACAAATATCTCTACCTTTCCATTAGCCTGTTTGTTGATTATACTCACAATATCCTCGATTTTTTACAAACCTTTCACGATCAAGATCCGAGCAACGATATCATTGGACGCTGCCTTCCTTATAGGGAAATCTTTATCATTCCAAAGATTAAGCCAACCGCCTCGAATACTGATGGATTTTAAAGCGATCCTCGTGTCCTGACCCATAGGTAATCATCAAAAATTGTAGAGTTTCTGATATCAGGGATGTACAATTGTTTCATCTTTTCTTTATACAAATAAACGATGAATATTTACTCGTACAACCCCAAAGCAAAATACAAATCAAACAGGGGAGAATGGCCTCTGGGTATCACGAATTTGGAACATCAGGATCTATATGTTTCTTTAATTTTCAAGATGTTTATAATTCAACGAACGTCAATAAAGCATGGTCTTTGTTAAAGGGAAATATATCGCACCTACGATTCCATGGTTCCATTAATTAGTAAAAAAAGTTCGCGGTAAGCCATGTGATTGGATGACTGTTGATCTCAAGAAGGAGATGAACTCATGCGACAAATTGTTACGAAAATGGCGTAAAGCCAAATCAGAAGCAGATATCACCGCCTATAAAAAATAAGAAACAAGGTTAATAATAAAGTTCGTAAAGCAAGGAATACGTATCAGCGACAGTTATTTGAGGAGAACACCGGAAATCCAGAATCGATAAAAAAGTATTTACACTTAGATCGAACTCCCACGTGAATACTGCTATACAAATCGACGAGAAATTGGTAACCGATCAACATTCTATTGCTAATGCGTTTTGTAGATTTTTTCCTAATGTTGTAAATTCATTTAAAAGATCTGCTTTTGTGTTGACAAACTCCGTTTGGAAATATCATAAAGAAATAACGAGTAAATCTAAACAAAAATTTCGACTTAAATCAATCACTGTTAATGAAACCATGAAACATCTACAATCATTAAAACGTAAAAAGTCTGTTGGGCAAGATGATCTACTATTCTGGTTACTTAAAGGCTGCATGGAGGTAAACGCTTCACCACTGACATACATTATTAACATGTCTTTTGAAACTTCAACTTTTCCAAAAACGCTCCAAAGTGTTACCATTTTCAAATCTGGAGCAAAGTCATCTGTTAATAACTATAGACCAATATCTGTTATTCCAGCTATATCCAAGGTGATTGAAAAAGTTGTGCATGAACAATTGACTGTATATCTGGAAAGTAACAATTTAATAAACAACAACCAGTTTGGTTTCAGGCCTCGTCGCTCAACTGAAATGGCTGCAACAATCTTTATCGACACTGTTGTCGGTGCCGTATTTTTAGACCTCACAAAAGCATTCGACATGTTAAGTCATGGTAAACTACTGTCAAAATTAACCAGTTTTGGAATTGTTGGAGACGAACATGAGTGGTTCACAGACTGAGTGGTTCACAGACTATTTGTTTGGTAGATTTCAGCAAGTTCAATGCAAAAATTCTTTGTCTGATGAACATCCACTCAATAGTGGAGTACCACAAGGGTCAATTTTGGGCCCACTTCTATTTATTATGTTTTTTAATGATCTTTGTACCGTCGTGAAACACTCTGAAGTAGTCAAATATGCAGGCGATACTGTTTTATTTGTTGCTGGTAAGGACTTCGAGATAATAGAAACCCGTCTTTCATCCGACATGAATTGTGTACTTGCATGGTGTTTGGAGAATGAATTAATTTTAAATCTTGGAGCAGGAAAAACTGAAGCAATGTTATTTGGTTCGAAAAATAACCTCTCTGAACAAAACAGCTCATTAAACGTAGCTTACGGCTACCAAACTGTGAGGGTAACATCCACGTATAAATATCTTGGTGTACTTATTGAACCATCATTGAATTTGAGAAGCAACTTAGATTTAACTTATCAAAAGGCTTCCGGTAGATTACGTTTACTTTTTCGCATTCGACCGCTGATTACAGAAAAAGCTGCATTGGCAATTTTTCAAACAATGATTCAACCAGTATCATATTGCGAATTCTCGGACACAACTACTCAAACTCCCATCTTTACATAGACGAGCAGCTTCAATTATTGGAAATCAATTCTTGACACCACCTGGTACTGCCAATATGATAGCAATGCGAGCTTGTAATTTCATTCGCCGTTGTTTGGACAACGATGTGTGTGAAAATTTTAAAATAGCTTGAAATTACCTAATCTTCATTTGGAATATGCTCGTGGACCTTTCTGTTACACTGGAACACATATTTACAATACACTCCCGTTGGACAATAGAAAATGTGAATCATACAATATTTTTAAGTCGCAACTGAGAGAATATTATCTGCGTATTTAGTCTTTTTTATGGCTTTTTGTTTGTATTTTGTTTGTTTTTTGTCTTGATCAACTCATTTTTCTAGTGTGGTATTTTGATTTTTAGCGTCTTGTCTGTGTGTTTTCTGCTGTTTATATATTTATACTGACCGGTTTTATTGTACATTTACATTTTCTTGTTTTATTGTTACTAATACTTTTTAGCCTATTTATTTCAAGAACCCATGTTGATAACAGACTTTATAATGTCAGAAATGGCCATCCTTGTAAAACATTCGTCAAATAAATAAATAAATAAATAAATAAATAAATAAATAAATAAATAAATAAATGAATGAATGAATGAATGAATGAATGAATGAATGAATGAATGAATAAATAAATAAATAAATAAAGAATCGCATATCCCTGTAGTATTCCCCGAGTTTAGTAAATATCCCATAAAAATACCAACAACCTACCTTAATGATCCCGTTCGAGTTGGTTGGGATGGGGAAGCATTGGATTACTTGAACATTCAGGTTAATTTTGCAGCTCATTGTGCAACCACAGCATTAGGCATATCCGCTAAACATATGACAGGCTCCATGCCCCTTGTCAACTCGATCTTTAAATTCCATA
Organism: Hydractinia symbiolongicarpus; assembly: GCF_029227915.1. NCBI lineage: Eukaryota > Metazoa > Cnidaria > Hydrozoa > Anthoathecata > Hydractiniidae > Hydractinia > Hydractinia symbiolongicarpus. Next base: position 15,087,207 of record NC_079878.1, read on the forward strand.
TACACTATCATATGCGCCGTATATTAGGCAGAATGAAAATGCCCATGGCTTTTAATGATGGGTTTAGTAATTACAAGAATCCTTATTCAACATCTAGATTTGCACAAGTGTGCCGTGAATACGGTGCAGATCCCCATGGTCTGTATAAATTTAAAACAGTAGGTTTTTCACTAAGCAACGGTTCATGGTGGCCACAAGTTGATGGGGATTATGCCAAATTTATTATGCCAACAAGCCAAGGCCTTACAGCGGAAGGTCTGACAAAATTGAGTGAAAGTATTGGTGTCTACGTGGTCTTGCTGCTTGGGTCACAGGCGGAAACAGAAACATCCTTACTAGGTTCCGGTGCAGACAACTATACAGTAAGGCAAATCCTAGTACAAAGTTTTGAAGGTATGGTGTTGCAAGTAGAGAATATAGAACATGATATTAAACATTTTCAAGAAGTGCTCGAATATGCTCGAACCACGATTAATTTTGCTGTTATGCCTAGTGTGTACATGTTACCATCAGATATGAATCTACGTATTGGTAAGACTGAGGGTTACAATAACAATGTCCTGATCGCGCCCGCAAATGTAAACGTTGGGGTTCAAGTTGATCTGAATAAGATCAAGAAGCCTGTTGTAAAATCGAGGGCACTCACGAAGCATCGCTCGCCTACTACCAGCTCCGCAGAATTACCACAGGCGAGCCACGTGATTCCTAAACATCGTCCACTACAGGTGAGCCATGTAAGCCCTAAGCACGAAAAGCATAGGGTAATAGAGGCAGAGAAACACGATGACGCCAAGGTCGCGTTGATTACGACCGGAGTAGGTATAATCATCGCTTATATTTGGCTAAAAAAAATAATAATAATGTCCAGTAAATTTTTTTAAAACAACATGATATCTCTTGATCAACAAATTAGACTAATATTTTACGATTTTTTCCTTTTCCTACTACTGCTGTAACCTACAACAAGAGCAACAGCGGTAGCAATTGCCATATACAGATGCTGTGCAACAACTTCAACAATTTTTGCCGCCACTCTAAAAAGAAGGATACAACTGTGCCAATGATTTCAGGAAGAGCCGCACCTGCTTTTCCTGCTAAGTATTTTAAAAATTATCCAAGTCTTTCCAGCTGTTTTTGAATATAGCCTTTCCACCCGCGCTTCCTGCCGCTGCAGGACCCGCTGCCGATCCACCTCTCACTGCCAGAACAATGGTAGATATCAATAATCCAAAAGCAGAAACGATTCTTGCTATCGTAATCCCCTGCTTCTTGAATAAAATCTTAAGTTTTTCAATCAGAGATGTATTATCTCTCGCGATTTTCATCAGCGTGTCTTTAATTGCCTTCAGTTGGCTTAGAATCGTGGATGATAATTCACTATGAGCCTCTAATGTTGCTGCTTTTTGATCCTGCAGCTTTTCAATCTCTTCCTTAACCTTTACAATGTCGTTATTCCAAATATCAATCTGATCCTCAGACATTCCAGGCAATGCTTTCTTCCCCTCTAGTTTCTTCACATTGGCCTCTAGTCTCCCTATCTCAGTATTATAGAAAGTAATTTTATTTGTTAATGATTTCAAAGTTTGAAGTTCACGGTCGAGTACCCTTCTTTCACGCTCCGTAAAAACTTATTCGTCATTAAAGGACGTCTCGGCCTCTTTTATGAGACTATCCGTTTCATCAACAACCTTCCCTATATTGTCCATTTCTAGCTCGACCGACTTGTTGTTCTCATTATTCGACAATTGTCGAACCATGTTACCGACCTTATCCACCGTATTCGAAATTTGTCGAACCATTCCATTTTTTTAATTGGCGTACCATTTTCCGTGAACCCCATTTTTTGCAGGCGTTTAATTCCTAGATTCGTCTTTATCGTGCTGATTCCACGAAAATCACTGTCCTGTGTCGTTAGTTCCTTCCCTTCATAGAGGAGTTGATTGGATTTACCTAATTTATTTTTTCCTAGTTCAAATTTGTTATAGTTCAATTTTCCCAAATTCATATCCTGCTTCCCCAGCACATTCGCGTTACGAAGATATTCATAAAAGGAGTCGATCTTTGATATTTTGACCTCTTAGCTTGTCGCCCACCTGCATCCGTCGTTCTTTCCGTGTTGGCGTTGAACTGGCGCCAGGCTGAGTAGGAAGGTCCTCAGGCCTACTAAATCTATCATTAGTATCATTAATATCGCCCTCACGTGTAAAATGTTCATATCCTGGATTATCAGAGATTTTATTTAACGAAAATTCATAAATAATAAACTAGGAATGAATGATAATATATTTTGAAAAACACTTGATCCAGATCCAGAATTAAAAAAGAATGTTCGCCTTTAAAGCGAATAAACAACGTGTCAAGGTGAGTCACATCCCCTCAACAATCAATCAGAAGGAGGACTTGTATGTAGATATTCCAAACATGGGGCAGAACGATGTGATATTCCCCGGAAGCCTTAGGTTATTATTTGATCTGGAGTTGACCGGAACCAATACGAAACGTACTATCGTTTCAAATATTGGCAAGAGTCTGGTGCAGACCCTGAAAATCACACTAAATGGTCATGAAATTCAAAGTATCAACGACTACAGAGTCTTCGCAGTTTATAGAGATTTATGGATATCGAAATTTGAACGTGAAAATAATTTGATCCTCGAGGGAATCAATCCTAACGATGGCACTATCCGCGCATTACAAGTGAATGCTAGTGATCATGTGGGCAACCTCGAAGAAAAGGCGATCGTTGCAGCGTACGGAAAATACGTTCTGTATCCCACTTGGAAAAATGTTTGAATTAGTCGGAGAATTGCCCTTCTATTAACCGGGATTACACGATAGGCTCCAATTCGTTCTCCATTTTGCCAAATTTGAAGATGTTATCAAAGATGCAGGTACAGCGGCTTCAGGGTTTACTGCAACCAAAGCGACAGATGCTGATTATAAGATCAGTAATATTGCACTAGAGTTCGGTAAAGTCAACTACGAGGGTCTTGCAAGTGCAATGGTATCACGATATAGTCGGTGTGCACTGCCATATGAGAGAGTCCTTCGAAGTAAGGTAATAACTATGAAGAAGGATGATACTAGCTATAATTTCCAAATCGACACCCCGGCAAAAGTTTAAAAGGAGTGCTATTATTGTTCGTGGACTTATCGAAAGTGAAAGCTTACTCGGGGCTGAATGAACTATTTTACAACCCCAAAATTGAAAAAATCTCAATCACTGTGCAGGGTTCGCCTAATGAGCTTTATTCTCATGCAATGCCTGGAAAAGATCAATATGAACAAATTGTGAACCTATTTGGTGGCCACGATTCCACAGTAACAATAGGTCAATTCCTAAGTAAACGATTTGCCCTTTTGTCAATCTTTTATCAAGTCTTGATAATAGTCTGCACGGTTCGGTAAGATATCTTTAATAATTATCCGATGGTATCACAATACATATGACAAGGAAAGCCGAAGGGACAGGAAATATTCGCTGTTATGTGTATCTATTGACTGATGCCCAATTGAACCTCTTAAATGGTAGGTTTCACAATGTTGAATATTGAAATAAATGACTCTAGATATAGTGAAAGAGCCCCGTACATCAATCTTTACAGGCCCGACAAGTTGTGGAAAAACTCAACGTGTTCTGGACCTTCTCGAAAATAAATACAAGAAACATTTTCACAACCTTATTATCCTGTGTCTAACTATACAATGGAACAGCACTTACCCTGAGAGATCCTCGCTTTGGAAAGCTGACTATGTATTCTTGATCGGCACTGAGGAGCAGCTTTTTGAATGGACTAAAAATTCACTCCTAGCTGGCGAAGAATCACTGTTCATTATCGACGATATGATAGCAGATGAAAATCCCGATAAATAACGACAATCTCTTCTTGATTTAGCCATCTCGGGAAGACACAGGAAGCATAGTCTCTGGCTCCTTACACAGCTTTACCGAAAAATTTGAGAAGGCAAAAGAAACAGTTGTTCCGCTGGTACCCCCACGAACGGTCAATATAAAGCTCATTGATGATGAAAGAGAAGGATAAACTTGAACTGAAAAAATCAAAACATGCATGCTTATATGTGAGGTTTAAGCAAAAGCTATGAAATTCTCGAGTGACAAGAAATCTCAGGGCAGGGCACCACCCTACTCCGGTCTAGTGTGGTTTTATGGATCAATTTGGTCCACAAAACACCGCTTACAAGTATCAACTCAGCAGTCTCCCCGCTACGGGGAGACCAGTGAAATGGCCTTCAAACTCACAAAGCACTGCTATTACTGGTCTCGGGGGTATACTTAGATCTGAGTATACCCAACCAAACACAGTTTTACTGACGAAAGCCGGTCTTTTTTAGTAGTGGCCTATCGGATGGGCCCCCTTAAAAAAAGAATTACTTTTTTTTTTGTCCATGAACAAAAGTTCCGGATTCCAAAAAAATTAACAAAATAAAAATGTCTCTTGTGGTCCAGGAATCCTTTAATTTTAATATCGAGACTCTGCTCGATGAGCATTTACGACCTCTTTTCAAGCATGCTGATCTCGGTAGATTCTTGGAGATTGCAAATGTTAAGCATTATAGCCTTGATCGCCATATGATAGCATCGCGGGAAGAAATAGAGGGGTAGGCAGCGACTTCCACCTTGGTAGAGGGAAAAACTCCACCGATCTGTTCGTGACCCTGGATGGCGCCTTGGAGATTGTGCGTCGTTCTAGAAAGCCAAAGGCGGTACAATTTACCAGGTTGCTTGCGAAAAAGGTGTTGAAAAATTACAAGATGAGGTGACGGAGCAGCGCCAGCTAATCGAAGAGAAAAATACGGCTCCGGCGCTCCTCGTGGATGATCTTGATGACAGAGATAAGCAACTTATGGTGCTATAGGATGACATTGATGATAAGGACCGACAGCTTACAGTACAGAGTGAAGAAAATGCAAGGCTTCGAGAAAGGTTTGTTCCACATGGAAGTCATATAGACACCGTGCTCTGTGTAGTCGATAAAAACGATCCTCACGAGCCTGGCATAGAAGAACGACATGCCCACTTCATGGTCCGATGCCAGCGTAAACAACTCAGGAAGAGGCTAAATATTTTAAAAGATAGTTACCCTAATATGATCGTGAGAAAACCAGTATGCGACAATCCGAATGCCGTACACACCTGGTGCCGATTTAAACAGCAAGGACGATTTTTTTTCGCAACCACTTCACACTGGCTGATGATGATACGCGGGAGTTTTTCGAAGGGCTGTTTAAGATCGATATGATGTAATAAGATAATTTTGTGACTCTTTGTGGGTCATAAAAATAATTAAAATGGGAATGAGCATTAATTCCTCTGCGACGAAACTACGCTCAGGCCCATCTTTTAAATAATACAGGACCCGATTATTTGGTTCCGCTATAATTCGATCAAGCCTATGCATATTATTGCTACAAAAAGCATCCGTTGCGCGTCTTTTCTGATCACTATGCTCCTCCCCAGGTTGTAACAAATAGAGGTACAACTCATCTTCACGCAAAGGTTTTTCCTCCGCGTATTCTTCACTTTTCGTAAGTGGGACATCAACCAACTTCGTAGCCTTTGACGGTTTGATACCAATTATTGCAGTTTTGGTGTTATTTAAATTCTTCACTATAGTGTACAGGTGTTTAACCCATGTACTATTAGTCTCCTCAGTGACAAACTCTTGCGCATCTTGAGGTTTAAAAAGTCTTTCCGCAAGCACTTTATTGTACAATTCTACAAAGGCTGTAAAGTTATGAGGATATTTGGTGGTAGCTCGTTTAATCTCCACCCCTTTATCTTCCAAAAGTTTGGCGACGTCCGTTTTAAATTCTGACCCATTATTGCATTGAAAAATTGTAGGGTAGCTTAAAGGACCAGCCTTAATCATATCCTTAATCATGTCTGCAACTTCAGCTACTTTCGTCGTTTTTTAATGTCGTGGCATCTTATATCTTGAGGCGACATCGATTCCTGTTACAATATACTTGTACGTATTGCCATACAGCTTGCCATGTGGCATGTACAAGAGATCAAATTGGTTCATTTCGTTCGGTTTTGTAATTGTAAAATGGGGATAGTCAATCTTTTTTGGCCCTCGAATATGGCGAAGAAAAAGTAGTTGGCGGGATAACCAATGTACGACTCTTTTACGTGGTCATTTTCTCTCCTCAACCAATAGTTTAACGGCTTTTCGTCCAACCCAAAGATGTTCCGGGTTTTAATAAATACTGCTCAATTTCTCGGCCTCTTTTTTGTAACGATATGTTGTTTTGATATATTTATTATATATCAAAACATGTGTATTTTTTATAAATATTTATACGCTGCAAAACCTAGAAGGGCCAAGGAGCTAACGATAAAGGTTAATTCACCGTCTTGTTGTTGTTTAGAGGGTATTTAAAAATCAGACAATTTGGGGGCCTTATCGATTGTTGCAATGTAGTATTGTCTCATACTTTTAACGAGTTCTGTCACATCCTTACCAGCTAGTCTCTGCAACTCTTGTTGTTTGGTATACCAATCAATTTTTTTGCTGATCCCTTACCCATTGCGCTTGTGAAGCCTGCAATTGTTCAATTGCTTTATCATGCATTTTTCTCTCTTCTTCGCCATTTCCCTGAAGCTTGGAAAATAAAAAAATTGATCCGCTAAAAGCCAATGCATTAATAATGGCTCCTCCGGCTATAACTGCTATGGTTGCCATTTATTTATTTATTTATTTATTTATACGTAACAGTTGCCTTTTCCAATAGCACCCGATGCATATTTTATTCTGCTGTCCATTAAACTTAAAATTGTCTAAGGGATAATAGCTATTACATTGTGTGCATTTACTCTCTTCAATGTCTTTTGCGTTGTGTTTGCCTATATGTTCTTTTGATGCATTGCTAGCATCGAGACACCTAATGAATGTCTTTGCCAACTGTTCATTCCCCTTGAACTTGAAATTGTCTAAGTATAAAAAGTGTTTGCATTGCGTGCATTTCTTGGCCTCTTCCATGTAGTTTTGTGTTTGTTGATGTAGGCAAACATTAATTTTTGGACATAATATTATTATTTATTATTTATTTTTTCGGGACGATACTCGCGGGTATCCATCCTTTTTTTGACTGCCATTTCCGGGCTTGCGTGACCTGCAGCGAAGTACCCAGTTTTTTCAAAACATCATTTGTGTCCAACTTTGCCGAAGGCTGTCTTATTCCTGAAATCTGTTGTCTACCATTGCATGGGCTAGTGTAAAACCGATGTCTACTACGGTCTCATATAACGTATCAATTATCTCTTTTACCTTGAGCGTAATGTTTGAACTCATTTATTATATGGTTAATGCATTCTAAAAAAATATCAATTTTTTGAGAGGCTGAACTTTTTTTCAACAGAAGGCGGTTGCTCTGATGTTTTGTTATCAGGCTGCTGCTGTATTCCGTGTTGTTTAAAAAATTTATAATAGACGGCAAACCCTCCCATTATTACAATAATACCAACCGCTACCGTTCCTCCTAAAACTTTGGTAGAAGAAGACCCAGTACTTATTGAACTACTTGACGAAGTGCTACTCTCTACTCGATCCTTGTTCTTATGCAAATTCTCCTTGTTCTTGCGGTTCCATTCAGCAAGTTTCTTACCTGCAGCAACACCACCTTCATTTTTCTTCGTATTAACGTATTGGTTCTTGCTTGTCCTCAGTCATTTTATCATTAGTATTATTTTATAGAGGATGACCTCTATAAAAATTTAAATTACACTAACCTCAAACCCCCTCTTTTTCATAATAGAATTTTGAATTTTTTTCAGCTTATTCCAACTCACAGATATGAGCTGGAAACCTACCTGCGGGTGGAGTGAGTATGATTTTTCGCTTCATATCAAGGCCATGGCTGAGCCATGCATCAAAGCTTGGATGGAATCCATGCTTAGCCTTCAAGTGCAACTTTGTCATGTCTTGATTATAACTCTCATATAATCCTACAATTGTTTTGACAGATTATTCCCCATTATCTTCTTGATTTTGTTTGATTTCATATTTGCTTTGTTTGGACAAAACTTCAACATGATTCGCAGTGTGCGCCAACACCAGTAACGGTGCTAGAAATTTACCAAAGGTTACATGAAACAGAATACTAAGGTCTGTCATGGATTCTTTTATAATAGGATCGTTATTAATATCCTTCCTCAATTTTTCAACAGAGTCAATACAAATAAGGTTGCTTACAGCGGTTGAATATAAATTGACTACTTGCGCAGATATGGCCTGCCCCATTTTTTTTCCTTTCTCCTGAATTTCTCCTTTAATATATTCGGCATAGGCCTTGTCGATCGCATCGACCGACGCTTTGTCTACAAAGCTTTCAGTACATTTCTTTGGCAAAAGATGTGCTTTGCCCTCCCTGATTACATCTTTCAAAGCTTGACGTTTGTCCATGACTTTTTCCTTATTTGTCGTCGCTTCTGCAGGAGTATCAACAACATCAAATATATTTGCAAGCTCAGTCATTTTATTTATTAAGTGTCGAAATTTTGGAAAAAACATCAGTACAATTATATACGGTAGAATTGTCGCGATATATAAACAAAGTTTCATTTATTGGAAGTTTATTTGATCAACCGCGCTATTACATCTTTTCCATTACTCAGAGATATATCGGTTGCCGTTCGTTTGCCTTTCGTTTGGTTATCCACAATCCACATGGGCTGCATGTTGGTATAGTGGAGTCTTGCAATTTGGATTTATTCGGTAGGATATTCTCCATTCTCCCTGTATTTTATTGGTATCTTGTAGTCGAACTTCCAGTGCCTTTGGTTTCCCCAGTTCATCCCACCTCTAAATTGCGCCTGGATATGTTTCATAAATGTAACAATGTCACATCCTAGATATTCCTGGGAAGCTATCTCTGTATCATAATTTAGGGCATGATGTATTCTTATCAAAATTAACCTATGTAAATAGCCTGTGTGATCGCATGTGGGGCAGTGTTATCTTTGTTTTTTGTGTTGGCATTTGTTATGGTCTTTTGAGGCTTTGGCGCTATCCAATCACTTAATGCACATTTTAGTAGGTTGCCCACTTCTGACCCTGAAATCGCTTAGTAGCAAAGAGAGTTCACAGTGCGTGAATTCCCTTGTCTCTTCCATGTTGTTTTGTGAGGGTAGCACTTCATAAAACTTTGGACAGCTTAAATATTTTTCAGAAACAAAACCCTAGTATGGGAACCCACTGAGTTTTTTCTTATTACCGTGGAAAGTTCATTTCTTGAACATGATAGTTTAGCAGGCGACGTTTCGGGAGATCCTTCTCCCATCATCGGGCAAAGTAAAATGGTGTTGAGCATGTATTTATATAATTGCAGAGGATCGAAATTCATAAAAATTAACCAATCAGAAACGAGCTGATAATTACAGTTAATTACGGTAATTAACATTTTCGGACCTAGATGTAGGTAACTACTTTTTCTGTAGGGCTGGTAACCAAATCTCAGGAAGTTGATACGAGATGATGTTTATGTGTTTGTTACGTGCTACGCTTTCTTTAATCTTCCTGGCCGTTGTTCTGGATTCTCTGTCAATGATCTTCTTCTCATCCCAATTAAACTGATGACTTCTGCTCCAGCTGTGGTCCGCAATTTCGTTTTTCTTCACATCTCCGTTTCTCACTGCGCGCATATATTCTTGTACTCGTTGCTTAAACTTTCTTTTTGTTTCGCCTATAAACCCTGCATCACAATCTTTACACGGAATTTCGTAAACAACATTGCTTTGTCCTTTGCTTTTGTCTTTTGGTTTAGACAAAGTGCTTCTTAGGGTGTCTTTAGAGTTAAGAATGCATTTGATCTTGTATTGCCTTAAAACGAAGGATCCCGCTGGTACCTGGTACGAAGGGCAGGAATGCTGATGCGATAAATTCCTCTGATGTTTCTGTGTTGTCTCCGTTGCATATTCTCTTCATTTTATTTTCTACTTGCGCGATGACTTTATGACTGCATCCATTTCCGATTAATGCATTTCTTACACGTCGAATTTCTTCTTTCCTCTTCTGTTTGTCACTGACTACGCTGTTGGCACGATTCAGTAATGAAGATATGACACTTTCTTTGCAAGATTTCTGATGGATTGATTCGAAATTAAGGTACTGGTCAGTGTGTGTTGGTTTACGATACACTGAAACTCAAATGGAACCATTCTTGCGTTTGACCAAAGTGTCCAGGAAAGCGATACTTTTAAGCTCAACAGTGAATTTGATTCGTCGAATTTATCGCATCAGCATTCCTACTCTTCGTACCAGGTACCAGCGAGATCCTTCGTCGAGTTTTAAGGCAACACAAGATCAAATGCATTCTTATCTCTAAAGACACCCTAAGAAGCACTTTGTCTAAACCAAAAGACAAAATAAACCTGGAAGGACAAAGCAATGTTGTTTACGAAATCCCGTGTAAAGATTGTGATGCAGTGTATATAGGCGAAACAAAAAGAAAGTTTAAGCAACGAGTACAAGAACATATGCGCGCAGTGAGAAACGGAGATGTAAAGAAAAACGAAATTGCGGACCACAGCTGAAGCAGAAGTTATCAGTTTAATTGGGATGAGAAGAAGATCATTGACAGAGAATCCAGAACAACGGCCAGGAAGATTAAAGAAACCATCAACAGTGTAGCACGTAACAAACACATAAACAGCATCTGGTATCAACTTCCTGAGATTTGGTTACCAGCCCTACAGAAGAAGTAGTTACCTACATCTAGGTCCGAAAATGTTAATTACAGTAATTAACTGAAATTATCAGCTCGTTTCTGATTTGTTAATTCTTATGAATTTCGATCCTCTGCAATTATATAAATACATGCTCAACATCATTTTACTTTGCCCGATGATGGGAGAAGGATCTCCCGAAACGTCGCCTACTAAACTATCATGTTTAAGAAATGATAAACTTTCCACAGTAATATGAATACGGAACAGAAAAACCGAAATAATATCTTCAATAAGAGTTTTTTCTTGTTTGTTGTTGTTTGGAACCCAGTGGTTTTTTTTTTCAATGTCATGCTGTACTACGCTTTAACATGCTCAACTTTTTTAGGCGAGCACTTTCAGAGGCTGTTCCTTGCACTGACAAGGCCGTTCCTTCCCAACATTTGGCACAATTTTTCCCAACTTGGCACAACCGACATGGCACAGTGTGGTACAAACCGGGGCTAGACGCTACCTCCAGGTAAGGCGTGCTCTCGCCCGCGCACCCATACCTTTCAGCCAGGACTAAGCCCGGTACCACAATTTTACTATAGTTCAAACTTTGTATATACTCTTGCAGTATCACCGTGAGTACTACCCGTGTGAAAATCGACGCATCACCGGCTAGCTCATTTGCGTATCATGCGGAAAAACTCTTGATTATTCAAAAATGTTTAAAATATTTATGATTAGATAAGGCAAATGAGGTTTCATCTTGTTTTTACTGCTTCATACTGATGAGGAGTGACTCTCATTTCCTTCACTGTACGTACCCACGGGGCAGTGTGGAGATCATAGTGTTTTGCACAATCTTTTTATCATCATCACGATTAAGGGCAATTTTAGTACTTTTTACGGTGTATAGTTCATGATTTTTATTCTGAAAAGCACCTGACTTTTACAAATATTTATACCCTCATCTAGACATTTTTATAATCGTCAAAGGTGATTGATTTTTTAATTACGCATTTTTTCACGCCCTTACATTGTTTGCCTTCTTTTTCTAACGTTTTATACGACCCTCAATAATTCATCTTTCATCAATTCCGCAACTTTTTTATTTTTTCCAATTGGCAGCGGTCTATCTTCTTCCACTGTATATCCACTCGTGTCAAATCTGGCTTCGACATCAAATGCGATATCCCTATAGAAATCTTAGGTTTTGATATAATACACGAAACTATCCGTGTCCATATAGCAGAGTTAGGTTATAATCCCATATTTTGGTTGCATGTAACCGTAATGAAATTCATACATGATTAGTTTACTCATATCTAATATAGCCTGCCCAAGGTATACCGGTTTATTCATTTTAATCTCCGTCTTACCCGTTTCAACACGCAATAAATTTTTACTAAATGTATGAGCATCCTTAAAGTTGGGCTTTATTACATATTTTTGATACGCTTTCTCGCTTTTTACGAGTTTTATATTACCATGGTTGCGGATATTTTCCATTGTTTTTCCACACACTGACAGGTTCATTAATTTGAAAAAGTCCGTTTCAAAATCGTTTTTAGCACCAGTCCTAAATTTGGTGTTCTTATCAATGTAGGGCCTAAGCCACTGACTCTGATTAAACTGAATGGCCTGGTGTACTCTTTTCAGAATTAGGCCACGCTTTAGCGCTTCATTGAGTGCTCTGATATGCACCACATATATTTCTTCTTGCTTCGCAGATTTGGTACCAATTTTTTAACCTTGGCAATCGTGATCCGCTCCGGCAAAAATGGCAGTTTATTATGTTTTTTATGCAGCTCACTTGCATAATCCACATCAACCTGCAATATGTACCCGTGTTTATTTTTCTTCACCAATTTGGCGATCCTTTGGGATGTGAAATCATCGACATTAGTTATCCATGTAAAGTCATGCGCTGGTAGATCCTCCTGCATAGCCCAACCATACAGATTGTTGGCATCGAGGTGTTGTAAGTACGACGATTTTACATCAGGATTATATTGATCGCCCATGTATTTGTTGTTTGCCTTGGCATAGCGATGAACAGCCTGTACAATGCCACCCCGAATAGCTTTTTTTAAACATAAGGTGCATATCTGGGTCATTTAGTAGTTCCAATTCAATTCCAGTGAATTTTAATGAAGCCTTTCATGCCAGTCCGGGAGCACTGTAAAAATGTGCAGGATCCAACTTATAATTTGTAAGACATACTCTCCTGAAATTTTCAAATATATCTGCTAGGAGTAGCACGTCGGTGGTCAGATACAAATCATGGTAATCGGCCAGTGTCACTTGGTCACCCTCTGGCGCGATACAATGCCATGCTTTTTGTGCATATTTATAATCGATGTCAGATATGCACTCCATATTCAGCTTACTGTAAAATTCTCCTTTGGGGGTAACTCCGATTCTTCAAATCGTTCCCAACTATCCATGTGTTCGTAGGGATACAGTCCTTTTCGGAGCATCAATCGAAATATATCATCCTTATCGAAACAATTTGCCATTGAGGGTTTTTAATTTTTCTTGACTCAATTCTTTACAGTTTCCAACTTAAAATTTTTACAAAAAAATCTTGCAAAATAATCATCATTGATACCCTTAAATTCTAAGCATTTTTGTGCACAATGTTTACATTTCATATCACTAGCGTTTGTTCCAATTAGATTGCTTGATAGTTTACTCAAGCCTGGTGCCAAAAATCGAAAACTATCGATGAATCGAAGAGAGCTTTTTTTCAATACCTGTTCCCTGCTAGAATTAGTAACACCTGTTAATGGCACCATGATCTTGACGTTGAAATTGATATATTTCTCCTTATTTTCCGCAATACAACCAACATCCTCAGTGTTGAATTTTTTACCTAATTCTCTGATAAAGAGTGCGCGTCATACCCACTCAGATTATGGAATATGATGGGGATGTGGTCAGGAATTCTATATTTCAAATTACAATTGTTATGGGCTGCACCTCGGTAGAGACCTGTATAATAGCAATGATCTCGCACTTTTCGGTTTGATGGATCCTTGAATAGGTTCATGTAAATATGACATTCTGATGCGTTATTATGCTTATTTTCTTTCTCTGGTGTGATTACCATAGTTTTCTCTGGAAACGTATTATACAATCGCTCAACCTCATTTTCCAAGTGCCCTATAAATTTTTCCACGCAATCCTTGCCACGGTATGTTGTTAGTGGATCTAGTGGGTGTCTGTAGGCAAATCTAATCTGCATCAGAGAGAGAGAAGCAGCGTATTCACGTCTGAACCCTAAAACTATACAATTTAATTTTAAAACTATACGGATCTCCATCGGATCTCAATAGAACCTAGGGTTTTCCGCTTTAACCCCGAAATCATGTTCTTGGATATCGGAAGTAGTATTGGGACAGTAGAAAAACAACACTGCGCTAGATCATAGAAATTATAATCTCTAAGCTTTTGGCTAACATACCTTTTAGCGTTTGGGTTAAAAACCCTTTCGTCAAAAAATGCTATGTTAACCAAAAATCTCTGGCGCTTATATCTCTTTATTAAAATTATTACTCGGGCCTCATCAGAAATGTTTGCATTTTTCGCTTTAAAAGATTCACCAGTCGAAGGCTGTAGCTGTAGTTCCACTTTGACATCTTTACAAACTTCACGTACAACTTCACGGTTGTGGAGCCGTAGATTAGTGGTTATAGCTCTCGTGTTCTGTGCGGGAGACCGAGGTTCGATTCCTCTTGTCGGCGATTCAACATGAGCGAGTGAATGTTACCATATCCCCGGGTTAACCCAAGCCATGTGAGGGGAATTGGGGAAATGGCACATTATGTGGGCCGTTGGATGTTGCCGGGAGTTGTCTAGTAGAGCGCAGGCCCTAATTGAGTCCGCGTAGCTCAAAAAGAGCATTAAGTACTCTAGGACTCTCCATCTAAGCCATGGTCACTCCTGGAAATAATAGACAGGGTATAACCCTCGATATTTGTGAGGCTAACCATGTAAAATATGCCCATCATCTATCTATCTACAATTTTCCGCGAATATCCTAGTCATGCGGGATATTTCGGTGGAACTAGTTTCCCGGTCTCTTATAAAAAGGCCCTAATAGTGCTTTCTTGTGATACAGGTTGGTCTAATAAGAAAAGGCTTTTTTTTAATTCTTATTTTTTCTTTAAATTTTTCAATTGGATCAGGAAAATGTTTTAGATGTGTAAGATTTTACGATTAAAAAATGTGCCATTATCATTTAGGTTTATAATTTTTTGTAGGTTTATCATTTTTTGTTTCTTTAGGCTTATAATTTTTTGTTTCTATTTTGTTCCAGTGGCCCCCAGTGGAAAGAATCCACTAACTATAGGGTTTTGTGATTTTCTGGGCTAGCCACTTTAAATATTTATTATTATTATTATTATTATTATTATTATTATTATTATTATTATTATTATTATTATTATTATTATTATTATTATTATTATTATTATTATTATTATTATTATTATTATTATTATTATTATTATTATTATTATTATTATTATTATTATTATTATTATTATTATTATTATTATTATTATTATTATTATTATTATTATTATTATTATTATTATTATTATTATTATTATTATTATTATTATTATTATTATTATTATTTCGATAAAGCCCGTGGAAAAATCCACTGAGGCAGGATAAAAATGAAAAAGAAGCGTCATTTAAATTTTCATGACGTTAGCAACCCATCCACAAAAAAATAATTTAGAACCTTGATTTCACTTTGCTTCTATTGTGTAGAGTTCAAAATTCTGAGCAAAATAATGTATAGAATCATTTGCTTTTGATAAAAGGTTAAGGAGATATAAGGTGTTTAAAATTTTGCTGATGTCAGCAAAGACCTGCGAAAAGACGAAAATTATTTTTTTTGAAATTTTGATACCCGTTGCCTTTATCGTATAGATCTTAGAACGCTGATCAAGAAATTATATAACACCAGGAACTTTTGACAAACGGTTGCAAAGATATTAGGGTTTGAAGCTTTTTTGGTGACGTCATCAACCCGACCATTCCGAAACGGATTCGAGGACTCAGGTTTGGGAAACTTACCCAAATTGGTCCCAGGTGGTCCCTAGTTAACTACGCAGGAGATGACGTCAGTTATTTCCACCCTTTTCCAAGTTATTTAGTCAATATTGCTTTAACTTCAAAGTTTGGTAATTTACAGAACAAATTTATAGACGATGTTTTATAGACTTTATTAAAGATATTCTATCCACTTTGCAAAAGTCACAGACAGACAGAGAGACAGAACTGGCGTATTATTATATAGACTAGTCGTTGCCCGTGGAAAACCCACGGGGTCGCCCATCCTTTATATTTAACCGTCGCAACAAAGTGGATGAAAATATATCGCATTTGATATTTGTGTTTCCGTAGCACGATTTTCTAACTCAGCGGGGGGTCTGCGCAGAGACAGACAGACAACGGCTATTTTTATTAGCGTTAATAAACTAGTAGTTGCCCGTGGAAAAATCCATGGGTTCGGCCGTTCATTATATTTACCCGTCGCAACAAAGTGGATAAAAATATGTGGCATTTGATATTCGTGTTTCCGTGACATCATTTTCTAACTCAGGGGGGTCCGTGCAGGGAAAGACAGACGACTGCTATTATTATAGAGACTAGTCTTTAACCCGTGGAAAAATCCACGGGGTCGCAAAATAACTTTCCCGCAACAAAGGCTGAAATAAAAACACAGTTTACAACCGTTGTGACCCTGTCATAGCAAAAACAATCGGTCAATATTATTTTATTTTGCGGAATAAGTTTTTGTAAAAGTTAAAAAATTAATCGTGACACCGGACTGAGAGCTTAGTACAGTTAAACGGTGTTACACAGGTGTATAGGGATAGAAAAAAACTTTCTTGCAGACTCTATTTAAATGAAAACACAAGAAACAGTCCTTCGCTTCTTGCACAGGGCTAAGCGGTTAGTCCAGGTAAACATTGTTGGACATTCGTACAGGCGTGATTCCCAAGAAAGCTTAAAAATTAATTGTCACAGTGGGCTGACCCGCATAGGCGTAACAGCCTTTTCCAAAAAACAGGCTATTGTTAACACTGAGCTGACCGCTTAGTACAGTTAAACAGATGTGAACAGTACCCTTCTCCAAAAAAACTTTATCACAACTTTGGTTTAAATGACAACACAGGAAACAGCCTGACGTTACCCCTCCAGCTAAAGCAATTGCTCAGCCATTTTATTTGCAAAAAATTTTTTAAGGAAAATAATTAAAGATGTAGCTACCTAGCTGAACTGCATTTAGCATAAGATTTATTGCTGAGAATATTGCGATATTGATAGCCAAACTGAACTTTTATACTCTCACTTTTTAGGTAAATATGTAGCTAAATGGCTATATCCTCGACATAAAAATAATTGTTGGGTTGGAGAAAAACCTCTTATACCAAACAAAATTAGTAAAAAGTAAGGCTATTAGCTAGCTAGCCTTCAAAATATTCGTTCCTAGTCAAAAATCCTAAAACTGGGGCGTTTAAGATCTGTACGTAGCTAAAAAAACGTGACAATATATTTATCTTCACATTTTAGAACATAAAAAAAACAAATATTACAAATATAAAAAGCTTATAGAAGACAAAAAGGTGAAACAGACTTAGAAACAACACTGACCACCATTACTTTTTGAATTTCCGCGCCCGAAGGTGTAGGAAATTCTTTAAAACCGTCGTTTTTTTCTTTCGGAGCATTTTTTGAGAAAAAATCGACCCTGGGATTTCACGTTCCTCTGAGAGGAGGATAGTATTGGTATAACCTTGGAGGAAAGAATACGTATTCTTTCCTCCAAGGTATAACTGACTAACTAACTGACCCTGACCCCAAATGGTCAAGCTCCCTAAGTACTGGGAAGTCATCTAAATGACGTTTCAGGCCAAAATTCGTATTTGTTTTCGACAAAATTTGGCACAGTTAACAAAATAAGTATGCTGAACATAATGGTGACACCAAATTTTTGATTTCTTGTTTCCTAAATGTCATTTTAGGCCAAAATTGGTCCAAAAATTAAAACTACTTTATTTTTGACAAAATTTGGTACAGTTAACAAATAAAGTATGCTGAACATGATGGTGACACCAAAATTTTGATTTCTTGTTACCTAAATGTCATTTTAGGCCGAAATTGGTCCAAAAATTAAAACTACCTTATTTTTGCCAAAATTTGGTACAGTTAACAAAAAAAGTATGCTGAACATGATAGTGACACCAAAATTTTGATTTCTTGTTTCCTAAATGTCATTTTAGGCCAAAATTAGTCCAAAAATTAAAACTACTTTATTTTTGACAAAATTTGGTACAGTTAACAAAAAGAGTATGCTGAACATGATGGTGACATTAAAATTTTCGTTTTTTGCCACCTTAAATGTCATTTTAGGCCAAAATTGGTCCAAGAATTAAACAACAAAATTTAGCAAAGTTAACAAAAAAAGTATGTTTAACATAATGGTCACATCAAAATATTGATTTTTTGTCAACTAAATGCCGTTTAAGACCATAAACGTTTCAATCGCAAGACTTTCAACCATGAATGATAGGCTGTATTTGTTGTTAGCAATTTCTTTTAAAATGTGAGTTTATTATGACACGTTTCTTTTTTTTGCGTTTGTTGTAAGATATAATGTCACTTGCGTGCTTTATCTTCAGAGCTTTATGCACCATACCCCTTCGAATGTTTGGTACGACAACACAACGAATTAGCAGGTTGTCATCAAATATTGTGGTAGCGAGCGGAAATTCTTAGAGCCCCCAGGGCTTCTTGTTTAAAACTAAAATGGCCATCATGTTTCTTCGTTGGCATGTCTAGGCCGCGAAAGTCTTGATTGGTTTTTCAAGGAATCAGGCGTTTTGATTGGTATACACGTGCGAGCGGTCAAAACAAAGTCAGTTAAACTGTCAGTAAAACCATCCTATTTGTTTTCTGTGGCTCCTGAGCGGAATCGGAGATTAAGGTCACGGGTAAATTATTATTAAAATGGCGCATTTAAATAATGAATTGATTTTAATCACTTAATTTGTTTTTTAAATTAGAGGTTTATTAATTAAGTTAATTAAATTATGTAAGGAAGTAAATTAATTTCTGTAATTTAAGACTTCCAATTAAACAACCCCCTGGTTTCTAAAAATTTGCGGAAAGATCAAAGGAATATCGGTAACCCTTTTGAACACACAAAATACGGCTATTATTATAGAGACGGAAGCCGATAGGTGCAAAAAATCTTTCCGAAATAAGTGAAGATCTTTTTCAAAATGGTGAAAATCTTTTATAAAATGGAGAAAATCTTATTCAAAATGGTGAAAAGCTTTTTCAAAATGGTGAAAATCTCTTCCAAAGAAAGAAGAAAGTCTTTTTCGAATTCGTAAAAATGTTTCCCGAAAAAAGAGAAAATATTTCCCAAAATACATGACCTTAACCTCATTTCCAGGGTATATTATATCTTGCATCGACTACAAGAACATAGCGAAAGGCTATGACCGCAAAGCTTGGTAACGAGGTACAAGACCTCATCTCTTTTAATCTACAGAAGATACAACCGAATTGGTATTTGGTAGGTGAATTAATAAGAAATTAGCTATTTTAGCAAAATTACAGAGTTAGAGACTTGCCCCTTTTTACCCAGTGCACACAGCCCCACCCAGGCGAACTATTGTTGGAACGAGTTTTTACTTTTGCGCCGCAGATTTAGGACGCTAATCAATCAGAATACGGAGTTTCAAAAAAAAGACGGCTTCGTTACCTATTGGAAAACAGACTTTAACGGAAAAACGATTTTTCGCTCCTTTAAACTTCCTAGTAGTTATTGTGGTTCCAGTAGTTATACAGGAGACAGTGTCAATAGGGATTCAACATGGGCGAATATTCAATTATTTAACTCTAAAAAAGAAGTAACACAAAGAAAAGTTCATCTTTATAACATGACGGTATACAAATGCTTGGCCGAGTGGAAGTTCTCAGGTGGCGACATTCCCACAAAATCAATCAAGTAGTTGAAGTTTGACCACAAAATTTTCCAGTCTGCAATCCACACTCAGAGAAAACATGATGAATATATAGTAAAGCTAAAGGACAATGTCCATGGCCTATTTCCTGGACTGTCCATTTCATTCTCTTTACTTTACTTTTCCCGCTAAAAAAGGGAAATTTCGAAAAACATTTTCACACAATTTCGAAAAAGATTTTTTGCACCTATCGGCTTCCGTATTAAAGAGATTAGAATTAGAAGCGTGTTCCAGACTATTTTCGTGTACTTTTTACAAAACAGCATAAGAGTGTTACAAATTACATTTGAAGGCCACGATGCGTTGTTGTTTTTCTAAAGTTTTTTTATAATTGAGAAAAAATGAACTTAAAGTATCTCATATATTCATACTCCTTATATTTTGCTTTCGTTTGTGTGGTGGTTTACAATGACGTTAAAGCAGAAAACGTACCAAATAGTTCAAAATCTCAGAAAAGTCGAGCAGTTCGGATGAGCAAATATGCTAAACAGCATCTTTCTGACGAGAGCAATCCAAATAATTATCCACGTCTCCTTGGCATTGATTTTCCTGGTAACATTTCCTAATTTTTTTAAGTGCCGTGTTTTTCTTTGCAGCTGTTCTGCCCAATCTTGGAACGCGCCCCGTCTTAAGACTGGCCAGGCCAATCTTCCGACAGTGACAAATGGGGGGCCAGTCTTAAGACTGGACTGCCCAATCTATTGACGTACATGCCCAATCTTAGAACAATTGTGGAAGACAAACAGAACAATAAAATTTTTAGAATTTACCTCTTAATAGGAACTTTAAATTGAAACTTTTCTTGGAAATTCAAAAGCCAAAAATTTATATATACCATGTATTTTATGTATACAAAATTGAAACTACTCAACCATTTTAGCATAGTCTATAAAGTTTTTCTTCTATAGACTATGATATTAGCTAGCTGGCTACAGCTCGCTAGCTGGCTAAACATCTCATCCAATGAAATTAACGTCTAGCTAACTAATAATATGGTTGAATACGACTTTTCTGATACTTCATAAATATAAACATTTTATTTTTAAAATTTAGCCACTATTACAAGCTGTATATAAATGCTAAATGTATAACACATGCTCTACCAGCTACCTAGCTACGATTTTCACTCTACTGTGTCCAAAAACAGGTGGGGTCAATTCAACAGTACCCAAAATAAGATGTTTTAATGTGCCTGAGAATGTTTGTTGGGAGTCGCAAAAAACACAGCTCGTGTGGTGCATCCCTTCCTTAAAATTTAATCAGCGCCAAAGATGGGCCTAACATGGTCTTTTGCCCAATCTTGTGACGCCCTGCCCAGTCTTAAGACTGGCCGGCCAGTCTTAAGACTGGGCAATTTTATGTCCAAAGATTGGGCAGCGTCCTAAGATTGGGCAGAACACAGCCGTGTTTTTCTTTACAGCCATGTTTGAGTGCCATAGTCAGCCATGGTGCAGGGAAAAATCAGGTTGGCCCCTCCCAAATAGTAATGTACTGTCAAAAAAGGAGTAATGATAGCTATAGATGAATTCCGGCGTGACTTCCATTGTTAACTTTTTAGCGGTAAGCTTCTTGGCTCTGACATTTGCGTGGCAGAAAAAAAAAATGCTAGGATTTGGTGAAGAAAGGTCTTTTACTGTGGATTTCTTCTAACAGGTACTTTGATTGTAGGTTGATGCCTTCTGATTTGTTTGAATTCATTAAAAGTCATAAGAATGCCTTTGTGTAAAGAAATGAACGGATAATGACTTTGCGCCGAAAGAGCTTACCGTTGAAAATGTAAACAACAGAATTCTTCTATATATAGACGGATTTCAATGTTTACATTTTCAGGTGCATATATTGCGTATGCACTTATAAGTGGAGCTGTTCTGACCCAACTACAGACACCGGCCCAACTTTGGAGGCAGGACTCGTCCGTCTTTAGACAGGCCGCCCCGTCAAAAGACGGGTTGGTGCGTTCGCAATCGGGATGTCCCATCTATTGCCAACCCAGGCCTAACTTTGGACAAATGTATGCAAATACGTCTTAAGTTGGTACAGGCCCAACTATTGACGAAGTAATCTCTTGCTTTTAAAAGCAGATGGGACAAACTTAACTGTACGCAAAGCAGGCCTTGCCATGAGCAAATAATCTCTCGAGCAATTAATTGCTCGCGTCAGAGTGTCCACGCGAGCAATTTTGCTTGCCATATTTTCGGTAAAAAAACTTTACATTTAGTCCCTAAGGGCATATTTTTCAGGAGAAGCGTGCGCCTTGGCCACACCTAAATTGGTTCAGGCGTGTGATTAAAACGTCCAATAGATCTCCGTATTGGTCGGACACTTTTAGATCTCAGAATTATTGAATAGTCTTGGTTTTTTAAATCCATGAGAAAGCCTATTCATAGCCAACCTGACCATCCTAGCTAATTCACCGACTCAAGAAATCCAGGCATGCGGTTCTTACCTAATGCGGAGGTGAACGCCGATGGAGCACGAATGATGACATTCTGCAAAACTGCACTTACATGCGGAACAGACAATTTATCATGGATTTAATTGTAGATAATTTCTTCATTTGACGAAACAATTGGAAACCATAGCAGGTCCAAATTTAATGGATTATTTTCTTTATGTCGCAACTGTTACGCAAACAATTTTAAAAACGAAACCTACGTGCGGTATACTTTATTTTTTTTGTATAAATTTTATGTACCTGACGTGTACCTTTTAAAAAGAGATTTTATTTATTAGTTTTATTTAAACCATGCGGATAAAGATTTTTTTTAATTTGAAAACGAAGCATATTTTTTCCTATTTGCTTGTGATGACCTGAAAAATAAACATTAAATTTATGAAAACGACAGTATAGTCATGCATACTATTTCGGACATGTAAAAAAGGAAGTTAAGATTGAGAGAGTTGCTATACCAGTAGACGCTCGATCATCGTGTTTGGGGTTCACGATTAAAAACGTCCCCCACTTTTCTACTGCAAAATGTATGCGCAACAAAGATTAACCTTAAAGCCTGTATTGTGTTTTATAAAATGGCGAATGAACTGTTGCACGATGGGTGAAAAATAATCACACCAAATATCTTTTCAGTTTCACTTAAAAGACCAATCAATTCTTGAGAAAAACGTTTACACTTATCTCAAAATGTTAATAAGATGGGACAGGCCCAACTATTGACACTTTTTAGAAACAGCCACAACATGGGTCAGTTTGAAGACTCCCAGACTAAAGTTAAGCCTTGTAACATGGAAAACACACTGTTTCAAATTTTAAAAAATTGAAGACAGGTCAGGCCCAACTGTTGACAAATGCAGTGTCAAAAGGAGAGGACAAAAAAAATATATACAGAGAAAAATAAATCATGAATTCTCTAAACATAATCTATTACAAATATAGCTGAAGTAATGAGCAATACAAATACAATGGCAAAATTTGTTTCCTTAAAAATTGAACAAACACAGACATAAATTCACAAATATTAGTAGCACAGTCGGTGGAGGGTACAACTCATTTCCAAGTGGTTGTGGGTTTGATCCCCACGTAATGCTGTTGTCCAGTTATTATGCCATCCAATTATTTCAATCATGGATGCCCCAGCTAAAACAATTCTCACTCTCAAGTTATGTAATAGGTCAAGTTGCGATAATTCCATTACAGATTATATTGAAAATTAAACATAGCAAAATAGCTTAAACAACAGCTTTAGCTATACTATAGCTAGCTACCTGTGAATATATATAATATGAAATTACACTGAAGTAAATGTTATATTTTGATATCTGAGTCATAACTATTTAGCTAGTCATTATGCACACAAACATCTCCAATAATTCAACAAGAAAGTCTCTGACTGCTTTTTAAAATGCAATCGCAGATATGGTCTTGTGCCAAGAGTTGCCAAGTAGTGTTGTTTTTGCTACCCACAACAATCTGAAAATGCATAACTCGATTTAATCTCAGCTAGCCATATACAACAATACCTCAGCAAAAGTTGTAGCAGTACAGTTTTTTCACTTTATTGGAGTTAGTTTACGTTAAATACAAGGTCTTGAAGTATGCAAACATTTTTTAACACCATGTTGCAAGTTGGTCCTGGCCTGTCAATTGACAGGGCAGCATGTCAAAAGATGGGCCACCGTGTCAAAAGATGGGCCACCATGTCAAAAGTTGGGCCACCGTGTCCAAAGATGGTCCGTCCAGTCTTAAGACGGGCCGTGTTCTAACTTGGGTCATAATAGAGCCAAAACATTCACAATCTTCTCCATTAGTACTTAAAATCAGAGAAAGATAGTAGCTAACAGATCATCATTGTGGCTACATGCTAATAAAAACTGGCTAAAAAAGTTATAAATAATGCTAGAATATGCAGTGTGCACTCCATTTCAGGTATGTTTGGTTTATAATTCTAGTGGTTTCTAGTTTTAAAGAAGTTGGAACTTGTATTTAGTTGATGTTTATTGTCCCAGTTAATCCAATAAGAGCAATCCAATAAAACCAACAAAAAATCCAAAAAAGCAGTTTTTGCTTTTTTTACATTTTAGGGAGAAAGTCTGATGAAATATAAAACCCAGACTATGTGCCCTTAGTTTTCAAACACAAGTGTTATTTTTATTCAAACAATTTTAAAAATGAAATCCACATGCAGTATTTTTTTTTCTGTATAAATTTTGTTGTATAGTTAAATGATGTATAGCTAAATTTTCTGAATGAATTTTGAAGTTTTAATTGAGCCACTTGATAAACTTAAAAGATTTTTCCTATTAGCTTGTGATGACTTTACAAATAATAATAATAATAATACAAACTTAAAAACTTATTTTGTTTTATATGTTCTAAGTTTTCTTTAGTGACGGCATTTTTGGGATAACATTTGGTTTATTAAAATGCTCAGCCTTACTTTGTTTTTTAACGGCGATACATTTATTATTTGTGGTAGTGTGATCATAATTACGAAACTTCCATGATGGCACATGGCAGATAAAAACAAAACGAAATAGATGCCGAACGAAGGTTGATTAAAAGAGACAGATTATATTTGAATTGTCTCGTTATTTTACATGTTTCGATTTTTAATTTTTGAAGTTATAATAAAGGACTGTAAACTGAATGCATCGTATATATAATTATTCTGGTAGATATATAGATGATCTGTATATTTTATATGGCTAGCCTCACAAATATCGAGGGATATACCCTGTATATTATTTCCAGGAGGGCCATGGATTGGGAAGTCCTAGAGTATTTGATGCTCATTTTGAGCTACGCAGACCCGATTAGAGTCCACGCTCTACCAGACAATTCCTGCAACATCCAACAGGCCTCACATGGCTTGGGTTAACCCGGGGCTATGGTAGCATTCACATGCCCATATTGAACTGCTGCCAAGGGGACGTACTTGAGGTACAATTTGTCAATTTGAAATTTCGGAAGGTACATATGAACTGTGAACTCTCAGTTTTCTCAATATGACAAATTTCAACATACAGATTCTCTGAAAGATAAATTCAAATTTGAGAATTTGGATTTAAAAATGATAATAAACAATCAAACTTATTGAATTCAATAAATTGATTTCGACAAAATAAATCCTGTATTGTCCACAGGTTTCAAAACATGTATCGCCTGCTTATTATGTTACTTGTTTAACAAAGATATA
The DNA here is from genome assembly GCF_029227915.1 of Hydractinia symbiolongicarpus. Lineage (NCBI taxonomy): Eukaryota > Metazoa > Cnidaria > Hydrozoa > Anthoathecata > Hydractiniidae > Hydractinia > Hydractinia symbiolongicarpus. The sequence continues at coordinate 15,112,589 of NC_079878.1, forward strand.
AAAAACCAGCTTGATTAAATTTTCATACATATATTTAATATATAATATACCTAGTGCATCACTCAAATTCCCTTTTCAAATCTAAGAGGCAAAGAGAGTTAAAGAGACAATAATTAAACAAACTGGTTTTAATACAGTTTATGATAAAGTTGTATTCTTGTTTCTTATTTTTAAAACATATTTTCTTTTTCAGATCAGCTGTTATAAAACCATGCACCATCAGTATTTTCAAAAAATCTTCAACAAAAGAGTAAATTTTGAAGGCCTAAATACTGAAATATTCAAATGCTAATATATATTTAGTGCTGAATTAATTAACAACGAACTACTTCATTCATTCAAATTGAGCTTGGTCAGAAGTTATTATGTTCGAATCGTCAAGTTTAACAATTTCTATTCTGAAATTTCCAGAATTTTCCTGGATCAGTTTTAAAAATATCTATTTAAAGTTTTAACTGTTATTTTCATATAGCTATGTAAAATTTTTATTTTTTATTTATTGAGTAGTATTTCAACATTGCAGGTTAGTTGCAATAATAATTGAGAATTGGGACAATCAATGATTTGTTTAACCCCATACTTCTCCGTTTTCAAGGTCTACTTCAAATTTTAAAATATTTCAGTCTAATGACAGAAATCTTCAAGCCGCAGGGCTTCTTGTTTCTCTTTGTTGTTGACGAAAATGTGCTATGTAAAATGTAATATTGCAAGACTGTTAAACAGACCACTATATGGGACACAATGCATGCAAAAAGACAAGGCAGGATATGCTTGCTGTAACATCCTCCTCCGTTATCGGTTTTAAATAATTTTAATGCTGCAAAAGCCTTAGGTATTGCTAACTAAACTATAATTCATCATCATCATCATTCATCATTCTTGGCTTAACGTCCGTTTTCCATGCTAGCATGGGTTGGACGGGGTATATTAATGACCCTCTTCAAATCTGATCTAGATTGTGTTAGATCTAAACTCAACTTCCTCTGTATCAAGTCTGTCCTTATAACCTCCTGCCAAGTCTTTCTCGGTCTGCCTCTGGGCTTTGCCCCAGGAACTATCAAGTCTCTACACTTTCTTACCCAATTATCCTCCTCCATTCTTTCCAAGTGCCCCAGCCAATTCAATCTTCTTATCTGGATAACATCTTTAATTCTACGGAGACTTAGCCTGCTTCTTAACTCATATGAACTCTTCCTGTCTCTCAGACTGGCGTTACACATCCACCTAACCATTCTCATATCATTCCTTTCTAAAGGGTCAAGATCTTCCTGCTTCACTGTCCATGTCTCACTACCGTACAACATAACACTTCTTACACAGGCCTCATACAACCTACCTTTTACCTCAATTGACAGGACTCTGCTAGTCAACAAAGGAAGTATCTCTCTGAACTTTTTCCAAGCAGAACCTATCCTGCAAGTAACACTTCTTCCAACACCTCCTTCACCGCCCAACATATCACCTAAGTAACAGAAGTTCTCAAGTATCTCTAACGAGCCACTGTTGTACATCGTTGAAGCTGGAAATACTCCATTCTCTATGATCTCACCTTTGCAACGCTTGCATACAAACTGAATGTCAACTCTTAACCTTCCACTAATACTACTGCACTTCTTATGCACCCAATGCTTGCAAGTCTGACAAAAGATTGAGTTACTACCAACCCCTTTCCTGCAAACTCCACAAGGCCACTTTCCAACTACAAGGTCACATTTGGCTGCAATGCTACTAATCATGACTTAAGACTTTGCTGTGTTTACCTTTAGCCCTTTCTCTTCTAGTCCTTTCTTCTACTTCTCAAACTTATCAACTAATTCTTCCATCCACTCTGCTATGAGAACCAAATCATCTGCATACAATAACTTCCACGGACAACCTGTTCTGAACTCCATCGACAGCGCTTCTAAGACTAGAACAAACAACAAAGAACTAAGTACAGAACCCTGATGTACACCAACATTTACACTAAATTCATCACTAAGTGAATCGTTAATCCTGACACGACTTCTAGCATTGCTGTACATGGACTGTACCATCGTAACTACCCACTCATCCACACCTAATTTTCTCATAGCCCACCAAATAACTTTACGTGGCACTCTATCTAAAGCTTTCTCTAAATCTACAAAGGAAACAATTCACTGTTACACTCGACTGCCACTCACTCGGAATAGCACCATCCTTTATAATCTGGTTAGCAAGACTTGTAATAAGCTCAACTCCAATATATCCAGATGCTTTCACCATCTCTGCAACAATACCTGATACTCCTGCAGCCTTGCCAATCTTCAGTTTCCTAATAGCCTCCACTACCCATTCTGTCTCGATCTGCATATGCATAGCTGGCCCTTCTACAACATCATCATCAGACAAATTATCCTCGTCCCAATCAAACTCAGTGTTAAGCAACCTCTGATAATGATTCTTCCAAGCTACCCTTTTCTCCTCCTCTGTGCTAGCCAAAACACCATCATTACGTATACACTTCTCACCTACAACATCTTGATTAGTCTTCTTCATTTGCTTTGCTATCTTGAATACCTCATTGCGCTGGTCTTCCCTTCTTAACCTGATTTTGCCTTATACACCCAGCCCTTAAAATTAGAATTTTTTACGTCGGCAATAAAACTGCCGACGTGAGATACATTTTAACTGATTTGCGTCGGCATTGCTTCAGCATTTTTTTTTTTTGTAGTAAAATTTTCAGCTGGCAAAAACTTTCGTCATTCATCTTGTATTGGGGCTAGACCTCACATAAATTCGATGTATTGATCTCCGAAAACGATGACAAATGGAAACGGAGTACAAGTCCCATTGACCTACCTTCCCGATGATGTACTTCGTTAAGTTAATAGTTCACTGCCAACTGGCTTGCTATATGTTTCGAGACGAACTCATTAGAAAGTACGTTGTGCACGTGCTATTTACGAAATGAAGGTCAGGGCATTCAATAAGTTGTATATCGCGAAAGTCGCCGGTGACATGTTTCGAAAATTCTTGTCACCGGCACAGTTCACCATGAAGCAATACTGTACAGAAGACTCAATTTATAGAGTTTTCGCAGAACATCTTTCCTCACAAAACCGAGGGCAGGGCTGACTTATTGCCTGCTGTGTTGTGAACTTCCGGACTTTTTTTAATACGATATACAATTTTTCGATTATTATTAATCGAATGGCACCACAGTAATTCTGTAACATGAATAATTTCACTGAAAGTCAAGTGTAATTATTCTTCAGTCGCAATGAGTGGTAGAACCTCGAACAATACCACAATTAACATTATGATGAAATTATATAATACATTAAATATATCAATCAATGGCAATAAAATCTCGAAAAAAAAGACTGTCACAGTTCTGAAAATAAACAAAGCAGAAGAAAAACAACAACGTATTAAAATCTCCTTATATGATGTAAACAATGGTTTCATTGGTTGTAATTCTAACAAAAAGGCAAAATAGAAAGACTGTATCAAATATCACTGTCACACAAATCCTGATAAAATTGTCACATGCTCAATCAGAGTCACTGCTGTCTGTCCAGTCGTCATCACTGATCTCTTCGATGTTGATATCGTCCAGCAATAGGGCAGGGGGCTGCTGTTCCGAATCATCCTCACTGCTACTGTCAATAAACAAACCAATTTTTTTAGTTGGAGTTTTGGGGGGCTTCTTTTTTATGCTTTAGCCAACTGGACGTCATGATCTTTTACGCACTTCTCCGTAAGGGTAAGTAGAAAGAAAAAGATCGATGGCCTTGTCATATGCATCATCGGTGAAGTGACAACCACGTAACTGCAACAGCATTTCCAACGTTTCATTTTTGTTTGATAGACGATCCTTTCGAACTATTCTTGTAAAGAAAGAAAACACCCGTTTAACTTCAGCATTTGACATTGTAGCACTATGGATATTTCGATTACATTTAATTATGTTCGATTACGTTTAATATTATCCAGGCGTTGATTCGATGCGAACACTTGTTGCCATGTTTTAGTCGGATTACCATGGGAACAGAATTTTAGAATATAACTATGTAATGTCTCCATTTCGTCACCAAGCTTCGAAAGATCACAACTGTTAGCTTCGAAAGGGTGCTTAAAATGATCAGAGATGACCATTACAGATTCCATGATATCTTGTGGTGTTTTGTATGCATATGATTTAGTGTCAAGTATGGATGCTGCAGCGACAAAGATCGGATTCTCAATAATCTCTTCCATTCTGGTTTTTAAGGATTCTTCCAGTTCGTCCAAGATGATAAGAAATTCATTTTTAGCTTGTGTCATACTTTGCTCTATAGAACCACGCATTATGTAATAATGATATGATTCTGTTAAAACAGCATCATCCTATTGTTCCATGTTTGCAAGGGACATAAAACCTGGACAAGATGATCACCAATTTCAGCCTTTTCGATGCGATACAGCTTGACGTTTGTACTTGTACCATCCGATCCCAGGCCGATTTCACTATGTCAACGGTCAAAAGTAAAATTACCTTTAGCGAGGGCTTTGTCGAGTGAACATTTCAATCCATCAGCACTGGCTTCTTCGGGCTCTTCAAGAGCGATCACGTCATGCAATGGTCTACCAACTTTACATGTTTTCATAACGTAAACTTCCTCGTCGACAAGAGTGGCAGAAGATGATCCGTCAAACAAAACGCTGAAATATCTCCTTTCACCACTATTTAATGGATCAATAATGTTCTCCTGGAGGGAAACTTTGGAAAGATATTTTAAAATTTCTTTTCCAGCAAAACTAGTTAAATATCCGTTACCAATGTCAACGTGGTGGACATCTTTCTCAAATTTGCCAAACTTTTCGTACTGTTTCATGGATAGGTTATTAACAGCAATGAAAAAAGCAAGTTTAAATTTCTTACGAAGTTGTTCACGTTGTTTACTACTCACAACTTGAATCAATGAAATAATATTACTTTGTGATTTTGCAATGGAACTAGATGATGCAACAGCGACGGCTTCTTGTCGAGAGGTGTCTCCGTTGTCTGTTGTTACGGCGTTCATTGTTACTGCGTTTTTAATTGTTGAGGACTTTAGAGCAAGAACTGCTGTTTTGTGAAAGTTACTTTTAAGATGATCCGTAAAATTATTTTTTTTCACAACCTCTGTACCAGCAGTCCACGATTTGATTCTGCTTGCCACAGTTCCTTTCAAATTTTCATTATTTTTGTTGTTTTGATAATGACATCTACAAACTTTGCAAAACACTTTTGCGATTTCATTAGAGTCATTTTCCAATTCAAACCCTAACTCAGGGAAATTCCACGAAAGAACTGTTTTCTTTTTCACCATGTTTACTTTTTTATTTTATTTTCGTGAATTCAGGAAATTATTCCATCCGTCAGTTTCGAATAAAATAAACCACCCGCCAAATACTGTGTGCATTCCCGTGTGCATTTCCATGTGGGGACCTGGTTTCTTTTAGGATAAGGAACTGAGAAAAATGTATGCTAGTTTTCATATTACGCCAGAGAAAATGTGATATAAAAATTCACTGCAAAGGCTTTAATATTACAAAGAATAACATGTGATCAGTTGAAAAGTTTGTTTTTCAAAAAAAAAGGTAGTAGAAACCAGGTTATAATACGTAAACAGGTACGATAGAAATATACATGTTCTTAAAAGTCCGCCAAAATAAAAATTAATTCTTTGTTAATTTTTTTCTTCGTTGATGTTGAAAATGAGTTGTTGTTTTTAAAAATTTCACAGAAAATTATGTCCGCAATTTTTTTGCTGACGCAACTACGGTATTTTCTCATTTTACGTCGGCAATCACGTTGGCAGTGCCGAATGCCGACGCTAATTTTAAGGGCTGTACACTGCTGTTCGAGCACGACGCTTAGCTTCTAAGTAAATATTTTTACTACCACCTGACTTCCACTCTTTCAAAAAAGGTTCCTCTTTTCCTTTATACACTGGTCAACCTCATTATTCAACCACCAGGTCTGTCTGTGTCTAGCCGGTCCTTTCGTCCACCCAAAGATATCATCAGAAGCTTCTAGAAGACAATTCTTCAAATAGTCCAAGTCTTTTCAACATTGTCACTATCACATTGACTATTGTAGGCCAACTGCTGAACTTTTGCACTAAATTGTCTTGCTACAATCTCTTCCTTCAGCTTCCAGACTTTTCGACGGGGCCTGTACTTTCCCTTGGCTTCTTTAGCACTCTTCAAGATAATATCACAAACCAGCAACCTATGCTGGGAAACACACTCTTCCCCCAATATAACGTTTCACGTCCTTAACCACTTTCTTGTCTGACTTTCTAACCAGGAAGTAATCTATCTGTGTCTTACAGCCACCTGACTCATATGTTATCAGCCTACTCTGTCTCTTACTGAATGATGTGTTGCAAACCACCATGTTCGTTGCTATTCCAAACTCAAGCAATCTCTCCCCTTCCTTATTTCTGCTCCCAAATCCATAGCCTCCATGCACACCTCTATAACCTTCAAATGACTTCCCAACATGATAAAGTCGTCGCCCACCATGACAAGTTCAGTCTCTCCATACTTTGATGTGACTGCTATTAACTCATCATAAAACTTATCTTTATTTTCCTCACTGAGTCCACTGTGGAGCATAAACTGACAGAAAAGTGACAATCCAATTACCTATCAAAAACTTTATCACTATTATACGACTATTAACATGCATAACATCCATTACTTTTTCTACCCACTTCTCTGCAACGAATATGCCAACTCCTCCATATCCATCACTATTACCAATCCAAAAAAGCTTATACCTTGCCCTCCTACCTTCCACAAATCTCACTGAAGCTCCTCTCCACCTGACTTCCTGAACACAACACATATCAACAGATCTACGTTCTAACATTTCAACTACTTCACCTGCTCTACCTCTCGTACCAACACTTACACTAGCCATCCGCAACCTAGTGTTATCTACCTTGTTTTCCATAAAAAAATTTTTGGAACATGTGGGACTTTAGGTTTTGTTATAAGACTATGCAAAAATAATTAAAAGAACACTGAAATTTTTTATAAAAACATTTTTCTGTTGTTTTTATTATTTGGTAGGAGAACAACTTGGTATAAATTTCCAAACTGCACAAGTATGACTTGCTGTATAACTTTCGAAACAATGCAAGTATATTGTGCATAACTTTTAAAATAACACAAGAAAAATCCTTGCTGCATAACTTTTAAAAACAAGTTTTTTAGCATACAAGTATTATTTATCTTTTTACCTTGACAGCAACTTGTTTTCATAAATCAAAACAAGAGAACAAATTCATCTAAACACTTTTTTTGGCAAGACAAAATATTGTTTATTTTTCCTTTTCAACAAAATGTTATTAATTATCTGCATGCATAAAGCGAAAATACAAGGAAAATTATGCTTGTCGTAACACCCTTCTCTGTTGTAGCCAGTAATTGAAGAATTAAAAATCTTCATCATACCCACCATTATGAACCATTTTTAGACATCACAAGATTTCAAGCCTCAGCAGTATTGTATAGACTCACTGGAAAGCCTCCATGGGTTTTGTGATATTTCCAAATGTAAAAAATCCTGCTTGAGAAGCTACGCCTTGACATTTAAGATTTTTAATAAGTTTGCAATGTAATATAAGTTTGTAATACCACCAAATGAATCCAATAGAACACATTAGAACACCACTAGATTAAATGCAATGATTTTACCAAGTGCTTCTTATGGAAAAATAACAACTACACCCTGTCAAAAATTACTTTTTTTTATTTAATAATTAATTTTATTTTATAATTATTATTGTTACTATAAATTCAGACCAATTCACTGAGATCACCAAAAAAATGGTTCCTGTCTAATAGTATCAAAATCATATTGCATTTGTTACGACAAGTGTATATGCTAATTAAACACCTCCTGATAGAGCCTGATCTGAATATCTTGTCCCTGTAGTTCAGCTAAACTACTATCTTAGTCTATTGTTGATCGATGTTTAAAAATGCCAAAGTGCTGAAACATGCATTGCAAAGAAAATGTGCCATAATTTTTTTGATTTTTTTAGGATGCAAGATCCATCCATTGTTTGAACAGGTCAGGCCAAGTATTACCTAATCTTTATTTGTATTTGATCAAGGACTTTGTTATAAAGGTATTTCTTTATAAACAATATAAAACTTAATTAATCAAAATGGATTACCAAGTAAAAAAAGTGTCAAATTTTGTTTTAAAGTCTTCGCTTTTAAAGATATTCACATTTTATAAGATTTTAAGATTTAATTATGCTGCACAAATTATGATGTCATATTTTGAAAATTTTGACATTTTCTGTCATCACCTTTGATTGTTCCAGGCCTTTTAAATTTATGTATACCTGTATACCTTTGAATCTGCACGTTGGTCATATTAAAAGTTTGTAGGTAGTTTACTTGTATAGTCAAGGCTCCTGTTAATGAATATCTCAGTTGACAATGAATGTTCTTTTTGATGTTAGTCAAGTGATTTGATAAAGTTGGTTGCAAGCTATGGTACAGAAGCTGATACAACAACTCTACAAGAACTTGGTATGTAAACAATATTATTGAAATCCATGGAATATTACTAGCCCTTATTCTCTATTGATTGTCTGTGACAAAGAAAACAGAAAGTTGCCTTTCAGTACCTGTAAACAGAAAAAACTGCCAATGACCATAAGATCTTGACACAGACAAAAAAGCTGTATTTAGGACACTTTATTTGGATATAAAAAAAACTAAAATTGGCTTTGCAAATGTAATTTTGCCCAAATAGGACAGCGTTAACGAACTGTGTCTGTAATTTGTTGTTGTTGTTGTCTGTTCAAAGGGTACAGGAAAATTAAATCATAATAATTGTTAAGCATTGAAAAGAGCATTTTTTTTTTACTAATCTTCCCTAACAGATTCTGTAAAGATCAAACACTGATCAATGTAAAGTGAGACATCCGGTTGTATATTGAATTAATTGAAAACGGAAGGTCAAAACCTGACAGATAATCTAAAGGGAAAAGTGTGTGAAAGGTTTCTTGTCTGCACATAATCTGTTAAAACCTTTTTAAAGCAAATTTTTTTAACTTAAGTTACTGCCCACCTGCAAAATTAAGTGCAAACAAAATTAAAAATTACTACCTTCACTAAACGGTATAAACATTATTTGCCCAAGGTTAAAAGTGACATGTTATTACATGTTCAGTTACAATTATTTTTTAGCACAAGGTTTTGATGCACTGCACTCTTGTTCTCCTGAGGAAAGTTATGAAATCTTCGATGCCATCATTCAGGTACAAAAAAAGAAATTATTAAATCAATTTTATCAAAAAATTCTTGCTTTGTTATGTATGTAATAATTAAATAATATTTTTATCGTGATTTGTTACAGCATTTCCCAGACTCCATTTTTTCCTACATTGGGCGTGCGATCTCACTTGGGCGTCTGGCCAACAAGGTATATTTGTTTGCTTGCTTTTTTTGCAGACTAAAAATAAGATGTATTTTAACTAAAATAATATTTTTTTGCATTTAGATCAAAGCCAGTTCTGAAAGTGCTATGAAAGATTTTGACCATGCATTAAATTTAAAACCTCATTTCCAATTAGCATATCGCTGCAGAGCAGAGGTAAATTTAAAATTTCAAGAAACTTAAAGATTTTGTATTTTCAAGTTTCCCTGGACTGTAAAAACTTTGTTTCTTTCCTTCTTTCTTATATATTTCTTTTTAAAACAGGTTCATTTCCTTACTGGGAGATACCAAGATGCTTTACAAGATGCTGAAAAAGATCTCAGTTATAAACATGATGGCTCTGCTTATGTAATGGCAGGAATTATTTCATACAAATTAGAGGTTCTTCTTTTTGCATTTTGTTTTGGTGTAAGAATATAATTATATTGGGTTAATTGTGAACTATTACTCTTTCAGAAAGACTTTCAGGCAATGCAGTACTTGAAAATGGCACAGAAATTTATCAGTGGTCATAATGCAATATCATATGAATATCTTGGACTTGCCTACTTAAATATGGGTATGTTACGGGTTAGTATAGTTAAATTGTATAGTTCTATACTTTAATAAAATCTTCTTTTTTTATTTATTTCACTTTTTTATTTTTTAGAAATCAGTTGATGCTTTAAAAACGTCATTAGAATACGAAGGAGAGAACCTGATTGCACTTCAAACTTTGGGCACATTGTTCAGGTAAGTTTGAAAACACCTCAGCCATATAAAAAGCCAGGTATGTAATTTTGTTAACTTTTTTTTCAGTGAGTTAGGGGATGCAAAAAGTGCTCACCATTACTTGGATTTGGCTTTAGGAATGAAAGCTGATGATGTGAAGGTATTATTTATTTGTTTGTCCTTCCTTTGATCATTTATTCTTTTATTTACCCCTTTGCTTATTCATTCATTTATTTACATATTCATTCATTCATTCATTCATTCGGTAAAATGAACATTCATTCGGTTAATGGACATTCTTTCGGTTAATGAACATCCTTACGGTTAATGAACATCCTTACGGTTAATGAACATCCTTACGGTTAATGAACATCCTCATATTTTTAAAGATTATCACATCCTATTTTTCTTCTTCTAGAGTTTAGAGACAAAGGGTCATGTTTATTATTCCAGTGGAAATTCTAAAAAAGCAATAGATTGGTACAAGGTTGGTTTGTATTTTATTCTTTCAAATTAAATTGACTAAGATTATCACAATAAAAGTTTATGTAGTGTCAAATTTGTTTCTAAGAAGTGGCTAAGGGTGAACACAGCAAAGTCTAAAGTCATGATTAGTAGCATTGCAGCCAAGTGTGACCTTGTAGTTGGAAAGTGGCCTTGTGGAGTTTGCAGGAAAGGGGTTGGTGGTGACTCAATTTTTTGTCAGAAGTGTTATGTTGTACGGTAGTAAGACATGGGCAGTGAAGCAGGAAGATCTTGACCGTTTAGAAAGGAATGATATGAGAATGGTTAGGTGGATGTGTAACACCAGTCTGAGAGACAGAAAGAGTTCAGATGAGTTAAGAAGCAGGCTAAGTATCCCTAGAATTAAAGATGTTATCCAGATAAGAAGATTTAATTGGCTGGTGCACTTGGAAAGAATGGAGGAGGATAATTGGGTAAGAAAGTGTAGAGACTTATAGTTCCTGGGGCAAAGCCCAGAGGCAGACCAAGAAAGACTTGGCAGGAGGTTATAAGGACAGATGATGATGATGATGATGATGATGATGATGATGATGATGATGATGATGATGATGATGATGATGATGATGATGATGATGATAATGCTGAATTGTATTTTATCGTTAATGTCATCATGTCATCTTATCAGTATTGCGGATGTTGAGTAAAAATGTGTTCTCTAGTTGTAGTTGTTCTTCTTTTTAGTCTTGTGTGCGTTATGACGCAACTGCATTTACGTGTGTCTTTATGAGAGCTGTAGCATATGCAACTATTGGACAGTTTTATAACGCTGTCAAAACTATGACAAGAGTATGTATATTTTTCTTTTCCATTGTTTCTAATTCACATCCATCAAATTTACAGCTTTTTAGATCAAACCATAAATAGTATGGACAGAAATACCATCAACTTCCAAAAATACTTTTTTTAAACATATGTATTAATCTTAAATGCTGGTTTGTCTTGCAGGTGATGTTGTCAAGTTCTTGCAATCATGAATACAGAGAACCGTTATATCTTAGAGGTAAAGACTGTTCGCTGTTATGTCCGCAAAGGAAAAAATAACAAACTTTTACGTCATAGTTTAAAATTTGCCAAGTGAAATATAAAAAAAAAATTATTACAAATTGTGTCTGATGTGTTTCATGATTGAAACAATCGATCATTTTTAAACATCACAAATGAGCGCCAATGGTTTGGCATGGGGGGAGATATAGCTGCATTTAATCGGATCGATTTACCTACCACACCAGACATAATATATCAGAAAAAAGGCAGGAGTTACAAAGATCGCAACCATAAGCAATTAGGAATGCCGTTTTTGAGTAGCAAGCACAAGGATACCAATTTTTGCTGACGTAACCATGTGTTGATTTCACCATATTTCAGATCTTTTCGGGTGATGCAGTGGATTGTATATTGTGAAAAGTGCAGTTAGTGCATTTTTCGATGTTGCTCGACGCAGTTAAGGTGGGTTCCGTAAAATACACGATTTTGGGGGATTTTCCATTTCTTCAACTTAAATCTTAAAGTCTTGCTTAATAATGTTTCAAGGGCCTTAAAAGTGATATTATATATGGTCTGCAAGCTTTCGGATTTTAAATTAACTTCTCATCTACATTACTTAAACATTTTTAATGAAGTTATTCTTTTCTAAAGAGGGTGCACTTTTGGTAAGTTTTTTTAAAAATCGCATGCTTATAATAAAATATCCTGCTACACGTGACTTGTTTTTATGTTACGTCATTTGGGGCTATACGTTTCATAAAAGTATAGGGTTTTTTTTTGAATATATAAAAAGATAATACCAAAACACATGCGTCTTTTTTTGCTATATGGTACCTAAATAGTCCACAAATTTCGATATGCGCATTTAAGTTCTGTAGACTTTACACTGAACGTTGTACTAAGGAATGCTCTTTCCAAATATCACATAAATTATATCTGTTTAGTGTGATATAAGCATGCGAAAAATCGATAAAGAGACCTAGTACCTAGCTACAAAATCAAATATACAAAAATAGACAAAGTTTGTTAAATTGTGATTTCAAGAACAGAACATACAAACAGTTCTTGTCCAATTAAATCGTTAAACGTCATCAAACAAGGCAGAATAATAATGGCAGTTTGGTGGTAATGATAAGAAAAGGAACACTACAGAAAATATAACCAGAATGTTTAAAGTATAGTTACAAATAAACATTTACTTGAAAAGGATTTTTGGAAATTATGAAAGTTATCTATACTCTTATTAAAAGAGAACTAAAGTATAAGTATAAAGTAAAAGTAAATAATAGATATAGTGCTTATTTGAAAAATATTTTAGATTAATTTTATTTAAAAGTTAGCCAGTAAAGTGGTAGTAGAAATTCTTAGTTAAACAGGCAATCTTACATACTTTATCAGATAGCTAGCTACACAATCTTGCAAGTTTATACGTTGAAGCCATTAAGTGCTAAAAAGCCAAAAAGTGTATCAGTATTTCTCAGAAAATATATATAAAACGCTGAATTAGAATATCGTTCCATAGTTTATTTATTTCTAAGATGATGCCCCTGCTTGTCAGTCATCAAATGTTGGGTATGTGGAATGCACGCGCAGAGGTCAAACGACTTGGCACATGTATTTAATATAAAGTATACATCACTGCAGCAGAAGCTGGAATGTCTGTCAGCTACGTCATACGATCGAAGCACATTAAACAAGAAACTTTTGAGTTATACAGATAACATATCGTTTGTTTATCGTCTCAATGAACACGAAGTTAAACTTGGATGTAAAAATAAGAAGCATGTACTCCTGAATATGCTATACAGTGTATTGAAAGGAAGTCAGCGTGCTCCAGCACTGCTATATCCATCACCAAACTGTTCTTTATCCCGGTCTGGTCTCGCCAATTACGAAGTTTTGCCTTGCAAACCATTACATTGTATTGCTAGCCATTTAAAAAACTTTTGTTAAGAATTGCCAGTCAACCAAAACAAGGACGATGTAGAGTTATTCAAGACAACACTTGCAGCCTCGTATAGCGGTGAAGTAGCCAAACGTGCTGCTGATTACAGATTGAGCTTAGCAGACTGCACCAACTACTTATGCGAGAAAGTGGATCCAAAGGTTTTCGAAGTTCTTAAAACAGCTTGCGAAATTCAGGAGATCATGTATAGTCCTGAGCGGTGCCGCACAGCTATATCCATATTGCGACTATACAATACCACCTTCTTACATGCTTTGGCAATTAATAAAGTAATTAAAAGTCCAAAATCGTTAACCAAACGCAAACTGCATGAACACGCATCGTCAATAATTACGTCATTTAATTTGCTTTTTTATTGCTTTTTAATTAAAACCCATGGCACACAAAAAAGCTGCGAAGTCTTCCTTAATTTCGTTGAGTGGCTACAATAATATTTCCAGGGTTGTAGTTGTTGTTATTTTTTAAGATAATAAACTTTTACAATAAAGCTCTCGACAGCGAAATTGCGGTAACTAACGTAGTGTTTAGCGTAAAAATCGTTTTGTGTTAGTATGTGCAATGAGAAAAAAATTCTGGCACCTTTTATTTCTGTTTTTAGATTTTTATCGTTATTTAAATCATAAGTTGGACAAACCTTTAAAAGAATACAGGTTTGACGATGACCTTCCTGAAAATTACAGACATATTTGGGCGAAGAAAGTCCCACCCAACCACTTTGTAAGCCTGTTTTTACGTTTTGACATCATATTTATTCTTGAGAACTTTAAGCTATGAAGACAGTCGAACACCTTTATAAAGATTTATCCCAAGAAATGTATATAACAAGCCCTTGAGCTTTATTAAATATGATAACTGCCTCGGTTTTTTGCTATGCAAACAACATTCTGCCTCTTATGAATTTTTTTAGAACTACACGGAACAGCCAGGAATTGAGCCTCACATGAGGTTAGATGTTGTATATACATTTCTCAAATAGATCGCATAGCATAATCTATAATATAAAAGTAACAGCGCATATATAATAATAATAATAATAATAGTTTATTATTTTTTTTCTTCTAGAGATGTAGAACATGTGGAGTTTTTTGAACTGAACAAAAATGCGAAGGTAAGCTCAATATTGGTAACTTTAGTATACTTCTTTACAAGAGACCACCATGGTAAATTGGCTAAACGTTTAGTTGTTGGGTAATTCTAAAGTTAGTCATTGCTTTTGAAGAGAAAAACACAAACATGTGTGAAATTTCTTGCGCTTGGTAAAACTTTATCGCTTACCGATCTTCAGTTACCATTTTGAATCTGGCATTTTAGATACTATTATGTAAAGCGAATCAATTGTCTCACTTATTTCAATATCGTGTTGATGGTTTCATGCCAAACTTGCGATGTAACAAAGCTATGGCGCTAGCAGCGATGGATGTTGCTCAGACTGCACTGAGGTATGTATTTATGCGTCGTCACTTTTTATAATTTATTTTCTGTATAAGGAATTAAATGCTTAGTGAATGTTTTTGAGAAAGCACCCATTATCTTAGAACTGATTGTTAAACGCTTACTTTTTTCACTCGATCAGTCAAATTTCCTCAGTCTCTGTTATCCCATTTTTTTCCCTGCCTACTCTACGCTCTGAAAACGAGCTGGCTATTTTTAAGAACATTGTCCTATTCGAAAATACCATTTGAAAAAAACTGAAAAACAAAACAAACCGAAAACGTTTTTGCGTTGTTCGTTTGAGTTGCGTAAGGTTGGTGTCAGGTTAAGTAACAGCTCATTCAATACGTCACAAAGTACAACAAATGGTTTGAATTATATAGCATCATCATCATAGCATATATAGCATCATCATCATAGCATATATAGCATCATCATCATAGCATATATAGCATCATCATCATAGCATATATAGCATCATCATCATAGCATATATAGCATCATCATCATAGCATATATAGCATCATCATCATAGCATATATAGCATCATCATCATAGCGTATATAGCATCATCATCATAGCATATATAGCATCATCATCATAGCATATATAGCATCATCATCATAGCATATATAACATCATCTCAAAATGAATGTCAAATAAATTTAGTAGTTCGATTAAAGTTTGATTAGTTTTAGGCAACGTTAGCTACAAAATCTTCACTTAAGACACAAATCAGAAAAATAGCTTTGGCTTGGTCTACAGCTTTTTGTAATTTCTGATAAGTATGGATTAGCTAGATGAATGAATTGAGATTTTTAACAGTTATTTTTCGATTTTTGTGATAGGAATAAACAGTATGATAAAAAATCATCTTTACCCATAAAGCGAATTGACGTTAACGTTTTCTATAAACGAACCATCTGAACCTACTTTTTCTTTCTCTGTATCTATTTTACAGATTGCACAACCTGTGCAAAACTTGGCCGTCGTCTTGGAAAAGAAATAGTCCTCGTAAAATTTTTAAACTGCAACATTAGTTGTTGGGAGGAGAGGAACTTTTACATATGTTATTGCAAAATTTAAACACATCCTTTTATTCAGTTTCATTATAATTTAATTCGAAAAAATAATATTCAAACTGTAAAAAACAATGATGTGGTTTTTACTGTTTTAACAATGTGAAATTGTGACGTAAATTGAAACAACAAGAAAAAAGCTCCTGAAAAACAATGTTGTTTGTTAACGTTTGCTTTGTTCGATTCATCAAATTTTAAGACGCTGGCCAGAATGCTCTATAAAAGTACGTGCAACACTGCAAGGTTAACCTTTATTTCTGCTTTGTATAAAAATATTTTTACTACGCGCGTGGTTAGGATAACTGAGCCTGATTTTTTCATTCTCCTTTTTTGATTTTTCCTTATTTTTTGTTAAACAAACATATTGTGAATATCTTTTTCCAGGGCTTATTTTTTCGCAATCTAGGGCCGGGCCAGCACGCATATATCAAAAAGTAAAAAAAGAAGCTCTGGGGACAAGATTACATTTTACTCCTAGGAACTTTTTTAAAGACCTTGTTTAAACTGTCTAATGGAGCAGATAAGAGTTTTCTCATAATTTTGTCATGGAGTATAATGTAAATATTTAGCTTGCGACATAGGGGTCTGTTCCCGCTACGCAACCCTTTATATATTTATATCATGTTAGATATTGGAATAATTCAAAAAGTACGAAAGGCTGGAAAGGGCGTCAGTTTTCGTGGAGAGATCTATTCGAAGTAGGTGTAAAGTGGCGCAAACTTGTCTCGATGGACCAGCCAGTTATATGGTTGGATCAACTTCCAAAACAAATTGTCGATGCTGGTTTTATAACGCATATGTTAATGAAGAAAGGCAACGTGGAGATACCACGATACTCGACGTACACTGTTGAAGCATTGCATTTAGCAAAATTTATGATACGAAGTTTACTTGGTCAAAAGTTACCTGTCAAGGCACAAGAACAAGTCATGAAAGCAGTGACGCCGAGTAACATTCTAAGCGTGTTGAAAAAATATGACAGCACTAATCCCAATGGCGGTAAGCGTGTTGAAATTTTTGTATATGTTTTTACCTAAAAATATTTAGTAATATAATCTATATAATAATACGCCAGTTCCGTGTGTCTATGACAGGCAAAGTTGATATGCTTATTTTAAAATTGTCAAGCAGAATCGCATTCTTAAAAAAAAACTATTAAAGCTCCAAATTCTTAAAGTTTTTACCACGTTTTGTTAAAAGTAAAAAAGCTAGCCATATTTGTTTACAATGTTTTTGCATAATTAATGTCTCCCCTGGTGCGTAACTAATGTATTTGTCCTAAAATTCAAAATGCTACACAAAGCTGTTAGATGGCAAACAAACTAATTTGCTGGACAAACGGAAAACTTTGGTTTGTTGAAATCACTGTTATCATTTTTACATTACTATTGTTTCCCCTTATAATGTCTTTTACTAAGCATAAATAGCTAGCTGTAGACCCAATTAAGTCTCCCCTTAAGTATATTTAATATTCTTAAGTATATTTAACTGGGTGTCTTTGTTAGCTGATAGCTAATGTTAACTTTCAGGCTCCATCCCAAACTTAGCTAGCTCTAACCTATCTCTTCTTTTATGAACACGAATTATGATGTAACAAGCTAGCTATAAAATCTTTCTTGAACTTTTAGGATGGTGTGACTCATTGTTATGCCCATAGAGTATATTTTTTCACATTACCCGTGAACTTTACAAGGGGACCACAATATGACAAGTGGAACGAATTTTATAGAATTTAAAGTGTGTGTGTTAAGTTATTTTTATTGTTTTGTTTCTGACATCCCGTTAAACTTTTGTCAGCCTACATGTAATATGCAAGTTTTTTTACAGGGATTTTTTACATCGATTTGAAATTTACGTGGGTTTATGACTTGGGCGGGTTAAAAAAATTATAAGAGGATGGTATGGTTGTCAGTTCATATTGTAGTTCATATTGTTCGTGTTGCAAAATGCTGTTTTTTAAAATTTTGTGTAAACTTTTGTGGAAATAGACCACATGCAATATATATACTAAAAGAACAAATCTTTGTAAATCAGACTTCACTGTAAGCTGTTGTAAAGCTGATGTCTTTATCGGTAAAAATAACAGCCATATTTTACTGATTAAGAAAAAATAAAACGAGTTTGAAAGTTAAAAAGTATTTATTTGTTAAGCTTTTCGTACACTAACTACATCTTCAGGCTATATAAGCAACTTTGTCTTTATATTTCGTATTATAAACTTTTGTTTGGGAGAACTAACTGTATGTGATGTAATTTTTGCTGGAAGAAAATACCATGGTTTCACGTTTTTGTTTTTCTTGAGAATTTTACAAAATTTTGTAGGGATAAATGTTTGCTGATGATAAAAAAATTATATACTTAATGTTCTGACGGAAACTGTTTTTGTTTTTCATATTTTGTAATCTTAATGCGAGGACTGTATGCACTGAAATCACTGATTTTTTAAAATTTTGATGTGTTTCATAACCTTTTTGTGGAAGATTAATGGGTAATGGCAATATACGACATGCTGAATGAACTTATTTTGGTTGATTTAGATGTGTTTCTTAAAAACCGAACATTTTTACATTTTGTGTAAACTTTTGTTTACGAACCGTATACAATGTTTCCAAAATAATGATCTTTGTTGTTTCAAGTTTATTCTTTGCTCATTGATTTTTTGACATTTAGGTTCATAATTGTTGGTAAAGGGCAGTACGAAACTAAAAAGGAAAATTTTTGTGTTCTTAACTGGTTGATTTTTACATTTTGTGTAAGTTTTTGTGGGAGAGGTTGGTATCCAACCGAAATGACTGATTTTTCTAGATTTAAATTTGATGTTTTCGAAACTATGGCTTTTTCATATTTTTGTATAGGCTTTTAAGGGAATGACAATATTTAAAATGTGTAAAATAACTTTTATTTGTTGATTTGTGCTAACACTTGCAGGCCTCCTTTTTGACATTTCAAAATAAAATACTGAGGGTTTTCAACATAATCACTTATAAGATGTACATATTTGAGATGCATTATTTCTGAGATTGTTATTATCCGTGTTGTGACTGTCGGTGTTGTAACTGTCGGTGTTCTTACTGTCGGTTTGTGAGTATTGGTGTTGTGAGTGTCGTTGTTGTAACTTTTTACACCTTGCAAGCTGTTCTTTTTTATTTTGTGTAAGATTTGTGTGGAGGATTTAATGCGATTTGACATTTTTTTTGTATATGCACTACTAACATCAGCAAAACACCTAAAACAACCTATTTTTCCTTGGCCTTTTTCCTAAGTGGAATTTTCCACGGGCCTTATCGACTATCTATTATAATAATACAGAGGCTGTGTCTGTCCGTAACAGGCAAAGTGGATATCGTCATTTTCCTTTGATGTTGCCGAAAAAAAATGTCTAATATGTTAAATTTTCTGAATGTTAAGGTTTTGACGGGCGATTGCTGACATCAGCAAAATTTTTAAACCCTTATATCTCCTTAGGCGTTTGTGAAAAACATACGATACTATACATTATTTTGATCAGCGTTTCAACACAATAGAGGCAACGTGAAAACAAAATCTAAATAATGCATGGGTTGCTGACGTCATCAAAATTTTTATCCTGCCTGAGTGGAATTTTCCACGGGCCTTATTATAATAATACGCCAGTTCCGTGTGTCACTTTTGCAAAGTGAATAAAATTTCTTAGATAAAGTCTATAAAACATCGTCTATAAATTTGTTCTGTAAATTATCAAACTTTGACGTTAAAGCAATATTGACGTCAAAGGAAAGTATATTATAAGATTAGTGAGGCCATTGCATTGTAGTTTTAAATTCAAGGCTAAATAACTTGGAAACGGGTGAAAATAACTGACGTCATCTCCTGCGTGGGTAACTAGGGACTACCTGGGATTAATTTTCAGAATGGACGGGTTATTGACGTCATCGAAAAACTTTTAAACCCTAATATCTCTATAACCGTTTGTCAAAAGTACATGATGCTATACATTTTTCTTGATCAGCGTTTTAAGATCTATACGATAAAGGCAACAGGTATACAAATTTCTAAAAAAAAATTTGTGTTCTGACATGTCTCTGCTGACGTCATCAAAATTTAAATGACGGTTGTTTTTCTCTTATCTGCCTAAGTGGATTTTTCCACTGGCCTTACCGACTAGTCTCTTATAATAATACGAAGACTGTGTCTGTCTGTAACAGGCAAAGTGGATGTGTTCATTTTCCTTTAATGCTGCCGAAAAATGCATGTCTAATATGTTAAGTTTTCTGTCGTTACGGCGCGACGTCAATAACACTACTTTAACGTCAATATCCTATATTAAATTAATGAAGCCATTACAGTGCACCTAAAACTTTGAGGCTAAATAACTTGGAAACGAGTTGGTGACGTCAATGATTTTTCACCGCGTGGGTAACTAGGGACCACCTAGGACCAATTTTGGTAAGTTTCCCAACCCTGGGTTCCCGAATCCGTTTTGGAATGGACGGGTTGATGACATTATCAAAAACTCTTTCAAACCTTAATATCTCTGCAACCTTTTGTCAAAAGTACACGATCCTATACATTTTCTGGATAAGTGTTTAAAGATCTATACAATGAAGGCAACAGGTATACAAATTTCTAAAAATAAAAATTTGGGTTTTGTCGGGCCTTAGAATTAGCTGAAATTTGATAGTAAAAAAAATTATATTAGCAACTCTGGTGTGTCAGTCTGTACTGTCCCGTGTGTACATCAGTCTTTACTGTCTCATGGTTTATACTATGAAAGAAATAAATGCGAAAGGAATTTTGTATATTAATTTGGGATTTTTCTGCTGTGATATAAATCGCATGAAAATAGAAAAAAGTAACCAAATGCGATTTTTATTTTCTTATTTCTTTATTGGATAAAAAAGGGACAACTCAGGCGTTTGGAAAAAATATTATGTATAAAAAAACACAGGAGAACTCTAATCCCGATTTTAATTTTCGAGAGAATTCCAAAAATTTCGTTTGCATTATTTTCCTCCGATTAAAGCTTTCGTTTTTCCATAAGTACCAAGTAACAGCAACGATAGCTACACGGGACACCTAATCTTCAAAAGAAGGGACGGGAGTTTGGGGTAATATTTATATTTAATTTGACGTCTCCTGCACAATCTCCAGTTTTTATCCTCGACTTTATAGGGTTTACCGTTGGAATGCAAGTTCCATCAACTCGTCCAAAAGGTGGCCTGCTGCATGGAGTGATGTTGTCAATAGTTGGTGAGACAGAAGAGGATATCACCCTCTCTATACAGAGCGCTCGAACTTCGTCCCAGATTAATCAGTATCATGCCGAACTGTCGTATGTTTTTAACGAGTTGAGAGATGAAGTAACGAGGAAGAAAACGAAACAGATTGTAATTTTGTTGTTATTATTATAGTTGTTGCTTTTCGTTTTTTCCTTCAGAGGGAGAGAGGATCCTTTAAATTGTTGTTACGGCTTCTTAAATATTAAATTTGCATTTTAGGAATCCAAAGAGAAAATAGTCAACCTAATTTTGCAGTTAGTTTATTATTTTTACAATCTGCTACCATTATCACGTGGTACAAGGTAAGGTGATAACAGCAGTCCGTACATATTCGTTTCTGTTCTTGCTGAGTTTTAACTTTGTGTTTTTGCTGAGTTATAACATTTGTGTTCTTGCTGAGTTCTAACTTTATATGTTCTTGCTGAGTTCTAACTTTATATGTTCTTGCTGAGTTCTAACTTTATATGTTCTTGCTGAGTTTTAACTTTATGTGTTCTTGCTGAGTTTTAACTTTATGTGTTCTTGCTGAGTTTTAACTTTATGTGTTCTTGCTGAGTTTTAACTTTATGTGTTCTTGCTGAGTTCTATGCTGAGTTCTAACTTTATGTGTTCTTGCTGAGTTCTAACTTTATATGTTCTTGCTGAGTTTTAACTTTATATGTTCTTGCTGAGTTTTAACTTTATATGTTCTTGCTGAGTTTTAACTTTATATGTTCTTGCTGAGTTTTAACTTTATATGTTCTTGCTGAGTTTTAACTTTATGTGTTCTTGCTGAGTTCTATGCTGAGTTCTAACTTTATATGTTCGTGCTGAGTTTTAACTTTATATGTTCTTGCTGAGTTTTAACTTTATATGTTCTTGCTGAGTTTTAACTTTATGTGTTCTTGCTGAGTTCTATGCTGAGTTTTAACTTTATATGTTCTTGCTGAGTTTTAACTTTATATGTTCTTGCTGAGTTTTAACTTTATATGTTCTTGCTGAGTTTTAACTTTATATGTTCTTGCTGAGTTTTAACTTTATATGTTCTTGCTGAGTTTTAACTTTATATGTTCTTGCTGAGTTTTAACTTTATATGTTCTTGCTGAGTTTTAACTTTATATGTTCTTGCTGAGTTTTAACTTTATATGTTCTTGCTGAGTTTTAACTTTCTGTTCTTGCTGAGTTTTAACTTTATATGTTCTTGCTGAGTTTTAACTTTATGTGTTCTTGCTGAGTTTTAACTTTATGTGTTCTTGCTGAGTTTTAACTTTATGTGTTCTTGCTGAGTTCTATGCTGAGTTCTAACTTTATGTGTTCTTGCTGAGTTCTAACTTTATATGTTCTTGCTGAGTTTTAACTTTATATGTTCTTGCTGAGTTTTAACTTTATGTGTTCTTGCTGAGTTCTATGCTGAGTTCTAACTTTATATGTTCGTGCTGAGTTTTAACTTTGTATGTTCTTGCTGAGTTTTAACTTTATATGTTCTTGCTGAGTTTTAACTTTATATGTTCTTGCTGAGTTTTAACTTTATATGTTCTTGCTGAGTTCTAACTTTATATGTTCGTGCTGAGTTTTAACTTTATATGTTCTTGCTGAGTTTTAACTTTCTGTTCTTGCTGAGTTTTAACTTTATATGTTCTTGCTGAGTTTTAACTTTATATGTTCTTGCTGAGTTCTAACTTTATATGTTCTTGCTGAGTTCTATGGTGAGTTTTAACTTTATATGTTCTTGCTGAGTTTTAACTTTATATGTTCTTGCTGAGTTTTAACTTTATATGTTCTTGCTGAGTTTTAACTTTATATGTTCTTGCTGAGTTTTAACTTTATATGTTCTTGCTGAGTTTTACCTTTATGTGTTCTTGCTGAGTTCTAAGTTAATGTGTTCTTGCTTAGTGTAAACTATATGCATTCTTACTGAGGTCTAACTTTGTGTCCTTGCTGAGTTTTAATTTGTGGTTTTAGTGCTGTTGCATATAGTGTGGCTATAGGACTCTTTTTGGCAATCAATAAAGAAGTTACTGCGAACATTCCTGTGGAAAAGGTAAGGTCGACTTTGTTTTGTAAGAGGCTGATAGTTATACTGGTGTAAAATATAGTATTTTGAAATTTCATGATTTTTTCGATGAAACGCTAGCAGAAGGATCTTTCACGTACACCTTATTTTAATCTAAACAGCATGGTTTCTTTTGTTTTGTATACATCATCCCTTCTGAAAATAGCTCACTTTTAAAATTCAAAAGTAGCTTACCCTTTTTGTGTTGTCTACCGTACTACAAAGAAGCTCTTAAATATTTGGAAATATTTGGACCAGAAAAGGTGCATAACTGCTCCCTTTTGGTTTCTGGCATAAATTAAGAAATCTAATCAGATTGTCTAGCGAATTTATTGGGTCAAATTGCAGTTTTTTTCATTTTTGGGGCCTTCATTAAAGAATTTTACTTTAAAAAGTGTGTACACCTTAAAAGTAGAAATAGTCCATTCAAATAATTTTAGTAAACTGGTCATTTTAAATATCTTCAGGGTTTTTTAGGGCTTCTTAATGCCAATTGTTTAAATTCAGGGTTTAGTGTTTCCAAGGTCTGCTGGCAACCTGCTAATAAGCGCACGTTCACGCTAACATAATGAGCGACGGCGCTCTGACAGTGGTTGATCTGTTTTTGTAGCAACCTGATATTGAAGCATATTTTGCCGGAAGTTCCGATGCCTTCATCAAAAAGATAAAAGCCTGGCTGACTACTAAACAGTATGTTGAATGTTTTTTTGTTTCCTTTAAACTCGTTCTTTCTTGTGAATTTTTTTTGTAGAGTTGTCTTAGGCCATACACCGCTAACGAAATATTTCACATGGAGCGTTAAATTCCGATTGGTTGGCGGAAAATGGTAGGCCACCAAAAGTAGAAATTAATACGACCCTTAATATAGCTAGAATTCTACCAGTTAATTAGACTATTTTATGAGGAAAATTTAGCCGAATCGGTACCCAGTCGCTAATGTTAGTATTAATATCTGTTATAGCGTACAACGCCCGATCACAGACTACCCCTTTGTATCGGAGACGTTTTATTCGTCTCGCGCAATTCTAGAAGCTTTGAACATCGACCTAACAGATGCAATGTGCAAAGATTTTAGCTTTGTATGAATACTTTTTTATAGCCTATTTGTATACCGAATTTTTTATACGCAGACGTTCTACTATTTTTACGGAAAATTTTATCGTTTTTAATTCAGTTTGTAAGCATTGAGTTAAAGAAGTTTTGAACATTTGATTTTGTTTCTTTGGTGTTCACGTGCTTTCGCGATTTTTGCCGACCTTAACGGGTAGTCACGTGGATTGTTCTGTAATGTGGACATGATAGGCGTTGTCAGTAGCGCATTTTTGACACTTTACCTGGCCTATAATTTAGCAAATGCAATGCTGCAGAATGTTGGCAATGTGATTTTGTTTGGCCATTTTTGAAAAATCGCTTAAAATCAGCTTTTTTTTATAATGTTTAAAATAAATTTTATCTACTTATAATACGTTGTATCTTGGAAACTCCTGTTTGTGGACTTTTTTAGCGAAACTTTTCGGCAACTTTTCATTCCTGAGCACGCAATTATGTAATTGTAACCAGGTAATTGAAACCTCACATAATTTTTCATGACCTTGTTGTATGCATTGCCTCATTCGTCACATACCTTAAGGGGTTTTAAAAAACGATTTCAGTAAATTTTTTCTTTTAATTTACTTAATAGATATACTAATTTTAAATTCAGCATCTTATGTCTCGTACATAATTCCCTTGAGGATGGTTAAGTTCAGAAATAAGTGTCATCAAATTCTGGCAATCCACAGAAAGCTAAAGCTCTTGCACTACTTTTTACTGTACAACAATTTGAAATTAAGATTCTAGCTTAGATTTCATTAGAAAGAAAACTTCCTCAATGCCTTACGCAGTGCAAAAAAGCAGTTAGGACTGACAGTTTTTTCAAGGACATTCCACCACCTCTGTACTTGTAACTGGTTAAATGAACTGGTACACACTGGTTTACTGTCTCTTTTGATAAAAGTTTAAACCGTCATTAGCAGTGACGCCAAATTTATGTGAGAATTTGTTATTCGGAAAGTGAAAAACGCGATGTTTCCCAATTTCGAAGATTTAAGAAAACAAACTTTCTTTTCGGATTAAGAACTGCAAGCAAGAAGTGCGCAAATTACGCGCATGCGCTTTTGCTAGCGCGTCTAATATAAATACAACAGTTCAATAGTGTTATTTCTCTTCGGATTTTAGCAAACACGAAATACCAATATTTACCAAAAAGTATTTGTTTTTGTGCTTGTCAGGAAGATGTGAAAGGAAAAGTTGTCGTATAGTCAATGTATCAAGTTACATATTTTGTTTATTCTGAACAATAAATTTTGTTGTGCAACCTCGTCCCCATGGTCTTGTGGCCCTTGAGCCGCTATAACAGAGTGGCCAATAATGACCCTGGAACAGACTGGTCACGTGATACAAAAATGTCCAGATATACTATGCATTTTTGTGCATATATATTTTATGCAAATTTAGAGATAGCCGGCAAAAAAGACACAACATCGAAGAAACTTTTTTTTCGATGAAAGCAAAACTGTCAGAACATTACTGACTTTACTCTATAGATCTGGCTTAGCTTGATTTTTTAATACTGCCAAAAGGCCTTTAATTTAGAAAATGTTTTGGAAGTTTGTTCCCATTAAAATTCATGTGCAGTAGCTAGCTAGCTAGCTGCGCTCTGTACAATAGTAGGTAGGGGTTATGATGAGTAGGATTTCGCTCCTTTGACACCTTTCGATCGCCAAACCCCCACCAAAAACGCTCCTCCAACACCCCCTCCAAGGCCCTATTTTCAACAAAAAAAGTCCCGCTAAAACAAACGTTCCTCCACCACATCCCCTCCACCCTCCCCAAACCGGTAAATCCAACGAATCTTCCATCAAAATCCGAAAACCGATAATCCCAAGCCGTAGCAATATTGCTGACATCAACAAAATCCTACGCATGCGCAATGGAGTATGGGGGAAGTCGCTGGAAAAATGACCCCAGTTGGGGGATGAAATAATATATAAAGAGAAATGAGTTGGTTTCAAAATATTCCTGACCAACAAACTCGTCCCCAGCGCCTTTTGTCTCTTTTTTTTTTACTGAACGGCAAGACGAAAAGACACTGGAATCGTAGGCCGAAAATGGTCAATATATGGCCAAATTATGCGAAAAGATAATATAATGTATGCGTGACGTTCTGCATCGTCATATTATAAAGATGGTGTATTCAAGCGGGCTTCTTGAGATCGGTCTGATTCAAGTTCAAGTAAAGTTAAGCGAAAATAAGTAGTACACGCGTTTCTGAAGTTTTAAATAGAATCCAGGTTGCACTTGGTAGGAATTCATTTCCTGATATGAACTTTAAACCAAAGCAAATAAAATGCTTAGAAGCAATTTTAAAAGGAAGAGACGTTTTAGCTGTTCTCCCAACTGGATATGGGAAATCGATCATTTTTCAGTTGTTGCCAGATTTTCTTTCAAATGAAGAGAAAGGAACTATGATAATTGTTATCACTTCCTTAAATTTGATTATAGATGACCAAATGAAATTTTTAAAAAAAGTTGGAATGGAATACAAAAAAGATATTAGAGGGAATGCAATATGCTCATTACAATACATAAGGTAAACACGAAATAGATAAACACAAAGGAGGTACTAAAAGACAGAAAATGTTGATGTATTTTTACATACCTTTGTGCATGACATAGTATTGATACACTCAAAGGCATTACTGATATTTTTACCACCAAAATTATAAGAGAAATGAATTGACTTACCATAGATTACGTGAGACTTTCATTTTCCAAATGTATTCTTTAGGGTAAATTGCAGGGTGAATTGCAAATGAATTTGAGAAGCCAACAATGTTTTTAACAAAAACAACTGAAAATAAAAACAACAACAAAAAAACTTCTATCACTTCTTATACACCATTTTCTTTCATCGTCGAAATGTGCTTGCGCGGTTACAGCATAATTCTTAGAAATGCGTATAATTACGGTAATTATACCCAACCAATCAAGTGCAGAATTCCGGCCTACGATTCCAGTGTCTTTTCGTCTCGCCGTTCAGTAAAAAAAAAGAGACAAAAGGCGCTGGGGACGAGTTTGCCTGATCGATTTAAGACACAGGAAGTGTGTACCGGGGCGCTTCAAGTGGACCCCTGGCTATTCAGGGACCATTTCAAGACTATAGAAATGTGTATCGAGGCGGTTCAAAAGCACCCCGGGGTGCTACAATATGTTCCGGACCATTTCAAGACCTTGGAAATGTGCGCCAGGGCGGTTGAATGGGATCCCAGGGTGCTCGAGGATATTCCAGACCGTTTCAAGACTCAAGAAATGTGCAACAGGTCTGTTGAAGAGGAACCTTGGTTGCTCGAGTTTGTTCCGGACCATTTCAGACTCGTGAAATGTGTACCATAGTGCTTCGGGAGCACCCCTGGCTGCTTGAATATGTTCCGAACCATCTCATGACCCAGGAAATGTGCACTTGGGTGGTTCAAGAGAACCCCTGGATGTTCTATTATGTTCCGGACCACTGCAAGACCCAGGAAATGTGTACCGTGGCGCTTCGGGACCACCGGTTGCTCGAGTTTGTTCAGAGATAGTAAAATGTATGTTCTAGCGCAGTCGACCGACGACAAGGGGAATTCCCAAGGCCACCCCTCCCAACAAATCCGATAAATTCGACAATTCCGGAAACTCCGATAAAATATCGAGCATGCGCACTCGGGAATAAGGAATAATGTTGAAATCAACAAAATTTCCAGCATGCGCAATTGAGTAGGCGAAAGTACCATAGAGCTGTGAACGTACTAGTTGGGGCTTGGATATAATATAAACATGACCCGAAATCATGAGAATGCAACTCGCGACCATATCAAGACACAGGAAATGTGGACCATGGCCATTGAACGGGATCCACGGCTCGAATTTATTCCGGACCAATTCAAGAATCAGGAAATGTACACTATGATAGTTTGGTCGCATCTGGGGATGCTCAAGTTTGTTCCGGAGCATTTCAAGACCCGGGAAATGTGGGCCAGGGTGGTTGAAGAGGAACCCCAGATGCTTAGGGAAGTTCCAGACAACTTCAAGACCCTAGAAATGTGTACCAGGGCGGTTCAAGAGTACCCCTGGATGCTTGAATATGTTCCGGAACGTTTTAATACCCTGGAAATGTGCACTGAGGCTGTTGGATGGAGACCCTTGCTACTAGAATATGTTCCGAACCAATTCAAGACCCAGGAAATGTTCCCCTGTGGATCCACGTGGGAGTTGAATTAGATGAGATCACTGACTATCTTACAACAAAAGGTTGTAAGATAAATGGAACACTGCAACGACTGCGAACGTATGCTCGACACCTATGACAGATGCTCCTGCGGACGGAGGTTCTTCATAAGAAGCTAAGCTCGGGCAACTTACGGACAGTCTCCAATTATTTCGGGTAAAACACGGGTATACCGCGTTTTATCATAATCGTCTACCGCGTTTTGCTATCTGACGTGCTTTTTGTCGTTTCAAGTTTGTGAAGAAGACAAGAAGGTGCCGCCATTTTTGTGTTTTTGTGTTGACAGAAATGGTTGGTTGTACCATACATTTGGCTGTTAAGGTATTTGTGATCACGCAGTAAAAACAAGGTTTGTAATATTATTTATTCTATATATTTGAAATTTTCTATATTCTATTTGCCTATAGCTACCTGTCAAAATTATATATATAGTAGCTATAGCAAAAGCTAGCTATATATTTCTGGAAGTGTTTACCTAAACTTTGTAACTGTCAGAGCTATACATAGCCTTTCTGGCTGTTATATACATAGATATATACATAGATAGATATATACAATATAAAAACAGTTAGTCAAGAAATTAAACTGTTTATGTAGTTCTTAGATCACTGCAGATTACTTAGCTAAATAGTTGTGGGTGCAAATCCTACCTCTGTACGAAAGAGTAGCTTAATTAGAAAAGCAGTTTAGCTAGTATTCTCTTGATTTAGGGTGCAGATATATAACCCACATAATGGATTGTAAAAATGGACCTTTTTAAGACTGTTAGCTAGCTAGCTATTTCTTCTAAGTTTTGCACAATACAAGATTATTGCGTATTAAGCCCGTCAAAGCAACAACAAATACTTTGATATCTTTTTAAAGGTATTAATTTCCTTCTCGTGTTGTTCTTGTTTTTTCGTTTGTGCAAAATGATGATCCACAATAATATAAAAATACATTTCCCATACGAAACGTATCAGAAAAAAAGTTTTGTATATATATATATATCAAATGTTTTTATTTTAGCTAGCTCTGGCTAATTTGTTGAAAAATATGCTTCTTAAAATTTAAAAGCGCATATTGATCCTTTTGCTGAAAAACTAAATATTTGTCCATTGTTCAAGAATTTTTTTGGCGTGGTAATTTAATTTATATTTCTCCATGTAAATTTTATTTGATTTAAGCTCTTCTGTATTCGGCATCTTAAAATTTTTTGCTATGAAGTCTTTTTCCCAATCTTTCGTAGCTTTTTCTGCTTCATGCTGAACAGCCATCACTTTTTCACGAAAATGAATGATAAATGCTCTACATTTTTTTCTTGAATGTTCACTTTTAGTCAGCTTATATGACATATGATGACGGTCGAAGTCCTTCAATTTATCTGAATAGCCAAGAACATACATTATGTTCTTGCATACACCTGATTCAAGAATTGGGTTTTGGTCAGCTTTCGTCTGTCTGTCTCTACAGATCTTTTCCAACTTACTATTTTCTGCAGTTTTTTTAGGATTAGTAACTGAGTCAGCTATGCAAGGTTGTTGTTCCAATGTAATTGTGTTTGATGTTTCTTTCTTAAAATGAACAGCTTGGTCAACTTCTAAATCCAATAAGGAAGGTTGCTGTTCTAATGTGATATCTATCTCCATTTCTATCTCTTCATTATTATCATGTGATATATACGCATTATCATATTCTGCATTATCATCATCAGCCATCAGTTTGATATTACTTGTTATGTTTGCTTTTGGATTTGTAACGCCAGTCTGAGAGTAAGAAAGAGTTCATATGAGCTAAGAAGCAGGCTAGGTATCTGTAGAATTAAAGATAGATGTTGTCCAGATATAAGTAGATTAAGTTGGTTAGGACACTTGCAAGAATGAAGGAGGATAATTGGGTAAGAAAGTGTAGAGATAGACTTGATACAGAGGAATTTGAGTTGGGGGCTATTAATATACCCATCCTACAGACAGTAAGCCAAGAATGACGTATTACTTACTTCTTCAAGTGCCTTGCATTCTATTAAATCTCCATTTTCGTCGAAAGTATTTATCTTTGTGATTGGCAATTCAATACCACGATCAACGCATTTCTTCCAACAAGCTTCTACATCTTTTGCTACTGATTGCAGGTTGTCTTGTTTGAAATTTGTCATCAAAGGCCCTTCAACTCTGAAATCATCATCCTCTTTTCCATCATGAAATATGATAATATCATTTTCTCTATGCCACCAAACACCATTACCATAGAGCAAAAAATCTGCAATTCTTTCCAAGTGTGCCTGATATTTCCGTAGAGGTAAGTTAATGTTAAAACAACTTCTTTTCTCATCTGAAAATTCAAAAAAGTTTATTTCGAAACAAAATGACAATCATACACTTTTTATCACATGTTAAAATTTTAAACAAAATTAGAAAGATTAATGTTTGAATATCAAACCAGACTTTTTATTAAGTCAAGCACTTCAAAATATATTTAATTATCACATAGAACAGCCTTTCTGTTTCAGTTTATTCCATGACGACAGAACATTGCCTACGTAAAATGACATTTTCCTGTTTTGCGTTGGCAAACTCGTGTTCGACATTTGCAATTTATATTTGTTTTGCGGCCAAATGCTGCAGTACACAAATAACAGTTAAATATTTGCCAATGTGAATTGAAAACTTTTGTTTTCATGTGGACATTCGTCTCAGCAATTTCTGAATGCCAACATGAATTAGAAAGCCAGTAGAAACAGATATTTTAGACTTACCAAGTACACTCTCTGAAAATTTCGATATTTTAGATGTGTTAGTTGATTTTCTAGAACATTCTTTGGCAATAAATTTCTGTTCAGCTTGAATACGGATGATGCTATTATCACGTATGGATTCTAAGGATCTGGCTGATGTTCTCAAACTTATTTGATTAATTTTGCTGAATAGCTGTTCTTCATTCTCTGTGTGTAAGGAGCTTGGTGAGATAATTCTCGATACTTCTGCTAAATGTGTTGTCAAGCCATGATAATAAATGCCATAAAGCTTTTGTGTAGACATTGACTTTAAATTATGCCCAAACAGATCTTGGCACAACATGGCATGCTGGAAACTAATATTATGTAATCGTAGAATAATTCGTGGGGACCTTTTTTGGGATTTAAGATATGATAACCGAACTAGCTCCATCAATGTGTACAACAACTCTTTGATTTCCTTTCTGCAAGTGCTTTGCATTGATTGGTAAACAACTATTGATGACAGCCGATAGTCAGATCCTCTCACCTTGTCCTTCGAACCATATGTGGCATCTAGGGACTGTTGAAAAATTTTATTCTCTTGAGGTGTCAACACTTCATGCAAAACATCCCACAAATTCTTGATATGTCCTTTACAATCATGCAGTGGTTCAATCGGCATCACTTCATAATTAGCAAGATTCAAGGACTCCATTGTACTATGTTCATTTCCAAAGCAAAGAGCTGGAACACGGATAATTCCTTTAAAAAAAATTGTTGACTGAATTTATAAATTTTAATGAGTGTAATTTTGAAAATAAAATCAGAATTGTTTTTATGCTTTTCAATTTTCCTCAACATATCTGATTTTCTTTTGCTTTATTTGTAGAAAAATTTTCAGACAAATATCAACTAACATCAACTTATATAAAACTTTTGCGAAAAAGGCCAAAATTTGCAAAAGTTATTTTAGTTTATCAAAAATAAAATAGCCCTAACCTGTCAAATGATTTTTTAGTAGCTGTTCAAGGTCCTTTTTGTGCAACTTTTGATGAACTGGTAAGTCACGGTCAAGGTTTCTGTAATTTACTTCAAGACCCAGTTTCTCCACATTGAGTTGTTGAAATGGAGACACAGCTTTTTGTTGTTGTCCTGCTGGGCCTGATATTACCTAAAATAATCAAAAATAGTTAGTTAAAAATAGTTAATGTTATGTAATAGAAATCTATAAATTTGTCATTCATATTTTGTTTCATTTACCTGGAATAAATAATTTTCTATACTTTTTGTCAAAATTACAAATAACGAACAACTTATTTTGAAATTTATGTACCTTCTTCCTTCTTTGTTCCAAGGACACTATTTTGTTACTGTAGACATGGGCTATATCTGTAAATCTTGATTTTTTGCATCCACAAAGACAGGGAAAGTTTCCACCATGAGAGTTACCACTCTCGTATTGTATTTCAGGATGGTCACCTAAAATATAAATGAATTCCTGTTATCCTTTTTTAAATAAATTGTTGCATTATGCAGATTAAACTTGTGTGAATTGAATTCCATCAACATACCATGAAAAAACCTTATCACATCAACCACTTTCTTATCATTGACAATTAATGGGTCAGACAATTTTCTAATGTCATTAAGTCTGGTTTCGACATATGAAAGCTTCTCTGCAATGCTATCCTGGGCAAAACCAATAATATAAACGGATGGACGCTCCACAAGTTCTTGAACATCATGACAAATTCCTAAAATTTAATTTAGCGAACATTATTAAGTGGCATTTAATGTCTACTATCAAAGTAAAAAAAGTAAATATTTTTGATTTTAGATATCTAGAATTTTGGTGATCAATAACAATACTTCTAAATGACATACCTGTTTTTGCATACATTTCCTCATCTGTATAAAATAACTTGTCATCGTAAACAACTTTGACAGTCAATAGTAAATGGCCAGCACTCAAAAGTGATGCATGATCAGACCATAGTATGAAGTATCTTGTCAAAGCACCTTTTGGATTTCTCATAATCCCCAAACTTTGATGTTCTTCAAAAATCTTTCTGCGAATGTCACTCAGTGGTATACAACGACCAGATACTGTGAATTCTTCATTGAAAATCACTCCATTCTTTATCACAGCTTTTTTATATTTTTTTGGCTCAACCAAAGATCCTAATAGAATATCTCCAGATTCAATCTTCTTCAGTATCTCCTCTTTTATTTTTTCAAATGTAGGGGGCATAGGAACCGACACTCCACTTCCATCTGTAAAAAATGAAATGTTCTCAATATCTCTCTTTCTGAACAAGGAATGTTAAGTTGATTGTACAAACGCTACGATATATACATCCTCTTTTTGTATAATACATATTTCTAAAAGTATTGTGAAGATGCAATGTGTTTTAGGTAAACATTGTTCTACACACAGAAATCTACTGTAACACTTGAAAGAATTTAAGAATCTTTTGCTATAAATTATACAGATTTGATGACAAGACACAATGTTGGAAGCGTACATTATATATCAATTCTTCTTTTTTTTAGGTACTCACCTGGAAACTTTTCATATTTTCGACGATATTTGCATGGGTTAACAAAATTGTTTGCAAATTTTGATAAATCAACACCGTTATCTTCGAGAAATTCCTTAACAACTGTATTTCCAGTAGTTCCAGGTATATGATATTTTCGGGCCAAGTCAGAGTAATTTATCTGCAAGAGGAAATAAATCGATGTGTCACACAAGTTATTTTTTTGTTCAAAATTGGACAATGATATAAATGGCAATGTGTTCAACACAAATGTTAACAGATACATGAAGATATACCTTACTACCAACATCCATTCCTAACACTTCTTCAAGTAGAGCATGACGATCGAAATTTAATTTGTTTGGATCTGGACTATGTCGTTTTTTCTTGATTGGTGTGTCATCTACGTCTTGATTTTGTTGTAATTTTGTCCGCCCTATGGTTAGAAACAACTCCTTAATATATTTTGTTTAAAATAATTTTTACAGTTTTTAGTTTAGTCAATAATGATTTGCGAGACTGAATTCTACGAACCTAAGGTTTTATTTATTTTTGCTATTTTTTTTGCATTTATTCACACAGCAACTTATTTTCATAACATAGTTTTAATTATTTCTGCGTGTTAATTTCGTGGGGTTATATACTTCATCATGATATATGTTGATTGCTTATTTTTTCATTTTAATATTTGTTTATATATATATATATGCGTGTATATAATTATTTATAAATTTATATTCAAAAAATGCAACAATAAAATAATACCATTCAAGAAAAACCAGTGCCTGTAGGTGAATGGAGATACAGTACAGGTGAAAGATTAAAATTAAAAAATATATATAGCTATACCTATCATTCTTTTAATTGAATTTTCTTTACTTTCAAAGTATTGAATCGATCTTGATTTTTTGTAGGAAGCTTTTGATTGTCTGATGCCAAAGATTGTGTCTGTTGCTTTATTTTCACCAAAACATTTTTTTTCCAAGGATTTTTTTATTATTTTATTCCGTTCTCTAAGCTCTTTCTTTTTATCAGACTTGGACTTCACTTGAGCAATATTAGCTGATTTGACCTTTGTGAGAACCTTTGTGAATGGAGTGTCATATATACTGTCCCATTTTGAGTTGATACTATTAAGTACAGATTCTGCCGTTGTTTTCATATATGACATGTCAGTCTTTGTTTGAGGAATTGTCAAATTTATGGTGATTGGATGAACTGGTGTTGTGTTGATACTGTTTGGAGTAGTAATCGTTGATATGTTGTTATATGTTACATTTACAGGTGTGGACGTATTATTTGTTGTAGTTGGAGTTTTATTATTCGTACTATTTACAGTGTTTGATATATCTGTTAATGGTTTTTTAACATTGTTGATTTTTTTTGTTCTGTGTGATGTTGAAACAGGAAATGTATTTTTATTTTTTTCTAATAAACTGCATGCTTGACATGCATGTATAGTATGCCTAATCTTCTCATTATCTTTGAGTTTCTTCCAATTGTCTTGAGAAAAATCATCTAGGTATTTTTCCCTTACTTTACCGTTCCACTTTTTTTTTCTCACAAACGCAGTAAGTTCCTTGGACTTTCTGTCAAAATGATTTTTCGTTATGGATACATCAGGAAACATCGCCATAAAATTTGAAAAACGCAAGTCACAGTGATGATGACTTATATTTTTCATCCCATTCAATACTTCAGCACGCATAAAAGCGCATTCAAAAACGTTTGCCATGATATTCGTTATTCGTTCTTACTTTATTCCACAAAAAAAATTTCCCGCTGAAGCTACCATATTTATGTTTTTCTTTTCCCGCAGTTTTTGCGCGTCTTTTAATATAACGGGAAAAAAATCCGACACCGTAGTAAAAATGACGTCAAAGTACTGAAAATGACGAAAAATCAAAGAAAACGTCGTGTTTTACAGTTCGCACCACTTAGGGGTATGTGGCGTCATCGGATATTTTTTTAATCCACAGATAATATGTCGACGACTTAAAAAAAAGCCGTTTATAGTTGATCGCGTATTTATTTATATGGGTTTTACCGAATTAAAAAGGTGAATAAAATCACGAAAGCGAGGCTATATCGACTTAAATACAACTAAAAAATTTTAAACAGCTTTTTTTCAAAAATCGATCCTTCACCTGAACGAATAAAAAAAACCAGGATGTTTTATTATCAGTCAGGTTGGTGCGCTTAGTAAAACCACGTTTTGGAGACTGTCCGTAAGTTGCCCGAGAGCTGCTCTTCTGGCACTGCTACCAGGAGTCACGTACAACGGCGGAAACTGTCCTTGTACTAAACCCTAGTTGAAGTCTCGTATCCACAATAAAAAGGATGTTGATGAAATTTGGAGACAAAATTGATAAATCCGAAGACTTTTACACCAACTCGAAAGTATTAAACATCGAAGAAGTGAACATTGAAAACCTTGTGCTGAGCGACTCCATCCCAGCAAACAAAGGCAATGATGAGCGTTTCGTGATTGGCTATCACGATCAAGACGGTAACCTAGCACCGTTACTGATACTGACCCCTGAAAAGATCCGCTCCAAGGGTGTCTCTCAATACAGCGAGGGTTCCGCGCTAACTATGTCGTTCGATTGATTCACCATACAACAGACATGAACGTTCCCGCGCTGAAAAAGGAAGCGAAAGCACTGAAGATTTCTAATTATTCAACTATGATTAGGGGCCCTCTTCTTGAAGCCATTCGTAAGGCCAAGTACAAGAACGTCTCGACACAAAACGACGGTCCCTATTGCGAACCTTGTACCAGGTTCGCCTGGGAGAAAAACCTCGAACAATACCTTAACCAGTTCGCCGAAAAGCAGCGACGTGTCGTACATGACTGTGGTCTTATCATCGACTATGATACTGGAGAAGTACTCGAGATCGGGTAGCAGGTGATCTAGTGTGTTGTTCAACACAATAGACTCTATGAATAAGCGGGTGGCTCTTCTAAGTACCGCTGACATAATGCGCAGATTGAAGTTTTTTGAGTAGTTCATCCTTGGCCTTCTCACGCCCTTGCGCGACAAGCTGTTGTCGCTTCCGTTCGTTGATCGAGTCCACGATTTTGCTCGTTCGTTGTCGGGCTTGCTCCTTCAGCACCATGTACTTTTTCTTCTTCTGCATGATGAGACTGAACTCGTAGTCACTAATTACACCATTTTCCACAGCTCTCGAGATCAAGTCAACGATAGAGTTGATCTTGGTCTCTGCCAGTAGTCTTATTCCCTCGTGCTTTTTGCTCTTCGCACCAAGTCTCTTCCCGGCCTTCGTAGACCCGCTTGTCCCAGACCTACAACGATAGTGATCCCACCCATCGCAATGCACAGGGGAGCTCCCAGACCAGAGGCCAATGCCCCTATTCCAACACCTGATGTGATAATGCTGATGCTTAACAAACCGTGGTCGCAGAACCTCACCCAGGTCCCATGCATCTGAACTTTTTAGCGAGCTTTAATCTCGGCTCGCAAGTATTGTTCCACTTCTTCGATTTTGCTGAGCCTGTAGACTTGTGAAGTATCCTCCGTACCCACCGGAGGTGCAGAAGGTAAGCTCGGATATAGCTTAGCAATGTCTGTCATTTATTCTATAAGCAAGTGCATCGTTATTCCCACGAACGAAGCGTTCTTATCCTCGTGATACTCGTCTGTCAGATCGGTCGAGCCCTTCAGGCGGAGGTACACAGGAGTGTCGAAACTCCATGTCACCATATCTCCCCAAGCATTTAATTCCTTCACCGGAAGCACGGCGAGAATTTTCGATTCCTTCCCATCTAGCAGGCAATTCATTTCATCCAGTTGCTTACAAACGGGTCTCAGTCGCTGGTAAACGTCGGTCTTGCAGAAGCTGTCATGGTCGCCTTTGGTAAACTTTACCTTGTTATCGAAGGCCCGTCCCATAATGTCCTGCAGTCTTTGATCGATTATCACATCGTACCCCTCGTTGACACGGAGTCTACAGGTTCCGTTCCTGAGTACAAAGAGCTTGATCCTATCCCCTGCTTGACTATTGACTATAGCCGCAAGATCCTCGATTCGATACAAACCCCCCGCAATCAAGATGGAGACTTCCAAATCCCTGACTTCCGTCGACTTAGACCCTGCCTTATAGATGTTGATCTCGCTCTTACTGTCGAGGTTCAACCACGTAGGTCGAATGCTGATCGACTTCAGAGCGATCCTCGTGTCCTGCTCTAGCCATGGGTCGAATATCGTAGGTTTCTCTATATCCGTGACGTAGAGCTGTCCCATGTTTCTTTAGAGAAACATGAGCATTTACTCGTATAATCCCATAGCAAAGTACAAGTCGAACAGAGGTGAGTGGCCTCTCGGTGTACTCCAATTAGAGCTTAAAGACCTGTACGTGTCTACAACTCAGCACATTTCCGTGGCCTTCCCACTGTTCACCAAGTACCCCATCAAAGTCCCCAGTAACCTGTTGAACGATCCCGTGAGTGTAAATTGGGAGGGGCAAGCCCTGGACTATTGGAACATCCAGGTGAATTTCGCTTGTCATTGCGCGACAACGGCGCTGGGTATCTCTGCCAAGCACATGAGTGGCTCCGTACCCATAGTTCAATCCATTTTCAAATTCCACGTCTACTATCACATGCGACGTATTCTCGTGAGGATGAGTGTGCCCATGCCCTACGACGACGTATTTACCGAGTACGAGAACCCCTACTCCACCTCGGGGTATGCGCAAATATGTCGTGAGTACGGTGCAGAATCCAACGCTTTATACAAGTTCAAAGCTCCCTTGTCGTCGTTGACAAATGGTACATGGTGGCCTCAAGTGGCTGGCGACTGGGCCAAGTTTATCATCCCCACGAGCCAGGGTTTAACATCGGAAAGCCTGACGAAGCTTAGCGAGAGTATTCGCGTTTACGTGATCTTGATACTAGGATCCCAAGCGAGTGCCAATGCCTCAATCCTAGGCTCTAACGCCGATAACTTCACGGTGAGACAGATCCTCCTGCAGAAATTCGTGGTCCTGGTTCAACGTGAGGAGAACGTAGGTCACGACATCAGCGAGTTTTAAAAGGTGCTCCAATATGCTAGGACTCCGGTAAACTTCGCCGTGATGTCCCGCGTGTACATGATTCCCTCCAACATGGACCTCCG
This sequence comes from Hydractinia symbiolongicarpus, assembly GCF_029227915.1. Classification (NCBI taxonomy): domain Eukaryota; kingdom Metazoa; phylum Cnidaria; class Hydrozoa; order Anthoathecata; family Hydractiniidae; genus Hydractinia; species Hydractinia symbiolongicarpus. Next base: position 15,151,713 of record NC_079878.1, read on the forward strand.
CATTATTAAAATTGTAGGGTATAACATCAACGTTCTGATTGCGCCCTCTAACGTAGGTGTAGGGGTGGAGCTAGACCTGAATACCAAAACCTTGGGCAATGCCGTCAAGCATGAGGCAGCCTTCACCACACCTCCTAGGTATACTATCAAGTCGAAGAAAGCCACCCCTCATCCTGACACAAAAGAAGCCCTCGGGTAGCACGAGGATACCAAGGCCACTGTGATAACAGTAGGAGTAGGACTCATCCTCGCATCCCTATTGCTTAGGAAATAGGTCTAGTGTGTCTTGTCAACAAACTAGACTCTCATCGATTCTTATCACCCCTCTTGTTCCCCATACAAGCCACAACAACACCCACAGCAGCAGCGATTGCCATGTATAGATGCTTAGCTGCATACTCTACAATTTTGGCAGCTAACCGGAAAAAAAACGAGACCACTCTGCCAATAATCCCTGGGAGGGCTGCACCCGCTTTGGCAGCCAGATACTTCAGGAACCGTCCAAGTCTTTCAAGTTGCTTCTCCACAAAGCCTTTTTTACCACTGCCTCCTGCTGCAGCACCCACTCCTGCACTTCTTCCTGTAACGGCAAGTACAATGGTGGAAACCAGTAGACCTATAGCGGAGACGATGCTAGCTATAGTAAGACCTTGCTCCTTGAAGAGAATCTTGAGCTTTTCAAGCAGGGATTTGTCATCCTCGGAGATTTTCAATAGAGTATCCTTGGTGTGTCTCAGCTGCCTGAAATATCACGCTTGAGCTCTTTCACCTTTTACTGTAAGGCATCTCTTTCATCCTTCATTCCCTAGTATCTATAGTCTCCATTGGAATAATCTCGCCAGGGTCCTCCTCACCCTCCTTAACAATAACATCAACATTTAGCGCGGCTTTCTGGTCCGCTTCCTTTTTGTTGGACTTAGTGACATATTTGGTGAAGCCCATATCTCGAATATCTGGAGCCGTAAGGTCATTTTTTTGTAGTGTACTTAATGCTAGGAACCCGGTCCCATATCACTACGGACGTTAACGGGCCCGAAATCTGAATATCTCCTCCTGACGGAATATCAGTCATTTATTCAACAAAAGTCCCTACTAATAAACAAGTACGGAACCAAGTTAGATCCATACAAGGAATTAAAGACTATGCTGGCCATGAAGGGAAAAAGGCAGCGTGTCAAGGTCTCCCATACCCCCAGCACGATCAACCAGAACGAAGATTTGTATGTAGACATCCCAACTCTCCGAAAAAATGAAGTGATTTTTCCTGGCTCTCTCAAACTTCTCTTTGACCTGGAGCTTACTGGCACGAACCCCAAGCGCACCATCGTCAGGAACATCGGCAAAGCCTTGGTGCAAAACTTGCGCATAAACCTGAATGGTCACGAAGTGCAGAACATCAGTGATTTCAATATACTCGCAGTATATAGGGACTTGAGGCTACCGAAAATCGAGCGTCAGAACAATCTAATTCTCGAGGGCATCAACCCCAACGATGGCACCATCAGAGCTCTGCAAGTCAAAGCTAGCGACCATGTAGGAAATGACGAGGAAAAGTCGATCGTGGAGACGTATGGCAATACTTTTGCCATCCCCATCGGCTAATTTTTTGAACTCACTAGAGACTTGTCTTTCTATCCACATGGGCTATATGACAGGTTACAGTTCGTACTGCACTTTGCACCCTATGACCAAGTCATCAAAGATGGTACGGCAGCTTCTGGAAGCACACCAGCAAAGCCAGCCGATACCGCCTACAAAATTACCAATTTTTGCTTGGAAATTGACAAGGTGACAAACGAAGGTCTCGCGAGTGCTATGATGTCACGATACTCGAGGCTGGCCCTACCCTACGAGAGCATCCTCTGCAGCAAGGTTGTCACGATGAAGAAAGCTGATACCTCCTATAAATTGCAAATCGATACACCGGCAAAAAGCCTGAAGGGTATATTCCTATTGTTCGTAGATCCTGGCAAAGTGAAGGCTTATGCTGGTGCTAACGAGGTGTTCTGCAACCCCAAAATCGCGATCACTGTCGAGGGTGAGCCTAACGAACTCTACTCGCAAACCATGCTCGGAAAAGATCATCTCGAACAGATCTTTGAGGTCTTCGGGGATGTAAATAGCGAAATGACCATCGGGCAGTTTCTCACGGAAAGATACGCGTTATTTATCGACTTCCGTGCGGCACCTGACGATAACCTACATGGTAGTGGAAGGCCATTACAGAAGTTGTCAGACGGTATCACCATGCACATGACGAAGAAAGCCTACGGAACCGGAGATATCCGCAGGTGGTATTCTACAGAGTACTAGAATGAACATATGGCAACAATCTGTGTTATGGTAGCTGGTGCAGCGATTAACGCACTGGCATTTAGTGGCTCAAATTTCCTTTTCAGCAAGCTCTTGGGGCATGGTGAAGCAGAACGTAAGAGGCATGATAAAGCTATTGAACAATTACAAGCAGTTCAAGCACAGTGGGTGAGAGACAGGCAGGCAATGATCGACTGGTACAACAAGCAACTAGAGCTTCAAAGACAAGCTGGTAAAAGCTTGATGAGTTGGATGCAGGTATGAGAGTCTACTATATCGCCACTATCAAAAAGGCACCGAAACTATCAGATTTTTACGTACCTTCCAAGCAACAGCAAGATGGCGAACTGACTTTTATCGTAGGATCCCTGGCCCTCGTCGGGTTTGCGGTATACAAGTTCGCCTAGCAGCAACGCGGAACATAGCTCCGGCTCTGCAGGGGCTATATGTAAAGAATATTTTGGACAAGTAATAAACATGTCAAAAGTACATATCGTTACGGCTGAAGAAGCTGAAAAGTTAAGCCAAATCTACTACACTCCGGAGCATATTTGGACTGGACGCAAGGCGATCAAATTATTTGCCGAGGGGAGTAGTCTCTCTAAGAAGAAAGTAGCCCATTGGCTGTCTCGGCAATTCTTATGGCTTCGACATATTCGAGGCCTCAAGCGCATCAATTATCCACATTTCACAATCACGAAACCGAACGAAATGCATCAGTTCGACTTGCTGTATATGCCTCATGACAAGCTGTATGGTAGCACGTACAAGTATATACTCACAGGCATCGATGTAGCATCGAGGTATAAGGTAGCGAGGCCTTTGCGTACGAAAAAAGCCAGCGAAGTTGCCGACATGATCAAGGATATTTACAAAGCTGGACCTTTACGATACCCTAGGGTTTTTTCAGTGTGATAATGGCTCCGAGTTCAAATCTGCCGTGAGTAAGCTGCTAGAGGGCAAGGGTGTCGAAATTAAGCGCACAACTACCAAATATCATCACACTTTCACGGTTTTTGTGGAAAGCTACTACAAAGTGCTCGCTGAGAGACTTTTTAAACCCCAAGATGGTCAAGAGTTGGTTTCTGACGAACAAAGTACCACATGGGTCAAGCACTTGTACACTATTGTCGAAAATTTGAACAACACCAAAACCGCTATGACCGGTATGAAACCTTCAAAAGCGATCAAGCTAGACGAAGTCCCGCTTACGAAAGAGCAGCGGCCCCCTGAGAGAAAGCCTTTACCCGACGACGGCCTCTACCTTTATCTGTTGCAACCGCGAGAAGAGCATGGTGATCAAAAAAGACGCGCGACTGACGCATGGTGGAGCAAGAAAACGTATAGACTCGATTGTACTATTGGGCCTGATCGAAAGGTGGGCCTGATCGAAGCTTTGTGTCAGAGGAGTTGATGCTAATAACAGAGGATGTTGAAGTACCTCCAGAGCATGTTAAAGAGTGGTAATGTATCGATTCAGTTGCCACTTATAAGCGTAGTTAATATGAACCTGTGGTTCATAATAATACTTACACAAGCAGCAAAAGTCTTAATCGTCGTCATCCTCGGAGTCATCCTCAATCGGATGAAGGCGTGTATAATCATAAAGATGCAGGGTGTAGAACGGGTACCCGTAGACGATGCCCCTGATGACATTGGGCTCGCTATCAAGTCGATGATGTCAACCAATGCCCTATCCTCGATTTGAATGTTGAGTATGTCGCCAAAATTGTTGCCCACGGCTTTTCACCCGATGCTACTCTCTCTAGAAGCTCGTCATCATCTGGATATACAAACCCCTCGTAGTATGTCCCATTTCTAAATTCTAAAATTTTCCAAACACTGTGAACAATAACCAGTAGTAGAACCCGCCTTGATGCAGCATCTCAGCACGGGTACCTGAATATCGTAAAGGTTTCTAAGTTGTTGGCTCTGTACGTAAGCTTCCATATTTTTGTTTTTGATATTCAGTAAGTTTTTGATTGTGAGCGTAGTGGTCAAGCAGCATTATCAGGCGTGTTTTTTGTGGCTCGATCGAGCAACAAAAACTTTGACTTAGTCATATAGTGCTGGGACACCGAGATCGTACAAGTCGTCTCGACCAAGATCGATACGCCGGAAGTGGCATCTGTGTCGCTCGACGTGTCCTCACTATTCGAACCTGTTAAAGGTGTGTATACCGTTGGGATTGTCAGTGACAACAATCTCTACTAACTTTGGTAATTTCTCTTTGAACCAACCCCTTATGCTAGGGATATCACGTCTTTGAATAGTACGGGAGATGATGGTACTCGTCATCGTCCTGTGTGGTATGCTTGCGATAAATTACGATCACATTGTCTTTATCCTGCGCGCGGCACCTCTCTCGAAGGCTCTCAATTTCCCGGGATTGTTCTAAAATGTATTGGTCCATCCATTCGAGATCACCCTCCTGCAGCGCGAGGGTCGCATCCTTTTCTTTGATTAACTTGCGCTGCTCCTCAAGTTTCCTTTATAATTTTGCAAGACAAGACATTTTTATCTTAAAAGCTTTGGATCTGGGGATCGTGTTGCGAGGACGGTGCTCACGCTAAAATTTTCCAGGCCCTAGGGTGCTCAAGTCTGATCCAAAGGCAAGTATGCTTGGACTTTTTCAGATCAGCTTTGATAGTCTCCCAGTCATCTATCTGGTTCGTTTCATCATTGATCAATTTCATGTCCTGCACCTCGTGGGTTGTACCACATGAACAATTGCTTCTTCTGCCTTCTCAGGTTCTTTGGTAGGGCTGTGTAGCTTTGCGTCAAGAGCCACAGGCTATGCCTACGATGCCTACCACTGATAGCGAGCTAGAGCAAGGGTTGTTGACGCTTGTCCAGAGTCTTGTCGGATATCATATCATCGACTATGAACAACGTCTCTTCACCCGCTAGCAACCCCGAGAATTTTTGGATCCATTCGAACAGCTGATCCTGAAGGTCTATCAGAAACCCGTAAGGGTCCTTCCAAAGCGACGATCTCTCCAAATAGGTCCTATTCCACTGTATTGTAGGACATAGTATCACTATATGGTAGTAGTGCTGTCTATACTCGTTCTCAAGGAAATCCAGGACACGCTGCGTCTTGCCACAACTTGTCGGCCCAGTAAAGATTGCTATGTGTGGATCTTTTACGATGTCTAGCATTTATTCTGTCTGCCAGTAGCAGATAGAACCTCGCGCTTATTCCGAGATATATCGGTTACCCTTAGTTTGATTTTCGCTTGCCCACAGAGGCTGCATGTTAGTGTAGTGGAGCCTTGCTAATTCCACCTCTTCGCTAGGATATTCCCCATGTTCTCGATATTTAATCGGGATTTTGTGGTCAAACTCCCACTGCCTCCGGTTTCCCCAATTCATCCCGCCCCTAAACTGGGCATGGATGTGCTTCATGAATGTTACGATATCACACCCCAGGTACTCGGTAGAGCTAAGCTCCGTATCATACATAGAGCATTGCGAATCCTGGTTTTAATAAGCTGATAGAGATAAGCAGGGCGATCGCATTCTTTGCAATGCCTTCTCCGCTTTTTATGAGGGCATTTGGTACGTTCCCGCCATGCATTCATATTATCGATGCATTTGATGCACCGTTTTGTCTATTAACCATTTTTTATCGCCTTGAACCTCCATATTAACCTCCATATTAACTCGTGTCTACCCCAGAAGGAGCAAACACGAACGTGGTCGGTTTATTTCGGTTTAGGCACGATAGATGCAGGGATCCATCCTTTGCTGACGGCCATTTCGCAGCTAGCCCGTCCAGCTGAAAAATAAGCGATCATCTTCATCACGTCGCTTGTATCCATCTTGGTGCTGGGGCTCGTTATACCGAGGAATATTTTCCCCGCCATGGCGTAAGCGAAAGTAAAGCCTAGGTCCACGACAATCTCGTAGAGCATGTCGATTATCTCCTTCTGTTGAGGTGTTACGTTTGAACTCATGGTTTATTATAGGCTTATCCCATCTTGAAAATGTCGATATCAGGCTGACGGGGAGGGGGGGGGGGTTCTTGCTTTCGCGTGGGCTGAGGCGCACGTGGCTCTGGTGTTTCGGTGGGCTGCTGCATGGGCATAGGCAGCTTACGTACGTTCCTAGCACTGACATTTAACCGGCATTTTGGCACAATTTTTTCCCGACTGGCACAATTTTTTCCCCGACTGGCACAGTGTGTGGTAGAAACCGGGGCCAAAAGGCCGCCTCCAGGTAAGGCATGGTCTCGCCCGTCCATCCGTACCCTTCAGCCAGGTCTAAGCCTGGTAACACAATTTTACTATATATCGAGCTTCGTATGTAGCTATTCAGTATCACCCATCCAGTATTACCCGTGCGAAAATTCACGCATCACCGGTTAGCTCGTTTACGCATCATACAGAAAACCTCTTGATTATTCAGAAATGTGTTTATCATTTCTGAATGGATGAGGCAAATGAGTTTAATTTTGTTGTTACCGCTTCATACTGATAAGGAGTAACTAAAAGTTGTGATAAAAAAAAACAAATCTATTCAGCGCGACCTACAATTCCAAAGGCATGGTATGTACACCATCCTCAAGCACGACTCTTTTGTCATAGAACGCTGTGAGTCCCAGCTTGTTTTGCTCGTAAGTCACCATCCCCTGGTTGTGCACCCGGAAACCCACGTTTTTCGCAGTGTCCCTTTTAACGTGCTCATGTACCTAGACTAAGTCACCGCATTCTGCCTCTTTGACATCCCTTTGCACGAGAATTTCGTGCCCTCTTTACCTTTAACGAAATAGCACTTGGCTGTCAAAGCGATCATTTGAGACCCTATAAATTCAGGTTTGAACAACCCTCCCGTTCGACTCGAGTACTTGTCAGTGACAAGCCAGTTTTTCACGTCCTCGTCGTACTGCTCGAGCAATTCGGGGCGAGCGACATCTCGCAACTCTTCTCCAGAGATGGCAAAATACGCCGAGTCCGTATCCATGTATACATATTCGAAGGTCTACGTACTTGTCGAAAAAGTCGTAGTAAAATTCCAGCATGCGCAGCTTGGCCCTTTGATAGACGGCGATACGGTACTGATAAGCGCGATCGATGCTAACCCCGTGCCTGCCCTTTCTAATCTCGTACGCGTCGTCTCCAATCTCTTCAAGGTCCTCGAGGTATGGGGATCTCATCGCCGCATCTACCTCTTTTTTTGTCTCTGGTAAAGAGGGTGTTGGAGTGTCTGGCCAAGTCCTCAATCATATTACCGTAGAAAAAGTTGCCCTTCAACTTTTCCGTATCTCCAGCGATACGCTTGTCGGGGTCTTTATCAGTTTGTCGTCGCGCATCGGCAATCTCCTAAGGGAACCACGCGAATGGCTTGCCTCGCGAGTACTTGAGGAACTGATAAAAAGCGGGGACTTTCAACCCGTGCTCGAGGTACCCTTTTAGCACGGGTGTGCATAATAGGATCTTTTCGGCTTTCATCAAACCCAAGAGCTTTTTGGTTCCCGAAACACGCTCGTGCCTCGTCTTGGTCAAGTACTCGTGCATGTGTTGAGGTATTTGAGCGTCGGGTATCTCTTTAACCACGAATAGCGCGCCATCTCGCTGAACTTGTCATACAGCTCAGGAGGCACTTCTAGATCGACTTGTGCAAAACCAAAAAGTGAGCCGTCTAAAACGCCCGCTGTTAGCGTCTCGAGACTCGATGTTGGTTAACCCATTTTAATCAGCTTTTCCTTTCCGCAAGGGAAATCTTCCAGCAGGGTACTCGGGTAGAGCATGTTCGCGTCGTATCCGAGAATTGTCTTCACTTATGAGGTTCGTCGTATATGTGAGATCTGATACCCGCCACATCCCTCTCGTGGTACCGGCAAAAGACGATCGCTGGACCACCAATCATCCCCGTTCGCAAGAGGTCGTAGGCCTCATTTCTCGTGCACTCCATAGAGGTTTTTTGAACCTCTTTACAAGCTTTCCACCGGGTTTTTGAGCATTTATCCTTACACTTGCACTTGCAGGGATCGTAGAGCTCTAGCTCGGGGTTCAAGCCTAGAGATTTGTTCAAGACGTATCTCATCGACACGTCCGGAAAGCTAACAGCATCCTTCAGTATGTCAATCTCGTCGACGTAGTACTGCTGCCTCGTCTTGTCGATAGCTTCAATAAAGGGTTCTACGTCGGCTAGGTTGTACTCACGCAGCCAGTCCATCATAGTTATACAGCCTCACTTGCAAAACTCTCCCCGGAATTGCTCGTATCCCTCGGGCGAGAGTGTGTTTTCCCCGCTAAGACTACTATAGAATTCTCCGTGCTTGACGGGGCCTACGTGATTCAGCTTGTCGTAGGCTGTTAACCATTCGTAAGGGAATACGAGCTTTTCGAGCCCACATTCCAGAGACTTGCACCATCCGGCGTAACTCATCCCGGGTGCGAGAAAGTTTTTGATATCAAGGAATGTGAACTTCGGGGTTGTGAGGAACATGTAGTCATTATCCTTTTTAGCCACGTTGATTTTCTCATCGTCTTCGGTAATTTGTTCAACAAAATACCGCTTGATTAGGTTAATATCATACTTTCCGCTATTAAAACCGATCACAGCCACTTGGTTAACCCACTCATCCCAAGATTCCCGCTTAAGATCGGGGAGCATCTCCAAATCCTCAGGCTTTGGTACACACCTCTCAACTTCCGCGACGATGAGGGTCAATCTTTTCTCCAGCTCCTCAACGAACCGCCTAACCAAGACCTTGGGATCATCATGCTCGATGAATATTGGTCTTTCGCTCCGCAACACTCACGGGATATGTTCCGAGATATATGTTAGATCGGCTGTTTGCCTTTGGTGCAAAGGTGATAAAAGAGCTTCAAAATCAAAACAGATGTAATGGGGGTAGGGTCGAAATCTGTTCCCGAAGCACCTCTTGATTTTTGGTGGGTTCTCGCACTCCCAGGTACTGACGATAGTGTAGCCACGTTTTCGGATACAATCTTCTTTAAAAAGGGTGAGCTTAAGATTATTCTTAACTACGTTGGTTCTTCTTGGTTGACAGGGGCATCCGTGCCATTTACAGCCGTGATACTCGAAGACTGTTGTGGTCTGAGGTACGTACCCGTCGATCCTGTAGAAATCGGTCTTGTGGTACCCGCACTTAATCCTTTGTTCTCCACCGTGCCCGCAGAGCGCGTGATGTATATGTCTCCCCGTCTTTTTTGACATTACTTCTAACCATTGACACGCCGCGTAGCTGAAGCCATCCTTTCTCGGACTGGCTCGGTATGCGTTTGACTTTTTTGCCTTTGCACTTAATCGTCGTCTTGACGCCCTTGCATTCGTTCGGCTTGTGACGCATGAGGTGGTTGCTTTTCGTGAATACTTGGGTGCAGGCCTTGCATTCCCATTTCTGTCGCGCTAGTACGTCTAAATCCTTGATGAAGAAACAGTGCCCATCCAGCATACCGAGGTTTATCGTGTCTAAATCTTCCCCGTGCTTATTCTGACTACAGACGAGTCGCCATGGTGCTTTGTAGGAGTTCGTCTTGGGTTCAAAAACTCTGATGTTGATCTCGAATCCTTTAGCGATACCCTCTGGCACGTACATCTTGTCGCTTTAGCCCAAAGTCTTCGTAGTACTCGCGTGCTAGATTGAAAGCGCTGCTTTCTCTCTCCCCGAGATGGCACCGCGAGGCATCTCCAGAAGCACAGGCTGTCGGTTCTTTCATCATCTTTGTCAAAACTGTATATTCACCTTTTACCCCGCAACCAATCCGGCAAAGGTCCGCAGCCGAGTAAAGGCTCCCTCGTAGAGATGAGCTTGACCCGCACGTGCTTAAAGACTATTTTGCTTTCGTATGCTCCGGGAGTCTCGATAGCTCCGTAGTTGACCAGCGAGAGCGTGGCGAATTGCCGTCATTGGTGCCGACACGGCGTCGTATAGTTTGCTGATAGCGTTCCTGAACCAACTCATCTTTATTATAGGTAGAGTTCAAATTCGAATAGCAGTCACACCTTTGAGTATGGGAATTTCCCCTACTCAAATGCGCATGCGTAGGATTTTGTTGATGTCAGCATTATCGCTAAGACTTGGGCTGGAGATTATCGGTTTTCGGATTTTGATGGAAGATTCGTTTGTTTTACCAGTTTGGAGAGGGTGGAGGGAAGGTGGTGAAGGAGTGTTTGTTTTTTTGTTGAAAATGGGGTCTTGGAGGGGGTGTTGGAGGAGCGTTTTTGGTGGCGGTTTGGTGATCGAAAGGTGTCAAAGGAGCGAAATCCTACTCATCATGACCCCTACCTACTACTTGTACTATATAGGTACCTAGCTAACGTGACATCCTCGGAAAGTTTATTTTATCACATATTTATAAGGGAGCGTTGACATATTACGTAATCAATTTTTTGCCTATTTTCTACTCCCCCCTCCCCCATGTAATTAGTCGGGATTATTTGGTTGACCCCCCCCCCTCCCAAAATTACATCATGATCTACGTAACCCTTCCCCCCTTCGTAATCCGTAAAGATTTAGTTTATAAATTAAAACAAACATTGCTTGTCTGAAAACAGATGCAAGTTATAGAGTATGGCGAATACAAACGCCTTTGATAGTTGATATTTTTCACACTCATGATAAAATATGCTCTTAATTTTTTCGATTTGCTTATGTCATCTGCTTATGTCATCAAACCACTTGACCCCTCCCCCTCCCCCATAATCAAGCGTGAACAATTTCGATGACCCCCCACCCCTCCCCCCAACTTGATTACGCAATATGTGAACGCTCTCTAACCGACATATTCAATGGCTTTTATTATCCAGGTAGGTGATTTTGTTGAGAATACGTTGGAAATTGTATGATAAGAGCTGGGTACTCTAGTTGAACACAAATTTTTTTTAATATGCACAACATTTTTTGCTAATTTAAAAACAAAACTAAGAAGGATAGGTTGTAGTGCTAAATTTATGGATAATTCTCGAATCTAAGTCAACATGCTTGACATTTTCTGATCATTTTCAACAAATATAAAGTATTTGAACTCAGCATCAAAATTTATGGAATCCTGCATTTTTTAAGTTTATACACTAAATAAACTCCGCCTGTTAGGAGCAAAACATTCAATGTTTTATGGTAAAATGACTACACAAATCAACTGCAGTGAAAATGGTTCACCATAGTTGAATATTACAGTCAAACTCTTATAAAATTTAAAATATAATATAGCCTTATTGAAGAAAAACTACTTTGTTCATCACTAACATACTGCCGAGCAGTGAGCGGGATTCGATCCGTGGTCCTCTGTTGAGAATGAAATACGGATGTGCTATGATAAATACTCACCTATATATAATGCAGCCTGTTCTAATAATCATATATTTTTCAAAATTTCCTATCATATATAATTTATGGTATAAATCCAAATGTGCAACTCATTTTCTCCAAAAATTTTTTTTTTTTTTTTTTTAAATAATCATAACCGAGACCCGAAAAGTAAAAACTCTATTCCTAACAGTTTTAAAAGGTAAACTTTTGCCATGTTGTTCTTAATTATATATATAAACTGCCACCAAGACAAGAAACCCTTTCTTTTGCAGATTAATATTTACGGTTTTGCAAGATCTTTTTTCGTAAAAAAGACAACATTTTATATCATTTAACGGTATATATAAATAATGGGTTAAGTTAAAGCTGGTTTATAATATACGTGCAGGGTAATAATTCTTAAAATGCTATTTGTACTTGGCCACGATGTGAAAATATGCCGGTGGAGCATAATCAATCACTGGCCTAAAATATAATAATAGGACCTTTTGATGTTAAATCTAGGCCTTAGAAGAATTAATTTGTCAAAAAACCTTACTTGTTTGTTCTTACTTGGTCAAGATTCAGAAGTTTTTTTACAAAACCCCATCGGCCTCATTTAAATTGCTCAAATTCTAAAACCTAGAAAGTATAGCTAATTAAAAGCGATCATGTGACCAGCCTGTTCCAGGGCCTTTTCGCCGCTATCAACTTCATCAACAAGGCAAAATGCCATGGGAACGAGGTTAGTTTCCCCTTACTTTCCCTTACTAGAACGAACATAATCGGGGCCGACCGGCTTTTATATTATTAGTCATCACTTCTGACAAAAAAATAGCCCTGGTGGCAAAGTTGTTATTGTTCTCAAATGAAACGAAATTTCGTCGAAACTAAATTTTGGTATTCGCAAGTTTAATAACTTTTCAACAAACTTAATTTCCGTAAAACGAACAATTTAGGTCATCTCCAGAATTTAAATTCCCGCGAAAATAAATATGAGCCCACCCATCCGTGAAATTTAGTTACTTCAAAGTAAGTATTATGTTGAAATGTACGCCCATTAGTACGGAAGCCCATTAGGGACATGTTATACTTCATATTTAGTTTATACTACGATTTGAGATAGTTCTTACGATCTTAAGATAATTCTACGATCTGCAGTGACTGAATTCGCCGTTGTCGTCCATGCTCTACATTAAAATGCAACAATTATATCAAACATCATATACAGTTGACTCTCTCTATCTCGAACTCGCAAGGGACCAAAAAATTTGTTCGAGATAGAGAAAGTTCGAGATAGAGAAAAATTGACAAAAATTGGATTTTTTCGTAAAAAACGTATTTTTAACCCTCAGTGTATCGGGAGTTGATAGAGGTCAATGAGAGATGTTAAAATGTTAATATTCAATGCACAAGACTTCTTTTAAAATAAATACATAAAATAAATTTACAGCTTCATTTAAAGAAATCGGTTATGTCTTTTTGTTTAAGTGATGCCACTCTGTCTTCATAATACATTTTTTCGAATTTGGAGATAAGCATTTGCATTTCATTGCCTTTTTCGCAACACATATGTTATTTACCTTTTTTTCCATTTGTCCAGCCAACCATCGGAAGCCTTGAAACTTGAACAATCAAAGTTTTTAGCAAAACTGAGTGCCTTTCCTTTTATCAAATTGCCATCGATCGGAATGTTTTGGCTTCTTTGAACAGTAAACCATTTGAAAACAGCCTTGTCTATCTGCTCATAATCACAGCCTTGAACCTTTTTCGAACCAGACGCGGTTTTTTGTTCTTCCAAGCTTTGTAGGATCTTATGTTTTTTTTCATCCAAGTTGAAATTGTATTTTTGGGGATCCCGTATTTTTCTGCTGCCTCCTTGTTTGACATTCCTTTCTCGATTTCCCGAATTATTTGACATTTTTGAATTAAAGAAACGTTATTGAGTTTTCTTTTTAAAGCCGACATCTTCACCTCAAGAAGGTTTCTGGTTCAAAACACTGTAAACAATGTTTTGTGAGTGACTTTAGAATTCGAACGCCAAAATGTTTGTTCGAAAATGGAACATTTTAATTCGATTTTTAGTGTAAATAGGTTCTTAAATCCGGAAAAGTTCGAGATAGAGAGAGAAACAGTCAGACGGGACCGAGATTTTGGTTCGAGATAGAGAGGTATTCGAGATAGAGAGGTTCGAGATAAAGAGAGGAAAATAGCTTAGAGCCTACACAAATGTCCAAGGGACCGAGACTTTGGTTCGAGATAGAGAGATGTTCGAGATAGAGGGTAGTCGAGATAGAGAGAGTCAACTGTAGCGCTACTGATGCTTCATAAACGTTCATAATTGTCTAGTGCTGTCCAGCTGACAGTACGTGGTTTTTTGACACTTTTGTTTTGAAGCTTTATTTTATATAAAGAAATACAAAATTTGCGTTCAGCCTTGAAGTTTTTTATATTTGTATTTTCAGAGTTTCTTATTAAAAAAAGGTGCAATAAGTGTGGATTAAAAATAGAAAATTCGAGTTCATACGGGTGTTAATTTTCACAGGTATTAACTTACTTTAAAAGAGTAAGTTAATACCTGTAATGTTGTGTGAAATTTATTCGCAATTTGCTCCAACAAGCTTCGATACGCTAAAAATGTGATTGAGAGAAAGAGATTTTTCAATGAATTGAAAGGAAAATTGAAAGGATTCCGCCTCCCCCCCTCAGTAACTTTTCATAGGATTGTTCAAATTGAATCAAACTTGGCACACTTATATTACGTCATAAAATGAAAGTGGCGGCAATAAATTTTTGCTTGCGTCAGCACATTTTCTGTGACGTTATCAGAAGCGTGAAAATTGATAAATATGCCACTATGTGCTTATAATTTAATTACTTTTGTTCTAGAGCGAATTTTTACATTCTGTTTGAAGTTTCTGAAAGCTAAATAAAAAGTTATTTAACATATCTTCCGGTTTTTACATGGATCGAATAAGAAATAGCAAAAATTTGCCCGAAAATCCGTTTTTTTTATTTTCGGGTAAAATCCGAAAAAATCGGGAAATCCGGTTAGTCACATGTCCATATTTTTCCATATGATTCTTCTTGATGAAACAAAGTTGTGTTGCAAGTTTCAAGTTCTAAGGATAATTCTAACAGGAGTTATTATATTTTCCCCATTATAAGGATTTCAATTCGATAAAAAACGTTTTTGTTCAGTTAAGATCGCCAGATTTAGCAATTTTTCAATATCACAAGTTTAAACCCCTATTGTAGAGCCCTTATGGACGTTTGAGACTAAAATAAATGGTGCATGCGTCATCCTAAGATTGAAAATTTAAAACTTCCCATAGATATCAATTTTTTAACGATTTTTGAAATTTTAGCCCGGCTTCAGTTTTTGTCACATGTCTTTTAGTAACATACGTATGTATCTTTTAGGAAGCTTGAAGAACACAAAAATACCCCATTGAAGTTGATTTTCTACGGAATCCAATATTTAATAACTAAATTGTTGAAAGTTAGTGATTTTTACCGTTGGGAAACTTGATATTTCCTAATACCAAGCTTAGAAATAAAAAAATGGATTTTCCTGAAAGAAGAACGTAACATTCGTTACGCTGTTTTAAGCCATACCAAAAATTTCAGTATAAAACGAAATTCACCATGTTTTTAGGTCTGGCACGATTTCCCATTCCCTAAAAAATCAGCTTCATAACTTGTTTAAAACTGACCCGTTAACACCCGTTACAGTAACATTCGTTATCCATTTTTCGAACGTCCGAATTCGGACGCGTTTTATTTGAAGTTCGAATGTTTTTATTCGATTGAATGTTTTATCTTTGCCACTTGTCAGTGTCAGCAAACATTTTCTGGTAGCTTGGACAAAAGAATCGACAGAAAAAAGTAAGTAACAACCAGTTTAGTAGCATCCTACTATTATAAATACGTTTTGAAAAAACATGAAATGACTATTTTGTATTTTCTTCATTCGTTTGTTTTGTTTTATAAGTTTGAAATTTTAGCCAATAACTTCACTCCGAGGTTTTTACCAGCTCTGTCGATTTTTTCTTGCACAGTTTAGGTTTTTTACACATAAGTTGGGTCAAACTAACTTTTCAGATTGATTTCACAGTTTTAACAAGATATCGATTTTTTTTGAAATTCGTCAACCAGCTAGCAGGCCGAATGTCGCACTTTCTCTAGAAGGGCTCATTTGCGTGCTCTTTATATCTAGAATATCGCTCAAAAACCCACCTCAATTACTTCCTGCACCAATCCAAGTCTATTAAAGTTCTTTCGACGAGATAACTGAAGTCCCTTGCCGTTATGCAGTCAGTTGGGGTTGAACTCGTACAAGTCCCCGCTAAAAAGGTCCGCCAGAGAACCCCCTCCAGGAAAAAAGTTATCCACTGAATTTACTCTCCTAGTATACCTCGGAGATCCCCCTAACCAAGCATAACCGCCCGCTTCCCCCATACATCCCCCCCGACCCCCGTCTGCGCATGCGCAAAAAAATGACATCATCTGACAAACATCCGCGCATGCGCAAAACCTTCAACAGAGTGTGATGTCATCATGCGCAAGGTGTCAATTTCTGTCCATTTAAAAAAATTTATTGAGAAAAAAATATATATAATAAAAAGACAAAATGGTTTTTTTAGAAATGCAATCAGCGCAATATACAATGCTGTATCAGCACCAGTAGCACCCACTACCAATGCTCTTACCGTTCGATTGCAGAGTGTGCCGAATACCGTTAGCGATTATTACGACAAAATAAAGGACGAAATAAAAAAATTGAAATTGAAGTTGAAGCACAGGAGGACTATCATATCGAAGACAACCAAGAAAACTAAACTGGAGTTGAAGACATCAAGCATCTATTTCCAAAGAAAAAGACCGCAAACACCGAAGAAGGTCTCGACGATATCCAACACATATTTTATGAGCATGACATGAATATGTTGGAGGATGGAACGAGAGTCAAAAGAATCAACAAGAATTTGAACGGTCAACTTACAGAGCCAATTATGGGAAAAATTACACCATACATTAACATGAGAACCAATGTAGTTTATAGTTTTGAATGCGTGGTACACAAAGGAGGTGGCGAAACGGCAACCCATTATAATACCAAGGGCTCGAAGTCGCTGTTAGCCATCAAGGAGATCGAAGATTTTGTTGACGGATGCGAGACGCAGCGGCTAGACTTGAGGACTATGAGTTTTGGGGCAATGCCTACCTTCCACCAGAAGAAACCATTCACACACCAGGCTCCTACGGCGAAAGGGTTGTGTTTATTCACGCTCAGGTTAAAATAATTTCAATGAATGGCCCCTAGGATGCGGCTCTTTACCAGATTGGTTAAGAAAAATCGATGAATTTACGCAATCGATGGAGAAGATGAATGGACCGACAACTTATGCATGTGGAGATGTCTCGCACTACACTACCTAGGTTACAAAAAACGACTTGCAAAAGATGCACTGAAACTAGCCAGGGAGTACTATGGAAATAACAGCAGTGAGCATATGATAAGAATTGATGGAAAAGAACAGTGGAAGATCGAGGGATATAAGCGAACAACTAAAACAATTTATCAATATCATGGCTGTAAATGGCACGGTTGCGCCTGCTTAAAAGACAGAACAAATACCGACGAAGGTCGTTACATAGCTACAAAGTGGAACGGATGCATCAACAAGGAGCTTGGGTATAATGTTTATCTGTATGGTGATGTGAGAACCACCACAAACCCACCACAAAAAATTTACCCCATATCCCCACTACATTGTGTTTGATTTTGAGGCTGCTTTGGAAGTTGTGAACGAACAGTGCACGAAGGACCTAACTTATATATCAAAGCAAAAGGCGGTCAGTGTTGCGGTTCATGATAGTTTTAATGGTAAACCAACGTTTATCGAGCACGAAGATCCAAATATCTTGATCGTTCAATTTTTCAACAATCTTGAACGCAGGAAGCAATTGATTGTAGCAGAAGTGGAAAAAATATATCCAAAGCCTGATGATTTTGACATGTTGCTCAATGAAGTTCAAAAAGCATGGGGCGAATGGTTAAATCTGGTGCCCGTATTTGGCTTTAATTCTGGAAAATATGATCTTAACCTGATCAAAAACACTTTGTGGAGAAAATCACCGATGAGCAAGTGAGCGATAATATTTTTCTTGCACGAAAGGCTAATACCTTAAGAGAACAAATTTTGGCGGAAAGAAATTTTGGCGGATTTGGCGGATTTGGCGGATCGAGCGAAAATCCGCCAAAGTTAATTCCCGCCATAATTCTTTTTTTTAAGGATCCGCCAAAATTAATTCCCGCCAAATTTAATTTTTTTTCTTAATCCGTCAAAATCGATTTCCGCCTAAATAAACTGCAGCCAAATTTATGTCGCTTTTATTTGTTTTTAATTAGTATTTTCAATCACCAAAATCTCCTATTTGTGATCGCAGTGACAAAACCACTCCTTCTAAGCTAGAAAAGAATAAAAAACAGAAAAACCACAACTTTTCAATTTTTTTCTTTCTTTGCGTTCATCAATTTGTTCAGCATTGTCTTTTCTTTTACTTCCCCTAGGTATAAAGAATGTTCTTATATCGTTCATCCCAGATTCTTTCTTTCTTTGACGAACTGGGGTTTGTTTGGCGGTACTGTTCACTTCCAATTCCATTTGGCGCTCTGGATCGCATTCTAGAAATGAACCTAACACCATTTCTTCCTTTGTTTCTATATACAGCTCTGCTACGAGCTGTTTATGTCTCTCCAATACTAAGAGATTGTTTACAGTCCCCGGGATTTGGGCTTTTATTTTGCAAGGTATTTCCACGCCACCTTGAACTAGCGGAAACTTTCTGTAATGAGTTGCTGTGAGCTGAGCAGAAACAGTTGCTCCTTGGTCGATGAAAAATTTGGTAACTCTCTATATTTCCTTCGGTAAATGACCTACCATTGAAGAGCACAAAATTCCTTCATCCCTTGTAATGAATTTAGATCAACCACCACTCAAATCCATAACTGTATCTCATCATACTTTAGCCAAGAAAGGAGCCAAGTGTGTAGCAATCGCTGGAAGTCCGGGTAAGCGATCCATAACGGGTACTTTCATAATAACACTCGATGGAAAGATGCTTCCATTTCAACTAATTAATGGGGGGGGGAAACGAAACAAAGTTGCCCAGGTTTAAATTTCCTGAAAGTTTTTCGTTGAGTGCGAACCCCAAACACTTCAGCAATACGGAAGTGTCTACCAAAATAATTCACAAAATTATTCTTCCGTACGTCACCAAAGAAAGAAATGCCACAAACAACCCAAATCAACCAGCACTTCTCATCCTTGATGTCTTCAAAGGCCAAATAACGAAAGATGTGACCGTTTTGCTACTCCGAAATAAAATTTTCTTTGTTAAAGTCCCCCCTAACATGACCCAGGTTTTTCAATCTTTTGACCTGACGGTTAATGGGCATTGCAAGTCATTTTTGAAAAAAAGTTTGCAGAATGGCTATCTAGGCAATTTAACAATCAATTGTCTCTCGGGAAGAAGGTGGAAGAAATCGAGATGAAGTTTCCTCTGACAACTATAAAACCAATTCATGCCCCCTGGATTATGGATTTCAAGGTATCAAAATCATTCGAAATGGCTAGAAAGCTTCAGGAATACTAGGAGCTGTCCAAAGTGATTCGGTTTGGATTAGCTCCGATCGATCCCTTCCAAGATTTATCCCCATTACCTCCAACCCCAACAGAAGAGATGAGCGAATTAGAAATGCCAGAATCTGAAGAATTGGAAGATTTTGTTACCGTCATTCTTCTAATTTAATCCGTCCTCTAATTAGTACGAATTAATTATTTTGGCAAAATGAAATAATTTATTTAACTCTAATTATTAGTACGAGTCCATAATTACTAATTTCAGATTTTCCTCTAATTTAGTACGATAAAGGTCAAATTTTCTTCTAATTATAGTACGAATAGTAAAAAACACGTAATTTTTTTTGTTTCAAACTTTCTTTTTTAAAAAAACATGAAAAATTTTAATCTAATTTACAAAGTAAATGGATCGTCTTCAGTATCGTCACTGTCTAGGATGGTTTTAGCTTTTTCCATGCATTTTGAATAAAATTCGCCACTTCGGACTTTCGAAGGATCTGTGGTAGT
Source organism: Hydractinia symbiolongicarpus (assembly GCF_029227915.1). Taxonomy (NCBI): domain Eukaryota; kingdom Metazoa; phylum Cnidaria; class Hydrozoa; order Anthoathecata; family Hydractiniidae; genus Hydractinia; species Hydractinia symbiolongicarpus. The sequence continues at coordinate 15,171,444 of NC_079878.1, forward strand.
TATTCCGCATACATCAAAGGATTTCATTATCATATCCTTGTCATCTGAAATAATTTGGAATGCCTTTTCAACCCAATCCACCATGTCCTGTCTGGTTGGCGGAGGTAGCTTATAATCGCTAGGTCTAGGTGTGGGCATCTTCTCGACTGCTTTGTTGACATGCTCGACCCAACATTTTCGTAGAATTGCTTTAAATGGTTTGTTAATACATACATCCATTGGCTGACACTTTGAAGTACAACCGGCTGGGATCATTAAGGCATCTGATTTGTTTTCGTTCAGCTTACTCGCCACAGTGTCTGTCTTGTGAGCAGAAAAGCATCATAGGTTAACAGGGAGTTTTCCAATCCGAGCTCTTTGTTGATTTTCTTCACATATTTGAACCATATCTCATCCAGCCAAACAATCATGAGATCTTCATCCATCCATGCTTTCTCTTGAGTTTTTACGACAAACCCTTCAGGAACACGCAATTTTCCGATAGTTCTTTCAGTCTTCCCTTTAAAAATCAGCATCGGCGGTAGCAAAGTACCGTCAGCAGCAGCTGAAAGAACGATGGTGATATGTTTCTTGTCATTCCCTGACGAACAACACATTCTCTGCTACCGATCTTACAGATGCTCTTTGTTGGGACCATATCGAAAAAAGCTGGAGTTTCATCCATATTTCCCACCAATGATCTGGGATATTTCCCAATTCTCATGAAACGACCGGCATCTGCAGAAAACTTCGAAATCGATTCTTCCAATTGACGTGGAAGCTTTTGGCTCACTGATGTCCTGCTGTGCAGTGACAAACGATGTCGTTGAAAGAACTTCGCGACCCAGCCTCGGCTAGCATTAAAATCAGGATTGTGAGGTTGGACGACACCTTTTGCTTTCTCTTGTAACGCAAGAACAGACACTGGGACATGCAAATCTCTAAGTTCAAGAATCCATCGAATCAAATCATTCTCGACTTCCAACGGATATGTTATTGGTCGACCAGCTCCTGAACGATTCCCTTTATCACTCAGCTTTACTGCTCTGCCTGGAGTTTTCACGATGTTTCGAAGAGTTGACTCGTGCACATGGAAAGCTTTGGCTGATTCGGTATAACTTTTCGTGAGTGCGTAGTGTTCTCGCATTTCGATTTTCGTTTTTTCAGTGAATCTCTTACGTGTTGTGTGTTCGTTTCCACCGACGATATTGGCTCGTTGGTGTAGATAGAAATTACATATGATCGATTCGAAATGCTGAGATTGTTGCTTTAGATTGTTGAAGTCGTGATTTTTTTCTATCATTCGCTCGATCTGTTCACCTGTGTACGGTTTGGGTGGCCTACCAACAGGCTTCTTACTTGGAGGAGGCGCTATTTTTCCTGAAAATAATAATAGAATGAATCCTTGAGCAAATAATAACTTAAACTCAAATGTATAGTATTTGAGAAAAACAATCACCCCTATGAGTTATTCTGTCACTTTCATTTCAAAGTTGAAATCATAATTTGAGTCACATTAAACTAAAGTTTTACTTACTGCCTAAATAAACCACGTCGTCATCTTTTGCAGTTCCAGGAGCAAAATAAGAGGATATTGTTGATTGACGCTTTCGTTGGGTTTTAACGTTGCTTTGAAAATAGCCAAACAGTTTGGTTTGGGTTGACATGATGATACCACGTGCGACAGACTAACAGCACTGACAAAAGAAAAGAGTGCTCCAAATCGATTGTTTTGAATTTGTAAAATCATTTGGGTTTTCCTCTATGAAAAGAAACACTCGATTTGCAATGCAATGAGCTCGCAATATCATTTGGATTTTCCTCCGAACAAAAACATTGGATTCGAAATGCAAAGACGTCAGTATTTGCCTGATGCTAGCTTCTACCTCGACGTACTCAGAAAAGTTGTAGAAAAATGACCGACGATATTACTCCATTACTACTTCTTGATTTAGAGATACCAATACCATTGGAAAAAGAATTTACTGTTCCTTGTTGCATCAGAGGTTATCAAATTTACAGATGGAAGCAATGGAAAGCTAAAATAGGATCAATTTTAACGAGCGAACCAGAAGTGAGACCAGGTGCTTTGGTTGAAGATAAATATTCCATTGCTGTATTAGATAATGGACAAACAATTGGACATGTGCCTAAATTTCTCTCGCAACTGATATTCTTTTTTCTTAAATACGAAGGCACGTTATCAATAAAGGTAACAGGAGAGCGAAGATTCTCATTCGATCTTCCACAAGGAGGTATGGAGATACCAGCTGATTTTGTCTTCAAAACAGTCGATGCAAAACTTCACAATCAAATGAGAGAGAAAGTTCTCAAGGAACTGGAAAACTTTGAAGGGAGAAGAAAAGTTGGTATAAATAAGAGTTCAAAAAAGAAAGAAAAAAGAAAAGAAAAAGTACCAAAAAGTGTGTTTTCAATTTTTCAACCCCTAATTTAATACGATTTGATTCCTATTTTACTCTAATTATTAGTACGACAATCAACTTCAATTTCCAAGGTATTTTATTTCCTCTTAAAATAATTATTTTTACCGGAGGATTAAATTAGAAGAATGACGGTAATGGGCAATTAGATTACGACGAGGATAATGAGTCTGAGTGGGAGGATGCTAACGACGATGAAAACTTCAACCCAAACGCATTTGACTTTATAATTGATGACGAACATAATTTGTAAAATAACTTTGGATTACGTTTAGAAAAGATAGGTCAATGGAATATTTTGCATTCCAATTTTTTTAACAAACTCCATCGTATGACAAAACATTAGTCACTTAGGCCAGCCGCCAAAATTAATTCCCGCCAAATTTTATTTTTTTCTGCATCCGCCAAAATTAATTTCATCAAATTACGTTAAAATTGGCGGATTGTGTCGTCCGCCAAATTTCTTCCCGCCAAAATTTGTTCCCTTAAGGTAATTATATGTTTTTGACAACATCAAGGTTTAAATTTCTTGATATTAAAAATTTTCTTGCACCAGACTTGAGTTGTGATAGGTGGTGTAAATCACCTGATTGCAGACTGCAGAAATTAGTATTTCTTTACGAATGGTTAACGAGCTATGATAAGCTAAGCCACGCAGGACCTGTGAAGCGCTGTGATTTTTACAGCAGTCCTAGAAAGAAATCCATCTCACGCGCCGAATATCAAAATTTTAGAAAAGAGTTTTATAAACGTGGCTGCGTGACGATGATAGATTGGCTACGCGAGTACAATCTTGCCGACGTTGAGCCCTTTATGGAACAGTTGACAAAACAAGGGGGCAATACCACGTTGATGAAATTGATATTTTAAAGTTGCGGTGAGTATCCCTGGAGTTTCGATGCGACACGTGTTAAACAAGGCATTAGAGAAGAACCCTGAATGTGAATTGTATGTACCTGGGGAGTCGTGTATACACACATGTGAAAAAAAGTGCAAGGGCAAGGCATGCAAACAATGTAAAACGATAAAAAATGAATGCGTAAAATGATGCAAAAATCAAGGTATGGTAGGTGGTCCAGCGACTGTATTTTGTAGATACCACAAACATGGAAGGACTCGAATCAGATCACATATTTACGGTAAAGAAGCTAAAATGATGAAGACCTTACTAGGTTACGACGCCAATATGCTGTACCCTTCTACCCTGGTATATGACTTTCCATGTGGTAAAGAAAAATTGATCAAATACAAGAATCGAAAAAATCAGCAAAATATTGATTCATTGACAAGACGGGTTCAAAATGGCTCACTATTTGGGTTTGCGCTGGAGATTGAGGTGCCTGAGAATCTGCGTGAAAAATTTGGCGAAATGGCACCACTATATGTTGTCGACAAGGTACCTTCTGCCCAAGTACCGGAGCATATGAAAAAGTACCAGACAGCGACAGGTCGCAAGGTGAACAAAGATAGAAGGAAGCTTTTAGGGGTATTGAAAGCTGAAAAAATATTACTTTTTACACCTCTGTTAAAATGGTACCTCGAACATGGTTTGAAAGTGACCGATTTTTAAAATATAAGCGCGGTAAACCTTTTGCTTGGTTTCCTACCGAAGTGGCCGAAGCAGGGAGGCAAGCAGATCAAGATCCTGATAAATAGATGGCTGGTGATTGAGGATTTAGCAAGGCATGCGAACACAATTTTTTCAATGGATGAAAAAAGGTAGACGAAGCTTTAAGATCGTCATTTTTTGAAGATTTATAGGAAATTGGCGATGCGTACGAAATAAGGCAAGGCAAAAGAAAAGTGAGTATAACACGCCCTTATCAATGTGGTATAGCAGTCTATCAATTGGCAAAATTGCGCATGTTGGAATTCTATTATGATTTTCTTGACAAATACATAGATGGACGCGACTTTGAATACATGTACATGGATACGGACAGTGCATACTTTGCGATTTCTGGTGAAAATCTGCGTGATGTCGTTCGACCTGAGTTAATTGAAAAGTACGACGAAGATGTAAAAAACTGGACCGTGACTGATAAATACTCGGAGCGAACGCTAGGACTTTTTAAGCCTGAATTTATTAGTACGAAAATGATTGCGTTGACTGCAAAATGTTACTTCTGCAGTGGAAAAAATGGTACAAGTATAGCTGTAAAGGGTGTCAAAAGTACAAAAGGATCTTAATTGGAGCCGCTATATGAATGCATTGCAAAATGGTCTTGATAAGGCGCGAAATACTGGCTTTAGAATACATAGGCAAGGGATTCTAACATACGAGCAGCAGAAGTTAGGTTTATCCGTATACTATGACAAGCGCACAGTTTTAGGTGATGGTATACATACCTATCCGCTTTGTGTTTTAAATTTTCTCACAACCTCGAGTCACTCCTCATCAGTATAAAGTGGTAAAAACAAGATGAAACCTCATTTGCCTCATCTATTTATAAATGTTTTTGAATAACCAAGTGATTTTCTGCATGATGCGCGAATGAGCTAGCCGGTGATGCGTGGATTTTCACACGAGTAATACTCAAGGTGATACTGCAAAAGTATATACGGAGTTTGAAGCAGGCTTAGTCCTGGCTGAAGGCTATGGATGGGCAGGCGAGACCATGCCTTACCTGGAGGTGGCCGTCTCGTCCAGCTTTCTATCACACACTGTGCCAAATCGGGAAAATTGTGCCTAATGCAGGTTAAAAAAAAATGTCAGTGCAAGGAACGGCCTCTGAAACTGCTCTCTTAAAAGAGTAAGAAATGCACAACATCTCAACATTCTTTACCACTAGACAATTTCCGGGTCAAAGGGAATGGACAACTGACGAAATGGTGCATCAGATGCCTGGATATCGACAAGGCGTTAAGTGAACGTAGCAAATGCCCACACAAAAAACAAAGAAAGCATTGCTCCATATGCTATCGCCCAAGCTATCTATATAACCTTATTCTTGCCAGAATACATATGGCCCTAAATTATGATGCGGAGATAGCTTCCCAGGAATATCTAGGATGTGTTATTGTTACATTTATGAAGTTTAGGGGCGGAATAAACTAGGGAAACCGAAGTATAGGGAGAACGGGGTATATCCTAGTGAGGAGGAACAGATTGCAAGGCTGCACTATACCAACATGAAGCCCATGTGGGTTGAGGGTAATCAAACGAAAGGTAATCGATATATCTCTGAGTAGTGGAAAAGATTGTAGTATAGCGCGGTTGAACAAATAAACTTCCAATAAATGGAATTTTGTTTATTTTTTGCGATAATTTTACCGTATATGACAGTACTACTATTTTTTTTTAGGGTTTCAATATATAATAAATAAAATGACCGAGCTTGCAAATGCATTTGATGTTGTTGATACCCCCGCAGAAGCGACGACAAATAAGGAAAAACCTATCGATAAACGTCAAGTTTTGAAAGATGCAATCAGAGAGGGTAAGGCACATCTATTACCGAAGAAATGTACTGAAAGTTTTATTGACAAAGCATCAGATGATGCGATCGACAACGAGAAATTCAAGAGAAAGGAAAAAAAACAGGCCAGGCCTTATCTGCGCATGTAGTAAACTTGTATTTAACTGCTGTGATAACGATATTGATAACAATGACAGACTTCGGTATTCTATTTCATGTTACATTCGGTACATTTCTAGCGCCGTTACCGGTGTTGGCACACACTGTGAAACATGTTGAAGTTTTTTCCGCACCAAAAAAATCTAAAAATCTAGAAGAAAAGGATGGGGATTAATATGTCAAAAATAATTGTCGGATTACGCGAAAAGTATGATAAAAACTTTCACTTTAACTTTAGACATTCAACGAAACGCTCGGTCATGTTGTCGAAAAATTTAAATCACTCCGCCCGCGGATAGGTTTCCAGCTCATGCTTGTGAGTTGGAGTTAGATGAAAAGGGTTCTAAATATCTATAAAGGAAAAGGGTGTGAATACATCGAGAAAAAATGTGAGTTGTGTGATTGACATTTTGTAGGGGTCGACCTCCTATAAAATAAATGAGTGAGAACAAGCAAGAACCAAAACAAGTTATTACGAAGAAAAATGAAGGTCGTGTTGCTGCGGGTAAGAAACTTGCTGAATGGAACCGCCAGAACAAGGAGAATTTGCATAAGAACAAGGATCAAGTAGAGAGTAGTACTTCGTCAAGTAGTTCAATAAGTACTGGGTCTTCTTCTACCGAAGTTTTAGAAGGAACGGCAGCGGTTGGTATTATTGTGATAATGGGAGGCGTCTATTATAAATTCTTTAAACAACACGGAATACAGCAGCAGCCTGAAAAATCATCAGAGCAACCGCTTCCTGTTGAAAAAAAGTTCAACCTTAAAAATTGACATTTTTATAATGCATTAACCATATAATAAAATGACAAACGTTACGCCTTATGAGAAAAGAGTAATTGATATGTTATACGAGACAGTAGTAGATCTCGGTTTCACCTTTGGATATGCCCTTGCGGGTAAGAAATTTCTAGGAATTACACGACCCTCTGCCAGTATGAGGCAATACTATATTGTGACGATCGAAAATAAACCAAAATTATCCGATTTTTACACACCCTCAAAAAATCAACAGGACGGTAAACTAACCTTTATTGTTGGCTCCTTGGCCCTCTTAGGTTTTGCGGCTTACAAATATTTATAAAAAACAATGTCAAAACATATCGTTACAGAAAAAGATGCAAAAAACTAAGCAGTATTTATTACAACCCCGAACATCTTTGGGTTGGTAGAAAAGCCATCAAATTACTCTCCTCAGAGAGTGGACTATCCAAAAAGAAAGTCATACACTGGTTATCCAGGCAACTACTTTTTCTTCGGCATATTCGAGGACCAAAAAAGATTGATTACCCTTATTTTACAATTACAAAACCGAATGAAATGCACCAGTTTGATCTCTTGTACATGCCCCATGACAAGCTGTATGGCAACACATACAAGTATATCCTGACAGTCATCGATGTAGCTTCAAGATGTGAAGTGGCGAGGCCTCTACGCACAAAAACAGTCAGCGAGGTTGCGGACATGATTAAAGACATATATAAAGCAGGTCCCTTACACTACCTTACAATTTTTCAATGCGATAATGGTTCAGAATGCAAATCGGATGTCACGAAAGTTTTGGAATCAAAAAGGGTGGAAATTAAACGAGCTACAACCAAATATCATCACACCTTTACAGAGTTCGTGAGTCCTACAACAAAGTGCTTGCAGAAAGACTATTTAAGCCTCAAGATGCAGAAGAGTTGGTAACTGGGGAGAATAGTAGTACATGGGTGAAACCTGTACGCCACCGTGAAGAATTTAAATAATAACAAGACTGCAATGATTGCAATGAAGGCTCCGAAGGCTATGAAGTTGGATGATGTACCACTTACAAAAAATCAAGAATATGCGGAGGAAAAAACTTTGCGTGAAGATGGGTTGTACCTCTCTCTGTTACACCCTGGAGAAGAACATGGTTATCAGAAAAGACGCGCAACGGATGCTTTTTGGAGTAAGGAAACATATAGGCTGGTTCGCATTGTAGCAGAACCAAATAGTCGGGTGTTGTATTATTTGAAAGACGGGCCTGATCGAAGTTTTGTCGCAGAGGTATTAATGCTAGTACCAGAGGATGTCGAAATACCTCCAGAATATGTAAAAGAATGGTAGATTTTTTAAATTTTTTTGTGCCTTTGATAAGCCATAAAAAATATTTAAGTCCTTATTGATCATCTTCATCCCAATCATCATCTGGATCATCTTCAACTGGATCTCGCAAATAACCATAAGGATGTAAGGTATAGAACGGATATCCATAGACGATTCCTTTAATAACATTTCGCTCGCTATCAAGGTCGATGTCAACCAACTGTCTATCTGCTATAGGAAAGTCTAGGATGTCGCCTATTTTTTCCAAGTCCGCCAGATCTGATAGCCATGCCTCTTTATTTTTGATTACATCGTAACATATAACACCGTATTTGTTAACATCCACATCAATAATATGCAGTCCTAGGCGTTGTATATCATATTCTAACACTATGTCGATCTCAAGCCTTGCGAATGTTGCCCATGTTTTTTTGCCTGATGCTACTCTATAAAAAAGCTCTTCATCTTCATCAATTGGGTCCATGTATTCAAATCCTTCATAGTATATTCCATTTCGAAACTTAAAATTTTCCAAGCATTGCGAGCAATAACCAGTAACTGATGCTGTTTTGATGCAACATTGTAGTACAGGTACAGAGATATTGTAGATATTGTTAAATTGTAATTGTTGTACGTATGCTTCCATATTTTGTTTTGTTAATTTTTTGGAATCCAAAATTTCTTATCTTGGACAAATACAAGAAAAAAAATAATTTCAGCGTTGCTGTCATTCTGTAAGAAACTCCACTGCCTAATATAGCGATAAATTTTATTAATGATGTGAAATATGGAGAAGTCGGGCGCTACAGGGTTATATTGTATAAAGGTGCAGCCCCAGGCTTGCTCGATATGTTTTTGTCTTTTTACCTTGCAGTCAGTAAATCTATCAACATGTCCAAACTCATCACATTCGACAGCTAATCTGTACTTTGGGAAGTACGTGTCGATCCTATATCCATCGACATGGTGCTGCACCACCATATCTTTACCATCAAAAGCGGCGCGGATGTTGTTAAGGGTGCCTTCCTCCTTCGACAAAAGCTTTATGTTTTGAATTTTTATGCCGCAATGCTCTGCAATTTTAATAGCATCCAAACCTTTGCATCTCATCATGATTTCCCTAACATCTTCAGCTGAAATCAAGACGTCGTGCCCATTCTGTCCGCCTCCGTACATGCCAGACCGGGAAGAAGCTGATCGGTAAAATTCATATCTGATTCGTCCTTCAATATTTTTGCATGTTGCTCATATTTCACGAATTCCAAAACATTCACCAACATGGCTTCGTTTAAACCATGGAACCTGACAATCGTCATATATAATTTCTACGTGTGGGGCAAGCACCATAACAAGCTTTTCGGAAAACATATTTTTGTTATATCCTCAGGTAGAAACAGATTTTTTGTATGGACGATACATTTATACAAAACTTAGCGGCTTCTCCACGATGCATCTGAAACGTATATTAGAATCAATAAGATCAGTGTAGGGATCCATGCACTGGTATAGTGTCATCACATAGGTACCGTCTTGTGATTCTTTTGGAAAATAAACGACAATTTTTTCCTCGACTGAATCAAAAGTCACAACGTATCGCTTGACGTAAGGTGTGTGATGAAAAACCTTGCCTTGCTGTGGCTTCAAATGAGTAAGGGAAAACTCACCGCTGGCTATTGATGACCAGCTATTCGTATCTATCAATATATTCAAGATAGAAATGTTGGAAATTTTCAACCCAATCCCTTACATAGGGCAAGAGAGGTGGATATACATTTGGGCGAGACGTTGTCTAATAAAAAATTTGATATTTGTCATGGATCTAAAATAACTGGGCGGTACGATAATTTTTTCTTGTATTCCGGTTCAAATATCATATTGATTCTATTAATACATATCACATCGTTTTGTGGACCAAATCGACTTATAAAACATCAATCACTCGGGAATTTTAAATGTCGCCTATCCGCATCTAGGCGTTGAATGGTGCCTAGGAACCCGTTCACCTCCAAACAAGTGCTTGGCTCCGAGGATAGGCAGGTGGTCCACGGTAGGCAGCCTACGAACTCCTAATTCGCGATGCCTATATTCATCCAATTCTTCTCGGTGTGCCGCAGCGTTTCTCGGTGTCCTGCAGAGTAAGGCAATAACCAATAATAGTACAATGTTGTTGAGCATTTATTTAATGAATATCTAAATTTAATGCCCGTATGCGTCTGTCTGTCTGTCTGTCTGTCTGTCTGTCTGTCTGTCTGTCTGTCTGTCTGTCTGTCTGTCTGTCTGTCTGTCTGTCTGTCTGTCTGTCTGTCTGTCTGTCTGTCTGTCTGTCTGTCTGTCTGTCTGTCTGTCTGTCTGTCTGTCTGTCTGTCTGTCTGTCTGTCTGTCTGTCTGTCTGTCTGTCTGTCTGTCTGTCTGTCTGTCTGTCTGTCTGTCTGTCTGTCTGTCTGTCTGTCTGTCTGTCTGTCTGTCTGTCTGTCTGTCTGTCTGTCTGTCTGTCTGTCTGTCTGTCTGTCTGTCTGTCTGTCTGTCTGTCTGTCTGTCTGTCTGTCTGTCTGTCTGTCTGTCTGTCTGTCTGTCTGTCTGTCTGTCTGTCTGTCTGTCTGTCTGTCTGTCTGTCAGTCTGTCTGTCTGTCTGTCTGTCTGTCTGTCTGTCTGTCTGTCTGTCTGTCTGTCTGTCTGTCTGTCTGTCTGTCTGTCTGTCTGTCTGTCCGTCTGTCACGCAAAATTCCGAACATAATCGAGGTGGTCGGGTTTCTCTTCAACTGCTCTCGTGCACATGTCCTGAGTCACGAGATGCTCCGGAACATGCTCGATTAACCAAGGATCCTCTTCAACCACCCAATTAAACATTTTCTTCGTCTTGAATCGGTTCGGAACATTTTGAAACCAACTCATTTTATTTATTAAAATTTTATTGAGCAAGATACTTTGACATGGACAGAAATTGAGACAGGGATTTTCGCATGCGCGGATGGGGGGAAGCGGGCGGTTTTGCTTGGTTAGGGGGGATCTCCGAGGTATACTAGGAGAGTGAATTCACTGGATAACTTTTTTCCTGGAGGGGATTCTCAGGCGGACCTTTTAAGCGGGGACTTGTACGAGTTTAACCCCCAACTGAACAGCACATTTTTCTGAAACACAAAAAATGAAACACCTGTGATACCTTATAACTATCCCATGAATTCCAGCTAACCAATGTATAATTTCTTCATACGAGTATCCATTGTAGAAGTAATCCACAATCAACGCATCCCCTGTAGTAACAATAATAAAATAAAATGATTAATATATGACGAATTAAGTCATATATATATCGCTAATTCACCTCATCGTCATGGTACTTACTGTCTTCATGTCTTTTAGCACTAATGACGAGACTTCTTCCATTTGTAAAAAGCAAACCTCCTTTTCGTCAAAGGGATTTCTAAATCGAAACCTATTAAACCTAAACAAGTTTTAGCTGCAAAGCATTGGTAGATTCATTCCCTTTCAGGTTTTTTTAACGGTATTGGGAAATATAATGTAGCACTCACTACGACAAGCTCTACACCTCTGATTACAATTATTCTTCCCATTGTAACTTCCGAGAGGACGTCTAAAGGTTTATTCATTGTAGTGAAGGCTCTCAGGTTTGTCTTTTTCAAAGGTCATTTTTAAAACCTTATGAACTTTCTCTTGATATTTATACAGAATTGATAAGGTCAATGTAGGCAATGTATCTATTAAAATTAATAGTTGTCATTCTAACATTTTAAAGCAAAACAGATTAGCTTTATACATATCCTTGTTCTTCTCATTGCTTAAATTTAGTTTAATCAAAATCGAATCAAACGTAACATATTTTCCAAAAGTAGGTTAAAATTTTTATGCAAGAATGTTCCTTACTTAACTAATAATCCCAACTATGCCCATAATTTTAATGTTTGTAACACGATGTGTGGAACGTATTATTAACACGAGGGTTTTCAATGATTTCTATGAAGGCATTTTGTCCATGGTTCCATTTCATTATATTTTTGAATTTTTTATTATATTTATGAAAAAAGAAGATTTTGATTTGGTTATTTTTTAATGACCTCCAATCTGCAGAAAACTTTATTTTGGTGCTAAATATGAAGAAAGAAGAATAAACATTTTAATTATTGCTTTAATAACTTTCAAGCTATAAAAAAACATTATGGTGTTGTGTTGTCTTATTGCTGGTTTGATTACACCCTTGATGATAAAGATTTTGATGTATTTTATGTTGTCATTTATTCCTCTTTTTCGATCAATTCGATCAATACTTAACGTCTATCGCGTATGTCAGAGAGTCGGTTTTTTGACGTTTCAATACTTAAAGGGCGTAAAAAGGCGTTGGCTGGACCCGTTGGGGGGCTCACAACGCCCGGTTCGACTAAGCTTAATTATTTTCTGGCTACGCCCCTGGTTGCAGGTTTGCAGGGCTAGTTTACTAGCTAAAGCTAATACTGGATATCGCTTTCTATCAAATAAAATAATACAAAATTTTTATGTGTTTGTAAGAGGCAATTTTGACATTCATTTTTTCTCCTTGAAATAAAAGCGAGAGTCTATATCTTTAGCTATATGTTGAACAACAAACAAGTTTTTCTGACGTAACGTTACGTTGACTTTCGTCAAAACCTTAATATATCAGATTGATGTCCATGTTTTTTTACTTTAAATAATGAAGCCATTGCATTGCACTTATCGTGGCGCCGTAGTTTAGTGGTTATAGTGGCGCCGAAGTGTAGTGGTTATCACTCTCGCACGGCAGACGAGTTCAATTCCCCTTGACGGCGATTCATAGCCCCGGGTCAACCCAAGCCATATGAGGAAAAGTGGGGAGATGGCGCACTGTGTGGGCCGTTGGATGTTGCAGGGAGTTTTTCTACAGTTTTCTGGCAGAGCGCTGACCTTAATTGAGTTTGCTTCAGAACTTCTTTTCAAAGCCCTATAGCCCCTCCTGGAAATAATATAATCGATTTTGTGAGGCTAGCCATTTAAGATTATGTTACCCCCCTCCATTCTTTCCAAGTGCCCCAGCCATTTCAATCTTCTTATCTGGATAACATCTTATTCTACGGACACTTAGCCTGCTTCTTAGCTCATCTGAACTCTTTCTGCCTCTCAGACTGGCGTTACACATTCACCTAACCATTCTCATATCATTCCTTTCTAAACAGTCAAGATCTTCCTGCTTCACTGCTCATGTCTCACTACCGTACAACATAACACTTCTTACACAGGCCTCATACAACCTACCTTTTAACTCAATTGACAAGACTCTGCTAGTGAACATAGGAAGTAACTTACTGAACTTTTTCCAAGCACAACCTATCCTGCAAGTAACACTTTTTCCAACACCCCCTTCACTGCCCAACATATATATCACCTAAGTAACGGAAGTTCTCAACTATCTCTAACGAGCCACTGTTGTACATCATTGAAGCTGGAAATACTTCATTCTCTATAATCTCACCTTTGCAACGCTTGCATACAAACTGAATGTCAGCACTTAACCTTCCACCAATACTACTGCACTTCTTATGCACCCAATGCTTTGCAAGATGTGCATTCAAGAAAATACATCATTTCGTAATGAACTGGGAATGAATTTGACATTTGTGTGTAAAGGTGAAATTTGCCCATCCAAAGCTTTCACGAACAGCTTTTTTTCAACATGTAGTAAACCCTTCGTATAAAATAATTAATTGCTCCAAAGTTTTTCTGGCTGAGCAATATCAATTTATCTCACATAGAAATGTTCTCTTTCTTATTATTTACAGTAAAAAAACCAATATATATATATATATATATATATAAAAAGATAAAATAAAATAGATAAAAAAGACTTGTGATAAAATATGCGTTTATAAACTGACTGTAACTTGCTAACTGTATGCTCAAATTACATGAAATTTTCACTGCTTTGTGCTGCATAAATTCCAACTAAAAAATTAAAAATAAAATAAAATTTTTTAAATATGACTATGACATCATTAAATTGGTTCAGATAGTATCAATAAATATATATATATATATATATATATATATATATATACATTTTTTTTTTAAATAAGCACACAGAAAAAATATATTTTTAAAATTTTATGTGCACTTGGTGCTTTTATAAATTATGAAAATGTAACCTATATATATATGAGGTAAATTGGTTTGAACGGAAAAAAACAATCTGATGAAAAGTTATGTTTAGTTTAGGACAATAGGCTTGGAAATCGCCAAAACTGGCATATTCTAAAAAGCAAATGTAAGGGCTAAACTTTTAAATTTCTTTTTGTTAATTTAATTTCTCTTAGTGCATCTCTTTATTTATAATCGGTGTTGCCAAAAATTCCTTTGTCTTTGTCCAAACTTAGTGAACAATTCTATTGGGAATGGGTTCTCTATATAGTCTGGCTTAATACAACTTTAACAGTGACCTTTTAATCAAACTTAATAAAGTCAAAAATTTCATTGATATTATTTAGGACATCTCCATCAACCTACTTTGAAATCCGATATCTCAAGAATTCTTCAACACACCTCTGTTTTTTTGCTGTATATCTATTTTATAATATCCCGTATGCGTCTGTCACGCAAAAAGGTAACAGCAGTAGCAGGACACACGAATTGCGGCTAATAAAGGACTGGCAAACTCGTGGATTTATCCACAGTTTAATGACAACATTATAGTCAGAAACTTTTGCGACAACTAATTTCGCGATTTTTGGGCATTTTCGCGAAATTAAAACGAAATCGCGAAAATAAAAACCGCAAAATATTTTCTTTTTTTCTTCATTCTTTAGACTCCACAGGGTAGCAGACGTAAAATTTTTGCAACAAAATAATTCTGGTGGAACCCAGTTTGATAACACCTGGAAAAATTATAAGGAAGGAATGCACTTTTAAACACAATTTTAGAAGGCAGTTTGCCTGTTAACCTAAATGGCATTTTGTGTTATAAATCATCGATCTCCTTTTTTATGAAATTTCCTTTTTTTTTAAACTTTCCTGTCTAACTCTTACACCTATGAAACCTCTTCAGTTTTAATTCTTTTATCCCTAGTGACATTCCTAACCAGATACCAAAGGCCAGAAGAGGTCGGAGGACATGGGTTTAAAAGACAGTATGGGATTTCGTTTCAACATTTTCCTATGGAGGTGGGTTTTGACCTTGATTTTCAGCCTATTCCAGCTGAAATGAAGAACAAGACCTCTCCTCCCTAGGTAAATGGTGAGACTGATTTTAAAGGTTGCGAAAGTCTTGAATAAAAACATTATATAACATGGGGATGAGATATAATTAAGACAAGACAAGAAATGAAAATTAGTCTATTACTGTAACAGATTCTGTAACATGTTGAAGATCAACAGTGTTCTCATTCACGTTATCACTGTGACCAACTTCGTCACTGGACCCGTTGACAGAAAATTGTCTAATGTCAAGGGATGGTTTTTCTTCAACAAGAGTGTTTCTTCGTCTTTTTTCTTGCCTCTTCTATTTAGCCACTGGTGGTACCAGCAGTTCAGGTTCAAAGGCCTTAACCATAAAGGACCCTAAAATTTCTTTGTTTTTGGGTGCGATGTAAAGTTCATTACGTAACTCTTTATATCGTTCCAAAACTAGCAAATTGGAACAAGTCCGAAGTCTACAAACTGAAATTTACGAAGTATTTCTAAGCCCCCTTGCACTAGCGGTGATCGTCGGTAATGAGTTCCGGTTATACAAGCAGTAACTGTAGCCGCTCTGTCAATGATAAACTTCGTTATCCCTGATATCTCTCTTGGAAAATGACCCACTGTTCTTCCATTTTCATCACAAGTTTTGACGGCAAACATGTCATAGTGGTTTCGACATTCGAAAACACAGCTAAGAATCTGATGTTCTTGTGGTTGCCAAATTAATCTGTAAAAATGAAATCCTCTTTTACAGGCGCTACCTTATTGATTATAACATTAACTTTTTATGAAAAAAACTTCCTTTTACAGATGTCATTATTAGAGTAGAAAAACGTACTTAAAATCATATTTTGTTTTTCCTCGAAAATAAAAATCGCAAAATTGTCCCAAAATTAAAATGTCGCGAAAATTTCTGACTATAAGGTAGTGCACATAAATTTCTCTATACTTGGAAAAGTTTTAGAAGTATATATGGATTTTAGATTTCCTATTAGCAAATAAGTTTATTTCTACCACCCTCAGGGCAGATAAGAGAGGGAAAAATAGAAAGGGTTAAAGTGGCAAGCAGGAAAAGTTTGTCTAATTTGTTAATTTCCCTGATGTTACGTTACAATGTTGATACATTAGATTTGTCTCAATTTAGGTTTGTGTTGCTAAATAAGTAGTTGAATTTATCTTGACATACTGGTGGTATTACCGGCGCACACAAATCCCAATCTTTTTGAAATGTAAGCATTCGCATTGCAATTATAATTTTTTTCCAAAAATATTTGAAACAGGGGGGACTAACTGACAGGTTGATTACATCTTCCTAAAAGCACTTTATATTTCTCCTTACTGTTCTTCAAAGACATTCGTCGTATACATTATTTTGATAAGCATTTTAGTCTCCGCACAATAGGGACAAAAAATTTTAAGAAAACTTTTAAAGTAAATAATTAGTATGTAATTATTAAGTCGATTTTAGATAAATGTTTTTCGTTACGGGAGGTTTACTAAGGTGTTCTTAATTTGAAAGCTTGACTGCGAAAAATCTGTGTTTTCATGTGACACAGCTCTCTCCTTGCATTCAAACAACATTTAATTACAGAGTCATTTTAAAGTTTATACATTTCAGATCACTAAGTAGAAATAAAGAATGTTCAAATTAGCAAGTGCATTAATCTTAATAACATTACTGTCTGATCTCTCAATACAAAATCCAGTGGATGATATCTACATTGGGATAGAAAAACCTCAGGAGTATTTTGATCTTCCAAAGCTGCCATACAGTTACGATTCCATGCTGCCATGGATTGATGCTGAAACAATGAAGGTACACCACTCTGGTCATCACAGAGCTTATACCGCAAAGATGAATGCTGCATTGCAAGAATGGAGAGCTTCAGTAAGTTGAGTTGTTATTTAGTAAATTTCTATTTTTAAATGTACCTGTCGTTAGTCTATTTGTAATCTAATTGTAACGCTAATTACTTTATACAGTTTCCTTTGCTATGAATAATCGTAATTCTGTGCCCTAAGTCGTAGATATATTTCTAAGTTATTTTTAGGGTGAAGAAAATGAATTAGCAAAATCATCAATTTTGCATATTTTGAAGAATATTAATAAAGTACCTGAAAAATGGAGAACAGCAATAAGAAACAATGGAGGAGGGTATTTTAATTTTGCTACTTGCTAGTATAAACCCTATATATATACTATATATATTATTTATATATATAAATACTTTAACTTTATGCTTACCTTGGTTTAGGTACGTTAACCACATCATGTACTTTGCTACTATGAGTCCTAACCCACACGGCATAGATCAAACCATATCTCCACATTTGATATCGCAATTCCAAAACTCATTTCACAATGTATCATACTTAAAAAAATGGATAAACGACGAAGCCCTAAAGTTATTTGGATCTGGATATGTATGGTTATGTCGAGTTCCTTTACACAATTTTTTAACAATCTATCCTACAGGAGATCAAATATCACCTATCTCCTATGATATGCAACCTATCCTTGTTATCGATGTGTGGGAACATGCATATTACTTAAAAAATCAAAATAAAAGGTAAATCTTGAAATGTATAATACTTTAATTAAATTAAATCTAAATCTCTTAAATTGCTTAATTGTTCTAATTTTCGCAAAGTATTTTGCTAGAAGGTATTAATTTTCGTGAATGACGTAAAAATGATTTAGTGTTGTAGGAAGCAGGTAGTTAAAATTTTCCCTTTGATCAAAATTTTGGAGTAAAACTTTTAGGTTTTACGTCCATACTGTTTTTACATTTCAGAAAAGACTACATTCAAAGTTGGTGGAATCTTGTTGATTGGGCCAAAGTGGAGAGGCTTTATAATTGGTGGAAATCTTTGGAGCCAAGTCATCATGAATTGTAAACAACATTGTTCGTTTTGAAAGGCGTTGTGTTGTTGTTGTTGTAGCAAAAAAACTAACAAAACATGTTGTTTCGAATGTGTAAAATTTTTAGTCGTGTAGCTGAAAAACGTGCATGTTTCTTATTATGTGTGTTTAGAAATTCCTATTCTTTGAAGTGGAATTTGTAAATAAATCCTTCTTAAACATTATCTTATCGAAGAAAACTTTGTCGGGAAAAAAGTTGTGACGAAAATATTTTCTGACGGAAGTTTTCCCTAGTAAATAAATTTTTTCAAAGAATGATGTTCGCCGACTGTTTTATTTCCTGAGAAATAATTTCCCCGACCAATTTACATTAAAAACAAAAATTTTCGGACGGAAAAACTTTCGGAGTTTTTTTTATCCGAAAATTTTTCCGTCTATAATTTTTGTCTGCCGAAAGTTTTTCCGTCTGAAAATTTTGTTTTTTCTATTTTTTTTAAAAAAGGAACAGTAAATAGAAATATAGGGTACTTTATTCGGAGAAACTTTCGCGAGAGAACCTTTCGAGAGTCCAAAAACTCGCGAAATTTTTTGGATAAGTTTTCGCGAAGCTAGAAATTGAAAAATTTTCGCGAAATCTGAAATTGGAAAGTTTTGGCGACATAAACTTTCGCGATTCGTGATTTTGAACTTATTTTTTATGTTCTTATAAAAAAGTGGCCTATATTTCTTATGATAGACAAAGAAAAGAAGTGTTTTTTAACGATGTAATTTTCTTTCTTATGGTATGTAAAAACTTCTATTTACAAATTGGCTTCACCGTCAAAATCATAAAACAGATCAAACACTTGGTTATAAGCATTCCGCTCCTCTTCACCAATTCTGCAAACAGCGTCCAGATCCTTGATTAAATTTTTTTTTAAATACATACGTTTGAAATATCGCTTTTGTTTATTTCTAAGTTTATTCCAACCTCGTTTCCAGCGCAAGTAGACTGTTTTTTATAATGGGAGGGCGAGCCAAGTGAAGTTAAAATTTTAGTGGATAAACTTTCGCGAATCAACAATTTAGAAAGTTAGTACTGAATAAGATTTCGCGAATGGCCAATTTTGAGAGTTTTGCGAGACAAAGTTTCGCTAAAAAGGCCAAAAAAACTTGAAATTTTCTCTCGCGAAAGTTTCTCCGAATAAAGTAATCAGTTTTTGAACTCATTATTTTTCGTTATTTTTACATTTGATGAGCATAAAAAGTTACATAAAGTTATTCGATTAAAATTCGTTCTATCTATAAAGTTAGATCCTGAAGACCTTTTTAAGATCTTAATTGAACATGTAATCTATAAAGGTTCATAGTCTTCTTTTTGTGTCATTTCCCGTAATCATTACTTTCGAAATTTGGTAAAAATTCGTTCAAAAGACTTACCCATATATTTTTAGACTTTATATATCTTGACCGAAACTTTTTCCGATTAAATAAAAAGTGTGTGCGAAAGTTTTCGTTCTTAAAAACCCTTTATCTATTAGCAAAAAAATGATTACAATAAAAAGTAAGTAAATCAATACACAATTTTTTTTTAAAATTTTATTCTTGCATATTGCTATGTATAAATGGTGACGAAATAATTTCAATCTCCACAGGATAATTCTACACTTTATAAAAAGAAAGGCATCTTTATCTTTTTCTGAAGTCCCGAATTTTGCTATACTTTCCTTGTTGCTTCTGCAGGAATTTAAACTTACGCAAAATTGATACGCGTCAAATGGTTCACATAAGGTTTTGCGATTTTTTGACTCTTGAAAAATACTTGCGAAATGAGAATTATATATGATTAATATCTGAAAATGCATCTAAATTGTAGGGTCAATTGACCGATTTTTTCGGATAACCGACAAATTGTTCCCACCTTTGTGCTACGGTTTTTATGCCGACACCTTAATCATTTTTTTGCGATGGATTTCTCCATAGTGTATCAACCGCTCATTTATGACCAATAAAGTAAGAATTCAGCAAAGTTATTTTCTTTCTGTGTAATTTGCTTAACAATCATGACACATCGTTACACTTAACGTACACTATCTGATATTCTTAATTAAAAGCATTTGAATTTGATGCTACCATTTGCACAAAACGGTTTGCTGCGCGAAAATTAGTACTAATTTGCATTTGAAATTATGAAAACCAACAAACAAGGAAAATATCTTTTTATTAGAACTTTTCACAGAATCTGTAGTTTCGACTTTGTAATATAAACGCAAGAGGAATTAAAAATACTAAAAAAACTAAGAACAAAACAAGAACAGCTTCAGGTTGAAGAATTAAAAAAAGATCACCTAAGACTGAAGCCCAATATACTGTTTCTCAGGGTATGAGAAAAACTAGTTATTTTCATATACTGGGCGTCAGAGGTACTACCGCCTTATGCGTTGGTCGCATATTCAAAATAATTTTGTGGCTGAGTTAGATACAACCCAGACTTTGGTCATGTCAACTGCTGGGAAAACATTACATTTTCACAACCTTTCGGAAACACTATACTTTCCCCTCCCACTTGTTTTTTATTGGTTGCAGACTGAATATTTTTCTTTCTGCAAACCATTGATCCATTGATAACATCTCCGCGAGGCGTGTTGAAGTAGCTATTATTTTTCTTTTCATTGAGTCCTTCAAAAATGGTGTGAGTAATATTTTAGTCAAGAAGCGTGACACGTGAATAAAAACATTACGTCATGAGAAGACATCCGCTCAGATTATTTTTTGTCACAGTAGAAAGAAAGTGGAGCAGTAAATATCGTTATGTATTCATTTCGAGTTATATTATGCTTCATTCGAACTTAACTTAAACTTCAATCGAACTCGATTATAAACGTTACCTGTTCGTGCAACGAAAGACGGCGTCAAAGGACTGATATAGGCCGGAAATGGTTATCAGATCAAGTGTAACAAGAAAACCGTGTCCAGTTTGATCACACATGTGTATTGTACACATACTTTATACTTAAATATTGTATTGATTATGTTTATATATCTTGTATCTATGGCAACGTTCTTGTTTATATAGACCTTTTGTATAATTTTATTTTACTTAAAAATGGGTGTATGACACCCGAAACGTCGTAAAATGTTTTTTAATGTGTACACATACACATGGATGTCCAAGTTTTATCATAAAATATTGTCAATCGATTTTCTAATGTCTCATGTAAAAACAACAAGAACTGGAGCGGTTTGAACATTCACACAGCACTATGATGATAAATAATTAAAATGTATTTATCAAAATATAAAATGCACAATAATAAAATTTGGTATAAAATATTAAGGCATAAGCTTAGAGAAAGAGATGATGATAAATTGAATCATATTAAAAGTTGTGACATTTTTCGATAACTGAGATATGGCTGAAGCGCACACAACTCGAGTCAATTTCGAACATTATAACATTGTCAACATACAGTAATTAAAACAATCATTTCAAGACAATGAACACCATTTGATGTCAGATTTCTCGAAATTCGAATAAAATATATATCTACTGGTTTCATTATTTTGGGTATACTATATAAAGCTACACGATAATAAGAGAGCAACCAAAAAACGCTGCTATACGCCAAAAAAACAATACATAAACAAAAACCTTTGGTCAATATAGCGCGCTATTTGTGGTGGCTTTGATTTCGACACTATTCGCGCCCCTTTCAACTTATCGTTACCACCATGACAAACCGCAGCCCATACCAAATCATACATTTCTACGAATGTGTGAAAAAAGACAAGACAGTCGAGGATCAAGAGATAAGTTCCAAGGTATTTGTAGAAGAAGAATTCGATTTTTTAATATATACATAAATATAAAGTAAAATATGTACTTTTTGTGTGTTAATTTTAGCCTCGGTCCCATGATTTGAATAAAAATCAGGCTTTTTCATGCAATTTCGCAAGATATTAACACCCAACCTTTGTCGTTCATATGTATGTTGTTCTCCCTTAAGATGTGTAAAAATTAGTTGTGTGTGTTACCTTAGCATTAGGCGGGTTTCCATTTAAACAAATGTGATCGGATCGATCGACGCAGACCGATTCGACAACATTAGTTTGAGTGAAAATCTGCCTAAAAAGATGGTGAAATAAATTTCTTTGAAACTAAGCATGCTTTCTTTGTACCATGTTGAAATTAAATATAAGAAACTCCTTAAGAAATCGATATTAAAAAAAACTTTTAAAGTCGCAGAAAACAGAGTGATGTTTGAGGTTTGTGGTGTTTACACGAACCCTTTAATCCACTGCGATTTCTTACTTTAAATTCGTTATGACTCACGAAGTTGCACTTACAAATATAAATATATAGATAAGTGCATTATATAGTTTATCAAGCCAAGAGGCTTCGCAGGCATTCATCTGATTATTTTTCTGAACACAGTAAAGACAAAGATTATTTTTTTGGAACAGGTTTCAGAAGAATTTGTTTACCGTGTTAAAAGAAGATATAATATACAGGTATGAGATCTGAAGTATATAAATGGTTAATGAAGAAATTATTAATAACATCTAAAAATGGAGTAATAACATCATTTTTATTTTATATAAAAAAGCCATATTGAAATATGATAGGCCTTATGTAGTTTTTATCTATCTATTTACACTTGTATGTATTTTTAGGCTTTAAGTAAGAAAGTTCAAATAATTTCTTAAAGTTCGGTTACTTGTACAGCGTCTGGAAACGACCCAATGAATTGTACAAATTTCTGTGTAATTTATTCGATTGACACTCGGTCTTGATTTGTATTTACAGTAATTAAGTACACCCGATAACACAATCGGAATACATCGGAACTTTTGGCTGACTATAATGAGTTGAAGATGACAGTTATGTTTGTTAATATTTTCTGTTTTTAATCTTTATATGTCTGCGCTTCTTTAGATTTTCCTCAGGGTTCTTGTTGTTCGTTTATTACATGAGAGAATAGGCGCTTGGAACCAAGTTAAACGATTCTGCGTTTTCTGTTTTTTATCAATGCGATCAAGCTAAGAATCGTTAAACGTTAAATTTATTGAAGGTGGTTTAGAGACATGTCTAAGCTTATTTACTAATGGATTAGGGGCCAGCTAGTACAAGGATTATTAAGTTTATTCATTTGTCTTATTTCCGTTTATTCTAATTTTCTTGTCTTAGCTTGTTTTTCTTAAAAATTTGTCCGAGAAGAAACCATTTCCGTTGTCGTGTCACAAACGTCCCGCAACTGAGTGATTTTCAAGTGGTTTTCTTCTGTCAACAACACGTCGTCTCTTGATCATTAAGTCGCCTTAAAATTTACCGTGACGCACGTCTTAATATTTTTTCTAAAAGTTGGGAAATTTTGCAGAAGTATACACGACTAATAAATGCAGAGTATCCACCATAGTAACTGAGAGAGCATGTTCTTAAATTTCTATGAACAACAACAAAATTCCGTGATACATGTGCTTTTACAACTGATATCTGTAAAAATTAGTAACAACGTGAATGCGCACCTGAATTCAAAATAAGTTGTCTTAGTATAATTTGTTTGTTTTCTAGCGTAAATCCAAGGTAGTAAGGCATTATCTTCCAAAACTTTTACAAATGAGCCAGTTTTTTGTTATAACTTAGTTTGTAATACAACAGAATAATTCTTAGCAATTCTAATAAATTTCCGGTTAGCAAAGAGATAAAACTCATTGCTTTAATTTTAACGGCTCAATTTTATTTATTTTTTGTGCCTGTGTAAATACAAATGTGCAATAAATCTCACTAGAGAAACAGTTGAGTTGTATTTCTTTGATCAAGTTGTCAACACGCCTGATATTTGATTTATATAGGCTTTGACACAAATCGTCGTAAATTTTTCTTCTAAAACTTTTACGATCAAGTTGACTTTTTCTACACACTGCTGCGCCAAAAAAAATTATCATTTTGTTCTCCTTTTTCGGCGGATTTTCCCATATAAAACTATTTTTGTTCCCATGTTTTCCCACGATGTTCGTAGCGAGTTGTTTTTAATATGTAAAACTTTTGAAGTGTGCTTGTAGCTCTGCTTCAAAAGTTGCATTTGTTACATTTGTTTCTAAATTAACGTATGTAAATAAATATGATGTGAAAGAGTAAATGTGAGGAATTTAAAAGAAACAACAAATTTAGCTACCTCGATTACCCAAACTATAGATGAATATATGCATTGAAAAAAACAACATTTTAGATTGAATAATCAAAAACCCTAGACACAGTGGAAAGGCGGGCGCAATTTCGAAGCTCACAACCAAAAGCAATTGAGAAAGTGTCAATTCTCACAGCCGACTTCATTTGTCAATGATCACAACCGACTTCTTTTAGTTATGTTCACAGCTAGGGTTAAGATAAAAAATCTGGGTTATGCTGACGTCAGCACGCTCCAATTCGCCAACTCGTTGGATCACGATGCGGATTTTTTTACAATGCAAACTTTGTCATTTTTCAAGTTGTTTACTTGCAGAGTACCGGCAAAGCCATTCTGTTTGGCCATTTCAAAGAATAGCCAAAAAAGAACTTTTTTACAAATATTATGTCCAGGATTAAAGGTTAACAGCTCTTTTTTGCGCGAAAGCTGTAAGCTATAGAAATCTTATATGAATCGTAGGGGCTCAGGAAAATTCACTTGTTGGAAGCGAAGCAAAGCAAAACAATTTTTTCAGTCAATATAATAACGTTATAAAACTGCCCTTCTATTTTTTATCTATTAATTAATATATTTTGTTTATTTTAATCTAAAACCTAAAAATGTTTATAAAACGTTTGTGGGCATGACAGAAGGAAAAGATAGTAGATTTAGTCCCCAAACGCAACTTTTTTTAAAAACTAGATTGTTCTAAATTTTTAGGAACTTCCATTCATTCCAGACATTGGCTAGAACTGTATACCACCTTTTTTGATTTATATTTACACAAATTTAAAGTAAATATTAAATAGAATAAAGTAGAAATGCAGTTTATTAATTAAATGCGGTAGCAGATTTAAAAAAATATACTTCACAAGAATAAATAGATCGCTTTTGTCATCTGCAGTATATTGCAGTAAATAATTAGGAAAATAATTTGGAATTTATGTCAGTCATAGTAACTGTAAGTTGGAAAATAATTTCCTCTTGCTTCGGTTCAGTAACAAAAATATTAATGGGTATTAATTTCAGTAAAATTCGCCTGCATTCTCTTACATTGGTCATTTTCCTCCATTTTCTCTTCAGTAGAAATTCGTAACAACCAAGAAAGATAAGTAAGTGTTACCAATGTTTTTTTATCTTTTAAGCAAATAATTTTGAATATTGATTATTATTTTTTTATATAAATTTCAAACATCCTGGCAATGAGTGGGTTGCTGTGTATAATATAAACCAAAGCAAGGTGATTGGAGAATACATTTATAGAGAGTCATCAAATACACATTAAGATTGGGTTTGTTTTTTAAGAGAATGACTGTAAAAAGTGGAGTTGAAGCAAAAAGTGTAAATTCAAAATAAATTTGTAAATTTGTCAGCAATATTTCAATGTTTCAGTGTTTCAACAAGCTATATTATTTTCTTGTAAAATATGCAATCCCTTTTATTCGCATTGGTTTGGCATCAAGGCAACCTCTTTACGCTTCTTACTTGATTTTGCTAATGGTAAACGCAAAAGCCCGTTTGAAACCTTCGGGCGAACATTCGAGTATACAAAACAACAACTTCGTTCCAGTTTTATTTGACATGATGTAATTTTTATCCTATTTCGGCAGGAAACAGTCTTGTCATAAGGTTAAACCACGAGTGTCATGTTTTCTGCGTTTTCTGTCTACCTTAGCGAACGTTAATTTTCTGTGTGATTAAAGACTCGGGGCTAATCCTAAATAATCAAATCGAGGGTTAGTTTAGAGATTGTCTTGTGTAAATATTAAAAAAAATAAAAAGAATCCAACGGTGAAATAAATGTGTTAAGATTTATTTAACATGTTTTTATGTGTGTTATTTTTTTTTCTTTTCACCTCTTTTAATCATTACTTTTTCTTGCAACATTTATGACGTCATCTTCAAAACTCGCATGAGGCGCGAGATGAAAATGTTTACAACAAAAAAGTTTTCGTTTTATTAGTGTACTGGCTAGAAGTTCCTTTTGATCAGAGTTTTGTGTACTGCGAAATTTGTTATTTTAAAATGATAGAAAAACAAAAAGCACATTGGATAGGAGTGTTGCGAAGATAAACAAATGCGACTTTTAATTCCACTTGGATGGTCAAACAGAATCGATGATTTAACACAAAGAACTTATCTGTAAAATGTGGAAGTGGATTTCATAACAAAGAGAAAATCTTCATACATCATACATACATACATATCTTTGAAATTTGTTAACGACATTGTTTGTTAATGACGATAACAAAGGTTCGAACTGATTAAGACAATAGATCTCTAATTACTTAATTAATAAGGGATGCCATTTAGGCGAAAGCGGTCATATTCTTTAAAACAGAATAGAAGTACAGCCCATCAAATATTAGCTTTATATTCTATGCGAAAGAGAGGTAGATGGGATATTTTTATTTATTATTGTTTGTGTAAGCTTATGGTGAACTTTTGGAACGAGGATTATTTTTGTGGCGCTGATAAATATTATTATTATTATTATTATTGTTTGCGTATTACTTTATTTTTCATAGACACTATTACAATATATTTCGAAATTTTGCCCTAAGCTATTATTTTTCTTCGCTAGTTCATACGTCAGCAAATCAAAATATGACGTCATATG
This sequence comes from Hydractinia symbiolongicarpus, assembly GCF_029227915.1. Classification (NCBI taxonomy): domain Eukaryota; kingdom Metazoa; phylum Cnidaria; class Hydrozoa; order Anthoathecata; family Hydractiniidae; genus Hydractinia; species Hydractinia symbiolongicarpus. The sequence continues at coordinate 15,198,323 of NC_079878.1, forward strand.
TGTAAATATTTTTATTTTTACACAATTTTTTATTTATCGAAAACATATTTGCGATGTTGGATAAAACTTCATACGAACATTACTCTTAAGGAGCCAGTTTCGTTGTTTCTGTAGGAAATTGTGTAAACTTTCGTTTGAAGTTATAGTAAGTCTGTTTCCACTTTTTTCAGACTGACTTGTTAAATAAAACGTGTTTCTTTTCTTTCTCTTGCTATCTGTTATGTCAAATATGCGTTGATTAGTTTAATCTTATGTTGACGACGTCTTGTGGTAAAGTTGACGTAGCCTCAAGTTGACGTGTAGGAGAAGCGTGGAGTTATAATTAACAATTAACACAAAACAAATTGTTTTGTGCGAAAGTTTCTATATGGATTATATAATGTTGAAAAAGTTTTTGTTATTGAAATTCTTCTTCAACGTGTTAGCTTAGTTATAGCGTGCTTAAAAATGCATCAAGATATTTCTATATTTATTGTAGATCCTGAAGGCCTGGTACGAACAATGTCAGCCTCAGAAACTCATCTTCACTATCGAAGATCGTCGTCAAAAAATGAGGACGCGAGCCGAGTAGAAGCCGTACGTCGTAGTTCAAACGGAAGTAATGAATCTAACGGTAAAAAACAAGCGTCGTTGAATGAAATTCAAGATTTATACAGCGCTTTGCAAGATTTGGTAACAGCAAATGTGACGGCCACGCCTTTACCAACACGTAATCAAAATGTTCGAACCTCAACATCAGATGATGGGAAAGGAAGTCCGCAATTGGAGTCACGTGATAATCCAACCCCCATAAGCAGCACGAACGGTCGTAAGATGTCTGATAAAGACAGCCCAGATAAATCAAAAAACTTCAAACGAGGCTTATCAGCTGATAACGTCGTATCAAGTTTACTTAAAAAATCTCCATTTCCTAGCAGAAAGTTATCGCACGATGTTATTCCTTTATGTAACGAGAGCACGAAACATACACAAAAACATACAAGGTCTTCTTCAGCCACACTTGAGAAAGTAAAAAAGGATGCAAAGATATTTCGACGGGGGTCCAACGCAGACAGCAAGTCACATAAAAGATGGAAGCCGAAGTTGTTTTTAAGAAAACGATCGAAAAGTACGGTAGGTTTAAATGACGAGGAGGAAAAACTCTCATCCGAAGATGGAGCAGAAACTCCCCCGTCATTGCTAAGAGCAAGAAGGTCTTCAGAAGCTGATGTTAACAGGATTAACAACGCCAAGTCTTCGGCGAGAAAAAAACATTCAAAGCAGTTATCTTGCCCCCCTGTTCGTAAACAACGTGGTCTAAGCAAATCAGTGAGTTCGTTGTGCACAGAGAATGTGAAAGACATTGATCAATTAGTCGCGGCATTAAATCTTGAATGCGGCAACGACAAATTTTTAGTGTCAAAAAATGCAAGAACATCGTATAAATCTCCTGAGGGCGAACTAAGCAAACTAGAAAGTTGGTTTGAGAAGGCTGCCGCTGAAGCTGTGATGTACCAATCAAGAGCAGAGTTAGATGATGACTATGATAGAGATCAAACACGAAAAACAGGGCGAGCATCGAATGACGTAGGAAACGAAAAAACTCGGCGAATAAGTGCAAGTAAATTAACTATAAAACGCGGGAATTCAGCAGGTCGAATGAGACCAGATAAAAAACGATTCACTAGGTCTCCACGAAACGATAAAAGTACAGAACGCAATCGAATTAATTCATTGGGTCATGCTAGAAGTACACCAAATTTGAGAGATTACACGCTTGATTCCCCCGTTTCTAGCGGCTCTGAGAGTACAGAGTGTTGTGATGAAACTGAAGATAAATCTTCCCCAGGGCGCGGTAAGCTTTCGAAAAACATCTCATTCGACGAAAATGTTCGCCTACCAAGGGCTCCGATGTTTTATATGCCAGAAAATGAAGACGCAGTAAGTGATAGAAACAAACTTTTAATTAACAAGTCATTGTCAGAAGAGCAACAGAACCAGCTTTTTGAAGAATTCTTTTATAATGGAGAAGATAAAGAAAATTGTCTAAAAAGTCAACAAGAAGCACAAAATCTGTCAGACTCAGTTGTTCACATCAAACAATACCAAAATGGTATCAATAAAGCGAGTCCAAAATCTGTTTTAACGCCTGGTTGTTACATCGAGTTGAAAATAGATGCGTCTGCATTAAAAACAGATGATAATGCAAATTTCTGCCAAAATGGCGGAAAGGAAATGATATGCGACATGAACAACACGATAGGCGATAAAAACTCAATGTGGAGTCGATATCATAACCCTAACGAGAACAAAAAAGTCAAAGCCAGTAAGTTTGTTTACTTTCTGACTGATTGTTAACTTGGTTTAAACAAAGTTTTCCTTTAATCCGACGCCACAATCAAGTTTAAACATTTTCAGAGTATTGACGAAACCCTTTAATGTTTGACTTATATAAATAAAAGATAGAAAATCTAAGATTATTCCATGTTTGGAGAAATTTAAATTTAAAATTTTGTTCTCAGGGACCATTAACCTACGGAGTTGTGAGGAAAGTGCAGTATTGGGTCACTGAACTTTCTTATCAAAAAAAGAACGTGCTATCCCGAAACATCAATTCAGGACATCCCAATATTCCCTAATTGACTTTGTTAAACTGTTTGCAATATACTTTCTATCAACATAAAATTGTTTTTTTATTTATTTCTAGTCATGACGTGATCATAATGGAGAAAAAGATGTAAAACAGTCAGTAACTTCGAGCGTGACAAATATTAATTAATTTTTTTTTTTACTTAAAATCCACCTTCTCGAATAGTAATAATAATAATTTAAGGATGTACTGATTTTCTAGATCAATCATGTCAAATTTGCTAACGGGGTGATTTAAAAATTAAAAAGTATTTCAAATTATTTGGATGATCGAGTCTAACCTAGTGAGATGGGGCAGAATTGCGTTGGCAGCTTACAAATGAGAGGAGCTTAAATAGAGGAAGATATACAACCAAAATGTAAAGAAATCGCCAATGGTTTTTAATGTTTTTATTTTAACGATTCTACATAAAGCACTTCCCTTTCGTTCACCCCGTTGTTTTACTATGAGAGAGGACGACGGCTCCGCTCATAGCAAAAAACCTGTTAACGAGGGTTTAAAGCATTTATTAGGCTGCGTAGATTTGATATTCCAACTTCGCAACCCCTTAATGTTAGCATACACTTTCAACCTTATTCTTTACTTTCCTTTTTGTCTTATTAAAGCTGTCTAATATTAAAATGTATTTCGTAAATATTTTTATAAGTGTAGATATTGTTTATAAATAGTTATATTGAAATCACCAAGATATTATATTTAATTTAATAATAAAAATGTTATGAAAAAAGGTTTTTTTTGTACTAATCCCTCAGCTGCGAACCACATGCCTCTATGGTTTTTTTCTCAGGTACTTTTGTTTATAAGCAACCAAGTTGTTAGGGATTTGGGTCTAAAAACTTAACTGGTGAGATTGAAATTTTGGAAAGTTTTTTTGGAAAGGCTACTGTAAAGGAAACGAGCATGATTTTTAAAAAAAACTCATTTAAATAACCTTTCTTTTTTTATTGAAGAAAAAAAAGAATTCGAATAACAAATACACGTTTCACTAAAACGACCTTATTTACAAAACTACTTTGTTCCCAGTTCCATTTCCACGTGATTTAGAATCGTGATACACGCGCCTGGGTACGGAACGGAACGAAACTCGAATTTTTATTTTTATTTTTATTAGCAAGTGACTTATTCTTCTTTTAACTGGAGATGATAAACTCTTTTTTCTTCTTTCTTTTTTTGCTTGCAAGAAACGGATTGTGATGACATGTTTACTCTTTTAGAAATGAAAAGTTATTCCAGAAAGTGTGAAAGTCAATTAAATGTTGCACATGTGAAGATTTTAGCAGTGATTGGCAGGGCAACAAAATTTATCAAGTTGATGCAGGAAAATTTAATAATCATACAGGACACATTCATCACCCAGTCAGTGATCGAAATATGGCAGGTTATAATTCATATAGTCGCACACATCTCTCTTGATTGCGATGAAATAATGTCTAAATGTAAAGGTTTCATTCCACCCACATGTAATGTCGTTAATGAAGGTTGGAAACCTGTACGCTTTCCTTAAAGGCAAAACCAAACTAAAATAACTTTAAAATTATTAGTTCGAGGAGTAGGAACAAATATTTTTTTTAAAACGTGGTGCATTTTACATATATACAATTGACATAGCTAGCAGTCTCAATCTACCTCTCTAACTTAGAAATCCATTTGTGTTCCATTCAAAGTCTGAAATGCTCCTGTCCTAATTTTAAAGCTTAATCCTCCCTGCGAAAAACAAGTTCGGGTCATATGAAACACCTTGGAAGGTTGTGAAGGAAACTTTCGTTTTTTTTAAAAAACATTTATTGGTTTTTAGCAGTATTGATATTCATGTAAATATGTTTAATATCAAACTGGACATATTTGCATCACAACATCAACATTTTTGAGAGCTGTTCAATTTAACATTATTTATAAGAGTCTGGTTATATGACACGAGTTGTCTCGGTGTTGGCCCAGTTGGCGAGTCAACCCGTTTGAAAAAATTGCATATTATATGGGAAAAGTCAACCCGAATAAGACTTACACTGCCGCGCCGGTTAAAAAAAAGGGGTAATTTTTTTTAAAAATGGCGAATGCTAGTTGTAAACAAACAAGGGAAATTAAATAAAAATTATCATCATCAGTTATCTGAAGTCCAATTAAACAAACTTCTAGTCTGCTGCTTCGCCCGCCATTATTGTTTTTCTTCTGTTTCGGATCACAATGCGCATGCTCTTTTCTCAACCCGGTGCCTGGCTCCGCAAAGTTATATTATATAAACCGAGTCAACCCACCTAATCAACCCGTCCCGAGTTGAGAAAAAGAGCCAGCCAGCCTAGGCGGGTTGACTCATCTCATATAATGTCAAATACAGTCGGCGTTCGTTATCCCGATCTTTCCGTATCTCGATCTTTCCGTATCTCGACCAAATTTCATCGGGCCCTTCAGCATTTCAACCTCCGTAGGCTAAAACACGTCCAATATCTCGACTACCCGCTATCTTAAACTTTCTTTATCTCGATCTATTTTTACGAACCCTTAGTACATTTTATCACTTTATCTCGACCTTTTCTGTAATTTTTCAAATTTCATCACAAAAAAAAATGGATCAGGAAAACATTCGAACTGTCGAATATCTTAAACTTTCTCAAAAACAAGATTTCGAATGTTTACAATTTTCTCTTCGTTTACACATCATGTCTGGGATAAATCATATGCTCGAGGTAAAAACTTTGGTTCAAAAAAGCAAAGCTCTAAAAGATTTGGAAAAGGAAGGTGTGACACAAAGTTGAGGCTATTAAGTTCGGGGTACCAAGAAACACCATATCTAGTGTATGCATGATATTGACAAACTTTCCTTATCTCGACCTTTTACACGATCGACGCTCCTTATCTTGACTATCCACTTTCTCGAACTTTCGTTATCTCGACTTTTTTCACCAGTCCCGTGAAAGGTCGAGATAATGAGCGTCGACTGTATTTTTTAATAGTGATCTGCCATTATGCCGAGCTTTTTAATTTTATTATGCTAAGCATGTGGCGTGCCAAAACCGAGCCAAACTCGCTTCATATAATCAGGCTCTTAGAACCAGGAAATTTGGCTTTAGCGTTCTTCACCCTGATACTGTACTTATATTTTGAGCATTTTTAGTTCATGTCGCAACAGAACTCAAATTTTGCGACCTAAAATCTAAAGATAAACAAGGAGGTTTAAATGGAGAAACTTTCCTTAAACTTCCTTGTATAACTGTTCTGCCCAGATTGCGAAACGACCTGTTTACAACCGGGACAGCCGGATTATGTACGCATGGTCCGATTATATTTTTTTGCACTGGTTATGTCGTGGTGACCGGATTATGAGCGCTGATAGAATGGTTGGCCAGGCAGGCTGTGATTGGCATTTTCTTCGAACTTTTGTGAATTAAACATTCTCTGGAAAATAGAACACCCCTAAAAACTAGATATGGCGAAAGAAAAAAGCCTCGACGTAATTCTTAGTATAAACTACTCTTGTAGTAAATACATTTCAACATAATATACTTTGAAGTAACTAAATTTCACGGAACCTAAATTATTCTTTTTGCGGGAATTAAGTTTGGTGAAAAGTTATTAAACTTGTGAATCCCAAAATTTAGTATTTGCTACGAAATTTCGTTTCATTTGAGAACAACAACAACTTTGCCACCAGGGCTATTTGCTTGTCAGAAGTGATGACGAATGATATAAAAGCGGTCGGCCCCAATTGTATTTGTTCTATAAGTCTCGAATAATATTTGGCTATCATACATAAGTCGGATTGCCCCGATTATGTTCGTTTTTATAATAAGTGAAAAATAATATTAGACTGTCGTATATAAACGGCCTGTCCTGATTATGTTCCTTTTATAAGTGCTAAATAATATTTTTTGAGTAACAAGCCGGCCTGTCCTGATTATGTTGTCCTGAGTATGTATTTTCTGCCCTGTTCTTAACCGGGGCAAGCTGCCGTACTTAATCAGGGCAGTGTTTATTATCCGGGCAGAACATAACCAAGTTTACGCAAAATGGAAATAATAGATTATATAGAACATCTTAAAAGTTTATTTCAGGAAAAATAATGTCTTAAAAAAAATTTCAGATTTGCAATTGTTTTTATATTGTTCTCATTTTTCAGTAATTCACAGACCCATTGTTCTTATAAAAAGTGTATTATATAACGTCGAACAACGCCCAATCATTGAAGCCTAAGCAACCGTGAATGAAATTGACAAAATTTTAGGCCACACTGAGCTTCAACCATCCTCGTCCCCAGGGTTTGTTACCTATGTGAAAGCCGTTAGCGCTTACTCTAAAGCTAAACAATTTTTTTCGCCACCAACCTTGATGTCAAAAAGGAGAAAGCCCCTGGGGACAGGATCGAGGTCAACTGAAAAAGGTTTTTTTGTTTTTCGACAAAATTATTATATTTATGAACCTATATGGATTATTTTTTAGTCCATTTTTCTCTTGTGACTAGACCGACAGAGGGTGAAATAAAGCCCTGACCCAGAGGCGAAGCTGATTTCTAAAATTTTGTGGATCGATTGAAATTATCTTGCACACAAAGGGACCCCACAGAGCGATTGGTAGCACATTTCCAAATCATCCTGCATGTTTTTATAGCTTTCGAATACAAAACCATTTTTCTCCATAACCTAAATCCTTATACACCCGTTTTCAATTTTATTATCTGCCGGGTTTTTTTTTTTTTAAATATTTGTTAAAAGTCAAAATTCTCTTATTTTTGAAGCACAGACGAAATATTCTCGTCGATGACTAAATTGTCAACATTTTTAATGTCAACACTTTATGAGTGTCAACATTTTTAGACATAACATTGCGAAATTACTAACCCACGAAAAGCTATCTATAAACAAAATATCATCCGCATTAGGAAAAGCTGATAAAGCGAATGACATTCACAATTTCCTCGTTAATTACGACAAGCAGAGGCGATTACGAGATTTAAGGAAGTTGACAAAATGATAAAGAGGTGTGCTAATGAAATATTTCCTCGGGAAGTGAAAAGCCGTGAATAGCACAAACATCTCACTGTATATAATGTAACACCTCGGCAACGCTTGTATCACATGGATACCGCGTAGTCTAAAAATAATTATTATGCAACGATACAAAGATATCGGTATTTTTAATTATTACAGCATCAACGAGATCATTAGCGTTCAACTTTAACACTAGGCCAGGTCAGTTACACCCTGGTTAATTTTAATTGATCGAGATACTAACCAGGACAACAGCAGGGATGACAATAGCATCATGATGACGAAGACAAGAAACATAAAGAAGTTAATTGAATATAGATAGTTAGTGAAAATGTTGCAATGTTGCCACATGTCATACTTGGATGGTGGAAACACCAATTTACAGGGTATTCACTGATGATTGAGAATTTTATAATTTTTAAAATTTAGGAGGTTTGAGGATTAAAATTTAGGAGGTTTAAAGTTCAAAATTTAGGAGTAAACACCAAAAACATAGCCATTCTATATTTTAGGAGATCTTTATTAAATTTTAGGAAGAAAAGAACACTTATGGTTATTAGACTGCTTAATCTTTTTTCAAAATGTGATAATAAAAAATATAACCAATTGTATACAAAAATGCACGAATCAATTTTAGGAGCAATCAATATTTTTTTTGTTCAAATTTTAAGGCGAGTTTTCACTCAAACGATGAGGTCGAATCGATCGATGGCGTTTTATCAAAATTGGTTTCCACTTACATTCGACCATGCCTCAATCGATGGCGACTCATTAAAATTTATTTCATAACAATAACACAAACTTGAATTTCATGACATTTAGATACGATAAACAAAAATATTTTTAAATATTCTTCTAAAATTTTTAAATATTTTTATATTTTACAGCTATGTATCGTTATTATTGTCACACACCCCGGCTAATATGCTTTAACCATTTCATTTAGTATACATTTATAACAAACATTATTTTGGCTCAACCCAGTGTACTCAGTAATAACAAATTGTTTGTTTTAGTTTGTCTTTTCAAATTCATATTAGTATTGGATGTTTATCATTCCTTAAAAATATTTAGTAGGTGTACTGTTGCTCCCTTCTCTAAGAAAATAGATTCAAAGCTCTTAAAATTGTTCTTATTCTCTTTGGAATTATCTTGTTAGACCAAGATTAGGTCTCTATCAACTATTTTGATAATCACAGTGTTAAACTTGTAAGGTTATGTTGTCTGGGTTATCCTCAAAAAAATAAAACAAAGCCACTTATTAGTTTTAAGGCAGTCTGTATATATTTAAAACCTTCGTAACTTTCTTAGGTCATCTGGTTAAATTATTGTGGTAAATCAATCGAGTATTAAACATATCTATAAAATAACATGTGACTTAAAACAAAACGTGACTGGTTATTCATCTACAATTCTCTTAACTTTTAAAGGCATCTCTTTTCTTATTACTTTAAAAAATAAAACTCTTTTTCTTTATTTTATTAAAGCTAATTTTCATTTTATTTTTAAATGTTTTTATTTGTTTTTTTGTTTTAATTGCCCCGTTGGTCGTTATAGATAGAACAAGACGTATGATATAGCTACGCAAACAACCTCGCCAAAAAAGTGTATAAAAAGCTGACGTTAGACACGACATATTTTGCTATTCGGATAGGCAATAATATTGATAGAAAATTTCTCGAAATTTCAATTTTCGTTAGGTCAGTCTGTAAACACGTCCCCGCAGGCGAGATAGTAAAAAGAAAAAAAAGTAAAAATAGTTACCAAGATGAGATTCGAACACACGACTACTCCCGTGTCGGTGCTCAGAGAGGCAAAAATTTCCATTCTTGTAGGACACATTTGCGTTTTAATACAAGCTCACGAGCTTGTAATAATAATTTAATTTTACCCCCGGTTTACCATGTGCGCGCCGTATCACACGGAAACAAAGTTTATCAACTGAAAAATGAAAACCAAACCGAAGAAGCCTGTCTCTTTTTCAAAGTAATCCTGAAAAAAGTTATTTCAAACAATGTTTACTAATCATGAGGTTAGATTAAAGCTTATTTCTTTCTTCTATCATTTTTGTGTTCTGGGACCAAGGTTGCTTTCTTTTTAAAAAAACTATAGATTTCGAATGATAATTCGAGTCTAAAATGTAAAAAAACAAAACTGTTGTTTTAGAGCTACTGTTGTTGTCGAGCGAGAATAATAAAAATTTATGTTGTTGTCAGAAATATTTGTTATAAAGAAGAAAAACATACGATGATATAACGTGATAAAGAGAACTGATTGGAAATGTATCAGACAATTGTAGCTAGCTATACCTATCTATCTATCTATCTAATAACGTTTTTAAGCTGTTTACACGCTTCCAGCTAAACTTTCCCTTAAATATGAAGTTAAATATGTTTTGTTCTTCGGCCTGAACATATTTTTTTTGTAAGAATATACTCAGGGTCAGTTAAGAATACCTTAAGAATATATCCAACCTCGATTGTTTGTTCTAAATAAATATAAAAAAATTTCCAATAGCTATAGTAATATATAGCAAGATTTATTTCATTGAGGCATTATATATTTTTAGGCCACGAGGATTGTGTTTGTCAAGAAAGTTAAGAACTTTTTTTGTAAGAATATAATCTAAATAATGGGTCAGAATATCCTAAGAATATGTCTAAGCTTGATTGTTAGTTTTAATATAAAATTTTTTTATGATGCACAAATTTAATTAGAAGTTTACTTTTTTATTGCGTATAAATCTCACAAACTGAACCTTTGTCTCTCCAAAGCAATGGGCAAGTACACCAGGGAAAGTTAAGAACATGAAGGCTGAAACGAAAAAAACACTATTCTTATAAAATACAGCGTGTATATCGTAGAGAAGAGTTTATATAAAATGTAAAAAGTAATTTTTCCGTTGTTACTGTTTTTCACGCTACGAAGTGGTTGATGTTGTTATAATAAACCTTAATGTTAACAAAGTTAAATCAATGTTTACATCTGTTACGTTACCGTTTGAAATATATTCGATTCTTAAATTCGAAAACACTGCATTGTTATCATGCACAACACGTTTGCACATTGGGAGGGTTGCTGTACGCAATAGACTAAATAGCTAATTTGGTATGATGCATTAGAAACTGAAAATTTTGCAATAATCTTTTTTGTTTGACTTAACGATTTTTTCTTATGTCTGGTATACTATTTTCCCTGGTGTACTTCTGGCATGGCAAAGCAAGTATATAGTTTTAGCAGATTTAACTTTTTACATAACCGTTGTTAGACACCTTCGATTATGTTAGACCTCTTTTATTTTATTTTATTTTTATTTTGTTGTTGGACCTGCTTATATTTGTAAACGTTCTGTATAATGCAGATTGTGAGCAACCTCAATCCCAGGGCTTTTTTTCTCTTCTATTTTTATTTTTATTTATTTTATTGCTGCACATGCTAATTTTTTTGGACGTTTTGTTTCAGCGGTTATAGATATAGAATAATGCAAATTGTGACTTTTAAAAATTCAAATTACTGTGTTCTATGTTTTTATTTGGCACCTATCATATGGACTCGATGAGAGATTCAGTGGATTCTTCCACGGGACTTCAGCTAGTCAGCTATTATTTCTTCAAGTACTTCTGGTTGACTGTCATTTTTATCTTCTGGTTTCGGTTTTATTTTCATAGAGTAGCTTGGCAAGAACTCAGTATAACACATTTGTTCCAACATAGGGTATCTCCTTTTTTCAAATTCTGGATTTGATCTATCCATGTATCTATCCAACATGTTTCGTTTAAAAATATCCGTACTGTCTGGTGGCAAACTTAAAATTTCTTCTTCGTTACGACATACCCTGTATCTCTTCTCAGGAATGTTACTGTTTGCAAAAACTACAACAGGAAATGTCTTTCGTAACCATATTTCTGGCATTATAATAGCAACTGCTTCTTGAATTGACATTTCACGATGATTTCGATACGCATTTGCAATTGATTTCATTTGTAAAAATAACGAATCGCCAGTTTCTAATGCTTGTGATGCCGCTTTTTTCATCGCTTCTGAAGATTCGTCTTCAACTTTCGATAAATAAGCACACATGTAAGACACTGCTTTATAATAATCAAGAACAGGCTGAATGTCTATGTTGGCTTCCCATGCCATCAAGCCCTCGGTAAAATAATTATTTATAAAAACAAGAATCTGGAAAACTTCGGAAGTGAATTTGAAATTCACTATCAAGAAATATGCTCAGTGCGTTTTCATTCTCTTCTTTTGTAATGGCTAAACTTTGAAGAATTTCTTCTGGTTGGGTATAATTAGGTTCATCTGGATGCATAATATTGTTTAATTTCGGATTCAAATTTGAATCTATGTAAGTTTTTACTTTTTCTAGTAGAGTCTTCCTTTCCCTTAGTTGTGTTTCCCTTTCTTCCTTAGAGATGTTGTCAGGCGCAGCAACAATTGTATGGTCTGTAAAAAATTTCCCGACAGAGTATCGACAATTCTTGTTTTTATACTAACGACAAGATTTGGAATGAGAATGTGTTTGATATGTCGAAACTAGTTTGTGTAGAACTGGGTTAAAAAAAAAGAATATTACGAAGCTGGCATTTAACTATGTTATCCACAAAAGTAATATATTCTTTCTTATTGTCGCTACGTAAAATTGGTGCATTAACAACCCATAATAAAGAGTGGATGTGTGGGCTACCTCTTACCTGAAATTCAACTCTAATGGCATAGTAGTTTAAAAAAGGTCTCGACTCGGTATTGGAAATGTCTTGCTAAAAGAACTGGATTACTGTTAAGAATCTCGGTTCGTTGATAGTAATTTAGATTGTCGATTTCTTCTTCGGATATGTCAACTCCTTGTAATTTAGTGATGATTTTAACCAGTTCATTCCATCTTAAATCTGCACAAGACAAAGTCATAAAAAACGTTGGAAGTCCTAGCTGTTTCACCATAGCCAAAACTTCAAAAAGAAATCGTTTCCATTATGCAGGAGTTCCTTTCAACGTGTTCATAAACGTGAAAGCGTCGTCACTGGCTATAAACGACTTAACTCTTTCTTTAAAATTTGAAGACATCATTCCTGCTGTTAGACCGTCCGCTTTAATTTTTTGCATAGCGATATTTATGCGACTATTCAAATTAGGATGTTGGCGTCACTGCATGAGCAAAAAATATGTAGTCACTATCAGAGGCAAACTTCTGTCTAAAATTCAATAATCTTTGGTTGAAATACTTGGTCGGGGGAAGTGGTACTTGACTTTTCGTGTGATATCCGAATCTACCTGCTGGAAATAGATAAGGGTTGGAAAGTTCTTCACAATGCTCATCAGAATTTATTGGTATGGGAATTTTATTCTCGCCTGGAGCAATAACAATATTTCCGTCGTCAATTTGTTCATGTGGAATAGTTGAAACAAAAGATGTTTCTTGGCAAGGAAAGCGATGTTCGTTTAACGGATTTTCATTCTCTTCTTCGCTATCGTCCAAGTAGTCCTCATTCTTGGTTTTTACGTCGCTGATCTTATTACTTGGTGTCGATTCTATTGCAAAGTCAATGTTCATTTCATTTTCACTTTCTCTACTTTCATGTTCAGATGTTAAATTAATCCAAGAAGGTGGTATGTTTGTGAAATTAATTTCAATGTTTGCATAAAGAGGGTTAACTAGTTTTAGATAATAAAGGACTTCTCGAGTAACATCTGGCCTTACAGACTCTAAGTAAACGTTAGATTTGAAATTGAGTTTCTTTTTTAACGCAATTTGCGCTACACCATTATTATCCATTCCTCTTGGCAAGGCATTACTTTTTTCATCAGCTTTTATTGGAACATTACAGATTGCCCCTTTTATTTTGGGACACTGACCCTTGGGCATTATTGCAATTCGTTTAAATAAAATTCTTTTGGATATAACGATCGTCGTAATGTGCTCATTGATTCTGGGAGATCAAATATTTGAAGATTATTAGATACAGCTTGGGAAGGAATTTTTCCTTTCGTAAGTTTCAAATGGCATGTTGTGCATATATATTCCTTGCCATCAAAACTTTGTATTCTGAAACGAAAGTGCTGTTCCGAAATGGAAGTATAATCGACATGGCGAAACAATTTAATTGACCGCTTATACAAAGAACGATTACATATGACACAAATATAAAATGGTCCATTCTCAATGCTTTTTTAAATTGGTTTATTTTCTCATTAGAATCGGGCAAATTGTTAACACGCTTACGTTTGGTTGCTTTACCTTCTTGGGCTGCATGTCGTTTCTTTGCACTTTTTTGCTTTTGTTGGCACTGCTCAGTGTCACGATATTTAGTTATGGACTCTCTTTGCCTCGCTTGACGCTGTTCCGTTTTTTTATATTTGCTTATCGACGCTTTTAGCTTAGCTTGGCCATGTTCTGTCTTTTGATATTTGCTGATTGATTCTTTTACCTTAGCTTGGCCATGTTCTGTTTTTCTGTAAGTATTTGTTGACTCTTTTTGCTTTACTCGGCCTTTTTCGGATTTACGGTACTTTTTGTTCTGATCTAGTTTTCTCTTTTTACGAATGGAAAGCATAATGTTGTCGGTTATCTGTTCAGTTGTCAGTATTTTAAAGTATTGAGTTTCGAGACACCTTCCTTGGGACACATATATTTCGCGTATGTAGTTTTCAACTTCTTGTAATGAATCAAATTTTAAAAGGACTGATGTACCACATTCTGTTATTTGTTCAAAACTATTTCGGCTATGAGGATCAAATAAATAAATTTGTAGATGACCCCAAATTATAGCAAAATTTAAACCCCTTTTAATGCCTAACATTCCTTGTCCTTTATCGGAATGTAATGAATTATGAAATGTACGTACAGTAGTGCTATTATCTGTAACAATATGAGAAATATTTTCTAAACTTTGTATTTGTATGACCTCGTTTTCAACAGTCAAACTTTGAATCTCCCAAAAAGAAGTAGATATTTTATCCGGAAGTCACACACGTAAATGCAAAAACTCGGCCATTATCCATAAAGAAGTACTTCCAAGATTAAGATTAGCAGATAAAAAAGAACGAAAAGTTTTTTGTGAACTTTATTCATTATATCCATCTTCTTATCAACCAACAGGAGCTCTCGCATTGTCACGAATTCCAGACCTTTCACTTACAGTTGAGATTGATACCGTAGACATAAGAAGGTTTACATCTGATACATTAGGATCAGAACTTGTGGTATGGATAGACAGACAATCGGCGGCTTTCTATATGGATGGTGAAACCTCCATCCTCTTCTAATTCACATCCAAATCCAAATCCAAACCACCACATCAAAATAAACTCAAGATAATTTTGCCCCTTAACATTTCATTGAAAAACAAGAAGGATACTCCAGCCTAATATATAAATAAGAGTGCTTATTTTTATTCAACCTCTTAATAATACTTCTTCAAGCTTCAGTTACACTTATCTCTTCATCAATTTTAACATCAGAACGTTGATGCGAATTTAAATAAAAAAGCATCTTCTGTTGCTTCCTAATATTCTTCGGTATCGCTGAATAAACTTGAGTCAATAACCACAAAGAACGTAATTTATGCCTACCACTAATACTCAAATCAAGCAAAGGTTGTCTCCTCTTATCCAATCTTTCATAAGCAATAACGTCATCCACAATAAACAGAACTTCACTACCGGCCAATTCTCTACTAAAAAAGTCAATAAACTCAAATAATTTATCACCGGGTTCCACTAAAAATACACAATCATCCGTCCACAACCACTTCCTTTCTAAATCAATCTTTTTCCACCGCAAAGTCGAACACAAAGCCACAATATATTCAAAATGACCCTTAAACTCACCGTCTAACAAATCTAAAACCAGTTTAGTCTTTCCGCAACCAGTCGGCCCTACAAATAAAGCTGTACAGGGTTTCTTCACAAACATTTTAATACAAACATTTTAATACAAAACATTTGCAAATGTCCCACCCTTAATATTAATCTGTGCATCCATAAACAGGAAAATATATGCTTTCAGATTACCCTTAGCCTCAACAGTCTTCTCCATTTGTAAAGTAACACCTTCAGAAGCATTTTCCACCCTTCTACCACTTCCATGAAGCCTAACATCCTCAGTAGTTCTAAAATCTATCCACAACCCAAACTTATCCGCATAATAATCATCCATATCCATTTCTCACAGCAACATTTCCTTCTGCACATTTCCGTACTCCAACAATCAACCACTAGCAAAATGTTTTTTCACCTCATGCCACAGATCACGACTCCTAAGACCTGAATTAAACAATTGATTCGGTTGACCCTTCACAGTCACACTTGTCTTATTAATCTTCGGATCGTAAAACTTCTCACTATTTCTCCCATAACCAACTTCATCCTCAAACAACATTAATATACCTTTCAACGATCTAGCTGGTGTATTAAAACCGAAATTCCAAACTTCTTCTGCCTTATTAAAAATTACCATCCTATGCCTCAATATCCTATCGTACAATATAGCAGTACCAGTATAATTCATTCTAACCTCATTTGCCAAAGCCTCGTGATTAACAACATCATATTCCAAAGTTATCCCATTAATTTCATATGAAGCAGTCTTATCCGTACTCACAATAACGTTCTTATTATCATTAAACTTCAATTCGTAAGTTAATCTCTCTGATAATCCAGATTGATGAAAGGGCATAATACTCTCAAGCAACTCAAAATCCAATGTAATACAGAACGTACTTCAAGCACCTTGCTAATTCGATTCTCATTATAATTCGTCTTGCACCCACCCTCAACTTCCGAAGATTTTCACTACAAATACCCTGATGAACTCTATCCTTCCCCTGTCCACTTGTCATCCACAAATCCTGCCAACTTATCAAAATCATCAATAGACACAAGTTCATGTGATTCTATCTTAACGACAACTTTCTTTATAATCGCTCTGCCCAAATTATTAACAACGGTCGCATCATTGTCCTTGCTCGTAAGTTTAATTTTGAACGATAATTTAGATGTACCTGGAACAACAACATCGTTATTGGATAGATTGGGAAACCTAACCGTCAGAACTTCATTTTCATCAATCTTGCTCGGATTATTAGTCTTAGATATATGCTGCTTCAAACCTTTAACTCCATGCTTCTATAACTTCTAGAGGGTAGTAATTTTCCCATACATTTTCTATTACCCAAGATTTTGTGTAAAACCACTTCAATAGGATAGTCCATACTAATTTTATTTCCATACCCATCCGAAATACTAACATTCAGGAAATGAATATTCGCCCATGACAACCTCTTATACAAAATATTCTTATGTTCAACATTAACAACGCTTCCATATCGAATCTCTTCTCTGCCTGCATGTATATAAATCCTTACACCTAACTCCATCGACTAAATTATCAGAACTATTCAACTCTTCCAATCTAAATGACAATGACCTAAGACCATCAAACGTATCCAACGACTCAACCATTTCCCTCAAATATTTCGGTATAACAACATCATCATCAATACTAACCTTCCCACTTTGCTTATTAAACTTAATACCTCCGAGAAATTCCATAAGCTCGCTAAACGTATAAAATCCTGCCTTCAATATTTTCTCTTTACCACCAGAGGAAACTAGCTCATTCACAAGAACATTATTACATGAAAAAATAAAACTGGCACTAACCAGACCAACCTCAATAACATTATCACTAACAATATTCTGACTCAACTTACAAACCTTACTAATATCTGTAATCCTCACATACATTTACCTATCCCACAAAAAATATCCTAAAAATAAATCCCACCGACAACAAATACAATCTCCCCAATCTTCTGTTCTTCACTAGGGACATAATAATCACTCAACTTAGGCTCCTTTAATTCCAGTAACTTAGTCTTAGTAATCAAATAATACTCTCCCATAGCAGTATCGTACTCACAAATCATTCCTAGCCTCTCTCTCCCCTCTCAACGTTCTATTAATCATATCGATCCTCATAATAATAACAATAACCTCAAGTTTTTGAAGATAGCACCGCCTCGCATCCGGATTAAAAATATTCCTCTTTGCACCAACCTGACTAGCAATCAACGAATAACAATATTCCCTTACACTTTCAGAAATCAATGGTAAAGCCTTTCTCGTCAAACCCTACTTCTATCAATAATCCACCTTGAATATATATAATTCTCCAACCAATCACCCTGTTTATTGCTATTCCAATACATAAACGATCTCTCAGGGCCATACTTCGCATTCCTATCTGCACCATACTCATCACAAACACTATTATAACCCTCCCCTGACCAATTATTATAGTATTGTGAGAGATCACTTTCACCTGGCAACTTCACCTGAAGAATATGTAATATCCTCCTGACATGATAATAAATATGAAACCTATAAACAGCCTTCAACATCCCACTACCTTTCTTCAAATGTTCGGCAGAAACACCTAAACACATTGAGGCACAATAAATAGCAAATCCAAGTTGAACAGACCAATAACCAAAATATTTATCACTATTTCATAATCTTAAATCCTCATTATTATCAATAAGACCTTGATGATTTGTACGTGTAATTTCAGAAACGTAGTGTGTAAAAACATTAGGGTTAGGTTAAAAACATTAGGAATTAAACTGAACTCGTCGATGGTAATAATCAATACTCTCATATCACAGGGTTTAGATGATGGAACGATTGGTATTGATGAGTTTAAGAAAATAAGGGACAAGTATGTTGCGATGACTAGAGAAATTAGTAAAGCGGATATTAAGTAAAAAAAAGATCAAATGAGGCTGATATTGGAAAAGATGGACGGCCTCGAACAAAAGTTTTATTCTGCAGCATGATTTTTATAAGCTGTGTATATATAAATGGACAAGGAGTTTAAAAAGATTTATTGTGGAGTTGGTAGATATTGGAAGGGTTTATCGGCTGTGGATAAGTTGGCAAAGACAGCTGGTGTTGGTAGAAATGAGGCAGAGAAATGGTTAAGAAAACAACCAACATAACAAATTTATTTACCACGACCAAAATACATACCACGACCTAATTCATCGTATCAGTTATTTCTAAAACCAAACGAGATCCATCAGGATGACCTGCTATACCTTTTACACGACACATATAAACGAAAAACATACAAGTACGTCCTCTGTGTCGTTGATGTAGCATCTAGATATAAGAAGGCATACCAACTCACATCAAAAACAGCAAATGAAACGATGGCTGCATTCGAAATAATATACAAAACGACACCATTAACTTACCCTGACCTAATTATGGTCGGTGAAGAAAAAGAATTTTACGGTGATTTCACAAAATTATTCATAAAACATTCCACATCCCTCCAACGTGGTGATCCAAAACAACATAGAAGTCAGGGTATTGTCGAAAGGTTTAATAGAACATTAGCAGAGAGATTGTTTAGTCATCAATATAGGAAGGAGATGAAAAGTGGTAAGAGGAATTTTGAGTGGGTAGCGAAGTTGCAGGGTGTGATTCGTGGTATTAATGAGAATAAGACCAGACTTATTGGTATAAGACCTGTTGATGCGATTAAGTTGGATAGTATTTATCAGGGTTTTTCATTACCAAGGAAGCATGGTGAAGTTTTATTGGATGTGGGTACCTCTGTGAGATATTTGCATGAGGATGGTGAATTGGTGCGTGGTAGGAGAAGGGCGACGGATCCAAATTGGTCGGTGGATGTGTATAACATTGTAAAAAGAAGCATTAGTGTAAATCAACCAACGTTATATTATTTGGATGGAGTGATGAGATATTTCGTTAGGGAGGAGTTATTGGTCGTTTAGTGTTTGTTTTACCTAGTTATCAACCGGATTATCGTTTGTTATGTTTTTGTTATGATTTTGTTGCGCAGTTAGCTTTTTAGGTAGTTGTCTTTTGTTGGATTTTTATTGTGATTTGTTTTGCAGGTAGCAGGGTAACTACCTGTAATATGTTATCAACTAGTTCGATAAATAGTTGTAATCTTCCTGTATAGTAGTCGAATAATTAGTTATTAAATGATTGAATATTTGAATTTGTTTGTTAGTGTCGGGTTGTTTTGGGGGTTTTCGTATGTTTTTTGGAAATTTCGGTGTGTAATAAAAATAATGGAAAATTTTGTTAATGTTGATGGTGGGGGTGTTATTTCTGTAAAACGTGAAAGGTTGATTGTGTGTGTTAATACTGGTGGTTCGAAGCATTATCTCGGCAAGAATTGTACAGAGGAACAGATTATTGCTTTGTCCAGTGCAGATGTTGAGAAAGTTCATTTACAATATGGGTGTAGGTTGGGAGCATTGTTATAACCGGTAAACATTATTTGAAAAAATCTTTGAATGATAAAAATGGAGAAGGGACAAGCAACAGAATATGTGACGAAGAAAGAAAAGAATCCGAAAAGGGTGGAGCAGGGGAGGAAGCTTGCTGAGTTTAATCGTGAGAGAAAGGAGGAGATATTGAGGGGTGTCAAGCATATTGAGAAGAAGCAGATAGAGTATGCGAGGGATTTTGGTTATGGTGTGTATTTAGCTGGTGGTTTGGCTGTTTGTATTTTGTGTGGAGGTGTTTGGTATTTTAGGAAGAGTGGTAATGTTGAGGTACCAAAATCTGTTTCCGTCCCTGAATCTGTCACTGAAAAATCCAACTCAGTTCTTGAAATGTATTAAAATAATTCTCATATAAATGAGTGAAGGAAAGGAAATTAAGAATGACATTTATCATGCTGTTGTTGTTAGTGCATTTAGTGTTGGTTATGCGGTGTTATTGAAAAAAGTTATAAGGTCTCTTTACCGGATTTAGGTAAGGTGGATTTCAGTGACTCAGTGAAGTTGGTGGGTATTGTTGCCGTGTCCATGTTTACAAAAGATTATCTTGTGAAGAAAAAGATTATTCCAGAAAATGTTTAGGTAATAAAATGTTGGTTTATTTGGCTGTTGATCATGAGAATAAGTTGGATGAGGAGTCGGTGGGTATGGATGTTAATAGAGTTAACACATGTTATATCTATTGTCTCACAGCATACAGATAAATGTTGTAAGTCAACTGAAGGTGTTGGTTTGTGGGTGCATTGTGGATATAGTTCGAGTATAGTTACGAAGGATGTTAGTAAGTCGATAAGGTATGTGCATGATATAAAAAAAATATAAAATTAGCACCTAAGAGTGATTAGTCTAATCATATTTTGAAGGAGTATGATAATGATATAAAGAAACACTTCATTCACTTTAATATTCCAAAACCAACCTTGGGTAGTGATGAAATTACACCAACAAGCATGAATGAATCACGTAATGAAGTTCGTCTCGTGTCATCGCTGTATGATTTGACCACAGCTGGTTTCACTTTAACTGTTGTGTTTCGACATGATGTTCCTCTTGATTATGAGAAGCTGCTACAAAAATATATCAAGGGGAAAGAACCTTCCTTCTTATCTCGCAACAACATGTCTAAACTTATATCACAGAAGAATGGCTTTACAATATATTTAAGACATGATGGCTATATTGTTTTTGAATATAA
The DNA here is from genome assembly GCF_029227915.1 of Hydractinia symbiolongicarpus. Lineage (NCBI taxonomy): Eukaryota > Metazoa > Cnidaria > Hydrozoa > Anthoathecata > Hydractiniidae > Hydractinia > Hydractinia symbiolongicarpus. The sequence continues at coordinate 15,219,455 of NC_079878.1, forward strand.
TCTTATGACGATGGTACTTAAAACACCAGATATCACGGGAAATATAGCATATGTTCATGATGGTAAGAGAAATGATTTGACTTTTAGTAGTGATGATAATAAGTCTATGTTTTATTTTTCCAACGAACAATTCTCAAGTGATGTACCAATAATAACAATCATACAGTTCTGGTGATAAAATTGGTGGTATGGAAGGGTTACAGATTGGAGGTGGTTACGGTTCAATATCCTCCAGTGATATTGCTGAGGAAAGGAAACAAACCAAATACTATAGACCGTTTCGTGGGGCTATATACAAAGTTCTTGTGCATCACAAGGTTCTTCCAGGTCATGATATCGCTAATTTACATAAAAAGTTAATGCAAAGATGGTTTATTGGTGATCAGGAAGCATAGTGACCTTAGGCGTACGTTTGTATTTTGTCGTCTCTAATAATTGTTTATCATCGTTACATGATAGGACAATCTTGTTTACTGTTTCTGCATAGATATCGTGTTTATATGATCTGATTACTTCCTGGGTGAATAGACATTTCACATAATCATAACACCCCTTGCACTTTCTCACTCACCTTTAAAGCTTACAGTTTTGATCTGAGGCCGACGAAGCCTGCATGAGCCTACTCCCACACTCATCCTTGAATTTCCTGATCACCTTTTTGTTTTTCGTTTTGTAGTTCGGGTGATTTTTTGGAAAGTTTGAGAAGTCGTGAGATCTTCTCTTTTTCTCATATCCTCATACACATCCTCTGTTTCAATCTCATAAGATAAACTGTCTGTGCCTGTGAAAAGCAGCCTAGCTCTCTCACCATACTCTTTCTTGATTGTGTTGCAGTGGAAATCATACATCAAGGTTTTACTCAAATCCAAAGTCCGTAGTCTATATTTGATCCTTTCACGTAAAGGCAGTAGCCGGATGGCTTTTGATTTTGGTATTTCTTCGTATACGACTTTTCAGAGTCTTCTTTTATCTCTGCCTCGATTTTGGTTGTTACTGCTTCGAAATCTGCGTAGATGACAAAGGGTACCCTCATAGATCTGTTTTTGTTTTTGAATCTGATCTTGGCACCTTCTTTTGGCATTTGATTTGCTACCATTTCCTTGGCTTGACACCACTTCTTATGATTATCTAGTGCTGATTCCCATCGAAAGGCATTGATACACCTCTTACAGATAAACTTCCTGTGTTCGTTTTTATTTACCTGTGATGAGATCAATCTAGAAAAATTCTTAATCCAACAGTAGTGGAAAGTTTTTTCATCTGAGATGAGCAATAGATCGATCGCATTCTCATTTTCAGAGAGTCTTATGGGGTACACGCTCCCAGCATCATATCCAAACACATTGACCTTGATATTGTTTTGCTTTTCAAACTTCCCAATATCTTTTATTTTCACAGGGAACTCCATCCCATCAAAGTTAAGTTCGCTTAAAAATGATTTATAAATGGTTGGTCTTCCACCATTTCTATGCATGGGGTGTCTTGCTGATAAAATTGCATACATAAAACATCTATTATCCTTACTCTGCACATTTAGCACAGCTTTGGTTAATTTAATTTTCGTAGGAAGATCTATCCACGTGGACCCCTTCATTGGTTTGAATTCATCACTCCACATTCATACTAAGAATTGCACTTATCCTCTATCCTGAACCGTTATTCGGGAATTGATCAACCCTCTCCATTCCTTCCATGATCTCCTTCACCAGGTTATTAAAGAGATCTTCAAATTCACTTGTATCGATGCTTTTTTGTTCTGATATGATGCTTAACTTTTTCAAACTTTCCACTCGTTATATTTAGTCGGTCGAGTTCGATTATTATAATAAGAGTAATGGTTCCTTGTGTTTCAATGACACGGTTTAGACCACGTCGACATGATTCACTCTACACCAGAAAACGTGTATGTTTTTTATGCACTTCCCAATATTGTTCCTATAACTTTGGTCCTTTTCTGGTTTTGAGTTTGTCCTTTAACTGAGAAATTACAAGAGCTTGTTTTGCAATTACTCTCTTCATTGGGTTGACAATGGTGTCACGAACCTGTCTGGCAGTTTTATTATTGCCAATGGAATTTACAATATTTTCTATCTATCAAAGATTTTCGAAAATTTTCCATATTTATTGTATTTTTACTGTACAGAAAATTTTTTAATCTTGATTTCTGGCTTATTTAATATATTTTTCTAGACAACTTTCCTTGGGTGGGGTACGAGGGCTTTGGGAGATTCATAGTTGAGATTCAGAAGATTTTTGAGAGTGTGTTAAGGGATTGCTTTTGTGATGGCTTGAAAGAGACAGATGATATGGTTGGTGGCTGTGTGAATAATTTTGATGTTTTTAAATTTTTTATTTTGACGGGCGCTGGTGGGGTAGACGAGCGCCCGTCAGGATGGAAATTTTAGGGAAAAGTGTATCTGAAAATAATTTTCTTGAAGTGAGTCAGAACCGGACATTACCTACTACTTGTGTAACCTAGGCTCGTGAACAACTTTGTTCCTTCGCAGAGGATATGATCAAGATCACCTGGGTTCCAAATAGAAACCTTTTTGATAACTGACCAAACGATCGCAAACAGGGAATTACACATACATTGTGTGCCAATAAAAGTTCCAAGCCTGACATCCCTTTGATAAAAAGATCCCTGTACCGACTTTAAAACAGAGTAAGGCCCAGGAATAGTTTCAACTTCACCGGAAAGTAAAAGAATCATACGGCGGCAGTTTCTATACGCGGGGTTCACAATAGCAGTGGTGGCGTGTGGCCAAGAAAAACAACCTTTAAAAACTAGAGAAACCTCTGTCATATTATTTAAAAAATACATAGTTTTGCAGCAGGTCTAATATATTCAGTAAGATCACCAATAAGTAACCAATAGGTTTACCAAATAAGTCTGAATATCTGATAAGTCTGAATATCTGCTTGTCTATATATCTCGCTTTTATACTCTGTCGAGTGTTGGTTGTCAATGTCGAACCTAAAAATAAGAAAAAGAGATTCATTGCATGCATTTCTTCATGGCTAAATATTTATGCGGCTATTTTTGATTTCCGCCGGCGAAGGCGGAATCTTTAAAATCGCCTGGGGAGATAGAGAGATAGATAGAGACAGCCCAGAGCCTGGACGCTCAAATCTTATCCAGGCTAAAGCTTAAATCCTCGTTTTGACAGATTTTTTTCTGAGAACGAGGTTAAAATGAGTTTTAAGCCAATAAGAATCCTAACAGTGCGACAAATTGTTTTATTATCCAATGAACATTACTTTATTTTAAGTTTATATGCTATCGAAAGTTAAAGCTCGTGCAGTGTAGCATAATGAAGATCGTCTTATAATGCATGGCGCATTTGATGTTATTGACGTTTTCCTTTAATAATTACGTCATTTGCTTCTGTACAATTTCGCAAGCACGTAGACTAAAGCTATATTGAGCAGAACTAATTAATTATTCATGCTTTTAATTAAAAGAGGAATTGTTGAGGCTGGATATTTTTGGTGAAAGATAATGTATTAGAGTTATAAAATCGTGACAAGTATGTCACGATTTTATATCTTTTTCAAATTATTGCTAATGGCGGGAATTAGAATACCAATTCTATCTAATCTGGCAGACATAAAATGAGTTAGCCTGTTGAAATCTACGAATTCGCCGGTCCTAATTCTGGTCTTCATGTTAGGCTGTTGTGTAAGTATATAGCCATACAGGTTAACAATGACCCGTCCATATAGGAAAAAAAATTAGAAACTATATGATCATGTGCTTTCTACAAACTCTTAAGGAGATACAAGGGTTTACAACTTTTGCTGACATCAGTAAAAACCAGCCAATGTACACAAAATTTTATCCAGAGATTTGTTTACCTATTGCATCTGTGTATAGCGTGAAACTCTGATCAAGAAAATGTCTCGGATCATGCACTTTTGACAAACGGTTAATGAAATATATTGGTTTTAAAATTTTGCTGACGTCAGCAAAGTTCTTCTCCAAAGAACAAAAAAAATTTGTATACCTGTTGCCTTCATCGTAAAAATCTGGAAACACTGATCAAGAAAATGTATGGGATTTTTGATGACGTCATAAACGTTTCGATTCCGAAACGGATTCAGGGACCCCAATTCGAGAATCTTACCCAATTTAATCCCATGTTGGCCTTAAAAAATTACTGACATCACTAAATCATTTCCAAGTTATTTAACCTCAAAGCTATGATTGCATTGTAATCGCTTTATTACTTTAAATTTAAACTATTGGTGTTAAATATATACGTTACTTACGTTGTGACATTCTGGCACAGACGCACACAACTTTCGTATTATTATATAGACTAGTCGGTGGCGCGTGGATAAATCCACGGGCTCTCCTGTCCTTTAAATACCACATTTCGTGTATCTCACTACTACAGCTACCATTGTGGGTGACAGACAGACGTATACGGATATTATATCATAGATTAGGTTTTCCTTAAAAACTTATTCGTTTACCGTTTTTTGAACAACCTACAATTTCCTGCAGCTGCAAAAAGTTTGATGCAATATTTTTCAACATTCTGTTTATACTTCCAGTATTTCACCGATTTACGACCCAAAGAGTTAAACTGTAGTTACTCAAATTATTTTTCTCTAAAGTAGAAGTATAGCTAAATAAAAATGTTGTAAACAAATCTTTCAGCAAATGAATAACAAAAACAACAGAGCACGCCGCAATAACGCGCTTCAGGCGGCCGCCATATTTATTTATAATGATCGGTATTAATTGATTGTATTTATGCTCATGTGTTTCAACTTAGTAAAGATGGTTCAAATGTTTGGTGTGACCGTTGTGTAGCACTCAACTGCAAAAACATTAGTCCATTTTAAAAACAAGCTATTAAAGTTTTATGAAAGTCAAAGTAACATTTCAACTGACAACATCTTCTGACGATTGCATCAGTCCATAACTTAATATATTAAGCTGTAGCAAACCCGTCGCCCCAGTTTATTGCTTTCTTGTTGGTCTAGAAATATTTGCCACTAAAGCTTGGTTTCTATCTGGTGTTAATTCGCGATAAGCAGGTGCACTAATTGGAGTTAATTTTTTAACACATAATAAAAACATCAAAGTATCAATTTAATTTGATATCTTATAACGTCAGCCGATGCAACGTTTACATTATGCATGCCTCAAAGCTGCAATAAATTACGAGTCAAGAAACGACAATCGAACAATTAGAGAAACAAGCCTTAGTATAGAACAAACAAAAAACTCGGTATATATATTGTACTTGCTTCACTTTTTCTCTACCATATTTAAATGGTTATATATAATCACTTCCAAATATTTTAAATTTAACCTGATCTTGACAAAAATACTAACGCTATAGCTAAGTGTGATATTTAGTTGTTTTAAAGTGGGAGGTAAGCTTTAAAAAGAGAAGCTAATTTGCCCTATGTTGTACTCCATTTTGCCTCTCTTATATGCAAGCACAAATTCCATAGCTAACTTTGTAAACATTGTAAACATTAAAATCTCATCTATATATCTATAGCCCTATAGCTATGCTTAAAATATTGTTAAATGGAAGAAAAAAATACTGTATATAGCTATATAGCTAGCTACAGGGAAACTTTAAATTAAAATATTTATTACCTAAGCAAGTTCAATCACACCCAATCGAAGGTTTTCCAGAAAGCAATGCAATATCTTTTAACGACTAACAATATCAGCTACCAGTATCTTTTAACAGCTATGACTAGTCCTTTCTGGAGCTTTCTAACAATAACCAGCAGGAGAAGAGAACTGTTTTAAGATTCTCAAGAACGATATCTAAACACGAGGTTGAATATTTCCGTTACGGCGTGGCTAAAGAACCGGTATCGGCTCTTTAACTAAAGAACCGGTAAATTTTTAGCCGGCTCTTTAATTAAAGAACCGGTAAATTTTTAGGTCACGTGATTCATCTAGACCACCATGCTATACGGCGTGCATTCCCTCCATGCTCGCTCTTTCCAAAATGGTTCTCATTGCGGAAGGTCAGTTGTACTCTTCGTTTGAAGAATTATAACAAAAATTAGCTTGTATAAGCAGAGAAATTTTACTGAATTGTGGTTAAGGGATTGTAGAACTTTAAAAGCAGCACAGGGAAGGGTTAAAAATGAATTAAATCCTAATTTGAAATAACATGTGTTAGCGGAGGAAGGTCGCTAAAATCTCGTGAGTCATCAGGATTGCGAACTTCATCGGAAGTAATTTTTTTTTATTTATGCTTTTTTGTGAGAAGATTCTCCTAAATTGTCAGCTGTTTTATTTTGTAATGTTTTCCATATAACTATGCAACAAGGATGCCCCTTTACCATAGCTGTAAGAGTGTCTGTAAGGATGGAAAACACTTGCAAGTAAATCCTGTCAGTGAGGTAAGTATGCCTTATTCAATGCACATCTACCTGTTCAAATTGCTACATTTTTCTTGGTTAATTTTTGCCCTTAACAACAACGAGCTAAGAGGGTTCCTTTCATACTCATGCTGCCATTACATAACGTTTAATGTTTTAAGGTGGGGTTTATGACCGTGACAAATAACGCACCAGAGAATTTAATAGTTAGGTCTGTTATTGCACTAAATGTTTTTGAATAAGTTTTTACAATAATGCAATTCTCACAGTTCCTTAGGAATTGTGTAAAACTCCTGTGGTCTAAGGGTAAGATTCTGGTGGAGGATTTCATAAGAGATCCAGGTTCAAATCCTGGCAGGAGTTAATAGGGCCAAAGGTAATGCCTCTCTTTGGTCATGCTACTTTCTTTTTTGCAGATACAGTGTGCAAAAGCAGCATTTGGAAATATGGCGTAACAAGTGAATAAATATATATCAAAGTTTTTAGAATGTTCTCTTCCCGTTGCATTTTTTGAGCATATATTACTCCAATATCAACTTTTATTTCATAAATTACTGATTACTCGTCTTCGTTAAAAAACTTTTAACCAGCACTCTAAGTATCTCTGAAAAAAACCCAGTGCTTTAAGTCTATTGAATCGCACGAAAAAAACTGGCGCTCCTGATGAGTCTCACGAAAAAACCCGGCACTTTAAGGTAACTTTGTCTTCTACAAAAAAACCGGCACTCTAAATCTCGTTAGTATCTTACAAAAAACCCAGCTCTCTAGGTCTAATGAGTCTTACGAAAAAAATCGGTGCTGTAATATCTCTACAAAAAAACCGGCACTCCAAATGTAAACTTGTCTTCTACAAAAAACTCTAAACACTCTAAAGGTAACCTTGTCTTGGATAAAGTAACCGGCGCTCTAAGTCTAATGAGTATCTTCCAAAAAAAACGACACTAACTGTTACGAAAAAAACCGGTTCTCTAAGTATCCACTGCAAGTATCCACTTTAATTTTCACGAAAAAGTATCACTGCAAGCAAACTGGCACTCTAAGTCTACTGTTTTTTACGAAAAAACCCGGCACTTTAAGCTTCAGAACGCTTTCAGCTTAAAGCACCGGTAGCTCTTATACACCATTCACGTTGATTATTTAGCAAAAAAAACTGCATTGTTGAGATCCAGAAGGTGTAATACTTCTTTCAGTTAACAAATATCATGTCAATTTCTTAAATATCGTTGCGCACACGTCATTTTTAGATTTACCGGTTCTTTAAGCGATTTTGAGCTTAAAGAACCGGTACCGGTGCACTAGCCACGCCCTTTCCGTTAGCCTGCAACCATGTCATGCGATAAAGTGAGAGTACACAGTATCTTTACCACCAACTGTGCAGCGTTCAGGCTCTGTGCTGTCTCTAGATATATATCTATCTTCCATCTGGCGATTTAAAAGATTCCGCCCCGCGTGGCGCTGGCGGAAATCAACGAGGTGGTGACGTCATTGATTTTTCACCGCCTGGGTAACTAGGAACCATCTGGGACCAATTTGGGTAAGTTTCTTAAACCTGGATCCTCGAATCTGTTTCGAAATGGACGGGTTGATGACGTCATCAAAAATTCTTCAAACCCTAATATCTCTTAAACCGTTTGTCAAAAGTACACGATCCTATACGATAGGTATACAAATAGGTATACAAATTTCTGAAAAAAAAATTTGAGTTTTGACGGGACATTACTGACGTCAGCAAAATTTTAAAGCCCTTATATCTCATTAACCGCTCATCAAAAAAGCACATGATCATATACATTCTCTTGATCGGCTCTACACAATAGTGACAACGTGGAAACAAGGTTCTAATTTTTTTTGTGCATGTGTTGCTGACGTCATGAAATCCATGTCTGTTTTTCATTTTTATCCTGGCTCAGTGGATTTTTCCACTGGCCTTATCGACTTAGTCCTATCTATATAATAATACGCTAGGTGTGTCTGTCTGTCACTTTTGCAAAGTGGATTACATTCTTCAAAATTTTCTTTTCTCAAATTCTATAAAACATCGCCTATAAAATTGTTCTGTAATTTACCAAACTTTACCGATAAAATAGCATTGACGTCAAAGGAAAGTTAATTAAGATTAGTGAAGCCATTACAATGCACTTAAAACTTTGAGGCCAAATAACTTGGAAACGAGGTGGTGACGTCAATGTTTTTTCACCGCGTGGGTAACTAGGGACAACCTGGGACCAATTTGGGTAAGTTTTCCAAACCTGGGTCCCCGAATCCGTTTCGGAATGGACGGTTTGATGACGTCATCAAAAAACCTTTAAACCTTGATATCTCTGCAACCGTTTGTCAAAGATACATGATCATATACATTTTCTTGATCAGCATTTCAAGATCTATACGATAAAGGCAACAGGTATACAAATTTCTAAAAAAATATATTTATTTTGTATTTGCACTGCTGACGTCAGCAAAAAAACTAAAACAACCTATTTTTCCATTGTCCTTCTGCCTAAGTGGATTACTCCACGGGATTTATCGACTAGTATAATATAATACGCTTAGTGTGTATGTCTGTCTGTGACAGGCAAAGTGGATGTGTTCATTTTCCTTTGATATTGTCGAAAAAGTTATGTCACAAATGTTAAATTTTCTAACGTTACGGGGCGCCGTCAATAACACTACTTTAACGTCAATATCCTATATATTAAATTAATGAAGCCATTACAGTGCATCTAACATTTTGAGGGCAAATAACTTGGAAACGAAGTGGTGACGTCAATTATTTTTCACCGCGGGGGTAACTAGGGGACACCTAGGACCCAACCTCGATCCCAGGACATGTTGTCTCTTTTCGCATATCGGACGGCGAGACGAACATGGCCCTCTTTGATTTTCGCAGATTTTTAATTAATGCACTCGTGTTACGTTTATCCGGAATTTTTTACTTCCTAGTACTTGGTAAGCGAGATTCAATTTAATTATCAGGGTCTGGATTTTATATTTTATCGTGATCGTTAAAAATGGAACTTCTTAGTGAAGACTGCACTGTGAAGACTAAGTAGTTGTGGAGGTGGCTCTAAAGTACATATTGTTGTTTTAAAGCAAGTATATGTTTTTTAATATTTCCTGAAAACAATGCAAATCATATATTTTGACGCTTTGTTAAAGGCAGTTTTGCCTATGTATTTGGAAAATTATCAATTTTTCATTTACTTGCTGATCTCTTCCAAGTTAAAAATAAAAAGAATATTGTTTTGGCCATCACCTCTAATCTTCCTTTGTAAATGATCAGGTAAAATAATTAATGGAATTGTTTTTTCTGCTGCTGTATTAAACTTGGAACATGGGAAGTTTGAAGCAGATGAGAGCTTGCTTGGAAGTAGTGATGCAGTGGAAGGAAAGCAACGGAAATGTTAAGATTTTATTTGACTATCCAGAATCCTCTTTATCTATCCCAGTTAAAGAGAGGTGATGCGTTCTGGAACTTCATAGAGAATTGCAGCTCATTCGCGTGTTCTCCCCGGAGAATGGTAGCTACAGAAATCGTTAATAACACTTAGATAGATAGCATATTTTACATGGACACACCTGTTACATTGGACACATGCTCGACAAAACTTAGACTCTAAATAATGAATTTGATGCATCATACAAAAAAGGTACAAATCGCATTTATATAATGGTAAAACTTGATCTTATTTCTCCCAGGTTGCAGCTATTCGAAATTTACGTATTTCCAATCCTTCCAATATTGACGTATATAAACAAACATGGTAAAGCTGCATCTCACAAGAACCCAGTTGTCCAAAATGAGATCATTGGAACAATGTGTATATTCTTGCGGTCGAAATGCATTGCTCTCCGATGGGGTATAAAGTGGACTTTTCAAGGTCAAGCCTTCACAGTAGCAACCTTAATTAAACAGAATTTACAAGTAAAACAGCGTTAAAATGTTGCAAAATGACAAAAATTAAGCAGTATATACCTAAAACATATTAAAGATTTGACTAAAAAAAAAAGAATTCCTTGAAAACTCCAGTATATATTGTATTTACGAAGGTTTCACCACAAAAGTCCAAACATGGTTGTTGTGAGTCGCGTCCTCTCCAGCGTTACAAATCTGCTCCGCTTGTACGTTAGGTGACGTTTTTCCAAACATGGTTGTTGTGAGACGCGTCCTCTCCAGCGTTACAAATCTGCTCCACCTGTACGTTAGGTGACGTTTGTCCAAACATGGTTGTTGTGAGACGCGTCCTCTCCAGCGTTACAAATCTGCTCCGCTTGTACGTTAGGTGACGTTTGTCCAAACATGGTTGTTGTGAGACGCGTCCTCTCCAGCGTTAGAAATCTGCTCCGCTTGTACGTTAGGTTACTTTACAACAGTTATTTCCAGGAGTCACACAATACATGGAATAATCTTGACTTTGACTTGACTATATGAAAGCAAAATTTTATAATGATGTTCCTATCAAGGTTATTTTACATTTATTTTACATCTGTATTTTCGTTTATGCATTTACGCTTACTTTGTATTCTAGTAATAATAATAATAATAATAATAATAATAATAATAATAACAATAACAATAACAATAACAATAACAATAACAATAACAATAACAATAACAATAACAATAACAATAACAATAACAATAACAATAACAATAACAATAACAATAACAATAACAATAACAATAACAATAACAATAACAATAACAATAACAATAACAATAACAATAACAATAACAATAACAATAACAATAACAATAACAATAACAATAACAATAATAATAATAATAATAATAACCATAGGAGATTATTTTTGTTCCGCTACAGCATTCGTTTGTATTACTTAGCAGAACATGGCTAACAGGCAACTGCGAAGTGAAGTTTTGAAACGCGCCCTGAAGGCATGCATCGTCCAACCGGTAATAAGAAAATATCAGGTAGTAGCCGTTCGTGCGATGTGGGGAAGTGATGTTGATGCCCGCGAGGTCATTTGGGGCAAGAGAATGCAGATGGAGAACATATTGCTTAGCAACGAACAAGTATCCTGTTTTTTTTCTTGTATTACCTATATGGCCAGACCTCGTAAGAGAAAGTCGATGAGGAAGGAAGGGGAGGAAGAAGAAGGAGCCGACTCTAGCAGTGAAGGTGATAACAGAAACGGCGCAAATGCGCCTGAAACATTTCCTGGCATTTCTTTCTGGATCGCGTGCGACTTGCCAAACTGTACCTTAAGTCAATTTGAAACAAATTTGTCGAAGTCTTTTATGCAAGCCGGGTTGAATTTAACAACGTGCAATGCTATACAGACAAGATGTAAATACTTGAACCTTTTAGTACTTGAAATACTGTCAATGTTTTTCGAATATTTTACGCCACATTTGATATTTGTAGGCAAAACCAGTGCATTGCAAGCATTCTCAGGATCGTTATACCAAGTCTTGAAAGACCACAATAGGGAAGAAGCAAAACGGATAGTTGAGATATCCCATCGCACAATGATTAGGAGTGCAGCTAGAGATGAAGGTGTTCAACTTGACCACGTTGCTGTAATGGAAAGCGAACAGTACTCGATGAAACCCTGTCAGTTAATTCTAACAAAAAATATTGATAAAGAGGTATATCAAGATGTAATTCGTGGTTTATCCGAAATCAGATTTACATCGCTTGATTTAAAAGTAATTGATAAATCGGAAGGTAAGTTGCCACGAACAAATTTACTTACTTCTCCAATAATAAGACTAAGTTTTTTGTAGAAGTTAAAACATGTTTTTACATTGTTACACGCATAGGCACAGAAGTAACTATTCCCGTTAAGCCAACTAACAAACTTTGTCAATCCGTGGATATAGTTCGAAGGATGATGGAGAGGAATAGCTTTGGGCTGTGCAATGGAGGTGTATACAAAAAAATAGGAGAAAGCAGATACACATACGTTTACTGTTGTTCGGTGAAAAGCTATCTCTATCGCTCGTTGAAAAACAAAGCAATCGCCAACGAAATTACGCCAAATTTACGAGAGTTGGTATTTTTGCTGTCGGACGGCGAGTGCCAAATAATTGATCAAATAACTCTGGATTACAATTACATTGAATGCTTGCCAAATGGAGTTTGTTATAACATCGCCAAAAAATGTTTCGATGTCAAGCCAAATTTAAAGGGATCTCCCCGAGCATTCGTACGGTACTTTCATCGTGAGGGAAAAAATCCCGAACCAAAGCCATTTATAGAAGGTAATTGTTTTTACTTTTCTTTTAACGCGTTAAGAAAATGTGTTTTTTTTCTTTTAACGCGTTGTAACATATCAAGGTGGTAGTTGTAACGTGTTGTAACGTATTGTAACTTGTTGTAACGCATTGTCAGTGAAAAAAATGTTTTTTTTTATCTTTTAACGCGTTGTAACATATCAAGGTGGTAGTTGTAACGTGTTGTAACGTATTGTAACTTGTTGTAACGCATTGTCAGTGAAGAAAATGTTTTTTTTTATCTTTTAACGCGTTGTAACATATCAAAGTGGTAGTTGTAACGTGTTGTAACGTATTGTAACTTGTTGTAACGCATTGTCAGTGAAGAAAATGTTTTTTTTTTATCTTTTAACGCGTTGTAACATATCAAAGTGGTAGTTGTAACGTGTTGTAACGTATTGTAACTTGTTGTAACGCATTGTCAGTGAAGAAAATGTTTTTTTTTATCTTTTAACGCGTTGTAACATATCAAGGTGGTAGTTGTAACGTGTTGTAACGTATTGTAACTTGTTGTAACGCATTGTCAGTAAAAAAAATGTTTTTTTTTATCCTTTAACGCGTTGTAACATATCAAGGTGGTAGTTGTAACGTGTTGTAACGTATTGTAACTTGTTGTAACGCATTGTCAGTGAAAAAAATGTTTTTTTTTATCTTTTAACGCGTTGTAACATATCAAGGTGGTAGTTGTAACGTGTTGTAACGTATTGTAACTTGTTGTAACGCATTGTCAGTGAAGAAAATGTGTTTTTTTATCTTTTAACGCGTTGTAACATATCAAAGTGGTAGTTGTAACGTGTTGTAACGTATTGTAACTTGTTGTAACGCATTGTCAGTGAAGAAAATGTTTTTTTTTATCTTTTAACGCGTTGTAACATATCAAAGTGGTAGTTGTAACGTGTTGTAACGTATTGTAACTTGTTGTAACGCATTGTCAGTGAAGAAAATGTTTTTTTTTATCTTTTAACGCGTTGTAACATATCAAGGTGGTAGTTGTAACGTGTTGTAACGTATTGTAACTTGTTGTAACGCATTGTCAGTGAAAAAAATGTTTTTTTTTATCTTTTAACGCGTTGTAACATATCAAGGTGGTAGTTGTAACGTGTTGTAACGTATTGTAACTTGTTGTAACGCATTGTCAGTGAAGAAAATGTGTTTTTTTTCTTTTAACGCGTTGTAACATATCAAGGTGGTAGTTGTAACGTGTTGTAACGTATTGTAACTTGTTGTAACGTAGTTCTAAAAAAGGTGCACTGAACTACATTTGTAGGTGTCGAAAATAGCTTCCCAGATAGAAATGTGCGGTTGCGTTTTTATCAAAAATGGTACCAAATTTTGCTCGCCGGTCAGTATCCCATGAAAGAAAAGAAATTGTTGCTGGTAGGTCCTCCTGATAGTGGAAAGACTAGTTGGTTTGCTCCATTTCAAGGTAATTAAATAAAGTTCGTGAAAACTTCTGACTTTTAGACGGCACTTACTGACATACATTTGTCCTTTTAGGCATTATTCCAGAAATGTACATTGCTGGCGTGGTTCGGGATGGTCGATTCTCAGGCCACCTGATAAATAGAAATACACAAGTCGTATTTATGGATGAATGGACTAGCGACAGTCTATGTTGTGAAGATGCAAAAAGAATATTGCAAGGTAAGTCGATGTCGATGCAGTACATGAACATTTACTTTGAATAAAATGTGGCAATGTGCAGATGGGATACCACTTTCTCTTATAGGCGGCTTGGTTATGATCCCGCAAAAACACAAAGAACCGGCCCGTTTTCAATACAATTCGGGTTTTTTTATAACAACTAATATAATGCCGGACTTCGGAAATGGTGTAGATGGTGAGGCTATCCTGCGTCGTCTTGAAGTTTTCGAAACTAAGACACTTCGAGTGAAGGACAATAGCATAACAAGTAAGTATCTCATGAGAATAAATGATAACAATGGTGTAAATCAATATGCATAAAAATAAGTAATGACTTTTTTCCCGTAGAGTGGATGAGAATGCACTGCATGGAAATATTTGTGTACGTTGCCAGCCAGTTGAAAGACATCTCGCTTTTCACCAGCGAAACCAATGTTGCGAAGAAAAATCAAGTAGGCGCTGTGTACAACGACGTTGATTGCGATCCGTCGGTCTTCTTGGACGAAGAGCAAACATTGGAAGCATCTAGCAGTTGTCTAAGCACACGAGTTCAGATTGAGAATGCAGTTCCGCAAGAGGCTATCGACTATGCCATTATTGCGGCCGACGATAGGGATGGCATTTTGTACCATGCGCTTAACTTTGATCATGAACTGTTTGACATAGAAAACAAGTTACACAGTGCTGAATATATGCGCAAAATGTACGAGATAGCCGCTGGGGCATGGGAGGAAATCTGCCCATTAATTAATAACGATGAGACCTTGGTAGCATTCAAACGCCGTAAAAGGATCAACTGGCAGGGTAGTGACACGTTCTACGACACGTGGTTGCTTGCTACAAACTCCTGCCGCGATTGCTTCCCGACAAAAGAAATGAAGGAGCTCTACCCTGATTGGGCACAACTAATTGAGCAAGACGAAGACGAAGGAGAAGGTAGTAGCCACGACCGCGAAGAGAACGAGGAAGAAGAAGAGGAAACAAACGAAGAGGAGGAAGGTCATAGGGAAGAAGAAGAAACAGAAGAACATGAAATCAATGCTCAGTCGACAAAACCTGTTTCCACTGTTAAGCAAGAATATATGCCGTTTTGTCCAGCAAATAACAGTACTGCTTTTATAGACCTCGTGTCAGATGATGAAAGTGTTCCTGAAATTTCTTCAGTAAAATTAGAGCTATTTTCCGCAGATAATTCAACCACTTCTCTCGATTGTGGTGTTATCTGCATTAGTTCGGACGAAGAAGACAATTAAAAAAAAACTTTTTTGCGTTTTCCTTCCCTCATATCCCACCACATACTCCTTTTCTAAAGTGACATGCGAAAAGCGGTTTTCTCTACAGAAATAGGTTACAAAGCGTTACAACGTGTTACAAGGCGTTACAATCAGCACGTCCATGCGTTACAAGGCGTTACAAGAATCACTCTAGCCATTTCCAAAAATTTCACAGTCATTTTTTCATGGAAATAGGTTACAAAGCGTTACAACGTGTTACAAGGCGTTACAATCAGCATGTTCATGCGTTACAAGGCGTTACAAGAATCACTCTAGCCATTTCCAAAAATTTCACAGTCATTTTTTCATGGAAATAGGTTACAAAGCGTTACAACGTGTTACAAGGCGTTACAATCAGCACGTCCATGCGTTACAAGGCGTTACAAGAATCACTCTAGCCATTTCCAAAAATTTCACAGTCATTTTTTCATGGAAATAGGTTACAAAGCGTTACAACGTGTTACAAGGCGTTACAATCAGCATGTTCATGCGTTACAAGGCGTTACAAGAATCACTCTAGCCATTTCCAAAAATTTCACAGTCATTTTTTCATGGAAATAGGTTACAAAGCGTTACAACGTGTTACAAGGCGTTACAATCAGCACGTCCATGCGTTACAAGGCGTTACAAGAATCACTCTAGCCATTTCCAAAAATTTCACAGTCATTTTTTCATGGAAATAGGTTACAAAGCGTTACAACGTGTTACAAGGCGTTACAATCAGCATGTTCATGCGTTACAAGGCGTTACAAGAATCACTCTAGCCATTTCCAAACATTTCACAGTCATTTTTTCATGGAAATAGGTTACAAAGCGTTACAACGTGTTACAAGGCGTTACAATCAGCACTTCCATGCGTTACAAGGCGTTACAAGAATCACTCTAGCCATTTCCAAAAATTTCACAGTCATTTTTTCATGGAAATAGGTTACAAAGCGTTACAACGTGTTACAAGGCGTTACAATCAGCACGTCCATGCGTTACAAGGCGTTACAAGAATCACTCTAGCCATTTCCAAAAATTTCACAGTCATTTTTTCATGGAAATAGGTTACAAAGCGTTACAACGTGTTACAAGGCGTTACAATCAGCACGTCCATGCGTTACAAGGCGTTACAAGAATCACTCTAGCCATTTCCAAAAAATTCACAGTCATTTTTTCATGGAAATAGGTTACAAAGCGTTACAACGTGTTACAAGGCGTTACAATCAGCATGTTCATGCGTTACAAGGCGTTTGTTTGCCTATCAGATGATGAAGTTTTCCTAACTATACCGATAGCGGCTTTGAAGGGAGAACCAAGTTTTTGCGAACCGCCTTCACACACGAGGGTACTTAATACACCAGATTATTGGCCAAATCGTAAGAGGAAAAAAAGCCTTTATGTGTACGCCGGTTTTGACTGTAACAAAGTTAAAAGACTATTTGAATATTCTGGTTTTCAAAAATCTTTGTAAATTTACAAAGTTATTTTTATTATAAATACAATTTAAACTTATATAAATTGTTTTGTCTTCGCTCTAACCGCCAATGTACTAGCTTTACGGCTACAATGAAAGGAGTAGTTAGGATCTGCGAGAATGGAAGTCCATTTTGCATTGCCATATTTTTGTAGCCCAGCTTGTAAAAACTTGTCCTCCATGGCACTAAAACTAACTTTTTTCTGTCTCGTTTGAACAGGTGTTTCGTGTTCCAAAGTACTTCCAGACGTTTTCACATTTTTGGTGTTACTATTGATTTCGCTTACAGTTAAAGTACACGTTGTTTGATCTCGTAATTTATCCATACATAACCTGGCTTTTGCAGCTATATTGCGCGATTCAGTCTTCTGGTAATGAACTTTAGCTACCTGCGACGTGTGTTTTTGATCTTGAGAAAGAATTGCTTGTTCTTTTGTTTCTAAGTGTGCAACACTTTCGGTTTCGATGATTTGCCTATATCGTGTAGGATTTATATACTTACCAATTGCTTGATAAACAATTCTACCGAATACGTCCGAAATACGCGTCAACTGCTTACCATTTCGACACACTAGTAGATAATCGTTGGTGGGGTTCAATCTTCGTCGTACATTGTCAATGTATTCGTTTATTAGTGTGAGTACATCTATGGAAAAATAAAGAGAGTCAAATCCGTATTTCTCCGCAGTTTTAAAGACATTCTGATCTATAAAACCATCCTCTTTCACGCCTTTAATCATTGTTACTGTAAGAGTTTGATACGTCATGGGTCTTGAAGCCTTCACCATTAAAAATAATACAGCTACTATGAAGGAAGTCGAAAATGATAAATCGTGTGCTGCGACACATGCACTTGCGTTTTTAGCATTTAACACAATTTGTTTATATTTTTCACTATGGTATGGTATCACCTTTTGTAAATCATATAGTGTCGCCCAACAGTCTATACTGTTTAGATATTCAACACTTAAGATACACTTCCATTCAGCTTTCATTTTACGAAGGAGGAATTTCTTAACACGGTGCAAATAAATCTCTGCAGCAACAAATACCGACAAATTTTTTTCAGTCGTACCTGCGCTTCGTCTGTAATCAAGCATGTGCCCAATAGCATTCATGTAGCCAATTATTCCTGAGAAGCCAACCTTCCATTGGTCTCTCAAAAAATCTACGAAATCAGAAAGCATATTAATAGAGCCAACACAGTAGTCGATAACAGGGAATGGTACTTCCCATACCGAAGGAGAATCCTCGCAGCAATATTTGGCATACTTTAAAACTTTACAAGTTATTTGATCGGCCTGAGAATGATCTTTACCACCACCACCTGGACTTTTTAACCATGTCCTAAATGCAACTGCCAAATTACATGTTTTAGCAAAAGACGGCATTGAAAATGTGGAGGCGCGCTTTCTTTGGGGATCTTTTATGCGATTTCTCGTACTGAAGTGGGGAAGTACTTCGTCGATATTCGGTCTTTTATCGAAATAATAAAACCATCCATGACGGTTATAGACATGTTTTCTACACCCTCTTTTACTTCCATACGACTCGCTGTCACAATCAGCCACAGGACAACAAAAGCGGTTATCTTTATCAGGCATTAACTTAAGCCTTTTCGATCTCATTGAGGCTCCCAATGCCTCTTTCCACGCAGGCTTTTGCAAGACTCGTTTTGTCATTCCGATTTCTTTAAAGTTCTCTAGAAACAAAATTTATAGAAAGTTTATAACAATATTAGTTTTTAACAAAGCATAGAAAGTAGGATAAAAAAAAGAATTCATTTGAATAAAAAAAGAATCCTATTAACTATAAATTTAAAGTTTGAACAACTTACCTTATACTTTACTTCGTATACAAAGTATTAGTTGAGAAACTTCTCATTAAAACAATTCCTTTTTATAATGAAGGACGCTCTCCATAGCAGAGTTAAGGTAGCAGCGAAAACGGAATTATTTCAAGTGGCACAATATAAATTAGACTGCAGAGTATTCATAATTAAATAACTATTCCTCAAGATAATCATTTCGCATATATTATCGTTATGATATATAAAAGAATTCAACGGAACAAATAGAGTGGAACGATATATACCGTCACATAAATTCCATCAAATTCCCTATGGGAACGACACGTTCTTGTCTTGTGAGTAACAATAGAACAATACATTCCGCTTTTATAACAATGTTTTAATAAGTTGTTAAAGAACACCAAGTTCCTTAAAAATGGTTCTTTTTTAAAAAATTGGAACATGTAAAGTATTTAATGTGTTTAGGGTGTAAGATAATCGCACATAGAATCACGGACCATTATAATTTCATACGCTATATAACCATAGGAGATTATTTTTGTTCCGCTACAGCATTCGTTTGTATTACTTAGCAGAACATGGCTAACAGGCAACTGCGAAGTGAAGTTTTGAAACGCGCCCTGAAGGCATGCATCGTCCAACCGGTAATAAGAAAATATCAGGTAGTAGCCGTTCGTGCGATGTGGGGAAGTGATGTTGATGCCCGCGAGGTCATTTGGGGCAAGAGAATGCAGATGGAGAACATATTGCTTAGCAACGAACAAGTATCCTGTTTTTTTTCTTGTATTACCTATATGGCCAGACCTCGTAAGAGAAAGTCGATGAGGAATGAAGGGGAGGAAGAAGAAGGAGCCGACTCTAGCAGTGAAGGTGATAACAGAAACGGCGCAAATGCGCCTGAAACATTTCCTGGCATTTCTTTCTGGATCGCGTGCGACTTGCCAAACTGTACCTTAAGTCAATTTGAAACAAATTTGTCGAAGTCTTTTATGCAAGCCGGGTTGAATTTAACAACGTGCAATGCTATACAGACAAGAGGTAAATACTTGAACCTTTTAGTACTTGAAATACTGTCAATGTTTTTCGAATATTTTACGCCACATTTGATATTTGTAGGCAAAACCAGTGCATTGCAAGCATTCTCAGGATCGTTATACCAAGTCTTGAAAGACCACAATAGGGAAGAAGCAAAACGGATAGTTGAGATATCCCATCGCACAATGATTAGGAGTGCAGCTAGAGATGAAGGTGTTCAACTTGACCACGTTGCTGTAATGGAAAGCGAACAGTACTCGATGAAACCCTGTCAGTTAATTCTAACAAAAAATATTGATAAAGAGGTATATCAAGATGTAATTCGTGGTTTATCCGAAATCAGATTTACATCGCTTGATTTAAAAGTAATTGATAAATCGGAAGGTAAGTTGCCACGAACAAATTTACTTACTTCTCCAATAATAAGACTAAGTTTTTTGTAGAAGTTAAAACATGTTTTTACATTGTTACACGCATAGGCACAGAAGTAACTATTCCCGTTAAGCCAACTAACAAACTTTGTCAATCCGTGGATATAGTTCGAAGGATGATGGAGAGGAATAGCTTTGGGCTGTGCAATGGAGGTGTATACAAAAAAATAGGAGAAAGCAGATACACATACGTTTACTGTTGTTCGGTGAAAAGCTATCTCTATCGCTCGTTGAAAAACAAAGCAATCGCCAACGAAATTACGCCAAATTTACGAGAGTTGGTATTTTTGCTGTCGGACGGCGAGTGCCAAATAATTGATCAAATAACTCTGGATTACAATTACATTGAATGCTTGCCAAATGGAGTTTGTTATAACATCGCCAAAAAATGTTTCGATGTCAAGCCAAATTTAAAGGGATCTCCCCGAGCATTCGTACGGTACTTTCATCGTGAGGGAAAAAATCCCGAACCAAAGCCATTTATAGAAGGTAATTGTTTTTACTTTTCTTTTAACGCGTTAAGAAAATGTGTTTTTTTTCTTTTAACGCGTTGTAACATATCAAGGTGGTAGTTGTAACGTGTTGTAACGTATTGTAACTTGTTGTAACGCATTGTCAGTGAAAAAAATGTTTTTTTTTATCTTTTAACGCGTTGTAACATATCAAGGTGGTAGTTGTAACGTGTTGTAACGTATTGTAACTTGTTGTAACGCATTGTCAGTGAAGAAAATGTTTTTTTTTATCTTTTAACGCGTTGTAACATATCAAAGTGGTAGTTGTAACGTGTTGTAACGTATTGTAACTTGTTGTAACGCATTGTCAGTGAAGAAAATGTTTTTTTTTATCTTTTAACGCGTTGTAACATATCAAAGTGGTAGTTGTAACGTGTTGTAACGTATTGTAACTTGTTGTAACGCATTGTCAGTGAAGAAAATGTTTTTTTTTATCTTTTAACGCGTTGTAACATATCAAGGTGGTAGTTGTAACGTGTTGTAACGTATTGTAACTTGTTGTAACGCATTGTCAGTAAAAAAAAAACGCATTGTCAGTGAAGAAAATGTTTTTTTTTATCTTTTAACGCGTTGTAACATATCAAGGTGGTAGTTGTAACGTGTTGTAACGTATTGTAACTTGTTGTAACGCATTGTCAGTAAAAAAAATGTTTTTTTTTATCCTTTAACGCGTTGTAACATATCAAGGTGGTAGTTGTAACGTGTTGTAACGTATTGTAACTTGTTGTAACGCATTGTCAGTGAAAAAAATGTTTTTTTTATCTTTTAACGCGTTGTAACATATCAAGGTGGTAGTTGTAACGTGTTGTAACGTATTGTAACTTGTTGTAACGCATTGTCAGTGAAGAAAATGTTTTTTTTATCTTTTAACGCGTTGTAACATATCAAGGTGGTAGTTGTAACGTGTTGTAACGTATTGTAACTTGTTGTAACGCATTGTCAGTGAAAAAAATGTTTTTTTTTATCTTTTAACGCGTTGTAACATATCAAGGTGGTAGTTGTAACGTGTTGTAACGTATTGTAACTTGTTGTAACGCATTGTCAGTGAAGAAAATGTGTTTTTTTTCTTTTAACGCGTTGTAACATATCAAGGTGGTAGTTGTAACGTGTTGTAACGTATTGTAACTTGTTGTAACGCATTGTCAGTAAAAAAAAAACGCATTGTCAGTGAAGAAAATGTTTTTTTTTATCTTTTAACGCGTTGTAACATATCAAGGTGGTAGTTGTAACGTGTTGTAACGTATTGTAACTTGTTGTAACGCATTGTCAGTGAAGAAAATGTGTTTTTTTATCTTTTAACGCGTTGTAACATATCAAAGTGGTAGTTGTAACGTGTTGTAACGTATTGTAACTTGTTGTAACGCATTGTCAGTGAAGAAAATGTTTTTTTTTATCTTTTAACGCGTTGTAACATATCAAAGTGGTAGTTGTAACGTGTTGTAACGTATTGTAACTTGTTGTAACGCATTGTCAGTGAAGAAAATGTTTTTTTTTATCTTTTAACGCGTTGTAACATATCAAGGTGGTAGTTGTAACGTGTTGTAACGTATTGTAACTTGTTGTAACGCATTGTCAGTGAAAAAAATGTTTTTTTTTATCTTTTAACGCGTTGTAACATATCAAGGTGGTAGTTGTAACGTGTTGTAACGTATTGTAACTTGTTGTAACGCATTGTCAGTGAAGAAAATGTGTTTTTTTTCTTTTAACGCGTTGTAACATATCAAGGTGGTAGTTGTAACGTGTTGTAACGTATTGTAACTTGTTGTAACGTAGTTCTAAAAAAGGTGCACTGAACTACATTTGTAGGTGTCGAAAATAGCTTCCCAGATAGAAATGTGCGGTTGCGTTTTTATCAAAAATGGTACCAAATTTTGCTCGCCGGTCAGTATCCCATGAAAGAAAAGAAATTGTTGCTGGTAGGTCCTCCTGATAGTGGAAAGACTAGTTGGTTTGCTCCATTTCAAGGTAATTAAATAAAGTTCGTGAAAACTTCTGACTTTTAGACGGCACTTACTGACATACATTTGTCCTTTTAGGCATTATTCCAGAAATGTACATTGCTGGCGTGGTTCGGGATGGTCGATTCTCAGGCCACCTGATAAATAGAAATACACAAGTCGTATTTATGGATGAATGGACTAGCGACAGTCTATGTTGTGAAGATGCAAAAAGAATATTGCAAGGTAAGTCGATGTCGATGCAGTACATGAACATTTACTTTGAATAAAATGTGGCAATGTGCAGATGGGATACCACTTTCTCTTATAGGCGGCTTGGTTATGATCCCGCAAAAACACAAAGAACCGGCCCGTTTTCAATACAATTCGGGTTTTTTTATAACAACTAATATAATGCCGGACTTCGGAAATGGTGTAGATGGTGAGGCTATCCTGCGTCGTCTTGAAGTTTTCGAAACTAAGACACTTCGAGTGAAGGACAATAGCATAACAAGTAAGTATCTCATGAGAATAAATGATAACAATGGTGTAAATCAATATGCATAAAAATAAGTAATGACTTTTTTCCCGTAGAGTGGATGAGAATGCACTGCATGGAAATATTTGTGTACGTTGCCAGCCAGTTGAAAGACATCTCGCTTTTCACCAGCGAAACCAATGTTGCGAAGAAAAATCAAGTAGGCGCTGTGTACAACGACGTTGATTGCGATCCGTCGGTCTTCTTGGACGAAGAGCAAACATTGGAAGCATCTAGCAGTTGTCTAAGCACACGAGTTCAGATTGAGAATGCAGTTCCGCAAGAGGCTATCGACTATGCCATTATTGCGGCCGACGATAGGGATGGCATTTTGTACCATGCGCTTAACTTTGATCATGAACTGTTTGACATAGAAAACAAGTTACACAGTGCTGAATATATGCGCAAAATGTACGAGATAGCCGCTGGGGCATGGGAGGAAATCTGCCCATTAATTAATAACGATGAGACCTTGGTAGCATTCAAACGCCGTAAAAGGATCAACTGGCAGGGTAGTGACACGTTCTACGACACGTGGTTGCTTGCTACAAACTCCTGCCGCGATTTCTTCCCGACGAAAGAAATGAAGGAGCTCTACCCTGATTGGGCACAACTAATTGAGCAAGACGAAGACGAAGGAGAAGGTAGTAGCCACGACCGCGAAGAGAACGAGGAAGAAGAAGAGGAAACAAACGAAGAGGAGGAAGGTCATAGGGAAGAAGAAGAAACAGAAGAACATGAAATCAATGCTCAGTCGACAAAACCTGTTTCCACTGTTAAGCAAGAATATATGCCGTTTTGTCCAGCAAATAACAGTACTGCTTTTATAGACCTCGTGTCAGATGATGAAAGTGTTCCTGAAATTTCTTCAGTAAAATTAGAGCTATTTTCCGCAGATAATTCAACCACTTCTCTCGATTGTGGTGTTATCTGCATTAGTTCGGACGAAGAAGACAATTAAAAAAAAACTTTTTTGCGTTTTCCTTCCCTCATATCCCACCACATACTCCTTTTCTAAAGTGACATGCGAAAAGCGGTTTTCTCTACAGAAATAGGTTACAAAGCGTTACAACGTGTTACAAGGCGTTACAATCAGCACGTCCATGCGTTACAAGGCGTTACAAGAATCACTCTAGCCATTTCCAAAAATTTCACAGTCATTTTTTCATGGAAATAGGTTACAAAGCGTTACAACGTGTTACAAGGCGTTA
This sequence comes from Hydractinia symbiolongicarpus, assembly GCF_029227915.1. Classification (NCBI taxonomy): domain Eukaryota; kingdom Metazoa; phylum Cnidaria; class Hydrozoa; order Anthoathecata; family Hydractiniidae; genus Hydractinia; species Hydractinia symbiolongicarpus. The sequence goes on from NC_079878.1 coordinate 15,243,910, forward strand.
CAATCAGCATGTTCATGCGTTACAAGGCGTTACAAGAATCACTCTAGCCATTTCCAAAAATTTCACAGTCATTTTTTCATGGAAATAGGTTACAAAGCGTTACAACGTGTTACAAGGCGTTACAATCAGCACGTCCATGCGTTACAAGGCGTTACAAGAATCACTCTAGCCATTTCCAAAAATTTCACAGTCATTTTTTCATGGAAATAGGTTACAAAGCGTTACAACGTGTTACAAGGCGTTACAATCAGCATGTTCATGCGTTACAAGGCGTTTGTTTGCCTATCAGATGATGAAGTTTTCCTAACTATACCGATAGCGGCTTTGAAGGGAGAACCAAGTTTTTGCGAACCGCCTTCAAACACGAGGGTACTTAATACACCAGATTATTGGCCAAATCGTAAGAGGAAAAAAAGCCTTTATGTGTACGCCGGTTTTGACTGTAACAAAGTTAAAAGACTATTTGAATATTCTGGTTTTCAAAAATCTTTGTAAATTTACAAAGTTATTTTTATTATAAATACAATTTAAACTTATATAAATTGTTTTGTCTTCGCTCTAACCGCCAATGTACTAGCTTTACGGCTACAATGAAAGGAGTAGTTAGGATCTGCGAGAATGGAAGTCCATTTTGCATTGCCATATTTTTGTAGCCCAGCTTGTAAAAACTTGTCCTCCATGGCACTAAAACTAACTTTTTTCTGTCTCGTTTGAACAGGTGTTTCGTGTTCCAAAGTACTTCCAGACGTTTTCACATTTTTGGTGTTACTATTGATTTCGCTTACAGTTAAAGTACACGTTGTTTGATCTCGTAATTTATCCATACATAACCTGGCTTTTGCAGCTATATTGCGCGATTCAGTCTTCTGGTAATGAACTTTAGCTACCTGCGACGTGTGTTTTTGATCTTGAGAAAGAATTGCTTGTTCTTTTGTTTCTAAGTGTGCAACACTTTCGGTTTCGATGATTTGCCTATATCGTGTAGGATTTATATACTTACCAATTGCTTGATAAACAATTCTACCGAATACGTCCGAAATACGCGTCAACTGCTTACCATTTCGACACACTAGTAGATAATCGTTGGTGGGGTTCAATCTTCGTCGTACATTGTCAATGTATTCGTTTATTAGTGTGAGTACATCTATGGAAAAATAAAGAGAGTCAAATCCGTATTTCTCCGCAGTTTTAAAGACATTCTGATCTATAAAACCATCCTCTTTCACGCCTTTAATCATTGTTACTGTAAGAGTTTGATACGTCATGGGTCTTGAAGCCTTCACCATTAAAAATAATACAGCTACTATGAAGGAAGTCGAAAATGATAAATCGTGTGCTGCGACACATGCACTTGCGTTTTTAGCATTTAACACAATTTGTTTATATTTTTCACTATGGTATGGTATCACCTTTTGTAAATCATATAGTGTCGCCCAACAGTCTATACTGTTTAGATATTCAACACTTAAGATACACTTCCATTCAGCTTTCATTTTACGAAGGAGGAATTTCTTAACACGGTGCAAATAAATCTCTGCAGCAACAAATACCGACAAATTTTTTTCAGTCGTACCTGCGCTTCGTCTGTAATCAAGCATGTGCCCAATAGCATTCATGTAGCCAATTATTCCTGAGAAGCCAACCTTCCATTGGTCTCTCAAAAAATCTACGAAATCAGAAAGCATATTAATAGAGCCAACACAGTAGTCGATAACAGGGAATGGTACTTCCCATACCGAAGGAGAATCCTCGCAGCAATATTTGGCATACTTTAAAACTTTACAAGTTATTTGATCGGCCTGAGAATGATCTTTACCACCACCACCTGGACTTTTTAACCATGTCCTAAATGCAACTGCCAAATTACATGTTTTAGCAAAAGACGGCATTGAAAATGTGGAGGCGCGCTTTCTTTGGGGATCTTTTATGCGATTTCTCGTACTGAAGTGGGGAAGTACTTCGTCGATATTCGGTCTTTTATCGAAATAATAAAACCATCCATGACGGTTATAGACATGTTTTCTACACCCTCTTTTACTTCCATACGACTCGCTGTCACAATCAGCCACAGGACAACAAAAGCGGTTATCTTTATCAGGCATTAACTTAAGCCTTTTCGATCTCATTGAGGCTCCCAATGCCTCTTTCCACGCAGGCTTTTGCAAGACTCGTTTTGTCATTCCGATTTCTTTAAAGTTCTCTAGAAACAAAATTTATAGAAAGTTTATAACAATATTAGTTTTTAACAAAGCATAGAAAGTAGGATAAAAAAAAGAATTCATTTGAATAAAAAAAGAATCCTATTAACTATAAATTTAAAGTTTGAACAACTTACCTTATACTTTACTTCGTATACAAAGTATTAGTTGAGAAACTTCTCATTAAAACAATTCCTTTTTATAATGAAGGACGCTCTCCATAGCAGAGTTAAGGTAGCAGCGAAAACGGAATTATTTCAAGTGGCACAATATAAATTAGACTGCAGAGTATTCATAATTAAATAACTATTCCTCAAGATAATCATTTCGCATATATTATCGTTATGATATATAAAAGAATTCAACGGAACAAATAGAGTGGAACGATATATACCGTCACATAAATTCCATCAAATTCCCTATGGGAACGACACGTTCTTGTCTTGTGAGTAACAATAGAACAATACATTCCGCTTTTATAACAATGTTTTAATAAGTTGTTAAAGAACACCAAGTTCCTTAAAAATGGTTCTTTTTTAAAAAATTGGAACATGTAAAGTATTTAATGTGTTTAGGGTGTAAGATAATCGCACATAGAATCACGGACCATTATAATTTCATACGCTATATAACCATAGGAGATTATTTTTGTTCCGCTACAGCATTCGTTTGTATTACTTAGCAGAACATGGCTAACAGGCAACTGCGAAGTGAAGTTTTGAAACGCGCCCTGAAGGCATGCATCGTCCAACCGGTAATAAGAAAATATCAGGTAGTAGCCGTTCGTGCGATGTGGGGAAGTGATGTTGATGCCCGCGAGGTCATTTGGGGCAAGAGAATGCAGATGGAGAACATATTGCTTAGCAACGAACAAGTATCCTGTTTTTTTTCTTGTATTACCTATATGGCCAGACCTCGTAAGAGAAAGTCGATGAGGAATGAAGGGGAGGAAGAAGAAGGAGCCGACTCTAGCAGTGAAGGTGATAACAGAAACGGCGCAAATGCGCCTGAAACATTTCCTGGCATTTCTTTCTGGATCGCGTGCGACTTGCCAAACTGTACCTTAAGTCAATTTGAAACAAATTTGTCGAAGTCTTTTATGCAAGCCGGGTTGAATTTAACAACGTGCAATGCTATACAGACAAGAGGTAAATACTTGAACCTTTTAGTACTTGAAATACTGTCAATGTTTTTCGAATATTTTACGCCACATTTGATATTTGTAGGCAAAACCAGTGCATTGCAAGGATTCTCAGGATCGTTATACCAAGTCTTGAAAGACCACAATAGGGAAGAAGCAAAACGGATAGTTGAGATATCCCATCGCACAATGATTAGGAGTGCAGCTAGAGATGAAGGTGTTCAACTTGACCACGTTGCTGTAATGGAAAGCGAACAGTACTCGATGAAACCCTGTCAGTTAATTCTAACAAAAAATATTGATAAAGAGGTATATCAAGATGTAATTCGTGGTTTATCCGAAATCAGATTTACATCGCTTGATTTAAAAGTAATTGATAAATCGGAAGGTAAGTTGCCACGAACAAATTTACTTACTTCTCCAATAATAAGACTAAGTTTTTTGTAGAAGTTAAAACATGTTTTTACATTGTTACACGCATAGGCACAGAAGTAACTATTCCCGTTAAGCCAACTAACAAACTTTGTCAATCCGTGGATATAGTTCGAAGGATGATGGAGAGGAATAGCTTTGGGCTGTGCAATGGAGGTGTATACAAAAAAATAGGAGAAAGCAGATACACATACGTTTACTGTTGTTCGGTGAAAAGCTATCTCTATCGCTCGTTGAAAAACAAAGCAATCGCCAACGAAATTACGCCAAATTTACGAGAGTTGGTATTTTTGCTGTCGGACGGCGAGTGCCAAATAATTGATCAAATAACTCTGGATTACAATTACATTGAATGCTTGCCAAATGGAGTTTGTTATAACATCGCCAAAAAATGTTTCGATGTCAAGCCAAATTTAAAGGGATCTCCCCGAGCATTCGTACGGTACTTTCATCGTGAGGGAAAAAATCCCGAACCAAAGCCATTTATAGAAGGTAATTGTTTTTACTTTTCTTTTAACGCGTTAAGAAAATGTGTTTTTTTTCTTTTAACGCGTTGTAACATATCAAGGTGGTAGTTGTAACGTGTTGTAACGTATTGTAACTTGTTGTAACGCATTGTCAGTGAAAAAAATGTTTTTTTTTATCTTTTAACGCGTTGTAACATATCAAGGTGGTAGTTGTAACGTGTTGTAACGTATTGTAACTTGTTGTAACGCATTGTCAGTGAAGAAAATGTTTTTTTTTATCTTTTAACGCGTTGTAACATATCAAAGTGGTAGTTGTAACGTGTTGTAACGTATTGTAACTTGTTGTAACGCATTGTCAGTGAAGAAAATGTTTTTTTTTATCTTTTAACGCGTTGTAACATATCAAAGTGGTAGTTGTAACGTGTTGTAACGTATTGTAACTTGTTGTAACGCATTGTCAGTGAAGAAAATGTTTTTTTTTATCTTTTAACGCGTTGTAACATATCAAGGTGGTAGTTGTAACGTGTTGTAACGTATTGTAACTTGTTGTAACGCATTGTCAGTAAAAAAAAAACGCATTGTCAGTGAAGAAAATGTTTTTTTTTTATCTTTTAACGCGTTGTAACATATCAAGGTGGTAGTTGTAACGTGTTGTAACGTATTGTAACTTGTTGTAACGCATTGTCAGTAAAAAAAATGTTTTTTTTTATCCTTTAACGCGTTGTAACATATCAAGGTGGTAGTTGTAACGTGTTGTAACGTATTGTAACTTGTTGTAACGCATTGTCAGTGAAAAAAATGTTTTTTTTATCTTTTAACGCGTTGTAACATATCAAGGTGGTAGTTGTAACGTGTTGTAACGTATTGTAACTTGTTGTAACGCATTGTCAGTGAAGAAAATGTTTTTTTTTTATCTTTTAACGCGTTGTAACATATCAAGGTGGTAGTTGTAACGTGTTGTAACGTATTGTAACTTGTTGTAACGCATTGTCAGTGAAAAAAATGTTTTTTTTTATCTTTTAACGCGTTGTAACATATCAAGGTGGTAGTTGTAACGTGTTGTAACGTATTGTAACTTGTTGTAACGCATTGTCAGTGAAGAAAATGTGTTTTTTTTCTTTTAACGCGTTGTAACATATCAAGGTGGTAGTTGTAACGTGTTGTAACGTATTGTAACTTGTTGTAACGTAGTTCTAAAAAAGGTGCACTGAACTACATTTGTAGGTGTCGAAAATAGCTTCCCAGATAGAAATGTGCGGTTGCGTTTTTATCAAAAATGGTACCAAATTTTGCTCGCCGGTCAGTATCCCATGAAAGAAAAGAAATTGTTGCTGGTAGGTCCTCCTGATAGTGGAAAGACTAGTTGGTTTGCTCCATTTCAAGGTAATTAAATAAAGTTCGTGAAAACTTCTGACTTTTAGACGGCACTTACTGACATACATTTGTCCTTTTAGGCATTATTCCAGAAATGTACATTGCTGGCGTGGTTCGGGATGGTCGATTCTCAGGCCACCTGATAAATAGAAATACACAAGTCGTATTTATGGATGAATGGACTAGCGACAGTCTATGTTGTGAAGATGCAAAAAGAATATTGCAAGGTAAGTCGATGTCGATGCAGTACATGAACATTTACTTTGAATAAAATGTGGCAATGTGCAGATGGGATACCACTTTCTCTTATAGGCGGCTTGGTTATGATCCCGCAAAAACACAAAGAACCGGCCCGTTTTCAATACAATTCGGGTTTTTTTATAACAACTAATATAATGCCGGACTTCGGAAATGGTGTAGATGGTGAGGCTATCCTGCGTCGTCTTGAAGTTTTCGAAACTAAGACACTTCGAGTGAAGGACAATAGCATAACAAGTAAGTATCTCATGAGAATAAATGATAACAATGGTGTAAATCAATATGCATAAAAATAAGTAATGACTTTTTTCCCGTAGAGTGGATGAGAATGCACTGCATGGAAATATTTGTGTACGTTGCCAGCCAGTTGAAAGACATCTCGCTTTTCACCAGCGAAACCAATGTTGCGAAGAAAAATCAAGTAGGCGCTGTGTACAACGACGTTGATTGCGATCCGTCGGTCTTCTTGGACGAAGAGCAAACATTGGAAGCATCTAGCAGTTGTCTAAGCACACGAGTTCAGATTGAGAATGCAGTTCCGCAAGAGGCTATCGACTATGCCATTATTGCGGCCGACGATAGGGATGGCATTTTGTACCATGCGCTTAACTTTGATCATGAACTGTTTGACATAGAAAACAAGTTACACAGTGCTGAATATATGCGCAAAATGTACGAGATAGCCGCTGGGGCATGGGAGGAAATCTGCCCATTAATTAATAACGATGAGACCTTGGTAGCATTCAAACGCCGTAAAAGGATCAACTGGCAGGGTAGTGACACGTTCTACGACACGTGGTTGCTTGCTACAAACTCCTGCCGCGATTGCTTCCCGACAAAAGAAATGAAGGAGCTCTACCCTGATTGGGCACAACTAATTGAGCAAGACGAAGACGAAGGAGAAGGTAGTAGCCACGACCGCGAAGAGAACGAGGAAGAAGAAGAGGAAACAAACGAAGAGGAGGAAGGTCATAGGGAAGAAGAAGAAACAGAAGAACATGAAATCAATGCTCAGTCGACAAAACCTGTTTCCACTGTTAAGCAAGAATATATGCCGTTTTGTCCAGCAAATAACAGTACTGCTTTTATAGACCTCGTGTCAGATGATGAAAGTGTTCCTGAAATTTCTTCAGTAAAATTAGAGCTATTTTCCGCAGATAATTCAACCACTTCTCTCGATTGTGGTGTTATCTGCATTAGTTCGGACGAAGAAGACAATTAAAAAAAAACTTTTTTGCGTTTTCCTTCCCTCATATCCCACCACATACTCCTTTTCTAAAGTGACATGCGAAAAGCGGTTTTCTCTACAGAAATAGGTTACAAAGCGTTACAACGTGTTACAAGGCGTTACAATCAGCACGTCCATGCGTTACAAGGCGTTACAAGAATCACTCTAGCCATTTCCAAAAATTTCACAGTCATTTTTTCATGGAAATAGGTTACAAAGCGTTACAACGTGTTACAAGGCGTTACAATCAGCATGTTCATGCGTTACAAGGCGTTACAAGAATCACTCTAGCCATTTCCAAAAATTTCACAGTCATTTTTTCATGGAAATAGGTTACAAAGCGTTACAACGTGTTACAAGGCGTTACAATCAGCACGTCCATGCGTTACAAGGCGTTACAAGAATCACTCTAGCCATTTCCAAAAATTTCACAGTCATTTTTTCATGGAAATACGTTACAAAGCGTTACAACGTGTTACAAGGCGTTACAATCAGCATGTTCATGCGTTACAAGGCGTTACAAGAATCACTCTAGCCATTTCCAAAAATTTCACAGTCATTTTTTCATGGAAATAGGTTACAAAGCGTTACAACGTGTTACAAGGCGTTACAATCAGCACGTCCATGCGTTACAAGGCGTTACAAGAATCACTCTAGCCATTTCCAAAAATTTCACAGTCATTTTTTCATGGAAATAGGTTACAAAGCGTTACAACGTGTTACAAGGCGTTACAATCAGCATGTTCATGCGTTACAAGGCGTTACAAGAATCACTCTAGCCATTTCCAAACATTTCACAGTCATTTTTTCATGGAAATAGGTTACAAAGCGTTACAACGTGTTACAAGGCGTTACAATCAGCACTTCCATGCGTTACAAGGCGTTACAAGAATCACTCTAGCCATTTCCAAAAATTTCACAGTCATTTTTTCATGGAAATAGGTTACAAAGCGTTACAACGTGTTACAAGGCGTTACAATCAGCACGTCCATGCGTTACAAGGCGTTACAAGAATCACTCTAGCCATTTCCAAAAATTTCACAGTCATTTTTTCATGGAAATAGGTTACAAAGCGTTACAACGTGTTACAAGGCGTTACAATCAGCACGTCCATGCGTTACAAGGCGTTACAAGAATCACTCTAGCCATTTCCAAAAAATTCACAGTCATTTTTTCATGGAAATAGGTTACAAAGCGTTACAACGTGTTACAAGGCGTTACAATCAGCATGTTCATGCGTTACAAGGCGTTTGTTTGCCTATCAGATGATGAAGTTTTCCTAACTATACCGATAGCGGCTTTGAAGGGAGAACCAAGTTTTTGCGAACCGCCTTCACACACGAGGGTACTTAATACACCAGATTATTGGCCAAATCGTAAGAGGAAAAAAAGCCTTTATGTGTACGCCAGTTTTGACTGTAACAAAGTTAAAAGACTATTTGAATATTCTGGTTTTCAAAAATCTTTGTAAATTTACAAAGTTATTTTTATTATAAATACAATTTAAACTTATATAAATTGTTTTGTCTTCGCTCTAACCGCCAATGTACTAGCTTTACGGCTACAATGAAAGGAGTAGTTAGGATCTGCGAGAATGGAAGTCCATTTTGCATTGCCATATTTTTGTAGCCCAGCTTGTAAAAACTTGTCCTCCATGGCACTAAAACTAACTTTTTTCTGTCTCGTTTGAACAGGTGTTTCGTGTTCCAAAGTACTTCCAGACGTTTTCACATTTTTGGTGTTACTATTGATTTCGCTTACAGTTAAAGTACACGTTGTTTGATCTCGTAATTTATCCATACATAACCTGGCTTTTGCAGCTATATTGCGCGATTCAGTCTTCTGGTAATGAACTTTAGCTACCTGCGACGTGTGTTTTTGATCTTGAGAAAGAATTGCTTGTTCTTTTGTTTCTAAGTGTGCAACACTTTCGGTTTCGATGATTTGCCTATATCGTGTAGGATTTATATACTTACCAATTGCTTGATAAACAATTCTACCGAATACGTCCGAAATACGCGTCAACTGCTTACCATTTCGACACACTAGTAGATAATCGTTGGTGGGGTTCAATCTTCGTCGTACATTGTCAATGTATTCGTTTATTAGTGTGAGTACATCTATGGAAAAATAAAGAGAGTCAAATCCGTATTTCTCCGCAGTTTTAAAGACATTCTGATCTATAAAACCATCCTCTTTCACGCCTTTAATCATTGTTACTGTAAGAGTTTGATACGTCATGGGTCTTGAAGCCTTCACCATTAAAAATAATACAGCTACTATGAAGGAAGTCGAAAATGATAAATCGTGTGCTGCGACACATGCACTTGCGTTTTTAGCATTTAACACAATTTGTTTATATTTTTCACTATGGTATGGTATCACCTTTTGTAAATCATATAGTGTTGCCCAACAGTCTATACTGTTTAGATATTCAACACTTAAGATACACTTCCATTCAGCTTTCATTTTACGAAGGAGGAATTTCTTAACACGGTGCAAATAAATCTCTGCAGCAACAAATACCGACAAATTTTTTTCAGTCGTACCTGCGCTTCGTCTGTAATCAAGCATGTGCCCAATAGCATTCATGTAGCCAATTATTCCTGAGACGCCAACCTTCCATTGGTCTCTCAAAAAATCTACGAAATCAGAAAGCATATTAATAGAGCCAACACAGTAGTCGATAACAGGGAATGGTACTTCCCATACCGAAGGAGAATCCTCGCAGCAATATTTGGCATACTTTAAAACTTTACAAGTTATTTGATCGGCCTGAGAATGATCTTTACCACCACCACCTGGACTTTTTAACCATGTCCTAAATGCAACTGCCAAATTACATGTTTTAGCAAAAGACGGCATTGAAAATGTGGAGGCGCGCTTTCTTTGGGGATCTTTTATGCGATTTCTCGTACTGAAGTGGGGAAGTACTTCGTCGATATTCGGTCTTTTATCGAAATAATAAAACCATCCATGACGGTTATAGACATGTTTTCTACACCCTCTTTTACTTCCATACGACTCGCTGTCACAATCAGCCACAGGACAACAAAAGCGGTTATCTTTATCAGGCATTAACTTAAGCCTTTTCGATCTCATTGAGGCTCCCAATGCCTCTTTCCACGCAGGCTTTTGCAAGACTCGTTTTGTCATTCCGATTTCTTTAAAGTTCTCTAGAAACAAAATTTATAGAAAGTTTATAACAATATTAGTTTTTAACAAAGCATAGAAAGTAGGATAAAAAAAAGAATTCATTTGAATAAAAAAAGAATCCTATTAACTATAAATTTAAAGTTTGAACAACTTACCTTATACTTTACTTCGTATACAAAGTATTAGTTGAGAAACTTCTCATTAAAACAATTCCTTTTTATAATGAAGGACGCTCTCCATAGCAGAGTTAAGGTAGCAGCGAAAACGGAATTATTTCAAGTGGCACAATATAAATTAGACTGCAGAGTATTCATAATTAAATAACTATTCCTCAAGATAATCATTTCGCATATATTATCGTTATGATATATAAAAGAATTCAACGGAACAAATAGAGTGGAACGATATATACCGTCACATAAATTCCATCAAATTCCCTATGGGAACGACACGTTCTTGTCTTGTGAGTAACAATAGAACAATACATTCCGCTTTTATAACAATGTTTTAATAAGTTGTTAAAGAACACCAAGTTCCTTAAAAATGGTTCTTTTTTAAAAAATTGGAACATGTAAAGTATTTAATGTGTTTAGGGTGTAAGATAATCGCACATAGAATCACGGACCATTATAATTTCATACGCAATATAACCATAGGAGATTATTTTTGTTCCGCTACAGCATTCGTTTGTATTACTTAGCAGAACATGGCTAACAGGCAACTGCGAAGTGAAGTTTTGAAACGCGCCCTGAAGGCATGCATCGTCCAACCGGTAATAAGAAAATATCAGGTAGTAGCCGTTCGTGCGATGTGGGGAAGTGATGTTGATGCCCGCGAGGTCATTTGGGGCAAGAGAATGCAGATGGAGAACATATTGCTTAGCAACGAACAAGTATCCTGTTTTTTTTCTTGTATTACCTATATGGCCAGACCTCGTAAGAGAAAGTCGATGAGGAATGAAGGGGAGGAAGAAGAAGGAGCCGACTCTAGCAGTGAAGGTGATAACAGAAACGGCGCAAATGCGCCTGAAACATTTCCTGGCATTTCTTTCTGGATCGCGTGCGACTTGCCAAACTGTACCTTAAGTCAATTTGAAACAAATTTGTCGAAGTCTTTTATGCAAGCCGGGTTGAATTTAACAACGTGCAATGCTATACAGACAAGAGGTAAATACTTGAACCTTTTAGTACTTGAAATACTGTCAATGTTTTTCGAATATTTTACGCCACATTTGATATTTGTAGGCAAAACCAGTGCATTGCAAGCATTCTCAGGATCGTTATACCAAGTCTTGAAAGACCACAATAGGGAAGAAGCAAAACGGATAGTTGAGATATCCCATCGCACAATGATTAGGAGTGCAGCTAGAGATGAAGGTGTTCAACTTGACCACGTTGCTGTAATGGAAAGCGAACAGTACTCGATGAAACCCTGTCAGTTAATTCTAACAAAAAATATTGATAAAGAGGTATATCAAGATGTAATTCGTGGTTTATCCGAAATCAGATTTACATCGCTTGATTTAAAAGTAATTGATAAATCGGAAGGTAAGTTGCCACGAACAAATTTACTTACTTCTCCAATAATAAGACTAAGTTTTTTGTAGAAGTTAAAACATGTTTTTACATTGTTACACGCATAGGCACAGAAGTAACTATTCCCGTTAAGCCAACTAACAAACTTTGTCAATCCGTGGATATAGTTCGAAGGATGATGGAGAGGAATAGCTTTGGGCTGTGCAATGGAGGTGTATACAAAAAAATAGGAGAAAGCAGATACACATACGTTTACTGTTGTTCGGTGAAAAGCTATCTCTATCGCTCGTTGAAAAACAAAGCAATCGCCAACGAAATTACGCCAAATTTACGAGAGTTGGTATTTTTGCTGTCGGACGGCGAGTGCCAAATAATTGATCAAATAACTCTGGATTACAATTACATTGAATGCTTGCCAAATGGAGTTTGTTATAACATCGCCAAAAAATGTTTCGATGTCAAGCCAAATTTAAAGGGATCTCCCCGAGCATTCGTACGGTACTTTCATCGTGAGGGAAAAAATCCCGAACCAAAGCCATTTATAGAAGGTAATTGTTTTTACTTTTCTTTTAACGCGTTAAGAAAATGTGTTTTTTTTCTTTTAACGCGTTGTAACATATCAAGGTGGTAGTTGTAACGTGTTGTAACGTATTGTAACTTGTTGTAACGCATTGTCAGTGAAAAAAATGTTTTTTTTTATCTTTTAACGCGTTGTAACATATCAAGGTGGTAGTTGTAACGTGTTGTAACGTATTGTAACTTGTTGTAACGCATTGTCAGTGAAGAAAATGTTTTTTTTTATCTTTTAACGCGTTGTAACATATCAAAGTGGTAGTTGTAACGTGTTGTAACGTATTGTAACTTGTTGTAACGCATTGTCAGTGAAGAAAATGTTTTTTTTTATCTTTTAACGCGTTGTAACATATCAAAGTGGTAGTTGTAACGTGTTGTAACGTATTGTAACTTGTTGTAACGCATTGTCAGTGAAGAAAATGTTTTTTTTTATCTTTTAACGCGTTGTAACATATTAAGGTGGTAGTTGTAACGTGTTGTAACGTATTGTAACTTGTTGTAACGCATTGTCAGTGAAGAAAATGTTTTTTTTTATCTTTTAACGCGTTGTAACATATCAAAGTGGTAGTTGTAACGTGTTGTAACGTATTGTAACTTGTTGTAACGCATTGTCAGTGAAGAAAATGTTTTTTTTTATCTTTTAACGCGTTGTAACATATCAAGGTGGTAGTTGTAACGTGTTGTAACGTATTGTAACTTGTTGTAACGCATTGTCAGTAAAAAAAAAACGCATTGTCAGTGAAGAAAATGTTTTTTTTTTATCTTTTAACGCGTTGTAACATATCAAGGTGGTAGTTGTAACGTGTTGTAACGTATTGTAACTTGTTGTAACGCATTGTCAGTAAAAAAAATGTTTTTTTTTATCCTTTAACGCGTTGTAACATATCAAGGTGGTAGTTGTAACGTGTTGTAACGTATTGTAACTTGTTGTAACGCATTGTCAGTGAAAAAAATGTTTTTTTTATCTTTTAACGCGTTGTAACATATCAAGGTGGTAGTTGTAACGTGTTGTAACGTATTGTAACTTGTTGTAACGCATTGTCAGTGAAGAAAATGTTTTTTTTTTATCTTTTAACGCGTTGTAACATATCAAGGTGGTAGTTGTAACGTGTTGTAACGTATTGTAACTTGTTGTAACGCATTGTCAGTGAAAAAAATGTTTTTTTTTATCTTTTAACGCGTTGTAACATATCAAGGTGGTAGTTGTAACGTGTTGTAACGTATTGTAACTTGTTGTAACGCATTGTCAGTGAAGAAAATGTGTTTTTTTTCTTTTAACGCGTTGTAACATATCAAGGTGGTAGTTGTAACGTGTTGTAACGTATTGTAACTTGTTGTAACGTAGTTCTAAAAAAGGTGCACTGAACTACATTTGTAGGTGTCGAAAATAGCTTCCCAGATAGAAATGTGCGGTTGCGTTTTTATCAAAAATGGTACCAAATTTTGCTCGCCGGTCAGTATCCCATGAAAGAAAAGAAATTGTTGCTGGTAGGTCCTCCTGATAGTGGAAAGACTAGTTGGTTTGCTCCATTTCAAGGTAATTAAATAAAGTTCGTGAAAACTTCTGACTTTTAGACGGCACTTACTGACATACATTTGTCCTTTTAGGCATTATTCCAGAAATGTACATTGCTGGCGTGGTTCGGGATGGTCGATTCTCAGGCCACCTGATAAATAGAAATACACAAGTCGTATTTATGGATGAATGGACTAGCGACAGTCTATGTTGTGAAGATGCAAAAAGAATATTGCAAGGTAAGTCGATGTCGATGCAGTACATGAACATTTACTTTGAATAAAATGTGGCAATGTGCAGATGGGATACCACTTTCTCTTATAGGCGGCTTGGTTATGATCCCGCAAAAACACAAAGAACCGGCCCGTTTTCAATACAATTCGGGTTTTTTTATAACAACTAATATAATGCCGGACTTCGGAAATGGTGTAGATGGTGAGGCTATCCTGCGTCGTCTTGAAGTTTTCGAAACTAAGACACTTCGAGTGAAGGACAATAGCATAACAAGTAAGTATCTCATGAGAATAAATGATAACAATGGTGTAAATCAATATGCATAAAAATAAGTAATGACTTTTTTCCCGTAGAGTGGATGAGAATGCACTGCATGGAAATATTTGTGTACGTTGCCAGCCAGTTGAAAGACATCTCGCTTTTCACCAGCGAAACCAATGTTGCGAAGAAAAATCAAGTAGGCGCTGTGTACAACGACGTTGATTGCGATCCGTCGGTCTTCTTGGACGAAGAGCAAACATTGGAAGCATCTAGCAGTTGTCTAAGCACACGAGTTCAGATTGAGAATGCAGTTCCGCAAGAGGCTATCGACTATGCCATTATTGCGGCCGACGATAGGGATGGCATTTTGTACCATGCGCTTAACTTTGATCATGAACTGTTTGACATAGAAAACAAGTTACACAGTGCTGAATATATGCGCAAAATGTACGAGATAGCCGCTGGGGCATGGGAGGAAATCTGCCCATTAATTAATAACGATGAGACCTTGGTAGCATTCAAACGCCGTAAAAGGATCAACTGGCAGGGTAGTGACACGTTCTACGACACGTGGTTGCTTGCTACAAACTCCTGCCGCGATTTCTTCCCGACGAAAGAAATGAAGGAGCTCTACCCTGATTGGGCACAACTAATTGAGCAAGACGAAGACGAAGGAGAAGGTAGTAGCCACGACCGCGAAGAGAACGAGGAAGAAGAAGAGGAAACAAACGAAGAGGAGGAAGGTCATAGGGAAGAAGAAGAAACAGAAGAACATGAAATCAATGCTCAGTCGACAAAACCTGTTTCCACTGTTAAGCAAGAATATATGCCGTTTTGTCCAGCAAATAACAGTACTGCTTTTATAGACCTCGTGTCAGATGATGAAAGTGTTCCTGAAATTTCTTCAGTAAAATTAGAGCTATTTTCCGCAGATAATTCAACCACTTCTCTCGATTGTGGTGTTATCTGCATTAGTTCGGACGAAGAAGACAATTAAAAAAAAACTTTTTTGCGTTTTCCTTCCCTCATATCCCACCACATACTCCTTTTCTAAAGTGACATGCGAAAAGCGGTTTTCTCTACAGAAATAGGTTACAAAGCGTTACAACGTGTTACAAGGCGTTACAATCAGCATGTCCATGCGTTACCAGGCGTTACAAGAATCACTCTAACCATTTCCAAAAATTTCACAGTCATTTTTTCATGGAAATAGGTTACAAAGCGTTACAACGTGTTACAAGGCGTTACAATCAGCATGTCCATGCGTTACAAGGCGTTACAAGAATCACTCTAGCCATTTCCAAAAATTTCACAGTCATTTTTTCATGGAAATAGGTTACAAAGCGTTACAACGTGTTACAAGGCGTTACAATCAGCACGTCCATGCGTTACAAGGCGTTACAAGAATCACTCTAGCCATTTCCAAAAATTTCACAGTCATTTTTTCATGGAAATAGGTTACAAAGCGTTACAACGTGTTACAAGGCGTTACAATCAGCACGTCCATGCGTTACAAGGCGTTACAAGAATCACTCTAGCCATTTCCAAAAATTTTACAGTCATTTTTTCATGGAAATAGGTTGCAAAGCGTTACAACGTGTTACAAGGCGTTACAATCAGCACGTCCATGCGTTACAAGGCGTTACAAGAATCACTCTAGCCATTTCCAAAAATTTCACAGTCATTTTTTCATGGAAATAGGTTACAAAGCGTTACAACGTGTTACAAGGCGTTACAATCAGCATGTTCATGCGTTACAAGGCGTTACAAGAATCACTCTAGCCATTTCCAAAAATTTCACAGTCATTTTTTCATGGAAATAGGTTACAAAGCGTTACAACGTGTTACAAGGCGTTACAATCAGCACGTCCATGCGTTACCAGGCGTTACAAGAATCACTCTAGCCATTTCCAAAAATTTCACAGTCATTTTTTCATGGAAATAGGTTACAAAGCGTTACAACGTGTTACAAGGCGTTACAATCAGCACGTCCATGCGTTACAAGGCGTTACAAGAATCACTCTAGCCATTTCCAAAAATTTCACAGTCATTTTTTCATGGAAATAGGTTACAAAGCGTTACAACGTGTTACAAGGCGTTACAATCAGCACGTCCATGCGTTACAAGGCGTTACAAGAATCACTCTAGCCATTTCCAAAAAATTCACAGTCATTTTTTCATGGAAATAGGTTACAAAGCGTTACAACGTGTTACAAGGCGTTACAATCAGCATGTTCATGCGTTATAAGGCGTTTGTTTGCCTATCAGATGATGAAGTTTTCCTAACTATACCGATAGCGGCTTTGAAGGGAGAACCAAGTTTTTGCGAACCGCCTTCACACACGAGGGTACTTAATACACCAGATTATTGGCCAAATCGTAAGAGGAAAAAAAGCCTTTATGTGTACGCCGGTTTTGACTGTAACAAAGTTAAAAGACTATTTGAATATTCTGGTTTTCAAAAATCTTTGTAAATTTACAAAGTTATTTTTATTATAAATACAATTTAAACTTATATAAATTGTTTTGTCTTC
This sequence comes from Hydractinia symbiolongicarpus, assembly GCF_029227915.1. NCBI lineage: Eukaryota > Metazoa > Cnidaria > Hydrozoa > Anthoathecata > Hydractiniidae > Hydractinia > Hydractinia symbiolongicarpus. The sequence goes on from NC_079878.1 coordinate 15,260,817, forward strand.
GCTCTAACCGCCAATGTACTAGCTTTACGGCTACAATGAAAGGAGTAGTTAGGATCTGCGAGAATGGAAGTCCATTTTGCATTGCCATATTTTTGTAGCCCAGCTTGTAAAAACTTGTCCTCCATGGCACTAAAACTAACTTTTTTCTGTCTCGTTTGAACAGGTGTTTCGTGTTCCAAAGTACTTCCAGACGTTTTCACATTTTTGGTGTTACTATTGATTTCGCTTACAGTTAAAGTACACGTTGTTTGATCTCGTAATTTATCCATACATAACCTGGCTTTTGCAGCTATATTGCGCGATTCAGTCTTCTGGTAATGAACTTTAGCTACCTGCGACGTGTGTTTTTGATCTTGAGAAAGAATTGCTTGTTCTTTTGTTTCTAAGTGTGCAACACTTTCGGTTTCGATGATTTGCCTATATCGTGTAGGATTTATATACTTACCAATTGCTTGATAAACAATTCTACCGAATACGTCCGAAATACGCGTCAACTGCTTACCATTTCGACACACTAGTAGATAATCGTTGGTGGGGTTCAATCTTCGTCGTACATTGTCAATGTATTCGTTTATTAGTGTGAGTACATCTATGGAAAAATAAAGAGAGTCAAATCCGTATTTCTCCGCAGTTTTAAAGACATTCTGATCTATAAAACCATCCTCTTTCACGCCTTTAATCATTGTTACTGTAAGAGTTTGATACGTCATGGGTCTTGAAGCCTTCACCATTAAAAATAATACAGCTACTATGAAGGAAGTCGAAAATGATAAATCGTGTGCTGCGACACATGCACTTGCGTTTTTAGCATTTAACACAATTTGTTTATATTTTTCACTATGGTATGGTATCACCTTTTGTAAATCATATAGTGTTGCCCAACAGTCTATACTGTTTAGATATTCAACACTTAAGATACACTTCCATTCAGCTTTCATTTTACGAAGGAGGAATTTCTTAACACGGTGCAAATAAATCTCTGCAGCAACAAATACCGACAAATTTTTTTCAGTCGTACCTGCGCTTCGTCTGTAATCAAGCATGTGCCCAATAGCATTCATGTAGCCAATTATTCCTGAGAAGCCAACCTTCCATTGGTCTCTCAAAAAATCTACGAAATCAGAAAGCATATTAATAGAGCCAACACAGTAGTCGATAACAGGGAATGGTACTTCCCATACCGAAGGAGAATCCTCGCAGCAATATTTGGCATACTTTAAAACTTTACAAGTTATTTGATCGGCCTGAGAATGATCTTTACCACCACCACCTGGACTTTTTAACCATGTCCTAAATGCAACTGCCAAATTACATGTTTTAGCAAAAGACGGCATTGAAAATGTGGAGGCGCGCTTTCTTTGGGGATCTTTTATGCGATTTCTCGTACTGAAGTGGGGAAGTACTTCGTCGATATTCGGTCTTTTATCGAAATAATAAAACCATCCATGACGGTTATAGACATGTTTTCTACACCCTCTTTTACTTCCATACGACTCGCTGTCACAATCAGCCACAGGACAACAAAAGCGGTTATCTTTATCAGGCATTAACTTAAGCCTTTTCGATCTCATTGAGGCTCCCAATGCCTCTTTCCACGCAGGCTTTTGCAAGACTCGTTTTGTCATTCCGATTTCTTTAAAGTTCTCTAGAAACAAAATTTATAGAAAGTTTATAACAATATTAGTTTTTAACAAAGCATAGAAAGTAGGATAAAAAAAAGAATTCATTTGAATAAAAAAAGAATCCTATTAACTATAAATTTAAAGTTTGAACAACTTACCTTATACTTTACTTCGTATACAAAGTATTAGTTGAGAAACTTCTCATTAAAACAATTCCTTTTTATAATGAAGGACGCTCTCCATAGCAGAGTTAAGGTAGCAGCGAAAACGGAATTATTTCAAGTGGCACAATATAAATTAGACTGCAGAGTATTCATAATTAAATAACTATTCCTCAAGATAATCATTTCGCATATATTATCGTTATGATATATAAAAGAATTCAACGGAACAAATAGAGTGGAACGATATATACCGTCACATAAATTCCATCAAATTCCCTATGGGAACGACACGTTCTTGTCTTGTGAGTAACAATAGAACAATACATTCCGCTTTTATAACAATGTTTTAATAAGTTGTTAAAGAACACCAAGTTCCTTAAAAATGGTTCTTTTTTAAAAAATTGGAACATGTAAAGTATTTAATGTGTTTAGGGTGTAAGATAATCGCACATAGAATCACGGACCATTATAATTTCATACGCTATATAATAATAATAATAATAATAATAATAATAATAATAATAATAATAATAATAATAATAATAATAATAATAATAATAATAATAATAATAATAATAATAATAATAATAATAATAATAATAATAATAATAATAATAATAATAATAATAATAATAATAATAATAATAATAATAATAATAATAATAATAATAATAATAATAATAATAATAATAATAATAATAATAACTATATTCATGGACTGTTTTGTTACATGTCGGCAGGGCTGATTTGTTACATCCGGGCGGGATTGCTACATAAATAGGGCTGTTTTGTCACATCGGGTTGTTTTGTTACGGGAGATCGGGCGGTTTTGCTACCATTCCGGCTGTTTTGTTACCGTGCATAATTTCAAGATGGCAGCGTGATTGGCGGCAGCGACACTCCAACAGTAGTTTAGCAAATCTTTTTGGTTAAGTTTGGGGCCTGTGCTGTATTGTAAACAAAACTCTCTCTACAATAAGTTGTTCAAAGTTTATGCTGGCTATCTAACTGTGTTTTGCTTTGGTATATATCGCCAGTTTTCATTTAGCTGGCAGCAACACTCGTGTAGATAGCTAGCTAGCTAGCTATCTCAATGGAAGTATTTTATGTTTGTTTTACTATTATTAAAAAACGTTGTGGAATAGGTGAAATAGCTAGCTAACTTACCCAGTTACAAAAGCTATAGCTAGCTCGTTAGTTGTAGAAGCTATCTAGCTAGGTTCTTGTAGCTAATTGTAGTGTTTAAAATCATCAGAAGACCAGAGCAGTGTTCAATTTCCCTTGGCTGGCTGGTCATATATATTGCGGCGCCAAGCCTTTATCAGTCTTAGGGTTAAAAAAGTTTAAAAAATGTTACTGCTTTTATGACTTGTCTGAAAGTTTGTTACATGTAACTAGGGTAATTAGCCATGATCCACATTCCCTTGGAGGTTCATCTGGATGGGGGGGAGCTATGGTAACTTTCAATAACCAGCATATATAATAGCCGCATTACAAAATTGAACCGGCGTCTCCTGCACAAAGTATGTGAGTTATGTGACCTCCCAAAAATGTATCGAGTGTGTTAAAAGTAACCTTGGAAAAAGTATCTGCTATATAGCATTCTATAAGAGCTAGTTTTTTTGACTAAAATATGGACATATTGGATACAATATAATTGTTTTTTTCTTTTAATTCATTTACCCGAAATACAATGTCTTTCCTGTACCACATTTACTTTATCGTCGTGAAAAAATATAATATACCAATATTTATTCCAAAAACACCAAACTAATTTGTGAAAATATTGTGTTGTGTTCACTTCTCTGTGAAGTGTCTAGCTAGCATACTGGAACAATGTGCAATATTTCATGTTTTTATATAAATAAGATAGCATAGCTTCATAAATGTACAACACAAGACATTTCATTCCTAGCCAAACAATTATGGTAGGCATAAATGCTTTTCAAATCATGGATATTAAATATTTATTATCTTTACATTCTTTTTATATAAAAGTGTCAATTTATATAGTTCTTTTATTGCTTGAGACAACTTCATAAGTTTGTCTGCATCAACATTTCTGGTATTGAACACATTTGTTTCTGGACATTTGTAACTTTATTTATATATATTAAGCTGTGAATTTCTATATTACAACTTATATACATCATAGCTGGTCTTTGAATACCATTTGTACCTTGCACAGTGAAGTCGTTTGTTTAAAGGCATTATACAATATTTTTTATATATACATCAATGACGTTCTTTATCTGTAAAAATGTCATAACTTTTGTTGACATCAGTGTGTGAAAAATCATGTTAAAACACAGAAGCTTTTGAATGCAAAAAACATCTTTATATTTATTTTTTATTACTTGGCTGATACACGGAAGAGTTATATGAAAAATGCAATGGTTTGATTTGTTTATGGCTCATAAAACAGGGATTTTTATGCACCCATTCTTTGGTTTTTGGAGGGCAATAATATAATGATACCATAAGAACACAAGATAATATCTATCATTTTTTTTTAATATTTGCATATTCTTTAATATTTCTTTAAGAACAAATGAACAGCTGATTTGCCATAGAGAGTATATATGCGCTACTGGATACGGTGGTAGATGCAATTATATATTATATATGTAATGTACTCTTTAAATGATATAAAACTGTCTTTAAAAGCTCTGCTAAAATTCAGACAATATTGACATCGAAAAACAAATGCCAACTACCACCACTAAGTCAACCCGGCGTATACATTATCTTATGCAAATGCGGCAAAAAATATTTTGGGGAGACGAAGTTGGGAATCGCTACCCGCTTCGAACAACACAAAGACACCAACATTAAAGAAAAGTGGAGCGCATCAGGAGATTCATTTCACTCTAGTTCTTGTAATGCTGGTTATGATTGGGACAATGCGAAAATGCTTAAACAGGAATTTAATAAATTTGATCGTAAGGTACGACGTCGATTTTATGTCAATGTAATGACAACCGTTAAAAAAATTTTTATAGTCTGATGAAGACCTCCAATATGGAGGTCGAAATATTACCATAAAAATATATATGCTGAACGACCATGTATATGTTTCTTTAAAGTATATGTAATGTACATTTTCTACTCAACTTAAAAAACGATTATCTTTTTCATATTTTGGACATATATATATATATATCTTTCACTGATCCCAAGTTTTAATTTTTCTGTATTCATACGTCATATGCAATTATGAAATTCTGTGTGTATTTGCATATTTTTAAGATTCTTAATTGCGTAAGGTATATAAATACAGTATTTTTCAAAAAATGAAATTAGAAGAACTACAAAATAACATAATTTTGTAGATCGTTTTTCACTGAAACAGCAAAAAAAATCGTTGTCCAACACAAAATACACAAGGGTTTTGACTTGTACTCTAGGTTTACCTGTACTTTAAGCACTCGATCTCCCATTAAAAGTTGACCAAATAGCTAAAATTGTGTTGTTTGAAATAACGTATTATGCATAATCTCTTCATAAATTTATTAAATAATATAATGTTACATATATAGATAAATCAAATTGCAAAAGTCAACACGTATTTCTGGTTTATAACTATTACATATCCAAAACCTCTAGTGTAAAGTTCTATCCCACATAAAATTTCAATGTGCTATATTCTCTTTTATTGACCTTTTCACAGTTTAAGTTGTTCACTTATTTTCTGTATTAAAAAAGGAAGTAAACAGAGTGAATTTAATAAGACCATGGGCATTATGAATATTTTGTATTTTCTAAAAAAAATGGTTTTAAGGCATGAAAATTTAGTAAGTTATTGCCAGTAACCCTACTTAAAACATATGTGAATGATTTGTAACTTTTCTTAATTCATAACAGTTTACTTCCATTTTTCAATTCTCAGAAAAGAGCATTGTAACAAAAGAAAGATTTATTTAAACAATAGTTAGTTAAAACTGTGAACTCTTGTATTGCATAATTTATTTAATGTTTTTTAACATCATTTTTATTTTTTTATTATGTATATGTTTTGTGGCAACTGCTATTTTATATATAAAGGTTAGCCATGTTTGGTGTTTGGTGCCTTATTGTGTATCCTTATTCATAGGAATTACTTTTTCTTAGTTATAAAGATAAAGAACCAATATTGAACTAAACTGCTAAGTTGACATGAACGCTGCTAGAAAATATCCAGTGAGTGAATTCATTTTTTATGGGGAAATGGGAAAGTGATTTTCAATATAATAAACTAGTCGATAAGGCCTGTGGAGAAATCCACTTAGGCAGGAGGGACAATGTAAAAATTGGATATTTTAGACCTTTTGCTGATGTCAGCAGTGCATATGAAAAAACAAATTGACGAAATTCATTTTATCCGTTGTCTCTATTGTGTAGAGCTCGACACGCTCATGAAGAGAATGTATGTGATCATGTGATTTTGATGAACGGTTAATGATATATAAGGGTTTAAAAAATATGCTGACGTCAGCAAAGACCCGCGAAAACAAACAAAATTAATTTTTAGAAATTTGTTTACCTGTTGGCTTCAACGTATAGGTCTTTAAACGCTGATCAAGAAAATGTATAGGATCATGTACTTTTGACAAACGGTTACGGAAATATGGGGGTTTAATTGATTTTTGATGACGTTATCAACCCGTCCATTCCGAAACGGATTCAGGGACCCAGGTTTGGGAAAATTACCCAAATTGGTCCTATCTGGTCCCTATTTACCCACGCGGGGAAAAATCATTGACACCACCTCGTTTCCAAGTTATTTGGCCTCAAATATTTAAGTGCACTGTAATGGCTTCATTAATTTAATATAGGATATTGACGTTAGTAGTAGTGTTATTGACGTCGCGCCGTAATGTCATAAAATTTAACATCCGAGACATACTTTTTTCGGCGACATCAGAGAAAATTTCGGCGACATCAAAGGAAAATGACGATATCCACTATGACCGTCACATACACTTCGTATTATTATAAGAGATAGAAACGTTTTATGTAGTTATTTATATAACAAATATAGGTATACAAATTATTATATTGCAGCTTTTGGTAATGGTACACAAATGTTGCCCAAAAACTCTAATTCAAGATATTTTAAACTTTGTTTCTAATCCGTAAATAGTATCTGAATAGTTTTTCTACTATATTTAAGCATTGATGCAACACATTCCAACTGCTTGGCGAGATTCGTGAACCATGCCCATCCCGGTGTGCCAATTGTAAAATGGTGTTACTGGTTCGTGACAAAGTGCGGTATCTAGGCTTGAAGTCTCTAAAACTCATAAAGACTAATGAAGAGCTTAGATACAATTATGGTGACAAATGCATGTTGTCTTTGAGAAAGCAGGTAATTTATTAACTCTAAGGAACTTTACTGTTATTTTGCTTCCAAATATTTACTGCATTTTTTTCTTATAGAAGAACTTGTGTGTGCCATTACATTTAAAAGATATAGAGAATCAGTTAGAAATCATTATTTCTTGTAGTGTACAAAAGTAAAAAGTAAAAAATTTAAAGATCCAGAGAAGCAAATATTCTCACCAGGATTCTATAATTTCAATTCAAGTTATTAATTGATGTCAAATATTCTTGCACACAAGGCAGTTGTTTGGATTTTTGTGATCACAAATAAGAAATGTGGTGTTTGTATTCTTGAGCTGTGATTTAAAAGAAGCTTCATTGTGAATTCACGTTTTCTATATTTGCACAAACAAAGTCAATTTTTTTCTTGCCTACTGCATGTTAAACTCGCATATTATCAAGGCTCAAAAAATTAGTGTGTTCAAGGTTCTGCTTCTGTTCTTTCTTCCACTACAAGTTATATAAAAATAAACATCATATATATATATATGATGTTTATCTTTTATTCTTAGCTAAAAAAGATCTCCCATGCAAGTATTCTGAAACTGAAGGTATGTATTACATCACTGAATTTCATTTCCTAATAATAAACTAGTAGCAAGCGCTGTTTTTATGTTGCATATTTCCTGAGATGTTAATATATAAAACTAGCATTCTTGTTTATTGAATTTTTGTACGATTGCTTAATTAATAACTAAAACTTTTGCTTGTTATTTCAATTTATCAATGATTTCATTGTAGGAAGGGCAAAAAACTGTAATTGAGGTAGAAGGTGAGCACACTTACAATGAGAAGTATAACCTTTCATCAATAAACGTGCATTGTGACACAATTATTTTTATAGTATTAAAAGAGCCTTACATGATTATCAGAGATCGTGAAAAAGTAAGTAGCTCTCTCCTTTCTTTTTGAAAAGTTGTCCTACAGAATTTACGCCTATCTTTTATAGACGTTATGTAGACGTAAAGGTGATTCCTTAGTAAATAATTTATTTAGGAAATCTACGTTTGGTGGTGTTGTTGTTGCAATAATTGTATTAGTGTATGAAAAACTTTCCATGATTCCTAGTAGATATTGCACGAAAGGATATCGACTTTGATAGTTTGATGAAAGAAGAAGCTGAACATTTAAACTTTGAAACTATTTTTTCAGTTTGCTTTTAGGCGGCTAGCTAATTATTTCATTGGCCAGGTTGGTCATGTCAAACTCTGTCCATTTGTCACGCTTCCTCAAGTTTACCCGCAAGCTCAGAACCCTTTCTCATTCTTTAACAAAAATAGTCAAATATGTTTTCCATCCTGGAATTTGGCATTGGAAATCTACGAGTGATGATGTGAATTAATCCCAACATCACTCGTGAATTATCAAGGCGTTTTTAGGTAGAAACGTATGATGAGCGATTTTTGTTAGACATGATAGTATGTAGTTCATGGACAAATGGCATGTTTTCGCAACACGAATTCTTTTTCACGCACAAGTAAAAGGACAATCTTTTATACGTGAAATTTTTAGTTTTTATAAGGTGAGGTTTTTCTTGCAAGCAACACTTTTCCCAATGGAATTTTTCTCATTATTAAGTAATCGATAAATATAACTTAAAATTGGTAGTATTTATTAACATGCCTCTGAATTTGTAACAACCATATTAACACTGACATTGGCCAGCATAAAAATAATCTTTCCCTTATAATCTCTTGATCCAAACAAAATTCTCCCTAGATGTTTCTTCTGTAATATTGAATCCAGGTATAAAGTCCGTAGCTTCATGCGATATACTCCTGTTAAGCGACCTTTAATTACTGTAAGTAGCGGATCTGCTTCTGTTTAAATCTGCAGTTTTTGATTCTTTTTATAAGATGCTAGTTTTTTTAAGGTTTCGTTTCCTTACTTTGACGTTAAATAATCATATCTTTTCTGAATTTAATCGCGATTCCTGATTAATCCTGAAAATCTTGTAACTGAGAAAATATATTTTGGTAAGCTGTAAATACAACTTATGGGAGGTGTATAAAAAACGCATTTAGCACCGCTCATACATTGCATATTGTGCTATTCACATGGAAGGCAAATAAACTTGAGAATTAGCTTTAACCTGAGATTAACTAAATGACATTTTCACATTTTTCAGGAAACTGTAAGTACAGCAAGTAGTGTGCCACAGCAAAAATCTTTATTTAGAGTAAGTAGTAGGTTTAATTTTTTGGTACGCTCTCCAAAGATTATCAGAGGTACAATGTGTATAATGTATTGCCGTGAATGTTCTTTGAAGAAATATCATTTAAAAATACTTATTTTTATTTCTTTCTGTTATACTAGAGCAAGAGAAGAAGTTTATTTTGCGATAAAGATGTTCAACTGCTACGTCAAAAGTGCTCGTATATTATTGCTAATGGTCCTTTAACGAAACAAGGTGTCACTAAGGCGTTGGAAGGGGAAGATATACTAAAAAATTTACTTTTGTACAAATTCGTACTCGTTTGCACTACGAAAGAAAACAACTATGAACACATCTGTTCCATGAACTTATGCCAGTCATTAAAACGAATAACTCTTCGTTAAAATTATTAAACATGTTAATGTTCTGCTTTTGTTTCTTTACTAATTGTTCTTATAATTGATGTTGCATGTTATCCCAGAGGCAGCACTGCTAACACGCACGATACTGTACTTTCCTAACTTTGACGACGATTATAATACTGAGTTAATTTTTGACAACTAGTTTTAATTAATGAAACTAAGTTTTGCTAAGCTGACATTTTCTGTAAATACAACCTTGATTAGACAAAATGTGTTTTCTTGCTTAATTTCATTTTGTGTATATAACGCTTGATGCACTGCTTTCTAAAGTTTATATTTTGTTTATGAGCTGTAAAGGCATTGGTCTTCTCTACTACATCCTATGTATGATTCTGTTTTAGCAAACTTGAATCTTCTTGTTATTACACCCTCTACTTTCGTAATTTGTATAAGCACGTGTTTTACGAACTCGTTTAAAAGTTAGAATTCAATTTAAAGTTTTCAGAGCATGCTTCATAGCATTATTATTGTACTTTTAACCACACGTTTTTAAAGAAAAAATTAGCTTTAATGTAGACTGAAATATCTCTTGTTTGTATATAGTGGAAAATTTTGTGTATAATGTAAATATAAATTGAGATATGGATCAGGGACACGTAAACTACTACCTACACTTTATTGGACTTGTCTACTACTTTTCCGACATGCATACCTGAACTATTAAACTATTTATTAAAGTAATGGTTGCTGAAAATATCGACATTGCTGTTGCTGAAAGTATCATAGGTGAAGTCATTGGTCAAGAAGCCTTTTCTTCGACGAATAAAATTTTAGCAAAAAGTATTTGTATATGATATTAGTAAATTGGTTTGGCCTTGTTCGTTTCGGTTGATATTCTTAACAGTATCGAAAATTTAAAAAGTCTGGCGCTCACCATAGGCAAACTGGTGGTCTCTTAGGCCGTCGCTTGAGCTGTGGTGAAAAAACTTACACGTCCGCAGATAACCGAATCGGAAAAAGTTGCACCACAGGTTGAAATATAAAAATCGCATATAAAGCAATTGCATGATAACAAAACTTACGCTAATTTAATAATCGCTAGCCATGCACTTGTGGTATACGGACAGCCGCCTCATGTAACAAGCCGCCGCCTAAGAGACTGCTTATAAACCCGAGGTAATTTTACGAAGACTGTCCAAATCTGCTACGGAAGGTGTAGTGGCATTTTCTATACTCTTTCTCTCTCTCCTGGGACTATAGGAAGAGTTCTGATACCAAATTCGCTTTGGTTTAATGTTAAAAACGCAGGTCAAATAGTTATCAGTCTTTTCTAACTTGCAAATAAAAACTCACAGCAGAATATAATACTCTCAACCTCAAAATAAAATACTCTTGTCGCGTATGTAGGGCTTAGATTTTGTCACTTGTAACAAGCAACCAAATTTAAAATTATTGAATCCGTTACATGAAATTAGTTTGAGGCATACAATCTATGTACTCTTTGCTTTTGTGTCATCAATACGTTTTATGTGTACTTTGTGTAGGCAATTTGGTTATGCAACATCTGCATCCGATCTATCAATCCTGCTACAATAAACTAGTACAACTGATACAAAACTGTGAGCCCTGCTACAAGAAACTATTCTTGTAATGCAAACTAGTCGACTAATATAATGTTATCCCGCCCCGTTTAAAACCGTCAATCCTATTTCGAAAAGTCAGTTTCAGTAGTAGAGACCAATGGACTAATTTTTTCATCATTTTATCTCGTATTTACTTGTCGTAAACGATTTTGGTCAAACATGCTACAATCCCGCCCGGTTTGAAACCATCAATTCTGTTACGGAAAGTCAGTTTCAGTACCACAGACTGGTCGACTAATACAATCCCGCTATTTCTTTCATCATTTTATCTCGTATTTACTTGTCGTAAGTGATTTTGGTCAAACATGCTACAATCCCGCCCGGTTTGAAACCATCAATTCTGTTACGGAAAGTCAGTTTCAGTAGTAGAGACTGGTAGACTAATACAATCCTACTATTTTTTTCATATCTCGTATTTACATGTCGTAAACGATTTTGGTCAAACATGTTACAATATCGCCCCCTTTATAACCGTCAATCCTATTTCGAAAAGTCAGTTTCAGTAGTACAGACTAGTGGACCAATACAGTCCTGCTATTTTTATTCATCATTTTATCTCGTATTTACTTGTCGTAAGCGATTTTGGTCATACTGTAACAACCCCGCCCGGTTTGAAACCATCAATCCTATTACGGAAGGTCAGTTTCAGTAGTAGAGACTAATGGACTAATACAGTCCTGCTATTTTTATTCATCATTTTATATCGTATATACTTGTCGTAAGTGATTTTGGTCAGACATGTAACAACCCCACCTGGTGTAAAGCCATCAATCCTATTACGGAAAGTCAGTTTTAGTAGTAGAGACTAATGGACTAATATAATCCTGCTATTTTGTTCATCATTTTATCTCGTATATACTTGTCGTAAGTGATTTTGGTCAATCATGTAACAATCTCGCCCGGTTTGAAACCATCAATCCTGTTACGAAAAGTCAGTTTCTGCTGAACTAGTCGACTAATACAATCCTACTACTTCTTTCAACATTTTATCTCATATTTACTTGTCTTAAACGATTTTTGTCAATCAATGCTACAATCCCGACCGGTGGAACACCATCAATCCTATTACAGAAAACTTGTCTCAGTGATACAAACTAGAATAATATATAATGTTAATAGTTCTTTCAACACTTTGTCTTTTATTTACGATAAACGATATTGGTCGTGAACATGATATATAATGCTGTAAAAACAAACATGAATGCGAGTTGTCGTGGTCAGGAAATACACTATCCTGTGAAAGTGTTTTGGGCATTGTTGGTTCCCAACAGCATAACAGTTTCAATATCTATGTTTTGGTTTAGTTAAATTAAGTAGTAAGTAATAAAAAAGATTCACACGACAACGCAACCTCCATACCAGGACCTGTAGCGTTTTCTGAGATGACAATAAAACGCTACAGGCCCTGAAAAAAATTGCTTTCTGTTTTTTGATTTTACGAATATTATGTAAAATAATATTTTCACCATCGATTCCGGGATCAATGAAACCAAACAACGCACTTAATATTTCAATACTTGACATGCCTGCATAACGTAGTTAGTATACTGTTGGCGTTTGGTAACGAGTTCTTCCTTCTTCTTAATAAGGTCTTCTGCTCCTGTATTATTGTCCTTAGTATTACTATCAACAATGTCAAAATCGATTTCAGAAATATTACTAGCATTGTTTTCAGGCTCAACGGACAATTTACATGCTTTTCTTGGTGATAAACGCTACATTGGAGCTTTTCGGAGCCTTTCCTATTGAATATTGTTTTCTTACGCGAGAACAAAGTTTTTGCTCCCCTTGTCTCGTTTTTATGTGATTACGTAATCTTTTTTTGAAAGTATTATTTCTGCTCATGTTCGTATATTTGACAAGAGAATAACGGAGAGTCGTATGACACTCAAATCTAGTAATGACGTAAACGGCAAACCTCATTATAAAGGAACCTGGAAGAAAAGAAGAGTTGAAGTTGAAAATAAATTTCGTTCTACTTCAGTTATTTGCAAACTTTATACAAATCTCGTTTCAGGCATTATTAATCTTGTATACAATGACCACTTTAATACTGCTGTTCCGCGGCAGACAATTAACTTGTTTTAACGGCTTGTTTAATTATGTGTCCTCTTTTATAAACAGTTATTAAAAATTATCTTTTCTTTTAATTTTATGGACATGATATACAAAATGTACCTTAAACAGGTTTAAACAGGTTTAAAAATGCATGAAATTAGAGAAAGGTGCATTTCCTAAAGATGATATCCTGTTTCGTTAATTAAAACTACAGTGGAAAAATTTATCGAATTGATATTTTTACCGATATCATTAGCAGAGTCTGTGTCTGACCACCCAGTTTACTTTTGTTACTCAATACAAAATAGAGTATTCCCCTCTTTCGCCAATTTATTCATTTGTTATAAGCTAAATCAATGAAATGTTTTACTGCGAAGGTGCAAATTAATGCAAGCGTGATTTTAATCCATAGGTGGTTCTACTAACTTAAATAAAATGCTTATCTTGTTTTGAGATTTCGAGAATACAATATAGACAACGTTTACTGTACGTGTAAGATATTTTGGGAATGGTATTTTTATTTTGTCGGCAATAGTATTTTTATTTCGGTTTAATTTTCTTTTAACTACTAGGTTTATTTTAATATTTTATGTATCATGGTTGGACTTTAGTAAATTAGTTTAGTGCCGTAACCAAAATACACTAATACTACAGCGCTCTTTCTTGTTGCGCAACATAATTGAAGTGCTCAACGCTCGAAGTCCGGAAGACATTACACCTGCAGACGCCCCACTGGATGTGCAGAATATCTGTCCTTAAGTCTAACCAACATATGTAAACGATTTACCTGCAACTAAACAGTCAGTCAACTTGCCGTAAAAGGCTGGGTAAAACATTTCGATGTGGCTTAAAGTTTCGATGCACTATAATAATACCAATACCCGTATATTACTTATGCGCTAGAAAAATGTTATACTGTATACAGTTGAAAAGAAATATATAAAGGACGGTATAACCTGTGAATTTCCGTATTTTTTTAGATACAAGGTGTTGATAAATAGAAAACCTCATTATAATCGCACATATGATTGTAGTAATAACACCCGTTCAAATAAATTGCATTCCATCATACTAACAAGTGAACATGGATGCATGAAATAACAATGCAGGAAATATGTACGATATGCTGACAAAAATGTCCTACAATGCATGCTTTTATGAAGACATGTTTTTTGGTTGAAAACATCATAAACATATAGCTATCTGCTTTAATAAAAATATGTTATAGTAAAACTAACGCAGCAGTTAATTCTTTAGGTTCCCTGTGAAAATCTTGATAATGTTCCGACCTGAAAAACCTTAAGTGGACAAGTGTGACCCACGCGAATTAAGGCTGCCCAGGCTGAGGATTTAGTATAGGTAGGTTGGTCATTGCCTATAGTGTTGCACCGTGTTTATAATGTTTTCACAAGTCCATTACAAATAAAAGCACAGGTTTTTGCTACATGTCAGACCTTATACCTACCTTGTATTACACACCAGCTTGAGGGCCTTGCAAAGTTAAATCATGTCATATTTTGGGAATGTCTTATAAAAAAATCAATTGATATTAAATATCTTGATATATTGAACAGCTTGATGATAAATCATCTTAAAAAAAAACATTTATTATCATTAGAGTGAAATCATCTTCAGGTTTTACAAAATAACTTCATACCAATTAGCCTCCATGACCATTTCGCTGTCAGCGGTATAAAAAACCATAATTTTGCCCTATAACTTTAGTAAAAATTAAAATAATGAATTGAAACATGGTATTATGTTTTGGACTGGTTTGGTGCAATAGACAAGATTTTCTTCCTACTATCGTCATAGTGCCCGAATTCCCGAAGTGACCCATTCCTCAAGAAAACGATAAACTGTTTTTGGCTGCATATTAATTTTGAAAAAGCCTCACGTACAAAAACATGAAGCGTTTCTCATTATTGAAATCAGCCAGATATAGTCTAACAAAACATGTCATAGGTTTAAGATCGAATGATTTAACCAGTTCGGAGAAATTGCATGTGTTTTCTCAGGCTTGACGCAGAATATTTAAGTTCATGGCATTAAAGTATGGTTAAATACAGTTAAAGGCTGAAATACGCGATCCTTATAAATGGAAGATAAGATTCTTGTATTTTGAAAAAAATTATATGCATTTTTATCCGTCATTTCAAAATAAAACATGGATAGAAACTTTGTAGTCACCTCACAATAAACCTCAGATTTAGTTACATATGGCTACAGATAAAAATATTTGTCGGGTGTATTTGTGAGCAGGCCATCTGTGATATACCTAAGACACCGAGTATTTTAATTTCCAGATATTTTTAATTGTAACATATTGTAAACAAAGCGAAAATTAAATCTAGATTTTCTGCACACTCGGGCGAACGATGGGCAGTCGCGGTTGTTGTTTAAACTAACGAATCAAAAAGCACAAAATTACAAAACCATGGAAATAAAAAACTTGTCGGCTGCATGTAGGAACAAATATCGGAAGGGTTAAAAAATTTGGAAATTTTTTCGGACAGGCAACTTACCTTTTGACCACGGTGAAAGGTTAAACTGGATACCTTAGTTAATAATTTCTAGTATCAGAAAAAATTCGTGCTAATTAGAAATCGTCTGAAACCAGTGATATCGTTATGACGTACACTGATGGCTTCGCAATGACGCTTAAAGCAACCTTTAGAAAGCACCTGGAAATGTTGTATAACCCTGTAGCCCATTTAAGTTTGAGTTCCTTTCGATGACTTTTCACTCCAGTCTTAGCGAATGTCTGAAATGTAAAGTCTGTCGCTGTGGACTAGATTTTCAGTGTTTTTTGTTTCGTTATGTAAGTTCGTGAGGGTGAATGATATACGCTTCAATCAACTCCAAAATTTTGTAAAATATTTACAGAAATCTGTATAACTGAGAGGTCAATAGTAAACGTGGTTGGTTGATTGCTAGTTCTGAGCTGTGTCCGAAAAATCCCCTGTTTTCTAGAAATGAACGAAGTTATACGCGTTTTCTTTCTGATCTTTTCAACTCATTTCTATTAAAGTTTTGTTGTCGTGTGTAGGCATCCAGTTCCGACAGTTTAATTGATTTACGGTCCGTGTACATGAGCTGATCTCGGGTTTTCATTTTCGTTTTACATCTTTGTCTAGGCAAGGTCATGTGTTCTTCTTGACACATCTCTTTAAAGGAAAAAGGTGTTGATTGAACACATCTGCTAAAACATTTTTTAGATAATTCAAGGTTGTGAACGTCGAGGTTGAATTAAAAAGTTTCAATTGGCATTTATGTTACTACTAATGCTAGTTACATTTATTGAAATTACAGACACTCTAGTCAGATATTTACTGGAACATTACGGAACATTCCAGAACATTCTTGAACATTCATGTAGTATGGACATTGCATCATGTATATATGTACTTGAACTCTCTAGAACATACCTTGGAACTTTCTTGATGTTTCTTACTAGACGCCATCTTTGTTTCTGGAACATTCTAGACGTTTTTTCTTGTATACTAGTATTTTCTAGCAAGTTCCATGTAAAGACTATATATAAGCTGACTGTAAACATTTATGTATGTACATTGTGAAGTAAATATATCTTCAGAACCATAACAAATATTATTCAACAGGTTATGGGCCCAGAGTATTGCCCAGTATAACTGAAGATAGTGAGAAGAAACTTGTAAACAAAGTACGTGCACAACTTGACGCCATCTTGGAAATTTGTAGTTCACGGAATTTTGGTGATTGTTATCACGGAATCAAAACATTGATATTCCGGTATTTAGTTGAAAGTATCCGGAGGAATAATGGCTGCGGAAGCAACGAAGATTCTTTTGAAACCGCTAAATGGATCAAATTATGCGACATGGAAGTTGCAATGTAAGATGGCATTGGTACGAGAAGGTTTGTGGAAAATTGTTAATGAAACTGAAGGTGCTCCTGCTGATGGCGAAGCAGCAGCGGTGAAATATGCATTGAGAAGAGACAAGGCATTGGCTACTATCGTTTTATCGATTGAACCGTCTCTTCTATATCTACTGGGTCCGGATCCAGAAGATCCCGCAGAAGTATGGAAAAGGTTAGCCAATCAATTTCAAAAAAAATCTTGGGCCAACAAATTGGCATTACGTCGAAAACTTTATGAGTTAAAGTTAAAGGAAGGACAATCGGTACAGACTCACATCAAAACAATGACGGAGATTTTTGAAGAGTTAGCGATTGTTGGTGATCCTTTGGATGACGAAAATAAGGTGGTTCATTTGTTGGCAAGTTTGCCGCGTTCGTACGACATGTTGGTCACGGCGCTCGAAGCAAGTTCGGAGGTACCAAAAATTGACGTTGTTACAGAGCGACTGCTTCACGAAGAAAGCAAACAGAAAGACATGGTAGAAACAGAGCCAGGAATAAAGGCGATGACGTTAAAGCATCATCAGCGTAACCAGAAAGGTCCAAAGTGTTATCGGTGTGGTAATTACGGACATATTAAACGAAACTGTGATCTCAACAAGGCGGGAAATTTTTCGAGATCGGATGGAAAGTTCAAGAAGAAACCCATGAACCAAAAAGCTTGTACCGCCGAAAAGGAGGAGTCCGACGAAGAAATCGAACTCGGATTTGTTGTCGAACATTCTTTAGTAGCATCCGAAAAGTTAAGCGATTGGATAGTGGACTCTGGAGCCACGTGTCATATGTGCAATGACGAGAGCTTATTTATTGACATTGTTGAACTCGAGGAACCACAGAAGATTACTGTTGGGGACGGATACTCACTGGAAGCTATTGGTAAAGGGACAGTGGAATTATTCGTGAACATCCCGGATGTAAAAGTGAAACAATGCCGATTGTATGAAACTTTATACGTACCACAACTGTCTTACAATCTTTTGAGTGTCTCAAAGGGAACAAAGTCCGGTAAGAGGTTTGAGTTTGGTCAGTCGGAATGCCGTATATTGGATGGCAACAAAGTAGTCGCTACTGCTACAAAGTCTGGAAACCTGTATCATCTCAACTGTAGTCGACAGGGAGAAGCGGAAAGCGAGTTTGCAATGTGTGGAATTAACGACACAAAAGAATCAATTTGGCACCGACGTTACGGTCACCTTGGGGTTAAAAGTCTGGAAATGCTGGCAAAAGATAATTTGGTTGATGGATTTGAATACGATTCATTAAAGAATGCAAAGTTTTGTGAATCATGTGTTGATGGAAAGCAGCACCGGACACCTTTTCCAAAGAAAGGAGGAGTGCGGTCCAATGAATTACTTGGATTAGTGCACAGTGGCGTGTGTGGAAAGATTGAAGAGAAGTCACTTAGCGGAGCTGAGTATTTTATCACCTTTATCGACGATAAGTCACGACATGTGTCGGTGTATATGCTGAAAAACAAAAGCGACGCATTCCAAAGTTTTGTGGAATGGAAAGCAATGGTCGAAAAGTCAAGCGGTTCGAGAATTAAAGTATTTCGAACGGACAACGGAGGAGAATACACTTCAAATGAATTTGAGAACTATCTCAAAAGAGAAGGTATTCGACATGAAACCACAGTTCCAAAGAATCCAGAACAGAACGGTGTGGCTGAAAGAATGAACAGGACACTTGTGGAAATGGTGCGAGCCATGTTAGCGGATTCAAAGTTACCCAAGCGTTTTTGGGCAGAAGCATTATCAACAGCAAGTTACTTACGAAATCGTAGTCCTACAAGTGCTGTTAAAGGTATGACACCATATGAAGTTTGGACTGGACACAAACCAAATGTCAGCGATCTTTGTATATTTGGATGCAACGCTTACGCACTCATTCCAAAGGACGAGAAAGCAAAAGTGGATTCAAAGACGAAACGATGCATTTTCCTGGGATATGGTACGACAACCAAAGGCTTTCGGTTGTACGATGAAGTGAAGAAAAGAGTTTTCTTCAGCAGAGATGTTGTCTTCAACGAAACCAAATCACGAACTAAGGAGAAGGATGACAAAGAAGCTCCAAAAGAAGTTGTCAAGCAACATGAAGTGGAATGGGAATTTGAAGATAATGACGTTGACAAAAATGACAACGGTGAACCTTTACAAACCGATAGGCAGAGACGAGAACGAAAAGCACCAGATCGTTACGGTGATTGGGTATATGTTGCAGAAGAAGTACCAGATCCAAAGTCAATCAAAGAAGCACTTCAAAGTGATGACAAAGAAAATTGGATCGACGCAATGAAAAGGGAAATCAAATCACTATACAAGAACGATGTATGGGATGTCGTTGAACTGCCGGATGGACGTAAAGCTGTTGGAAGCAAATGGGTGTTCAAACGAAAGTGTGATGCAGATGGAAACGTAGAGCGGCACAAGGCAAGATTAGTAGCGCAAGGATTCACACAGAAAAGTGGAATTGACTATGATGAAACATTTTGTCCCGTAGTAAGATTCGAATCAATAAGGACAATGATTGCATTGGCAGCGAAATATAATCTTCAACTACATCAATTGGATATAACAACCGCATTCTTGAATGGCGAATTGAAAGAAGACATCTTCATGAAACAACCTGAGGGTTTCGAGATTAAAGGGAAGGAGAATATGGTCTGCAAGCTGAAGAGAAGTATATATGGTCTAAAGCAATCGTCGCGATGCTGGAATGAAGCTTTGGATAAACATCTCAAGAAATGTGGATTTACCCCTTCGACGAATGATCCTTGCATTTACACGATGACTTCAGGAGGAGAGATGTTTATATTGGCTGTATACGTTGATGATATCCTATTAGCAGGGAAATCAAGTACGCGAATCCAACAAATCATTCAAGAAATTGGTGTAAAATTTGACGTAAAAGACATGGGGAAGTTACATCATTTCCTTGGCGTTAAAGTCGTTCATCTAGAACCAGGGAAGATATGGATTGGTCAACCAACCTACATCAAAGAAGTGCTAACGAAGTTTGACATGCAAAATTCGAAATCTGTCGCAACTCCTACTGAAGCCGGAGCAAGATTGATGAAACCAACAGACGATGATATTCTGTTTGACCAAGACATATATCAATCAGCAGTTGGATGTCTCCTTTATCTGTCAACGAAAACAAGACCAAATATTGCATATGCTGTTGGAAACGTTGCAAGATACACTTCAAAACCTACGACACATCATTGGTCTGCAGTCAAACGTATTATGAGATATTTGAATGGCACAGTCAACTATGGTTTATTATATGGTGATAAAAGTGGTTTAACCGGATATTCAGATGCGAATTGGGCAGGCGATCTTGACGATCGAAAATCAACATCTGGTTATATTTTCAAGATGAGTGGAGCAGCTATTAGCTGGTTGAGTAAGAAGCAAACATGTGTAGCCTTATCCACAGCAGAAGCAGAGTACATTGCATTGTCAAGTGCAGCACAGGAATCTATTTGGTTGAGACGAATTCTTAATGACATGAACGAGAAATCAGACGAGCCAACTTTGATCTACGAAGACAATCAGTCAACAATTTGTATGGCGAGAAATCCAAAGTTTCATGGACGTACAAAACATATTGACATTAAGCATCACTACATACTAGAACAGATTACGAATAAGAAGATGACGTTGGTGTACTGTCCGAGCGAGGACATGGTTGCGGACGTATTGACAAAAGGATTGGGTCGTGTTCAATTTAATGAACTACGCGAAAGGAGTGGTATTTACGAACTATCTGACAGCGAGTGAGGAGGAGTATTGAAATTACAGACACTCTAGTCAGATATTTACTGGAACATTACGGAACATTCCAGAACATTCTTGAACATTCATGTAGTATGGACATTGCATCATGTATATATGTACTTGAACTCTCTAGAACATACCTTGGAACTTTCTTGATGTTTCTTACTAGACGCCATCTTTGTTTCTGGAACATTCTAGACGTTTTTTCTTGTATACTAGTATTTTCTAGCAAGTTCCATGTAAAGACTATATATAAGCTGACTGTAAACATTTATGTATGTACATTGTGAAGTAAATATATCTTCAGAACCATAACAAATATTATTCAACAACATTGTTGGTTAAAACAATATCAATCAGTGTTTTGGTTGTTGAATAAACGCGTATTTTAATAATTGTTTAAAGTCTTTAATTTCAAAATTGTCTTTCATTCTTAGATGATCACTATTTTGTAGATAATCAGTGATATATTCACCCACATCGTGGTTTCGTCAATATCTTCCTTTTTAACAATTATCATTTAAGGTGAGATAGTTGTTAAAAAGTTTTTAATAGATGTTCAGAAGAATTCGGAGGCTTGCAAATGATACAAGAAGTAAAAGATTTTGATTTTCTTGGTAGATTGCCTTAATTGTCCTGAAGACATGCCTGACTATAAAATTTATTCTGTTTCTGATGTACATTTCTACTGTCGTTTTGAAACAAAATAATGTTGAGATCGGTTATACTGTTTCATTCGAGAAAGGTACTGACAAAGTAAATACGTCGAAATTTTTTATTAGTAAGCAAATCCATAACTTTACCATATTGTCGTTACAATCCACGAATACTTTGATAAAACAGTTTTAAGCCCTTTTTCAATCAAAAATCTTTAATTTTGTCTCGTGTTATCCCAGGATGCGTTCCTGTGAATCCGTAAACAAGTACAAAAGTAAACACATACATTGTTTTGATGCTCTCAAAACAGGGTTTGTTAAACACATTTCCATAATTTAAAGATTTTGGGAGTCTATGCTAATACTAACGTCATTAAGTTACCGAAATGAAGTTTATTTAACCATGAAGTTGCAATAAGTAATAGTGATTACTTAAGAAAGATTGGAACGACCGCTATTATGTCTTTCTGAACCGCCTTTTCAGCTCATCTCATCGGTTATTGAGCTTCACAGACATATCACATGTCATATAGCTTTAGGTTGCTCTATCTTATAATATCTATAGTAATTCCTCCCATTTAACCTCTCAGCTGTTTCAACAAAGCTTAAATCACTATTAAAAACGCTTTGAGTTTGAGAATTCTTAAATTTCGGTTGCGTTCTACTACCACCTAATATTACCACTAATTATGATAACCACTAATTATTATTTCAGAATAATACGTGACAGTGGAAATTTCTTGACACCGGTTGGGTGGAAACACCTTTAAAAGTGACAGCTAAGGAGGTTTTTTACACTACTGTTATGATACAAAAAGATTTTTAGCAAAAATTTTGTCAAAACGTAAAAATAGTCATGTAAAAAAGTGGCATGTTTTGGGTGAAATTTTCTTGAATTTTTCAGCTAATCCCCAATTCGAGAGAAAAATAAATGACAAATACAATTAAAATTACTGAGAAGAACAAAATACTACAAAAAAAAGTAAACAATGACAAAAAAAACCGACGCGTGAGGCAGCTAGCGACAAATTTAATTATCGCACGATTTGTAACAAAACAGCCCGATGGTGCATTTTATAATAATAATAATAATAATAATAATAATAATAATAATAATAATAATAATAATAATAATAATAATAATAATAATAATAATAATAATAATAATAATAATAATAATAATAATAATAATAATAATAATAATAATAATAATAATAATAATAATAATAATAATAATAATAATAATAATAATAATAATAATAATAATAATAATAATAATAATAATAATAATAATAATAATCTGAATAAAAAATATTAAATATTATTCTGATGTTTAGTAGTAAAAATAATAACTAACCAGTAGCCTTCTGTAGTAGCTATCTTTTTACACTTGTTGTTTTTTAGCCAACTGACAAAGACATTGCTCGCAATGTCTTTGTCAGTTGCTTATATTAATCCGAGCATAAGCAGCGTGTAGCTACCCACAAGTAAATCTGGGTTAAGAGTTAACTAGCTAGTTAAACCTAAAAAAAGCCATAAAAATCTGCCAAAATGTGTTCTCCAAATATTTTTCTTTTATGCAAAACATGTATGCACAGTGTCGGCCATCTTTTTTTTTTACAGTTAATTTTAAGCGTAGATATTATCGTAGATATCATCTAATTATGCGTATTATCTTACGCATAATTAGATGAAAAGTCTCGACCAATCACGTTTCGGAATAAAACCAGCCTCCTACAGGGCCTTTTTCGTCAGACCTATCAATAAGCGCAGCGCCGATGAGAGACAAAAAGCCCTGGGAACGAGGTTGCCTAGGACCAATTTGGGTAAGTTTCTTCTAACCGTTGGTCAATAGCACATGATACTATAACGGATAAACAAATTTCGCGAACCTTTTTTTTGTTTATGCACTGGCTGATGTCAGCAAAAAACCTAAAACAGCCTATTTTTTATATTACAGTATTCTCTTTAATTAGCGGACACCGTTGGTGCATGAACAAAGTGTCCGCCAGTTAGAGGTGTCCACCTTTTGGAAAGTTTTGCAATGTAAGCTCAAAATTTGAAGAAAATGCGATTTTGTATACGAAATGTGTAACTTAAAAAATTAGTGGGTACCTTGTTGGACTTAGACACGAAGAAAGAAGAAAATAACTAAATTGAACGTAATATAACTTTTTTTTAAAATAACAAAGAAATATCAACATTATAATATCAACTAAATTAACAAAAAGTTTTTTTAAAAAAACTTTACTTGAAGAAAATTTTTTTTTATTAGATTGTTGTTTTAAGTTCCTGACCCGAATAATTTCAAGTCTGTCTTTTTAAGTGAGGATAAAGAAGTTCTTTCTTCTATATTGAAATTCTTCAAGTTTATTAATCTATAAATCATGGTCAGCGCTTCATGCGTGGTGATCTTCTCTTCAACGTCATCACTTTTAAAATCGTTACAGAGATAGAGAAATGTTTCTTCTGGCGCAACGCACATCCAGCGCACGCGCACGCACATCATGACAAGTTCTTAAGGCGCACACCCATAGTCAAACCCAACAAATCGACGTCATGCTATGTTTATCCATGCATATCGTGGTAAAGTCCCTATAATGCCGTGCTTATCCATGCATATCAAAAATCACACCAAAATAAGTAAAAAATTTCTAGCACAAATGAAGGTAATCCCCCCCCACACACACATACTGATAATAATCAATCAACGCATGCGCAGAAACGCTCTGACAAACGTCCCCCCTTCAAGGTTGAATTGTGTACACAGAGAGAAGAAGAGTTGATTCAACAATATTCCGGACCATTCCAAGACGCAAGGCATGTGCAACAAGGCTGTTGAGGAGGATCCTCTAATGTTTGAGTATGTACCATACCGGTTCAAGACGCAAGACATGTGCAACGAGGCTTTCCTAAAGGACCATGAGATGTTCTGGTATGTGCCGGACCAGTTCAAGACGCAGGATATGTGCAACGAAGCCGTTGAATATCATGCCTGTTTGCTAAGGCTCTTGCCAAGTAAGTTCAAAACGCAGAATATGTTTAAAAACATGTGTCCAATATGTAGGTGAAATCCTCAGATGTTGTTGGAATGTATATATAAAATGGTACTCTGTTACTGGTTCTCTGTAGAACTGTGCGATAAAATAGGCGCCAGGTGCCCCGTGAGATATAATCCACCACAGGTTAGTACAAAACATATAATGAAATATGGCTTTTTTCATGTGAAGAAAAACATGGCTGCCCATATGGACGATGGTGGTGAGTATGTGTACGAGGGCTACTTTTGTGGAGATGCGTGCTGCTTGGCTTACGTGGAACAGCGAAAGGTGTATGATAGTGCGTACGAAATGTCGCTGTGGTTGTTGAAAAGGTCCCCGCCCCAGATTGGAGACGCCTCAAAAGATTTGGGGGTGACCTAACGCAAAAAGAATTTTTGGGGTTGATTTGAAACCAAGGTTATCTTACAACCTTGTTGTAAGATAAAAAAAATACTATTAATAAATGTGCATCAACCGTCAATCAAAATTTGAAATGTTTGAAAACGTAGTAGCTATGACATTTATAACCGCATTGGTCTCTCTCTACCACTAATGGCTCTAGCATTAGTACAAGAATCATTGAAAGAGAAGGAGAATAAGCGGAGGATTCAAGACCTGGAGGATGATTTTTATATTGTAAGTAAATGGAGCAATGTAAGGACTGCGAACGTATGTTGGATGCGTATGATAGATGTACCTGTGGACGTAGGTTTGTGGTAAAGGGTAAAATCTTGTGTTGGTACTGTTACCAGGAATATATCGCGTATAACGGGGGTAGTTGTGTATGTAAAACGATAAGCAATCCTCTGAAGTCGTTTGAATTTCAATAAAAAAGATGCTGAAATTTGAAGAAGAAATTGTAAACCATAAAATTTTCTACAACTTTGCTGCTACTTTCACAGACATCAACGATATTAATGTGGACTATCTAACAGTGTCAGACCCTATCCCTGCCAATGGAGGTAAGGATCAACGTTTTATAGTGGGGTATCATACACGAGACCTCGTAGTAGCCCTCAAAAATCTGGTCCCCGCAT
This sequence comes from Hydractinia symbiolongicarpus, assembly GCF_029227915.1. Taxonomy (NCBI): domain Eukaryota; kingdom Metazoa; phylum Cnidaria; class Hydrozoa; order Anthoathecata; family Hydractiniidae; genus Hydractinia; species Hydractinia symbiolongicarpus. The sequence continues at coordinate 15,286,595 of NC_079878.1, forward strand.
GGGATCAGCCGATACAACGCCCATGCTGTACCAGCGACGAGTCTTGATTTCGAAGAGTACCCCGACTGGGTTGCTAAGTATCGTCAAATCTGGTCCAGGATTGAAAAATTAATTTCTGAGCAATTGACGACGGAACCAATTAAAAAAGATCGTTACATGAATGCCAAGCTCAAATACTAAGGATGCAATCACAACTAAATTCCACGGTATGCTAGTACCCTATGATGAGCCTTGGAGGAAAGAATACGGAAGGAGAAACAACTTCATTTCTGTACGCTTTAAATGTATTGAATTTTCTATTGTTTTTAATTTCAAAAGAATCAGTGCGTGAGGTGCTCGACCGAGTCTTTTTCGCAAAAAAATGATTAAATTCCATATTCTCCTTTAATAGGGGCTAACTTTTTTCTATTGAAATCTGACTGTAACACGCTGCAGGCACGTGATATTTGTATGGAAAGTGTGCCTAATATAGGTCGGTAAACATTGCTGTTAAAAACGTCAACAATACGTTTGGAAAAAAGCGTTTAACCATGATATTAACCTATTTTTGCAGGCTTGAGTATACCACTTTGATCATGAAAAACAATATAGATAGATATGCGCCGGACGAGTGCCGACAAAATGTGTGCTGGATTAATGTTTATTCTAACTAAAGAAATAACTTCTTATAACAGAACGTCGTTTTAAAACGAGATATAAACTTTTTCTTTTTGTTTACAAAAGTGTCGAGCATGTGCTTCTTCGCTAATTATGTTAACATAAGAACAAAAGAAATTTTACCGATTTCAATATGGCTTCTTGTTTTGATAATATTATCAAATTCATCATCAAATTATCTAATTGTTTTTATAACCAATCATAGTTGCGAATTGATATTCACGAATAATTTAGTCACACAACCGCCAAAATTTCAAATTAAGTTTCTATACAGACACCTGCTAGAACCTCACGCAGTGTTTCAATAGAATTAAAAGAGTTGTTTCTCCTTCCGTATTCTTTCCTCCAAGGATGAGCCATGTCAAGTCAGTGCCATCCTGGCACTATCATCGACACCTTATCACCTTGTACCGACATTCCACAACATGTACCTTACATGTACCCACAGGTACATGCTGTGGAATGTCGGTACAAGGACTTACAAAGTCGAATGGCTGCTAAGTGAGGATTGAAAAAAACCCATATATTTTATAGGCCATACAAGACCTACAAAATGTACAAAAATTAAGGCTTGTAAGCAGGTGGAGACTCTATATAGCGCTTGCATACTGTACAGATTGAAGTTTTTTTTAAACATCGTTCCTGCCTTTCTCCCGACATTTCGCAACTAACTGGGCACGCTCCTGTTCGCTTATCGCATTGACAATACGGTTGAACCGCTGTTGCATCTGTTCCTTCAATAACATATACTTTTGTTTTTCTTGGATAATAGTATTGAATTCATAGTATCTAATTTGCTGAATGACCCTGTCAGAGTGGGTTGGACAGGACAAGCCTTGGACTATTGGAGTATCCAGGTTAATTTCGCTAACCACTGCGCAACTACGTCATTAGGAATCTCTGATAAACACTTGACGGGTTCCGTACCCCTTGCCAACTCTATTTTTAAATTTCACGTGTACTATCACATGCGTTGTATTCTGGCAAGAATGAAGGTACCCATGCCGTATGACGACGGTTTTTCTCAGTACAAAAATCCCTACTCAACATCCGGGTATGCACAAATGTGTAGGGAATACGGTGCAGATCCTAATGCTTTGTACAAATTCAAGGCTGTCATGTCATCACTCACCAACGGTTCATGGTAGCGTCAGGTTGATGGTGATTGGGCTAAATTCATTATACCAACAAGTCAGGGCCTGACGTTGAAGGGTCTGACCAGGCTAAGCGAGAGCATTCGCGTCTTGTTGCTTGGGTCGCAAGCGGGGGCCAAGGCATCCTTAATCGGGTCTGGTGCTGACAACTATACGGCTCGGCAAATTCTGTTGCAAAAATTTGAAAGTATGGTTCGTCGGGGAGAGAATGTAGGGCATGACATCACACAATTCTAAAAAGTGCTGCAATACGCCCGAACTCCGGCTAAGTTTGCCGTCATGGCCAGCGTGTACATGTTGCCCTCAGACATGAACTTGCGTATCGGTAAAATTGAAGGGTGTAACAACAACATCCTGATCGCACCTGCCAATGTAAGTGTTGGGGTCCAAGTTGACGTGAATAACAAGCCTATTGTAAAGCCTACGGAGCGGGCTATCAAGCATACCATGCCCTCTAAACATACTACACCTCCTAGACATACTATACCCCCCAGGCATACTATGCCTCCTAAACATACTATACCTCCTAGGCATACTATACCTCCTAGACATACTACACCCCCTAGACATACTACACCTCCTAAGCATAGTACACCTCCTATACATGCTACACCACCTATACATACTACACCTGAACAGAGGGAAGCCCCACAACAACATGAGGATACCAAAGCAGTGTTGATCACGGCAGGGGTAGGGCTCATCATTGCCTACATATGGCTTAAATAGATCAAGCTTTTTTCCTTTTTCCAACGTATACCACGACAAACCCAACGGCAGCAGCGATCGTCATGTACAAATGTTTCGCTGCATATTCGACAATGGTTGCTGCTACCCTCGGAAAGAATGAGACTATGGTACCAATAATCCCAGGTAAGCAGCACATGCTTTACCTGCTAGATATTTTAAAAATTTACCCAATCGTTCCAGCTGCTTCTCTACAAACCATTTTCCTGCACCCACCGGAGCACCTCCTCCTGCACCTGTCGCAGCACCTCCTCCTGTAACTGCGAGTACAATGGTAGAAATAAGTAGACCGACAGCCGACACGATACTCGCTATGGCCAGACCCTGCTCTTTGAAAAGGATTTTAAACTTTTCAAACAAAGACGTGTCATCTGCGGCGATTTTCATCAGGGTCTTCTTAATAACCCTCAGGTGAGAGAAAAGTAAGCCGTGTGCATCTTGCGCGGTTTTTTTTTTATTCTCCAGGCCTTGAATTTTTTTCCTCAAATTTTCTATTATTTTCCTATCAAGGATAGAAATCTCACCATCGTATACCCCATCTTTCTGATCCTCGAGTTGTTTTATCCTAGCTTTTGCCTTGTCAATATCGCCATCGAATAGAATCATTTTAGCTTTCAGTAGATTCATAGCGCCCTTTATAGTCTGTGCTGCTTGGTTAAGCCCATTTATTTCACGTTCGGTGAGACCTCCTTTATCAGTGCCACCAAACGAAGTTTCTTGTATAAAGGTCTCAGTATGATCTACAAATTTCCCGATCTTATCTAACGAATCCATCGAAATTGTATCCTTGTCCTTCTCTTCACCCTTCTCTTCACCCTTCTCTTCACCCTTCTCTTCACCACTCTTCACAATAACATCAACCTCTAGCGCAAGTTTCTGGATCGCTGCTCTTTTGTTGGATGTAGTGACAAATTCAGTAAAACTCATATCTCGCACGTCTTGAGCCGTCAAAACACCTGTTTTTAATAATGTACTTAATGCTAGGAACCCACTCTCATACTTTTTTGTAACCCTTATATCTCTAAAAAAAAGCTGTTCCCCTTCACGTTTGAAGTTGCCATTTATTACATTTATTTCTAGCCGGGTTTTATTCAGAGGTCCCAGGTTCCAACTTTTACTAAGATGTTTGTAAAAATCATTGACTTTTGATTTTAGTTTATCTCTCATGAGTTTACCAAGTGCACCTTCCTGCTGTTGTTCTCCTGACGTTGAGGGCCCCGGTGTTCCAGGGAGTTTTGTTTGCGTAGTATCTTCATGTGTATCATCTTCATGTTTTTCATCCTCCCCAATATCATCTTCGTTTGTAAATAATGGGTCATCCATTTATTTAAAATTCCTATATTAAATAAATGAGTGCATTTGGAAACAAACTCAACCTTACGCAGAGACGAAGCAGCTCTTCGGTATCAAGGGCAGACGGCAGCGTGTTTAGATCAGTAATATACCTTCTACAATCAATCAAAATGAAGACTTGTACGTGGATATTCCCAACATGGGGCAGAACGATGTCATATTTCCTGGAAGTCTCAAGCTCTTATTTGACATGGTGCTGACGGGGAGCAATACGAAACGTACCATTGTCAGTAACATCGGCAAAAGCCTGGTGCGGGACTTACGCATCACTTTGAATGGCAATAAGGTACAGAACATATCTGATTTTAACACCTTCACAGTCTACAGGGACTTATGGCTACCCAAATTTAACAGGGACAACAACCTAATTTTGGAGGGGATCAACCCCAATGATGGTACCATCAGGGCCTTGCAGGTCAAGGCTACTAAATATGTCGGGACGGATGAAGAGAAGGCCATCGCTGCGGCTTATGGTAACTTTCTGTATCCCGTTGGGAAAGATGTTTGAGTTGACGAGAGACCTACCGTTTTACCAGGCAGGGCTCTATGAAGGCTACAGTTTGTCCTACATTTTGCGCCATATGGTGACGTGATCAAAGATGCAGGGACAGCCAAATATAAAATTACCAACATCAAGCTAGAATTCGACAAGATCACTCACGAGGGTCTCGCGAGTGTTATGATGTCAAGGTATGCAAGACTAGCGTTGCCCTACGAAAGGATACTCCGTAGTAAGGTGGTCACCATGAAAAAGGCTGATACCAGCTACAACCTCCAAATCGATACCCCTGCAAAGAGTTTGAAAGGCGTCTTACTACTCTTTGTAGACCCTTCAAAAGTGAAGGCTTATTCCGGCGTCAACGAGGTGTTCTATAACCCAAAAATTGAGAAGATAAACGTCACAGTGGAAGGGGGGAACCCAACGAATTGTATAGTCATGCCATGCTTCCTAAGGACCACCTCGAACAAGTCGTCAATTTATTCGGCAGCCACGATTCTAACGTCACGATTGGGCAATTCTTCAATGAGCGATACGCCCTATTCATCGATTTCCGGGCGTCTCCTGATCATACCCTACATAGTGGTACCCCTTTACAACGTCTGAGTGATGAGATTACGTTGCACATGACCAAGAAAGCCGACGGCACCGGGGATTTCAGGTGCTATGTGTACCTTTTGCAGGATGCGCAGTTGAATATCCTAGACGGTAGATTCCACAGCGTGGAGTACTGAAATAAATGGCAACCTTGGCAATCATGGCAGGATGTGGCCACAAAACGATATCAATCAAGGTCCAGTAGACCATGAAATGTGTGTTCATGTGTTTGGAGCAGCAGCATCCCCTAGTTGCAGTAATTATGCCCTTAAACGAACTGCAACCGACTTTATAGATCTATTTGGAATTGCAGCAGCTGAAATACTAAGAAAGAACTTCTATGTAGATGATTTATTAAAGTCTGTGAGGGAAAGAAAAGTGGCGATTGAATTAATAAAGCAGGTAGTGAATATGTGTCAAGCAAGAGGATTTAACCTTGTGAAATTTGTATGTAATGATTTCAACGTTTTAGAAAGTCTTCCAGACGACAAGAAGAAGATTTCATCTTCACCACTCGATATTAACACTTGTAGTGACCCAACTATGGAAAGAGCTCTTTTCGTGAAAAGCCCATGACACGCAGAGGGATGTTATCGATGCTAAGTTCAATATATGATCCATTAGAATTTATTGGACCGTTCATTCTTCGAGGTAGAAGAATAATCCAACATCTGTGTTGTGACAACTTTGGTTGGGATGACAGAGTACCAGTAGACGTTGTGGAGAATTGGCATAAGTGGATAAGTAATGTTAGAAAGTTAGAAAATGTCAAATAAATCGATGTTTTCATCCAAAAGATTTTGGAGAAATAGTTGAGTCTGAACTACATCATCTTTCTGATGCATATAGTAGTGGTTATGGTCAGGTGTCTTATTTGAGGATAAAAAATAAAAGAGGGAGGATACATTGTGCCTTTGTATCTGGAAAATCAAGAGTGGCCCCAAAGAAGTTTATATCAATACCACGTTTGGAGTTAACCGCTGCTGTTTTGTCGATCAAGATGTCCAAGGTCATAAGGAAAGAATTAACATATCACATAAATAATGAATTCTTCTGGACGGATAGTCAAGTCGTTCTGAGTTACATTTGTAATTCAGAAAAGAGATTTAAAATTTTTGTGGCAAATCGGATTCAAATCATTAAGGATAACTCAGATGTTAATCAATGGCATTACATAAACACTAAGGACAATCCAGCTGATTATGCTTCTCGAGGAATAAAGGCTGATCAAGACAAGGCAGAAATATGGTTTAATGGTCCAAGCTTTCTTTGGCAGCCGAGACATGTTTGGAAACAACCTGATGTTGCTGCAGAAATATCGGAAGATGATCCGGAAGTTAAGAAGTCTGTGCATGTTAACATGATTACTATCCAGAATGACGTGTTGTCAAGAATTGAAAACCGCTTATCAAGCTGGGAGAAAGCAAAAAGAGTATGTTTTTAAATACATCTTTATATTACGATATCGTATTGAGCAAAGAAGACAAGAACAATCATTGTTAAAAGTTGATCATCCACATCTTAAACATCTTAGTGTCGACATGATGGAACATGCAGCATCTAAAATTATCAGTCTACTGCAAGAAAAATATTTTGCATCAGAAATCGATTCTCTGGGAAGGAAATCAAATTTAATCTCATCCAGCACCATATATCAATTAAACCCATTTCTTGATTCTCATGGAATATTACGTGTTGGTGGAAGGCTAAGAAACGCAAATTTTGACGAAAACGTAATCCATCCTATCCTGCTGCCAAAAAATTCGAAGATAACAGAATTAATTGTTCGTTGGTGTCATGAAAAGGTAGCTCACAGTGGAAGAGGAATGACCTTAAATGAACTTTGTGGAAATGGAAGAGGTAAGGTTGGGAATCAGTTAATGGGCAATTTACCAAAAGAGAGATTACAATCAGAGCCGCCATTTACGTATTGTGGAGTTGATATGTTTGGTCCCTTTGTAATCAAGGTTAGGAGGAATGAATTAAAAAGGTATGGAGCAATGTTTACATGTCTTAGTAGTCGTGCTATCCATATTGAAATAACATCATCAATGGACACAGATTCATTTATACTCGCATTAAGACGTGTTATTGCCAGAAGAGGAAACATTAGAACCATGATTTCTGATAATGGATCAAATTTTGTTGGAGCTCAGTCAGAACTACGCAAAGCATTTGAAGAAATGGATCAAAAGCATGTCCAAGAATTTTTATCTAACCAAGGTAGAGAGTGGATAATTTGGAAGAAAATTCTCCAGCAGCTAGCCATATGGAGGGAGTATGGGAACGACAAATACGTTCAGTAAGATCCATATTGACCACACTTTTAAAGACTCACGCAGGTTCTCTCAATGAAGAATCACTAATTACCTTGATGACTTAGGCTGAAGCAATTGTTAATTCCAGACCTTTGACTGTTGAAACACTAAATGATGTCAACAGTATGCAACCATTATCCCCAAGTCAACTTCCTACAATGAAGAGCAAGGTGATAATGCCACCCCCTGGATCATTCTCACAACCTGATCTATATAGTCCCAAACAGTGGAGAAGAGTCCAATACTTGGCGAACGAACAGAAAAAGGTGATATTGGAGCGTCCAATTCACAATCTCGTTTTGTTGGTTGAAATTGCGTAAGATTCCCCGACGAAGGAGCCTTGTTGTGTTAGTTTCAAGATGTTCCCATCTTGAGGGGAGCCAGATGAAACAGTCTTTGTTTTGTTTATGTTTTTTATGTGTAAAGTTATGTGGAAAGTTCATGTATCTGTTTTGATGTTTATGAGTGTACTGAGTCTCTATGTGTATAACGGTTTGTGATTCATTTTATATAGTTGTGTTCCTTAGGGACTGTTATGCATTGGGGCATGCTTATTGACATTACCTTTGTTCTTTACATAATGGTAATGGCCTTAGGTATGTCACAAGGGAATATATATATATATATATATATTATTTTTATGTTTTGTTTTCAAGAAAAAAACTACATTAATTTTGCTACTTAAAGTTTCATGCTTCTTAGCAATCTTCAGGCAAATGATACAAATTATACAAGTTGGTACTAACTAAAGTATAAACCTTTTAATTACGTGATAAAACGTAATAAAACAAATAAATACATTGTTCGTTACAGTTCATTTCAGCCATTTCAAAGTAAATTTGTTGCGATGGCGACATTTGTTGATAAGTTCTGTTCTTTAATTTAACAGTCCCTTCGGTTCAGCTCGTACAATTGCTATTTTTTCTGTTAGGCACAAGTCACACGTGCGCGCTCCTGTCTTATACGGCATTGCACGTTTTTCAATACTCCATAAGATTTCAAAGTCTGTTCCGTCGTCTTTTAATCTCCAAATTAATTTCGACAATTCGGTTTCGTTTCTGTATTTCTCGTGTCGAAAGGACTTTTTGTGGTTGTTAAACCTTTCTTTAAATTCGCCTTCGCATAATCCGTAGTAAAATTCCTTCTTGTCTACGTATTTGACTTCCGCTTTGTAGATGATGCATGCAGCTAAACAGTCACCATTCAGTGGACACTGGGACTTTTCCCGGCAATTGCAAGGTCGTTGTTTTTGCCTTTCTTCAGAAGTGAGAACTTTTTTATTATGTCCCTTTATGATGTTTCGGATGTTTGTGCTACATGAATAGCTCAACTTGAGGGTGTTTTTGTTGAAGATTTTATAATATTTGTGATCTTTACTGAAGTTTTTTCTAACAATCTTGAGAAATGATCGTCCAATGTCTGTTTTTACGTTTTTACTGAACGGCGGGTTGAACCAAATTATCTTCCTTTGGCGATTAGGGCGTTGTTTGGGTTTACTCGCGTATGCCATTGTGCTTTTAAATCCGCTGGCGGAGAGTGAAGCTTCGTATAAAGGCTTTGCGTCATCAAATGCTTTTCTGTTACATGATGTCGCAATTAATCTTTCATTGACCATCTTTGGAATGACTTTCAATACATTATTCGGGTGGTTTGAATTAATGTTAATGTATAGCGGATCGTTGTTGGGTTTCCTGTAGGGTTTGTAGGTTTTACTATTCACGTTAAATGATACATCCAAAAAGTCTGTTTCAATCAGGTTCGTTTCGATAGTTACTGACAATTTGTCTTCCTTAAACAAGGTTATGATGTCCTTTCGAATTTTGTTCATTCGTGGTCCATTGGCGTTTTGGATAATTGCAAGTCCATCGTCTCTGTATAGACCAACATGTTTGATATCGATAATATTGCTGATCTTTTTTAATATATATAGTCCAACTAACTCACAGATCTCCGCTCCATCGAATGAACCCATTGTTACATCGAAAAGAACGTTTCCTTTTTTAACCCAAGTCGATGATTTATCAAATAACAAGGACTTCCGACTGTGCCTTATTATATCGAGGACTTTGTTGTCGATTGGTACAGCAGATCTTGCGAAATTAATTGCTTTGTCGAGTAGTTCTTCAGAGATAGAAGGGTAAAACTCGACAATGTCGAATTTGATGAATTTTGACTTTGCATCAGTTGTTGTTTTTTTGAACCATTCAATTACAGTAGATGTATCTCGCCATTGGTTGACCTGCGTTGCTTTCTGAACTTTTTCTATGATGGTCTCCAAGTACTTTTTACTGACGATTCCCATGTCTGTTTTGGCTGGATTAATTAATCTGCACTTGACATTTTGGGGGAAGTTTGGTTTGTGGTCTTTGATTGTAATGTAGGCCTGTTTCTCTAAGTAGCATTGCATTTTGGCGTCCAAATCTAGCGATTTTGCGATTTTTTTGGCCTCTTTGTTGATGTTGGTTTTTAAAGAAGTACTACATTTTTCATACGATTTTGTGATATTTTCTGTAACGAGTTTGTTGTAATCATTTTTCGGAAGTTCGTATAGGTTATTAGTTTTATCGGCGAAAGCAAATACATTTTCGGAATTTTGGATGTTCTTAACGTCTGTTTTTAATTTGTTTAAGAACGAATTGTCAACATTGCGGAATTCGATTTTTCGGATGAGGTCGTAAAGGTCGTTTTCGAAGCTTGCAAGGTTCGGGTTAACAGTTGGGGTTGCAGTTGATTTAAAACCGAAAGATACGTGTTCGTGCTCGTCTTCTTTTATAAAAGCTCCTGTTTTTGTTGAGCACTCTGAACACTCTACACACCACTGTTTACAAGATTTTACATTATTGTTTTATGGTCATGGAAAGGAGAAATCTTGGTTACTCGCTAAAGAATATCCCGATACCACCGGAAAATACATACTTAAAATGTTTAATGGACAAAGTAGAAAGCCTTATCAAACGAATACGATGGAAGGCATATTTCTTCGATAAAAATAACGAAAAAGAAGACGAGCACGAACACGTATCTCTAATATATATATATATATATATATATATATATTTGCAAGGCTTCGTAAGGTCGAGAGGACTAGGTCCGAATGAATAAGCTACGTCACATCGTGCAGAAAGTCCGTAAGCTCAGCAGCACACCTTCTAAAAGTTTGTTTACTTCTTCTTGCTTACGTCTTGTAATAATGACGAAGATTATAATTTAGAAAACATGGAATTGAATAATTCTCTTCATGAAAAAGGCAAAGCTACAGCCACATGACTTTGAACTTCTTGTGTCTCACAAGGGAGAAATTAATAATGATGCAAAGTGACGAGGTGCCTTTTACTGACTCAAAGTAACGCTCTTAGCAAAATATTTTCTTTTTAAAGAAATAAAAAATATGTATAATCGCTTTTTTTAACATTCTTTTCGTCAAAAAACTTTATCATTTGCTTCAGTAAAAAAGCCAATTTATTTTTATTTCACAATTCAGAAATATTTTTCCTCCGCACGCGCTTTTTTGCATACAAATGCAAACAAATTTTATGTAACGTTGAAAATTTCGCCTTGATGGAGGACCATTCAAATGCGTGATCGAAAGATCGAATAATGTTCGGGTCGTGATAAGTTGGTAAAACGGGGGTATTAATATTGTATAAATAAAAATCATTCTTATGGTAGGTCAGAAATGCGTTGCAGATGCTACTGACTTATAAGTAGTTGTTTTGACAAAGCTGTTTTAGAAACTGCATTATCAGCATTACATGCAGCCTTAAACAGTTACAAAGATTGAAGAAAATGGATACATATACCCCCTGAAAATATTCGGCATGTCCTTCCATCAAAAAAGCTTCTTTTTTGAAAAACAAAGAATTCTTCGCTCCGGATTATCACGTGAGGCAGAAAATATATCAACAACAAATGAAAATATTGAAAATCTTGATGATATTGAAGATCTTAATTCACCTTTGGAACTGGAAAATATGCAATCACCAGAAAGTGAGAGTACTATTTCGCTGGCCTCCCCAATTTCTGTGTCAGAGAGGGAGGAATTATATAGAGAAATGGATAATCTTCGCGCTGAGAATAGAAAACTGAGAGCAAATCTTCCCGTTGATTTGAGTGTTGCTTCAATTCGAAGAAACCCGGGCAAGTGTTTGATGTTAACCGGGTTGCGTTTCGAAGTATTTCAAACATTACTCACATATTTATGTACCGAAAGTGAAAGAAAACCCACAAGATTGAAAGCTAAAGACCTGATCCTATTAACAATTATCAAATTGAAACACAATATGAGTTTTGATATGCTATGCTACATTGTTAATATTAGTCGTTCCACCGCTGTTGAATATTTTTGGACATGGGTAGATGTTATGTACAAGAAGCTCAGAGGAATGATAAGAATGTCAGACAGAGATAATATATTCAAAACAATCCCCAGTGTTTTCAAAGTAAAATTTCCAAGATTGACCTCTATAATTGATTGTTTCGAAATATTCGGCGAATCTCCAGCATCACTGTTAGCAAGAGCTCAACTGTACAGTCAGTACAAAAAACATTGTACTATCAAGGTGCTCATATCATGTACACCACTTGGTGCAATTAATTTTATTTCAAAATGTTATGGTGGGCGTGCATCAGACGTTCAAATCACACGAGAATCCGGCTTCCACTTGAGTAAATACCATATGCCTTCAGATCAGATCCTTGCAGACAGAGGTTTTACCTTGAGAGATGAATTTGCTGCCGGCAGTTCTTCTGAACTTATTGTACCATCTTTCACAAAGGGAAAAAAGCAATTGGCAGCTGAGGAGGATGAAAGCTCGAGAAAAATAGCTTCAGTAAGAATACATATTGAACGTGTTATTGGTTTGATGCGAAATCGTTACCTTATTTTGAAAGGGACATTACCACTGAGAATTATAAAAAATATAAAGGATGAGGCGCATTCATCAACACTGGCTAATTGTGATAAAATTGTGACAGTTTGTGCTGCACTCACTAACTTGGGTGAAAGTATAGTATATAAATAAGATCGAGATTGTATATATCTATATTGCTGAAATACTTTTTGTATATCACATACATACATCATAAATCTTCATCATATTTGCATTATGTGTCTTTTTTTCTCTTTTTCAATTTCCTACAGTCTATACAATACCATATTTTCCGAGTAGGCAATTTTTTCAATTTTAAACATGTGGGATGGAACCATTCATCACAGCTATCGCATGCAACCATTTCTCCTGTTGGATCATCAGTTTTACATATACAGTAAAGCTTTTTAGTGGTAGGAGTATTAACAGCAGGCGATTCAGCGGTGTCAATCTCGGTGTTTTCACTTTTTCGTGTCATCAATTCAATAAGGATAATGTTTTTCCAAAATGAATCACACGATGGAATGACATTTTTCTCAAATTCTTCATCTTTTGATATTCTTATTATTATAAATTCAGTTGGTGTCCAGACCATAAAGTCACACCACTTGACAGCTGTTGTAAATATTTCTAGTTGAACTTGGTAGTAATAAGTATGATTATTTTTCAAAGTATACCCATTGTTTACATCATATGTAATATAAAACTTTCCAGAATAAATTTCTTTTTTCAACGATTTCTCTTTCAAACTATATGGACACTTTACTTCCAACACACCGAAACCACAACAGTCACATGATGTTGGGGCATCAGGAGAGGATCCATACCATTCCAGTGGCTTTCACATGTTTGATTGTTTGAACCCAGCCATCATGGAAAAATTTGTAAGCCTCTAAAGCTTTGTAGTTTTCCATTGCTTCGGGTGTGAAAATTCCTACAAATGGAAAGTCAACATTACACTGGCTGTGTCATGGATGAGATAGAACAAGGGGGGGGGGGAGATCATTCAGGGTCATATGTATATACAGTCGACGCTCATTATCTCGAACCTCCGTTATCTCGAACTTTCTCTATCTCGAACTTTTTCTTCGGTCCCTTGAGTTCTGTAAGCAACAGTAGGCAAAAAAACGTTCGGTATCTCGAACCTCCGTTATCTCGAACTTTCACTATCTCGAACTTTTTTCTCAGTCCCTTGGACTGATTTACGCTCGTTATCTCGAACTCTTGAAGAGGAATTTTGAAAAAAGAAGACCTTGCACTGCTTGTTTTAAAGTCACAAAATGTTGCAATAAAAAGAAGACATTCCATTGTAAAACAGGTAGATTTTGCAATGTTTTTTTCGTGATTTCCTTTGTCAGAATGCCACCGAAAAAAAAGCTCGTTGTAAAAACTTTGGCAGAAAAATGCCAAGCATTAAAAGAATTGGAAAAAGGTATTCCAAATAAAGATATCGCTAAAAAGTACGGGGTGCCTAAAAACACAATATTAACTTGGCTAGCCAATAAGGAAAAACTTTTTTCTGCTCTCGAAAAATCTTCGAGCAAGAAAAGAAAGATCAGAGATGGTAAATTCTCAGAAATAGATTTTGTCGTGTTCAAATGGTTTGTTTCACAACGAAGCAAAAACATACCAATCGATGGGACAATACTAAAGAAGAAAGCTAAAAGCTATGCACAGGAGCTTGGAGTAGAAGATTTCAAAGCTTCAGACGGTTGGCTTGGTAAATGGAAAAAAAGGTAAGAATATTAAATCTCTTTTTTTCGAATTGGTTTTATTTTGATATTAAAATCTTAAAAAGACTAACATAAACTAAATATGTTTCTTGAGTATCTCGATGCACTTTTCCGTTCCAATAAATGTCAAATTGCATGGCACTTGCATGCCTTCACCATCTCCCAAATTAACTGGTTTTCCAGTCACAGTTACTTTGCACGAGCTTAATTCATCAGCTCTGAGGAAATAAAATATTGTTTTAGCAAATTTTCCAGATTTTCCAAGTGGTAAATGTCCAACTATCTTGTTTTCTTTCTTGACACACACAGCATATTTGTCAACGGGATTATTAGGCTCTCCTTCGCATTGTAAAGTCTCCCCATTTTTTGGAGTCCACAATGCTTTATAAACGTGGAACCCCTTAACATGTGAAGCCAATTCAAATTCTTTTATCATTACAACATTGATTAAATTTTGATCAATTATCATTTTTGCAAGATCCATCTTCTCTTTTTTCTCCTGGTTTGCTTTTCCTTGTTGCCATGCACAAGTAATAATGATAATGTTCACAGGGTGTTCACACAAGAATTTTTAAAAACATTCGAATTGAAATTCGAACATTCGTATTCGAAAAAATGCACGAACAGGTTAACAATAAATCTTTTATACAAGTCGGTATTTGTTTTATTTTCTATTTCAGGCACAATGTAACGTTCAAGACGGTCGTTGGTGAAAGCAATTCTGTTCAACCTGATATGATAGCATCTTGGTTTGAAACCACTTTACCAACATTATTAACTAACTACAAACTAGAAGATATTTACAATGCCGACGAATTCGGTCTCTTCTACCAATGCTTGCCAAATAAAACGTATCACTACAAATCCGAAAAATGCTCTGGGGGTAAAAATAGCAAAGTCCGAATTACCGGGCTTGCAGCTGCCAATGCTGTCGGAGATAAACTACCAATGTTTGTGATTGGTAAATCGAAGAAACCAAGGTGCTTCAAAAATGTAACATCCCTGCCCTGCAGGTACAGAGCGCAGAAGAAGAGTTGGATGGACAGCTCTCTTTTTGAAGAGTGGGTGCGAGAAATCAATGCAATGTTTCTAAAAGAAGGTCGAAAGATAGTCTTGATCATCGATAATTGTCCCGCTCACCCTGATGTTGGTGGACTGTCCAACATTAAATTGATTTTCTTACCTCCAAATACAACTTCTGTGTCACAGCCGATGGAGGTGGAACCAAGGTGTCATAAGATGTCTTAAGTCTCTTTATCGCCAAAAATTGGTCAACATGATGATTCAAAACCTAGAAAAAGGCAAAGATCTTCCAAAAGTTTCAATTCTGCGTGCTCTTCAAATACTTGTTTCGTCGTGGGACAAAGTGAAGAAAGAAACCATCGTAAATTGCTTCAAGAAATCAAAGATTTCCAAGAAAGCTCAACAGAATGCAACTGATGATATTGATGATCCATTTAAACAACTGGAGAAAGATCTCACACAACTGCGTGCCATTGACGATACCATTATTCCTGCTGATCTCTCGGCCCGTGATGTTGTCGATATTGACCAAGATTTGACCACAATCGAAAATCCCGTGACTGATGAAGAAATCCTTGAGTCGGTACGGCCAAGTACAGATGAGAATGACGAGGAGCATGATGAAAATGCCGATGTCATCGAGGTGTTTGATGAGCCAGTAAGCAAGCCAACAAAATCAGAAATAAACACTGCAGTGGAGACTTTACAAAATGCTTGTCTATTCACTGATGATGTAAATGACATGCAACGCCTCCTGCTTCGCTTTGAAGATTTGTTTCTTAAAAGTGAAATGAAAAACAAGAAGCAAACTAGTATTTTGAGCTTTTTCGATCAAAAATAATGTATGTAATTGTAATCAACAATAAGTATACATGTACGCAAAATGCTGTTTTCTTTATTATCCATTTCCCTTTCTTGACCAAACAGTTCCTTCAAGTACCCTTAATTCAGGTGAATTTTAATTTTAAAAGCTTGCCCACAGATACTTATGACCGAACTACTGACCCTTGCCCTTTTCTGAAAATTTCAAAAAATTTCGAAAAACTCGTTATCTCGAACTTTTTATGAAATACGCTCGTTATGTCGAACCTCCGCTATCTCGAACGCTCGCTATCTCGAACTTTTCTTTCGGTCCCTTGGGAGTACGAGATAACGAGCGTCGACTGTACTTACTTGGTGTTTTTATCAAGTAGTGATATAGGTGGTGATAGGTCAAACTTGGCCACTCAGTCGGATCGTCAATCCAATCGTCAGCAGGGAGCTTGTAAGGGCATTTTTCAAGGCCTAAAACGAAAACAGTAATTAGCCATGTCAGTTCAGTTTATTATGGTTGTTTGTGCCATGAAAACTTAAAAAAAATATTTACCAAGCGTTTGTAGTTTCTCTTGATAACGTTTGGCAGCTTCTGCAGGCAGTGAATCACTGTAATCATATGACATTTCTTTTCTTTTTGAAGTTTTATCTACTCTATAAACAAGAAACCCTAGTTACTGGCTTGAAAACTGAAGTAATGCCGTAATGTTTTCCCCTAATTCATAATGGTAGCGAAAAATCGCGCGAACCGTGACGTCACATCGGAGCGAAGAATAGAAACTTGAGCGCTACGAAAGATACATGTGTTACTAGAAAACTTTTTTGTTTGTGTTTTATTGGAAATTGGTTTAATGTTCTTTTATTTAATATAAAAATGTACAAAACGTTATTTAGTTGTGTTGTGTGGATATAAGTATAAATAATAAAATGAGAAGAAATGAGAAACTTTGATCGCGTTCACTAACTGAAATGGCATTTTTACAAAGTGGCAATATTTTAATATGGAAGTTTATTTCCTGGAGATCTCTTTTAAAAGAACTATCAGTGAAGTGCGCTAACCAAATATAAAACTTGATCGCTTGGTAGATCACCTGCACTACGTATTTTGTTTAGCCATTTTTGAGTTCTTTCTTTTTCACAGACGGGATTTTGTGAAAGCTTACTTTACGCTTCTCTAATTGATTGGTACATCGAAACGCAGAGCAACTAACCATTTCTTAAAGATTTAAACATAAATTACATACAAAAAGCGATTTAATGTAAGATATAGGTCTTAACATGAACGTTCTCTGCGGTCGCTTAAACTTTCTGCACGATGTGATGTCATTACTTATAATCGGGTCCAGTCCTAAATGAAATCGCGCCTGTCTGTTTTTTTATGAGAAAAAAATTGAGTATGCGAAGGCTTGTACAACAATTTTAAATAAGAAAAACAAGTAAAGTAAGTTTTTTTTTATTTCTTATGCTTTTCTGAGTCCCCTTTAAGTGCAAGTTTGAACAAATTTCTACTTTTTAACTTGATTTTTTTATGTTGTTAATATATTTTGCCTATGTGATGCGTGTGGATGGCAAAACTGAAAATCACATCATGTACCCCACAACTCATCTCATGTCCGCCAGATTAGATAGAATACCGTGTGGTCTTGGTATTCTATCTAATCCCGCAAACATGTGAATTTAAACATGTCTTGCCAATGAAATAAAAATTACAAGGAATTCAAATTTGTGTGTGCAGCGATTTTTAAGAATATAAAATCGCCGCATAAATATTTAGCCATGAAGAAATTATGCACGCAATGAAACAGTTTTTCCTATTTTTAGGTTCGGCATTCACAACCAACACTTGACATAGTATAAAAAAGAAGAAACTCGACAGAGTATAAAAGCTAGATATTTAGACAATCAGATATTTAGACAATCAGATATTCAGATTTATTTGGTTTTTTGGTTACTTATTGGTAAACTTACTGGTGAACTTACTGAAATTATTAAGCCCGCTGAAACTATGTGGTTATTAAATAATATGACAGAGGATTCTCTAGTTTTTAAAGGTTGTTTTTCTTGGTCACACGTCTCCACTGCTATTGTGAACCACGCGTATAGAAACTGCTGCTGTATGGTTCTTTTACTTTCCGGTGATGTTGAAACTAATCCTGTGCCTTCTGTTTTAAAGTCGGTACAGGGATCTTTTCATCAAAGGGATGTCAGGCTTGGAGCTTTTATTGGCACACAATGTTTGTGTAATTCCCTGTTTCCGATCATTTGGTTGGCTATTGAAAAGGTTTCATTTTGGGACTCAGGTGATCTTGATCATATCCTCTGCGAAAGAACACAGTTGTACACGAGCCTAGGTTACACAAACCAGTACTTAAGTGCAAGTGACCTCCCAAATAGTTTGACTGTTGAAAACGAGGTCATACAAATACAAAGTTTAGAAAATATTTCTCATATTGTTATAGATAATAGCACTACTTTACGTACATTTCATATTTCATCACATTGCGATAAAGGACAGGAATTTTGGGCATTATAAGCGGCGTTAGTTTTGCTATAAATTGAGGCCACCCACAAATTTATTTATTTGATCCTCATAGCCGAAATAGTTTTGGACAAATAACAGAATGTGGTATCAGTCCTTTTAAAATTTGATTCATTACAAGAAGTTGAAAACTACATACGCGAAATATAAGTGTCCCCTAGTCAAGGAAGGTGTCTTGAAACTCAATATTTTAAAATACTGACAACTGAACAGATAACTGATAACATTATGCTTTCCGTTCGTAGAAAGAGAAAACTGGATCTAAACAAAAAGTACCGTAAATCCGAAAGAGCTTTCACGCAGGACAGATCTATGTAGCATTGAGTCGAGTCACGAGCTTAGAGGGTTTATACTTAACGGGGACATTTTCCAGATCAGCTATTAAATCAGACACACGAGCAACCGAACAATACAATTATATGCGAGAACACTCAAAATTGACATCAAAAGATACTGGCGTAATTAGTGAAAATTCAATCATAGTAACTTTGCTTAATACAAGATTCTACAACAAACATAAAAATGATATTAAGTCCGATCGCGTTCTCATGGAAAGTGATTTATTATGCCTAACAGAAACTCAGATACCATTTAAGTCATACTGCGACACAAAACTAGATTACTTTACTTTAATTCCAAACAACAATGTGGATAGGTTTTCTAGTCTTTTAGTTGGTTATAATGAAACTATAGCATTGTCTGGATATTGTAAAAATTCCAGGTGCAATATTTTTTAAAATGACGAAGAAAAGGTTTCAAAAGAAGGCTGTTAGTTTTCTACTTCTATATCGTAAAAATTCACTTAATCGAGATGATTCATTATACCTTATTCAACATTTTTTGGGAGACGAAATCGCTGATGTTATACTCGGAGATTTTAATGTAAATGCATTTAGTGACAAAAACTATTTCCTTGATTTTCTCAATGAATGTAAACAGGTTGTAACCTCTCCAACTCATATATCCGGTTCACTTATTGACCACATCTATATCCATAAGAATGTTCTAAACACCTTTGAAATTGATACGCTCGTCAAAAATGTATATTTCAGTGATCATGACGCAGTCAGGCTTAGACTTTCTCTAACATGATGTTTACGGAATCTTTTAGAAGGGCTACGTCCAGTCAATTTCAGAACGACAGATATTTACGTTGGGTTTACTTTATTGTTTTCATTTTTAATTTTAAACTTGTTAAACTTTGATTGCATTGCAGATAACAGGCATGGCGCTTTTGTTCTCTGAGGATAGTCTCGCACTATATGCTTATTATCTACTAGTCGATAAGGCCCGTGGAAAAATCCACTTAGGCAGGATAACAGAGAAAAGCAACCATCATTTAAATTTTGCAGACATCAGCAGAGACCTGTGAAAACCCAAAAAAAAATTTTCAGAAATATGTATACCTGTTGACTTCATCGTATAGATCTTGAAGTGCTGATTAATAAAATGTATAGGATCATGTATCTTTGACAAAAGGTTGCAGAGATATCAAGGTTTAAAGGTTTTTTGATGACGTCATCAAACCGTCCATTCCGAAACGGATTCGGGGACCCAGGTTTGAAAAACTTACCCAAATTGGTCCCAGGTTGTCCCTAGTTACCCACGCGGTGAAAAAACATTGACGTCGCCACCTCGTTTCCAAGTTATTTGGCCTCAAAGTTTTAAGTGCATTGTAATGGCTTCACTAATCTTAATTAACTTTCCTTTTACGTCAATACTATTTTATCGGTAAAGTTTGGTAAATTACAGAACAATTTTATAGGCGATGTTTTATAGAATTTGTTAAAGAAAATTTTGAAGAATGTAATCCACTTTGCAAAAGTGACAGACAGACACACGGAATTAGCGTATTATTATAGAGATGCTGATGGCGGAAATCTTCAAACCATCGGGCTTCTTGTTTTAGAATCATCGATGCGATCGATTCGACCACCTTCGTTTGAGTGGAAACCCGCCTTTAGGCTACTTCAAAATTTTAGGTGTGGTCACACTAATTTAATGAAAGCAACGAAATCTCTATAATAAATAAATAATAAATATAATAATATTTGCACTGCTGACGTCAGCAAAAAACTAAAACAACCTATTTTTGCATTGTTCTTCTGCCTAAGTAAGATTACTCCATCTCTATAATAATACGCTAATTCCGTGTGTCTGTCTGTCACTTTTGCAAAGTGGATTACATTCTTCAAAATTTTCTTTAACAAATTCTATAAAACATCGCCTATAAAATTGTTCTGTAATTTACCAAACTTTACCGATAAAATAGTATTGACGTAAAAAGTTAATTAAGATTAGTGAAGCCATTACAATGCACTTAAAACTTTGAGGCCAAATAACTTGGAAACGAGGTGGCGACGTCAATGTTTTTTCACCGCGTGGGTAACTAGGGACAACCTGGGACCAATTTGGGTAAGTTTTTCAAACCTGGGTCCCCGAATCCGTTTCGGAATGGACGGTTTGATGACGTCATCAAAAAACCTTTAAACCTTGATATCTCTGCAACCGTTTGTCAAAGATACATGATCCTATACATTTTCTTAATCAGCACTTCAAGATCTATACGATGAAGTCAACAGGTATACATATTTCTGAAATTTTTTTTTTGGGTTTTCACAGGTCTCTGCTGATGTCTGCAAAATTTAAATGATGGTTGCTTTTCTCTGTTATCCTGCCTAAGTGGATTTTTCCACGGGCCTTATCGACTAGTCTCTTATAATAATACGGAGCTTTTGTCTGTGACTTTTGCAAAGTGGATAAAATTTTTTTGATAAAGTCTATAAAACATCGCCTATAAATTTGTTCTGTAAATTAGCAAACTTTGACGTTAAAGCAATATTGACGTCAAAGGAAAGTATATTACGATTAGTGAAGCCATTGCATTGCACTTTTAAATTTAAGGCTTAATAACTTGGAAACGGGTGGAAATAACTGACGTCATCTCCTGCGTGGGTAACTAGGGACCACCTAGGACCAATTTGGGTAAGTTTTCCAAACCTGGGTCACCAAATCCGTTTCGGAATGGACGGGTTAATGACGTCATAAAAAACCTTTAAACCCTAATATCTCTGCATCCGTTTGTCAGAAGTACACGATCCTATACATTTTCTTGATCAGCGTTTCAAGATCTATACGATAAAGGCAACAGGCATACACATTTCTAAAAAAAAAATTTTGTGTTCTGACATGTCTCTGCTGACGTCATCAAAATTTAAATGACGGTTGTTTTTCTCTGTTATCCTGCCTAAGTGGATTTTTCCAGGGGCCTTATCGACTAGTAACTTAATAAAAAAACAAATTTAGTTAATGAACTAAAATTTTTAAAGGTTTGGATGTTATGGAGCTTTAAAAAGAACGTTAACAGGAGACATAGGGGGTGAACGGATATATAAACAATAAATAGTAGCAACTATAAAATATGTATATATTACTTAAAATATACATCTCATTAAAAATCACGGTAAAATAAATAAAAATATGCTTCACAAAAATATCTGTTTATAAATATATATCTAAAATCATCTAATATTTACATAAATGATTTTTACGCCATAAATTCTCGAACGTAGCCACGCGAGAAAATATTTAAATCAACAAATTCAACCTTTTTTCGAATCGCGAAATTTATCAAAGTCTTAAATAAAACTACAATATGCATTACGACTGATTTTTGGTGTTTTTAAAAAATTAAAAATTAAAAATTTTGTCGGTTGAAATTTATAAAGTTTCTTAAACAAAATTTTTACTTTTATGTTCCAAAGTTCCTAACCACCATATTTCCTCTAATAAGGGCGCTTATTGATGGGGATGTTTATTAGCGGGCGCTTATTACGGGAATACAGTATTCTTTTTAACTTTTTATAAACTGATATCTTATATAGGGAAGCGTTAATGTTTTTTTTAAAGATTATTTAAAAACTGCTACACAGAAAATAAATTTATAGTACGACATCTCCTTGTGCGCGAAGGAATATTTTCGGATTGCGTGAATTTAAACTTCACGCTTGAAACTCCTATATTACTCACAATACAGTAAAATTAAACTGTCCGCACTGCGCATGTCTAATAACAAACCTAGTAGAGTAGAAACAAAAGCCAACGCTCAAACCAGATCATTGCTGGTAACAGATAGAATGGTGATATTCTGTGAATCCGCCGTGACATTGTTGACATTCTGCTGTTCGTATTGCTTGCTGACAAGTATTCTCCTCATCTCTTCCTCCTTCATCGCATTGTTAGTAGGCGGCATTTTCAATGTGCTCAAATCACCCCATATTTTTGCCGTCAATTGCACATCATTGCACGCCCGTTGTTCACAAGATACATCCACCGAACTTCGTTCTACTGTGGATGATTCTTCACGGGCTTCTTTTTCAGGCGAAACAGTTGGGGAACTACGTTTTCGTAGGTTACACGCATTTGCTAGGACTGAACGACGAGTCGCTGAATTTCTTTTTCTTTTCAAACTCACTTGCGCTTGTATGCTAACACTATCTCTTTCTTTTGATACACTAGCTAGTGCAACCGATGTGACGCTTGAATAGCTCGACGGTCGATGTTCCGGGCTAAAGGTACAAGTGATTAAAATAAAAGTGCGGTGAAGAGGTGTAAGTTTTGTATATGGGCATGACAAACATGTGATGGACCCCAAGGGTCACTGTATTGCGCTTTTTTATCTGCTACGCGCTTTTTTAAAAATGTTAAAGGTTTTTTAAAATGTTTCACGGCTTAAAAATGCAACGCGCTTTTCTATTTGATTGTTACGCGCGTGTATTAATGTAACGCGCTTTTTTTAAAAAAATGCAACGCGCTTTTTTTTTCTTTAAAAAAGCACTTTTTTAAGTCCGCCACATAGCCACCATTTTAAATTTAATTAAAACAAAACTAAGGAACAGAGAAAGCGAGGCAGTAGTGTGTGTTAGGCTCTCTTTGTGTGCTTGCTTGACAAGACAAGATGGATAAAAAAACCATTCGAGAAGAAATAGAGCGATATAACAGAGATAGAGATACATGTGTCAAAGGTCATTCCAACCCCAGTAGCGGTGCTGTTACTACTACTACTGTTGCTGCTAACAACAAGGGTAAATAAAAAAAAGCAAGAGACTGAGAGAAGAATGACGAATCTTCTGAACAAAGTAAGGAGTGGTAAAAACAAGAGTTCTTTAAAGCTTTTGAAAACAAAGAACGTTTTGATGCTGGAAGTAAGCTATAAGACGGTTAGACAAAGAGAAGGTGGGGGCTCAAGGTTATGGATATTCCATGTGGTGGTGGCATAACATTTAAAAAAGTTTTAGAAAGAGCAAGAGAATTTTCATAACAATGGCTCAAATTTTTTCATGGAGCATAAAGATGAATGCTACATGACTGTCAATGATGGCCGGAAGGGTATTATTATTATATTTAAAGCATGCTTTTAAATAAAGTGTAGCAGAAGATACATGTTATGATTTTATTATGTATTTTTTTTTAAATATAAAACTTTATATACAACTAGTTTTATGAATATTCTTCGATCTTTTCCACGAGAAATAAGTACAGGTGTAAAGCCTCCCATACAGTGCTTGCTGTATTCCTGTTGCTATCTCTTGCCAGTGTCAGGGCGAACTGCGAAAATCCAACTGAGTAATCAGGGGGGGGGGGATGTCACCAACCTATACGATCCCTTTGCAGTATCGACCAAAATGACTCGATTCGTTGATTATGCGTAGATGTTCTCTGGCATTTTGTTTCTTGTTGCTACCTCTAACCATTTCAACTTTCTGGAAAAGCCATCAATAACCCATGGTTGCCGAAATCAAACGGCTTCAGTTTGTCGTCGCCATCTATGTGCCATACAAAGTTTGGGCCATTTGCAACATATATTTTCGACGGTGTAATCTACGCCTTCTTCTCAGTTCAACTCCATCTGGATCTAAATGTTTTATAATTTGTCTTACGTCTTCTCGCCTACAAAAGCATCCCTTCGATGGTAATGATTTATGAATCCTTCTATAACCTATGTTCGATCCACTACCACTCAATTCATCTGCAACAGCTTTCACTACATCCTTCCTAGCACTTCATATCATGCAAAGGACGTCTTCTCATACCTTTCTTGCGGAATCATCTTTTCAAAGTGATAGCGCTTATGTCACAATTGTGACTAACTCGAAGGAACTCCAAGATTTCAGTGTATGTCAGACCATCTTCAAAATATCTATGAACTGCTTCGTGTATATCCGCCATCTTAACATTGCAGCATGGCGAAATGACATAAATATATTGTTTCTCCCAAGATAGAAAACGTTGTATGTTGATAAGTTATTTTGCATCTTTATAACAAAAAAATTTTTACGTGAAAAAAAAGTGCGTAGCAAAAAAAATATATAAAAAATATATAAAATGCTCGTAGCAAAAGAAAATGCGCGTTGCAAAAATAAATTTGCGTTACAAAAAAAATGCGCGTTGCAAAAAAATAAATGCGCGTTGCATAAAATAAATGCGCGTAGCAGCTGACCCTTCAGGACCATCGTATTTATTTATTTACTTTTAGAGGAGGGAAGATAACAGCAGAAAATACAACTTGTGGCGTTCCTTACAACTTGAAAATATGAGTTTCAAAAAATATTCGAAATTTTTAAGCTTAACATTCGTACTTATTAGGCTCCCCTATTTTTGCATCGTTGTCGATTAATACATTGTTAGATAAAGCGAATTTCTTTATCCACTCAGGTGGTGTGCTGCTCTTGTTCAGTTTTACCGGCAACTTGGGTAAATTCGAGGGCCGAAGTCTCTCCACTGTGTCTTCTTTGCGTATTGGAGAGTCTGGTGGCGACGGGGTAGCAACAGGGTCAACTGATACTTTAAGCTAAAAAAATAAGGTAAAGACAAATTAATTTAAAAGAAACATGAAGTACAAAAACCTTTTACTAAAAAACCCACTTCAGCCAATTTTAAAAACTGTGAGTACTTTGGCCTACAAATTTAAAACTCTTTTATTCCATAGAGATATCTCTATGCTTATCCATACTAATTTTCGCGCGTATTAGTTCTCGCGCGGTGAAAAAAAAAATCCATTTCGCACGTATTATTTTCCGGGCAATAGCAATATGAACATATTTCGCGAGTATTAATTTTCATACAAGTTTAAATTCCCTCACAACTAAAAGGAAAAATCAATAAAATTTGGTGGTTAAAAATAATTTTTATTCTTATTAACTTTCGCACAAAACGTTTTACGCGTTGTTCATGTACGAAATTTTGCGAACGGACAAACTTTCTTGCGCAAATGCGCGAACTGATGCAACGGTAGGTTTCGTGCTAAACGCCAATCAAATTTCATGTTAAAGTGCCTTTAAAAACTGTAAATAATGAAATTAAAAAATATGACAGAAAAACAAGGACAATTTTTTTGGACCCAAGAACTTTTGTCACGGTTTACAAACCTGTAAATTTGAAAACTTTTCCTTTCCATCCAGTGAACTACTTGATTCACCATGTCTTTTTTCGGCCAATTGTACTGGCTGCCAATGGTTTTTGGATGCTACGAATCAAAAAAACGAGAAACCACGGTTGGTTTAAAATCACACACACGGTTCCAATGGCACTGATTTACCAAATTTTAAAGAGGAAGATGTAAAACAAGCTAGGATTTTGATTTAAAAACAGACACCCTCGTTTGCAGGGATTTTCGCATTTTTTGAAATAACAGGAGACCCCGTCTTCTCTCATATCAAAAAAGCGAATATATATATTGACTATATATCAATTTTTAATTTATCATAGACAGGCGACAAAACTTCGACGTGATGGAAAATTTTATGTGACAAAAATCTTCATTCTTATCCCCAGCAGAGCACTTTGAAATAAAACCTCGAATCTATTGCTTATCGATTAAAATTATGCTTAATCAATACGAATTTTCACGCACAAACAACTCGCTCATGTATAGCCGTGAGATCGCGGTAGGTATATATATATATATATATATATATATATATATATATATATATATATATATATATATATATATATATATATATATATATATATATATATATATATATATATATATATATATATATAGTGTTGGTTTTAGTTCTAACACCGAAGATAGAGAAAGAGAAAAGAGAAAAAAAAATTACAGCTGTATCCAGCTACAGAAAACAAAGAACACAAGCAAGAAGCAAAGCAACAAGAAGGTGAAGAAAAAGTCCTAGTTCCCTCCAACTTTGATATTTCTGTAACTGGCGAAGAAAAAGCTAAATCGACGACGTGCTGGAATAAAAAACTGTGTGTGAAGCGACTATGCTGAGTCCATTGACAGACGCAATTAAACGACGCGAATCCAGTGTAAGAAGAATGTCCTGAACTTCGCCACCGTTTCGATGAAAGGGAAGGGTAAACCAACATATCACACTATTCCGTACGTGTGATTTAATAAAATACTAAAAGATTTGATCTGTATAATATTTATAAAATATACACTCGTATACTTTTGCTAAACCGAGATACGACCTTAAAAACCTGTGGCTTTATACCAGTTCCAAAAATTCATGATAATTATTTCTTAACAAGTTTGCTCCATTAACAGGTTCTTATTATTAAAAACAACAAGCTATACACGTCAAAATAAAAGCCATAATCGATCTCATGTTGTGTCCTCCCTGTGACTATTCTCCCTCCTTGACATAATATATTTGTATAGCCTAACAAGTTTATAACAAGTTTATTTACCTATTCGATTAAATGTGATCGTGGAAAACATATTTTCATGTTTCTTACCTGTTTCACTGAATACGGTCTCTTCAAAAACTGCACTGTAGTCCCTACGAAGAACACAAACATTGTTTAGTAAGACTTCTAACAACAAGAAAATATGCAGTTGAAACACACGATAATAACGATGTTAATTTATTCTAATTAATTGCGCGCCAAAATGGTAATATTGTCATCTAATGCGTACATGAAGAAATGAAAATTTTTTTTCGAAGAGAGTGGTTTATACTTTTTTTGATGGCAATGTTCAGGCAAACACACCTTTGTTCTTTTGTTGGAACCTAAAAAAGAAAACAAATGAATTATATTTGGACTAATTGAATCAAGCGATGCAAGATAAAATTCGCCAAAAGAGTAAAAAAATGGAAACCACAACTCTTAATAATCAGAAAAATACTGATAATAATTTTTTTTTACGATTTATATATCCTTTTTCGAATGACAAGAGTACTTACCTTCCGTCTGTATGAAGGAGCTCTAATGTCAGCTCGCATGACTTTGTTTAATTCTCTCATCTTTGGAAAATACAATACAATATGAGTGAATAAAAGAATAACTTCAAATTGTATATTGAATTAAAAAACAATTAAAAACACTTATCTGCCATAAAAAAAAAGAAAAAAAAATTGCAAAGGACAGGACTTGACAGGGAGAGAATAACCGTGTTGCAGATAGGTGTCTCACATCGAGAGTATTCGAGATAAAGAGTTTACTATATCCAAAATAAAGACAAACCTCTTCAGCATTCATAACAGTGATGTCACCAAGAATATCACGTGTCCAATCTCCTGCTCTCTTCAATTTGATCTAAAAGTTTTCAATACATTATGTTTCATTCCAATGCTCTTTCACTTTTAATTGTTTTTTGACATGTTTCTTCTGTGATACATTAAACTGAATGTTAACTCTTTTTACATGCAGTTTCAACAGGATATGCATTATTTTTATTCCCTTTTTTAACAATAGACCTATTTCCATATCCATTTTCGTTCCTTGGAATATACATACCAAAATACAGATATGGTTTGTTTACTAGCAATATGTGCAAAATTAATTTGTCATACAGATTGTTATTAACAATTGGTGATAATATGAGATAATAGCATGCTTCAATGGGCCGTTATAATGCTTTTTATTATTATTCTTGGTGTTAAATGAGCTAGGTAATAGCTAGCTCTGAATATGATATAAGTAGCTAGGCTAGTTGGCTGGCTGCTGACTTGTTCCAAACAACCGTGAAATTTCAAGCTATTTACCAAAATTGGTGATGCTGCTGGTATATATCCCGTGTCTCCAGTTATTGAATGTACCTTATTTTTTAAACATCTGTGAAAGTAACATTAGCCAGGCTTACTGACTGTGGTTTTAAGTGAAACTAAGGTTAACAAAAGGGATGATATCCTAATTTTTAAATTTTGTATTCAGAGAGTTACCATCTTGGTAATTTTTCAGGCAAATAAAATTGAAATTTTTCCTTGAGAGGATCACTTCACAAAACAAATTAAAAATTGTTTGAAAAAAACACAAAATGGTTACTGACGTACTGCCTAGAAAAAAAAAAGTTTCTGTAAAATTTTGTCCACAAAATACTTGTCATGTCGAACTTTGACTTTAATAAGTGAAAACAATGTGA
Source organism: Hydractinia symbiolongicarpus (assembly GCF_029227915.1). Taxonomy (NCBI): domain Eukaryota; kingdom Metazoa; phylum Cnidaria; class Hydrozoa; order Anthoathecata; family Hydractiniidae; genus Hydractinia; species Hydractinia symbiolongicarpus. The sequence goes on from NC_079878.1 coordinate 15,315,289, forward strand.
AATTTTTTGTGAAATTTTTTGTGAAGTCAAAAACAAAATTTTTGGTTTTATATTTTCACAAATCGACATTTTGAAAAAATTTCATCGAGATTATTCTCTGTAAAAACAATTTGGACAATTCTGCAAGATTAATTTTAAGATTTCATAGAGACTGAGATTTTGACAAAATTAAGCACGTTTACAGCTGAAATCCGACATTCTTAAGAAAAAGTATATTATTATTATTATTTTTTTTTTGATAAAAACCTAAAAAAATAGGGTGTCATTGAAAAAAAACTTTACTTTTTCTATATATGAAGATTTATGGTAAGCTCTAAGCTCTATCAATTCACATTACTTACAAACTGTAAGTAATAAAGTTAACCATCACAATGCTTGATGCAAATGTACGATTATTGACAATATGCGAGAGTAGTGACAGTTACATAATCACAACAGCCGATAGTTTGAAAATATTAACTTTAAAAACCATTTTACGCAACAAATGTTGAAAAATGATTTATTGATTACTCATGCAGTTAAGCTATAGCAACAAACCTGCAAAAAATACTTGTGAAAATACTATAAGAAAATCCAGCCTTTTTATTATTCTTGATGTTAAAATCTCTTTACTGCCACTCCCCTTTCCCCCGAAGTCAATGTCACTTTTCTTTAGCACTCCACGTTTCTGGAGTACTTCTGTTAGCATCAGTCAAGCATATTTCAATATTGATTTTTGGGGAATGGAGAGCTCAAAATGATATTCACAATATGTTTTTCCAGGGTTTTAGCTTTTAGCGGCTGGCTACTTTTTAACTTGCTACCAGCAAGTTAATTTGAATTTTTTTAAATGATCAGAATAATATGAAGTACCACTGAGCGTTAGTAAACTGTATATTGAGTTTTAAACTTACATAGAACGGTAAAATAAAAATGTATTCAGATCTCATTCTAAAAACGTGGCTATGTTTTGGAGGTTTAGCTGGCTAGCTTGCTGACATATACTGAGAGACACGCCCTTAAAATCTGCAATATTTTAACTTTTCTGTCACACTACAACTACCAAAACCCTCTATATAACTGTGTTAACTACGATTATGTGAAACGGCCAGTTAAAGCTATAAAAGCCAACATTTTGTTGATACATTCTTCAAACATGCATGTAAACAACCAGCATCCCGAAATTTGCTCATAACTAATCTCGTTTTCATGTTATTCTGCATTTTCGCATGCATTTTTCGCGGAACCAAATGAATATGGAAATAGGTCTATTACTATGGTTACTCAGATATTCTAACAACATAAAAACTAACGCATCCTTGGTAGTGTTACTTACACGATGCTTGGGATTGCTAAAAGAAAAAAAGAAAATAATGTAGCTATAAAGTTTTATTAGAAAGGCTCAACTAAACATCTTTTTGGGTAAAATTAAAAATCGCGCAACCGAACATTTACATGATTTAACTATTTAAATCCGTCGAAATACCAAATGATATCCACTTGACACCATCGTAATAAACAGCTTATATTCTCGGTAACTGTCGTAACAACGGGTAATATCGACTAAACCTCTGATAAGTTTTCGTAGCAACGGTTGATGTCTACTTGAAACCTTCGCAACACCGATTATACTTTCTGTGGTAGCAACGGTTGATATTTACTTGAAACCTCTGCAACAGCGTTCATACCTGTAGTAACTACGATTGATATCTATTTGCCGTTGTTACAACAAGCATTTCATACTTTTCACTCACGTCGCTATCAACCTAAAACTGTTGTAACGACGCCTATATTTACACAATGCCGTCGTAACAACGTTTTCAAAAATTCGAGTCATGTTGATCAACTATTGCGACAACAACTTACCTGTTATATGGAGTGTCCGAGTAGTTACTTAGTTGGCGAGTTAACTCTTTCTAGGCAAAGAAAACGATCATAAAAAAAGAGAGTGGATTTGACAATTTAATAAACGCAATGAAACAAACAAAAGTACATTTGATTGAACTTACTGGTGGTAGATCGAAGCTTGGAATAATGATAGGATTTCTGTTTAATGATGTCAGACTTGATTCCTGTTTGCGCATGATTATCACATGAGATGCTGAAAAATATAGAGAAGTTTAAATTTTACGCTAAGACGTTATTACTAATGTAAACAAATAAAATTCACCTGGAATCCATCCTATTCTTCCATCCAACTCCCCATGTATCCAGTCATCAACCTAAAGAATAAGCACATATGACATGCTATATTGTCATGAAAGACTGTCGAGTTATGTAATTATATATTTAAAACTTTTTCTGATAACAATATAAAAATTTAAGGGAATTCACTCGTCGCGGCATGAACCCGCTGCTTGTCGACAAACAAAATACGGTTGTTAATATAGGGACGGACGGCTGATCTCAAATTCGTAATTACATTGGTTGCGTAATGCGCATCTTGAACTTGTCAATGTGCCATCGTACAGCATTTTAAAAATTTTGCTGCAATGTGCATGCAGCACTAAAGAAAGTTGTTGCATAAAATCAAATTAATTTGATTTCGTGCAACAAGTTTTTTCGTAGATTTTGCTGCATTGCATAAAAAAATAAAAATAAGAAATGTGCCTAGAGCCATGGTGCAAGTTTGCTCGCGCGTACAATGCAACAAAATCGTTGTGCATGCGCATGAAAAAAATCACACCGTGGCCTCAGCGCTTAACTAATCAAAAACGCAGAAACAACAAAAAACAAACAGACAGCTACGATATATGCAGAAAGAAACACAAGCGGAAATTTTTTTTTATCATATTTTGTAACAAAAAATCTAAATGTCTCTATCTATATAATAACCCTTTTGCAGCGATAAAGTTGAGAATGTTTTAAAAGAGGTAATTCACCACAAGGTGTCGCATTTGGGCAGGACGGCCCAAAAACCACTTGATTTTGTAGGAACTTTCAGAAAAACTAACCTAGAGTGTCCAACTTTTTTTCCCCATATATCCAAAAGATTTTATATACTGTGGTGTAAACTCTATTAGACAAAACAAATATTTAAAATTCAAGCAAAAGCTTTTCGATATATTCATATCATCGTCAGTGCTATACAATAAAATTAGCCCACTATCGGCGATCTTTGCGAAAATATTCATGAAAAAATTAGAAAATGACGTGGTGATCCCAAATAATCAAAAATTCTACAAACGATTTCTTGATGATTCCATCAGTAGACGCCAGAAAGAAAAACCGACGAATTTTTCCAAAGGTTGAACAATTACCATAAAAACATCAGCTTTACAGTCGAAATAGCTTCAGTAAAGTTCCTAGATACCAAAATATCGTACGAAAAAGACGGCATTAATACATCGGTATAACGAAGTGATAAGAAACTACCCAGACACCGGCTGTCAATAAAGATCCAAAGATGTATAAGAGAAATGCCATCAACTAAGATTTGAATAGAGCCAAAAACATTGCTTCGGATTTCGACAACGAATTAACTGAGACCAGTCAAAAATTTAAAAAAGCTGGATATCCGATCAGATTTACGGAAAGCGTCATCCGGCGATTTGAGGAGAAAGATGATGCTTCACTTATTCCAACTTATTCTTATGAAGAGACACCAAAAACCCTCGTCACCTGTAGCGTATCATATTGTGAAAAGAATGAAGATATATCAAAGAAATTCATTCAGAAATTTCATGAATTCACCGGAAATAAGTACACTTTATGTATAAAATGGAACACCCGAAAAGTTTGAAGTGTCTTTAATCTTAAGAGTAAATATCCCAACCCATCGTGTAAGATCTACCAAGGTAATTGTAGCTGTGGTAAAACGTATATTAGTGAAACGGATATTGGTGAAACAGCGCGAAATGTAGAAGTAAGTTGGAAAGAACACAACCTATTGGCAAATTCTGAACCTTCAAAACATTTACAAAGTAACCGGCCATGTTTTTTTATGGAGAGTATTGTTTTCCGCCACTTTGAACACCCGTGAGAGAAAAAACTTGAAGCTTCAATAAATAATAGCAATTAAAAAACCATCATTGAATAATCAAATAGATACAATAGTTTTGCATCTATTTAGAAATGGTATTACGTGATTCAGCAATTATTGTAAATTGTCAAGATTACCCATCGATAATTATAGAGTAATTATTGAGATTACCCATTGTGTAGTTTTTTTAAGATTACTCATTGTTTAGTTTTTTAAATAAGTGTCGATATGAACGTAGATAACATTTTATTGTATAGCACTGACGATGATATGAATATATCGAAAAGCTTTTGCTTGAATTTTAAATATTTTTTTATGTCTAATAGATTTTACACATATTTCTCTAGCGTATTTGGATTATTAATATTATATACTATGTTATGACATCTATCCTAAAAGGCATATCAAAAAAGTCATATAATTTTTCCTCTTTAGAGGGGATTTAAATATTGTTGTACGCATTTTGTTGCATATGCGGCGCGACGAGAAGCTGTTTTGTGCAACAAAATCATATTACATGCGCACAAAAAAAAATCACACCGTAAACCAAGCGCCTTAGTTTTGCAGTCGAAAATTTTTAGGTTATTTGCAGGGATTAAATTTTGCAGAATTCGCTGACGCTTCATTCACTGATTATGTACACACTATTAACAGACTTACATCCTCTAGTATGTTCACTGTATCACCCACATTGACGCCTAACTGTCTCGCATGCGTGGCTTTAAAAGCAGCAACAACACGACACTGAGCTTTCGTGTTCGCCCGTGCTATACTTCTGTTGAGTTCTGCCTCTTTCTTCTCCTGCTCGACTTCTTTCACAATTTCAATCTCCTCCTCCACACGCCTTTTCTTATGTTGTTTTTTCCGCTTTTTCATTCGATTTATAATGTTTTGTTTGCGCTAAGAAATTTGTTATTTTTAAACTTTAAGAAGATTCACTCTGGACAAATTAAATTATTAACCAACCTAGTAGTTGCAAGGCTTCGATGAGTTGATCTACACAAAACAAAAACACGGGATCCACAAAAACAAAAATACAGGAAGACATCCACAAAAACAAAAATACAGGAAGACATCCACAAAAACAAAAACACAGGCAGACATCCACAATAAAAAAATACAGGCAGACATCTACAAAAACAAAAACACAGGAAGACATCCACAAAAACAAAAACACAAGCAGACATCCACAATAACAAAAACACAGGCAGACATCTACAAAAACAAAAATACAGGAAGACATCCACAAACACAGGAAGACATCCACAAACACAGGCAGACATCCACAAAAACAAAAACACAGGCAGACATCTACAAAAACAAAAATACAGGAAGACATCCACAAAAATAATTTTTACCTTTTCTTGAGCGGTAAGTTTTGGGACTCCTTCCAGATCGACTTCTGATGCAACACTGTGTGTTTCTTCTTTTATCTTAACAACCAATAAAAAGAATAAAACTTAGAATTAAAAATACTCCAACTGAAGAGTAACGTGCATAAGTTTGACCACTTATCTTCTTGGATTAGATATTAGAAACACGCACCAATACACATTTGAAAGGAAGACATTTTCGTAGGATTAAAAATTCCCAAGCGGAAAAAGACGTACAATTTTTTTGGACTACTTGGATTCGGCGATTTGAGGACATACTGTCATTTGACTGTCATATTTTATATAAATGTACACATTGTTATAAATTAAGTTTTAGTACAATCCTAAAATAATTTTCCCCGTAAAATTTCCTCACCTTAATGTGCACTTTGTTATTAAAGAACCTACAACCTTAGTATCACAAAAATGTTCCGTTTTCAACAGCATAATACACTTCTCTTTCTTGCTATAGTAATTTATTGGTATCATGTTAAAATAGTGACAACACACCTTTTCTTGGTATTGCTCGTCTTGTAATGTAGCCAGCACAGGATTCTGAAATTGAACTACAGAAATTTTCTTTTTTGACGCGCTGTTTGGTTGTCTCTGAAACGCGAAAAATGGAAATAAAAGGTACGCTACAAAACAAACAAAACAAAAAAAAACCTGAATAATTTACCACAATAAACGCGGTCGACACGCGTTTCCTCTTCACTCCGGTCATTGCTTGAGTTAGTTCGTTTCTTTGTGAGATATCTTCAGTCTAAAGAGAATTACAACAAGAGATAAGCCACAGTGTTTAAGTGAACAAAAGCTGATCTCAGTATCTTTAATAACTAGGCTAAAAGCGTTAAATTAAAAGCGGAGCCAAACAATAACAACAAATTTCGAGTTTATTTTAAGCTTGTTTAAAACAGATCAAATTAATGATTTATGCTCACCCTTGCAGTACCAAAGAAACTATTTGCAAACGTGTGAAGAACAGTAGCGGCTTTTTTTTTTAATGATTTTTTCTAAACAAGAAAGTATCAAATTAAGTTACAGTTTGTTGGAGCTAACGATAATTTTTAAGAGAAAGAGAAAAATAAAATGTCCATAATCCACCTGGTACTTAGCCTCGTGTTTTTGTTGCTGGAAGTCATTAGTGGAACGACCAAGTTTATTGGCTGCCTCAATTGCAATAGCAACGAACAAGCTGAACAAAAAAAATCTCTTATAATAATACGAAGTGTATGTGACGGTCATGGTGGATATCCTCATTTTCGTTTGATGTTGCCGAAAAAAATCTTTGATGTTGCTGTAAAATATATGTCTTCTTTGTCGTGAAAAGCCGCGAGTTTTGTGTGGTTTGTTAAATGAAGTTCTAGCACAAAGTAACGGAAATTGTGTTTGCAAAAAAGATGGCTGTTCTTTTTAAGCATTTTCTACTCTTTCCTTCAAAATAAATCTTTACAAAAGCATTTAAAAAGGGGCATGGTATATAAATGAAGTATAGAAAGGTTTCTGTAAGTTTTGTTTATGTTTTTTTCAGTTTTGATGATATTATTGATGCAAGACATGTTTGTTAGCTAGCATCATAAAGCCAACCACACCACCAACAACCTAATAGCTAGCTAGCTAGCTCGAATATTATAATTATGTAGCCATGTTCTTTATACCTAGCTAAGTCTCCGGTTTATATTCAACTGACCAGCTATTAGTTGCTGTAGCTAGCTTATGTTAGCTTCAGTTCTATGTTGCTTTTTACATGTAAGTTAGCTACCGTAGTGTTATTATCTTCGTGGTCTTTACTAAGAATGTGACTGTAAGTTATTTCGCTTGACATTTTAGGCTTAAATTAACAAGCCTCAACAACTTTTAAAAAAGTATTACATAATATTTAAGAAGAGTTTAAGGACTGTTTTTAAGCAAATAATGTATTTTTCACATTTTGTGTATGCAAATAATGTAGTTAATAATAAAGTTATATACATCAGTTACATGCAATATGACGAAACGATTTTTATTTAACATGTAGTAATTCTGGTACTTTAAGTGTAGTGATTTTTGTTGTTCTAGATGTTCTGACTAAAACGTTTTTCTTTATGACATTTTGTATTGATTAAGAAAAGTTTCAACTTTTTTGAGGGAGTACAACACCGAAAAAACTTGTGTTTTTTTTATATTTTGTATAAATTCTTACCGGGCAGGACTCTTTACAACATACCGAAATGACTGATCCCTCTCCATTTTTAAATTTGATGCGTTCCAAGTCGCAGTTTTTTGAAATTTTGGGTAATATTTAATGAGTACAAGATGCAAATACTGATTTTTGTTGAATCAGAAGTATTTCCTACAACCATTCTTTTTTTACACTTTTGTGGAAAAAAAGTGTATGCAATATCATCAGAATAACTGGTTTTGTTGCAAACTGTTTTTCTTTTTCACATTTTTGATTGTAATATTGTTATAAAGGGCATATATCAATAGACATACATATACCAAAATAATTAAATTCTGCAAACTTTGATTTTGTCGTTCACCTCTCATCCTTTTATATTTTGATTAAACTTTTGAGGAAAACCATAGGAAGTATTTAGAATTTGTATTTTGTGTTGCAAATTTAGTGCAAAAATTGACATAAAATGAACTGTTAAATCAAAGTCTATAGAAGAAAACTCTGGTCTGGAAGCGTATTGTTTTAACTCTTTGTATAAAGTTTAAATGGTCACGTGACCAAAGTAGATGCACGCACGCCAAGCGACAGTTCACAACAGAAAGCAATTAGCTAGCGACCGACCTAATCGTTTCATCTAAACTATCAATAAAGTTGTTGTAATTAAGTATATATGGTGACATCAATCAATTATCTTTAAAATCAAATCAAATTTGACTGTGAATTAACTGCAAAAATGCCAGGGGCTAATTGTGCATTTCCTGACTGTGGCACCACAAGACGAGCCAGCTACAGTGACGTTGGTATATTTCAAATACCGAAAAGAAAGAATGATTTTTATCAAGACTGGAGAAAGAAATTGTTAGAAAAATTATCTACATATCGTGCAGTTGATAAAACTTTAAAGGAAAGGATGGAATCAGGAAGGGTTTACATACGTGAGAAACACTTCGCCACAGAAGATATTGAAAGAACCAGTGAGTAAAAGTTTATAATACAGACCAGCAGTATTATTGATTTTTTACGCGTCTGTAAGGTTTGTATTCAAACATAATTGCGGTCGTTTAAATATCGTATTGGGTTATCGGGTCTTGCTTTTAGTTTTGTGCTTATTAATCAACAAACAATGAAAACAAATCTAGCTAGCTAGCTAGGTTTAGCTCTCTCTCTCTCTCTCTCTTTCTTTTTCTCTCATGTATATATTAATTTTTTTTTAGAATCTGGCAAAAAAACTTTAAAGTTAAGGAGCCTTACCAACAATCAATCTTCCTAAAAAGTCACACGAAAATTTAAAGTCACCCGAAAGAAGAGTTATCATTAAAAGTCCGATTCCAATGAAGAAAAGTGAAGATTTAGTTTACAAAAGTTTAGTTGATTTCAACATGAAAGTGGATAGGTTAAAAATGAATGGCTGGCAAACTATATTTTTAGAGCATAAAAGTGTATATAAATATTTTACGCCACAATTTACCATACCAAAATATGAAGTTATTATCGATGAAAGTATAGGTTTCACTTTATTAATATTTGGATGGATACTTCCAGGAAATCACGACCTTTACAAAAAGCATCTCAGGTTAGTAAGGAAAGTGACTATATCAAATTTAATTAAAGAAATCACAACTTACCAATTATGTAATGGTGTAGATGTTGAATCAATCCAGTACAATCAAAGGTATATAAAAGATCTAAAGATTGTTGTATTTTAAAGGAAGGTTGTGATAAATTGTGTTGTATGTTTTGTGACATATTTGTCAAAAAATTTCATAGTGATGCAAAGAGAAAGTTGTGTAACATTAACATACCAGCAAAATTAAATGCTCCTTTATGTTCAACTCACCCTAATAAGGTAAAGCTAGCTCTGCAGCAACAAAGGAAGGAGTGTATACAATTAAAGACACAAATTGAAAAAATGAAGAAAGAAAGTCACTTGGTGTTTTACTTGATGAAGATTTAAGTACTGATATTAAAGCATTAATGAACGCAAATTCGGACACAGTGTCTCCATTCATGAAAACATTTTGGGAACAACAAGTGAAATCGTTTAGTGGAAAGGTTCATGGTCAAAAATACCATCCAATGATCATACGATTTTGCCTTTCACTTGCCTCCAAATCAGCATCAGCGTATGATGAACTCAGGGATTCCCAGGTATAGTATTACCTAGTAGAAGGACTTTACGCGACTACAAAAATGCGATTCGCCCAAAAGCTGGATTTAATGTTGTGCAAAAACTAATCAAAACAGTTCAACCACTCACTGGGTCTCAAAGATATATAGTGCTATCTTTTGACGAAATAAAAATTCAGGAAAATCTGGTTTTTAATAAGCATTCTGGAGAACTTATTGGTTACGTTGGTCTTGGTGATCCGGAACGTAACTTCTCTACTTTTGACACCACAGATCAATTGTCGACACATGCTTTAGTGTTTTATGTAAGAGGTTTAGCATGTGATCTCAAGTTTGCATTTGCCTACTTTGGTACAAAAGGCATCACATCCTACCAACTTATGCCAAATTCTGGGAAGCAGTATCCATCTTAGAATTGACCTGTCAGCTTTCAGTTATAGCTGCTGTGTCAGATGGCGCATCCCCAAATTGAAAATTCTATAGGATGCATAGTGCTATGGATGACAAATTGGATTGCGATGTTGCTCATCGATCACTAAATGTTTTTGCACCACACAGATATATCTGGTTTTTTGCAGATGCACCGCATTTAATGAAAACTGCAAGAAATTGTGTATTTCATTCTGGTGAGTTTCAAACTTTGAGAATTTATATAAAAACATACTTAACCTCTTAAAATAGTGTATTAAATACTTCCATACCTTCCCTACCTATACCTTTTCACGTATATTTTTTTGCAGTCATGTCTTAATAGTGTGATTTTTACATAGTTTGTATTTAGGTGATGGTAGAGGAACTCGTAGCTTGTGGAACAATGGTTTACAAATAATTTGGTCACATTTTGTCAAAGTTGTTAATGATGAACTTTCCAGTGGATTAAAAACATTGCCCAAATTAAGTCTTGAACATGTTCAGCTTAACCCATATTAAGTCATGAGTGTCCACCTAGCTGCACAAATTTTAAGTGCTAGTGTTGCAAATGTTTTAAAGGCATACTACCCACCTGAAACACATGGTACTGCTACATTTTGTATGCAAATTTTTTGATTGTTTAAATGTTCGCAATCAACTTGAAGGAATAACCAAGAGGAAACCATTTTTACAACCATACCGAAATGTTAATGACGAAAGATTTTTGTGGCTGGAGAGTGTTTTTTTGAAATATTTAAGTGATTGGAAAAGTAGTATTGTTAATAGGCAAGGAAATTTCAGTCATTTCGGTTTACAAATGACAGTTTACTCTGTTATTGAAGCTACAAAATACCTGCTTGAACAGGGAATGCCATTCGTTTTGACAGAACGATTTAATCAAGATGTGTTGGAGGAGTATTTTGGCAGACAAAGAAGTTTAGGTCGCAGAAACGACAATCCAAGCCTTTACCAGTTTGGTTACAACTCCAACACAATTCGGATGCAGAGATCAGTAGTGCCTGTTACTGGAAATACTAAAGACCGACATAAACAAAAACGACGTGTCTCATGGCGTAAAGTTGACGACGAGCCCTTACAAAAACGAAAGCCAAAAAAGTACTGTATATATTTCATATATACAGTATCAAATATATACAGAAAATGTTTAGAAAGTCATCCACAATAAAAAACTACTTAATCAATAACATCAGGTTTATTTGTGGCTTTTGCAATACTTTCGCGTAAACTCTTCGATTTTTTAATCTTTGTGGACAATTTATGTTTGTCACATCTTTTGCTAGTGAAAAAGCCCGAACTCTAAGGTAGAGTCTTACCATCTGCTCCATTAAATTATTTGAAATTTCACTGTCACAAATATTTACGCCACAAATTTCTATTGTTGCATTGTATATGCTTATTATTTCACAGTGTTTTATTAGTTCCTGTGTAATTGCGTTAATGTCTATTTTTTTAACGAGAGATTTTGTCTGAGTTTCAATTCGGAATTTTTCCTCGACTACTATGAATATTCGTACAAAATCTTCCTTTATTGCCAGTAAATCACCTCTGCTTTGTGTATCAACTAATTTTTGGCCAGTGTAGTCTTCAGCTACAGTACTTTTTAATATTTGAAGTAATGCTTGATTGGTTGTACTGTTATAGTCTTTCTTGTTAGTTATTTTTTAAATAAATTTATGGATCACATAGCCAACAAGATATTGCAATCCATGCATTTCTTTTTGTGTCACAATATGTGGTTTTGGCATGGCCAGTGATTCAGGTTGTATGAAATGATTTAAAACTTTTTCAGCTAATTTTGTTGCAAGAAGACTACACAAAGGCTGATCTAAATCTGAAAAATATTTTGATGAGTGGACAACAATGTGACTATAAAATGAGGAGTAATATTGTTCTTTGTCTTTTTTTTTAATAGTTTTTTACATATAATGTTAATTTGGCTGACAAAATCTTGTTTTGGCTGAAAAGACTAGCATTCTATATTTGCACGTAAATCTTCAGGATAGCACTCATTCTTTTCTATGGCTTTTTGTGAACTGCGTACCAACAATTTCAAGTCAGCTATATCAAGAAGCACGTGTCTTTCCAACGTATTTTTTTCTGTTGAAACGTTTTTGTGTTTATTATTTTGATGTCTTGTTAAACCACCTTTTGTTGTGTAACTTTTATTGCAGTCAGCACATGGAAAGTTTCCCAAAGTTGTTACCTAAAGAGAAATTGAAAAAGACAGCATAATTTTCACTATTGTTTTTATTTTTATCCCCTAAATAGGTTTATATTACCTGGATAACTGCGTTATCAATATCTGTATTGAAATTTTCATCTAACATATCTTCATCAAGAAACTGTAACAAAACATCTAGCGTTTCACTCCAAACAAACCCTTCCTCGTCCGCCATTTTTGATCTTTGTGCATTCACTTTGATCAAGTGATGTATTTTTAAAATTTGCGCGAGTTATTTCACAGAACAATGGTAAAAAACAATGCGCTTCCAGACCAGAGTTTTTTTCTATAGACTATGGTTAAATTGATTGCTGTTGTTTTAACATGAATTATGACTCAAACTTTGTTTTTGCATTTCTAATTTGACTAATTAGCCTAAAAAAATTGCCAATTGGTTTTACACTCTGTTCTCTTTTATATATATTTTTGTGAACATGAAGTACAAAAGTAAAGTTAGAAGCCACAAGAAGTTACTTCGAAAGTGAAGAGTGGAGCTAGAAGTAGAAAATGAAAGCTTGGGTTTAAAGTAGATTTGGATTCACAAATAGTAAGAACTTTTTAGATATTTTTAGACGTTATGTTTTTATGTCGCTAGAGTTACGTGTCAGGCAGACTCGTATTTGCCAGGAAAAAGTCACTTAAAAGCTTCAAATTCTTTATATTTTATATTTTACCGCGTTTTTTATAAAAAATCTAGCATATTTTTTTACACTTTTTTGCTTAATTGATGTTTCCCCTGGTGCGTAACTAATGTATTTGTCCTAAAATTCAAAATGCTACATAAAGCTGTTAACTGGCTATCAAACAAATGTGCCAGCGAAACTTTTGGTTTGTTGAACTTACTGCAAATGTCATAATTTTTATATTGCTATTGTCTCTGTTTATATGTGTTTTACTAAGCATAAATAGCTAGCTGGCTATATGCGTCTTCCCAGTTTAACTATATTTAACTGGGTATCTGTCTTATCTAATGTTACCTTCAAGCTCCATATCTAAACCTAGCTAGCTATAACTGATGATTAATGTTGTTATTCCTCTTTTAGCTATTTATATCCACCTTAGTAGTCAAACTTAGGGATCTTATTATATTTGAGTACGAATTATGATGTAACAAGCCACAAAATCTTTCCAAGACTTATTGAACTTTTAGGGTAGTGTGAGGAATAATTTTTCTCACGTTTTCTACAAATTTTACTTCAAGAGGAATGATTTTGTAAGACTAAAATGTGCGTTAATTGGAGTAAGTTTTATTGTTTTGTTGTTGACATCCTGTTAAACTTCTGTGAGCTCGCATGTAAATTACAAGGTTATATATTTTTACAATGGTGGTGGTTGATATTTTTACAAAGGTTGTTGACATTTTTGGGGAAATTTACCTTAGTTTTTTACATTTGTGGTTAAAATTTCTCAGCAGAGAATAGTATGGTTGCCGTTTATATTGTTTCTGTTGCAAACTGCCGTTTTTTAAATGCTGTGTAAACTTTTGTGGAAAAAGACCATATGCAAAATACTGAAAGAACAAATTTTTGTACAATTAGACTTTTTTTAAACTTTAAACTAACTGCAAGTAATGTAATTGCGGGAATAAATATTTGGTGATGATAAAAAATTACTAAATGTTCAGACTGAAACTGTTTAACTGTTGTGAGTGAGGACCATGTGCAAGTATATATACTAAAAATAATAATTTGATATTCTACAGTTTCCAAGTTGTATTTTTGTATGCACTTAAATGACTGCGTTGAATTTGATGGGTTTCATATCAATTTTGTGGAAGATTTTATGGGTGAAGACAATATAGAACTGATTTATGTTCATATTTTGATTTGCTCCTAATAAACCTTTGTGTTCTACATTTATTGTAAACTTTTGTGAGGAAGGACCATATTTTTATATACAATGTTTTCAAAATAATGATTTTTGTTGATTTGAAATTTACTCCTTGCTCATTGCTTCGACATTTCAGTTTAAAATGTTTGGTAAAGTCAGTACGGATCATTAGACAAAAAATTGTTTTGTTAACCGGTTAATTTTTACATTTTGTGCATATTTTTGCGGGAGAGGATGGTATGCAACTGAATAAATGATTTTTCAAAGTTTAACTTTTTGTTTTTTGGTTTTTATGTTTGTTTAAGTTTGGCTTTTTGATATTGTTCAGGTTGTATTGTTTTGTATAAGCATTTAGGGAAAAGACAATGTTTAAAATGCATAAAGAACTTATTTCATAGATCTGTGCTTACTGTTGCAAGCCTTTCTTTTCGACTTAACTGTCTGGGTTGTGACTGTTAATGTTGTAACTTTCTACTAACTAGATTTTACACTTTGCACACCGTTATTTTTCATATTTTGTCTGAAGTTTTGTTGGTAGGATTTCATGCGATTTGACATTTGATATTTTGTGTTAGATTTTAAGAACTTTTTTGTTAAATTATGACTTATATACTTTCTTTTTATGCGTTTTCAGATTATTTTTTTAGTAAAAGGCATATTCAATATACTGAAATATTTGCTGATGTCATCAAAATTCAAATGACAGAACTTTTCAATTGTTTTTCTGCCTAAGTGGATTTTTCCACGGGTAGTAATAATAATAATAATAACAATAATAATAATAATAATAATAATAATAATAATAATAATAATAATAATAATAATAATAATAATAATAATAATAATAATAATAATAATAATAATAATAATAATAATAATAATAATAATAATAATAATAATAATAATAATAATCATAATAGTAATAATAATAATGAACATAATCCACTGAATTCTACAACTGTAAATAATATAAACAGTATTTTTTAATATTCTACAAATAGAAGTATCACTGGAACTTCTAGTTCTGTTTCTTTTGCTTCACCAGATGTACAAAAAAGCTAACAGACCCGACGTTGGGTCAAACAAGTGAGGGGATAGCATGCTGTGTCCCGCACTGTTTTTAAAATTCAAAACAAAACAAAGACCTTAATTTTTACATCGTTCCTAAAGACAAGACCTTAAGGAAGCAGTGGCTAGCTAAAATTAGCATAAAAACTTCAAGCCAACAAGTTCAGTATATAATTTTGTAAACTTCGGCGAGCAATCTTTTTCCACACCTCGTCAAATTTAATTGTTTCGACATATAGTTCCTTGTCCATGTATATAACAAAATCAGTTTCCTTCGTTTTGGTGATCGCCATTACACCTAAACACTGGTAATATACACATGCAATTATTTTAATTGAGCCTTACCATCCACCATACGACAAAAAATGCTTATCATTGCACGCTTCGTCTATCGTCATATATAATTTCGAAAAGCGGCATTTGACTTCAATCGGTTTTGTCGCTGATAATAAACCATCCAGGCTGCATCCTAACCATGGCCACTTTAGGTTTATCAAAATACCACAATTCACGACGTTGAATTTTGTCTTTTTTTCATAAAGTTTTAGCGCAATAGGATATTGATACCCCACTTATAATTTTTCGCAAAAACTGTCTATCATGTTCTCCTGGCAAAACCTTTTGAAAAAGCGATTTAGGATATAAATTAGTTCTTCAATTAATTACTGCGCCAAACTTGAAAAATGTTAAGCGTTTTTTTCTTTTTAAAACCATTTCCTAGAAGAATAAACATTTTTTATTCCTCTTGCAACCCATTGTCATCAGCTGAATTTAATTTAAATTTTTAAAAGATTTCATTTAAGATAACTCGGTCAGGAGTACTATCAGCTGTATGGATGACTATATCAACAACTTCTTTTCGAGACGTGGTAAAAATCACAAGTATAACTCCTTAACAAATTTTCCATGCATATCCTCTGTCCCCTAATCTTTTTATGCTTTTTTGGTCTTCGGTGGAAGTAGACATTGAACAGCAATCCCGCTTACCAGCGACAATCAGCCTCTTTTTTGATTTGGTACAATCTTTCTCATAATTAGCTTTTTCAAACAGTTTAGTTGAGAAAATAGTACAGCTTTTATTATTTGAAGCCTCTCCAGAAACCTGCCATTTTGAAGAACATCAATGCAAGTTTTATCATCTGGAAATTCTGTTAAATCAAATCTTCTAGCTGGTATAAAGTTGCAGCTACATGTTTACAGCAGCTGCCTATGCCAGATTTACATTTGCATGTTGCATATAAAATATCTCCAGTGCTTTGGTTTAAGTGTACATATACACCATATTTGGCTCTTTTCATCTATACGTAGCACTTCAAATAAAAACTGTATAATTTCCTTTTACATTGGGTTTAACACGAACTCCCTTCACACAATTTTCTTTAAACAATAGATATTCGAGAACAGCAAAGACAGATCTTTGATCCATAGCTTAATACTGTTATCTATAGCTTCCTCTTCTTCAACAACAAGTTTAACAAAGCTTACGAAAGGCAGGTCTAAGCCCCTTGTTTGAGCTTCGAAAAAAGCTAGTGTCAGAATCAACATCATTATTTAAAGCTTGTATATTTCCTTCTTGTTGTTGTCCATTTTTGCAGTAATGTCAAGGCGTTTTAGCGTTTATCATGATATTAATGAATACAACTACCATATGCATTTGAATGTTGAGAATTACGGCAACGGCGAAATGCATTGAATGGAAAATAACAAATAGCGAAAGTTAGAGGTCTAAAAAGTCACAATTATCAGTACTCTTTTTAAACTTAAATGTTTACAGCTAACAGACGCACAAAAATCAGCGTACAAACTATCGACAAACAAAACACGACACTAAAACTTACTTCATGATTACCATGGTAATAACGATGTAAACAGAAACAAAATAAGCAACAGTCCAACCACGACCCGTGCTTTTATGGACCTGTAAAAAATGCAGGTAAAAGAAGTAAGTAATGTGTATGAAAAATCAAAGTACATTGCCCAAACTTTTTGTTTTGTACGAAGTATCGTTACACCTTGCCCTCTACCTCTCCTCCCCTTACCTTCCCACTCTAGGATTATTGTTACAAAGGCAGTGTTCCTACCATATTCATAACGTCATGCCAATTACTTGTACTCAACATTTGAAAGAGCATCAACAACGAGCATCTAATAAAAGTTAGTCACATCATCATAAATTAATGAAAAAAATGTCTGTTATATAAACGAAGTGGAGTGAAACATACGCGAAAGTATCAAATCCTATGCCGCAGAAATTAAAGTAGACGTTGTCTTTAGTGTTGGTTGGTACGGGATATCCTTGAAATAACTCCATACCAATAACTGCAAGCAAGTATCTAAAAGAGAAAAAGGTACATAGACTAAACAGCTTTGTGGTGTAGCGTAAGAAAGAACAGCAAATACAATTGTATTTTGATATAAAGATATTGTTCCTATACCAATATCTTTATTTCGTAATAGTTTGTTACAAAAAGGCGCCAAAATTATTCTAGCGTGATGTGTCTGATACGCTTCTGCACTTCTGGTTCTTTTTATTCAGAACTATGTGGCCTCAGCAAAAACAGCGATTTTGAAGCCTACCGATGTGGAGTACTGACCATTCGACCATCTTGTTCACATTTAAAAAACGTATTTTGTGTTGTTTGGTTTTTATGGTTTTTAAAGGTTTTTTATGACCGAGATTGGTTAAATTTGCCACAATACATATTTTAAGACAATATTGGCAAAAACATGTGGAGAATTCAAATTGCAAAGTTCGTCTAGATAAATAACTATATTGGCTACTTCTTTATTGAATTCAAGCGTTTTTATTGTTCACAGCGGACTTACGACTTAGGATCTTAGGGTTGTTGCTTGGAAACAAAGGTGTTAATTATTGCTGACGTCTTCCATCTTTATAAAATTGTGGTCACTTTACATTTAAGTCGCCAAATAATATTGCCAGGTGAAAGGGGAGCACGTAGACAAGGAAAATGCTGGAATACGTACATGCTAATTATAAGCAGGACCATCAAATCAATCATGACGGGTGCGATATTCAGAAACCAACGCAATGCGTATCTCGTTTTTGCTGAGTTTAAAAACAACCTCATAAATATACACAAACTTGACAGTACTGTGAACAGATTATAAGTTGATGTGCCCAGGTAAGCATAACACAAGATATTAAAAATAGTAGCCAGAAGAACCTAAAAAATAAAATATTTGTACTACACTTTTATTTTACAACAACAACATTTAGTTTTTGCATGACTTAATGAACACTGTTTAAAAAGTCAAAGGTGAGGATGGTAACCCCTTTTGAAGAAAACACTAAACTCCAGTTAAAATTCAGTATTCTTATAAAAAATGTGCAAATGCAACTACTAGTAACTATAAAAGAGGCGAATATTTTGTATAATCAAAGTTTCTATGCTATTGGCTACAAGACCAACCTAAATTGAAAATGACACATTAACATTGCACTAACCAGGTTGTAATAGAGAAATCTAAAATGGGGGACGTTAAATCACACATGGAAATCTGATCAAGATGCTTTGAGGTATTAATCAAATCATATTTTTCACTAAATCCCATATTTTAGAGTAAATAAATTCTCTAATGAAATTGGAACTTCAGGATAGATTTCAACTTGAAAATGGACGTTAAAAGGGTGCTGAGAATAAGGCTTACACCCTGGTCATATTGATAGTTGTAATATGAGCTGAAGTGTGGAGAGTTACCAAATCCACGTTCGATCATAGAGACAGTTCTTACAGGCAGAAAAAAAGAATTTGTGGTACTGTTTGAAAAGAGAATACTAATAAGAGCTACGTTTTTCATCAAAATCAATAAATATAACTTACCAATGTCACATCTAAGAGTTCAAGTTGTTTAAATAAGCTCTTTCTAAATCCAATTATTTTTAATAGAGATTCCATCTAAAATAAAAAGGAAAAGAATTAAAGCAACAAACATCACACAAAATTTAAAACATTGGTAGTGTATAACTAAGGGTTAACAACTGAAGACTAAGATTAACGTGACGTTAGGAATTGATTATGAATTAAATGAGTGGCATATGTTTAAGTTCAGTACAGAATGGAACAGGGTCAGACTAGGGATAGTTCCGCAGCAAATGTAGGAAAAATGAAATATTCTGGTAACCTTAAAGGAAATAAATAATGATCAATTAATACTTTACCATAAACAATAAAACAATAAAACTGCGAAACCCTAAAATAAAATAAAAAATATTTTCTAAGAAATGAATTCTCAGAATATAGGTTCTTCACTCCTATGCAACAGAAAGAATAACTAAGAATACCTTGTACAACCAACGCCGTGATTTCATTTTGACCTTTCCATTTCATCGTAAACAAACAGCTAAAACAATAACAACTATTATATTCATTCAATTCATACAATTTAACCTGTAACAAAAGCCTTTAAATAGCGTCTGCTAACACTTTAGCTGGATTTTTTAAAGCATTTTGCTATAATATTGTCATATTTCAAGTTTACGCCAAGGCACAAGAACAGTACCAAGGGGTACACCAAGGGACTCAAAGATGCCAAACATTTCACCTTATGTGAAAAAAACTGCGAACACAACAAGTCACTATAATGTATA
Organism: Hydractinia symbiolongicarpus; assembly: GCF_029227915.1. Taxonomy (NCBI): domain Eukaryota; kingdom Metazoa; phylum Cnidaria; class Hydrozoa; order Anthoathecata; family Hydractiniidae; genus Hydractinia; species Hydractinia symbiolongicarpus. Next base: position 15,335,068 of record NC_079878.1, read on the forward strand.
AATAAGCAGAAAAGGTTTTGGAAAATATTCAACACATAAAGGAAAAAAGTTTTAAAGGTAAAAGTTTTTAGGTCGTCTCTCAATCAAACACCCCAGAAATGATACTTACACATGCAAAAATATCAGTATCAGTATCGACCTTGAAAAAACTTCACTCTAAAAAAAGTGGTATACAAATAGTCACAAAGCCTTAAGCAAAATAAAAAAAGTATCTATTGCATCTCTAACCTCTATGATTGCTTTTGCTTTTTCTTGAATGTTTTCATATGAATTTAGATCTTTTGTTCTCTAGATGAATTAAGGAAAAAATTTCACACAAAAAAGGGCATAGTCACTTTCTATGTTACTCCGATACACATATGTAAATATATACATTTATTCTGAATTCGTCATTGTTTTCTTCAAATTCAGCTTCCAATGCCTGGAAAACAAGAAGACAATTGTTTGACAATAACATATACATGATCCAAGATATAATAAATCTTAAATTACTAAGACATAATCTTTTCACAATAACAAGTTGGATTTTTTAAGCTGAATCAGCATTCTTGTTCCATGTAATGCTTTTCCATCTTTTCGATTTTATCAATTTGAAAGTTTTTCACCACGATCAACAATAAGGTTGCCTACATATGCATGCTTTTACTTTTGTAGAGTTTTGTTATAGCACAAAAATTCATGTGAAACACAAAATGAATCAGGTGAAAAAGAGCAACACTGTCAGTTTTACAACGTTGTACGTTTTTATATACAGCATAGCCAATCTGCAGTTCTATGTTTCCTTTGTGGTACCAGCAACATTGGAAAATGTAAAATCACCTCATTGTTTACTATTTTCTTCCTTCTTTTTAACCCTTAAAATGCATGTCCGTTTTTGAAAAACCCTTTTTTAGCCAAGCAATAATTACTTTTCGAAATTTGGTTCCATTGGGTAGTTCAACTCATCCTCTTTCTAAAACATGGGGAGAATATTTCATAACAAACTTTCCTCAGTAGTTATGGCGGTTCAACTTTGGGCTGGTTTTGCCCAACATTTAAAGGGTTAATCTTAAAGGAAACAACTCATGCTTAATAGACGATAACTAGCTCACAGACATGTATACAAACAAAACTACAGTAAGAAGCATACTTGACGTAATAATGTTGTCCACTCGAAAGAATCAATATAACCGTCTTGATTACTGTCTAGCAGACCAATTAAAAATTGATTCTGCTCATCCGAATTCTATTGTTTATAAAAATTTTAAGTTTTGGAGTGTGTTATATTTCTTTCATTTCCTTCAAAACAAAACTGGTTGGTTACCTTAGGTTTTAGCTTTCTGAATAATGTCAGAAATGTTTTATCATACGTGTCTACTGCACCTATAAACAAAAAATAATAACATGGATCTTGCAGAATCATACTGAGCTTTTTCATACATAGTGTTTTTTTTTAAATTCCCATGGCATGAAGCAGAAACTAAAACACAAGAGTTGGGTCCTTGAACTGAACGTGACATTCACAAAATACAGTAGCACAGATCAAAAACTGGAAGAAATAATTACACAGTTAATACTAACCATAGCCACAAGGATCAATCAAATTCCATGCCTTTGCCAACTCAGCCCTTTCTTTTGCTCTGTTTTTTTTCACGTGTTTCTTTGCATCCAACCTGTGCAAAACAACATGAATTGCGAAATAGAACAAACGAATTCTTTAAAAGTGATTTTCAGAATGTTTAAAACATACCAATAGCTGTCCACGATAATGGCAAGTAAAATGGCAGTAAGAAAGAACACACCAACAAATACAAATGTTCCTATGGAAACGAGTGAAGCAAAATAAATAATAAACAGCATGGGAATATTATGGTTTTTTAAATAAATTATATTTTTATTCAGTTTGCTTTGCAATTTGTGAAGCTTAAAGTTAAGGTAAACTAAGACAAATTGTGAGCATACCAAAGAAGAAGAAGTTTGCCTGATTATGTCGAAAAGCTGGTAACATAAATGTCTAAAAAAAAGGATTAACTTTGAGGATTTTGAGTATATTAGCTATACCATAAAAAAATATTTTTTTTAGCGAGACAAGTATAAAGAGTTAAAAAAATTCTTACAGGGTAGTTTTCAGTGGACAGTAACACAAGTAGTCGCAGCATTGCAATGACAATATGGTCAAACGCACTAAAAGTGGAGTATAAAAGTACAAGAAAATAAATGAAGAAAATAAAAAATGAATATAAAAAACTAAACAATAAAATTAAACTAACCCTATGTATGGATTTTCTTCTTCTTTATCAACACAACAGAGAGTGCTAAAGATGTAAATATTTATATTACAGTGTGAATTGTTCTTTTGATTGACATAACATTAATGGTTTACAATGGGTATACTTCTAATAAAAGAAATTTAAAGTAAAGTTTTTAAATCGCACCCTATCAAAACAAACATGTGGGTGGGTGACGATTTGAATTTTAACTCACTTCTTGAAAAGAAAATCATTGTTTGCCTTCACGTTTCTAATGCATTCACCAAGACAAAAAACAAAAAAATATCTAGGTGATAAATCTTGTCTTTTTTCAAATCCTGTGTTACTCTTCAACACTGCAACTAGTTACCTAGCCGGAACTGTTTAAGTGTAAGGAACGTTAAAAATAACTACCTGTGTATGATGAGCATGCATAAATATTACAATCCGGGCTACAAAATATTGGCACAAGACTGTTAGTAAAAACATGGGTTATTTCTGTAAGTTTTAATAAAATATAGTCAAATATATATTATTTTCGTATTTCTATTACGTTCATACAATAGAACTTGTCAATGTTTAGTGGTTATTTGATGAGATCCAAACTCTCAAAATGTTCTGTTACTGACGTGTGCATGACCGTTTGTTCTAAATTGATGGTTCTCTGTGAGCCCTGACATGGATTATCTCATAAAGTCTGCCTGACTTACGAATCTGCAAAAGTAGTTTTTTATTTTCAATTAACTTTGGGATATTTAACATTTTTTGCCACTTGCAGTTGTTTTAATATTTTTGGTCAAGAAGTAGACTCATAAAAAGAAATATTTTCCACTATCCACATATTCTTTGTTATTCTGTTTCAACTACAATAAATAATCACACCTGTTTTGTGTGTTTTCCTCTTGGTGATATACTTCATTATACACCTCCATGTACTGATGTATGCCAATGCATGCAAACACCACGATAAACGCTAATATAATAACCAGCATCTTAATACAAACAGATATAATTTAGTTTGCTAATCTTGTTCTTCTAATATCTCGTAAAAGCTTGAAATTCATACAAAAAGGTTACCTTTAACATTCTAGTTAGTATATTCAGAAGAACCTAAAGTGCAACAAATTTTTTAGTTAAGCAAAAAAAATGTACTGGTAATATACCTATCTTTTCATAACATATATCTTTGTTTCACATGACAGAAGGCAAGCTTTAAAGACGCTAGTATATTTGAAGTAAATAAAATTATTTCAGAGCATGCAATGATTGGAAACCTTTAAGGAGTTTCGAAATTGTGTATACACTTCTGTTTATTTTATAGTGAAAACAATCTGATGACTAAAAAAATGATATATTTGAATATTTTTATAACTTATATATCACTAAAAAAAGTGCAAGTGTCTTTTTGCAAAATGAACTTATTACACTACTGCCTGTTCTTATTCACAGCATTATGCAGGTAGGATTGTTATTTTATTCCAAAACCATTGCATATTATTTTAATAACCAGTTAAACCAATAATACAATCATGGACAAAATATTTCTCTGTTTTCGTGGTTTTATTATGAGATTCTTGTGCCCGGAACATTAAATTTGGGCAAAAAAATGTTGTCAAACAATCATGGACAATAAAAAAACGAATTACGAATTAGCAACCACAAGTGATCACATTGCTTGTTTTTATATCAGAGTCGCACTTTTTGATCCTGTCACCGTTTAGAGCGCACTTCGGATCTTAGGTTAATTTGTTAAATCCATACTCGAAACATGCTAGTTCTTGCTGATGTCAGCACAAGCATTTTTCACGTATTTTGCCACTGACTGCAGAGTAGTTACCATTTCACCCATTTAAAAAAAAAATGCCTAATTCATTAATTTTGTTCATGATAGTATTTGCCAAATGGCATCCTGCTATATAGGCTTTTTGTACATACTTCTGTAGTTTTATGTTTTGAACAAAGAACTTTAGTAAAACATTTTTGTAAAAGGGATAAATCCTTACATGAAAAATATTCCGTATGTTCTTAACCTTACACAACACCATAACTAATCGGAAGCATCTGAATGGTGGATATAAATACTAAAGCAAAACACAGCATCATAAATAAACAAATGTGGTATATTCTTACTAACTTGGACCTCTAAGAGACTAAAGTTAAGATTTGCAAATGTTTAATTCTAATGGCTTTTTTCTCAACTCAAAGTCCTACTAAATTAACATCATTGTTTGTTTGAGTTAAAAAGGCTGTTTATCTAATCATTAATCATGTATGATATCCACATAATAACTATTTATTTTATAACTTGACTCATTTTATACATAAAGAAGTTTTTATACATTGTCAAAGTCTTCTAATTTCCTTTATCTTCTTTGGAAAAAAGGTATGTTTTCCTACCTCATGAACAAAATATCCTACTGCCAACAGCAAAAAGTCAGCCAGAAACATACACACAAGAACAAACTGAACCCTGTGTGAAAAAAAACAAAAATACCATCTAAACCTTGCTGCAGTAATGCCAGACTGTTATCTTTTCATTTTCTACCGTAAAATAACACATAATAGGACTAATTTGTTTATTTGATTCACAGGACATGGCAAAACAATAAGAGACCCTAGCTTAATAAAAAAATTACGAAATGTGCAACAAGACACAACACAACAAAACAATGGACTAGTAAAAATAGCAAATGGTATAGTTTACCCATTCCAATAACTTTCTTCTGCTTTCTTAGACCAAAAAATTGGCCACGAAAGAAATGTCACATGAATCACAATATCAATTGTAAAAACAAATAAACAAAAAGCATTCAAGATATATACACATGCACCAACACTAAAAAGAAATAAAAAAAATTAAAAAACTTATATATAATTTAATCTCTCAATAAGACCTACACAATTGTGTTTCTGCATTCTGTTAAAACTATTAAAATGCCATCATACAGAATTAAAAAAATACATTAATAATTTGTATCACCTATCTTAATGGTTGTCGCAACAAAGTAATCATTATCAAGAGATCAATAGCAAGTGGCCTACAGTGCTTCCAGACCACAGCTGCAAATAGGTTTTCTACAGTCAGCAAATTTTTGCGAACTGACATTTATTTCTTATTCATATCCTGGTATTACTGTATCTCATTCCAAGCTAGAAATGTTTATTATTCACCGATTAAAATAGGCTAAAACAAACACAGCATTCTTTTTAAGCATAATGTGGCTAAAAGCACACAATGTTCATATGTATTGATCTTTTAAATACATATGATATCTAGCAAAAATATAACCGAGTTGCCTATATGTAAAATGCTTGACCAAACCATTCATAATTTCCTAAATCTCTTGCCAAAATGGATACTAAGACTACTTTAGACCATTTCAGCACAATAAAACATTCATAGTAAGAAACAAAATAATAAATCTCCAGCAAAAGAAGCAACACACAAGTAAAATATGCAGTACCTTAAGATTTGTTTTGAAGGTGGCTCAAAAAAGATTAACAATGAATGAAGAACAATCACCACTAATATTAATCTGGTGTACCAAATATTTGAGTAAATATAAAAACATCTAAATAATAAACAGGAAATGTCTTTAACTCCATGCTGTGAAATTACTTATATTGTAATGTATTGTTTCTTTAAATCACTAAACTACACTTCTGGATTTCCCTTCTTTTAACTCATGGCTACCATAATAACTCCTTAAGTGTATCTGATTTAATATTGCACACAAGACAAATTTTGCATGATTTAAACAAAGTAACAGTCTCCAGAACATCCCAAGATTGGAGAAAGTAGAAAAATAAACCTTCAAAAACATGCTGCATAGGAAATAGTTAAAGAAAGCTAGTTTCGTTCTAACATTGGAGTAAAGACCCCAAATTCAAAATTTTTAGTGAAGATAAGAATAGCTCTTACTTCTGTGGAAGAAAAGGTTTAAAATAAGCCCTTGCCTTGCCAAACCTTCCTCTAAACATATTAAAAAGGATAAATAGAAGTTACTATTAACATTTTTAATTAAAATTTATACTACTGCCAATAAAAAAAATGTAGATTTATTTACCGTCCAGCAAGAGCATCCTCAATGTGGGCAGCAGCAAGTTTTAAACTGCTATTTTCACCTTTTAACTTTGTTAATGTGGTAGTAAGTGCATCACGCTACGTATTAAAAAAAATTCAGCGAAATTCAAAGTGACTAAATGCGAAGTCGAACTGCGTTTTTTATAACATTCCTATCCCTGCCTATTTTTATTAAATCCTTTGTCTAATAATCATTTTATCAAGCCTCTCAATAAGACCTATGGGATCAATTTCTACATATTGTCATTCAGATATTTTTCACATAATAAAAAATTTCATATGTCCATCAATTATATTTTTGTAACTGTAGGCTGTATATAAAGATCACAAGGATTAACATTATACTTCAAAGCTACCAAGAAAAAAATTTGCATCACAAGACAATGCCAAATCATGTTTTTAAAATCACACCAAAATGGTATAAGCTTTAGGGCTAAAGTTGATCTTCTTATGATTGCACTTTAAAGGTTCATTTCAGTTCATTTATCTAAGAATTTACAGTTTTAACAAACAGCTAATTCGACTTTCTAAATTAGTTCCTGACATTGGGGTTGCATGATTCTCCTATCATTATTATACCAAAGGTACAAATAATACAAGATTTTATTCCGAAACTATTAAACCGTGACTATTTACAATGCAAGGAACACAATATTAAGTTCCGAAACTATCAAAACTCTCTAATGAATCAAAATTCCTTTTATAATAAGATATAGCGAGATAATGCTGGTTGTGCTTAAATTCCTTTTTTGCAGTTTGTGAAATAAAAACAAAGTCAGCACAATTAAATTTATAGAAATTCCACTTACACCATTCACATGTGGAACCAATGCAAGTAAAGGTGTCAATAGACCAATCAAACCAAAATTTTCAATAGAACTGCGTCTGTCAAGACTTCGAGAGGAGCAATTATTAAAATCTTTTTCTAACTGCACAGTTTTATCTTTACCAAGTTGTGTGTTCTGCAGATGACCATTAATAATGTTTTTTCCAGTGTCCTCATTAGATTGCATATCCATCTTGATGCTCACATACGATTGAATCACACATTGTTGATTTTTTTTTTATTAATACCTGTGATGAATTTTTCACATATAATCCACTTTATTTAATTGAACAAGAATCAAATATATACTAAAAAAGCATCTAATTAGCCAGCTAGGCCTTTGTACATACTCAATCTACCAGAAAGGATATAATGCCCATGTATTAAATATGGTTTGCGATTTTCAACCGTTTCATTATTATAACGGCGTTATAACGCTGTTATAACGGCGTTATAACGCTTCCACTTCAGCGTTAATTTAACATTTTGATCTTAAATTTACAAGCGTTAAATGGTGATAAGACAACCAGCGTTATAACGCGTTAATAACGCTTCTCGATTGTGCGCCATTTTTAGCAGCGTTATAACGCTTCCGCACTTTCGAATTCGCTTGAAAAAAATTCGATTATAAAACAATAACTTTGACTTAGTGTTCAACGAGTGTCTAATGATTATTTAAAAAGTCAACCTTAGCTACTGTTTTATAATTTATTTTCTTTCCAAGTTTCGACATTATCGTCAGTATTACCTAACATGCGATTACATTGTTATAAAAAACGTTTATTTACATCAATGTGTAATTGTTCCGTTCATGTGTAAGCTTGTTCTGAAACGTAGTAGCTACTAATGTCTAAAGGCCTGTTTGACAAATGTAATTAAAATGTGACCCAAAGCTGGCTATTGTTAAATACAAAAAGTATACTAGTTCTCCTGGCTATTCTCAGCCTGATTTGATCTTATTTTGTTCTGAACACAACCTGAGACTTCAGCCTCATTTCATATTCAAAGAATTTGTGTTTTAGTATCTTGAAAATAATTTATTATGGGCTTTTTCTGCCTTGATATATAGAATTCTATGCACTTTCTAGCCTTAAAAATAGCGGAACTTTGAGAGCGAAAATGTTTACGAGACACACAGCTTTGAACTTTGAAATAATTTGAAAGAATTTTGAAACAAGGAAAAGAATTATTATTTTTTATTTATACAGAATTATGTGGGATATTGTGTCATAACGGGCTGATTTCTAATAAATTATTCGTAACTTGAAACAGTGGGCAACGTAAACATAGCGAAAATGACGAGAGTGCACAAGAGTTCTAGCTAAACTTTTAAACAATAAATTCACAGGACTTTTATTTCTCAGCAATGACAAATTTCGGAAGTTAATTATTGTGTAATTTTAAAGATCCATATGCACTTGTTTTGTAAAACTGTTCTCCCTTTCTTGCAACCTTCTCATTTTTTTTTCTTTTACATGAAGGTCCACTCACAATAGCACCCACTGAATGTTGATAATAAGCAGGGGAGTGGAATATCAACAGAGCGAGACTAAATAATTACAATATCCAATTTTCCCGCACTGAATATCTGTTTGCACCATTGGAAGGGATGAGATGATAAAATTAATTCTTTTTGTTCAACACAATCAGCAATTTTTCAAATTTTTGTTTTTGTCTTTATTGGCGTTCTTACCCGGATAGTGCCACATTAGCCATTTTTAGTGGGAAAATTTCATCCCGGAAAAGAAAGTATGGTGGAAACTATTTATAATTGATTAAGAAAATATTTTATAAATTTTTATTTAACGTTGTATCAAGGAAAAAGAATTAAACAATACTAAATAACGATTTTTTTCCGCGGTTTTAATCATGGGAAACATGTGTCGCAGTTTGAACAATAAAATCATGTTCTGAAAAAGTAAGACATAGAAAATTTTATTTTATTTAGAAAAAGGTTTGCAGTTTTTTTTAAAAAAAAATAAAAAATACTCAGCTTCAAGAAATAAGACAGTTACAGACCTTTTGCTGCTTCTTCGTTATCATGGACTTTGAGAAGACGTATTTTTTTTAGATGGCTATGTTTGCCCCATGGCATTAAATATTCCTGACCTTCTACTAAATGGTCCCCTTTATCTAATTTCACTTCATAAGCCCATTGCCTGTCTTTTGTTTCTCGTTTTCCCAACCATAAAATATCTACCACGCGGTTATCCATTTCGTTTTTGAATTGGTTCAAAAAATTTACGGGTTTTATATAATAATTGAATAATGAGCCATTTTAGGCTTTATTACGATTTTTTAAAGTTAAAAATGAAGTGTTATTATATTAACTCAAACTTATAATTAAGTTAAAACTCAAAATATTCACAATTATTACAATTAGCTAATAATAAAATAGCACAATAGCCTAGATACAAGGTATAAAATAGTAACAATATCAATTTAGTGTACCAAAAGGCTAAAAGTGCTGAACTTTTATGCTCGCTTAGGCGCGTGTGAGATATATTAGTTGTAAAACCTTGTTCCTCTTTCTTGTAGCTGGATACCATTTTGTTTTGGGTTAAGTCTACACCAGTTGAGTCTGGTACCCAGCTTTCCCCAGTTCCTATCAAGTGCATTCTAGTATACTGTGCCTAATTGAGCTCACATCAGGGAGGCTAGGCCCAAGTAAGGAAACCTATAAGTAGAGGCACAGTAGGCAGTGCAGGCTGGCTGGTTGTAACAAAGAAATGTGTGCTAAGAAAGTATAGATGACAAGAAAGTAGTCTTTTATTTGAACACACTGTCTAACATTTGGTGCCCTGTGTGAGGATTAAGAAGAAGAGGGTGTCAACAGAACAGAAGATTACTAAGTGATGGCTGGATTGGTTTGATGTAGGATGGCTGCTGCTCCACAGAAATTCGTAACATCTGAAGATGCTGTGCAAATTAGGGATGAAGAAGAAAAAATGGTATCAGAAGTATTTGGAATGCTGTCTGTTTTGGAGGAAAAAGACCTTGAGTCAGTTATGATAAGACTGGGATTGGATAGAAAAAAACAAGGTAAAACATTCTATTTACGAACTATCCTCAGATACCTAAACTCGGAAACGGTAGAAAATTTGAATGACCACGGAATGAGCCTTTTTCAAGATTTGCATGAGTATATCAGCCGTATTCTAAAACCAGTCAGACTAAGTAGGGAAACCTTCTCAAGTGGCCACATGGACACAACTAAAGGTGTGCCACAGGATCCCTTTCAAACCTTTACTCTCAAAAGTTCGACTCCTAGTCATGGTGCCACCCTGGAGAAATCGTTGTATAATCCACACAATCCTTTTCACCCCCAAGGAAAATTTATCCATGTGATACCTTGAATCAACCTGATGATGTTTTCAAACCAATAGAGCACCCATCTAAAACTTTTGTCACATCATGGAACCAGCCCCAACTTTTGTCAAATTCGAAAATCAGAGAATTCAAAATCAACGGATCAATTGGCAGTCCAGGTCAAAAGGACAAACTAACCTACTAAAGTTTGGCTTTCCAAATAAAAAATGGGTTAGACCAAGGATATAGTGAAAGGGATATCTTGGCAGTCGAAAATCGATCAACCCAGATAACCCATTAAGATCCTACCTAGAGTCGAGGTCCGGGTTGGGAATAAAACCACTACTTAAAATTCTCAGAAGCCATTTTCTCGAAAAAAACGCAACTACACTCTTTACCGAATGACAAATGCTTGCCAAACTATTACAGAAACACCCCAAGAGTTTGCAATCAGACTTCTCAGTTTACGACAAAAAATCATTCTTGTGTCTCAGGAGGAAGATTGCCCCTCGCAGTTAGTGGAAAAAAATTTTTTTTTTTTGGATTACGGTCTGACAAACGTAAGGATTCAAATGAAGGCCTTTCTCAAAGAACCTGCCCTTATTCAAATTGAAAACTTTGTTTCAGATGAAGATATTCTACAAAAATTGAATCAAGTTGTTTCAGATGAAACCGAGCATATTAATAAGCTAAAACCATATAATAAAACTGTGAAAATTAATGAGATTGCTGGGGAACAACGAAACCCAACCTTTAATAATTTGAATTTGCAAAAGGAAATTGAGGAGATAAAAACCCAACTGAGAGATTTGGCCTTCTCAAGAAAGTGGCAACCAAATTCAAACCAGTATATATAGGCCCAAAGCCTCTCGCTCTGCACTGTTCTGCCCAATCTTTGAACGCGCCCCGTCTTAAGACTGGCCAGGTCAATCTTCCGACAGTGACAAATGGGTGGCCAGTCTTAAGATTGGACTGCCCAATCTGTGGACGTACATGCCCAATCTTAGAACAATTGTGGAAGACAAACAGAACAATAAAATTTTTAGAATTTACCTCTTAATAGGAACTTTAAATTGAAACTTTTCTTGGAAAATCAAAAGGCCAAAAATTTATATATACTATGTATTTTATGTATAAAAAATTGAAACTACTCAACCATATTAGCATAGTCTATAAGGTTTTTCTTCTATAGACTATGATATTAGCTAGCTGGCTAAACATCTCATCCAATGAAATTAACAGCTAGCTAACTAATAATATGGTTGAATACGATTTTTCTGATTCATCATAAATATAAACATTTTATTTTTAAAATTTAGCCACTACTACAAGCTGTATATAAATGCTAAATGTATAAAACGTGCTCTACCAGCTATCTAGCTAGCTAGCCGCGATTTTCACTCTACTGTGTCAAAAAACTGGCCGGATCAATTCAACAGTACCCAAAATATGATGTTTTAATGTGCCTGAGAATGTTTGTTGGGACTTGCAAAAAACAGAGCTTGTGTGGTACATCCCTTCTTAAAAATCTAAAAGGCGCGAAAGATGGGCCTAACATGGTCTTTTGCCCAATCTTGTGACGCCCTGCCCAGTCTTAAGACTGGCCGGCCAGTCGGATATGTAATGTACATAGTTTAAAATTGTATCGTTGTTCGAAATGCAAATCTAATGTTTTTTATTGTTCGCGAAAATGCCAAAAGAAGGATACTTCTCATAAAAACATTTGTTCCGCGATCGAGGATTTAACTAATTTGGAGCGTGACAAAAAGTTTAAAAATTTTACTGTTGCTGATAACCAGACATTGCCGTCAAAGTTTAATTCGAGATTAATAAAGCTTATTGGACGAAAACCGATCATAAACTGCCGGTTAAATGACCGGACATGCGAAGCATTGTGGGACACCGGGTCTATGATTAGTTTGGTTGACCGCATCTGGCTTTCCACGCATGCCCCTGGCATAGAGCCAACACCGATTTCTGAATTTGCCGATGTGAAACAAAAAAACTGCGAACAATACTGAAGTTGCTATTTGTGGGGTCGCGCCCTTGTCGTTTCGCGTTTCAGACGCTATTGTATTTACTGTACCATTTCTCGTGACCCCGGGACCAATTGAACAACCCGTAATCGGATTTAACACAATTGAACATATCGTTTTAAATTTTCCAGAGTTAGATGTATCATCTCTACTGACAGATGTTCTACCGAGCTTGAATGAGTGCAATGTACAGTCAATGATTAAGATTATCCAGGACAACAAGGATTCAGAAGACTTTTTGGAAAACGTCAAAGTTAGGAATCGCACGGTAATTCCTGCTAAGCATCGGATTGCAGTGTCATGCAAAACTCGTCTTATGGTGGATAAAAAGGAAAGAAGTGTCTTGTTAGAGCCCATGGAAAACGGTGACTTTGACGAAGAAATAGAGATTCGAGAAACATTGTTGAGACTAAAACGCGGAAAATCGCCAATTGTGTCAATCTACATCGAAAACCCAACTAGTCGAGACATCATTTTTCGAAAGGGCACCGTTATTGGTACCATAAAGTCCTTTTCGGCAGCTATACCACTACAACCCGATCAAAAGACCCCTGCGACGACGACTAAAATCAAAACCCATTCTGTATTAACTAAGACTTCCGATAATTGGCTCCCAGACGTGAATCTATCGCATCTGTCGCAGGCCCAAAAGTATCGCGTAGAAGCAATGTTACGTGAAGTAAACACAGTATTTTCGAGATCGGAAAGCGATATTGGGAGAATCGATGATTTTAAATTGAACATAAGACTGAAGGATGAGACCCCCGTAAGTAAATCATATCGATCGATACCTCGAAACCTTTACTCAGAAGTAAAGGACTACGTGGATAATCTCTTGCTGAATGGCTGGATTAAAAAATCATATTCTTCATACTGCAGCCCTATAGTGTGCGTGCGCAAAAAAGACGGAAGTTTGCGCCTCGGCATTGATTATCGCGATCTAAACAGAAAAACTATTCCTGATAAGCAACCCATTCCCCGCGTACAGGATATCTTGGACGGTTTGGGCGGGCAATCGTTGTTTACAACACTGGACATGGCGAAAGCCTACCACCAAGGATTCATCGACGAATCTTCGCGCCACTTGACCGCTTTTGCGACCCCTTGGGAATTATATGAATGGTTGAGAATGCCTTTTGGCTTAACAAATGCGCCGCCTGTATTTCAGAGATATATGAACGAATGTTTATCTGGACTCCGTGACCTAATTTGTTCAGTCTATTTAGATGACATCTTGTGCTATGGAAAAACATTTGAAGAACACTTGAAAAATGTCAAGACCGTATTGTTACGACTGCAAGAAAAAGGTATCAAGATTAAAGCTTTAAAGTGTAATTTCTTTCGGCGTAAAGTGAAATATCTTGGGCGCATTATCAGTGAGGAGGGATATCACGCAGACCCTGAGATGGTAAGAGATATAATCATTTCAGAAAACCGCCTACCACTATCACTAAGCTTAGAAGTCTGAGATTTTTCCAAGTTAATGAAGCCAATTTATGATCTATTGAAAGGACATGGACACACAAAGAATTCGAAGTTAAAAATCAATTGGTTAGAATCACATCAAAAAATCTTGGATGAGATCATTCAAAAATTGCAGTCACCTGAAGTAATAGCCTTTCCAGATTATAATAAACCCTTCATTGTACATTGTGATGCTTCGCAAAAAGGACTGGGAGCTGTATTATACCAAAATCAAGGAGGCAATGATGCTTCGCAAAAAGGACTGGGAGCTGTATTATACCAAAATCAAGGAGGCAAACTAAAGGTCATCAGTTTCGCCTCTCGAACGCTAACGAACGCAGAACAAAACTATCATCTTCATAGCGGTAAACTCGAGTTTCTAGCCTTGAAGTGGTCCATAACCGAAAGATTCGCTGACTACTTGGGATATGGCCCACCCTTTGAAATATTCACAGACAACAACCCCCTAACATACATCATGACCACTGCAAAATTAAATGCAACAGGTTTGAGATGGGTGGCAGATCTTTCAAATTATCAATTTACAATAAGGTATAGACCAGGCAAATTACAACAAGACTGTGACTACCTTTCACGGAATCCTTCACAGATATCCAATCTCATTCATGCATGCACAAAATCTATTCACTCAGACGAAATTGCTTCTATGATTTCAGCAGCAAAAGATCATCATCACATGTTGTCCAAGAACAGTATTACTCTTAAATTTATCGTTCTTAGTACAGATATCGAAATTTTGTGAAAATTAGTGAGCCTGACCTATTTAGAGGCAACTTTACCCGATAAGATTGCTGCAGAAAAGGTATTGTGTACCCTCTCACAATTGATAACATGTTTTGATCCTTGGTCAGATGTTCCCAGTTGTATAGAAAATATTTTATTCTGCCAGCCAGGGGCGCAGGGGTATAACTTACCTGCTGTGTGGACTTTCTTCGTACTAAATAAGCTGATTAATTAATTAATCGTTCAATTTCCACGTGTTTTGTGAAGGGAAATTTTGTGATTTCCAAATCCGTTCATCATTTATCGCGCCTCTGGACAACAAACAGGCAAAAATATTTTGATCTTTTAACCAATTCTGATCTTAGCTGCTAGACTAAATAATTATATTTTAAAAATATGTAGCTTGTATCGTTAGGGCTATGTGAAATGTGTAATTTCTTTTTTGGAATAAAAAATGTGATGAATAAGTTCCAATCGTTAGCATTCTTTTTGTTCCTGCCCCCAAAACATAACAAAAGATAGCCTACTCAACTAAACTCTATTTGAGGATGTTAAAACGAGTTTTTCTTGTAAGTACTTCTGGATGAATTCATTTGGATCAGCTCGTGTGCTTTGCAAGTGTATAGTTTATCAGTCTGGTGTAACATTTACGTGGATCTTAGATGCGCTCTCCACCATCTCTTCGATGGTCGTTATGAAGTATTCAAATTCCAGAACGTTGCGATCGAAATAATCCGGATGTACTTCCGATGCTCCTTGTTGTCCTTTATTAGTGTTGCTTCGCACTCCATTCGTTAAATCGTTTTTTATAAGACAGAACTTTATTTCTCGATCATTTGATTGAGCTAAATTTTGTGCTTGATCGGACGAGCGAACATTGACGTCTGGAATTATAGATTTATGCATTGTTCGTTGTGTATCATCTTCTTGAGCCAACCTATAACCAGTACTTCTGAAGAGATAAAGGTTTTGGTCGTTTTTGTATTGTGTTCGTAAATAAAATTGTCTGACCAACAACATACTAACAACAATTCTTGGAAGTTGCAATCACTTCTCTCGAAATCGTACATGTGTTGTAACATATTATCGATGTTGCGTTCGTTCAACTTGATCTACGACAAAAAACTGATGACAACTCGAATCAACGTCAAGTTACTTTACGCTAATTTTGTTTAAGCTGCATCATCTTAAAACGAACTCCCCTGGTCCCAATGCGCTAGGATAAACTGCTCTTATCAGAAAATCTATGCGGATTTCTACGCTCGCCTGAGCCAGAGTTTCATCGTTTGACACCGGCATAGTATGACACCCCGAATGGCCATTTTTGACGAATTTAACCGTTAGTCAAACAAACAGCCTGGATGTGTTAGTATCTTCGCCATTGAGCGTTTTAAAATGATTTTGCTTGCACCAATAAAGGGGTGCCATATAATTCAGATACGGAGACCTGAATTATATGGCACCCCTTGTTGAGGGGTTATGTGTCTGTTAGGAGGTGTCGGTCTAGTCACGGACTAGTCGTTAGCTCGTGAGACAATCTACGAAAATTTGCCCGTCGTTTTCATTTACCGACCGTTTTTTCATGCATCTGTTATGAAGCTACTTTGCACAAGTCATGTTCCCTGAAATGATCCACCCTAGGCACTAAAGTATTATGCACTACACACTATCCTTTTTGTAGTCAAATTTGACAAAGTTAAATCACAAATTCATTTGATCAACTATGCCCTTTTTATATGCAATACATATTTACTTGAGAAAAAGGCTCCTCTTGTAAACAGATTTTAAAACAGGTAAGAACATAATACAACAATTTCAGCAGAAAAAATAAAACCATCCAGCTTCGGCCTTCAGAATTTAAATTTAACAATCGTATTGTATTATAAGTCGCTTTGCTAATTCAAACTAAAACGCGGGGAAAATGGTCAATAAACTAAAAATCAACTTAAATTTTAAAAAGTATTCTTCTTCTCTTCTCCATCAGTTTTTGTTATTTCTTTCAAAAGGCGCGAATAATTAATAATAATTAAAATTATCGAATTAGGATAAACGCCACAGCATCAATAGTTGATCTCAAACACTTCTACCATAAGCTTTTATTTCCAGCACTTTTTGAACAAAAGAAATCCAAAAAAAATATAAAACAAAAGTCAATTGAAACAATGTTATTAACAGAAAGAATATATTTTGCAGTCCGAAAACGTCCCGAAAATACCAGGCACCATTCTCACCTCGTTATGAAACGCTCTTAACGAAAAAAAACTCTGCACAGGAGAGGGTTGGTTAAAAATAACATGTAAGTTTATTGCATCATCAAGAAAAAAGACTTCTTTTGTTATTTTTAGGATAAAACTTTGTTAGGATGCATATCTAACTGGAATAAGAAACTCTATTGTGTTGTGTGTTGAAATTATGGTGATTTAATAACTATAAATGTAAATATCAAGGTCTCTAAAATTTAATCTTAACACGCTCAGGTTATGGATTTTCTTATAATTTTCTTAAGATTTAGAGGCTCTGGAGGCTAAGTAGTTTTTTTTATATTGAAATAAAAAAAAGCGTCGCTTGTGCAGTATTAATAAACTCATTTAATATGGCGAAATTGAACACCTTGGTCTAAGCATATTTTATAAGAGATATTTAAGATATTCCTCGCTTGGGAAGTTTGTAAGGTTCATTGTTGATGTGTTTATTGCGCTGGTTAATGTAATCAGGTGTATTCATTGTTGATGTTCAACATGTTAAAAAAAACCCAATTTTTGGCGGGAAACTAGTTAGTTTCTCATAAAAAACACTGTGTATCACATTTTTTGAACAGTAATTTGAAAGTCATGTTAAGAATTGTTTCAGGCCTACAATATCGATTTTTTAAGAATAACGGAGCTCAAACAGAAAAGTAGCGATATGCACAATGAAACGTATGGCGTTTTATTTATAATTATCACTCGCTTTTTCTGGATGCACGCAATTAGAAAAATATGTATGAAACACATTTTCCTAATTCGATAGAGAGCGTCTAATAAAGAATTTACAATAAATATTTTCACCTTTTCTAATTCCGCTTTATAAAACAGGAAGGGTTGTTAGACAAGTTATGGTGTGTCTACAAAAATGTTTCGCAGAAGTCGTGACATCAAAAGAAAACAAGAAGCCCTGCGGCGTAAAGATTTCCGCCATTAGCAATAATCTGAAAAAGTACGGAACTTTAAAGAGGACTGAGAAGTATGGGGGGAACAAAATCATTGAATATTCTAAAATTTTAAATTTAAATTTTTGATTATTATTGTAACTGTAAATCATAGCTGACTTAACTTACATAAACTTCATTTCTTTATAAAAACAATTTAAAAAAAAATAATAAACCTGAAAATTGATGAACAATAAAAACAAAATAAGAACAATGGCAAGGCTGAAAATTTATCTATTTTCTCTTTTTTTCTGAAAAACAACTTGGAAAATATCTTTAAAGGTGGCAGGATTTTTTTTTTTACATAATCAGTTACGAAAGGTTATTTTCATAAGGCTACATATTCTTTTTTCTTTTGCAACACACTAGTCACGATTTTATAGCTATAATACATTATCTTTCACCAAAAATATTCAGTCTCAACAATTCCTCTTTTAATTAAAAATCGTGAATAATTAATTAGTTCTGCTGAATATAGCTTTAGTCCACGTGCTTGCAAAATTGTACAGAAGGAAATGACGTAATTATTAAAGGGAAACATTAATAACATCAAAGATGGCGCATTATAAGACGATCTTCATTATGCTACACTGCACAAGCGTTATCTTTCGATAGCATATAAAATTTAAAATAAAGTATTGTTCATTGGATAATAAAACAAGTTGTTGCACTGTTAGGATTCTTACTGGCTTAAAAGTCATTTTAGCCTCGCTAAACGTCCAGCCTAGCCGCGCTGTCTCTATCTATCTCTCTATCTCCTCAGCCGATTTTAAAGATTCCGCCTTCGCTGGCGGATATCAAAAGATATAGGAAGTCGACCGGATTTAACAATTCCCGCCACACTCATAAGCTCTTGTGAGGTTTCCGTTTTTCCTAGGTCCGTCTGTTGGAGATACAGAAGTGGGTACGCAGGTTCCTCGTGCTTGCTTTTGTTGCTTTTAATACGGTCGTTCAAACCGCGATTTTAAGGAAAAAAAGTGTGCGCATGTTCCAAAAATTTTTTTTAAAAAAAGCGCCTGCGGCATAACATTATGACGTCATCGATATTGACCTCACTCCCTATTATCTTGTTTTAGTGTCCTAATAAAAGAAAATTTAACATTTTTTTATTTTAAAACTAAAGAAGGATGACCATAGACTACTATCTCGCCTTTGGTTTCTACCCGGGGCAGCCTAAACAGACGGCAAGGTGCACAAAACCCCGGATGGCTAGCTCACAATTTACCAGTACAGGAACATTCTGACGCAAAGTTTTGCCTAAAGCGTTCTATCGTATAAGTTAGTAGCTGCCACTTTTTTTACTACTAAAATTTTGAGCTTTTCTACACCATACATTTCACTTTCGTTTTCACAAAAAAAAATGGTTGACAACTATTAGAAATGTAAAATGGACGCTAATAAACAAAGAACCAACGATATTATACTTCAAAATTAAATTTTAAAAGGAAAATAATAATTCATCTGATCTGTAACCTTAGCTACCTCTAACGTTGGTCTTGATTAGTTTTCTAGAAGCCTGCTAAAACTAAACGTAAATCTGAGAAAGCTAGCTTCACTCAGACTCAGTGGACCCCAATGGAAATAATCCACTCACAATTGGTTTTTGTGATTTTCTGGGCTAGAAACACTTTAAATATTCATTATTGTTGTTGTTGTTGTTAGACTAGCAACTGATTGCAAATGAAAAAAAATTGTACAGTTATATATATGTTAAACGAAAAAGATAACAATTTACACATTTTTAGACATTTCAGCCTAGACCAATCCCTAATCGTGAGATTTTTTACCATGAAAGTCAATCTGAATTATATAAAAATACTTTACAAATTAGGCTATTACAAGTATTTTTTATTTCAATTCATAATCTGTATTTAATGAATATATTCTTATTTCAAACGCATCCAACAAAAAGTGGTAATCGAGCAAATCAGCAAGCTCTTCTGTTTCATCATTGTTCCATCTTTTTTTTTAACCGCTTCTGTCAACAAATCTTCACATGCAAATCACGTTTGAATGACGCTTGAAATTGTGAATTGTTGGGTCAAAATTAGTTCAATGAAATCGTGCCAACATGTTTTGTATCATAGAACAATTTGGGATTGGTTCCCTAAAATGTGAAAAAACAGAAAGTACAATAAAAACTACCAGAATCACCCAGAACCACAAAGACGCATGTGTGGCAATCGATTTCAATCTTTTATAATTCAATAATTTAACGGACCAGCCATCAACGTTCAATGGACCCAGGGCACAAACCTCGTACAGCCGACTTCCCGAAAAACGAAAAGTTTCTTTTTCAAGTCTCAATTATAAAATGTAATTTTTTGTACGAAAAAGTTTCATAATTCCCAACTTCTTACTAAATATAAGGTTCTTCTACCTAACAGGAGTCTTTTCCTTTAAAGTCTATGGAATACACGTTCGATATCGGTTTAAGAGACAAAAAATTTAAAGAACGCCTACTCTGCGAAAACGACATCACATTTGAAAAAGTACTATCCAACTGCAGAGCTAGTGCGGTATCAAAGTTGCAAACTAAGTCTATTCTCACAACAAGCCTGACTCAACTCAATCGTCATCAACTGCTAATTCTGATATCAATCAGATGATCCATCGTCAAAAAAGCAAAGAAGTCATGAAATGCAAATTCTGTGCCCAGCGAACGGCAAAATATGCAATACAATGATTACGTATAAAATAGACACTGGTGCTTGTGTAAACGTTCTATCGATCTCTGTCTTTCAACGTCTCAGCAAAAAAGCAATGAGTGTGACATCCTACTCATATATTTTATATACCACACAAAAACCTGCTTGAAAAGTTTCACTCTGAAATTATTCTTGAATTAATGTTGCATAGTCCATTTTTATCTTTAATATATTATAAAAAAATATTTACACCTGTGAAAAACATGTCAATTTCCTATGTGCTCAATCAAGTTTTTGAAATTTGATATCTTAAGAACTGCCCTAGATTTTTAAATGCTTTTCGTTAAAGTTATGTGCAGGACTTTTGGGGTATGAGAGGCTTTATGTCGTACAGTTTTCCACTATGATGAAAGGCTCGTTGATAGACAAAGTAAAGTTGACATAAATTCTGTGTGCAAACAGTGGTGTTACCTGCACTTTTTACGGTATATGCAGCTTATTAGCACTCACATCACATTATTCTCTGGTTTCTGAAAGCTATGGCATGTCCACTTCTTAAGCTTGCTAAATTTAGTAATGTTTCAGAATTTGGGTATCAAAATATAATCTTACCGAAGCAGTCGACGACAATTTCTGCACACCAACAACAGAAGTACGATGGGTGTCTTGTATATATATATATATATTTATGTATTTATATCGTATTCACAGTATCAAATATATAGCTAGTTAGCAATAAATCAATTTAGCAAACTGCTTTTCACCAACATGAAACTTTCTGGCTACCTAAATAAATTCCCTGGGTGGGAGGGAATTACCCTTTGTATATATATTTCTATTAGTTTAAAACGCAATATAGCCTCGTTCTCAGAACTAAATGTGTCAAAACGAGAATTTAGGCTTTAGCCTGGATAAGTTTTAGGCGTCCAGGCTCTGGGCTGTCTCTATCTATCTATCTCTCTATCTTCCCAGGCGATTTTAAAGATTCCGCCCTCGCCGGCGGAAATCAACAAGAAGCCTCAAGGCTTGAAGATTTCCGCCTTGTCAAGAGAAACTTTCCACAGAGCAAAACGTCTAATGGTCGACCCAAGGCTGAGATTTCAAATTTAAAAACAGGATAAATGATTGAATAATTGCGCAAAACTATGTGACTTAACCGCTTTTTGAGGCTTTTTGACTATTCCATTTCTTGAGTAATTTTAGTTGTAAAAACAATGATTTGAGTCTGGGATTGTGAGTCTGTTCATGTTCTTATAACATTGTTCTTATATAAAAAAGGGGTTAAAGTAACCTGGTCTGAAAAGTATTAAATATGGGCGACAAATAACCCAATTTAGATATACTTCAATTTAATTACACCTGAATAAATAACAAAAATATACAGATTTACACACAGTTACATGATACAAATTCTGTAAAATCATAGAAGAACCATAGACGTCTAGTTTCCCTTAAAAATAATGTGAAGTAAATACTATTAACCAAAATAAGACTAAAATAAATGATATAAATATATATTAGTTTTAGTGATTCATTTTTCACAAATTAATGTTTGCAGTTTACTCTGTCAACATTTTTTTGGAAATGCTGATAATGGCTGTGTTAGATTATGGCTGACCTAAAAAAGAAAGAAAAATACTAAAAAAACATATATGAAGAACTCAAAATAATCTTATCACATTAATGGGATATTGTTTTGTGCCCTATATATTTAAAGATGACAGGTATAAATGCAAGATAAAATAAAATATTTCACCATTTTATGAAGTTTTGATAAAAAAATCAGGTGATACTGTGAACGCCAAGTATTTGTGATGTCTGTCTTTCCAAAAAGAATACCTGCGTGTTCAAAGACAAATTTTGGAAGTTTTATAAATATTTAATTTTTTTGAAAGTTCCTAAACTTGCCTAAAAGCATCCCTAAAATGTTATATTCAACAGTGACCAAGAATACCATATTTACTCTAGTCTATTATTACTTCACCACTGGATTAGTGTTTTAACCAACAAATAGAGGTGGGTTTAGCAGGAATCCTATATTGCAGGATATATAGGCCGGATAAGTTGAATTATTTTTGGGTAAAAAACCTGAGTGTAGTATTGTTTTTAGCAAAACTTAGGAATTTTTTAACACAGTTTGGAAATATGAAGCATAAGAAGTATAAACACCTACCTCAAATCTTTTCCAGGCTATAAGCAATACCTTTATAACTTTTTTTTTTCAATTTCAATATGCATTCAAACTTGTTGTAAGAGCCTAAACTTGCCAAGGGTACAAATTATTTGCACAATAAATTTTCCTGAAACTTATTTTTGTGGGTAAGTGGTACACAAAATGCTTCAATTTGCAGAATATATGCGAAATGTGCAGTATTAATTTTTGGTTGCCTAAAGTTCAATTATTTTAGCAGAGGCAAAATCAGTATTTTGTCTAACATAGTATTCAGAAGTTAGGGCATTTACAAATGAGCAACATAGAACTTAATAACTTAGATCCTAAAGAAATCAAAGTATGAAGAAATGAAAAAAATTTTAATTGTTGCGGCTAGCTGAAATGGAAAATTTTGCAGAATAATTTTTTAGAACCGTATTTGACTGATTTCTAAAATTTCTGTGGAACATTTTTGCAGATTTGTCCCAAAGTTCTGCAAAAAAAAGTTCCACAAAAATTTCTTCCACAGATAGTGTATGCTAATTTTGAAAATATTTTTTACAATCCATGGCAAAAAAGGCAGGATTACTTGAATAACAGGGAAACTGGATAATAGAGTAAATATGTACAGTATACTTGATGCTTTTTTAAAGCTACATTTACATGTTTTTGTGCACACCAGGGAGAATTTTTATTCATAACCTCATGAATGTAATGTAAGTTACGACACACTTACATACAAATTAAGCTCGTATGTCAGGTTTTTTATGGAGCAAATTGTTTTGCTTGTTACACAATGTAACACAATGTAGTCCATAGGCCAAAATATATAAGAAAAAATGTTTGATTTAGGATTCAAATTTATAAAAATGTTTTTTGAATATTTGTGTACAAAACAATATAGCAATTAATAAAGGACTTGTTATCTTAGTACAAAAGTACACAGCCCTTTTCATAAAGTTCATAAAGAATGTTATCAGAAAAATGCACTGTAGATTTGCCTGTCAAAGTTTGTAATTTTGATCTGCTGCTGACGCTGCATTATAACGATAGTCGTGTTAAATATAAGAAAACACTTATTTTACGTTCTTTATGTAAAACTTTATATGCAAAATAGTCTGTAGCTAGCTAGCTACATGACATGCAAATGTAGCTTAAATTGGTCAAACTTTCCTGAAAACTACTGCACCTTTTAGGCTATTAATCATCAGTTTTGGTTCCCAAACTGTTAAGTCAGGTAATGGGTTTGATCCCTAACTACATATAAGGAAGGCCATTTTATAGTTGGACAGAAATGCTAGGGAAATGCGTAGCTTAAGTAAGAGCTTTAAACACTCTGAAGAATCGCAAATATAAATCACTTTAACATAGCTAAGTAACAAACTAGCTAGAACATACAGCATTTTTTACCTGAGAAGTCTCATCGACCAAACATCCTGCTGTTTTGCAAGGTTAGCAATAAATAACAGTAGCCAAAAGTACACTTGTTTCCCGATAAAGTAGCGATCAAGTAGCTTAAAAATTTAAAGATTATCACGTTATTCGGTTCTTTTTTTAAATAAATACGTATGCAATATGAATGAAAAAGATATTCCTACAATATCGCCATTATCTAGTATGATAAAAATACTTCTGTTTTTATATGGAGTTGTTTTCCTTGTTACAGCTAAGATGTGTTGTATCATAGTCATAAGATTTTTTGTGACTATGACTGTATAATGTTTATGCACATCGAATAATTTTGCAAGTAACACATTTTTTATTATATTGCGTATTTTATTATAATTATTCTTAAAAATTTACTCAAAAATTTGAATTTTTTTCTATAAAATAATAAACCTTTACTACAACTCTTTTCAAATGCCGAAGGTGAGTCTCGTTCAACTTTGGTACTTAATCCTTTGACGTTTTTTAGGTGGCAGCAGTCATACTAAACAGTATCACATTGCTCTGTCTTTGATTGAAGCACTCGATATAATCAAAACACATGAAATTGAAAACACTGTTCGATTTAGTACCATATTCTCAACGAAAGACTTTGGATCCACTGGTAGGCTTTTCTTTTTAAAGAACATTCTAAACTAAATGCATAATTTGACATATTGTAAAATTAATTCCAGATTTAAGAAAGAAAAAACACAAGGTTTACTGGTCAAGTGATGGAGTAAAGTTTTCCGGTTTGCCATTTATGTTTGTTGGAACAAAAATTTTGGATTGTCATTACGGAAAAGATAGGAACCTAAATTTGAAACTATCAGTTAAAGAAAAAAGAGGAAAGGAACTGGTAAGGTTCACGATTTTTACTATATAATTGGATTTTAAAAAGAGTTACACAGAATAATATATCCCTTCTTGTTACAGCAAAACGATCATGGGTGTAGAAGGAAACACACTCGGGTTCAAGATTGTAAAAAGTTTGATTGTCCGGCACAAGTTATCATCACAGAAATGATAGAATTTCCAGAGTATCCGGTAGTTTTACATTTTGATTTCTTTTTCTTTAGATATGAAATTTCTGTAAACAGTAATACAACTTTGATGTATTTATATTAAATACTATTTAGGTTGTAAATGACACGGTGCGTAACCGGAAAAAGAAATCCGCAGACCTTCGAACTGATATATCTTCAGGAAAACAGATTAAACAAACTTGCAAATTTCTCGTTAGTATTCCTGATATTAGCAGTCATGAAGGTCATATAGTAACAAAGGTAGAAGTTCAATTGATTCAGACAATATGATTTATACTTCTGTTTAAAAGTAATTTTAATTGTTTTTCTATTTTTCTATTTAGGATTCCGGTATAACCCAAAAAATAGATTCAGAAATTGTTTCCAAAATCGATATGTATGTAAAGGAAGGTGTCACGGACACGAAAGATATGAAAAGATTGTTGAAAATACATGTCAAGAAAGAAATGTTTAAGGAAACAAAACTGCCAGAACCATCAAATAAAAGATTTTACCCACGGAATGCAACAATACGTAACCATGTAACTCATATTAGAAGAAAGTTGTGTCATTCACTTATCGATCAAGAGTGCCTTCAAAAAAAGATAAAAGAATGGACAGATTCAGATCCAACCACTAAAATATACTTTAGACCTAAAGGTTTGTTTTTTGTATTTGTATGTCTATGATTGTTTTTTGTGTTTTAATGTTAAGTTATTACTAGTTAAATACTGGTGTGGAATTTTAATGCTTTCCCTTTAAGGCACTAATACTTCGAGTGATGAAATTAGTGAAACTGTAAATGACTCAGAAGAAAGCGCTTCAGATGAAGATATTCAGAAAAATGTGAAACTTCCTTCAGAGAAAGAAATGCCACTTCTATTTGTTTACCAGAATGGTTGGCAAAAAAGTTTGTTAGAAAAATATGGAAGCGAAATGATATTACTCGATGCTACATACCGTACGACACGCTATGCCCTTCCTCTATTTTTCCTGGTTGTTAAAACAAACGTAAACTATCAGATTGTGGGTATATTTGTTACCGAATTTGAAACAGAAGAATGCATTACCGAGGCATTGACAACTCTCAAATCTTGGAACAGTGACCTAAAACCAAAATATGCCATGTCAGATTATTGCATAGAAGAGATTAAAAGTCTAGAAAAAGTGTTTGAAGGTACACACAATTATTTTGTCAGAGCAACGTAATTACAGTTTCAAAGAAAAATCAAGTGTATATTTTATTTTTGTTTTTAGGGTGTACCGTATTTATATGTGATTTTCATCGGGAGCAGGCATGGGATTGTGGCCTGAAAAAGAAGGTGAATGGCTGCTCCGCTGACAGACTAAAAATATTAACCTTACTAAGACTGATTGCGCGCTCTGAGACCCTCTGCTCATGTGAAAACGCGATAGAAAATTTGAAGAAGTCTTCATTCTGGTCTGAACAAGAAGGACTTAGACACTACATCTCTAAGTATTGGCTTGGCATCAAATAGGTATTATGACAGTTCTAACTTACTATGATTTACTTATAGAATTATTACTATTCATGTTATGTTACTATTACTATTAATGTTATGTTTCGTTTTATGGCGTTGGGTAGTGGCGTTTAGACAAAATCGGTTTTTGGTTGACTGCAATACTAATAATGGTGTGGAACGACAGAACAGTCTCTTGAAGCATAACTATTTATCAAATCATCGTCACAGCTCTTTGACTGGCATGCTCACTGTGGTGATTGAGGATTTTCTGCCAGATAAATACGAGAGGTAATTATGTCTTTAAATTCAATGGCTGACGACCAAGACAATAAAATCTATTTGTAAAAATATTTCTTAACAGCTATTCGAATCAGAATCAAATGATGAGTTCTCAATACATGCCATATGCGGATGACATTGATGAATGGTTGAAAGATCGCCCTCGTGGCATGATTAAGCATTGTTTATTGAGAAAATCTTTGGGTGAACAGTTGGACTCAACCGGTATAAAAATCATAGAGAATGGCAAATTTTCTATAAAATATTACAAGGATGGTAGAGATGAACGCAATTATGAAGTAAATTTTGGTGATGACAAACATATGCCAAGTTGTTCATGCCCCGATCGGAAATCATCTGCGTATCCTTGTAAACATTTTTTTGCTGTATTTAAGAAATTTTCGTGTTGGGGATGGGAGTCTATGTCCAGCTTGTACAGAAATTCTCCGTTCTTAAATCTTGATTCGGAATTTCTTCTGACTCAGAGGAAAGAATCAACAAAGAAGGAAAATGATTTGGTGAACGTTAAAATTTCTTCACCCGCTGATGTTGTCGATGCCGCAAAATTATTGGAATTGCCAAGTAGAATGGTCTTAAAGAGAAAAAATGTTAACGGAGAGACCATAAGGAGTTTATTAAACGAGATCCGTAGTCTTAGTTTTTTAACAGAAAACAACAGCACACTTACTGCATCAATTCATGCAGAACTTACAGAAATTGTAAGAAAAATGAAGGACGATGTTCCAAAAGAAAGTGGCGTTCCCTTGCTGCCAAAGAAACAGCAAAAGTTAGATGTGAAATCATATAAGAAAACTTCATATAAATATATGTCACTTCCGAAATTAAAAAACAAAAATCTATTGTTGAAGCGAGTTGGTATGAAAAAAGAAGAATCAGTAAAAGCATCTCAACTCAAAATCGCGGTTGAAAATGTTGAGAAAAACGAAAAGATTGAAGTTGAGCAGGTGATACATGACAACAACAGCTATGATGAACCTTCGTTTCATGCACCCGTAATTGTTGTGAGTGATGATGAAGACGATAACGCCACTACTGAAAAGAATCTTGAAAATGATGTTGCACCATTTGCAAGAACTGTTCTCTCACATAATGACTTGAAGGACATTTCTGGAAAAAGAATGCTTAATGATAACGTGATAAACGTGTTTCAAAATATTATTAAACGAAAGTTTCCAAATGTGGGTGGACTCCAAGACACAGTGCTAGGTCAAACGCTTAATTTCCGCATATATCGTAGCATGCCATTTGTACAGGTATTGCATGATGGAAATCTTCACTGGATTACTATTTCAACATATGGATGCAAACCAGGTGAGGTTCATATGATGGACAGCATGTTTCGTGGAAAGGTTTCTGATCACACCAAAACCCAAATATGCTCAATTATTAATTGTTGTGAGGATCAACTAAAAGTTAAAGTAATTCCCGTTCAGCAACAAAAGAACAGGGTTGACTGTGGGGTTTTTGCAGTAGCATTTGCATACCACACTGTCGCGACCAAAAAACTTCCTACAGATATCAATTTTGAAACATCAAAAATGAGAAACCATATGCTGCAATGTTTAGCTGCAAATCAAATCACCAAGTTTCCTCAATGTGATAGCCACATAATAGCTCGAAGATGTGCGTCCAAGGAAATATCCATCGACCTCTACTGCAGTTGCCGAATGCCATGGAAAGCCGCAGAGAGCTATATTTTAGACAAGCAAATGGCTGAATGTAGTAACTGTGGAGGATGGTTTCATAGAATTGTGTGAACGGATACCGGACTCTGTATTTGAAGTGGAAAATTGTAAAAGTCTATGGTATTGTTATTGTTGTTCCACTAATATAAGTAAAAAAGACGGTTGATGGTAACTTAAAAATAAAACATAGTCTTCGCTAAGTTGTTGTGTATCCCGCGTAAGTCCAAGCTTAAGAGCCTTGGGGATGAGGTGAAGGGGCGCAGGAAGCTTAATTTAGCCCAGTAAAATCGGGTTTCTACAAAAAATCCCGTGTACTTTTGGCTACTGTTATTTATTGCTAACCGTTTTGCAAAACATTAATTTGGAGTTTCAAACATATCAAGAGGAACGGTAACCGATTGTTTTGGGCAAGAAACTTTGGTCTGTGAAGAACTTCGACACAAAGCATCACAGAAAGCCACGATATCAGGTTCTGACAATCTGAGACCCTATTGGCTAAAAAATCAAATAACGCATTTCTATTGGCTTTTAAGAAATTAAACAACTTCCAGGCCCAGGGTAAAATACTTTATTCTGGACACCGCGCGTCCAGGCTATAGGTGGTCCCCATCTCTCTATCTTCCAAGGCGATTTTAAAGATTCCGCCTTACGCGGCGGAAATCAAAAAGAGGCAAATATTTATAGAATCTCACACTAGCTCGATAGGTGGTCATTCGCGTGAAATAAAAACCGTCGACAAAATAATAAAAAAAGTATTACTGGCCTGGGATGTGCGGTAATATAAAATCTTGGGTAAGTTTTATATTTACAATAAAGGGTGGGATGTTGTGATCAAAATTGTAAAATCACCTTTTTTGTAAAAGTGAATTAACCTTGCAAAGGTTATACTTTCCCTAGTTATCAGTACTTTTGACTGAGTAATATATCCTTTTCTTTCGTAGGTTAAACGATGTGTCACTTGCCAACAACATGGGTCATTGCCATCATTAACAAAGGAAATGACGCCTGCTAATGTTTGATTTTTTCTTTTAGTCTTTTCTACAAAAAGAAATTGATGTTTGTCATGCTTTGTGTATTAATGTTATTATTTAGACGAGCCAGGTGTGGAAATTGATGAGTATAGACTTTGTTGGGCCATAGCAAGAAACCAAACGAGGAAACAAGTACATACGTACTTGCACAGATTTGTTTTCGAAATGGCCTCTTGCATACGCGTTGCCAAATAACAATGCTGAAACAGTGACCATTAGCATGCTAAGAGTTTTAACCACATTTGGTATACTAAAAGCCATACTCTCAGATAATGGGAGTGAATTTAACAACAAGGTAAGAATCTGAAAATATAAAAGTTAGTATTGTTTACAAAATTTGTTCCGTTGTTTCCATGATCCTCATATTTAATCCTTATTTAGTTAAACGACGAAATTTATGTACGAATTCAAAGGAGGAAAACAGCGGTTTATCATCCACAGTGAAACGGACAGGATGAAAACACAAACTTTAAAAAGGTAGATTCTTTGTTTTCTATATGTTACCCCTTGCATTTGAGTTCCGTAACATATTTCGCATGCTTATCTTTTTTTTTTATTTTTTTTTTATTATATAATATAATATACAAATTATGCTAGCCAAAAACAAACAAAAAGTAAAAATAAAATATTCAACGGTATGTTGCGTTCTCGTTCACACGTCAATTCTACCAACTGATTGGGATATAAGGATATGTTTGATGAATCAGTTGGCATAACATTCCTTTTCAAAGTTCTCGATCCTCCTATACACAAGATTGCTGATTTCAATAGCGTGAATGATATTTTCGTTTGTAACTAGCTCATCACAACACCTTCTTCCGTTCCTTGTCTACGCGCTAACTTCAACGAAAGTTCTTTAATGAATCGTTCTGTCTCACGACTACAACCACCATGACTCGAAAACACCAAAGGAGTAAATGAGCCGTCTCTATTTCAATCACTCGTTGGTTGTATTTTCGTTTCTTCTCTTTTTCATTGTTGCAAATTACCTTCTAAAGATTCTGATTTACATGGCTTGAAGCGAACGGGTTGAAAAACCCTACATCAAAGAATTTTCTTTGACCACGTTTCCAAAAACTTCTAGCTGCAATATCTAGTCTGGCTTCATCCCCCTGAATAGCATTTGGTGGAAAAGCTTCTCCATTTTCCATTTAGAAAATTGAAAAAACTGGTCAGACAGAGACAGACGTCAAGATAATAATATCTTGACGTCTGTCTCTTCTCTATGAGAACGAAACGGCAAAACTCTACGAAGGTTTTGCCGTTCGAAGTTATGTTTGGTGACCAAAATTTAAGGAGGATTTCAATGAGGTACGAATATCTTTCCCTGCGCACTGCCTTTATAAGCGCGATAGGCTCAAATATAAAGAGGAGATTGGTGTGAAGTTAACGAAAGAAGTATTGTAGCTATTTTGAGAAACATATACCCTCTACCTATATATACCTTCGGTCTTCGCGAGCTAAATTTAATTGTGTGTTACTTTCAAAATATACTAGAGTATAGTTTTGGATGGCTTACCTTCTTCTGAAGCTGTCGAAGCTGCAATGAATTTAGCTGTTGCTAATATCAAGAAAGCTACTAAACTTGTAAGAAGAGTAAGTATATCGTATTTATAGCATGTTCATAATAAAATTTTTTTTTTTTACTTTACTTTTGTATGTCATGTTAATTTTAACGTTATCATAGTGCTTAAGGGTAGATTATAGCATACATTTGTGTTTTTGAACGCTAAAAACGTCGAACTTTTGTAATTTGTAAAAACTAGGTAGAAACAATGGCAGATGATCTTGCTGCTTATTCGAACCGCGAATAATTTAATCATTTCGCTAAAGGCGGGCAAACCAGTCCAGCATTTCATCCAACATGCAATTTTTGTGATGTTGGATGAAATGTTGGACTGGTTTGAGTCACTTCAAAATTTTGAAATTTCTAAAAAAGAAGAAAAAAATCGTGTTGGACGATGTTGGATGTAGTTTGATCGCCGTCAAACATTTCATCCAACATTTTCGGTAAGATCAAAGGAATTCTCTATCTGAGTTGCGTGAATTTTCATGTTGGATTGGTTTGATGGTACTTTTCATCCAACATATAAAAATCCCGCGAATTTTGAACGTTGATGATATCAGATGGGATATTTCATTAAGGAGAAAATCGAAACCCCACATCCATCTGAAACACTTCCCTAAATCCGAATCTGTCTTCGATCTTCAAGTCTTTAATGATATTACTAAAATATCCATTTTGTTCCCTCCTCTTTGTACACTCTCTTGTTTTTCCGCGGGTTGGTTTTTCATCGTCTGAATCGACGAGTTTGTTCAGCAACATAAACAGCACTGAAGAATTCCTTCCGTCCGCCATTTTGTTTTTCAGGAATGAATGAACTCTTTATCGTTCGAATGTTTTTAAAAGCAGTCCAACAAACCTAAAACTTTGCTTCATCCAACATGCATTTTTTTATCTAACATTTCATCCAACATGGGAAAAAAATGTTGGATGAAATGTTGGACTGGTTTGCCCCCGCCTTAATCGAACGATTTTTTAATCCTCAAACCCAAATCCGTATTTTTTCACTAATAAGCCCACCTGCATATTAACCCACCCGTGTATAAGCCCATGTATTTTTTAATAATAAAGGGAATAAAGGAAAAACTATTATGGCCTTCACACATTTTCATACGCTTTTTATCCTACAATGTGTGTAGACACACCCGTTTTGAGCCCATTTATGAGACTTGCCATGAGATAACCACATAAATTATCTGCAAAAAGAATGTGTGTCCGTTAAGTAGAAATACAACTTTTTATTATCAAAGACACAATGCGTTAATAAAAAGGCGCTTGCAAAGTAGACATTCGAAAGCTTCTCCCATCGCCAAGGTTTAACATGTAACTTTTAACTTAACTCGACTTCCGTTTCTTTTATTTCTTTAAATTAGTTAACATCCACTGGTTCATGCAAAGAGTTCGTTTTTTTGCTAAATATTTAATAAATATTACTAATTATTCCATATTTAGAACATAGAAGTTGCTCAAGAAAAGCAAAATAAACGTTTATGATCAGCGTATTAGTGCAACGGCTGTCAAAAGGGATTTTAAAGAAGATGCAATGGATATTTTGGCAGATCAAACAAAAAGAAAAGGCCTCAAACCCAGATTTAAAGGTCCGTTTATTGTTGAGTCAGTCACACCTTGGAGGAAAGAATACGGAAGGAGAAACAACTCTTTTAATTTTATTGAAACACTGCGTGAGGTTCTAGCATTTGAAATTTTGGCGGTTGTGTGACTAATTATTTGTGAATATCAATTCGCAACTATGATTGGTTATAAAAACAATTAGATAATTTGATGATGAATTTGATAATATTATCAAAAGAAAAAGCCATATTGAAATCGGTAAAATTTCTTTTGTTCTTATGTTAACATAATTAGCGAAGAAGCACATGCTCGACACTTTTGTAAACAAAAAGAAAAAGTTTATGTCTCGTTTTAAAACGACGTTCTGTTATAAGAAGTTATTTCTTTAGTTAGAATAAACATTAATCCAGCACACATTTTGTCGGCACTCGTCCGGCGCATATCTATCTATATTGTTTTTCATGATCAAAGTGGTATACTCAAGCCTGTAAAAATAGGTTAATATCATGGTTAAACGCTTACTTCCAAACGTATTGTTGAAGTTTTTAATAGCAATGTTTACCGACTTATATTAGGCACACTTTCCATACAAATATCACGTGCCTGCAGCGTGTTACAGTCAGATTTCAATAGAACAAAGTTAGCCCCTATTAAAGGAGAATATGGAATTTGATCATTTTTTTGCGAAAAAGACTCGGTCGAGCACCTCACGCACTGATTCTTTTGAAATTAAAAACAATAGAAAATTCAATACATTTAAAGCGTACAGAAATGAAGTTGTTTCTCCTTTCGTATTCTTTCCTCCAAGGTCACACCACATGGAAACATCAAACTAAAAAAATGACAAACACAGCCATTACCCAAAGCATTTGAAAAAAATTGTTGAAGGTAGGCTTGTAACGCAACGCATATTTTAAATAAAATTAACAGATAGGAGGAAGAAAAGGAGAGAGAAAAGCAGAAAGAGGAAAGGGGAAACTTGTGGTTGTCTTTTGTAAGGTCACTTCACATTACGAATAACACATTTCTTGTCAAAACGAGACTCATAATAACAGTACTCACTTATTGGGACTGGACTATAAGGAACTATAAAATGTTAGTAGTTATGTTATCATTGTATTCTTTTCAATCTTAACTCCTGAACCAACCATCATACCCACCGAAGAGATACGACTTATGATATTGATAACGGTACTATTAAATCAGTAGTTCATCCTCTATAGCAAATAAAACACTTTAGGAAATCACTGTATAGTAGTTATGTTGTCATTGCATTCTTTTTAATCTTAACCTATCAATTAACTCATTTCAATCATAAAATTGCTTCTAGCAAGTCTGTGCACATGAGGGACATAGTGGCCCCCACTACCATATTATATAAGGAAAAATCACTAGTTGACATTCAGCTACAAATAAGACAAGTTTGGATGCCAGAATTAAGAGCTATATAAAGCAAGGTATATCTTTCGTTCTCGTTGCAACACATGAGAAGGTCATTATTAAATTCTCCTAACGAAAGAACTCAGCCTTATAATATTCACACAGTTTATGTAACAAATTCTAATCATTAAAACCTCTGCTGTAAACACTTATTAAAGACTTTGCGTCAAGCCGGGAAACAAATCTATTGGATCGTTTAGTTCAGTTGTTCTTATAAAAACTTGCATCGTATCAACCTTAAAAACTTTGATTTTACTTTTGATTTTAAGAGATTTTTCCCCGTTACAGATAGGGAAACTATTAGCTATTAAACACAGATCAATAAAACAAAACATATTTTTTTTACATTTAAAATGAAGAAGTCGCATGCAGCCAAGGTATGTTTCTATGGAAGATAAGTGGAAAATATAATTAGCAAATATTTCTCACGATCGCTCAGGTTCATTAACATCACATCTTGAGCAAAGAAGCAAATTTCTTCTGGATCAAATTTGTGCACATATAAGATTGCTGTCTAACTTTATAATCTTATCTTTAGAAGAATGATACAGAAGTTGACTATGGAAGGTTTATAATAAAACCAACAAATAATTACATGCGTAAATGTGCAGGGTGTGGTGGCAACTTTGCAAACTCTGACATGTGCTTGATGACGACGAAGTTGCGACTAATTAGAGGGGAAAAGGCGCCGGACAAAAAAAGAAAAAAAAACAAATATGCATTTACATGTTGATAAAAAATGCTTGGGCAGAGGATTTAGTATAAAGAAGTACTAAATCCAATGAAAGTAAGCATTTCTCAAGCCCAGTTTAAAACTTTCAAACAAAAAGGCGTAGATTTAAAAAACAACAAATATTTGTAAAATCATTAACTCTTTGTATATAATCTGTGACTATATTATCACTATAAATCTGTTTAAAAATATTTTATCTAAAGAAACCACAATTTAAACGAAATACTACTATAAACTAATACAGGAAGTGAATTAGTTAACTTCAAGTGTTTATGCCTGAAATATAATGTACCTCCTCTTTTTCAGGAAGCATAAGTAAAATTCAAAGTAGCATATTTGGTATTTTTATTGCATAATTATTAATATTTATGTTTAACATTTATGCAACATACAATAGTGCTGAATTATTTGGTACCCCCTCCCATATCGAGAGATTAACTGTCTCTTAACTCTTTAAGAGTGACTTATAAATCGGGCATGGATGCATGAATTAAGTGGCGTTCATCCAATTTTCATGAAATTCATCATTTGACGAAAATCTTGGGGGGTGCCATATAATTCAGGTAGGAAAGGCTGAATTATTTCGCACCCCCTTCCATATTGACACTTTAACTGTCTCTTAACGCTTTAATAGTGACTTATAAATCGGGTATGGATGCATGAATAGTGGTGCTCATCCAATTTTCATGAAATTCATCATTTGCCGAAAATCTTGTGGGGGTGCCATATAATTCAGGTACGAAGGGCCGAATTATTTGGCACCCCCTCCCATATAGAGACTTCAAATGTCTCTTAGCGCTTTAAAAGTGACTTATAAATCGGGTATGGATGCATGAATAGTGGTGCTCATCCAATTTTCATGAAATTCATCATTTGCCGAAAATCTTGTGGGGGTGCCATATAATTCAGGTACGAAGGGCCGAATTATTTGGCACCCCCTCCCATATAGAGACTTCAAATGTCTCTTAGCGCTTTAAAAGTGACTTATAAATCGGGTATGGATGCATGAATAGTGGCACTCATCCAATTTTTATGACTTCATCATTTGCCGAAAATCTTGGGGGAGTGCCATATAATTCAGGTAGGAAGGGCTGAATTATTTAGCACCCCCTCCCATATTGAGACATTAACTGTCTCTTAACTCTTTAAGAGTGCCTTATAAAACGGGCATGGATGCATGAATTAAGTGGAGTTCATCCAATTTTTACGAACTTCGGCATTTTCTGAAAATCTTGGGGGGATGCCATATAATTGAGGTACAAGGGGCTGAATTATTTAGCACCCCCTCCCACATTGACACATTAACTGTCTCTTAACGCTTTTGAAAGTGACTTATAAATCGGGTAGGGATGCATGAATACTGGCACTCATCCAATTTTTATGACTTCATCATTTGCCGAAAATCTTGGGGGAGTGCCATATAATTCAGGTAGGAAGGGCCGAATTATTTGGCACCCCCTCCCATGTTGAGACATTACCTGTCTCTTAACTCTTGAAGACTGCATTATAAATCGGGCATGGATGCACGAATTAAGTGGCGTTTATCCAATTTTCATGAAATTCATCATTTGCTGAAAATCTTGCGGGGGTGCCATATATTTCAGGTATGAAAGCCTGAACTATTTGGCACCCCCTCCCATATTGAGACATTAACTTTCTCTTAACGCGTTAAAAGTACATTAGAAATCGGTCATGGATGCATGAATTAAGTGGCGTTCATCCAATTTTCATGAAATTCATCATTTGCCAAAAATCTTGGAGGGGTGCCATATAATTCAGGTACGAAGGGCTGCATTAGTTGGCACCCCCTCCCATATAGAGACTTCAAATGTCTTATAGCGCTATTAAAGTGACTTATAAAACGGGTCTGGATGCATGAATAGCAGCTTTCATGCAATTTTTATGACTTCATCATTTGCCAAAAGTTTTTGGGGGTGCCATATAATTCAGGTACGAAGGGCTGAATTATTTGGCACTCCTCCCATATTGAGATATTAACTGTCTCTTAACTCTTTAAGAGCAACTTATAAATCGGGCATAGACTCATGAATTAAGTGGTGCTCATAAAATTTTTATGAATTCATCATTTGCCGAAAATCTTGGGGGGGGGGTCCATATAATTCAGGTTTGAAAGGCTGAATTACTTGGCACCCCCTCCCATAATAAGACCTTAACTGTCTCTTAACGCTTTAAGAGCGAGTTATAAATCGGGCATAGATGTATGAATTAATTGGTACTCATCCAATTTTAATGAACTTCATCATTTGCCAAAAATTATGGGGGGTGCCATATAAATCAGTTACGAAGGGCTGAATTATTTAGCACCCCCTCCCATATTAAGACATTAACTATTTCTTAACGCTTTTAAAGTGACTTATAAATCGAGTATCGATCCATGAATAATGGCGCTTATCCAATTTTTATGACTTCATCATTTGCCGAAAATCTTGGGGGGGGGGGGGTGCCATATAATTCAGGTACGAAAGGCTGAATTATTTGGCACCCCCTCCCATATTGACACATTAACTGTCTCTGAACGCTTCAAAAGTGACTTACAAATCGGGTATGGATGCATGAATTGTGGCGCTCATCCAATTTTTATGACTTCATCAGTTGCCAAAAATTATGGGGGGTGCCATAAAGTTCAGGTACGAACGGCTGAATTATTTGGCACCCGCTCCCATATTGAGTCATTAACTGTCTCTTAACTCTTTAAAAGTACCTTATAAATCGGTCATGGATGCATGAATTAAGTGGCGTTCATCCAATTTTTATGAAATTCATCAATTGCCAAAAATCTTGGGGGGGTGCCATATAATTCAGGTACGAAGGGCCGAATTATTCGGCACCGCCTCCCATATTGAGACATTAAATGTCTCTTAGCACTTTAAAAGTGACTGATAAATCGGGTATGGATGCATGAATAGTGGCGCTCATCCAATTTTTATGATTTTATCATTTGACAAAAATTTTGGGGGGTGACATATAATTCAGGTACGAAGGGCTGAATTATTTGGCACCCCCTCCCATATTGGGACATTAACTGTCTCTTAACTCTTTAAGAGCGAGTTATAAATCGGATGTGGATGCATGAATATTGGCGCTCATCCAATTTTTATGACTTCATCATTTGCCAAAAGTTATGGGTGGTGCCATAAAGTTCAGGTACAAAGGGCTGAATTATTTGGCACCCCCTCCCATGTTGAGACATTAACTGTCTCTTAACTCTTGAAGACTGCCTTATAAATCCGGCATGGATGCATGAATTAAGTGGCGTTTATCCAATTTTCATGAAATTCATCATTTGCTGAAAATCTTGCGGGGGTGCCATATATTTCAGGTATGAAAGCCTGAATTATTTGGCACCCCCTCCCATATAGAGACTTCAAATGTCTTATAGCGCTTTTAAAGTGACTTATAAAACGGGTATGGATGCATGAATAGCAGCTTTCATGCAATTTTTATGGGGTGCAATATAATTCAGGTACGAAAGGCTGAATTATTTGGCACCCCCTCCCACATTGACTTATTAACTCTGAACGCTTCAAAAGTGACTTACAAATCGGTAGTGGATGCATGAATAGTGGTGCTCATCCAATTTTTATGACTTCATCAGTTGCCAAAAATTATGGGGGGTGCCACAAATTTCATGTGCAAAGGGCTGAATTATTTGGCACCCCCTCCCATTTTG
The DNA here is from genome assembly GCF_029227915.1 of Hydractinia symbiolongicarpus. Taxonomy (NCBI): domain Eukaryota; kingdom Metazoa; phylum Cnidaria; class Hydrozoa; order Anthoathecata; family Hydractiniidae; genus Hydractinia; species Hydractinia symbiolongicarpus. The sequence continues at coordinate 15,373,696 of NC_079878.1, forward strand.
AGACATTAACTGTCTCTTAAGGCTTTAAAAGTGACTTATAAATCGGGTGTGGATGCATGAATAGCGGCGCTCATCCAATTTTTATGAAATTCATCATTTGCCGAAAATCTTGGGGGGTGCCATATAATTCAGGTATGAAGGGCTGAATTATTTGGCACCGCCTACCACATTGAGACATAAACTGTCTCTTAACTCTTTAAGAGTGACTTATAAATCGGGCATGGATGCATTAATTAAGTGGCGTTCATCCCATTTTTACGAACTTCGTCATTTTTCCGAAAATCTTGGGGGGTGCCATATAATTCAGGTACGAAAGACTAAATTATTTGGCACCTCCTTCCATATTGACACATTAAGTCTCTCTCAACGCTTTAAAAGTGACTTACAAATCGGGTATGGATGCATGAATAGTGGCGTTCATCCAATTTTTATGACTTCACCATTTATAATTCGGGTATCGATGCATTAATAATGGCGCTTATCCAATTTATATGACTTCACCACTTGTCAAAAATCTTGGGGGCTGCCATATAATTCAGGTACGAAGGGCTGAATTATTCGGCACCGCCTCCCATATTGAGACATTAACTGTCTCTTGAAGCTTTAAAAGTGACTGATAAATCGGGTATGGATGCATGAATTAAGTGGTGTTCATCCAATTTCATGAAATTCATCATTAGCCGAAAATCTTGGGGGGTGCCGTATAAATCAGGTACGAAGGGCTGAATTATTTGACACCCCCTCACGTATTGTGACATTAACTGTCTCTTAACGCTTTAAGAGCAATTTGAGTCGGGTATGAATGCATAAATTATGTCCCACCACTTCCCAAATTGCAAAGAGAAGCATCAGACAACGCCTTTAAGGGTGCTGCCTAGTAATCCAAGTAAGAATAAGAGAGAAATAACAGAGAAATAGGCGGTTCTAAAAGACATACTTTAAAACCCAAGGGGGTGCCGAATATTTCACTACACAGCCCCTCCAATATTGAGACATTAACTATCTTTTAACGCTCTAAAAGTGACTTTTAATTATGGCATAGATGCATGAATTAAGTGGTGCTCATGAAATTTTTATCAAATTCATAATTTGCCGAATATCTTGGGGGGTGCCATATAATTCAGGTACGAAAGACTATATTATTTGGCACCCCCTCCCTTATTGACACATTAACTGTCTCTTAACTCTTCAAGAGTGACTTATAAATCGGGTATGGATGTATGAATTAGGTCGCATTCATCAAATTTCCATGAACTTCATCATTTGCCGAAAATCTTGGGGGGTGCCATATAATTTAGGTACGAAGGGCTGAATTATTCGGCACCGCCTCCCATATTGAGACATTAACTGTCTCTTAACGCTTTAAAAGCGACTTATAAGTTGGGCATAGATGCATGAATTAACTGGCGCTCATCAAGTTTTTATGAACTTCATCATTTTCGCGAAATCTTGGGGGTGCCAAATATTTCAGGTACGAAAGGCTAAATTATTTGGCACTGCCTCCCATACGGAGACATTAACTGTCTCTTAACTCTTTAAGAGTGCCTTATAAATCGGGCATGGATGCATGAATTAAGTGGCGTTCATCCTATTTTTACAAACTTTGTCATTTTCCGAAAATCTTGGGGTAGGTGTCATATAATTCAGGTACAAAGGGCTGAAATATTTAGCACCCCCTCCCATATTGACACATTAACTGTCTCTTAACTCTTTAAGACTGCCTCATAAATCGGGCACGGATGCATGAATTAAGTGGCGTTCATCCAATTTTTATGAAATTCATCATTTGCCGAAAGACTTGGAGGGTGGCATATAATTCAGGTACGAAGGGTTGAATTATTTGGCACCGCCTCCCATATTGAGACATTAACTGTCTCTTAACTTCTTAAGAGTGCCTTATAAATCGGGCATGGATGCATGAATTAAGTGGCGTTCATCCAATTTTACGAACTTTGTCATTTTCCGAAAATCTTAGGGGGTGCCATATAATTCAGGTACGAAGGGCTGAATTATCTGGCACTGCCTCCCATACTGAGACATTAACTGTCTCTTAATGCTTTAAAAGTGACTTATAAATGGGGTATGGATGCATGAATAGTGGCGCTCATCCAATTTTTATGACTTTATCATTTGCCAAAAATTTTGGGGGGTGCCATAAAGTTCAGGTACGAAGGGCTGAATTATTTGGCACCCCCTCGCATATTGAGACATTAACTGTCTCTTAACTCTTTAAGACTGCCTTATAAATCGGGCATGGATGCATGAATTAAGTGGTGTTCATCCAATTTTCATGAAATTCATCATTTGCCGAAAATCTTGCGGGGGTGCCATATAGCTCAGGTATGAAAGGCTGAGTTATTTGGCACCCCCTCCCATATTGAGACATTAACTGTCTCTTAACGCTTTAAAAGTGGCTTATAAATCGGTATGGATGCATGAATTAAGTGGCGTTCATCCAATTTTCATGAAATTCATCATTTGCCGAAAATCTTGGGGGGTGCCATATAATTTAGGTAAGAGGGGCTGATTTATTTGGCAGCGCCTCCCATATTGAGATATTAACTGTCTCTTAACTCTTTAAGAGTGACTTATGAATCGGGCATGGATGCATGAATTAAGTGGCGTTCATCCAATTTTACGAACTTCGTTATTTTTCGAAAATTTAGGGGGTGTCATATAATTCAGGTACAAAGGGCTGAATTATTTGGCACCGCCTTTATACTAAGACATTAACTATTTCTTAACGCTTTCAAAGTGACTTATAATTCGGGTATCGACGCATGAATAATGGCGCTTATCCAATTTTTATGACTTCACCTCTTGTCAAAAGTCTTGGGGGGTGCCATATAATTCAGGTACGAAAGACTAAATTATTTGGCACCCCCTCCCATATTGACACATTAACTGTCTCTTAACGCTTTAAAAGTGACTTATAAATCGGGTATGGATGCATGAATTAAGTGGCGTTCATCCAATTTCCATGAAGTTTATCATTTGCCGAAAATCTTGGGGGGTGCCATATAATTCAGGTACGAAGGGCTGAATTATTTGGCACCGCCTCCCATATTGAGACATTAACTGTCTCTTAACTCTTTAAGAGTGCCTTATAAATCGGGCATGGATGCATGAATTAGGTGGCGCTCATGCAATTTTTATGACTTCATCATTTGTCGAAAGACTTGGGGGTGCCAAATTATTCAGGTATGAAAGGCTGAATTATTTGGCACCCCCTCCCATATTGAGACATTAACTGTCTCTTAACGCTTTAAAAGGGACTTATAAATTGGGCATAGATGCATGAATTAACTGGCGCTCATGAAATTTTTATGAACTTTATCATTTGTCGAATATCTTAGGGGGGGGGGGGTGCCATATAATTCGGGTACAAAAGGCTGAATTATTTGGCACCCCTTCTCATTTTGAGACAAGAGTGACTTAAGTCGGGTAGGAATGGAGAAATTATGTCCCAACACTCCCCAAATTGCAAAGACAAGCACCAGACAACGCCTTTAAGGGTGCTGCCTAGTAATCCAAGTAAGAATAAGAGAGAAATAACGGAGAAATAGCCGGTTCTAAAAGACATATTTTAAAACCCAAGGAGATGCCGAATAATCCGGGGGTGCCGAATATTTCACTACAAGTTGGGGAGTTGCACGTTAGGGGGCAGGGAGTTGCGAAAGTGTACGATCGCCGATTTATTTGTCCGGCGAACTGGATTTCGTTGGTCATTTTCACGCTGAAAAGATTTACGAATTTTAAAACAATTTAACTGCGAAAGTGCAGCCAGTCAGTTTTTCCCGTGCGCTGTGACCATGCTGTTTTATTCCACTTTGCGATCCGGAGAGTAAAAAAAGGTTGGACAAAAGGGGAAGAAAGTAACCACATGAAGTTAGCTCTCGGTGTCGTAGGCTTTTCATTTTCATTTGTTGCCTTTTCATTTCAATGGCGCTGTGATATATTTCTTGTTATAACAATAAAGGAACGTGGCGGTTGTTGAAAGTGTTTCCTATGACATTTTCCTACGACATTTTCAGGTGATAGTAAGAGAAAAAAGAGCTTTCAAATGCATACAAACTCGATCTATTGCCGATCATCCAATAACCCTGACGGAATGGCAAATAAAATAAAATTCCGCCGCCTTCCGAGGACTTATATCGCAATCACGTTTCGTAACAGCCAAGCGAGGTTTTACCTTAGCGTTTAAGTCACCACCGACATTTGGCCGCGCAACTATCCTAAGCTCATTCATTTTGACTTAAGGAGGGGGCGAGCGCGGACGCAGGCCCCCACTACCAGAAATTGTACGGTCGAGTTACTGACGTTTGCAGTAATCGCAGAGGTCAGCCCAAGCGTAGTGCAATGCAAGAGCCTCACTCTGGAAGAAAACCCTCATTGATCAGTCTTTACTTCCCCGTCAGGTAAGTATGAGTTGGAACTGCACCGTAGCATGAGGGTACCCTTCAAAGTTTGTTAATGCTTGTGGCTTGAGTGTGTTATAAACTGCCGTGTCGCGGGGCATAGGCTGCATTCTCCCCCAGTGTACGCGTTTTGTTCCCGCCGTAGACTATGCAGAGTGCCGTCGGAAAGAGGACTGCTATTATTCTTTTATTGCTTATGTGGGCCGCCATCAGTAAGAGTGCAACACCAAGGCAACCCGTGGTCACGGCGTGAATGAATCCACCTCCATGACCCAAGGCCAAAAATCAGATTAATATACTGACCATTCAGAGAATGGCCTACCAGATATTAAACTGATAAGAACAGATACTACACTTGATCTTAGCCATTAGGCCGAGAAGCGATAAAGAACAAGCGTTGCCATGATAGGCATCGTCCACACACCGTAACTGCTTGTGGAGCATGTCACGTTACTGTAAAGCTTACAACTGTCACCGCGTACGGATGGACGGCGACATAGTAAAAATCACGGCTGTTGATTTAGCCGTAGGATGGAGAGCGACTGTAGCGAGTGGATGGTAACTTACATGAATGCTAACAAAGGCGACGATACTAAGTGCGTGATATTACTTTCCAATATGTCGGCGTACATTTCGTTTATCAACGCATTACGCCAGAACGTGCGCGCGCGTTACACAGTAGACCATGCAGCCGAAATGCGACAGTGCGACCCTGCCAGGAGTCGAACCTGGAATCCCCTGATTCGTAGTCAGATGCCTTATCCATTGGGCCACAGGGCCATGCTTATGACTTCGCCCCATCGTTATTTTGGCTTGCACATTCGTTTTACTTACGACAGAATTCTTCGTGTTTGTAGCCATAAGAGAAAGGGACTTCTGTGTGTGAATTTTTTTACTGTGGTCTAATAAAAAAGTCGAAACGCAGTGCCCAATATATGAATTGCTCCTAATAGCCGGAAACAGGCCGTGTCGACGATGTAAGCCGACATACGCAACGCAAACCAAAGAACGCTTTATGAAAATCCTAACACGAGCGCGGAAGAAGCCCAAATTAACAGACTAGATGTAATGCTGAAGACCTCAAACTCCAGCAGCTTCTCTTGCAGACTATTGCGTCGTACTACAAATAAAAATTAACATGCTTTCGCATAGTCGCGGCACCCAAAACGGACATTATACGATGTACAGAAACACACATTTCTGTTTTCGCGCCAAATCAATTCCCGGGAGTGGTACTTTTACGTCCGCATAATTCGCACCGTCTTAAATTATATCTCATTTACACGGTAATGTTTAGTATACTTCTACTGTGATAACAAGCATCGTTTATCGTTGGATTGTTGTAAGAAAACATTAAAAATGAGTGAAGCAGCTTCTCCAAAGAAAATCGCACCCAAGAAGAAACCTGCTGCAAAGGAACGCGGTGGTTCATCTCGCCAAGCTATTACAAAAAATATTCATGCAAATTACAAGTTGCTGAAAACTCAGATCATCATCTGAAAATGGCTCTTAAACGAGGAGTAACATCAGGCGATTTGATTCAAACTAAAGGCACTGGTGCTTCTGGATCATTCAAGCTAGGTCAGGTAAAAAAAGAAAAACCTAAGAAAAAGGCCGCAGCAAAAAAGCCAACGGCAAAGAAGCCTACTGCAAAGAAAAGTACACCAAAAAAGAAGCCAGCAAAGAAGAGCACGCCAAAGAAAGCAGCAAAGAAGCCTGCCACAAAGAAAGCCTCGGCTAAGAAACCAGCAGCTAAGAAATCCACAAAGAAGCCTGTTGCTAAAAAACCTGCAGCAAAGAAGGTCAAAAAGACTCCCAAAAAGGCAGCAAAGAAGACCGCAAAAAAATAATTTGTGTGTATCTGGCTATTACATTAACAAACGGCTATTTTTATAGCCACACATTTACAAAAAAACATTATCTTGGTACAAAGTTAAACTTGTTTAAGTCACTTAAACAGTTAAAAAGAGTAAATTTAAGATTAGATTCCCTATCTAATATATAAACAAAATAAGCATGCTTGCTAGCTAGCTACAACTGTTTTAAACAAAATACATATATACCAATAAAAACATATATATATTATATAACAAAAAAACTATAGATAGCTAAGTGAGAAAAATAATCAATATCTTATATTAAATAATTATAAACTTTACAAGTGACAAGAAAATAGCTAGCTAAACAGCAAAACAAAGTTCTCCGTTTCTCAGACTGATATAGTACAGGCGATTGTGCGTAGTATAATCGAGTTTCAATATATTGAAACATAAAAATTTTTAGAAAATCTCTCAGTTGAAAAGTTGGCTCGTTGCATTTGATATCTCGAGACAATCAACATCTACTTTTATCAACCTTCGTTTTGTATTTCTTGATCCTCGAATACAGAGTATTGCTGAACGCAGTAAACAAAATGATAATTTCGTTCGAAGCCAGTTTGTAACGGTACTTTGTTCTAGATTTCTTTTTTCCGCTACTTTATGCGACAGAGTGGAGATAAAATGTTCTGTCTCTCGACTGGATCCCCCATATGGTGTGAAAATCAGCGGTGTAAATGATCCGTGTTCTACTTCTAGCACTCTTTGTCCATATGCACGTTTCTTGATGTTTTCATTCGATTTGAATGCATTAGGCAGTTTCTGATTGAGGTTTGTCAAAGCAAATGGGTTAAATACCCTTACGTCAAAAAGTGCTCGTTGACCTCGTTGTCAGAATCCTCTAACGCTAATGTCGAGTCTAGCTTCATCTGTGGAGTTTGCAGAATTGCTTAATTTTTCTCCAGTCAGCTGTTGTAAATGCGGTTCTGTTTCTACATCATTGGAAATCTCTTCAGATATTTTTGCCAAAGTATCTCTTAATTCGTCGTGACGTTGATGAATATAGCCACCCTTGACACATGGTCAATCGTGAAGCGTTTTCCACAGACACAAATTGTTGGTAGGAACTTCAAATCCCACCGATATCTCATTCGTATGGCATCATAAAACTCTCTTTTGTTGAGTGCATAATTCTCAGATTTTATTGGGAGTGCTGACAACCAACTTGAAGCACCTTTCATTGTCGCCAAATCATTTGCTCGTAATTGCTCATTCGTCATGCGTTGGCGAATTTCTTTCAGCTTTTCGTTATGCAACGTTTGTTTCTGTTTAAGGATTTTGCTTTTGATATTATTGTGTAACTGTTTGTCAAATTTATAAGACGTTTGCTGTAGTTTAATTCTTTCTGCTAGTTGTTTTGTCATTTCAACAGAATTGTCATGTTCTCTCTTTGATGATTCGACTAATATCACAATTCCCATACCACCATAGCGAATTGGTAAACTCAGTAATATTCTCTCGTTTTCGGTACATTTATGTCCCTCTGTCAATGCTGGGATCAATGTATTGTCGATAACATCGTCCAGTACTTTGATATACTTGCTCATATCTCCAAGTGTCCGGATAAAATAGTTAAGTTTGTGTTGAAATCCACTTATGTAAGCAGCATAGGCAGCGTGTGGTTGAAAAAGTGCAATTTTAGCTAACTTCTTTATCTGAACAATCCATTCATTTACCAACTCAATGATGTACTTTTCTTTCTCATCCTGTGTACCTATAAAGCTGCCAAGATATTTATTTCCAACTGTAGTGATGTTTATCTCCGTGTCACTGAAGACATCATCAGCTACCAATTTATGTTAATCCTTTACTATTAACCATGATTTTGATGCTTTAGGATAATAGCCGAATAATGGACCATAATGCTCAACTTTATCCCACCATTTTCTTAATTCAAATATTTTTCCGGCACCTCCCAGATCATCAGCATAAGCGCAGTGAGTTATGCTCAACTTTCTATCTTCCACGTCATTCTTCAACAGCGGGAGAAGAGGAACAATTCCAACTGCATAAGCTGGCATAGCGAACGGGTCACCTTGAGTTGTTCCTTCTGCCAATAATATTTCTTTCCCACCCATAACAAACAGCCTCGATGGTGAGCTATAACAATTTTGTATATACGTAGACATAGCTGGACATATGTATCGGATATTATGAAGTAGCACTTTCCGATTAAGTGAGTTAAAAGCATTCGTAGCATCTACTAAAAGTAATGCGTCTGTTCCTTCTTCTTCAAAAATTGTTGTCATGGCATGAGCAGCTGCCTCACATCCAGAAGGTATACCAGCACATAATTGGAGAGAACCAGCGCTTTCAAGTATTTCCGGTTTGATTACTGATATTATGGACTTTCCAATCACCCTTCGAAGAACCTCCCCCACACCGATAGGCCGCACACCAGGTTTCTTATCTAGTGGTATTAACCTACAAGCGATGTATGCTTCCAGTGAATTGCCTTCTGTGTGATCAAATGCAGTTGTACAAAGATTTTTCGCGAACCGAGCCAAAGATGATCTCAATTCCACGCCGATCTTTCCAAAATTCTTTGACACTAATATACGTCTCCAGCCATCTGAATTTATTCCTGACGGTCCTGCTGAACCTTTTGTACGAAGTGCGGCTTTCAATATTGTTGTTTCATCTATGTTGTTGTAAATAGCAGGATCGATAAATGGGATTTCCCCTTTGAGAAGCACAGATTCATCAGCGTCAACAGGATTTGGATGTTTCAACCTCAGTTCGTGGAGTGTCTCATCAGTTAGATCCAGTACTCCACCAGACATCTTATCATCCAATAATCTTAGTGCAGCATGTATCTTTCCTTGAAGCATTAGTTTTGCGAAATTTTTAGCGCACTGCTCTGGAGTATTCAGGGAATTTGGTTTTGGGATTTTAGATTGTATAGTCCTCGATTTTCTCATCAAATCATCGAATCTTCCTTCCACCCAGAGATTTAATCTACGGTTAAGACATTCAGAGTGATCCTTCGCTTTGGACTTGTATGATGGTTTTTGTAGTAGAAGCATCGGCATCGTCATAACTGCTTTGATAGAAATCCCCTTTAATAAATCTACTTGTTGGTTCCAGATCTCTATGAGTCTTATTGTTTCAGTAATATATCTCTTCCCTGCTGCACCTGTTGGTAGTAAAAACAAGTTTCTTCTCCAGTGCACAACTTCGTCGTACGTGGCATTGAAGATTTGTATCACGTCATCTAACGTATGATCACCCCAAATCTTAATTTGTGCTTGATTTCTATTTATTACAGTGGTTTCGTAATGATTTTCCAAAGTTTTGACACCTGAGCTTTGCGTTGTTGACTTCAATTTAATGTTTTCCTTTTTTGAAGTTTCCGTTAAAGACACACCTGCAATGCCTTCTTTAATTTTCCTTGTATTTTCTGGGTTTTTTATCACCAGGTTTCGTTTACAGGCTTTCAAATGCAATTTAAGTCCAGAGGAACTCTTGCATTTCTTCTCACAATGCGTGCAATTGTAGTTTTCAAACCATTTTGTGTTGGGTATAGCAGTGTTTCCAGAAGATTGATTTCCTTTTTCAACCATAGAATTTTCACCCAAACTTGTTTTTCTTTCCTCAGAATCATTGTCTTGTGGTGGTGGTTGATCATTATAAAATAATCGTTTAATCATTCCATCCATGCTGTTTCAGTACAATCGATAGACGCAAAACAAATACACTAAAACTAATTTCTCTCCTACCTACTACTACTACTCCTACTAGAAAAAAAAAGATTTTTAAAACGTACTAAAAGTCAGCTGGTTTAGCTGCTAAATCATGACTTTTTTAAAATGTTAATTTATCAGGCCTTTGTGGCCATTTTAGTTGTCTAAGAACTTCTTTGCTCATTAGGACACTAATTTTTCTCTAAAAAGTCAAAGTTAAGGTCTCTAAATAAAAGTCTAGCTAGATGTATGTAATTTATTTACATGAATGCTATTATTTAGCTATTGTCAATGTTTTGATCAAACTTGTTAGTGGCCAAGCAAACTGCCAATTCAAAATCATCCAATGTAATATCTGAATCAAGAACTAAAAAATCACAAGGTTTCAAATTGCTTTGTTTTGGTATGTAATTAATGCATTTCTTGTCCGGACAGAATCGAAAGTTTGGCAAACTCCTTACCATCTGGTACATACAATCCCCTTGTTACTACATGCAATTGTCCTACTAATATAAGGTTACAACATTTTTTACATTTTGAGGCTTTCCCTTTCTGCTTTTTAAGCTTCGTATTTTTCCAGTCTTGTTTCGTTTTGTTGGCTGGATGCTTCTCAAATATTTCTTCCATTTTGCTAGTTGTTTTTGAGCCACTTACATTTACGTCTTTGTTTGCTTTCTGATACTTAATACTTTCAGCGACTTGTTTTATTTCATTTTCTTGCATGAATTCCAATTCTTGAGAGGTGTATCCTCGTTGATGCAAGATAATGTTGTTGGGTAAACAACCATAGATGTTAAGCAATATCCAAACCATGTGCTTACATATTTCGTTCAGATTTGCCAGAAGGAATTGGCAGTCACAACTTGGTGACGCATCAATGATTGTGGTATAGGTGCTCCAGAAGATATGTTTTTTATCACTAGTAAGCTGGAATACCTTCTTGCTCTTAACAGTAAATGATGTTTTTTGTGGACCTCTTTCAATTCTGTCAATTTTTATGTCATTTTTTTGAGCAATTGCCCTTTGCAATGTTCTATTAAAAGTTATGCTGCGTTCTTCCCTAAATTTGCATGGTCACATGTTTCAACGTTCAAGTCAATGTCATAAGCACTCACATGTTTGGCTGGTTTTCGTCCTCTTTTTTTCTGCTCTTTTTCAGTATCTGGCCGGTTTATGACTTCTGCTTGATTTGTTGTTGGGGAGAACAAAGTAGCCTTGTATGCACGTGACCAATGCATCTTCCTGTTGTTCCACCAAGTAATAAAATTTGTAAGGTTTTTCTTTGCAGCAGTGGTGATGCAAAAGTTTTGAAGGACGCAAAGTGTTGTTTGATAGCCAGCTGGAGTTGCAGATTCCAGCCATTGGAATGCCAACTTTTTAAAATGTTAAATGCTTTTATCGTCAGCTGTATGAAAAGAAATATAATGGAATGATTTACACATGTCCCAGAAATGAGGTTAAGATTCTCTGTACATTTTTTCTTTTAAGCATCAGGTAAATAAGTATGAAAGATAAATAAGAAAAATTTTTATTACCTAGTGCCCTTGAGTGTCTGTTTACATTTTCCTTGAAGTGAAATTCACAACTGACACTGTTGGCCACAATATCTGGGTGGAAGGTTTCAGATGCGGCTTTCCAAAATGCTCCAGCTTCATCACTTATTAAACCACAAGGGTTGAACTTTTCTGCCTTGTTGAATTTCTCTGACAATGCTTTATCCACTAATTGCCAAAATTTTTTGACTGCTATTGTTGACTCGCCTTCGCACTCCATTATTGCAAGTGGGATTTGTTTACGTAAGATAGGATGGTATACGCTGAGAACAAGGGTTGTGAAGTGTAAACATCTGTTCTCTTTCCCATCAATGTGTGCATACTCAGTTGATAAAACTTTATCTCCAAAAACGGTCCATATCTTTGATCAATTTTAACTTGAATTCACTTGTTTTAAATACAAAGGTTGGTTCACCATTGAATTTCCGATCATTTAGTTGATATATCAAGAACTTGTCCCTTTTGTCTGTAGCTGTTTTGAGAATTGATACAGCTTCTATGTAAACATAAACATAGAGTTTTTAGTGAAAAGTAAATTTATGTACCTTAAAACATTATATTTTGAATTTTGCAAATATTTACTCAATTGGTGAATTTGTATACATACAAAATAGAGCATACCCAAGGAGTGTCCATGAGGTTGTATTTCTTTCAATGCTTTCTTCTTTAAGTTGTTGGTTTTTTGAACATCTACCAAGGACATAGATATTTCATCCAATTTGTCCCACTTCCCTTCTGTCATTGCTTTACATAAAACTGTGCTTGCTAGTTGACATGGTTTTAATTTGGGATTGTCCTTGAATTGATCAATGATGTTATTTGTTGTTGCTGTATCCAGGAGAGGCTTGCAAACACACGAGTGATTACCATAATGGTAGACCCTAACTTTGTTGTTATCATAGAACTCCCATATCTTCCTTACTTCACAGGCAACCAATTCCCCTTCTAGTTTACAGTGGACACATTTAATACCCTTGAAGTGATGTCTATTACTTTCGTTGAATTCTTTTAAATAACTGCAGTTGTTGTTCAAACATTTGTAACTGCCTTTGCATTTGGCTAATCGTCTTAAGCCATGAAAATCTTTTCTTTTAGAAACAACATATTTCTGCCATGGTCGTCCGTCAATTGTGGAGGCCATTCTATCCAAAGGGTTGAATGGTAAACAGAATATTTTTTTGCCATTGATGTTATGTGGCAGAAATTGGACATCATTGATTGGTATGTCATCCCAAATTTCAATTGGTAGGTATACTTTGTTTCCCATTTTGAAACAGTCGGCCAAAGCCCTGTAAGTTAATTTGATATACATGTTTTAAAAACAATGATTAAAACAAAAGTACCTTAAATAAAAAAAAATTGGCAATAACACAGAAAAATGTACTTCACAAAAAATTACCTGTCACATGTATCTATATTCTCCTTCTCAGCTTTATGTAGAACTTCATGTATAGGCATCTCAGGATATTATCTGGAAAAAAAAGAGAAAAGAATTGTGTACTTGTTAGCACCATGGCTTCTTTATGAAATCATTTTGATTAATTTAAAATATAGATAACAGTACCTCTCTTGTCTATTGATAAAATCTTGGTAGGCTTGTATCTGCGCTAAGCCAAGGTCTAAACAAAAAATCATAAAGTAGACTTGGTCACACAATCTTATTCGGAAAACTAAGTTCTTGTAAATAACGATGTATACGAAACATCTTAACTCACCCAAATGCGGGTTTGGCAAGAAATGATTCGATTGAGCTATTGGATATATCCATACAATCATTAACTGCGTTGTCATTTTGTCTAAAAAAACAAAAAGTTTTTTAAATTTTTATATCAAATCTTCACAAAACCTAAGTGCATACATGATGTTTACTTTTATTTCTGCATTGATTTATTTTTTTAGATCGTCTGTGTGTATGGGGTGTGGAGGAAGAATATTACAAACTGTGCAGCACACGTGCTAATTTTTATGCTTGAAATGTTTTTACGAAAAGCTTCGTTAATAAAATCTTGTATATTGATGTGTGTTGATTTTTTACATTTATTCGACTTTTATTTGACGTGTATTTTTTTAGAAAACGAAAACATATTTTTATAAGAAACTTCGCCTAGCTAACTGAAAAGCATTTTGTCTAAAGGTTTTTAGCGTAATTAACCCCAACGTCGTTAATTAACCCCTATATTACAGCTTTTAGCGATTCGGCGATTTACCGTACCTGAAACCTTAGTTTTTTATAAAACAACGTGTAGGTACGAATCCTACACAATACAATATTCACTTACTTTTCAATTTTTGTCTTTTTTTGTGGCGGCACGACGGTATCAGATGACGATTCGTCGTCTCACAAAATGACCAAGGTATCCTAAATGTAACCGGAAAATAGTATGTTGCATCAAAACGTCCTATCAAAATTTAGGCTAAATACATCCCATTAGCTTATCGTTTAATTACGCTGACAATAGCAAGCTTACCTTGTTCTCCTCATTTGTTACATCAATAAAAAGTGACATATTGATTAGTCGATGTGTAAGTTGTGTTTTGGTATGTACGTCTTAACCCCTTAAGAAGTCAATCGAAAAGGAAAAACACGAGGGCAGGAGATGCATTTCGTTCTTCGATCCAGCAATGCATTATTACTCGTTCTCAATCCTTTTCATCCCTGTTTAGTTGGTCTATATGAGATCTTCTAGTAATTAATGAAATAAACCCTATTGCAACCGGAATAGCTATGCAGTTTATGTTTCCCAGGAGTTTACATCTTACTCTGATTCAAATCATCCAGACATGCCATTGTATGTCTGGATGATTTGAATCAGAGCTTTGTCAATGCAATTTATTTTTCCAGATCTTACCAATTATGCCATGACCAATTTGCGACCACAATAAGTAAAAAAGACATTGGGGAGGAGGATGAACTGCTCTACGCTAGATTGTGGACCCCGGGTTACTCAAAGCTAGAATTGGCCTTATTTTTCCGGATCCATCGGCAAACCGGTAAATTAAAAAAAACAAAGATGGTAGATGCAAATCCCCAACTCGCTGCATCGCAACTCACTGACTCCCCAACTTTGCAACTCCCTGTGTAAGTATACTCTTGATGCAGAAACCTGGTTAAAAATGTACGAAGCTGATTTCCGGTGCACGAGCTAACTGGCGTAAATATACAACACCCGGATTGTTTATATCGAACCTAAAATGTTGATACAAGGATATGTTCAGAATCTTTACAAACATAGCGCTGAAGAAGGTATTCCAATCAAACACCGGAACAATGACTTCGCCGTTCGGGAGACCTACAAGTTGCGACATGTTTGTACCAATATTTGTTGACGTATCAACAGCACTTGCAACATCAAAGACCGATGAAACATACCGCTTCTGAAAATTCTGCTTAATTTTACCAAAGCATTTGTCCGGCGAAAATGTTGTGTGACCTGCAAGCATAAAATCGTAATTAATTTTGTTGTGCAATTTTGTGATAACTCTCCAACATAAGTACCTCATAAAAATGCTGTTTTTATTTTGCCCGCCGCAGTTATCCGCATTTAAAATTAGTTCTTTTTCTCCGTAACCATAGTTCTCCAAGTAATGGTGGATATAACTGATAACAGCGTTTGGCCCTTTTCCGCAGTCAATTATTTCGTCGATGACGTATGTCACTTGCCGATTTACAACTTCATTATCTACCCCGAAAAGAGGGCATTTACAAGGGACTTTAAAGAATATGGCTCCAGGTTGTTCTGGATTATTGGGATATTACACCATTTGAGCAAAGTCGAATGAGTACAACATAGAATGTTTTGGCTATTTGCAGTTCTTTGCTCGATTCCTGTGTGAATGGCTGAATTCTTTACGGAATTAGTAGCAAGAAGTATTTTATCGTTGTAACTGCTCCTCTGTTCTATCGCATCAGTCAGATGTTGCTGCTGCTGCGGCTTCCTTTTTTGTAACTTCATCATCATTACTGCTCTTTATTATCAAATTGTTTTTTTTTGACACGTGAAGCATCAATCAGTTGTGGTTTTTGTGTTATTATGTATGGTTCAAACTCATTCCAGTACTTACAAAATAATTTGTAGGATATCAATATGTTGTCCTCACAAGCGTCTTTGTATGCAAAGTATACAAACGCCATTGTGTGATGCGAAGGTAAGAGTATTACTCGCTCATCCCGCTGACCCGCTACACGTCCAGGAAGAGATAGGCCCTATGCGTGGTTTTGAATGTACTGCCGAAAATAATTGATATGCGAAATATCCGTAGTGTTATGCGGATTTCGGTGTTTGTTGCCGTGTTCCCGAGGTGACACACCAAACTGATCGAAATGAAGTTTGATGGCCTTATAGCGGGATTGTCCTATGGCATACAAATGGCAAAATGTGTTTCTGCAAACCATCTTTCCGCTGTGCATAAATCTAGTTTTGTCTTTCATTCGTTCACTGGGGAGAGCTCTTAAAGTTGACAATGCTCCCATTACCACTAGATCTAACTCAAGCTTGCTTCGTTCAACGCAATGACTAGCGATGTCCCAAAATTCACCTTTAGAAAATTGGTTGGAACAGGCTGTGCCGTTTGGTCCAAGCTGACAACCGCAGGAGTTTTGGGAAAAGAGTGATATTGATTCCAATCCCCTAAAATAATACAACGCGCTTTATAACAAGTCTGCAGCTGCTGTTATTATTCGTTCTATTTTTCGGTAGAATCTGAGGCTCGCGAAAATTAATTCTTAAAAACAAAAAGGTGTAAACAAAGTAAAACAAACTAAGAACAAGTCAGGCTTAAAAAGGATAGTCTTAGATAAGATTTTAACGCAAAAATGTTTGGATCTATAGAGATATTCTTACAATAAATTGTTGTCGCATTGACCAACCGCATATTTATCTGCAAGAGTGTAGTTTTCCGCCATTGTTGAATCACTAATGAGCCTTAATTTTCAAAGCGCGTTTTTATTTACTAATTTCAAGCGTTATAACTGTCAGCGTTTACTGTCAGCGTTTTAACGTTACCGTTTGAGAAAGCGAACAGACCGAATATTCATACTGAAACTATTTTTTCAACTAAGTAACTAACAAACAAAAACTAAAATTTATTCTAAATTTACAATCTGCATGCTAATCGACTTGGTCCAGAGAAATAACAAAGCTAAAAAATATATATATATATATATATTAATAAATATTTAGGATTAAAATATCAACGGAAAAAGCATTCAAGTATAGGGCGTTATGACGCCTGCAAAACGCTTTAATGATTTGCGATCATTGTGAAGAAGCGTTTTAATGAGTTATAACGGTTAGAAGCAGCTTTCAAGTGTAGGGGCGTTATAACGTCTGCATAACGCTTCAACAATCCATGGTCGCCATGAAGAAACGTTATAACGCGTTACAACGGTTAGACGTTATGGCTATGGAACGTCTGATTGAGCAGTGTTCGAAAGTTTTTTACGTTCGAAATTTCAAGAAATGCATAACGTTGTTATTAACGCGTTATAACGCTGCTATTGAAGAGCCAATCAGTTTAAAGAAGCAAGAGAAATTTTAACGCCGTTACATTTTTTACAGTAATAAACCTCAGCGTTATAACGCATATTTTACCGCCGTTAATATGTCAGATCTTAAGGCTTTATATTGCCTCAGTATAAGAATATTGCCTCAATATGAGACAAGTCAATAAATACCAGCAAATGGGCAAGTCCCAATTTTTAAAGGAGGGGCAAAAAAGTTAACATCAAATTCCATTTTCATGCCCATTTTTGTGCAGATTCACTTTGTCGAATATTCTACATAATTCAAATTTAGCTGTATTTTGCCTAAAAAACACTATGCTTGACTGTACTTTGATTTATTTAAAGCATGCCTCAAATTTTGTACCGCTTACTGACCATCCAGACATGGGCAACTCTGAAAACATGAGAGCAGTACTCAATTTGTTTTGTTTTACCAGATAAACCTACCCTGTCAATGGCATGACTGCTGCTCACGCAGAATAAAGTTTCAGTATGGCACAAATCATATTTAGGAGAATGCATATTCATTTCAGGAGATCATCTCCAAAATTTGAGATTTTCTTGTCAATAACGTAAATTTTATTGAATTCTGTTCCAAAAAAAAAATCGTTTTGCTTAGCTACTAGTCCAGAAGCCACAGTAGTTCTTCTAGATTCAAATTACTCTCTTTAGGAGGCAAGAAAGGAGTTGGACTTCCTTCGCCATGCCTTCAAGAGTGATTGTCCTGTCACTTGAAAAGCATTATTCTGGTCTGTGAACAGTTGGCCTAAAACAATGCTGAAACTCTTTATTAATGGATGCGAAAACAGTTGAAAAGACGTACTGCGCAAACTGGACTCTAGGGAGTGAAAGTGTTGCGTATGGTAGGACAAGTGTCAGGAGTGAGTATCGTCAGACCATCTCCCAGCTACATCACAAAATATAGGTTGATGATGGCTAGTGTAAATGTTGGTACACTGAGAGGTGGTACAGGTGAAGTAGTTGAAACCTTAGTACATAGTTTTTATGTGCTGTGTTTATGAAGTCAGGTGGTGAAGAGCTTCAGTGAGATTTATAGAAGGTAGGCGGGCAAGAATAAGCTTTTTTGGATTGGTAGTGATGGATGTTGAGGAGCTGGCATAGTCGTCACAGAACAGTGGGTAGAAAAAGTAATATAAGTTTATGCATGTAATTGCTAAAGTTCCCAGGAAAACCACAGTATTAAAAAATCAAATGTAATTCATAAACAACGTTGTGGTGTCAATTTATGGGCTATTTGGCGAAAAGGGGTGAGGACGCTTGGCGAAAAGGGGTGAGGACGCTTGGCGAAAAGGGGTGAGGACGCTTGGCGAAAAGGGGTGAGGACGCTTGGCGAAAAGGGGTGAGGACGCTGAGAAAAAATACACAAAACTCTCCTGTGTGTTTTTATATTTTAGTTTAACCAACCAGCTGGCAACCTAACTGGGTACTGCAATTAACATGGGCTAAACTATATTTAGCTCCATTTAATTGTTGTATTACAAAGTAGACTGATAACATATGAATCAGGTAGCCAGACAAAGATAGATTACCTCCTGGATAGAAAGTCAGTTAAGAAAATGGTGAAGGATGTGACAGTTATAGCAGGGGAAGAGTGTCTATCCCAGCATAGGTTGCTGGTTTGTGATATTATCTTTTAGAGTTCCAAGAAAGCCAAGGAAGAGTATAGGCCCTGTCAGAAAGTCTGGAAGATGAAAGAAAAAAGAGATTATAGGAAGAGAATTTAGTGCAGAAGTTCAGCAGTTGGCCCAGAATAGTCAATGTGATATTGAAAATGTTGAATGTATATACTATTGAAGAATTGTCTTCTAGAAGCTTCTGATGTTGCCTGTGTGTGTTGACCAGCGTATAAAAAAAAAGAAACTTTGGAAAGAGTGAAAATCAGATGGTAGTAAAAATATCCACTTAGAATCTAAGTGTGATGCTTGTACAGCAGTGTAAAGGCAAAGTAAGAACAGAGAGAAACAGATTTGTAGATGTGTTGAGAAGGAAAGACCAGTTTAACGAGTGGTTAAGATAGCAAGGCAAACGAAGAAGACTAATCAAGATGTTGTAGGTGTCTTGGCTAGTATGAAGGAGAAAAAAAATTCACTTGGAAGAGTTATCAAAGGTTGCTTAACTTGGGATGAGGATAATTTGCCTGATGGTGATGCAACAGACGTGGCAGCTATTCAGATCAAAACAGAATGAGTGATGGAGGCTATTAGGACAATGAGGATTGGCAAGGCCAAGGAGTGAAAATATTTGAGTTGTGTTTATTACGAGTCTTGCTAATCAGATTATAAAGGAAGGTGTTATCTCAAGTGACTTGCAGTTTAATGTTATAGGCAATTGTTGCAAAGGCAAGGGTGAAGCATTGAAAAAAATTATTAATAGAGGGTCAAAGTTTGGTGGAGTTTGTTTTATTGTTGAGGTTGAGGGTTTGACGAAACTTGTTTTGTTGTTGAGGTTGTGAGTTTATCGAAGTTTGTTTGGTTGACTTATTGCTGCGGTTTAGAAGTGGATAACCTTAGTTCTTTGTTTGGAATGATGTCAGTGAATTCTCCGAAAGCTAAATCTGAAGGCGGAAAAAACAAAAGTGTTGCTGAAAATGCAAAGTCGGTATTAACACCTTTTGTTATGACTGGAGTTAAAGTTGATGTGCAGGTCCATAGAGATGTTGATGAGGTTATGACCAGACTAGAGATCAGTAATAAACCAATGCTGGAGAGGCAGACTAGACGTTCCCAAAGACAGAGGACATATACACCGAAAGGTATGGAACTTTAAGTAGAAACTTTGTATCAGAAAAGACAGAAATTACACAGGAGAGTATGTAAACTAATAGAATTAATCAGAGAACTTATGTTAACAGATAGTCGTTATAAAACAGTTGTTAAACAGTGGAATCAGCTTGTTGAAGTTTGGAAGTTATTTGAAAACGCCCATGCATCATATTGTGAGTTAAATCGCCAGATAATTCCATCTAGTGATATAGACGAAGCTAACTATTTTGTAGACATCGATGAGCAAGTATTTGCTTTGAAACACATGTCAAAAAATTGGATAGCAGAAATTTAAAATCGTTTAGAGAAAAATTCTCAAAAATCCAATAGGAGAAGTTTATCAAAGCACTCATCAGGTTCGAGTAAATCAAGTAGATGGCAATCATCAACCAAAGAAAAGGCAATTTAGGAAAAAATCAGTTTAGCCGAATTAAAAGCAGAAGCATCGTTGTTAGAAAACCGTCAGAAGGCAGAACACTTAAGCAAGCAGTTGGAACAGAAATAGCCAAATCCCAAGCGCGGAATAAAGTATATGAACACTTAGAAAGAGAATCTCAGGCATCTGTCATGTTACCACCCAGTCATGTTAAGTTAAAATCAAAAAGAAAGTTTGGTTTGTGCCCTTGATATTGATGCTCCAAAAACTTCAGTGACTGTTAAAACTATGAACGGCGATCGGACGTTTTCATCTTCGGTAGTGACTGTTTGGAGGTTTGTACAGCAATACCGAAATTGGAAAAATGTTGGATCAAGTTACCAAAGTCGTACACAAAGCACGATCTTCCAACGAGTTCTGAGGATATTATTACTTCAAAAAAGATATCAAGTTGGAATTATTTGCATGATATTGCAGACGAAATTTCAAAAACTCCAGGGGACGTCGGTCTCTTATTTGGTGCAAATTGTGTGAAAGCTCCGGAGCCACTAGAATTGATCCCTAGTATGATGGGTGGACCATATGCCGTTAGAACTAAGCTTGGTTGGTGTGTTGTTGGACCAATTCAGTCAAATGGTAGCGCCAGAAGTAATTGTCATAACATTATTATTAGCAACATTGAAAGCGTATCATCATCACCAACTAGCTTCGTTGCAAAAGAAAGTATACACGACTCGGGCATTGCAGAAATGCTGCATCAAATGTATCTTCATGATTTTACAGAGCCAAAACTTGCTGACTTGAAGGTGAATGAGCCAGATTCCGAGGAAATTTTGTTTGAAGATCGTAAATTCATGCAGTTAATGGAAAAAGAGACCAAGTATGAAGATGGACACTATATCTTGCCATTACCAGTAAAGGACCCAGAAATCATTCTACCAAACAATCGCAAACAAGCAGAACGAAGGTTAGAACAACTTAAAAGGCGTTTCAAAAGAAATGACAAGTTCTTCACAGACTACAAGAAATTCATGGAAGACATGATAACTAGTGGGTTTGCAAAACAATCGGATAATCCACCTCCAGAGGGAAAAACATGGTATATCCCACACCACGGTGTATATAATGAAAATAAACCTTTTAATAAATAACAAAGCTTTTCTATCACCGTTCTTCGTTCATAAACTTTTAAAATGCGATCTAAAAAAAACATTTCTATCGCCGTTTTTCGTTCTAAGAAAACTTAAACTTCTAAAACACGATCTAAAAAAGCTTTTCTATCAAAATTAAAGTTTCAATCTTTGTTAAAATATAATAATTTCTATCGCTTAAAAGCTTTATTTAACCCGCGCAACCTTCTCGCTAGTTTATTTAGTTTCCACGCAAAACTTTTGTTTAATAAAAATATTAAACAATGGCTCATCGTGTCACATTGATAGAGTTGATAACATTTGCAATTATGCTATTGGGAATAGTTATGTTAACACTATTTAACACTAGTTACGCGCAGTTATAATAAGCTATTTTTCTTCGATAATCTTTTGTTTATTACGCGCTAGTTAATGACTTATAAGACTCGCAAGATAATTAATAAGAACAAAAGACAAACAACTACCGCCTCCGAGAAAAAGGTGTGAAACTTGAGCGTACGCGTACGCTTACATCTGGACTGTACTGTATGTTTTTAAATAGATCTTTATATTACGATATCGTATTGAGTAAAGAGGACAAGAACAATCATTGTTAAAAGTTGATCATCCACATCTTAAACATCTTAGTGTCGACATGATGGAACATGTAGCATATAAAATTATCAGTCTACTGCAAGAAAAATATTTCTCATCAGAAATCGATTCTCTGGGAAGAAAATCAAATTTAATCTCATCCAGCACCATATATAAATTAAACCCAGTTGATTCTCATGGAATATTACGTGTTGGTGGAAGTCTAAGAAACGCAAATTTTGACGAAAATGTAATCCATCGTATCCTGCTGCCAAAAAAATAATAGATAATAGAATTAATTGTTCGTTGGTGTCATGAAAAGGTAGCTCACAGTGGAAGAGGAATGACCTTAAATGAACTTTGTGGAAATGGATTTTGGGTAATAGGAGCCAACACAGTTGTACGTTCTCTTATTAACAAATGCGTTATATGCCGTAGCTTAAGAGGTAAGGTTGGTAATCAGTTAATGGGCAATTTACCAAAAGAGAGATTACAATCTTGTTGATATGTTTGGTCCCTTTGTAATCAAGATTAGGAGGAATGAATTAAAAAGGTATGGAGCAATGTTTACATGTCTTAGTAGTCGTGCTATCCATATTGACATAACATCATCAATGGACACAGATTCATTTATACTCGCAATAAGACGTGTTATTGCCAGAAAAGGAAACATTAGAACCATGATTTCTGATAATGGATCAAATTTTGTTGGAGCTCAGTCAAAACTACGCAAAGCATTTGAAGAAATGGATCAAAAGCATGTCCAAGAATTTTTATCTAACCAAGGTAGCTACAGAGTGGATAATTTGGAAGAAAAATCCTCCAGCAGCTAGCCATAGGGGGGAGTATGGGAACGACAAATACGTTCAGTAAGATCCATATTGACAGCACTTTTAAAGACTCACGCAGGTTCTCTCAATGAAGAATCACTAATTACCTTGATGACTGAGGCTGAAGCAATTGTTAATTCCAGACCTTTGACTGTTGAAACACTAAATGATGTCAACAGTATGCAACCATTATCCCCAAGTCAACTTCTTACAATGAAGAGCAAGGTGATAATGCCACCCCCTGGATCATTCTCACGACCTGATCTATATAGTCGCAAACAGTGGAGAAGAGTTCAATACTTGGCGAACGAATTTTGGGACAGATGGAGAAAAGAATTTGTGACTAGTCTACAGCCAAGGATGAAGTGGCAAAAGAATGAACGAAATTTTAAGGTTGGCGACATTGTTCTGTTAAAAGAGCACACTGATCGTTGTGATTGGCCGATGTCGAGAGTAATAAAAACATTTTCAGACGAAACAGGCACAGTTCGTAGCGTGGAAATATTTTTATCACGAAATGCAACAGAACAGAAAAAGGTGATATTGGAGCGTCCAATTCACAAGCTCGTTTCGTTGGTTGGAATTGAGTAAGATTCCCCGACGAGGGAGCCTTGTTGTGTTAGTTTCAAGATGTTCCCATCTTGAGGGGAGCCAGATGAAACAGTCTTTGTTTTGTTTATCTTTTTTATGTGTAAAGTTATGTATATTTATTGTTTATGAGTGTACTGAGTCTCTATGTGTATAAAGGTTTTTGATTCATTTTATTTAGTTGTGTTCCTTAGGGACTGTTATGCATTGAGGCATGCTTATTGTCATTTGGAAATTAGTCTTCTTACTAGTAAGACATGACATAAAAATTGTTTCTGTCATATTTCTTCATTCTTGGTGTTGACCAAGTATTTGTTCATTCTTGGTGTTGACCAAGTATTTGTCATTCTTGGTGTTTACCAAACACATTTTTCTTGTTGCTGCACTGCAATAAACTTTACCACCGTTGCAAACAAGTACAAGTTTTGTTAAATTGTGTCGCTTACTTTGGCAGCAACAAAAAGAAGCACATGATCTTGCTTGGATAATCAAGTTTCTTCAGATCATGGGTTAAAGTAACACAGAATATAAATTTTTATCACAATTTTCCAATTATACAAATCTAAATTGAAACTTAGAATTACAATCGATAACTTAGTATTAGCTATAATCGATAACTTGGTATTAAAGTCCATTACAGCATGCTATATGTAATTGTGTAGCAAAAGCTCAGTCATAATTTTAAATGTTTACTATAATAAAATTTCTAATTCTGTAAGGACTTCAGAGGAACTTTATAACTACAGAAAAATTTATAATTTAAAATGAAATATGCAACATAGGTACTCAGATATGGAATTATAAAGAACAAGAATTTTCAATCATCATATAAAGTCTTCAATATAATACACTATAGTGGCTGACAAGGGCAACATATCTTTCACGAAAATATGTAGCACCTTCACCGAAATATGAAATATATTTTCTGTAATTCGACATATCTTTCTGAAAATAAGTAACATCTTCTTCGAAAATATATGACATTTTTAAAACATGTGCCATTTTGAATTTTCGTTTCCGTAATTTTTGTCCCATTTTCAGTTTAGCGCGCTTTCTGAACAAATGTTGTTGCGGTGGTATCAAACTTACAATGGTTTGTCCACCTTGTGGCAAGAAACAGAAAGAAAATGCAAGGTTTTGTTAAGTTGGGGTGATAATTTACCTTTTTGTTCTGGGGACAGTTCGTCATCTGGCTCTGGGACTACAGAACAGCGTCCCTTATAAAAACCAAAAAACTTTCCTAGAGTTCTACAATTAGAACAAAAGCGAAGAACGTAAGAGCCTTTTCTCCACTAAGAAAAAAAGAGATAACAGAGAGCGAGTGAAGAAGTCATTATTCATGCTTCCACTCCACTATACCAAAAAAAGCCAGAAAACTATAGGTACTGTATATACATATTTTTTTTTTAGATATTCAAGTTCAACGTCCATTAGCAGACAGACAGAATTCAACAAATAATGACCACAGATGAGAAAACAGTTTATTTTTTTGCATAAATAGCTTATTGGTTTTCAACTATCTTACTTGATTAATTTTTCTGTTATAGGAAAAAACATGACGTTACCATATGTGATATATGTAGTTGGACAAAAAAGAAAGGTGCTTTCTGTTTAATTTGTCATCAGAATCAAGAATTTGAATCATCTCTACTGACGGAAACAAAGCTGGTAATAATGTATTGGCACAGCCAAGCTCTGAGCAACCGCGCAGACATCTGCAAATTTTGAGCATGTGGATTTTTGGTCAAGCAATTCTGTAGTTTGTCTTATTTTTTACGTTTTGCTTTACACCTATGTTGCATGTGGTTGTGAGCATTAAATGTCATCACAAACAATTGTCAATCTCCTTATTAGGTTCTTTAGATACTAATAAGGTTTTAGTGAGAAGAGACGTATCTGTAGACAGGTTGCACATGAAATCAGAGATTCTTACCCTATTTACATCTTCTGACATTCTGTCCTATGATTTATAGATGAAAGTTATTGATCCAAGAGGTCAAGAAGAGCCTGGTAGTGGAAGTGGAGTTTTAAAAGATGTCTTATGTTCGTTTTTTAATGAATTTGTGTACTCTTGCACATTCAGCTGTGACAAAGTTGTTCCTTCTATTTCTGCATGATATTGAAAGAAAAGAAATCTCCCCAACGTTTTTAGTGTCATCAGTGTCTGGTCAAGAAAATGATGATGAAGTGATGCTACTAGCGTCATTTAAAAAATACATTCCACCAGAAGAACGTAATAATGTTAAGACAATGCTTCAAAATTATTCCCAGGAAGGAGAGGACATTTTGCTTTAAACATTAAGTTCATATAAGTGCATAAAGACCAAATTGCAATAATTTGAGGGATATTCTGTTAGAGTTAGGACACCCAGAGTTAATTAAAAAGCCCAGATACATGGCTAACTGTTTTGAAACAGTGCTTGAAAGTCGATTATACCCATTTTCCACAAAAGAACAAATATTAAAGTTCTATGAAGACAGATCATTTCCAAAAAGTAAAGTTATCAAGCTTTTTGTTACTGTTCCTGATACATTACCTGAACAACAGCAAAATATTTATTGCCATTTAATACGCTTTGTTAAATCTTTAAGAAAAGAAACGTTGAGAAAGGTTTGTGACTGGGGGAGATATATTGCCTATAAGAATAACATTAAAATTTAATTTAAAAAGCAAATTCCACGCGCACCAAGAGCAACTACATGTGCCTCGATTTTGACACCCAATCACATTTACACAAGTTACAACGATCTTGAAGAGGAGTTCTTACATGTTTTGAACAACTCCAACAGTTATTCCTTTTAGCTGGATAACTTGATTTTTGTTGTAAAATTTTGTTTTGTTGGGATATATAATCCTTATTTCATGTACACCCTTTACTATGACTACAATTAGTTCCGAGCTTTAATTTTACACTTTTTGGTCTGTAAAGATTTTATTATAGTGTATATTAAATACGTAAATTGTTCCTGTACTGTTGTGAACAAATTTTGTCCAGTTTGTGGCACTGAAGTAGACTTACAACAGTGGCTTCTATATTATTATTTTTGTAAGGGATATTCCTATCACACTATGTTGGATTTCCTTCGACTCTATTATATTGATATGTCGTTGCGCACAATTAAGTCTACAATTTAAAACGTAAATTAACTTTAGCACCAAATGTTGATCAGCAAATAAAAAATGCTTTATGCCTTGAGTTACAAACAAGCTCTTGGAATAGTGAATATTGTTCTTATGGCTTCAGCGTCCCTGTGATCCCATAATGTTAAAACTACGCCAACTCGATCTCCACGGCAGTTACTTACAAAAGAAAAGAAGGTTAGTTAGATGTCAGTATTGAAACTTAAGTCCTAATGATATTTGGCATTTAAATGGATACGATAAACTTAAAGCGTATGGTTTTCCTATTCACGGTTGCATTGATGGGTTTTGTCAGCGTATTATGGCTCAATGTACTACCGACCAATAATACTCCAATCATTTTTGCACAACTTTTTATTAATTGTGTCATTGCAACTAACAGATGCCCAAATCGGGTCAAAAGTGATTGCGGCAGTAAAAAGGATGAAGTAGCGGCGATTCAATGTTTTTAAGAAGTAAACATGATGATTATTGCGCGTGTATCAAAGCCTATATCTACGGTTCCCCACATGGAAACCAGCGTATAGAGTTGGTTGTCACAATTTCAACGATGTCGTTTCTTATTTGATTTTTTAAAGACGTGGTTGAAAGCGGTAGTTACAATCCTGATATTGTCTACCAACTGGCGTGTGCACGCTATTGCTTCGTGAAAGTAATAGGACTTAGACGAAGTCTGGAAATACTGGAACTCGCATCTTATCTGCAAATCGGGACTTTCAGTAGTATCTGGTCGACTAGATGTTATGTATCATTTACCTGAAAGATACAAGCAGATTGTTGGAAAACATGCAACAGCAATAACCTATCGAAATAATGTCTTATACTCAACAAAATGTGCCTTCTTATCCGTAGGAGAATAATTTATTTTAATACTTTGATTATCTAACAAGTGTTTTAAGCGTACCCGGACCAGTCGATTTTGATGCTTGTATATGAGGTGCTATTGTTAAATGTAAATCACCAGTGTCAAATAAGAAATGTCTTTTCCTTTTAACCCCTCTTTAAAAAAGTTACACACGTTTGGAAAATAACATTTTCAGAAAAAATGTGTCGTATTTCAGAAAAGATATGTTGTATTTCGGGGAAAGATATGTCGTGTTTTTCGTGAAAAATGTGTCTTCGGATAAGATATTACTAGTCAGGGTGCTGAGAGTCAAAAATTGTTAATAATAACCTGGACAAATTGAGACTATTAAAAATGGAAATTATATTGGTGTGGGATACTAAATCACTTTACTGGCCTTTGTAAAATTTCTTGTAGTGCTAATCAAGGGTGTTTATAGGTTTTAATGACGTCACTTAGTAGGAAAAATCCAGGGTGCCAATCCAGGGCATTTATAGATTTTGATGATGTCATCTAGTAGAAAAAAAAATTGATGATATTAATTTCTCCAAACAATCTGATTTATGAAGGTGCTTGGGAAATGTAAAATCTCTTCTCTTAAAAATTTTGCTGCCTTTTGTACCGCAATTTCTGGCAATGTATATTGTACAACTTTTCTGTTGCTTCTGACACAGTTGTCTTTGTCCTAATTTTGTCATGAAACATCAATGATTTGTCCTGTGGATTGGTTATATTAAAAACAAAAGCACAACCATATTGAGGCGTGTAAAGCGACACATTCCCTTCGAAGTACGCTACAACAGGATCAATAACAAGTCTGGCTTCTGATATGACTTTGGGATTGGTGGGCAACAAAGAATTGTATTTGTTCAACAGCTTATTTGATGTCCTTATATTGTTGTCGTCTAAAACAGTCTCCTTGATTGATAGGAAAAGCTTTTCAATGACATTGTCAGCATGAGAGAGGATTCTACTAGCTCTAATGTAATTAAGATAACATTATTTATGGTACTGCAATTCCATTGCTACAATGTTTTCCCATTGCTGACCAGACAGGTCAGCAATGAACAGGTCAGCAAGAAGATTTGCCGCAGTCAACTCTGTGACGCATTTTTTTAAAATTTTCGTATTCACTTCTAGAAGCATCAGTTTATTGTGAAATAGCAAATAAAACATTCCTTTGGAGCGATGATTTTGCCTAAAAACCGAAATTTTTATTAAAATTATGTGCTTTTAACAAGAAAAATGTCTAAGAAAAGATGAGGATGATAGTACTTTCAACAGCTAACTAGAGACAAAAGTAAATTTCGAAATGGATCAGACCCATATTGCGTGTAATATCTTAATCATTTTAACAATGGAAAAACATTACCGTACTAGACTTGTGCTTTCTTCTTGTAGACCATCTTTTAGATGCAGGACCAGTATTATCCTGAACCGCAGCCATAGACTCTTCGTGCTCTCGTTTTCTTAATATTTTATTTATATACTGATTATGTGTGTATCCTAACA
This sequence comes from Hydractinia symbiolongicarpus, assembly GCF_029227915.1. NCBI lineage: Eukaryota > Metazoa > Cnidaria > Hydrozoa > Anthoathecata > Hydractiniidae > Hydractinia > Hydractinia symbiolongicarpus. The sequence continues at coordinate 15,402,529 of NC_079878.1, forward strand.
TTTTTGATGAAATCGTAGAGTGCAGATAGTACCTTGCTATCCTCGTTGATATGACTAAACCAATAAGATTTCTCTTGATAACAGGAGAAGTTCAATTTCAATATTTCTATTCTTACAGCCAAAATAATACGACAAGGTAACAAAATGAAAATGTTTTTTTTATAAGAACACAAGACACACAACTGAAGTCTGGTTATATAAAAGTTATATAAAAGTGATATAAAATTAAAAACCTTGCTTTTCTCACTTTTTTCAATGCTGTTTCTGTGAATGCTCTTAAAATAATTTCTTTATCATAAATATATTTATGTGAATAAAGCATTTTAGGGCAGCCATTTCTAACCTCCTTTCTTTCTTCTTCTTCGTGTAAAACACACTTCCCACACTTTCGATTTCTCCTCATTTCCGGAATTCGGGATATTCTACTTTTAAAACAATGGTTTCATTCTTTTAAATAGGAAGGGGGTTGGATGTAAATTTAAAAGCTTTAATAATTTACATCGTTTTCATTAAAAATAATAAGTAGCTTGTACTTTTTACTTACTTTTGTTTATGTAATTCTGTATTAAAATTGCAGTATTTTTGAGCTTTTCGAAATTATAAAACTTGCAAATATTATATTTCCCCCCTGATCCATAATTTAGTAAGGCAGTTAAAAATAAAACAGTCTTCCATGGTGCAAAAAGATGGCATCTTTCATCATCATCATCATTCTCGGCTTAACGATCGTTTTCCATGCTAGCATGGGTTGGACGGGGTATATTAATGAGCTATTAATGAGTTGAGTTTAGATCTAGACTGTGTTAGATCTAAACTCAACTTCCTCTGTATTAAGTCTTGCCTATAACCTCCTGCCAAGTCTTTCTTGGTCTGCCTCTGGGCTTTGCCCCAGGAACTATCAAGTCTCTACACTTTCTTACCCAATTATCCTCCTCCATTCTTTCCAAGTGCCCCAGCCAATTCAATCTTCTTATCTGGACAACATCTTTAATTCTACGGATACTTAGCCTGCTTCTTAGCTCATCTGAACTCTTTCTGTCTCTTAGACTGGCGTTACACATCCACCTAACCATTCTCATATCATTCCTTTCTAAACGGTTAAGATCTTCCTGCTTCACTGCTCATGTCTCACTACCGTACAACATAACACTTCTTACACAGGCCTCATACAACCTACCTTTTAACTCAATTGACAAGACTCTGCTAGTCAACAAAGGAAGTAACTCTCTGAACTTTTTCCAAGCAGAACCTATCCTGCAAGTAACACTTCTTCCAACACCTCCTTCTCTAACGAGCCACTGTTGTACATCATTGAAACTGGAAATACTTCATTCTCTATAATCTCACCTTTGCAACGCTTACATACAAACTGAATGTCAGTTCTCAACCTTCTACCAATACTACTGCACTTTTTATGTACCCAATGCCTGCAAGTCTGACAAATAATTGAGTTACTACCAACACCTTTCCTGCAAATTCCACAAGGCCATTTTACAAGGTCACACTTGGCTGCAATGCTACTAATCATGACTTTGCACTTTGCTGTGTTCACCCTTAGCCCTTTCTCTTCTAGTCCTTTCTTCCACTTCTCAAACTTTTTAACTAATTCTTCCATCGACTCTGGTATGAGAACCAAATCATCTGCATACAATAACTCCCATGGACAACCTGTTCTGAACTCCATCGACAGCGCTTCTAAGACTAGAACAAACAACAAAGGACTAAGTACAGAACCCTGATGTACACCAACAATTACACTAAATTCATCACTAAGTGAATCGTTAATCCTGACACGACTTCTAGCATTGCTGTACATAGACTATACCATCGTAACTAGCCACTCATCCACACCTAATTCTCTCATAGCCCACCAAATAACTTTACGTGGCACTCTATCAAAAGCTTTCTTTAAATCTACAAAGGCAAAATAGAGATTTGTTCTCTTTCCTAAATACTTTTCCTGAAGCTTTCTAAGTAAAAACATTGCATCTGTAGTGCCACGCCCTGGAACAAAACCAAATTGCATCTTATCTATATCAATTCTTTCTCTAAGTAACTTATCAATCACTCTTTCAATAACTTTCATTACTTGATCAACCAACTTCAAACCTCTATAGTTACCTAAGTCTCCTAAACAATACGCTACCTAATATAACCTAAAAACTTTATTTTGTCTTAAAAACCACTGTCAAATTACTCATAGTGCACATAATTTCCACATTCCACATCAAACTAAATGTAATCAAGCTTCATATTTATGTTCTTTAAATTGGAACACTTTTGCACAGATCTATTAAATATAAATAATAAAAGTCTGTTTTTCAAGAAATTTAAAGACAAACTGATTAACAAATTATGTAATACATAACCTATTTTGCAACCATCACAACAACTTTTGAGTTTATCATTGTTTGATATTTATTATTGTTTAATCAATTAATTGCTTTGTTTTTTTGTATTTTTTTTTGTTTCTGTGTTTTTTTCTCTTCTTTTTTCAAACTTTGTAAACTATATTTTGCTAATTCTAATCAATCAGCTCTTGCCATTATTATAATATTTTTTATTTATAAATAGCCCTGTTTTTGTGTCTCATCCATTCTGAACATATTTCAGAAAAAACATCTTGTTCTTAAGTAAGTAAGTTAATATTATATTTTATATTATGTTTTAAGCATATTAAATAATTAGTTTTGTAACTATATTTATGTGCACAACGAGAAGCAATAATATAATGGTTGTTTTTGTGTATACATTTTTTACACCACCTGTACATTATATATAAAAGAGAAAAGGTATTACTTACTCACTTAAAAAAAGTCAGGACACTATCGGCCATAAAACTGGACGAGTACTCGTAGTTTTTGCAGACAAATTAAAACATGTAAAAATGAATCCCCTACTACACTTTACTGGCCCTTTCAATTTTTCTTTGTGGTGAAATAATAAAAAAAATATTCACATAAAACGTAAATTCACATAAAACACAAATTCTTGCATCAAAGATGAAGGGTCTCTTTAAGAGACAAGAGAGGAGTTGACATCCTCCACCATACCTTAGTTAAAGGGGCGATTGTGGAAGTCCCATGAAATGCCACATAGTGATGGTGTCACTTTAAAAAACACCCAGTCCGGTGTGTGAACGGTTGGCGCTAGGAAGGGCATCCAGCTGTAAAACAATGCCAAAACTCTTTATTAATGGCTGTAAGAACAGTTGATCAGACAAAATGCGAAAACGGGGCTGGAACTCTAAGGAGTGAAGGTGTCGCGCACGGTAGGACAGATGTCAGGTGTGAGCATCGTCAGACCGTTACCCAGCCATCACATCACAAGGTAGATAACACTACGTTGAGGATGGCTAGTGTAAGTGTTGGTATCAGGTATTGTTGCAGGAGTATCAGGTATTGTTGCAGAGATGGTAAAAGCATCTGGATATATTGTTGATTTGAGCTTATTACAAGTCGTGCTAATCAGATTATAAAGAATGGGTCTATTCCGAGTGAGTGGCAGTCGAGTGTAATAGTGAATTGTTTCAAGGGCAATAGTTGAGAATTTTAGTTTCAATAAAATGTTATTAATATTTTTGTTTGTATTGTATGTCATCAATTGAATACAATTATTTATTCCACTTGAAACTTGAATTTTCACTAATGATCTACTTAAATTAAATAAGAGTGTGATGCCATACGTAATATGAGATTGGATAGAACTGAAATATATTTGACGAATTTATCTTAAAGGAAGTAAAAATCTTAATTTACAAATAATACTAATGCCTTGTCTGATTATAGAGGTAACATAAGATAATTGATAAGTTCATTTTAGGCTATCATTTATCCTCAGACCAAGATATTCTACAAATGGTTTTTGTTGTATAGATATATTCCTGTCTATTACAAAAATAAAGACAGTTTGACTTATCTACATTTAGACTTAATTTGTTGGCAATAAGCCAGTCAGACACATTTACTAGTTGTTTGCTAATCATTGCCTCAAGTTGTTTTTAATTTTATTTTTGTAAAAAAGGCTAGTGTGATCAGCAAACAGTGTATAATGAAGTGTTTTTTGAAGAATTAGTTATATCATTAATATTATATTAAGATAAGCAATGGTCCTAAGACAGAACCCTGAGGTACACCACATTTAATTAATTTGGGGTTACATAATGCTTCTGCAACAGAAACACAATGTTTTCTGTTGCAGGAGCATTATGTAATGTTATGTAAATAGGAAGAAAACCAGTTCAGTGGAGTCCCTCTTATCCTATAATGCTTTAGTTTTTGTAGTAGTATTTGATGATCAACAGTATCAAATGCTTTAGCAAAGTCAAGAGAGATTGCACAAGACAATTCTTTACTCTCCATTGCTTCGGTTATTTTTGATAATAACTAAAAACTAGTAGAACTATTTTCTCTGAATCCATACTGGCTAGATGTGAGCACTTTATTCATGTTAAGGAAGTTTGCACATTAGTTCATGTTAAGGGCTTTTGCACATTAGTTTTTCAATTAATTTATCGAAAATTGGTAAAACAGAAATGGGTCTATAATTTTTTGCTTGAAAGCATGAGTTACCTTTATACAAGGGTGTTATTCTTGCAAGTTTTAGTTTATCTGGAAAGATTCCTGTTGAAAAGGACTTAATAATTATTATACTTAGTGGTTCACTAATGATAGTTTTAATGTCTTTAATGACATTGATAGGAAAGTTGTAAATGTCAGATGCTTTTTTCCCATTAAATGACCCTAGTAGATCCTCCACTTCACATTTGGTAACTGGTGCTATATAGAAGCTTGTGCCAATTTGATTTTCAAGGTAAGAAGTAAAATCTCTCTTTGTAGTTTGTTTTGGAAGTTTTTTAATGAGAGATACATACACATACTTTGTAAATATTGCTCCACAACATTTACAAAGTATGAATTTTGCTGTTCTGCCATATCAGTTGAATAATTACATGATTTCCCATTAGAGATGATAAGATTGGAGATTCATCTTTTACCTGTTTGCAATTAATAATTTAGTTGACTCCCTTCCAGAACTTTCTTATGTTATTCTTACATGAAGTATAATCTTTGTAGTAATCGTATTTTGTGGTTAAGTTCATTTCTAATAGACCTGTATTGCTTAAGAATTTCCCTGTCACTGGTTTGGATAAAATGGCTATATTGGTGTTTTTTTCTCCAATAAGTTTCAGAATAAAATCATTAATTCCTGGCTTTCTTCTTTTCTCCATTTTTTTTGTTAAAGATTGATTACAATGGAGCATGTTTACGTAACTACTATAATGTGAAACATACCAAAAACGGTGAAAACTATCACAAATGACGGGAAACTACAGGGAAACCGTAGGGAAACGGGGAAACGATATGAAACTGGGAGAAACGAGGGGAAACATGAGAAACAAGCGCTATAGGAAATGACCAGAAAGCATAATGCATAAAATCAATCAATCATGGCGGTCACATGCTTCACTCTCGATCGTTCCTGACCCCTCCCTGGCCCCGTACTTACATCAAATTCTAAGAAGTTTTGTGAAAATTCAGGACCACTAGTTTAAACGATAAAAATTAAAAAACTGTTCATTAAAACTTCATCAAAGTATATAATATGGATACAAAGTAGTTTTTTTATTATATCTTACATTTTCTTTCTTTTTTGTCTTCCTTCTAGCGCTTAGTGTAAAACATACATTGTGGACTATACAGCAACACAGCTGTACTTTAAATAGCCCCGAAAAATGGTAATCATGCTGCGACAATAATGTAAACAAATTAACAAAAACTCGAACTGACGAACGAGGCCATCATTCTATCCCTGTTCCATAACAGGGATAAAATGATCAGAAAAATGTTGTTTTAACTTATTCTGCATTGTTATATAGCTGACCAGAAAACCACTTGGTAAACTCAGCGACTTTCTTCCGGATTGGTATGATATGGGTCGTTTCGGAAAGGCATATAAGATAATTTTGAAGATCTCAAAGTTATTAAGAGAGCAGCAGTAGAAAAGAATGTGAGATTACCTGAGTTAATTGTAACAGGTACCCAGAAGTCCAAAAGGCGCTACCATTCATTGATGCAGATATGCTGGAGAACCTGAGCTTTATGACTCATCCGATTTAAATGACCAGGTATGCAATAATTAATTCTAGAGAGCTCGTGAAAAATTTGATATAGTTTATTATAGTAGAATTTTAAACTGTATATATGTTTCACACCATTTAATTTACCATCAAATTCATTTTCAGTCTGACGAGGATGTAGAAAATACCATCAGTGCTTTGTTCAGGTAAATATTCAAAGAACAAGAATTTATTTCATTTTTCCATACTTGTTTATTTGACAGAAAAATTGTTGATTTGCTCATTTCAGTACAACAGATGAAGTTTCAACAATTGCTGGTACTGAAATAAGTGATAAATCTTCTAGTTGAGGGTTTAATTTTTACATTTGCAGGAAATCAGTGTAAGTTTGAAAGTTTCTCATATATTCCAATCTCTGATATCAATTTAGTGTTCCTGATATGCAGATAGAAAACATTGATTATGAAACAACTTCCGATAATAATTTATCAACAGCCGATGATGGATTTTCATATCCTACAGCTAGCATTGAAATCATGTCTATACTGATAATGAATTATTATCTACAGCTAATAATAGAATTGTAGTTCAAGCTGATGTCAGAGGAATGGCTTGCAGTCAATTTATTCACACAGATACAAGGTGACCAACAATAATTTCTCTGATCTTGCTTGTATTTTATAAATATTAAAAATTTTAATCAGAGAGTATTAAAAATGGGAAAGCACATACTGCCATTCCTCAATTTCCTGTTCTCTCATTCTCAAGCACATTCTAGCAATGTTTTTCTTCTAGCATATCTTCCAGCAAATCATCATCATCTGCAACAGCTACTGAAGTACCCATTTTAAAAACAACAAGGTAAATAATAATAATTATGCACATTGAGAGCAAAATGTTTGTAAGACTAAAAAAAATTAACATCCTAAAATTTTTACACTTAATGTATTTGGTTCGAAAATAAATGAAATTATATTACACAGGCAGCAGTACTGTTCCAAAAAAAATGATACATATTTCCTCTGCATGTTTTAAAAGGACTTGTTTTAGTTTAAATGTTAACTTATCTTACTCATTACATTTTCACATTTATTCATAGAACTGGAGAATATGATTTTGAAAAAACTGAATTTATCATTAGCGTCCTTGTGAACAGTCCAGAAGATTTTGCAGAATGCAAAAAAACAGATGTGGAAGAAAGTAGAAAACATAATTTTATGTGTACAATGAATCACAAGAAGATACCTATTGCATCTGCAAAAGCAGATGGAGCATATCCGAAGAAAGGTAACTCGAAGAAAAGTTATTATTCACCAGGGTACAGAGAACAAGTGGTATATAAACGTTCGTTTGAATGATCAATCCACTTATCAGAAGGCCATTGTAAACTCAGGAGATGCTTTTCATGTAAAAAGACACTATCACTATAATAAACTCAATGAAAACTTTTGTCAATTTTATTATTATTATTATTCTGAATATTTATACAGAATATAGCCACTTCAGTGTTGGAAACACTGTTATCAATGTGGGTCCTGTGTTTAGAATGTATACATTAGGTATACACCGGCATTACCTACCCAATTTCCCTCACATAGCATGGGTTGACCCGTAGCTGTGGTAAAGACACTTGCTAAACATGACCGCGCTGTGGACCGAACCATGGACCTTCTGATTACGAAGCGAACTCCATAACCACAAGGCCACGCGCCATTATTGATTGCTGAAGTGCAACGTGCAACTGACCAACTACCATTTGATTTTTATTATGTTCTTTATCACTGGGAAAATGGAGAGAGTAAAGAGAACTTTTCCATGGGTAGACATGCCAACGCAAAAAATCCTTTTACAGATACACTGAAGATATCTTCACTTGATACCAATGATAAATCTTTTTTTCAACACTCCTTAACATCACTTAGCGAGCGCATTATAATCAAACGAAGTCGAGTCGCGGTGTATATGAAGTACGGTAAACCACGTCGTTTAAGTATCGTGTGTACTTCTCGCTTTAAAAAATAAAAATTTTATTCATTTTTTCAATATGTATTTATTAAAAATTTTACTCACATATTCTCAGGTACTTATTACCGTAAAGATCCGGATGTGTTGAAGACTATATCTGAAAATTTGGGAAACAGAATGTAACCAGAAGAAGCGTACATAGCCAACAATATGAATGAAATCAGTTCAAGCAGAATAGTTAATTTCAAATTTGTTCACAATCAAAACTATCGTTTAAAGAAAAACCTCCGCGATGAAGAACAATCAGAAAATCCTGTGGAATGTAAGAGGCTGAGAAGCTGATGTCTTGCCTCAGAAAGGGGATCATCAAGTCAGTTCGATTTACAACTGACCGATATACCACTTTAAACTGTAAAGATTATACTTTGAAAGACATTGTACGGTTTTGTGTTCAGAGGGAGTCGATACTGAATGTAGATACAACTTTCGACTTGGTTTCTGGCCTGTGGTTGGCGGATAAGAAATACCAAAATCTTGCATTATTGGACAAAGATGGGAAAAATCCAGAATTTCCAGGACCTTCCATGTGGCATCTCAAGAAAGATCGCATCGAGTTTTGTCAATTCGCCACGAAAATAACTGGCTTGTGCCCTGACTTGCGATATATTAAAAAGGTTAGCCACGATTTAATTCTCGCGACAGCTAATGGAATTGCCGATGTATTTGCCAGTGCAACTCATCTGTGGTGCACGCAGCACATTCAAGCAAGAGACAAAGAACGTCTTAAGTTAGGGGCAAATGAACGCCATTCAAACAAAATAATGGCAGATCTGTATGGCTGTCAAACAGATTACTTCCAGGAGCAAGAACTACTAGCCGATGTAGAAAACAATGAAGATTTCAATGCCATGTTAGAAAGCTTCAAACCAGTATGGAATGATTTAGTTCCAGGTTTCCATGAATGGTTTGAAGTAAATCATGCACTATTGTTCAGAGAATTCTCATTATGGCTAGCAGACGAAACCTTGGAATATCTGGTCGGTATTACAACAATGGATTGGAACTAAAACATAGACTACAAAAGAAGAAATCACGTGATAAAATGGTAAACGTTGCAGATGATGTTACAGTAGTAACCACAACGTTGTGTGAGTGGATAGAACAAAATTTCCATCATTAGATTCTACTTGCTCTTAGAGGACTTGGAAAGTATAGACTCTCTCCAGGTTACCAGCATTTTTTTGTTGATCCTACTCAATGGGCCAGATGGAGTTCAGATCGAAGGGAACAACACATTGAAAAGTTTTTTGGATTTATTCCAAAATCAACTGGTATGTATGTAAAACCTTTGAACGATGGTAAGAAATCACATGTACAAAACCGTAAACACAGCCAGAACCAGAGTTATTTACAAACAGAGTTCAATCTCAAGTCACAATTACGCCAAAGTTCAGTTGATAATCAAGGGAGCATGACTTCATCACAATGCAATGTTGATCCTTTGAATCCGGATAGGGATGGATTGAAGCCTCTTTAACTGGTGGCACGATCAGATAAGCTCTATCCGAAATAGTGAAGCGTTGCGAATCATGTCGTTTTAATTTTGAAACTCATAAAGTCTGTTGAGATACGCGAATTTACAAATTCTGACAGTAAGCGGATAAAACAAAAGGCCAACGTTTATATTCATTATCTGACAAATTGTTTGAAAGAATTTGATGATGATTTTTCTTTCTCAAAAATAACTGTTCCTAAAAGCACGCAAATAATTCTGGGTACCGCCAGCTGCTCAAGACTGCAAGCAAAGGGTTGCAAGTTGCTTTGGTCAAACTATTAATATTTTGTTTTTCTGTTATAACATTTACAACGCAGTTTGACGTTATCTTTTTTTTTGTTAACTCATCATTTTGTTCGGAACATCTGATTTGTTAAACATTGTTTATTTTGTTCACAGCATATAAGCTACCATTCTAGTTCCAGCCTCCTCTAGTTCCATGTCTACATTTATCACCTATAAGTGCAACTTTTATATTGTGTATCGTGAAATTTGTATGACCCTCTTTTTATATGGTATATATGGTTTTCAACAAAAACATTGTAATTTTTTCTTTCATCCAACTGCTTGCTTCACCAGGCCTCAAAAATTGATCAGAATTTTATACGAAATTGTTCTGAGCAATGTTTTACTTGACATGTATCTATCATACCCTATAAAGATAATCGAATGATTGGGTTAAAAAATGAGGTAATAATAATAAAAATAACATTAGCTTTTAGGCTTTTACAATACACTTTTAAATGTATAGCGCGGACCAATAAAATCATAAATAAAACTCTTTAACAACATTTCGAATAAATCCAACGTAGCTAATTTCAAGTTTTACGACTTCATGATAACAATTACATAAATATCACGGTTTCCGAATTTTTCCTGTTTCCCAGTCGTTTCCCTATCATTTCCACTCGACTTCCCAGTTTCGTTATCGTTTACCCTCGTTTTCAGCATGTTTTACTCCGTTTCCAAGCTATTCCCCCCAAATTCTTCATAGTTTCCCCTGTTTCCCCTGCGTTATCGATAAGAAGACCTATTTTGTCATCCAGGGAAGTGTTGGATGACTGCTGTCAAGTATGCAGAGAAAGAGAACCTGTCATCAAATGCAATGACTGTCATGAAAACTCTTTGTGCTACCTATGTGATGATATTGTTCATTCTACATTTCCATTACATGACAGATGTTTATTTTCTGAAGATTATGCCAAAAAATTGTTACCGTGTGAATCAGCTAATGAACATCATGAAATAGAGCTGTCAAGTATGTTCTAATTGTTGTATTTGCTATGGGAAATTATTTTATTTCACTTATTTATTCCTTTCTTGTGTATGTCATGTACATGTTGTGGTGGGAAAAATTTGACAAAGAGAATAACTGAGGAAGTTTGCATTATAGTTACTCTAAAAGGTACATGTAATATTATTTTTGTGGGTTGTTGATTTTGGGTTTACTTATAAGTTTTATTAACTTATTGTGATTATCATGTATAACAATAATTGCCATATTTTCAGTATATACATACAGCTCTATTTGTAACATTACTAATTATTCTTGCAATGCATTTTTATATAGTTACCCAATTACTCGAAATGTGGTGGTAATTGGACTGCTGCCAAAAACAGGTGAGTTCTCAATATTTATAAGCGAATGGTTATACTCTAGAATTTTTTTATAGATAGAGAAGAAACCATAACTGAGATGGTATTTGCATGGAACAAAAGAAAAATATTGAAAACTTCCTCAGAACTTAGACGACGATATATCAAGGTTTATTCATACACTTGATATTCATTTTAGTTAACATATTTTATTTTAGCGTTTTGTGCATTTAGAATGAAAGCGAGCTTGCAAAAACCACAGATGCATTGAAAATTATAAAAAATGACATGAATGTAGATTGTGATGGAACAATTGTGCAGTGGTTGGAGGAGATTCAAAAGTGCGCCCGAGGTACTTATATTTAAATAAATACAAATATATCCGTTACTGAGCAATAAAAAATCAACATTTCTGAATATTATTTTTTTTGAATTAGGAATTAAAAACACGAGACATCGAAAACTACTCTCAGATGTAGAAAAGGCACTCCTTCTTATTGACAACCTTCAGGATTCGTCGTCTGCATCGTTAATTAACTCGTCAATGGTTTTTCCGAAGCAAACAAAAAGCAATTTATATTACTGATTGTTAGAACTTGACAGAGCAAGCAAAGATGACGAGCTCAAATTACAGAAACGTCTTTGAAGGAAGCATACCGTTCTCTGCTGCACGATATTTGGAAGCCACTTCTGGAGCAACAAATTGAAAAGCTGTTCTTAGAAAAAGTAGTGATTGGTTCACAAATTAAAAAAGTTGCAGGTATACTGTGCCTTTTATTTGTGTAAAAATAAGGTTAACCTAAAGCGAATATTTAAATTGAAATATCTATGACGGAGGAAAATTGCGTAGGCCATGATTACGGAATTCTCAATCCCAATTTGCTTATTTTTGCATGCTGTATAATTTATACATTAATTCATTCAAATTCACTGCTTTGTCTTATCATCATGATTTTTAACATAGACACAAGCAAGAGGCGTCATGTCATGAGAGACAAGCAGGCAACTGTAAATAAGAAAATCAAGGACATTTTAGATGAATACTGTTTACTGTTCAGTTTAAATGTTAAAACTGTCTTTGAAAGCTGTGAGAAAGGGGTGTTCGCCTGGCAAAACATGCATGACGTTTCAAATACTGGTAGTGGTGAGTATACGTTAATGGTTGCATTTTATACGTCCCCTTTAACACATATACATTTTTAAGGATACAATCATTTTTTATAGTGTTAGGAACTATTTAGTCTCAGAAATATATGCCGCAGTTGTTTGTGGTTACACAGTGTGAGCTTGACAAATCTTGTATTTTAATACGTTGTAGCAACGTCAAATACACGTCTCTAGACTATACTGCTCATTTTGGTATTTTTTATTCCCAGCTTGTATTTTAGAATTCTTTAGTGTATGTCAGAGTTTGACTTTTTATGTAGCTGTTGACAGACGTGTATGTGTTGAAAAGTGGCTTCGCTAAAACCACTTACTAGAAGAACGTGTTATATTACAAAATGAAATGAAGAATTGTTTGAAGTTTTACCATGACAAAATAACAATGTTAACTGCTAAATTGGACCATACCAGTAAGGCCCACATTTTTTGTATAATTGTCCTTATGTAGTGTTAATTATGCAATAAAATATATCTATATATATTTTTTTTATTAGGAGCAAAAGGTAGTACTGTTGAAATACAATTCGCTGAGGAAGAGCAGCCTTCTGAAGACGAAATCACAGAAGAATATTCTTCGAATGAGTTACAAGTATGTTCCGCCTTGGTTATATTGTATTTACACAGGATGAACAATCTCGCCAAAACACATCAGAAGATGTTGTCAGTTAAATTGTTACTTTAACTTTCATAAAACTATAAGTTGTTTTTAAAATATACTAATGTTTTTGCAGCTGACCGCTACACAACAGTCAAACCAAACATTGGCACCATCTTTACTAAGTTGAAGCACGTGAGCATAAATACAATCAATTAATACCGATCATTATAAACAAATATGGCAGCTGCTTAAAGTGTGTTATTGCGGGGTGCTCTGTTGTTTTTGTTATTCATTTGTTGAAAGATTTGTTTACAACATTTTTATTTAGGTATACTTCTACTTTAGAGAAAAATAATTTGAGTAAGTACAGTTTAACTCTTTGGGTCGTAAATCGGTGAAATACTGGAAATATAAACAGAATGTTGAAAAATATTGCGTCAAACCTTTTGTAGTCTGCAAAAAAATGTGTAGGTTGTTCAGAAAATGGTAAACGAATAGGTTTTTAAGGAAAACCTAATCTATATAACTAGTCGGTAGCCCGTGAATACATCCACAGGTCCGTCGTTATTTATTAATGCATTTTGTGTATCGCTAGTGCTGTTACCATTTTGCGTGACAGACAGACAGACATTACAGGTATTATTATATAGATAATAGATAATACAAAAGTTGTGTCCGTCTGTGCCCAGCAAAGTGAATATTATTTTTGAAACCCTCAAAAAAACGAACCGGGGTCCCTGAACCCATTTCGGAATCAAAACGTTGATGACGCCATCACAAGTCTATTCATTTTCTTGATCAGTGTTTTCAGATTTTTACGATGAAGGCAACGAGTATACAAATTTTTTTGTTCTTTAGAGAAGAACTTTGCTGACGTCAGCAAAATTTTAAAACCTGTATCTATATTTCATTAACCGTTTGTCAAAAGCTGATCCGAGACTTTTTCTTGATCAAAGTTTCACGCCATACATAGATGCAATAGGTAAACAAATTTCTGGATAAAGTTTTGTGTAGATTGGCTGTTTTGTACTGATGTCAGCAAACCTTTTAAACCCTTGTATCTTCTTAAGAGTTTGCAGAATGCACATGATCATATAGTTCTAAATTTTTTTTTCCTATATGGACGGGTCATTCAGGCCTTTTAAGGAGAGGCGTGCAATAGCACGTGCACACCTCCATACACAAAAAATGGGTTAGGCGTGCTATTGATAGCACCTGCAAAATGACAAATTTTATAAGAGTTTAACCAGTACACACACCCAAAAGCACACCTAAAATACTTGAGGTGTATTTTTTGGTACACACGCATCACCATTTTCAAAAAAAAGCCTGGTCATTGCTAACCCCTATAAAAACTTATACAACAGCCTAACCTGAAGACCAGAATATGTAGGACCGGCGAATTCGTAGATTACAACAGGCTAACTAGTATTTTGTAAACGTTTTTTAAGGTATAACTTATTTGGGAATGGAAGGTAAGCTTTAAGTGCAAATTTCACCAAATTTCTACTTTTTAACTTGACTTTTTTATCTTGTTTACATATTTTGCCTATGTGATGCGTGAGGATGGCAAAACTGAAAATCACAACATGTTGTGTCACCCCACAACTCATCTCATGTCTGCCAGATTAGATAGAATACCGTGAGGTCTTGGTATTCTATCTAATCCCGCAGACATGTGATTTTGAACATACCTTGTCAATAAAATAAAAATTACAAGGAATTCAAATTTGTGTGTGCAACGATTTTTAAGAATATAAAATCGCCGCATAAATATTTAGCCATGAAGAAATTATGCACGCAATGAATCACTTTTTCTTATTTTTAGGTTCGACATTCACAAACAACACTCAACAGAGTATAAAAAAGAAGAAACTCGAGAGAGTATAAAAGCTAGATATTTAGACAATCAGATATTTAGATTTATTTGGTTTATTGGTTACTTATTGGTAAACTTACTGGTGAACTTACTGAAATTATTAAGCCCGCTGAAACTATGTGGTTATTAAATAATATGACAGAGGATTCTCTAGTTTTTAAAGGTTGTTTTTCTTGGCCACACGCCACCACTGCTATTGTGAACCCCGCGTATAGAAACTGCTGCCGTGTGGTTCTTTTACTTTCCGGTGATGTTGAAACTAATCCTGGGCCTTACTCTGTTTTAAAGTCGATACAGGGATCTTTTCATCAAGGGGATGTCAGGCTTGGAACTTTTATTGGCACACAATGTATGTGTAATTCCCTGTTTGCGATCGTTTGGTCGGTTATTAAAAAGGTTTCTTTTTGGAACTCAGGTGATCTTGATCATATCCTTTGCGAAGGAACAAAGCTGTACACGAGCCTAGGTTACACAAACCAGTACTTGAGTGCAAGTGACCTCCCAACTAGTTTGACTGTTGAAGACGAGGTCATACAAATACAAAGTTTAGAATATTTCTCATATTGTTATAGATAATAGCACTATTTTACGTACATTTCATAATTCATCACATTCCGAAAAAGGACAAGGAATGTTGGGCATTATAAGCGGCGTTAGTTTTGCTATAATTTGGGGGCACCCACAAATTTATTTATTTGAACCTCATAGCCTAAATAGTTTTGGATAAATAACCGAATGTGGTACATCAGTCCTTTTAAAATTTGATTCATTACAAGAAGTTGAAAACTATATACGCGAAATATATGTGGTCAAGGAAGGTGTCTCGAAACTCAATATTGTAAAATACTGACAACTGAACAGATAACTGATAACATTATGCTTTCCGTTCGTAGAAAGAGAAAACTAGATCAAAACAAAAAGTACCGTAAATCCGAAAGAGGCCGAGCAAAGCAAAGAGAGTCGACAAACACTTACAGAAAAACAGAACATGGCCAAGCTAAGGTAAAAGAATCAATCAGCAAATATCAGAAAACAGGACAGGGTCAAGCTAAGCTAAAAGAGTCAACAAACACTTATAGAAAAACAGAACATGGCCAAGCTAAGCTAAAAGAGTGGATAGGCAAATATCAAAAGACGGAACAGGGCCAAGCTAAGCTAAGAGAGTCAATAGGCAAATATCAAAAGACAGAACAGGGCCAAGCTAGACTAAAAGCGTCGATAAGCAAATATAAAAAAACGGAACAGGGCAAAGCGAGGCACTTTGAAACTGAGCAGGGTCAACAAACGCAAAAAAATGCAAAAAAACGACATGCAGCCCAAGAAAGTAAAGCAACTAAACGTAGGCGTTTTAACATTTTGCCCGATTCTAATGCAAAAATAAACCAATTTAAAAAATGCATTGAGAATGGACCATTTTATATTTGTGTCATATGTAATCGTTCTTTGTATAAGCGGTCAATTAAATTATTTCGCCATGTCGATTATACTGCCATTTCAGAAGAGCATTTTTGTTTCAGAATACAAAGCTTTGATGGTAAAGAATATATATGTACAACATGCCATTCAAAACTTACGAAAGGAAAAATTCCTTCCCAAGCTGTATCTAATAAACTTCAAATATTTGATCTCCCAGAATCAATGAACACATTACGACGATTGGAAAAAATCGTGATATCTAAAATAATTTTATTTAAACGAATTGCAATAATGCCTAAGGGTCAGTGTCCC
The DNA here is from genome assembly GCF_029227915.1 of Hydractinia symbiolongicarpus. Classification (NCBI taxonomy): domain Eukaryota; kingdom Metazoa; phylum Cnidaria; class Hydrozoa; order Anthoathecata; family Hydractiniidae; genus Hydractinia; species Hydractinia symbiolongicarpus. The sequence goes on from NC_079878.1 coordinate 15,419,093, forward strand.
AAAATAAAAGGGGCAATCTGTAATGTTCCAATAAAAGTTGATGAAATAAGCAATGTCTTACCAAGAGGAATGGATAATAATGGTGTAGTGCAAGTTGCGTTAAAGAAGAAACTCAATTTCAGATCTAACGTTTACTTAGAGTCTGTAAGGCCAGATGCTATTCGAGAAGTTCTTTATTATCTAAAACTAGTTAACCCTCTTCATGCAAACATTGAAATTAATTTCACAAACATACCACCTTCTTGGATTAATTTAACATCTGAGCATGAAACTAGAGAAAGTGAAAATGAAATGAACATTGACTTTGCAATAGAATCGACACCAAGTAATAAGATCAGCGACGTAAAAACCAAGAATGAGGACTACTTGGACGATAGCGAAGAAGAGAATGAAAATCCGTTAAACGAACATCGCTTGCCTTGCCAAGAAACGTCTTTTGTTCCAACTATTCCACATGAACAAATTGACGACGGAAACATTGTTATTGCTCCGGGCGAGAATAAAATTCCCATACCAATAATTTCTGATGAGCATTGTGAAGAACTTTCCCACCGTTATCTATTTCCAACAGGTAAATTCGGATATCACACGAAAAGAGAAGTACCACTTTCCCCGACCAAGTATTTCAACCAAAGATTATTGAATTATAGACAGAAGTTTGCCTCTGATAGTGACTACATATTTTTTGCTCATGCAGTGACGCAACATCTTAATTTGAATAGTCGCATAAAAATCGCTATGCAAAAAATTAAGGCGGACGGTCTTACAGCAGGAATGATGTCTTCAAATTTTAAAGAAAGAGTTAAGTCGTTTATAGCCAGTGACAACGCTTTCACGTTTATGAACACGTTGAAAGGAACTCCTGCATATTGGAAACGATTTCTTTTTGAAGTTTTGGCTATGGTGAAACAGCTAGGACTTGCAACGTTTTTTATGACTTTGTCTTGTGCAGATTTAAGATGGAATGAACTGGTTAAAATCATCACTAAATTACAAGGAAATGACATATCCGAAGAAGAAATCGACAATCTAAATTACTATCAACGAACCGAGATTCTTACCAGTAATCCAGTTCTTTTAGCAAGACATTTCCAATACCGAGTCGAGACCTTTTTTAAAACCATAGTTGTCAACGGACCGTTAGGTATAGTAAACTACTATGCCATTAGAGTTAAGTTTCAGGTAAGAGGTAGCCCACACATCCACTCTTTATTATGGGTTGTTAATGCACCAATTTTACGTAGCGATAATAAGAAAGAATATATTGGCTTTGTGGAAAACATAGTTAAATGCCAGCTTCGTAATAAAGAAAGCAACCCAGTTCTTCACAAACTAGTTTCGACATATCAAACACATTCTCATTCCAAATCTTGTCGAAAGTATAAAAACAAGAATTGTCGATACTCTTTCGGGAAATTTTTTACAGACCATACAATTGTCGCTGAGCCTTTACCTGACAACATCTCTAAGGAAGAAAGGGAAACACAACTAAAGGAAAGAAAGACTATAGAAAAAGTAAAAACTTACATAGATTCGAATTTGAATCAAAGATTAAACAATATTCTGTATCCAGATGAACCTAATTATACACAACCAGGTACAATTGAAGAAATTCTTCAAAGTTTAGCCATTACAAAAGAAGAGTATGAAAACGCACTGAGCATATCCCCTGATAGTGGATTTCAAATTCACTTCCGAAGGCTTCCAGATTCTTGTTTTATAAATAATTATTTTACCGAGGGCTTGATGGCATGGGAAGCCAATATAGACATTCAGCCTGTTCTTGATTATTATAAAGCAGTGTCTTACATGTGTGCTTATTTATCTAAAGCTGAAGACGAATCTTCAAAAGCAATGAAAAAAACAGCATCACAAGTATTAGAAACTGGCGATTCGTTATTTGTACAAATGAAATCAATTGCAAATGCCTATCGAAATCATCGCGAAATGTCAGTTCAAGAAGCAGTTGCTATTATAATGCCAGAAATATGGTTAAATATCCTTTTCGCCAGGAAGCAGAATTGCTAAGCAAAAACTCGTGTACTTACTTAGAGAAATTATTAGAAAACGGTGTATTAGAAATTATAAATACAAATAAAAGAATATGCGAACCATTCGGTGAACTTGTTGAAAAAGCAGTGATAAATTTTCACACGAATGTAAATAATCTTGATTCCTTCGCTGGACAAGAAAATAACGATGTTTTTGATGAGATGAGCAATATAAATTACCATAGCAAATGAAACCGAAAACGTTACAGTTATTGGGAACAATTTTTCATCGGTTAGTAAACCTGAAATTTCTGATGACGAACTCCATGAAAAAATTCGAAAATTAAACGAAACTCAAAGGCAAATTTTTGAAGTCGTAAATGATTGGGTGAGAACTTACACAATAAGCTTGGCATGTAACGCACACCATAAAATTGAGCCAATTCTAACAGGAAGTGCAGGTTGTGGAAAGTCACATTTGATAAAAACAATTTCTGACATGCTAAATAAAGCCCTTTCTTATCGTGCAGGGAACTTAAAAAAAGATAAGATTCTTATTGTGGCGCCAACTGGTGTTGCTGCTATCAATGTAGAGGGAAATACAATACATTCAGCCTTAGGTATACCAGTTGATAGAAGTTTTACTAAAAACATTTCTAAGTTGAGTAATAAAAAGAGATGCATGTTGCGAAATAAGCTTTCAGAGCTAAGCATTATCGTAATAGATGAAACCTCAATGGTTTCAAACAAGCTGCTGTTGCACATTCACCAACGGCTAACTGAAATTTTTGGATGCTCAGATGACATTCCATTTGCAGGAATATCTGTTATAGCATGTGGGGATTTCTACCAACGTCCACCAATTTAAGCAAGACCAATTTATGCAGACTATAAAGATGTACTGTTAAATCTTTCGCATTGCTGGAAATATTTTAAGATTGCTGAACTGACGGAAGATATGAGGCAGCGTGGTGATTAATGTTTGATTAAATTATTAAACAATATCAGAGTGGGAAACTTAGAAACGCAACACGAAGATTTACTAAAATCTAAATTTAATTTTCAAAATGACCCAAACTACCCCAAGGATACGATTCATATCTTTGCTGAAAACCAACCTGCCTCTGAACACAATAAAGATGCTAAACAGTATAGCATCGGATGAAATAAATATCGAGGCCATTGACAAAATTCCAGAAAATATTCCTTTGGGTGCAAAAACTCCAGAGCCGCACTCAAATGGAGACAGGTGGACTAGCTCAAAACCTTCTTTTAAAACTTAACGCGAGAGTCATGTTAACATCAAATATCGATATATCAGATAAACTTATTAATGGACAGATTGGGACTGTTCATCGTATAAAAACCGATGGATTAGGAAAAGTAATAAAAATATATTTGAGAATGGAAGACAAAAGTATAGGAGTTAGAGCTATGAAAACAGATCCATATGCTATGTAAGAAAATGTTTTTCCAATAAGCAGGATAGAAAAGGAAATCAAATTTAATAAACAGAATCTAACTCACTATGAAACGAATGCAATTCCCACTAATGCTGTCATGGGCTTGTATTGTTCACAAGGTTCAAGGAAAAACGTTTGATAAAATTGTTGTTTGTTTTGATTTATTAAGCAACGAGCCTTTCACGCAGGACAGATCTATGTTGCATTAAGTCGAGTCACAAGCTTAGAGCGTTTATATTTAACGGGGACATTTTCCAGATCAGCTATTAAATCAGACACACGAGCAACCGAACAATACAATTATATGCGAGAACACTCAAAATTGACATCAAAAGATACTGGCGTAATTAGTGAAAATTCAATCATACTCACTTTGCTTAATACAAGATCCTACAATAAACATAAAAATGATATTAAGTCCAATCGCGTTCTCATGGAAAGTGATTTATTATGCCTAACAGAAACTCAGATAACATTTAATTCTTACTGCGACACAAAACTAGATTACTTTACTTTAATTCCAAACAACAACGTGGATAGGTTTTCTAGTCTTTTAGTTGGTCATAATAAAACTATAGCATTGTCTGATATTGTGAAAATTCCAGGTGCAATATTTTTTAAAATGACGAAGAAAACGTTTCAAAAGAATGCTGTTAGTTTTCTACTTCTATATCGTAAAAATTCTCTTAATCGAGATGAGTCATTATACCTTATTCAACATTTTTTGGGAAAGGAAATCGTTGATGTTATACTCGGAGATTTTAATGTAAATGCATTTAGTTACGAAAACTATTTCCTTGATTTTATCAATGAATATAAACAGGTTGTAACCTCTTCAACTCATATATCCGGTTCACTTATTGACCACATCTATATCCATGAGAATGTTCTAAACACCTTTGAAGTCGAGGCACTCGTCAAAAATGTATATTTCAGTGATCATGACGCAGTCAGGCTTAGACTTTCTCTAACATGATGTTTACGGAATCTTCTAGAAGGGCTACTTCAAATCAATTTCGTCCTCAGAACGACAGATATTTACGCTGGGTTTACTTTATTGTTTTCTTTTTGTTTTTAAACTTGTTAAACTTTGATTGCATTGCAGATAACAGGCATGGTGTTTTTTTTCTCTGAGGATAGTCTCGCACTATATACTTATTATCCATGCTGATGGCGGAAATCTTCAAGCCATCGGGCTTCTTGTTACATTTAATCGAGGATTGCAGGCTGGCTGACGAACATTTGGAAAAATGCATGTTTCTATTCAGGGTGTCCACACCTTTTCAAAACTTCTGCCACGGTTAGTTTATACCACTTGATTCGAATCACATTTCAGTTCCCTCAATGTTATATAGATTTTATTTTGGAGTTAAACAATGCAAGAAAATGTTTGCGAAAATTTTAGGGCTTATTTTCGTGAATCAGAATTATTAGAATTTTCTTGTTTTCTGCGACTTTTTGTCACAACTGGGTTAATTTTTGCAAATCGGCATTGTAAAAAATTCAGATTGAATAATTTCCGCGATTTGTAGATCTGAAAATTTTGCAAAATTAATTTTCGCGAAGAAGGAAAAAAAATAGCGAAACTGACGCAAAAAATTGTTTCCTTTGCTCAAATTAACTCAATTCTTAAAAGTATAGATTATATCTTTACCCTGTTTCAGAAACAACTCTTAAAAAGTCCAATCATTTCAATTCTATCACAACCCAAAGTTTTTTCCATTTACACTACATTTTAATTTTAACAGCTAGGAAGCCTTTAGGACTTTAATGTCAGAAATTTTCGGGAGAAATATTGCGAATTCCGCGAATTGATATCTTACTTGCAAAATTATATCCCCACCAAAAATGTTTGCTTGCTTCGCAAAAATAAATTATCGCGAAAAGCTCTCTGAAATACAAAATAAAACATAGTGGACTAGCTTTTTTTTGTTTATTGATATATTTCAAAGTATGTACGGCTTGCCAGTAAGACAAACAGGTCGAATAATTCAAGTTTGGCTGTAATATCAGGAAATATTTTTATGCGTATGTTCTCAGTAGATTTTACAAACAGTCAAAAAGAACACGTGTATATAGTTTTTAAGCAAATATATATTTAAAAAAAAGGAATTCCGCATATTTATTGCTTTATTGTGGCAGTAAACAGAATATTTGGAGCCCTCGGAGAGATATTGGTATTATGTGTAGAATTTAGTGTTGGTTTACAGTCGTATTAATTAATCCATCGCACGTTTATTTGCTGTCAAAAATTTAACAAACATTTTATTCATGGCGAGCGTTGCAAGCAAAACAAAACAAAGAAGCGCTCTTACTAAAGTGATAGAAATTTTTTTTTCGAAAAGCAGAGGAATCAATGAATAAATTTGAAAGCGATTCATCAGAGTATAAAAATGTAATTACTTGTTTTATTGATAGCTTCAAATGTGCCGATGTACAGAAGATAACTTATTTAAAACATCTTGTTGAAGGAAACGCAGCTGCTGGCCCTAAATTTGTTACGAAAATATACAATGTTAGTATCTTTTCACATAAAAAGTTTATTAGAAATGGAGACAGTTTCCCATGTTAGAGATGTTTATTTGCTGAGAGAATTATATGGTTGAAGTTCAAATTCTTAGCTGGGAGGATTTAGGCATAACAACCGATATGTATGGTCTTTTATTAATACCAGTTCTGATGTTCAAAATGCCGGAGGATCTAACCTTATTATTAGTCGACAGTTCGATAATTCAGAAAGTTGGGATATAAACATTGTTTTGAAAGCTATGAGAACAGAGATCGATGCCCGAGCTAAATCCGTATTTGTATAGTCAAAAAAGAAAACAAATATCAGCCGCTTTTTTATTTACCGAATCAAACAACCATAAATATTCTACGAATTGCTTATTTTGTGATAAAATCATAAATCGATAAATTGTCGGATCGTGGTTGACGTGCCGGCAAGGCGTTCGATCGTTCGTAAAAAAAGACTTTGCTTTATTTGTTTACGAGCAGGTATGTCTGCCCTTTTGCAATATTTGATCATTATATTTTTTTTACAAAATTCAATTCTTTTTGGGTAAAAACAAGCGATATATATATATTTAAATTTAATCTTAAAACTATTCCATCTTTAAAGTCTATTCAATCCTTTAAAAACTATTCAATCCCAACCTCGTCCCCAGGGCATCTTGTATCTTTTCTGACCCTGGGACGGCGATACGAACATGGCCCTGGAGGAGGCCTCGTCACGTGACCCTCCAATACACAGTTTTTCTGTGTGTAATATTTAATGAAATTTGTTTCAATTAACCCAAGTTTTATATATAACCTTGCATAGCTAAGCGAGCTCAGCGATTTACGTAACAGATACGTGCGGCGAGTTTGTTTTGATTCCTCTCATACGCAACACACAAACTGCTCGCATATTGCCCTTGATTGTTTTTTTAAATGTATAAATATACAACCATGTTATTTAGGCTGCTGTTTACTTGAAGAAATTCAAGCAATTTAGTTATGTGTATTTTACTGAATTGGTGGGCTAGCAAGCACTGGGTTGCAAAACTTGTAGCTAGACGAAACTTGGAAATGGGTAATGATTTGCCCATCTGACCAAAGTACTTCGTTGGTTCTCTAAGGTACAAATATGGCTACATAATTTTCAAATGGACATGTCATTCTAGGTTCCTGACTGAAAGTAGCTACGCAAAAATTTAACTTCGTATTACCATTTACATTTTTTTTTTTTTGGTTGACTGAGCTTTAGAATTCTCATTTACTGCAAGTTCATATCTGTGTCTGCATTACTGCTTTTATATGATGACTAAAGATTTTGCTGTACGAATCCAAAAGTTGCTTTTTTATTATTTTTTTGCACAAAATTTATTTAAACAATAGTTAACTGAAACTGAATTCGTATATATATTATATTAGGTGAAAAAGGCTTCAAAAAACTAGTATTAACTTTAGACGTCTTTTTTGCTTTTACATTTTGTGGCCTTGACATTTCCAAAATGCCACCCATTACTGATAAATTCTGCTTTTTCTTAATGATATGTTTTTAAAACGCCTTACAGCTTTTTTATTTTTTACTCAACAAGCTCACATTTAATTTGCACACACAGATATACAAAAACGAGGGGTTTTTTGTTTAAAACATAAAAAATCCAAACATTTTATCACAAGCATTATGCTGGTTTGAAAATTAAAATCGACAAGTCCACATGTGATCTGTTTTATCGAATCAACATATATTACTGTCTTAAAGGTTACCTCCCGCGAAAAATAAAGTTAATTGCATATGGAAGAGTTTGAAAGGTTGTCTAGGAATTTAAATATTTTTTTTAAAATTCTTGATTGGTTCTTTAGAATTTGGACTAAGAAGATTCACTAATTATGCATCATGTCATGAGTCTCTGCGAGGGTGGTTTATTTAACATTTTTGACAAGCTCTAGCAGTTAAAAATGTTTTCTGGCTGTTCACGTTGACGCGTTTTGAACATTTTACATAAATTTCAATATTTAGTTACCATAATTACGCTCAATGCTAACTCATGACATCATAATTTTGCATAACTAGTGCAACTTTTAAGACGAATATCTCTAAAACGGATAAAGATGTTTTAAAAAATAAAAAGATTTCTAGAGAACTTTTGCGGATCTTTCATATTTGCTCAACCTGATTTTTCGCATGAGGTAACCTTTAATAGTTTACAGAATGAATTATACAACTTTACCAACATTAAAGTATTGCTACATTAAAAGAAAAAAATGTTTGGGAAATAACTTTTTCAGTAAATTATTTTGGGGATTTTAGACCAAAATTAGTTCCATGAAGTCACACTTTTTAGAGCTTGTTACATACTTCGACATTATTATTATTATATTATTATTATTAATCATATTTATACAGGTTTACATCTTCAGTATGATATAAATATAGCTGCACTGTTATCAACGAGTGACCTGTTAAAACAAAAATAAACAAAGAGCCAAAAATTGAGAATGTTAGAAAAAAAGAAAGAAAAGAAAATAAGAATCAAATAGCAGACTATAAACAGAAAATTAGCAAAAATGAGAATAAGAAAAAATTTGATTTTAGGATTCAAACTAAGGTAATAGACCTAAAACTCACTTTGTTTCAAAAACTTTTTAAAATTTATCATACTCTTCTTCCCTGATATTAGAGGGGAGACTATTAAAAACTAAAGCTCTTTACGTAAGCTTCCGACCAGCTTCCGTCCTGATGCTAGGTAAGACTAATTTAGATCTATTTCCTCTGGTGTTAATCGAATGGCTAACCAATTTGTAATTGCTGTCAACAGTAATATCGTTAACGGCTTTGAACACATCAATCGATGTGCTTAGCTCTTCTCAGCAAGGACTCAAATTTTCCAATCCATGTTTTATTCATTCCACTAAATATGTAGTAGCAGTAGAAGAACAGTGGATGGATCATTGAGTTAAAGGTGGTTTCAGCAACATTTGGAGAAATTTTTATAACGTATTTTATATAAAAGTTTGACGCGTGAGGTTATACGCTTGTATGTTTTTTTAAGATGATGGTTCATGTTGAGGTGAGTATCCAGTTGAATCCCAAGGTATTCGTAATAATCTGGTTGGTTTATATCATTTTGATCGATCACAATACTGACAGAGGCTTGTGGTTTTCGGGAATTCTGTTTTGCCTTTTTTTGGATTAAGAATTAGGCAATTTTCCTTCATCCATACGTGAATGATATTTGCATCCAAATTTATACAATGTTCAATTTCATTTAACGCCTTGCTTGATGAATATATGACTGTGTCATCAGCATACATCAATGCTAGACGGTAAGTCATTGATAAGAAAAATAAATAGCAATGGACCCAGAATGGAACCTTGGGGTACATCATGTGTCATATTTTTAGGATCTGAGTATGCCCCATCAATGAAAACAGTTTGATTTCGATTAAAAAGATAACTGCTTAACCAATTAATTTCAGTGCTAGTAATACCATAAAAAGGCTGTTTCTGAAGAAGGCAGCCATGGTTTACGGCATCAAAGGCCTTTCTCAAATCCATGAATAGAGCTCCGGTTTTCTTACTTTTATCCATATTGTATCTTATATCGTCAACAAGTGATTTAACCGCTTCACGTGTAGATCTTTTTCGTCGAAGACCATATTGGTGCTCACTCAATAGATCTTGATTTTCTAAATAATCGGCTAGCTGGTCGTAGACGATTCGTTCGATGACTTTAGACAACACATTTAGTACGGAAATGGGTCGGTGGTTATCTATGTTTGAGCGATCGCCAGATTTATGCAATGGTATTATTTTTGCAGATTTTTCACAGGTTGGAAATGTAGCAGTTTCCAAACTGTTGTTTGTCAAGAACATGACAGGTGCAGCTAGTTCGTTTGAGATGTCTTTATTGTAATTATGGGGTAACATTACCGGACATGCTATGCGACCGTCTAGTGTGTGGAGTAATTCATGATTGTATCCAACAGAAACTCCACAGTGAGGGCGAAGGATTGACGTTAGAAAGGGCGACAAACATTGCCTTGTCTATGGAATCTTCGATCGCCCAAGCAACTGAAATCCAAAGTTTTCAACGGAATGCGGCAAGACTGTTTTCGCTGTGGGGGAGATCACCTTCCGGAATCATGTTCGTTTAGAGACAAAGAGTGTTCCTTTTGCAGGAACAAGGGACACACCGCAAGAAAGTGTCGAAAGAAAGCTAGAGCCGGTAGTCAGCGTAGCGGAAAGAAGATATGGCAACTGACTGAGGAAATGCAAGCAACAGGTAACACGGATGAGAGACATCCTGAAAACGAACACCCATTCTACAGCATGTACAAAGTGGGATTACCAAGAGAAAACTCTATCATGATCGATCTGGCGATAAACAACCACGGTATCCAGATGGAGTTAGACACTGGAGCATCAGTTTCGGTAATAAGCAAAAGCGTCCTGGAAACAACATTGGGGAAGAAAGTCGAAATCCAACCAGTCAAGGTCACATTGCGTACGTATACTGGGAAAGTTATCAAACCAGTCGGTGTTGTTAACGTGTCAGTAAACTACAAAAGACAAAAGAAAGTACTCCCCATCGTAGTCACACCGAACGATTCCCCAACCCTCATGAAATTGGCTGCACGACATTGTTCTGGACTGGCAATCGTTGTTCGACACCTAAAAAGTACACACAATTAACACTGACAGAAACCTAGATGCATTGTTTTCAGAATTCGAGGAGGTATTTAAATTTGAATTAGGAATATTGAAAGACACCCTTGTGCATATTCCAGTTTCCCCGGTGGCAAAGCGCGGATTCTTCAGAGCTCGCACTGTCCCTTATGCTCTCAAAGATAAAGTAGAACAGGAACTAGACGGACTCGTCAAAAATGGGTTTATCAACATGTCGCATATTCAAAGTGGGCCGCACCCATCGCTCCAGTTCCAAGGGACGACGGGACAGTAAGAATTTGCGGAGACTACAAATTGACAGTTAACCAGGCCGCTGACCTCGACAGCTATCCTGTGCCGAAAACTGAAGATCTGCTGGCTACGCTGAACGGGGGAAAACTGTTTTGCAAGCTATAACTCAGTCATGCATATCAACAACTGAAGTTGGACAAAGGGTCAAGGGAATACTTGACCGTAAATACGCATAAGGGATTATATCAACCGACCAGATTGCAGTATGGCGTACACTCGGCATCAGGCATGTTCCAACGGGAGATGAAGAAGAGATTAGGACACATACCGCGCCTTACGGTTAAAGTAGACGATATCTTGATTGCAGGAACAAGTCAATCGGACTTGTTGGCAAATCTAAGAGACACACTTACAGTAATCAAAAATTGCGGACTAAGATTAAAGAAAGAAAAGTGTTCTTTCATGGTGAACGAGGTGATATACTTAGGATTCATGATCAAAAGTAGAGGTGTCGCTCCGGTCAAGTCAAAATTAGATCCGATTCTAAAATTACTCACTCCAAGCAATGTCACCGAATTGAAATCCTTCCTGGGTATGTAAAATTACTATCACCGACACCTACCAAACTTTGCCGGATTGCTTGAACAACTGCATCAGCTGTTACGAAAAGGCTAAACGTGAAAATGGAACAGCGAGCAAACCAAAAGCTTCAACAAAGCAAAAGAACTACTGTGCTCTTCCGGTTTTCTCGTACATTATGATGCAGAGAAACCATTGCTGCTTTCTTGCGATGCTTCGCCGTATGGAATGGGTGCAGTGCTCTCCCATGGATTGTCAGAGGGTACCGAAAGGCCCACAGCATATGCTTCCCGAACACTATCTCCTGCTGAACGCAACTACTCTCAATTGGAGAAAGAAGGTTTGGAAGTAGTTTTTGCGGTCCAGAAATTTCATCAATACTTATATGGGCGCAAGTTTACCATCTTCACGGATCACAAACCACTATTGGGTTTAATCGGCGCTGATAAAGCTGTTCCCAGCCTTGCAGCTTCTAGAATTTAGAGGTGGGCTTTGCTGTTGTCGCGATATAATTATGAATTGAGATATTGTCGCGGAGAGTTAATTGCAAACGCGGATTGAATGAGTCGTCTTCCCCTGCCTTCAGAGGATTCCTCAAGAGCAAAAAGTGAAGTGATGCTCACCGAACTTGTACATTCTCCTGTTACACCACATGAAGTGCAGAAAACACCAGAAGAGATCCTGTGCTTGACTTTGTATGCAATGGATGGCCAGAACACATGACGGCCCTGGATCAGTGGAAACCCTACAAAAGTTGTCAGAACGAACTGTCAGTCGAGGATGGATGTATGTTGTGGGGCAACCGAGTAGTAGTGCTAGCAGCTCTGCAATCCAACATTTTGGAATAGTTGCACGTTGCGCATCCAGGGACCTGCCGAATGAAGGCGTTGGCCCGCAGCTACATTTGGTAGCCCAACATGGATCGGGATATCGAGGAAAGGGTTAAAGGATGTCGACCTTGCCAAGAACACCAAAACATGCAGCCAAAAGCACCGTTACACCCTTGGAATAACGTCACCCAACCATGGACGAGGCTTCATTTAGACTCTGCTGGACTCTTTCTCGGAAAGGTATTCCTGGTTCTAGACGACAAATTTTCCAAATGGATCGAGGCCTATCCATTGAACCCCAACAACTACGGGTCAAAGGCAACAATCGAATGTGTGAGGATCGCCTTCGCCACCCATGGTCTACCCCAGATATGTGTAACTGATAACGGCCTGAGTTTTACAAGCAGCGAGTTTGACATATTCATGAAGAACAATGGCATTCGGCACGTCACAAGTGCTCCATACCATCCGTCAACAAATGGAAGTGAAGGACGAACAGTTCAATCCTTCAAAAGTGCAATGAAGAAGATGAGTAGTTCTCCATCTGTCGATTCCATAAAAACAAGAGTGAACAGATTCCTTTTTGCGTATAGAACAACGCTACAAATAACAGCCGAGATGTCTCCAGCGGAACTTTTAATGAACCGAAAGTTGACTACAAAGTTGAGTCTCATCAAACCAAATCTCCAGAGGCGATTGAGTGCAAAACGAGGAAATATTCTCACTGAAAGTGCTCCAACCCGGTCCTTTTCAGTCGGAGATGAGGTGTGGATGAGGAATTATAACCGTACAGATCCGAAATGGTTGCCAGGAGTAATCGAAGCAAAATCAGGACCCCTCTCCTACCACGTACATGAAGGCGGTAAAATACACCGACGAATAGGAGAGATAGCGGCGAGAATATCTTAGATCCTGTGCCGACACCACAACCAGAAACACAACCCGAGAAGACCCAAACAAGTGCATTACGCGATGAAATAGTACCACCGCAACAACCGTCCAGACAACCGGAAGTCGTTGAAACTCATGATGCGGCGCCGTGCTCACCAGAAGTTGAAGCTATGCCTGGAGAATTCAAAACACCAAGACGAGTCAGGCGGAAACCTGCACACCTAGAGGATTATGACTGCTCGACCTAAAAGAACTTAGGGGGAGAAATGTTATATTACGGAGTTTCATACCGCGCAGGTCTGGGCACTAACGAAGCGCTTGTAGGGACAAATTTTTATACCCCCTGCAGAGCGTAAGGCATTTTCTAGGGAAAACATGCATCACGCAGAGAATTAATCACTTTTTCCCTTGTATTTGCACTTTTTAAGCTGGTGCGATATGTTACTTTTACAATTATTTAAAGGAAGGGTACTCAGTACTGACATAAGAGTGTATATATAATTTTTTGAGTAAATTATTTTGGGCATTTTAGACCAAAATTAGTTCCATGAAGTCACACTTTTTAGAGCTTGTTATATACTTGGACATTAAAACGGACTTTTTCGGTTGCCGTAAAGTTGTTTTGTTTTGTTCTTTTAAGAAATGTTTTTTAGTAAAATAAGATGGCGTCTCTGTGACCACTATTTGTTGTCAGTTCTTTCTTGTTGGTTCGAATACTACAGAGCTAATCAAAATTCTGCTGCTGTTGAAAAAATCATTTTTAATTGATATGTACATCTATTATTGTTATAATTATGCTTCGAAAATATTTAAAATGCCAAACTAACATCCAATCACAAAAATATATCAGCATTCTTTGCAACTAATTTTTTTTTTACTGGCATAATTTTAGGTTGAATCTTATCTGACCTATTTCTGAGGTTAGAATAGCTTTTAAAATTTTCTGAACCTGTATCTTAGTCAAAATTGATATGCTGTCAAAAACGGCTTATCAGCGTCTCTGAAAAGGGCTAAATTCTGAAACTTAGAAAGTAAGTTATGGGACGCTATATATATATATACTATTACTCGGTTTGACTTTTCTTTGTTATTTCTTTATGTTCACTGCTTTATAATTAGTATTAAAGCTCTTGAGATAATATATCACAGTGGTGAGTTGTTTAATATCTACCACTATCTTCAGTACATCCTGGATTTAACCATATGCCAGATTGAGCGCTCAATCAAAGTGTGACTTAAAATTTGATTGAGTTCGATTTTCTTAAATTTCTTCATACTGTGTTAAAAAGGCCTAGCAAGAATTAGTTTAAGAAAATCTTCCTACCTTTTCTCTTCCTCACAATGGCTGTGTAATTTTTTTATGCTTCGTGTAAAATTATCTTTTATCGGATTGGTCTAAAAGTACTCCATAACAAGTTTCAAGTCAATAACTTTGTTTTTTAACAAAAGTTATCGCACTTTAAATTTTCTTCAATTAGGCCGGGTAAATGTGCAATCAATGATAAAATGGCTATCCAATGGTTAACCTACGGTCTTTTTATATTTTTTATGGCATATGGCAAGGCATATAAAGTTATAAAACATGCCCACTAATAACAACCTGATATAATTTAAAACGTAATGATACATATATTTTGTAAAAAAAAACATTTTTCCATATTTTGTGCAAAATTATTTTGTCTATAAAGGACGTGGGCGACACTGTGAGACACAGCTAGTAATTTTATGTAACGTCATTCTTTGCATAAAGCTGCAAGTTAAACCTGGCCCCTTTAAAACAAGTTGAGTTTCTTTTTTTTTTTTTTCTTATTTTGATAGTTTGCTAGGTATAGTGTGCTAGCTAGCTACTTTTCTAGTTTTATTAAACTTTCACAGCTATTGAAATATTTCCATGTAAGCAGTATTACTTTATGATGTCTTATTTTATACTCTCATTGCTTAGTAATGCTTTTTATTAAATTTTTTACTTTGAAAAAAACATGATACTGATACAGCTCCTCCATTTTAATACGCACAGCTTCCTCCTGTTCGTCACACACTGGCCGCCTCGCCAAAATGTTTTGTATAACGCAATAATTATGTGACATATCTGCGCCAATCAGGTTTCATATCGGACCAGCCTCCTCCGTATTGCCCTCCCCGGGGTCAGAAAAGATACAAGATGGGGACGAGGTTGATTGAATCCTTCAACAACCATTCAATACTTTGCAACTATTTAATCCTTAAAATTATTCTATTTTCCTTGGGCGAGAGCGGTCCTACTCTTCTTCTCTGTGGGCCTTTAAAAACTAATAATGGTACCCGATTTCTGCTATGTACAAAAATGAAAAAAAAAGGATTGGAAGATGGATGACAATTTTGGCTTTGCTTTACCAAAGACCCTCTATGATGTGTTAAAATGGGTTCCAAGAATAAATAGTTTTGACGAGGAAGAAATTCTTTTGCAAATTCTAATGGATGGACCCTAAAACACTAATCACAAGACGTATGGTATAAGTGTTTGGGGTAACAGTTCGTCTACGCTTATGAAACCAATAGAAAGTATTTATTTAAAACCTGCCAGGTTCATCAGTAGAATCAAAAAGAATGTGAGCGATGATGATCGGTTCGAGATGGCGTCGCGTACGGACGTGCTAAATGGGTTTGACATTTTTGTTTTGATTTTGCTGAGTTTATGTATCTTCAAAAGATGCGTTATCGCCTCAGATGGAATTAGTTCAAAATTAATCGAAGCTGATCTTGGAAAGATAAGTGAGAGTTATTTTAATTTCGTATTTTGGAATATTTATGTCAACAAAAATAAAATAAACTTTCAACGACCAACAAGAAAGAAACTGATTTTATTATGTTTGTTATTATGTGGATATGTCGTGACCTGTCCCGGACCGTTTAGAGGAGATCTGTCTGAATTTTGCAAACAACGTGGACGTAAGATTGTTTGTCAAAATATAAGGGGTTTGTTTTCAAATTTTACAATGTTTTCTGAGTTGTTACAAAATCACAACTTTGATATAATTACGCTATTCGAAACTCACTTAACAGACCCTGGTTTCCACAACAACAACAGTCTCTACGATATTCCAAATTATACTTTTGTAAAACGGAACAGGATTAATGGACAAGGTGGAGGGGTTGCAGCTTATATAAAGAACAACATCAAATGGGAGCGAAGTGACCTGGAAAACGATACAGTAGAAAGCATTTGCTTACAAATATTTGAAAAGAGCGCATAAAGTTTTCTTATCAAAAATTTTTATCGTCCTCCAGCCGATTCACATTATCTTCCTGATAACTTTAATGATTCATTAAACGAGTTGTTAATTGCAATAGGCGAAACATCTTTAGAAACAATCCTCTTGGGTGACTCAAATGTTGACTATGGAAAGAAAAGCGATAATAAAGATTTTAAGTCGCTATTGTCAGTAAATGGCTATACACAACTCGTAAATAAACCAACGAGAATAACAAAAGACACGTCATCAATAATTGATATAATCGCGTCATCGCGTACAGATGTTATTAAAGATGTTAAAGTTTTCGCAACGAGTTTATCAGACCATGAAATGGTGGCGTGTGTTCGTAAACGTAATCATATGAGGTATCCGCCAAAAACTATTCAAATTCGGGATTACTCGAAGTACAACCCAACAAATCTAATTAACGAACTTAAAGTTGTTGACTGGTCAGTCATTTATAACACCGATAACTTAAACTCTGCCGTGTCCCGATTAAACGAGATTTTAGATCAAACTTTTAAGCGCCACGCTCCTTTTATAAAAGCAGAGCCAGACGATCGAAAACCGTAAATGACTGGAACGTATACAAGACTTTACGGAATCGTTGTAACAACTTCATGAAGTATGCAAAGAGCAAATTCAATAGAAATCTACTCGAGGATAACAAAATCAATCCAAAAAAGTTCTGGGTGACTATCAAAAGGATTTACCCTACAAAAGTATCACCTGACCCAACTGCGTCAAAACACAATAGCGAATCACACGTTGAAAAATTCTCTAATCACTATGCCACTGTCATCAATCATTTAAAACGAAAAGCTATTCACTTATGTAACTTTGTCTGGAGATCACCAACGAATATTCTACCTCGTACATTAAAATCATTTAAGGTCCAATCAGTAACCGACGAGTCTATTTTAGGACATCTTAAAGAACTTAAACGCGGTAAAACGCCGGGATTGAATCAAATTCCTCCAAACCTCCTGAGAGATTCTGCGAATGCCATATATCAACCAATCTCATATATTATTACTCTCTCTCTCTTATTCAATCGGAGATTCCATTTGTCTGGAAGAAAGCCAAAGTTACACCGGCATTTAAAACAGGTGATGCCAATAACCCAGACAACTACAGACCTATTTCGGTACTCCCGATTCCGTCCAAAATACTGGAAAGAACATGGCATATCCAGCTTTCTGATTTCCTTGAAAATGAAAACCTACTATCTGACTGAATTTGGATTCCGTCCAAACAGATCAACGAAGCTTGCATCCATTCTTTTTATTGACAACATCAGGCGTGAAGTAGATAATGGAAAACTAGTGGGTTCCGTTTTCATGGATCTTTCACGTGCCTTTGACACCATAAGTCATAGTCAACTTCTAAATAAACTCCAAGCATATGGTGTCAGAGATAATGAACTGAAGTGGTTTACTAACTACCTATTTAAACGCATGCAACTCGTTGAAATCAACGGTATTCAATCTTTGGAGCAACCTGTTTATACTGGTGTCCCCCAAGGGTCGATATTGGGACCTTTGTTGTTTATTGTATTTTTTAACGATATTGTAGACTGTCTGCATCACTCTAGAATTATTTTATATGCTGACGATGCAGTAATTTATCATGCTCACAAGATTATCCACTTTATAGAAGAAAGCCTTAATGATGACTTCTTACGTATTGCAGACTTTCTCGATAAAAACGAACTTGTCATTAATTTTAAAAGGGGCAAAACCGAATCCTTATTGTTTGGAACTACGAAAAGAATTAGCCAAACTAATAAAACTTTTAACGTTAAGTATCGATCAACAACCATTTTGAATGCCTGTGAGTATAAGTACTTGGGTAATCTTGTGGATCCATACCTGGTATTGAATGATAATTTTGAAAGTAGATATCGAAAAGCATCTAACAGATTGCGACTCCTTAATTAATTACGACAATATGTCACGAAATCTGTTTCAGTCATATATAATGCAATGATTGTGCCAATACTCACTTACTGTGGTACATTAAATTTAAATCTGAATCGTTCCCAAAAATCAAAATTGGATTCAATTGAAAATAGAGCGCGTAATATTACAGAAACCAATAATTTGACACCCATACAAAATCGGATTGAAAAACGAGCAAATATAGTTGTTAGACAATCGCTTGATCAAACATTGTGTAGCAATTTCCACTCTTTTATTGAGATAAATCGTCACGCAAAAGGAACTTGGAATCAGAACTTCCAAATCAAATTAACTAAAGTTAAATTAGAGTTTGCGAGAAAATCGTTCTACTTCTCAGGCGCAAAATTATATAACGCCTTACCAATTGTCATTCGGAAGGAAAACTCTATCGATATCTACAAGAAACTCCCGAAGAATTTTTATTGTAAATAAAAATAAACTTGCAAATATTTAAATTAATCTGTGACCTTCCTGTTACATTGATAGTTCAGCCTAATCCATACATAGTCCAGTCTAATTGTCTAATTGTCCATGCTGCTGGGAGTTCACAGTATTCATTTTTGTTTTCAGTTCAACTTTTTCTTTTTCCTTCGTTAGTAAATGGAAGCAATTTATATTTATGTTATGTTATCCAGCTAGCTGAGCTGTGCCTCTGGCTTTCAGCTCTAGCTGCTGGATGAGTTTTGCTAGGAATTGGAAGTGGGTAGGCTGAATGCTTTGAGAAATATATAGCTAGCTAGCTAGCTAGCAATATGGCTAGTAAATGATACTTCAATACTAACTAGAGCTAGCTATAGAGTTATTCTGTGGCAATATAATGATGACTGAAACATTGTTATCTGTGTATAGATTACTTTAAGCCTGCATACATTTTGTTGAGCATACAATTTTTCATAAAATGTGCTTAATCAGTGTAACTATATATAGACTTATTCTTTCATGTTACCAGTAGAAACCATCATAAGTGGGTCATGTGTACACAAGTTACAGTACCGCTTAAATGTATTCTTACGTGTACGCAAAGTTTACAACCTTGCATAACAACCTCAAATCTACATAATAGAACTTCACATAGAACCTTCACATATCTTTTGTTTACATATCAACTTAAGGATACTGTGAGGGTATAAATATAATTTTTTTACAAAAAATTTTATGTGTGAATCTCACTTTGAACATTCTACAAGTTCTAACGATCACGGTGTGGATATTATCTAAACAAGCTAAATTATTCAGCATACTTTTTAAACTTTTTTCGTAGATTTAATGTCGCAAGAAAACCTTTTCCTTGATCAGTTTTCTTCTAGCGTGTTCTAGAGTCATTTTTTTTTATTCTGTTTAATTTTAATTTGTTTTGAAAGTTTGTTTGTTTTTTTATACCAACTGACATTCAGCATAACGACAACAGATTTTTCTTTTAACAGGGTATATATATATATATATATATATATATATATATATATATATATATATATATATATATATATATATATATATATATATATATATATATATATATATATATATATATATATATATATATATATATATATATATATATATATATATATATATATATATATATATATATATATATATATATATATATATATATATATATATATATATATATATATATATATATATATATATATATATATATATATATATATATATATATATATATATATATATATATATATATATATATACCCTGTTAAAAGAAAAATCTGTTATATATATATATATATATATATATATATATATATATATATATATATATATATATATATATATATATATATATATATATATATATATATATATATATATATATATATATATATATATATATATTGTAGCAAAGGTCAGGTTGCAAAAAACTCTTTTACGAGGAATTTTAGATGTTTGTTTTTCACGATGTATACATGACGTAAAATGGCAAAAACTCCCCTCCACTTTGCACACGAGCTCATCGATTCCTGCTGCAAATGACTTTGTCGCATTTTATGTATATTTTGATTATTTAAAGAAAAAGTGAGGTTAAAACACAAAAGAACGAGCAAAAATTCATTTTTTTCACATTTTTAAAACGGAAAAAACAAACGATACGCTTTTTCGGAAAAATGTGACAAATTATTGTTGCTATGGTAATGCTATAGTGATTGATTAATATGACGCAGAAAAAAAATAAAACGGACGGGGAAAAAATTCAAATTTTATATTTATATATCCTATAGACAATTTAATTTGCTTTTATATTCAATAAATAATTTTGAAAAAAAAAGATAATTTTTGAGAAATAATGAATATACTGAATATGTGTCTATACCCTTATAGTATCCTTAATTGTTTTCTATTGTTATCATCATGCGTGAACCAAAACAATAAGACATGATGAAGCCTTTTGTTCTTGTAACATTTAAGCTAAAAAGCGCTAACGATCACGAAAGCTATTTAAATTTATGTTTTTTATAATAAACGGACAATAATTTTTTACCACGATTTAGTTTCAATTGCTATATTTTATATATAACACAATACAGCGATCTTAAGCTATACTTTCTTTGTGTACCGAAAGATTACGGCACATCTCTATTTTTCTATTTCTTGGTTGTAAAAGCCAATAAAGTCTAAAAAGGTATGGTTTTTTGTATATAATTATCTGGAGTAATATTAATCCACTGTTAATTTTTGTTTTTGGCGGGTAACTATTATTTCACAGAGCAGAGACTGCTTTGGTAATCTAGGCTTCTAAAGGAAAGCTGATAAAATCAGTTAAATTTGTTTTTCAACCTTCAGAAGACACAAGATAGATGGTATTACGATTCATAATTAAAGCATTTACTTTTGTAAATGGAAGACTTCTCCGAAATATTGTGACGTTTATATATTTACCATGAAACACTTTATAGTGACCTCAGCCTGTTATAATCTTATTATTATTTTGGATTAATCCAATTAATTATACAATATACTGAGTCAATTGTGATATTATTATTCTTTTAGATTAATAGGATAGAATTGCATCACTCAGTATTTGTTCTTCTAGATGTGTGATACGATATACTGAGTCAATTGTGATATTATTATTTTTTTAGATTAATAGGATAGAATTGCATCACTCAGTATTTGTTCTTCTAGATGTGTGATACGATATACTGAGCGAGTTTTGATCTTATTATTTTGGATTGATAGGATAGAATTGCATCACTAAGTATTTGTTCATATAGATATGTGACACCAAATACTGAGTGAGTTGTGATCTTATTAATATTTTGGATTGATAGGATAGAATTGCATCACTCAGTATTTGTTCTTTTAGATATGTGACAACAAATACTGAGTGAGTTGTGATCTTATTATTATTTTGGATTGATAGGATAGAATTGCATCACTCAGTATTTGTTCATTTAGATATGTGACACCAAATACTGAGTGAGTTGTGATCTTATTATTATTTTGGATTGATAGGATAGAATTGCATCACTCAGTATTTGTTCATTTAGATATGTGACACCAAATACTGAGTGAGTTGTGATCTTATTATTATTATGGATTGAAAGGATAGAATTGCATCACTCAGTATTTGTTCTTATAGATGTGTGATACAAAATACTGAGTGAGTTGTGATCTTATTATTATTATGGATTGATAGGATAGAATTGCATCACTCAGTATTTCTTCAGATAGATATGTGACAACAAATACTGAGTGAGTTGTGATCTTATTATTATTATGGATTGATAGGATAGAATTGCATCACTCAGTATTTGTTCATTTAGATATGCGACACCAAATACTGAGTGAGTTGTGATCTTATTATTTTGGATTGATAGGATAGAATTGCATCACTCAGTATTTGTTCATTTAGATGTGTGACAACAAATACTGAGTGAGTTGTGATCTTATTAATATTTTGGATTGATAGGATAGAATTGCATTACTCAGTATTTGTTCAGATAGATATGTGACACCAAATACTGAGTGAGTTGTGATCTTATCATTATTATGGATTGATAGGATAGAATTGCATCACTCAGTATTTGTTCATTTAGATGTGTGACAACAAATACTGAGTGAGTTGTGATCTTATTAATATTTTGGATTGATAGGATAGAATTGCATTACTCAGTATTTGTTCAGATAGATATGTGACAACAAATACTGAGTGAGTTGTGATCTTATCATTATTATGGATTGATAGGATAGAATTGCATCACTCAGTATTTGTTCATTTAGATGTGTGACAACAAATACTGAGTGAGTTGTGATCTTATTAATATTTTGGATTGATAGGATAGAATTGCATTACTCAGTATTTGTTCAGATAGATATGTGACACCAAATACTGAGTGAGTTGTGATCTTATCATTATTATGGATTGATAGGATAGAATTGCATCACTCAGTATTTGTTCATTTAGATGTGTGACAACAAATACTGAGTGAGTTGTGATCTTATTAATATTTTGGATTGATAGGATAGAATTGCATTACTCAGTATTTGTTCAGATAGATATGTGACAACAAATACTGAGTGAGTTGTGATCTTATCATTATTATGGATTGATAGGATAGAATTGCATCACTTAGTATTTGTTCATTTAGATATGTGACACCAAATACTGAGTGAGTTGTGATCTTATTATTATTTTGGATTGATAGGATAGAATTGCATCACTCAGTATTTGTTCATTTAGATATGTGACACCAAATACTGAGTGAGTTGTGATCTTATTATTATTATGGATTGAAAGGATAGAATTGCATCACTCAGTATTTGTTCTTATAGATGTGTGATACAAAATACTGAGTGAGTTGTGATCTTATTATTATTATGGATTGATAGGATAGAATTGCATCACTCAGTATTTCTTCAGATAGATATGTGACAACAAATACTGAGTGAGTTGTGATCTTATTATTATTATGGATTGATAGGATAGAATTGCATCACTCAGTATTTGTTCATTTAGATATGCGACACCAAATACTGAGTGAGTTGTGATCTTATTATTTTGGATTGATAGGATAGAATTGCATCACTCAGTATTTGTTCAGATAGATATGTGACAACAAATACTGAGTGAGTTGTGATCTTATCATTATTATGGATTGATAGGATAGAATTGCATCACTCAGTATTTGTTCATTTAGATGTGTGACAACAAATACTGAGTGAGTTGTGATCTTATCATTATTATGGATTGATAGGATAGAATTGCATCACTCAGTATTTGTTCATTTAGATGTGTGACAACAAATACTGAGTGAGTTGTGATCTTATTAATATTTTGGATTGATAGGATAGAATTGCATTACTCAGTATTTGTTCAGATAGATATGTGACAACAAATACTGAGTGAGTTGTGATCTTATCATTATTATGGATTGATAGGATAGAATTGCATCACTTAGTATTTGTTCATTTAGATGTGTGACAACAAATACTGAGTGAGTTGTGATCTTATTAATATTTTGGATTGATAGGATAGAATTGCATTACTCAGTATTTGTTCAGATAGATATGTGACACCAAATACTGAGTGAGTTGTGATCTTATTATTATTATGGATTGATAGGATAGAATTGCATCACTCAGTATTTGTTCAGATAGATATGTGACACCAAATACTGAGTGAGTTGCGATCTTATTATTATTATGGATTGATAGGATAGAATTGCATCATTCAGTATTTGTTCATTTAGATGTGTGACAACAAATACTGAGTGAGTTGTGATCTTATTATTATTATGGATTGATAGGATAGAATTGCATCACTCAGTATTTCTTCAGATAGATATGTGACAACAAATACTGAGTGAGTTGTGATCTTATTATTATTATGGATTGAAAGGATAGAATTGCATCACTCAGTATTTGTTCATTTAGATGTGTGACAACAAACACTGAGTGAGTTGTGATCTTATTATTATTTTGCTTATTGAAATTTCTGTTTTTGTCAAACGAATTTTTTCTGGAGAAAGGACAGAGAACTTCTGGAAGCTCCTTTATTTTTTTGGAAATAAGTGGTCACTCTGGAGTAACTTAAATGCGAGAAGATCAAATAGAATGTAAATTATTAAATGTAGGTTTAGAACTTTTACGTTTTATATCCATATTTTGCAGGTCTGCTTATGCATTTTTTTTTCATTTTTTAGTGTACCCTCCAAATGTTTTAACCGTTCATATGGAAATTGGTAGAACCGTTGGAAATTGTTAAAAATATGTCGCCATTGTTACGTCAGCGTGCAGCAAGATTAATTATACTTGAAAAGAATGGCGTCAAATACTATGACATATTGAAAACTGTTTTCAATAAACGAAGAAAGTGTCCAAATTGTTACATATTTTTTCCATAAAAGCCTTCTTGCTTGTCAACTACAGTGTCCGACCAACAATACGTACAAAAACTCATTTGCAATCCTGTTTTTATGCAGCTACTTGTATTATAGGACGACGGATTTATGTAAATTGACAGGTAGACCTAATTGCAACGCTTGACATGGTCTACAGACGGTATCCTACATTGGAGCAAATTTGTGGGATGTGCTTCCGGTATAAAGGAAGCTGAAAGTCTGAACTCATTTTCTTCACAGCCTGAAGTCTTATTATTTTTATTAGATCTATTTATTTTTATATCGTCAATTTAGCCAAGTGTAGTCGTACTCTTCTATCAAATCCTATACATGACATCATACAAGAGGTGACATTTCCATTTGTATCCTTTTAATTGACGTTAAATAAATTTATGTCTGTTTACTCTGTTATACCTGGGATTCTGTGACACAACTCGGTTGGCACAATTTGCAAGCGTAAATCCAGATGCGACAACGTCAAATGTGTTGAGTCCTCAATGTATTCGTTTAGGAAGTTATAGAGAAAAAAATTGACGAGGATATTAATAGTTATTCCTTTCTAGGCAAAATATGAGGCTCAACGCCAAACCAAATAGCTGAATAACACGGCGCGTTTTCGACTTTTAATGTTTCTCAAGCGTCGCGTGTGTGGATTAAGCAAAACGAATTTTTTAAGGCTGAATCATCTTCCTGATGCGAAATTTCTAGGACGAGTATAAGGGCGAAATTCAAGGGAAACCATCGATTTGAAAATCGGTTCTGCTTAAAAACTAGGTGGTACACTCACCTGCAATTGTAAAGTATAAGTGTTTTGATCTTAAGATTTCCTGTTTTACGGGATTTCCGAACTTAAATGGCAAAAATTTTTGACTTGTGGTGCGACAAGGTGTGTACGTCAGCAATATTTAAAGATGTCATCGCATAATTAGCGTAATATATTAAGAGCCTCGATTCCATGCTATTAGCCTTTTCGGAATTAGCGCAGCTATACTTAATCTTTTTCGTAAGTGGTGCAAGTTTGACTTTGCCTAACTTACTGTTCTTGGTAGCGAAGCATAAAAGAAGATCTAAAAAGGAGTTTTGAGAGATTTATTGCTTATCTCGACAGGTTTTCGTCTACATTTGGGCACCAGTATTAAATTCTAGACCTAGTATCCTGTTATAATTCGCGAATTTCCGAAATACCTTGGATTTGGCATGTTTGGAACTTATATAATTTTGCTATAAAACAAGACTTGAGAGGCTTAAATGAAATGCTGATATATAAGAAAAAAAACATCCCAAGGTAAACTGTAATTCTCTAAAAAGAGTCTCTACATTTTAGCCTTTACATTTTAGCACTTTTTGTAGGCTCTGCTACCGAGAACGGTGGGTCATTGTCCTGCCTTGCTCCACTTGCGGGAAAATTAAATAAGGCTGTGCTATTCTTAAAACGCGTATTTCAGTTGAATGGAACCCGTATTTCAGTAGATGTTATACAATAATTTCTATTTAATGGTAGCATAATATCGTAATTAGCTCAATTCCAGGCTATTTCGGTGAGACATTTTAGAATCTATTAAATGCTAAAGTAACGTATTATCGCGACGATATCGATTAAGGACTATTCCAGTAGACGCAAAGTACTTAATTCTTTCAGTAAAGTCTTAATAAATGCTATTTTCTATTTTATAAATTAATAAAAATTTAAAATAAGCGCCCTCTTTTGTTCCTAATTTCATACTCAAATAACCGCCTGGGGGCGCTTATTCGAGTAGGGGCGTTTTTAGGGAGGGGTCGCTTATTCGAATATCTACGGTAAGTAACAAAAAGACACGTACCCTCGTTCTGGAAGAAGTCTTCTGGAAAAAATCGACAAACAAGCGAGGTTTTTCAAAGTTGGCGTAAACATTTTATTAAGTGTTTAATACTAATGTATCAGTATATCTATCACGCAAAAACATATCACACCATTAGCACGTGAGTAAATTCTTTAGTCAAGAAAAAATTGTAAGAAAATCTAGACTGAATTCAGTAACAAAAGTCTACCTACCAGTCCTTCAAAAACGTACACTCAATTTTGGACGGAAAAATTCATGATATAGTTTTTATCTTATTGCTTATTTTGTGTTATAAACGCAAAATCTCCCATAGCACTAATTTTCTCATGGAAGATATTAAATACTTTAAAAACAGCAATAACGGGGGAAAATTCGAAAAAAAATGTGGAGCGTAACTAGGGGTAATATTAGGGCACTGTGGGGTAAATGGGTGTTATTAGCAAAATGTGTAATGTTTCTGAAGTATTTACACAGTACCATGAATGAAAGCACTGATATATCAAAAAATTAGAAACATTTTGAGATAGTGCTATTAATAACGGGCGTGTTATACCGTATGCTTGCCGTACCACCTGCTTCCTGCTTTTCTAAAAACATCATTTCGTCCTTTTTTCAAAATTAAAAAATATCGCCTTTGTAAAAGTCACAGACAGACAGACAAAAGCTCCGTATTAGTATAAGAGATAAAGAGATAGCTATCGGAGGTTCCACGACATTGAGTTACCCGTTTTAATGTTCCCTTGGCCTGAATAGATTTAACAGGGCAATAATATAATCAGTATAACTCGAGTACTCGAAAACTCGAACATCTCGGTTGGTAGAACAAATTTGTCCGTCTATCGAAGGAATTTCTATCTATAAGTCTTTTTAACTAGAATTCGAACATGCAAATGTTTCCAAATCGTTCGATTTTGAAAACATTGTCAAAGCAACCAAAACTAAAACAAAACAACCAACTCTTGTGTTTAATGCTGTGCAAGATGGCGCCTGCAAAATGGAGATTAAACAAGCTAGGGATTAAAAAACAAGGACGTGGAAGAAAGTAATAAATATAAATTGACTACTTTATTGGAAAATAAGGGAATGTCTTCTTCAAGAGAGAGCACACGTTGTGGAAACTTCGATCAGTACACACGGGAGCGAAATTCGCTCTCTTATAGTGAAAAAATATATCGCCTCAGACATGACTTTCGACTCACGTTCAGACAGACAGAGTACGTGTTTTAGTAAGGAGACTAATCTTTAGCCCGTAGAAAATCTAACATAGGATGACATAACATGTAACGATAACCAAAACAAGCCGTTCATTTAAGTCTTAAGTTGAGTGAACGTAAACGTCTTTTTTTGACCGCGGCAAAAAAATATTTGAATTATCGGTCGATGTCTTCTGAAAGTAGTTGCGTCCTATAAGTATTACTGCGAGGATAGAATTCAATTATAAGTACACAGCTCTCTATTTTATCTCTATTTGATAGTCAAAATTCATCTCAAAATGGTTACGTTTTTCATTTTTTTTTGAGTTTATTGTTTTGACATTCTAAAGTGATAATTGGAATGTGTCCGAAAAGTCCCCCTTCGGTGTTACAAATTCTGATATAGAAGAGGCTGGAAAAGAGATATTTGTTTTAGCAAAAACATTTAAACAATAAAATTTCAATTTTTTAAATAAGCGCCCCCTTATTCGAATAACCGCTACTTTCGAATAAGCGCCCTTAAAATCTTAAAAAATCATTTACGCTATTTTAATCTTGTGTTTTTTAAGGCAAACATTTTAATTGTTGTATATTTTTTTTGTTCTTGGGTGAGAAATTATGCAATTAGGCCATGGAGGGATACACTGTTGTCAGACGGAAGTGGATTTGTCCATTATCAAATCGATTCTC
The DNA here is from genome assembly GCF_029227915.1 of Hydractinia symbiolongicarpus. Lineage (NCBI taxonomy): Eukaryota > Metazoa > Cnidaria > Hydrozoa > Anthoathecata > Hydractiniidae > Hydractinia > Hydractinia symbiolongicarpus. The sequence continues at coordinate 15,447,514 of NC_079878.1, forward strand.
TCATAGGTATGATTGAATAATAAAATACTTCTTATTAAATTAAAGTCAGGCGTCATTTACAAATATAAGTGCAGTGTCTGCACCGCCACTTATATAGGTGAGACGTCGCGTCATCGTAACAACTGGTATTTGCTAGAGATTAAAGAGAGTTTGTTCATAATGCAGGATAGTCCCCAGTTTAATAACAACATTAGATCTACTCCATTGTATTTATACAATTAGTATTTAATCTGTAGCTATGGTTACTGTTAAACTTGTATATACTTAGGAGAACTTTGTACTTCGTCGCAAATAATGTAGTTTTTTTGTTGTCAAATACTTCTTAGTTCAGCCAACTGCAAATTCCCTCCACTGCGATGCGATTCATATAAAGAATATTTTTTATATCATATGAAGTATTTATGTATTATACTGAACAGTTCTTTTTTCTCAATCCTTAGTGTACGTTAGCCCTTATTCATTTGGATTTTTTTATCAAACTATCTCCAGAGGAAACTAATGATAGTGTAATACGAATGTGATGAAATTTAGTGAAATGATTAAAATTTATAGGAGCAACAAAATCGCGTCAAACGCTTATGTTACTTTATCTATGACGTCATCAAGATTAAAAATAACGAGAATATATGTGTTCACTTAAGTCCTAGAGTTCTGAATCGAAATTTCGAGTTCTAGTTAAACATTCAACTGAGACGAACAAAAGTTATACGATTTTTTATTTTACAAGGATCCCAAAGAAGTATATCAATAGTTCTAAATAATGGCTAATAAATCAAGGGCAGGAAGGCCTGGGAACTAATCAATTCACAGCATCTTGTTTAATAAGATTTTAGTAAAACTCAGGTAGCTTACTTTATCAATCCATGGTAGCAAGAAAGGTAACATAGGACGGGGAATGTGCCACCCCCTTCGTTGATAAAGGATTAAGTGAGTTACATAAATTATTTGCGTGATCTATTAAGTTAAATCCACGTAAAAAAATGAAAAAACTAGAGCCTAAAATGAAAATGAACGAAATCAAAAAAAATAAATAAAAAAATAGGGATCCTGTTAGTAATATTTAGTAAGGTAAGGGAGCGAAAAAATACTTTTTTGATTAAACTAACCTACAGAAAAATAATATTTCGCCTATATGATCCATGAAACACGCAAATGTCTCAAAAATTCGCAGTTTTTTCATCTCCGAGGGCACGACGGATTCCGCCTCTCCTGCTGGTTTATTCTTAATCACTTCTTTTTGCTAGGCTACAAGGTTATGATACCTCTGAGTTGTTATATTTATCTATTTACCACCTGCATACCAAAATTTTAGGTGCCATACCTTTTAGAGCTTTAGATATTAGTTATTACTTGAACCCACCCCTTAAATTTCTATTAAATACTTATAAACTGGAACTGACAAGTCGCAACACAATTGTATTCCATTAAGGGGAATTATTCTTTAAAGTTTAGACACGTGATTAATCCGATTTTCCGATTACTTCAGATTTCACCTGAAATTTGAAACAGAGTATTATAATTTGTTCTAAAAGTAAAGTAATTGCATTTAAGCAGATAGTGGTATTTTTGACAAGTTTCAAGCTTCTGGTGATGTCACAAAAAAAGTGCTGACATAAGCAAGAAATTATTGCTGCCATTTTGATTCTTTTATGACGTGCTATGTTTCAGTGTGCCAAGTTGATCTAATTTAGTTAAGCCTATAAAAAGTTTTGGAGGGGGTGGAATCCACCCCGCCCCTCCCCTTTCATATATACAAAAAAACCTGGAGCGAATAGGGTTAAGTAATTGTAAGTTGTAGTCACTGTTTATTGTAAAAGTAATGCCTGTACAATAGGAGCAACAATATCATTATCATCACTTATAGGACATGGTGTATTTTCATGTCAAACGTACAGAAAAGAAGATACCCTCCTGACATACCGCAGTGCTTTATTAAGTGCAACTGAGGCAAATGAAAGGGCAATGGCATACGCAGACGACGTTGGCAGTTATTTGTTTTACTTCAAGAACGGTAATAAAGAAAAGCGCATAGACGGTCCTGGATCGGACTGTGTTGCCAGATTTGTGAATGACTCGCCATCGCAATACGCAAATTGTAAAATGATGCTGAAATTGAGCGACAACAGACCACAGCTTTGCCTGATTGCCGTTAAAGGTATATCACCGAATACAGAACTGAGGTACGACTAAGGTGAACTGAAAAAGTTTCTGCCATGGAGAAATAACAACAAATATGAAAAGCCATTTAAATTAGTCATGCTAAAAATGAAAACTTCTGAAGAACCGTTTAAAGCTAAAACAACAAAACTGTTACTGCTGGAGAAGTATTGAAAGGTGTATTGAATTCAGAAGGTTCTTACAGACAAGAAGATACAATCCGATCTACGGCTGGGAAAGAAATATTTAAAGTAAATTCCTCTGTTTCTCCTGTTGCCAAAAAAAGCTCTTTAGGTCCATCGATAGTTCTGCTGAGATGCTTCAAGAACCGTACTTGAAAATAGAAGACAAGTCTAGAGCATATCGACCGCAGGTGTATCGTAACTTTGCTATTTTAATTTTGACGATGAGAGTAAAGCAGTTATTTTCCATGCAAAAAGGAGAAGAAAGAGGAATATCAAATATGCTGTGACCCTGTGCCTAAGAAGTATTGTGAAATTTGCGACCAATCTTATTCAGATCATGAAAAACATCTACAAACTGAAATAAAGATAACAAAAGTAAAAATTTTCATGTAAAAAAAATTTGCCCGATTGATAATTGTCCGCAAGTAAGAACAAATATGTCTGAACATTTATCAACAAAACATAAAATCCCTAGAGGTCCGCTCTACTACGACTTGTTGAAGAGTGCTGTTAGATATAACATGGAAATAATGCCAGAAAACCTCTTGGAATCTCCAAGAAAGTTAATAATGGCAATAAGTTACAACGTCATTATATAGACCTGCAAACTTGACCAATCATACTGTCGCCAAGCAAGACAACCAAAAACCAGAAATTCTGAAGAAAGATATAGAAAATCATTCCTCACAAAACACAATGGTAGATAAGAATTTGGAAACAACTGGATTTTCACAGCTGCGCTTACGGAACATCGTCTCATCACACACTGTTACAGCACCATTAAATAGATCTGCGAATTCAACAACTAATACTGGTAATACTGATGTAGAACAAGTCGTCAAACAGCAAACCAGAAATCTCTAAAAAACATATAGAAAAATCATCTGCTAAAAACATAACGATAAGTTTGAACACAGAAACAACTGGACTTTCATATTTGCATTTACGACGCATGAGGATCAACCCCGGTAAAAAGAAGGACTCCAGAAATGAAGAAGGTTTATTTTCACAGAGTTCACCCGATAGTTATGAGAGTTTAGGTAAGGAATGCACATCCAGCGAAAGTGAAGAAGAATACGATTGGTAGATTGACGAAAATACCGATTGGAGGCTTGCAATGAGTCTGGGACCAAGTGTAAAAAAATTATTAGACAGTTTTTTCAACTACATGATTGGTCCTGACAGAAACAGAAAGGAGCGTTCAATATCCGTTATCTTTGGTGACGTGCGGCGAATTTTTGTTGCCGTTGGAGTGAAAGATGACTTAGATATCGTTTTTAGAAACGGTTTTCCGTGATCTGTATATCGTCAAACATTGCGGTGCCAAAGGAACTAACCCCTCAAGTATCAATTAATATCTGTACTCGCTGATAGACTTCTGCGAATTTTTACTTGCAGAAGACATAGTCATGGCGAATGTAAAGAGAAGAGACATGCACACATTAATTGAAAAAAATAAACAGTGGAGGAAACATTATAAAAGGCAGGAAAATATTTTAAAACATAAAAGTCTGTTGATAATTTTAAGATGCTTGTTGATGAAGAACAGGTAAAACGCTCTTATAATAGTGAAAATGCTGTTGCGGTCTTTGAAACATTATGAAACACGGGGAGTGTTGCCTCATCAGGGATCACTTGTACACAAAGATCCAATTTACAAGTGCACCACCCTCAGGCGTAACGTCAAACATGACAATCGCAGAATTCAAAAGTTCAGAGTTGCAAAAAGATGGGAAATGGCTGATAGAAGTGTGGGATCATAGGACAGTTGAGCACTACAGTCCGGCTAAGGTGATTTTAACAACAGAGAACTACGAACTGTTGAAGATCAACGTCATTAGAGCAAGGCCTCAAACATCCCCAAAATTTGAGAATGTTTTTGTAACTTGGTCAGGACAGAAAATTAACTCTGGTGACTTAAGTAAAAGATTGCTTTTAGCATGGAAGAAAGCAAGAAACTTTGAGAGCAAAGAGGTACCAAAAAATCTAACTGCAAACATCATAAGAAAATCCACAAGCACCGGATTAAAATAAAAGCAAATTTACCGCTGAAGTCGCCAACCTAATGGCGCATAGTAATATGAGAAAGTCAGCCAGTGTTGGGACGAATGTGGTTACAGATCTATTCTACGGAAGTGATTACCATGACAAAAACCGACCGATAGCTACTACACCTGATAAAACAGCAACCCCGCAAACAGTATGCACCCCTACTTCGCAAAGCAAACGGAAGTTATGGTCTGAAAAAGAAGTGAGTGAAATAGAAACCGCTTTTAAAATTGAGGAAATTAGTTATGGTTTTGTTAAGTAGAAATGTGAGACAATTAGTTCAATAGATGCTTCACCGAGACAAGTATATGTCAAACTCAGAGTGATGAACAAAGTGAAAAGGTCTCCGTCTCAGCGTCGTTGCTTGTTTTCAGAAAGTGACTTAGATGTGTTGGTACCTTAAGGGAACTTATTTTGGCGGGAACTAATTTTGGCGGACGAAGGAAATCTAAAAAAAATTTAATTTTGGCGGGAACTAATTTTGGCGGATCAACGAAATTTTTAATTTTGGCGGGAACTTATTTTGGCGGGTGGCGGTTTTTTTTAATTTTGGCGGGAACTTATTTTGGCGGGTCAGCGGATTTTTTAATTTTGGCGGGAACTAATTTTGGCGAGTGAAGGATTTTTTCAAATTTCAACGAAAATTTTCTTTGGTAAAGATGTAGAAATAAGCATTACAAAGCAAAGAATTTTAAAACAAATACTAAAAATCTACTCTTCTTCATCGTCTATGATAATGTCAAATGCATTCCGACTAAAGTCTATGTCATCCTCGTCACGCGTGTACTCCTCTTCTTTGTCATCGTCATTTTCGACTCGCACGTTGATGAAGCTATCCTTTAATAAATCTGGCGCATTGATTATGTCGGTTATGGGCTGAGTAATTACACTATTGCTTTCTGGCAGCGGTGATAGATCTTGAAAAGGGTCAAGGGATTCAAGTGAAGTGGATCCCATGCGAACTGCGTCGTAAATTCCAGATGCTTTCCACCCATTCAAAACGACTTCACGGCCATCTGCCGAAGTGATATGGTTATAAAACTGGAGGAGCCAACTTGCATGAAGAGGCTTGATGGTGGTCAGCTTTAATTGAATATTTATATCTTCGATCTTTTTGTTAAGGGATAGCTCTTTCTCGATCTGTTTTGAATACCATTCAGTGAACAAATTTCTCATGAATTGCTTGCAATGATTATTCACAGTAAGATCCAAGGGCTGGAATATATGTGTCATGTTACTTGGAACCAAAACCAGGAAGATGTTGTTCTTCTTCAGCAATTCGGTAACTTCCTCAGTAATTTGTCCTCGAAAGACATCGAATATTAGAAGAGCAGCTTGCTTTGGGTTATTTAACTTCTTCCTCTGGTCTTCAACGTGCTTTAGAACGATCTCTTTGATGACTTTGATGGATTCTTGTGTATTGCTGTAGTGTTTGGGATTAACGCTTAGTGAGAACGATTCGGGGAATTCAAACTTTGGGAGGCTTTGATTTGTTTTCCCCCCATATATCAGTTGCATTGGCAGAAAAGAACCATCAAGCGTAATAATAAAGGTACCAGTAAGGCATCTTTTGTCGGAAGATCCAACGATAGGGACGGACGATGAACCCTTTTTCGCCATGGTGTGATTCATTCTTGGAACAAACTTAAGAGGTGTCTGGTCCAGATTCATAACAAGTTGGTGAGGGATGCTGTGTTGTTCGATGGTCGAAACAATATCGTGAAGAAATAGTAATTCGCACTCCTTTTTGGCTCCTTCAGTGATTTCAACTTTGGAGGTCGTTTTCATTCTTTTCTTGAAACCCATTCTCTTGAAGAGGCTTTTTGCCCAACTGTTATCAATTTTAATATGCCCCAACTCAAATTGAGGGTTTCGTGATATTAGAGCTTTCGCTGCAGCGGTTGCAACTGTTCTTGAAACAACACCTCCTCGATTTCTCAGTGCAATTAAAAATCTTTGTACCATCTCATCTAGACTGCCAAGGAACAGAGGTCTACCGCGTTTCAAAGGAACAAATTTGGTTACCACGCTACGTTTTTCTCGGGTTGAATCTTTCAGCTCTTTTTTGTAAAGATTGCCAAATCTTCGAGCTGTACTCTCACTTAACGGCCTGTCTTTGGTTTGAAACTTTGTGATTGCAGCCGCACCACCATGAATCGCAACATATTTTCCGATATCAAATCTTTCTTTTTCTGACCAACGGTTGTATGATTTTTTGCCACTGGATTTAACATTTTCAGTCGCGTCTGTAACAGCTTCGTAGTCTAACGAACCAAGGGATGATTCTTGCTGGAAGTCAGTTGGTTGTGGGCCTAAAATGAATAAAACGAACCACTATGTAATTGCGAATTTTGACCAAAAATTAAAAATTTTCAAACAAAGAAAGAAACTTCTTCGCAGGTAGGTATAACAAAAAAAAACATCAAAGAGAAATACTTACTTTGTTCCCTAGAACTGTTTGAAGGTGTTTCGTCTGAAGTTTTTTCCTTTTCAGCGGCCCTTTGTTGAGCTTCTTTCTCTTGTAATTTAGCTAACTTCCTGATGTAAGACATTTTGAAAGCCGGGAGATAAAAAAGGAAACGTAAGTTATCTGTATCCTGTATATTTACTCGAACATAAACATTCCATTCACTTGGCCTATATTTACACTAAAAATCGAACAAAAACATTCTTTTTTTCTTGGCTAAGGCCCGTTTAGACTACCCAATCGAACAAAAACATTCTTTTTTTCTTCGCTAAGGCCCGTTTAGACTAACCAATCGAACAAAAACATTCTATTTAATTGGGAAAGTTCGGTCTACACTGACAAATAGAACAAAAACGTTCTATTTTCATGCTAGGCAATTAAAAAATCGATCGATTGACATTTTTGTTTTTCATCAGAGCTAGAAAAGAAAAGACGTCCATATGGCTTACAACAAGACGTTCGAGTTTACAGCTGCTGTCAGAGGATTCCATTATTATAAAACTTATTGGAAACCTGAGGAAAATCAATCACTGGACTGCTTTCATGAGAACAACAATGTTTTCGATAGATTTGCAATCAAAGTTTGTGAATTCGGAAATGACAAACCAGTTGGCCATTTACCCAAAGAAATCTCAAGGGTTACAAAATTTCTTCTGGACAGAGGAGCGTCTATGAAATCCACGTTGACAAGTGTACACTATCGAAGATCACCTCTCGTTCAAGGAGGCTTGGAGATCCCCTGTAAAATAACTGTTACTTTACCAGGGACAGTAAACAATCTTTTGGTTCTTGCAAGATACCAACAACTTGTAGAAGCCTTGTATACAGAGCCGAAAGAGGAATTGATTCTTGGTTCGTTCTTACATATTGCAGTTATTTTAGATGTCGTGGTTCCAACCGAAGAGAGACCAAAGCGTAAAAAAAATACAGCCAAAAGCCAAAGCAAAGAGACGAAAAAGCAAAAAGATATTCGAAACTTTTTTGGAAACACCTCAGCTGCACCAGCCCCAAAAAGGCAAAAAGTTAACAACAAACCTAAAAAGTCGTCACCATCGTCAAGCAAGGACTTAGAAATCATAAATATTGATTAAAAATTATCTTGTATTAGAGGTTTATTATGACATAATATTTCTAGCGCAAAGGTATATTTCTAAAAGATATAAAAAATTGAAAAAAAGTTGATTTTTGTCGATTTTTTAAGGGGAACTTATTTTGGCGGATCAACGAAATTTTTAATTTTGGCGGGAACTTATTTTGGCGGGTGGCGGTTTTTTTTAATTTTGGCGGGAACTAATTTTGGCGGGTGAGTAAAATATTTAATTTTGGCGGGAACTAATTTTGGCGGATTTTGCCCCAATCCGCCAAATCCGCCAAAATTAGTTCCCGCCAAAATAAGTTCCCTTAATATCTCGAGGAAAGAAATTAATCAAGGGCGGAAAGCTTACTGAAGATAGAGTGGACGAATGTTTTGACGGTACAGGACTTCTAGAAAAGTATTCTTTCAGCCAAATCCGAACTAGATTGTCCTACGAAAGAACAAGAAAGAATAAAAAATCTAAAAGAAAGGTAAGTTGATCGACGATTGTCTTTTTTATTAGTCTATAGTGTATTACAGTGGCGAATTTGATTGGATACTTCCATACCCATTGTCATGAAATTGGGATTTGTTTTGATCCTTACAACAGATGGCGGTTACTTTTTACCTGTCTAAGTTGTGCTCATATAAAATATAATGTTGGATCACATTTTTCAGCACCAAGAGATGTGCCAAGCCTACTACTTTGCGTTCAGCTTCATAATGGCCGACAGATATTGAGAAAAAAGAACTGAGTTACGAATATCTTCTTGTTATTTATTAACCATGACTTTTAAGTTAACTTTTGTTTAGAGAATACTAATGACAGTAAGTCAAATATCGGTTACATGTAGATAATTCTTATTGATTTAAATTATCTTTTCATGTCTATTGTACTTTGTAAAACACTTTCTTGCAAAATTTTTTGCCAGAAATGTCCTTAAGGAACTTTCGACTATTATTATCCGTACGCTTAGAATTTTTTTAAATTATCGTCAAAATTTGATTGTGACTTCTTTAATGCTACGGCACTAATTCCATTGAGGTATCATCGAAAAGAGCGCTGCATTCACCACTCGCGCTTTTTGCGATGCTTGCATTACCGAACAATCTTTAACATAACCCGCAAAGGTACAAAATTAGAAGAAAAATGGCTGTGCTAACTTCATCCGAATTTCTCAACCTTTTGAGTTTTTCTTGTAAAGATATAATCGCAGATCCTAATGCCCGTGTGGACCGTAACTCTTCGAGTAAACACCTGGGGTTTTTAATAAATTTTCGATTTATATAGGGGTCGTATTAGAAGGGGGCGTTTATAAAAGAAGGCGCTCAAAAAATGTTTGTATTTTTTTCTTTTCTTTTGCCGATGGAATACATATATTTTCACATAATTACATCATTATCAATATCGTCATCGCCAATTATATTAAGATCGTTCAACGTCGATCATATCTTCTTCCCATACTTCATATAGTATAGGTATTTATTTTATTGGTGAAACTTCCGTTTCGAAAAAAAGCACTCTGAAGGGGGGAGTTTATTAGAAGATTATTGAAAGAGGAGGCGCTTAATCAAGTGTGGGGCGCCTAAAAGAAGAAAGCGATTAATCAAAGCATAACTAATTCTCTATGAAAGTAATACCCTGTCGCCGGCAGGTTTCTCAGGAATAAAACGAATATCGCCGGGTGTCTGCGAAAGCCGCCGGCATCTTCTTTTTTACTTAATGCTTTTCAAAATATACCGCCTGAACTTCGGATTAAATCATGGGTAATAATTAAAAATCAGTTTTCATATGGTAAATCGGTAGTACGGTAGTAACTTTAGAAGTTGCTCAACCTCGTCCCGAAAGCAACTTGTATATTTTCTGACATCGGGACGGCGATACGAACTTTTTCCCATCCTGATATAAATAAAGAAAAAACAGGCGTTTGGAACGCGATTGGAAGGGGCTAACTTTTTTACCATCAACCTCGTCCCGAGGGCTCTTTTTCAATTATTAGTAATGGGATGGTCCTGGGGACATAGCTGTGGTGCCACTTTAGTATACCAATAACAAAGTGGCAATAATTTCACCTGTACGCCTCTAATTTTTAACCTTAACTACTCGCTATATTGGTTGGCACCAATACCTTTTATTTGATATAGTATCAATACAAATCCGTGGTGGAGTCAACAGTTATTACGAAATTGTCAATTATTATGAAGTTGTCAACCATTATGAGGCCGGTTGCCGTTGGGCGAGTCGCTCATAAGTTGACAAATAATTGATAACAATTTGGAAAATTATTATCAATTATTATCAATTATTATCAATTATTACCAAAAAGGAAAACACACCAAAAACCAAATAACGCAGCTTCAAATAAAAGAGATTTTTATTCGAATAATCAGTATTTATCCTAATCTTGTCCAAATACTGACAAAAAAACATTTCTAATAAGTATATGAAATCCTACGGTATCAAAGAAAAATGATGCAAATCTATCCGATTATTCATATTATAATAATAATAATAATAATAATAATAATAATAATAATAATAATAATAATAATAATAATAATAATAATAATAATAATAATAATAATAATAATAATAATAATAATAATAATAATAATAATAATAATAATAATAATAATAATAATAATAATAATAATAATAATAATAATAAACTGTTCTTAAAACATGTAACTGGAAACAAGTTAGCTGGTACTACAAGAGACGTGTTGCATGTTTAATATATAACATTTACAACGAACTGTCACCATCTCCCTTAGCATCTCTAGTTGAAAAACGATCCACCACTTGCTGTACTCGAAAAAATATGCTCATCAAACAGCCACAATTTAAAACTATTCGATATAAAACATCATTTCGTTATAGAGCCTTGGTATTATGGAACAATCTAGCAGATGATATAAAACGGAAATCGTATGAAACCTTCAAACTAGACCTAACAGAAGACGTTTCAATTTTGAATCAAATTCAGTTTCAAACCTTTATTTCTGGTAAAGCACTAGATGAATTGATGGCAATGATAACTGTAGCATTAGTGGTGACAATGATGGTTGTGATGTAACATGGTTTGGAGGAAATTCTAGACAATTCATTCTCTATATTATCTTTGTTCTTCACCTTCTAACATTAACTAAAATTTTTCCCTTATCTTTACGTATAACAACCCTATAAAAAACAACGTATTGTATATACCTAAAAGGTTACTACATTATATATACAAAGTATCTGGAAAAAAATATCAAAATGCCTTATCAGAGAAAATTAATTAGGACAAATTGTATTGCATTTTTGAATACAAATTGTTTCACCATATTTCATCCAACCTTAAGAGCACAAGCTTTTGCAAGTTTCAAGTACTTCGAAACCTAATTATTTTGTAAATTCTAAAGCAATCACGCAAAAGGTTATTCCTGCGAGTAAATTTAAATCATTTTATTTGCATTAAAAGTTTTTATATAATAACAAAAATTGTTACAGTAAAAAAATTTGTTTGAAAATAAAACAAGAAATCGCAGTCGTTTTAAAATCACACATACCGAAAAAACATTTCAGTCTAGGCGTTCCTGCAGAGAATATGTCGATCTGTATTATACCAGATGTTATAAATATTAAAAAAATTTCAGTTGTATCACTTGCATATTCGTAAATTGTGTATTTGTAATTTTGCATAAAACTCAAATCAAATTGTTCAAAAACTTATCAGAACATGATGTGTCAAAAAAAACTATCCAAGAATAAACCCAGCCTTTAACGTGTTAAGATTAAGATTTTTTAAATGCCCTATGTAGGAGGTCGTCAAACTTTCTGCATGCTTTAAAATTTTATCAAACATTCTGATCACTCCGGACAAAAGATTCTTTTCAAAAATGTTTTTTCCTCTGCGCGTGAGAACTTATTTCAAAAGAATATGCAGAAAGAAAGCAAAACCAAATATAAGTTTTGCTTTATGAGAGCTCATGTGAAAAAATAAATTTAAAAACATAAACTTTATATTTTTCCAGGTTTATATGTTAATACAACATTGTCCAGAAAAAACATTGTCCAGAAAAAACACAATGAATTATACGACACACAAATTCTTAGCTACGATTCTTTAATACATGGCAGAATACACATAATGAAAATTACTTTGTTTGTTTGTTTGTTTGTTTGTTTGTTTGTTTGTTCGTTTGTTTGTTTCGCTTCGCTGAAAAGAAGAAGGAAAAAAATTTCCCTGCATAAAGTCTCTAAATTCTGGCTAGCTATGAAAAACTCCACAAACAGAAAGAAATATTACGTATTGTAACATAAAAACACTTTAAAACATAGCGTCTTTCAAGTCATCCTAAAATTATTGGTTTTAAAATAATGTTTATTTCACTTTGTTTTAGCTTGAAAATTTTCAGCAAACAACAGCTTCTTTCTTCATCTTAACTAAGCGCCATGCTTCAATAAAAACAGCTAAAGAAAAAGCTCTTCTTCAATAACTTTATACCAAGAAAGCACAACAACATGAGCTTTCTGTTTACGCGAGAAAATAGTAAAGAATTTTTTTATCTAGTGAAATGAGCAATAACAATAACTCGAATCCAGTGTGATGAAACTTTCCTGAAGACCGTCGCCGCAGTCGCCGCGACGAAAGGGTCAATCTCGTCCCCAGGCCTATTTTTCTCTTTCTGACAATCTCGAACGGCGAGAAGAAATGACCCTGGGCCACACTGGTCAGTTCTGAGATCTGATTGGTTTCTCAAGTTTCCGTTAATTATGAAGATAAATTAATTTATGCGCAAAAAATTGAATAATAACTTATATAACTTCCATCAGAATGCGTGTGTGGAAGCAAATTTAATGTTACACATGCGCTATCATGCAAGAAAGGTGGCTACGTCTCTTTACGACACAATGAGATACGAGATATTACAGGTAAATTACTGGAGGAAGTATGTAAAGTTGTGAGAAAGGAACCATTGCTGTTACGTTTAAGCGGTGAAAGAATCCATCAAAACGGTATTTTATCACAGGAAGCACGATTAGACGTCAGCGCAGTCGGTTTTTGGACCCCTGGTCAACGAGTATTTTCAGATGTACGGGTCTTTGACCTCAACGCTCTGAGATACAAGGGTCTTTCTCTTGACAAATGCTTCAAGAAAACCGAAGAAGAGAAGAAGAGAGGATACAACGAAAGAGTTATGCAAGTAGAAAATGGAACATTAACTCCCCTTGTTTTTGCAACAAACGGTGGTATGGGAAGAGAGTGTAAACGATTTTATCAGAGACTGTCTGAAATGATTTCAGAAAAAAGAAACATCAGATTCGCAGAAGCCACGAAGTTTATTAGAACTAAAATTTCCTTTAGTCTGCTGCGATCAACACTACTTTGCCTGAGAGGTTGCAGATCCTTCGCTCGGGACCACCAGCTGACAGATATGGAACTCGGAAATGTTGTATCACTCATTCGATCCTGAATAATCAAGTGTGTTAATTATAAGTGAAACCATGTTGACCTGTAAATTGTTAATAACTTTTTATTTTATTTTGGTGTTGTTGTAAGTTTATTTATTTATTTGTGGCAAATATATGTAAAATACAAATAAAAAAAAAAAAAAAAAAAAAAATTGAATAATAACAGAAAAACAATAATGGCAGCTAAGTTTATGTGCGAAAGGGACGCTGGAATGTTTATGTTCTGCTGGACTGAATTTATTTTTGTGAAAAATAAAATATTTGGCATTGTTAGTATAGCTTAACGTGCAAACAAAATTAAATAGCTTTTAGTTGTACTTTTAGAGACTGTTAAAGTAAACTTCTGTTTTTTTTTGCAGTGCAGTTGAGGAGGTAGCTACTAGACTAGAAATCTAGCTATGCTAGCTTTTGTGCACAGGATGTAGTAAAAAACACAATGAAAGTTTCTTTGAAGACATGTTTAGCAGCCATCTAGCTAGCTGAAATACAACACAAGGCATATACAGGTATACACGACTAATCCTATTTCTCCTGAACAGAACTTCTTTTACACTCTAACTAATATTCTTTCGAGGCAGAACACATAAGCAAAAAAAATCATATGCTGTTGATTTGGTTGAAAAAGATTAAAAAACTGGATTAAGAAGTTCATACCATTTAATTAACTAAATAGTTATACGCTTAGGCCACCGTCGAAATATGTTTGGTTAGCGTCATTTCTAATTACAAAAGTGAGTCGATCGGTCGAGTAGTAGTAGGGAGTGAATATAACCAGTTTTTTATTCCTTCTACACCTTTACCCCTAAAAAACCCCGCTTTCACCATTTCCACCACCACCTCATCCCACAAACAAGTAAAAACGAAATCATATGACGTCATCAACGCATACGTGAAATCATAATAATATAGAATATAAATGCCAATAACCAACACAAAATAATATTAATGATATAAACAACATATGACGTCATACACTAAATTATACAAATTATGAGAAAGGGAAATTCCCAAAATATTCAATCCTTGACCAAACAAAATTTTCTGGTTGAAAAGAAAATCTGTATACAATAAAGGAATGAGTTGGTTTAAAAATGCAATCAGTAAAATATATAATACAGTATCAGCACCAGTAGCGGCAACTCGCGAAGCTCTCGCTAACCAAATAAGGAGTGTGAAGGATGCCGTTAGTTAATATTATAACAGGGTCAGGGATAAATTTTCAGGAACACCACTCCACGATGAGGTTCAACTGGTCACCATCGAAGATGAATACCAAGAAATTGAGGACCTCAAACACATGTTCGGGAAAGAATCTAAGCATGCCACCAATACTGATGTAATTGAGGATATCCATAATATTTTTGATGATGACACGGAAATGATAGAAGACGGAAACCGCATTAAAACATGGAGGTTTAATAATAACCTTTACCAGCAATTGACAGATACCATTATGCGAAAAATCACACCACACGTAGACATGCGTGTGAAGGTAATATACAGCTTCGGCTGCGATATTTACCGAGGCGGTGGAGATGTTGCGAATTATCACAAAACCTAGAGCTCCGGGTCAATATCAAACATGGCCGAAATCCAGGCTTTCATCGATGAATGTGAGATGAAACGCCTGGATTTGGAAGATGCGGAGTTTTGGACGAAAGCCTATTTGCCACCAGAAGGGACTATCGAGACACCAGGAGCATATGAAGGTAAAATAATATTCAAGCACGTTCCGATCAAGATAATTTCTACGAGAGAACCCCTACTTGGATGTGCACCATTACCAGCTTCACTGCGCGGAAAAAGATGTATCTATGCCATGGATGGTGAAGATAATCTATGCTTCTAGAGGTGTTTAGCTGTAAGGGAGAGAGCAGATGTAAAAAGAGGGACAGAGTTCCTTACAAAGACGGCCCTCAAATTGGCTCGTGAGTACTACAAGCAACCTAAATTAAAGAGGGAAGAGGTAAGGGCTACGAGCCTCGTGGACTTGGAAGGTATAGCTAAAAAATTCAAAATTAATATCAGAGTCTTTGAACCAAAAACAAACAACGATAAGGCCCCATGGCGTCTCGTATATGGACAAGGCCAATACAAAAAAGACTTAGACACGATCAATACTGGTATGATGCAGGGCCATTGTTTTTATATCAAGAAAATGGATGTATTGACGCAGCATTGGGAATGCCAGGTTTGTACACAAAGATTCAACAGATCGGAGAACCTCACACGACATAAACAAAATGAATGCGAAGGTATCAAAACCAAGATCCTTTGCAAAGGTGAAAAGATTCAACGGATGCAGAGTAGCTCTGAAAAGGTATTTTATCCCGATAAGGATTTCAGTTACGCGCATGCCAATGGATTGAAGCTATGTCAAACAGGTAGGCATATACATCATGCTCTTTGTGGGCATGGGGGAGAACGTATAATACGCAACGGCAGTAAGGCTGTATACAAGATTGATGGGTATGATCCTCAGACAAAAACAGTGTACGAATACCACGGCTGCAAATGGCATGGATGCCCATGTCAGCCTAATAGAACCAACGTGGATAAAAATAATTTTAATTTCACCAAATTTAAAGATCACATTTGGAAACTCGACTACAATCTTGTCACTGCAGGGAAGTGTGAAACTCCTCCCAAGGTTAAGAGGGTATTCAAGAAAAAATTTCCTGGCACCATTGAACCAGCAGCAAACGTTTTATCTAAATTATATATCAGAGCATATACCCGTATAGCGTAGCCATTCACGATAGTCTACAAGAACATCCAACATTCATCATGAATGAAGACCCAAAGGTGCTTGTGCAAAGATTTGTCGAGCAACTAGAGCAGAGACAGATCCATATTGTCGAAGAAGTTGAACGTATATATCCCAAGCCGGATGATTTCGATATGCTCCCGGAACAAACTCAAAATTCTTGGCACGAATGGGTTAACCAAGTGACGGTAATCGGTTTCAATAGCGGCACGTACGATATCAACATGATAAAGCGGTATTTTGTCGAACGAATTGCGGATGATCCCAATATCAAAGTGGCGAAAAAAGATAATGATTATATGTTTCTAACCACATCAAAATTCAAATTCATCGATATAAAAAATTTCATCGCCCCGGGCCTTAGTTTTGAAAAATGGTGCAAGTCATTGGATTGCAATCTCAAAAAATTAGTGTTCCCATACGAGTGGCTAACATGCTACGAAAAGTTGAACCATGTAGACCCAGTCAATCATGAGGCGTTTTATAGCACACTCAGTGGTAGAAACACTCTATCACCCGAAGATTACCAGACGTTCAGGGATGAGTTTTTTAAAAGAGAATGCGTCACGATGCTGGATTGGTTAGCCGAATACAATATGGCGGAGGTAATACCATTTATCGAGGCCGTCGACAAAACCCGCAATATATACTACGAGGATGAGATTGATATTTTGAAAGATGCTGTTAGCATCCCGGGTGTTTCGATGCGGTATGTACTGAATAAATCCTTGCGGTTGAACCCAGATATAAAGCTTTATGCCCCGGGTGATCCCTGTAAGCATAAATGTGAGGCTCGTTGCACCAAGGCCCGATACGAGGATTGTAAACAGGTTCAAAACGCTTGTACAATATGTGCAAAGAACGAGGCCTATGAACTCCTCCAAACAGGCATGGTAGGTGGCCCAGCTATTGTATTTTGTAGGTACCATGAGAGTAATGTGACGGGTATCAGATCGCATATTTACAACGAACCGAAGAAGTGCAAGACTATACTGGGCTATGATGCGAACATGCTCTACCCAAGCACCCTGCTACAGGACCCTTGTGGGAAAGAAAAGCTTATAAAAATGGCTGACCCTGCTGGAGAATTAGATGTTGTAATGGAGAGCATTATAAACGAAGATCTATTCGGGCTTGCCCAAGTTGATATAGAAGTCCCTACTGAGTTGTACGACAAGTTCAGTGAGATGTCACCGTTATTTGTAGTCAAGGAGATCCCTGACAATTAAATTCCGCAGCATATGCACGAGTATTTGACCAAAGACCCTGATAAACGTATTGCAGGCGATACAGCAAAATTGAAAGGGAACTCGTTCTACGGGAAGATGATAGAGGATTTGGCGAGACATAACAATACCACTTTTACACAGGATGAAAAGGTAGTAAATGCAGCAATGAGAAGCCCATATCTGGAGGATTTGGAAGAGATTGGAGACGCGTACGATGTGAGAAGGGGGAAGCAAGGGGTTTCCATAAATAGGACAATGTCATATCAATGTGGAATCCTTGTGTATCAATTAGCTAAATTCCGCATGCTGGAGTTCTATTATGATTTTCTGGATAAGTACGTAGATCGCCGAGATTTTGAGTATATTTACATGGATACGGATAGCGCGTATTGTGCAATCTCTGGAGATAACCTACATGACGTTGTTCGAAACCGAATTAATTGAGCAGTACAATGAGGATGTCAAAAACTGGCTCGTTACCGGCAAACACTCGAGCCGCACCGGAGGGTTATTTAAGGAGGAATTTATCGGGTCTAGGATGATTGCGCTAACAGCCAAGTGCTATTTCGTCGAAGGGTTAGAAGGCACGAAATTCTCCTGTAAAGGAATGTCGAAAAGGCAGAACGAAGTAACATGGTCAAGGTACATGGGAGCACTGAAAGGCGAGCTAGATACGGCTGAAAATGTAGGCTTCCGGGTGCATAACCAGGGGATGATCACGTATGAGCAAAACAAGCTGGGGCTATCGGCGTCCTATGATAAGAGAGTTGTACATGATGATAACGTGCACACCTCCCAGTTGACGCTGTAAATAGTGAGGTTTCCATGTCCAAAAGTTTTGTGAAGCACTACTTCACAAAATGTAACAAAAAACAAAATGTAGGAAACCAAGGAATGCAAATAGTTTTTTCTTTTCTTCATAACTTCGAGTAACTCCTCTTAAGTATGAGTCGGTAAAAACAAGAACAAACTCATTTGCCTCATCCGTTCAGAAATGTTTATCATTTCTGAATAATCAAGAGATTATATGTATGATGCGTAAACGACCTAACCGGTGATGCGTGAATTTTCACACAGGTAATACTCAAGGTGATACTGAATAGCTATATACAAGCTTGATATATAGTAAAATTGTGGGAGCAGGGTTTAGGTCCTGGCTGAAGGTTAGGGCGTGCACGGGCGAGGGTACGTGTTAGCTGGAGGCGGCTGTCTCGTCCCGGTTTCTCCCACGCTGTGCCATGTCGGGAAAAATTGTGCCAAAATGCCGGTTAGGGTTAAATGTGGGTGCTAGGAACAGGCTCCGAGTGGTATACTCACAGAATCACAAACCCTCTGGGTTCAAACAACAACAAAACAACAAACACCCAGAGCGCTGGGTATGGGTTGAGTAACCCCATCCAGTAACAAAAGGAGATAATCGATATGATATATGAGACAATCACATTTGGAAATGCCATGATTGGTAAGAGATTCCTTGGGATCTCGAGTCCTTCAACCAAGTTGGATACCAGCGATGTTATGAAGATGATCGCGTATTTCACCGCAGGGCGAGGAAGCAGCGAGATGGCAGTGAGCAAGGGGTGGTTGCCCGCGAGTATAGTCCCGAAGAAGTAAGCACTGGAAATGTTTGTGTATACCCTCGGGTATACATGAAAAATAAATGACTCTAGACATCGTTAAAGACCCCTGCACTGTAATATATACCGGGCCTACGTCCTGTGGTAAAACTCAAAGAGTTCTGGACCTGCTTGAGCATGAGTACATCACACATTTTCACAATATCGTAATTTTGTGTCCTACTATCCGATGGAATGCCACTTACCTCGATAGAGCATCGCTTTGGAAAGACCCCTATGTGTTCTTGATCGAGTCA
The DNA here is from genome assembly GCF_029227915.1 of Hydractinia symbiolongicarpus. NCBI lineage: Eukaryota > Metazoa > Cnidaria > Hydrozoa > Anthoathecata > Hydractiniidae > Hydractinia > Hydractinia symbiolongicarpus. The sequence continues at coordinate 15,466,774 of NC_079878.1, forward strand.
GGCGATCAGCTTTTTGAATGGATTGAGCGATTATCAAATGTCCTAGCGGGGGAAGAAACATTATTCATCGTAGATGACATGATCGCTGATAAAAATCTCGATAAACGAAGGCAACCATTACTTCAGCTTGCGGTATCTGGTAGACATAGAAATCACAGTCTCTGGCTCCTTACTTAGAGTTATACGGCCCTACCGAAGAATTTAAGACGACAAAAAAAGCAGCTGTTTATGTGGTACCCTAATGAACGATCTGTTATGAAGCTGATCGATGAAGAAACCAACATAATTAACGACTAGGAGTCTATAAAGAATCAACTCGAAAAGTCTAAGCACGCGTGCTTATATATTAGGTTGGAACATCCTCGGACTTGGTGTATATTAAAATAAATGTCATATATCAGAACATTAGAAAGGCAATTGGAAAATTATCACGAAGAAATGGATAGGATACCATATCTAGAGCGTAGTATAGAAGGACACCGTAGAGGAACACCGTATATTTCTTAGGATTCCTGTCTGTCCTAATGATCACCCTGATTGGGCTATGTCATATTAAATAAAAAATGTCTTGCCTTGTTGAATTTAACACATCACCTGCTGGAGCTATTGAAATTCTATTCGATGATCAAGGTAAACCCATGTTCAAGCGTTCTGATTTGGGAAGGTTCTTGGGTGTTGCTAATATTGCAGAGTCATATCGAGATATTCCAATCATTTCACGTAATGAAATAGGGTTGGTTTCAAACCAACCCCTTGGAAAAACTAAAAATCCTCATGATGCCTTCATGACATTGAATGCTGCTCTTGAGATTTGTGTGCGTTCAAGAAAACCAAGGGCTATTGAGGTCATGAAATATTTGGCGCTAAAAGGTATTGAAAAATTAAAGGAGGCTATTGAGGAGAGGGATATGGCTATGGCGATGCTTAACGATGATCTAGCAAACCTTGAGGAAGATCTTCAGGAAAGAGAGAAGCAGCTCGTCAGAGATACGTACCACATGCCAACGATGCGGGCAAGGATAATGTGATCATGATTTTCCGCAAACATACTACACCGGAAGACGATAAGTACCACCATCTTCCGTATTACTGAGCCCGCGTACAAAGACTTGGTATTTTTAAGAAAAGGAGATGGATCAGGCTTCAATTTCCTGATTCGGAAGAAATCGTTGTTATTGATAATGCAAGTGGGATGCATGCCTTCAATCGATTTGAAGAAGAAGGTCATATGCAGCGACATATTTGCCATATTAGGCTTATTGACCTTACCAGAGACGACTTATGCGACCTGGGTGATCCGGCATTAGAAGATTAGACGCGTGGTTTTGTGTGTTCATAACACACAAGTCGAGAAATTCACCATTCTTTCAACATAGTCCACGAAGATATCTGGGAATTTTACTTTAAATGACGAGCCTTTGGCATCAACAACGATATCCTGCTTGGTAAGGTCCGAACCCTTGAGTCTCTCGAGATAACGCCCAGGATTAGGGGTATACTTTACCAGTGGGTTATAGCTATAAATATTCATTCTTTCTTTAAAAGAAAGATGCGACAGCTATGTATGTCACAGATATAGAGAAACCTACGATTTTTGAGGACTACCTAGGGCAGGATACTAAGATCGCTCTCAAGGCGATTAGCATGCGACCTACATTGTTGAATATATATAGCAGCAACGATTTTACAATAGGCAAAGTAGGACCTGATCAGACGGTTACTAGAATTGAAATCATGAATGGCTTGTATAAGATTGAAGATATCGCGGCCATCGTCAATACCCAGGCACAGGGCAAGATACAACTTTTTGTCCTTAAAAATGGACTATGCAGGCTACGAGTTAATGACGGATATACTGTAGTGATTCATCGACAACTGCAAGAACCCTTGGGTCTTATATATTAGGTTATAACTGCAGTCTGTCGTGTAAGCCTGCTTGATATAAAGGTAAGTCTCTAGTGAGTTCGAACATTTTGCCGATAGGGATAGCAAAAGTATTTCCCATACGCTGCCACGATTGCCTTTTCCTCGTTTTTTCCTATGTGATCACTAGCTTTTACCTGTAGGGCGCGAATTGTTCCGTCATTGGATTGATACCTTCTAGAATTAGGTTGTTCTCTCGGTCAAACTTTGGCAGCCAAAGGTCGCGATACACAGCTAGGATATTAAAATCGCTGATGTTCAGCACTTCGTGACCGTTCAGGCTTATGCGAAAGTTTTGAACCAGGGCCTTATCGATATTGCTAACGATGGTACGTTTAGTGTTTGTACCAGTCAATTCCAAGTCAAAAAGCAACTTGATTGAGCCGGGAAAAATCACATCATTTTTTCCTAAGGAATATCAACGTAGAGATATCCATTCTGGTTAATTGTGCTTGGCACATGGCTAATCTTCACCCTTTGGCGTTTGCCTTTCATACCAAGCATCGTCTTGATCTCTTTGTTAGGATCTAATTTTATTCCAAAAGACATCTTTATTTATAGCGGTGCATGGGTTGAAATAAACTATGGATAATCCTGGATACGAGTTTACTGAAGAAACAGATATCCAAGAGGAGCCTGAGGAGGTCAGCAGTGAGATCCTTCGGCCCGAGACTGATGTCAGCCTAAGACAGCAGCAGGGAAGTGCGCGTAGGCGATTGGAGTTGAGTACGGAGTCGACCGATACACTATTTTTTAAATCAAAGGTTGATAGCCTGTAGACGAATCTTAGAGATGGGCTTGGGCTTATGCCCGATGCGACACATTATGATAGATTCAGATTAAGAGAGGATGGCCAGCTTGTAGTAAAGAGGGTTGTGACGGGAAAAAGATCACTACCGGAAGTAGTACTCACGTTGCAAGATGGTAATTTTCCTACTATTGGACAGCTGCGGAAGTTGTTGGGTAGTACACGCATGAAAGTGATAGGGTTTCATGACTATCAGACACCAAATAAAAGCAGTAAAAATACGGCGCAGGGACTCCTTAACGAGATTGTTCACGTTGAAGAGAAGGCTGATGACATCGAAATGTTGCCAATGCTTGAGAATGTTATAGATGAAACAAAGAGTTTAATGGAGGATACTTCCTTTACTGAAGCTTTCGTCGAACGCGAAAGATGGAGACTTCATTTCTATGTTAGAACGCTTCAGGACGACTTGAATAACGTAAAAAGTAAGATGATATTTTACGATAGCGAGCTTTCCAAGCAGATGACAAGATCAAGAGGCTTGAAGCGAAGAAAGCTGGGTCCGACGTATCCGAGGAACAGCAAAATATCTGGGATGAGGACCTCGATAAGGCAAAGGAATATTGTGAAAAGATAAAAAATGATCGAAAGGCGATAATAGAAGAAAATGGTCTCTCTGGAATCAATACCCAGCTCAAGGCGATTAAAGATACACCCATGAACATCGCGGGGGATGATAAAACCTTGGTCGAAAAACTCAGGATCTTGTTCAAAGAGCAGGGAATAACTATCGCGAGCATCGTTTCTGCTGTTGGTCTACTGGTCTCTACCATCGTGTTCGCCGTCATTGGAGGAAGTGCAGGCGCCGTAGGAAGTACAGGAGGAGGTGCCGATGACAAAGGGTTTGTGAGAAAGCAGCTGGAGCGTCTCGGACGGTTCCTTAAATATTTAGCAGGCAAGGCTGGAGCCGCATTACCAGGGATAATTGGAAGCGTGGTATCGTTCGTTTTTAGAGTTGCTGCCAAAGTGGTGGAGTATGTAGCGAGACACCTCTACCTAGCCATCGCGGGAGCTGTAGGTATTGTGGTGGCGTATATAGGTAACAGGGGGAGTAAGAATCGATGAGAGTCTAGTATGTTGTTCAACACATTAGACTTATTTCTTCATCCATATATATGCGAGGATAAGTCCTACTCCTACCGTAACCAGCGTGGATTTGGTATCCTCGTGAACAGCAGCTTCCTCTGAGGATGGTGGAGGGAGGGGTATATCATGTACCTGCTTCCTTGGTATGGTAACAGCATGAGGAGCGTTAATATTAGGATTGATACAAATCTTGAAATGGTCCTGACTGATCAGGATCTTGTGGTTAAATCCTTGGACATTCCCGATCCTCAGGTTCATATCTGAGGGGATCATGTAAACCCCGTATGCTACCGAGAAATCTGCCTTAGATCTCGCATATCTAAGTACATTCTCGAATTCACTGATATCCCTACCCAGCGACGTAGCTCTAATCACCAATTGTTCGAATGTCGTCAAGTATAGCCGTTGGGCATCAATCGCGGAGCCCTCACTCCCGATTATATTAGAGCGGCCGTTGGCTTGGCTCTCCAGAATCAAATACGCATAGAACCTTACGCTTTGCGATAACCTTTCAATGCCAATACGGGTTAAGCCGATCGATTTCTCGATTACCCATCCGCTTCATGATCCCTCGTCGAAATAACTAGGTCCCGCACCAGGAAAATCTTTACATTTGGCTTGCCACGAACTGAAAATACTCTCATTTTTCCATTCTTGCCCATTTGAAGATACACCAAATTCACGTGCTAATTGCCGGAGCTTTTGATTATTGAATGGGTTATTCAAGATATTAAAGCGGGAATAGCCAGGCAACGATACCTCAAGCTCCTCTAATATTTTTCGAATTTGGAAATAGACATGAAATCGATAAACAGCGCAAACAAGGGGTAATGGAGAATTAAAGTGCTGCATTAAAATGCCGCATGCCGATGCAGCGCAAAATACCGCAAAATTCAATTGTGTCGACCAGAGGCCGAAGGGGTGTTTTGCCAGGTATTGACCATAAGATTACTGTGGAAAACATAGTCCACGAAGATATCTGGGAATTTTACTTTAAATGACGAGCCTTTGGCATCAACAACGATATCCTGCTTGGTAAGGTCCGAACCCTTGAGTCTCTCGAGATAACGCCCATGATTAGGGGTATACTTTACCAGTGGGTTATAGCTATAAATATTCATTCTTTCTTTAAAAGAAAGATGCGACAGCTATGTATGTCACAGATATAGAGAAACCTACGATTTTTGAGGACTACCTAGGGCAGGATACTAAGATCGCTCTCAAGGCGATTAGCATGCGACCTACATTGTTGAATATATATAGCAGCAACGATTTTACAATACGCAAAGTAGGACCTGATCAGACGGTTACTAGAATTGAAATCATGAATGGCCTGTATAAGATTGAAGATATCGCGGCCATCGTCAATACCCAGGCACAGGGCAAGATACAACTTTTTGTCTTTAAAAATGGACTATGCAGGCTACGAGTTAATGACGGATATACTGTAGTGATTCATCGACAACTGCAGGAACCCTTGGGTCTAACATACGATCACAGTAAAAAATGCTCTATGAAAGGTGACTATGAGTCATTCTACAGAACTGACGTGTAACAGCGACCGAGGCTTGTTTGCCCTCAGCTAGATGAGGATGATTGCTTGCTAGATGGTAAAAAATCAAAACTTTTAGCCGTACTTTCAACAAAAGAGAACGCATGGGGAGACATGTTGACATGGAGTTTCGATAACCCTGTTTACCTTTATTTGAAAGGTGCAACAGACAGACTGGAGTTCATGTTAACGGATGAATATCACCATGCTAAGAACGTTTCGTTTGTGGGGATAACCATGCATATTCTAATACAATAAATGACAGATATTACAAAGCTTTATCCGAGCTTACCTTCTGCACCTCTGGAGAGTACGGAGGAGGACAGTTCGCAAGTATATAGACTAAAGAAAATAGAAGAAGTGGAACAATACCTGCGGGTTGAGATTAAAGAGCGGGACAAGCTCGCTAAAAAGTTTAAAATGCACGATACGTGTGTTAGATACATGGATCACGGGCTGCTAGCGGTGGTAAGTGTGATAACTTCAGGTGTTGGTATTGGTAGCATGCTCTCGGGTATAGGTGTACCACTCACCGTGGCTATGGGTGGAATTACGATCGCCGTCGGAATCAGTCAGGCCGGTCTACGGAACGCCGGGAAAAGGTTAGGTGTCAAGAGTGAGAAGCATGAGAGCATCAGACTACTAGCGGAAACCAAGTTGAACTCTATCGTTGACCTAATCTCTAAAGCTATGGAGAATGGTGTTATTAGCGACCATGAGTTTAGCTTAATCATGCAGGAGAAACAGAAGTACGTGCTGCTAAAGGAGCAAGCCAGGCAACGGACACGCAAAATCATGGAATCTATAAATGAACGGGAGCGGCAGCAGCTTGTAGACAATATCAAGCACTTCACCAGTACTAGCGTCAACCATGAAATCTCCGTCATAAATTATTGTTTGTTTCTGTCTCGCTTCGAGGCCTCTTATGTACTCATCGAGTATTTTGATGGCCGCGATATCCGAGCATGGCTTGCAATAAGGCCCAAGTGTTTGTGTTGCAATATCTTCATATTTTACTTTATGAATCGCGGCTATAATTACATCCTTTTTCATAGTTAAATATCCACGTATACCTAGTTTCTTTGCCTCTTTTTTAAGCTCGTTCATGTTTATTTTTGTATACAACATTGCATACAAAATCTATCGAGTTTTTACTATACCACAATGAATGGTTCTTCATCGTCATCATCTGAATCGATAATATGTCTGGTGCCATAAAACTCGACAACCCTATACTTGCACTCCTCCAAGTAGGTTTGCATGTAGTAATTTGAACCTTGCCTGTAGATGCCAGATAGCTTGATTATGGCGCTGCACTCGCAGCTTTGTTTTAGCTTGGAGGAAAGAATACGGAAGGAGAAACAACTCTTTTAATTCTATTGAAACACTGCGTGAGGTTCTAGCAGGTGTCTGTATAGAAACTTAATTTGAAATTTTGGCGGTTGTGTGACTAAATTATTCGTGAATAACAATTCGCAACTATGATTGGTTATAAAAACAATAAGTTAATTTGATGATGAATTTGATATTATTATCAAAACAAGAAGCCATATTGAAATCGGTAAAATTTCTTTTGTTTTTATGTTAACATAATTAGCGAAGAAGCACATGCTCGACACTTTTGTAAACAAAAAGAAAAAGTTTATATCTCGTTTTAAAACGACGTTCTGTTATAAGAAGTTATTTCTTTAGTTAGAATAAACATTAATCCAGCACACATTTTGTCGGCACTCGTCCGGCGCATATCTATCTATATTGTTTTTCATGATCAAAGTGGTATACTCAAGCCTGCAAAAATAGCTTAATATCATGGTTAAACGCTTATTTCCAAACGTAATGTTGAAGTTTTTAACAGCAATGTTTACCGACTTATATTAGGCACACTTTCCATGCAATAATCACGTGCCTGCAGCGTGTTACAGTCAGATTTTAATAGAAAAAAGTTAGCCTCTATTAAAGGAGAATATGGAATTTGATCATTTTTTTGCGAAAAAGACTCGGTCAAGCACCTCACGCACTGATTCTTTTGAAATTAAAAACAATAGAAAATTCAATACATTTAAAGCGTACAGAAATGAAGTTGTTTCTCCTTCCGTATTCTTTCCTCCAAGGTTTTAGTGGTACTTTTTTGCAATGAAAATCGGTTCTGACTTTACCCTTCCACTTCTTCACTTTAGTAGTGAAGTATTTACCTTCTTTCACAGGTAAGGTGGTGAAGCAATGACTCTCCAAGGACTCTATCTTTGTCAGGATACTCTCATACTTCTCTAGCCACTCGGGATGGTTATATATATCGAATGACATGGTAAGAGAGCAGCCCTCATTATAACGCGAGGCACCATTGGAGTAGAGCTTTTTAGGTGTTTTGATCAATAGAGGTGATAGCTTGTTGTCACTATTTTTATAACCAATGACGAAGCGTTCATCTTTGCCCTTGTTTGCTGGAATAGGGTCGCTTAGCACGATATTTTCAATATTTACATCTTCAATATTTAGTGGAGTCGCTTTGGCATAAAAGTCTCTTGAGTTAACATTCTCATTTCCGAATTTGAACATTTATTTATGGAAACTAGAGTTCAACTAGGGCTTTTTACAAGGACATATTCCTCCGTTGTAGGTGAGCCACATGATATAGTGTTGCCAACACAGCATTTTCCATAAATAATTAACCTCCGTCCACACTTCTCGCATCTGACATATTTATCGAGAATAATTCTACATTCATCACAATACTCAATCGTCATGCTTTATTTTTTAACCATGGCTCTGAAACGATCCGGAACATATTCGATGATTTTAGGATATTCGCGAACTGCTCGGTCACACATTTCTTGTGTCTTGAAATGATCGGGTACTAACATTAATGTCCAGGGATGTTCACAAACTACGGCAGTACATATTTCCTGTGTCTTTAAATCATCGGGTACAAACATTAGTGTCCATGAATTAACACGGACTATTCGATCAGGCAATATGAGATAATCATTAATGGACATCTTTATTATATATATTTTTTTTCAATCAACAAAATTTCTAGCACGGTCATGATAATTTTTACTCACATTCTGTATGATTTAGTGTATGACGTCATATGTTGTTTATATCATTAATATTATTTTGTGTTGGTTATTAAGTAGATATACAATAGGTAAACATAGGTTATTGAGATTTATTAACCCGAGGTGATTTATATTCAACGACGCGCAGCGGAGTTGAATATAATATCACCGAGTGTTAATAAATCCAATAACCTATGTTTACCTATTGTATATATGTTTTATTATATACCCAAAAGGGATTTTTGTTTCGATTTCTTTGTTTTGGTGTTTTTGTAAAAAGAATTTTCTCGACAAAAAAGTTCCCGCCATTTCACGTGTTTGGAAATCGACCAATCAGAAAACGGACCACTAAGAAACAACCAATCACAGTTAATTACGATAAAAATTAATGAGGCGGAAAGGATAAAATCAAAACATGCGTTTACGAATGTTTTGTCAAAACTATTGTTACGTCACAAGCATTGAATAATACGGGTGGAATACGATTATTTATTCAATGGCTGTTTTTGCTTACGGGTATATAATAATGGCATTTATATTCTATATTATTATGATTTCACGTATGCGTTGTTGACGTCATATGATTTCGTTTTTACTTGTTTGTGGGATGAGGTGGTGGTGGAAATGGTGAAAGCGGGGTTTTTTAGGGGTAAAGGTGTAGAAGGAATAAAAAACTGGTTATATTCAGTCCCTACTACTACTGGTCGGTCGGATAAAAAATTTTCCCGAAAAATTTAATCTTTTAGTAAAGCAACAAACATAAATTAATTGAAAAAAGTCAATTGGTTTGACCATAGTGGCCATTTAGTTGTAAATGAGTTTCCAGGGACCCGTTTCGTGAAAACCGAAAGTGTAATATGATAAAAAAGGATGAAAAAGAAAGATATTGAGTTAAAACTTGTTAGGAGATGCTTTTTGGCTGGTCTGATGGGATTAGCATAAAAAATGATTCTGTAATAGTTATACTTTTCGAAGTTAGGCATTTAAAGCAGTGTGATAAGATTTTTTTTAAAGACAATTATAAATTTTGACCTAACAATTGTAAAATTTTTTAGACAATACAATTTATTACGACAATGGCTTTAAATGCGCTAGGACCCCCTTCGCAGGACCCTTGTTGATAGCAGTACCAACAGGAACTGAAGAGGCTATCCTAGGTAAATAATTTCAATAATAAAATAATAATAAGCATCTTCAGTAATTCTAATCACAAAACCCTCTGAGAATTCTGTGGCATGGAAGCTAGCTAAAAGTACTTTCACTTTTAACTATAATATGAAATAAAGATAGCTAAAAATCATAATTAAAAAGGTGTATAGCTAGCTAGCTACCTTGGTTTGCACAATCTTTGTAGCTACAAAAGTACGTCTTGGACCTTTGCTAGCTACCTAGCTATAGATGGCTGAAAACTTTAAAATAAATATATATTTAAAATTTGTATGTAGCCAAAAAAAGCGAAGGCAACACTGCAATCATGTTTTCTGAAGCAAAAACTCAAAACACTTTAACTCTGATTAAAAATAAAACTCTATACATGATTTGATCCAAGATTGCTTCGCATAAATTATAACAATACGGTGTTCTCGGCGGTCCGCATGCAATTCTTAACAAAATGACCAAATTTTGAATAAATTACAAATCAGCACGAATCGTGCTGATTATAACCAGCCTGGCCCAGGGTCATTTCTTCGCGCCGTCTCGGATAACAAAAAAGCGAAAATTGCCCTGGGAACGAGTTTGCAAAAGGGTAAACCAACATATCACACTACTCCGTATGTGTGATTTAATTAGTAAGCAAGAAGCCCTGCGGCTTGAAGATTTCCGCCTTAAGCAAACATGTTGGAAAGCATTTATATGCGTTGCGATCGAGGACAGTATTAATTTAAAAGTTTAAAATGCCAAAAAAATAAAGGAGGTTAAAAACACGAAGAAAAAAGTTGTTTGAAGTCGCCTGTAAAGATTTTATGTTCCATAGGTTGTTTTCTCAAATCAGAGAGAGAGTTTAAGCCTGATTGCATCGTGATCACTGAAATGGACAGTTTTAACGAAGGTCTCGACATTAAAAGTATTTAAAACATTCTCACGGATATAGACATAGTTAATAAGTGAACCTGATATATGAGTTGGCGAGGTTACGATTTGTTTATATCCAGTAAGAAAATCAAGGACATAGTTTTCATCGCTAAATGCATTTACATTAAAATCTCCGAGTATAATATCAACAGTTTCATTTCCCAAAAAATGTTGAATAAGGTATAATGACTCATCTCTATTGAGGGAATTTTTACGATATAGAAGCAAAAAATTAATAGCGTTTTCGTGAAACGTTCTTTTTGTCATTCTAAAAAATATTGCACCAGAAATTTTTACAATATCAAACAATTCTATAGTTTCATTATGACCAACTTAAAGACTAGAAAATTTGTCCACATTGTTGTTTGCAATTGAAGTAAAGTAATCTAGTTTTGAGTCGCAATGTGAGGTCAATGGTACCTGAGTTTCCGTTAGGCATAATAAATCACTTTCCATGAGAACGCGGTCGGACTTAATATCGTTTCTATGCTTGTTGTAGGATCTTGTATTAAGCAAAGTGGCCATAATAGAATTTTTGCTAATTACACCAGTTTCTTTTTGTGTCAATTTTGAATGTTCTCGCATGTAATTCGCATGTATTGCTTTGTTGCTCGTGCGTCTGACTTAATAGTTGACTAAGCAAATGTACCCGTTAGGTATAAACCGTCTAAACTTGTGACTCGACTTAATGCAACATAGATTTGTCCTGAGTGAAAGGCTCGTTGTTTTAATAAATCAAAACAGACAACAATTTTATCAAACGTTTTTTCTTGAACCTTGTGAACAGTACAGGCCCATGACAGCATTAGTGGGAATTGCAGCCGTTTCATAGAAGGTGTAGATGGATTATGTTTGTTAAATTTGATTTCTTTCTCTACTCTATCAATTGGAACAACATTTTCTTGAATAGCATATGGATCTGTTGTCATAGCTTTAAGTCCAGTATATATGTCTTCCATTTTCAAATATATACTTATTACATTTCCTGAGCTATCGGTTTTCAACCGATGAACAGTACCTATCTGTCCGTTAATGAGTTTATCAGATACATCAATATTTGACGTCAACATGACTTTTGCATGACGTTTTAGCAGAAGGTTTCGTCCACCTGTTTCCATTTGAGTGCGAGAATTAAGATTTTGGACTAATTGCACGGGTATATTTTCTAGAATTTTATCAATAGCTTCGATATTTGTTTCGTCCGATGTTATTTTCAGCAAATATATGAATTGCATTTTTGGGGTAATGTGGGTCATTTGGTGAAATAAATTTAGATTTTAGTAAATCTTCGTGTCGACTTTCTAATTTTCCCACTGTGATATTGTTTAATAATTCAATAAAATATTGATCACCACGCTGTCTCATAACTTCCGTTAGTTCAGCAATCTTAAAATACTTCCAGCAATGTGAAAGATTTAATAATGCATCTTTGTATTCTGCGTAAACTGGTCTTGCTTGAATTTGTGGAAGTTGGTGGAAATCGCCACATGCTATAACAGATATTCCTGCAAATGGAATGTCATCTGCGCATCCAAATATTTCGGTTAGCCGTTGATGAATATGTAAAAGTAGCTTGTTTGAAACCATTGAGATTTCATCTATTACAATAACGCTTAGTTCTGAACGCTTGTTTCGCAGCATACATTTCTTTTATCACGTAACTTAGAAATGTTTTTAGTGAAACTTCTATCCGCTGGTATACATAAGGCTGAATGTATTGTATTTCCCTCTATATTAATGGCAGCAACACCGGTTGGTGCTAAAATGAGAATTTTATCCTTTTTTAAGTTTCCTGCACGATAGGAAAGTGCTTTATTTAGCATGTCAGAAATTGTTGTTATTAAATTGGACTTTCCACAACCTGCACTTCCTGTTAGAAAAATGTAAATTGGCTTAATTTTATGGTGTGCGTTACATGCTAAACCTTTTACGTAAGTTCTAACCCAATCATTTACCGCTTCAAATTTTTGCCTTTGTGTTTTATTTAATGTTCGAATCTTTTTATGGAGTTCGTCTTCGGAAATTCCAGGCTCAGTAATAGATGAAAAAGTGTTTCAAAAAACTGGGATATTTTCGGTTTCACTTTGAATTTCGTCAGTGTCATGGTTGTTTATATTACTAATCTCCTGTTCGGCGAAAGAATCAAGATTATTTACATTTGCGTGAAAACTTATCATTGCTTCTTCAACAAGTTCGCATATTCTTTTATTTGTATTTATAATTTCTAATACACCGTTTTCCAATAATTTCTCTGTGTAAGTACCCGAGTTTTCACTTAACAATTCTGCTTCCTGGCGAAAAGGATAAAACATAAAGAGCAAATGATGCGCATATCCTTCTGGATTTTTGTCTCGACTAGGTACATGGTATCTTAGAACACTTTTTTCTTTTCGCAAATTCAACATTTTTTTTGATGACATCAGAGGTACAGTTTTGGATAAGGAGATTCGACTTGAATCTCAGCTATTATTTCTTCAAGTACTTCTGGTTGACTGTCATTCTCATCTTCTGGTTTCGGTTTTGAGTAGCTTGACAAGAACTCAGCATAACACATTTGTTCCAACATGGGGTATCTGCCTTTTTTAAATTCTAAATTTGGTCTATCCATGTATCTATCCAACATATCTCGTTTAAAAATATCCGTACTGTCCGGTGAACTTAAAATTTCTTCTTCGTTACGACATACCCTATATCGCTTCTCAGGAATGTTACTATTTGCAAAAACTACAGCTGGAAATGTCTTTCGTAACCATATTTCTGGCATTATAGTAGCTACTGCTTCTTGAACTGACATTTCGCGATGATTTCGATACGCATTTGCAATTGACTTCATCTGTTCAAATAATGAATAACCAGTTTCTAGTGCTTGCGATGCAGCTTTTTTCATTGCCTCTGAAGATTCATTTTCAACTTTCGACAAATAAGCACACGTGTAAGAAACTGCTTTATAATAATCAAGAACAGGTTGAATGTCTATGTTAGCTTCCCATGCCTTTAAACCTTCAGTAAAATAATCATTGATAAAAGAAGAATCTGGAAGCCTTCGGAAGTGAATTTGAAATCCAGTATCAGGTGAGATGCTTAGTGCGTTTTCATATTCTTTTTTTGTTATGGCTAAACTTTGAAGGATTTGTTCAGTTGTACCTAGTTGGTTATAATTCGGTTCGTCTGGATGAAGAATATTGTTGAATCTTGGATTCAAATTTGAATGTATGTAAGTTTTTACTTTTTCTAGTATAGCCTTTGATATGTCGAAACTAGTTTGTAGAGATCTGGGTTGCTTTCTTTATTAGGAAGCTGGCATTTAACTATGTTATCCACAAAGGCAATATATTCTTTCTTATTATCGCTACGTAAAATTAGTGCATTACCAACCCATAATAAAGAGTGGATATGTGGGCTACCTCTAACCTGAAATTCAACTCTAATGGCGTAGTAGTTTACTATACCTAACGGTCCGTTGACAACTATGGTTTTAAAAAACGTCTCAACTCTGCATTGGAAATGTCTTGCTAGAAGAACTGGATTACTGTTAAGAATCTCTGTTCTTTGATAATAATTTAGATTTTCGATTTCTTCTTAAGATATGTCATTACCTTTTAATTTAGTAATGATTCTAACCAGTTAATTCCATCTTAAGTCTGCACAGGACAAAGTCATAAAAAATGTTGGAAGTCCTAGCTGTTTTACCATAGCCAAAACTTCAAAGAGAAATCGTTTCCAATATGCAGGATTTCCTTTCAACGTGTTCATAAATTTGAAAGCGTCGTCACTGGCTATAAACGACTTAACTCTTTCTTTAAAATTTGACATCATTCCTGCTGTAAGACCGTCCGCCTTAATTTTTTGCATAGCGATTTTTATGCGACTATTCAAATTAAGATGTTGCGTCACTGCATGAGCAAAAAATATATAGTCACTATCGGAGGCAAACTTCTGTCTATAATTCAATAATCTTTGGTTGAAATACTTGGTCGGGGAAAGTGGTACTTCTCTTTTCGTGTGATATCCGAATTTACCTGTTGGAAATAGATAACGGTGGAAAAGTTCTTCACAATGCTCCTCAGAAATTATTGGTATGGGAAATTTGTTCTTTCTTGGAGCAGTAACAATATTTCCATCATCAATTTGGTCATTTGGAAATAGTTGGAACAAAAGACGTTTCTTGGCAAGGCAAGCGATATTCGTTTAACGAGTTTTCATTCTCTTCTTCGCTATTGTCCAGGTAATCTTCATTCTTGGTTTTTACATCACCGATATTATTATTTGTTGTCGATTTTATTGCAAAATCAACGTTCACTTCATTTTCACTTTCTCCAGTTTAAATTGAACACGTTCCACACGTACCGTCAAATTCAATGAAATTGAAGTAAATTTTAATTTTTATAAAAAATTGACGGAACGTGTGGAACGTGTGCTACTGCAGTCTCCTCTTGTACACTTGGCTATGGAACTTGAGTGGAACGTGTGCGGAACGTGTGTGCAACGTGTGTGTTTTCCATTTCTTTTATACTACAAAGTGTCTATGTTATACAAAGAACAATTTTAGTCATGTATACACAATATATAAGCATATAAAAGCTCTTGCCACATACGACAAACAATAAGAAACAAACAGACAATAGGAGGCCTGGAAGCTAGTTGATGAAACAAGAAAACCAACCAGCTCTGCATGCACGGTATAAGGAATGACAAAGTAGTACTTGTCCTTAATTCAGCCAACACAAACGCACACAAAAGCTTTTGTAAAAAAAGGCACTTAAAAAAAGTCTCACATTATAGAGACAATCATGTTCATAATAGTTTTGGAAAAACCACTTTCCCCCTCCCCCAACTCTTCAGTGTTGGTTGGAGGTCTTTTCCAGAGTCGCCGGCAGTATTTTGGGGCACAAATCAACACAAAATCAACACTGACTGTAGGGGGAGAGGGGGAAACTCTGAAAAAAGCCTCAAAAGCCGTTTTTCCAATAATTTATGAACATGATTGTAGCTAGCTAGCTATTTGGAATGTTCTAGGTGATACCTAGCTCAACTTTTCGGTATGTTCGGTTGGTTCTGAAACGTTTAACAGACAGGAATTCAATATTAATACGTATTTTTTCGTCGTTTTTCTTAATGCAAATATAACAGTTCTAGTCTTTCGGTTGGCAATAGATTCCATAACTTAAAATGAGGAGACAAAATATTACATCATATCTATTTTTAACACGGCTTTGAGTTACGTAATAATATTGCGTAATGAACTTTAAGCTGGAAAAAAAAATCACCTCGCTTTGTGCATAACTACCATAAGAAAAAAAATGTAAGGATAATGAAAATGTCCAACAAGTAAGAAATGATAATTATAATAATTTCAGTTTTTTAATAAAACAAAAAAGTACGAGTTTTTTTGTTTTTGATAAACAAATTAGTTAGTTCTTCTTGTTCATAAAGAGTGAGTATATCAAGAATAAACGACGGTAAGTTTACAAGTTACCGCTCAGTGGTGATTGTGAGCGTAATTTTCAATTTTTTTTATTATTATTATATTAAGATTCTGTCAGGCGCGGATCAAGGGTTAGTCAGATAAGTCGCGTGACTAAGTGTAAATTTGACGAAAAATGCAAGCGAATGATGTCGACGTTCTGGGGATTACGATACGGGTGTTGAAAACGAAGCGCGTTAAAACATCAGTCCAGATTCTAATTCTTTTGCGCCGAAACGCCACTGTTCACAGCCCTCTCCATTTCGCCTATGGCGATGTTAATGTCAAAGTTGTGACGTCGCTACCATATAGACTGAGAGGGTTGCAAATTATAGCTTACAGATTTTGACTGATTCGTTTTAACTAATCAGTCACTCAGTCAGTCCAAAATCAAACAGCTATGGCCCGCAATCCTCCCCATCTCACTTTAGAGGCATGTGACGTCACAATCGTGACGTAATTCTTACACTCTATGCGTAGTCCAACAATATGTAGCCTGTAGCGGCGTAGAAAATTTAGGTTCCGTACTGCGTGGTTACTTATAACCTGTTAGGATAGAAGATAAGATTTAAGATAAGATAAGATAAGATAAGATAATTTTTTATTAATCAAAAATAGCTGTACAGTTCAAATAATTAAATAAATTTTAATATGAAGAGAAAAAACAAACAAACTATTTTTGAAGGGAGACCTTACCTAATAGCAGAAGCTAAGACGAGGATAAGGCCACCCTTGGACGAGTACAATAGACGGCACAGGACACACAAGACGGCACGAACATATATAATCACCAGATAAATGAACCGTGTGAGAACAAAGGGAAAATTTGTTACAAATTAATAAGAGGCAATAAAATACTTCTTTAGATCACTTTTCAGACCAAAGTAATCTATGGAAACAAATTTTTTAGTCATTGATGTCTGTATCTTATTCCAGGATTTAATGGTGTTAAATCTAATAGAATTTTTACCAAAACAAACGGTATTGACAGTAGGAAGATTGATCAAGCCAGCCTTTTTTGCACGAGTGCTCTGGGCATGGTTGAAGTCAACCGCAAAAGTATTCTGGATAGTAGCAGGCATTTTATCATGATAGAGCTTATGCAAAAACAGAATGTTCTGACACTGTTCTGACAATACCATTGAATTTGAGGATTTCCAGGTTGCCATAGATGATACTAGATGATGCTCTTTGAGATTCAAAAGTCATTAGTCTGATAGCAAATTTTGTAAAACAGCAATTCGATTAACATCAAGACTATTTGGTTGACCCCAAATTTGATTACAATATTGCAGGTGGGAATGAAAAATGGCATAGTAGACTAGGATAAGGACATTTTGAGGCACAAAATGACGAAGTAGGCTATAGTTATAACTCCCATCTGTCAAGATCAGTCAAAGACTCACGCCTTTTAGCTTGCATTCGTTCGTACCAACATGGCCTGATTTAAAGTGTGCTAATGTTAAATCTTTTCGTGAAATGCAAAAAGAACTTTTAGAAAGTGTTCATTCTGGGAGATTTTTGTTTTCTGGAGATATTTACCCCTTGGTTGGTAAAATTCAGGTGGAGATAGCTACCTATATAGCTATATACATTCCATAAGGCGAGGTGTGAAGATAAAAATTATTGCTTAAAGGTGAGAAGTATGTTTTCTACTCTCCAAAACACCTTGACTTATTTTTAGGTTTTCAGTATTAGCTACGAAAAGCTAGTTGTTGAGCTATTAGCTATAGCTAGCTGGTTATTTCTTTTTGTAATATGAGCTCAT
Organism: Hydractinia symbiolongicarpus; assembly: GCF_029227915.1. Lineage (NCBI taxonomy): Eukaryota > Metazoa > Cnidaria > Hydrozoa > Anthoathecata > Hydractiniidae > Hydractinia > Hydractinia symbiolongicarpus. The sequence continues at coordinate 15,484,507 of NC_079878.1, forward strand.
TAAACAGATTTTTTGTTTTCAATTTGCTTTTGAAAACCAAAGGGAAAATATTTTTGTATATATCTAAAAAAAGTTTATTCAGATTTTCCCTGTTCCATATTGTTTGTGACAAGACTCTTTCTCCCGAGGAGACAGTTAAAGCAGAAGCAATCAACAACTGTAACCGCAAGAGATGGTTGCCTTTTTTGTTAATACTTGCCGTGTCAACAGTAATAAAAAGAAAAATTAATAATAATTTGCTGAATTTTACGGAAATGTTATTAAAGCGTTAAAAGCTGTCAAATTTGACGGCTTTGAATACATTAAGGTAGCATTAAGAATTTCAGCCACTTTACCGTCATATCCTGTGAATGTGAACGTTCCTTTTCTACGTAGACTTTAAGACTACACTAGGCGCATCATGGTTTAGGATCGTTTAAATGGAATTGCGCTCATGTACATCTCTATAAGGAAATCATGCCTAACATAGATGCTGTTAGGTCGGTATACAATGAGCAACCAAAGGCTAACTTTTTCATAACCCTATTTTTCCATGTAATTGGTCATTGTTTTTGTTATGTTTGTGTTTTATTGTGCTGTCCATGGCTGGTGTAACCATTTGATTCACCTAGTCATGCTGATGAAGCCTGATATTGGCAGAAACAGCAAGAGTTTATAAATATTGTAAATAAATACATTCACAATTGTCTTTAATGATAACTAGATGAATCGAAAGACAATTTACGGCGATTTTGTACCCGCAAAGCTCGATTTAGCGAAATCTTTTAGAGCTTCGCCCCAGACCCCACTTGGGGGCCTTACAGCGCCCCCCAAGACCCTCAGCTGGTAAAATCAAGCCTTAGCAGCAATATTTTGACTAAGTCCTGAAAAACTCTGGATCCGCCCCTGACTTATGAAATTCTAAATGTACCATTGCAAACAGGAAATACTTTGTGTGGTTCAGTTGAAGACGCCCTTCGAATACTTCGAATTCACAAGCTAGAAAACACTGTTTGTTTCTGTGTTTGGTCTTCGCCGAAAGATTTTGGAAATACTGGTACGTTTATCCTGTTTCAAAATAGCGTATGTCTATCCTGCATATCATATTTTTTCGTGTATTCTTAGATTTTCGTGAGAAAAAGCGTAAAATTTTATGGAGTACCAATGGTCTTGGGTACACTGGTGTACCATTTATGGTACTCTCACAGAAAACTTTGGATTACGCCCATGGTGCACACACTACACCAACTTCGACCTCAGTTTTTTTTCCTGTTTTACATGTCATTTTGTATATGAAAATATAAAAACTAGTCGTTACCCCGTGGAAAAATCCACGGGTTCGCCCGTCCTTTTTATACCACATTGCGTGCTACCTGCGCAGCTAAGCTACCATTTTGCGTGACAGACTGACGGACGGACGGACGTACGTATACGGGTATTATAATATAGTATAGTATAGTGTATTCTGACAATAATTTCAGGTTACAACAACCTCTAGGTTCAGCTCATAATAAATAGAAAAAAAAAAAAAAAAAAAAAAAAAAAAGAAACAGAAAATAAAAATAATTGAATAATAAACTCCCTGGACAAGAATGGAAGCTCGGTAAAGAACATGGATAAGATTTGAATAAACCTTATAGCAGCTACCTAAAAGCAATTTAACAAGGAGGCTTCTCAGTCAATTGAGTAAATACATTTACACTGCGATTTCGAATACATCTGTGTACCAGGCATGAAATACTATGATTTTAAATTTTTAATACTTTTTAAAATGTAATTGGTAAAATATTTAACTTTGCTTTAGATTATAAATAAAATTTGAAAAAAAGGCAATTAAAAAAAAATAATGATCGCAAAACAATCAAACAAACACAAACAAACAAGAAAAGAGTATGATAATAACGAAATTAGTGAGGTTAATCTCAAAAAAAAAAAAAAAAAAAAAAATTGTTCAAACACCCCATTCACAAGGACACTCCTCCCTATCTAATATATGAAATTAGTAATATCCAGATCATAATAATATAATTGGTCTTTATCAGACCATAATTTGTCTAGCTTCATTTTAAATTGATTCACTGTGTTACATGACACTGTGTCCTTAGGTAAAGAATTCCATAAAGTCACTACACGATTCGTGAATGAGAACTTTCGCAAATCCAGGTTACAGCTTCTTTTAAATAGTGCTTTATCGTGTCCTCTGGTGTTAGACAATTTTGGCAATAACAAGTTCTCAGTAACAGCTTCGTCATAAACATTATTAGTTATCTTGAATGTCTCAATCATATCTGCTCGATATCTTCTGTAGAATAATGAGGGAAGTTTCAGTAACCTGAGCCTTTCATCATATGTTAAATCCTTCATACCTGGGAGCATTTTCGTAGCTCTACGTTGTACGTTTTCCACAATCAACATGTCCTTTCTCAGGAATGTACACCATACTGTGTTAGCATACTCAATATGTGGTCTGACAAGGGATGTGAACAACAAGACAAAGTTTTCATTATCCATATAGTCAAATGTCCTTCGAATCAAGCCCATAATCTGATTTGCTTTTTTAACCTTTGATGAAATGTGGTTTGAAAATGTTAGATGGTTATCTATTAATACACCAAGATCTTCTTCACAACTTGTATTTCTAAGGGCGGAACCATTCATAACGTAATTGCATGGACTTGATAGTCTATTTTTTGTAGTTATTCTCATTGCAACACATTTATCTGAATGAAATTTCAACAGGGTATTATTAGACCACTGCACTATACTATTTAGATCTTCTTGTAGTTTGCGAGAGTCCTCACTCGAAAATATTTCACGAAATAATTTATTATCATCAGCAAATAAGAATATATCCGAGTATTGAACTTCCTGTATTATGGTATTGATGTAAATCACAAACAAAATTGGTCCTAACACAGATCCCTGTGGAACCCCACTAATCACTTCAGCCCAGTCTGACTCTTCACCATTTATCACCACGCGTTGGAATCGGTTTGATAGAAAGTCCTTGACCCACGATATAATGGAACAATCGACTTGATAAAACTGAAGTATTGCTATCAACCTATTGTGTGGTACTTTATCAAAGGCTTTCATAAAATCACAATAAATTACATCTACTGCTCCCCCTCTATCAAGAATCTCAGTCCACTTATCCAAAACTTTGATTAGCTGTAGTACTGTGGATCTTCCAGATATAAACCCATATTGCTTATTAGACAACAAACCATTATCTACCAAAAATTTCACGAGTGCATCTTTAATAAATGATTCAAGGATTTTACATAAAATTGATGTTAAACTTACAGGACGGTAGTTTGTTGGTAAGTTCTTGTCTCCTTTTTTGAATATAGCACTAATATTAGCATACTTCCATTTCTCAGGTACAGTTGCAGATCTCAAGGAATTGTTAAAAATTTCAGTTATTGCTGGCGTTAATACATCTGCAAGCTCTTTCAATACACGTGGATGCATATTGTCGGGTCCAGGGGACTTAGAAATATTGAGGTTACATAACTTGTCATACACCATTTTTTCTGTTATGGTAATACTAAGACTATTTACAATGTTTGGTTTATTCTTTGGCGTCCAAGTCCCTGGTGGCTCTGATGTAAATACACTTGCAAAGAATTCTGATAAAGTGTTTTTCTTAGCAGCTTTAGATATAGACTTTTCTGTGGCTTTAACACATTTTCTTGTTAAATTTCTGAGTTGATTGCTTATTTTACGGTATTCTAAATAATCCTGTCCATCCCTTGTTTGTAAATATTTTTTCCACAACTTATGCTTTTTTCTTAGTTTGGCTAATGCATTTCTGTCCAAAGGTGCTTTGTGTTTCTTTTGGCTATTTACGAGCAATATTAGAGGTTCTCAATAAATTTAAAGAATGGAATCCGACGTGTACACCAGCTTTCTGTATGACAGACTATTGCAATGAAGAAATTGAGGCTTTGGAGGAAACTTTTACAGGTATCTAAATAAGTTGCAAATAAACGACCAAAAGCCGACTTTGTTTCAAGAAAAACCTGTTAAGATATTGAAATAAGTGTAGCATATAATTTTTCCACAGATATTGTAAATATTGTCACTTTTCCCCGACCTTTTTCCCCGATAAGGTAGTTTATTGTTAGATTTCAAATCTAGTTTATGGAAAAAGTTTTTATTTTTGTAGCGTTTTGAATCCTATAAAAAAAACAAGGAAGTGAAGGGAAGAGCAGACTGATTTCTGGATATATGTAGACAGCTTTTAGCTAGGTATTATAAAAGCTTGCCGTATTAGACATTCTGACATTTTACAGGAACTAATTTTCGAAATACTTTTGATTTTTACGAGAACTAACTTTTTTGCAAAGTTAGCAAGTTCTTATCTTGTTTAAAAAAACCTTAAGCTGAATACAAGTTTGAGTATATGTACTGAAAGGGATATAAGCTAAAGGCCTTGTCTTTTCTGTTCTGAGCAAAGTAGAATCAAGTTCAACTTTTTCCAAGCTAAAATACATAAAGATAACTGTTACCGGCACGTCTGCACCTACTACGTGCTAAGCATATTAACAAACTTATTTTAGCTACCTATCATTAGCTAGCTAGTTACAAACACTTACTAAAACACAGGGCTGTGTTTTTTTTATTATTATAGCAGCCTACTTTCCTTTCTTAATGTATACAACGCGGCACCAAGTCCGAATCAGTTATATTTTAATAAATCTAAAAAAGTAACACCAAAACGTTTTTTATAAATTTTGCTAGCTTTATAAAGTTTATCGCTAAATTGATCGCTCGCGGCTTCATGCACCATTTTATTATTAACCTGAAAAAGTACTGACTGAGGAAAAAAATCATCATAATTATGTGAGAATGTGAAAGCCAATCATATTTCAAAATCTGGTCAACGATACCAGGGTATTTTTTGACGTCATCTCTCATTTCAAAAAGGCAAAAAATCCTGGGGACGAGGGTGATTATTTTCATTAAAATTGGTAATGCAACACGTGTTTACGGTACAAATGTTTTCAAAACTCTCAATAATCACACATAAAACACAGACCACGAAAAGACTTTTCTTTTCAAACTCTCAAAAATCACCTGACATACATAAACACAAACCAGCAAAAATTCTTCAGCCTTGTATACTTAGAGGGTACTAATCTTAGCGTATACTAATTTTTTTTGAAATTTAGCTACATTTCAACAGCAAACCCAGAGCTTCTGTAGTTATTTTTGAATTTCCACGCCCGAAGGCGTCAGAAATTCTTTAAAACCGTCGTTTTTTTCTTTCGGAGCATTTTTTGAGAAAAAATCGACCCTAGGATTTCACGTTCCTCTGAGAGGAGGATAGTATTGGTATGACTCCAAAAATTAAAACTACTTTATTTTCAACAAAATTTGGCACAGTTAACAAATAAAGTATGCTGAACATGATGGTGATATCAAAATTTTAATTTCTTGTTACCGAAATGTCATTTTAGGCCAAAATTGGTCCAAAAATTAAAACTACTTCATTTTCAACAAAAATTGGCACGGTTAATAAAAAAAGTATGCTGAACATGATGGTATTGTTGTTGGTATTCAAACAGAACATCAAAAAACCTAACAAGTTCGGGGACGAGGTTGGCTAACTTTATAGAACGAATAGTCGCCAAATGTATTCGGGTTATGTGCAACCTCGGGGCTTTTTTCTCTTTTTGATTAAAAGGGACGGCGTCTCGCCGTCCTGTTATAAAAAAGAGACAAAGAGCCCGGGGATCGAGGTTGATTTGTGGAATCATTTTTAAAACGCGTTACGTTCTTATATAAAAAAAATGTTACAGGGATCGAGGTTAATTAATAGCAAATTTTCTTTCACGAAAATGAGTACTAATTTTTTTTTGGCTCGCGAAAAGTTTATGGGAGAATATAAACAGAGATAGTTAAAAAATCCACAGTTTTCCACATCTCTCTGCTAGATCCTTTGATAATCTTGTGATATACTCATATTTCAAGAATTTAAGTAAATAAAATCTAAGTATCTAAGTAAATAAGAAATATTACCGCTGTTTTTCCAAGTATAACTCAAGACAAATATGAACTGTGAAATAATGTAATTAAACATTGGTAATAAATCTCATCATTGATATTAACGACGTAGACGTCACCCTCCATCTTACAGAGTTTTCCGGCCTTTCGTTGTTTCAGTTGCCCCATCTAGTTGCTCATAGAAGGCCGGTATTATAATACAGGAAATCTTTGAACAAGTTTGAACTTTAATATATTTAAATGAAGCGCCATTTCTGGTGCAGAAATATATACCGTTTAATCTTTGATATTTTTAAGCACAGCGATGGAGTAACAATAATAATATTGGCTAATGGCAAGCACTCCATCGCCTGGGTTACAAGAAAATTTGAGAATGTGTATAAACGTAAAATCACTTTTGTACAAAAGCTATATAAATAAAGATTTTTCAAAAAAAGTTGAGTATAAATAGTAAGTTTTCGAGAGTGTAAAAAGTAAAAAAAGAAATTTTTAAAACGAATGCGTTAGCGATGAACAACAACAACCAACAACAACAGCGAACAAAACGCTATCGCTACGTCATTCTTTCATTGCCAGTGTTAACCGTGGTTATATCTGTATTATCAACCGTGGCAGCATTTTTAGTATCAACATATAAAGCAGAAGGCAAAGACATGCATTTTCTACCTTTCATAAGTAATATTGGGGACCATCGACCAGAAAGTAGTGTATTTACTTTTGGCATGACATTAAGTGGATGTGTCACTTATAGTATTATATTTATAAGATACCTTCAAGTGAGAAATTTTTTTGTAAATCGTGACTTATGCAACCATGCCTCGCTTGTTATAGGATCCTTGTTTATAATTGGCAAATTCATGGTAGTTTCCTTTCAGTTATCCAGTCAAATTGTAGTGCATTTCTTTGGCGCAAGTGTATATTTTATTGGGGCGTTTCTTTATTGCGTTTTACAAACTGTGATTTCATATAACGATTCCAAACATTTATATCGACTACGACTTTTCCTCACCATCTTCATGTTTATTTCTGGTTTTTTTTTTGGACTTTTCCTCTTACCATCCCTTGAGAAGTATTATTTACACTACAGAATCTCTGAAATTTCAGAATGGTGTTTCGCGGCATTAAAAATGGTATTTATGTTATCATTTGTGGCAGATTTTCAAAACGTTATTCCCATCTTTAGCATAAGAAATGCTGCCAGCGCATCAAACTACGAAACCTTTACCGAAGATGATTACGAAATCGTCCACGGAGAAGAGTTCCAGGGTTTAGAGTCTCGAATGTAACTGGTGAAGATAGGACCGACGATGACATCCCTCAAAAGATTGATTAAATGGGAAACAAGACGATAATACACGCTTAAGTTGAAGTTTATAAAATGTTTTACAGATGAAAAAACTTGCTTAGAATCGTGCAAGACACATCTCAATCATGAAGAGTAACAGAAATATACAAGATTTTAATTTTCAAGCAGATTCAAAAGAGTGACAGCCATGCTATCTTAAAAGTTCTGATGATAAAAAAAATATAAAGAATGTTAATAATGTCAAGTGTATATCTTTTGTTTCGATGTTCTTTTGTCCGCGTTCAGATGTTTGTTGTTGTTGTCTTGTGTTTGACAAAAGCGTGACAAATATCCTGTTATTTTCCTGCCATGACAGAACAAAGTTTAAAACGTCAACAATAACAACACTTGACCAATATTTTTATAACCAATGATATCACTTTACTGTGGTCGTAGCAGCCTAAGTGGAGGGGGAGGGACAGGTCATGACTTTTGGAGATGAAAAAAAAATTAGTTGCCCTGACCAAATACGGTAAAAAACATCTCGTCTAAGAATAATTCAAATAAATTATTCGTTAGCCCGTGGAAAAATCCACGGCAAACCCTGTCCGCTCCCTAAGTCAAGATAGAACAAAAAAGTAGTAAAATTTGAGGTTAAATTCTCGCGTAAAAATAAGCTGTATTCGTAATTTTTGTACTAAAATTAGTATACTAATAGGGATTTTTTTTTGCGCGAATTAACTCCTAGTGTAGACCTTGTAGAGAATAAACGGGAAGAATTTCACCCCAATACAGAGTAAAAATTTTCCTCGGCAGAAGTTCTCGGATGCAACCTGCCTCTTGTTCGTTGTACACAAAGTATAAATAGTTCAGCAGTTATCGTTATCAGGTTTAGTTTATCTTCTGCTGAAAATGTTCCCGTGTAGTTTCTCTTTGCGGTATATCAAGTGGTCGAGTTTAGTATCCGTCCGTCCGAATATTATAGGCGTAGAACAGCTCTGGGGACGAGGTTGTGTTCAAGTTGTTATCGACGTCGATTAGCAATCACAAAGTAGTTTAGTCAAAATAGTTTAGCCAGTCAGAGGGACTTTTTTTAAATGCGCAAGGAAACAAAAGGCTCTGGGAACGTAGTTTATGTCTAGTGTAATACCGCAAGTATGGGTCAATCCGTGCTATTTAAGCAAAATTAGGTATAGATATACAGTTTCAAACACTAAAATGGCTTGCCTACATAATATACGGAAACAAAAAACTAGATGAATAGAATTAATCGGGGATATTTATAACACGACACAAACGCAAATTAAGTGAATTTATTAATTTACACGACAGCCAACGAAATTATACAATTGCGTCGTTTTATTAAGGATTTCGATTAGAAAAATTTCTCGTACCCTCACAGGACTTAATATGTATGCCGAAATTCCTATTTCTTCTCTTAAAACACGACGAAAAACACTATATCTTAGCATCGAAGTTTGTTGCGTAAAAGAATAAAGAAGTTACTTTAAAATTTCAGGGTACGACAAATTTCTTGCATTATTCTAGAAGACCCAACACGATATAATGGACTATGAACAAATAAGAAGCACACACACGGACATATTTTTTCTTAGGCTAATATAAAACAACTTTTTTAGAAATTAATTATAACATAAAGAAAAGAAAAAATGAAGAAAAATCTTCATGAGACAAGCTCTGACCTTAATCTGACCTGGTGGCGAAACGAATCGTTACCTAGTTTGCATGGTGCAAATAAAAGTATACAAAATATGTAGTAGAATAAAAACAAAGGCGATGGAGGCATAATGTTAGCACAAATCATGGGTAGCCTCAATCCATCATAGATTTTTTTAACAGCACTGAATGCTGATAAAGGGAAAGGGCTCGTAATGTATATATAAAACGTAATATAAAAGCTACGTCAACCAAATATTTTTAAAAATATAGATTTTGCGCGAGAAAAAAGAAAAAGCAACCAAGGTGTCCACCAGGAAAACATAATGATATAAATGTACCAAATGTTTTTTTTTAAAAATGCTTAGTCATGGAATGAAATTATTTGCAGCAGCCTGTTTTTGGTTGGTCTGTATTTTCCGTGAGTTCAATTCCTCTTCCCCTCGGCGATGCACCTTGGCCAGATTGCGTATCCGTATTCTTTGGCAATTTTTTTGCTAAAATAACGGTGAAATTTTTGTTAAGCTTAAACATGACATGATTTTCTTTTGAACAATCTTTTTAACATAAAAACTCGAGGGGTGGAGCACTAGAAGTGTACGCTGAATGTCAATAAACCACTTTAGGAGAGACCCTTCTTTTGATGTTCAAATAATTTTGTAAAGCATCCATTTTGTGGAAAACAAAGTATTTTTTGAACTGATTTGGTATAACCTTTCACAGAAGCATATGTGACTGTTTGTGGCTTCAGCAATTGACGATACTTAAAGAGCACATTATTTGTCCTTCACGTTTATTGAAATGAGGAGGGAGGATGAGAATGAGCAAAATGTAAACGTTGGATTGACGTTTAGCGTACACTTTTCCTTTTTTCACACATCTGCTAATTATTTGAATGCTGTTCAAATATTCGCAATTTTGAACGAAGAAACCACACTATGAAGAGTTTATTTAAAGGATTTGCACCAGAAAAACTGTTGCTGTTTAAAAAAAATTGTGTTCTGTGAAACAACTCTCGGTTTCTCTGTGTGAAATGCATTAAAACGGGTACTCACCGATAGCTAGAAACAATTCGTTGACATTCATTGCTGTTTTCGCAGACGTTTCCATAAATAGAAGACCATTCTCCTCGGAATATGCTTGTGCTTCCTGTATGCAAAATGACAGTGCAAAGTACAGAATTTAATTTTATCAAGCACAGCTATAGTTCAATGCAACGTAATGTTTAGTTCGCATCGAAACAATGGACATGTTTTTCGATAGGTAGAAAAATTGAATAACAAGGAATATTCGCTTAAAATTTAGTGACACTTTTTTTAAAAACAAAAAGATAGTTCAAATGTTTACTTCCTCTGGATCTCGAGTTAGTAAAAGATCTATAGTTTATTACTAGCCATTTTAATCTACATGCTTTTCACCTACCAGAATGCGCGCACATGCAAAAAAATCCATTAATTTCTACTCATGGTCAAGTCATGTATGCAGCCAGTATTGGTTTCCAAGTTTAAAATTTCTTTGCACCGCCAAGATGCATATGTAAAGTAACATTTCTTTAACGAAAAATGCTCGCACCATGTTAATTAAACCAAAACTTTAAATCATTCCAAATAACAAAATAAATGTTGAAATAAAATAAATGAAGCAGCTTACGTCATATTCAACCATGCGTTTATTTCCCAAATCAGCTTTATTGCCCGATAAGGCTATTACGATGTTTGCACTTGCTTGTCGGTGAAGTTCTTTTACCCAGCTCTTTGCACGAGTGAAAGATTCCTAAACAAATCATTCAGGAAGAATTAGGAAAAGAAAAAATCTGGTCCAGGGATTTTGAAAAAAAAGAGGATAGGCACAGACAAAATGGATTAAAGGAGAATCGTCTAGAAATAGTCATCGGCGTAATATGTACATTATTCACACTATTTTTTGTGTGTACTAATTTTTGCGTTTTGCACAAAAATCCAAAAAAGTTATTAGGCATTCTTTCCTATTTATTGTAAAAAACTATTTCAGTTATAACTTACCGGGTTCGTTATATCGTATACAACAATAGCAGCTTGAGATCCTCTGTAATACATAGGTGCTAAACTATGATACCGTGCAAACGAAGGTTAAGGTTAACAACGAATACAAAAGAACAAATAGAAAATGTAAGTAAAGCAGTAAAAAAAAATAAAAATACAATTCATATCATACGAAAAGGATATTTTCTTGACCAGCTGTGTCCCATATTTCAAATTTGACAGTTGTATCATCAAAACATACCGTTTGTGTCAAAAATGCCGCTAAAAACAACGCATAGTAAAGTGATTTGGAAAATAACAACTATCATGAAACATTTTCTTAAAGAACCCCATTTATTTTTTAATATATACAAGTTCCTGATCTGAACATTTTAAGTTGAGCTTTTGAACAAAACATGAAACTTTTTTTAAGATGTTAACTTCATAGACCGAAACACTAATGCCATGGCGGTAGTATTAAAGTACTAGAACTAGAGTATTAATAAATACTAGTCGATAAAGCCAGTAGAAAAACCCACTTGTGCAGATTAAAAACAAAAAAAAGAAGCGTCATTAAAATTGTGATGGCGTCAGCAATGGCCCGTCAAAACCTAATATTTTTAGGTCCATAAAAAAATAATTTAGAACCTTCCTTTCACGTTGCCTCGATTATGTTGAGCTTAAAATGCTGATCAAGAAAATGTATATGATCATGCGCTTTTGATGAGCGGTTAATGGGATATAAGGGTTTAAAAATTTAGCTGACGTCAGCAATGGCCCATCATCATCATCATCATTATCGGCTTAACGTCCGTTTTCCATGCTAGCATGGGTTGGACGGGGTATATTAATGACCCTCTTCCAATCTGATCTAGACTGTGTTAGATCTAAACTCAACTTCCTCTCTATGAAGTCTGTCCTTATAACCTCCTGCCAAGTCTTTCTAGGTCTGCCTCTGGGCTTTGCCCCAGGAACTATCAAGTCTCTACACTTTCTTACCCAATTATCCTCCTCCATTCTTTCCAAGTGCCCCAGCCAATTCAATCATCTTATCTGGATAACATCTTTAATTCTACAGAGACTTAGCCTGCTTCTTAGCTCATCTGAACTCTTTCTGTCTCTCAGACTGGCATTACACATCCACCTAACCATCCTCATATCATTCCTTTCTAAACGGTCAAGATCTTCCTGCTTCACTGCCCATGTCCCACTACCGTACAACATAACACTTCTTACACAGGCCTCATACAACCTACCTTTTACCTCAATTGACAGGACTCTGCTAGTCAATAAAGGAAGTAACTCTCTAAACTTTTTCCAAGCAGAACCTATCTTGCAAGTAACACTTCTTCCAACACCCCCTTCACTGCCCAACATATCACCTAAGTAACAGAAGTTCTTAACTATCTCTAACGAGCCACTGTTATACATCATTAAAGCTGGAAATACTTCATTCTCTATAATCTCACCTTTGCAACGCTTGCATACAAACTGTATGCCAGCTCTTAACCTTCCACTAATACTACTGCACTTCTTATGTACCCAATGCTTGCAAGTCTGACAAAAAATTGAGTTACTACCAACCCCTTTCCTGCAAACTCCACAAGGCCACTTTCCAACTACAAGGTCACACTTGGCTGCAATGCTACTTATCATGACTTTAGACTTTGCTGTGTTTACCTTCAGCCCTTTCTCTTCTAGTCCTTTCTTCCACTTCTCAAACTTTTCAACTAATTCTTCCATCGACTCTGCTATGAGAACCAAATCATCTGCATACAATAACTCCCATGGGCAACCTGTTCTGAACTCCATCGACAGCGCTTCTAAGACTAGAATAAACAACAAAGGACTAAGTACAGAACCCTGATGTACACCAACATTTACACTAAATTCATCACTAAGTGAATCGTTAATCCTGACACGACTTCTAGCATTGCTGTACATAGACTGAACCATCGTAACTAGCCACTCATCCACACCTAATTTTCTCATAGCCCACCAAATAACTTTACGTGGCACTCTATCAAAAGCTTTCTCTAAATCTACAAAGGCAAAATAGAGATTCTTTCTCTTTCCTAAATACTTTTCCTGAAGCTGTCTGAGTAAAAATATTGCATCTGTAGTCTGTAATCAAAACCTAAAATTTTTTTTGAGAAATTTGTATACCTGTTGTCTTCATCATATAGATTTTGAAACGCTGATGAAGGATCATGTACTTTTGATAAACAGTTGCAGAGATATTAGGGTTTGAAGGTTTTTTGATGACGTCATTAACCCATCCATTCCGAAATGGATTTGGGGACCCAGATTTGGGAATATTACCCAAATTGGTCCTAGGTGGTCCCTAGTTACAACCTCATTTCCAAGTTATTTGCCCTCAAAGTTTTAGGTGCACTGTAATGGCTTCATTAATTTAATATACATTCCTTTGACCTTAATATATTTTTAACGTTGAAGTTTCGTAAATTACAAAACAATTTTATGGGCGGTGTTTTAAAGACTTTATCAAAGAAAATAGTGAAGAATATAATCCACTTAAATCCACCACAGACAGACACACAGAAGCACTGTATTATTATAGAGATTGTATAGTTTTTTTAACGATTTAAAAATGCCGACAATGTAAAGGAGATACCAGAGAATACACCTAACTGAGACATACCTCCTATTGTACTTTCTTGATATTCATGGAATTGTCCTTTCACAAATCTTAAAACTAAACTTGATTTTCCAACAGCAGATTCTCCTACGAAAACAAATACAAAAGCTGTAAATATCTTGAGCAAACATTAATGATCAAAAATTAATATACAAAAAACTAACCAAGCAAAACCAGTTTGAATGGTTGAATTTTTCCCTGTGGGGCACCATTGGGTCGTTGTGGCGTTCCCTGTCTTGACATGTTTTTTTATTATTACTTAGATTATGTACACTTATTAATAAAATGGATTAGCCACCTGAAAATAGAAACAGGGTTCGAATTAAATATTGAAAGTGATCTGCAAAAATTTAGATAACTTTTTCTCATTTTTTTGACACAAGAAGCTGATGTTGCAGGTTGAATATATACTTCCTAGGCTCTGTAATGCAATCCTGGGGTTATTTTTTCTTTTGTTTAGAATAATATCTAAATCTGTTTATATCTTTTTAATCACATTCAACATGATTAAATGGTTTGCTTCTGGTGGTAGGGTATAGTATGGCAGGTATCTTTTTCAAACATTTTTTATATGTATTTCACATCCTTGTGCTCAGACCTTAGCTAAGCAAATATTAAAAATATAGCAAAATATTTTGGTATATTTTACTAGCAGTATTTTTTTTCCTTTTTCTTAGCTATAAAACTTTAAAAATAAATTACTAGAAACAGCGAGTCAAATGCGTCAGCTAAGAAAAAACAACAATCATTTGATTGTTGTTTTTTCTAACTAATTTTCCATTGACAATTGCAAAAATAAAAAACTTACAAGAAAGCATCTTCTTTATCCCACTTTCTAAGTCAGACAATATTACCTATCCTAGTTCAACAGTTGTTTTCTTATCTTTTGACTTTTTTAGGTTACCTGTGCAGTCCTGAAGTCAATGGTATTACTTTTCCATTATAGTAGCTGTTCATTGTGTTAACAGGATCAAAATTATCAATTGTAGGACCGCCTTCACAAATACAGAGTAACAAGTGCAATCCTCCAATCATTTTTGACACAGAACATTTAAGAAGGGCTTATTCATCGTAGAGTAGAGAGGAACTCGCAACACTTTCGCTTCTTTTGTCAAAGCTTGCATGTTTGTTTGTATGGCCGGAGTCAACCATACAAAAGCCCCTTACAGTTCGACGAAGCTCTCATCATCATCGGAGTCGCTAAAGTAGCAGGTACTGTATCACTCAACCTCTTTGTATTTACACTCTTCCAGGTAGGTCTGCATGTAGTAGTTTGCACCCTGCCTGTAGATACTAGCTGGTTTAATTATGGCCTTGCATTCCCAACTATCCTGCGGTCCCTTCTTCTTGTGGAAGTTGGTTCTGACTTTACCATCCCACTCCTTCAGCTTAGTGCTGAGTTATCGCCCTTTTTTCACGCTAGCATTGGTGAAGCAGTGGCCCTCCAAAGACTCCACCTTAATCAGGATTTTCTCGTATTGATCTAGCCACTCCGGTATTCACACAGATCGAATGACATTGTGAGCGCGGAGCCTTCGCAGAAGCATGATACACCTTTGGAGCAGACCTTTTCAGGTGTCTTGAGCAGTAGCGGGGCTAGGTTGCCGTCTTGTTTCTTGTATCCAATTAAGAATCGCTCATCCTTGTCTTTGTTTGCTGGAATTGGGTCGCTCAGCACGAGGTTTTCAATGTTCACTTCTTCGATGTTTAGGGGAGTCGTGTTAGTGTAAAATTCCATTGACTTGATAGTTTTGTCTCCAAATTTCATCAACATTTTATTATGAAGGTACAACCTCAACTAGAGCCTTCTATGTTGTCTTGGCGCAAGAGCAGATACCGCCATTTGCCGTTGTAAGTGATGTACTCTTGGTAGCATGACCAGCAGAGCATTTTAGCGCGCACACAAAGCCGCCGTCCGCAGTTGCATCTGTCGTACGAGTCGAGCATCTTTTCACATTCGTCGCATTGTTCCTTCATTGTTCATTTGAGCCCTTACACGGCTCGAACATACTGCAGCACGGGGGATCCTCTTGAAGTGCCATGGCGCACATTTCCCGGGTCTTAAAATGGTCTGGAACAAGCTGCAGCAGCATGGGATCCTCTTGAACCACCATAGTCCACATTTCCCAAGTCTTGAAACGGTCCGGATCATCCACGAGTACCATGGGATACCTCCCAACTGCCTCATGTCCTGAGTCATGAAATGGTCTGTGACAACCCCGAGCTGCCAGGGATTCTTGTCAACCGCAATAATGCACATTTCTTGAGACAGGAGATGGCTCGGAAACCTTCGAGCAGCCATTTCCTCAACGAGCTTGGACATGATTTCTGGTGTCGCTCTCCGTTGTAGATCTGTAATAGTGTCGTCGGTTTTGATAATGAGAGATAGAATCTTAGTTTTCTGATAGCATTCTTGAGATAGTCCATCTTTATTATAAGTACATTTCAACTTCAATTAGCGCGGTCGAGATACTCAACCGCGATTCGCTCGATATCAGCATTATTAGGGGATTCCCCCACTTGCGCGATTGCACATGCGCTAGATTTATCGGTTTCGGATGTTGTTGGGGAGATTTTCGGATGCTGTTGGATTTATCGATATGTCACAGGGTTTTGAGGAGGGGGTAAAGGTCCCAAATCTACTTAAATTCACTCCCCTATACTACTGAAGTAGTGTTATGTCGCTTTCATAAAATTCATATATTTAACAATAATTTGCACAATTTTACCACCAGATTAGTGTTAATGAAGAGAATAAAACGTGTTAATTTCTTTAAAAAAGGCGCAAATAATTAAAACTTTTCAACGAAATCGACAACGCAATGTTAACTGACTTAACTTTGACCGTGCATGTATCCATAACAAAGAAACTGCACTGAGGAAAGAATAAAACTAATTACCCATAACTTTTGTATAAGAATTGTTAAATTAAACGAAATAAATGTAAAACCATGAAAATAGATTATATATCACATTTCCTGTTTCCATAGCATGAATTTTTTCTTGTGCACAAACATACAGAATACAGCAATATTATAGAGATGCAATAATATGGGTGTCTCTCTATTGATATATTTTTAATAAAAATGAATCCAGAAGTGCTCATACAATAAAAATAACAAAAAATATCAGAATTTATCATTTGCACAACATAGGGAAGGTGTGCTGACAACCGTGACAAAAATTTTAACTTTAGCATATCTGACTTATTCTGGAATAGATGACTTGTTAATGTTTATCATCATCATCATAAAGTTTGTGGGTTTTTGCACATGTGGAAGCAGTTCTGTAGGCAGAAAATATAAACAACAGACCACAATAATCAAATAAATCCATCCAGAAAAGAAATATTTACTTATTTTTTTAAGACGAATTAGAAGAATATAGTTAAAATTTAATTCGAGTTGCGATGGATCGTGAATAACATTAAAAATATTAAACAATAGATATTAAACAACAGTATATTCTTGTGTCTTTTTTTTTTACTTTTAAAAATTCTTTTGCATCTTGTAATATATTTTTACTGGAAATTGGATTTAGAAATAAGGCGACAATAAGTTGTTCTACGGGCGAAGTCGATAGTAGCTTACGGTCGGCGAAATAAAAATAACTTTATCGAGAATGTATGGTCGGAACAACAAAAAATTTTTTAAAAAATAACAACGGAAGAGGGTGTTACAACAACCTTTTTTTCTATGTATTTTCGCATAATGCATGCGTTTTATATTTTTTAGTTGCAGAGGAAAAATAATAATTTGTCTCACTAAAAAAATAGAACTAGCACTCAAGGTGAAAAGATAACAACATATTACATACGCATTGTCTGTAACAGCGATGTACAGAACATTATTTTCTAATTTTTACAGAATTTTTTTATCCTTCATATCTTAGCAATCACAGTGTGCATGATAAAATAAATTGCAGCAATTGGGAGGAGATAGTTGCATGTGTCTTATTAAATTCATTTTTAATTGTATTTTTCATATTTTCAATGATGCTTGAAGATAGCGAAGATAAAAAAGAAAATTATCACCTATACATTTAATTTTACATTTTTCAATATTTTAACAGAAATTAATAATGAAGTCATGGGCACTAGGTTGTGAAATACATGTCAATAACACTTAAAAATGATGCCTGCTCTATTACCAGAAGCAAATCATTTCAATGTGCTCAATGTGATTGCAAAGATATAAATAGATTAGAATTACATTCATCACAAAAGAAAAAATTATCTCAAGAATTGTGTTTTAGAGCAAGCATAATTTTAAACTTATATAATAATCATAACGAAGGAGGGTGTTACGACAATAATATTTTTTTCAGGAGATGGAATAAAAAATGTTTTTAAATTTTTTTTTCTTAAAAACTTTTTGCCTAATATTATTTTTTTGTTTTCGTGAAAATTAGAACAACTAGTTAGGTTGGATTCGTCTAAACAAGAAAGAACCTTACCACGACGAAAATATTTTTGATTTAATAAAACAACAAAATAATAATTATTTATATTCAATGGTGTTATTCTCTCATGACATTAATTAAGTGTTAATATAATGTTTAAAGATGTATCATGACAGTGATGATGTGGATCACAAAAATCACGATGCATTGTGAAAGTCGACCCCACGATGGATCGCGACTTTCACAATGCTAAAAAAATTTACTTTAAATTTTACTTTAAAAATTTACTTTAAAAATTTACTTTAAATTTATGTTGGGTGTCCTGATTCCAGTACTGTATGTCAAGCGGAAAGTGGTCTATAAAAGTGAAGATTTTGGATGCAGCTATATATCAGTCAGGGAAAACAGCAAATTAGGTTATGTAACCTAATTAAGCCATGCTGATAGCCTTATTGGGATATGAAACATATTTTTAAATTTTGCCAAAAAAATATGCACATTCACATCATATTACTTGTTGTTTTGATTCTTACTAATGTTGCGTCTAACTGATCAAAATTTTAACAATGCACAAAGAGAGTGTAATAAAGATGCGGATAACACGTTAATGGTGATTTTTTTGCTTTTAAAAAATTTTCATAGCTTAATTAGGATAGCATAGCCAAGTTAGGTTAGGAATTCCTCTCCTAATTTGGTGAATAGCCTAATTTGCTGTTTTCCCTGACTGTATTCAGCGATTCGGTCCAGCTTTGTTGCCATAGTGATGATTGACATTTGGCTTAATTGACAAATCGCATTTGTGCTACATACGCCATTTTTAAATTTTCAATGGGTGAAAACAAACCTATTTCGTAGGGGGGAAGAATGGTAAAAAATGTGGAAATGGAAGAATAATTAACTAACGAAAGGTAATCACAATAAAAATCTGTCTGGAAATGATGCTTAGCTATCTGGATTTTGCTCCAAAAAATTATCTTTGCTTTCTAACATTGTTCTTAAAACTCCAAAACCTGCCTAGCTCTGCACTCTCTTCACCTAAAATACGGGAACTTTTCACCTCCAAAGAAGAAATTGTTATGACGGCAAACCGAATCGCAGAATATAATGGTTCTAGCAGTAAAATTTAAGTCAGTTGAGAATACTGTGTTAGAGATATCACTCACTTAATACAGGTGATTTCACATATTTGATACTTTGCTACTAGAGTTACCTAGCTATAGCTACCTGGATAAGGTTTGTATTGTATTAACTCCATGTGCCAAATTATTTCCCCAGGCTAGCTACAGCTATATCAAACTGCCTTTTAACAATAATATAAATTAAATACAGATATCTGAATCGAGTAGGAGGTTTAAATATTATCTAGTAAGCTACATATCGAAACAAAAATGACCAGAGAAACAGGGTTAGCACTGTAACAGGAGCTGCAAGCCCTCCTGAACACCAACCTCCTGACAGATTCCTTGATCAAAATAAGCAAGTTTTCCGTAACCAAACCTGCGCATGCGCGTGACGTAGGTATAATTTACTTATATGCCAACTGACTAAGGCACAATTTTTTTATATTATAACATTCAAATGTTATCTATATTATTATGGGGATAACATTTGCATAAAAAGTAAAAAGGGAATTTTTAAAAGAATTTTTCCTTTAATGTGGCGTCCAAAGTATGTTTTTAAAGCATATGACAAAAACCGCAAATATAAAAGAAACTATGGAAAGGGTTAGGATATAGTCACCATTTTGTAAACAAATATGGTAGCTAAAACAGCGGCTGCGTAGAGTTCCCGGAATTTCACACCAGAAAAACGCGTATTATTTCTCGTGCTCTGAAATATGCCTGTGCTTTGATCCCACTTAAGTTTTCGTCAATTAACTATAATTTATTTGTTTGATTTTTTTTGATGTCCCGCCCATTGGGGTCCGTGAGATTCGTCGGACCTAGCGTATTCTCAGCTTCTCATTACACTTTTATCTTTTTCTTTCTCTGTGACGGGCATTGTATCATGAAGTGTCTCTTTTTTTTGTGGGACACATTATTTGTGTTGTGTGTTGTTGTTATTCACACATTTGTGTGTGACAAAATATTGAATAGCTAGATTTATACCTGCTTGTGTTCTTAGCTTCAAAGTACAGTATTTATTTTTTATTGATCAGCTTTTGCTCGTTAATTTTTGACCTCTCTCCCGAGGAGCTAGAGTAGTACACCCTTATAACCAGGTTTTTGGTTTTCTACGGTCAAAACCCTATTAAAAAACGCTGCTTTTAGACCCCTAAAAAAATCTGTGACGTCACAGATTTTATCATACCTACCTCAAATGAGTAAACACGCCACGTGACATCATCAAAAATGACGGCACTCGACAAAACTGCTGACATCAACAAACGCGCATGCGCAAATCTGTTTGATTAGAAAGGGAAATTCCTTACTCAAATTGCGACCGTTGTTAGTTGAAGTCCAAAATCAGTATATAATAAAGAGAAATGAGTTGGTTCAAGAATGCAATCACCAAGCTATACAGCGCTGTCGCAGCGCCAGTAGCAGCAACTTGCAATGCTCTTGCGGATCGACTACAGAGCGTGCGAGACACTGTCTGGCATTATTATAACAAGGCGAGGGAGCAAATTGCTGGAAGGACGACGCTGCACGACGAAATCGAAACCGAAGCGCGAGAGGACTTTTACGGTGCTGGAGACATACAAGACGAATACAGCGGAGTCGAAGACATCAAGCACATGTTCTCACAAGAGAAAAACCGATCTGAAGGCGTCGAAGACATTCAGCATATTTTTGACGAAAATGACACACAGATGTTGGAAGACGGAAATCGCGTCAAGACATGGCGGTTCAACAAGAACCTTAATCAGCCACTGGCGGAGGCCATCATGCGAAAATCAGGGGCACTGCGCTAGCACACATCTACCACTCCTTGACATGCTCTGGAGGTACTTGAACATCCTCTAGGATCAGCACGAGCTCCTCTGCCACAAAACTACGTTCGGGCCCACCTGCAAGATAGTACAACAGACGGCTACCCGTCTCAGCAAGAGCACGATCGAGTCTATATGTCTTTTTACTCCAAAAAGCGTCAGTAGCACGTCTTTTCGCATCACCATGCTCTTCTCCCGGTTGTAGCAGGTACAAGTAAAGACCGTCCTCAGGTAGAGGCTTTTCCTCGGGATATTCTTCGCCTTTCGCAAGCGGTACTTCATCTAGCTTGATTGCCTTGTTGCGTTTCATACCGATCATGGCAGTCTTGGTATTGTTCATGCTTTTCACGATAGTGTAAAGGTTTTTCACCCAGATGCTACTAGTCTTGTCAGTGACCAACTCTTGTGCATCCTGGGACTTGAACAGTCTCTCAGCGAGCACCTTGTTATAGGACTCGACAAAGGCCGTGAAAGTATGGTGGTACTTGGTAGTTGCGCGCTTGAGTTCGACGCCCTTGCCCTCTAGCAGCTTCGTCACATCTGACTTGAACTTACTACCGTTTTCGCACTGGAAGATCTTCGGATGGCGTAAAGGTCCTTTGCCTTTCGCGTAAATGTCCTTGATCATGTCAGCGACTTCGCTGGCTTTCTTCGTTCTCAATGGTCTAGCTACCTTGTAGCGCGAGGCTACATCGATCCCTGTGAGGATATATTTGTACACGTTGCTGTAGACTTTGTCATGAGGCATGTAGGGCAAGTCAAATTGGTGCATTTCATTAGGTTTTTTAATGGTAAAATGCGGGTAATCAATCTTTTTAGGTCCTCGAATATGTCTAAGCCATAAGAGTTGCCTAGACAGCCAGTGTACGACTTTCTTTTTAGGTAGTCCACTCTGCTCAGCGAGTAATTTAACAGCCTTGCGACCAGTCCAGAGATTTTCAGGGGTATAGTAAATGCTGCTCAATTTTTCTACCTCCTTCTCTGTGGGAATATGTGCTTTCGACATGTTTATTACATATCGAAAACATTTTACATATACTATCATGGGCCTTATCCTTGAGAGCGAGCTCTTTAATGCTTGAAAACCACCCGTTTTCCTGATAGATTGCCTGCGGCCGTGCTCCTGCGGAGCCGCCAGGCGATGTCAGCGGAAGGGCTTCGCCCGTCTCAGCATGAGCAAGGGAAAACCTCTTCGAAAACCAATGTTCTGAATGCTTCAGCGGCTTCCAGTCTTGATGACCGAAGGCCGAGAGGGGAACACAGTTCCAGTTGGTACAAACCAGGCTCTGAAATGTACACAGTTCTACCGTCGTGGTATGGGAGTGAGTTATCACAGGATTCCTGTTGCAACCCGCACACAGCTTTAAGGCTAATTTATAACCCTGTTTTACTTGCTCATATAACCGCAAGAGCACGGCCGCTAGGCGAACTTGTACGCTGCAAAACCAAGGAGGGCTAGGGATCCTACGATAAACGTCAGCTCGCCGTCTTGTTGTTGCTTGGAAGGTGTGTAAAAATCGGATAGTTTTGGAGCTTTTTCGATCGTTGCGATATAGTACGCCCTCATACCTTCATCGAGTTCCTTCAAGCTCGCTCCAGCTTGCCTTTTCAGCTCTCGTTGATTATTAAACCAATCAATTTTTGCCTGCCGATTTCTTACCTACTGTTGCTGAGCTGCTTGAGGTTGTTCAATTGCTTTATCATGCCGTTTCCGTTCCTCATCGCCATGGCCTGACAGCTTACTGAACAGGAAATTTGATCCGCTAAAGGCTAGTGCATTAATCGCAGCACCAGCCACAAGAACACCGATAGTTGCCATTTATTTTCAGTATTCCACAGAGTGAAATCTACCATCTAAGATGTTCAGCTGAGCGTCCTGAAGTAGGAAAACGTAGCATTTAATATTCCCGGTTGTTCCGTCTGCCTTCTTTATCATATGCAACGTTATACCGTCTGATAATCGCTGTAATTGCCTTCCGGAACCGTGTAAATTATGATCAGGTGATGTAGTCGCTAATATTTTGCACCTCGTTACCAATCAAAGTGATACGAAGATTTTGCACCAAGGATTTACCTATATTGCTGACGATAGTGCGCTTCGTGTTTGTTCCCGTAAGTTCCAGATCAAAAAGTAGTTTGATACTGCCTGGAAAAATTACATCGTTCTGCCCCATGTTGGGGATGTCAACATACAAGTCCTCGTTCTGATTAATCGTACTAGGTACATGACTTAATTTTACACGCTGCTTCTTCCCTTTCATAGCCATCATTGTTTTAATCCCCGCGTAGGGATCGAGCTTATTTCCGAATATGTTACTCATGCTTCATTATTAGCTGATTTTCGTTTCAAATAAATGCCGGTTAATCCAATATACGAAGGAGACTTTACACCAGAGGAAAACATTCCAGACGAGGATGGATCTTTCAGTAGGCCTGATGCCAGTTCCACGCTAACGCCAGAGCCAGAGCAGGGTCAATCGCCTAGCGTCTCAGCACGAGACACCACGACAAGGCAGAGGGAACAGCTACTAAAATCAAAGGTCGACGATCTTTACGAACACCTTTGTGAGGAGCTGGGGCAGCCAATCGCGAGATATTACAACGAATTTGAGGCACGAGGAAACCAGCTTCTTTTCGATGGCATAGAGATCACGAAAAGGCATGGTGAATTAAGGACCGTTGCCGAGATACGGAGGAGGTTAGGTACAAATCGCTTGCGAGCCATGGGGTTTACCGACTATACTACACCAAACAAAGGCAGTAAAGCAATGGCTCAGAAACTCCTTAACGAGATTGTTCACGTTGAAGAGAAGGCCGATATCGAAATGATGCCTATACTCGAGAATGTCCTTGATGAAACGGAGAGCCTGATCGATCGCCTAGCGGAAGGCCCGTCTCAGCAAGAGACTCCCTTTAGCGGCAGCGCAGCCTTCACAGAGCGTGAAAGAAGAGGGCTCAACCTCGAGCTTCAAACACTAAGGGGTAACCTAAACCACTTGAAAAACAAGATGATCTTCTACGACAGCGAGATCGCCAAAGCAGAAGCCAAGGTGAAAAGGCTTGAGACGAAGAAAGCTACACCTGGACTATCAGAGGAACAGCAAACTATCTGGAACGAAGACATTGCAAAGGCTAGGGAAGATCTAGAACGACTCCAAGATCAAAAGGAAGCAGTACGAGAAGCACACGGTTTACTATCATCTGACACTCAGAGCCAACTGAAAGCAATTAAGGAAACGCTGATAAAAATCGCAGAAGGCGATAAATCTCTAGCTGAAAAGCTTAGAATCTTGTTCAAGGAGCAAGGGATTACTATAGCAACCATAGTCTCGGCTGTTGGTCTACTGATTTCCACCATCGTACTCGCAGTTACAGGTGGTGGAGGAGCGGGTGCTGCAGCGGCAGGAAGCGCTGGGGGAAAGGGCTTTTTGCAAAAACAGCTGGAAAGGCTTGGAAAATTTTTGAAATACCTGGCAGGTAAGGCAGGTGCGGCGCTACCAGGGATTATTGGCACGGTTGTCTCGTTTTTTTTCAGAGTAGCAGCAAAAGTTGTCGAATATGTAGCCAAGCACCTCTACATAGCGATCGCTGCCGCTGCTGCTCTTGTTGTGGCCTACGTTGGGAAGAGAGGCAAACTATCGTAAATATTAGTGCTCCTGCGGAGACGCTAGGAGATCTAATGTGTTGATCAAAACACACTAGACTATTTCTTCAACCAAATGTACATTAGGATCGATAATACTCCCATTGTAATTAAGGCAGCTTTGTTGTCATCGTGTTTTTCGGCCTCTATTGCTAGCGTAGTCTCCACCCTGTGCTCCTCATGTTTAGGGATCACGTGGCTCACCTGTGGAGGGCGGCGCTTAATGTCAGCCTGCTTCGCGTTAATCTTCGGATTTATACCGATTGAAAAATAATCCGTGCTAATCAAAATTTTGTTCGTGAAATTCACAACATTTCCAATATGAAGGCTCATGTCACTTGGGATCATATAGACGCCATGAGCAACACTAAAATCCACCTTGGACCGCGCATATTTCAGCACATTTTGAAATTCGCCAATTTCCTTACCCGTGTCGATAGGTCTAATTATTACATCCTCAAATGTCGTCAGGTACAGGCGTTGAGCATCAATTGCGCTGCCTTGGTTTCCAATGATTCCAGATCTTGCGTTTGCCTGGCTTTCGAGAATTAGGTAGGCATAGAAGCGCACGCTTTGGGATAACCGTTCAATACCAATACGAGTGAGGCCCTGGGATTTTTCAATGATCCAGTGACTCCACGAGTTCTCGTCAAGATAGCTAGGGCCTGAACCAGGATAATCTTTGCGATGAAGTTGCCAACTACTGAAGATGGTTTCGTTCCTCCACTCCTGCTCACTACCAGGTACTCCAAACTCGCGAGCCAGTTGCTGGAGTTTTTGTTTGTTGAACGGGTTGTTTAGACGTCGAAATCTAACTGAGCCCGGTAGAGAAATGTCAAGCTCCGATAGAATTTTACGGATTTGGAAATAGGCGTGAAATCGATACACGGCACGAACCATAGGAAACTCGCAGGTAAGATGCTGCATGGAAATACCGCAAGCAGATGTTGCACAGTAGGTAGCAAAATTAAGTTGAGTGGACCAGAGACTGAAAGGGTGGCTGTTCCACTCCTTCACTAGCCCGCTAGTGCCGGAATAGAATTCATAGTCGACAAAGATGTCTGGAAATTTCACCCTGAACGAGGAGCCTTGAGCTTCAATAACGATGTTCTGCACTGAAAGATCCTTAAGTCTCTCCAAAAATCTCCCATGGTTGGGTGCATACTTTGCTTTCGGGTTGTATGAGTAAATGCTCATCTTTTCTTTAAGAATAAACATGAGACAGCTGTATGTCACGGATATAGAGAAGCCTACGATTTTTGATGATTACCTAGGGCAGGACACGAGAATTGCCCTAAAATCGATAAGTATCAGGCCCGTATGGCTGAACCTTTACAGCGACAATGATTTTGTCATTCGTAGGACAGGGCCTGATCAGACAGAGACTAGAATTGAAATTATGAATGGTCTATACAGGATAGAGGATTTGGCAACCATCGTCAATAGCCAGGCAGGGGACAAGATTAAGCTGTTTGTCCTGAAAAATGGACTCTGTAGGCTTAGGGTTAGTGACGGGTATACTGTGGTAATCCATCGAAAACTACAGGAGCTTATGGGGCTACCCTACGACCCTGCAAAAAAAGTACTTTACCAAAGGCGACTATGACAGCTTCTACAAAACTGACGTGTACCAAAGATTGAGACTCGTTTGCCCCCAGCTGGATGAAGACGATTGCCTACTCTATGGGAAGAAATCAAAAATTCTTGCTTTGCTTCCCACCAAAGAGTTAAACGCATGGGGAGACATGCTTACATGGAGTTTCGACACTCCAATCTACCTTCCTTTGAAAGGCTCAACAGACAGACTGGAGTTCATGCTGACGGACCAGCATCATTATGAAAAAAATGTTTCGTTCGTCGGAATTACGATGCATTTACTCATAGAATAAATGGCTGATACAATGAAGCTTTACCCAACTTTGCCGCCAAGTGCGCCTGAGCATGAGCCAGAAGAAAGTCAGGTATACAGACTCAAGAAGATCGAGGAGGTGGAACAGTACTTGCGTGGTGAGATCAAAGAGCGTGACAAACTCGCCAAAAAGTTCAAGATGCATGGTACGTGGGTTAGATTCACTGATCATGAATTGCTAGCTGTAAGTATTATAACTTCAGGTGTTGGGATTGGTAGTATGCTGTCCGGAATAGGTGTACCACTAGCTGTGGCAATGGGTGGTATCACGATCGTTGTAGGACTAGGGCAGGCAGGTTTACGGAATGCGGGGAAGAGGCTAGACGTTAAGTCAAAGAAGCATGAGGGCATCAGACTCTTAGCAGAGACTAAGTTGAACTCCGTTGTCGACCTCATCTCAAAGGCTGTGGAGAACGGTGTGATTAGTGATTATGAGTTCAGCCTAATCATGCAGGAGAAGCAACGCTACATGTTGCTGAAGGAGCAGGTCCGACAACGAACGAGAAATATCGTAGATTCCATCAATGATCGGGAGCGACAGCAGCTTGTCGCAAAGGGGCGTAAGGAGGCCAAAGAGGAGCTTATGAAAAAACTTCAATCTGCGCAGTATGTCAGCGATACTTAGAGTCTCCACCTGCTTATTCGTAGATCTAGTGTATTATTCAAAACACTAGATCACCTGCACAATCTCGATCACTTCTCCCGTATCTTGATCTATGAGCAAGTCGCCATCATGTACGACACGTCGCTGTTTTTTAGCGAGATCCCTCAAATATTGTTCAAGATTTTTCTCCCATGCAATTTTAGCACAAGGCTCGCAGTACGGTCCGTCCGTTTGTGTCGACGCATCCTTATACTTGACTTTGCGTATGGTTTCGACAAGGTATATTCGCTTCAACGTAGAGTACCCTTTGAGACCTAAGACTTTAGCTTCTTGTCGCAGTTTGTCCATTTGTTTATGTGAACAGCGCCAGGCTACATTCTACATGGAGATATGACTGCCTTTCGTTGTAGGTGGGGGATGAAACGTCCCCCACCACCACCACCACCCCCAAAAAAACCAGAACAGTTCATCGTAAAAGTCCTCTCGCGCTTCGGTTTCGATTTCGTCGTGCAGCGTTGCCATTTATTTTGTATATTTTTGGGTCTAACCTGCTTTGCCTCATGGACAAAAAAGTCTCACAAGGGCAGTGGCCACCATTGTAAGTGGCATAGTCTTGGTAGCAATACCAACAAAGCACCTTCTCTCCCATACGCAGACGTCTTTGACATCTACCACACCTATCGTAGGCATCTAGAGTACTTTGACAGTCATCGCAGATTTCTCGCATTTATTTTATGATACACCAAAAATTATTCAGTTTCTTCTAGTTCTTTAATTCTCTCTACTAGAGCGTTGATAGCACTCTCGCACTCTTCTTCTTTCGCACTTTTCATCACAAGTGCGGTAGAGGTGAGGGCTAGGGCAAATCCCACACCTCCAAAAAGCGTAAAAAGCATAAAATTTGTGTACCAATCTAGCGCTGTCTTTTTATCGTTGCTTGACATTTATTATACCAGCAATACGTTTGTTTTTGTCGCTATCCGCAACAATTTTGAGACTTTTTATTTCCCTTTCTATTCAAACAGATTTGCGCGTTTGTTGATGTCAGCAGTTTTGTCGAGTGCCGTCATGATGTCACGTGACTTGTTTACTCATTTGAGGCATGATAAAATCTGTGACGTCACAGATTTTTTAGGGGGTCTAAAAGCAACGTTTTTTAATAGGGCTTTGACCGTCGAAAACCAAAAACCTGGTTATAAGGGTGTACTACTCTAGCTCGAGGAGGGCACATAGCTAGCTACCTTTATCTGGTACACAAAATTTATCACCACATATTATTGTTTTAATTATTCATTTTTCATATTTTAACACTTTTTTTATCTGTATAAATATATATATAGCCAAATAAACTTTTAACTTATAAATAACACAACACATCTTTATTCTATATAAATGCAAAAGAGCATTTCTATCCCCGCTTTTCGTTTTTAAACTTTTAAAATGTGATCTTAAAAAACATTTCTATCCTCGCTTTTCGATTTTAAAATGCGATCTAAAAAAACAATTTATGTTATTTTTATAAGCACCCAAGCCTCATTTTGAATTTCAATTGCTTATATCAAATTTATAAAGATACTTAGGTTCAATTTGGAAAACTTAAGAAACATTTAAGAAACATTACCAGGCTGGATTGTTAAGGAATATAATTCTCAGAAAAGTGAAACTTTAAGCAAACATTATTTTAACTAAATAGCTTAAAATCAATTCAAGTATCTGCAAACAAGTCAAAGATGTTGCCATTATGATGGTTTCCCAAGTCTTAAAAAAAAGGAGTTTAGCTCCGAAGACACTAAACAATGATTAGAAATTATCGATGCTGCATGCAAAATTGTGTTTCCGATTAGGCTACCATTGTGCGTAGGTGCATGATTTTTTTTTAATTCAGAACAAATTTATTGAGTGTTTGAAAATAACCTTATTGGCAGGGCCCTCAATGCTAGTGCTTAGTGGTATAAAAATAGGCAGGCTTTCGTTTTCATGGTAGCAAAAAGATTTTCTTTAAAATTAAGAATTGCATATTAACTTTATAATGCTTACCAATTCTCATGCTATGACTTGTGACGTTTATTGCATTATAAAAATAATAGATACAAAATTAATAAAATCTCCATTTTTAATTGATATATTTATATAGATGTTTGGAATTACTCTAATGTCATCTTCAGTTTATGTAAGTATTGATAATAAGTCATGTCACAAGCAGATGACATGATATTGTTCGGCAATTGTCAAACTCCTGTTTATAATTATGCAAAATTAGACTTAATTGAAAAAAATGAACGAATCGTGCTGATTTTAATCAGCGTGGCCCAGGGTCATTTCTTCGCGCCGTCTCGGATATCAAAAAAACGTAAAATTGCCCTGGGAATGAGGTTGAGTTTTGAAGATTTTATCCTTTAGACATCCAAGGAGAAAGGATGTATTTATTTTTTATTGTAATTTTCTTTAGAGGAAAAAAATAGTTTTTGTGATGTGAGTATATTCTTAAAAATGCTTTGTAGGATTTATTGGCATCTTTAGCATTTATTACATCTGTCCAATCCGTGTTTTGTAGTGTTTGAGTGAAGTCCCTTATGGTTTGGTCTTTAAGCATCCTTTTGTGGATGATTGTAGATTTATCTGCTAAAGTGTTACAGTTTATAGTTTTTGTTGTAAAAAAATATTTAGGGAAATGATCGGAAATATCTGTTTGAATGATGCCCGAAGTAGTATTTTCATTTAAAAAACAATTTAGGAAAACATTGTCAATAATTGTACTGGAACTAGGTGTTACTCGTGTTGGTTTATTAATTATCGGTATAAATCCACCAGAAAATAGAGTGTTGAAAACATTTTGAACGTTAGTGTTTGTGTCGTAGGTTAAGGAATCTATGTTAAAATCACCTGTTAGGAACACGTGATTGTTTTCACGATTCATCACATTAAGAATTTTTGTTAATATGAAATTAAATTTGATGATATTTCCACTAGGCGGCCTATAAATCACGCCAAGTAAACTATTTTTCTTTCTTTTGTTTTCAATTTCTAAGGAAAGGATTTCATTGTCATTATTAGAAACTGAGAGATCCTCTCTAACTTTAAATGAGAGGGAATCATGCACAAACGCACATATTCCACCACCTTTTTTACTTGTTTTGCGCTCAAAATGGATGCTTTTATAACCAGTGAGCTGGTAGTTATGATCACAATTAAAGGATTCGTTAGATAACCATGTTTCTGTTAAGACAATTACCTTAAATGTTTGATTTGTCTGTATAAGAAAATGTCTAAAAGACTCAAAGTGTTTTTGCATGCTTCTGATATTTAAATGGAGGGCGGAAAGCTGCTTGTCGTGATACTAGAGTCTGAGCAAATTTGTTCCATATTATAATACGGTGTATTAAGACGCTCTTTATGTTGGTGTTCAAAAAGATTTTTTTCCGCATCTAGATTGTCTGAATGCGTAAGAACGACAAAAATGTTGGAAATAGTTTTTCATATGTGGTCACAGATTCCATTGTAAAGAGAATGTTAATTTATGTATCATCTTGAAATTTTTTTAAGAATGCCATTGTGCAGCAAACTCTTGCGTCAGAAAGTATTATTTTTAGAAGAAGAAAATATTTTAAAAAGGTACTGAATGTGCACAACAAAAATTTGTGTAAGAGTACAAAATATAAAAAAAATAATAAAAAACCCTGAAAAACAAGTGTAAAAAACAATTACCTATCATTTTCAACGTTTTCTTTTCCTTTTATCAATGTCTTATAATGTAGCTTCGACTTTATTCCTGTATCCCGCAGATACTTCATTTCTTTGGAAAGCTCCTTCCTAATTCTAGCTCTGAGAATTCCTCATTTATGTAAGTTTTATTTTCCCACAACCTTTTTTTGTAGTATCTTGATAAAATGTCCTCTTTGTCCTTATAGTTCAAAAATCTTACAACTATGGTTCTCTTCTTTCTGTTTCTTCGTCCTGTTCTGTGCGCCCTTTCAATTTCCACAGCGTCAGTTCTTTCCAGTTGGTTTATAATGATATCCTTCACTTTCTTTTCACTTTTCTCCCATGTCTCGTTCTCATTTTCTTCTACGTTATCAAATCTTAAATTATTTCGTCTTTCTTTATCTTCCAGTTCAGACATGTTTTCCTCAAAAAAGTCATACTGTTTTTGTTGTAGCCAATGTACCTGCTTTATTCGCTCTTTCTCTTGCTCATGTTTTTCATTATTGAAACTCAATCCCACCTTTATCCTCGATCTCCTTCTTTAACTCTTTGTTCTGATCTTTCATTTCGTTTCGAATTTCTTGAATTGCTATTTCAAAGCGACACTGATAAATTTAGAAGAGTCAAATGAAACCTTAAATGCAATCATTTTACAAAGACTCCCTTAGGGAGTCAAAAAGGAGTCAAATTGAGACGCAAGAAGGAGTCAACCCGCAATGACTCCTTTTTGAGGTGCTCATTTGACTCCTTTAGGGTTTCATTTTTTGCTTGACTCCTTGAAAGGAGTCATTATTGCGTTCAATGATTGTTGTGCGTTCAATGATTGTTGTGCGTTCAATGATTGTTGTGTAGTGTGCTCACATGATTCCTCAAAAGATTTCATCGGGAATATCGCATTTAATGATTTCTGCTGTGTTTGACTTTTTTATAAGAGAATACACTCAGATACAATCACTTTAGGTGGAGATTATAGAAATGCGCCTTTTAATACTTGGAAACTGTTTTACGGGAAGTCTGTAATTCCTTCTCGAGTGCGATATGAAGAAAGGTATACATGCCTTGTAAATCAAAGTAATCAAAAGATTTTTCAGGGTCAAATAAAGGAAAATTTAAGAAACATTTTGTTATATTATGTTTTTTATTGAGATAGACTACGGCTGCAAGCTAGGATTGTTTATCCACCTGTACATAGCCTTATAACCCTATATATCGATTAGACCTGTACATAGTTTTTATCACTCTTGTTATTTTTATCAAATATGGCTGACTCAAGCTGAAAAGCTTGACTTGTTCACTCTCTTTACATCCACTCATATCTGCATATAACATGGTGTCAGAATATTGAATTTGTTACACAAGAACCTTATAATATAATATTTCACAATACTCACTGTTGTATCTGAATGAGACACGTATCACACTATTTCGGACGCCATTTTATTCTCCCTCCATCATGTATACAACTCTAATATTACGGCAGACGACATACACATAAAATGGTAGACCAGCTACCGGGACAGACGATACTCACGAAACAACAAGTTTCGCCAACATAAAAAAACGTCCGTGAACATTAATAGACTTTCAGCGTTCCGTTACCGTTATTAGTCCATCACGAAGTCATCAAGTCTTCGTGGTTTTTTTCGAGTTCGTTTTTTCATTTCGTCGTC
Organism: Hydractinia symbiolongicarpus; assembly: GCF_029227915.1. Lineage (NCBI taxonomy): Eukaryota > Metazoa > Cnidaria > Hydrozoa > Anthoathecata > Hydractiniidae > Hydractinia > Hydractinia symbiolongicarpus. Next base: position 15,516,980 of record NC_079878.1, read on the forward strand.
AGTCTTCGCCTCGTCATCGGGCTTATCGTTGCTTCCTTTGTCGTTGTACTTTTCTGTATCGGATTCGTCGTATGCTACCGTTGCATCGCTGTCGGTATCAGCGTCGTAACTGTTATCTATAAGATTTTCGTTGTGTATATCATTGTCGATTGATGGTAGCTCTAGTTCGAAGTCGCTGTCACTATCCTCAGAGCTCGTCATTTGGTTTGCACGTTTTTGTATAGTGAATCGTGGTGTGTGATACGTCTTAACCTGTCCAGAGTTTCTTAGTGTATCCTTGCCATCTCGCTTTAGGAATATAGCACTCCCTTTTACCCCACTGACGACGAAAGGTCTTGGGTCCCAGCGACTGGTGTACTTATTTTTGTGTTTCCAGCTGTTGGTGCCCAAAGCTGTTGTGCCAACCTTGATTTGGTGCGGTTTGACACGTCTGGATTTGTCCATTAAGATCTTGGCTTGCGTCTTTTTTGTAGTAACTAGACGAAGAATATCTGGTCGACTTGTTTTTCCATCGCATTCACTGGGACTGGGCAGTTTGTCCCTGAGTGTCCTATTGAACAACAGTTCAGCTGGCGTGACTCCTGTGGTGGCGTGTGGTGTGTTGCGATAATTAAGCAAAAAGTTTTGCATTACAACACGCCAGTCTTTAGCTTCTGCTATCGCCGTCTCAACGACCTTCTTCAGGTTGCGATTAAACCGTTCTACTTCGCCATTGGCCTGTGGGTGGTATGGTGTTACTCTTCTGTGGTGGATGTTGAATTTGTTCATTAGTTCTTTAAATGTGTTGCTGACAAATTGAGGTCCGTTTTTGCTTACCAGTTCGCATCGGCTGAAAAGTTTTCGTAGTTTTGTGACGATGGCGGTCGATGTGATTTTATGCAGGATCTCTACCTCCGGAAATCTACTGAAGTAGTCGATACACACGAGAAGATTTTCTTCTGTCGGAAACATGCCACACAGGTCGCAGCCTAGCATTAGCCATGCTCCCCGGGGGATCGGAGTTATTTCCATTGGTGATGGAGTCTGTGCAGGGCCAACCACTTGGCAAGGGTGACAATGACGTATGAAGTTTTCAATGTCTGCGTTCATTGCCGGCCACCAGACTTTTGTGCGCAGACGTTGCTTAGTGCGCACTATTCCCTGATGTCCCTCATGTGCAAGGTCGATCACGCGGTGCTTCAATTCCTCTGGCACGACAATTTTGTTGTCACACATGACAATTTCTTTCGAGACGGACAAATGCAGTCGTTGACGCTTGAAAGTGGTGACTGCTCCTTTGTCAGGAAAGTGCCCTTTGCGTAGGCACTCCTTCAGCTTCACGAGGACTGGGTCACGGTGAGTTGCTTCTTGCATGGTAGTAAGGGACAGCGCTACTGGCAGACTGGTGTTGCAAACCATGTGTATATATCGGTCTGCCATTTTGCTGTCTTCTCTGAGTGTTTGTACGGGGTTCGATCGAGAGAGGTAATCTGCTGGGTTGTTGACTCCGGGTCGAAATTGAACAATGAAATCATACGGAAGCAGCTTCATTACTCAGCGTTCTATCCTTGGTGGTAGGTTAGATTTCTTCCCGAACAGTGCCACCAACGGTTTGTGATCGGTGTTGACGATAAACGTGATGCCGTATAGATAGATCTTGAATCGTTCAATGGCAAACAATATGGCTAGAGCTTCACGTTCAATTCGGCTGTATCTTTGTTCAACAGGAGACAGCGATCTGCTTGCGTAGCTGATTGATTGATTGATTGATTGATTTAATTTATTTACCGTCGGTTATTATATACAATAGTTCTTTAAAAAAATAATATTTTGCAAAAAACTAATCAAAACCGACCAAATAATTTTATATATTTACAATTTAGATGAAAACTATAATAAATAAATAATGAATAAATAATAAATAAAAGATAAACATTCCCCCTCTCCCATTTTCGTATTGATTACGCAAGTTATGGAATCAATTGCCGACACTCTGTGCATGAACAGTGGTACAGCGGCGAATATCGTCAAAAAATGAAAAATAATAACTTTTTTGAAATATCTATTTTTCTTTTAAGTCTTTTGCAAAAAAAGACATTTGTTTTACGATTTGGATGCCTTTTTGGAAAAATACTAATATGTATATATATATTTATACTTTGTTTTATATTAACAGAGAATAAACAATGATGTTTTTGAAAAATGGAACTAGTGCTCGTAAGTATAAATTTGATCTCTTTGATTCAAATAAGGTTATATCAGGTATGATATTGTTATTGACTTCTTTTATTAACCTTTCCATGGTTTTTATGGTAGTGACCTTTGAATTCTAATGCTATATTGAATTTTCGTGCGAAAAACCTGTAAATCACCCTTGTCCCCAGTGCCTTTGCGTGGCTTGTACGAAACTGTTTTTGTAAACATAGTTTTGTTAATAATTGAGTGAGAACGGAGAAGAACACAAAAAAATTCAATATTATTTTTTCTAACCTTTTAAGTTATTTCGATAAAGGAAAAGGTAGGTAAATTTCGAATCCTTTTCAAGTGCTTTTTCGAACGCACATTTTAAATTTACATTGAAACTTTTAACGCGTGTTTTTATGTTCAGGAGACTGAAAAGAGAAAATTTCAGGAATGGTTGGAAGTTGAAAGGACTAAACGGAATTCCGTAATAATGCCCGAACAGACTTATAAAACAATGGTAGATTTGAAAGAATAGATGTGAAAGAATAGACAACGTTCCACGTGCTATGAAAAGAAAATTGCGAAGAAAAAAATTCCAAGTGATGAGTTATCCTACACTTGGTTTATCGGGTGTTTTGTGCTCTCCATTTCCCGATGTCAGAACATTTTTATATATATCTAATTTTGGAAAAACTAAAGTCACAATTATTTTTTTTATAAACATTTCTACTTTTAAGAAATTTTGTTTCAGGCTCGGCATGTTCATATGGTGTTCTCAATTTTTGGATAGCTTCGGTCTAGATGTTCTTATGAGCTTAAGTTCTTAAGCTTAAGGTTTATAAAATTGCCAACTCAAATAATTTTACGGTATTTTAGGGCGATTCTCCTCTGGGAAAATATCGTCGCGTAGCAACAGACCGACAGATGTTTGACATTATCAATAGAGTACACCGCCAAGAAGTTGGTCACCAAGGGGTTCATAAAACGTTTCAAAAGGTATTAGATTCTTCGAACAAACCTCGTTTGAAAGTAAGAGTCCAAGGAATATGGGTGTGTCACTGATTCTTAATTGCTAACAATTTTAGATAGCACGCACCTATGATAACGTTACTAGAGACGCTGTTGGTGCTTATATAAAGCTTTGCACAAAACGGTGCTTATGAAGCTGCTAAACTTCATACTGCTATTTATCGAAGAATAGGACCAACCAACCAATGCTTGTCATTTTTTTGCGCAGAATACGAATGTATGATAAAAAACTTCGTTGCGCCATTCATGGAACATATTGTGGAGTCAGCTTGCAACAGTCCGCATTGTAGCATGAAACAATCGAGAGCCTGCTTCGACACATTTCCTTCGGCAACGGTGAAAAGTTCCTTTGTCCATGATGTCCAAAAGTGGTTTCTTGAAGCAACAACGTCAGTTTGTGGAAAGAAAGTAAATCAGAACATATCTGACGAATTTTCTTTCGTCGACGAAAACATAACAACAGGGTATAGTACGCCAATATGTTCGTATTCGATGTTAAAAGTTATTAATTTTTTAATTATGTTGTTTCCATAGGATAAAGAACAGATCTTGTAATGGAAACAGAATATACAAGGCCCGATTTTTTAAAAAGCTTCCTCAACTATTAGTTGTTGATGTTGCAGGCGATATTGACCCAATAGACATGGCTACCATTCCCGAACAATTACACATTCGGTTTTCCACAAATCAAGGAAATAGGTATTATCGAGGCCAAAAAATATCTTAAGTTCGGTTTGGATGTTTTTTAACTTTGAAAGAGGCCTTTTGAACATTTATAGAATGAGACCTATATTGATATATCGCTGTCTTGTCTGGTGTCATTTTAAATGCTCCAAATTGGCTGTAAAACCCTTAGGGGACTGGTTTTGCGATCTATGTTTACATATTGCAAAAAAAGGTCAGTAAAGCTTCCCTGAGTTGCTACACAAAATTGTATAATTAACATGTACTATGAGTTTTCTTTTTTTAACTTATATTCCAGATTTCCAGCAGCATCAACAACAAAGAGAAGCAGGTATTTAAAAATTAATTATAAGCCTGATCGCAAACAATTTCATAATAATAATGAGATAGTTATACAATGATTACTTTCCTTTAATAGAGAAAGAAGTGGAAGACGAAGAAGAAAGGGAGAGGCAATGGAGGAGAGAGTTTTTGCCATTATTATACAAAAACGGTACCCTGGACTACCTGGTACAACAATCGAAGCTGCCTGAAGTAAATTCACTACTTCTGATTAAACGTTCTGGTAGCAAGTATCAAGCATTTTATAACGAAATACTGGCGAAAAAACATCCTCAATTTTATCAAAAACTGATGCGTCATTCGAACATTGCAGAGCCAACTGGAGTCATCACCAATTACATTCGGATGAAGTACCCTTGCGAATTCGATATAGGGAGATTATCGTTAAACCGCATTCAGTTTTTGTTGGTGGAAATTATTGATAGAGTAAATAAAAAAAAGCGATGTAAAGACCATAAATGATAATATATAGTAGTCTTCATCTGTTTCTTGGTGTTTTAAGTTGTACGAAGTTGGTATGGTTAAAAAAATTCAAGTTAAGTAGAAGAAGTGAAGTAGGCCCAACCTCGTACACAGTTATTTAAGTTGTACGAAGTTGGTATGGTTAAAAAAAAATTCAACTTAAGTAGAAGAAGTGACGTTGGCCCAATCTCGTACACAGTTATTTAAGTTGTACGAAGTTGGTATGGATCAAAAAAATTCAAGTTAAGTAGAAGAAGTAAAGTAGGCCCAACCTCGTACACAGTTATTTAAGTTGTACGAAGTTGGTACAATCATCAGATAATTGTCAAAAATTAACGTTCAGAGAATATTTAAGATATTATCATGTTTACTGAATGTAATTAACAATGTTTAGATATTCATTTCTAAACCAAATTATTCGTTGCCTAATTTTTGTACAGCAATTGTAATGCCCATTTTCGTACAAAATTGTCCATCTTCGTACAAGCGCGAAAAGTGACCAACCTCGTACAACGGGTCAATTTCGTACGGAACAACACAACACTCACAGTATTTTAATAATAATGGATTGTCTCAAGGATCTAAAGGCACTAAACTTGGACATTCAAAAAGCTTGCCGAACTCTGGAAATCATGGAAGCAGGCATTTTAAATCTTCCTCCAAGCCACCAAATCTGCTGATAAGCCAGATATTGTCAAATCATCAATCCTTCTTCACTGCATAGGTAAGCAATGCAAAGAAATTTACGATACTTTTGAATTCCATAAAGGAGATGAAATGAAATTGAACATTATTCTCCAGAAATTTGATGATCATTTCAAACGTAGTTAGTTGAGTATTTAATGCTCAAAATGAGCATTAAATACTCAAGGACTCTCCATCTAAGCCATGGCCCCTCCTGGAAATAATAGACAGGGTATATCCCTCGATATTTGTGAGGCTAGCCATGTAAAATATGCACATCTCTCTCTCTCTCATCAGGAAGACTTTGAGAAATTTGACGAATACCGCACTAGATTATGTAAATTGTGTGAACTCAATCAACTCCAGGATTTTCTCATCAAAGACATGATCATTATCGGTTTAAGAGACCAAAAATTTAAAGAATGCCTACTCTGCGAAAACGACATCACATTCGAGCTAGTGAGGTATCAAAGTTGCAAACTAAGTCTATTCTCACAACAAACCTGACTCAACTTCTTCATCATCAACTGCTAATTCTGATGATCCATTATCAAAAAAGCAAAGAAATCATGAAATGCAAATTCTGTGCTGGAAGTCATCCTTGTAGTTTATGCCCAGCATACGGCAAAATATGCAATACCTGTGAAAGTAAAGGACACTTCTAAAAAATGTCGAAAATCTAATCAAAACTTATCTCAACGTAATAATAAACCAAAGAGATACTCACAACGCCCATCAAAACCTGTTGACTCAGTTGAACAAGAACATCAATTTAATTTAGACTCAGATAGTTCAGACAATAAATTCTTCCTGAGATCAATCAAACTTGAACCAACCTCCGAAAGCAAACGACATCAACGAAATACCCAATCCAACTGCATCAGACCATCCAGACTGGCTAATCAATCTCTCAACCAATGATACAATGGTTACGTATAAAATAGACACTGCTGCTCGTGTAAACGTTCTATCAATCTGTCTTTCAACGCTCAGCAAAAAAGCAATGAGTGTGACCTCCTACTTGTATATTTTATATACATACCACACAAAAACCTGCTTGAAAAGTTTCAATCTGAAATTACTCTTGAATTAATGTATATAAAGAAGTTGCGTAGTCCTATTTTTATCTTTAATATATTATAAAAAAATATTTACACCTGTGAAAAACATGTCAATTTCCTATGTGCTCATGTAAGTTTTTGAAATTTTATATCTTACGAACTGCCCTAGATTTTTGGGGTGATTCCTCTATGATGCTTTTCAAAAAAATTCACAGGAAAAAAGAAAAAAATTTATTTATGTAGCATATTTTTAAGATTGTAGTAATTGTTTTACTTATGTGTTTAGTATTTTTACTTGTATATGTATATAATATTTTTCGGTCCTAGTATTTATTTTCTGTTATTGATAATAATTAATATTTTTTGTTCCCAATATATTAATAAATTTATGTACATTTTTTAGCCTGAATTAACAAGGCAATAAAAACTCCAATGATATATCATTGAAACCCTTTAGGGATTCATTGATGGGGTGCCTGTGAGGAGTACATAAAAAGAGTCGTAGAAAAAATGACTCCTTTAACTCTAAATTTATCAGTGGAGCCTCTTGCATTTTAATAACCTCAAGTATTGTGTCTTGTTGCATTTTAAGTATAGCTTGTAGTTGTTCTGTTGAGAAAGTTGTTTTCTGTTCTTCTTCTTCAGTGATAGTTTCGGCAATAGATTCGTCATGTTTGTTGTTGTTAGTGTTAACTCTTTTCTTGGAACCTTTTCCACTCATGTTCAAAGAGTTAAATTAAAGTTATAATTTAAGTTAAAGTTATTATATTTGATTTTTATTGTTAAAAAAATTTGTTTTTGAAAACAAATTTAAGGAGCATGCAAAAACACGTCTTCTCACTACAACATAACCAGGACCTCAGAGGGACCTAAAGAAGAACGCCTATCCTGCCAAATTTATTTACTAGAAGAAATACTCTAGGAGCCTGGGGGGGGTTGAGTATGCACTTCAATGTACACTAGGTCTGACTTCAAATCTTGAAAGTACATGATGGAAAGGTCAGAAAAAACTTACTTTCCCATTTTGGTTCATGGTCGTTTGGCGGGAAAGATGGCGGAAGGGCTCGAAAAATGCATAAGGGCGTAATTTAATACTGATCAATAATCACATTAGAACTTGGGTCTGAAAATGTACCGTTCAAAAGTTAGAAGCATTTAAGTGAAGTTCGGTATCTTATCTTTTCAAAAAATATATTGTCTTTTCAAAAAAATGTTGTGTATATTTTCTTGTTTACTACATGTTGCATTTTAATTGAAGATCATTGCTAATTTTGCAGGTTTGTATTGTTTTATATTGAGTATAGAAATCATACCTAAAGTGTGGACAAAAAGTAAATAAATTACATGTGAATACTATCATGCGAATAAATTGTAAGTTTTGTCTCGTGATATTTTATAGCTCTTGTTCATCGTGCATGATATAAAAATTTCTCTTTTTATGTATTTAGAACTAAAAATATGCAATGACTAGTGTTGAATCGCCTACAAAGCTACATGCACCGTCTTGTACGAAAGAAGATAGTAAAAAGAGTACAAAAGACCTTACCAAGTGTATTATTTGTCAGAAAAAACAAGATAATAAGGGAAACAAGAAACTTACAAGTACAGAGAATGGAAGAAATGCTATATTTAACTGTTCAAAAAGTTTGAATGATGATTTATTGAAGGGGATACCATTGAGTCAATACGATGATATCAACTACCATGTCAATACTTGCTATCCCCGGTATGTACGTTCTAAAGAGAGATTTGAAAGTAGGAATGAAACAGCAACAAGCACAGAAGATCTTGAAGTTAAACCAAAACGAAAAAATCAAATGTTTCCAGTCCTCCACCTCTAGCTGAGAAGCCATGTGTTATTTGTAACCATATCAAATTCAAAATGAAATTTTGGAAAAGGAACATAATAGTGGTATGAATTATTCTTTTCATTAATTTATTACCGGACACCCCTCGTTTCTTTTTTCAATTCGTAATTTCTTTCGCATTATTTATAAAAGCCTATGTTACGAACAGAACATTGAAGACACTTCTAATTGACAACTTTGGAGAAGAATTATCATTTACATATCCAAAAGATAGGAAGAAATCACAGATGTTTTATTTATCTGACACACACACACTACTGCAACAGTTATAGAAACAATGCGATCAAACAACCCAATTGAAGTATGTGCAAATAAATTGAGATCAGAGTGTGAGAACTTTGACTTTAATCTCGATAACAGCTTCAGATATGCCAGTGATTTAGAGCTAAGTTTCAATTTGATTAAAGACGGTCAAAAGAAAACACCATTACACACTGCAATTGCCCAGTGTATTCACGACACATGTAAATCGAAAAATCTGATTCAAATTTTGAACCGCTTAAGACTGTGTATCAGTTATGACGACCTAGAACGTATTGACATTGGCATCACCCAACACACAATTGATATAGCTGGTACAAATAGAGTACCAATGTCAAAAAGTATCACATCAACTTCCATTATTCACGGTGCTACTGATAATTTTGATCATGATGAAAACACACCATCTGGAATAGGAGGGAGCCATGATACTATCCTTATGCTCTTTCAAAATGAAAAGAAGGACCGTGAGGGGAACACAATGAGCCAAAAAACTGAAGAAATTCGTAAATTTTCACGACAGAAAAGAAGTCTTAGCTGTGCTTTAGATTGCCAGAATTTGATTAAGATGGGAAGATTTTCAAAACGTGGTGAAATTTCAAATGATTTCATCTCAAAGAAGCCTCCAAATCTAACGGCTGTTATTAAAAAATCACAAAAGTATTATGAAACATAGATTGCTGCAAGGTATTTCTCTGGTGATAGTAATGCTGGTATTCCATCACTCTCAGCTACAAATAGCTTCTTTCAAGATATAGCACCACAGATAACAAGTGTTGCATTTACACCAATCATACCATACCCAGCAACTTCATACGATACCATTTTTACAGTCATGAAAAACTTTCAAGATGTTTTATCTCAAAAGGATCAGTCATATGGACCACTATGGTGTGATGAAGGCGTTTACCGTTTGGCAAAAGAGCTGCAACTGCTAAATCCAACACTCTTTAAAAATATATTCCTTGGTCTTGGTGGATTTCATTTTGAAAAGGTGATCATCGCATGTTGTGGAAAGTACTTGGAAGATGTTGGGATTGATTCCATATTTGTGGAAAATAAGGTATTTGGTCCTGCAATTGTCAATACTGTTATGAATGGTGGCAACTACAATCGCGGTTTGCGTGGAATGTCATTATTATCAGAGGTTTTCTATACTCTCTTATTGAAGCGATTCACTGCAGAAAACAAAGATTCATATGAGGAAATCAAGCTTCAGGTCGAATTACTCAATACATTAATACCAACATGTGAAGTTAAAAAGACTATCACCGAATGGGAAAAACTTCAAACACAATTTCATGAAATGAAAATTGATTCGTTCAGACAAGATGGCAGAGTTAAAAGTAACCAATTTTTGTACTGGGATACATTTCTGACAAGCATCTACCCAGTGTTAAGAGATCTTACGCGTTCTCACAGAGAAGGTGACTGGAAATTGCATCTTTCAGCAATCGAACGTGGATTGTCATTAGTGTTTGCTTTCGATAGAACAAATTACAAGCGATGGCTACCAATATATTTTGAAGATTGTTTAGCATTAGAGTCAGAGTTCCCATTGATATATGAATCTTTCAAGGAGGGAGGTTTTGTTGCAAAGTTATCCCAGAGAAAAGGGAGTGCGATACCGATGGATCAAGCTCTTGAAACAAAGTACAATAAACCAGCCAAGAGTTCGTCCGGTATCATTGGAATAACTCGTAGAAAAGAAGCAGTGTGTAAATGGAATCTTGTGAAGCATGAAAAATCTAATTATACCAAGTTTTTGCGTGATATATCAGGTATCAGCGACGACGATGAATATTCTTTGCACCATGGGTTTTCTACTAAACGAACAGAGAGTGATAGAAAGCTAGTCAAACAGCTCAGTGCCTATATCGATGGTAGAGGTAACCCATTTAATGCATTGAAAAATCACATAATGAATATAGCCACTGGAGCAAAGTTAAATGATAAATCTGCTGAATTTTACTTGAAAAGTATCACTTTGGGACAGGAGTCTTACAAAAAATTCAAGATTGAAAGACTTGAAGAAAAAAGCAAGAAGTTGTTTGATACAATACCAATGACTCGATCTTCAACAAAAGCAAAACGTTTGCATACATTCGATGTCAAAAAAGAAACTATATCTTTTCTTCGAATAATGGATTAGGCACGTCTTAGACAATACAATGTCGAAAATCTTCTGTCATATGAAGTATCAAGTACTTCGTTTTACCTGACTAAAGATGGAAACCTAAGGAAGTCCCCTAAATCAGAGCTCGCGCAAGAAATGAAAAAGCTTTTGAAGGAAGATTGCCCAGCAAATGTTCCAAATAATGTGGAAATGAAATCAATGATTGCTATCGATTTTATGGGTTATGCTTGTAAATTACCTACCAAAAAAATGAAATTGAAGACATACGAAGATTTTGCAAAGGCATTATGGAAGATATTTGTCAACCTATCGAAAAACTGTGAAAGGATAGACATAATATTCGATCTGTACCTTCAACAAAGTATCAAACAAGATGAACGTAATAGGAGAATGAAAGCTGATCCAATCGAAGTCAAAATTACACACTTCAAGCAGCAATTACCTGTTGAAATGGATAGGTTTTGGTCATCCTCAGAAAACAAAATGGGTCTCCAGCAAATGTTCATCAATTGGATGATTGAGTGTTTTCGATCAGAAATTCCTGTTTTCCTTGGTGGTGCAAACACCGATGATATAACATCTTGTTTGAAGCTTTGCAATGGGGAGAGATCTGTTGTTCCATCACTCAGCAATGATCACGAAGAAGCTGATGATTGCATCATATACCATGTTAGCCAGTCAATCTCAGAAGAAAGATTTGAGAAAGTTATAGTTGCTTCTCCAGATACTGATGTTTTTGTATGTTCTGTTTACCATTTCAAGCGTTGGATTTTCAATGGTTTGAATGAGTTGTGGGTAGTCAGCGGTAGGAGCGGTACAACAGTTGCATTTCCTGTTCATGACCTGGCAGAGAGGATTGCTCCTGAAGTTATAGATATCTTACCAGCTGTGCATACATTAACAGGTTGAACCATAATTTGAGAATATTGAGTACATTTGTTAATGTAGTAACTGTAGACCTGCAATGTAAACATGTATTCAAAATTTAACTGTTCATTCACTTTAAACATGCAATTCATGAAATCTTTTTTTATAGGATGCGACACAACAAGCAAAATTGGAACAAAAACAGCAGCATTAAAAGTTGCGTCTGGAAGTTGTTTTGGTGAACTATCTTTCTTTGGTGTATCTACTTTGAATGAAGAATTAGTCGACTTAGCACAACATTTTATGGTACATTGTATTTCAAAAGGACGTTACAACATTTGATCAGTTACGAAACAAGATCTATTATAAAAAATCGCAACTGTTAGATTTAGAGAAGCTTCCTCCCACATCGTCGAGAGCAATATTACATATTAAACGTGCCTATCTTCAAACGTATGTATGGTTACATGCCCCATTTGTGAGAAGTATTGACATAGATCCAACACATTATGGCTATGTATTGGATGAAGAAGGTGTTTGCCTGAAGCCAAAAATAACTGAAGATGACGTTTTGCCTGATGATTTACCACAGCCTTGCAACTGTCTGAAATGTGCTCGAGCTAATGTCTGTATATGTCGAATAAATAACATTAACTGTTGTCAATATTGTAACTGCAAACGCGAAGAGTGTCAAAACCCATTCGGATGAAATTAGTAAATCTCTATATCATCAACGAACAAAGGCGCATGATATTTTTGTTATAATAGTTTTTTATATATATAGTGTCGTTTTACTCTTATCGTTTGATCAAGATTTTTTATCAAGAGCCTGAATAAAATAATTTACAATACTCCAAATTATGATCAGTATTGAAATTTTTAGTTTAGTATGCTTCACTTAAATGCTTCTAACTTTTAAACGGTACATTTTCAGACCCAAGTTCTAATGTGATTATTGATCAGTATTAAATTTGTGATCGATTGATATATAACATGACCATATTTGGGAAATTACGCCCTTATGCATTTTTTGCGCCCTTCCGTCATCTTTCCCGCCAAACGACCATGAACCAAAATGGGAAAGTAAGTTTTTTCTGACCTTTTCATCATGTACTTTCAGGATTTGAAGTCATACCTAGTGTACATTGAAGTGCATACTCAACCCCCCCAGGCTCCTAGAGTAAAATGGGCATTCTCTTTTAAAAGAATATTTTTTTCTTTATATTCTTTACTATTTTCGCAAGATAATCTGGAAACGTGCTAGTTGTTTGGAAATTATAATACGAGATCGTGTAGATCGCTGAAGACCTGGAGTGCCCGACTATCGTAGAGGTTTCTGACTCGACGAGGTAAGTAATTGATATGTTTCGCTGCGCTGCTTCGCGTTTTCAGACGTCACATTTCGGCAGGGCGGCCCCAAAACTAGTTGATTTTGTAGAATTTACTCCTTTTTCAGAAAAACTGATCTAAAGTGTCCAAACGTCACGAGACATTGAGATGACACGCCCTGCGTATCACTATATTTTAAAGGGTTAATTATGACTAATTTTAATTTTTTGGACCAAGTTACTGTTATTTAGGCCTATTAAGCCGACATTTTCTGAACTTATTTGAACTGAATATGCAGTTTCTAAGATAAAAGCTATTTATTTACCCATTGCGTTTCTATATTAAAATATGGCCCGATAAACATGAAGCAAAGTACGGTAACTGAGGCACAAAGTAATCCCTGCATACTGTGCTTGTTTTAGCCACAGAATAGAAAAGAGTCTAATTAACTGTCTAAATAACTGTCTATTAAAATAGTAAGCACCCTAAATTTAAAATTTAGCGCTACATTTATTTTAACGCTCCTGTCTTCTACAAATACAGGACTGTTTATGATAATCTTTCCGGCTTTATTTTGCGCACTGCTTTCCACACATGAAGAACCAAACAAACAAACCGACTACTTTTATGCGCTGTGGTTTCTACTTAAAATATTTTAAAACGTAAATTTTGTGAACTTGAAATGGTGGTCATGGTAATCCTAGGTGACGTCATCACAGTTTCATATTTAATCCAGGATTCTTTCCGTCCTTGTGCAAAAAGAAGCCTATTTAAGTAGCTACGACAAAAAAGCCTGCTAATTAACTGGATCAAACATTAAAATCAAGAGTTTAATGACTTACTTTCACGTAATAATTCAGTTAAAATAATTTCAGCCTCGTCATCAAGTTGAGGTTGACATCGTGTTTTAGTGTCGCTTTTCATCTCATCTTCTTCTTTCTCGTCTAATCTTTCCTCGCTTCTATAAAATGATCTGCCTTGTAAAAGCTTTTTAAATACTCCTTCTTATAGGCATTGCATTAACTTAACTTTACAATCCTGTTTTTATATCTTCGTCTGTCACATTTTTAATTCTTAATATTATCTTGGAAGGTACTATTTTTGACGCTGTTATCCGAAATGTGCTTATCGTCTTTCCAGTTTATGGTTAAATCCAGTCTTGCTTCCAGGACTTTGCCAATTTTTGATTAGCTCTAAGAGTGATATCAAAAAGAGGTCCTAAAAACGAGGTTGTGTCTAAAATCTACATTTCATCAAAATCACATTGGCCAAAAGTTTTATGATTTTCAAAAACAATAAAAAACATTCGCTGTTATCTTTTTATGTACCCTGGATATTATTAATCTCTAACCAAAGGAAAAGCTTCTTATATAATAATACGAAGTGTATGTGACGGTCATAGTGAATATCGTCATTTTCCTTTGATGTCGCCGAAATTTTCTTTGAAGTTGCCGAAAAAAGTATGTCTCAAATGTTAAATTTTATGACGTCAATAACACTACTTTAACGTCAATGCACTAAAAACTTTAAGGCCAAATAACTTGAAAACGAGGTGGTGACGTCAATGATTTTTCACAGCATGGGTAACTAGGGACAACCTAGGACCAATTTGGGTAAGTTTCTCAAACCTAGGTCCCCAAATCCGTTTCGGAATGGACGGGTTGATGACGTCATCAAAAAACCTTCAAACTCTAATATCTCTGCAACCGTTTGTCAAAAGTACATGATCCTATACATTTTCTTGATCAGCGTTTCAAAATCTATACGATGAAAGCAACAGGTATACAAATTTCTAAAAAAAAAATTTGATTTTGACGGGTCATTGCTGACGTCAGCAAAATTTTTAAACCCTTATATTTCATTAACTGCTCATCAAAACCACACGATCATATACATTTTCTTGATCAGCAGTGTAAGGTCTACACAATGGAGGAAACATAAAAACAAGTTTCTCAATTTATTTATTTTGTATTTGCACTGCTGACGTCAGCAAAAAATGTAAAACAACCTATTTGTCCATCTTCCTTTTGCCTGAGTGGATTTTTCCACGGGCCTTATCGACTAGTTTTCATATAACATTATACGTAGCTTTTTCTAGGTGATAACAAACCATTGTTTGTATCACATATGACTGTGTTCTATCACTTGAAGGCGCACTTTTAGTTCTAAAATTAGTTGAAAAGTGATCTTCATGTTTGAAACTAGTAGGGTATATTTTTAGATAGGAGTTTTATCTGAAGTTTCGTGATATTACTTCTCAAGGGTAAAGAAACCCAGGTACACCACGAGGCTTACCACACTCGGCTCCAGGGTTTGTTGCTTGATGTCGAAGCCGCTAGCGCTTACTTGACGGCTAACAGCTTCGATGTCAAAAAGGCAAAATACCCTGAGGACGAGGTTGAGGAGTTTACCTCCCTTCTTGGAGGAAGAACTTCCATGACATACACATTCTAAATGCACAGACTTGATTGCCGTGTAACATCGGCATTTTGTGTAGTTAATCAGACTGGGATTTTTTGTTAAAATAATCCAAACTGATACAAAATCCCATGACGAGAGCTGTTGCAGTGCAGTCGTGAAGTTCATCATAAAAGAAGAATGCTCTGGGAACAAGTCTTGTACAGAATAAAACGCAACTTTTTCTTCGCACAAAAGAGTGGAAATCTTTTAGCTATCGTGTATTTATTATAAGACGCAAGCAATTTTCTTTTTCTAGAATTCCATACCGTTGCAAAAGTCTTCACAAGAAAATACATTTTCATTTGATTTAAAATTAAAGGTCAAAATTTTGTATCAAGCGCATCTTCACTACTCGTAACAACGTCTTTAGAAATGTTATTCATTTCAATATCAAATATTTCATCATGTTCCTCCGCAGTTTTCGTTCCTCCAAGGGCGTCAACGTAATCAACTATATTCCTCTGTGCCAGGTCAAACAGAACGTTTCCACTCATTTCATTTATGTTCTCTAACTGAATGTTGTTATTATTTCTGGTCTCACCGCTCAAAATAAAATCTAAAGAAATCAGAGACTATGTTTGTTAGTATGTCCAATGAAGAAATATATAACTCTTAACCCTATTCGGTCCGGGGTTTTTCGAACATACTATGACCGGGGGGGGCGGATTCCGCCCCCCCTCAATAACTTTTCATAGGGTTGTTCAAATTGAATCAAACTTGGCACACTTATAGTACGTCATAAAAGGAACAAAATGGCGCCAAAAAAAATTTGCTTGCGTCAGCACATTTTCTGTGACGTCATCAAAAGCTTGAAAATTGTTAAAAATGCCACTATCTGCTTAAAATATTATTACTTTTGTTCTAGAGCGAATTTTTACATTCTGTTTGAAGTTTCTGAAAGCTAAATAAAAGTTATTTAACATATTTTCCGGTTTTTACATGGATCGGATGAAAAATTGCCAAAAATTGCCCGAAAATCCGTTTTTTTTCGATTTTCGGGTAAAATCCGACAAAGTCGGGAAATCGGATTAGTCACGTGTTCAAATTATTCAAAATGATTCTTCTTGATGAAACAAAGTTATGTTGCAAGTTTCAAGTTCTAAGGATAATCCTAACAGGAGTTATTATATTTTCCCCATTATAAGGATTTCATAGAGATTTTTAGGGGTAGTTTCGAGTAATGGCCAATATCAAAGCCTCTGAAAGGTATAGGACCTAAAAAATTAGCATGCAGGTGTCTAATAGATAAATGTTGAAACTCAGTAAGTATCATAGCCATATAACAAAGCAATAAGGAGTTATTAAAAAAAAACCGTCAGGGGGGGCGGAATCCGCCCCCCCCCGGACCGAATAGGGTTAAAGGACGAATCCTGAAAACTGGCAAGCAAAAACAGTCCCGCCGTTTGACTGCAATAACTTCTGAGGACTAGGTTTAATGAAAAGTGCTCCCATGTTCTAGAAAGTAGCCACCAACTGCGTCTAAACTTTAGGGAAGTTGATTATTTGTTAACTGGAAAAAAAAGGATCTTTTCATAAAACGAGCGCCACAGGGATTGATATGGTAGCAAATACCTATTCACTTTATAATTAGTAACAAAGTCAGTGTTAAGTGATTGTATTAGACAGGCAATAAAAAAGGGGAAAGTTAGATATGTACACTAATACATCAACCTCGTCCCCAAGGCTTCTTATCTCTCACCGCAGCTGCGCTGCCGTCAGATACAAAAAAGAGAGATCCTGGGAAGGAGTTTGCTAATACATATATACTTAGTTCTAACACTACTCTAGAGTAGAGTTGGGGAAAAATAAAAAAATAATAATTGTAGGCGTGACTGGCAATTGACGCTAATACCACATACCATTTCTTTGTCACGTGACATTTCATTTCGAATCAATATAGTATTAGATGAGGGTTTAGAAATAAAACCTTTGATTGTGAATTTCAGAACTTAAAACTGGTAGGATGCAATGCAATATTACAAAGGCAACATACATACATACATTGCAAACCTTCACCCACCTAATGTGTCTTGCGGTGGAGTAACAAGTTTACATGTAAGATAACTAATGGTAGAATGAAACATCCAACAAAATGATCTTCGAAATTTTCTCCTTAATATAGGATGCAACCATGGGTTTATCACACCCTGTAATGCAGCTAAACGAATAGACAGCATACCATACCAATCTGGGTATTCTGTTTTTGATAAAGAAATGCACAGACATACCTAAACAACAAAGGAAGTGAAAAAAACTTAATAAAGAAACATTGTAGCAGCCACTAGACTGACAAATGCCGGTTATTTCTTTGTTATATCGACTGCACCTGCAAAAAAACAATGTTTATCTATTATTGAGAATAATTCAGTTTGAACATTGCGGTTGGTTGGCAAAATTTCCAGGCAACATTGGCTGGTCATTATTTAATCGGTAACCAACATGGCTAGTGGAGAGTCGACTTTAAGTACTGGAAAAAGAGGCTATTGGAAAACAGACACAGATGTATGCAATATTTATTTAACGTTTTATCTACCCAGCTGCAACAACATCTGATACAGAAAAATTCGTTGGCAGATTTCCAATTTACTTGTTTTAATTCTCACATTCTATGGTCAGTGAAGATATAAATTTTACGTACATATAGCGGGAACCATAAAATTAAAAATGTTGCCATGGTGACTATGGACAAACGCAGAAATAAGTACTCCTCACTGTCAGTCTGGTCTGTACTTTGCGAAGTTGAATATTGAGTTCGAAATGAAATCATTTCGTAAACGCTAATCGAGCCGCCGATGTTTGCAACGATGACTAATAGTATCATTATGGTAAATGCAATTAAATAACCCATCAGCATTGTCCGGTCACGGTCATTTGTTGGTTGAAGGGTAAACATACAATAGGTACCAGGATAATATAAGGTGTTGGTACCAAACCCAAGAAAAGGAGGTATCGATATCGCAGCAGATATGGTCATGTTTACTAAGATAAATATGATTATTTTAGTTGCATTGGACACCATCTTTTCTTGGTAGCAGTAAGGCCGCGATACTGCAAAATACCTATCAATTGCCATGCTTATAACAACAATAATAGACATGCTATTAAAAAACAAAACAACGGAAGCGTGTATATTACAGACCAGATAACCACCAATATATTTTCCATGTAGGTAAGTGATCAATGGTTGCACGTACGTGACTGTAACTAACAAAATATCAACAGTTGTTAAGACTAAGATTAAAATGTTAGGGATATTCTTTTTTTTTCCAAGAGTCCTAATTATAACACACAATACTACGAGGTTGCCAACAATGCCGATGATAAAAGCAAGTAATAGAGATACACCAGCTAATACTCTCACATTTACGGAAAAAATATCTTCCAAAACATATGCTTCGTCCATCTTTAAACACTTATCAAGACTGCTGCTAGTGCCAGATGAGCAACATTTCTAGATCTTATTCATTGAAGCTGCTTAGATACGAGTTAGGGGTGATTGCATCAATTTTCATAAAGAAAATCAAGCAATAGCTGCACTTCCTGCCCCTGAAAAACTGTATCTTTGGAAATTTAATTCGGAGGTGACGTATTTTCTTTAAAATCTATTTTCGGCATGATTTACGTATTGCAAATATGTGCTTAAATTCTAAATAACTTCGGTGCCGTCTATTTCGACACTGAAGTTTGCTCAAGCGTATTATAGCTACCCTGGGTAAATTATTCATCGATAAACGTAATTTATCAATCTTGTTCTCAGGACACTAAATTTAAAAATTTTTTTGCCTTTTAAAACAATACTGAAAAAGTTAGAACAAACCAGAAGTTGAAATTTATCCTGAAATTCATGTATATAAATTTCAGCCTTTTCGGTTAATAATAAAAAAGCGATTGCTAAATTTTGTTTGCGTCGTGCAACTCTTATTTCTTCAAAAGGAAATATGGAAAAAAGTACACGAAACCAGTATGAAAAAGGTACCAGTATTAAGTAATTTTGGACAATATTTTAACATTCGAATGAAATTTTCTACCATTTTTGACAGCATAACAGTTTTGACGCACCAAGCTCATCTTCAGGGCATCTTATATCTTTTCTTGCATCGCGAAAATGTTCTGTTCGTACATTTCTATTACCAGCAATTCTTAGTCAGATGGTGTGTAAATAAAACGTATGCTATGTTTGCAACCAAATAAAAATCGGTCGAGAAACTGTTGTTGTTCCAATAATTTTGACCGAGATTGTTGTTGGTTCTTATGACGTCGGCTTTAATTCAACACTGCTTTTTTACTAGCTTTGTCAAACACTCATGGATATACCTCTAACATCGCCAAACGCTCCCAGATGCACTTATATAGGCAGTCCTTTCAAACACAATTGCATTATGGGGGCCGCGTATACCTTACTGGTAAACAAATTTAAAAATAAGCAAAAAATTAAGACACTTTGACATAATTTTGTCACTTTTTGTGGACTAAATCTTCGAAATTAGTCACTTTTCCAGATTGAAATGACAACAAAAGTTAGAAATTTTAGGCTTTTTTTCTTTCAAAAAAAAATTTAAAAGAACAAAAAGGAAGACTTTGTAAAGTTCCAATGATTATTTCTTTCTTTTTCTTTAATTTGAACATTTTATCTGCTTTGCTCTTTAACTTCTTCTTCTTTATTTCCTTCTCGGCTCTCTTTTTCCCATACTATGCTCACTTGAACCTTTATTCAGACCTTCAGACTGTCAAAGTTTCATACAGAATTGAAAAATCGGCAAAATGAAAGAAAAATACCCTGAAAAAACGGCAAAAATGTTTGGTCGGCTAAAGAAATTGCAAAAATTGTAGTTCGGCAAAAAAAAATTAGTCAAAAATTAGTTAATTTGGGCACTTTTTGGCAGCTTTTTTATCGATAAGGTAAAATGGTGGAGAGAACATGCTTTACTTCAGAGGGACTTTTTGCGGCAGAAAATTTTGGGAAGGTAAAAATTTGCGAAACTATGTAAATACAGTTGCGAAAAAATTTCACGCAGAAAAGTGTTCCAGAAATTTAGAACATGAAAATACGCATTTTTTAATAAACCAAAACACAGTTGACAGCAACCTCGTTTCTAGCTATTGTTGTTTCATTTTTATATGTCTTGACGGCGAAACGAACATGGCTCTGGAGAAAGTTGGTCCGATATGAAACTGATATGGTTCGATATAATAAGCGGTACAAGATACATCTGTGATGAGTTAATAGTGATATGACGTCACTTTGGATAAACCATAAAATATAACGTCAATTAAAATGTATTTAATTTATTTTAGACGTTAAATTGAGTTGTCGAATTGACAATTCTTTGGTTTTATATAAACCTTGCTACAGAGAAGACGTATCTAAGTAGAAAAGACTAGGACTATTTAAAAGAAGTAGCTGAAATGCAATTTAATATTGCTGAAGCGATGAACATTCTTATGAACACAAATACCGATTGCCGATGGTATACAGCACACAGATGCCTTTTTACAGCAACGAATGAAGTGAATCTTAGATATCTAAACGATAAATAAATAAACAAAATGTCTATAGATTTTGAATCAAATGCGTTCCAAGCATGCTTTTTAATAGAAAGCGCCAGTCTCACATAAGACTATGTTGTGATTAAAATAACGAACACAAATGGTATAAAACGATCAATGTACGTACCTTGATTATTAGAATTTAATTTTGCTTTTTCTTCGTCGTACATGCTCAGCACAGCATCAATAAACTTTTCTCCGTGACTGTTTTCAATGCTTACAGAATCTTCTTTATATGTCTTCGTCCTCGAAATAATTCACCAACCAAATCATTCGTACTGTGATCACACAAAGGTACATTAAAATGTATTCTCTTGAATCAATATATTTTGATTTAGAACCAGTACTGTTTTTCAAGAAGGTTCGATTCCGTGAGTCATTAGTTGACGTACACATGTTCGAATGTGATAGAGATAATGTTAACATCTATGCAGTGGAAAGTGAAATCAAAACCTCTGCGATGGAGGAAAGTGCAGTTGAACTGCCTGCACAGAGCGTGTTAACGCGTTTCAAAGATTTTTTAAAAGGTGCAGAAGAAATTAAAAGCATCTAAGCTCTATGTCGTTCTCTTTGAATTCCGGTACCTGCAGGATCTTGTGTTTTTAGAAAATCTATAACTTTCATTAATAGCCAGTTTACCAGAATATGACTACCCCAGGCCACCTGGAGGTAGTGATTTGCAGAGTACTGAAAACCTGTGTACTCATTTAAAACAATGTTTTAATAAACTCCCAAAAGACGAAGAAGTTTTTATCTTGGGAGATTTTAACTATAAAGGAACTTGTTCCACTCTTTACCTAAAACAACATATTACGGAGCCAACTCGAGTTACAGAAAATAGTAGCACTCTTAACTTGATTCTTTCTAAGAGTTCTTGTATTTCTATAACTGGTGTCACGGATTTAGGCATCAGTGATCACAATTTAGTTTATGTAATCAAAAAATTTAAAAGGCCAAAATGTGAACCTAAATCTATCAAGGTTCATGGCTACAAGAACTTCAGTGAAGAGGCTTTTCTAAAAGAACTCAAGAATTTAGACTGGTCATATTTTAAAAATTATGATGACCTTGATCAAACATGTGAGAAACTGAATAAAATTGTTAAAACAGTGGCTGACAAACACGCTCCTTTCAAAACACATAGATTTCCTGGCCGTGTTGAGGCATGGGTCACTGATGAATTAATAATAGACATCGAAGAAAGAGACTTCTTAAAACAAAAAGCATCAAGAACAAAATCCATCATAGACTGGGAAGCCTTCAGACGAAAAAGGAGCCAGGTAATAGGTCTCAAAAAATCGACTTAAAAACGAGTACTATAATGACGTTTTGCAAGATTTTAAAAAACGGCCAAAACAACTTTTGAAAATCCTAAAAAACTTGTTCCTGATAAGTCAGGCAATACCACCTCAATAAAGCGATTGGTCCAAAACGATGACACAGAAACATCTCACCCGAAGGAAATTTCAAACACATTTATTTTATTTTTTGTCAGTGTTGGTGCCAAGCTAGCCTGAAAATTTTCTTCTGGCACCACTAATGTTAATCCACCTGTTAGCAGACACGATTTTCGGTGGGCTCCTATTGAGACCAAATGTGTCGAAAAAATAATTAGTTCACTAAAACTTAATAAAGCTACAGGCTTGGACGAAATTGGTTCAAGACTGCTAAAAGTAGGTTCGTCAGTTTTGAGTATTTATTTATCAAGTCTTTTCATCAAATCTTTATTTACTAGTTATGTACCTAAACTTTGAAAGACTAAAAGGTTCTCGCCTATTTTAAAAGTGGCAATAAAACAGATCCTACTAATTATCAGCCTATCTCCATTCTGGTGTAACTGTCACAATTCCCACCGACCGGGCAATGGTAGCTTTGACTTTGTTCCTGAACGTTCCTAATGTTGTTGAACGAAGAAATTTGAACCTTCTGATTTAAACTTTGAAGGCTGTTTGGTCCATTGGACAAAATTTACAAAAAACGTATATAAGTATTTTTATCAGTTTTCATTTTTCCTGCCACGCTTTGAAAATGATGTGTCGTATTAAAAGGACATGTATAATGATTTGTGTTGAAGGTTTTGGAGGAAATGAAGGAATGCGTTCTTTGCTGCCTGTCAGTGTCACATACACATTGTCAACAAACATCTGCACGTCTGTTGCTTGTGGAGGGATGATTCCGATGCATCAGGTAAGAGATATCCTTTTTTGCAGCAGTTCGTATTGTGACATGGTTCATTTTTTGCACTTGATTTACTAATTACACCTCTTACGCTATTTCCATTATCGTTTTTAATTATTGCTGAATATGCATAAAATCGTAAAAGATGGATCTTAACAGCACCAACTTCTCTGCGTGTTCTGTTTGGTTCAGTTAGATTTAATCGTTGCCTTTATAGCGACACCCTGCTTTTATCTACATATATGCCATATGAAAGTAAAAATACTGGTGGAAGAGCAGGTAAAGGACATGGGATCCGGGTTAAGGTCGCAATGCCAAAGGAGAGTGAAAAATGGTTGGAATGCCACGATAGCTAGATGCAGTTGAGGGTACCGTTTGTCATATAAGCAGACTTGGAAAGCCTACTTATTCCAGTAGAAAAAATGTTAGAGATAGTAAAACGCAGAAGCTGAATAATCACATACCATCTTGCTTTTGCACCTTTAGCAAATTTTCTTACGGACATGTACCAGATCCACTGAAGGTCTACCGTGGCAAGGACTGTGTTAAGCGATTCGTGAACCATCTGGAGGATGAAGAAAAGAGGTTGTTCGACATCTTTCCTCAGTTGCGGATGACAGAGCTCACAGAGATGCAAAAAAGAGAGTAAAACGAGTCGGCAGAATGTCACATCTGTATGAAGTCATTCGACGACCCTGCAAGGAATCGCAAGCTACGTGACCACTGTCATTACACTTGTTTGTTTGTAAATTTATTTATAGTCGGTACATTATATACAAGTTTCGTGAAAAGAAAAATTATATGCATAGCTCTAAAAAGTAGTGCTAATCAAAACCGACTGAAATTAAAGTGCAAATAGAAATAATATTAAATAATATTAATTGAATGAGAGGAAATATTTTTAAATTTTTATATATACAAAAAAGAGTAAAATTGAACTAAAAGCGTGTTTGGGACAATTCACATACCTCACAAAAACATTTACTTCCATTCCAACTTTTGATCGCATTTTTAAAAGTACTAAGAGACTCTGAGGATTTCAAGTGATTGGGTAATTTATTCCATATTTTTGGCCCCAGGGAAGAGAGACTTTTTGTTCCAAAACTAACGGTATCTATATTTGGGACTGTTAAATTATTAACATTTTGTGATCTCACTGGTCTACCACTCCCATGAAATTTAAAGATATCTTTAATGTATGTCGGATTGAGTTCGTGCAAAGTCTTATATATTTCTGTACATAATGTTTTAAGTCTATAGACGCTCATTTGGTATTTTCCTGCTTTTAAAAGGAGTTCGTCGTAAGTACTATCATTATCATTTAATAAGAAACGCAAAGCTCTCTTCTGAATTTGTTCAATTCTCAACAAAGATTTATATGAAGAGAAATTCCATACTAAAGGGCAATAATTAAAGTTAGAGTATATAAAACTTTGTACCAGCGCTAATTTGGCTTTGTGAGATAAAAACGTGCTAAGTCTAAACAGTGCATTCAATTGTGCTGATGATTTTTTGATAAGTTTAGAAATGTGAGAGTCGAAATTCAAGCCATTATCAATGGTCACTCCTAGTAATTTAACTTTGCTTTCTGTTTTAATTAACTTGTCACCAATTTTTACCACTAAATCACAATTGTTAAATTTATCTCTGGTGACAATGATTGATTGAAATTTTTTTGGATTCGCCATCATTTTGTTATTTTTCAACCACACTAGTGCTATATTAGATTCACATTCTAAAAGTTTAATTAAGTTTGAAATTGAGTTTGAGAAAGCAGAAAGGGAAATGTCATCAGCATAATTATGTACACTGGCTTTTTTAATAAAAAAAATAAAGTCATTAATAAAAATGTTAAATAAAATAGGTCCTAAAATTGATCCTTGGGGTACTCCAGACAGAATTAATTGGAAAAGACTATGCTGATTATTTATGCGGGTAGATTGCTCTCTGTCAGAAAGGTACGATAAAATTAGAAGTAGGGCATCCTTGCTAAAGCCATAGGCATTTAATTTAGCAATAAGTAAATCATGAGGCACGCAATCAAAAGCTTTAGATAGATCCATTAAAACTGCACCAATTACGTAATGTTTATCTAATTTTTGTTTCCATTCTTCCAATAATCTTATTAGTACATGTTGTGTGCCATATGATTCCCTATAGGCTGATAAAAATTCTGAAAGTTTTTTATCAATATAATCAACAATTTGAGATTTAATTATTCTCTCATAAAATTTTGAAAATATATTTAAAATGCTGACTGGTCTATAGTTGTTTATACATAATTTATCTTTCCCACCTTTATCAATAGGGGATACAGTAGCGCGTTTGGCTCTCCTCGGAAAAACAGAAAGACAAATACTGTTGTTAATGGCATTTGTTAAGGGTTTTATCAAATAAGGTTTTGCTAACTTCACCATTTTAGCCGTTATCTTGTCCTCTCCAGATGCCACACCTACTTTTAGATCCCCGAAAAGTTTAGAGACTTCATTTTCCGAGACTTCCTTAAAGTTAAACAACATTTCATTATTTTGATCAATTAGTGAATTTTTAATTTCAAGAATACTGGGGTGATTTTTATATGTTTCCAGAATCTTTGAGATAACTTCATTTCTATTTTCAGATTGATAATTTCGTAGCGACACTGGTTTAACTCCACTATATTTTTCAACTATATGTATGTACTCTTCATTGAAAATTTCCGCTAATTCATTTTTATCCGTTACTATAATACCATCGTGAACAATCATAATTTCATTAGAGCTCTTACCTGATTTGTTAGTAAGGAAAGGTTTAACAGTGCTCCAAAATTTCTTATTTTAAATAATGCCACCCTCCATAACACTATTAAAATGCTCTTTAATCGCCTGTCGTCTCATACTAACACACTTATTTCTTTGTTTTTTATATTTTGCCCTATTTTCATCTGTTCGATTTTTGTTAAAATTGTTTTTAAGACGAGATCTTGTGTAAATTGCTTTTCGTAATTTTTTATTCATAAACGGGGCTTCGTTACCCCGAACTAATTTAATTTTTATAGGTGCATGTTTATCAATTATATTTCGAAATTTCAGTACAAGGTTCTCATTACTTTCATTTGGATCTATGTTATCACAACAAAAATCTGTGCTCCTCATTTCTTCAAGAAAAACTTGCTCATCAAATTTTTTAAAACACCTATACGATATCTCTTTCGATTTTAAACGTACTAAAAAAGTCTTCATAAAAGTAGAAATCATATGGTGGTGGTCACTAAGTCCAGTTTCAAAAGATTTAGAATTATGGAAACATGCATGTTTGTTTTTGCTCAAGGTTCGATAATTGCTTACAAATCAGCCCTTTTTTGACGTATTCAATAAGTCCCCCTCCATTTTTATCCCTGTCCCTTCTGTTTCGTATTTCATAATTTTCAATATCAAATTGAGCAGACGGAAATTCAAGGTCTAATTTAGTTTCTGCCAAAACAAAGTAATCTGGTGATATTTTTGTTACAACTTCGCGAACATCTACTATCTTGTTCCTTAAGCTATTTAAGTTTAAATAGCAAAGTTTAAATAGCAAAGCAAAGGATTATTCGGATGTTTAAGCCGCAAATGTTTAGCATTTTCTAAATCACATTCATTAGAAAATCCATCTTGCTCCTTATTTGAGACATCACTTAAAGTTACGGAACACCCCAAGAAACCGTGTTTACATATAAAAAATTATTTAAATAATTCAAAAAATTATTGGCTAAAAATACTTTCCCATTATCATTTAAGTGTAGACCATCTTTCCACAAGTTGAGGTCTTTAATCATTTCGTTGTTTACAAAAATATGGTCGTGTGCAATAGCTTTATCTTCTACGGCTCTATTCACTTTAATAATTTTCTCAAAATATACTCGCTTGCACCTGATGATACTTGATATAAAAACTTTTTCCACGCCATGCTCTTTACATTTATCTGCTATGTTTACGATGTTATTAGCAATTTGTTCTTCAGTATTGTCGTTTTCGTCCATATTAAGAAGATCGTTAATTCCTACGTGCAACACAACGATATCGGGGCGCTCGTCGATTAGGGTGGGTAGGGCATAATGGCCAAGATTCTTCACATTTGTACCTGGAAAACATTTTATTCTTGCATCACCATTTTTCAATTGTCTATTAAATTCTCTTGTCTTAATTCCCTTAGGAATACTATCGCAGATGATTCTGATTTTTTTCTTCTCCGTGGCTGGCTCTCTCATACCTTGTTGATCATTGTTAGTATTATAAAAGTATTTTTCCCTTTCCGGATAGTGACTTACAACTGGATTTGGCCTTCTGGGAGGAAACGTTATATTACGTGCATTTGTTGACCCATTAGTTTGTGACAAAAACCTTCCACTTGATTGATTGTCAGTCTGTATTAACGTTTGTATTGTTAGGGTTTTCAAAGTTTAAAACCTCATGAGGAAGATTATCAAATCTATTTCTCGAAGTATAATCATAATAATTACTACCTGACTTTGTTGATGGTGGTCCTCTGGGGACTTTATGCCAATTATCGATTTTTTCTGTTCTGGTTGACCGTGCTTGTGTTACGTTGTTGTTGTTTTCAAAGTTTAAAACCTCATGAGGAAGATTATCAAATCTATTTCTCGAAGTATAATCATAATAATTACTACCTGACTTTGTTGATGGTGGTCCTCTGGGGACTTTATGCCAATTATCGATTTTTTCTGTTCTGGTTGACCGTGCTTGTATTACGTTGTTGTTGTTTTCACAAAGTTGAATAATAAGATTCCTATATTCTTTTAATTCTTCCTTTAAAAAACTATTTTCTTGTCTAAGCTGTTCCACTAAATCATCAGAAAAACACTTTCGAGTTTGATCGATTTTATACGTAAAATATTCTTTTAGGTCACTGATTTGTGTGACCAGACCTTGAAAAACTTCAAACTCACGACAACTGGAGATTTCTTTTGACAAAAAAGATTCTTCTTTTGCCGACGACATATTTAAACCACTCTCTTCAGAAATCACAAATTCTTCGTTATTTTCGTCACTGCATTTCTGTAAATCAACATTTACGTTATCTGTTTTACAAATCTATAACTTTGTTTACCATTACTCTCTGTAACGTAAATAAAATCTTTATCACACAAAGTTTCCAATGTAGACTTTATTACATCAGGTTCTAAGTCTTTTGTACACAAGTTGTACACAAGTCTATAGCGCGGCGCAGAACGACCGCAATCTGAATTAAATCTCAAGCACATCCCCATCATCCTCCATAAAAGGAGTGGTTACGATGCGCATTTGTTCATCAGAGAACTCGGCGAGAAATATAACACGCCAGACATAGGCTGTATCGCGGAGAACTCGGAAAAGTGCATAAGCCTCAACGTGAAAATCGATGTGCCGCTAGGAGGCATCACGAACTAGGATGAAAAACAGGTGTTCAATAAGGTAGAGCTCAGGTTTTTTCATAACTGTTGATTCATGCCATCGAGTTTAGACAAGCTGTCAGGTAGCTTGAGTGATGAACAGTATAGAAATGGTTTGTCAAACAGGAAGACCTATTCAAGCTAATGCAATACATGGGCGTATATCCATACGAGTATATGAATGCATAAGAAAGCCTCGAAAAGACGGAGCCTTCGAAGGAAGCGGTCGACAGTAAACTCAATATGAGAGGCATCTTCGACGCAGTCTGCGTTAATGCCCAAAATGTATCGACGAATTGCATCAACCAAAAAGGCCACAAGGCTACACTCGGCGACTATCACGACACCTACATCGCTACAGACGTGCTACTCCTTGTGGATGTCTCTGAGAATTTCCGGGACGTCTTCCTCGAGAACTTTAAACTTGATACCGTACACTTCTACACCTCTTCGAACCTAGCCGGGAGAGCTGTACTTAGACAGGCAGGAATAAACTTAGAGCTTCTCACGATTTCTGACATGCTTCTAATGTTTGAGGCATCCGTGGAGGGATCACACAAACAGTATATCGTTATGCCAAATCCAACAACTAGTATATGGGTGATGAGTATACTCCGTACCTGCAGTACCTCGATGCAAACAACCTCCATGGCTGCGCCATAACTCAGGAACTGCCGACACATTTCCTGAGGCTTTAAATGGGTACTTCAGACCGTAAATTTACGGCCAAGCCCATTGCAATGCTGGTCAGGAAGAACGGGCACGGTTACATGCTAGATGTAGATGTAGAATATCCAGAGGCGCTGCTTGATAAGCATAACGAACTACCGTTTCTGCCAGAGCAGATGACGATCAACGGGGAGAATAAGCTCGTACCAAAGTTGAAAAACAAGCGTAGATACGAGGTGGATATCAGAGCTCTTCATGGCTTATACTGAAAACGTTATACCGAGTCATCAAGTTCAATCCGAGTCAATGGCTTAAACCCTACACCAATCTTAATACGAGACTAAGAACTGTCGCCAGAAACGAGCTCGAGAAGGATTCTTTTAAGCCCGTGAACGTCTCTGTCTTTGGGAAGACTATGGAGAATGTGAGGAGGCATCGCAACAGAACTAGTGGCGAGTGAAGTACATATTGATGGTGACGAAGCCGAATTTCAAGGATAGCACCTGCTGTAGCAAACATCTAATGAGCGTAATGATGGGAAAAACAGGGATCAAAATGCTGAAACCTGTGTATCTGGGGCAAGCGATCGTACATTTCTTCAAGCTGATCATGTACGAGTTTCACTACGACTATATGCAGCCAAAATATGGTAGTAAGATTCAACTCTGTTATATAGATACCGACAGCTGCGTTTACAATATACGTACGGATGACTTCTACAAGGATATAGCTACCGACGTAGAGGAACACTTTAATACAAGCGCATTTTACAAGGAAGGCGCAGGGCCACGTCGGATCGGTAAAAACAAGAAGGTGTGAGTTCGTGGCACTAAGAGCAGAACTGTATGCCTGCAAGAGCCTCACGGAGAAGGGCGGTCATCGAAAAGCGAATGGTGTGAAGAAATGTGTTACGGAGAAGTCTATTCCCTTCTATGACTACAAGCGATGCTTGAAGGAAGGTATTGATGTGCACACGAGCCAGATGTTTATCCAGCAGAAAAAGCATCAACTCACACTCAAAAGGTGAACAAACTGGCGCTAAACCGAGCTTGTGACAGAGGTTCGTACAAGCGGACAAGATCCGAACACTATCGCGTAAACACTATGAAAAAATGACTATCACTACTCATGAGTATAAAGTGGCAAAAACAAGATCATACTCATTTGCTTCATCTATTCAAACTGTTTACGCATTTCTGAATGAGCCACAGCTTTCTGTATAAATGCGCAAGAGTTGCGCGCAGTAATAGGTGGTTTAATCACATGTGCAATACTTAAGGTAATACAATACTGAAGGGGTTACTTCGAAGTATACTAGAGTCATGGTACCAGGCTTAGTGCTGGCGGAAGGGTAGGCTTACGTAGGCGAGAGCATGTTCTACCTGAAAGCGGTCGTTTTGCCCCGGTTTGTACCACACTAGCGCCATGCCTGTAAAATTGTGTTATATGTCGGGAAAAAATGTCTGTGCAGGAAAGGCCTCTGGCAGCTCCCAATTAAAAAGGTCGGTTCGTTAAAGCGTAGTACAGCACGTTATTCTGTATCAAGAGAGATACTCGCAGTTGGATCAAAAATTCTCTAGATTTTAAAAGACAGCAACAACAACAACAAGAATAAAAAATCCAGAAAGTTTTTTCAAGGGAGTTTTGTTCCTACAACAAATATGGGAATACACCTTAGCATCGCCATAGCTCTGCTTTACGTTAACCTTTCCTGTTGCTCTGTGTTCTACGATATGGGAATCTTATTGGAAAGATGTCTTCACTCATAAAAAATTTAGATGTGGTAGATACACCTGCGGAAGCTGTGAACATCAAGGAGAAGAGGATTGACCAGCTATTGAATATATACAAAGTCCGACCGGACATCAAGAATTGGACGAGTGGCTAAAAGGTTGAGATTAGACAAAAATTGTAATGAATGAGGGTTTTAAATTAGCGGATTGGTTTGATGTCAGCGTAAGCGAAAATAATGTTCGGAATACAGCTTGAAAATACCTTATCGAGGCACTTTCCAAAGTCGAATCCATGTCTCTTGATGCCAAAAGGTGTGCAATAAGATATTCGAGGCAGTAGTATGATTTTATTTCGTGCTTACTTCCATAAAGTAAATGAGCGACGGTACACAACAAGTTGAAGAACAGCGGGTCATTACAAAGCAAGTCAAGCATCTAGGGATAGTAGCACAAGGCCATAATTTAGCGGCACGGATGAAGGAGAGGAAAGAAGATCTGATCCAACAAAAAGGATACTCATCAAAAATAAAAATCATCAGTCAAAACCTCTTCTAAGGTCAGTTTAACACAGTCCTACAGCACTGTGTACTATGGTGTACTCGCAATAGGTGTCGGTGTCTGGTACGTGCGATCGCTAGCAAATTTGACAGCTTTAACGCGTGCCAAGGTTCCGGATGTAGAAGCACACACGTATTCGAAGCCTGACTAAAACACGCCGGCTCCTCGGTGCAGCCTGCCAGAAGATTTACCTATGTTTCAAATGGTCAAATGTTGATTTTTCAGGTATATAATAAATGATAACCGTAACGCCTAATGAGAAGGAAATAATTACTATGCTGTACGAGACTTGACCTGAGGCTTACTTTCGAATATGCCTTAGCAGGGAAGAAGATTCTAGGAGATTCTAATGAACAGTCAATGCTAATGTTACGTATAAAAATTTAAACAGATGTTATAAAATGTTAAAAAAGTACGAAATGTGTCACAATCGAACGTGTTGTCATTTAATACCCAATTTGATTCTTTGACCACCTTGTCTCTTTTATCAAGAAGACAAAATGAGACGTCGTCCACTGTATTTTAACAAAATTATGCCTTCCTTACTGCAAAAAATTATAAAAAAAATTTCCATCTTTCACTTCAGATAGAATCAATCAGCCAATCGCGTTGCATGTATACATTTTTAAGGGATATTTTAAAGTGGCAACAATCGGCCTAACTATACCTACCTGTAAGTTTCAATGCAAATTTTGATCAAGATAAATTTATTTAGCACGATGGCAAGGGGTTGGGTTGTTTTTATTTACACTGCATATAGATACAAAAAATAAACTGAAAGAAATGAGAAGCGAAAAATCACATATTGCAAAATGTCATCGGACAAAAAAATATTAGGAAAAAGTGACAGTTTTTGAGGGGGTACGAAAATTCTGTTAAACTAGTTAATAAGAAAGTCTAAACTAATAATCCGATTTTAAGTTCGGGTTTATAGAGGCTACTTACAAGAGAAAGGTAAAAATGCGGAAAAAATGAAACACTGCGAATGAAAATATAGACTAAAAAATAGACACTTTCGAGCTACATTCAAGATAGTTAAAAAAGAGTTATAACTTAAAATATACATTCCCTATCATGACCATATTTAAAAACTAAAACACGTGTTAAACAAATAACTTTGTGACGTGGTAAAGATTGTTTTTACATACAGTACACAACCTCTCATGACCTCGTACTGCAAAAGGTCGTTGAGGAAAATAAGCTATCCTTTTCAGAAAGACTGTCTACTTTATCTGAAGAAGTAAGCATACTGAATTGAATGCTTTTGCAAAAAAGTTTCTTTTCATTATCAAGGCGCTCCATTAAACGCCCTAGCGTTTTCTTCACTCGCAATGCAGTTAATCTGGCTACTGGGGTTTCGTACCAACATTCACTCATCAGCTTCGCTAACGTCATTAAATGCTAAAAAGAGAAACATTTTATCAGAATTTGGTACCTATTTCAAAGGAGTGGTTACACTATCCCCTTTTCTTAAATTATGTCAAAGAAAAAAAAACTAAGAAAAAAGGAAAAGTATAGACAGACAGCTCGTTGCTTTCAAATGCACTCAAACACAGTGAATTTGCTATCTCGAACTCTCAGGAAGCCAATAAAACAGTTTGAGATAGGAAAAGTTTGAAATTAAAAATTTTTGTGGTCTGAGCGTAGCGAACTGCTTTAAAGAATGGTAGATTGGTCAAACTATAAGATTTAGAGAGCTTTGACCATGACAACATATTTTTTTAGATCCCTACGCAAAACGCCCTGGAAATAATTTGGGAAATTGTTCTTTTTTTTAGGTCTTGCTCGTAATGGACAAACATCATCACTTGGCCAGTAGTCCGCAGTCGGTATGTTGCCATAGTTCTACTTTGGTAGTGGTGCAGGCCGAGTAGCTAACGACGAAAATGCGTTAGCTGCGCTTTCCGCAATGTCCACATTATGAAACAACCTGAAAAGATCCAAAATAAGGTGGAATCGGGGCATGACGTCAACAAAAATAAGCATCCTTTAGATTTTGGACCTAACCAAATAACCTAAGATCCTAAATCCACTGTGAATATTGACAAGTTCGGAGTGCTTTTTATAGAGATAGAAACGACGTTCTTAATTGCTGTGGTTGCGATCTTTGAAATTCCGCCCTTTTCCCAATTATTATGTCCGGGGTTGTAGGCAAACAGTCAGACCGTATTTTGTTTAAATTAACACACATAACAACGCTTACCTCTTCACCGTACCATTTTTTGGGGATGCGTGGTCGATAAGACTCGTCACAGATTACCCTCTTCACATCTTCGAAAGGAGGATCTTGACATAACTTATCATAATATGGAGGCTGGTAGTCTTCACTCACACCTATTGGTAAGAAGTAGATTGCAATGTAAAAATAGATAAAAGAACATATAACAATTAATACGTAGAAATATAGCGTTCACGTTCATTGCTAGATTTATTGAAACTCCATTGCCGCAGAATTTACTCACCATCGCAGAGTGTCCTTCTCGCTACCTCCCATAACACCAATCCGAAGGCATACATGTCTGCTTGTTTAAAAGCATCAAAACTCTTTAAACACATTGTTTCATTTAACAGCTCCGGCGCCATATATCGCTTTGTCCCAACCCTCCTGTTAATAGCCAGATCTAACTTATTGGAGTCGGAGGAATGCAACACAGAAAGTCCAAGATCTGATATTACGCATTGCCCATTCTTTTTTACTAAAATATTTTTCGTTTTCATGTCTCGATGAGCAATCGCAGGTTTCCCTTGCATACCAAATATTTCCGTGTGTAAGTGAGCCAAACCGCTGACTGCTGAATAGGCAATCAAGCACATTTGGTGTGGATCCAGTGTGTGAAGGTTTAAATAATCATACAATGATCCGTGCATGTGATAGTGTGTGACTAGCCACATACACGTAACACCGTGCCTCGTTGCAATATCGGCGGCGATATAACCGAGTACGTTATCGTGACGTAAAAGTACGGTGTTGTAAATTTCCGTTTCACGTTTCCACGATTCTTCATCTCTTGAGTTGAAAATTTTCACAGCAACACTTTCACCTTGCCAACTTCCACGCCATACCTCTCCATATCTACCCCGTCCAATTAGATCACACAAAACAATCTGCCTAGCAACAGTCCGTTGTACAAGAAAAGGTAGACCCGACCCTGAGCCAGAAGAACAAGAGTTCTCTAATAATCTTGTGAGGGAATCATCACCGGGAAGCAACGGAGTCAAAGCGGTTCCGGGCTGCATTTGATTCTCTTTCTTTTTAATGAATTTTAAAGACTTGCGTTGCCAGAGTTTAAACGCGCCAATGATAACAGCAAGTAGGAAGATCAACGCAGCAACTGGTGTACCGATATTAATCGCCATGTTTTTGCTGAACGAATGTGACGTGTTAGTGGGCGTGGCTGATGACAAATTCGACATACCTGACATTTAAAGAACACAAAAATAGCATTCCTTACTACTTTAAACAGCATATATATGAGAAAAAAGTGAAATCGTTTCTCGATCGTATCATTGTGATAAACAAAATTATGACATTGAAAAATATACTTTAGAATCAAGGGCTATATTTTGTATTAAATGTTAGCCCTCACAAGGGTTTATAGAAAACAGAAAAATACTAGATAAATTATCTCTTAGCGCATTAAAAAATTGGCACCTACAATGGCGAGCAGGTGTTGGAAACACTGCGTTGCAATCATCTGTCTCACAGCACCTCATAGTGACACATTCGCCGTCAACTCCTTTGTTGCCAATCCCATTGGTGACGGTACCATTGATATTTGCCGTACCGCAATACATTCGTAGACGTAGATGCATTTGCTAAAGAAAAATACAAAGTATATAAAAAATAAGATTCTAGAAGCAAAGCCATAAACGTTGAGTGCTTCCCTAGCCATGTGACATAGTTTAGCTGACAAGACAATACTGCACAACGGAAATGGTTGTTGCGTTGCATGCTGGTACTTAGTTTAAGTTCACTACCATACTTCATGCCGCATCATGTAACGCAAAGGTAGCAAACAAAACGAAAATCGTAAGAAAAATAAAGTAACGGTCGTATGTAAAGAATCGATCATCTATTTGATTAGACTCATTCTAGCACGCAGAGCACAGCGGGTCACAGACCTTTGGGGTTAACCAGAATTTACGAAAAACCAATTACAGTTTCTCACAAAGTGGGAAGGAAGTCATCATAGGTGTTAACGATACTGGTTCGTGCTTAGCTAATTGGCTATACAAATTCTCCATCGCAAAGCTTTGATTTTTTCAGCCATCAATAATAACTTCAAGTATATCATTTCGTGCGCATGAGGCACGATGCTCATAATAAATTGCTGACAATGAAAGTACAATGTAACCAGAGGTAGCAAGGGTAGAACCAACACTGAAAAGTAGCAACTTGGCTTATGATTGCAGCAAAGTTTTTATCATATTTAATTTTGGACCATTCTAAAAATTAGAAAGTCTTTTGAATTTTGTTGCAGAAGCTGTTTAAAAAATAAAAGCGACTATTTCTAATTACCGACTGCTAATTAGAGAATAAACATATTTCAAAATAAACTGCCGCAATTTGACACAGTTTTCAACCAGACCTGAGTACAAATTTTTTCTTTTATAAAAATATGCTTCAAAAGAATATCAAGCTAGAATTTTTGGTAAAAATATTTAAAAAAATAAGAATAATGACCAGCCTGTTTAGGATTTTGAAATTTTTATAAAAAAAAGCGTGTACGTCCGAAATACGGGAGAAGTGCATATTTTCCTGCAAAAAGTTTATTTAGGCATGAATCCATTACCTCTATGTCATCTTTGTGCTCGTGAAGACAACCATAACGTTTTGTTAGCGCTTTAGTTGAGCCACTTTTATGAGTCACCGAAGAAAAGCAGCCGGCATACGACTCACACACATGATTCGCACAACCATCACAATGACATCTTACTCTTTTACCGGAATTACGAGCTGTCGTTTTATCGGCCAGTTCGGTCAAATTTAAGCGCTTCGCGAGCGTTTTCCGTTCTTTATCGTTTAAATGTCGAACATTTTTAGTATAGTTCAGTACATTACCAGCCTCGCCAATCAGCTTCTTCCTCCCCTTGACTCCAAGAGGACCATCACTTGTACTGTCGTTTGATGACATAGCTAGAAAAGAAGAGAAAAAAATTCGTTAAACAAAGATAGGTATTTAAACATGAATTATCGATCAGCACTGCATTATGTATAATATATACCGTAAACTCTTTGATATCTTAATGTAATACGCCCCAACCACATGTCTGGCTGTGAGAATGAAAATTTTTGTTTTGAACTTCACACCACATACATACATACCTGGTAATCGACCAATCACAGTGAGTTTTAACGCAGGATGCAATTTCATTCCAGCTGCCTTCATGTTTTAAAAACTTATTAAATGACAAAGTTTGTAATTAGTACGTTAACTCTCTTAATAGTATGACATATAAAGATATTGAAAAATATTTTTTTATAAAAACTAACGAAAAAAAAGTAAGTCAAATTTAATTTCGGTACACAGTAAAAGTTACAAGCATTTCCTCGCTTGACACAGACTTCAACTAATCAGTAAGAAGCGAAGGAAAACTTGGCAAAGCTTTTAACTTGCCACTTACAAACGAAAACGCACTAAAATACATTTAGAAGAATACCTAACATTGCAATATTTTCTAACATTAACTTTTTGATGGCAATTAATAACATTAGTCGCCATTAAGAACAGCTGTTTTACGATATTAACACTAATTATAAAAATTCCGAAACTTCTTTTAAAAACGAGAAAAAAGTGATCGAAGATACTTGTCTAAAAGTACAAAAAATTCAGTATACATAAAAGGAACGACGAGAGAAGATGTAAAAAAAAGTTTAATTTACAAACGAAAGAGTTTTTATTTCATGATTTAAAACAAATTCTTTCCCATCAAAAACTCGATTGTGCACTACACTACTTTTCAACAGCTATCAATGATAAACGTTCTCTGAATCCAAGCCGTGTGAGCTATTTTGGTTTGGGCAGGTACTTAACACTCACGGAAAGCATGAATTTACTGAAATAAAACATACCCATATAAGGCATCTTTACAACCATATATGCCTCACTTGAATAACTTAAGGACTGGAGGGAATATAAGACTGAGAAAAAGAGTGAGTCGGTCGAAGTAGTAGTGGTCAACGCGAAGCTATATCTCAATGGAAAGTGCGAATATAGACGTCACTGGATTCATAAAACATTTATGATGTTAAAATATTGTGGTAGCAACACTGTGAATAGAGATCTTGGGCGTGACTACGAATAAAAAAAGCAAAAATATATTTAAAAATGTCCTATTTGAGAGATTGGAAACAAGTTTTTTTAAACAACAAAATTTTAATTAGCAATCAAGTTCAAGTTAATGCTTTAACGAGAAATAGTTACTTTTATACCCTCGTCGTCTCTATTAATAAAAACACAAAGCAGGAGAGCAATATCAAGCTTTTATCACGTAGGCTAAAAATTTTTTTCGTGTTAAAAACTACGTAATCATCCAACA
Source organism: Hydractinia symbiolongicarpus (assembly GCF_029227915.1). NCBI lineage: Eukaryota > Metazoa > Cnidaria > Hydrozoa > Anthoathecata > Hydractiniidae > Hydractinia > Hydractinia symbiolongicarpus. The sequence goes on from NC_079878.1 coordinate 15,554,962, forward strand.
CTAATCAGGAATAAAATCTGAAACGCTCTTCTTATTTCACACCGACGACCTTTCTTTGTTTCTTCAAACATCTCAACATATCGATTTACAGTACATAATATTATGTCATGGAGTACATTAAAAGACATAGCTACGAACTAATGTGTGTGAAAAACATACGGATGTTCTAGCTAGAACTCGTCGCTATTTTCACTAAAAACTAAGTTAATAATTCATGATATGTGTAAATAAAAATACTAAGGGAGGGAGGAACAAAAGAGAACAATATTCATTTTCTAAGCCAAGGTGTCTGTCATAAACTATGGGTAAGTTGACATCTTACGTCTTGTGTATATTTACGTGACTAGGTTTTTAAGGAAGTCGTGTACCACCCCTGTCCCAAAATACTATTATATTTTCTACCTTTAATCATAGAAACAATATGAATAATTTTACCAAATATTTACAAGTAAAAAACTTGTATTGCTAACTTGCTCACTAAACAAACGCAACTGTTAATGTATGTATATAAATAAATCTAATCAAGAAAAATTAAGAAAACTATTCAATATAGGCTAACAAGAGAATTAATTGATTACACGTATGACGTCATCACACCATGCTGGAACACAATGATCATGGGAGCAAAAGTGAAGTGGTACAAACAACAAAATCGATCAATAAAAAAAAATCAATTAAATAAAAAAATCAATAAAAAAACAACAAAATCAATAAAAAACAAAAGTTTATATATATATATATATATATATATATATATATATATATATATATATATATATATATATATATATATATATATATATATATATATATATATATATATATATATATATATATATATATATATATATATATATATATATATATATATATATATATATATATATATATATATATATATATATATATATATATATATATATATATATATATATATATATATATATATATATATATATATATATATCGCTGGCTCAATGTTTTTTTTCGACAAGTATATTACAAAGAAATATTTCGGCGAGACTCATTCTGGATGAAAACATGACCAAGGCTGGAGAAGATAAAAATTCATGCCAGAAAAATAGCCAGGTTGTTTTTCACCGCCAACAGCTCGACTTTCGTGTAAGTTACTAAAGTCGAAAACCAACAGCCGTTTCGTAGCTCCTTTAATTTGAACTCGTATTCAAAGACATCAGAAAGCACTTTTTGTTATTGTTGTTAAAGAATATATAACAACAAATTGATAGTGAGAAAAAGTTCTAGCAATTTATATTGTGCTCCGGCTAATTTTATTTGTCTACTTCGTCTGCTTTTCATAGCCACCAAATGTGACTAAAAACACCTTGTATTTTTAGAACTTTATTTCAAGATCTCCAGTGCTTAGATAAGTCTCTCTCATTTTCTATCGTTGCCAAATTTTGAATATTGCCACAGGCTTATTTTACCAGTTTACTAAATCTTTTCACAATTGTCAACTTCAAAAGATTTTTTTCAATAGGTCTTGAAAGGCAGAAACATGAATTTAGATATATTAATGAATAAACAGAATGTAACTTTGGAAAGAAATAGAAACCAACTGCAAACTAAACCAATACAAAAAATGAGCAATTGCTGTATTAAGATTAACTAAATTATCTGTTTTACTTAAGGTAGGTAATCTAAGAAGCAATAATTTACTCCGCAATATAGGGCACCTTTTTTTACAACAACCTTTCTATTTAACATAACCCCACCCTTTTTATTTGGAAATTTGTAACCTCTTAATTTTTACAACTTCTACAACAAAGTATAGAGATCTAGAATGCTTTAGAAACGCCTTAATTCAACAGTTTTCACTTTTAAAACAAAACGATCAATAAAACATACAAACAAATTTGACACTTGTGTACACGACATTATTGCAGCTGAAAATAAAAACAGGCTTTTAGTGAGGATGACTCACAAATCGAAAAGTGTACGCTAAAGTCAACGTTAGGAATGGGGGAGGGGGGGTTAAAACCATTCATGTTTAAATATAATTTTATATTGCCAAACATGGTTTTTTTTGGAGAATAAAAAGTATTTTGAACTAGTTGTTGTTCAAACGCTTCACAGGAGCATATATCCGAGCGCTAGAAATTTCAGGGATTACGATAATGTTACATTTTTATCAAATATTTATTTTAGACAGAAAGGGAGAAGGAAAGAAAGCGTACACTTTTTAAATTAAACAGTGTCAGTGTTTATAACAGCGTCACAACTCTTGTGAAAAATCTTGTGAAATACAAACTATCAGGTGCTTTATGCTCAAGCTATAAAAGAATTTAACAGTGATAAATTGTACCTTATAAATACGTATTCATAGCCCATATAAAACGAAACAACAGTAGAAACAACTCTAATTCAACTTTAAACAAAAGATAACAGTTAACAATTTGCGCTCTTTTTTCTCCTTCCTTCTTTATACTATTGGCTTCTTTGATGAATACAATTACATCAAGTCCTGTGGCTGCATTGGCAAACTTAAAAAATAATAATAATTCACACATCAATAATTCACGCTCGTTTTTATGTAAAGATTATTAATTAATAAATAAATTATCATAACTAATAGATGACTATGAAAAAAAACTATATTTTTATACTATGACAAGAATTGTAAACATGGAATAAAAAGTAAAACCCTTCAGGAGACGAACAGAAGTTACCATGCTAAGTTTTTTTTGTGATAACTCAAGAGGATAATTGATAAAACTAATTCAGCTACCGTCTTTTCAAAACATTCAGGCAATACCGAGTTGGGACGTCTCCAATGCTATTCCTTAACGTTATACATAGGGTATCAAGAAACTAAGAATTTTAAACTATGGAACAGTAGGAGGCTAGTATCAATGGCATGCATGATCCTAAGGCAACGCTTTGAATAGATATTGAATATATACATAATATTCCCAACTAATTGCTTATGTAGTGTTGAAAATGAAGTACTAATCCTTGAAGATCATACTTAACAAATTAAAATATTACTTTTGCCATCATTACGCATGAGAACAGAACTGCATCAAAGCGATGACAGAATTGTTCATCCTTGCTTTCTATAGGTTTCGTTCTGTTAAGTTGAATTTTAAATTTGCAGTGGCAAAAATATATGGTAAAGTAGATTATATCCAAATTACAATACATAGTTGAATTTTCGCAAAAAATGAAAAAAATAAAAAAATAACCAACCAACAAACAAACAAACAAACTAGCACACACAAAACTAGTTCTACTTTATAAATAAGATTTTTCAGCATTTGAAACTAAATGTAACCTAGCTGCTACTATTTTTATGCTGCATAAAATATCCATAAATTATCAAATTAACCAAAAATAAAACAACATTTAACAAAACCAAACACTCACTTCACTGAATGCTACTTAACATGACAAAAAATAATTTTTTTAAAAAAAATATTAATCAGAACGAACATTAATCACGAAATTAATGCATGTAATGATCATTTAGCACAATTTGAATATTCTCTACTTTCAATATTTCTTTCTCTTGCTTTTGTAAAACAACTTTGGATTTATATTTACAGATGTAAAAATGACGTAATGAGTTGAACCATTGACGTCATTTATCAATATTACTCTAAACATTTTACAGTTTGAGTTAGTTTTAGTGAAAAAATTTTTTGTAAGGGACATATACAGGAAATACTTTGTTCTCGATAATTGTACCTACCACAATCTTGAATAAAATTCGTGAAACAAAGTCATTTTTTTCTTCATTATTTAAACATGGCAAAAAGGATCAAATGGTCACACTCGCTAATTTTGCGCACATGTTGGTCAGGTAGAAAGCGTTTAAAAATTGCTAGTGACATGATCAAAGAAGGTCGAAGAATTCCTGAAAAATAGTCAACAACAAATAGCATCTATCAAGAGTTAATTGTGAACATTAACAAGTTCAAAACCCGCGACTCTAATATAGAAGCAACCGATTTAATCACATGTGGCGGCTAAACTTGAAATTAGCCGTCCTGTTTTGTTCATGATTGTAGCCCTTTACACACAAGTTTTAAGTAGAGTGAGATAACATTTAGATGTAATCCAACCAGCTAATGCACTATTAATTGACGGATGTTTCATTTAACAGAACTCAAACAAACAGTTAACTCTCAATTTCCACAGTAACTTCCATAAGGCTTTTCCTAATACCTTTCACCATATTGTGTTTACTTATAGCTTATGAAAATAAAAGCAAAATTTTTATATTCTTCACCAAATTTACATGTTGATAAAATATCTTTAAACTATTTTGTAACACAAACCTCCTAACTTTTTATCAAAGGCACTAATAAACATTCATTTAAAGTAACACTTAACAGGGGGTCAATATAATTAGATTTTGATTTAACCTCGTCCTTAAATTAACTTAAAGACCACAATATAATAAATCGTACTATATATCATAAATGGTTCAGGAAATAAATAAAATATATAACATATAAATATAGTATAAAAACAATATAGTATTAAAGAGAACAATTCTTAACAACGTTGACACCTATCTTACTAAAGTATTTACAAGGTGAACTTTTTTTATTAATAAAAGGACAAAAATATGCGTCTATTCTTGTGAAATGAGGTTTGCTAATTTTATGACAAATTTTACATTCTTAAATATACTCTTTTCATTCTAAATTAACCGTAAAATGTGATTTCATTTTCCATAAGGAAAAACAGTAATGGCCAGTGGACAAATTGTAGTGCAGTCTTCTTAATAATACAAACACGATCAGTTGCCTGAATGCAATCTCTTTTAGTTCGTAAATAAAATTGAAATCGAATAATTAAAGTAGCTCTAAAAAATAAAAAGACTTGAATGAGGCAGTATTTCAAAACTACTTTTATTGAGAAGTTAGTGGGGTTCTGAAGCAGTCGCAATTCTTTGTCTCACAACTCATAAAAATTCTTTCAATTGTCAAGGAATTTATGAACTATCTTGTTTTATCTAATTCTTCTTGAAAATTTCATCTTAAAGTAAACACCATATCTGATTTAGACACTCCTGTCATATTTAAAATATCTGTTAATATTCTGTGTGCTTCGTCTTCTAAGTCTGATTTACTGAATGCAATGAAAATATTTTCTTTTTTTTCTCTTTTTACATATTAACATGTAACACCTGTCAAACAGAAAATAAACTTTTGTAGAAGAACAATGAACCAAGTTTTAGTTTTAACTTAGCTAGAATATTAACAAACAAAGAATTGTATTATGGTAATTAAAATAGTAATTATGTTTGAAAAAAATATATATATCATTGATGAAATTAATGCTTTAAAGAATCACTCACACTTTAAAAGAAATTGCGAACAAAAATTATAGCCTATCATTCATGGTTGAAAGTCTTGCGATTGAAACGTTTATGGTCTTAAACGGCATTTAGTTGACAAAAAATCAAAATTTTGATGCCACCATCATGTTCAGCATACTTTTTTTATTAACTGTGCCAAATTTTGTCGAAAATAAAGTAATTTTAATTTTTGGACCAATTTTGGCCTAAAATGACATTAAGGTGGCCAAAAATCGAAATTTTGATGTCACCATCATGTTCAGCATAATTTTTTTGTTAAATATTGTGGAAAATAAAGTAGTTTTAATTTTTGAACCAATTTTGGCCTAAAATGACATTTAGGTAACAAAAAATCAGAGGAACGTGAAATCCCAGGGTCGATTTTTTCTCAAAAAATGCTCCAAAAGAAAAAACGACGGTTATAAAGAATTTCCTACGCCTTCGGGCGCGGAAATTTAAAAAAATGCCAACATGGTGCTTGTTTGTTCGTTTGAGAGGAAGGATGCCTATGAATCATACACCCTGAACTACTCATAATTTATTGTCGGGCATAAACTCATTTTAGGTAAAAAACTATAATCAAAGATGTCAATTGGATCAAAATTGGAATGGATCCGATTTCCAATATTCAAGTAACAGATCAACATAAATTGGTAACAATTAAATCTGAAAGAATGTTTGTGAGTTATCTCCTTATGTTATCTCCTTTTAACACGTATTTTGGACCCTGCCATCGCAATTATACATTTTTACTACTTAACCCTATTTGACATTGGCAAGGCAGGAAGAAGGATGGTCAAAAATATAAAGTGAAACAGCAAAATCAAACTTTAATATCTTAAAAAAACTGTTTAATTGTTATAGGACTTTGTGACTAGTAATATTTTCATGATTGGCATCTTTTTAAAAACGTCGGTGATGACGTCACCAATTATTAAAATTGCCCAAAATCACCATAGTAAAATCTCTGAAATTGAAAGTGCTATAAATTCCAATCTTATGAATTATGTGCATGGCAATTTTACAAAGAATTTAAGTTACTAATTTAACATTTTAGGTAAGTTTTGTTACTTTCCAGTTTCCCTAATTTTCACAATCTTAATCAGATATTAAAATATAGCAGGTTTATTAGGACATTTTCAGTATTTTTATGCGTAAGAACTAGAAGATATGTTATTTTAACTATACTTTCTGATTTCCAGAATTTAGGCATTTTAAGGGAAAGTGACAAGAATAAAATAATAAGGTTGTCATTATTTTTTTAGGTGTCATGTTGATTGATCTCGACCCAGTACATTTTCATTTTTCACAACAAGAAATGAATAAGGTTTAATCCCCAACAATACAAACCGCCATTAAATTCATTGTGACTATAAGTTTCCAAAACATAATAGGCATTATCCCGAACACAGTATTCGAACACAGCTTATCAAACAGCTAGCTAAAGCTTTGGCAATGAGTTTTTGTTAGATACGCAATATTAGTTATTCAATGGAAGAGTCTTCTTGATAGGAATAAAAATACAGGTGTCATGCTGGACATACTGGGCACAATGTGCTGCCGTTTATAAACTGTATAACCATAAACTGCTTGCTATGTCAAGTTCACAATAACTCTCTAATGCTTCTTACTTATTGTGCCTAGCCACAATGAGTAAAAAGCATTAGAAGCATACAAAGCAATGTTATATTTCTGTAAATTGTTTTCGTTCCACTTTTACCATTAACCATAAGATTGCAGTAGCTAAACAAAATAAAGTAATAAAACGGTTTGCAGATTAAATTCGAAGTTATAAAACAAAAGTTCTTTGGTTCCTAGAGGTAGCTAAAAACAACAAAATAAGTATTGGGGAATGTTTATGGGAATATGGTTTATGTAGGCAAAAACAGGGATAAATCTTTAACAAAGTTTTAAAATATATAAAAATACAAATAAAAAAGTTAAAAAAAGGGACAGAAGATGTTGTAGCTACCTTTGCCGAAGCTAGCTAGGAAGACTTGGCTCACAGACCATGTATTATGGGGATTGAATAGGGCTTATTATAAGTGCAATTACAATGGTGCTGTCAATAAAAAAACCATGTTTTTAAAGAAACTTCCATGTAGACAGACAGATGTACAGCGAGCATTATAATGTGGATGGACAATTAAAATAAACATCAAAATATTGCTAAGAGCATTCTAAGTGTGATTTAGATAGGTGATGGTATGCGATAGCTACCGTAAATTTGTAAATCATACTTTGGTCATCGAAATGCATCATTCAGTTATGATAATTCATTGCTCGGTTGTGGTAAGCCAGCATTTGGCCGTGATAAGTCATATTAACATACACAACTGGTAAATCTTGGGGTGAAAGCACTTGGATTGTTTAACTGCATACAAAGCTTAGCAGACAAAGCTTTGATGATGTCAAGAAAGGTCTGTCAATATGGAAAATCCGTTCTTTAGAAATTTAAAATAAACTATTACCTAGAGATAAAAAAGCCGATCAAGTATATGTAACGTTTTGATGACATCATCAACCTATAGGCCCAAAACATGTATAGTTTGACCCAGTTTTGATGAATTAGTCAAATTTGATCTCAGGTGTCTCTAGCTTAATATTACCAATTATGGTATTGTCATAAAATTAATGCACCAAAGTGAATAAACAGAAATAGATAGATCTAAATAAACATTTAGCTCATGTTAATTGTGGTGACTGTAGTAACTTTTCTGTGGCCTTGTACATACAATGTTCTTAGGATCAGAGATAAAGGGCTTGGGGGTTTAAGACATCTTATACAAGAAACTTCACTTAGGGCCATATTGGTTATTACATGATAGGAGTGTTGCCTGCTTGTTTCCATCATCAGGTATCAGACCTCTGTGATGCCTGGCTTACTGGCTATAAACTTTCAATTTTAAGATTAATTTTTTTTGCCGACCCTCCCTATAGTTCCCAAGGCTGTTATTGATAAAATTAAGCTGTCAGAGTACGTCAATCTCGACTTATTCCTCCCCCTAATACATGATCCTGTATTACGTTCGTAACACAGGATCATCAACAAGAGGAAAATGTTGTTATACCGTTAGAAATCGAAAAAGAAGCCTTCACCACTTATTTTGCTGATAATATCGGTAGAAAAGAAGAAACATTGTCAGGTAATCAATATAGATGAATAATTAGTTCGTTTACATATCCGTGGTTTCACATAACTTAGTTTGGTCCCTAAATCGATTTAATTATTCAAAGGGAAACAAAATTTAAATATCTTGGTACAACACACAAAGTGAACAGCTGGATCCTACAAGGTTCATTTATCATAACACACAAGTTAACATTCTTCCACTAAAGAATATAAGGAGACGACGATCCTTCGTACCGACTTCAACTGAGTCTGAAACCAATTTTCGCTACAAGAAAAGAATTAGTCCACTGCCTATGCTTTTCCCTGAAAATGAAGTAAGGGACTTCATCGTAGATGACAGCAACAAACGTAACTTCTTGTGGACACTGATGCGACATGTTTCCAAAGAATTCGTCATTCCAAGTTGGACTGGATTTCAAATATGTATTAGAAATGGAATTCCACTATTAAAGACAACTGTTGGTTATCTCGATTGTATCGACTCATCAGCCACAGAAATGTCCACTATTTACCAGGTAAGAAATTAAAAAAAAGATTTAGATATAGGTAGTCATCAATATATTGCATATGCGTATGCACAAGAGAGTTTTCAATGGGGTGACAGGAATCATGTTGTTTGTGATGATTTTTATTTAGATACTTTTTATTTGATTTTGTATTATTAATTTTATAACTAATTTATATTTAAAAGCAATCGAAGTAAAGTGGAAGGAGAACAACAAATTCCACAATTGCATTCTGATGATGGGGATGTTTCACATGCTGATGATGTTTATAAGCTTTTATTATTACAATACCATTTTTTAACAGATACTCGCGCTTTTATCTTGTGAATGCAAAAGCAAATGTGGCGATCGTTGCCTGTGCGTCATCAACAACCTGAGCTGTACTGATATGTGTTCTTGCTGAGATTGCGCTAATGTGGTCGAATCTGAAGATGAATCTGGAGATGAATATGACGATTCTACGGGCGATTCAAGTGAAGAAGAAGAATAAAAACAACAATAATATTTGATCTTTTTTTGTATATATGGGTTTAAATGTCTCTATAAGTAAGGTTTAGATATGATTCCTCTGTGATATAATTAAATTTCCTCTATGGCAAAGATCAATAACTTTATTGATAGGTTTCTAGCTAAGATAATATCTAAAATAAATTATTTTGTATCACAATGGGTATATGTCAGGGGCGGATCCAAACCCCGTCAAATGGGTCAAAGGACGGGGTTTAAACAAGTATAGTTTATCTAATTTTCAAATATTTAGTACTAACCAGTAATATTTGGGGCGTGTAATAATGTATTCATTTGAGCGCTCATCAATATAAAAATTAATAATATTGCCGCCGCTGCTGCTGCCGTGTGTATGGTCGCGCGGTGGTGGCGGTGGCGCGCGTGATGGCATCAGCTTCATTTTCGTTGCGAAGACAGGGCGCAAAGATGGCTAGACCTAATCTTTAATGGTGGATAGAAAAATATAGACTTTGTTCTGCAGGTTTTTGACGGAGCAATGAGGTTATTCTTAACTCTTATTGGTCTAGAGTGCCGGGTTTGCAGGAGAAGAACACCGCCAGGATTTGATTGGTCATTACAGAAGTTTTCTTAAGTTGTGATTGGCTAAAAATCAATACCCTGCAAAAGCCAAAATGCTCACGCTAGTCTTCATCTTCATATCTTCCTCAACATCATTGCTCAACATGGCGTTTAGTCCAGTGAGAGAAGATGTTTTGAAATTATTTCAAGACGAAGATTTGCAGATATTGATTGAAATATTTAATATTTATTCTGAGAAATGGATAAATTCAAATAAAAATGTGTTTTTAAACACAGAACAGCTTTATGCTGTACTTTCTTGTGGAGAAATTGGTGTGAATGAAGATGCTTTGAAATATCTTCCTGCATCAGTTTCTTCCAAGAATTGTGTTGCATTGAGGTAAGATTTTATTTTCTGTAATTTCCATTTCTGATTATTGCTAACCATTTGTTACCATAGTAATTAAGTTTACATCACTATGTCATCACCATGAACTACTTATGGCTAGATAGATAGATAGATGTGCATATTTTACATGGCTAGCCTCACAAATATCAAGAGATATACCCTGTCTATTATTTCCAGGAGGGGCCATGGCTTAGATGGAGAGTCCTAGAGTATTTAATGCTCATTTTGAGCGACGCAGACCCAATTAGGGCCCGCGCTCTACTAGACAACTCCCGGCAACATCCAACGGCCCACACAGTGTGTTATCTTCCCAATTTCCCTCACATGGCTTGGGTTAACCCGGGGCTATGGTAACATTCACTCGCCCATGTTGAATCGCCGTCAAGAGGAATCGAACCCCGGTCTCCCGCACAGTGTACGAGAGCTATAACCACTAATCTACGGCGCCATATAATAAGCTAGCTAGCTACATGTATTCGTGGTTTTTGTTTTGATTATTACTCTTGGAGAGCTAGCAACCGTATCTATGGTAGCTAGCTGGCATGTGTGTGTGGAATTAATAATGGTTTTGATTCTTCTCAAAATGTTAAAACTTAGTGTCTTTGCTCTGAGGAGTGAATTCTCTTTAATTTCTCTAAGAAATATTTATTTATTTTTCACTGTTTAGGTCCGAATCATCTGGAAATTGCTTGTTTAGCTCCATATCCTTATGTCTGGTAGGTGATAATAGTTTGACGCAACAGTTAAGGCTACTTGCTTGCATTGAACTTTTTGTCAATTCTGAGTATTATAGTTCTCACCCCAATTTATTTGTTGACAAATATCCATCTTTAAGTCCATCAAATATTTTAGCAATGTCAGTATCTCATGCTGCTGTTGATACTAATTTTAAGGCTGCTGAACTTGTCAAAGCTGAGGCTACTTTTTGTTTGAAAAACATGAACCAGTGGTCTGGTTTTCTCTTTGTTTTGTCATTGTCTTCTATAATTCGCAGAAATATTATGTGTTATTATCCTGATTGTAGTCCTCTCAAATACAAAGAAATATTCAATAAAAAGGTTTTTCCACGTGTGCCAAAGGTTGATGAAACTTGCTTCCATATTTTGTTTTGTTATGAAGGTTATCTCATTTCAGATCTTACTTTTAAACATAATCACTATGTGCCACTTTTATTTACTTCTAAGGAATTAATTTATAAGCCTCTATTTAAGAAGAAATGTATGTCTACCAATGTTTCTGGATTCTTTCAAAAGAAAATTGATTTTAAACCTGTCACCAAGAATAAGCTTATTTTACCAAAGGTATCTCTTCCTCAGCAATTGCCTACATCAAGTCAGGATCCCCAAGCAATAATAAAAGGTACTAATAATACACCTTCAAGCAACATTTCAAATCCTTCTACTTCTTCTGTATCTAATGTTTTTAGTAATCTTTTACAAAATAGTACTAGCCATGAACCTAATTTTTTTCCAAACAATAATAAATCAGTCATAACATCAAAAATAGTTGATTCCCTTCCACAAAATTTTGATGTAACTGATGTTTTATTTGATATAGATGATATTATTTTAATTGTTATGTATATTTGTTGCAAAGGTTGGTATTATATTATACTATTGGTATTCTTAAAAAATTAATTTAATAGAAAATATGTTTATCAAAATTATTAAAACACTTATATTAATACTACTTTATCACTTTGTTTGTTAACATATTTTGTGTTCCATTTCCATTTTTTTAGTCCATAGTTCATTTTCATTTAATTGACAACTGTCAAGAAATAGTAGAACATAGTTGCAGGGACTATGGGGTTACTCAGTTGTCATTTTATCCTGCATTCATTTTTATTCATATCAAACCATTTCATTCCAATATTCATTATCATTTAATTGGCAACTGTCAAGAAATAGTAGAACATAGTTGCAGGGACTATGGGGTTACTCAGTTGTCATTTTATCCTGCATTCATTTTAATTTATTTAAAACCATTTCATTCCAATATTCATTATCATTAAATTGACAACTGTCAAGAATTAGTAGAACATAGTTGCAGTTGTCAAGTTATCCTGTATTTTTTAAATATAAATATGCCAATGACAGCTAAATTTTTCTCTATTTTTTCCTCATCATTGTATCTTGTTATCTTAATTCTTTACTTCTTTTTTATTTGGCTGTCCATGTCTGGATGACATTTTTTGTTATCCTAGGCATCCTGATGAGCTCTGATATTGAGCGAAACGGCCTATTAACATCTATAAATTATATGAGATAATCTTGTTTCTTTAGTTCATAGGCTTCATATATAACAATAGAAGCTCAGCAAGAAAGACAAGCAACCAAACAACATTGTTGAAAAGATGACACGGTAACGATTTTCGTTTTATGCTGTATGAATGACAAATAGCCTTTTTATTTTCCAAATAATTTAGATGCGGGAATGTTGTTTTCAGACAATCTAGGATCCTCCAATGTTTAAAAATTTTCTGGCCCCTCAGGCCCAACCATGGTGAGCCTTCGCGTGTCACTAATATAAGTACATTTTATGACGGGGTACATCAGAAATCCTAGATCCGCCCCTGTATGTTACATTGAAAGAGTGTAAAAGTGTGTTATTTTTGTTATGTGTACAAAGAAAACGATCAAAAACGCTAAATTTGGAACAAAAAAACACAAATATCGATAAAATTAAGCTCTGCGAAGGAGAGTAAGCTAAATTTTAAGTTAAATTTCATTGTTTATGATTTGTTTATGTAAATGTAACTTAGTTTTTCAAAAATAAATAAATTTTCAACGATTCACAGCAATATTTAGTCACAAATGCCTGAAAAAATGTTTTTTTTACACCACTCTGCAGAGAAGTGCTGTATTTTCTTAAGACAACAGTTTTAGACCGTCCAACATAGATTTTCTGAATCCCCAAAAGATAAGCTTTTCAATGGTATATTATAACATGCATAGGCCCTTTTTGATACCCATATGTCCCAAATCCCATGGACTATCAGAGTTAACAAAATAAAAAAGTTAGTAAGTTGTTGAATAAGAAATAAAAAATGTGACATTTTTCGAACGCTTAACCACAAAAAATGTTAAACTCAATCTGAGATAAAAGAAACACAAAAATAAATTAACTATAGTAATAACATAACATCTAAATTCAATTTAATAAAGTTTTTGTTTCGTTACAGAATTGCTTTAATATTATTGCTTCCTCTTTCTTCTTTTACATTTTGTGAGAATATTATATGAAATAAGAGATTAAAGCATGCGAAATAGGCATAAAAATTCAAAAATAAAACAAAAACTAACACTTACCTATCTTTAAATGGCTTTACAATTTTTCCACTTAAGAATATAGTACAGTCTAAATCCTTACTTGTTTATTTATGCGCACAATAAAACTCATTCCATTTCATTATATTTAAACATACTCTTTCATGTTTAACATCAAAGGATTTGAATGGACAGTCCTGGCTCAGAGACAGTTAGAAATAACTTGGAGACACACTTATAGATTTAGTAATCATAAGTCTATTTATCATAATAGCTAGTTGAAACTGGTTTCCACATGGTGCACAAAATTTGAGATAAGCACTAGGAACATAAAATATAGTTCAAATATTATTTGGTAGGAAGTCAAGAAGTTAATGAATATAACATTTTCCCTACGTGAATGATAAATTAACTTTTTGAAATATAGGAAGATACTTAATAGGAAAGCCTTAATATAAAACTCTTTGAAAAACACTTTATAGTGGAAACCACAACACAAAAGCCATTAATGACATTGAGTCTCCTTTTCTTTGTCCTCACCAGAAATACATTGTTATGTTGTTCATAATGTAGCAATTTAAAATTTTATTAAATAAATTATTAAAGTGGTGACATATAGGGTTTCAAAAGTGGCCTGCATTTCATAGTTGTGGAACAAAATGACCCTTTTAGCTCTAAATGAAGTTGTTAAAAGAAACAGAAGTATTGACATCAAAAAGAAAAACTAACAATAATAACTACTAATGTAACCATGTTGTAGAAACCATTCCTTACACATCTGTCTGACATGACCCTATTTTATGGAGACATTGAATAGACATATTCAAACAATGCGTTAAGGATAGAAAAACCACAAGTATATCTCTTAATACATACTTCATCTTTTTCTGCTTTGTTATCTGTATACCTTCGCTGTCGTAACAGATGCAAATCTTCAAGGTTAATGAAAACAAAGCAAAAACTTAAATTTTAAGCAAACAAAATTCAAGTAGTGGAGACTCTTTGTTGTCTACCTTTTATGAACTTCTTCCTGGCAGCTTGAAGGAACAATGATATGGTTTAATATAAAGCTTTAATTCTATATAAATACATTTAACAGGGGGCATGTATTTAAAAGCTAACACGACTAATTTTCTTTCTCTAATCCAATTGAGATTGGAACACAACATAAAGGTAAAAATAAAATAAAGCCATTTTTACCAAATTGGATGTGAATTGACTTTAGATAAAATTTAGCCTTTTCTTCCAAAGAGCAATATTACAAAAGAAACACATAAGCAACACAATAATTAAATGTCAGATACATTCAGTTTATCTCGTTTATCACCATATAGCGTTTTTACTATTGAGACTAGTGAAGCACGAAAGGGTACCAGTCTAGTGTAGCGGTACGTAAATTATCAGTTTTTGAGTGTTATAACAGAACTATCCTGTTGAACGGTACAAAAGGTACAAAAGCCTATGTTTTTATGAATAAATCATTTTGAATTATTATTTTATGTTTAGTATTGGTTTCAAGAGTTTCACCAAGCTACAATGGTCGTTTGTTATTTTTTTTTGTGATCTGAAATTTTATGAAGCTAGATTTGTATTTGGTCACAAGAAGTTTCAACAGACTAAAATTCTTTTTTAAGGTTACTGTAAAGGAAACAATTTTTTTTTCTAGGTTTTTTGCAAAAAATTCATGACATATAGAAAAAAAAATTCTCTTTCCAATGACATATTTTATAGTCTATGAAAATATTTGGAGCATTCCTTTTTTCTGGAAAAAGCCTTTTTAGAGCTGTTATATCCTTAACACCTTTGAAAAAATACGTGCAAAATGAGTTGAGCATATTTTTTGTAAACATTATGCATAATATGGAACTCCCGTATAAAAAAATGCATAATAATATTTTTTAGATAGTTTACTTTCACTAACGAATTAAAAAAAATCAAAGTTAAGGAATATGCATATGAGCTGTCTCTTGTAAACCTGACTTCTGTCTATTAATGATTCTGAGCGCGTGCACGCATATTTAGCATAAAGAAAAAGTTTGCACTTCTATCATCTTTCTGCATACTCAGTTCACACATTTTCATAATACCTACGAAAATCTTTAAGAAGAAATATCTTGTTAGTAAATTTTCGCATACATGCCTTTAAGTTTGTGGTCTCTTTTTCCGAAAGCTTCCTATTGGCTCATTGAAATTTTCGGTGATGAAAAGCTGAATAAATTATGCACAAAAGGTTCCTGGATTTTTTTGTATAAATTACTGATTAGCGAATTATGACGACAGAAAGAAAAAAATATGCATTTTTTTTAATGATTATATATAATTACAAATAATTTCATAACGACGTTATTAGAAAAAAAAAGGGAACCTTTTTGAATTTAATTTATGCTGAATATAATAGTGCAAAAACGAGAAGTCTGCGACCACACGTTCGGAAAAAGAAGCCATTTTAAAACGTACAGTGAAAAAAATTGGTGTGTGTTTATTTCATTATATTTTCTTTTTGGAAAATTACCATCTCACGAAAATAGCACCATCAAAAAAGTCTTTCATCAAGCATTCAGAAACAAAAAAACATAAAAAAAAATATAAAAGTATTGATAAATTATAAGGGTTTTTCTGAGACTACTCATCAAGGGAGTTTTTTCCTTTACAGTAACCTTAAAAAACGAAATAAATCAAAATAGTTGTTTTTATTGATTTTTACGTTTTATCTAGTTTTCAAAAAAGCGGTGTTTACAAACCTGAACTCGTTTTTCTACTTTCATATTTTTCTTTCGTCTTTTGCTGTGCCAGTTGAAAATAATTAATTATTAATAACGTGATCACTTTTTCTACACAATTGGAGAACTAAAGCAAATACTCCCCCTAATTTGGTACAAATTAGTAATAAGCCATAGAACTTCCTGCCCAAATGGCGGGTTTATCTTGAATTAAATTGGAATTTTTTGTATGATCTCCCAATTTCCATGGAAAAGTTGACATAATTTTCACAATTGTTCTCAAAATGAAAAAATATTGTTAGGGAAATCCAGGCCTGTCAATAAGAAAATAACACTAGAGCAATAAATCGCTCCCCCCAAGGTTACAATAATTTAAACTGGGCGAGCAATCTGAATAAATAGAGTAAGTTTATAAACGCATATTTTATCGCAAAGTCTTTTTTATTTATATAATTTTATCTTTTCTATATATTTTGGTTCTTTTTTACTTTTTTCTTTTTTTTAAAAGAAAGAGAACATTGATTTTCATGTGAGATGAATTGATATTGCTCAGCCAGAAAAACGTTTTTGGGGATTGGTGGAGCAAATGGCTCAGCTAGTTTCTCATTTTTCAGAATTGGGTGAGCTTTTGCGTGAGCAAGAGCAATTGTTGTTCCCTTATTGATAGGCCTGGAAGTCTTAAAAGTACCTACATTTTACCAGTTTTCTTCACACGATGTTCATATTTCATGTAGTTTATTTTTTTACTGGTGAGCCACAAACAAAATGCTAAAATCAACAAAAATCAAATTTATATACTTCGAATTGGGCTCTGTATGCATTTTAACTTCAACATCTGACAGAACAACCTAATCATTAGTAAATTTGCAATCCAAGATATTTTTAATCACTAAAAATTCCACAATTTATTTTGAAAAAACACTGGTCTCGGATTACAAAGTACCCATAATTTCAACAAAAAGGCAATAAGGCCTATATATTTAAAAATAAACAAGTCTCTTGTCCATGATCAATTTTTCTAAACTAGAATCATAATCACTGATAGTATCTATAGCAGTGTATATTTTCAACTGTCAAAAATACCTTCCAATCGTCCATTGTATTTTATGTTTTTATTTCTTTGAAGAATGAAAATGTACTAAATTTCAGTTTTTATAGCATGCATATACACGAAAGATTAAATTTGTATCAGCTGAGTGGTAACTAGTGCGTTCCTTGAGAATTAAATTGTCTTAACAGCGCTTGCAATTTGGTGTACTATGCATCAGCGAATAATTGTTGTTGCAATTTTCGCTCATATCAGAACACTGCAGCAGTTTTTTTAACTTTCATCAGCAAAATTTTTCTTACGTAGTCTTTGAATTGAATAGATCACTTTGGTAAACTTAACACTTACATCAGCAATCTATTTTAGCGTAATGTTAGGTTTGTTTATAAACCAATGTTTTCAACCACAGAAAACTATATTTTTAATAATTAAAAAATATAAAATAATCTTTTATAATAAATTAAGAAACTTCCATGTGTCTGTATGTGACTTTTGCAAAGTGGATGTGTTTATATTCCTTTCATGCATGTCTCAAATCTCTCAAATATTAATCAAAAAATTAAATGTCACAACTTTAATTGAATTAAATTTAACGTCAATAGCTTAAATTTAAATTAATGAAGATATTACAATGCATCTATATCCGGTGGAAATAACTGACATCATTTCCTGGGTGGGTAACTATGTAGGGACTACCTGAAACCAAATTAAGTTCAATTTTCTATAGCTGGTGGAACTTTGCTGACATCAGAAAAAATTTTAAATTCTTATATGTTATGTTCTATACCGCATACGCTATTTTGATCAGGCTTTCAAGATCTACACATTTTGGGTGACGGTTAACCATGTTGTAAAAAAATTTATTTGTGCATCAATGGGTCATTGCTGATGTCATATAATTCAAATGATGCATTTTTTTGTTTCTTTTTTGCATAAATGGATTTTCCATGGGCCTTGATGACTATTTATAATAAATAAAATTGGTTCAAATGCATAAATAAATATTTACCCTATTTGTGCTTTTTAACTTTTTTTTATAACACATCAGGGTTCGAATTAGAAAAGTAAAGTCGGTTCGCAAAAATTTCGGCACTCTGTAACAAAGTGAGGGAACACCGTAGATCAATTACCATTGGCTTGTTCATTAGTAGCTACTTGTTTTTTCGACAAGAGTTTGTATTTCTTGTGACCTGCGAGTTTTACCTTTTCCTGCATTATTATTTTTTATGTTAAAGACAAGTGAGGGACGTTTAAACTTGGAACTCTAAACACAAGAACTGCCCGTCTGAGGTAGCGACTCTCTCAGTTTTAACTTTCTTGTCTCCGATAGCCAAAATAATGTTGAAAAAAATAAAATAAATTTATTTTTATAGCAAGAAAATATTCAAAATATAATTATTGTTTCAAAGGTTCTTAGCCAGTTTTTGTGAACATTACAACGCAAGTTAATTACAGTATACTGTTGTCTGTTGTTGTCTGCCATTTTCAATATACCCTGGCCGATAGGAGCTTCAATAAGGACTTGCTCATATAACTGGTTGCTCCCAATTCCGCTTTTTTTTCCAAGTCCACTGCTTTCAGATGTCATCATCATTCATCATTCTCGGCTTAACGTCCGTTTTCCATGCTAGCATGGGTTGGACGGGGTGTACTAATGACCCTCTTCCAATCTGATCTAGACTGTGTTAGATCTAAACTCAACTTCCCCTGTATCAAGTCTGTCCTTATAACCTCCTGTCAAGTCTTTCTCGGTCTGCCTCTGGGCTTTGCCCCAGGAACTATCAAGTCTCTACACTTTCTTACCCAATTATCCTCCGCCATTCTTTCCAAGTTCCCCAGCCAATTCAATCTTCTTATCTGGATAACATCTTTCTACTGATACTTAGCCTGCTTCTTAGCTCATCTGAACTCTTTCTGTCTCTCAGACTGGCATTACACATCCACCTAACCATTCTCATATCATTCCTTTCTAAACGATCAAGATCTTCCTGCTTCACTGCCCATGTCTCACTACCACTAACACTTCTTACACGGGCCTCATACAACCTACCTGTTACCTCAATTGATAAAACTCTGCTAGTCAACAAAGAAAGTAACTCTCTGAACTTTTTCCAACCAGAACCTATCCTGCAAGTAACACTTCTTCCAACACTCCCTTCACTGCCCAACATATCACCTAAGTAACAGAAGTTCTCAACTATCTCTAACGAGCCACTGTTGTACATCATTAAAGCTGGAAATACTTCATTCTCTATAATCTCACCTTTGCAACGCTTGCATACATGTATAGATGTAAGTCACTAAATAAATGCTTTTTAACAAAATCCCTTTTCATGGACTTAGAGCCTATTAAAAAAACACCTAAATCTACAAAAAGCATTTAAAACGACTATACATAACAAAATGAAACACAACGTATTTTTTTCACTTTAACTCCACATAAATCTTTTTCTAATAAGCAATTTAACTCAGTCTGCCATTTATTTACTGTTTTTATAACAAGGCTGTAAATTCCGAAATTTTTCTACCTTTTACAAAGCTAACTGCTCTGAAAATAAGAACACTGATTTTCTGTTAAAAACAATTTCAATCTACCTGTCCTATTCCAATTTTATTTTCTCTTTGCGGATGCAACTTTACTCGTAAGAAGTTAATAATATTAATTGAACTATCTGCCGATATTGAAACTGAAAACTTAAAAAAAAACTTGACTTTATAATTTTGTCATGGCCTTAGGTGACTCCAACTTAATTAGTTGTTCTACCAGCCCAACCGACCCAACCGACCCTAATTTTCACGAAAACAAAAAAATAATAATATCAAGTGAAAAAGTTTAAAAACAAAATGAAAAAACAAACATTTTCTCATCCCATCTTGTGAAAATATAATGAGCATAGAAGATTATTAATGATGTTATTTTTTTGTGTGGAATATTATACTAAACAAGGTGAATCAATAACATTACTTTAAAACCACCATTGGTAAGACCACTTGCAGTTGATTATTTGTTCATGGTAATTTGTTGCAATGCACTAATTTTGTAATCACAAAAATAGTTATGTGGGTAAACAGAAGTTTAAGTTTTTATGTGATTTATAACGAAAGTTAGCTACTTTCACTAAAATAGTTATAATATAAATGAAAACTAGACAGATTATTATTGCCGTAACACACTCTTTTGTTATGATTATCATACATGTTTAAAATTATGCTAGCTAAAATGTAATACTGAAGACTTTTATTGGATAACATCTTGGAGGAAAGAATACGGATTCGTATTCTTGCTTTCAACACGACACAAGAATAATTCTTGCTGTATAACTTTTAAAACAACACAAGAACAACTCTTGCTGCATAACAATTTGAGCAAGGAAGTATTTATCTTTTCACCTTGAGTGCTAGTTACATTTTTTTAGTGAGAAAAATTATTATTATTTTTCCTTCGCAACTAAAAAATATAAACTGTGTGTTTATGCTAAAATACATAGAAAAATATGCTTGTCGTAACACTCTCTTCCGTTGTTATTTTTATTATTTTTTTTATTGTTCTGACCATACATTCTTGATAAAAATTATTTTTATTTCCCTGGCAGACCGTAAGCTACCATCAACTTCCCCCGTGGAACAACTAATTAAGTTGGAGTCGCCATATGATAAATTAACATGTAATACTTTACACAGTCATTTATAATGATCTGCGCTTGATAAAAAGGCTTTAAAAACAATTTCTTATAATAAAAACGGCTTTTCAGAAGCAAATGTTACGAAACTTTTGCCCACATACTTTATTAATTATTTACAAGTGAAATACGCAAACGGAAAGGGTTATTATTTCAAATCCCAGCATAAAATAATCAAGCAAAACATGAGAATTAAATGGAAACACAACAAAGAGAAGGAATGAATAATTTTTATTATCACAAAAGGAAGATAGTGATACAAAAATATTTGATTCGCAAATTGCAAACTCCTAATTCGAACCCGGTTGGTTTAACATATTTTCCGGGTTTTACATAGTTCGCACTGAATAGGGTTAAGCAATATCTGGCCACATCAACATATTATATTGGTGTGGCCCTTCTAATTCATGCATGCAAATGCTGACATGTTAACAAAGCAGGAAGTAGGCAAATAAAATATCTTGTGCTGCAAACAAATTAAAATGGTTGTAATGACTTACTGAGTGTCAATAAAAAAGGTGTACAGATGAACTACAAACTTAATGTATTGTTAAAGAAAACTGGTTGCATATGTATACACAAAAAATAGAACTAGTTAAACTTAAGTACTAACCTTCAAATGTGCATACTTTCGGGAACTTCTAACATTGAATTTGTACATTAATAAGTCTAAAATATAAATTTAAAACAATATATATAAAAATATAAAATAAGTTTGCAAACAGGGAAATAATGACCAATGTTTTGTTGATAGGTTGGCATATGGGACCTAAGTGTTAGTGTTGATCATTATGTTTATTATTTGTTTCTTTATAGTGTAGCATTATAACTAGTGGGTGTAATAAATATATGTGTACATCGTTTCACTATCTATGGTTATTATCAATTTAATATGGTAGCAAAGGTAGTTGAAGAATTTAAAGATGAGTGGCTATAAAAACCCACCGGTGTTCAATAGCAAAGACAAACCATATGACAGATATTGTAAAGAGTTACGTGCTTGGTGCGTTGTAACAGATTTAGATAAAAAGAAACGGGGAGTTGCAGTAGCATTGTCTTTTCCGGAAGATGATCCAAGTGGTGTTAGAGACAAAGTGTTTAATGAACTGAAACTGGAAAGTATTAATGCCGATGATGGCGAAGAGAAACTTATTGATTATTTGGATAAACTTTTTAAAAAAGATGAGTTAAGTGAGGTATACGAACGTTATACCATATTTGATAGATACGTACGTGAAGCTAACCAGAAAGTTGAGACTTTTGTTTTGGAATTTGAAAAAAGGTATAACCGAATAATGCAAAAAGATATGAAATTGCCTTCCTCAGTGTAACCTTCCCATGCGAGATTGCTGGAAAAAGCATTTTCATCAAAACGGATGTGATTGATAGTGAAATCCCATTATTATTGAGCAAAACTGCAATGAAGAATGCCAAAATCAAATTAGACCTTGAAAATGACCAAGCTGAAATATGGGGCAAAACAGTAGACCTTGATAGTACCTCATCAGGACATTATTGCATTCCGCTTGACAAGGAAGAAATACCAATTTCTGATTGCCTTTATACCTTGGAAGCTGATGTATCCAGAACAGAGGAAAAGAAAACGCTTGTCAAACTACACAAGCAATTTGCCCACCCTTCACAAGCTAAATTGAAAGCCCTACTGAGTGATGCGATGTTTGGGATGATGATTATCAGTCTATATTAGATGAAGTTTATGCCTCTTATGAGATATGTCAAAGATTCCGTAAAACACCACCACGACCAGCAGTTTGTTTACCTTTGGCAAATCAATTTAATGAGGCTGTAGCTATGGATTTAAAAAAGTGGAACAAGGACGTAAACATTCTATATTTGCTTGATCTCATCAGCCGATTTACCACTGCAAGAATCATCAAAGATAAAAAACCATCCACTATCATAGATAATGTTATGCAAATGTGGATTGGTTCTGGATTTGGAGCCCCACAGAAGTTCTTGGCAGATAATGGTGGCGAATTTGCCAATGAAGATTATAGAAACATGTGTGGAAACTTAAACATTCAAGTCCTTAACACAGCTGCTGAAAGCCCGTGGCAAAATGGAATCTGTGAGAGAAACCATGCTGTTGTCGACAGATGTCTGGAAAAGATACTGGCAGACAATCCAACAGTGTCTTTGGAAACGGCTCTAGTGTGGGCAATAAATGCAAAGAACTGCCTGCAAATGTGGAACGGATTTTCTTCCTATCAACTTGTATTTGGACAAAATCCCAATCTTCCCAATGTGATGACAGATTTGCCGCCAGCTCTTGAAGGTACAACAATGAACCAAGTGTTTGCAAAGCATATCAACACTTTGCATGCTGCTAGAAGAGCATACATAGAAGCTGAGTCATCATCAAAAATCAGACGTGCCTTAAAACATAAAATTAAGGTAAATTGTACTCAATTTGACAAAGGTTGTAAAGTCTTTTACAAGAGAGACGAATCCAACAAATGGAAAGGACCTGGCACTGTAATAGGTCAAGATGGAAAAATCAGGCCATTCCTTGAGACGAGTGCGATGGCACGCGCACTCGTCCGCACACTCGTAAAAAGATTTACGAGTGCTTTTTTTCGCACTGGTGAATTTTTTCTTTTTCTAAAATATTATAGAGTGATGAAAAAAGCTAATACGCTGATTACATAACATTCATTTCTTTGTGATTGATTTGTTTAAAAAGTATAGAGAACATTAAAGTCGCCCCCTTTCCTTCATGCTGACACTCTTATGCTCGGCATAACACTGAGACTGGAACAAAAGACGGAAGACCATTTGGAACTACTTCACAAGTCAGTCCGACCTTCATCGTCACAGAGAATACTGCGAGAAGAGTGTGCACCCATGCAAGTTAAATATAACCAGAACATTGGA
Organism: Hydractinia symbiolongicarpus; assembly: GCF_029227915.1. NCBI lineage: Eukaryota > Metazoa > Cnidaria > Hydrozoa > Anthoathecata > Hydractiniidae > Hydractinia > Hydractinia symbiolongicarpus. Next base: position 15,578,974 of record NC_079878.1, read on the forward strand.
GAGGTTAGGTGTCCTGTACCTTAATACAGCTTTCAGATGAATGTTTTCGTGATGTAATACCAAAGAAAAAACATGTTGAATAAAGTTTAAAAAATCTTTTTAAAAGGAGAAGGAGAAATCGATAATGTTTAGAAATATATCTAATGCCAAAAACATATAGCAAATCTGCCAACACACCATCGCACTTGTGGTTAATACGTTTTACAATCAAAATTCATCTCTATACAGCAATAACCTAACGTTGCAGTAAACAAAAAATAGTTAAGTGTGAATCACACTTGCAAATATTCAAATCGCACTTGTAAATTTAGCTTACAAGTGCGATTTTTCACACACCATAGCAGTCGTAATTTTTTTAGCGGGTGCTTTTTGTAGCTCTGGCATAGTTTTATTCAGGAAATGGCCTGAAAAATTGTCTTTGTGCGACATGGAAATGTTTATGTTAGGGTATCAACCAACAGACTGATTAAAGTTGGGCATGAATTTCAAGAGCCAACAGAATCAGATCCTGGCCCTGAAATAAAAGTTACCTCAGGTGAGGTGAATTGCATTCGTGAATCTTCAGACGAAGAAAGCACTAATCAAAGACAGCATGCCAATGCTGCTATACACGACGGAGTACAACTTGATGATGCCACCTTGGACCAAAACATGACCGACAATGTTACGGGTATGCCAAAGAAAAATGATGAAATTCCCTATAAACCAGGTGACAACATTTGGAGAGAGGCAACGATAATCAGCAGAGCTGGCAAAGCAACTGGGAAGTATTCTTCCTGGTACAATGTGAAACACCCAGATGAAGAAAATCCCATTTGCATAGATTTTCAGAGTATTGACAAATAGGAAAAGGTAGAAAAGGGAAGAACTGAGGAAGTAAACATTGTCTTAGTGCCACAACAACGCCATTGTGACAAAGATGTTATCACTGCCAAGGAACAAGAGATTAAGAACTGGAAGGATTTTGAGGTTTTTGAAGAAGTGAGAAATTCAGGACAAAAGACAATTTCTACTACATGGGTAATTACAGAGAAGAAAATTTTGTAAAAGCCAGACTCGTTGCAAGAGGCTTTGAAGAGGAGCAAATTTTACAAGTTGACTCGCCTACTGCCTTGAAAAGCACCCTGAGAATTCTGATAGCAATCTCCAGTATAAAAGAGTGGCAATGCCAAACCACAGATATCAAAGTTGCTTTTCTTCAGGGATGCGATATCCAGAGAAATGTATTTTTGCAGCCACCAATTGAAGCAGATGACCAAGGCAACCTTTGGAAACTTAAAAAGGTTGTATATGGATTAAATGATGCTGCGCGACACTGGTTTTTTACTGTGAAAAAAGAAATTGAAAAGCTTGGATGTGTACAATCCAAGTTCGATCCAGCTATGTTCTATTGGAAACGTGAGGATATTCTAGAAGGGCTTTTTGTCATCCATGTCGACGATTTTATTCACTCTGGAACAACATCTTTTGAGAAAGAGGTTGTTTATAAATTAAGAGATGTCTTTCGAATTGGGAAAATTGAGGAAAATTATTTTAAATATGTTGGCTTAAACATACAGCATAACAATGGTAACATAGAAGTGTCCCAGAATGATTTTATTGACTCGATGCAACTTATACCTCTATCTCCGAAACGTCAAGCAAATAAGTTTGAGAAACTTAATTCCACTGAAATTGCCAGTTTACGGAGTTTGATTGGTCAAGCAAATTGGGTGGCCAGTCAGACCAGGCCTGATGTTAGTTTTGATGTTTTGCACTTTAGCATGTGTATCAACCAGAGTCCAGAAGTAAGACATCTCATTGAAGCTAACAAAATGGTAAAGAAAATTAAGTCTGATCAGTTTAAACTGATATATCCAAAAATGAATGTCAACCAGGAGCTTCGATTAGTCGTATTCACAGATGCTTCCCATGCAAATTTGCCAGATGGTGCATCTAGTGCAGGTGCACATATCATTTTATTAGTTGGAGAAAATAATGATTGTTGTATACTAAATTGGTCATCAAACAAAATTAAAAGGGTAGTGAAGAGTACCACAGCTTCAGAAAGTTTAGCACTATCAGATGGGTTGGACGATGCACTGTACCTATCTGAATTACTGGCGGAATTGCTAAGAAAAGACGTAAAGAAAATCACAATAAATGCCAAGATTGATAATAAAAATCTACATTCACTTATATATTCAACAAAAGTAATAAGTGAAAAACGACTGCGTATTGATATTGCAGCAATAAAAGAGATGCTAATTCATAACGAAATAGTTGTCAGAGTTTACAAAATATTCTGTCGATTGGAAAACTTGATGTGTTATTTCATTGTGCACACAGGTTGTGTACTTTCTTTTGTTGCAGACGTTTCAAAAACTATGGACTTTCTACGAACTACAAAAAAAGGGAGGCGTGTGTTAGTGTTGATCATTATGTTTATTATTTGTTTCTTTATAGTGTAGCATTATAACTGGTGGGTGTAATAAATACATGTGTACATCGTTTCACTATCTATGGTTATTATCAATTTTACACTAAGCTGACAAGATTGTCTTGAAAAAAACCACTAAAAGTTTCCCACCAAACCAATGCAAATTTAACACTGTTTCTTTTTTTTTATGTTCAGCACTTATTGCTACTAGATTTTGAGACATATGTGGGTATAGTGACAACTTCATCCATTGGATCCGCATGGATATGAATCTTCACCTGACATCCTGTCCAATTGCTTCAGCTACACGGTTTTTTTGAGCTGATTTAATTTGGCTTTAAGAATCAAAGGGTTTTTGTCCAGTGGTGGAAGCAAATTAGCCTACTTTAATCTCTGATGTTTTCTTACATTTTAATTTTTTTTTGATGTGTATGCTGGGCAGAATTTGCGTCTACTATTTATGGTGAGTCGTTGTGTGTCTACCCCAGTGAGGATAGGGTGTTTACAGCTCAGGTGTACGCGAAAAAAGAGAGAAAATAAACACTGACAAGTTGTAAGGAGAGGAAAAAGATGCAGCGCGCAGTTATTAAAATATGCTGGGCTGCCTTTGTCAGCCTATGTTTTGTGGTGTGTGCGTACTTATGAGAGTAGGGCAATTTTACAGAAGTCGTTGTAGAAAAGAGAGAGAAAGGAAACAACGAGAAGTTGTAAACAATAAGCCTATTGACATATCTGTTCCAGTTCCCCAAAATACACAGAAGTATCGCCACAGTAAACATGAAAACGAGGTTTATTATGAACATTTTATTTTTCAGAGTGTTTTTGCTGAGAAGAAGACTTTACCACAAGATTTTAACTTTATAATCAAGTTTTATTTCCATATTTTCTAAAATAATGGATACAGATAAAATCGAAGAGGTTAGTAGTAGTAAGGGTGAAAACGAAAATATTCTCGTGGTTTGGAGTGTGCAGCTTTTGTTCACACTGCCCTTTATGTTTTCAACGATGACAAAAATGAGTATACAACAGCTCATGATATTTCATATGCCAATTCCATTTAACACAAAATTCCTTAGTCAGTATATATATGAGAAAATGAAAGATGACATCAAGGAACTTTCCAATAATATTGCTAAAAAATGGAACTTAACAAGGAAATCAATTCATATCAGAGCAAAGCATTTTCTTTAGAAAAAATAAAAAGTGATCCACGAGCAGTAAAATTTTACACCGGTTTTCCAAACTATGAGTCACTGTTATCAGTTTTGTCATGCTTGGAACCAAAATTACATCGTATCCACTATTCAAAGTCTCTTGGTAAGAATCATGGTAGTTTATTTTATCAAAACTCCAGATATAGCCATTCCAAACCTGCTCGTAAACGATCACTGTCTTATGAGTTTTTTATTGTCTAGTACGTTTGAAGGTTGGTTTGTCTGTTGATGATATAGCTGATCGTTTTAATGTGTTTTCTGTTCACATTGCAAAAATATTTACCACTTGGATAAACTTTCTTTATTATGAACTTCTTCTGTTGTTCCCATTTCCTTCTCAATAAATGGTTCGAAAATACATGGCTAAGCAATTTTGAGAGTACCCCACCACATGTGTTATCATTTTTGGTACTGAAGTTTTTATACAAACCCCTTCTTCTATGGTATCAGTCACAAACATGGTCACAGTCTAAACATCATAACACTTGGAAAGCTTTAGTGGGGTCATCCCCCAATAGAAGTGTCACGTTTGTATCTAAGTTATGGGATTGTCAAGGAAGTAACAAAGAACTAACGAAAAAGTCTTTTTACCATATGTTTAACGACAGTTACTTGTGACTTAATCAGACATTTCAACGTCAACGCCCCTCTAGTTAGTTAGTAAAAAAAATTGAATTTAGCAAAAAAAAGTTGAGTAGTCTATGTGTGCTGCTAATCCATAAGCATATATAATATGCACCTGTAAAGTTTTTCTTATATATTTATGCCCTGTTGGTCTCATGGCTATGACACTCATGCAAATGAGAGATCCAGGTTCAAATCCTGGACAGGGCTAGGAAAAACATAATTATCTTTACAACAACCAGGTAACAATGAGTATATGATAGCTATATATATAGCTATTGTGAGGATAATTGGTATTTCTCGAATAGTAGGTAGTGTTAAATCATTCATCACTTTCATTTATAGAGCACAACAATGCCTTCTCAAGAAAAGGCAGCTATATGTACCTGTTTGTCTTGACCAGTCTCAACAAATCATATTTTCAGAATAAGAGTCACTAAAAATTTTCCCTTCCGAACCTAGGAGACCTTATGACACTGTTTATAATACCATAAGTATTGCGATCTTCTTCAGGACATGTAGGTATATATATTAATAGTGTTGCCATCATTTGTTATGCGACAGAATACAGCAAAAACTCAAAGGATAAGGTCAGATTTTGTGCTAGATGTTTTCTCCATTTGAACAAACAAAATTTTTTTTAGTTCAGAAACACGCAACGATCCTAAGTCGTCTTCCAAACCATTAACTGTTTTAGTATGAGGTAAGTGCTTGAAACTGATTCATATTGCACTTAATTGCAGCCAAAAATAACAAAAATTTGTTAAGTAATTTGTGCACTTTCCCACTACAATTTCAAATTGTTCATAATAAACCTCGTTTTCATGTGCGCTATCATTTTAAGCCGCCATGGTTAATTGTGAACATGTGATTTGGAAAAGAGCTTATTACCAGAAGTTGTTTGAGACAAAATAAGTCAGTGTAATGACTCGTGACGTTTCATGAGACTAGAATATGTGTCGACTGAAGGTGAGTGTTGTTAATTTGGGTACATGCACCAGAGATCTTTGTGTAGTTTTGCTTGCTCAGCATCCTCACCCCTTTTCGCCAAATATCCCTTTATATCAACATCACAAATGCAGGTAATGAAAATACATTTGTCTTTCTAATACTGTGGTTTTTGTGAGAATCTCTATATAGGTTTGCAAAAATAAAACTTAGTAGGTCTGGAATAGTTTGTATATAATTGCAATATAAGACTCAGCCTTAAGAAACAGGATGTGTCAATAAAACCCACAAATGTGGATTATAAACACCAAGCATTTGATCCATAGTTCGTAGCCCCTATGTCTCACTTCTCTTCTTAATAAAAACACTTCTTTTTGTTAGTCAAAACACTTCTCTTCATTTCTCCGAAATCTTCTCTTCTATTCAAACACTTCTCTTCCAAAGCGAGAAACACTTGTCTTCCATGAACTCAAATAATTCCCAGATTCACTTCTGGTCCCGAATATTGATTAAGCTGGATTTTCATAACTTACGTTTTTGAATAAATGACCGACCACCCTCATTTTGATTCTACAGTATAATCCCCAATTAGCGGACACCATCGGTGTATGACCAAAGTGTCGCTAATTGGAAATGTCTGCCTTATAGAAAGTTTTACATTTTAAGCCGCAAATTAGAAAATAAAGCCGATTTTTGTAACACAAAGGAAAAATATAACAAATAATAATATAATATTAACACAATGATAACGAACCAAACTTTCCATCTTTACAGATTCTTACAGATTCAAAGTAAAAAGAAATGCTTAATTCCCCTGCATCTTGTAATATATTTTTACTGGAAATTGGATTTGAAATAAGGCGACCATAAGTTGTTTTACGGGCAAAGTCGATAGATAGCGAAATAAAAATAATTTTATCGAGAATGTATGGTCGGAACAACAACAAATAAAATTAAAAAAATAACAACGGAAGAGGGTGTTACAACAGCCTTTTTTCTATGTATTTTCGCATAATGCACGCGGTTTATATTTTTTAGTTGCGGAAGAAAAATAATAATAATTTGTCTTACTAAAAAAATAGGACTAGCACTCAAGGTGAAAAGATAACAACATATTACATAAGCGTTGTCTGTAACAGCGATGTACGGAACATTATTTTCTAATTTTTATAGAATATTTTTATCCATTTATATCTTAGCAATCACAGTGTGCATGATAAAATAAATTGCAGCAGTGGGGAGGAGATAGCTGCATGTGTCTTATTAAATGCATTTTTAATTGTATTTTTCATATTTGCAATGGTCACCTGTTGCTTGAAGTTAGCGAAGATAAAAAAGAAATTTATCATTTATACATTTAATTTTACATTTTTCAATATTTTTAACAGAAATTAATAATGGGCACTAGGTTGAGAAATACATGTCAATAACACCTAAAAATGATACCTGCTATACTGCTCTATTACCAGAAGCAAATCATTTCAATGTGCTCAATGTGATTGCAAAGATATAAATAGATTAGAATTACATTCAACACAAAAGAAAAAATTATCTCCAGAATTGTGTTTTAGAGCAAGCGTAATTTTAAACTTAAGAATAATCATAACGAAGGAGGGTGTTACGACAATAATAATATTTTTTTCACGAGATGGGATAAATAATGTTTGTTTGTTTTTAAATTTTTTTTTCTTAAAAACATTTTTGCCTGTTATTATTATTTTGTTGTTTTCGTGAAAATTAGAACAACTAATTAGGTTGGATTCGTCTAAACAAGAAAGAACCTTACCACGACGAAAATATTTTTTATTTAATAAAATAACAAAACAATAACTATTTAATGGCGTTGTTCTCTCATGACATTAATTAAGTGTTATTATAATGTTTAAAGATGTATCATGACAGTCACGATGTGGGTCGCGAAAATCACAATGCATCGTGCAAGTCGACCCCACGATGGATCGCGACTTTCACGATGCTCAAAAATTTTACTATCGCGACAGCATCGCGAATCGTGCGCGACGCGCACGATACGTGGTCCACGATGTTAGGTGTCCTGATTCCAGTACTGTAGTTCTGCAGAAACACAGTCGTGAGACTTTGGAAGAACATACAACAAACGTAAACAGATGGTGCAAGATTAGATGTATAAAGCAATGGGTTTTGGATATTTTTTTATTTAACATTTCAACTTATCCTTCCTCGATTTATCATCTAATGCTTTAAGGATTAAACTAACCGATTTTTTTTTTTACCATCTTATATCCGACAAAAGTTCCTTATTTTTTAAACTGATTATTTCAAGCCAATTGTTTAAAACTTTTGTAATTACACTAGGGTCATGTGTGCGTTTGTTGTGTGTCAATGTGCTGGTTCTGTGTGTGTAAATGTGTGTCCATTTGTTTTCAGTTTTTGTTTTGTTTATTGTTTGTTTTTGTTTATTTATTTATTTATTTATTTATTTATTTATTTATTTATTTATTTATTTATTTATTTATTTATTTATTTATTTATTTATTTATTTATTTATTTATTTATTTATTTATTTATTTATTTATTTTTTCCTGGTTATTTAATTGATATATACCCCACTTCATATGTCCCTAAATTGTCATTGATCATATAGTCCTTTAATCAAAGGTGGCCTCACATTTTTCTAGCTATGCTATAGTGTGGTCTCCTGGATAATTTTTATAGTTGTGTGGATATCATTATTTTTATATTTATATTGTATTTTATTTTTGCTGTTATCCTTACAAATGAATAAGTCTTGTAAATTTTTTATTCCGAATAAATGACTACTTACTACTACTTACTTACTTCCATCAGACCGCATTTCTTGATATTATAGTGTTTAACTCAAACGCCAAACGATGGAAAACGTTTTTCGGCAAATGAACAAGAGCAGAAACGATGCTATCATGAGCAAGTTTGCAAATTGAATATGGTTCCTTTACACCTTTGGTATTTTCATGTCACAAAGGAATGGGATGCGAGTGTCACTTATTTTTTATCACGCCCTGCCCTCCCTACCCTTCTCTATGCCTTCGCGCTAAGTAGGTACACTCGGCCAGCGAGTCACCTTCTGTCTTCAAAGTAGAATTTTGGGTTATCGAGTTTCGCTTTCACCCTCATGCTTACGCAGAAGATTTGGAAAATAAAATCTGGATCAATCATCATCTCGATTAATCCTTTAATTTTGGCTTTATAAACCACAGGTAGAGCTAAAGATTTTTCAACCTAAGTGTTCTTTCTACCAGCTAGCAAGTTACTAAATCAAAATCATGGCACCTAAAAATAAGCAAGTGCCCAGAAAAGGCTCCAAATTATCAAGCTGCAGGCCTGTGCACAAGACGAGGATCTTCATCTATGTTGTCCCAGCCATCGTCTGGTAAGGAACTTATTGATGTGCAGTTGTTTTACATAGAGCCTCACATGCGCATAGCCGACCAGTAGGCATCCATGGGAAAGAAAGCGCTACTTCTTCTAAGCAGGCAAATGCCTCTGCTGCAATGACGACCAATGAAGTATGTCCGTCACACAAAAACGTAGCCTGTAGAGTTACCAAAGTCTTCAAAAAGTGCCTAACCTTCAAAAAGAACAATTTTAAAAGACTAAGGACTTGTTTGATTTTGTAAGAATGGGAATTACCAGCCAAGTAGAGGCAAACCACGTAAATTTTATTTAACATTTTTTTGTTTTCTTCTCGCTCTCGCCCTTGACCCCCCGTTTATTATTGGACCCTGTTTCTACCCATACATATGGATATGGCAGCATCTTTAGCTAGCTGTATATATTGCCTATGGTAAGGGTAATAGTATTTATGTAATATGGATCCTCTTTTGCCATTCAAAAAGATTTTTAAATGGTGGCTATTTTTTCTCATCCATAAACCGAAAAAACTGATGAAAACTCAACTGTCTTTAACTGCTTTTACTCTTCAGCAAGGCTATTCACAGCTTGCAGTACCATATTTATATACAAAATAGTAGTAATGATATTATCCAATCACATTTATGATGATGTCATTATTTTTAGTGCCGCAGTTTTGAAGCTTGACGCTGTGTGTTTTGCTAAATCACACATACGGAGTAGTGTGATATGTTTGTTTACCCTTTCGTCGCGGCGACGGCGGCGGCGGTCTTCAGGAAAGTTTCATCACACTGGATTTGAGTTGTTTTATTTTGCGTATGCCACTGTATTCGAAATAGTGCTTTATTGTTAAACAGGGTTAAAATAGACATTTATTTCATAAATAGTTTCTTATTTACAATATTTAAAATCGTCAAATTGTCGACTTTTGGTACAATTATGAATATAAAAACAATAACTATTACATTTCTAAAATGTTATACATTGAAAATTGTAATAATACCAAGGTTTAAACTGGAGCAGTGGGCTACACAGCGTTGAACCAGCATCGAAATGAAGGCAAGCACTCATTCAGTTACCGTAAAAAATGTGTGACGGAAATATACTCGGTACTAAAAGATATACCTTGAAACATAGGGGGTACAGAAAAAATCAGGGGTACAATAAAATTTATTACATCTTTCGGGAAAAACTATAGCTAGCTATAATTATAACTATAGCTAACTATATCTTGATATAGCAGCTCCATATTTATTTTTTTATTTTTTATTTTCTGCAGTGTTAAGTCATAAAATTGTCCCTCTCTCTCCCTATTCGGTGTTAGAACTGAAACTAACACTGAAAACTAAAATTGGTTAAAACTTGGTAAACTATTAAAACTATTGGTACAAAACTCTTAAAATATTGTAAACTATTGGTTAAAACTATTCTGTTAAAATATTGTAAACTATTGGTTAAAACTATTCTGTTAAAATATTGTAAACTATTGGTTAAAACTATTCTGTTAAAATATTGTAAACTATTGGTTAAAACTATTCTGTTAAAATATTGTAAACTATTGGTTAAAACTATTCTGTTAAAATATTGTAAACTATTGGTTAAAACTATTCTGTTAAAATATTGTAAACTATTGGTTAAAACTATTCTGTTAAAATATTGTAAACTATTGGTTAAAACTATTCTGTTAAAATATTGTAAACTATTGGTTAAAACTATTGGTAAAATATTGTGTAATAATCTTCTAGTTTAGCAAGTTGGTAAACTAAGCTGGCTAGCTAGCTAGCTAGATACTGTTGGCAACTACATTTTTTAATATTTTTAAGATCCCTGGTTATCCATAGCTATATGTTATGTGTATTATGCTGTATTACTTTATATCCAAGATAATTAATCTAACAGTTATTGCTGTGTTTCTGTTACTTTTGCTAATTTTGGCTGTCGATATTGAAATAAATCCTGGACCAGGCCCGCAATTTCATCAAAAAGTTGTTCTGGCTCTTTTCACCAAGGTGATCCCAGATTTGATGAAAGTAGTGGTATACAATGTGCCTGCAATGCACTCTATTCAATATGTTTTTTTGCAATTAAAAAGGTTTCAGTTTGGAAATCGTTTGATTTAGATTATGTATTAGAAAAAGGAGATGAATTGTTTAAAAGATAGAAGAAATGCCTTCCAGTGTACTAATTGAAAAAAGTAATATTGAAATTAAAAAGTTATCTAGTCTTTACGGATTAATGGGACAAACAGATATTTTTGTTAATCACGACACAATCACTGATATCGGAAATGGTCTAATATTTATGGCAAATGAAATTAGCTTCTCATTGATTTGGGCAAAAAAATCAATTTTTTGTTTGATTCTCACAGTCGGGATACAGATGGCTCATTAGTTGCAGATGGAAGTTCAATTCTTTTATCTTTTAAGTCGCTTATTGATGTGCAGAGGCACATTAAGTATCAATATTCTAAACATTTTGCTGCTTATTGTGCGAATATGCAGTTTGAGATACAGTATATCAAAATTATAGAATCCAGAAATTGTTCTGAAATTTTATCTTCTCTTATGAAAAACCGAAAAAAGATTCAGAACAAAATTTCATTTGATAAACATTACAGTAAACGTTACAGTAACAAAAAGTGTGAAATGCGTTTAAAATATCTCAGCATGAAGATATAAAAATGAAAAAGTGATTAAGTTACGCCAGTATTGTCTGGACTGAAATGCATGAAACTATACTGAGGAGGAAGCAGGAAAGTTATGTTAATAAATCTAATCAGACTTCAAAAGAAAGGATAAAAAAATTCACTAAAATGATAAAAGAAGGGCCATTCTATATTTGTGTGGTCTGCAATCGTTGTCTTTACTTTAGATCAGTAATACTTTTCGATGTTGGCAAATATGATATTCACATATTTGACTTTCATAAAAATGTTGAAAGTCCTGATGGAAAGTTTTACATTTATCGCACTTGTCATACAAAGTTAAAAAAGTCAGAAATTCCTGCACAAGCTGTTTGGAAAAAACTTGATATATTCAATTTCCCTAATGATTTAGCAAATTTGAACAGACTTGAAAAAGTTTTAATATCCAGAAGAATTCTATTTAAAAAGATCACAATAATGCCTAAAGGCCAAATGCCAAAGCTCAAAGGCAGTATTTGCAATGTTCCAATAGACACGGCAGATTTAGCAAGGACGCTACCTCAAGGAGCTGATAGCAATGGTATTGTAATGCTGAAATTAAAGCGCAAGTTAACTTACAGAGGTCATTATTCTTTGAATCTGTTTCACCAGAAAAAGTTCAGGCAGTACTACAATACCTGAAAATGAATAACCCTTTGTACCAAGATATAACAATTGATATAGGTCAGATACCAGCTGATATGTTATCTCTAGCTGAACCTATTGAAATACCAATTGAAACACAGTCAGAAAATCATGTTCCTGAAATTGTTAGAAATGTTATCGAAGACTCTAATAATCCACTGGATCAGTTTAGAGTAGGGACGTCGGAAACTGTGCTTCTATCTAATATTCCTCAACCAGAAGAGGCAGTAATTGCACCAGGGGAAACTATGACACCTCTATCAGTTTTAAGGATGAAAAATGTGAGGAATTGGCTCACCCTTTTCTCTTCCCTACTGGAAAATTTGGTTACAAGGCTGACCGTAGTATTAAGTTAAGTCCAGTAAAGTATTTTAATCAACGCTTGTTAAACTATAAACAAAATTTGCTTCAGACTCTGATTACATTTTTTATGCACTTTCAGTCATGTTACACTTGAATTTAAACAGCCAAATAAATATAGCAATGGTCACTTCCAATCGTTTAACAGCTGGTATGCTGTCCAATAACTTTTCCGATACAGTAAAATCATGTATTGCAAAGGATGAAGGTTTCAATTTTATGAATTACGGAGTTTCATACCGCGCAGGTCTGTGCGCTAGCGAAGCGCTTTGTAGGGACAAATTTTTGGCTTGTTTTCATTTTTCTCGATAGCCCAAATAATTTTCATGGTCAGTTTTTCACAACTATTCTGGTTAGTGCTGCGAAAAGAGGCAGAAATGCAAAATCCTGCCTGATGTTTCTTCAACTAATTTTTTTACTTTAACTGACGTTTTGCTTTTTAATAACACGTTTAAATGGTGTTGCTAACCCTCTTTGTGGTATATTGACATGGGTAAGATGTTGGAATCGAAGAAAACTTAAATTACTGACTTTTATAGAGAGGCAAGAGAAGACATAATGTTGATGTTGGTTTTAGGGGTTATCTTCCTGAAGTTGCAAGCTACATATACCATACATTTTGTGTTGTGAGGAATAAAGTAATGGTTAAAAAGAAACACTATTATATCATTATCAGTGCACTTTGGCAAGAAGAAATAAAAATTACAGCATAGAAAGATTTAAAGGACGTTTTTTACAGTAAGTTATAGCTAGCTAGCTAGCTAGCTATATATGGATCTGCAAGTTTGACATGGATTAACGTGGAAGAGCATTTAATAAAGGATTTATTTGCAAAATATAGCTAACTAGTTATATAAAAAAGAGCACAGATGAAATTGACTGAAAATAAAATACACACTTCAATGATATAATGACTGGCTTTGCCTTTTCGTTAGACATTATTGTATAAATATATTACATAACTGGCTAAGGAAGGAATATATATAATAGCATGTTACACTGTATTACTGTGTTCTAGCTAGAGTAGGGGATGAATATAATCAGGTTTTAGGTTTTTGACGGTCAAACCCCTATTAAAAAACGCTGCTTTTAGACCCCTTAAAACAGCTATGACGTCACAGATTTCATCATGCCTCAAATGAGTAAATACAAAGTTCATCATGCCTCAAATGAGTAATCACAGATTTCATCATGCCTCAAATGCGTAAACACGTGACATCATGACGGCACTCGACAAAACTGCTGACATCAACAAATCTGTTTGAGTAGGGAAATTCCCTACTCAAATTGCGACCGATGTTGGTTGGAACCTATCTATAATAAAGAAGATATCAACGCCAGTAGCAGCAACTCGCGATGCTCTTGCGGATCGACTACAGAGCGTGCGAGACACTGATACTTCTTATTATAACAAGGCGAGGGAGAGGCCTGGTTACGGTCAAGCTTTGAAAGCCACTGTTGAAGATGTAGATTTGGCTCTAGAAAATGCAGCTGAAAATGGTCACATTGAGATTCTTAAGCTGTGCAAAAAGTGGGGTGCGACAGACTTTAATTGGGCCATGAAACTTGAAGCTGAAAATGGTCACATTGAGATTGTTAAGCTGTGCAAAGAGTGGGGTGCGACGAATTTTAATTGGGCCATGAAACTTGCAGCTGAAAATGGTCACGTCGAGCTTGTTAAGCTGTGTAAAGAGTGGGGTGCGCAAGACTTTAATTGGGCTCTAGAACATGCAGCTCTTAATGGTCACATTGAGATTGTTAAACTGTGCAAAGAGTGGGGTGCGACAGACTTTAATTGGTCTCTAGTAATTGCAGCTGAAAATGGTCACATCGAGCTTGTTAAGCTGCGTAAAGAGTGGGCTGCGACAGACTTTAATTGGGCTCTAGAACATGCAGCTAAAAATGGTCACATCGAGATTGTTAAGCTGTGCAAAGAGTGGGGTGCGACGAACTTTAATTGGCCCATGAAACTTGCAGCTCTCAATAGTCACATCGAGATTGTTAAGCTGTGCAAAGAGTGGGGTGCGACGAACTTTAATTGGGCTATTAATAAAGCAGCTGAAAATGGTCACATTGAGATTGTTAAACTGTGCAAAGAGTGGGGTGCGACAGACTTTAATTGGTCTCTAGAAATTGCAGCTGAAAATGGTCACATTGAGATTGTTAAGCTGTGCAAAGAGTGGGGTGCGACGAACTTTAATTGGCCCATAAAACTTGCAGCTCTCATTGGTCACATCGAGATTGTTAAGCTGTGCAAAGAGTGGGGTGCGACGGACTTTGATTGGGCTCTAGAAAGGGCAGCTAAAAATGGTCACATCGAGATTGTTAAGCTGTGCAAAGAGTGGGGTGCGACGAACTTTAATTGGGGTATTAATAAAGCAGCTGAAAATGGTCACATTGAGATTGTTAAGCTGTGCAAAGAGTGGGGTGCGACGAATTTTAATTGGGGTATTAATAAAGCAGCTGAAAATGGTCACATTGAGATTGTTAAACTGTGCAAAGAGTGGGGTGCGACGAAATTTAATTTGGCCATGAAACTTGCAGCTAAAAATGGTCACACATGTTGCGTACGTCGACATACAAGTCCTCATTCTGGTTCATTGTGCTTGGTGTGTGGCTCACCTTCACACGCTGCTTCTTCCTTATCATTGCAGCATTGTTTTAACCTCCGTGCATGGATCGACCTTCTTTCCGAATATGTTACTCATAACTGCTTTATTACAAGGTGACTTCGCTTGAAATAAATGCCTATAAATCCCACTTAAAAAGCTGGAGACGATTTTACGCTCGAGGAAAACATTCCAGACGACACAGAAGATGGGTCCTTTAGTAGACCCGAGGAACTTCCTGCCTAGCCAGGTACCAGTTCTACGAAAACGCTGGAAGAGCGTCAAATGCAGGAGGGTACACGATTAAGCCAAAGAGAAGAACTAAAACGGTCAAAGGTCGATGGTCTCTACTCTCGTTTTGAGGGGAACCGGATGCGAGATATTATGACGACTTTAAACTGGAAGATCGGCTTATCCTTAAGGGTGCAATAAGAAAACCAAAGACATGTGCGACATGGCGGTTGTCATATATCCTCTGGCGCTCGAGGATGTTCAAGATCATTTCAAGACTATTGAAATGTGTAATAAGGCAGTTCAAGAGGAGCCCTTGGTACTTAGGGACGTTCCGGATCATTTCAAGACCTGGAAAATGTGTGCGAGGGCAGTTCAAAAGGATCCCAGGGCACTCAAGTTTATTCCGGATCATTTCAAGACTCGTGAAATGTGCCATATGGCGGTACAAGAGGAACCCTGGCTGCTCAAACTTGTTCCGGACCATTTAAAAACCCAGGAAATGTGTGACGGAGCCGTTGGGATGGCGCCTTTGCTACTCAAGTTTGTTCCAGACCATTTCAAGACCCAAGAAATGTGCACAAGGGCGGCTGAGCGGAGATCCTGGCTATTCGAGATTGTTCCGGACCATATCAAAACACAGGAAATGTGCATCAGTGCCTTTGAACATGCACCCCTAATGTTTAAGTTTGTTCCAGACTGGTTTGTTACCCAAGAAATGTGTAGCAAGGCGGCTGAAGAGAATCCCGAGCTACTCGAGGCCCATCGCTTGCGAAAAGCGTGGAAATATAATCTTAGGAAGGCACTTCTTCCAATAGCCTGGCATCCGAACAGGGCCGTGGAGTGGTGTTCTACCGAAGATGAAAAGGCAGACCTTGAGGTATTGTGGAGTTAAATTTCAGCGCATGATCAGAGGTTCATGTTTTTTTATAAAACAAAACATGAAGAGATTCCAAGAATTATGCAATAGAAACGTTGACTTTAACCCCTGGATGCTCCAGTATGTCCCCGACTACTTCAAAACGCATGACATGTGTACCTCAGCGGTTGAAGAGACCCTGTGGTATTTGCATATATCCCTGACTATTTTAAAACACTGGAAATGTGCACCAGTGTCGTTGAATTATACCCTGGGATGTTCGAGTATGTTCCAGATCTCTATAGACCTGGGGTTACTCAAACTCTATCAAATAAAGATGTGAGAGCAATGCGATGAATGTGGGAGGATTCTCGACAGATACGACAGATGTCGCTGTGAACGGAGGTTCTTCATAAGGGGTAAGTTGCTCTGCTGGTTTTGCTATTATGAGTACATCACGTACAACGGAGGTAGCTGCCCGTTTGATGCTAGTTGAAGCTTTCTCTCCTTAATAAAGAGGATGTTGAAATTTGGAGAGAAAACTGTTAAATCTGAAGACTTTTACACCAATTCGAAACCGCTAAAAATCGAAGAATCCCAAGTCGAAAACCTCGTACTGAGCGACTTTATCCCAGTAAACAAAGGCAAGGATGAGCGCTTCGTGATTGGCTATCAGGATCAAGACGGCCACCTAAGACCGTTATTGATACTAACCCCTGAAAAGATCCGCTCCAAAGGTGTCTCTGAATACAGTGAGGGTTCCGCGCTAACGATGTCGTTTGATCTCGCCAGCTATCCCAAGTGGTTAGAAAAATACGAAGAGATTTTGGACGGGGTGGAATCCCTGGAGGGGATGTGCTTCACCAATACCAGCGTGAAAAAGGGCAGTACCTCAACACCAAGCTCAAGATGTGGGATGGTAAAGTCAGAACAAAATTCCATAAGAAGATACCACTAAAAAAAGCTGCGAGTGTAAGGCTATCATCAAGCTGGCGAGCATTTATGGGCAAGGGCGCAACTACTACGCACAGACATACTTGGAAGAGTGTAAATATAACGAGGTTGAGGGATAGGGCACTTGCTACTTCAGTGATTCTGATGACGACGAGAGCTTCACCGTCTTGTAAGTGGATGTAAAGGTTCTATGTTGCTCTTCAACATAGAAACAAACATGAACGTTCCCGAACTGAAAAAGGAAGCAAAAGCACTAAAGGTCCGTAACTATTCAACAATGAATAAGGCTGAACTCCTCGAGCCTATCCGCAAGGCTAAGTACAAGGATGCCTCGACACAAACAGATTGTCCCTATTGCGAACCTTGCGTCAGGATCGCCTGGCAGAAGAACCTCGAAGAATACTCGGGACAGCTCTCCGAAAAGCAGCGACGTGTCGTATATGACTGTGGCCTTATCATCGACTATGATACTGGGGATGTACTCGCAATCGTCTAGAATGTTGTTCAACACGCTAGATCTGACCGGATATACCCGGCGGGTACACCCTATAAATAAGCTGGTGGCTCCTCTAGGTACCGCTCACATACTGCGCAGATTGAAGTTTTTTCAACAGTTCATCCTTCGCGTTCTCACGCCCTTGCGCGACAAGCTGCTGTCGCTCATCGATTCCACGATCTTGCGTGTTCTTTGTCGGGCTTGCTCCTTTAATGTCATATATTTTTGCTTTTCCTTTATGATTAGGCTGAATTCATAGTTGCTAATGACTCCATTCTCCACGGTTCTCGAGATAAAGTCAGTGATAGAGTTCAACTTGGTCTCCGCCAGCAGTCTCTCTTGCTTCTTACTCTTGACACCTAGCCTCTTCCCCGCATTATGCAGACCCGCCTGGCCTAACCCTACGGCAATCGTAATTCCACCCATGGCCACGGCCAATGGTACGCCGATCCCGAGAGTATACTACCGATACCAACGCCGGAAGTTATCACACTTACCGCTAGTAGCCCATGGTCGCTGAACCTAACCCAGGTCCCATACATCTTGAACTTTTTGGTCAGCTTGTCACGCTCTTTAATCTCACCCCTAAAGTACTGCTCTACCTCCTCGATCTTCTTCAGTCTGTAGACTTTTGAACTGTCCTTCTCCATACCCTCCGGAGGTGCAGAAGGTAAGCTCGGGTAAAGCTTTGTAATGTCAGTCATATTTATTCTATAAGCAAGTGCATGGTTATGCCCACGAACGAAACATTCTTATCGTGGTGATATTCATCTGTCAGCATGAACTCCAGCCTGTCTGTTGAGCCCTTCAAGGGGAGGTATACAGGAGTGTCGAAACTCCACGTAAGCATGTGCCCCATGCGTTTAGCTCTTTAGTGGAAAGCATAGCCATTATCTTGGATTTTTTTCCGTTAAGCAGGCAATCATTCTCATCGAGCTGGGGGAAAATAAGCCTCAGCCGTTTTTAGACGTCAGTTTTGTAGAATGAATCGTATTCACCCTTCATATAGTATTTTTTACTGGGATGGTAGGGTAGACCCAAGAGCTCTTGCAGTTGTCGATGAATCACCACCGTGTACCCGTCATTGACATGGAGCCTGCAGAGTCCGTTCCTCAACACGAAAATCTTGATCTTGCCCTCCGCTTGGTCGTTGCCAATGGCTGCTAAATCCTCTATTTTGTACAAACCGTTCATGATCTCAGTTGCTTCATTTCTCCTTAAATAAACATGAGCATTTATTCGTATAACCCGGGAGCAAAGTATGCCCCTACACATCGGCGCTATCTCGAAAGACTCAAGGGCGAAGATCTCTCAATGCAGAACATCGTCATTGATGCGAAGGGGTCCTCGTTCAAGGTGAATTTTACAGACATCTTCGTCGACTACGAGTTCCACTCTGGTGCGGTGTTGAATACATGGCAAAGCCACCCCTTCAGCCTCTGGTCCACTCAGCTCAATTTTGCCACATATTGCGCAGCATCCGCTTGCGGTATTTCTATGCAGCATCTGACTCCCTCTTTACCTCTTGTTTCCAGTGTCTACAGATTCCACGTGTACTTCCAGATTCGTAATATTCTAGCAGAGCTCGACATCTCTCTACCGGGTTCCGATAGGTTTCGACGCCTCAACAACCCTTTCAACAAGTAGAAGTTCCATCAATTAGCACGTGAATTTACTGTAAGTAATAGCGAGAGTGAGTGGAGGAACGAGACCTTGTATAGTATTCGTAAAGACAACCCCGCAGCGGGTCTAGTTATTTCGATGAAGATTCATGAGTCGATGAATTCTCGAAACTTCTCACGGTCTCACGCGGATAGGTATTGAACGGTTATCCCAAAGCGTCAAATTTTACGCTTACCTCATACTTCAGAGCCAAGCTAACGTAAGGTCCAACATGATCAGCAATCAAGGTAGTTCGATCGATGCTCAACGCTTGTACTTGACGAATTTTGAGGATCTGATCCTCCAACCTAGTGACACGGGTGAGGAAATAAGGCGATTCCAAATTGTGCTCAAGTACGCGCGGTCCAAGGTGGACTTCTCGGTTGCTCACGGAGTATACATGATTCCTAGCAACATGAGTCTTCATATAGGGAATGTCGTGAATTTCACGAACAAGATACTCATCAGCAAGGAGTACTTCTCTATTGGTGTTAACCCGCAGATTAACGCCGGAAAGAGATTGGTTAGTAACCAACCCCTTGACAAGGCTAGCGAGTCGAAGAAACAACAAGAAATTGTGAGGTGGAAAGGGGAGGGTGCCACCATCCCCCTTGGAAAGAATACCATGCGTCTTACGCATGCCCCTGAGAGACACCACGATACCAAAACCGCGCTGGTTACGGTAGGGGTAGGACTGATCCTCGCGTTTGTTTGGCTGAAGTAAATTTAATTTGTTGATCAACAAATTAAACTCTCATCGATTCTGTCCACCCTTACTCCTCCTGTTACCCACATACGCAACAACAATACCCACAGCACCAGCGATGGCCATGTACAAGTGCTTTGCTGCGTATTCGACAACTCTCGCTGCTACACTGAAAAAGAAGGAGACCACGCTGCCAATGATCCCTGGTAACGCTGAGCCAGCCTTACCTGCTAGGTACTTCAGGAATTTTCCGAGTCTTTCAAGCTGCTTTTGTACAAACCCCTTGTCATCGGCTTCCTTCTGTACTTCCTACGGCGCCTGCACTTGTGACAGTGACAGCGAGCACGATGGTGGAAACCAGTAGACCAACAGCAGAAACGATGCTCGCGATAGTCAAGCCTTGTTCCTTGAACTTTTCTTGTTCTTGAGCTTTTCGACCAAGGTTTTATCATCCCTAGCGATCCTTATCAGAGTCTCTTTGATAATCTTCACCTGGCTTTGAATCTCGGAGGAAAATACGCCGTGTTGCTCTTGTAGGGCTTTCTTCTCATCCCGCAGTTTGTTTAACTCTTCCCTAGCCTCGGCTATATTCCCGTCCTCAATCTTTATCTGTTCCTTGGTTATTCCAGGCGTCCTCTTCTTTCTCTCGTGCCTCTCCATCCTTTTTTGTACTTTTTGAATCTGACTATCTCTCACGAGTATCTTGCTTTCCAACATCCTCAGCTGGCCCCGGATTGTTCGAATCCCTTGGTCGAGTCCTCTTTTCTCGCAATCCGTGAATATCTCGCCTCCTCCAAGCAAAGTATCTTCCATCAAGCTCTCTGTATCGTCGAGTACTTTCCCGAGCAGCGGTTTCATCTCGATAGTGTTATTATTTGCCATGATCTGGTCCACATCGTTCAAGAGCCTCCCGGCCGTTGGCGCGATAGGTGTAATATAGCCTTCGAACCCCATAGCCCCAAGCGATTCTTGGGGCGTAACATCCTTAGCAGCGTCGATCCAATAATTCTAAATTGACCATTATCTTCCCTTGTGAGTCTTATGTCATCGAAAAAAAGCTGGTTATTGTCCAGCCTAAAATCGTCGTAAGGTATCGCATCTAGCTTCGGCTTCTCATTCAACCCCACCGAAAGATGTTTGTACATGCTAACAACCTTCGACCTTTTCAGCCTTTCCCCTTGACTTAGCGTGGTGTCTGTCTCAGTCGCTTCTATCCCACTTGCTGTACCCTGGATTATCCTCGGGTCGAAGGATATCACTCTCGCTACTAAACTCCTCAGGCTCGTCTGGAATGCCTTCCTCTGACGTAAAGCCAGCTCCGTATATTGGATTAATCGGCATTTCTTCAACCTGCAATTGCCTACTAATAAATGTATGGAACTAAGCTAGATCCTCACAAGGAACTAAAGACAATGTTGGCTATGAAAGGCAAGAAACAGCGTGTCAAAGTCTCCCACAACCCCAGTACGATTAATCAAAACGAAGACTTGTACGTGCACGTACCAAGTTTGGGTAAAGATGATGTAATTTTTCCAGGCTCTCTCAAACTCCTATTCGACCTGGAGCTTACTGGCACCAACACCAAACGCCCCATCGTCAGCAACATCGGCAAGGCCCTGGTGCAGAATCTTCGCATAAGCCTGAACGGTTACAAAGTACAAAACATCAGCAATTTCAATGTGCTCGCAGTATATAGGGACTTGTGGCTGCCAAAATTTGAACGCGAGACCAATCTAATTCTAGAAGGCATCAACCCCAATGATAGTACCATCAGAGCTCTACAAGTAAAAGCTAGCGACCATATAGGCAATGATGAAGAAAAAGCGATCGTGACAGCCTATGGGAACACATTTTGCATCCCCATTGGCAAATTTTCGACTTGACACGAGACCTGCCCTTCTACCAAGCAGGTTTACACGACAGGTTGCAGTTTGTACTGCACTTCGCACCATATGATCAAGTCATCAATGATGCTGGTACACCAAAATCAGGGTTTACAGAAGCCAAACCAGCTGATGCTGGTTATAAGATCACAAACATTTGCTTCGAGCTTGATAAAGTGACAAACGAGGGTCTCGCGAGTGCTATGATGTCACGATACTTGAGGCTCGCCATGCTCTATGAGCGTGTACTCTGCAGCAAGGTTATAACGATGAAGAAAGCTGATACCTCTTACAACTTGCAAATCGACACCCCGGCGAAGTCTCTGAAGGGTGTGTTGTTGTTGTTTGTAGACCCGGGGAAAGTTAAATCTTATGCTGGTGCAAACCAGGTGTTCTACAATCCAAAGATCGACAAAATCACGATCGCAGTGGAAGGTGAACCTAACGAACTGTATAGCCACGCCATGCTCCCCAAGGACCATCTCGAACAAGTCTTTGAACTCTTTGGTAGCCACGACTCGGAAGTGACCATCGGTCAGTTCTTTAGCCAACGTTACGCCCTGTTCATTGATTTCAGAGCGACAACCGATCACAGCTTGCACGGTTCTGGAAGGCCTCTACAAGCCTCTTCATTTTTGATTGATCAAGATGGCGGCAGGACGTGATCTTTCTGAAGGGGAGATAGAAAATCTCATTTTAGAATCTATAAATGTTATACGAATGGTAAAGAAGAAAAAAGTAACACTACATAATATAATTAATTTTATTAGTAAAGGTACGTGCTCTGTTTCTGAAAGTAGGATAAAGGATGCTTTGGAAAACCCAGAGAAGTGCAAAATGATTTATAAGAAGGGACTTGACGAAGATGCTTCGTATTTTTATACTGATACTAGTACGTATATGGAATTATCTGTGACATCGCCAAACACTGGAAACGAAATTGTTACAGGTACGAAAGAACAAAGTACTACTCTCGATGAGTTTGGTAAATTTGACATGATGTTGGATGAGACGCTCACAAGAATGAAAAATAAATCTGTGGTGGATACGTTTTTCCCATGTACACCATCTCCAGGACGTTTTAAATTTAGTAAGGGCATTGGCAAAAACGCACTTCTGCCAGAGGACTACCTACATGATGAAGTAATATTTTTACGTAAAGAGCTTGACAATAAACAAAAAGTTATTGACAGTTTGTTGTTACTTCTCGAGAAAAAGTCCACCATTTTGAATTGTCAAGGAAAAAATTACACTCATATTTCTACATTGGAATCGGATAAATCTGCTAATTTTGTTGTAAATGATTCGGCAATCAATTTAAGGAGAAGTATTCCCACATGAACGGAACAAGATGAATCGGTAATTCCATGGAAACCTGCTACAACACTCGTTGTCGGTTATTCTATGTTGTACGGACTTGATGAACAAAGAATGTCAGCACGTCGTAACGTTAAAGTTCGTTCATTCCCTGGAGCGAGGGTAGATATGTTTCATTATGTAAAGCCTTTGTTACAAAAGAAACCGGATAAAATAAATCTACATGTTGGAACCAATAGTACTATTAGTCAAACCTCGCGACTGATTTTGGACAAACTATTGAGTTTGAAGACTTTTATTAACACCAAACTTCCTAGATGTAAAGTGATTTCTTCGTCCGTGATTAAAAGAACTGATAATGCAAAAGCCGCAGTAACGGTAAGCGATTTGATAAGGCATTTAAAAGAACTGTCTCTGAATGTTATTGATAATGACAATATTTTATCTGAATGTCTTGGGAAAAAAGGGTTACATTTGAATGGGTTGGGGGCAGGGAAATTAGCTGTAAACTTTATTAGAAAAATGAAATCTCGAGATTGATGTCAGGAATATTCTGCAAAAGACAATGTTGAACTACCAGTAAACTGCAGTGTAGAAAATATCTTGGGTGAAAACAATTTGACAATTTGAGACCACAAAACATAAATAGACTAATTTTTTGGCATGTTAGTATCAATTCACTACGAAATAAGTTTGAGCCTCTCATCCTTTTCCTGTTTTCCTCGAATATGAGAACTATGTAATGCTGGGTGATTTTAACGCTGAAATTAGCAACCTACATGTAAATGAATTTTTAACAACATATAAACTTAACTCTTTAATAAAAGAGCCTACATGCTTCAAAAACATAGATAACCCTACAAACATAGATCTCATCTTGACAAACCACCCAAGATCTTTTTGTCACTCCAGGGCTATTGAAACAGGCTTGATTTTCACGATTGTCTGATTTTCATAAATTGACAATGACTGTTTTAAAGGCCAACTTTGCTAAACGAAAACCAAAAATTATAAATTATAGATCATATCGGAATTTCAATAATGTAAATTTCCGCCATGATATAATGGATGCTTTAAATGATGACAACAATCTCGATGATTTTAAAATTTTTGAAAATTTCAAAAACAATGTTTTAAGCATTTTAGATAATCATGCTCCTCGAAAGAAAAGGTATGTACGTCATAACCAGGCACCTTTTATGAGTAAAAAAATAAACAAAGCAATTATGAACAGATCAAAACTTTTAAATAAGCATAGGAAGGATAAAACTCCAGAGAGTAAATTAGCATACAATAAACAAAGGAATTTTTGTGTTTCACTAATAAGAAAAAGTAAATACAAATTCTTCAACAACCTTAATGTTAAAAATATAACTGACAATAGGTTATTCTGGAAAACAAGTAAAACCATGTTTCTCTAACAAGACAGTTACAAGTGAAAATATTACCTTTGTTGAAAATGGGACTACAATATCTGATGATAAAGATATTACTGAAATATTCAACAATTATTTTGGCAGTGTTGTTGAAAATTTAGGCATAAAGTCATCAAATATACAACCTTCAAGTAATAAAAACAGACCCAAAGATCAAATAAATTCGATAATATATAAATATAAATCTCATCCTAGTGTAGAAAAGATAAGAAAAAGCGCAAAAAGCAGCACAAAATTTTCTTTTAAACAAATTGCATTTGAAGATGTTGAAAAATACATTCGAAAACTTGATCCAATAAAGGCGCAGCAGAAAGATGATATTCCTACTAACATCATCAAAGAAAACAGTGATATTTTTAGCCAATTCATTACTGAAAAATTTACTCAATCTATAAAAAGTTCTGAATTTCCAACATCTTTGAAAAACGCAGATATTACTCCTACACACAAGAAAGGACCGCGCACTGAAAAGGCGAACTATAGACCTGTAAGCGTCCCATCGAACATCTCAAAAATCTATGAAAGATGCATGTATGACTAAATATACACTTTCTTCGAGCCATTATTTTCGAAACTTCAATTTGGTTTTCGCAAGGGGCACAGTTCACAACAATGCCTCATAAGTATGATTGAAAAATGGAAAAGCAGTCTTGACAAAGTTGGCACATTTGGAGCGCTTTTAACTGATTTGTCTAAGGCATTTGACTGCATACCATACGAGCTCTTACTAGCAAAACTTCATGCATATGGCTTTGATATGAACTCTTTGCTGTTTATAAAATCGTACCTAATTGACAGGAAACAGCGAGTACGTATAAATAACAATTACAGTGCGTGGACAAATATAAAATACGGCGTACCGCAGGATCAATTTTGGGTCCTTTGCTTTTCAATATATTTTTATGCGATCTTTTCCTTTTTGTCCCATATATGGACATTGTCAACTATGCTGATGATACAACCCCATTTTTAATAGGAAAGAATATCAACGAAGTTATTGAAAAGATTAAATATGCAGCAATTATAATATTTACTTGGTTTGAAAATAACGGTATGAAAGCCAACCCAGAAAAATTACATTTTTTTACTAACAAAACTGATGTACGATTAAAGGTTTGTGATGAACTTCTACACAATTCTCAAACTGAGAAACTGCTTGGTATAACCATAGACCACAAACTTTCTTTCGAGGAACATGTTAATCAGCTCTGTAACAAGGCAGGCCAGAAAGTTAGTGCGCATGCAAGGTTATCTTCCTAAATGACATTAGATCAGCGAAAGCTGATTATTAATGCTTTTGTCACTAGTCATTTTTTGTACTGTCCATTAGTATGGATGTTTCACAGTCGTAAATTAAACAATAGGATAAACCATATACATGAAAGAGCACTAAGAATTATCTATCAAGACTATCAATCCTCATTTGAAGAGCTTTTATCAAAAAAATGGGAGCGTTACAACTCACCAAACGAACTTACGCATCCTTGTTACTGAGCTGTATAAAGCTAAAACAAAAACAGGTCCAGAAATGTTGAATGAACTTTTTATCTTTCCTGAACCAGTGTATAATTTGAGGAAGGACAAACTCAAGAGTAACAAAATATTTTCAGTAAGATATGGGATCGAAACAAAGTCTAATGTTGGGTTAAAGCTTTGGAACTCTTTGTCTAATGAGTATCGGAACGCTGGTACTTTAATTGAGTTTAGAAGCAAAATAAGAAACTGGAATCCAAACCATTGTCCTTGCAGAATATGCAAAACTTTTATACCTGAATTAGGTTTTCTTTAGTTTCCCCGTTGTCTTCCTTTGTCAGTTGTGGAGCGGGAACTCAGTTAAACATGTTTTGTTTTTTGTATATACAGTATTCTTTATAGATTTTTTATATTTAGTTATTTATTGTTTTTAATGTTTTTTTAGCCTCAGAGCTACATTTTCTTGTAAACTTGTCAACTATAAATAAATTCATTTTTCAGCACACGAAGAGGAATAGTACAACCAAACTAATGTCCCATTATTAGCTTTATAATAACATTATAATTTGCCTTAACTGGAAAAAAGCAATCGAATTGTGAATTGAACTTATCGTAGAAAATAACGAACCAAATCATAGACCTTAAAATATTAAAATCGCATTTCTCCAAGAATGTCAAGCTGACTTTTTGCAAACAAACAAGGCTCGTCGTTGCAGCAGCTGCGCAAATAATGAGATTTTATAATTTAAAGATAAGGCTTAATTTTTTGATATTCCAATGTTCAAATAATTCTAGGATGTAAACTATAATGGCACGTCCCTTTTTGATGGATTTTTGTTTTTAACAAAAGGAAACAAAGCCTTTTTTGGAGCCTCAATTCCCCAAATTGCAGAATAATACAACCCCCGATTTAATAACCATTATTGGTATACGTACCAAGTTACCCAGTACACTAACAACTTAAAAGAGAGACTTCTGACAATCGGCCATCTTGGAGCGCCATAAAAAACAAACAGACGAGGGGACAGGACTACTCTGTGGTTTTATTGATGGTGTTTACTGCTCTTTAGACCTAAAAACTATTAATCAAGGAATTTTTCATTACCTTTTGATTACTGAAAGGTATTTGTATAATTTTGACAATGTTTTAACTTTAAGATTTCATATTGTAGTTAGCTGGTGTAGCTAGCTAGCAAAAGACACTAGCTAGTAGCTGGATATTTTTTGGAATTTGTTATAGCTAGCTACACTTGTTTTTATTCTGCTTTAGGCAAGTGGATAGCTGAAGCTAACACCATGTCTTCTGCCAGCTACATTTAGCATGCTGCAAGATTATAGACATCGTAGCTAGCAAGCATGAACAATTGCTGAATTTCCTAAATTGAGGAGCATTCTTATGTAATAAAACTTGCATAAACACTATACACAGCTAGCTAGCACTAGTGACCTAATTATGTTTAGTTATACAACTTGTCTGTTGTTGGTTTAGCTAACTACTGCTATAGTTTTGATAAGGACACAAATTGAGTGTAAAGGCTAAAATACACAGTAAGTTTAAACAGATCGTTTAAAGGTATATAAGATAAAAAAAACTTACCGTGTAAACAGCAAAGATGTTTTAACTTTTTTCTGTTTATGTTTAAATTGTTTAGACTAAAGATTTGAGCATATTTGTTCAATTTCTAATCATAACGGGTTTTTTTCTTTCAACATTTACCCTGCTGATGCTATAACAATACCTGCAACGTGTTTTTCCTTGGTATTCATTGTGAAAAGAGAGTTTTTTTAAAAAACTTTACATTTTATCTTAGCGTGTAGACAGGTATATTACCTGCAACGAAACAAGTTTTTTCCTACAACAACCCTTTTAATTAGGAATTTTTTACGACGGCAAAATCGTGCCGACGTGATTTGATACTTTTGCCAGACACGTCGGCAAATACCTATTTCACGTCGGCAAAACTTTTTTTTAAGAAAAGGGGTTTTTCCTTTCGTTTTCGGTGTTGTTAAAAGTTGTATATATATTTTTTGTATCATACTTAAAACGTTTTATGAAATTTACGAATAAAAGAGAAAAATTTTCATTAACTTCATTAACAAAAACAAAATGTAAACACAGCTTGAGTTCCCGAAAGCAATGAAAAGAAAGGATTTTAAGGAAAGAAAAGAAAAAAGTTTTTTACTGTATTTTTTTACGAAATAAGTGAAAAATCTTTATTTCTTTAGGCAACAATTTTTTTTTTTTGAAAATATAAAAATTCTAGCGACGGCATTTTTTTGCCGACGTGATATTAGTTTTTCTCAAATCACGACGGCAATCACGTCGGCATTTGCCGCGTGCCGCCGTGAATTAAAAGGGTTGTACAACTAAACGGTCCGTTTAAACTTACCGTGTATTTTAGCCTTAAGAACTGGCTAAACATAAAGTTGTTGTTGTGCTGTCATTATGATGCAAGCTCTATCACTTTATGGTTCTCTCAATACACTGCCCTCTCGAATAAGCGCCTACCCTAAATGTCAAAATTTTAAGCGTCCGGGGCACTTAATTGAGCATTTATGGTATGTAACTTTGGTTTCTAGTTGACCAACTGGCTACTTATTATTTGACTACAATATTTTATATCAAACAAGATAATGCATTTATTATATTTTGAAAAAGATCAACCATTTTTTATGTTTGCAATTCATTAGCAGCTATTAGGATTTTAAAGTAAATATCAACATGCTATGATAAGGTTGAAATAAAAATGATCTTTCAGGCGAAAAACCTTAATTATTCTTTCCTTATAAATTTTTTTCTGCATTTTTAGTGTTTTTTGCTAAATTTCGACTTAAAAGCCTCAAATCTCCCAAAAAGCAATCTGATATTACATATAGATATACACTTTTAAGGCAGTTAATATATAATGTATATAATCTTTTAGGGACTTTATTGTTTTTTTTTATCTTTATATATATATATTTTTTTCCCATCAAAATATTTTTTTTAAAAATATTCATAATGTCTTCCTATCAAATGTTGCTATGTTTTTTCAATTTCTGATGTTTTGTAATTATAATTTTTATTTCTATTATTTTAACCTCTTGGGTCTTTTTATCACAAAGCCTTTCAATAGGGCTTATGATTTTATTTTAATCCCATGGGTCATTTTGTCACAAATCTTTATTATAGAACAGCTGTTGAAATTCATTGAAGGAAATATGATATTAATATTGAGTTATATATCCTAAAAATTCACATTGGAGTGCATCGTGCATTGGAGAGTTGATATCAATAAGGTATAGGTACTTATAAAATATAGTATGTATGTGTCACAAAAACATATGTTTACAATTAATTGAATCTGGAATATTTGGAAACTTTTTTAATTGTGATTATGAATATTTTTATGAATTGTGTTTTCCTTATAAGAACATGGAATTTAGTTTGAATATTCTTCTTATTACATTGCAGCCAAATTAAACTTTTTAAATCTACTCACATGTAATTGATATATAATAACATGTATTGTTAAAAAGATGGTTAATCATATATGTTTCAAGACATCATTTTCGCTTATGTTTAAATAATCATTGAGGATACTTGGCAAAGGAAGACATGGATTCCTATGTTTCATATAGTTATTACTAACCAGGATCTGAATTAATACATCCAAAGTTTAATAGTTTGTTATTGAAATTTATTTTTCAGAATTTTAACTGAAATATTGTTTAACCAAATTTTCTATTTTAGTTAATAAAGTAATGTATAAAACAGAATCTGTTAAATTTATCAAAATGACAGAGCAAACAATAAATGTAAGTATACATCAGCGCTTATTTTAACATTGATACTTGCTCAATCTTTCAGGGTATGCTTAACAAATTAATAAAACGAACTGATGCCATCATGTATATAATGCTACTTTAAGTTTTATGTTTGTATTTTTGTTTGTATTTTTGTGTTTAGACTCGGTCAAAGAAACCTAATTTAAGCCAAAAGGATATTGCATTAAAGTACTGTAAATTAGGTGTTGACCAAAATGGGTTCATTAAGAAGTGGATTCATATCGATATTGGTATAAATATTTTAAATTTGTTCAAGAAAGTAGAACATAAATTACACATATTTTTTTTAAGAAACTATAGTTTAAAAATGTTGAGGCTGATAATTTTCTAAAAATTAAGAACATAAGAACATACTTTGGCTAATTCCCTTCATAGATTGAAATCAAAATAATGTGAATTATTAGAATTACTAAGAAATAATTGTTTCTGAACAGTTTTTTTACTAATATTTTTACACTAACTTCAACACGATCTTTTCCTTCCAATTCTATAAAACCTTAATCGCCAGTCATACATCTGATCATATATATTTCCCAATTTTGTGAAGAACATAAAACAATATATTAACATTTTATCAACAGAAAATTAAACTATTACTCTTTTATAGGTTATGGTGTTTTTACTGAGCGTCCTTTTAAAAAGGGAGATTTTTTGCTTGAGTATGCTGGCACTTTTATGTCATATGAAGATGGTGAAAGGCAGTTTGAGGAAAAGAAAACTGGAGACTCATTTTTCTACTTCTTTCAAGGAAACGAGAAAAATGATTGGCACTGGTAAGTTTTCGTTCTAGATACAACATGGCTGTTCATTTAATAAAATGAAACTTACTGCTAATGAAAAGGTTTCTCAAATTACGTTTGACAATTTTCTCTTTGGTGTAAGTTGCTTTAAACATAATCAAAATTCCAAGGGAAATTAAAAAAATCCTTTTATAAATTAAAATAAAATAAATGTTTAATTTCAAGAATTTTTTATGTTTGCAATTCATTAGCAGCTATTAGGATTTTAAAGTAAATATCAACATGCTATGATTAGGTTGAAATAAAAATGATCTTTCAGGCGAAAAACCTTAATTATTCTTTCCTTATAAATTTTTTTCTGCATTTTTAGTGTTTTTTGCTAAATTTCGACTTAAAAGCCTCAAATCTCCCAAAAAGCAATCTGATATTACATATAGATATACACTATATGTAATATCTTTGGTGTAAGTTGCTTTAAACATAATCAAAATTCCAAGGGAAATTAAAAAAATCCTTGTATAAATTAAAATAAAATAAATGTTTAATTTCAAGAATTATGGTTTTTTGTCATATTGGCTCCTTCAATTCTTTGTTTCAATAGTTGTTCGCATTTTTTTGTTTATTGTGCCTACACCCTTTTTTTCTTATGTGCCCATCTTTCTAATTTCCTTTTCCCTGTGCATTATGTGACACAGTTTTACCTTGTTGTTTCAAGTTTTATGGAAATTTTAGAATTGTATTATTGTATTATATATTAATAAATTTTCATTTGTATTTTTAATTTATAGGGAGAAGAACCATATTTTTATATGGAACCCGATTTAATGTTAAATAAATAAATAAATAAATAAATAAATAAATAAATAAATAAATAAATAAATAAATAAATTTCTGGATTAATTGTGGTCAATGAAGTTATAATGAATATGACACATAAATTCTTGCTATTTTCTTATTTTACATTTTATGTGCATTTTCTTTTTAGTATTGATGGATCAACTTCTAACCAAAATGGAAAATTTGTAAATGACTCACTACATGGAAATTCTGTTATGAGAAAGATTAATTGTAGCAAAAGCGATATTAGACTCTGCTTATTTGCATCAAAAGATATATTGGAAGGAACGGAATTAAGGTATAATTATGGAGACGATGAAGATATCTGGTGGAGGAAAGAGGTATGTACTGTAACATCACAATGATAGTTAATCGTCTCATGTTATTCTCAAGCATTACAGTAAACTTCAAAATATTTTCATTCAGGGTTCATTCAACAAACCACTTAATATTCAAGTAAGTTGATGTTCTGGTGAAATTTATTGCTAATACCATTTCTTAACCTGTTTTTTGTATACAATGTTCTTTTTTTAGGCGATTGAAAATAATTCATGTGAAGTAAGTATTTCTAATAAACTAAGATAGTTATTAGTTTCGATTTATCCAGCTTACCAACAATTTGTGTTTCATTTTTGTTTATGGTTTGGTTAGAAATTATTATCTTTTTTTTTTCTATTAAGGAATGAGGAAATAAACTTTTAAAGTTTTTTTGAATAAGTATTATATATTTTTTTATATTAACTTTATTGAAGATGGAGTCGAATGATGAATTAGATGTATTTCACTGGACTAAATACAAGTAAGTATTTTTTTTATTTATTTAACATATGTATCTGAAGGTGCTTTTTTAACAAAAATAAATTTTATTATTATTTAATGGATTTTAATGATAAGCAAACTTCTCTTAGGGACCTTCAATCCGTACCATGTGAAGTAGTAAAAGTTCTGGTTGAAAAGTGTGAAGAAACATTAAAGGGAATATTTACTGGAAAGGTAATGAACTTATGATTTTTACTTACTTGTGTAGTATTCCATGAATAGAATTTTGTATGAAATTTTAAAAGAAGAAATAAAAGTTGATACATAACAAAGGAAGTTACATTATTAGATTAATACACAATAACGAACATTTTTCAGGAATGGCGAAAACGATGTGATATTTACAAACAAAGAGGCCGAGCTAGAGGTAATGTAGTTTAGGTTATGTATTTTTTGAAAGTGAAAAATAAAGGTTTGTATTAAAAAGTTCTTTTTTAAATGTTTAGAATCTCTTACAAATGATGTTCGTTTTGGTGCATTTACAAAAGAGCAAATTGATGTGATTGTAAAAACTTTGTTGAAGATTTTTTGTCCAAATAACAGTACAAAGGTAATTAATTTCTCCTCTTTGTAAAAAAACTTAGGATTCCACAGGATCAAGACAGTCCTGCAATCTAAAAAACGTCTTAAAAAGTCCTGGGAATTCCTGAATTTTTTTAAAATTAATTATAAAGATGTTAAAGATTTTAATCCCTTCAATTTTCGTTTATCTTTTTGGGGTGAATTGGTAAAAGTTTACTATTGTAAAATTTAGAAAACATGCCTATTGGTGAAAAATTCCCTTTTAAGTCCTAAGTAATTTTTCTGGAAAGCTCATTTGGTCAATTTACCAAGTTACTTTTATTCTAGAACTTTGATTTCGTGTTTAAAGTTCTTTTGCCAGAGACCGTGACACTTATATACAGTCGTGTAAATGAGATATCAGTGGAAGAGGTATGTTTGACACTATTTGAAACGTCACTTTATTTATTCAACTCTGTGGTAGGAAAAAGTGGTATTACATTGAAAATTGATTAAGCTTGCTATTATATTTTGTATTTTTGAGGCTGAAGAACAAGTTAGCAATGTTGGAATTTCTGTCTTAAAGGAAGGTAGTGATTCCGATGATGGATCAAATAAAGAAAGTAAAGAACATTCAGGTACACGAAGTCGTTTATTATAGAACGAAAAAACGATGGAAACGTTAAAATGAATTTTAATTTAATTTATATCAATCTACTTCTTTTGTAGAAAACGAGTTTAGTCATGATGTTAACTGTTATCCTCCAACAGATGATGATGATGTTTCTCCCAAAGGAAAAAGTACGGTTGCATGATTTAGCATTTTGAAAGTATCTTTGTTATGTACATTATTCCAAAACTGGTTCAAACGTTTTTCTAGGTATTCTACAAAAGCGTTTAAAGGCAGAAATATTTATAGAGAAAAGGTATGTATAGTCTATCTCATGGGTAGAAGTAATTTAGAACACATGATTATTGCACTTGTAACATTTTAGATTTTTGTCTAGAAAAAGACGGAGACAGTATTGGCGTAAGCACGAAAAAACAAAATAATGGCGAATATTATCATTCTGCTTTTGAAGAAGAGAATAATGAAGAGGAAGAAGAAGAAGAAAAGAAAGAAGATATGAACTTAAAAAACAAAACTGGGTTTGAAGGTAACAAAAGGACTAAATTAAAATGCCTAAAGCAGGATGGACGGAAGAAAAAGGTCACTGCAAAAAAAAGGTTAAAAAACAAAAAAGGTATATTACCTCAAACCTCAGGTATATTAGCAATCGACTCTGTTTGGTTCATTGTTCTTATTTCTTATTAACATTTTTAAAGTTCCAGAAATGCCGTCTACTAAAAGAAGGGCAATCTCAGCCAAGGAAGTATGGAAAATTGTCAACGAAAGAAATCGTCAAGGTATTAAACAGTATAAGTATACGTTAACTTTTAATAACATTCCAGCATTTTCATACTTATACAAAATATTGCTCGAAATATTGCTTAAAAACCTGACAAATTATTTAAAAAAATCAGAAGTTGATTTCGTATGTGCTATAAATTATATTGTTTTTAGACGATTGGTTTGACACAACTGGAAAAAGCGATGACAATGAGTCCAACACACCAGAGTCAGATCTAGAAGAAAACGTTCATGCCAGTATATAAAATTCTTTTGTTTAAATTATCAGTACCAATTTGCTTACTTGTATATCAGTAATGTTCTCCTTTGTTTTATTAAGTTTTGTGACACAAAAATTACATTTTTTTAAATGATTTTTTCCTTTAGTTGTCCATACCCTCTCAAAGAAAGAGAAAAGAAAAAAGAAAGAATCAGGTGAGTAAGAATACTAAATAATGATGTCAGTACGTCACTGCCAGTTGCCTGCAATTAAATTTCGGATTTTTAAATTTCTTTTTTTTCAGATGAGATCATGGAATTGAAGAAAAGTATGGAGGTCATGAGGAAGCGCTTAGAAAAAGCAGAAAAAGCAGCCGAGAGAGAATATACGTACGTAGAAGGTGATAATGAAAATGATGATGACGATGTTGATATGTCTGTACAGAAAAGTGAAAATACAAGTGAAGAGATAAGGAAAACACATAAGATCTTAAGCCATGGAAAGATTCTTGCTAACAAGAGAAAAGCTGAAAGAAAAAGGAAAAAGATGTTAGCCTGTGTGAACAAGTATGTCGGGCCTCCCGGTACTATAAAAGAGCGCAAAACTGGCGTTATTGACTACAGAAAAGTATATGACATTAAATGCCCGGTTTGTTCAGTTGTATCTAGCAGACTCTACCAGCATTTAATGCTTCAACACAAATTTTCGGATAGGGAAGCAAAACTAAAAGAGTCAGAAGTCAGGGTGATGTTTCTTTGGTCAAAAAAGGAAAAGCATGGTATCCCAAAACCGTTGCCTTGCGCAATCTGTGGAGTTTGGCACCTGCGTCTTCGTACCCACCTGAAAAGGAAACACAAATTGGAAGGATCAAAAATCACAGAAATTTTAGAAACTGCGCGAAAAGAAAATTGGGCTAACGAAGGATGTTTGGAAAATAAAGCCAAGCTAGTCAAGACAGCCAATCAAAAGGCGAAAAAACGTACGAAATGTAATAGAGAAGAATTGATTAATACTGGGAGAACGATCAAGTATCTGCCAGATAATGCGAAGGAAGTAAATGCATCTAACAAAGCAGATTGGGATATTGAAGGAGATAACTTTCTCATGTATTATGAAACCGGAAAGGAGTTGCTAGAAGCTTTTAAAAGTGAAGTGGAAAAGAAGAAAGGAGCTGTTAAGGCAAAGAGGTAAGACAAATCCTTCTTATTGATATACATGTTCCATCGTTATCCTAACCCTAGTAGATCGTGGTTACGAACCTGAATTCCTTACAAATAAGACATCATTTATAGGATTTTCTAGCTCCAAACTTTATTGAACTTTTCCAAAACTTTTTCAATTTTTTTTATCGTGGAACTCTTTAAAACTGAACCCACACTAGAATTTTTCTGTTTGGTAAATTTAAAAATGATTCATTTTATCTTAGGTACAGACAGCATGTGGAGTACATATGGACTATTATCGATCCCAACATGGCAGTGATACCAGCCAGTGCATTTGCAAATTGCTTGCTTGTTGAAGATAAATACCACGATCCAACTTACCGCTTGATTGGTAAAGGAGGAAATGAGGCTTCCACTCTAAGGGTTAGATATGTCGCTTTGAGAGCATTTATTAGATTTTTACGTCGTCGCCATGTCTATGGAGGCATTACCCGTGATCAAATGACAGCTTTGTCGGAATATATCGATGAATGGAACGCTGATTTTACTGAATCCATTGCCCAGCGTAAAACTGACATAGACGAATTAAGATTAAACGCTTAATGACTCCTACCCATATGATTAAATATGGCCGATCAAATTTTGTGCAGGGTCTTGTGAAAAGTATTGAAAGGGTCGCTAAGTCTGAGAAACCTACAAAACGGTTTTGTCAGCAGGTTAGAGACTATCTGATTACTAACTTGTGCATAATGAATGGGTTGAGATCATCAAACCTGATAGAACTCAGGGTTTCGGATGTCCAGGAAGCGCACACTAGCGAAGAATATCCTGGATACATGGTGTTTACTAATTCCCGTTATAAAACATCCACAATATATGGTGAAAAGGTCATTGTCTTGCCTAAAAACGTGTTTGAACATCTTAAATACTATGTCAAAGAAATAAGGCCTGTTTTGAATCCCACAACAAATACTTATTTATTCATTTCATCAGATACAAATCAACTGTCGCACGCTACAATTGGCAGTAGCCTGACGTCATCTTTCAAAAATGCGGCGGTATTTGGCAAACACGAATATGATAGAGTAAGTCCTACTCGAATAAGATGTGCATGCGCAACATTCGGGTGTAAGGTTGATGGAATTGACAGTGGTTATTTTGCAAAGCACTTTATGAAAAATAAAGAGGATACCACAAATATCCATTACAATTTGTATTCAAATCATAGAGAGGCATTAAAACTTGCTATGATGATGGGTAATACATTTGAAGTTGGTGGAGTTACGCAAACGTTAAAAAAAGAAGATGTTGAAAAAATTACATCTGCAATCTTAAAGAATGAAAAAGTTATGCCCTGTAAAGATGATGTTATCGAGTGGGTAAGCAAAAACAATAGCCTGGAACCAAAGGAATTGTCAGATTTTATGGATATTTTGGAAGAGCTGGAAGGGGAGACCAATAGAATTGATCTTTTCTACAATAAAAATGGAGGAAATGTAAAGAAAGTAAGTTGATCCATTATTTGCTTTGTTTTTCTTCATTATAAGGAAATCATGATATAAAAATGATTGCGTTTTTAAACTTAAAATGACTTTTTTTTACAGAAGGATGCTAAAAAGTCTGTTGCTGTTCCAAAGACAACACTTAAAACGTATCCAAAGCGAAAACAAAAGGTGCTACACTTTTTTGCTTTATAAGAAAGACGGGTATCACGCCATATAGATCAGTCAAATTCTTTAACGTAATTCTGGATCGAAGTTTGGTTTTGCATACTTTTACCTTTTACAAGGAAACGGTAGATCCATTAAGGCGGTTTTTCACTTAAAACGAAATTGATTAATTGATTTATGAATGTCATAAGTAGGATTGTTTTGATTTATTTATTTATTTAATATTTTTGTTCAAGTAATCTTTAAACAGTTTGCCTTTAGTTACATGCCTGGTACATTTTACTAGAGGTTGCCAAATTTCAAATTTCACAATTTCTTTACTTCATTTTATTTTAGCCACCTAAAGGGAGTTGTTTAGTATTACAGCATCAGGTACTATTTATTTTATAAAAACATGACACGTTTTCTGTTTTATTCCTTCATGTGTGATATTTTAGGGATTCTTTTTGTTAAATTTTAGTATGGTGAAGACTCTATCGGAAGCAATTCGAGCAATAATGATGACTCGAGTGAAGAGGATGACAATTCTATTTGCGAATTCTCTGCTGAAAGTTTAAATGAAATTTCTGACGAGAACTTGCAAACAATGTCAGAAGTTGATGACTGTGAAGTGGAGAACCATCCTTTAAAAGATAGTTTGGACGAGGTAATTTCAGGAATAGTTTTCTCAATCGACACTTTCCGAATAAATTTTGATGTACCGCAGTTTTTTTAAAGTCCTTACAAAAAATTTGAATACACCTTAAATTTTAATAATTTGTAAAAAAAAATCCTTTTGTTTTAAATACTTAAGGAATTAATGCCGCCGTATTATATATAATGACTTTTTATTATTGTAGAAAATTGCGAAATATGAAACAGTAAAGAAAAACGACCTTGTGAAAGGAAGAAAGCACTGCAGGACCATGTTTCTCGGTCTTACGTATGTATGTGAAGAATTAATGAAACGCAAAGATTATGATAACGTGTCAAAAACGAAAACATTTACAGCAAACGAAGTAAAAAGATGCATTAGCAAAAACGAAAAAATGAAAGAAGCGTGCAAAGGTAAAGACGCCGACTACTGGAAATATTTAGTTTTAAATATGCGTGAGAAATACCAAAGAGCTATGAAAAGGGAAGAATACTGCAAATGTCGTCAGTGGTTAAATGAAGCAAAGGACATGATGAATCACTGGAATACTTAGTGCCGTTTTGTCATTATTATGTGGCACAAACCGTGATGCATTCATCAAGCGCCCCACTCGTAATATCGACTCTCTAATATACGCTTTTCCTTAATATGTCCATTTGTTTAGGTTTTTGGCGCCCCACTCAAAATATTACCTCCCTAAAACAATTGCACCAAGATATATATTTATCTATTTCACTTTTTGATTAAAGTAAAAACAGAAGTCAATAGTTTAAAGATATATATAAAGAGCCCTGGCGCTTAATCGATGCATTACGGAGCGAGTAGAAAACTTTTAGCTACGTAACTTTCCATCGTTGACATATATGCATGAGAAACAATGTCATTTCGCTTTTATTTTTTTTATTAAGCGTCTCTCTTTCACAAGCTGATCGGATGGCTTACTTGTTGCTTGTTGACCATCAACTTGAGAATATCAAATTCACGCGTTAGCTTGCAGAGTTAATTCACAAATCGAAATCAAACTTAGGTGTTATCAGTTTTTTGTATACATATTATTTGCATAACTTTTAGAGATATGTATCGGAAATATGTTGAAATTCCGATCAATTTTCATTTATGTATTTCTTTTTAGTTTTAAAGATAACATTTTTTGACATCTTTAATTTTGTAACTTTATTAAGATTAAAAATATATTTATCTTATCAAGTCTAGCAACCTTTTGTTTGTTACATCGGTTCTGTTAGGCAGTCAAAATTTTGCGTTTTTTAAAACTAGCGAAATTAGCAATAGTGTATTTAGATTCTTAATCGAAATTTTCTACCACGACAATACCTTTTCCCGTCTATTTTTACTGGTTGATAAGGGTTACACCAAATCAGGAAGTGGTGTGAATTATCTTTGGGAATTCATTGAAATGCACCTTTTTTATAAGAACAAATTATATAAGAACATAGGGCTTCACAGGTACAAAACTTTGGAACATGTTAACAATATTTTTCATCTTTGTCAATACCGAGAAGTACTGAAATGCTCCTTTAAACGAAAAAAATGACAAAATAAGAGAAAAATTAAGAAGAATTTAAAAGCATTTTGAGACAAATTAAAAAAGTTATAAACATTCGTAGGCTTCCTTCAAGTTGCATGTTTTTACAAAAAGCGTGTAGTAGACGCGAAATATGCAATTTGAAAAGTAGTTGACAATTCTTTTTTTATTCTCCGCGATTTGCAAAAACTAATCTTTTTTAGCTGCAAATAATTCCGTGAAAATTGTCAAAAATAGCAAAATACTTCACCGCGAAAAAGCTGCTTTCTATGTAGAAAAAAACAAAATGCGGAAAAATACAACCGCAATTCAGAATAATACAACCAAAAAACATGGAACAACCAATTACAGAATAGTACAACCATTTGCAGAATAGCACAACCAAAAAAATCGCGTCGCAGAATGATACAACCATTTTCAGAATAGTACATCCGCCGTAATAATAATAATAATAATAATAATAATAATAATAATAATAATAATAATAATTGTCGGACGGTATCACGCTGCACATGACGAAGAAGGCTGACGGAACGGGGGATATACGCTGCTATGTGTACTTGCTCCAAGATGCGCAGTTGAATATTTTCAACGGGCGCTTCCACAGTGTGAAATACTAAAATAAACATACATGGCAACAATTGGTGTACTCGTAGCAGGCGCTGCTATCAACGCGCTCGCGTTTAGCGGGTCTAATTTCCTATTCAGCAAACTGTCAGGGCAATGGTAAAGCAGAACGTAAGAGGCATGACAAAGCTATTGAACAACTTCAAGCAGCCCAAGCAAAGTGGGTACGTGACAGACAGGCAAAGATCGACTAGTACAATCAGCAACGGGAGCTTAAAAGACAAGCTGGGGAAAGCTTAAAAGAGCTTGTTGAAGGCATGCCAGAATATTATATCACGACGATCGAGAAAGCTCCAAAGCTATTCGACTACTATATGCCTTCGAAGCAACAACAAGACGGTGAGCTGACGTTCATCGTAGGGTCCCTGGCCCTTCTAGGTTTCGCGGTGTACAAGTACATGTAAGGAACATTTTTTGACATTTACTAAATGTCAAAAGCACATATCCTCACAGAAGAAGAAGTTGAAAAGCTAAGTCAAATCTACTACACCCCGGAGCATCTTTGGACTAGTCGAAAAGCCATTAAACTACTCTCCGAGCAGATTAGTCTCTCTAAAAAGAGAGTTACTCATTGGCTGAGCCGGCAACTGCTCTGGCTTAGACATATCAAAGGCCCCAAGCGCATCAACTATCCACATTTCACCATCACAAAGTCCAGCGAAATGCACCAATTTGATTTGCTCTTTATGCCCCATGACATGCTGTATGGAAATACGTATAAATACATCCTCACAGGCATCGACGTTGCTTCGAGGTATAAGGTAGCGAGGCCTTTACGTACGAAAAAGGCTAGCGAGTTTGCGGATCTCTGCGTTATCCGAATATATTCCAGTGCGATAATGGTTCAGAGTTCAAGTCAGACGTGAGCAAGCTGCTAGAAAGCAAAGGGGTCGAGATAAAGCGTGCAACTACCAAATACCACCACACTTTCACGGCGTTCGTCGAATCGTATAACAAGGTGCTCGCCGAGAGGCTTTTCAAACCTCAAGATGAGCAAGAGCCTGCCTCTGACGAACAAAGTAGTACTTGGGTTAAGCACTTGTACACTATCGTGAAAAGTTTGAACAACACCAAGACCGCGATGATTGGTATGAAACCCTCGAAAGCGATCAAACTTAAGGAGGTGCCACAGGTCGAGGAAAAGCACGATGAGAAACCGTTACCCGATGACAGCCTGTGCTTGTATCTGCTGCAACCTGGGGAAGAGCATGGAGATTCGAAAAGACGCGCTACGGACGCTTGGTGGAGCAAGAAAACGTATAGATTCGATCGTATTGTAACATGTACACGTCTCCTGTACTATTTGAAAGACGGACTTGATCGAAGCTTTGTGTCAGAAGAGTTGATGTTAATACCCGAGAATGTTGAAGTACCTCCGGAGCATGTAAAAGAGTGGTAAATTTCTCGAGTCGGATGGCCATTTCACCGGTTCCCCGTGGCGGGGGATGTTGGTGCCACCGACACCTATCATTTTGCCCCGCATGCTTACGCCATGTCATTATCAAACATCCCCCTCGAACAACTCACGCGTATCATCGTCAGCCGGACTATGCTTCAGGTCCGCCACACCTCAAGAGAAGGCAATAAAGGACCGCTTCTGTCAGTAAAACCGTGTCTGGATGAAGGGGACGGATTCCGTCCCCATTAACATCCTCTTCCATAACATCCTTATATCGTATTATATACCTGCTGGGAACATGGATTCGAACCGCCCTCTTCCCATTTTTATTATCTGTATACCCAACGGCTCTAACAACATCGCGGGCTACGAGGCATTGCCCGCGATATTGATGCAGAGGTCGTATTTTTGCGAGTCCGAGGGTCATTTCATCAAGTTGCCTGCAGCGGGCAACTTGCTCAGTTAATATTTATAGGTATAGTTTTTGTGGCTCGATCGAGCTACAAAACTTCAAGCGCCGTAACACCTGGGTCTTAATATTTCATCATATAGTGGATCATGGCAAGAGCTAGCGACGAAACACAGGCGATTAAAGCGATCCGGTTGTTGTGTTTATCTCTCAGACTCATTTTATACACCTCCCAATCTCTTTCCTCAAGACCCGCTTCCAAGTCCTCGATTGTTTCCTCCAATTTTCGGATCTCTCCCTCAAACTCCTCTCGCAATTTTTCGAGACAAGACGTATTTATTTAGTTGAAAGTCAAGGCAAAATGCTCCAATTTCTGAGGTGCTCCAGCCTCACGCACAAGCAGGCACAGTTCGACTTCCTGAGCTGGCCCTTAATAATGGAAATTTCTTCCCTAATCGAAATTACATCGTTCTCTTCATGTATGAGCTCGAGCTCCTTTCGATTCTTCGGATACCAAACGAAAAGCTGTTTCATTTGGTCTCTTACCGTTATTGGGATCTTTTTATATCTTTGTGTTAGCAGCCACAAGCTGTAATTCCTATGCCTACCCGAAACAGCTAGTTCCAGCAACGCCCCGCGAGTTTTATCC
The DNA here is from genome assembly GCF_029227915.1 of Hydractinia symbiolongicarpus. NCBI lineage: Eukaryota > Metazoa > Cnidaria > Hydrozoa > Anthoathecata > Hydractiniidae > Hydractinia > Hydractinia symbiolongicarpus. The sequence continues at coordinate 15,621,291 of NC_079878.1, forward strand.
ATAGATTCGTCCGCTATAAGATCGTCAACAATGAACAAGCTCTCTTCACCCGCCAGCTGCTTCTCGAATTGTTCGATCCAATCAAACAACTGGTCTTTGGGATCTATAAGGAACACGTAGTCATCTTCCCACAGCGACGATCTCTCTAAGTCAGTCTTGTTACAGCGGATCGTTGGACAGAGTATGATGATATTGTGGAAATAGTGCCTGTGCTCATTCTCCAGGAGGAGAATGAGTACAGGCACTATTTCCACAATATCACGTCTTGCCACACGAGGTGGGCCCGGTCTTACCTGCGTCTTGCCACACGAGGTGGGCCCGGTAAAGATTGCTGTATGCGAGTCTTTTACTATCTCTAGAATTTATTATGCGCCCTTTGTGTCTGTCTATTAGGCAGACACAAACTTTGCATGCGCTTACTTAGGCTTAGGTACTATGGAGGCAGGAATCCAGCCTTTTGCTACCGCTATCTCACGGCTTCCCCGTCCTGCTGTGAAGTATACCACCATTTTCATCACGTCGCTTGTATCAAGTCTAGTACTGGGGCTCGAAATCCCGAGGAACCTCTTACCAACCATAGCGTAAGCGAAAGTAAAGCGTAGGTCCTCGACGCTTTCATATACCATGTCTAATAAATAAAAAATAAATAAATAAATAAATAAATAAATAAATAAATAAATAAATAAATAAATAAATAAATAAATAAATAAATAAATAAATAAATAAATAAATAAATAAATAAATAAATAAATAAATAAATAAATAAATAAATAAATAAATAAATAAATAAATAAATAAATAAATAAATTGCCGCAAAATGTAAAATTATGCCAAACGGTCGAATAATTTAAAAAGCAACTTGTGTCACAAGGAATTATCCATTGTAGTTGTTTAATTTGTTTATAAATTAAAATAAAATTGTAAATAAATATTTATTATAACCTCGTTCACAGGTTCTCTCGCCTTTCTTAACAAGAAAGCATAAAGCTGGATCGCCTGGTGACTAGGTTAGTTGGTTTTTATTAGTCTAGGATATCCATTGTAACCAAGTTAAAATAAAGAATACATACATACATACATACATGTCTATAGTCTCCTTCTGTTGAGGGGTAACGTTTGAACACATTTATATTATAGATTATCTCATCTTGGGAAAGTCGATATCGGACTGGGCTGTGGGTTTTTGCTGAAGCGCACGTGCCCCTCCGGAGCCGCCAGACGATGGCTCTGGTGCTTCGGCGGGCTGCGGAGACGCTACAGACTTTTTACGGAAAACATAGAACCCAACTCCTACACACGCGAGTACGGCAACAAGACCCCCACCAAGGTATACGGCGCCTGACTGTACGGAACTTGATCCAGAACTCGCTCCAGAAGAGGTTTTGACTGTAGATTCTACTGTTCCCTCTTGTTGCTTCAGATCTTCCTTCCTCTTCTTCATCAGAGGCCCCAACTTGTGACCTTGTGCGACTCTCCCCGGATGCTTTACTGGCTTTGTTATGGCTCTCTCTTCTTGTGGTTGTTGTTTGCTTATTTCTTTAATTCGTGAGACTTGAAGAAATCACTTCTTTTTACATTAAGATGGAGGGATAGATTCTGTTCCTCAAGGATCTCCATGGTCTCTTTTATCCCCTTGAGTATGGCCTCGGCAGTGTTTAAATCTCTCTCGAAGTACTCCCTAAACGTCATGGGTTTTTTCTTTCGTGGATCTATTCCAAGCTTCCCCTGTTGCCGGTTACATTTGGCAAGTCTCTTACCTGCCGCAACCCTTCCCGGGTGCTTTTTGTGTATTTCAACAATTTTTTTCACGGTTTCGGGTTGCTGTTAATTGCTGATAATACTACACGCGCTGCTTATCTTTTTGTGGCTCCTCATCATGTCGTTCTTCACCACTCTTGGACGTTGAGAGCTGTGTATGATTAATGGTATGTGCAGCAACGAGCAGGGGTGCTAGGAGCTTTCCAAAAGCCGAGTACACGAGGATCCCCAAGTCAGCCATACTGTCCCTGATAATGGGATCGTCTTCAATATCCGCTCTTAGACCTTCGGCACTATCCAACTGAATCATACTCCCCACGGCTGATAGCCTGTGAGTATAGAGCCTTGGCTGTTTCTTTCCCTTTTTCCTGGAGTTCGCGTTGAATGAATTCAGAGTATAATTTATCGATTACCCTATCTGATGCTTTGTCACAGAAGGCTTCTGTACACTTCTTTGGTAGGAGGTGTGCCTTACCTTTACGTGCATTTTTCAAAGCCTGACGTTTATCGATATGTTTTTCACGTTGCTCAAAGGCTTCTGCTGGGGTATCAACTTCATCGAAAATAGCGGCTAGATCAGACATCTTTATTAATACCTTTCTATACCTAAAACAGCAGAACACGATCAAGACGTACGGAAGAATTATTGCGAGACATAGGCATATTTCGCATAACATGTTATTTTTTCAAAACAAAACCCTCGTAAGGGAACCCTCTGGGTGTTTGTTGTTGTTGTTGTTGTTGTTGTTGTTGTTATCGTTGTTGTTGTTGTTGCTGTTGTTGTTGTTGTTGTTGTTGTTGTTGTTGTTTAAGCCCAGAGGGTTTTTTATTCTGCGAGTATACCACTCAGAGCCTTTGGTTTTTCATATCCGAGGTGTTTTTTTCCGTGCTGTCCTGCTTTGAATACTTTGCATACTTTTAACGTACTTGCTCTTTATACTCTATACAGAATGTCGTGCTTGTACTACGCATTAACGAAACCCACCTTTTTAAGTGAGCACTTTCAGAGGCAACCTCGATCCCATGGCCTGTAACGTTTTTTGATATGAGGATAAAACGCGTAAAGTAATGTTTAAAAATTTTGAACAGCTTTGATAAATTTGTAAACGATGCAAGGAAGTCAAAAATAACGTGAATATAAATATTTTCTTCATAAACAAGTAACCAAAATCTTCGTAATGCTTATCGCCATATTTGTTGTGGATAAAAAAATGCAGTGGTTGCAAAAAAACTTCTGCATTAATTATCTTTTTAACATGCTTTAAAAAAGCCGTACACGCAATCTCATTGGTTGAGTAAGTCTGTTGTACCAGGGCCTCGTACGCGTTTCATCCTCATATCAAAAAACGCTACAGGCCCAGGGATGGAGGTTGTTTCAGAGGCCGTTCCTAGCACTGACATTTAACCGGCATTGTGGCACAATTTTTCCCGACTGGCACAGTGTGTGGCAGAAACCGGGGAGAGACGGCCGCCTGCAGGTAAGGCATGGTCTCGGCCGCCCATCCGTACCCTTTAGCCAGGACTAAGCCTGCTACAACAATTTTACTATATATCGAGCTTCGTATATGCCTATTCAGTTCACCTTGAGTATTACCTGTGTGAAAATTCACGCATCACCGGTTAGGTCGTTTACGCATCATACAGACAACTCTTGATTATTCAGAAATGCTTATCATTTCTGAATGGATGAGGCAAATGAGTTTGATCTTCTTGCTACTGCTGCTGGTTAATTTGTTTGCGTAACCTATCGGCAAAGCTGACATACAGCAATACCTTGGGATACTCGTGCACTCCCAGATACTCACGAGGTTATAGCCAAGTTTTTGGATAGGCTCTTTCTTATCCAGAGTCGCGGAGTACCGATTCTTATCTGCTTTGGTTCTCTGCGATTGACAGGTGCATCCATGCCACTTGCAGCCGTGATATTCGTAGACTGTCTTGGTCTAGGGTTCATAGTCGTCTCTCTCTTCCCGTAACGAATCACTCGCTCTCCACCACGCCCACAGAGCGCGTGGTGTATATGATTTCTGGTTTGCTCCGACATGGCTTCTATCCATTGACACGCCGCGTAGCTGAAACCCTTATCAGGGTAAAAGACCTTTTCTGATTTGCTCGGTATGCGCTCGACCTTTTTGCCTTTGCAAATGATTGCCGCCCTGACACCTTCGCACTCGTTCTGCTTGTGCCGCGTAAGGTTTCAAGATTTTGTGAACCGTTGATTACACGCCTCGCATTCCCAATGTTGTGTTAAAATATAGCACAGCGGCTTTAGGATCCACTGCAGCAAAAGCGGCGGATGCTACTTACAAGACCACTAACATTTCGCTGGAGTATGGCAAAGTAAATAATGAGGGCCTTGCGAGTGTCATGGTATCACGCTACAGCCGTTTTGCATTGCCTTTCCAAAGAGTCCTTCGAAGCAAAGTGATCGCTATGAAGAAGGAGGATACTAGTTACAACTTACAACTCGATACGCCTACCAAGAGCTTGAAAAGTGTTCTTCTACTCTTTGTAGACCCTTCGAAGGTTATAGCGTACTCTGGGCTGAAAGAAGTTTTAAACAACCCCTAGATCGAAAAAATCTCTATAACAGTCGAAGGGGAGCCTAACGAACTGTATTCACATGCTATGCTCGGAAAGGGCAGTTTATGACCAAGAGATACAGGCTTTTTGTCGATTTTCGATCGTCTTCTGATCATATGCTTCATGGTAGTGGGAGACCTCCTAATCGCTTGAGTGACGGCATTACTTTGTAAATGACGAAGAAGGCGGAGGGCACGGGAATATCCGCTGTTTTGTCATCTCTTAAGCGATGCCCAGTGGAACATCTTTGACAGGTGCTTCCATAGCCTCGAGTATTAGACAGCGTAGATCATATCCCAAAGCGTTCTGTAGGGATCATTCTCTGCACAAAGACACAGGGCGCAGGGCTTCGCTTCTAAATAAATGACCCTAGAAATCGTCAAAGAGCCACGTACTGCTACCTTTTCAGGACACACAAGTAGTGGGAAGACACAACGTGTTATAGATCTCCTCGAAGGCGAACACAAGCTGGATTTCCGCAACGTAGTCATATTATGCCCAATACAATGGTATTCAATATCATGGAAATATCATGGAAAACAATACAATAGAAATCCACTTACCCGATAGAAACTCGCTTTGGAAAGATGACTACGTGTTTTTGATCAACCCCAAGGATCAAATTTTTGAACAGATCGAGAATTTCTCAAAGCTTCTAGCTGATAAAGAGACTCCGTTCATTGTCGGCGATATGATTGCAGAAGAGAATCTCGATAAAAAAAGACATTCTCTCCTTGAATTGACTCTTTCAGGGAGACATCAAAGGCATAATCTCTGGCTGTTAACACAGTCTTATACCGCTTAAACGTTCAAAGACAAAAAGAATAGTTTTTTCTGTGGTACCCGTACGAACGCTCTGATATTTAACTCGTTAACGAAGAAACCAACATCATCAGTGACCGGGAAAGCATCAAGACTCAACTCAAAAGGTCAAAACATGCTTGTACGTAAGACTGGAACATCCTATGAGCTGTAGATTTCTCGATCGCGAAACTAAGCATAAACAACAGTGAAGACAAATCTCAGGGCGGGACCACCCTACTTTTTCTAGCACCTCTTCATGTTAATCCACACGATGTGTTTTTATAAGTGACCCATACGAAACCTGGTTGGAACTAAGGCTATCAAAAAGATGGCTTTTTCTTAACTTTCCCTGTTCAACGTCGTACCTACTGGTGTCATCTAGACTCTATTCGATGAGCACTCGCAGACTCGTTTCAAGCGTTCCATTCTCGGGAGATTCTTGGGAATTCTTAACATAAAAACAACATACGGAGACGTGAAAACCGCACCTCGTTGTGATATCATGGGAGGGGTAGGGTAAACCTACCCCTCAAGCAAGGTCAAAATTGTACGATATTTTCGTGACACTGGATGCTGCTTTGGAAATTACGCACCGCTCAGGAAAACCCAAGGCTACAGAGTTAATATGATAGATTGCAGGAAAGGGTGTGGAAAGACGTCAGGATGAGGTCAGGAAGCAGCGACAGCTAAACAAAGAGCAAGCCACAGCCATTGCCATTCTTGAAGATATCCTCGAGAGTAGAGATAGTCAGGTTGCAACTCTGCGCCAAGAAAACTCAGGGCTACGGCAGCGACAAGTTCTACACGCACAAGATTCCAGCAAAGACAACATGATCGTCATCTATCGGGAGCACAGCGCAAAAGACAACGATGTCATATCATACCATCATCTCCCGTACTACTGTGCGTGTGTTCAAAGACGCGTTCTTCCTACCAAGAGAAGATGGTTCAGAGATAACTTTCCGAGCTTAGAAGAGATCATAGTCATAGGCACTGCTAACGGGATCCAAGCCTTTAACAGATTCGAAGAGGGAGGACATGTAGAGCGATACCACATCTGACTTATCGACTTTATTTGAGATGATTTGTACGACTTGGTGTTCTAGCACTGGAAGTCTAGGGAGGTGCATAGGCTTCGCGCTTTGGAACTTTGTTCCGCGTTGCTACTGTTCTGTAGTCTGCAAGGACCACAAAACAATAGGGATCTCACCACTCTTTCACATACGCAGGAGGGACTTCTACATCTTATGGAAGTAGCATGAGTTCTTCTGCAACAAAACTATGCTCGGGCCCGCCTTCAAACCAGTATAACACGCGACTGTTTGGCTCTGCCACGATACGACTCAGCCTATACGTTTTCTTACTTCAAAAGGCGTCGGTCGAACGTCTTTTCTAATTTCCATGCTCTTCTCCAGGTTGAAACAGATAGAGGTACAGACCATCTTCTCCTAACGGCTTTTCCTCTGAGTACTCTTCGCTCTTTAAAAGTTTAACTACCTTAAGCTTGACAGCTTTTAATGGCTTCATCCCAATCATCTCAGTCATGGTTTTGTTGAAACTCTTCACTGTAGAGTACAGGTATTTCACCCATGTGCTACTAGTCTCCTCAGAGACTAACTCTTGCGCATCTTGAGGTTTGAATAGTCTCTCCGCAAGGATCTTGTTATAGGACTATACGAACGCTATAAATGTATGATGATACTTGGTTGTTGCACGCTTAATCTCCACGTCCATACCCTCCAGGAGTTTCCTGACCTCTGATTTGGATTTGGACCCGTTATCACATTTAAAAACCTTAGGAGGGCATAGAATTCCAGCTTTGTGGATATCTTTGATCATCTCTGCGACATCTGCAGCCTTTTCGTGGGTAGAGACCTTGCAACCTTGTAACGTAAAGATACATTGATGCCCGTCAGGATATACTTGCACGTGTTTCCATAGACTTTGTTATTGGGCTACGTTATGGTGAAGTGAGGGTAGTCGACCTTCTTTGGGCCTCGAATGTGTCGAAGCCCGAGTAGTTGTCGAAAGAGCCAATGTGTAACTTTCTTTTTGGATAGTTTAATTTCCTCAGCGAGGCTTAATGGCTTTCCTTTTAACCCAAAGACGGTCTGGGTGATAGTAGATGCTGCTCAGTTTTTGTTCAGATGCAGAGTGATGTACTTGTACTTTTATTATCTCTTCATTAGATGACAAAACAATGTGTTTTTTCTACGAATTTTTCTACGCTACAAACCCTAAAAGAGCTAGGGACCCCAAAATGAAGGTGAGTTCACTGTTCATTTGCTTATCAGAAGGCATGAAAAAATCTGAAAGCTGGGGAGCCTTATCAATGGTAGCAATGTAGTATGTTCGTACAGATCTCGCCTGCCTCTCGTTGTTTTTCACGCTTTTTGGCGTACCAATCAAGCTTAACCCGCTTATCCTCAACCCACCTTTCTTGGACAGCTAGTAGCTGCTCGATAGCTTTATCGTGCATCTTATGCTCCTCTTGACCATGTCCTGAAAGTTTGGTAAACAGTAAATTTGATCCCGAGAAATCGAGAGCGTTGATTATCGCTCCTCCCGCTATTACTGCTAGAGTAGCCATTTATTTAATGTAGCGGTTGCACTTGCTCATATTCTCTGATGTCCAGAGCGGCTGGGTATTTGTATAGTGGAGTCTTCAAGCCACTTTCACGATTGAGGGTTGCCACAATATGAGCTCGAAGTGTATCTACATCGTATCTTAAGTACTCTTGAGAATGTAGCTCCTTGTTTCCCTGTGGAGTCTTGTGTGTTCGGCTGGAAAAAACATGTGCAAGATGCCCAGGAGGATCACAGATGGGACATTCTCTCCTTTGTTCTTTGTGCTTGCAGATCTGTCTGCCATGCTCACAAGGTTGGCAAGGGGATTTCCGTCTGACATTCTCGCGAATCCTTCCACCTTCGCGAGGATGGCATCAGGATCTCTGTCTGCCATACTCACAAATTTTACTTCCTCCACATTTCTTGCACAGTTTTCTCTGTCTGTCATGATCGCATATGGGGCAATGTCGTCTTTCTTTTCCTTGTAGGCACCTGGTGCGTTCTATTGACGCTATGGCTGCATCCAAGCACTTGATTCATTGCTTCGTCAGTTGTTCATTCACTTTGATCCTAAAATTGTTTAAAGAAAGGGGTGTATCTTCCATGTTCTTTTGTGGACATGATTGCCCTACTTCTTTTTATAGTAATTGTAGAGCTTCTGCAGGAGTATCTACTTCATCAAATACCTTGTCAATCTCGCTCGTTCTATTTATTACATGTCTGTATTTTAGAAAACAGAGTAAGAGCAACACGTAAGGTTGAGCGACTGCGCATGCTATAGCAATACTTGAACAAATTTCTATTTTTTAAAGGCAAAACTTTCGTGAGGGAACCCTCTTGGGTTGTTGTTGTTTGAAACCCAGAGGGTTTTTGATACTGCGAGTGTCACACTCAGAGACTTTGGTTTTCCATCTCGCAGATGTTTATCAATGCTGTCCTGCTTACAGGCTTAGCTACTTGCTCTTGATACTCTATACAGAATGTCGTGTTGTACTACGCATTAATGAACACACCTTTTTAAGTGCGAAATTTCAGAGGTCGTTCCTGCACAGACATTTTTTACCGACAATTTTACCGTGATGACACAATGTGTGGTACAAACCGGGGTGAAACGGCAGATTCCAGGTAAGGCATGTTCTCCTCGCCCGCGCATCACTACTTTCCGCCAGGACTAAGCCTGTTATCACAATTTTTAGCATACTTTGAAATTCGTACATCTTAGGAGTACTAATTTTCACGGGTATTTGTTTTCGCGGGTATTAATTTTCACGAATCGAATAAATTTTGATTTTTCGCGAGTATTAATTTTCACGAATTGATTGTATTTCGAATTTTCGCGGGAATTAATTTTCGCGGAACTAGACTTTAAATAAAAAAATGTAATTTATTAACTTTGCATTCCACGAGAAACCTTCCGAAATGGGAAATTGAAGCAATTAAAATACATGTTCTAACAAAATTGCCACTTTCTTACTAATCATAAGCCATGGTCGAATGCATCAAACGCATTTCCATCATCAGCTGATTCTGGTGCTGAGTAATTATCAGATGTTCTCCTCGCCCGCGCATCACTACTTTCCGCCAGGACTAAGCCTGTTACCACAATTTTTAGCATACTTTGAAATTCGTACACCTTAGGAGTACTAATTTTCACAGGTATTTGTTTTCGCGGGTATTAATTTTCACGAATCGAATAAATTTTGATTTTTCGCGAGTATTAATTTTCACGAATTGATTGTATTTCGAATTTTCGCGGGAATTAATTTTCGCGGAACTAGACTTTAAATAAAAAAATGTAATTTATTAACTTTGCATTCCACGAGAAACCTTCCGAAATGGGAAATTGAAGCAATTAAAATACATGTTCTAACAAAATTGCCACTTTCTTACTAATCATAAGCCATGGTCGAATGCATCAAACGCATTTCCATCATCAGCTGATTCTGGTGCTGAGTAATTATCAGAATCACCGTCAGGTTCCCATTCTGAGTCGGAGTCATCCTCACTTTCCTGGATTTTCTCGCGAAAACAATCAAGCTCTTCTGGAAAGAGGGTCGATAAACTCAGGTTTTTACGTAACTGGAGAGATTCAATCAGAGGGCATATATCTGCAAATGGATCCAAAGATGGAACACCGCTTAAACCAAGTTTGATAGCGTCAGAGATGCCCGCTTTTTTCCAACCATAGGTTTTGGGAATATATGCGTGGTATTTTTAAGGTTATCTTGTTTATCATCTCTACCTTATAAATTTAACTTTTTTCGCGGGTATTAATTTTCGCGAATTCACCATCGCGAAATTTTTCGCGGACATTTAATTTCGCGAAAATGGTCAAAAAACGCGAAATTTTGCGAAAAAATGTACTCGCGAAAATTAGTGCTCCTAAGGTATACTCCTTAAGTATCACCTTGTGTATTGCTCGTGTGGTTAACCACACCGCGCACAACTCTTGCGCATTATACAGAAAACCCTCGATTATTCAGAAAGGTGTAAGCATCTTTGAATAGATGAGGCAAATAAGTTTGATCTTGTTTTTACAGCTTCATACTGATGAGGAGTGACTCAAGGTTGTGCTTCGTAGTGTTAGTGTTCTTATATTATACCATTCTCTAGGACGCGACGTTTGTCGTAGAACGCTAAGAGCCCTAGCTTACTTTGCTCGTACGTGCGCATCCCCTCATTGTGCACCCGGAATCCTGTGTTTTTCGCAATGTCTAAGCCTCTTTTCAAGGTGTATATGTACCTAGACCAAGTCATGGCATTCTGCCTTTTCGACATCCCTTTACACGAGAACATGGTACCTCTTTCCCTTCCACGAAGTAGCACTTGGCTGTCAGCGGAATCATCCTAGAACCTATAAATTCCGCTTTGAATAAGCCTCTTGTCCTACCCGAGTAATTGTTTGTCACAAGCCAGTTTTTAACTTCTTTGTCGTACACCTCGAGCAGCTTAGGACGTACAAGAGCTCGAAGCTATTTCACAGAGATGACAAAATACGTGCTATCTGTATCCATGTACATATACTCAAAGTCTCGACGATTACATACTTGTCCAGGAAATCGTAGTAGAACTTAAACATACATAGTTTGGCTAGCTGGTACACATTGGTAAGCTCTGTTAATGCTGCACTTGTCTTACCTTCTCTGATCTCATAAGCATCGCCTATCGGCTCCAAGTCTTTGAGATATGGCAATCTCTTCACTTGATCAACCTTCTTTTCATCTCTTGTAAAGGTTGTTTTAGCATACCTTGCGACATTTTCGATCAACTTCCCGCAAAAAGAGTTACCCTTCAACTTTGCCGTATCTTCAGTCATCCACCATAGGGTTCAACACATAACGCATCGATACACCATGGATACTCACTGCATCCTTCAAGATGTCTATATCATCTTTGTAATTGCCGTGTTGTCTTGTCAACCGCTTCGATGAAGGGTTCAACGTCTGCCATGTTGTACTCGCGCAACCAGGCCATCATGGCGACACAACCTCGCTTATAGATTTAGGTAAAAGCATATTTTTATTGCTTAGCAGGCTATAAATATCCTTGTGCGCGACAGCTTCGAGGTGGTTCAACTTGTCATAACTCGTAGGCCACTCGTACTGGAACAAAAGCTTTTCGAGCCTACATTCCAGAGACTTGCACCATCTATCGTAGCTCATGCTAGGAGCGAGGAAATTCGTAATGTCGAGGGATTTGAACTTTGAGGTTGTCACGAACATGTAGTTGTTGTCCTCCTTTGTCACCTTGATCTCCTCGCCCTGCGTGTCACTATCGTCGTTTGCGATTTGGTCGACAAAGTATCGCTTGCTCATGTTAAGGTCATACTTCCCGCTGTAAAAGCCTATCACCGCTACCTGTTTTACCCATGCGTTCCAGGAATCCCGAGTTTTGACTGCGAGCATAGCGAAGTCAACAGGTCTTGGGTACATTCACCACCTCAGCGACGATGAGAGCGTGTCTCCTTTCGAGGTCTTGGGGTTGCCATTCAGACTATCGTTAATAACGAAACTTACCGGCATATGCTCTGATATATGCATTAGGTCTGCTATTCTTTCCCTATTCACGGGCAGCATCAAGAGGGCCTCGAAATCAAACACGATGTAGTAAAGAAGCGCCTAACCTTGGGTGGTTTTTCACCACATTCCCACACTGTAACTAGGTCATATCCGAGTTCTCGTAGCATTGTCTCCTTTATTTTCGTCTTCTTGTAGCGACATGCGTTTGTGCGTGGTTGACAGGGGCATCTATGCCATTTGCATCCATGGTACTCGTAGACGGTTTTTGTGATAGGTCAATACCTATCAACCTCCCACTACTTCCCGTGCGTGGTGTATATGTCTTCCTGTTTCCATCGACATGTATTCTACCCATTGCGATGCAACGTAGCAAAAACCCTCACCGTACAATACCTTTTTCGACTTGCTCAGCATACGTTTCACTTTCTCACCTTTGCAGACGATCGTCTTCTTGACCCATTGCCATTATGCCGCGTGAGATTGTGGGCTTTTATGAAGAGATGGCCACATACCTCGTACTCCAGCGTCTTTGCAAACACTTTGATATCTTTGATGTAAAAGCAGTGCCCTTCCAACATTCCAAGAGTGATGTCATCTAGCCCTTTCTTGCGCTGGTTCTGGCCATAGACGAGTCACCAGGGTGCTTTCTCGTTGTTTGACTTAGCCTCATACAATTTGATGTTGATCTTGAAGGGCTTTGCAGTACCTTCCATACCTACGAGCTCCGTAGGGCGCACGTCCTTACATTTTAGCTTGAGGTCCTCGTAGTACTCTAGAGCAAGAGCTTCTTCTGCGATATGCTTCTCACGTTGCTTTCTATCTCCACAATAGTGTACGACAAGACATCTTCAGACACGTAGATTTTTTATTCTTTTATCTCCCTTGCAAAGGCTGTAGATCCATCTCTTCTTCCGTAGCCAGTCTGGAAGGGGTCCGCACCCCAACAGAGGCTCCCTAGTGCTTAAGATTTTGATCTGCATATGATCGAAGACGATTTTTCCTTCGTAGGTTCCTGGCGTCTCTATTGTTCTCACCGCAGGCAAGTAAGCTTTGTTCCAAAACTCAGAATCTTCCACATCCAAACGCTTCATCTCACATTCCTCTATGAGGACTTCGATGACCACAATACTTAAAAGGGAGCCTTTAGAGCCTTTGGTTTTCCACTAAGGAGATATCTTTCCTCCGTCTTTGTGGATGTTGCAGCTGAAGCTGTACACAACTCTCACTCCCATTTCGATGCTTGGTGTAATTTTATCCATGATGGCACGTGTGAGCGGTTGGTTAAGGTTCTTGTTAATTCTCCAGGTTTTGACACGATTTCCATCCTTCAGCACCTGTATGCCTTCATCGAATGTCTTAGAGCCCTTCAGAACCCGCGTTTGCTTCTTTTCTAACGGGAACATGTGTTTGATGTCCTTGATCCCTGTGGTCGCTTCTTCTCTCTTGGGAACACGTGTTTGATATCTCTGATTCCATGATATTCGTCTTGCATGTCTTCCGTGTCGCAGTAGTTCTTGTGCTTCCTGTTCTACCTCATCGTGGAGAGTCGTCCCTGTCGAAGTTTTTCCTTTGCCCTACTGTATTAAAGAGTAACAGTGTGCTGATACATTGCTGTACAGTTTGCTCATTGCAGTCTAAACCAACTCATTTCTCTTTATTATAAGTACATCAACCCGAACAAGCGGTTGTGGCTTGAGAAGGGACTTTCCTTATCTACTCAACTTGCGCATGATGTCGTCGGATGACGTCGGGTTTGAGGGCGACCTTATGCGCATGTGTCAGTTACTCATTTGAGGTATGATAAATTGGTGACGTCACAGGTTTTTGAGGGATAGCTGCGGAGTTAGTCGGAAGCGGTGAAAGCATCGTTAAAATTACACACCTGTACTTTGAGTGACTTTACTATTCAACGCCACAAACACACCTTTCAGGGATTCGTTTTAAAGGCCAGCCATATCGAATTCATAACAAATCCCAGAAATCTCGCTTGTTTAAACATAACCTTCGTTGGTGATTTTCAAAGTAGACAGCCAAGAAGAATCACCCTTTTCTTGACTCAAATCATTCAGACAAAGTGTGTTATAATAATTTGGCATTCACTCTTTCGCTTTTCAATCGTTCCCTATACAGCCTTAACGTCTTGATCAACAGTGACATATACATTCTGCTGTTGTATAATCAAATTAGTTAAGTCATTCGTCAACGTCTTTGAGTTATCAAATTCAATTACCGATATCTCAGACAAAATTAGTACTCCCAGTCCACCCATCCGTGTTGGTAGAGAAAGAAGTTTTCTTTCCAACCGATTACACGTATGTCCACCAGTGATTCCAGGTACGAATTTAGTGTCAATACACTCATCAATTGTTCGAAGAAGATAACCAATATTAGGAATCGTTCTTATCACGTACGTTAGCTTGTACTTAATGTTGAAATTAGGCACTCAAATCAGAAATTGTACAGAACATTCTAGAAACTAAAATGGTACAACATTGCTGTTGTGACATTTGGCATGCCCGGACACATGTTTCTTTTATATACATGTAATCATGTTTTGCATGTATTTACACGTAATGTATTTTATGATTAGTAAGCATATTTTACTTGAGCATTTTCTAGAAGCTTCTTATTGTTTATTGTTTTAAAAAACGTATAAATAGGGTTCTTGTAAGCTTAAATATTTAAATGATTTAGTTTGAAGAAAGAAAGAAGACATATTCACATTTTACTTTCAAATGCCGATTGTGGTTCAGTCAAAGCTATCTGGGTTAGAACCTTCAACTCGTCCATCTAAACATTTCTTTACTTTTGAAATAGCTCTCTTTCTTCTCTATAGTACCAATTACTGCTCCAAGATGTTTCTCACCAGAAGTTCTTATCCGGGTAATATCATCAGCATTGCACAAACAGCCATAGCTGTTTGTGCAATGCTGCCGGATCGCCTTGCTTCGTTCCTTCAGTTCACTTCAGCTCCATTCCACCAATTATGAATAGTCGTGAAGGAGTAGAATAACTGTTCCTAACATATGTGGTAATCGATGACCATAGAATTTCAGTATTGTGTAAAAACGCCTTCCTATTAATCGAGTTAAAAGTGTTTGATGCATCAACCAAGATTACTGCTTCAGTTTCCTCTTGTTCAAATATGTCATACGTTGCATGTATGGCTGATTGAGCACCTGTATGACCGGCACATACTTGCAAAGGACCAACATATGTCACGATCTCTCTCCGCAACAAATTCACTACTATTTTTCCAACAAGACGTCACTACACTGCAACAATGCCGATCGGTCTTAACCCTGGATTTTTGTTAAAAGGTTTCAACCTGCAGGATAGAAAAGCTTCAACGGACATGTGGTCAACATCTTTTGTGCATAATTTCTTGATTGATTTCCTCAAATCGACACTGGAAGAACTAAAACTATTGGATTTTAATATTCTTTTCCAACCATTGGCATTCATACCGGACGGGCCATATGAAGCGGGAGGCGGGTCAATAATGCGTAGTCCAATTTCGTTTCAATTTATTGTGCAACCACCATTTCTAGAAATCGTAATCCAAGACTTTTGCGACGGCGCTTTCTAGAAATAGTGGTCAAAAATCGCGACCCCTCTTTTAGAAAGCGGCATCGGCGCAAATTTACGGGTCAAATATGCAGGATGGACGCCTCTCTCTAGAAAGCATTGGCGCAAATTTACGGGTCAAATATGCAGGATGGACGCCTCTCTAGAGAGAAAGACTCCGCGCAACTTTGCTCATTTTGTCCGGACGCCTCTTCCTAAAAAGAGTCGGCGTAACTTTGCTCATTTTGTCGGGACGCCTCTTCCTAAAAAGAGTCGGCGTAACTTTGCTCATTTTTCTCTGGATGCCTATTTCTAGAAAGAGTCGGCGCAATCTCGTTGACTTTTTTGTTGGACGCCTTCTTCTAGGAAGAGTTGTCGTAATTGTCTTAATGTGTTGAACGCATATTTCTAGACCATCTCCAGGTGTGTTGTTAAGCTTCTATGAAACATTATCATAAATTCTATTTAAAAACAACATTGACATTTTTAATTTAAGATACAAACATTATTTCTGAGCGCCGACGCATTCTAGAACGCGTCGGCGGACACTATTTGCACCGATGCTTTGTAGAATGCGTTGTCCTAAAGAACTCTGGGCGCTGCTTTCTAAAACGCGTGACCGAAGAAATTATTCTGACGCCTAATTCTAAGAAGCACCGCCGTGATTGGATGCCGCTTTCTAAAAGAGGGGTCGCGATTTTCGACCACTATTTCTAGAAAGCGCCGTCGCAAAAGTCTTGGACCATGATTTCTAGAAATGGTGGTCGCACAAAAATTTAAACGAAATTGGACTACGCATTATTGACCCGCCTCCCGCTTCATAGGGCTAGATCCTCCACTAATGCGCGGAATACACCTTTACGATAATTCAATTGTACATGCGTTCCTACGGCTCTCCATCGTTTTACAATTCGGAAAAAAGGAGGTAAAAATTGTGTTTTTATGAGAGTTTGTTACAGACAAAAGCGTGTTTTCTCCAGTTTTTTAACTTATGTCGTATTAATTTCTTTTAAATTTTCAGGAAACGTTAATAATTATAAGATACAACTTATGTGTACTTTTTATTAAAAACAAAGCGTGGAAAGAAAAGTTATCAAGAAAAAATGTGTTTTCTCATTAATAAACTCTTATAAAAGTGTGATGTTCACCTCCTCCGATTGCTAAATAAGCTGTGATTGAGTGTTAGTTTTCCTGAATTATCGTAAAGGTGTATTGAAATAATGTGACGTACGGAGGAGAGTAAAACTCCGTATAGCTGCTATACGAAGTTTGATTTAGCTATACAGAGTCTGCCAACGAAAGTTCTTAAAGTGGAAATATTGCAATATATGACTGTTTAGAACTATTTCCGAAAAAATAAAAAGACAAACACGTCATTTTCCTACTGTTTATCCATCGTAAACATACGAGGTATATTGTAGTTATACGGAGTTTGGGAACATTTTTATTTTTTATTTTTTTATTATTATTATATATATTTCGCCAGTATAAAAGTATGCATATATTATAAAATACAATCCTAGTTGGAATATAATAACGGCAGGAGCAAGTAGAAGACACAACGTGTCTTATCATTAGTTTGATTGCAAAAAAAGGATTATGGTATACAGATTGTGAGTTACCGAGATTATGTTATGCAGAATTCGCTTTGGGGAGTCTGCAGAATTTGCTATAAGGAGCATGCCATACGGAGTATGCTATACGGATTATGCCATACGGAGTATTCTATACGGAGTATGCCATACGGACTGTGACATGCTTAATATACGAAGTATGCTATACGGAGTGTGACAGGCTTAGTATACGAAGTGTGCCATGCTAAGTATGCGAAGTGTGACATGTTTGGTAGGAACAGAATTCGATGTATTGTTAATGAGTTAAGGTTTACAATGGCTGGTATAAAAGTACACAATTTTAAACTTACATAATAAAAAGTCATTGATTGTATGGTTAGTCTTATTGCATACAGAAACATACAAAACACAGTTATAAAGCTTAGATTTTAATATAATGGAAGCCATAAAAATAAATTCATACAAAACGCAAATAAGAAACTTCATCATAGAGTTGGACTGTCGGTAACTCGAACACCGGTTAACTCGAACTTTTATTAGCTGGAAATGTTATCTACGGTAATTGGTACTCTGCATGCTTGTCTCATATTTTAGACGTTTTTCTTCTTACACAAATTATTTGCTTGTTTTAGGCACAATTTTCTAAACTGGAATAGCCCAGAGCTATGCCCAGAGTGAATTTTTAATAAGAATGCTTAGTTTAGACTTCGACGCCCATGCTGCATTCGCTAATGTCTAGCCAAACCAGTCTCGGCATTATAATCTCAAAGCTGTCTGCGCCGCTCGCGGCTTTGAGATATTTAAATATTTCCATCTATACGGAGTAAACATGTCGCTATACGAAGTTATACTCCGTGTACGCATGCCTACACGTCTGCACACTCCGAATGAAACAATAACACCTAAAAAAATTCGATTTGGTAACCCCTGTGTAACCAAACCAAATTTATGACCGTCTTTGATTATTTGGTCTGGTTACGGTAAAGTAGGATGGATTGAATATCGGTATATATCTATACGCAGGCTTCATCCACCATGTGTCGCCCAATCAAGTGAACTTGACTTGTGTCCAGCAGCAGCGAGCCCAGTTCCTCTGACAAAATAGAGGAAGAGAAGATGAGACAAACTAAAAGAAAATATCTTATTCTCTATTGTAGCGTATTCTAGAAAAAAGTACTAAACCTCTCAGTCTTGAAGCTTTATAACTAGAGCTAGCTAGAGCTTCAATCCGGGACAAAAATATGGAGACGAAGGCAGTTTTTTCCTCGATTTTTAAATATGGACAAAAGTGTTAAACAGTCAATGCTCTGCAGCCAGTAGGCTGCAAAGTTGCTAATTTTGCACACACATAGGCTAGGCAGACAGTTTAAAAGTTGCTAGTCACATTTCTAGCACGCCTGCACACCATATAATAATCAACGTTGCGTTGGGGTTCCACAAAATGGCCATGCTAACATCAGCAATAATTAGCACATTTCAAGAATTTGAACTTAACTAAATAACCTAAGATCCAAAGTCCCAAGTCCATTCTAAACATTAACAAGTGAATTTTGACAAGTTTAAATTGTATGAATCTAATATAGAAATATATACCCTACTCAATTACTTCTGGTGGCAAACATATTTTGACCAAGATTGTTAATTTAGCTAGCTAAAGTTTATAATCAAAAGCTTGTTATGACAGGTTTATACATTGAATGCAATAACACCCATTCTGGAATGATGACCAATATGACACTTGTTTCACATTTTTACAGAACTCCTTCACTATCTTTATTATAATACCTGTATACATCTGTCTGTCTGTCTGTCACGCAAAGTGGTAGCAAGGCGCGCGCAATGCGGTATAAAAAGGGCGGGCGAACCCGTGGATTTTATACAGGCTAACGACTAGTATACAGTTTTGGTCTTGAATATTTGCACCCGCGTGCGGTTGTACGTACGCCTACACTAATACAGGCGTGCGATCAGTATCGTGTACCTAAATTACGTGAGGTACGGGAAGAACGTTCTCAACTTCATGGCCTATAATACTTTCTTTTTTCCAAGATAAGAATGTAGATACTTCTCTGGAAATGTTTTTTGTTTTTTTTTTGAAGCAGAGGCCATCTTTCAATGAATGTCGCATGTAGCTAATTTTACTGTGATTTTTAAATAAAGATGAACGCTCCCCTGTGGATACTTAGAACGTTGTTCGTTCGATTGAACGTTCAATTAGAACGTCTTTTGCTTCATTGAAGTAAACATGTTATGCTGCATTTTTCTCACCTGTTTTTTTCACGTCACAAAAAGGGGTTATTTGATCTTTGATCGACGGGTGGTTTATTTCATTCGAAACTGATGGATTAAATAATTTTATTAATTCAACTCACGAAAAAAAAAAAAAAAAGAAAGTAAACATAAAATAAACATGTCACTAACTAAAATTATTTAAGCAGCAGAAGAATTGCGGTGCCTTTCGATTCGTAATAATGATCGACAAGAATGTATATCGTATTAAAAAGAAGTCCAGAAGTTCTCTCTCCAACACGACACAGCAGGCCCTGCCCTCAGTTTTGTGAGAAGAAATGTTCTGCGAAGACTCTCAATTGAGTTTCCTGTACACTGCTGCTTTGCATTAAACTGTGCCTGTGACAAGCATTTTTGAAGCATGTCACCAGCGACTTATGCGATATTCAGCTTAATAATGCCCTGACCTTCGGTTCGTAAATAGCATTTCCATTTGTCATCGTCTTAAGGGGATCAATACAAGGGTAATGAAGAAATTTTTTGCCAGCTAAAAAACATAAAAAATATTGTCGAGGCAATGCCGACGCAAAACATTTGAAATGTATCTCACGTCAGCAATTTTAATGAAGGTGGGTATTTAAAAGAAATACATTTTAGAGATACATTTTAACGCGGAAGAACAATTATGTATTGGGTAAAGTTTGGGTAAGGGATTACTCTAAAATAGCTCAGTTCTGCTTGGCGTGTGTACGAAGTAGAACGAGGCGTGTGATAAAGAGCACGCCCGAATTTCACATGGCGTGTGCAGAGGCGTTCGCGTGCGATCGCACGCCATTCATGACTAAGACAGAGTATAGTAAATAGCTATACAGTTCAGGATAAGGTACAGATATGGAAACAGTTACCATGTTGAGAAACAGTTTCCATATTTGGAAACTTTTTTTTGTGAAAAAATCGAAAAACGGATGATTTCTCCTAACCAATCAGGGTTTTACCTTTGCATAATTTTCCACACCATGTGATTTTGTTTTCTCTACTGTTAACAATCTTTTATTTTTCTTTATATTGTCACCACACAGACCTCACAAACCCTGTAAAACAAACCTATATCCTACCCAAATTCAAACTAAAGACTAGTTGATACATAATAGAGGGAAAAATCAAACAATAACTCATTGCAACATTGGAAATTCTCTTGTATGAATAGAAAAAAATATTAAAGTACAGTCAGATATGAATAACCACTGCGTTTAAGAATGCATGTGCTATATTATGGCTTTTTTATTTATTAGCCACATTTATCTCTGGAAGACAGGCTTGGTCAGGAAAATATGCCCCCACCAGTGGTTAATCGCTCGTGTGACTTAGGACTTGTCCCTGAGATTGTTTCAAAAAAAATCATTTTATATTTGTTTCATTTTTTAATTAGCGTAGCATGTGATAAAGTAATGTTCAATTTTTGGAAATCGTTTCAGATTGCATGGAAATCGTTTCACTATTTTTTAAATCGTTTCATTAAAAATTAAAATCGTTATAGGATTCATCATCGTCATCATTCTCGGCTTAACGTCCGTTTTCCATGCCAGCATGGGCTGGACGGGCTATATTAATGACCCTCTGATTGTTTGGATTGTTTTATTATATTAACTTGGAATCGTTTTGCATATCATAATTCGTTGTAAAATTGTATCATTATCACTACCAAACCCATTTTTATTAAATACCACTGTCAATGTTCTCACGTTAACGGTTAATCATTTTTATTAACGACAATGCTTTTTGTTGCATGTTAACTTTTTTGTTAACTGATAGCAAATTTAATTGACCGTCAATTTTAAAGATCGTCCATTAATAAAGTTTGTTGACGGTTAATAATTTTGATTGTCCGTCATAACAGATATTTTATAAATATCAAATTCATGTTAACAGTATTATAAAAATTATTGACAATCAAGAAGAAAAATTACCGATTAATTAAATATTTTGTCTGCCAATTTTAAACGTTGCTAGTCAATTTTAATTCTAAATTTTAGTGGAATGCAATGAAACTTGGTATCAATTAATTATTTTGTATCCTTTTATTTTTAATACAACTTTTTCGTATTATCAAAATCATAAAGTTTGTATAAAGTTGTATCATTTCAAAGAAGTTTGTATGTACTTCGTATCGTTTCAAAGAAGTTCGTACCAGAAGTGTTAACATCGATATATTTACTGAGATAGGTAAAACCGCCAGTCATACAACACAATTATAAACTAATCTAAAATATAACAATAGTATACATAGTAAACATCTTATACATTCTCCCATCTTTTAAGAGAGATAGCATTCTGCGATAACTGTCTTCTGAACAAAATAAAATGTTTAAAAATGAAAGAATGTAGTTTTCTTTTCTTTTCTTTTTTGATTCGTTCAACAAAAAGAATTGTCCCTGACATATCATCTTCCAAAGTGCTACAACAACTTGCTCATAACGTAATCAATCAATCTTCCCATTCGTTAAAACATCAACCGCTGCAAGGATGCTCCTCGCTTGGTCATTCCATCTGACAATTGTAATGATGCAGGTACCCATCGAACAGAAACTTTTCCTTCATTGACCATTTGTTGAATAGCTGCTATATCGATTCTAAGACGTTTTTCTGACACCAGAGTAGTACCATGAATATTTTCATACAAAGATTTATTATCAATATAAGCTGTTATGGGAATACAATTCTCATTTGTTCTCTGTGAAAACAAAATCCGTGACATTAAACAGCCTATGTAGTATGCATTTTAATACCATTAACTAAGGATAAGGCTTCAGCAGCAATGGTACTCTTAACAACCCTCTTGATCTTCTTTCTTCTGCAACGACAATTACTATACTACCGCCAGCACTGGAGACGCCATCTGGTAAGTTTGCATTATGACGCATCTGAAAAGACTACCAACTTCCACAATTCATACTTTGGCATATTTGGAAAGATTAAACACACATTGATAGTGGCTTTCATTTTCTTTATAACCTTGTTAGTCACCAAAAGATGTTCCACTCTTGCGTTTTTAATGGAAACACTTAATTCCAGCACATTGAAAGCCAAATCTGGGCGAGTTTGAGTAGCTATCCAGTTCAATTGTCCTATTGCAAATCTAAGTTCATGTAATTCGTCATCATTGAGTTCATCACGCTTTGTAGTGGATCGTTTGTTGGAAATCTGTATTTCCTGAATGCATTCAACATACTGCTTTTGATCCATAGTTATATTTCCACAATCTTAAGAAATGTTTATCTCAATGTATTTAAAGTTGGTCTCTTCTATCTTACCAACCTTATAGGTCTTAATCAACTGTGACATAACAGATGCTTCAAAAATTTTATTTCCTGCAAGTACAAAATCATCTACATGCATTATAAAGATGCCACAAAGATTGTTATCTGTATCTTTCCAGTAGAAAAGTGCTTTATCTGCTGTGGACTGCTCTGCCTTTAGCTTTAATAAGGTCTGACGTACACTGAAATACCATTTTCTGGAAGCATCGTTTAAGCCATAAACGAATTTAACAAGCTTCCATGTGAATCCATCTGGAACATTTGATTCTTTGGATGGTGTAACATAAACATCACGATGTTGTGTGACCTTGCAGAAATGCAGACTTCACATCTAATGCCACACAATTTAAATTCTTGCAGGCTGCTATTCAAAAAAGCATACGAAGAGTGACTTTAGCTGCAGGTGAGTCACGTTGCAGTTTGTGCTCTTCCTCAAACCCTTTAACAACAAGACGTGCCTTAACAACTTTAGAGGAATCCACTTCTTTTTCAGTGAAAATCCATCTTGTTGATATCTTACTTTGTTTATCATCCGGAAGTTGTCGAACAACATCAAACTATTTCCAGTTGTTTAATTCCTTTTGTTTTGCTTCAACTGCCTCTAAAGCGTGGTTTCCAATAAGTCGCCGATGTTCCGCAGTTGTTGCACAACAGTTGTTTCTCTGTGCTCTATATAAGTGTTTAACCATTCGAGATAGTCATATAGTCATATTCGTGACTTCTAGAATTCCTTGAAGATCCCGAAGGCGTGGATTTTCTTTTTCTTAAAAATCTCCCATAGGCGGATCGTATAGTTTTGTATTTGCTCTCCGCCTCCATAGCGTTTATGTTAAATATCGAACCAATTTTCTTTCAGGCATTCCTTTTCATATCCTGGTTTTTAAATTCGGAATCAAATTTATCATATAAAATCTTGTATTGTTGGACTTCTTGCATGAATCTTTCTTTTGAAAACGAAGTAGCAGCGGTTATTTTTATTTTTGATTTGTTGTTGTTGTTCAGTACAAGGGTTATTTTACAGAACCAAGATTTTCAAAATAAATATTAAACAAAAATGAGGCACTATTGCTTAGCAACAGTTCTGCAACAAGCTGCAACACCGAACAAAATAGAAATTTGTCAATCTCGGCAACACTTGTTGTGCAAAATCGAAACAGTTGTGCAACATTTATTGTGTTGTGCAACATTTATTGTGTTGTGCAACATTATGTTTCTAACAACTCTGCAACAGTTGCACAACAGCCCGCAACTTATTGGAAACCACGCTTAAAGTATCATGTGCGTGTTCTGGAAAATAACTACATTGACACTTTCAACTTTTTTTCCAATCTTCAACATCCTTAAAATCTAGGCACATTTTATCATTTGTACCTTCTTTCCTTATGTTGTACCAACTACTGTACTTCCCGGCTTTTTCACCTCTACTTATCACTTTTGCTGAAAACCATTCCGGTACATCTTTCATTTTCACTTCAACATGGTCGTTAACTATGCTCTTTTCTAACACACCTGTTGTTCTCCTTCCAAATTCATTTCTGCTTCTGGTACAAATAAAACATTTTCCTCATGTTCACTTCTGTTACGTTGTTCTTGTTGCACAGGTGTAGCATTTGTTTCTTCAGCCTCTAAATCAATCACTACTTCTGATTGATGACCACCTACAGTACTGTGAAAAGGTTTGTTAACATCGTTTTCATGTAACGAGCGTGGTGCACACGAACCACGATAAAATTGTGGTCTTTATGTATAACAAACATTTAAACATTCTATCGTGGCCACCATGCTAATATTATTATCTCCACAAAGGATCGTGTGTCCCACGATTATTTTCGCGAGCTCCACAATTTTTATAACCAGTATAATTTAATATTTTTTCTTCTCAAAAAAGTCTTTTATTTAAGTTAATTTGTTTGTTTCAGGTTTTATCAAGTTAAAAAAGCATATTCGTAGTTTTTGCTTGGTGTATACTTTTTCGTCATGGACGCGATCGCATTTTTAGGAAATTTCATTTATCTAGAAAAGTTAAATTTGTCTGCGCCGATGGAAATGTTTTTTAAGGTTGCATTTTAAAAGTGTAAAACGTAAAGCGGCGATAGAAATGTTTTTTAAGATCGCATTTTAAAAGCTTATAAACAAATAGCGGCGATAGAAATGCTCTTTTAGATCGCATTTTAAAAGGTTATAAGCGAAAAGCGGCGATAGAAATGTTTTTTTAGATCGCATTTTAAAAGTTTAAAAACGAAAAGCCCCGATAGAAATGCTCTTTTAGATCGCATTTTAAAAGTTTATAAGCGAAATGCGACGATAAAAAATGTTTTTTTAGATCACATTTTAAAAGTTTAAAAACGAAAAGCGGCGATAGAAATGCTCTTTTAGATTGCATTTTAAAAGGTTATAAGCGAAAAGCGGAGATAGAAATGTTTTTTTAGATGGCATTTTAAAAGTTTATAAGCAAAAAGCGACGATAGAAATGTTTTTTTACATCGCATTTTGATTCATGAATGATTAAAATCTATTATGTAGCTAGCTTTATGACAACGAATTAAAACGTGTTAATTTATTTTTTTGCCGTCTGTTTTTTGATTTAATTGATAAACTAACAGTCTTTGTTGTTTTACAATAGAAGTTATCTATCGTGGAAGCCACAATGTAATATTTAATTTTCGTTTGTGTAGTCCACGAAACATGATCGTGAGGTCCATGATTGTTGAAAAAATGTGCATTGTGGACTATCGTGGTTTGTGCGTAACATGAAATAAACACGAACCACGATATTAACAAACCTTCTCACAGTACTGTACTTCTTTGTTCTTTTTAAGATCTGTATTGTCAAGTTTGTTCTAATTAGAGCCAGAAAATTCTTGGCCCACTTTAACTAATCGACAAGGTGGGGACTCTGACACACACACTGCCTTGCCGAACAAAAACAACCTTGCCCTCTTGACCAATAACTTTAGCAGGACCCCTCCACTTTGGTGAATTATCATGTTTATAGTAGACTTTCTCTCCAGTGTAATACTGTGTGTTAGTACTTTGAATCTGGTAACGCAAAGCTCTTCTAACTCTTTCTGAAGCTTCAGCTTCAACAAATGCTTTACGTGCATTATTAAGGGCATTAATATGATTTGCAAACACATGTGATACGGTTACACCTTCTAAAGCTGGTGGATTTGCATTTAACAGTGATGGCAAATTTGGATTCTGTCCGAAAACTAATTAATAGGAACTATAACCAGAATTCATATGCAAGGAATTCTTGACATTAAGTGCCCAGACCAAACCAACTTCCAATAATTTTGGATTTTCATCAATAATCTTTCTCAAACAATCATCTACAATTGCATGGTTCACACAATCCATTTTGCCATGAACTACAAGCCGCTGTGTTTAAAACTTCAATATTTAGGTTATCACATATCTCGGTACTCTTCATTAGCAAATTTTCCTGCATTGTCTGCTAATAAGCGTCTAGGAACACCAAATCCATTACCAATCCACAACTACATAGTTTTGTCAATAAATAACAGAATATAATTTACTTCGAATTACTGTAGCTAAAGTGAATCGAGTATAGTACAGTCCAGATGTAAGCGTACGCGTACGCTAAACTTGCAAAAATAATTGCTTCATTCAAAAAAACAATAGGATAGTGAGTTCCTTTCAAATTGTGCGAAAATAATTGCTTTGTGTTAAAAACAAAAGCATAGCAAGATTGAAACATTGTTTAAAAACAATACTGCGCGAGAAAAAATTAAACACGAAGGACATTGAATTTTTATTTTTTTAAAAAACGAAACTAATTATAGTAACGCGATTTTAATCTCGATATATTTAAAAAACACAAGCTCTTTTAAAAAACAACAAATCCAATGATCTAAATATTTAACAAAAAACTAATGCAACTTTTTAAACTTTTAGTAATATTTCTGAGCCCTTAAAATTAGAATTTTTTTACAACTGATTTGCGTCGGCATTGTGTCGGCAATATGTTTTTGTAGTGAAATTGTTTAGCTGGCAATATCTTTCGTCATTCGCCTTTTATCAGGGCTAGACCTCTCATAAATTTGATGCACCGCTCTCCTAAGACGATGACAAGTGAAAATGAAGTGCAAGTCTTATTGACATACCTTCTGGATGGTGAACTTCGTTAGGTTAATAGTTCACTGCCAACTGGCTTTTTATGTTTCTAGATAAACTTATTAGGTTAGGGCATCATTAGGTTGCATATCGCAGAAGTCGCCGGTGACATGCTTCGAAAATGCTTGTCACCAGCACAGTTTAACACGAAGAAAAACTGTACAGGAGACTCAATTGTTAGAGTCTTTGCAGAACATCTTTGGTCATAAAAACGAGGGCAGGGCTGACTTATTGCCTGCTGTGTCGTGTGGGAGAAAGAACTTCTGGACTTCTTTTTGATACAATATACAATTTTTTTTTATTATTATTACAAATCGAATAGAACGCGATGATGTGTTGGCAGATTTGCTATATTTTTAAAACTTTATTCAACATGTTTTTTCTTTGGTATTACATCACGAGAACATTTGTCTGAAAGCTGTATTAAAGTACAGGGCACCTAACCTCTCCCATGTTCTGATTATATTTAAGTTGCATGGGGGCGCACTTTTCTCGCAGTATTCTCTGACGATGAAGGTTGGAATGACTTGTGGCATAGTTCCAAATGGTCTTCCGTCTTTCAATCAAGTTTCAGTGTAATGCACCAGCCGAGCATAAGAGTGTCAGCATGAATGAAAGGGGCCGACCTTATTATTCTCTTTAGCTCATGTTCTTTATAATAACACAATTGTTCTTCATAAGCTTTATGTTTTTGGTGGTGCTTATTTAGTAAATTCTCTTAAAATGTGAGAAAAATATATCGTAGGATCTCTAGAAAATTCTGATAAATTCTCTTACGTGAGCGATAAATCGCTCGCGTAAATTTTTTTGCGCCTGTGTGGACGTGTGCGCCTGTTTATCGTCAAAATATATTTTTTAACATGCGAAACTTTAAAAGTTATTTTTATAAAAAGCAACGTTTAGCAACGCAAACAGAAAAACCCTACGTTCGGGACATTTTCCTTCGAGATAAGATTTCGAAAACAAATTAAATTTTAATACCGAAGAAAGAAAAATCTAAAAATATAACTTTTGACATTTTATAGTATCACGCTACATTTTATTGTTAAAAACCTTGTGTTTTTTCTAGCGCGCAACAGCTCTATCTCTTAAAAGATTTAAACAATGCATCTCGCTGTCTATTTAGTTTTCTATCAAACAATGGCAACTTTTAAAATGCGATCTAAAAAACATTTCTATCGCCGTTTTTCGTTTTAACTTTTAAAATGTGATCTAAAAAAGCTTTTCTGTTGCAGTTTTTTGTTTTTAAACTTTTAAAATGCGACCTAAAAAAACATTTCTATCGCCGTTTTTCATTTTTTTTAACTTTTAAAATGCGATCTAAAAAAGCTTTTCTGTTGCAGTTTTTCGTTTTTAAACTTTCAAAATGCGATCTAAAAAAAATTTCTATCGCTGTTTTTCGTTTTTTAAACTTTTAAAATGCGATCTAAAAAAACATTTCTATTGCCGTTTTTCGTTCTTAAATTTTGAAAAGGCGATCTAAAAAACATTTCTATCGCCGTTTTTCGTTCTTAAACTTCTAAAACACGATCTAAAATAGCTTTTCTATCAAAATAAAAGTTTCAATCTTTGTTAAAATATAATAATTCCTATCGCTTAAATAGATCGCTAAAAGCTTTATTTAACCCGCGCAACCACCAATGCCTCCCCGCTAGTTTATTTAGTTTCCACGCAAAACTTTTGTTTAATAAAAATATTAAACAATGGCTCTTCGTGTCACATTGATAGAGTTGATAACATTTGCAATTATGCTATTGGGAATAGTTATGTTAACACTATTTAACAATAGTTACGCGCAGTTATAATAAGCTATTTTTTCTTCAATAATCTTTTGTTTATTACGCGCAAGTTAATGACTTACAAGACTCGCAAGATAATTAATAAGAACAAAAAACAAACAACTACCGCCTCCGAGAAAAAGGTGTGAAATGTGTTGGCAGATTTGCTATATTTTTAAAACTTTATTCAACATGTTTTTTCTTTGGTATTACATCACGAGAACATTTGTCTGAAAGCTGTATTAAAGTACAGGGCACCTAACCTCTCCCATGTTCTGATTATATTTAAGTTGCATGGGTGCGCACTTTTCTCGCAGTATTCTCTGACGATGAAGGTTGGAATGACTTGTGGCATAGTTCCAAATGGTCTTCCGTCTTTCGTTCAAGTTTCAGTGTAATGCACCAGCCGAGCATAAGAGTGTCAGCATGAATGAAAGGGGCCGACTTTATTATTCTCTTTAGCTCATGTTCTTCATAATAACACAATTGTTCTTCATAAGCTTTATGTTTTTGGTGGTGCTTATTTAGTAAATTCTCTTAAAATGTGAGAAAAATATATCGTAGGATCTCTAGAAAATTCTGATAAATTCTCTTACGTGAGCGATAAATCGCTCGCGTAAATTTTTTTGCGCCTGTGTGGACGTGTGCGCCTGTTTATCGTCAAAATATATTTTTTAACATGCGAAACTTTAAAAGTTATTTTTATAAAAAGCAACGTTTAGCAACGCAAACAGAAAAACCCTACGTTCGGGACATTTCCCTTCGAGATAAGATTTCGAAAACAAATTAAATTTTAATACTGAAGAAAGAAAAATCTAAAAATATAACTTTTGACATTTTATAGTATCATGCTACATTTTATTGTTAAAAACCTTGTGTTTTTTCTAGCGCGCAACAGCTCTATCTCTTAAAAGATTTAAACAATGCATCTCGCTGTCTATTTAGTTTTCTATCAAACAATGGCAACTTTTAAAATGCGATCTAAAAAACATTTCTATCGCCGTTTTTCGTTTTAACTTTTAAAATGTGATCTAAAAAAGCTTTTCTGTTGCAGTTTTTTGTTTTTAAACTTTTAAAATGCGACCTAAAAAAACATTTCTATTGCCGTTTTTCATTTTTTTTAACTTTTAAAATGCGATCTAAAAAAGCTTTTCTGTTGCAGTTTTTCGTTTTTAAACTTTCAAAATGCGATCTAAAAAAAATTTCTATTGCTGTTTTTCGTTTTTTAAACTTTTAAAATGCGATCTAAAAAAACATTTCTATTGCCGTTTTTCGTTCTTAAATTTTGAAAAGGCGATCTAAAAAACATTTCTATCGCCGTTTTTCGTTCTTAAACTTCTAAAACACGATCTAAAATAGCTTTTCTATCAAAATAAAAGTTTCAATCTTTGTTAAAATATAATAATTCCTATCGCTTAAATAGATCGCTAAAAGCTTTATTTAACCCGCGCAACCACCAATGCCTCCCCGCTAGTTTATTTAGTTTCCACGCAAAACTTTTGTTTAATAAAAATATTAAACAATGGCTCTTCGTGTCACATTGATAGAGTTGATAACATTTGCAATTATGCTATTGGGAATAGTTATGTTAACACTATTTAACAATAGTTACGCGCAGTTATAATAAGCTATTTTTTCTTCAATAATCTTTTGTTTATTACGCGCAAGTTAATGACTTACAAGACTCGCAAGATAATTAATAAGAACAAAAAACAAACAACTACCGCCTCCGAGAAAAAGGTGTGAAACTTGAGCGTATGCTTACATCTGAACTGTACTGTAGCTGCATCAATGAGGTAAAACAACCATATTTTACTTTTCACCCATTCTTTAAGATTAATTACAACACACTGATTGAAATCAGTAGCTAATGGCAGTGAGACCACTGGTCTAGGTGGTGTCTGTTTAAATTTCTTGCATGTTTCACAGTCCTGTTCAGTTTGATCCAGGATCCTCTTACAGTCTTCATCATATAGTTTTTGCATCAACCAACAAACTTGCTAACCGTTTTGCAGTGGGATGTCCAAATTGTTTGTGCAATTTTACAACTTTCTTTTCTTTTTCTTTAAACGACTCATTTATCAATATCCAGTTGGATAAACAGACTTTGTCCTCTTTCAAGGGTACGCAATGATGGCCTGATGTTGTATTCTGCAAATCAACTTATGTACCAAATATTTCAGCAGTGTCGTTTACCAGATTTAATTTCCGCTTTCTTCATAGCTGTTTTACTAAGAATAGGTATATCACATTCAACTATGTCTGTCACAATTTCACATTCCTTCCCAGCCATATTACATGGTATTTTAACTTTGCCATTCGATTTTAATCTTTCCCCACCACCGAATCGAAAAACAGTGTCACTGGGAGATCGTTGTATTTTACACTTTTGTTCTGTTGTCAGTGAATCCAAATAACACTTAAGCCAATCTTCTCCGGTAACAGTGAATAAAACACTTTTATCTTCAATTACTGCGCCCGTAAAAAGAACTGCTTTTTCCACCATATCATTTTCATCGCTTGCTTGGAACACTGGCTTGTCAAAGGTATTCCCATGAGGAAAAAACCGAGCATAGTGCATAACTGACTGACAAATGTGATATCTAAGTGGTTCACCCTTTTCATCGGGTGAATTATTTCTTTTATGTAATGGTCCTTGATTATTTCATTCATAATTATTTCTGTTACCATATCTGAAACCTTCGTTTCGAGGCCTAACTGAATTTCCATGAGTTCCAGTAATAAATACAGCTTCCGTTTTAGTAATAGATGGTTCAACTTTTATGCTTTCATTGCTATTAGCAGGTAATGATTGTTCTCCAAAAAACTTTTTTAATGCACTTTTCATTTGTTTAAATATAGTATTTACTTCTTCATAATTTAAACCAGTAAGTACAAGCTGTCTGTCCGAATGTTTTAAACATCAAGTAATGTGAATGCTAAAACACTTTCTGGTAATGCCATATCAAATTTCTTTGTTTTATTGTACAACTTTTCAAATTCTATTATATCCATAGTTTCATCATTTTTTCTTTTATAACGATCAAAGTTTGTCTAATGTTCATACATATTAGTTAATTCTCTTTCTTAAACAAGTTGTCCATAAACGCTATCAAAGTGTCTATTCCATCTTCTTTATTCAAATCAGCAATACTAATCTCACTGAACACTTTATCTCGTACTTGTTTTGAGTCTTCTTCTGGTAAAGATAAGGCCACTGCGATGCCTTGCTTCTGCTTCTCTAAATCTGTAATTAATGTCCATGCTTTCAATTCATTAACATAACGATTATATGGCTTCTGGGGGTATCTTGTAATTGTGACTCATCCTCTGCTGCCACTGTTAACATCAATATATTTACTGAGGTAGGTAAAACCCTCAGTCATACAACACAAATATAAACTAATCTAAAATATAACAATAGTAAACATAGTAAACATCTTAAACAAGAAGTTGGTCAAACAAATTTCGTTTATTATAATTGGACTATTATCTAAAGTCTTTATATTTAATTTTTTTTAACTATTATAAAGTTCCTTTTCTTATATGAAATTCGTTTTTTATAGGTATTTATATTCAAATATCTTTTAACAATGACAAAATTCACTTATTACGCGTCTTATTATAAAAAATAAAGTTCATTGCGCTATCATCACTGCGTCTTGTTATAAAAGAAACTAAACTTTTTTTCGTTAGATAAATAATAATAATAATGCTAGCGGTGGATTTAAATAAAACTTTGATTCTTCAACAACTGTGTTTACAAGGAAGTATATAGGGTGTTTCGACAAGGATATTTTTCTGCTTATGTTAACATCAGGCACACAGGTAATATTTTTTGTTGTGAGGGAATAATAATCGGTCTCACTAAAAACAATGTTTGGATAAATTTGCTCTTGTTTTGAAATATTAAAATAACTAACTGTTAAGGTGAAAAGATAAAAATACTTGTATGCTCAAAAACCTATTTTTAAAAGTTATGCACCAAAAATTTTCTTGTTTTGTTTCAACATTTATATTACAAGTTGTATTCTCCTCCCACGTATACTTTTTAAGCATGGTTTTTTAAAACGTGATTTTTTCAGTGATAGTTAATCATAGTTTTTTCATACATCAGGCCATTTCGTGAGAGGCGTGCGATCGCACATGCACGCCCCCACACACATGCAGATTTGTTTAGGCGTGCGATTCACCGCACGCGCAAAACTTTGCTGTAATTTAAAATTATTGTATTTATAACAAAGAAAATTTATTAAAGAAACCTTAAAAATAAACGATCACTGAACTACAATGGATTTACTGAACTCACAATGGATCGCACGTGAGCAGTCTTTACCAAATGTTGATGTGAATTTAATTGCTACCATTTGCTTTCATTCTTTCTTTTTGCCGACCAAGGGGTAATATGCAGAACAGATATAGGTTGCTAACGACCTAGTGTGTGGCCGCTATCTTTCGAAGAATTTGTTTTTTTTAGTTTCAAATTTTGCAAACCAAAAAAAACATTGAGTTAATCATAGGATCGTTGATATTTTATTTTGTTTGTTCAGTTTGGGTTAGTGTGGAGATTATATCAGCGCTATAAATTTTTTTTAAAAAATGTCTGAAAAAAGAACGAAAGGAAATAAAGTTGAATTAAAAACTTTTGAAAGTTGGGGTAAATCAGATATTCTTGGTTGGAAGACAGAGGAAAAAGATGGAAAGGTGTTGGTGAACTATGTTTGGTGTAAAGTTTGTGCAAGGTATAAAACGGAAATTAGTTCTCGATTAAAAGGAAATGCGAAGATAGCTGCGTTAGCGTTATAAACTGTACAAATGTGGTAACAAAATACCAGGTTAGAGATTTTAACAGTAAAAGGTTGTTTTGATTTATATTTATTTTTTCTAATATTTTAATTGATTTCATAAAAAAATGCAACAATATTTTAATCTTTGTAAGGTCGCCTTTTGGAGAATTTAAAAGAAATTCAGCATTATTTAAGTTGAAATAACTAAAAGATAACTAATAAGAAAAAAAACTTCTTTAATAACGAAATGTTCTTTTAGATAATAATTTTTCTGATTTATCGAACATAAGGTTTATTAAATATTATTATTAGCGGTTGTCGACTTTCCGTAATTAATTTAATTTAAATATCTGTTTGCCCCACAAGTAATAACAAAGTTTAATTAACGAGTCTGCTTATGACTTCTTCATATATGGGTTGAAATTCCTTGCCGTACATTTTTGGAACTTGCACTTCATTTGCTCCTTACGCTAAAACAGCAGCTCCTGTGCCATGTACAGGGGTAAAGGAAATGTTTTTGTAATTTTTTTTTTTTTGCATCGTACGCGCAGAATGTATGAGGCGTGTGATCTACCGCACGCCTGCCTAAAATCTTACGAAATGGCCTGCATCACCAAAAAGCATTTTAAACACCTATTAAATGGTATAAAAATAATTTGTAACTTTTTAACTCATGAAAAGTACAGAGACATTTTTGAAACACACCCTGTCTTCAAAAAAGTGACTTCATTTACAAAACTAATAATAGATGTGTGTAAAAAAGATTTTTTAATTATTTTCCACAAAGTCCTCGTTTTTGATTTATTTTATTTTTTCTAAAAAAGCCATTTTTAACTTAAACTTTCGTCTTTAAGATGTAATATCTGGAGAATCGTTGATTTTTTAAAAATAAAAAAAAAAATCGCTTTCAGATAAACACGTTGTCTTCAGCACAGTAGCACTCTCCCTTGTAGATCTACTGTAGTTTTGTAAAAGAGATTTGAAATGTAATAGATGGTATACACTACGAAAAAGTGTTTTAAAGATTTTTTAAAATATCACACCTTTCAAGCATACTTATAATGATGGTGATACTTTTACACTTCCATGGCGATGAATATTCAGAAAGTTGTCCTTTTAAATTTTATTATTCGCAAAGACGTGACTAAGAATACCATAAAAATAGAACTTTCTAAGTCGTTTACCATTTTTCTCTGACTTGCAGAAACAGAACAGGATGGCATACATTTTTAAAACTGAAAGTGTTTTTTTTTTTCAGA
Organism: Hydractinia symbiolongicarpus; assembly: GCF_029227915.1. Taxonomy (NCBI): domain Eukaryota; kingdom Metazoa; phylum Cnidaria; class Hydrozoa; order Anthoathecata; family Hydractiniidae; genus Hydractinia; species Hydractinia symbiolongicarpus. The sequence continues at coordinate 15,655,671 of NC_079878.1, forward strand.
TGGTCATTTCTTTTGGGAAAGGAAATATAATTTATTTTTAAAAGTTATACTCAAGAGGACGACAAAAACATTCACTCTTAACTCTTATTCAATTTGAGGTGTGAAAGACCGATCAGAAAAAAAGTTAGTTATTTGGATAAAGTCAATATTTCCCTTCGAAAAATAAATAGTTTCACCCTTGGAAAGATCGAAGTTTCTTTAGTATAAATGGCTTATAAAAAAATATCGATTTCTTGATACAATAAAGGTATACCGTCACCTTAAAATAATAAAAAAAACAGGAAAACTATTTTTATAAAGAAATTTAGTGTTGTTTTAATGTTTTTGCGCAGTTTTATAAGAAAATATAAATACAATAAAGCTCCCTCGCAAAGTTGAATGAATTTAACTTTGTGAGGGAGCAATCAGATGACTTGAAAATAAAATGATTGCATCAACCTTTTCATCGTTTGCAGCATTTAAAAACAAATTGACATTTGAATTAAATGGAAATCACACAAGCGGTAAAATTGCTGTCCCTAAATCTCTGTCACATTTAGCGAAAGTAGCTATTTTTTGTTATAAATGACATCGAAATTTTAACTTGTGTAAGTTTTGTTTAGTTATGTGCAATTTGAATAATAACTTTTGAAGTTCGTTTCAAAATCATTAGCAATTTACTTTGTTCAAAGTTTGTATCATTTTCTTCGTATTAATTTTGTTGACGATCAATTTATTTTGTTGACGGGACACTATTTAATGACAGGGTGTATGGTAGTGTATGATCGTTTCGGAATATTTAATTTAGATTGTTTCCAAATCGTTTCAAGGTGTTTGTTTTACATTCCTTTTTTAAAAAAAATTATTAATCTAATAATGGCTTCTTCATAAAACCTACACGCTGTCACATAGGTAAAGTTCTACATCATCATCATCATCATTCTCGGCTTAACGTCTGTTTTCCATGCTAGCATGGGTTGGACAGGGTATATTAATGACCCTCTTCCAATCTGATCTAGACTGTGTTAGATCTAAACTCAACTTCCTCTCTATCAAGTCTGTCCTTATAACCTCCTGCCAAGTCTTTCTCGGTCTGCCTCTGGACTTTGCCCCAGGAACTATCAAGTCTCTACACTTTCTTACCCAATTATCCTTCTCCATTCTTTCCAAGTGCCCCAGCCAATTCAATCTTCTTATCTGGATAACATCTTTAATTCTACAGAGACTTAGCCTGCTTCTTAGCTCATCTGAACTCTTTCTGTCTCTCAGACTGGCATTACACATCCACCTAACCATTCTCATATCATTCCTTTCTAAACGGTCAAGATCTTCCTGCTTCACTGCCCATGTCTCACTACCGTACAACATAACACTTCTTACACAGGCCTCATACAACCTACCTTTTACCTCAAGTGACAGGACTCTGCTAGTCAATAAAGGAAGTAACTCTCTAAAGTTTTTCCAAGCAGAACCTATCCTGCAAGTAACACTTCTTCCAACACCCCCTTCACTGCCCAACATATCACCTAAGTAACAGAAGTTCTTAACTATCTCTAACGAGCCACTGTTGTACATCATTAAAGCTGGAAATACTTCATTCTCTATAATCTCACCTTTGCAACGCTTGCATACAAACTGTATGCCAGCTCTTAACCTTCCACTAATACTACTGCACTTCTTATGTACCCAATGCTTGCAAGTCTGACAAAAAATTGAGTTACTACCAACCCCTTTCCTGCAAACTCCACAAGACCACTTTCCAACTACAAGGTCACACTTGGCTGCAATGCTACTTATCATGACTTTAGACTTTGCTGTGTTTACCTTCAGCCCTTTCTCTTCTAGTCCTTTCTTCCACTTCTCAAACTTTTCAACTAATTCTTCCATCGACTCTGCTATGAGAACCAAATCATCTGCATACAATAACTCCCATGGGCAACCTGTTCTGAACTCCATCGACAGCGCTTCTAAGACTAGAATAAACAACAAAGGACTAAGTACAGAACCCTGATGTACACCAACATTTACACTAAATTCATCACTAAGTGAATCGTTAATCCTGACACGACTTCTAGCATTGCTGTACATAGACTGAACCATCGTAACTAGCCACTCATCCACACCTAATTTTCTCATAGCCCACCAAATAACTTTAGGTGGCACTCTATCAAAAGCTTTCTCTAAATCTACAAAGGCAAAATAGAGATTCTTTCTCTTTCCCAAATACTTTTCCTGAAGCTGTCTGAGTAAAAATATTGCATCTGTAGTGCCACGCCCTGGAACAAAACCAAATTGCATCTTATCTATATCAATTCTTTCTCTAAGTAACTTATCAATCACTCTTTCAATAACTTTCATTACTTGATCAACCAACTTCAAACCTCTATAGTTACCCTTTTCTAATGCATCACCCTTGCCCTTGAAACAATTCACTATTACACTCGACTGCCACTCACTCGGAATAGCACCATCCTTTATAATCTGGTTAGCAAGACTTGTAATAAGCTCAACTCCAATATATCCAGATGCTTTTACCATCTCTGCAACAATACCTGATACTCCTGCAGCCTTGCCAATCTTCATTTTCCCAATAGCCTCCACTACCCATTCTGTCTTGATCTGCATGGCAGGCCCTTCTACGACATCATCATCAGACAAATTATCCTCGTCCCAATCAAACTCAGTGTTAAGCAACCTCTGATAATGATTCTTCCAAGCTACCCTTTTCTCCTCCTCTGTGCTAGCCAAAACACCTTCATTATTACGTATACACTTCTCACCTACAATATCTTGATTAGTCTTCTTCATTTGCTTTGCTATCTTGAATACCTCATTGCGCTGGTCTTCCCTTCTTAACACATCTGCAAATCTGTTTCTTTCTGCTTCTGATTTTGCCTTATACACTGATGTACGAGCCCGACGTTTAGCTTCTAAGTAAATATTTTTACTACCACCTGACTTCCACTCTTTCCAAAGTTTCCTCTTTTCCTTTATACACTGGTCAACCTCATTATTCCACCACCAGGTCTGTCTATGTCTAGCTCGTCCTTTCGTCCATCCACAGGTATCATCAGAAGTTTCTAGAAGACAATTCTTCAAAGTAGTCCAAGTACTTTCAACATTGTCACTATCACATTGACTATTGTAGGCTAACTGCTGAACTTTTGCACTAAATTGTCTTGCTACAATCTCTTCCTTCAGCTTCCAGACTTTTCGACGGGGCCTGTACTTTCCCTTGGCTTCTCTGACACTCTTCAAGATAATATCACAAACCAGCAACCTATGCTGGGAAACACACTCTTCCCCCGATATAACTTTCACGTCCTTCACCACTTTCTTGTCTAACTTTCTAACCAAAAAGTAATCTATCTGTGTCTTACAACCACCTGACTCATATGTTATCAGCCTACTCTGTCTCTTACTGAATGATGTGTTGCAAACCACCATGTCCGTTGCCATTCCAAACTCAAGCAATCTCTCCCCTTCCTTATTTCTGCTCCCAAATCCATAGCCTCCATGCACACCTCTATAACCTTCAGATGACTTCCCAACATGACCATTAAAGTCGCCGCCCACCATGACAAGTTCAGTGTCTCCAAACTTTGATGTGACTGCTATTAACTCATCATAAAACTTATCTTTATCTTCCTCACTGAGTCCACACTGTGGAGCATAAACTGACAGAAAAGTGACAATCCTATTACCTATCAAAAACTTTATCACTATAATACGACTATTAACACGCATAACATCTATTACTTTTTCTACCCACTTCTCTGCAACGAATATGCCAACTCCTCCATATCCATCACTATTACCAATCCAAAAAAGCTTATACCTTGCCCTCCTACCTTTCACAAATCTCACTGAAGCTCCTCTCCACCTAACTTCCTGAACACAACACATATCAACAGATCTACGTTCTAACATTTCAACTACTTCACCTGCTCTACCTCTCAGAGTACCAACATTTACACTAGCCATCCTCAACCTAGTGTTATCTACCTTGTGATGTGATAGCTGGGTAACGGTCTGACGATGCTCACATCTGACATCTGTTCTACCGTGCGCGACACCTTCACTCCTTAGAGTTCCAGCCCCGTTTACGCAGTTTGTCTGATTAACTATTCTTACGGCCATTAATAAAGAGTTTTGGCATTGTTGTACAGCTGGATGCCCTTCCTAGCGCCAACCGTTCACAGACCGGACTGGGTGTTTTTTAAAGTGACACCATCACTATGTGGCATTTCATGGGACTTCCACAATCGCCCCTTTAAACTAAGGTATAGTGGAGGACGTTCAACTCCTCTCTTGTCTCTTAAGGAGACCCTCTTCCCATACATTGTAGAAAATTGCGTATATAAAAAACTTTATTTATATAACAAAATATTTATCACAGATTGTCTGTAACAACGAGGCATAGAATAATTTTTCTAACGTTTAAAGATTTTTGTTATCTATTTATATCACAGTTTGCATGATAAAGTGAATTGCAGAGTTGGGGATAAGATAGTTACCTGATTCTTATAAAATGTAATTTTGATTTATTTTTTATACTTTCAGTGGACACCTGTTGCTTGAAGGTTGTAAAATAAAGAAAAAGAAAACGATCCTCCACACATTTAATTTCAATATTTTCAACAGCATTTAATAACTAAAGCAGCAGCTCTTTAATGACCAATTACGAGTAAAATTGTACATGCGTTTCGTTACACTTGTTACACTTTACACTTGATATACCGCAACTTCAAACCTATGCAGGGACGTTTTCTTGTCATTTTAGAATGATTACAGCAACTTTAAAGCTTCGCAGGGACGTTTTTTTGTCACATTAGATTAAAATATAGCAACATTAAAGCTCCATATATATATAGGTCTATTTTTAAAAAATTCTCTAAAATCTTAGATATAAAATACATGTTGATGCAATATTTGGAAGCAAGAATCTAAATCTGCTTTTTTTTTCCAAACCAATTTAGTAGTCTTTTTAAAATTTTCTGATTTAGTTCATATGAAAAATGTAATTTTTCTGCACAATTATCATGAAAAACTTGATACTTACAAAGTTGACTTTTCCCACTCTTACCAAACTTGTTTCTATTCTATGATCTATTCTTGCTTTGATAAACTCTCACTGTGTCAACTAAATCTTTCCAGTCGATCTCTACCTGATGTCAGTCCATCCATTCCTGGAATTTTGCACAAAACTCCTTTCCTTCCACTCAACTACCCTATTGGTATAAAATTTGGCACATTCTAATTTTGGTGCACCCTACCTTTATTGTGAATTTGCGCATACTAATTTTGGCGTACATACTATTTGCCCGCAATAATTAGAATAAATTTTGGCACATGGTAAAAAAGTTTGAATTTTTGTTAGCACTATACCAACACTTAATATTAACAAATTCAACAAATATGAACAATTTTCATTTAATAAATGTCATAAAAGTCATTCACAAAAATCAAAACAAAAAATTTGCGATTTTGTGCATACTAATTTTGTCATACATACCATTTGCACGTAATAATGGCAGCCCTTAAAATTAGATTTTTTTTACGTCGGCAATAAAACTGCCGACGTGAGATACATTTCAACTGATTTGCGTCAGCATTGCGTCATTCATCATTCACCTTGTATTGTGGCTAGACCTCGCATAAATTCGATGTATTGATCTCTTAAGACAATGACAAATGGAAACGGAGTACAAGTCCCATTGACCTACCTTCCCGATGGTGTACTTCGTTAAGTTAATAGTTCACTGCCAACTGGCTTTCTATATGTTTCGAGACGAACTCATTAGAAAGTACGTTGTGCACGTGCTATTTACGAACTAAATGTCAGGGCATTCAATGAGTTGTATATCGCAGAAGTCGCCGGTGACATGTTTCGAAAATGCTTGTCACCAACGCAGTTCACCATTAAGCAAAACTGTACAGGAGACTCAATTTATAGAGTCTTCGCAGAACATCTCTTCTCACAAAACCAAGGGCAGGGCTGACTTATTGCCTGCTGTGTCGTGTGGGAGAGAAAACTTCCAGACTTCTTTTTAATACGATATACAATTTTTCGATTATTGTTATTACGAATCAAATGGCACCACAGTATTTCTGTAACGTGAATAATTTTAGTGATAATGACCTAACTTACTGAAAATCGAGTGTAATTATTCTTCAGTCGCAATGAGTGGAAGAAGCGCAAACAATACCACAATTAACATTATTTGATTTTGCTTGCCACAGTTCCTTTCAAATTTTCATTTCATTGTTTTGATAATGACATCTGCAAAACACTTTAGCAATTTCATTAGAGTCATTTTCTGATTCAAACCCTAACTCAGGAAAATTCCACAAAAGAACTGTTTTCTTTTTCACCATGTTTACTTTTTTATTTTATTTTCGGAATTCAGGAAATTATACCATCCGTCAGTTTCGAGTGAAAAAAACCACCTGTCGAATACTGTGTGCATTCCCATATGCCCATGTGGAGACCTGGTTTCTTTTAGGATAAGGAACTCGAGAAAAATGTATGCCAGTTTTCATATTACGCCAGAGAAAATGTGATATAAAAATTCACCACAAAGGCTTTAATGTTACAAAGAATAACATGCGATCAGTTAAAAAGTTTGTTTTTCAAAAAAAATGGTAGTAGAAACCAGGTTATAATACGTGAACAGGTACGATAGAAATATACATGAGCACATGTTCTTAAAAGCCCGCCAAAATAAAAATTAATTCTTTGTTAATTTTTTTCTTCGCTGATGTTGAAAATGAGTTGTTGTTTTTAAAAATTTCACAACAAAATTATGTCAGCATTTTTTTTTCTTGACGCAACTACGGTATTTTCTTATTTTACGTCGGCAATCACGTCGGCAGTGCCGAATGCCGACGCTAATTTTAAGGGCTGAATGGTATAAGAACTTTGCACAAAAAAGTGCTAAAATTTATACGCGGCAAATTTTATACCAATAAGGTACTCTCTTTCACCTCTCCTAAACTAACATTTTCTTCAATCCAGTTCTTTCTTTCATAGTACATCTGAGTTTTTTGTTTCCATTAATTTCTGGTCAGCATCTTGTTATAGCCTTAGGTTAATGTTGGTCTCCTTTAATTTTATAAAATAATATTTGATTTCTACACCTATAAGAACAGACTTGATACAGAGGAAGTTGAGTTTAGATCTAACACTGTCTAGGTCAGATTGGAAGAGGGTCATTAATATACCCCGCCCAACCCATGCTAGCATGGAAAACGGACGTTAAGCCGAGAATGATGATGATGATGATGATGATGATGATGATGATGATGACGATGACGCTATGTATAGGCTATTACTGTAGAATGAATACTCTTCTCCTTCTCCTCCTTCTCCTCCTCCTCCTCCTCCTCCTCCTCCTCCTCCTCCTCTTCCTTCTCCTCATCCCTTTCCTTTTCCTCCTCCTTTTCCTTTTCCTTCTCCTTCCCCTTTTCCTTCTCCTTCCCCTTTTCCTTCTCCTTCTCCTCCTTGTCCTTCTCCTTGTCCTTCTCCTTCTCCTTCTCCTTGTCCTTCTCCTTCTCCTTCTCCTCCTCCTCCTCCTCCTCCTCCTCCTTGTCCTCCTTATCCTTCTTCTCATTCTTCTTCCTAATTTTGTGTGATAATTTGCATTGGGCCTAGCTACAACTCTGAAAATAATATGTGGGAAATTGTTCTTTTTTCAGCTTTTTTTGAAACCAGCGAACAGCATCACTTGGCCAAGTCTGGTGGAGGCATAGGCTGAGTAACCAATGCCTAGGATGTGCAAGCTGCTCATTTCACAATATCTGCATTATGAAACAATCCAGTCCACCACCTGAAAAGGTCCGAAATATTGGGGCATACTGACATCAGCAAATTAACTTTCTCTCAGATTTTGGATCTAACCTAAGTCAGCTGTGAACAATGAAAGGTTATCAAGGAAGATCCATAGAGAGTTTCTGTGAAAAAATTTGATAATTCAGATCATATTACATGACAGATTGATAAATTAAAAGAAAAAATCTATTACGACTCCTACCATTAAATACAATGTATAAAAAGAGTTCCTGGATGATATACTCCTCAAAGTTATCTCCACAGTGTTAAGCAGCTTTCATCACCTTTTTCTCACACCAATTGTAGGTATCCTGCAGGCAGAACCATAAATTTATAGGATACCTATAAATGGTTTTATCCCCCCAGTTGCTTTTATATTTGGTGTATCATGACAAATTTAATATAGAATGATTAAAAAGTTTTGTGCATGGTGAATAAAATGACAAACAAATACATCAATTAAACCCATATTTTTAAAAAAAACATCTTTGACCAAAAATTGTACAATAACTTAGAAATAAATCCAGGAATAAAAAAATCTTACACTTAAATTTCAAAAATACAAAATATATTTACAAATTCTCATTTGCAACAGCTCAATAAATTCTGAAATTTCCCTTCAAATTTAAAGCTTACCTCCCAACTTATCTCAAAACTCATCTCATAAAACAAACAAGGTTAAACAAGCTATTTGCTTGCCAATATGATTGCCATCTTGAATAAGAGCCTTCATGTGAAGCAGCAATTATCAAAGTAGTTTTGAAGTTATTACGTTTTTCAACAAAGTCAGTAACATTTTCAGTTTTAATGTTGGATTTATTGCGCCATCTGAAATTAAGTCTGTGAAAACGGTGGAAGTGGATGTAAACCCCCTATTGCTCGTCCCTTTCATATCACTAGTGCACTCCCAAACAACGTAATGACGTCAAAATCATATTAAATCCAGCATAAGTTTGAATGAAAACCATTTTAACATGACAGAGGATAAGTGATCAAAGTGGAACAAAATACTGCTTTTATATTGTGAGTAGTCATTACCCATGGAAAATCTGTGGGGTTGTTCGTCTTTAAATTACGTGCTTTTTTGTGTGCCCCCATTACATGACACTTTTCTTTTGGACGGACAGACAAAATACGACTATTATAATAGAGATCTGTTAAAATATCCATGGGGTTGCCCGTCTTTAATTTACACGCTATTTTGTGTGCCAGTTGCAGATCACTTTTCTCCAGACTAACAGACAAAATATGGTTAGCGTTATACAGACAAATATTTTGTAGTATGGGACAATTTCCAGATTTTTGGCTATTTTTTTTATTGCTTTGCACAGTGTTTTGGTATCCAAGTGTTAAAAATATTATTATTCTACTTTCTGTTTATATAGATGACTTCCAATACAGTAGAAAACATAGAGAAGTTTGATGTGTTACTTAATGAAATTAAATGTTTTGACTTTCCAACAGATTCATTGTTATGTAATATTAGAGATTCCACCAACTCATTCATTTCGAGCAGTATTAAAAATTTTACAGATGTCCTTGTGCAAGAAGAGCAGTTTTCTGAAGAAGAAATTGAATCATTCCTGAACAAAGCGTTAGAAATTTTCAATATGCTTGTCAAATTACGAGGTGACCAACTTAAAAACTATTGCGAGGCTAACCATATTTTTAAAGTATATGAACATGCCTTATTTTCCTGTGATGCAAGTGAAGGAGAAAACAGTGAGGAAAGTGACAAAAAAATTGAAGACGAAGTTGCGGAGCTAAGAAAAAAAGAAATGTTGTGTTTAATAATGAAAAATAAAATTAATGAAATCGACATGTTACAAACAAATTGTCTAGATGTATTTTCAAAAATTGAGGAGTAATGCAAAATATTAATAGCATTTGTGTATTAATCTATTTTGGCTTATATATGTATGTATAAAATTAAGTTTCATTCTGTGATATAACTATATAGAATGTATTATAAACTTGTGATCTCTGTTTTATTCTCAATTGAAGTGGGACATTCTTATGGGAAGTGGCAGTCTTTTTCAGGAGAGGCGTGCGATCGCACGCGCACACCTTGGCACACGCCTAAATCGTTTCAGGCGTGCGATTAATCACACGCCTGAAAAATAAATAATGAGTTTTCAAAATCAACCTTTAAAATCCATTTTGTAGCGTGCAATGGCAGCCCTCGAAGGAATTTTTGGAGACTCGTCAGACAAAACGTCCGATAGATTTCCGTCATGGTCGGACACTTTTAGATCTCAGAAATTATTGAATAGTCCTGGTCCTTTTAATCCACGAGCAAGCCTATTCTTAGCCAACCTGACCATCCTAGCTAATTCACCGACTCCTGAATTAGTTAAAAGAACTACGTAGACATAAATCTCTTTTGCCTGGCTCGTTCGTCGTTGGTAACCAGGTCTTACACAAGAAATCCAGCCATGCGGTACTTAACTAATGCGGAGGTGAACGCCGACGGAGCACGGATGAAGCAAGTCTGCAAAACTGCACTTACAGGCGGAATGGACATTTGATCATGGATTTAATTGTAGATAATTTCTTCAGGTCCGAATTTAATGGATTTTTTCTTTATGCCTGTAAAAAAGAAACCCACGTGCGGTGTAAATGTTTTTGAAGTTTTAAGCCATGTGGATAAAGATTTTTTTTAACTTGAAAACAAAGCATATTTTGCCTATTTGCTTGTGATGACCTGAAAAGTGAACAATAAATATAAAAATGACAGTATAATCATGTATACTATTTCGGACATGTAGAAAGGGAAGTTAAGATTGAGAGAGTCACTATACCAGTAGACGCTTGATCATCGTGTTTGGGGTTCACTATTTAAAACGTCCCCCACTTTTCTGCCGCAAAATGAATGCGCAACAAAAAATAACCTCGAAGCCCGTATTGTATGCGTAACATTCTTTGCATGTGCGCTTAACATCGCACGCGTTACTTGATTTACAAGTGGGAATCATCGCACACCTTCTCAAATATTCCTGAAAAAGACTGTGGGTGATAGGATCAAATAATTTTGAAAAAATTATTATTTTTTATTGTAAAGATGAAAAATTTGTTGACTGTACCAGAGAGATTTAATTGAGGGAATAATCCAATAGAAAAAAAATTTTTTTCACCTTTAAGCAGGTGTAGTTTTCAAGTCTACAAATTTTTTTTTTTTCTTGAAAGTTGATACTATATTAAGAAACCAAAGCTAAAGTTTTTCCCCATTCTGGACTATGTAAATGTGTGACCTATTTATTCATGGCACTACAGGCGAAACAAGTTCTAAACTTTCTTTAGGAGTCAACTGTGCACATACACAAGTTACATGTTTTGTAAGAATAACAAAACATTAATATGTGCATAAAATTGATATTACTGACTTGTGTGGAGTGTACACACAACAAAATAAATATTCTTGCAAAGAAAATACATTGGCAGCAATGAGACATTTTTCAAAAAAAAAAAAATCTTTTATAAAGTAGAAATCATCGAATTTTTATGAACATAGTCAGTATAATGACATAGCACAATTTAGAATGTAGTGTTTTACAGATTTTCTCTTTGCTCTCTTAGTTAGGAAACAATGTGTTGCGCTCAACCAGAAGAATTTGAATCAGCTTGTATTAATAAAAAAATTAAAATGCAGGTCAACTTGTTTTCTAGAGGGGATTATTTGTTAGAGTAAGTTGTTTATTTACGTCAAATAAAACAGGTTCTAACTATACAAAAATTTAAATGAAGACATGAACTACAGATTTTATAATACTGAATAATAACTTATATACTTAGTAAACTAATTGTTTTCAAGAAATTTTTGCCTCCCATTTTAATTTATTATTACACCCATATTTATTTCTTATTAGAACTAACTTTCCACAAATTTATCCAATTTTTAAATACCAGAACGCGCTATCCAAATCTTTATTTACTTAGTCTTCATTCTGGTGGTCACCTGTTGTACATATTTGTTGAATTCCTATTTCATGTATCCTTGCCTGCCTGTTAACACGAAGTAATGAAATTCGGAAACAAGCGAGTAATAAAATGTAGATAAAAAAAATGTTGCTAAATCCAAATGTTTGACTTAAAAATCTGCTGTAAACATTAAAAGTAAGTTTTGACAAAAATTACAGCTCAACTGATGTAATGTTTTACTTTTAATTTTGCTTAGTTTCTTCTTAGTTGTACGTTTTTTGTACAAAATTGGACAACATTTACAGTAATACAAAAAAATGTGCTACCTAATGCTATAGTACTATAGTTTAGATAATAACATGAAACACTTTCACCAAAAGAAACACTTGAAAAGGCTTGAAAAACTTCAAAAAATTCGCAAGGAGAAAACGAAAAAGAATAATGGAACAGCAAACTTAGAACAGGAGAAGACAAATGAAATTGTTATTGTGGAAGATCAACATGATGTGGACAAAACTACTGCTAGTGCTGCTCCAGGTAAGCAAAGATTATTGTCACCAATACTATTTTTTTCAATTAAATATTATCTTGAAATATGTTAGGGAATTACCAACCTTCACAAAGTATAGTGTAAACCTCGTAATGATTTACCTAGCTTTAGATTATAAGGAAGGATTGAAAAAGAAAAAAAGAAAGATAAAAGATGATGCTGAAATTAGTAAGAAAGAAGGAGGTAGGTTTCTTGTATTTATGCGTGCAATAGGAAACACTCCAGGGTGACAATCTGTCGGGAATGTTGAAAATATACGCAAAATGTCAGGAAAATTTAATCTTTTTATGAAATGTTAGGAAATTATCAGGTTTTTTAAGAAATAAATTACTCAATAATTTTTAAAGATTTATTGTTTTAGTGTAAAGAACAAAACTTTTTTTTCTGTTGCAACTAAAGACAAATTTTTTAAGTTTAATTAATCAATGAAACCCTGCTTTAATCTGATTTGAAGCATTGCTAATTGTGATTTGAAACCTATTTTTACAAACTCACAAATAAATGTGCTTGGACGCAAAAACCTCATAGTCAGGGAGCCAGGCGGTCAAAGTTACTCTCTGACTTGTAAAACAGGAATAAACACATGTTGATTGTGTTAATAATATATTAAACACCCACCAGTTATTGTTAGTACAGTATCTAAAATATAACACAACAATACATAAATGTATAGTCTAACACACTCCTCCATTCTTCTGTGTGAGTGTCCATATGGAAATGTTGGTAAATAACATAACTTCGATAAAGTAAAAAATAATGCAACTTCGACTGAGCGATATCTAGTCAACAGTGTAAAATAAACTATAGTCACACCTAGTCTGTTATTAGCTTTGCAAAGGTTATAGCTTCTCAAAGCTTCTGACAGCTTGATCCTTGTTTGGTTAATTTATCAGCCAATTGTCCTTCAGTGCTAACCCATTTGATGTTGTTATCTCTTTTCGGGACAACGTTTTCTTTGATTGCTGCAACTTCAATTCGTAATCTTTTCTCAATGAAAACCTTTGTTGAATGGATTAGTCCATGTAAGTTCCTGTTCTTGATATTAACTTCCACAGGTATTTCCATTACGCCAAGTTGTAATAATTCACACAATATTTCTCTCAAATAAATAACATCATCCAAAGCTTCTGGTAGTGCAAGACTTTATGCAGCTGTTGTACTTCTAACGACTCTCTTTATTTTCTTGGAACACCAATTGAGGATACAGCTGCTCCTCTTCCCAACAAGAAAGATGACTTGTCCTCCTGCACTAGATGCACCATCTGGCAAATTCACATTAAATGCATCTGAGAACATAACAAGTTTGAGGTTATTGTTGCTACCAAGTGCTGGATACACTAAGTGATAATCATCTTTGATTTTTTGATCATTTTGTTGGGTTGGATGATATGTCTCACTTCTGGATTATGATTGATGCATATGCTGAGGTCAAGAAAATCATAACATATATTTGGTCTAGTTTGATCCAATTTGCTTGTCCAATCACACTTCTAACCTTTTTAGCGATTAGCAGAGAGAGAGATGGGCTGCATGCCTGATACGAATTCTGTTTGACACACTGTCGTACCATTCATACCATTCTCTGTGTGTTGTATGTTCAATCCAATGTATTTGAAGCAGTGTTGTTCAGTTTTGCCAATCTCAAAAATCTCTTGCAGTTTTAAGATAACACAGTTTTCAAAAGAAGCACATCCAGCGTGAATAAAATCATCCACGTGTATAACAAAGATTCCTTGCAAATTGTTTTCATTGTGCCAATAAAACAAGATGTGGAATGTTAGATTGCTGGATCAAATTTTAATTAAACGGCACCTAGCTTTTTAATTTCTTGCTTCACGCTAAAGAACCAGTGGCATGCAGCATCATTTAGTCCATAAACAACCTTTTTTAGTTCCCAGAGGCAATTTGAGTTTTTAGCTTCAACAGGTGGTACCAAGTAAACAACTCGCCCGATTTCTGAACCTTGAAGGAAAGCAGCCTTAACATCAGTTGTTTTACAATGCCACCCTTTAATACCAGCAACAGCCAGCAATATGTGTAGGGTGCTTTTGTGAACTATAGTTGAGTCCACTTGTGATGATTGATCCTCTTCGAATCCATGTGCGACGAGTCTGGCTTTAATCAAACACTTGTTTTCAACTGTCTTCTCGCTGATCCCCCAAGTTGTTGATATTGCTTTTTGCCCAATGTCAGGCGCTTTCTCAAACACAAAAAAAATCTTTCTAAGTCTGGATCTCTTTTTTCTTGGCAGCAATGAAATTTTTCTTGTCATGTTGTTCAACAGGCACAAAAGCAACATTCACTTTTTCCATTTGTTCTAGCTCACTTGTTCAAAATCAAGACAAGTGAGCTGTTCCTCATTGGCATGATGAATATTTGCCAGTGCCCTTTCCGGCATGTCCTAGTACTTTGGCTTCAATCCAATGAACAGAATCTGTGAGTTTGTATCTAACCTGATCGTTCTGTTTTGGTATCTGCACTTGCTCTTTGATAGATTATTGTGAAGTCACATCAACATCGTGTTCACGGTCAAATTAGGGTTATCTTCCAGTATTTTCTCTAAGCATCTATCTACAACAGCATGATTTCTTTCGCATAAACCGTTTTGCCAAGGACTCTCAACTGCAGTTTGAACAACCTCAATATTCAAATTTCCACACATGTCTTTGTATTGGTCATTTCTGAATTTTTTAGGTGCACCAAAACCCAAACCTACCCACATCTGCATGACTTTATCAATGATGTCTTTGGTTACTTGGGCAGTGGTAAATCTGCTATACATATCAATCAAGTACAAAATGTAAATGTTCTGGTTCCATTTTTTGAGATCCATGGCCACTGCATCGTTAAAACAGTTTGTTAATAGCAGACAAACTATGGGTCTTGATGGTGTGTTGTGAAATTTTAGACAGATATCACAAGATGAATAAACAGTAGTTGCAATAGGTTCGAAGTCTTCATTCCACACTTTCGCATCAATCATCAGGGCTTTCAACTTCTCTTTAGATGGGTGAGCAAACTGCTTGTGCAACTTTGAAAAGATCTTTTCTTTTTCCTTGAATGAGACATCAGGGCCGAGGCTAACTACTGGCAAGACTTCTTCTTGAATTAATGGAACACAATAGTGACGAGATGATGTACAAGCAAGATCAACAACGTTTCCCCAGATTTCAGCGCAATCGTTCTCAAGGTCAAGCTTAATCTTGGCTTTCTTCATTGCCGACTTGCTTAACAGCAAAGGAATATCACTGTCAACTATGTCAGTTCTCACCACTATACTTCTTCCAGCTAATTTGCAAGGGATCACCACACATTCTTGAGAGATTTTTGTTTCGCCTCCACCAAATTTAAACACTCTTGTACTATCATGATATTTCACCATATTCACTTGATCTGGGTGCAAGGTTTTAAGATAACATTTTCACCACAATTGCCCAGTAACTGTCGATGTGCATCAAGAATCAAGCACAGCTGCATTTCGAGCTTCACTAGTAAATAAACACATCTCATTATCACTCGACCCAGTAAACAAAGTGATGTTTTCTTCTTCTGACATGGAACGTTTATGAGGGCAATCCCTCCTA
The DNA here is from genome assembly GCF_029227915.1 of Hydractinia symbiolongicarpus. Lineage (NCBI taxonomy): Eukaryota > Metazoa > Cnidaria > Hydrozoa > Anthoathecata > Hydractiniidae > Hydractinia > Hydractinia symbiolongicarpus. The sequence continues at coordinate 15,671,533 of NC_079878.1, forward strand.
AAATGTAATATTAATTCACAAATCTTGCTTTTCATAGGTTTTCCGTTGAAGCCTATAGGATTAACTTTCTGTCCATACTGTCTGGGCTTGGTATCTTTTTGGTTGCTTTTCACGTTATCATAATTTCGTTTTAACGAGCGTGGCTGCCTTCTTGGTTTTGTATAGAGCACTTCTCTCTCACTGTCTGACGATGGTTTCAATTTTATAGCCTAATTATTATCAACAGAAGGAATCGCTTGTTCTCCATGAAATTTTCGAATGGGTCTTCATTTGCTCACAGAGTTTTTCCTTTTTCGTGTAATCAACAGCTGTCAAAACCAACTGTCTGTCTTTATGTGTTAATTTTGCAGCATCCAGCAATTTAAATGCCAAAACAGAGTAAGATAGTTTCATTTCCTTTTGCATTATGCGGTTCTTTCTTCTCTCAAATTCAAGTATAAAGTCCTCTATTTTCTGACTAACATATCTATCAAATGTTGTGTATCGTTCATAAACTTCACTCAGACGTCCTTTTTAAATAACTTGTCCAAATACATAATCAATTTCTCGACGTCATCATTGGCATTAATAGTTTCTAATTTCAGTTCATTAACACAGTCACAGTCTAACATGACTATCAGTCATTTTTGCATTTAATACAAAATTACACATTATTTCACAAAAAGCAAGTTCTTAGGTTCGGCCTGGTTTTTTATTATTATTTATTACTATTATTTACACAGGATAGCCTCTTTAGTTTCTAATAAAACTGTTATCAATGAGGGTCCTGCGAAGGGGTTCCTAGTGCATATAAAGCTCCCATTTAACCTGCGGAAGGTGTGCAAGTACAGCAATCGCTCCACTAGACAACTGCCTCAGATATCAATCGATTCACACTTTTATAGTCTCTGGCATGACTAGGTTGGGTTTAAGCCCAAGGCCACGAGTCCGTTTTAATTTTGGAGGATTTTTTCTGGATCATTGTTGAAACAGGGTTTTGTCTTTGCGTCATTAATGAAACAAAAGTGACGAATTAATACATGAGTTAAATCCCCTTTTTTGTTATTCAGAATTTAAAAAAGCAAAATCTGATGAAACAGAAGAGAATATTGAAGATGATGTGCAGGGAAAAAAAACAGATGACTTGAAAGAGAATACGTTGGAAGAGCTTCCCCAAGCAGGTAATCGTAAAGAAGTGTTGCTGGATAATATTCTTTCTTTGAAACACTTGCATTAAAAAAAACATTGTTCTAGAATCTAGCTTGCTGCCAACAAAAGAATTCAAGTCACTTGAGGCATTAGTTTGTGAGAAGACTTTAAAGGGAATTGCTGACATGGGGTTCACCCATATGACAGAAATCCAGTACAAAACTGTAATGCCATTATTGGATGGAAGGTAAAAAATTGTATAGCTATTGTTAAGTCAGTTGTTGTATGTGTAATATTTTCTATAATCATTACGACAACTGTGAAAGGATTAATGGCAAACTGGGTAACCAGTCAGGATTGATAATGTTGAGTGAACAAAGAAAATGGCAGAAGTTGTAGTAGAGAGGGATAGTGGTGCATATTTTGTTTCAAGCACACCCCATCTATATTTTAGAGATATACTTGGTGCTGCCAAGACTGGATCTGGAAAAACATTAGCCTTCCTCATACCAGCTGTTGAATTACTGTACAAACTCAATTTTATGCCAAGAAATGGTAAGCTTTTAAATTAGGAATAATTCATGATACACAGGCCTCAAAAAATTACATGCATGATCGGCATCAGGCACTGATCGTGGTATCAGGCACGAAACTTTATCTCGCGAAACTTTCAAAAATGGCCATTCGCGAAAGTTTATTCAGTACAAACTTTCTAAATTGTCGATTCGCGAAAGTTAATCCACTAAAATTTAAAAAAAATGTGCTGGTTTTAAAAGTTATTTCTTGACTCGGCCTCACTTGGCTCGTCCTCCCGATAAAAAAAGAGACAACTGGCGCTGGGAACGAGATTGAAATAAACTTAGAAATAAACAAAAGCGATGATGAATATTCATCATTTTATTTACTGATGATGACGTAAGCCGAAAAGCTTTTACATTTTATTTTTAATAAAATATATATTTTTAAAATAAAAAAGCGATGATGTTTCAAATGTATGTATGGCTTATAACTGAGTTACTGGCGAAGAAGATGATGACGATGATGCGTGGGAGCCGGAAGAAGCCGAGCCTAGAAATGTGCTTGATCTGTTTTGTGATTTTGACGATGAACCCAATTTGTAGATGGAAGTTTTTACATTCCATTAGAAAGAAAATTACATCGTTAAAAAACACTTTTCTATCATAAGAAATATAGGCCACTTTTTTATAAGAACATAAAAAATCAGGAATCGCGAAAGTTTATCTTGCCAAAACTTTCTAATTTCAGATTTCGCGAAAGTTTATCTCGCCAAAACTTTTTAATTTGTAGATTCGCGAAAATTTATCCAAAAAATTTTTCTGAAAAAATAGCTACATATATAGAAAGGTCCGAATAAAAATATTGGAAATAAATGTAACGTCATTAATTTCGATCGCGGAACCATCAACCATCCCAACAGGAACTTCACCACTTAGCTAATTATACACATGGTTATAGAACTATTGACCCAGATTTCATACCTGCGGGACTTGTAGTCCTAACAAATCAGCAAGACATTCATGAGCAGTTTCAAAGTTACAGAAGCGCAGTAACACAAGTTGTACACACTGAACGCCATCTTGCTCTTGCTGTCGTCATATGTTGTCGTTGTTGCTGTGTTCATTTTAAGATCTGGAGAATTTTGGATCTCAAAATTATATTATTATTATATTACTTTATTTATTTTTATTATTTTGCCCCTTTCGGGATAATACTATTTGTCACTACCGGGATTAAGGGACGTCGCTATTAGCGGCTATCAAATCGAACCACCTGATACGGTGGGCACAATTTGTGGTTTAACGTAAAGTTAAACCACAAATTGTGGAATTATAGATTTTATAACTCACACTCGAATCAACCAAGGAAGACCATAATTATATTACAACCCTTAAAGCTATTATCGGTGCCTTTTATGGTCTGTGTAAGACTTTTTTACGATTTCATCATGGATTTTTAATTTACCCACGGTAAAACTCTTATTACTTGTTCAAGCAGGCGATATTGAAAGTAACCCTGGTCCTATAGGAATGTACAAAACGGTTTAATTATGTTGCCATTAAGGCAATGTAAGTTTGGATTTTCTGGTGGGCCACAGTGCTTTTGTTATTGTCTGTTTGCAATAGCTTTCAGTACTTACTGACATGTTGCTTGCTTTGTTGACTTCGCCTGACTTAGATTTTGTGCTAGAGAAGGGTTACATTACATCTCGATATTTTGAAATTGATTTGGAAACAGTCAATTCACTAAATTGCAGTGACAAAGTCACAGTGCAATCCTTAAACTATGCACTTCCTAAGAATTTTAAATCAAATCAATTTTTTTAATAGGAATAAAATCAGTGTAAACATCCTAACACTTAAAACTGTCGGGTTTTACTCATTTTACCTGGAGCTTTTCAAAAATCCAAATGAGAAGTGTTATGTACAACTTTTAAATTTTGTGTGACGTCATGCAACTCAGGAAAGGTGTACTTTAGGTGTACAAACTTTCCCGGAGACAAAAGTGTATAAACTTTTCGCGAATGGCTACATTTAAAAAATTTCGCGGGGATAAACTTTCGCGAATGGGAAATTTCCTTTATTAACTTTACTTCACAACATGGATTTACATAGTATTCATTTCTTCGTTTATTATATGGAAAGCGTTTCTTTCAGTACAAGTATCCTCCTCATTGGGATCGTACCATTCTTCTTCACTGCTACTTTCTTCGTCACTGATATCGTTTCTTGATTCTGCCAAGGTGAGGTCCTCCGTTGTCTAACTGTTTATGGCTGTCAGGATTAAGGTATTTCGTACACTGGTATCCCCGTTGTCACCAATCATTGGAATGATTTCAAATTGGATTGATAGAAGGCAACTTCTCTAGACCAATGTTTACAGCATCTGTAATCCCAGCAACTTTTGATAATGCTAAGGCCTTTGCTAGAAGTCATTTCATTGTAAAACTCTATGATCCAACCATCATAAAGGGGCTTCAAAATAGATAAAAGAAGCTTGACTTGTATATCATTTAATTCGACTCCGTCTGCTAATCGTTTTGCTATGTGATTAAATAACATTAAATTTGCTCTTGAGAAATCGTTTGCAATATCCGTTCACAGTAAGGTAACTTCGTCATGTTTCTTGGTACATTGACAATAAGGATGTTATTCTCTTGTTATCTCCTGACAACATCTTCGGTCATCTGGCCTGTAAAACATCCATTATCATCAAGACCTTCTTATTAGCTAGTAGATTTAATTTCGATCTTTCATTGGTCACGTAAGGGACAATTATTTTGTCAAGGGATTCCTCCGTGTTAGAATAATGCTTAGGATTGACGCTCAGCGAAAATTCTTTGGGAAAGGCAACTCGTGGAAGGCTCCAATCTGTTTTTCTTCAATATATCAATTGCATTGGTAGGAATTTGCCACAAAGGGTGATGGCAAATGTCCCAGTTATCATCCGTTTATCACTACTACCCTCAATAGTAACAGACGTACTTCCACGTTTTGCCATTGTTTCATTGCTCACAGGTACTTCAGAGGTGTCTGGTCAAGGTTAAGAACGAGAGACTAATCTTGTATTCCTCTAAATAACTAACAATTTCATGAAAGAAAAGATATTCAAGTTCTTTCCTAGCCCCATCAGGATCTCATCTTTTGAAGAGGTTTTCCAACGTTTAACGAACGGCGGAAAAGACTTTGGCTCCAATGTGAAGATTCCAGTTCATTACATTGTCTGATTATTTTCCGTGTGATTAATGATGTGTAATTTTTATCTTTTATACGCCGTACTTCCTTTGAAAGTTCCGTGTCTTTTTTGTATTTAGCTGTGTTGAAGGATTTTTTGTGGTTGACATATCTTTGTTTAAACGTTGTTGCTGCTAAACCAATGTAAACCTTGCGCTCATTGTTGGGGATGTTTAAATTTATGCTTGCTTTATAGATTTTTTTGTTAAACGTTTATTTTCAACTGGACATTGTTCCTTTTTAATACAATTACAATTTCTATCCATTACTGTATCGTTGTTGTTGATGATTTTGTTGTTGTGGATATTTATATAGGCTTTCATGTTTTTTGTGCAGCTGTAAGAAACTTTTACGTTGTTGCGATTAAATATTTTGTGGAGCTTGTTTTGTTTCGGGAAATGTTTGTCTATAAGAAGAAGAACGACTTTCCGATTTTTGTAGATACGTTTACATTATATTAAGGAGGATTAAACCAATTATATTTCTTCTTCTTTTCTTATTTTCTGCGGGATTTGAAACAGCTTTCTTTCGTTCTTGGTATTGCAATTTAACATCGTGCCCGGATTCCTTTAACGCCTTCTCATAAGTTGGGGCGACTTCGTTAAATATTTGTTCATTTGAGGAATGTTTGCATAAACTCTGCTCAATACTTTATGCGGAGAAACTTTCGCGAGAGAAACTTTCGCGAATCCAAAAACTCGCGAAATTTTTTGGATAAATTTTTGCGAATCTACAAATTGAAAAATTTTCGCGAAGTCTGAAATTGGAAAGTTTTGGCGAGATAAACTTTCGCGATTCGTGATTTTGAACTTATTTTTTATGTTCTTATAAAAAAGTGGCCTATATTTCTTATGATAGACAAAGAAAAGAAGTGTTTTTTAACGATGTAATTTTCTTTCTTATGGTATGTAAAAACTTCTATTTACAAATTTGCTTCACCGTCAAAATTATAAAACAGATCAAACACTTGGTTGGCAAACGGCGTCCAGATTCTTGATTAATTTTTTTTTTAAATACATACGTTTGAAACATTATTGCTTTTGTTTATTTCTGAGTTTATTCCAACCTCCTTCCCAGCGCCAGTTGTCTCTTTTTTATATTGAGAGGGCGAGCCAAGTGAAGGCGAGCCAATAAATAACTTTCAAAACCAGCAATTTTTTTTAAAATTTTAGTGGATAAACTTTCGCGAATCGACAAATTAAAAAGTTTGTACTAAATAAACTTTCGCGAATGGCCAATTTTGAGAGTTTCGCGAGACAAAGTTTCGCGAAAAAGGCCAAAAACGCGAAATTCGCGAAAGTTTCTCCGAATAAAGTAGTGATTGGGATTTGTTTGATGACGTTGGGTGGGTGGTTGGATTGAGTATGGATGTACTGAATGATGTCAAGTTTGCTGTATGGCTTAAAGGTTCTATTGTCGAGATTTAGCGTGATGTCTGAGAAATTCACAATTTTCTTATTGCATTCAATAACGATTTTTAAACCGCATTCTTGGAATAATGCTTGTATTTTATTTTTGATGCGTTCCATCGCGGGTCCGCTGGTGTCTTTAAATGCGGCAAGACCATCATCTCGGTATAATCCGACGTTGTTAGGGTAAATTGCGTTTATCTTGTTTAACATGAACAATCTAACGACTTTGCAAACTTCGGCACCGTCATAAGCACCTATCGTCACGTCGATATATACGATATATACACGTATATATACTTTTATATATATTTCTAGCATCCATTCTCGCGGTAGATCCTTTAAGTAAGTGTTAACTACACAAAATACAACTGTTTTTTGTTTTCTTTTATAAAAAAAATGTTTTTTTTATTTCAAACTTCCTTTAACGCAAGAAAAATTTGTTCTTACCAATCGAAGAGATAACGCGAAATAAGAAAGATTAAAAACAGTTAAATAAGGTTAAAAAGACGTGTTTAGCAATATTATCAAATCACGACAGCACTTTTTTGCCGTCGGAAAAAAATCCTTGTTAAAAGGGTTGACTAACAACTAACCTTCCAGACTTTCCAGTGGATTATTCTCATGGTCTTTTTCTCTTTTTTTCCTTTTAACTGCATGTTTCCGATGAATACAAGTTTCTGTGCAGTCATTTTTTGTTTACAAAGTGTGTCTTTTGTTCATTTCGAATCTTTAGACACTTATTTTGAATTTTTATACACTCCTTTTTAGAGTGTTCTTTTTTTCTATTGTGTCTCTTTTGTTGAAAATGAATTCTTTGATAGGTTCTGCGATGGATTTTCCTTTCTGTTGTTTTATACGTACTTAGACACGCAATTTTTTACTTTTGAAAGTTTTTGGAGAAAATGGAAAAGGTCCATTCTTTTACCGCTGCGGTGCGTGGCTTTCATTATTACAGAAAGTTTTGGTTACCAACAGAAAGAGAAAGTTTAAAATGCATCTATGAGAAAAACAATCCTTATGACCGTTTTGCAATCAGTGGCAAAAAATGAAAGCACCGTGGGACATCTTCCTAAAGAAATACCAAGAATTACTAAGTTTTTTCTTGACCGCGGTGCATCTATGGAAGCTGTATTAACTTTAAGACACTATCTTCGTTCACCTCTTGTTCAAGGTGGGATGGAAATACCTTGTCTTATTTTAATCACAATGACTGCAACATTAAAAAACACGCAGCTTGTTATCTGAAACTTGTGAATCAAAAATACGTGGAACCGAAAGAAGAAGAAATACTTGGTTCCTTCGTGAATGATATTGAAAATGAAAAAGAAGCTTTGCTTGGTGCGAGGAAGAAAAAAAATACGCCAAAACGTAAAAGACCGAAGCAAATGGATATTCGAACGATGTTTCGAAACAAAGAAAAACAAAAGTTATAAGTTGTATTGAAATTGATTGATGCGATAAAAATATAAAAATTTCTCTCATTATATTTGACTTTTCTTTACTTCATTTCACAAACAGAGAGTTCCGCCGTTACGGTATTTTAGCATCTTTTTTGCAAAAAAAACTTTCGCGAATCGGTATTTTTGTTTTTTTCGCGAAGATAAACTTTCGCGAATGGCTAAATTTAAAACATTTAGCGAGGATAAACTTTGTGAATTAGGCCTAAATTCGCGAAATTCGCGAAAGTTTTACACCTAATATTTGAAACCGAAGTGAAAATGTTCCGATTTAGGTGAAGTTTGTTACACTGATCAAAAAGGACATGCTGAACATGCTGGTTTTGATATTTTGACACCTGAAGTACTCTGATTTTATTAGTTCTTGGTACTCGTTCGAAAACAAAAATTGATTATGATTGGCAACGTCTATGTTTTGCGAGCTAGTTAACATATACATATGTCTTGTTTTCTTTTGTGGAACAAAAGTTTTTTGATTTATATCCTATGAGGCTTTGTTTAAAATAGTTGTATTTTTCCAGTTCAAATAATGTTTTCGTATGAGTGTACAATTTGTTTAAGGGTAGATCATTTTAAAGAGTAATTGTTTAGGAACTGGTATCATTATTATATCACCAACACGTGAATTATCATTGCAAACTTTTGGTGTCGTACGAGACTTGCTACAACACCACCAACAAACATTTGGAATTGTCATGGGAGGTGCAAACAGAAAACAAGAAGCAGAGCGTCTTCAGCGTGGAGTCAATCTGATCGTTGCCACACCTGGCCGTCTTTTAGATCACTTACAAGTATGTCTGGACATTAGTATCATTTTGACTTGTAGCCTGACTAGACTCTTTAGCAAAAAAATAAAAGGGAAAATAGTTTGGACTATGGGTTATAAAAGGAAAAAATATTTTTTGGATTCCGAAGTCCTTTTAATGGCGTTTTAAAGGTTTGACTCACGCTGTTTTGTTTTTTCTCATCCTAATAAAAACAATGACTTATGCTTCTTTTCTTAGAAGCATTCTCTTTACATTGCATATACATGTTTTAATAAAAACGGGTCGAAGTCTTATTCCAAAAATTATTAACACTAAAATTTTTTGGAAAATTTAATACAAAAAAGATCTAATGATCTCATTATTGCTTTCGGCTTGCTTTTCTTTACTAGATGTGAACATTTAATTTTGAATAGTGAAAGAAAAGGCCTAGTAATCTTTTTGTGTTATAGTGTGTCGAAACCTTTTTATGTTTTTTTTATGCTCTGCTTTTTTGTTCTTTCTCTTTTCAATTCATAGAATACAAATGGGTTTGTGTTTAAAAATTTGCAATGTTTGATCATCGATGAAGCTGATCGAATTCTTGAGATTGGTTTTGAAGAAGAAATGAAGCAAATTATCAGAATCTTACCCAGTAAGTGACTCTGTACCTAAGGACTGAGTGATGAGAGGTGGTGTGAGGGAGAAGGGGCAGACTGGGGATTTAGTGTAAGTAATAGTTTATTTTTAAATTATAAAGATGGTCAAAAATTAGGTCACTAATGACTTTACATCAGAAATAAGGAAAAACTATATTTTAATATGTTATTTGACTGCTATTGGCAAACAAGATGCAAAAGCTGCACAAACTTATCTCGCTATTAAAAAGTACATTCACAATAGTGACACCCTATTCTGTTGTTTTATGTACATTTGGAAAAACCAAAGTGATGTATGCTACTTGGCTTGTAACCACAAACCATGCTAGATTTTGAAGCCTCTTAAAATGACTTTGGTTAGTTGCTAAAAGAACATTTTAGACACAATAAAAACTCAAGATGTCTAGATGTAGCCACTAAAGTTTGCAAACATTTACAGCAACTAAATGGGGCGACCAGCGATATTTTTAAAAAAAATAATATTTTGAGAAAACAATTTCAAATATGTGATGGCTCACGGTACACACGCTTTTTTTATAAGAATACAAAATTCAAACCGGGCCTGGTCATTATAGTGTTAACCTACACGCTTTTTCTTTAATAAGAATATGTTTTATAAGAATACTGGGCTGGGATTTTGGGTTAAACACAGTAGGTCTTTTGTTTAAACAACAGAAAAAAAGAAAAATGACCAGCCTGGTTAGAATTTTAATATTCTTATACATAAAAGCATGTAATAGATTCAAGTTAAGTATATATGGCAAGTTGATTTACTTCGTCTATGCTTTACGTTGGTATAAAAAAGGGAACCTGGGAATTTTGGACTTTAATGCACCCGGTCAATGTCCTGGACGTTGTGTTCAGTATTTTAAGGAAAAATTAACACTTTGCGCTCGAGAAGTATTAATCCATGTTGTTAAGGTATATTTTGTACAATTAGGTAAAAATACCTTTTGCAAAACCAAAGTAATGTTAAAGTATACTTTCAGAAGCTTGTAATCCATTCACGGGAACTTTTGCACCACAAGAAATAATAATATATTTATCAAAAAGCGTACTTTTTTTAATCATTCACCATTCTTCGTCTTTTTCCTTTGAGGTTTACCGTGTTGTGATAAACAATGTTATACTACGAAGATCAAAAAATTAGTTCAATTACTGTTCCTAACTAAATTTTTGTTTTATTACCTAATGTTAGGTAACAGTTAAAAACGGTGTGTGAGCCTAGAGGATGGAGGATAAACTCTTAAAACATCAAACGTCTCCTTGTAAGCATCGTGTCCGATTAAAATTATATATTTGCTACTAACCTAGCCTATACTATTGTTTTAGAAAAACGGCAAACGATGCTTTTCTCGGCTACCCAAACCAGAAAAGTAGAAGACTTGGCTCGATTATCTCTTAAAAAAGCTCCACTTTACGTTGGTGTAGACGATGACAAAGATGCTTCCACTGTGGAAGGATTGGAACAGGTAGTTTTCGTTAAGGCGGGAATACACGGTGAAATATTTCTTTAGAAACATTCGAATTATTTATTTCGCTATTGCACGTATGTGTTCTAAAAAAGAATTGTTGTTGGAGATAATTAAAAAATGAAGTTAAAGCGCAAGGTAGTTGCTTGTACTTAAAAGTCGTGTTATCATTTGACATTTATCTTCGCAATTGCCTATTTTCTTCTTCAATTGCGTCGAAAAGTTGCCAGGTATTTTCCACACCAAATAATTTACAATTTTTTTACCTCGTTATAACCATAAAAGGGAAAGTTTTCGCATACCTGATCGGTAGGCTAGATAATTAATGAATGCCAAAAGTCCTCAATTAAAACAATGTTATCAAAGAGTTAAAAAAGTGGAAACATAACTTACCTTGTTTCATATTCTATTTTCGCACACTTTTGCACCAGAAATGCACAAAAGCTTTATCGTAAACTTTTGCAACACGTGAAATCAATTTTTATTGCGTTTAAATTCTTTGTAAATACAGGATACATTATGACAGAAAAGTATACAGAGCTTCGTTAAATTTCCTTTCAATAGTGCGTTTCTAACTGTTATGTTTTTCCATGACATTTTTAATGGAGTGATCAGTTTAAATTAACGAAACCAAACAAAGTCACTTTCTTTTACCTCACTGTGGATAGGCCATTCGTTATGATATCTCAGTCTATATTTTCCCGTACAGACCAGCTAAGCAGTTAATAAGCTATTAGCATCAATATTCTGTTTTATTTATTGGCTTTTAAAAATGGTGGTTTCAAAAAGAAATTGTTAAATGAAACATTGTGTCACCAAACTCGAAATATTTAAGTTTTCCTTCTTTTTTAATGCAAAAACTACAAAATGAATTCTTCGCAAAGACTGTTGGGCGTTGTATATAAATATCTCTTACAAAACAAAGGTGGGCCGTACCTGTCGTAAAATTTATGTAAAGCTTTTTCGACATGAATATTTAAACACTCTTTCTTACGATGAATATAAAATATTTGAAGAATTACCTCCATTTGCGAGTCCTGTCTTTGAAAGAAATACAGCTACACCTGTATTCCTCCAATATCATTAAGAATGCTTTAATTTTGAAGAGAAGATTGAGTTACCACTCTAAAATTGGCTTCACGATGTTACATGTTCAGTGAGTGAGAAATTTATAGTTCGTTTTTGTTTACAGGGTTACATCGTGGTACCAGCAGATAAAAGATTTTTGTTGTTATTCACATTCTTGAAGAAAAACAGAAAGAAGAAAGTCATGGTTTTCTTCTCTTCGTGCAATTCTGTAAAATATCATGCGGAACTTTTAAACTATATTGATATTTCGGTCATGGATATACACGTAAGTTCTGTACTACACCTATGTAAATTAGAGAGTAAAGTGCAAAACGTTGCTTTGATTAGTGCTAAAGTAAAGAAGTTTATATGGAAACTTTATTTTATTTTGAACATTCAGTAGCTCAGTCATGCACGCACACGGTTTAACCCTATTCGGTCCGGGGTTTTTCGAACATACTATGACTGGGGGTGGAATCAGGGTTTTTCATAGGGTTGTTCAAATTGAACCAAACTTGGCACACTTACACACTTATAGTACGTCATAAAAGGAACAAAATGGCAGCAATAAATTTTTGCTTACGTCAGCACATTTTCTGTGAGTTCATCAGAAGCTGAAAATTTGTTAAAACTGTCTGCTTATAGTGTAATTACTTTTGTTCCAGATCGAGTTTTTGCATTCTGTTTGATGTTTCTAAAAGCTAAATAAAAGTTATTTACCATATTTTCCGGTTTTACATGAATCGCATAAAAAATTGCCAAACATTGCCCGAAAATCCGGTTTTTTCCGATTTTCGGGGAAAATCCGACAAAATCGAAAAATCGGATTAATCACGTGTCCAAATTATACAAAATGATTCTTCTTAATAAAACAAAGTTGTGTTGTAAGTTTTAAGTGGTAAGAATAATCCTAACAGGAGTTATTAAATTTTCCCATTATAAGGATTTCATAGGCCTCTGAAAGGTATGGGACCTAGAAATTTGGCATGCAGGTGTCTAATAGATAAATATTGAAACTCAGTAAGTTTCATAGCCATATAACATAGCAATAAGGAGTTATTAAAAAAACCGTTTGGGGGGTGGAATCCGCCCCCCGCTCCCCCCCCCCCCCCTCCCTGGACCGAATAGGGTTAAGAAGCCTCGAAAATGGATGTGTTAGAATCAATAGAATCTATTTTTTATTGTTTCAGGGAAGGCAGAAGCAACAAAAACGAACGAGTACATTCTTTGAATTTTGTACTGCAGACAGTGGTATCTTGTTGTGTACAGATGTTGCAGCTCGTGGCCTTGATATTCCAGAAGTAGATTGGATAGTACAGTTTGATCCCCCAGATGATCCAAAGGTAAGGTGCCGACGTGAAAGAAGTAGGCTTAAAGTCTTGCAATGTCTTGTTGCAACGTATGACTGAATGTTTAAGAGAGAAATAGAATTCTTGGCTACTTTATTCGTATTATTTTTTGCGGGTAGTTATTTTCGTGACTCGAAAACAATAACATTTCGCTGGTATTGATTTTCGCGGATGATATAAAAATGTTATAAAATATGTTAAAAACGTTTTTTTAAAGCATAACACCAGTACGCTTTTAATGGTTCTTTGTTGTAACTTTGACGTCAACGTTCAATCTTGTTCGTATAAATGACATTGACTTCTTTTTTCACTCTGCAAAAAACATTTTTTTATATTTCTTCCTTTAATTTGTGCATAGTTCTGTATGGCATCATTTAGTTTCTGTTGGATTTTAATCATGTGAAAAAAAATTAACATGTGCTCTCTGTTGTTTTAGGAGTATATTCATCGCGTTGGTCGAACTGCTCGCGGGTCGCAAGGTCGTGGACATGCTCTACTCTTTTTACTGCCCGAGGAACTTGGATTTTTACGTTATTTGAAACATGCAAAGGTATTCTCAAATACTGAACAACTCAACTAGAGAAATGAGCAGCAATCTTTGATCCACTTTGATTTAGGGTGACGATTTTCAAATAATCGCTTTTGCCTGTGATGTTACTGCAACTTAGCTTATTTGCTCTTAGGTTCCTTTAAACGAATACGACTTCGCAAAAGCAAAGATATCTAATATACAGTTACAAGTAAGTTCATTTAACACGTGCGGGTTTTTTTTAAATAAGCCTGAATTTTTCTTAACTTGGAGTAGGTATTCTGAAACTTGTTTGATTTTATATGCTTTTCAACAAGGTCAATTTATTAATTTAATTTTTTAATGTTTTTTGCGAGTTAGCAATCGAAACGACTTATCTCAGTCTCATGTTTCTACAAACGTAGCCTGATTAGAATCACGTTACTGTGCTGCGTAATGTTGAATCAGCCGGGTAATAATTTTGTGATAAGAAGTTGCAATGGCTGTATTAAATTGTTTTGGTTTACTGTTGCAATTTAGGTAGCAGACGATCTTTAAACCTTTTACAGATATTTAGTTTCAGAGATATTTTTCCTAGTTTTTATTTAATTGATAATTAAGTATTGATATAGTTAGTACTAATAGTATAAATTTTTGGCTAAATTCGCAAAATTATTTACCCACAAAATATTCAAGATGTATTTGCGAAAATGAGTATCCACCAAATAACCCACGCTGTCCAACGTTTCAGAGGTAACACACGTCGATATATAATTTAGAAAGTTTGAAGATAGCTTAACAGTACATGATTATAACACCTAAATCCTGTGTTTTTAGCTGGAGAAGTTGATTCAGAAGAATTATTTTCTCAACAAATCTGCAAAAGATGGCTACCGTTCGTATTTACAAGCCTACGCATCACATCAACATCGAAATATATTTAACGTGGACACGTTAGACCTTCAAAAAGTAGGAAAATCTTTTGGGTTTACTGTGCCACCTGGTGTGAATTTAAGTATCCTTTTCAACTGGTTATTCTTGTTTTCGGTAGAAATAGTGTCCCTTGTTGTGTTGTTTTAGTTTTTTTTTGTTGTTGTTGTGGTCGTCGTTATGGTCCTTTTTCTTTTGTTGTTGTTGTTGTCTTAATGTCAGGCATATGTCGTTTTTTGTAAGAATTAGATGTGCATAGTTTTTTTTTTTTCATGGGAGAATTTTAGGAGATAACAATAGAGACTCTTTTCTTAACGGCATACTTAGATGTGAACTCTAGCAAAGGTGACAAAATGAAGAAACGAAACGGTGCTCTTGTATACGGTGGCGGTGGTAGCCATGGTTACCAGCGCAAAAACACCGGAAAACCATTTCATAAAAAACAGAACGCTGGTCGAAGAAATTTCACTAGGTGATAATAAGAGAAAGCGAAGAGAACGAATTGGAACAAAGATATTGGAATGCACAGCGTTGCTTTGTAACATGATAAAAGCTCTATATTCATTCTTTAATAACACCGACGTACGTTTAGGCATGGCAAAATTTACTAATGAGGTTATATTCAGCAAACGGCATATTTAAAATTTAAGCGAAACTATGAGTATATTTCTTGTATAATGTTTTTTGAAAAAAACTCAAAGGCGATTTTAACAAGTTCTGTTAGTTTCCCCTCCCATTTGTCACATAGAATTACGCCCACGTTATGTATATGCAGACTGCAATTAAATCTTTTATGTTACGCCCTTAGTACATGCGAACTGCTTCGACTGATTTTATGTAAAACATGACACGCCATCAATTATAAATACAGCGTATTCGCAGGTGAAAATGTACGCAACGTTTGAAAGCAGGTGGCTTTTCTTTTACCCGCAAAGCTTTCGAAAAAATTATTCTTATCAGAGCAATGATGTGATTTGATTGGTTGTTTTGCTGATTATTCTTTTATTTTGAGACATTTCTGTTCCCATCCACAGAAAAGGTTTCAATTATTTCAACTTGTGTACAGAAACTGGAAATATTTTGTTCACCAATCAGCTTTCCGAAATCACTTGTTTTGTTTTGTACTGTTCTGTTTAATAAGATAATACGATGTGCCTGTTGGTGAGAGCCTATGTCGTTTTCATATTCAATACAAACTTATGCCAAATGTTATAATTTAACTGAGTTTTTTGGTTTTTTAATTTTTACGTTGCTATGAATGTGTAATTACTAGAAAAAAAATGCGAGGTAAAGTTGTCTTGTCAATATCTATGAGTATACACCGTACGGCATAAAGTTTTTTGTAAATTTTACTCTGTTAAAATCCTAGGTCAATGTCTTAAATACACATACATTAGTATTAAAATTATGTTTTAAGGTCAGGTACGCTTCAACATCTAAAAACCCGTTTTAGGTGATATTGGAGAACATGAGTTTTATATGACAACAAGCTGTATAATAATACATGTGCCTTTAGACGTCTAAAACTTTATAACATGTTAAGAATATTTAATGCTTTGTCAATACGAAGTACTAAAATGTTTCTAAACTTCCAAAATAACAAGAGGTAAATTAAGAACTTTTTAAGAACATTTCAAGGCTTCAAATTGAAAAAGTTTAAGAACCTGTGAAAGGTTTTTTTTAAGTTGGAGTGTGTCTATAAAAACATGAAGCTAGCAAAGACATTCAAATAGATGTTTTGCCCAAATTAAAAGAATCAAAAGATGTAACTTAAACTTTAAATATCGTTCTGTTCAAACAAAATATTATAACTCATCCCATTCTTCTCGTCTGTCACTAAGAGGCTTGGAGACGAAGTTGGTAAACACTTCCTATCACGTTAAGCATTATTTGCTAACGAGCCCGTTTTGACGCTTTTTCATTATGAAATCAAACAAGAAAAACAAATTCAAATTAAATTGATATAATTATATCAATTTAATTTGAATTTAAGTTGTTGCAACAATAGCAAAATCAAAATAATATTGGGAGAAAAAATCATGAAGGTCATGATCCGCAGTTGATGAAGATAATGTGAGAGCAGAGTACAGGTATGTGTATTTAAAGGGCTTTGATAACCAACAAAACTAAAAGTGAGAAAGAAATAAGGTTTGAGACACATTACGGCTGTTTTGTTAAATAATACACTGGTATGAATTTTTGTTTGTAGAGTGTTTCTAAAAATTTTGGCGATAAATGTAAAATAAACAAAAAGCCCTGGGGGCTCTAAGAATTTCCGCTCGCTACCAAAATATTTAATGACAACCTGCTACGTGCCAAACATTCGGAGAGGTTTGGTGCATGAAGCTCTGAAGATAAAGCACACAAGTGACATATCATACAACAAACGCAAACAAAACGAAACGTGTCATAATAAACTCACATTTTAAAAGAAATTGCTAACAAAAAATACAGCCTAATGGTTGAAAGTCTTGTGATTGAAAGGTTTATGGTCTCAAACGGCATTTAGTTGACAAAAAAATCAAACTTTTGTATCAACAACCTTTTTTAGCATACTTTATTTGTTAACTGTGCCAAGTTTGGCCGAAATTGAAGTGGTTTTAATTTTTGGACCAATTTTGGCCTAAAATGGCATTTAGGTGACAAAAATCAAAATTTTGATGTCACCATTATGTTCAGCATACTTTTTTTGTTAACTGTGCTAAATTTTGTTGAAAATAAAGTAGTTTTAATTATTGGACCAATTTTGGCCTAAAATGACATTTAGGTGATAAAAATCAAAATTATGATGTCACCATTATGTTCAGCATACTTTTTTTGTTAACTGTGCCAAATTTTGTCGAAAACAAATACTAATTTCGGCCTGAAACGTCATTTAGATGACTTTCCAGTACTTGGGAGCTTGGGTACGAAGTTTAAATCTGTGACGTTGCATTTGACCATTTGGGACAGGGTTAGTTAGTTAGTCGGTTATACCAATACTATCCTCCTCTCAGAAGAACGTGAAATCCCAGGGTCGATTTTTTCTTCAAAAAATGCTCCGAAAGAAAAAAACGACGGTTTTAAAGAATTTCCTACGCCTTCGGGCGCGGAAATTCAAAAATTACTTTTTTTAAACTAAAACTCAATTCTCAGCGCAATTTTAAATTTTGTTAACATGAGAGTTTTGAGTGTTGTCAACAATATTGGTCAGGTAATCTGCCATGATTAATATTAGGTCTCGCTAGACTTTTTCCTAGAATGTAACCAATGACATTTTAATATTTTTAGGTGTTTTATCAGGTTTTTGTTAAGCTTGGTAAAATGAGTCGCGTTAAAATGTTTTAAACACTGATGAAATTCAGAAAATTGCTAAAACGTTGATCGATAGGTCAGTGTCCTTAGATTTTTTTATGCTAAGTAAACTCATTAGTGACATCACAATAGATCAGGAAGAAGCTCTTACAAACATCACTATGACAATGAAAAAGTAATTTTAAAGCAATCATTTTTATTATCTTAAATTATCTCATTGTGTGTCTGTGTTATTAAATTCAGCGTGCCCGCAAGATCTCGAACAAAAACAAAAACATTTTTATTCCTTTCTCCAATCACCATGTATTAAAACCGGCTTCCGTCTGTTTGTTAGTCTTTCTATTGAAAATTACAGCGTGGCTTTTTCTCCCCCTTTCTTTGTTATCAAATAACACGTGTTCATATAATCTTTTTTAGAGAATAAATGAAAATAAATCTGCACTCAATCAGATTTATTTTCACAAAGGAGAACATCGTTTCGTATTCTTTTAACTGATTCACACCATGTTGGCATCTGAACGAGAAAAGAGCACGCATCTTTGGGTTCAGCGGCATAGCATGTTTCGTATGTCTCAATCCGAACCTGGTGCGGTGAAACCGAGACGGACTTTACGGTAAGTTGTTCATCTTTACTTACTACTTTTATTTCTACAATTAAGTGGATTTTGAGAGAAATCTGGTAACAAAATCGTTTTTTAGAGAAAGGGAAAGAATGTATATTTATAGGTGATCAAAAGTAGCCTTATTTTAAATTTTAGTTTACTCTTTCTTAATTCCCAATGCCGATGTTTAAATCGTCTTATACGCTTACTGTTTGGCCTCATGTTAATGCTCCATTCTGCCTCCATTCAGCTTTTGAAAAATGCGAAAGAACTTGTTTAACAACCTTTTAAGCTCTGCAGCATAAGTTTTACATCATTGTCAGCCGTCATTTGTTAAAACCATAAACATACGATTTAAAATTGAAAAGCCTGTCACCGGTTCTACAGAGTCAACGATAATACATTTTAGTCGATAACGTTTTTAAAAAAACTTAATGTAGTAAAGTTTATACACACCTTGCAATAATTGATACATACAGCTCATCATAATTAGGTATAGAAGAAGTGATAATAAAGGGGAAATTAATTATTAGCGCCCCGCAAAAAAGACGAGTGGTTTTATTTATCTACAAAAGTTATTTGTAAAGCCTAACAAAAGTTATAACTTGCGGTTAATTGTTCAGATTAGCAAGACCATCAAAGGGTTAATCATCTCCGACATCTCACCGACTAAGTGACGTCGCCGATATTGCAGATATATGCGATCAAGATTGGCAACAAAAACATACCTGGTTGTTTAAAGAACTTGAAATTTTTAGGCTTTCATTTCTCTTACAAGAACGATGTTCTTAAAAAAGTAAACAGTAGTAAGGAAGGTTCACTGCAGATTTAAAAATTAGCTGGCAAAGTTTTACATTTTTTACAAATAAATATGAAAGTAAAACATGCGCTGAAGTTTGTAAACTAAAATGGAACAGAAAAACCAATAAACAGCAAATTGTATATAGTTCCTTTTTTCGAAATGGATTTCTCCTTGTGAAACACGTGATAATTAAATAAAAATCTTATCTTGTTTGATAAGGTAGTTCTGTTCACAACACTCAGTGGTATTAACGGAGACGCAAATGAAGCTCGTGTTTATCTCGGCTTAAACGCCACAGAAAAATGAATGTCCATACATTGCATCGTTGAACATCTAATGCGACCTTATCCAATTATCGTTGAACGAATCGTGTGCAAAAAGTAGCTAAAGTAAAACTGGTAACTGGCTCTTTTAAAAAAATACGGCCTATGAAAAAGTAGTTTCTGCTTGACGCTTGCAAGTTGAATTCTGATTCGATGATCCGGGGAAATGAATTTCGCCCTTGTGCTTGTGCATTAGCTTCGTGAAAGAAAACTTTTATTCCTCGGTGGCCAATCTATTCATAAAAGCTTGCTGTTATGTTTAATGACAATTGTGTGTCAATAAATAAGCCATTCCATATCCGTTGTCAGTGGAGATGTCTTTATATCGTCCTACCTGATTCAGTCTTTGTGAGTGTTAAAAACATTGCTAGAACAACATTACGTTGTTAACGAGTTATGTAAACGAAGCCGGCTGGATCAAATTGTAAACGTAATTCAGAAAGTTTTTTTCCGCGGCGACAGATGTTATATGTGTATATAAACACGATAAAAACGTTTTAAGCGAACAATCTGAGATGGAGTTTGTTTATATGTCGAGGTAGGTTTTGTGTTTTAAACAAGCATAAATTGAATGTTTGTATTTTACAGCAATGGATTTTGTTTCTAAATCCATTGCTGTAAAATACAAACACAGAATAAGGTATCCAAACTTCACTCATTTTTTATTTTGTTAGCTTTCCTTTGATAAAAAAGAAGGTTACTCGAATTCAGGTTACAGCGACTATTATTGTAACTCCATGGGGAGTTTTCAATCTATTGCTTGTCATGTGACTGACACAAAATTTGGCCTCGTTTGTTCGTATAACTTTATTCCACTAATAGGGTTACATGGTACACATGAGAGAATTTTCAAAAAGTTGTTTCCATACATAAGTATGGTTAAATAGACTTAGTGTTGTTAAACGTGTTTGAAATTTTTATGAAATATTGTAATTATGGCAACCGAACTGATCAAGATCTGTTCCTAAGGCGTATTTACGTAATGGTTTTTTGCGTGTATAGTAACTTTTTTCTGCTATTTTATGTTGGGAGCTGGACCTTGGGTTGCTAAGGTTAAATGATCTTTATGGCCCTCGGTTACTTATCAGGATGTTTAGGACCCATTTTTTTACCGTCGCAATACCAGCATAATGACCGATTGTGGTTGTCACATACAAAAAATCTTTGTTGCTAGGTTAGGAAATAGCGGCCAGGAATTGGATATAAGGTCTGAAGGTTAATAAGAAAGTTGCAGGAGAAATAAAGCCGCTCGGAACTCTCTGTGTAACTTAAACTTTGCTTTGAACTTTCCTGTTTGCTTGTCAATTTTTGATGTATGGATTTATTATGAAATAAAATGACATCTAACACCACAAACGGGTTTGCTTCTGAGTTTGTTAGAACCAATCTCTTTAAAACCCTTCAACGAGACTTATAGAGTGTTTTAGGTTTTGTAGGTTGTGTTTCTTTATTAAATTGCTTTGCTTTCTAGATTGTTCCTCTTTCGTTGCTGAAACAAAACAAAATGAAGTCTGGGGACTAAACTGTTCGCTGAGTGGAAATGATTATTATTTTCGCACTTTTGCACATCATTTTCCTCCAAAATTGTACTTTCCATTTTAATTATTTATGAACTAAAAAAAAACATCGTTTATGGTGAGATTTAAACCTGAGAAAATAAGAATTTTTTTTACAATTATTTAATCGATTGTTGTTGCTGTCGGTGGATAAGAAATCGCATAAAGCTGTTTTTATTTTGTTTTAGAATTATTAATATTATATAAAAATTGAACAGTGTAGTACATGCGAACATTTCTTGTGCTGTTGACTTTTAAATTTTTGCTTTATTTTTGTGTACATTTTCCACCTTATACTCTCTACACAAATTGCTATCTCTGTGAACTAAAATCTGATCAAAATTTTCTCTCTCCCCCGTTTCCTAATTCATATCTTAAAATTAAAGAAATATATTGTTAAAGGTTTGCACAAAAAATGATTTTTAAAAAGACGGTGATATTACAAACAACAGGAAATATGTTGTGTTATTTTTTTTGTTTTGTTTTGAAAGATATGTCGAATGTTTCTAATGTTTTCTAAAATGTTTGTCAGATTTGACGATAACATTCCTTCGATGGGAAGGCGAGTTGACGTGTCTCATTTAACCGAGGAGGAGTGTGGCAAAGTATTGGACGTCATTAGCAAAGACATTCTGATACGAAAATCTGAGAAGGAGAGAGTCGGGTATGTATTATAAGATCAAAATGATAGAATATACACTTTTTTTATAAGAACAATAATTGCTGAAAAATCAGAACAAAGTGAGAACAATCGCAAGGCTAAATTTTCTTCTTCTTTTTTTCTAAAATACACAACAAGCACATAAAGCCTTTTGCAGAATAAGTTGTTTCGATTTGAAATATTCTTTAAAACTAGTCGTTAACCTGTGGATAAATCCACGGGTTCGCTCGTCCTTTATTAGCCGCATTTCGTGTGTCTCGCTACTGCGGTTACCATTTTGCGTGACAGACAGAAGACGCATACGGGTATTATAATATACTAGTCGTTGCCCGTGGAAAAATCCACGGGTTCGC
Source organism: Hydractinia symbiolongicarpus (assembly GCF_029227915.1). Lineage (NCBI taxonomy): Eukaryota > Metazoa > Cnidaria > Hydrozoa > Anthoathecata > Hydractiniidae > Hydractinia > Hydractinia symbiolongicarpus. The sequence goes on from NC_079878.1 coordinate 15,693,602, forward strand.
CCGTCCTTTGAATTTACCTGTGGCAACAAAGTGGATAAGAATATATCGCATTTGATATTCGTGTTTCCGTAACATCATTTTCTAACTTAGCGGGGGTCCGCGCAGAGACAGACAGACGACGGCTATTATTATAGAGATACTAGTCGTTAGCCCGTAGAAAAATCCACGGGTTCACCCGTCCTTTTTATACCGCATTGCGTGCGTTTCGCTACTTGCGCAGCTAAGCTACCATTTTGTGTGACATACAAACAGACGGACAGACGTACACGGGTATTATAATATAGACTAGCCGTTAACCCGTGGAAAAATCCACGGGGTCGCCCGTCCTTTAAATTTACCTGTCGCAACAAAGTGGACAAAAATATATCGCGTTTGATATTAGTGCGCATTATAAAAATTTCGTGATTCCGTTACGGGACGCGGCTCTCGCGGACAGACAGACAAAATACGGCTATTATTAAAGAGACTAGCCGTAAACCCGTGGAAAAATCCACGGGGTCGCCCGTCCTTTATATATCGCATTTCGTGTTTCTGTAACAGGACGCGGCTTCCGCGGACAGACAGACAAAATACGGCTATTATTAAAGAGATAAATTAAAAATGCTGAAATTGCAAAACAAAACAAGAACAGTTTTCAGCACACCTTGGGCTGAAGCAAAATTTACTAGTTCTTATAAAAAGTGTACTTTTCTAATCAATATTGAACATAAAAAATGTTAAAATTGACTGGCTACAAAAGTTGTTCCGTGTTATTTTATTTTTCTGAAAATCCCTGAAATTATTTGGTCCTCCGTTTGCAAAGCTGTAAAGTTTGGAATGTAAATTAACTTTGTCACTTTGTAGATACATAACTAAAAAATTCGAAGAGTTGCGTCGTGCTGTCATTTTATCTAACTCGAATCGCAAAAAGCTTCTTCCATTCGACGACTACTGCTTGATATGCGGTAAACACCTATTTACATTTTGCTGTTTTTTTCAACGTGGTGGCGAATGTGTATCTTGTGAAAATTCGTGTTGTTCGTCGTGTAGAAAGGCTTTTGCTGTCGAAAATGAAGAGCGAGAGTTATACCTCTGCAACTTATGCATTAATAAAAGGTAAGTGCTTTCTCAATGAGGGTAGAGAGAGGCTTAACGTACGCTAATTGTACGTTAAACGTACGCGTGTTGTTACGTAGCAGATTGGTGATATGATGATTATAATTAGGTGGTTGGCCTCATTAATTTCAAGGGATATACCCTATCAACTGTTTACGAGTGAAACCACAAAGTCCTAAGCTCCCCTTTGAGCTAAACAAGTTTATGAAATTAAACAAGCCTTATGTTAGATTCCAATGCACGACCTTTCGAATGTACGACCTTTCGAATGTGAGTCGAGTGCTCTACCGACTGAGCTATTGATCCCCAAATAGCATACGATCTCAGTTATATCAAGATTTTAAAATGTTTGCGCTAATTCTGTTGTGTTTGTTTTTAGACGAGTAAAAGGTGAAATTGGAGAATGGTATTACGAAGTAACTGATAAACGATTTAAAAGATTTGGAAGTGCAAAGGCTCTACGTGCAATCTATAAACAACGCGCTTCAAGTAAGTGTTTACTTGACTTGTCGTCAGTAATATGAACTCCATTGAAAATATTGAGTGGAAGTCTTTGCATGTTTCAAAAATCAGTTCCTAAAAAAATCCGTGAGCGTTTTCGCACAATTGATCTTTAATAATGTGTGAAGTTTGAAAATTGTTTATTCTCCTTCTCTTTTTCTATCTCCGTGTTCCTGGCGTACATATTTTATTATGTTTTGTCAACGTTTGATGTTGTTTTTCAGTTGAACCGCGAGTGATCACGTTACTTGCACTTTGTCGTGAACTTCAACCTACTCGTAAAATATCCTTAGCTATAATCAAAAATCGTTACTCCAGGCAAATATTGAATGACGAAGACAAAGCAACGTACTGTTCAAGTTTTTCCGATCTCGATGCTAAAGAGGACTTGTTTAGACCGCATTTGCGGAAACGAATACATTCCGAATCGGATTTACCGGTAATAGCCCACGAAATGGAGGAAACTGTGTACTTTGAAAAAGATTTAAACTCAAGTGTTTCTGCAAAAAAAGCGGTACATCGTTCACGCAGTGATGAGTTTTTGAAAGTTAACCATTCTAAAAAAAATTCCGATATTGAACTTAAACAAACTGTCAGCAAGCACACTATTGTTGAGCAGGAAGGCAAAATAGAAGAGCTTGAGAAAGAACTGAATACTACTCTCACAAAAGGTTAGTTTTCTTGCATGTTTGCTTTAACTGTTAGGAAGAAAATGGCCGTGAAAGGCCCAATCTTTATAAGAAAAAACCGTGACGAAAAGTCAGAAATCTATTGTATGTTTTGTGGGTTAATTGTTTGTTTGTGATAAAAGCGATATGGTCAAACGTTTCTTGGAGTAGAATATTGCGAGTTGAACATAAATTAGTTAAATATATAAAAACTTTCGTGAATTTATGGTTCGATATTGCTACATTTTTGAAAAACTTAAATTAGATTCTCGTGGTTAAAGAATAAATTATCCTTCTCTCTTGCCATTGACCTAATTGTAGAAATATGCAGCTTAAAAACGTACACTTAAAAAAGAATATTTTCGCGCAAATTTTGACTAAAGTAAACAAATGCCAATGAAAAACAAAAATAGCCAACACTCTAAACAAACTGCAATCTAAATGTTAGCACAAACTTCAAAGTCATGTGTAAACATTTTTCAAACGCATCCTGTTGATACATGTATTAAGTTTAAATTTACATTTTAGTTGACTACCTGGGTTTTGCATCCCTAACTTTAACATTGTGTTTTGTTATGGCGTTAATGTCGTGTATTGGTTTTGTCTTCGACCATGGTCGTAAAAGGTATAAAATCCTTAAGCACCAAGTTGCCGACTAACCTACTAATACTTTAAATATATTGTGGTATAATTACATTAAAATAATTTACATTTAAACATCTAATAAGTGATTCACCCTTTAAACGACCTTACTGTACTTTCACTCTAAAGTATATAAAAACTGTCCATTCTGTTGTCTGTAGTCCAGCTGTTGTTGTCAATCTATCGCATGTTGCTAATGGCTGAAAATTGAAAGTTAACTGGGTCTATTAAATAAAATGTCTCTTTTTATTGTAGTGAAAACGGAGACGAAGATTACGAGTAGTGACGTGTAAAAGGAAGACCCGCTACCCTTGCCATGTTAGCTTTTTTGTAGCTTGAATACCGCAATTTCGTTTGCGTTATATCTACGGAAACGGCTATCTGTTGACTCGACACAATATAGTTTTTTTCATAACTTTTAACGTATTATTTATTAAGAGTATATTAAACATAGTTTATGTGGTAGTTTATTTATTTCGTCTACTTTTCTGATATAGCGATGTCGGAATATTTTAACAGATCTGTTCTTAATTTTTCATAAACCTTTTTCAATATGTTCTGTTTGACGTTTTGACATGAATTTGTTGTCGCAAGATTTTTTGTGCACTGTGTAGGACTGTGTAGGAGTTTTGTGAGTTCATTTTTAGAAATGTTTTTATTTATCGGCAGAGTTCTTATTTTGCTGTATTTTTGTACATATTTTAGAATATTTAGATTTTGGCTTTATGTTTTTGTTTTTAAGCTTCTGTTACAAGAAGGTCCCTTAAATTGTTAATTTTTTTGTTAGTTTTAAGAATACTAAATTTACGATTTTGTTATAAGTATCTCATTTTCTGTACAAATTTTGAAGAAAATAAAATTTTACGATTTTATTTCACTGCGTTTTACTAGTCAAAAATTTCTATACAGAAATCCAATATATTCTGTTGATATTCTGTTGGGGTACAAGCGAACAGTGTGGGTGCAAACCAATGTACCTAGCTGCCAGAACTCTACCTGAGTTGTAGAAGAACCTCGATAATTTTTTTCAATTTTATTGCCGCCCCATAAGGGGCGGCTTGTGAATAAAATGATATTTTTGTTGAGCGAAATCTTGCGTTTCGTGCTGTGCTACTTGATGTCGTGTAAACAAACTACTTAAGTAGTACAGCTTCGAAGTAGCACAAACTTTAAAATAAACGAAAAGAACCTAAGAAAAATTTAATTGTGAAGCTGTACTTAAAAGCCAGGTTTGAGCAATCAAACTCATGGCGGCTACCATACCATAAAAAGGTTTGAGTGAGTATCACTGACACTGATACGATGATGACAGTGATCTAATTAATGATGACAACTTTATACATTCTTGCATTACATAGCTGTGAAAAATACTTTGTTGATAATGTTGATAGCTAGCTAGATCGATTTCCATGCTGGACTCATCATTTGAACACTGCTTAAAATGCCTACACCCTGGAGGTAGCTAGCTAGCTATCTATATGTCTATGTAATGTAAGTAGCTGCAGTATTTTAACTGTTTTTCTTTATGTAAAGTACACTAATAAATTTAATAAAATATAAACTGCAACACAGCTACGCACTTACTCACTGATTCCACATGGAAATTCTCATTCTTTGTGTGTAGCTAGAAGTGCGTATTTGAATTTGCAGCTCTTATATGATAACCATATATATATATATATCCAATCTGATCTAGACTGTGTTAGATCTAAACTCAACTTCCTCTGTATCAAACTTTTATTGGCACACAATGTATGTGTAATTCCCTGTTTGCGATCGTTTGGTCGGTTATTAAAAAGGTTTCTTTTTGGAACTCAGGTGATCTTGATCATATCCCTTGCGAAGGAACAAAGTTGTACACGAGCCTAGGTTACACAAACCAGTACTTGAGTGCAAGTGACCTCCCAAATAGTTTGACTGTTGAAAACGAGGTCATACAAATACAAAGTTTAGAAAATATTTCTCATATTGTTACAGATAATAGCACTACTTTACGTACATTTCATATTTCATCACATTCCGAAAAAGGATAAAGAAGTTGGGCATTATAAGCGGCGTTAGTTTTGCTATAATTTGGGGGCACCCACAAATTTATTTATTTGATCCTCATAGCCGAAATAGTTTTGGATAAATAACCGAATGTGGTACATCAGTCCTTTTAAAATTTGATTCATTACAAGAAGTTGAAAACTATATACGCGAAATATATGTGTCCCCTGGTCAAGGAAGGTGTCTCGAAACTCAATATTTTAAAATACTGACAACTGAACAGATAACTGATAACATTATGCTTTCCGTTCGTAGAAAGAGAAAACTAGATCAAAACAAAAAGCACCGTAAATCCGAAAGAGGCCGAGCAAAGCAAAGAGAGTCGACAAACACTTACAGAAAAACAGAACATGGCCAAGCTAAGGTAAAAGAACCAATCAGCAAATATCAGAAAACAGGACAGGGTCAAGCTAAGCTAAAAGAGTCAACAAACACTTATAGAAAAACAGAACATGGCCAAGCCAAGCTAAAAGAGTGGATAGGCAAATATCAAAAGACGGAACAGGGCCAAGCTAAGCTAAGAGAGTCAATAGGCAAATATCAAAAGACAGAACAGGGCCAAGCTAGACTAAAAGCGTCGATAAGCAAATATAAAAAAACGGAACAAGGCAAAGAGAGGCACTGTGAAACTGAGCAGGGTCAACAAACGCAAAAAAATGCAAAAAAACGACATGCAGCCCAAGAAGGTAAAGCAACTAAACGTAGGCGTTTTAACATTTTGCCTGATTCTAATAACCATTTTATATTTGTGTCTTATGTAATCGTTCTTTGTATGAGCGGTCAATTAAATTATTTCGCCATGTCGATTATACTGCCATTTCAGAAGAGCATTTTCGTTTCAGAATACAAAGTTTTGATGGCAAAGAATACATGTGTACAACATGCCATTTAAAACTTACAAAAGGAAAAATTCCTTCCCAAGCTGTATCTAATAATCTTCAAATGTTTGATCTCCCAGAATCAATGAACACATTACGACGAGTGGAAAAAATCGTTATATCCAAAAAAATTTTATTTAAACGAATTGCAATAATGCCTAAGGGTCAGTGTCCCAAAATAAAAGGGGCAATCTGTAATGTTCCAATAAAAGCTGATGAAATAAGCAATGTCTTACCAAGAGGAATGGATAATAATGGTGTAGTGCAAGTTGCGTTAAAGAAGAAACTCAATTTCAAATCTAACGTTTACTTAGAGTCTGTAAGGCCAGATGCTATTCGAGAAGTCCTTTATTATCTAAAACCAGTTAACCCTCTTTATGCAAACATTGAAATTAATCTCACAAACATACCACCTTCTTGGATTAATTTAACATCTGAGCATGAAACTAGAGAAAGTGAAAATAAAATGAACATTGACTTTGCAATAGAATCGACACCAAGTAATAAGATCAGCGACGTAAAAACCAAGAATGAGGACTACTTGGACGATAGCGAAGAAGAGAATGAAAATCCGTTAAACGAACATCGCTTGCCTTGCCCAGAAACATCTTTTGTTCCAACTATTCCACATGAACAAATAGACGACGGAAACATTGTTATTGCTCCGGGCGAGAATAAAATTCCCATACCAATAATTTCTGATGAGCATTGTGAAGAACTTTCCCACCCTTATCTATTTCTAACAGGTAAATTCGGATATCACACGAAAAGAGAAGTACCACTTTTCCCGACCAAGTATTTCAACTAAAGATTATTGAATTATAGACAGAAGTTTGCCTTTGATAGTGACTACATATTTTTTGCTCATGCAGTGATGCAACATCTTAATTTGAATAGTTGCATAAATATCGCTATGCAAAAAATTAAAGCGGACGGTCTTACAGCAGGAATGATGTCTACAAATTTTAAAGAAAGAGTTAAGTCGTTTATAGCCAGTGACGACGCTTTTACGTTTATGAACACGTTGAAAGGAACTCCTGCATATTGGAAACAATTTCTTTTTGAAGTTTTGGCTATGGTGAAACAGCTAGGACTTCCAACGTTTTTATGACTTTGTCTTGTGCAGATTTAAGATGGAATGGACTGGTTAAAATCATCACTAAATTACAAGGAAATGACATATCCGAAGAAGAAATCGACAATCTAAATTACTATCAACGAACCGAGATTCTTAACAATAATCCAGTTCTTTTAGCAAGACATTTCCAATACCGAGTCGAGACCTTTTTTTAAAACCATAGTTGTCAACGGACAGTTAGGTATAGTAAACTACTATGCCATTAGAGTTGAATTTCAGGTAAGAGGTAGCCCACACATCCACTCTTTATTATGGGTTGTTAATGCACCGATTTTACGTAGCGATAATAAGAAAGAATATATTGCCTTTGTGGATAACATAGTTAAATGCCAGCTTCGTAATAAAGAAAGCAACCCAGTTCTTCACAAACTAGTTTCGACATATCAAACACATTCTCATTCCAAATCTTGTCGAAAGTATAAAAACAAGAATTGTCGATACTCTTTCGGGAAATTTTTTACAGACCATACAATTGTCGCTGAGCCTTTACGTGACAACATCTCTAAGGAAGAAAGGGAAACACAACTAAAGGAAAGAAAGACTATAGAAAAAGTAAAAACTTACATAGATTCGAATTTGAATCGAAGATTAAACAATATTCTGTATCCAGATGAACCTAATTATACCCAACAAGGTACATTTAAAAAAATTCTTCAAAGTTTAGCCATTACAAAAGAAGAGTATAAAAACGCACTGAGCATATCCCCTGATAGTGGATTTCAAATTCACTTCCGAAGGCTTCCAGATTCTTGTTTTATAAATAATTATTTTACCGAGGGCTTGATGGCATGGGAAGCCAACATAGACATTCAGCCTGTTCTTGATTATTATAAAGCAGTGTCTTACATGTGTGCTTATTTATCTAAAGCTGAAGACGAATCTTCAGAAGCAATGAAAAAAGCAGCATCGCAAGTATTAGAAACTGGCGATTCGTTATTTGTACAAATGAATTCAATTGCAAATGCGTATCGAAATCATCGCGAAATGTCAGTTCAAGAAGCAGTTGCTATTAAATGCCAGAAATATGGTTACGAAAGACATTTCCAGCTGTAGTTTTTGCAAACAGTAACATTCCTGAGAAGAGATATAGGGTATGTCGTAACAAAGAAGAGATTTTAAGTTTGCCACCAGGCAGTACTGATATTTATAGACGAAATATGTTGGATAGATACATGGATAGACCAAATCCAGAATTTAAAAGAAGGAGATACCCTACGTTGGAACAAATGTGTTATGCCCAGTTCTTGTCAAGCTACTCTATGAAAATAAAACCGAAACCAGAAGATAAAAATGACAGCCAACCAGAAGTACTTGAAGAAATAATAGCTGATACTCACATGGAAACTCCTTATCCGAAGAATCTACCTCTTATGTCCTCAAAAGAAATGTTGTCTTTACGAAAAGAAAAGTGTGTTCTAAGGTACCATGTGCCTAGTCGAGAGAAAAATCCAGAAGGTTATGCACATTATTTGCTCTTTATGTTTTATCCTTTTCGCCAGGAAGCAGAATTGCTAAGCAAAAACTCGTGTACTTACTCAGAGAAATTATTAGAAAACGGTGTATGAGAAATTATTAATACAAGTAAAAGAATATGCGAACCATTCAGTGAACTTGTTGAAGAAGCAATGATAAATTTCACACAAAATAAATAATCTTGATTCCTTCGCTGAACAAGAAAATGACGATGTTTTTGATGAGATGAGCAATATAAATCACCATAGCAAATGAAACCGAAAACGTCACAGTTATTGGGAACAATTTTTCATCGGTTAGTAAACCTGAAATTTCTGATGACAAACTCCATGAAAAAATTCGAAAATTAAACGAAACTCAAAGGCAAATTTTTGAAGTCGTAAATGATTGGGTGAGAACTTACACAATAAGCTTGGCATGTAACGCACACCATAAAATTGAGCCAATTCACATCTTTCTAACAGGAAGTGCAGGTTGTGGAAAGTCACATTTGATAAAAACAATTTCTGACATGCTAAATAAAGCACTTTCTTATCGTGCAGGAAACTTAAAAAAAGATAAGATTCTTATTGTGGCGCCAACTGGTGTTGCTGCTATCAATGTAGAGGGAAATACAATACATTCAGCCTTAGGTATACCAGTTGATAGAAGTTTTACTAAAAACATTTCTAAGTTGAGTGATAAAAAGAGATGCATGTTGCGAAATAAGCTTTCAGAGCTAAGCATTATCGTAATAGATGAAACCTCAATGGTTTCAAACAAGCTGCTGTTGCACATTCACCAACGGCTAACTGAAATATTTGGATGCGCAGATGATATTCCATTTGCAGGAATATCTGTTATAGCATGTGGGGATTTCTACCAACTTCCACCATTTCAAAACTAACAGAAGTTATGAGGCAGCGTGGTGTTCAATGTTTGATTAAATTATTAAACAATATCAGAGTGGGAAACCAACACGAAGATTTACTAAAATCTAAATTTATTTTTCAGAATGACCCAAACTACCCCAAGGATGCGATTCATATCTTTGCTGAAAACCAACCTGCCTCTGAACACAATAAAAAGATGCTAAACAGTATAGCATCGGATGAAATAAATATCGAGGCCATTGACAAAATTCCAGAAAATATTCCTTTGTCAATGGTGCAAAAACTCCATAGCCGCACTCAAATGGAGACAGGTGGACTAGCTCAAAACCTTCTTTTAAAACTTAACGCGAGAGTCATGTTAACATTAAATATCAACATATCAGATAAACTTATTAATGGACAGATTGGGGGGACTGTTTATCATATAAAAACCGATGGATTAGGAAAAGTAATAAAAATATATTTGAGTAAGTAAGTAAGTAAGTAAGTGTAAGTAAGTAAGTAAGTAAGTAAGTATTTATTTATTTGTCCTAATAGACTAGAGACCATTCCGATAGGAGAATACCTAATAGGTTGGAATGACCACCAAACCAAGTTACAACTTTGAAAAATTTATAATTACAAACTTTATATACTCATAAATAACGATCGATATATGCAACAATAAAAGGATTAAATGTTAAAACTACTATATGATGAAAAAAAATAAAACTTGACCAGATACTTTAGATGTCCCAACGGCAGCGTAGACATATTAACTTCTAAAAACTGTTGAAGAAGTTTCCAGGAGATGATGGATTGATACTGGATAGAATTATTCCCAAATGTGACTGTTCTCACTCTAAGTAAACGTAATGAGCCCGGATTGGCACGATTATTTGGACGATTGCAAGCATTAAATGTAATTATAAAATTATTTAAAAGAGTAAGAGGTAGTTTGTTATTTAACTTATGAAAAAAAATAATGTTGACATCTTGACATAATAAAAAAAAGACAGAATTTTAAGATTCAGAAACAGAGGAGCAGAATGAGAATTAAAGTCGGAAAAGGTTATTATGCGCATAGCTCTTTTTTGTAGATTTAAAACTCGTTGGGTTTTATAAGATGAGTTCTGACCCAAGACTTGACAAGCGTAAGACATATGTGAGTGAAATAGGGCGAAGTATAGAGACACTACTATAGATGGAGAAACATAATGCCTGAGTTTGCAGAGTGCGCCATTAGCTTGTTTTAATTTACCGCAAACAAAATCTGTGTGTTTTTCCCAATTGAGGTTTTCGTCAATAAAAACACCTAAGTACTTCACAACAGTACTGGGATGGAGTTTTTTACCATGCATTTTAAGCTTCACTTCAAATTCAAGATACTTACGTTTATGCCTAAAAATAATATATTCTGTTTTAGTTGAATTTAATGATATTTTATTTGCGTTTAGCCAACTAGATAAACATTTCAAATCAATGTTAATTTTTTAAGTAAGTCATTAATTTATAACAAAAAAGGAGTGGCCCGAGGACCGAACCTTGGAGAATGGAAGACAAAAGTATAGGAGCTAAAGCTATGAGAACAGATCCATATGCTATGCAAGAAAATGTTATTCCAATAAGCAAGATAGAAAAGGAAATCAAATTTGATAAAAAAAATTTAACTTCACCTACTATGAAACGAATGCAATTCCCACTAATGCTGTCGTGGGCTCGTACTGTTCACAAGGTTCAAGGAAAAACGTTTGATAAAATTGTTGTTTGTTCTGATTTAACAAAGCAACGAGCCTTTCACGCAGGACAGATCTATGTTGCATTAAGTCGAGTCTCAAGCTTAGAGGGTATATACTTAACGGGGACATTTTCCAGATCAGCTATTAAATCAGACACACGAGCAACCGAGCAATACAATTATATGCGAGAACACTCAAAATTGACATCAAAAGATACTGGCGTAATTAGTGAAAATTCAATCATAGTAACTTTGCTTAATACAAGATCCTACAACAAACATAAATAATGATACTAAGTCCGATCGCGTTCTCATGGATAGTGATTTATTATGCCTAACAGAAACTCAGATACCATTAAATTCATACTTTACTTTAATTCCAAACAACAATGTGGATAGGTTTTCTAGTCTTTTAGTTGGTCATAATAAAACTATAGCATTGTCTGATATTGTAAAAATTCCAGGTGCAATATTTTTTAAAATGACGAAGAAAACGTTTCAAAAGAATGCTGTTAGTTTTCTACTTCTATATCGTAAAAATTCTCTTAATCGAGATAAGTCATTATACCTTATCCAGCATTTTTTGGGAAACGAAATCGTTGATGTTGTACTCGGAGATTTTAATGTAAATGCATTTAGTGACGAAAACTATTTCCTTGATTTTCTCAATGAATATAAACAGGTTGTAACCTCTTCAACTCATATATCCGGTTCACTTATTGACCACATCTATGTCCATGAGAATGTTCTAAACACCTTTGAATTCGAGACGCTCGTCAAAAATGTATATTTCAGTGATCATGACGCAGTCAGGCTTAGACTTTCTCTAACATGATGTTTACGGAATCTTCTAGAAGGGCTACTTCAAATCAATTTCGTCCTCAGAACGACAAATATTTACGCCGGGTTTACTTTATTGTTTTCTTTTTGTTTTTAAACTTGTTAAACTTTGATTGCATTGCAGATAACAGGCATGGCGTTTTTTTTCTCTGAGGATAGTCTCGCACTATATACTTATTATCCATGCTAATGGCGGAAATCTTCAAGCCATCGGGCTTCTTGTTACAAGCTCGTGAGCTTGTATTAAAACGCAAATGTGTCCTACAAGAATGGAAATTTTTGCCTCTCTGAGCACCGACACGGGAGTAGTCGTGTGTTCGAATCTCATCTTGGTAACTATTTTTTTTTTTTTTTTTTTTTAAAGAGATAAGATGCTGGATTACTGAATTTAGCAACTTTAAGGTGGGGTTTGGAGTCTTTCTTTTTCCTGTTGATCAGTTTACCCAAGGCGGACCCATCGAAAATCGAATTTTCGAGAAATTTTCCGTTCAAAAAGATCTCACAAATTAATTTTGAAAAATAACTGCGTAGTGCGTAATAAATATCGCCTATCTGAATAGCAAAATATCTCGTGTCTAACTTCGTAACAAAAATCACGTTTAGATAGACAGCTTTTTGTGAACTTTATCCGCGAGGTTGTTTGCGTATATCATACGTCTTGTTTGAATTTGAGAGCGTAACGTCTTTCTTCTAATTTGAATTCTTTTTCTTTAATTTTAATTTCATTCTCATTTTTTTAATTTCATTATACTTTTGTTATTTATACATAGCTATATTGATTAGGATATATTTGTTGTTAATAAATTTGTTTGCAACGTTAAATAGTAAATAGCTACCTTCTCACAAACAGGCACCGCGGAACTACGCTTTGCGTAAGAAATAACAGGTTCTCGATGATAAGACTACTTTTGTCTTCTGCGAGTCACCTGGCTTAGTAAGGAAAGTTGCAATTAATCCGTAGTATTGCATTTATATGTTACGTATATTATATATGTAAATATGTATTATAATGTTACGTATATTATATAAGTCTGTGGAAATATTTGTAACTATACCTTTTTTATGCGAAATATACCTATATACATACATGTCTTATGAACGGCAATGTGACAACAGCATTGTCGCAATGCAGATGTGATTTGGGGAGATATACACGTTTCTTTTTATAAGAAACCTGGCGAAGGGCCTAGTTCTAAAAGTTTCTTATTTATAGGCTGAAATTCCATGTTTTTAGTTCCAAAAGTTTCTTTAGTTTCTTAATTTTCCTAGTTGAATAAGGGTTTCTTATATCAAATAAATAACTAGTTCTAAAAGTTCCTTTAATTTTTGGACTAGTTGGTTTAAAAATAAAAGATATAGCATTTTTTGTTTCTCAACAACATGATAGTGACGATTGTAACATCTTCTTTAATTAATTGTAAGAATTAGAAAAAAGTTTCTTACCGTAATGATCCGATTAAGCGACCAGCATTTTTTAAGCGCCCCCCTTAAATAAGCGCCCAGGTAATTTCCTCAAAGTTCAATAAGCGCCCAGTACTTATTAAGCGCCCCCTCGAATAAGCGCGCTTAATCGAAAACTGGGCGCTTATTTGAAAATTTTACTTTCTTTATCGAGAACAATAAAACACATATTTTATGTTTTGAACACCTTTTCTATATTACATAAATAGGGAATTTCCTATACAATCCTTTTTTTCTATGTTTTAACTCTAAAGTTGAAAACAAAATTGAAAATTACCGTTGTCTTTAATTTGTACAAAATTAGGAAAAATTTATAAGCGCCCAGCATTTTTTAAGCGCCCCCCCTGTCGATTAAGCGTCCATGCAAAATATCCAAAAATTTAATAAGCGCCCAGGGCGCTTGTTTGGATCATTACGAAAATAGACATAGAATGTAGTAGTAAAAGTTTCTTAATTTTTGAAGATTCTACATGTAGGTTTCTTATAAACATGTTTCTTATAAAAAAACAACGTGTATTTCAGTTAAATACTGTGTGAATCTGTTTAAAGTGTGTTGATACAAGTTTTGCAGTGAATCTCTTGTTTACAGAAAATATTGTGTTGATCCACATTTGATCCCAGAGCACGCGTGTCATGTTAATTTAATATATAGCATGACACATTGCGTGCTTTATAGCTAAAACATGAGAATAACGTGTCTTTCAATTCAAATTGAATATACAGTTGCGTGACATAAAATTAATAAAACACAGTATAAAAGCAAAGCAGATTTTTATGAAAGTAAAAAAGTTGTTTTAATAAAATTGATGTGATGCGATGCAACAACTCTAGGTTCTTCTTTTCAAAAGATCTCAGGATTGCTAGAAATATGTTAGTTTTCCCGAATCAATCAATGTAGTAGATCTCGATCATCTCCCTATTCCAAAAAAATAATTTCACCTTCTGCCAGGTTTTCTCACCTTTTGAACCCTGAACTTTTTCTATCTTAATTTAATTTTCTAGCCCCTTGAGAGTTCGAGACAGGGAGAGTCCACGAGGAAAAGAAGATACGGGAGCGAGATTGCGAATCCACTGTAGCTGGAAAACCAACTACAGTAGGCGTCCGTTAATTCGAATGCCGCTTAATTCGAACTTTCCGTTATTTCGAACAAATTGCCAAGTCCCTTAAGTTTGGTTTAATAAAGTCTTATATTTTGAGAATTCAAACAATTTTTTAGTCCCAAGGCTGCATTATGCTCTTTAATTCGAAATTTTGTGTATCGATAAATAAAATCTTATGGGAAAATAAAAAAAAAAACGTTTTAATTTTTATTCATTTTTATTGCATCAATGGTGGCAACATTTCCTTCGACTTATCAATTAAATTGGCATTTCCAATAAAATGAAGTTCATAAGGAATTTGGAGGCCTTGCCCATCGCCAAGCAAACAACGTTAAAAGATTTTTCAAAAAAGTTGTAGTAAAGTTGTAATAAAGTTATATTAGCATAAAACCTTTAAGCGTTTATTAAAATTCTTGTTTTTTTCTGAACTTCCGATAATCCGAACATTCGTTAAATTCGAACAAATAATTTAGTCCCTTGCGTGTTCGAATTAACGGACGTCTACTGTAGTCAAAATTTGTTTATCTATAAACAAAAATATATTGTTATCACAAAATTGCTGTACAACTTCATCGCCAACATTTCATCTTCTATGAGATCCGTGAGTATGAGTATCTGTGGATATGCGTTATGTGGTTTAGTTGGGAGAGGCATACGTCTAATGTAAAATAAATATCAATCAATCAAAAACAGTGGTATTTATTGACATATCGGTCGCCGTGACAATAGACGACAATGTTGAATGACAATAGAAATGCATTGACGATTTTTTCACTTCCGTTTTTTTTTAATGATTTATTTTTATGATGTTTCCTTTTGTCATGATCAAATGCTTTTGTTAGAAGTCTAAAAATTTTTGCCCTGTATGTCTGATTTCATAAGTGAGCATATCAGATTAATTTTGTTAAGAGGATGGCTAAGACACTTCACAACCTCAAAGTTTTTGTGAAGTTCAGCTTTTGAAATGAAATATTATATAGGATAATACTTTAGGGAATTTCTTAGCCTCTTGATACATTTTTAAGGTCGATCTCGCTACACGCTCTCCTCCGAGCAGGTTCAGCAATGTAGGGAGGCTTCACTGTATCCGACCGTAGACAGGCACGTTAGCAGGAGGACTAAAGGGTGTACTTCTGGAACTCGAGACCTCACGGTCTAAAAATCTCAAAAAATTATCACTAAATTAACTATTAAGGGAATTCATATTTTTGAGAAAAGATGCTCGAGTGATATTTGCTTCTGATAACATGCTTCTGATTTTGATTCAAGTGCTATTATCAGCCGCTGGAGTCTCTATACGGAAAAGTAAAAGATGGCATGCATTTTAAACATGGCGGATGGGGACTTTATGATGTTTTCATTTGATAGATAAAAAGCGACATTACCACGTACCTTTAATGGATTCTCTTTTGTTGTATAAAGAAATTTCAATGTCACGTTAAACATGACTATGAGAAGAAAATCTCCCAGTGTCTCATCAGATAGATGGTCTAAAAATTCAAGTGATAGTGAGGCATCCTTGTTTTTAGGTCAAGGTTAGTTTATAAAGCTATATTACCTATTCTTTTTTTTTAATAGTAAACCTCTGAAACTTTGCACAACTAGTAGGATAGGACAGGACAGTGATTTTCAGAGAAAAGGTGAGCACTCTACCGACTAAGATACTCTTCCTAAGCCTAGTGGCATTGGTTCCAGCTGATATACATGTCCATAACTTTTCAAAAAAGCTAGCTAGCTATGTAAAAAGGATAAAATGCATATACTGTGTAGTCAGTAAAAGTATTGTCAAAGCTGACAAACCCAGAGATGCCAACCCTATCAGTCTAATCGATATCCGTAAATTGATATGTTTTGAATATATCCATTTTCGGATATAATGGGCGCAGAACGCAAGCAGCTAACCCGCCATCCATCAATCGCAGGCCTATCAATAAGAAAATAACACCAGAGCTATAAATCGCTCCCCCAAGGTTACAATAATTTAAACTGGGCGAGCAATCTGAATAAATAGAATAAGATTATAAATGCATATTTTATCACAAAGTCTCTTTTATTTATTTTATCTTGTCTTTTTTATTTATATTCTTTTTACTGTAAATAATAAGAAAGAGAACATTGATTTCCATGTAAGATGAATTAATATTGTTCAGCTAGAAAAACTTTTTTTGGAATTGAGGGAGCAATTAATGGCTCAGCTAGTTTCTCATTTCTCAAAATTGGACGAGCCTTTGCGTGAGCAAGAGCAATTGCTCTCCCCTTATTGATAGGCCTGCAATCGGGGAAAAAAACGGGAGAAACAAGATAAAACATAATCAGGGAAAAAAACAGGAAAATGGGTGGGTGTTAGGTTTGATATTACAAATCTGTTATACTGGTTTTTCTCTAAAAGCGTACCTGGTACAAATCCTACAGTATGTTAAGGAAGAAACTCTTGGCTTTCTGAAAAGTATAGACAGTATACCTTTAAAACCACGGAACCAATCTAATTTGTATGAATTACAAGTAAAATGAAGACTTTTAAACAATATTACTCTTGCTGTTAACCAACTTGAAAATTAATTTCTATTTGATTGAAACAAGCTAAGACAATGCGGAAAACTGGAGAAGAAGCGTTGGAAATTATCCTATTTAGTGATATATTCTGTAACAATTTTTATCCAACTTAAGATATTATATTAGAGTAGTTTGTCAGAAAAAAGAAGGTAAATATGATTTTTTTCACGAAATCTGGACATATATCCACATTTGGATATAATTGACATATCCATTTTCGGATATCAATCAGACTGCCTATTGATATGCTTTGCGGGTGTATTACTTAGAATAGAGACTCACTGTCAGGCGCGATCTTGGTTCACCCAAGGGAAAAAATTAGGAATTTGAGACTTCTAGATTGGTGGGAAATACCTTTCCCAGGCGTATTCCTCAAAATCTTGCTGTCACGCATTTTGTGAATTTTGTAAGTCTTCCGTAGATCAATGTGAGGTCAATATGGAGGAAGCGAAGTCAGTTTAACAATCTGTGCAGAAAGAGGGGTGAGAATGAAAACACTCACACCTTCACAAGTTCTTGGGGACCAGCTTCTTTGCGTGTGGAAAGGCTAAGTGTTACTCAGAGAAAGTGTTAAAAAATTGAAATATGTGTCTAACCTGATAATCCTTGTAGTTCAAACTGGAGATTAACGCAATAATCATTCAACACAACAGCAACACAACGTTGTACCAATGTATCAGATCTGCACCAAACAGAACTAAAACCCCATCCAACACTATTGTAATTAGTTTTACTGTCTAAACACGAACAGTAGGTTAACAGAAAGTACATGGATTTTTAATTTTCCCTTTTTATGATAATAATTAGTAGGAAAATCTTGGCTAAGGTGACAGAATAAAAAAATGTTGAACTGAAACTCGATATCACACCACTACACGAAAGATTATTTTCAAGAGTGGAAATAAAAACATTTTTATGTACTTTATGATGGATGTTGCAACTTGTATTGATATACAGCACTTTTTGCTGCTGTGAGAATCTCAAATCACTGTAGAACTTGTGATTCCATTGCTAGTTTCACTGTGACAATACTGCCAAGAGTTTCTTTAGGATCCAACTTATAGGCCTGAAACACGTTGTTCTCTCGTACGATTGAAAGTACTCTCTCTTCACAAACATATATATATATATATTTAATGATAATAAAAACCATGATATCTCGGGTAGTGAAAAAGACGAAAAATTAATTACCTTTGTTTTAAACAAAGTTCATTGAATGTTAATTTCTTCATTGTTCTTTATCACGAATAGCCACCATTGTAATCTTTTTTCAATTTCGCGAGCACAATGAAAGTATAATTATTCGAAACAGTTTGAAACTTGCTCAAAGTTGCAAAACAACTAAGCAATAAAATATATTCCTCATTATGAATGACTTTGAACACGTTTTTATTCTACACTAATTTTCTAATTGTAACTATTAAAAACGTTGCCTTGGTAACATAAAAAGGCAAGTAATTAAAAATAATAAAATATATTATAAAATATTATTATATACGTGGTTAATAATGTTGAAAATCTTACGAAGAGTGAAATTGATTCATTATTGTTGGGGAAGGAAAAGTTTTGGATAGGAACGTTGGTGATGCAGCATTGCGGTCTAAACGGAACCAACGATTGGAACCAGAAAAAAAATACGGACAGAGAGAAATCATTCTCTTAAAGATACTGTCAAGTAAAAATATAATAATAAAAAAGTAGCCTGAACTGAATTGCACTTTTCTTTTTTTTTTTTTGCGAAAATATAAGTGATTATATTTCTAAAGTTTTACAACTCGAATAACATTTCCTTTATGTTTACAAATTTTTCATATCGCACGTTTTCGAAAGCAAATTTATACCAAAGCCATTCTACATGAAAGGGAGGCTAAAATAATATTTTTGTTGTGACGTAAGCGTTGGGTTCTCGGCGAATCAAAACATTATAAATAGAAAATGATTTTTTACTCTGAACAATATTACCAGATTAAATTTAATTTTTTTTAATATTTTACCCCCTTTCTAAAAAAAGGTAGCAATTTATGAATATTTAATTTCAAAGCATGCAACTCACTTTCAGAGATAGAACTTTATGTCCCTGTCCACACAAACAGAATGTCTGTCTCTACACAAATTAAAGTAGATTATTTTAAAGCTGCTTTATTTTTTGTGCCGATACTGAGACCAGACGCGGGTAAGATAATTTACGTAAAAGTATATCTACACAGACATCCGTTGAAGTGGCTGATACTCAAATGCAGACAGCATCGTGCGATGATGAAATGAAAAAATCTGATGCGACATTACAAGTTAAACTCCTTGACGAATCTGAATCATTTTTTGTAATATACGAAACTATCAACTGTTGTTGTCATATCGTACATATATCGTACTCCAGAAAACCGACCAGCAAAAGAAGAAAGTATAGAAAATACAAACACATTAAATAAATTGTGTTTTATGTACCTTTATACCTCCTCGACAATTATAAACCTCGTTCCCAGTACCCCTATTCTATTACCAAAGCAACCTCAATTAGCAAACAAAAAGAAATACTTGTTGGAGGTTATTCATATTTATACTTTTTATACCGTAATGCTTCGAGTAAACGCCCATTAAACGCCACCAGAAAAAAGATTATACCGCACATGGATTAAAATTGTTTGAATAACACTTGGGACATGAAGAAAAAACTCCAGTAAATTCGGACCTGCTATGGTTTCCAATTGTTTTGTCAAATGAAGAAATTATATACAATTAAATCCATGATAAAATGTCTGTTCTGCCTGTAAGTGCAGTTTTGCAGACTTGATTCATCCGTGCCCGTCGGCGTTCACCTCCGCAAAAGTTTAGAACTGCATGGTTGGATTTCTTGTGTAAGACCTGGTTCCCAACGACGAAGGGGCCAGGCAAAAGAGATTCATGTCTACGTAGTTCTTTTAACTAAGTCAGGAGTCGGTGAATTAGCTAGGATGGTCAGGTTGGCTTGCTCGTGGATGAAAAGGACCAGGACTATTCGATAATTCTGAGATCTAAAAGTGTCCGACCAAGACGGAAATCTATCAACGCTTTGTCGACGAAAGTTCTAAAGGAGCTAAGGACATGTTTGACCAAACTGGAAATTTGGCAGGCATTTTTGTCTGACGAGACTCCCAAAAATTATTTCGAGGGCTGCCATCGCACGCTATAAAATGGGATTTTATAGGTTGATTTTTCCAGTATACACCCCATTCGTACTTGGATATTCTCTACGTATCTTAGACACGACACAAGATGGTATAACCCGACGAACGCCTTTTCCCAAGTGGTTATGAACAAACCATCAGAATTGGCGGTGTGCCGCATATCGATAAGATCTAAAAATATCATCCTCAAATAAGATTGGAAATACTATGACAACAGAATCCACAGCTTTCCCGATCGTGGAGAGCGACTAACGCTGTCCACAAAGTGTTCTTTAAAATCACAACCGCGTTGAAATCTTCACGCCTTGTTTAGTATGCTCTGTTATACATTTCTTATCTAAAACACAATAGAAATCTTGTACCCAGGCGCTCATTTATAATACAACCAGTAGAAAAATGTGAGGTCAAATTATATAGGTACCGTAGCTGCAAGTATTTTATAGTGTCCACCTTGTTACAGCACAAACACTCAGCAGCTGAAGGCATCCTGTAGCACTTTTCACATAAGCACCACTCACTGACATCTATCTGTGTGCGAGAAGTAGCGGGTGATTCTGGTGCGTCTGGTTCATCGTCATTATAAGAGGGAATTTGTTGTTTGTTATTGGGTCGTTCTGGCTCAAACTGAAATCCAATCATGTTTATCTTTCTGCTTGTGAACATGATTGATAAATGTAAAAAAATTCTCTTGGGAATATCATTAACTTTTTTCTTTATTTTTTTTCTTGCACGCGCCAGTCTCTACACGGGGGTAACCCAAAGAATACGTCATTACATAAATTGCGCATATTAATGTTTTTACCCAGTCCTTTTCCGCGTTCGAAGTTCAGTAAAGGTGGCGATTGAGAATGGCATGGTCAAGTTAACAAATTCAGTTTAAACCTATGAAAGACAATTTTGGTTGTATTTAAATACTTTTTTCTTTACTTTTGTGCCGACATGTAACTAATACCAAGTTTTAATTTTTTACCGGACAGTACCTTTAATAAGTGAACTTTGTGGAAACGATCTAGTTGGTGATAATATATTTTATTGTTTTTAATTACTTACCTTTTTATGTTACCAAGGCAACGTTTTCAATAGTATATATTCTAGATTTTACCAAATTGTAAAGTAATCGTTTGAAAAAGTTGGTTGATATACCAACGAAATATTACGTATTAATATCTTTTGTCATTCTTATTGATTTGTTGGTTATTCCCTTATTAAATTGTATTTACATATATGTTTCTGGAATAACTGGATAAAACCGTATTTGTGTTCGTTTATATATTTGAATATTCCTTTGAAGACAAATAAGAAGCTGACCGGCTTTAACAATTTCCGCCACTCATAAGCTCTTGTGAGGTTTCCGTTTTTTCCTAGGTCCGTCTGTTGAAGATACAAAAGTGGGTACGTAGGTTCCTTGTGCCTGCTTATGTTGTTTTCAAGCGAGCAGGAAAGTAAAAAAAAACGTCAACAAAAGTTTCATAAGATGCATTTTGGAATGAACATTGAAACAAAAGCTAGCAATCTCGGTCCCCGGTCCTATGAGCAACATCTTCATCGCTCACATTTACCCTTGTAAATTCCATTTCATATCTCTCCTTGCGTGCGTACCAGCGTATGTGTCTGAATGTAACTTGTCAAATGTTCAGCCTTTTAAAATTTTAGCAAAGCTTAATTACCTAAATTTGATAAATATGTTCCCGCTTTTGTTGCGCACATGCAAGTCAAACAGAAAATAGTCACGTTTAGACTCTGATGTCAAAATTATCTTCTACGCACAGAAAACTGATATCAAAGATACCGATGTTTGTATTCAAACGTGTTACTGACAAAAATGTTTTAAAGATTTCAACTCATTTTGGAAGTTCGTTCAGACATGGCAACGATTTTTCGTTAGTTTGCTAAAAGTTGTGTTTCCTATTTCGAGTATATTGCCGAGATCAGGTGTTTTCCAAGTAGTAACTCGCCTAATCTTTGACCAACAGACACTTATTAAAGCATTACATGTACATGGTATGCCAGCAGAATCCCCGAAACGTTCGTCTGCTTGTTTAAATGACCCAAGGATTACTTTATCAACAGGCCAAGGATTAGATTCCACATCACCATCTAAAAGGAGTCGGCCTTTTTTCCAGAAAAAAGCTGCTGGATGAAATATTAGGCATTTTGAGGCAGACTTTTCAGGCCATTTCGTGAGAGGCGTGCGATTGCACGCGCACGCCCCCACACACGTGCAGATTTGTTTAGGCGTGCGATTCACCGCACGTGCAAAACGTTGCTGTAATTAAAAATTATTGTATTTATAACAAAGAAAATTTATTAAAGAAACCTTAAAAATAAACGATCACTGAACTACAATGGATTTACTGAACTCACAATGGATCGCATGTGAGCAGTCTTTACCAAATGTTGATGTGAATTTAATTGCTACCATTTGCTTTCATTCTTTCTTTTTGCCGACCAAGGGGTATTATGCAGAACAGATATAGGTCGCTAACGACCTAGTGTGTGGCCGCTATCTTTTGAAGAATTTGTTTCTTTTTCGTTTCAAATTTTGCAAACCAATGAAAACATTGAGTTAATCATAGGATCGTCGATATTTTATTTTGTTTGTTCAGTTTGGGTTAATGTGGAGATTATATCAGCGCTATAAATTTTTTTTAAAAATGTCTGAAAAAAGAACAAAAGGAAATAAAGTTGAATTAAAAACTTTTGAAAGTTGGGGTAAATCAGATATTCTTGGTTGGAAGACAGAGGAAAAAGATGGAAAGGTATTGGTGAACTATGTTTGGTGTAAAGTTTGTGCGAGGTATAAAACGGAAATTACTTCTCGATTAAAAGGAAATGCGAAGATAGCTGCGTTAGCGTTATAAACTGTACAAATGTGGTAACAAAATACCAGGTGAGAGATTTTAACAGTAAAAGGTTGTTTTGATTTATTTTTATTTTTTCTAATATTTTAATTGATTTTATAAAAAAATGCAACAATATTTTAATCTTTGTAAGGTCGCCTTTTGGAGAATTTAAAAGAAATTCAGCATTATTTAAGTTGAAATAACTAAAAGATAAAGTAACTAATAAGAAAAAAAAACTTCTTTAATAACGAAATATTCTTTTAGATAATAATTTTTATATTCATCGAACATAAGGTTTATTAAATATTATTATTAGCGGCCGTTCGACTTTCCGTAATTTAATTTAATTTAAATATCTGTTTGCCCCACAAGTAATAACAAAGTTTAATTAACGAGTCTGCTTACGACTTCTTCGTATATGGGTCAAAATTCCTTGCCGTACATTGTTTGAACTTGCACTTCATTTGTTCCTTACGCTAAAACAGCAGCTCCTGTGCCATGTACAGGGGTAAAGGAAATGTTTTTGTAATTTTTTTTTTTGTATGAGGCGTGTGATCTACCGCACTTACCAATCTTACGAAATGGCCTGACTTTTGCAATCGAAACAGAGTAATTGAACTGGCAAATATCCTTGCACATGTATACAACCCAACCGAGATTACAACTTGCGCAAACCATGCTTGGGATCACAAAAGAAGAAAATATGCATAATGAAACGTCAATTATTTATACGAATGGTATAAATGAAAACGCTGCGCAAATATGAAAAATTATATTTTAATCAATTCAATTATATATTTCAGGTTCAAAACAACAAGTACAAGTATTTGAGTATTTGAGCTTTTTAGTTTTCAGTATTAAAGTTTTGAGCTTTGAGTATTAGTTTTTCAGTACTTCTGAGCGTTTCTCAGACACCACCTATCACCTAAAAGTAATAGAAAATCGATTAAATTGATGACAAAATGCACTGGAAAATAAAATTGACACTGTTACAGCTTCGAGAAAGTTAAAATACTAAAAATGAGGCGATAAAAACATAACCACTTTAATTTCTGGCCAAATTTTATAGGATAAAAAATACCTCAATAAACTGCTTGAATGCCGAAATGAACAATTATTGTCTCCAATTCTATACTAAAACCAAAATACATAAAAATTAAAATATGATGAAGAGAGAATAGCCAAACAATTAGGGGTGACTCACAAGTTTAAATATTTTATACCGTAAAACATGAATTTTCAAAATATGTCGGATTGGTGTTCAGCATACACATTTTGATTTGTGAGTCATCCCATATACAAAACTACATCTGAATTTTTATTTTTTATCGGCCAAAACAGTTTTATGCCTGTCAGGTATGGTTTCTCATATATATATAGCAATATTCAACGAGTTATTATATTCGAGTCATTTGTTCAACGATTGTGATATTATATGTTCAACCAGTCATTTATATGTTCGCCCAGTCATATATATATGTTCAATGAATAATATACAAGCAACAAAATATTTTCAAAATATCTGATCTGCCTTTTTCTTACTTGAAATGCAATACACATGTCTATTTCGCCTTCTTTGAGCTCTCAGAAAGTAGTGCCTGTAATATTTTTGCATCATTATGTTTTGTGAGGATTCGTTAAATATAAATATGGAAGGTTAAACATATATGAGTCGTTCATTTACAATAAACCAATAATGTTGGATTTGTTAAACATATCACAATTGTTCACAATTGAACATAAATATTCAATTTGTTGAATATTGCTACGTATGATGGGCAACGTAGGCTGTCAGAAATTCTGCCAGACCAGTTTGGGTGCCACTGAAAAAATTGTTAAGTTGACATGATATCTTATTGGTTATTCCAGACTGTCATGACATGCAGGATGCTATAGGTATAGCTTGTCTGCATATCTACACACATCAAATTTTGAAACCAAAACTTTGGTATGCTTAACAAACTTTTATTTTCAGAAGCTTAGCTTCAAACAACATGCAGGTTTTCGCTACCCTTTTTTACACAACAACGAAATTCCCTCACCTTTGAAGTGTCAAGCAGTCACTTGATGCTAAGTATAAATGAATAAAAACTATTTTCAGTATAGTATATTAAAGCACAAAACTGTGTCTAGCCTAGCTAGTGTAAAGTAAGTACTTTGGCTTAGAGCAAGCAAGCAACAACTGCGTACGGTCAACAACAATCAAAATGGCCAACAATATTGCCAACATGGCTTGTACAGGAATCAAAATTTTCAGGACCAAGGATTTAAAGCAAATTGGGCTACATAGATTAAGATTTTCTGAAAAAGATTTTGGAGAATTATTACAATAAGACAAAAAGTTAAAAATCTAGTTAGAAAACAAAATAATTTCACGAAAAATAAAAAAATAGAACAGTACGATTGTATGTCTGTGGTTTATCGAGATTTGCAAAAAGTGCCAGACGATAGAATGTGGAAACCAAACAATTTCCTCGCAGAGCGCGGAAATTGAATCATGATTGTTAAATCTTTTCAAGAGTTAAATCGTACTTTACTCAACGTTATAAACAAGATCATTCGCTACAAACACCACATTGTGCTCATCTCAATGTACTTAAAGTCCAATGGTATACCGAAAGGATTCCGCTTAAGATTTCATAACAACATGAGCTGCCACTATAACACGATTTAAAAAAAAAATGCTCCTCAAAGTTAATGGAAAAAACTGTCGTATTTTACAAACGATCATTAATTCAATGCAACAAGGATGCAAAGCAGTTAGTTGATGAAATCGCTCCCACATATCCTGACAGAGCTGTTTATGCTTACACGTTATTTCGAAGGAAATGTGAATCATTAGAACCAACTCTGGCGCTCAAATGTGAGAATAAGTTTAGGCGTGATAAATGGGATCTAAGTGCAGCAAAGCTATTTACATTGACCTTAATGAAAAAGTTTGAGCAGAGAGAAGTGGTTCATAACACCAGACATCATCTGATTATAATTAATTCTGTAGACCAACCAATTCAGAATGACCTCAAGGAACTTTGTTCAAAGAGGAGACCTTCGTTTGTAACAACCCCGGTAAACTATAATTGGTTACAGCTACAGAAGGATTTTGATTCGTTCAAAAATCGACTGAGAGCTCGCAATATTTTTCGAGAACATCAATCGGCGACGCAAATAAATGTTAAAAAAAAACGCATTCCCAAAACCACCAAAAAAATCATTGAACTGGATAGCCTCCAAAACAAACTCACCAGAATTTGAAACATTTTTATCCAATGTTGAAAAATCTCTTTTTGAGGATACTAAGCATAAAAAGGGGAGAGATAATTTAACGAAATCTCAGCGTAACCAGCTTAATCTCTGGCGAAAATATCATCTCTTTAATAATGAAATTAATCTTGTTATGCCTATTGAAGACAAAGGAAACCGATTTGTTATAGTGGATAAAGAGACTGATATAACAAAGGCTGAGGCACAGATTGCTAGAAGTTCTTTTACAAAATTAGATTATGACCCTACTGCAGAGCACATTGAAAACGTACGAAAATGGGCAGAGAAATGGTACGGAATTGGTGAAATATCAAAGGAATGGAAAGATTTTGTGATTAATGTAGACACGAAACCAGGAAAAAATTCGACTCTTTATAAAACACATAAGGAAGGTACTCCAGTGCGATTATTGACGTCAGGGTGTAACACAGCAATTGAGCACTTGGCTAAATTTATAGAACTTGTTTGTGCCCCGTTAACGGAAAATCTTTGTAGTCGCATAAAAACACTGCAAACTTACTCCACATTATAGATGGAATTAACGCTAATGGCATTCCAGACAACGCAATGTTAGTATCATTTGATATCATTAACATGTACCCAAGTATTGATAATGCGAATGGCATAAAAGCAGTTAAAGCAGCCTTGGATAAACGAGCAAGCAAAATGGCGTCAACCTCATGCATCATTGAAGGACTCAATATATGCCTTTTTAACAACAACTCATTATTTGCCAGTGATAACTTCCTACAAACAAATGGAACAGCAACAGGTGCCCCAAACTCCTTTTTATATGCTGATTTGGCCATTTCACCTATTGATGATGCAGTTTTTGAATACTACTTATCCTGAAATGTTATATTATGGTCGGTATCGTGATGGCTGAGTGTCACTCTGGTGTGGGTCAACAGAAAGATTAAATGAGTTTTTTATGTTTTAAAATTCAAACATAACACGTTAAAATTAAATCATCAAATTGATTTTATGTTTTTGAAATCCAATGGTCTTTATATTTAAAAAAAAAACTAATGCTGCTACTTTTTAAAACTATAGGTAAAATTTCTTTATCATCGAAACATATTTTTTAACATGCAAAATTTTTTAAAAGTTCTTCTTATAAAAAACAACGTTTAAAGGTGATGATAGACGATCCAATTAATCGAATTTGATTTATAGAAATTATATTGAGCATTGAACAGATTGAACAGATTTTTGATAATTTCCTTTCAATAAAATGTCTTTAGAGAGTGAAGACAAAGTTAAACTTGATGCTGTTACAGTTATTATTACAACAACTAAAAATTTAAGAAAATGTTAGAAACGGAGTGTGTTATTTGTTACTTTGCTATTAATAAGCTTCATTCACTGATAAAAATCTCGTTGATTTCAATTTTTTT
Organism: Hydractinia symbiolongicarpus; assembly: GCF_029227915.1. Taxonomy (NCBI): domain Eukaryota; kingdom Metazoa; phylum Cnidaria; class Hydrozoa; order Anthoathecata; family Hydractiniidae; genus Hydractinia; species Hydractinia symbiolongicarpus. Next base: position 15,721,255 of record NC_079878.1, read on the forward strand.
GACGACATGATGTTTTTAAAGTTCCTATAGTAATGTTGATTTCTGATATAGAAACTCACAGTTTTTTGAACGCACATTTGATGTACAGAATTTAGGCATTTTGATTAGCTAAAAACCTTTCGATTAATTTGAAAGGTTTTTATCGGTCCGACATTTTAAAAATCGAATTCGACAAGTCTAAGCATGCCGAAAGCATACGGTTTTTACATGATACACGATCCAATTAATCGAATTCAACTAATCGAATTTGATTAGTCGGATCGTGTATCACCGCCTTAACAACGCAAACAGAAAAACCCTACGTTGAGGACTTCATGATAAGATTTCAAAAACAAATTAAATTTTTTTCTTGAACTTTTAAAATGCGATCTAAAAAAGCTTTTCTATTGCGTTCTTTGTTCTTAAACTTTTAAAACACGATCTAACGAAGTTTTTCTATTGCCGATTGCAAACCAACATGCAGATTCCAAGTTATGAGTTCGTCAGCAGAAAATTAAGAGGCCTGGGATGAGCAAACAATTGTCATTTTAACAAAAAAATTATAATATCTATGCATTGATAAGTTTGAATGCACACCCCTTAACAGGTCTAAAATTACTGATGAAAGAAAATATCTAAATTTGCTATTACTGAAATATGACATCATAATTCATGCAGCATAATTAAATCTGAAATTCTTTAAATGTAAATATCTTGAGAACGAAAAGAGCTTTTTAAAAAAGTTAAAAAGACTTATTAGCTAACTTTTTAAGCTCTATAATATAAGTCCAACATCATTTTATACCTTGGGTTCCCTTTAAACTTTTAAAATGTGATCTAAAAAAGTAGTTCTAGCCATTCTTTGTTATAAATTTTTAAAATGCAATTTAACGAAGCTTTTTTGTCGCTGTTCTTCGTTCTTAAATTTTTAAATCGCGATCTAAAAGAACATTTTTGTCGCCGTTCTTTGTTCCTAAATTTTTAAAAATTGATCTAAAAAAGCATTTCCGTCGCCGTTGTTCGTTTTTAAATTTTTAAAATGCGATCTAACAAAGCTTTTCTATTGCCGTGCTTCGTTTTCTTAAATTTTTAAAACACAATCTATAAAAAGCAATTCTATCGCGTTTTAAAAATTTATAAAGGAATGGTTTAACATTGCTGTTCGTGAGTAAAAACAATAGATACTTAGATCTTGGTTAAATTTTATTTTATTTTGTTGATCTCTTGACGGCTATAGCAATTAAATAAAACAATGGGACACACGCAGTTCACATGAGCTAATTAAATTTTGCGAACAAAACATGAACTCTATTGTTTCCAACATGCAAAAATAGTTCATGTATTTAACAATAGTTTAACAATAACAACAAAAGTTCTGGCGCTGCAGAAAGCTCATGCGAAGGTGATAACTACATGTAAAGTTACATTTGGGTGGTACTGTACGTCGCCATCAGTGCATTTTGCTTTGCAAAAGAGCTGTGCCTGAGGCCCTGAAGGATGTTTAACACAGTCATAAAAGTTTGGCACTTTTGAAAATTTTCAGGAAGTTGATCAAATTTAGAGAGAGCACTTAGAATGATTTTTTTAAAATTAGGAACTATCAGCACCCTTGTTAGGACGGCTGGAACTTTTGTGTTGCAATTAAATACTAATTTTAAAGTTAGTATTTAATTGCAACATTTTTTAGTTTTTACTCACCAGTCATCTGACCAACCCTATTTTGGTGTTCAAATGACTTTAACAGAGACATGGGATGTCCACCTAAGTCCAGAAATGTGATACGCTTTTGTTAGTCTCTCTTTGTTAGTGTAAAGGACCTAATAGACTTATATAATATCACTGAAATATACCTTATAATATCAATATAATTTCTTAAAATATGTTTAAAATATGGTTATAATTTCTTATAATATAGCTATAATATCCAGGCCTATCAATAAGAAAATAACACTGAAGCAATAAATCGCTCCCCCAAGGGTACAATAATTTAAACTGGACGAGCAATCTGAATAAATAGAATAAGTTTATAAACGCATATTTTATCACAAAGTCTTTTTTATCTATTTTATAACTTTTTTTTATATATTTTGGTTCTTTTTTACTGTAAATAAGAAGAAAGAGAACATTGATTTCCATGTGAGATGAATTGATATTGCTCAGCAGAAAAACGTTTTTGGAATTGTGGGAGCAATTAATGGCTCAGCTAGTTTCTCATTTCCCAGAATTGGGCGAGCCTTTGGGTGAACAAGAGCAATTGCTCTTCCTTTATTGATAGGCCTGAATGTATAATTTTAACATCTGGCATGTGCGTCATAACCTCATAATTTGCTGCATGGCTATAATATTTAACAAGTTTAATTTTAATAATATTGTTGGTGATCTGGTTTCGAATGCCTTTTGTTTGTGTTACAAATAGATCTATTATCTGCTAGCGTTGTTGTGGTGATGAAATTAAATGAAATTATAACGATATTATAACAAATTATAAGTAAATTGTAGAAAAATTGTAACTGTATATGTTATAGAATAGACTTAATGATATTATACAAGTGTATCCTGGCCTTAATGATAATTTTTATTCTCCAAAAAATTGATTTATTAAGAACTTAATTTTAAAAATGTCACAGGATTTTCACGAAGTGAATTGTGAATGAAAAGTTTCACTACAAATAATGAACTGCAAAATATTTTTATGATTTCTATAGGAAACAAAAAACATGTGATGGCTTTAAAATACTCAATGTAAACACTCATTTTTGGTATTAAAAACAAGACCAGTTATTTTGAATTCTTTCCAGTAATAATTTTTTCCTGAGAATAAACACTGAAGATTGCATTCTGATTGGTTAAAAGTTTATAGCTACATTTTGCCACTAAAAAGTAGGAACTTTTTAAAGCAAAATCAAACCAAAAAAAACTGCACATGCTCAGATGCATTTTATTGGTGAATTCACAGTCCTCCTTAACTTTGGATTGACATTTACTCTACACTTTTTGATTTGTGTGTTGTCCAAACTTTTATTGGCAACATGGAAAAAATAAAGCTTAAATCTAAAAGGGCCACATATATGCAAGGGTTTGAATTACTCCTGAAAAAGCAAAAAAAAAAAAAAATTTATTCCATTGATTTCCATTGATCCACAATTTTTCGTACCGGCGGTTTTAATTCCCGACTGTGCACTTTGGAGAAACTTGCTCTTAGTATGTTTCCCAAAACAACAGGATGTTGTTCTTACTTTTGCTTCTTGAAAATTTATGTTTTTAAGATCGCATGTGCACAATTATTAAGGTGTGCAATGAATCGCACGCCTACCTAAAAGCTTACGTAATGGCCTGAGTAGGTCCCTTCACTACAAGCTGACGTTCTAATGCTCGAATGTCTTAAGTCAACAAAGCTCAGTCAAATAGTAGTGTACCATTTGGAACCATACAACAAGTTCCCTACTATCCATCGCCATTGCTGATTACTACTTATAAGAGGAGAAAAACAAACAAACGAGAATTCTTTTAATTTAATTTTTACAAATTTACGCCTCAAAAAAATTCTGTGAAACTAATTAAATCTCTCTTGAAGTTTCAATCGAAATTGGGAAGAATGGATTTTCCCTGTGACAAAACTGATGTCAAACTTTTTAAAAAACTCTTTTTACAAAAATCAAACAGTCTGGCGGGTAAAAAAATGTGTTTTGTGATACTTGTTTCTTTAGAACTTTTTATTATCAATAAAATAAATATAAAAATAAAGATAAAAATGCAAGAAAAATGTCAATTTCAGATCAAGAATTTGTGTATTTTATTCACAAGTTGTATCTCGAGTTTGGGAAAATAGATTGCGAAGCGCTAATCGCGATCCCTCAATTTGATAGCCGTAGGTTCACATGTAGGTTTTTTAATTTTTAAGGTGACAATATATATATACACTGTTTTTTATTGGCAAACACTTCTTTTTACAGTGTATTAGGTTGATTTAGTTGTAGACGTTCGACAATTTCTTTGTTGATACGTTTTGACTTGATTTGCTGATTTTACCAATTTTAGTATTGAAATAGTCATTATTCTGGATACGGTTGATTTCCTTGAAGTTACATTGGATTTGACAACCGAAACACACAAACCTTACAAAAAACAAAAAACACTATCCTGTACATAAACCCAAAATTAAATCACCCACCTAACGTTCTGAAACAGCTTCCCCAATCAATATCAGATAGGTTATCTCAAAATTCATCCAATGAAACAATCTTTAACGAAGTAGAAACATGCTATGAGGAAGCATTCAAAAAGAGCGAGCATGATGCACAGCTTGTGTATAAAACTACACGAAAACACGAAGCTGACGTGCAACAGACCACGTAATATAATATGATTTAACCCCCTATTCAATAAAGTTGTCCAAACAAACGTTGTGCAACTGTTTCTGCAGGCTGTTGACAAGCATTTCCCAAAAGAAAACAAATTACACAAAATTCTAAACCGCCACACAGTAAAAGTGAGCTGCATTTGCACCAGTAACATGACAAAAATAATGAAAGGTCACAATTCAAAAGTTACACACACCGATGAAACTCATGACGAACCTTGGTATTGGTGAGACAAAAAGAACTGTCCCATGGCAGGTAGATGTGTTGTGACATCATTTGCGAAAACAAAGAAACAAAAGCATACATTGTAATAGCTGAAGGGAACTGGAGAGTCTGGTATAGAAACCACTGTTAATCTTTCAAGCTTGAAAAATACGCAAAGGAAACAGCACTTTCCCAGTAGCTGTAGGAATTAAAGAAAGTCAACTTAAGACCAGAGACACATTGGTCAATCATTAAGTTTGTGCCATCATATACCAACATAACGAAACAATGAAGTTTCTGTTGAATGGAGAAATTGATATACTTATGGAAACATCAAACAACTTGTTAAACAAAAGAAATGAACTGACGTCAAAATGCTGGCATGAAAACAAATTCCTTTCAGGCAATTGGAAAAGTAACGATTAGTGCTTAGGGATTTATATAGAAAGCTGTAATCACTATAAAGGAAGTAAGTTGTATTAACATTGTAGTTGTATGCCTGATGATTGTAAATTCGTAAAACTTATAGTTGCATGCGTAGTTGTTGTGTTTTTTCAAACCAACTAAAAGTTATATCACTCTGTTTTAATATTTAAACGTTATGCGAAATTTGTTATAATTATTTGTGTACTCTAGATCAATGGAAAGTGCCTTTCAGAAGGATAAACGTCTCATATACGAGAAACATATACGGTGATGTGCTGCATTTTCAAGAAATGTTAAGGTCTTGGACAAACCTTAATGACGAAATGTCATGTGTGTTACACAAACCTGCACTTTAGTCCACCCCTTTTTCACATGCTACATTCATTTTGATGCAACCGATTGATCTGGCGGCAACCAGAATGTCTTCATGGACTAGAGTCACCTGACACCTCTATTGAGGCCAGCTGAAGCTAAGCCAGTCGCAAATACACAGGCGCTGCGAGTGAACGTGCAACAACGCTGGTCTGCATAAAAGCAGGAGCACGCTTACAGTCGAGTGCAGAAACTTCCATTCTCTCCACCACTCATACAGCCCTCAAAAAACAATGGAGAGAAATGCAAAGTATTTAAAAACCTAAAAAATCTACATACTCGTTGTCATAGCCAAAAAAACTAATTAAAAAACATTGTCATTCACCTCTTCACTTGTACTACCATCACTCAGCGAGAAAAGTTTCCTTTTCGAACGTGTACCTGGTTTGTATCCGCACCATTTTCTTTGATTTGGTCGTCTGTCCTTTTCCTCCATCCACATTCTCACAGCATTTGATGAGTCATACTTCTTTATAGATGGTCCGTCTTTGAGAATCCTTGAAGTATATTTTTTCCTATTCGCTTGTGATGACTTTACAAATAGTAATAATAAAAAAAAACTTAAAAAACTTATTTAGTTTTATATCTTTTAGGTCTTTTTTAGCGATAGCATTTGTTTGTGATATAATTGGCTTATTAAAATGCGCAGCCTTACTTCGTTTTTTAATGGCGTAACACATTTATAATTTTTTGATGTGTGATCATGATTAAGAAACTTCTATGATGGCACATGGCATGGCTATCATTTAAAACTGTTTTAATTGAATAAGCCATCTTTTGATAAATACTTATAATACACACTTTGATGACTGAAGTTCGAAGAATTATTTTTGTCAATTGAATATTTCGAACAAAAGAAATCGGCAAAAAATAGTAACCATTGTTCATGAACTTTCATGATCATTAGTTTTGATTGATGAATTATTTATAACTTCCATAATACACATTACCCAAATTACATGTTTCTAAAGTTGATCATACTCTGCATCATTGAATTGCTGCCTGTATAAGTTTTTAACTTAATCCGACATGTAAAAATGCTGTTGTCAAACTTTTTAAGAAAATAGTTACTCATTTTTTACAAGTTAGAAACAACACTCAATGTTTATAATTTTTATAACCGCTGTGGAGAACATACTTACTGAATGCCTTTTTGGATTCAGTGGGTTGATGTAAGTTTGTTAAGAGGGACAAGGAATGGTTGGCCACATGACAGGATAGACTGTTTTTCTGCAATGTATTTTGCATCATCAACATATAACTTGTTATGGTTACTCAAATTTTAACAGTGGGTGTCTGCACATATTATTTTTGATAATCTAGCGAGTCTAAAATTCAAACATCTATCCCGGCACGACCATTCAACCCTATGTTGTACTATCTGATATCTTGCTATTAAATCATTTACATAAAATATTGTCTACACTATCAGGGATGGAAACCTGTAAATCTATTAGTAATTTGTGTTTTTATAGGCGAACTTCGCTTTGATAATACACATGCTGCCGATGTAAAAGAACTGCTTGAAAACCTTGCACAAATAACAGGTAATATATATCACATATGCATTGTTTTTCCTCTTCAAGAATATTTGAATTGTGTAGTGTTTGAGTTAAGTCTTCTTTTAAAAAGAAACATTTTATGCATTATGAATTCTCTTTGTTGTTGCATATTTTGATTAAGTTTTTTCATTCTCCATGTGGTTTTATTTTCTTTTTCTATCTTTTGTTCTTCACCACAATCTGTCATTCTTCTCTCTACACAATTTTTTATTTATAAATTATTGCAGATTTAGTTTCTAGTTATATATACTATAGTTACATTGCTTAATTTTTTTAATTGTTGGTAGGGTGGTAGGTAGTAACAGATTTGAATGTAAGATTTTATCAAAACTTCCTTGGAAGTTTTGATAAAATCTTATATATAGCCATAATCCTTGCCAAGTTAAATTTCAAATAAAATTGGCTTTCAACATTTATTTATTAGCTCCTTGCTCCTTGTTCGTAACGAGCCAATAAAACAGGAAGAGTTTAAAACAGATTGAATTTTTGTGGAAATTTTCTGAAACATTCAAATTCCGAAAAAACCTGGAAACAATTTTCCACTGAAAAAGATTTAATTAGAATAGTTTCATTTCTGAAAACTAGACTTCATACTATTTATATTTTTAACCTTGCTAATACCTACCACCCTACCAACAATTAAAAAAATTAAATCTACGATTAACTATTTTATATATTATCTAGGTGGCCGAGACAAACAAGGTTTTCTATTAGTAACAATATTAAAAGATGCAACTTATGAAGACACAAGCATTGATGATATAAAGAAAGTTCTGTTGTACCTAACATCAACAAGAAGGTAGGAAAAAAAGTACAGAAAGATTACTGTTGTTGTTTTATTTTGCATACTGTCAATAAGTTGTTATTGGAAGGATTTTATTGTTGAGAAACCATTAAATGGCTAGTTTTAAACATCAGTTACAATATTATTTTAATCCTCCATTTAATCACAAACCCGTATGCTGCTACAAGAACACTCTTATTCTTTATATGCTGCATTGTTATTTGTTTGTTCATTATGGTATTTTCATTAAAGCGATCCAGTAAAAATGAAACTGTTAGAAAAAAGCCTTTAATATATTTTCTGGAATAAAAAAAAGTAAAAACGTTGGCAAATCATTCTGTTTTCATGTTTTCTTGTAGTCTGTTTGGTGGTTTTAAGTGACTAATTTAACAATAATGCAAACTTCTTATAACAGCACATTACTTCTGTTGTAAAAATGTTTGGGCGAACTCAAAAGCTGGTCTAAAGCTGTTTTATAAACGTGATTGTAATAATAGTTTTCTTATTGAAATGCTCAATTTTTTCTCCCCAGCAGACATTATGTGAATTAAAGCTAACAAATCAACATCTAAATCTTTTTAAATATATTAATAGCTAATGATTTATATTTGCTATTTTCTTCATTTCATTTCTGTTTTTTAAATGTATATATTGAGAGTCCATTTGGTATTATTTATTTCAGTGTTTATAAAACATCTATGGTAAATTTAAAGAGAAAATGTAGACTGACATTTCTTAATTTAGATACTCACTTTGCTAGAAAAATCTTTTTAAAACTCAGGGATTTATGTTGATTTGAAATCACACATAACGAAAAAATATTTCAGTCTACGCGTTCCTGCAAAGAATATGTCGATATAATACCGATTCAGATATTAATAAAAAAATAATAAGCTGTGTTTCCATCCAGTTACACTTGCATGTTCGTAAATTTTGTATTTGAGGAGAGCAGCATAAAATTCAAACCAAATTGTTCATAAAACTAATTAGAACATGGTGTTTCAAAAGAGGAAAAAAAACTAGCCAAGAAGAATAAACCCAGCCTTTGAAGTTTTAAAAATACACTGCGTAGGAGGTTGTCAAACTTTCTGCATGCTTTACAATTTTATCAAACATTCTGATCACTACAGAAAAAAGCTTCCTTTTAAAAATGGTTTATCCTGTGTATGAGAACTTATTTCAAAAGAATATGCAAAAAGAAAATAAAGCTGAATATAAGTTTTGATTTTGTGAAAGCCGTGTGAAAAAATAAAATAAAAAACATAAATTTTATATTTTTCAAGAAGTAAGAACTTTATATATGTCAATACAACATTGTCCAGGAAAAACACAATAAATTAAATGACATAAAATTCTTAGCTACGATTCTTTAATACATGGCGAAATACACGTATTGAAAATTTTTTCGGTTGTTTGTTTGTTTCGCTGAGAAAAGAAAGAAAAATTTCCCTGCATAAAGTCTCTAAATTCTGGATAGCTATGAGGAACTCTAGAACTAAACAGAAAAAAATAATGACTTGAATCCAGTGTGATAAAACTTTCCTAAAGACCCCCGTCGCCGCCGTCCTGCCGAAAGGGTAAACCAACATATCACACTACTCCGTATGTGTTATTTAAAAATAGCTATGCTAGCTATAAGAGAAGAAAAACCTACCTTTATTGCCTTTGTTGCCATTATATTGCCATTATATTTAAGATTCGGATCGTATCCGAATTCTTATTGAAACCGGATGATTTTCCTCCTTTTTCTTTTTTCTTTGTCCGGCAATTTGACCAAAACCCCATCGATGCCGTTTCCGCTGCAGGGGCAACTTCTTGTAATGACATATAATGCAACCAATCAGGTTCGATTATTTTTTGTGACGGAAAGGACCACCAATCAGGGTTCAGGCCGGCTTTTGCTTTGTGTTGAAAAATAATCCCGGAGGCTGTACCCGAAATATATCTCAATTTTTGACACATAGTTCACACAAAATTATTTAAAAGTTATAAAAGTGTTAAATAAGGTTACATTTAGGGTAAAGGGGCTATTTCATTCATACGGGGCCCTAGTAGGTTGTATTGTTACTTCCTTTATTCTCCTCATATGTTACCCCCTTGTCATAAAAGCAGAATATGCTGTCGTAAACATAAAGTTTGTTTTTAGAGGAACTAGACTGGCATTTCTGTCATGGTAATGTTCTGATCTGACAAGCTTTTCTGAGTAAATTCGTCACATGAGTGATAGTCAGCTAGCTTCTTTATTTCCACTCACTTGGAATGTTGAGTATCATTTGACGTTGTAAAAATGTTGTAAAATATGTGGATGTACTTTGAAAGTGGCAAAATTAAGGACTTAAATAGTGAAGCTGATATGATACTGAAAATGGAATAGTATACAACCACTTGCATGTTAAATAAGAAGAACTTTACTGAATCCTGAACAATGAAGAACCATCTTCTGTATTCAGTTTGTTGCAAGGTGGAACATTAATTAATAACCATCTCTGAAAGTTTAATAAAGTGTTTTTCTGAGATATGGCGTACATGTCGAATACAGCAATGTGTAGTTAATTTTCAAATTTCATCTTGTGCACTTTTTATCGAATATGAAGTGCTATTTGTAATAAGGTACAACACACGTCCTTGTTCTTCAACCATAATTTAATACCATTGTTGAAATCATCCAATAGTTCAACATGCATATTCCAATACCATGGCAATGCAATAGCGATGGAAATAGCTTTATTAAAACTGAACAAGCAGACAAAGTTGTACTGTTGAACTGTTGAATTCGTTACATAGTTCAACATGTGTATTTGAACACTTTGCCAATACAATTCCACTTGTCATAAACATCGATTACCAGACAAGCTTTAGTTTCATAAACCAGTATGTACACAAAATGGTCAGTTCTTGTATGTTGAATTTCGGTTCGTCAAGTTGCAAGAAAGAAGTACATTTTCAGATCATACTTCCTAACACTGATTTACCTATACTCTGTCGTATCGTCGATGTAACTTGGAAAAAATGAACTAAAAATGAACAGCCACTATAAACTCTCAGTAAATGTTTAATCGATACTAAATGGATTAACAATCAACTAGTGAATGTTTTGCTTGTTTCAAATGTGTCAGCTAATCGTGGTGACAATGTAGGCACATTGTCACATGTATATATGGTCTAAATACATAGTGAAAATGTAATTTAGGACAGGATCCTCACGCACTTATTGGCACTATTCAAGAACATTTTTGACTTTAACTTAAAAATGTACAGTAGGTTCGGTGGAAGTGGACGAATGCAAGCTACGAATTCGAAATCTTTAAGCCTGCAAGGGTTTTTTATTTTCTGTTTTAATGCTAAAACAATCAATTTTGTTTCTAAGTATGTTGCATTAATATTGTTTTAAAGTGGAAGCTTCACTGGGAATAATATTGTGTGATATATTTTGGCTTTTAGATTCTATAAGGAGGTGCATGAATAATAGAATTGTAAATATATAGTATTTATGTTTAATCTTTTCGCCAAGTCTTAGCAACAGATAAAGTTAATGTTTTTTAATAAATGTGCTGATAATTGAAACTAGATGGACATTTGGAACATTAAAAAAAAAATGCTACGTATTGACGTTATATGTATATATAAAAAACGTAAACAATGGAAAATTACGTCTAATTAAATAAATACAATGGCACTGACCTGATGATATTAAGTACGGGATTATCACGCAAGACGAAAAGGCTCTCTTTGATTTCAAATAAGAAACGGTTATTCCCATACGTAAGAATACTGAAATTGTCAAGAGACGGAGCGTAGTTGTTGCATTATTTTAGATGGTCTTTAATAGCAGATTGTTGCGTTGACAACGATTTCTTACCTGTTAATGGTGTAACACCAACGTGCTCGCTTATTCTAACTTTGACATGTCTCGATGTCTCACCTATATAGGTGGCATTACAGCCACCACACTTAAAATTATATATGACACTCGACATCAATTCTTTTGGCCTTTGATCTTTATACCGAAAAAAGTTGGAGAGGCGAGTGTGTGTTCTAAAAATAACAGAAAGGGTACAACAATTAGGGTTACTTTTAATGAAATTCTGTAGCCTAGTTCTTGTCTGCAAATATACCTTACCTAAGTAAGGAAGTACAAGTAGAAACTTCTTCTTTTCGACTGTAGGAACGAGAGATTTTTCACAATGCAAGATATTATAAAATTGTCTAATGACGTTTTCCAAGAAATTCTCAGGATAGCCGTTACGCAGAAAAATGTCCTTAAGTCTAAAAACTTCGCTGTGAAAAAAGGACCAGTTTGAAGAGATATTAAAACAGCGATGTAATAAAGTAAAGACCAAATTTATAAGTTTTAGGAATAAAACTATTGAAATGAGTATAAACCCCACTGAAAGTGGGTTTCCTATAAACTGAGGTAATGAATTTATTACTATTGTTACATGTTACGTATACATCGAGAAAGGCTAGTTTGTTATCGATTTCTATTTCTGCATTAAAAGATATACTAGGATGACAAGAATTTAGATATGCTTGAAATATGTCGATGGAGCAAGCAGACTCGCCTTTTCCAGCCATATTTGTTTTGTTGCATAAAACATGTGCCCTGGCGCGTAACTAATGTATTGTCCTAAAATTCAAAATGCTACATAAAGCTGTTGGCTGACTAAAAAACGGAAAACTTTGGTTTGTGGAACTGTAATGTTATTAATTTTACATTACTATTGCTTCTCTTTATGTGTTTTACTAAGAATAAATAGCTAGCTTTAGTTTTAGCTAAGTGTTCCCAGTTTAAGTATATTTAACTGGGTGTCTTAGCTAGCTACTGTTACCTAGCTAATGTTAGCCTCCAAGTCCAGCTCACCATCCCATTGGTAGCCCAACCTATGACTTCTGTTGTTATTCCTCTTTTTAAATTATCTATAGCTAACTACTATAGTTTCCAAATTTCTCTTCTTTTATGAGCACAAAATTATGATGTAACAAGCTAGCTAGCTACCTACAAAATCTCCCAAAGACTTGAATTTGTATTTTTATGCCCATAGAGTATAGATGAATTCCGTTGTTTACATTTTCAGTGGTAAGCTCTTTCAGCTTTGGCATTTGCGTGGCAGGGAAAAAGATTGGGGTGCTAGATAAAGCAAAGTAATTATCAGTTCATTTCTATTGCTTGCGTAAATATTAACATTTTGAGATAAGTGTAAACGTTTTTCTCAATTGATTGGTCTTTAAGTAAAATTCCTGCACGAACGCTCAACCTGAAACTGAAAAGATATTTGGTGTGATTATTTTCCACCCATCATGCAAAAGTTCATTCGCCATTTTGTAAAACGCGTGCGATACAGGCATTAAGGTTAATCTTTGTTGCGCATTTATTTTGCAGTAGAAAAGCGGGGGACGTTTTAAATCGTGAACCCCAAACAAGATGATCGAGCGTGTACTGGTATAGCGACTCTCTCAATCTTAACTTCCTTTTCTACATGTCCGAAATAGTATGCAAGACTATACTGTCGTTTTCATAAATTTATTTTTTTCAGCAAATAGAAAAAAATATGCTTCGTTTTGAAATTAAAAAAAAATCTTTATCTGCATGGTTTAAATAAAACTTCAGGTACATTTATACAGAAAAAAAAATTATACCGCACGTGGGTTTCGTTTTTAAAATTGTTTGAATAACAGTTGCGGCATAAAGAAAATAATCCATTAAATTTGGACCTGCTATGGTTTCCAATTGTTTCGTCAAATGAAGAAATTATCTACAATTAAATCCTTGATAAATTGTCTGTTCCGCCTGTAAGTGCAGTTTTGCAGACTTGCGTCATCCGTGCTCCATCGGCGTTCACCTCCGCATTAGTTAAGACCCGCTTGGCTGGATTTCTTGTGTAAGACCTGGTTACCAACGACGAAGGGGCCAGGCAAAAAAGATTTATGTCTACGTAGTTTTTTAACTAAGTCAGGAGTCGGTGAATTAGCTAGGATGGTCAGGTTGGCTATGAATAGGCTTGCTCGTGGATTTCAAGGACCAGGACTATTCAACAATTCTAAGATCTAAAAGTGTCCAACCAAGACGGAAATCTATCGGACGTTTTAACCAACGAAAGTTCTAAGCGAGCCACGGACATGTCTGACCAAACTGGAAATGTGGCAGGCATTTTAATCACATGCCTGAAATGATTTAGGTGTGTGCCAAGGCGCACGCCTTTCCTGAAAAAGATGCCCTGATAGACTAAATGTAAAGTTTTTTTAGCGAAAAATATGGCGAGCAAAATTACTCGCGTGGACACTCTGACGCAAGCAATTAATTGCTCGGGAGGTTATTTGCTCATGGCAAGGCCTGAAATCCCAGCATTTTTTTCCTGCCACACGAAAGCCAGAGCCAAGGAGCTTACCGCTAAAAAGTAAACAAATGACGTCACACTGGAATTCATCTATAATTTTTTTCACATTACCTGTGCACTTTACAAGGGGGACCACATGCAATATGACAAGTGGAACGGATTTTATAGAATTTAAAGTGTGTGTGTGTGTTAAGTTATTTATTATTGTTTTGTTTCTGATTTTGTAATCTCTGAAATGACTGATTTTTCTAAATGTTGGTGTGTTTCATAACCTTTTTGTGGAAGATTGATGGGTAATGGCAATATACGACATGCTGAATAAAATTATTTTTGTTGATTTAGATGTGTTTCTCAAAAACCAATCTGTTTTACATTTTGTGTAAACTTTTGTTTACAAACCGTATACAATGTTTCCAAAATAATTATTTTTTTTAATTCAAGTTTAATCTTTGCTTATTGATTTTTTGACATTTAGGTTCAGAATTGTTTGTAAAGGGCAGTACAGATCATCATATAAAAGAAAAAAAATTTTGTGTTCTTAACTGGTATATTTTTACATTTTGTGTAAATTTTTGTGGGAGAGAATGATATGCAACTGAAATAACTGATTTTTGTAGATTTACATTTAATGTTTTCTAAACTATGGCTTTTTCATATTTTTGTATAAGCTTTTAAGGGAAAGACAATATTTAAAATGTGTAAAGAACTTATTTTTGTTGATTTATGCTAACTCTTGCAGGCCAACTTTTTGACATTTCAGAATAAAATATTGAGGGTTTTCAACATAATCACTTAGAAGATGTACATATATGAGATTTGTTATTTTTGACATTGTTATTATCTGTGTTGTGACTGTTGGTGTTCTTACTGTCGGTTTTGTGAGTATTGGTGTTGTGAGTGTCGATGTTGTGAGTGTCGTTTGTTGTAACTTTTTATCAACTAGATTTTACACCTTGCAAGCTGTTCTTTTTTTATTTTTGTTGACATTTTGTGTAAGATTTTAAGAACATTTTTTTGTATATGCATTGCTTACGTCAGCAAAACATCTAAAGCAACTTTTTTTTTAATGGCCTTTTGCCTAAGTGATTTTTCACTAGGCCTTATCAACTAGTGTCATAATATTATTTTTTATTTTGATAAATCATTTTCTAATAAAATAAACAATTTAATGGTTATTACAGATGGTCCGTAACAACCATATACGGAAGATTCTTTTCTCATGTTTTATAGTTTTATTATCTATTTTCATCTTTGCAATCTTATTGTGTCAATAAAATGAGTGGTAGTAATGGGGAGGACAACGTTTTATGTGCCTTATTAATTGTATTTTTTTATATTTTTTCATGTTTTGTTGTTGTTTGAAAGTAAGAAAGATAAAAAAAAAGAAAAAAGGAGAAGAATATCATCCAAATTTAATTATAACATTTTTTTACTGTTTTTAACAGCATTTTATTAATTCATTCCTAGATTGTAAAAAACATGTCAATAACAATAGGTTAGAATAGGTTAGAATAACATTCAACACAAAATAAAATTTGTTCAGATTGAATTTTAAATGTGTGTTTTTAAGTCATTTGTTTTGGGCATACGTAAAGTAATGTAAGTATGTAAACACTTCCTACCATATTTTATTCTTTTCATAGTCGTATTCTTGAGAACTAAAGTTAAAAAATAACTCAAATAAAAGGTAAAATAAAAAAACCTTTCATAGTAACATTTTAAGTAATAAATTTCATGATCAATCCTTAGCGTAGTTAGCATTGTAATGTTAAATATCGTGATCAGCCGTAGTTCAACTTTCTGTATTTTAATATACATTAAATATTTTACAAAGTTTAATACATGACTTTACTCACAATTTTTCCTACATGGGTTTAAATTCCCTGCCGAGAACTTTTATGGAACTTGCTCTTCGTATGTTCCCCACGCCAAAAGAATAGCGCGGTGTACAGGGGTAACGGAATCTTATTGTTACTTTTGTTTTTCAAGGTCTGCATGTCCCGCTGCTCAATAATTTTTAAATTTTTAAATAATTTTTATTACGAATTTAAGACAGGGGAAGTTCGTAAGAAACTTTGATAATTTTTAAAATATCCAAACATGCACCACTTGCAAGGTCATCAATGAGGTTTCGTTCACAGAGTTTTACTTTAGAAAAACGTCACTTAGGAAGATTTGAACCAGCTGTGCAGCAGAACATTGCATCTAAGTGCAACCTACTAACCAACCAGGCTATTGCGACAGAACTGATTTGTAAATATTTAATATTTAATGGAAATTGGTAACCTTTATGTTTTTCGGTCTTTGCTTTTTTGGTGTGTTAATTGATACAAAACATATTTTTTTACCACTATTGCATTTATTTGAGCAAAATTGTATATGTTAATTAAACAACAGCACTATTGTGAATGTAATGTAGTTTCATCTTTTTAATAGCGAGATATTTTATGTAGCATCTGCATCTTGTTGTATTTTACAACCATTCTAGTTTCTATAAAGAAAACCCACCTTAGAAGTAAAATATTTATAAGCACATGTTGCATAATAACTAACCATATGTGCCTAATATATGTAGATGTCAGTAAAATATAACTTACAGCCATTGTTCAAGAACAAAACAGTATAATTCTTTTTCTGGAAAATCCTGGTGATCACAGTGAGATCTGAAGTTTACTGGTAAAGTCTTGGAACTTTTTTTGATACTGGGGAACTTACTATGTTCTGCATTTTAGTTTCCAAAAAAGTTCTGTAACAATTTTTAAGTAAGGTAATAATTAAAGCTATAATATGTTAGCATTTCAATGTCTTCTCTGTCTCTCTTTTTGTGAATAATTCAAGCCCCAACCAAATATGTCTTTATACAAATTGACCTTATGAAAATGCTTTGAATAAAATATATTGCCCGTCATGGCCAAAACAAGAACTATTGTCAGTGGTAATTAAGGTACCAACTCAAATTAACAAAAATTCAGTCAAAATACTTTCAAGTATTTTAGTCACCAGCACAAAATTTGGGCACTGTGGTAGAATCTTATCTTTTTTGCTGACAATGAGAGATAATTAATTTATCTAAAAAATGTTGACACAGTGACGTATTTTAAATATATATGACAAATAATTAGATTTGTAAAATTCTTTGAAAGAATATTTATCCTTAGTTCCCACTCTTAACTTGTAAACACAAATTATTAATTTAATTTACTTAAGTTATTCGCACAAGTTATACGTTTTAACTCTAATCACAACTTTTCAATATATGGGTGGAAATTCTTGGTGTAAATGGCAGTCCCTTTTGTACTACCTTTACCAATGCAAAACTTCAATTCTGCAAGATCCCAAGTACGGAATTCTTCAGGTGAAATCCTCTATGCTCCAACCTCCTGTCTGAGTAGTACATCACTAAAACTTCTCTTTTAAACTATTTCTGATGCACCAAATCTGACACGACAGACAGAAACAAGGTATCAGTCTGGATTAAATGCCTGAAAAAAGAGAAAAAAAATTCCTTTTCAAAATAACTTCCATGCAACTTTTAGTTCAAATAAGAACACATGTTATAGCTTATCCTCATAGCTGAAAAGTTTTTAAAATTAATAGTCAGCAAAAATAAGTGCACATTGGTAAATTTGTGGCAAGATATAGCTAGGTTTTGTGGAAATTTTGTATTGTTCGTTTTTATTAAACAAACAAGCATACCCGGCCTATTGTTACCCCACTATTAGTTAAAACATTCAGGATTTTTAATAATTATGAAAAAGTTCCAGTGTGTTTCCAATGATCAATTGTAAGCAAAAAGAGTTGGAGTATCGCCCGACTACATTATATAGGTACTTTCAATTTAGTTATGTACTTAAGTGACAAACTATACTATGTGTCGTAGTATTCTGTTACATAAGTAAATCATTTATACTTATCTAGACAATTGATTTAAAAATTGTAATGTGTCAAAGACAATTTTTAAGCTTGTTTCAAACATGGCATCCAAGTTTCTAAATTTTTTTGTTAGCGTTTGTGCATTTAATAAATTTTTTAGTTTATTTGTCTGATTTCATATCTAGTGCTGAAGATAAAGACAATGGTTTTAGTTTTCTGGTTTTCCTGAAGCCTAAACCACCGTATGGTACCATTAAACCTTTGATAAAAGTTTTACAGGTAATTTTTAAAAATTTTAATCCTCGGAAATTTATGATTCTGTTGCTTATTAACAAATTGTTGAACTGTGCAAACCCACTTAGGTGGCCAGATATTCCTGAGGTGGAAAATGTTTTCAGAAACTCAAAATTTGGATAATTTGGATAATTTGTCCTGTTCTATGCTATATCAGTCAATGCACAGGCCAATAGTTGAGCAGTGTTATAGGAAGAACAATAAATTTCTTATAAAAGGTTATTTGCAATACTATTCTAAAATTAAAACTGTCTTCAATGGATAGCCTCAATGTTTGATTATCATTTTATATTATAAATTTTGCAAGTATTGCTTTTTTATTACTTGTCTTATTTGTTAATCATCAGTTCTTTTTTTAGGATTTTTTTCCATACAAAGTGCAACAAATATATGCAATCAAACCTGAAGGTTATCGTGAGAGACTGTTGTCAACATCATCACTTAACAGCACAAAATATAAATTTGAGGTAACTTTGAAAATTAATTGTATTTTTTTTAATAGTTCTGTCATGCAGAAAATAATTACTGAATAATTATTGTATTTGTCATCAAAAAACATTAATATTTCTTTAACTGTTCATGGAAAACACATCCTCTAATTTATTTTGGTAAGTGTTTAATTTATATAAACTCTGATCTGGTCTGATTGAAATTTTAAAGTAAATTATCTTTCTGAGAGTTCTTCTGCCTAAGTGGATTTTTCCACAGGTCCTTTAACCAGTTGAAGTATTGGACAATGTTTGACAGAATTAAGTTACAGTGGTCAACAAAATGCAAGGGTATATCAAAAAATTGACACTTTCTAACATCAATGTTAGAAAGTGTGACGAAGCATTTTTTAAAGACTGCCTACTTAGCCTATGTATCTGCAAAAGTAGAATTTTCACAGCTGGCTGGCTAAAGTCCAGTTGACAATTTCAAGAAATAGACTGAAACTGCCATTTTCTTAGAAGATATTTTGAGCAGAATTTTATGGCAAAAAATTCCACG
Source organism: Hydractinia symbiolongicarpus (assembly GCF_029227915.1). Lineage (NCBI taxonomy): Eukaryota > Metazoa > Cnidaria > Hydrozoa > Anthoathecata > Hydractiniidae > Hydractinia > Hydractinia symbiolongicarpus. The sequence goes on from NC_079878.1 coordinate 15,740,435, forward strand.
TGAGTCGACGAGTCAGGCTTATGTAAGTGATCATAAATTTGTTGAGACTAAAGTAAAAAATGATACAAGAGCGTATTGGTATGAGTAGTATAAAATTTGTGCAACAATAAAATTCTTCGCTGTATTTTTGCTGTTATTAAAGTAAGCTAAATTGATCATAAAATATGACAATATACAACCGCGAGCATAATTTTTACAGTTCTCATAACCATATTGTTAGCAAATTTTAATAATTGAATTTCCGCGCCCGAAGGCGTAGGAAATTCTTTAAAACCGTCGTTTTTTTCTTTCGGAGCATTTTTTGAGAAAAAATCGACCCTGGGATTTCACGTTCATCTGAGAGGAGGATAGTATTGGTATAACTGACTAACTAACCCTGTCCCAAATGGTCAATTGAACGTCACAGATTAAAACTTCGTACCCAAGCTCCCTAAAAACTGGGAAATCATCTAAATGATGTTTCAGGCCAAAATTGGACAAAATTTGGCACACTTAACAAAAAAGGTATGATCCAAAGCATCCAAAGCATCCAAAGCATATGGATATATTGGAGTTGAGCTTATTACAAGTCTTACTAACCAGATTATAAAGGATGGTGCTATTCCGAGTGAGTGGCAGTCGAGTGTAATAGTGAATTGTTTCAAGGGCAAGGGTGATGCATTAGAAGGGGGTACTATAGAGGTTTGAAGTTGGTTGATCAAGTAATGAAAGTTATTGAAAGAGTGATTGATAAGTTACTTAGAGAAAGAATTGATATAGATAAGATGCAATTTGGTTTTGTTCCAGGGCGTGGCACTACAGATGCAATATTTTTACTCAGACAGCTTCAGGAAAAGTATTTAGGAAAGAGAAAGAAACTCTATTTTGCCTTTGTAGATTTAGAGAAAGCTTTTGATAGAGTGCCACGTAAAGTTATTTGGTGGGCTATGAGAAAATTAGGTGTGGATGAGTGGCTAGTTACGATGGTTCAGTCTATGTACAGCAATGCTAGAAGTCGTGTCAGGATTAACGATTCACTTAGTGATGAATTTAGTGTAAATGTTGGTGTACATCAGGGTTCTGTACTTAGTCCTTTGTTGTTTATTCTAGTCTTAGAAGCGCTGTCGATGGAGTTCAGAACAGGTTGCCCATGGGAGTTATTGTATGCAGATGATTTGGTTCTCATAGCAGAGTCGATGGAAGAATTAGTTGAAAAGTTTGAGAAGTGGAAGAAAGGACTAGAAGAGAAAGGGCTGAAGGTAAACACAGCAAAGTCTAAAGTCATGATAAGTAGCATTGCAGCCAAGTGTGACCTTGTAGTTGGAAAGTGGCCTTGTGGAGTTTGCAGGAAAGGGGTTGGTAGTAACTCAATTTTTTGTCAGACTTGCAAGCATTGGGTACATAAGAAGTGCAGTAGTATTAGTGGAAGGTTAAGAGCTGGCATACAGTTTGTATGCAAGCGTTGCAAAGGTGAGATTATAGAGAATGAAGTATTTCCAGCTTTAATGATGTACAACAGTGGCTCGTTAGAGATAGTTAAGAACTTCAGTTACTTAGGTGATATGTTGGGCAGTGAAGGGGGTGTTGGAAGAAGTGTTACTTGCAGGATAGGTTCTGCTTGGAAAAAGTTTAGAGAGTTACTTCCTTTATTGACTAGCAGAGTCCTGTCAATTGAGGTAAAAGGTAGGTTGTATGAGGCCTGTGTAAGAAGTGTTATGTTGTACGGTAGTGAGACATGGGCAGTGAAGCAGGAAGATCTTGACTGTTTAGAAAGGAATGATATGAGAATGGTTAGGTGGATGTGTAATGCCAGTCTGAGAGACAGAAAGAGTTCAGATGAGCTAAGAAGCAGGCTAAGTCTCTGTAGAATTAAAGATGTTATCCAGATAAGAAGATTGAATTGGCTGGGGCACTTGGAAAGAATGGAGGAGGATAATTGGGTAAGAAAGTGTAGAGACTTGATAGTTCCTGGGGCAAAGCCCAGAGGCAGACCGAGAAAGACTTGGCAGGAGGTTATAAGGACAGACTTGATAGAGAGGAAGTTGAGTTTAGATCTAACACAGTCTAGATCAGATTGAAAGAGGGTCATTAATATACCCCGTCCAACCCATGCTAGCATGGAAAACGGACGTTAAGCCGAGAATGATGATGATGATGATGATGAACATAATGGTGACATCATAATTTTGATTTTTCCCACCTAAATGTCATTTTAGGCCAAAATTTGTTCAAAAATTAAAACTACTTTATTTTCAACAAAATTTGGCACAGTTAACAAATAAAGTATGCTGAACATGATGGTGACATCAAAATTTTGATTTCTTGTTACCTAAATATCATTTTAGGCGAAAGTTGGTCCAAAAATTAAAACTACTTTATTTTTGACAAGAATTGGCACAGTTAACAAAAAAAGTATGCTGAACATGATGGTGACATCAAAATTTTGGTTTTTAGTCACCTAAATGTCATTTTAGGCCAAAACTTGTTCAAAAATTAAAACTACTTTATTTTTGACAAGAATTGGCACAGTTAACAAAAAAGGTATGCTGAACATGATGGTGACATCAAAATTTTGTTTTTTTGTCACCTTAAATGTCATTTTAGGCCAATATTGGTGCAAAAATTAAAACTACTTTATTTTTGACAAAAATTGGCAAAGTTAACAAAAAAGTATGCTCAAAATTTTTATTTTTGTCACCTAAATGCCATTTTAGGCCAAAATTGGTCCGAAAATTAAAACCACTTCATTTTCGGCCAAATTTGGCACAGTTAACAAATAAAGTATGCTGGAAATGATGATGATACAAAAGTTTGATTTTTTGTCACCTAAATGTCATTTCAGGCCAAAATTTGTCCAAAAATTAAAACTACTTTATTTTCGACAAAAATTGGCACAGTTAAAGATAATTAACTCCTATATGTACGGAGGTGTGGCACCCGAGGGCCAAAATATGCTGATATCAGCAGCAAATAATTGAAAATCATAAGGCAGAACCACATTTTTTCAAAATTACCCAGAGTTCCTCAACGTTGTCCGTCACTTTGGCTAGCGCTGAAACATGTGACTAAGACGGGTTGGAAGCTCAGGGATCGTGGCTTAAAACTAAAGGAATGCAAAGAAATGCCATGAGTAGTGCAAGGGAAAGAAGAGGAATTCTTAAGTAATTTTTTTTCATTGGATTTACAGAATTTGAAGTACCCCACAATGAGAAGTAAAGAACAGAAACGCCTTTCCGATGTCTGATGATGAGGGATGGTCACATCTGAATAATATTTATTTTGTGATTTTAAGCTACCTCTAGCCAGTACCATGCCAGCACTCCAGGGAACATTTGTTATTAAATAAATAAGTGATAAAGTACAAGAGCTAAATATATTACTTTAATGTAGCTAGCTGCACAAAAGATTTTCAAAGCATTCTGTCATTTTAAATAAAAATAGCTAGGTAGTTATTTGGACCTCCCATAGCAGTGAACATTCAAGACTTGAGTATATAGCTAGTTAGGTATGCAAGACATTGCATGTTGGTAAACATGTTTCCACGACAAACTGAAACCTATATTTCATAAATAAATTATGTAGATTTTCAGTTTTCTTTTATGAAATAACAAAATTTGGGAAAGTATAGCCAGAAGTAATATTCGCTTGAAGTGGGAAGACCTAAAGTCTTCATGTTAAGACTTAGTAAAGTGTAAACTGTTTCACATGGAGGACACTTAGTGTAATGTGTTACAAATCCAGTGGAGCACTTGTAGCATTAAGAATTTCTTTTTCATAAACCAACATTCAAAGGACTTATGATAAAGATAAGCCTATTGTTACTTCTGCAAAGCAAATACAGTTGTTTAGCATTTTTTATTTTGCATAAAAAGTTCCTGTGGATATTCAAAAATTAATTGTGAGTGGCAGCAGACTGGGCGATTAGTGCAAAGTAAACGTGTTGCAGATCCAGGTGGACAAAAAAATAACTTTCTAACCACTTTGTATTTATACGGCATAAAATTTAGATAATGTATTTAGCACTGTGCTTCAGAAGCACATTCCCACTTTATCTGAGCTGGATAAGGCATTTGGTCCTAAACCTGGGACACATTTTATCTGTTGGAATTATTTTTAATCCTGAGAATCACTTAGAATGTTATCTGTACACATGGCTTGTCAAAACTGATATGCTGTCAAAAAAAGTTTATCGGCGTCTCCAAAAATGGCCAAAATTAAGAACTGAGAAACTATGATAGTAGTAAAAAAAAATTTTTGGGTTCATTTCATCAAACTGGTCTAAAAACATGTAATACTAAGTTTCAAGTCATTATTTCAATTTTTACTGAAGTAATAGGACTTTTACTTAGTGACAAATGACTGCAGGGACTAATCGGTTTGAAATTATTTATAATATTTTAAAAACAAACTTTTTCTCTTGATGTGTTTTTATTTTCCTGCAAAAGTTCCTGCATAGCTTATGTATTAACATTAGGATAAGAACGAAAAAGTTACCGTGGGACACCGGTTTTAAAGCTTAAAAATTTCCAGCGAGAAATTTGAAAACTAATGAATGACAAAATCGTAAAAGTTTATCTTCAAATTTTTAATTTTTGTTAATGTAAAAGTAATCCACATGAAAAAAGTTTCTGATGCTTTTTATGAAATCTTTCATATTGGCCATATGGGGTAACTTGATGAACAATGCATTTTCCTGCAGGTGTTCTAAAATATGTGTAGCTAGTATAATCTTAAAAAATGTGATGTAATTTTCTTCTTTAAGTTTTGACTTTTAACCCAGCTAAAAAGCTCAGCCTTGTCCTTTCATGCTTAGTCTAGCTAGCTATAGCGAAAAAGTTTAATATTCAAACTTGACCTATTTTACTGAGTATTAAGTAATAAATGCTAGTTTAATCCTAAATGTAACTATAGTAGCTAAGCTACCTGTAAGAACAACATCAAACAACATCGAGGTTGTTCTCTTTTGTATACAAACCCATTGTTATTTTTGTAATAAGTACCAAATTTTATGTGTTCATTTCGTGTGCTTATGAGTGTAACCAAAGTGCCCTGTACGTAAGTCCTAAAAATTTATGTCATTGGCTCACTCTTTACGAATGACACCACATAACAAAGGAAAACCATGCTTTGCTATTTCCCGTAACCTATACCGAGATTTGGTTGTTATATATATCAGAATTAATTGTCTTTAATAAAGAAAGTATGCTGAAAATGTTGGTCACATCAAATTTATGATTTTTTGTCAACTAAATGCCGTTTAAGACCATAAACGTCTCAACCGCAAGACTTTCAACCATGAATGATAGGCTGTATTTTTGTTAGCAATTTCTTTTAAAATGTGAGTTTATTATGACACATTGCGTTTTGTTTGCGGTTGTTATAAGATATAATGTCACTCGGTGCTTTATCTTCAGAGCTTCATGCACCAAAACTCTTCGAATGTTTGGCACTATAACACAACGAATTAGTAGGTTGTCATCAAATATTTTGGTAGAGAGCGGAAATTCTTTGAACCCCCAGGGCTTCTTGTTAAATTATTATACCATCAAATTAATACAAAATTAAAAAAATTATAAAAACTGATCACTTAGAGAGCCAGTGATTTTTTTTTGCTTAAAATGATATGTAATTTTGTTTTGGTTTTTAATGTTTTTCAGGTAAATATTGTTACACGTGAAAACCTGGTCAAGTATATTACATTGGATGAATTATCAACAGAATTTGGTGGCAATAGGAGTTATATCCATTCACACTGGTTCACAATGAGATTGGTATGTTTTTATAGGTTAAAGTGTTTAACCCATTGACTTTGAAATAGTTTAGTCTTTTAGTGCCCAATACACACTAATGATCTTTCACCCTATTGTTGACATACCTGTTTTTTCAGGTAGATATTTTTGTAGAATAAGATTCATGTGGTTTTCACGTTTTTGCTGAATTTGGTCTTTACTTTTCTTCATGTGCCATTGAATTTAATAGGAAACTTCAAGTGGTTGGTAGTGATTTAAATAATAGGCTGTAATAATAAATTTCTATGTTGATAATTTATCAACATTTATTTTTTATTATTCAGGGTTTTATGCTTGGTAATTTTGAAATTGTTACCCGCTCCATATGGCATGCTGATTTTAACTTTATCTGTTTTTTATTGTGGACATAGAAGTTAAAAAACAAATTAAACTGTAAAGAATTAAGTTCATATTTGACCCAACACCTTCTGAACCTTACCTTTTTTAATTTCTTTTAATTTAAACAATTTTGAAGAAGAACAGTTTGTTTTAGAAGTTTAGTACCTTTTGTTTTTTAGTTTATTTTTTAAAGTCTTCTCAAAAGCACACAGGGTTACTTGTAAAATTTAATGCTTCTTACTTTATTGTATAAATAATTACATTTAAAAGGATATCTTTTACCCCCCAAACTGCATAACTTTCCCAGTTTAAAATAAAACCAATTACTCCTTCTAAACCTTCTTTTGTATCTCAATCACATGGTTTTTCTATCAATGGCTTCCATGTGTCTATTAAAAAAATATTTGTGTTTTAAAATTATTAAAATCTGTATACCAGTAATTATATGTTTAAGTTTAATTTCTAACTTTGAAAAATTTTCTCAATAATTATGATGTCATTGATATGTAAATGTCAACAGACGTTATGACGAAATTGACAGTAGTAAACTTTTTTGTTGTAAAAAGGGTTTGTTTGTTTACATTTTGTAAGTCATGAGAATGAGTTTTGTAATGGAGTCTGACAGTTATAAAAATATTGACTTTTTATCATAATATGTCAAAGCAGTACATTTTATCTATTGTACCAACAGGCTGCTATGTCATAAAAACGTGTGAATCATAATCAGACCTTAATTGTTAATCTGCTTATTATATCGGTGCCATTTTTAGATATTATAAACTTCTGATGATTAATGTGTCTTAAAGAAAACAACCCATGACATACTGACGACTCCTATTTTGTGTCCTTGTTGACTAGTAAAATTTTCAGTATGGTGGCTGATTTTAATGAAATTTAATTATTGACTTCGTGATCTCAACTTGATCAATACATTTGGTGCGATTTAAGCTGTTATAATTAGCTGTTGTTGTTTTGATTTTCCCAGCAGACACAAAGCCTGTTTATATTTTCCTTAAAACTGTTACAAGACTGTTTAAACGAATGAGAAAACAAACAAATTCACAATGCTAACATTTTGATTGAATCTTAGAAATACATAACGCTTTTAATAATGGTAGTGTATGAATGATTTTGGTGTTTCCTTTATGATGGTGGGTATCTTCTGTACAATACACATGTAGTTACACCCTCAATATAATTATGATTTATTTATTTGTTTGTTTTTTGTGGGAAAATAATTTTCAATTATTACAGAAGATGAAAAATTAAGCACATGAGGTACATAAGTAGGATAATTAATTAGTACAAAGAGAGACAATTAAAACAAACTATAATAAATTAAACCAGCTGGATATTTAAGTAACAATGCCTTTCGTTTTTACACATGCAATATACTTTCATACAAGTTAATTTTATTACTAAACAGTAAATTCAATATCATGAGCCTTTGATAAACGATACAAGAGAAGTTTTTGAGGAGTGTTAGAATTAAAGTGAGACTGGTATAGAATTTTAATATTTTTAGGACAACCTATCATTTTATGCTTGTTATTTTGCTATTATTTTTTCAATGGTCGTAGTATTGGTGTTGGTGTTATTGTTGATGTTGATGTTTTTGTTGTTATTATTGTTGTTGTTATTATTTTTGTTATTGTTGTTGTTGCTGTCATTGGTATTGTTGTTATTGTTGTTATTGTTATTGTTATTATTATTGTTGTTATTAATGTTTTTTTTAATGTTTTTGTTGTGGTTGCTTGAAAGAGCACCTTTTTTACTTTAGATCATGCTTTGCGTAAGGTTGGTTCACACAAAAACCCTTTTAAACATTATGTCAGTCTAATTTTTTTTGTGCTATTAGGGTTGTCTTTGCATGAGTCACTTTCAAAATTGCTTTAATATTTTATGAACTAGCATTCCTTATTTCTTATTTAGGAATTTACCATTGTGAAGCTAGATAAAAATACATAAAAAAGGGTAATATTGCTTGTGCAAATAAATGATTGAATGTTTTTTTTTGCAGAGGGTAATGGAGAACAATACTATTTTTTATTCCTAAGTATTATTAGACTTCATTGCTTGAATTTTTATATCCATTTGCAAAATTTTTATTATTATGTGAAATGGAAATGTTTTCTTTTTTTATTGCAGGGGAAGTTAAGAGTGAAAACAATACTCAATACTCACAAATGTTTCTTGGGGACAGCAATTATTACTTGAAAATTTTATTTTTTAAAAAAAAACTAGAAAAAATTGTAGACAAAATCAATATTTGTATCAATTTTATATACCAGGAAAAAATATTAAATTTAGAAAAAGCTGAGTTTATGTATGAAAGAAACTCCTTATGTGATTGTTTTTAAAAGAAAACATAATGAAGTTACTTTCATTCTTTATTTTTTACTCTTATCCAAACCATCTGCTCTTTAAATATTTTTTTTCATCTTTCTTTTCCACCTTTTTATAAAATTATGAAATGTTGTATAAAATGTTAAGATTGAAACAGAAGAGTAAAGCAGTTATAAAATAAAGTTTATAAAAATTGTTGTGGGACCGGCATTCATTGAGAAGTCAAGAAATTTTTATTTTATTTTATTGTAAATATAAGTACAGATTGTGTGGATTTTATTGACAAAGTGTTGGAGTGTTGGTAGGGTGGAGTTTAAAAAGTATAGTTAAGGCTTCAGCATGTCTAATTAAGTGGTTATTCCCTTTGATCTCTGGTCTATTTTTTATTGTTCAGATTTTAGAATTTGTCCAAGCATTTGTAACTTGATTTATTGTTGTTTTGCTACTGCTGATGTTTGCTGGTGTTGTTTTGTTGTTATTCCTACTGTATTGTTTGTCTATTTGTGTATTGTTGTTATTTTAATTTTCTCCAAAGTGTTCACTAACTAAATGTAAACAGAATATCTTTTGGTTTGTGTATAGTTTGCACTTTTTGAGTGCATTTCACAGGTGAATGTGAGGGACCTTTAAAAAGTTTATGTGAATGGACTATGTGTCAAGAGTGAGAGAGCGAGAGAGAAGAATTAGAAGTAAAGGTATAGAAGAAAGTTTAGTGTTATGTCTGCTAACATATTTTACTGGATTTTTTACTGGAATATTTAAATTAAATAAAAGTAAACTTTCTTAACTGTTGGACTTGAGTGATAATCGTACAATCATGGAAGGAATTGCACACAATCCTGAAAAAGGGTTGTTGTTGGAGTGTGTTTTGATACATTTTGGTTTCTACTTTTTGAAAGATCAAAATATAGACATACATAGAAAAGGTATTTTAATGCATTTGGAGAGATGAAAGAGAAGCTTGTGGGTCATGAAAATGGATGCAGATGTAAGCCTCAAGTTACAGGGCATTGATGAGATCATTTTTGATGTATGTTTGACAAATGTTGTAGTTTTGGTTCAACCCCTTACCACACCCCATAGCAAACTGTCTAATTTAGTGTTAAGATAAACAAACACAAGAATTAAATGTTTTTGTACAACATATTTCACAGTGCCACAACCCTGTTAAAAAAAATTATAAAATTAACATTAAAATAAGCAGATCTTAATAAATTTTCACGTTTTACTTCAAAAATTATAAGTTTCCACCTGCAATTTTAAGTATTGTGAGACTTTATGCACACAAAAATGTCAGTATATTGCTTTAAAAATAAAAACCGCTGTAAAAATGGTGTTTTGACCTAGGCATTCGAAAAATTTCTATTTGAATCCATGGCATTGTCATCTAAGCTGGACGATATTAAACGCAGCTTGCTTCAAGACGACTTTGCAGTGACTGTTGATGGTGTACGAGAACAACTTCATCATCACCAACACGTTCGCAAGTGGATAGTTAAAGCTCCAATTGAGATTCTAGCAGAAGAAGCTAACAGAGTTGTGAATATAATAAAGAGCTCATGTGAATGTCCAACTGAAGAGGAATTAAAAGATGAATATAAAAATTCTATGCATCAGGTGAGATTTTACCCCTACAATTTGCTATAAATAGCTTTATTATAAATGTAACAAGAATTTTCTTGTCACTTTTGAAGTCAAATTCATATAAAATAATTGTGGTTGTATGTGATCAATTTATTTTAAATTGACAGTAATGTCCATTACTTGATTCTTCATCAAGTTAAAATAAACTCTGGAAATGACTATTGTAGGTGCGTAGCATGATTGGTACATTAACAGATCAGCGAACGTTCTTAAAGGAGCTATGGATTAGCCGAAAAGGCCAACTTGAGCAAAGATTTCAATTTAATGTATTTAAGCAAGATGCTGAAAAAGTAAGCTATAACAATGTTTTAACACAAAAAAGTATATATGTGCATTTCTGTTATGGCATTTATTATATAGATAATAATTGTGTTTCTCTACTGAATGTATCTAAACAACTGTTACAACACATGTTTTTACAGTTATTTAGCAACATCTGCATCTGCATACTAATGTCAGTGTTTTGATGTTTTAAAGGGCACTACTTTTACATAGGCTTATTCTGTTGTTATTTTTTATAATAGATGCTGACATGGATTCACGAAAACCGCAATGAATTTCTTTATAACTTTACTGAGATTGGAGAGGACTTAGAGATGGCTGAAGAGCTGCGTGAAGAGCACAAGCAATTTGAAGAAAACTGTGGTGTAAGTATTAATTACAATAGTTGTTTTGTGAATATTCAAACTAATGACTTCATGGAATATTGTTATTCCTAATTTCTCCTATAGCGGAATCTCCTCCTAGAATGTTATTGTAAATGATTTGTTCAGTCTCAGTGTTTCCTGACAGGTATCTTTCTAATTTTCAAGTCATCAGTGGAGTAAGTTTTACTAAAATTTTTTTGTGGCTGGAATTACTTTACAATCTTAGCTTCATTTTGCTGGAATCAATTTTTTTTAACGTTTAAAATTTCGCTTGTTTGATACCTGGTAATGTGTAAGTGCAAAATCCATAAACATTTTTTCAAGTGAATTTTTTTTCGAGATTAAGTAGAAAGAGTTCCTACTCACACACACAAATTTTTGTTTTCTTTGAGGTTAATTATTTCTAAAAAATTGGTGGTTACTGGCTGTCCTCCTTTTTGGAGATATCTTTAATCATAGATTTTCTTATTAGGATGTACAAGTCAACATTGACCATATTTTACAAGTTGCAAATCGATTGCAAGAAATGCAATTTTTTGATGTGGAATTAATTGATCGTTTATCAGCAAAACTGGAAAACGAGTGGAAGAAACTTTACACTGCTGTTGAACAGCGAAGTGCAATGCTTGAAGCATCTGTTTCTTTTCATCGAAGTAGTAAACAGGTATACTAATCCTAATTGATGTTCTTTATGTTTTTTAAATCAGGTAGAATGTACAGCTTACAGAAACAGGAAACATTTCATAGTACTGAAGTTTTTAGTGCAACCATGATTGTTTTTTAAATTTTTTTTTGGACATTTGTTGCGGAAACATAAATTTATGCTTATGTTTTCAAAATAAAATACAGACCCAAAAGGAAGTTTCTGCTGTGAAAGTTTGTTTCACATATCATGGAGAGAAAAACAATTGTGAAAGAAACACTAACTTTGCTGGTAAACATTGCAACTTTATTGTTCTTTCATTGCTCTTCACCAGTCTTCTTCAGGCTAATTTACGCTTATTAACAATAATTGCTGACATTTTTAACAAAATCCTTGATTCACATCAGCAAATTTATGTAAATGTGGCTTTTCTTTCAGTTGGATATAAATTTAAACTTTCTCATTTTTTCTCTAAATTTCACTGTTAAGAAAAAAAATGGCCAACGTGAAACACAAGTTTGCAGCAGCGTGAAAAAACTGGCTTAGAAAGACTGTATTGGAGACAATGTCAAGGGTGAAGCATTGCTAATCTACCAGAAAAATATTATTTTAATGCTTTTCACACTGCAGTAAATAATAACTTTATTAAATACCATGGGTATTAATATTTAACCTGGTTTAATTAAGCATGGACATTTAGTTGTCAGTTACATTATGCAATATTGTAGAATGTTAGCACAACAAATATCTTTTGTCTATTAAAAGATGCATGTTTTTAACTATATATTAGCTTTTATCTCGCAGTATTTATCTCAAGAACATCAGTATCTGAGGTAATGTAACAATCTTGGATCTAATTTGTAGTTTTTGGGTCAGAGTAAGATCTGGGTGGATGAGTTAAAGTCATTTGAAGAAACGCCAGTGGAATCTAAGGCTACTCTTGATGCAACAAATACGTCTCTGTCCAATATGAGACAAACCATGACAGACTCGTATGAAGCTGTTAGCAAAGAGGCAAAAGAATTACTGAGTTCTTTGCAAAGATCTCCTATTGGTGATAGCCGTGAAGAGAAAGCACGCTCTCGACTTTCTGATTACACAGACGCAGCTTCGCATGTCATGGATGTTATTGTTATTATGTATGAGCAAAATAAACAATTAAATATATGCTGGGAGAAACAAAAAGTTCGCAATAACCAGAAATACAAACTGAGTGTATTTAATGAAGAATGTGTAGAGGTAAATATTCGTTTTTTATTGATATTTGCATGACCAGTTTTAACCAACATTCTTGTTGGTAATGCATAATTATAATTACTGTGTTTCCAAATTTATAATGTTTGTTAACTAAAGCCACTGACATAATGGTACTTTTAGTCTAAAAAATGTGTGTAGGAGAAAAAAAATCATGCCACAGACAATCTGCCGTGGGTGAATTCCAATGGATTTTTCCTTGAGCTCATGACTAGTCTGAATTATCCATAGTTGGAAAATAGTATCTATATTAAATTAAAAAGAAGAAGAATTACTGGAACAATAAATTATCCAATCACAACTGCATAGTTTGAAACAAACCACATTGGTGTTTAAATACCCTTTTTTATTAACATTAATTATGTCTTGTTTATCTCAACTTCAAATTTTTCCTTGCATATTGATAAAGTTTTTTGTGTCCATTAAAAATAATATTGAACCACAAAAAACGCTTTTCACACATACATTGTCATAAATATAGCATATGTCCATATCTGTGCGAGGCCTTTTTAATAAGCCGTGTTGTATGTCGTCAAATACATCAAAATTCAGGTTTAACCTGAATAGGTTAATCTTTGTGGCAGACTACAAACTTTGCTGGGAACACTATTTTCACTTTTCTTATGAGATCACTTTGCTGAAGAAAGTGAACTTTTTTAACTTTATTATTCTGGTTGTACTCATCAGCACTTTTGTTATTTATTTGTATTTCTATAACATAACATCATTGAGGGACATTTAGTGAAATAACTCTCTCTTTCGTTTTCTTACAAAATCTCATTTCTATGAATTTTTACTGTGGTTACAGCATGAAAAGATCTTCCCAGTTGGATTTTAAATCAGTTTGTTACTTATAGGCAACTAAATTATTAATATTATTTACCCAGAAATATCATGTGCATTTCATTCATAAGCCTTCGAGATTTTGACCAATCTATTGTTGTTTCTTCTATAAATGTCAACCATAAAGCTATTTCTTAACTCCAACATTAATTTTTAAACATTTTAGTGTGAGATTTTTTAGTGAGACTGTTTTACTGAATATTCTTTGTTTTGTTAAGGTAGGTGCATTTTTTTTAAAGCATGATGCATAATGCACATATATACTGGAAGTAGGTATAATAAATTTCAATTTTAATTACTATAGTATAAGGAGAAAGTGATAGTAATAGAAACACACAGTCTAATTGGGTAAAATATGTTTAATTATTTCACAACCTTGTTAAGCATAAGAAAAGTTAAAGAAAACACTTCAGGGGGACAACTAATACAATGTGTCAGCAAAGGGATTGATAACAATTGATAATATATTTTAAACTATTTTCTAGGTTCCTATTCCAATGAAATCTATTGTTTATACAATGTTTGTCTTAGGGACAATTTTTTACTGCACCAGTGATTTGAGCTATTCACTGTTTCCACATTTTTTGCACGGGTTTGTAGCTTGGCTTGTAGTTGGTAAGTAAGACAAAATACAAACTAAAAAATGCTTGTTTGTGGAAAGTGGAAAACCTATTCTTGACAAAATTGATACTTTCTCTCATAATGCCTTTTGTTTATTTTATTGACAGTTTTGGTGTAATTTATACACTTGATGCCAGAGGTGTGTTGTTAAATGACATGAATTCTAGCACAGTATAGCCAGCTACTGATTAAATTATTAAGTTATATAGACATGATGATGTAAATCATTGAAATGGTCTCTCACATGAGCAATGAATAGTGTCAATGCTATTAAACAAATCCTTCAGATAAGAAAGTGAATTAATCAAGTTGAATCAAAATTATCTGAATACCTTTGAAGGCTTTCCATTCAGGTGGTTGAATTCATGCTTTGAGTAAAGTTTCTTCATCATGGCAAACTGTACTTAATAAATTATATTGTGTTATTTTTACCCCCTGTGATGTATCTGTTTTTAACATGATTTGTACCAATCATCAGGAGGTTTTGTTTTCAATTTACTTGATGGTTCATTTCTTCAAAAAAAATTTAACAGAAATTTTTTTAAAGCTGTTTTGAAGTTGCTCTTTAAAATTATGAAATAAATAAATATAAGTATATTAAATTAAATGTCAAAATTTACTAACATAGATACTTTTAGACTATGGGAAATGAAATATTGAGATGGAATTGGAGCTATATTGCAGCCTTTTTGGTTTTGTTTTTATAAGAAAACAGGAGTGTTCCATTGAAGAATATGAAGTAAATTAAAAGTCTGTATCTTCATGTTCATGTTGAGCTTAGAGCATTAAAGTATTTAATGGCTTCTTGTTTTGCTCTTTTTTGGAAGCAAACTATTTTTATTTTGTTGGCATTTAATTATGTGTAACAAAAAATTCTTAAAAGTTAATTCTTAATAAATTTGGATCCAATAATTTTTTTTTTAAATTTCTGTAGGTTGTGTACGAAGGTTTAGAATCGTCAAAGCAACAGACTTAAATTTTGTATCACTTTTCTGACACAAACCGGCAATACAAAGAACTGGCCAGAACAATATCTGAAACATTTACTTTTTTAAGTTATTCCTTGTTGTCGTTCTCCACTTCAGTGTTTAAATACTATTAGTTAGCAATTATCTTCCTTAAAAAAATAATAAGGCCAGTAATGTTACGTAGATAAGGTGAGCTGCAAAAGCAAATCCATTTAACAATAAAATAAACAAACATGTCTGTGCCGACCAGATGATCAACTTTTTAGCCTTTTCATTCTCAAGCCTGTTTTTAATATTGTACGTTGTAAAACCTTAACATTTCAGCATTTTAAAAATCATTAGAGTTGTTGAAGTCCTGACATATGCTTTTCTCTGCTCTGCTTTTTTACTGTCTCGGTATATGCAAAAGTAACAAGGATGTAACAAATATCTTATTATATAAAAGAACATAAAAAATTTACAATAAAATACACAAAGCTTTTCGTAAATAAAAATTTGTAAATTTTATATGTTCTTTTATATAATAATCCTACTATGGCAAAGAAAACAATTTTAAAAAATAACAAATATCTCATTAGTCTTTTTTTGGTGCTGTCATTGCAGGTAAAGGAGAACTAACGATTGATAAGACATTGTGCTTAAAATGTTCCTTATGGTGTAAATATGAACTGTGTAAACTTTTTTTATGTTTGTGAGCTTAAAGTCAAAGTAGTCATACAGTCGCCATTACAGTGTCAATGAGGGCTTTCTGTTCGGTAAATTACTAATTTGTGTGATGTAATTCCGCAGGGATGTAGACAAACGCATTCTAATTAAATGAAGTGAGGGAATACTAAACAGGAAAACTGTGTCTCCTGTGATTGTCTGAAAGTAATTTTGTTCATCATGTTTTGAAATAAATATCCCTCGCAGAATATAGTAATGAGTGTATCAATATAAGTGTTAGGTGTATTCAAATTTATTAGAAAATTTTTCTTGTGTTATTTTTTCTATAAAAACATCTTGGTAAACAAAAGATACTTTAATTTGCTACGTTTTTGTGAAAGCAAAGCAAAACAAAAGCAAGGTCAAGGTTTTTTTTCCTATTTACATGTTTTCGCTTGTCAAATTCTTGGAAATTATTTTTTCTACAAGGATGAATGTCTACTAGAATTTAGCTTGTCTTCTTCATCGCTCAAACTTCGTGATAAATTTGAATCCCTCTGAGAAGACAAAGATGTAACTAAATCTTCATCCATTATCTTACAAATCCTAGTGAGCTAAACACGCCACGTGACGTCACAAATCAATTAAAATATGTACAAATCAATTTGGCTTTTTTTTATAATGGCAGTGACCGTTAATGTAATTATCGATTTTGGGGGACAAAATTTGGACACAAAAAAATGAAAAAATTTAAATTTTTTTGTGCCATGCTGTTTTGTGATATGTAAGAATGATTAATTATAGGTTTTTTTCGTAGTTATCCTTTAAGAATTACTGCAAGGATAAGCCGTGATAACTTTACATCTTTAAAACTTGTCAAATCATGTAAGTTTGTTATTGTGAAAAATGAAATAAAAAATGATATTGCTTGTATATCTGCTATCAATTTAAATAATAATACAAAATAATTGCACAACTTTCTTTTTCAATACAAAACATATGTTGTGTTCCTCTTTGTTTTTATTTTTCAACTATTTAATTGTAGAATAAAAATAGAAATAATAATAATAGGAATGTGCGGATGTACAAAGAACACAGCTGCAAGGTTCAGTCACTGGACTATGATAATATGACTAACAATATTTGCTAATTCTTTTTCCTGCGAAGTTTCTTAGATTCTTAATGTTCTTTAAGTCTATTGAAAAAAGCTACAATGTAAATTGTTGTCATGTTTGGAGGTTTGTGTTAGTACTGGGAAATGTAAATTTCAAGTCCAAATGCAAATTTCTAAAAGTCAATATTTATTTCTTCATAATTGACACCATTATTTAAGGTTTAAAGAACCATTGGAAACTTCCATGCATTTTTTACTCTAATGGGAACCAAATATAATGCTCATGTCTAATTAGCATTACCTAGACTTTCATTCTGTGGTGTGGACAGAGTATCTGTTTCAGTTATTATATTGCAACAAAATACATCTGTATATGATAAAGAAAAGAAAAAGTTTGGTGGAATATAAAACAGAAATAGAACTGCTCATTTTTATTAAATTATTAATTTGCATCAGTGGTTTAACAGAATAATGATGAAAAATTGATCTTCTTGTAGACGTAATGTGCATTGAGGTGTAATGTGTTGCATAGTGTTTGTGCAGGATGATATGATGGCTTGTTAACCACAAGATAGCAACATAGCTGTGGCTGAGGCTTGCAGTCAAAACCTGTGTTGAATTTTCAGTTGAAATTTTTGAATTTTTGCTTCTTAAACACACTTGGATACGCTAATACTTCCTTTGAGATGTGCTTGCATGTTTATCATGAAGGTTGATGCATATTTCTGTTTAAACCTCAAAGAACAGTAATTGACAACTGATTATTTTTTCTTATTTTTACCATAAAGCCTGTTAAAAAACAACTCAAAAACATCTTGATAATGAATAAATTGAATTAAATTTTAATATTCTCAAAAAAATCATATTTTCAACCTTAATTTACTTTTTTATAAAGATTTTGTTGTTGTTTTAGTTATCAAAAGTTAATTTCACAATGAATTATTTATTCTCGCCTCTCCCCCCTCCTAGACATTTGAAAAAACAAACTTTGATTAAAAAAAGATTAAACTATCCAATGCTCTGAAAGTGGGTTGCTCTTTTCATCTTTTCTTCTTTGTGTTTTTTTCAAACTTAATGTATGTCAGCTTTCAGAATAGATCAATTTCTGATAGATAATTGAGTATTGGTTGATTGATTGACTTTTATTCTGAGAGTGAGAGAATGGAGAAATTGTGTTGAATGTGAGAACCCGTTGTTTAAAACAGGTGTTACAAAGATAGTTGCTGCATGATTGATGTATAAAGAAAGAGAGAAAATTTTTTGTGAGCTTGAATGCAGCTCTGAGTGTGGAAAAAAGTTTATAATGAAAAGTTAGTGTCCAGTAAAACAGAAATAAAAAGAACTCCATTTCGAAAGTTGTTTATTTAAAGTTTTTTTATGCAAGCACATGAATACTAAACAATAGTTGATCATTTGATGTTATATTTCTGTTTACTTCCCTGTGCTCATTCAATGTGGCTGCTGCAATGTTTTGTTTTGCTACAGAAGAGAAACTTTTTAATGCAAAATAGCTTTGCAATTTTAAAGTGCTTATGTTTTAGTAATAAAATAAATAAATGATAATATAAAATTTAGAAGTACATAATATAAATAGCAAAAGTGTTGAAATATAACAATGGCTGGTAAAAATTATCATCAGTCGAATCTTGTTGATTTTTATACACTTCCATCTCCTGGAAAGGTAGGTTATATGGTGTTTTGTTTATGTTGCGTTAAATCCAATCTTGTACTCCGCATATTTTTAACATTTGTTTTGCAGTTGAGGATAGATTTTATAGATGAGTTGCAACGTGACGTAATGTTTTGATTTTGCCTCGAGAACAATGGACATGTGCACAGGCAAAATTATAAAAAACAGACCGCAACGATCGAAAATATTAAGTGTAAAAAAACACTGACGCTAAAATTGGTAATGTCTGCTCTTAACATGGAAGATAATTTTTTCCAATTCATTTTCAACCTTATATTCCTAAAAAGATTCAATTTTTCTATGTGGTTCTTCGTTTCTTGCCTGTCAGGATGCACCCTAATATATGGAACTTTGTAAACATTCGCAACTCAGCTATATTACACAGAATTCAACCTGAAGTATTTTTAATATTTTTGTATATAGTTGTGTACCTATAATAGATAGTGCTCTAAACTATACCTTACACACAAGCTAATCGGGGGTGGCAATATAAAAATATTAAAGAAATTACGATTTTTGAAATTAACAAAAGGTGTTTAAACGAAAAGCAAGACCTTTATATATCCCGAAAAATTGTAATGTAAGAAAGAAAACAGAACAAATTCTTAGAATTAATTAGAAATAAAAAGAAGACATGTTTTAAGGGGCAACAAATAGGCCAAAAACAGTGCATAGTGGTGGCAGAGTTTTTAAGTAGAAGTTTTTTAGCAAATTGACACAAAATAAACGTAAAAACAATATAGACATATTCAAGATTTCAAATGGGTAAGACCATGAATTTTTCAACTTGCAATTCAAATTAAAAGGTAAAAGCAATGGTCAAGTACTAAGAGTTGGCACTCTTTAGCCTTTCTGATGCATGATTATGTTGGACTGTTGTTGAGGAGGGTTGAAGTGCCTTGAAATGTCTTTACTGTTATCCCTAGAAAGTCTGTTAAGAAGTGACCAATAATATTTTGCTCTTTGTCACAGTGAAATTTCAAAACAACTGATATTCTGCATGTTTAAGAACAAGTATGATACCTTGAATATTCGAAGTGCAAATTAAAAAAAGAAAAATCGAATTCCCAGTTTCTTGTGGATGTTTCACAAAATCCTTCCAAGTAATTTGTTTTAATTTTATTTAAATTATAAATTTTTTACATCTTATAACAATTTTCTAAACCAAAAAAATTTTGATTAAATTTGGTGTGATGTTAAACTTAGTGTGAAAGTTGTTTCAAGTAAATTACCATAAAAAGCAACCTGCTTTCACAGTTTAAAAAAACTTATGTGTTCTAGAAATTGTCACTTAATATTTTGAACAGTATTTAACATTTAAATAGAAAATTATGGAGTTCCAAAAAAACTTTTTTCTATACTTATAAACTTACAACTCAATGAAGTATATACATGAGTTTAATTAATTGTGCCTATACTATAAGTAAAGTAATTACATCAGTTAGTGAAGTTTTACAGGGGCAGACAAGGTCATACTCATTTCCTAAATTATGTTCTAATTAACTTCATAAAATATGTGTCATCATTAAAATCATTATTTGCAATTTGCCATCTTTTTCCTCATCTTGTGTAATCTTATCTTAATTTATTCTAATTACTCCTAGAATCTTATATGTTTATATTGGAAGTTCATATTTTTTTATTACTTGTAGTGGGATGGGAAAAAGTTTAGTGTGGGGTGAAATAGGAAGTAGAAATATTTCTGACACTTCTGATGTATGAAATAAAATTAAAGAATGAATTGATTTGCTCAAAATGAATGTAACTCTGTATCAATTATTAGATCCTTGTGGTGTTACAGTTGTCGTAAGTTTTATTTTGTATGATTACTTATTTCATTGTACAATCCTGTGAATGTATGAATTTTTTTCTGTAGATTTTGAAGTTTATTCGAGGTAATGGAAATTCATTTCTGGCAAAGAATTCTTGGGTTGGTGACCAACTTGAATTAGCAGAGGAACTATTAGCTCATCAAGATGAATTTGAAAAGTCGTTCCAGGTTTGTCATTACTGAAATAGAAAATAATAGTGAAAGAGAATAATGATAAAGAAATAGAAATAACAGTCAGATATATACCTTGGGTTCGAAAAGCTTTGCATTCTTCAAAATTTTTTATGATTAGCAGATTGTACTCTGGTAATATTCACGGCTACTATAAAGCAATATGTGCCTGGGTGATGGAAATCTGAAGGAAAACTTTTTTTTACATGGAAAAACTATTGTTAAAAGAAAATATTTTCAATTTTAGGATACATACCATAAAGCAAAAAAATTACTAGAGACTGCCTCTCAATTGGCTGAAACGAAAGAGTGTGATCCTAATGAAATTAAATTGAAAGCATCACAGCTGGAGATAGAAGTCAAAGCGTTTACATCAAAAATAAAAAAGAGAAGAGAGCTTTTAAAGATGGCTGTTAGTTTTTTTAAAAACACACAAAAGGTAATAGCAGGAACTGAAATATGAATAGTTATTTATATGGTTGTTATTTTAAGGTGCCATTTTTGTTACCTTGTAAGTTTCAGGATGTTCTAAAGGCTAAAATACACGGTAAGTTTAAACACACCTTTTAAATGTAAGATAAAAATAACTTACCATGTAAACAGGAAAGAGAAGTTGGACATGTTCAACTTTTGCTAAGTTTTTTCTATTTAAATTCACAGAATAATAAATGAGCTATTGTTTAAACTAAAGATTTGAGCATATTTCTTCGGTTTCTAATCACAGCCAGTGCTAGTCCGCTTTTTTTCTTTTACCATTATCCCTTCTGCTGCTAAGCAATACCCACAATAAAAAATATACATGTTCTTTATTTAGAATTTATTGTTAAAAAAAAAATATAAAGAACTTATACATTATAACTTAACGTGTAGACAGGTGTATTATTTGCAACCAAACTTCGTTTAAACTTACCGTGTATTTTAGCCTTAATGCTTTAAAAATTTCGATAACTAGACTTACATTTTGTAATGATCAGACCCCCATGTTATTCAAAAAAGATGTGTTGATTTATTGAATATCTTTTTTAGCTAAACAAAGCTACTGACAAACTAAAAGACGAATTGCACTTAGAAACAGAAAGCAGTGCAGAGCCTCAGAACTTTGACACACAACTTGAGAAACACAGACACGAATGCGAAGCAACGTTAGAGAAACTTCTTACAACTGTACACGAAGGAGAAAAGCTGAGTGCTGAATTGTTGCATGAAAGTAAGTCGACTAGCAAGGACTCAAAAACTTCATGGTTTTCAGCTGCATCCAATTCGCCCGGACAATCTAGACTAGCAGTTGAACTTTATTTAAAAGAATTAAATCATAATAGACAAAATTTAGAAAAACTCTGGCGAGGTAGACAGCAGAAATTGGATTATTGGGTCAAAGTGAAACATTATGAACGTGATACAAACACACTGTACCTAGATGTAAATAAATGGAATTCATCATGGCAGAAGAAAGAGTTATCATCTGATGTAACCAAAGCAGTGACCATGGTAGAAAGATTTGAAAATGAATTCAATGAAATATCAGAACGTTTTTGTGCTTTGTTGCATGAAGGGAAAGAACTTGAACATTTGTTGGTGACATGTGGTATTGAGGTTGTTATAACATCACAAAACAACATTAAACTAGATAGTGTAGCACATGTTGGTGCAGTATTACATAAGCTACAGTTGGAGTATGACGTTATTAAAAAAATATTCCATAAACTTAAAGTGAAATATGATTTTTCTATCAAGCAGAGAAAACTGGAAGCAGATGCAAAGAAAGTGTCTAGTTGGGTTCGCCATGGAGAAACTATTTTACAAGCTTCACAGGATGCAGGATCTTCAATGTTTGAAGCGGAAGCCATATTGCGAGAGTATGAACGATTTCATGTGGCAATTGAGGTTTGTATCTTACCTACATCATTAAGCAATATAGGGAGAATGATCTAAAAAAGCCTTTTGTTTTTCAAACACAATTAGACAGTTCTTTTAAACACAATTAGACAAGGTACAAATTATGATTTTTAAAGCAGTTGAGAAAAATATAACTACACTTGTAGCCAAATTGCACTTTACATGATTTTATAAACAAAAACCAAATAGAAAATCTACACCGTGACAGTTTACATTGTTTAAGTAATTAAATTTTCTGTCATTTATAAAGCCTCATTAGCACTATCGTGACCCTTGTTGACAATGTCGAATTGTTGTTAAGCATTTCTTTAATTTAAGTTTAGATTTCTATTTTGACATGATTCATAATTTTTAGTATTTTGTGTTTTTGTCTTTTATAAACTATTCACATATGTTTGTATTATAAACCATGTGATTTCTTTGATAGACTACACGACTAGGGGTTATGGATATTCGTGAAAGTGCTAATAAGCTGATCAGAGAGGGACATCCTGATCATATCACCATCGAAAATGTAGCAGCTGCTGTAGAATCAAAATGGCAACTGTTAATGAAACATGCGGAAGAAAGACGTGGTGTTGTGTTCTCGTCATACAATTTTTACAGGGCAGCTGATCAGGTACTTTTTTTTCTTGAGCCTATATTATATTGGTTGACACTGTTGCATTTATAGATCAATTATTATTATGTGATGCCTTTATATATGCATTTTTTTGGACAATAGGTTGGGAAGCTATTAGATAAGTTTAGTAAGGACTGCAAATCAGATGAGGATCCCTGTGAGAAATTTGCTGATTATGAACTCAAATTTAAACGTGAAAAAATTGAAGCATTGATTAAGAAATCTGAGCCAGAGAAGAAAGCAGTAGAAGATGGATGTTTGAAGGTGAAAGAGAGCTCTGAGGAATTCTTAAGGCGTGTTTTGCCGAAGGGAGATGGTACTACCACACCTGTGATTGATGGTGCTATTGGAAGACTTGAAATTACTGTGAACGACCTTGTTGAACAGGTTACCAGTCAGGAAGCTTTTGTGTTAAAGCAAATACAACTGCGAAAGACTGTGTTGGCAGGATGTGCTGAGATGGTATGGTTTGAAGAAAACGTCCAAGAGGTAGAATACTTTAGCTTTTTTTCTGAATTTATTTTGTACTAGGAATTTGTTGGTCAAAACTCTGTTGGTAATAGAATATTGATAGTAGAAGAATCAATTAAAACCATACATTTAAATTTTGAAATGAACACTAATATTATATAATAAAATGTAACCACCGAACTCGAACTCGAACTCGATTTGGCCAATTCTGTGTTTTCCTTTTCAGACTCTCCAGTTGATAACTGAACAGGGAACTGTTGTAAGTGATGGTTTTAAAACACTCGATAAAGAAAAACAAGATGAGGGGGAGAAAGAGACTTACCTGCAAAAACAAGAAGAATATAAAACAATATTCCAAGAGATTCGTGAGAAAGTGAAGCAGCTTCTTAAAGAGGCTTCCGACTTGGTTGGACGGCTGCATTTCCATCGTGCAAAAATTAGCGAGCTGGCAACATCTATAGACATGCGCTATAAAGATTTAGCCTGTCATATGAAGCAGTATCGCGAATCACTGGAAATAAAGCTTGGCTGTACTGTTCCTGAAGTTGAGGTAGGGTAAAATTCAAGGTTTGGGAGTTAGGAGCACTCATCACTGATAACAATTTAAAGTCAAAGTATGTAAAAAAAAAAATAAAAAAAAATGGACATATTTTCTGTTCCCCACCCTTAACATGAAATGGTTTCCCTTTTCTTGAATTATCAAACCGTTAAAGCAAGCAGACAAAGTGAAACATGCTACTACGCAACGAATTTATAGAGAAAGTATTACTGCTATTGTTTGAAGTGTACAACTTTATAAAATTACAAACAATAGTTTAGTAGCTAAAACTAACTGTTATTTATTTGCAAAGTTTCTGTTGACATTAAGCTATAGCACGGTTGAGACCATATGTAAACAAAAGCTATCAACGAAATATTACATGAATGGAAGGTGTTAAATTCTAACGGAGCTCTTTTTTTAAATACCTTTGAAACGTTACCACAGCAAAGACGGAGTTAATTTTGCATACTATTGAAATTAATGTCAATTAATTGCCAATTTAAAAAATGGTGTAATGGCATATTGAAGAGAGAAAAAGAATTAGTGCATTGTAGCCAAAAAGTATTTAAAAAATAAAATTTTCCACGTAGAGGAATTTTCTTGTTTTGGCGATTTTAAAGGAGGTTTTGTCACATTCGATTATACAGCAGTGTTTTTCATACCAGGGTATAGAGAAATAGGCAAGTCAGTTCGCTTTTTTGAGTGTGATAGAATTTCTTTCTGAAGACATGTTTGTCACTTACAGCGTTGAAAACATGAAGACCTTTTTTCTAGGATGAAGGAGAATGGCCCTGCATATCGGCGTTTCAACCTTCTGACATCAAAGCCGTTACAAGAAGAGATGTGTCAAATGATAGTGGTATTCATGAAATGACAGAAGAAAAAAGGCGATCTGTGAAAAGAATCGAGTAAGATTTATTATCCCTTTTCACTCACAGAATCATTGTTTTTGAATAACATTTTATAAGAATGTTTTCGTTTGTTGCTTAGACTCAAATTAATTCTTAGACTCAAATCTTAGGATAATGTCGAACTCTAAGCCTGCCGCTATTAAATCATAAAAGCACTTTTTCAAAAGTTTTAAGGTTTGTTAGCAATTTTCATTCATTCATGTTTAGATTCATCATTAAAGAGTTAGTCCAAACAGAAAAAGCTTACGTGGACGACCTTAAATGTTGCATTGACGTAAGTTTTTTGCGCATACTATGTTGCTCAGTGACTAAATTCGATTTTACATGGACTCTTGTACCACCGAACAATTTTAGTACAGGATGTTTTATGTATATTTTATGTTTTTACAGCAATTTTATTTTTAGAACATGCCTTCGAACTTCCAATCTTGGGCTTTATTTTTTTACTAACAGATCATCTAACGTTTTCATCGTTTTTTTTAGAATTTTCTAACTCCAATGTACAATAATCCCGACCTTCCGCAAGCGTTAGTTGGACGCGAAGATGTTATTTTTGGAAATATCGAGTTGATCTACCAGTTTCACAGCGAGTAAGTATCTCTTAAGCATCAGAAGCTTTTTTTATTCCATATCATTCTTACTTTTTTTGTGATTTCATTTTGTGCGTCTTTTTTCCAAGTAAAAGTTTTCCGTTTTTCGTCGCCATTTTAGGCCAGTTAAAGTTATCAGTATTCTTAGACCACTCGACAACCTGTTTTTGCTATTGCTCGTGGTTTCAATTTCAACTGCGATATCTGAAATAAGCTGACAAGTAACTTAATTAAATGGCGTTGTTTCGTAGCTTGTACAAATCTCGTTTTCATTATTTTAGTGTATTTTTCCGGGAATTGTCGAAATACGAAAATGCTGCTGAAAACGTCGGCCAATGTTTTACGGACTGGGTACAAATATTTTATCCGTTATTTGTTTATTTATTTGTTTTGTTAGATTCTTCATCTAAGTAAGTCTACTTTTTATTTCGTTTTTCTAATTACTGAGCTTTATGTTATTCGGTTTTATTCAGGCGGAGAAATTTCACATGTACGTCGAATTTTGCGCCAACAAACCAGATTCAAACACACTGTTGATCGAACACGGAGAAAACTTTTTCGAAGATTTACAATTAAAAAAGAATCTTGGACTCTCTATCGCAGCGTATTTAATCAAACCTGTGCAAAGGATAACGAAATATCAACTCCTCCTAAAGGTACGACTTCTTAGTTTTTATATTTCTTGATCTGCCAGCCTGTCTTAATGTAAAAGCAATGTGATAGTGAAAACGAAAGAAATTAACAACTGGTAATAAATTAGAAATGCAAACGTTATTTTTGTTGTTGTTGCTTAATGGGAGCGTTTTTTCAGGAATGCAGAAAAAGGTCAGTATGTTTAAGAAGGAAAATAAAACACGGCGAATTTACTACCTATTTACTACCAATTGAGCTTTTTATTTCCACCTATGTTCAAGTAAGTTTGTGATACACAATGGATAGATCAAGGGGAAATACTTCGTATGACTTATTCTGATGGTAAGAAGGAATGAAATTCGCAAAACTTAGTCAGCGAGAGTGCTTTAGTTCTCGCTCGTCGAAAAACCGATAGTAAAAGCTGACAATAATTTGATAAAACAACTGATATGCCCTGGGTTGTCTAAAAAGATTAGTGACGACCTCGGGTAACCGTATGTGTCATCTTTTATAACTGTATGTTTTTAATATTAGGATTTGTTGTCTTGTTGCGATGATGCAAACAACACTCTTCAGGTAAATTGTTAATTAATTTAATCAACCAATTAAATTCGTTTAATTATTGGTTTACACAAATTCATGCTGAAATAAAGTTTACCCAAACTCGATCCTTCTCTTCTCTTATCAACTAAAAAGTTGTTTAAGAAAAAACGTGTTGTTTTCTTTGTTGTTTGTTTATTATTTTTTTTGTTCTTTTTATGAAACAAAGAACTTAACTGAGAACTGGATATTCTTATTTTTTTACCAGCATTTACCAGCAACAGTTTTTTCACACCTTGGTGATTTCATTTTCTTATTTTCTGTTTTAAAATTTCAATCCTGGTGTTTCTCTTTTATTAAAAATCGTGAAAGCCATGCAACTTGACAACTGTTTGTATAAATCACTGTTAGGCGTGTTGCAAGTGATTTGAGGATCAGTTGTTTTTATTGAATGAGCTCAGTGTAACGGGACACCAATTGTCGTCGTTGTAACTAATTCAAATATTGACGTTGTAAAAAGATTTCGAAAAGAAAAAAAAAATTTAAAAAAAAGAAGCTTCGTATAAACAACGTAGTAATATAGTACATGGCAAAGAAATTTTTTTCTTGACTATAGAAAATCTTATTGGGTCTTATTAAGGATGTTTCGTAATCGAAAGCAGTCGTTTGCTGATTTGCGGACTTTGCGAAAACGCTTTCGAAAGGTGACTATTAGAAGAGTACAACTGACATCACTGCGAAGTGTGTGAAAAGTAGTCTGAAGCGTAGTATGTAAAAACTCTCTATTTCTTTAGGCTGGATTGGACGTGATGTTGGACGTCCCACGAAGAGCTAACGATGCCATGTATTTGTGTTTAATCAGAGGATTTAACGTATTTTTTTTAGTTTTAAGTTTATTGATTTACTTGCATCTGTGCTCCATTGTCTGTAATGGCTTACGCCTGAGACTATATTTCTTCGTTTAACATCAAAGGACGTTGTAGTATTTATAGGTGTTACAAATTAATTTATTTTCCTCTTTGAGCATACCTGTTTCGAAAGTTTAACCTTTCTTCTATCTTTTAATTTTGATGACATTAATATAATCGATATGTCGACCTTGTTATTATGACGTGTTGTGACGACTTTATGTTGATATTATGTCGTTGTTTTGGTAACGTGCTTAGTAAACTGTGTGTTAAATACATAATTAGAATTAATTAACTGTTTATGTAATAATTAAAAACATCGAACGCTTAATATGGAGATATAATTTGTTTGCATAAGATAAATTTCGTTTTGTATGTCTAATCACATACCATGTGTTGGAATGGAGATACACGTATGTGTGTAAAGTGTTTGTGGGATTACCGTGTTATCCGTATTGACGCGAGAATATTTTGTGACATACTAACAACTTATGATGATTTTTAATCTCTTAAACTTTTCATTTTAACCAGAAAACGAAAAAAAAAGAAAAGATATTCTCCCAATGTACCCTTTTTTATATTTTGCGGATATATTAGTCCAGTTGCCAAGATCCACTAATGAAATAGGTCCTTTACGTCCAAAATTTTTTATCCCTTGATATTTTTATTTACTATAGGAGGGAAGTCTTGAGGCCCTTGGAAAGATTTTGCTTCAAGATTCATTCACAGTTTGGGATACGAAACACATCTTAAAGAAGGGAAAAGAACGACACGTGTTTCTGTTCGAACAAGCTGTCCTTCTTTGCAAAGAAGTTAAAGACATTGACGGGAAATGCATGTTCGAGTACAAGTATAAACTAAAGACCAGCGAGATGGGAATCACGGAACATATTGCTGAGGATAAATGTAAGTTCGCCATATGGACTGGTGCGCCGCCGTTTACGGAAGAGAAACGTGTTATAAAGGTATGTATGAGTCCAATCAAAAATGTTTTTACTTACATATATCCGGTTTTTTAATATTGTTTTATGTGTTTGTTCGCAGGCTAACTCAGAGGAAGTAAAACAGATGTGGGTGAGAGAAGTACGCGAGTTGACGCAACAATTTCAGTTCGGATTAATCACAGCACAAAGTATGTTTCAAACTGTGTTTGTTTCTGTCACATGCTGGCTTGTTGTGTTTCCCTGTTTAATTATCTCCTTACTTGCTGTAATTCTAGCTTCGTTCTACCCTTCATCTCCAAGACGAAAAGGTGGACGCAAATGCACAAGTCAGGCTGACCTCAGCATGACGTCAGAGTAAGATATTTGTTTTTAATATAGCATACTTTCTGGTCTTGTTTTTATACCCTCAATATTTTCATCTGGTTTCGTGTGTATCGCTGTAAAGAAACATGCAAGTGTTACGGACATGTTTGATGTTCTCAACTTTCTGTTACTGACACAACTTTCCCTGTGACAACTTACAATGTATAGTGTGAACATTCTCGAGTGAGGAGAAACATACTTATGAACGCTTTCGCTTCTTTTAGTTCAAGTTTTCTAAACGATCGCCAATCTGTAGACTACGAGACAGCTACAGTTTGTAGTCGTGTAAGTATATATGTTTATTTATTTTTGTTCATATTTTTTTTTTTTTTTTTGGTTTATTTATTCACCCATCTATTCTTCCACATAGTTATCATGAGCTGTCTCCCCGACGCTTATTAAAAATATGTCAACAATTTGTAAATAGCTTTTAGATGAACCCTCATAACGTTAATAATCTTCGCTTATTTTAATTCATAGCGGAAAAATCTGTTTTCTATTTAAGACGTTTAATTTTAATAAAATCTTCGTATGCAGAGAATTCTTGTTTGCGGATTTGTATTGATATATCAAATATCTACAAAATGTTCTTGTTGATAATACAGAAATGTATAGTTATTTAAAATGTGTTTATAATGTTAGCTTGTGACGTTTCAAATGGTATATAAAGCATGATAATAATTTTCTCATTTTGACTCGTAATGACTTTAAAATGCGGATTAACCACTTCTATTATGTCGCGATATTAACGTAGTTAGTGTTCCTAATCATGCATAAGGCGGAGATTTGAATCGATTGGACGTAGCGCGTTTGTTTAGTTGTGGTTTACGTTCAAATTAAAAAGTGTGGCGAGTTAAAACATGACTTTCCGCGATGTTGCCAAAACCCAGTGCGATTTAATCGGCTGCTACCCGTCACCGTTTCGACTGCGAAGGTCGAAATCGTTACGAGTACGAAGGGTGACACAAACGGTAATATTTTCTCCAGTGCATCGAATTATTAGGAGTTATAATTTCGGTGTGTAGTCGCATGATATTTTTTTCTTATTTAGACATCGTTCGATAACTATCCCCGTGACGGTTACGTCGTCACTGAAAATTACACGTCGAAAGGTGCGAATGAGTTGTCTTTGACGAAAGGCCAATGTGTTGAAGTGTTAAGCCGCCCTCCTGGTAGTCGTAGTTGGCGGGTCCGTGTTTTAGATGGATTAGAACAAGACATGGAGGGACTCGTTCCTCATTTGATGCTTCGTAAAATTGAGGATTCTCCGCTGCGAGGGAAACGTTTGTCAGTGGAAACGCTGAACAGTCAAAGCAGCGAAGGTGAATATTTGTTTATATATGAAATCGAAAGTTTTTTTTTAATTTTAGTATTCTTTACTCTGTTTAAAATATGTTTTAAATGTAGATTCTTTCCAAACTGAAAGTCCAAAAGGTTCGACTCATTCCGTGTCAGGAAGAACGTCACCAAAATCACGTCGTCGTGCGAAATCGGTGAATTTATCTAGCACACTAAAGTACGCTTAACTGTTTATGTTTTACTATTTTCCTTCTGAATGTGTTCTTTTATATTAATTACTGCTTCAATAGCTCTCGCGTAGGAGATTTTCTGCTTAACTTAATTACGCATGCATTGCGGTGCTCTCACCCATCAATTTTTTCAATGTTAACTGTTTTTCAATGTGTTTCGTTTTTCCGATTAGAATGAAAACTTGGTCACGTGGCACTGCAAGAAAATACGGAACGTTGCAAAAACCTCCACTACCTACTACACCTATCAGATCTAAAGGCATCTCCGGTGGAGGGTCTAGAAAATTACAGGTGTGTGATCTGATTCATTTTATTGTTTAGTGTTTCTTTGGGTTTTGTATAATGCAAATTAAACTTGTTTTATTAGGCTCTTCTTGGGGCTCCTGAGAGCGACATCGATCTGTTGATCAGACCTAGCGATGGCAAATACGCGACGCTCGGTCGATCTGCTTCGAAAAATACGGAAAGAGTAAAATTTTTGACGTCTTTTGAACCTGAAGATGCCGGTTTTCAAGAAGGTGATTTAGACTCCGACCCAGACTCAATTAGCGATTCTAGCGACGCGTTGAATGGAAGCACGAAAGACATTGACGTCGAGGGTCGATCGCTCACGAAAAGAATGTAAGTTACTCGCGACATTTCACTCGAAAACTATTTTTCATTTACTATCTTACGTGTAAAGTGATGTAATGGAGTAGCGGTCCCTATTACAGTGTACATGTTTTTTTTTTTAAATTCTAAAAGTTTAGTCATTATTCTTATTTCCCTATTAACAATATATCTATTGTTATTCTTATAAAAAAGGGTGTGTTTGATTTTGATAAAAGATTCTTTTGTATTTTAGGGAGGTGTTGAATGAATTAATACAATCAGAGACTGAGTATATCCGAGATTTGGAGATTCTAGTTCATGTAAGTTATGTTAAGATTTTATAATTCTTTTGCTGTTCGTCACTCCACGTTAAGGGAGATTTTCATGAAGCGAATTGAACGGCGAATTCGATGGTGAATTCCCTTTTTAATTTCCACGACAAAATAAACTAGACGTCAAATTCATTGTTTACATTGGTTAACCCCCTTCTGATTGGTCTAAAACTAGCAGCAAAGCCTTTAGCCGCGAAAAAGTAGGAACTGTTTAAACTTTTCAGCGAAGCGAATATTTCGATGCAAAATCATAACAAACAAAACTGCGCATGCTCAGATACAATTCGCCGTCGAATTCGCCGTTCAATTCGCTTCGTGAAAACCCCCCTTGAGAAGCAAGCAATAAGTGATCATTTATTTTTTCAACTTAGACTTACCTTCCAAGCATGATCAAAAGTGATCTTCCAACTGATTTGAAGTCAAAAGAGAAAGTTATTTTCGGAAACTTACCAAATCTCTTAACCTTTCACAAAAACAGTCTGCTCAAAGACCTGCAGAAATGCATCAATTCGCCAGAAAAGCTTGGCTCTGTCTTCCTAAAAGCTGTAAGTATCTTAGCCAGTCAGCTATTAAGAAGTAGAATTGCTGTCGGATGAATCTATCAACATACTTGTTTGCCTACAGGAGAAGAAATTTGAATTGTACATTCATTATTGTGCTAACAAACCCAGATCGGCAGCGTTAATTGATGGCTTTTTGGGAACGTTCTTCAACGAGTTTTCAAACACTATGCAACCTAAGATCGATATCAGCGAATACTTGATGAAGCCTGTACAGCGGATCATGAAGTACCACGCGATGTTGAAAGATTTTATGAAGTATTCAGCCAGAGCTGGATTGAAAGTGGATCAATTGACAGTAAGTTCTTTCCGCAATTTAGCTTAATGTTCAAAATAAATTTTTCTTCGAATGAAGTTAATGTTCCAATTAGCAATGCTGTTTTACTTGCTAATTATTCGTGAAATACGTGATGTATTTCTATTTTTAGAAAGCAATACACGTAATGCAGGTGATTCCCAAAAAAGCTGATGATGTCATGAATGTTGGCTTACTTGAAGGATTCACTGTAAGTAAAAACTTAAACAATAGGAGTTCATTTTTTTAAAAAAGTGAAATTAACAAAGTCATGCTTTCATGTTGCAGGGTAACTTGAATAATCAAGGCAAACTTCTCGTTCAAGACTCCCTGTATGTCGGCAATGCAAAAACGCAAGAACCACCAGTGGACAGAAGAGTCTTTCTCTTTGAGAAGCTTTTGATATTTAGTGAACCATTCGAACGAAAATCAAGTTTAACTTTTCTCATATTCAGACACAGTGTCCAGGTGTGTGCCACACTTTATTTGCACATTTTTTTTGCGTATGAACGACGGATTTGGCTCAATGTAGCCAACGTCTTTATTTAGACGCACACGATGGGTTTGACAGCTAACTATGACGATGACCCTTGCAAATTTGCAGTTTGGAGTAAACGCGACAGCGGAAGTTCGGAAATCTACGTCATGACTGCCCGTTCAGCTCCACTTAAGAAAACCTGGATTGATGCTATTCACCGGATTATCGAAGATCAGTACGAAGAAGCCAAAGGTACATCATTTTGTTAACTTGTAAATAATCTGTTTTGTCTGCTTGGGTGTCATTTTATCATGATTTTTTACCATGTCCTGATCACGTGCGTTTTTGCGGACGAGGTTTTGAAAGATGTCTTTTCCATCATTGAGAGAGAAAGAAAAAATCTTGCAATTCCACGAATTTTTTTACATACGATATAAATAGGATAAGAAAACATCTTCCAAAACGTCGCGCGTCAAACTACCCTGTGTAATAAAACAGAGAAGTCTATTAAGAGTGACTGATTTCTTAAATGATTATTTAAAAAAAATTGAGCAATCAGATGATCATCCTAATTTTTTAATAAAGATAATGCTATACTCGATCCATTCTAAATAAGCGTCTTTTTTGCCTACCTTGTGTTTCTGTTACTCATGTTATAAACAATGTGTCGTTCATTGACGGTGACGTCTTAAAATTACGACTGTTGTTAAAGTAACTACAGCCGTGTGAATTATTTCTATCCTTAAAATAACAATATACTAACAATTACTTAACATTGTTTTCTTCGTGTATAGAAACCAGGTTGGTTTCACATTACTGTAGCTCGTAATCATAATACTAACTAACACTAACCATAGTAAACACCCGGTTTCTTTAGACTTGCCGGACGATATTAGACAATTATTATTGGAATATGAAGAAGGTTCGATATGTTTTAATTCGTAATATAATTAAATAAATTAAATATAACCAACTTAAAATAATCTTCTAATAGTACTAATGATATTTATTATAATCTTAATAACTGACATAACTACTAACAGCTGCCATTTTAAATGTTAGTGTTTACAAAAATAACGTGGTCTTCTACCCAGTTCCTTTGATTTTTTTTATACTTCACGTTTGTTTTGTGGCGCAACCCTGGTCACACTTCCTAACTAATAACAACATGCTATCTTGCATCCTAATCAATGACGCGTGTGTTTAATTTTTTAGCTTATGGCACGTATCATGTAGCGCATAGGTGAGTTGAATTTTTGTACACTTCAGTAATAATATTTCAAAGGTAGTTACTATCGATTCGATCTTATCGCCTAACGTGATTATGATGCATAGACGTTTTTGCTAATTGTTCTCTGACGCGCACGAATGAATAAATAAACAAATTACTACAGGCCATGCCGTGTCATATTTAAGGTCTGCGCAGGAGTGCCATGTTTTGATGTTTTGTTTTGTTTTATTAACTTTTACTGGGTTAAAATCTAATCTAACGAATGGTGTTTCAGGCTTTATTAGTCATACACGCAGACCACAGAAGTCACGTGATATGTTTTTATTGTAGTGACCAGTCTTCCGATGGCGTATCAAATGTACTTGCGAATGGAAACTCTACAGTCGATAGCATGGTAAGTCTAAACTATAATAACATGTATAGATGATTTAAATATCATAAGTTAAAACACCGGAACCGAAACGAAAGAAAACACTACTCTATGATTGAAGGGATAGTTATTGGTTTTCATGTAAGTAAAATACCGTTTTTTTGGTATGTTTCATTTCCAGTTATTTTAGTTATTCCAGACTATCTGTTTACTTGCTAGACACATGACATTTGATATATTTTGCCAGCAGTAACGCACACAGTTGTGCATGTTTTTGGTACAGCCCGTCCATTTTTACCGGTGGCATAACTATTAGCCTATTGAAAATATGTCTTGTATATAAGAATGTGATTTTAGACTAATATCGAAACTGCCTCATTATCGTTTTTTGGTGCTGCCTTAAATTGCTATTGTTTATTTGTGATTTGAATTATAAAGAAGGAACTTAAAGCTATTTCTTATTACATCGTTCATTCATTTATTCATTTATTCATTTTTTTTATTTTCTAGGGTCAAATCACACCAGCGAATCAGTCGTTAGATCCAATGTTAAAACACGTGAAACTTATTCCATTAGACCAGGCGAAATCTTTAGAAGATTTAACTAAACAGACATTTCCTTTGGTAAATAAGAAGTAAATAAATAAACAAAATGCGTGTTGACGACATTAGATTTCCTCGATATGTTGTCATAAAAATTAGCTTATTATTTCTATTGATGTTTTTTATTTATAGTAGATTTTTTAGTTTATCGAATTGTTTTGTATTCTATTATAGCGGGAAAGCTATACTGTGACAGAAAACTATAACACACAAATGTTGGACCATATGTCGGTGCAAAAAGGCGACATCGTGTTTCGGCTTCATCGGGAAAAGAAGAGTTCGCAGTTTTTTTTGATGAAGAGTGCATCAAAAGAAAACTCTGGCTTGGTACCGTCAAAAATTTTGAAAAAGTCAAGCGATATTAAAAATAACGATGAAAAATCCGATTCGAAATTACGTCGCACGTCTAGTTTCGGGTAAAATCTTCTTCTTCAGTTTACTTTTTTATAAAAAACACGATGGGACACGCTGAGATTAGGTGCTTTTAACTGCTGACTGCTATTAATTTTTTTTTTTTTTTTTTTGATTTTAATAACTTTCTATTTACATTTATTTAAATTCTATCTTTATTGTCTTTCTCTTTCGTAGCAACAACGAGAAATCGAAAAAAGATCGTTCGAAACGTTCCAAAACAATGACCATAAAGTAAGTTTTACGCTTCGTTGTTCTGTAAACGTAATGTATGGCGACTAAGGACTGCCATCCAAAAAAATAATTGAAAAAATAATTTATGTCTTAATTCCAAATCGAAAATAATAAAAATAATTTATTGTTTTTAAATAAACTAAATAAAAAAAAATATCGCGCCGGCCGAGGACTGGCAAAATGTTGCTCCGAGCAATGGAATTTAAATTATCTATTATTGCGCGCTAATACATGACAACAACTTGAAGAAACATAGCGAAACGAGGTTGTGAGCATGCTTGGGAAAGGTTTGCTGCTGGAGTTAAAAGAGATTAAAACGTGGTAGTGTGGGAATAGATAATGGAAAGCAGCATGATATTGGTTCATTAATACTAAAAAATCAATAAATGGCTGTCCAGCAACTCGAAAGCGAACCGTCTGGCAAGGCCAAAAAATACGAAAGGGCAGGCCCTCAAGAATTTTTTACCATTTCACTACAATGAAGTTACGATTAATAATATCAAAGAAGCCTGCCTGAAACACTATAAGGATAGCCTAATTCCTGGTATGATGTGTTACGTATTGGCCGGGGAAATCTTCTCCATCTTGCTCCAAAATAACACATCTTCCAAATTTTAAAGTGATACATGTTAGATTCATAAAGGATGACATGTACCATAGACATTCAAGTGGATATAACTCATTAATGAACGATAGTCGCATTCTGGAGAGATCAGCTTTTAAAACTACATCGGCAGCTCGAAAAAAATGAGTATAGTAGTAGTACCAAGACTGTATCGTCCGTTAATCCTAAAAGTATTTCTGTTTCAACAATGTGGAGAATGGATAGAGTTATTACCACTGCAGAGAAGCCAGGTAAACTAGTTGAACTTTACGAATTTAATATACATAAAATGGCCTGGGAATGTCCAAAATCTATTGAATTTTTATTGAAGAGACTGCATTCGCACAAGGTGGTTTTCGCTCCGTTTTTAAGGTAACCACTGCAGAAAAGATGTTGTGAAGTACTTTTTAG
The DNA here is from genome assembly GCF_029227915.1 of Hydractinia symbiolongicarpus. NCBI lineage: Eukaryota > Metazoa > Cnidaria > Hydrozoa > Anthoathecata > Hydractiniidae > Hydractinia > Hydractinia symbiolongicarpus. The sequence continues at coordinate 15,777,027 of NC_079878.1, forward strand.
ACAGTAATATTATAAGTACCAAAATATGGACAATTTAAATCAACAATTACAAGTTAAAGAAACACCTGAAACTCTTGCCCGCCGTGCTGTACAAATGCATACACTTGCTAAAAATATCACAGAGCAATTGCAGCTAAAGATATTAGATTACAGAGAACTGAAACTGTCCTTCGGTGAATCATTCAAGTATAATAGGGCTATTTTGGGGAGACAAATAGAAACAAATAAATATGTTATGATTGAAGAGTATATTGATGGTTCGTTCTCAAAGTATATTAATAATGATGGTACCATCATCTGAGACGCATCAGTGACGCATCCAACTGATCAAGATATTTTTTTATTTGGAATGGGAAATCTTTCTTTTATGGCATGTCAAAAATTTTTTGAAGAGCATACATGCAATATTTACTGCAGATATTTGAATATTGAGGAATTTAGACCATAAAGTTTTGAATTTTTATAATATATGACTTCACACTTTTTTTACATAATCTTCTATTTATGCATTAGATTTTAAAGTTAAATATAACTGTACAAACGTATCAGATGTAATCAAAACAGGACGGACAATTCCTTCATATTTTTCACGGAGTTCTTCAGTGATATAATCGTCTCCTGTTTCAAGCACACACCAGAAAGTTCAGCCGATCTTTTCAGTTCATCTTCAGATAGTTTGAAATCTGAAACAGTCAAATTGGTAACAAGTACTACTGTAGCATTAGAAACTTTTGCGAGCAGAAATTACTGACATTTATAAAAAATTTCATCCTAAAGCGTACTACAGCTATCTTTTGTTTTTATTATGTTAAACATTTTTAAGTTGTTATGGTGTTAGGGTATTGCTCAGACAATAATCAAACATTTTTAAAAAATTCTCGACTTTCATAACATACCACAATTTTTAAGTCCGTACTTCTCGGGAAAGGAGTATATATAACATTTACTGAAATTATAGCATAATGAATCAAATTTGTTTACAAACAACAAATAACTTCACCTGGTTAGAAGTCGAAGGTCCATATAGTACAGAATCAACAGGATCTTCTAAATCATCATCATCTTGTCTTAGATAGGCTTGCAAGGTTGCCATGGTGCCAGTTTCTGCTCCATGATCCATTCGCAAGTAGGCAGGAAGGGTACGTCTTTCGTATAGGTATTCTAGGTACCATTTTCCAATAAACAGCGGATTAAAATTTGTTGTCCAAACCTGAAGCCACAATATTTTACGACTGCATGTGTCTATGCATCCATAAACAGCTAATGGAAACGTTGAGTTCTGGTAGCCCATGAGCCTGTCATGCCCATCGACAGAAAGCACCCAATTTGGACCCTTAAAAGTGAAGTGGTTCGTTATTTTTCTTTTTTTTAAGCCAAGTTGTCGGTTTTCTAAAAGCTCCGGATCAGTATCGTACATCATTTACGTTCTGTCGTGTGGTATTTTTATTTCGTATTTCTGCCCCAATTTAAGGTTCATAGCTCTGTAGCCTAAAAGTTTTCCAGGTCCTTTCATCTCTTTGCCAATTATTTTTTGAACATGAGATACCGTCACATCTGTGGCTGTATAATAGATCTCAAAATATCTCAGCCTTCTATCTAAAGTTCTTAGACTCCATAAATAGTATGGGTAATCACGAGTTACGAAATCAAAAACTTCTCTACGTTGTAATCCTTGAGAAACATACTGCACAAGATCATTTTTCAAGGCTCCATCGTCTTGCCATGTTCCGCTGAAAGCCGCCATATTTGTTCATGCATTTTTTCAAACCAAACTTATGGCCATTAGTCTAAACAACATTTTGGCAGCTCTCGGCCAAGGCAAAAATTTAAATTCAATTTAATGCGATTTTAAAATATGAATTAGAGTTCCGTGGTCAAAAAATGATCCGAATTCAATTTAAAAAGATTTGAATTCAAGTTAAAATACGATTTGTTTTTAATTTGAAATTAAATTTAACTTCGTTTCAATTTTAATTTTAAATTTATATTTGAGGTATAGTAATAATATTCATAGTAATGCGAATTTAAAATAGCAACATCAAGTTTTATTGCTTCGATAAGAGAGACTCTATGGAGACTTTGCGAGAGCGTTTAATTTCTTTTGACTCTTCGCTTTACACAAAACATATACTTCGCTTTACACAAAACATATGGGATTATAACTTGTGTTTTTACAAGCCATGTGCTTCCACAATACTTTTCTCGAGTCTTCAACACTGAAGTACTGTTATTTACATGAATTAGATATGAACAATATAGCCGACATCACCTGTTCAAATATAAGTATGAAAGTAATATAAGATTTCTTTGTTTAAAAAGTTTGCTTCTTCCCAGCGTAATGAATAAATTCATGCCAGTTTAATATTGAAGTTAGTTTTTTAAAAGGAAAAATTTGGAACTATGTTTCATAAGATCAGGAGAGGGTTTGTAGATGAGCATTTTTTTCCGTAACTCGTAAATGCGTATGAGAAGTGTTGTAGTTTCTATACATGTTTATGTTTGTTTTTTAGTTCCACAAACTTGCTGAGAACAGCATCTTTAAGACGGAAGAAAAAAGACAAGGATAAACACAACTCCACGCCCAAATCAGTTCTCGACAAACTTCATCATCACTGGACGTCAAATTTCGACTCATCCGATGACGAGGTAAAAGCGTCGGAAAGTTTAGACCGAATCCTCACACGTGACCCAAAAACGACTTTTGAGGTCTCTCCTGAATTTAAAATTTTGCCGCGCGATGTGACGGTGGAAGCTGCATCGCAAGTTAAACTGACGTGCACTGTTGTGTCTAACCCACCACCCCGTATCACGTGGTCTAAAAACGACGAAACTGAACTTATATCGAACCATAAATACAATATTAATTTTGAAAACCATTTATGTACATTTGAAATATTACACACCGAACCATCAGATACCGACACTTACACAGTGACGGCGACGAACTCGCTAGGTAGTGCATCATGCTCGGCGAAAGTTGTCGTCGAAGGTGAATGCAAACTGGGGGTACCGTCGAAACCTTATGCAACTGAAATAACATCAACATCGATTTCGTTGGCATGGCAACCGCCAATAGATAGCCAATTAGTACCCGTGCATGCGTATTCCGTGCAATACCAGGAAGCGGATTCTTCTAACTGGCAGGTGGTGATACCTGTGTGTCATGACACCAGTGCGGTTATTGATGATTTGACACCCGGTAGAAAATATCAATTTCGAGTGAGTGCGAACAATGATGTTGGGCTAAGCGAGACAAGCAAAGATTCGGATACATATGTATTGTCTGAAAACACAGGTAAATTAATTTGTCGAAGCGAGAAAAAAATATGCTGATTGCGAAGAAGTTTTGATTTATTTTATTCTTCTCATTTTTTTAGAACTGAGTCAACCAGCTTCAAATCCTTACGAAATACATTGGCGAGAGAATATTGAAGAACACTATAATATTTGTGGAGAACTAGGTAGAGGTCGCTTTTCTATAGTAAAAAGATGCGTTGAAAAAAGTTCTAATAAAGAATATGCGGCGAAAATTGTTCGACGTCGTATGTTGTCGAAAGAAGTTGTCGAAAGTGAGGTCGCAATTTTACAGATGCTGAATCATCCGTCTATTGTATCTGTACATGAAATTTACGACGCGCCCAAAGGTCTGGTTATTGTAGAACAACTGTAAGTTAGTTACAAATGGACCTCTTTAAAATTAAGATCCAACGTTAGCTTTTATATCTGATATCTTTCTTGTCCCAGGAAATCGTTTTAATTTATTTATTTATAAGTGTAACATTGAATGAAAATTGTTTTCTTCAGATTGGCTGGCGGTCGTCTGTTTGATCACGTCGTAATCATGGACTTACTGACGGAAGAGATCGCAATACATCACGTTCGGGAACTCCTTCTTGCTATACAGTACATTCACAGTCTTAGCATCGCGCATCTTGACATTAAGCCGGAAAATATTCTACTCACTGGAGGTGATGAACCCAAGGTCGTTTTGTCAGATTTTGGGGAAGCTATTCGTCTTCGATCGGTGCCGTACGCGCACGAGTTGTCTGGTAATCCAGAATTTGCAGGTAAAAAAACACTATCATTTGTGATAATTGCATGAGAATTATTCGTCCCCTGAAATAATGTTTAGAAATAATTAGGAACATTTTCCTTTTTTTAGCTCCAGAAATCGTTGCTGGTGATACCGTAAGTTTAGCGACCGACATGTGGAGTGTTGGAGTTGTCGTGTACGTTTTGTTAAGCGGTGTGTCGCCGTTTTATTCGGACAATCGTGATCGAGCATGCGCAAACGTGACTGAAATACGTTACAGATTTCCGGAAGATTTCTTTTTAGATATATCTGATGAAGCCAAAGACTTTATTGAAGAATTATTAATACGTGATCAGGCGCACAGACCTGACGCAAGCGAATGTTTAAAATTAGACTGGATAAAAATGGTCGAGCCTACTACTAAAGTTCAGGCACCGAAAAATAGAATTAGTTTGTCTCGATTAGCTGCTTTCAACGCCCGAAGAAGATATCAATACGAAAGTTCATCGGGCTCCTCTTCCGTCACCTCTTCACAACTTTTATCGCCGGACAAAAAAACGTTATCCGGAAGTCGTAGATGACAAAACTCTTTTAATTATTTTATTTTTAATTTTATATTACGTTGAATTTATTGATGCTTTTACTTTTTCGTACAACGCATTTCGATCTCATTCGTGTTTTTATCTTGTGTATTTAAGATATTTTAATCTGAAAAGGTCTTAAAGTTAACAGAAGAGTGCGAATATAGTTTTTTTGATTATAAGGACAGGACTAATCTAATTCAAGTTGTCTGGTTTACTAAAAATCCACGACTTAAGTTTTTTTTATTTAACCCGTGTTTTTATTTGTACATAAGAGTTTGTAACTGAATTTTTGTTTCAAACGTTTTGTGTTTACTTAGTGCTGTTGTTGTATAGAAAAATTTACCTTTTTTTCGTTTTGTTCGTAGGTGATAAAATGAAAATAAATAACATTTTAAAATAACATTTGACTTCATGTTTTTATTTCAACAGTAGAAGCTCGTTTGTCTTCTACACGCCTCGTGTCTTCTACACGCCTTCAAGCATGAAGATCGATTTTAAATATTTTCAATAAAGATTAACCTTATTTCTATAAACCTGCACAGACAGCAATTATTGTCTACTTTTGGTCATGTAGGTAAGTTTTGGCTAATTCTCGATTTTTTGAAAGATAGTGGGCTTAAGGATCCTGAAATATGACAAAAATCACAGAAGTTTAAAAAAGAAATTGCAGGCACAACCTTCAAACAACGTATTACCTTTGCCTTACTATTAAGATCGGTGTAACACGCTATCTAGACATATCTAGACATTTTTTCCAGCACTTTTCAAAAAATATTTAATTCTGTAGAAAATATGTAATAAACTTGTCTTAGTTAAATATGTGCTAAATAATAAATTATTCGGAATCTGCAAAAATAGTTGACTCCTTGAATACAAGTCGCAAGCGCTCAGAAAATAAGATTCAACTGTCATTTGGTGACAGTGAAACATTTGGTGCTGCAAACTCATTTTACAACAGATCACAATGTGTTTTCGTTAACACGATTTGTGGTGGTCACCAAGCAACCATGAAGGAACAAACCCAAACATTTATCAACACGCATACTCGTCTGAAATCCCTATATACGTGTGCGTTGTTTTCTAGGATACGAATGAAAAAACGCTGAAAACTTTCATTGTGATTTCCTCAAACCACGTGTTCAATTGATATAAAACTTTTGCAGCAAGGAATCATTCCCTTAAGGTCGGACATCGATAGTGTTAAGACGTCGACAAAGAATTAAAATATCCAACAGCATGACGACATTAGTGGTATTTTTATTAGCTTTATCTTACGCTAGTGCCGTACAATATGTCGTTAATCCTGACGAGAAAGGAGAGTTTGACGGCGTTGGTATTGGTTTAGTTTCCCGACCTTCTTATTGTGAACGTACGACCAAAAAAGGCGATCTCTTGAAAGTTAATTTCAACGCAACTCTTAATGACGGAAGTTTCTTCGAGACAAGGTAAGATTTAGTTTAATATCTTATTCTTTTCTTTAAGTCCGGTTGCAAAAAATGAAGCTAGGTAGCTATGATGTAAAGAATCCTAATATTGAAAATTGCATTGGCCTAAAATCAGAGTTCGTACCGCACCTAACAGGATTAATTTCGGAATAAATTAAATTTTGCGATTGGGGTTAAATTTTTCGCATTCATAAATTGTGGTTTGCTAAAGTCTCACGGCATTGTCTTGCGTGTTTTTAGCTAAAACAAATCTATACAATTTTTCAGAATCGTTTTGCAAAATCAAGTCCAAGCAAGTGTTTTTTATTGTTTATGTTTTCTTTCTAGATTTATGGAGACTGTGTTTGAATTTGTTTTGGGCGAGGGTCAAGTCATTCCAGGTTGGGAAGCTGGTCTGCAAGATATGTGTGTGGGAGAAGTACGTCATCTCACAGTACCTCCCAAATACGCTTACGGAACCAATGGTCTTGGTAGCATGCCATCCCGTAGCACAATATACTTTTTCGTGAAATTAATCGCATTTGAATCTGTTCCTGGTGCACCAAAGAAAACGAACACTTTTGTGGTTATTGACCGAAACGGAGATGGTTTATTGTCTGGTGACGAGGTAATACGTTAAAACAACTTTAAAAAAATTTTTAACAGCATTTAACATCTTTTTATGTTGGACCTAATAGAACTTTTTGATGCTATAAACGTTAAACTCGGTGACGTGTTGGGTTGCTAGGCAAGAATATAAAAGTTCGTTAAATATGCGTGTTAAAGAGGCGTGTGCTATTATTATATATTGCATACATTAAATTTGTCTATTTTTATTGTTTTAGGTTCGAGAATATCTTTTACAAACTGGAGTTCAAGATGTTGGTGGTAGTCACGGATTAAAACAAATGCTAAGAGATATCTTTCAAGAAGAAGACCGCGATAAAAACGGATACATCACACATGCTGAATTTAGTGGGCGTAAACACGATGAATTGTAAACAAATATACTATAACTTATACGATCTAGGAAATTTAAAATTTTTGTATCTGTCTGTGAATGTAGGAATGTTAAAGCTAGAAAACTTTTCTGTTTCTAAATTTTCTTTTGTTGATTCGTCTCCAGTCTTTTCTTGTAGCTGGAGAAAGTTATATACAAGTTATATACAACTGTAAAAAATTGGTTAGTTGAATTTATCTGTCGTCGTCATCATCTTTGTCATAATGAATATGCGTGTGACGTGTCGGCACATCATATGAATGTCGATAACGATCACGTTCGACCATCTCAATTAATTGACGTTGTGTTAACTGCGGAAAAGTTCGTTCGACGTCGTTTTCCACATCGGGTTCATGAATAGTCGGATAAAAGTGGCCATGACTGTCATAATCGGGTGCTTCTACGTCGTAGCCTTCCTCCGTTACGTCGTCGATTTGACGATTGACTATCGAAAAAATGGTTAAACAATAGGTTAGTAAATGCCGGAATAAAGTAAATCAATTTAAGTAATAAATACATAAAAGAATAACCTTGTCTTTCAATCTCATCTCCTACGGCTTCTACTTCATGTGTCCCCTTATCAATATCATGCGTCATATCATGGCCGTACTTTTCCGTAAGATAACTTAGTCGCGCAACATCGTGCCCATCACCTCCCTCAGAATCACCAGCATCGTCGTCGAAATAATGATGACGGTAGTGGTAACGGTGATGTCCACGGTGCCACCTCTTTTCTCTGAGTTTGGGATTGACGTCTATGGTTAAATTAAAGCGTCGTGAGTTTTAAGACTGATTTGAGAGATTTGAGAGAATACGTACTAGTGTAGACTAGAATTACGTTTATGTCAACTTACCAATGCCTCTAGTTAATATAGTTGACGACATATTAAGACGTTGTAAACTGGTATGTACTAATGGTGTGTTTAATGAGTCTTCTCTCTTAGTACGATCTAGTGCATAAACATAACAGCGGTGTCACAAATTCATCTTCAAACAAATCAACAACCTAAATCGACGTCATCGCCATAGTTACGTACCTCTTTTATGTAACCACGGGTAATGAACATTGACGTGCACGACATGATTTTCGTCGTGATCATGGTCGTCTTGATGCTCAGCTTCGGGTTCGGGATGATGATGATGCGATTCATGCTTTGGATCTTGGTTGTCATGGTGATGTTTATAATGTTGATGTTCATGATGGTGACCATGACCATGGTAAACCCATGGTTCATGTTCTAATTGTTCATATATGTGGGGTATAGCTGGATGAATGTGGTCATTAAAATGGTATGGTTCTGGGTTTGGCTGGTGTACGTGATGTCCATGGTCGACATGATCATAATCACCTTCCTCTTTTTTTTCTTCTTCGTCTGAAAAATAATAGTATGAGAGAGATTTTCAAAAAAAGATGAAACCACAAAAAGCAAAATCAAAACTTAAAGAACCACTCATGCATAAATAACGTTACTTCAATGAGCAGACGGTAAATAATTTTGAAAGTAGCTTATAAACTCACCCTCAGTGAAATGTCTGAGATGGTGGTTCATGTGGTGTACTATATGCTCGCAATGTGATCCACCATACCCACCGCCGCCATGGTCGCCATAACCGCTACCATGGCTGCCATGATGTCCTCCATAACCTCCGTAAACGCTTTCGTAATTCCCACCAAAACCTATCCCGCTCACACCACAATGATGGTGGTGGTTGTGGTGGTGGAAAAGATCCCATCCATAACCGCCACCAAAATCTTCTTCGTGACTGCTCTCAATTTCCTCATGTTCTAACTCCCCTATATCCAAATGATTTTCTGGGTAATGACCAATAGTGGCGTAGGGGTCGCCTCGCTTCGATAATACTTTCCTTTTCTTTGTTACTTCGACTGGAAATAAAGTAGATGTGGTTGATGGTTAAACACACACTCTTAGGGTTCAAGCGTAAACCCCCCGCTTCTTTAGAGATCCCCCGACACCCCATCTGCGCATGCGCAAAAATCTGACGGGATCCGACATAATCCGACAAATTCAACGACATCCGACAGAATCTGACGTCATCATGCGCAAGTGGAGTAAAATAATTCAAAATTTCCTGTCCATCTAAAAATTTATTGATAAATAAAAAAATAAAATTAGAAATGCAATCAGCGCAATATACAACGATGTATCGGCACCAGTAGCAGCATCTTGCGATGCTCTTACCGCTCGATTGCAGAGTGTGCAGGATACTGTTACTGATTATTACAACAAAATAAAGGACGGAATAAAAGAACGAATTAACCCAACACATCATGATGAAATCGAAGCTGAAGCACAGGAAGACTATTATGATGCCGAAGACTACCAAAGAAAAAACTACATTGAAATCGAAGACATTGATGTGATGAAATGTTGGAGGACAACCTTAACCAACCGCTTACGCGTGCTATCATGGATAAAATCACCCCTAATATAGACATGCGAGTAAATGTTGTTTGCAGTTTCAGCTGTGATATTCACCAAGGTGGAGGTGGTGTGTCTTTATATCACAAAAGTAAGAGCTCCAAGTCGCTATCAAGCATCGCAGAAATCAAAGCATTCACAGAGGAATGTGAAATGAAGCGTCTGGATCTGAAGAATGGTGCGTTTTGAAGTAAGGCATATTTACCACCAGTCAGAACCATCAAGGTCCTAGGAGTATATGAAGGAAAAATCGTCTTCGATCATGTACAGAACAAGATCATAAGCACGCGTCAGCCTCTGTTGGGATGCGGACCTCTTCCAGACTGGCTGCGAAAGAAGAGATGTATATACGCAATGGATGGTAAACGGAAAGAACGGACAATCTATGCTTCTGGAGATGTTTAGCGGTAATAACTAGGGCTAACGTAGAACGTGGAACAGAGTTCCTTACAAGGCCAGCTCTTGCATTAGCTCGAGAGTACTAGGAGGACCCCAAGCTAAAGCGTAAGGACGTGCGCCCTACAAAGCTGGTGAATCTGGAAGGTATTGCAAAGCACTTTAACATCAACATCAAAATATATGAACCTAAGAGAAACAATGAGAAAGCACCATGGCGACTCCTTTATGGTCAGAAGCAGCATGAGAAAGGGTTAGATGACAGCACTATTGAAATGTTGGAAGGCCACTGCTTCTACATTAAAGATTTCAAGGTGTTGTCAAATACGCTGGAGTGCGAGGTATGTGATAAACGTTTTACACAAGCTTGCCATCTGACACGGCATAAGAAAGATGAATGCGAAGGAGTCAAGACAACGATCATTTGTAAAAGTGAGAAAGTAAAACATATGCCGAGCAAGTCGGAGAAAGTATTTTATGGTGAAGGTTATAGCTATGATGCATGTTAATGGATAGAATACATGTCGAGGGAAACTGGAAGACATATACATCATGCTTTATGTGGTCATGGTGGTGAACGTGTGATACGTGATAAAAGAAAGAAGTAGACGGTTATGATCCTATAACGAACCACGGATGTTACTGGCACGGATGCCCGTGTCAGCCAGAAGCGAACGCATACCGCTATGAACAAACGATGAAGAAGGAGGGTATGATAGAAGAATAGGGATACAACCTCATCAGAGTGTGGGAATGTGTAAATCCTCCCAAGATCAACCGATATTTCAACAAAAAATTCATCCGGTATCCTCATTTTATCGTGTTTGATTTCGAGACCATCACGTCTTCTTTGAATTTCCAGCAACAAACATCTGATTTGACATACCTTTCGAGGCATATACTGGTAAGTTTTGGTATTCACGATAGTTTGAATGATAACCCAACGTTCGTAGAAAACGAAGATCCTAAAATTTTATTGAAACTTATGGAGGAGTTAGAAAGGCAACACTCGCTTATCATCGCTGAAGTGGAAATAATGTACCCGAAACCTACAGATCTCGACATGCTTCCCAAAAAGAGCCAGGATGCATGGAACGAATGGGTAAACCGGGTAGCTATGATTGGGTTCAGCACGTGTTTCCATACGACTGGCTGTCTAGTTATGACAAGTTGAATCACGTCGGACCTGTCGCACACGAGGATTCTAAAAACGATAAAAGGGTAAATATACGGTATCATCCGAGGAGTATGAAGAATTCTGCACAGAATTCTATAGTCGAGATTGTGTCACAATGATGCATTGGTTACGTGAATACAACATGGGTAACGTTGAACCCTTCATCGAAGCAGTTGATAAACCAGACGTCAAATATTACGGAGATGATATCGACATTTTGAAAGTTGCAGTAAGTATTCCAGGTGTCTTGATGCGTTATGTGCTGAACAAGACTCTAAAAATAAACCCTAGGGTAGAGCTCTACGCTCCAGGTGAACCATGCAAGCACAAATGTAAAGAAGACTGCTACAGCAAGACTTGTAAGGATTGCAAAGAGGTGCATAAAGCCTGTACGGAATGTACGAAGAACGAGACTTACGAGCTGTTACAAACGGGTATGGTAGAAGGTCCGGCAATTGTGTTCACTCGATATCACGAGCGTGGCGTGACAGGTATTAGATCACATGTATACAAGGACGCCAAAACGTGCATGACTGTTCTAGGTCAAGATGCAAACATATTAAATCCTAGCACACTGATGTATGACTTCCCCTGTGGTAAAGAAAAATTGTTCAAGATTTCACACACTTCTGTACAGTTTTAGTTTGCACGAAGAATTCTACGGAATAATAGCTACGAGTTTTACCTATACTTTATTTTCTATTCTACACGTATTTTCACGCCTGTTCTAAAATGGTACCTGGATCATGGTTTGCAAGTGACAGCGATCCACCAATTCCTTAAGTGTGAGGGAGGTAAACCATTCGCTTGGTTCCCCGAAGAAATTGCGCTGCTCGTAGGCAAGCTGATAAAAATCCAGACAAGCGGATAACTGGAGATACAGCCAAGCTGAAGGGTAACTCGTTCTATGGGAAAATGATCCAAGATTTAGCAAGGCATGTAAATACAATGTTCACGTGTAATGAAAAGAAGGTTAATGAAGCGATGAGATCTCCATATTTCGAAGACTTGGAGCCCATAGGCGATGCTTATGAGATTAGAGAAGGCAAACGCAAGTGCGGCATTGACAGAGCCTACCAATGTGGGATTGCAGTGTACCAACTGGCCAAGTTACGTATGCTTGAATTCTACTACAACTTCCTCGATAAATATGTAGATCGTAGAGACTTCGAGTATATTTACATGGATACAGACTATGCCTATTTACCAGAACTGTAATCGCTATATCTACACTACGAAGCACAACCTCGAGTCACTCCTCATCAGTATGAAGCGGTAAAAACAAGATCAAACCTCATTTTCCTCATCTATTCAAAAATGTTTACAACATTTCTGAATAATCAAGGGTTTTCTGCATGATGCGCAAATGAGATGCCTGGTGATGCGTGATTTGCCACACGTGCAATACTCAAGGTGATAGTGCAAGAGTATATACAAACTTCGAATTATAGTAGAATTGTGATACCAGGCTTAGCCCTGGCGGAAGAGTAGGGATGCGCGGGCAAGAGCGCATGCCTTACCTGGAAGCGGCTGTTTCGCCCCGATCTGTACCACACTGTGCCATGACGGGAAAAATTGTGCCTAAATGTCGGTAAAAAATGTGCAGGAACAGTCTCTGAAAGTGCTCCTTAAAAAAAAGGTGAGTGCACAGACATTTAAAAAAACCCTCTTTCAAACAATAACAACAGCAACAAGAACAAACAAGAATAAAAAACTCATAGGGTTCTCCTACAGGAGTTTTGGTATTTTTCTTCAAAAATAAAACATGGATGTATATCTATGTATTGTGATAATTATACCTTATAAGTAAAATGTGAGAACTTGCTAACATATTTGATGTTGTTGATACCCCAGCAGAAGCTCCACAGCAACAACCGGAAAAACCAATCGATAGACGTTAAGTTTTGAAAGATGCTATCAGGGAGGGTAAAGCACATCTTTTACCAAAGAAAAGTTTGGAAAGTTTTATTGATAAGGCGTAAGATGATGCGCTCAAAAAAGTATATGGCGAATATATTCAACGAGAAATTCAGGAGAAAGGAAAAAAAACAGGCCAGGCATTATCTGCGCATGTAGTAAATTTGTATTCCAATGCTTTAAGCAATCTGATTTGTATCGACTCTGTTCAAAAATTGCGGGAAGATGGACCCAATCATTAAAGAATCCATGACTGACCTCGGTATTTATTTTATGTTACATTTGGTAAATTTTTAGCTCCACTTTTGATTTTGACGCACACTGCAAATCATACCAAAGTGCTTAACGAAAAATATTCTGAAGCATCAGGCACTCAGCTGTCCAAGAGAAATATAAACGAAGAAGATCGAAAAGAGGAAGAGGAAAATGGGGAATAATTTATCGAAAGTAGCTCTAGAATTACGCGAAAAATATGCTTTAGGCATTGCACGATTTAAATCTCGAGCGAGTCTTATACCAAGGTTTGACACATTCATCAGCCATGGTCTTGATATGCATCGAAAAATTATAATTACCCCGCCTGCAGGTAGGTTTCCATCCTGTGATTTAGAGCTAGGTAAACAGTATTTTAAATGGTGATTTGAAAATACAGGTTCCTTGAAAGTTGTATGATTTAAATTTTTATAGAGGTACAGCTCTCGTTGTTTCTAACAATAAATAAGCGAGGACAAAACAAGTTATTATGAAGAAAAATGAACGTCAAGTTGCTGCTGTGAAGAAACTTGCAGAATGGAATAGCAAAAACAAGGAAAACATGCACAAGAACAAGGGTGAAAGTGGTCAAGTAACTGAGGGTAGTACTTCAACAAGTACCTCACCAAGTACTGCATCAAGTTCTACCGCCGTTTTAAGAGCAACAGCAGTAACGGTAATTGTTATAGTAGGCGTTGGTGTTTGGTATAAATTTTTTAAAAACCAGCAGCAGCAACCTGACAAATCATCAGAGCAGGCGCCTCCTGTTGAAAAAAAAGTTCAAAAATAGACATTTTTAAAATGCGTTAACTATATAATAAATGTCAAACGTTACACCACAACAAAAAGAAATCGTAGATTCTCTATGGGAATCTGCCCGCTTAATATCGTACACTATACTTCCAGCGCTGTGCGCAAAAAAGATGTTAGGGGTTTCTAGACCAGGAGCCAAAATGGATCTGGAGGATGGTCTGAAGCAATATTGTTTGATGACTACGCTATAAAACAAGGATGGTATAAACGTTCCATAGTGCCTCCCCCTAAACAAACATGGCTAATATCGGCGTTCTCGTAGCTGGTGCAGCAATTAATGCATTAGCCTTTTCCGACAGTAATTTTCTATTTAGCAAGCTCTCGGCGCATGGAGAAGAAGAGAGAAGGAGGCATGATCGAACAGCTACAGGCTGCTCAGGCAAAATGGGTGCGCGACAAACAATTAAAAATCGACTGGTATAATCATCAACGAGAGCTGAAGTGGCAAGCGGGGGAGAATTTTAAGGATCTTGATGAAAGCATGCGTGAGTACTATATCGCCACGATCAATAATGCACCAAAAATATTTCTGATTTATATGTACCTTCCAAACATTAACAGGACGGTGAACTTACTTTCATTGTAGGATCCCTAGCTCTTCTGGGGTTTGCGGCGTAAAATATTTGTAATAAAAAATACACATTTTAACGTAATAAGCAAGTCAAAACTAAAGAAGTCAAAAGCAACGCGCTCTGCAAAACGTCACAGAAGAAGAGGCAGAACAGTTAAGCAAGATCTACTACAACCCAGAGCATCTTTGGGTTGGAAGGAAAGCCATCAAACTACTATCTGTGGAGAGTAAATTACCACGTAAAAGAGTCGTACATTGGTTGTCTCGCCAGCTCCTATGGCTACGACATATTCGGGGCCCCAATAAGATTGATTACCCCCATTTTACAATTACAAAACCGAATAAAATGCACAAATTTGATCTATTGTATATGCCTCATGACAAAGTTTATAGAAATGTCTATAAATATATCCTGACAGATATATTTATAAAGTAGCGAGACCATTGCGTACGAAAAAAGCCAGTAAGGTCGCAGACATGATTAAGGACATATATAAAGCAGGACCTCTGCGCTATCCTACAATTTTTCAATGTGATAACGGCTCAGAATTTACATCAGATATGACAAAACTTTTGGAAGGTAAAGGGGTGGAGATTAAACGATTAAACTACAACCAAGTATTATCACACCTTTACAGCGTTCGTTGAATCGTATAACAAAGTGCTTGCGGAAAAACTTTTCAAACCTCAAGATGCACAAGAGTTGGTCACTGAGGACCAAAGTAAAATATGGGTGAAAAACTTATATCCTACGGTGAAGAATTTAACACCAAGACTGCAATAATTGGTATGAAGCCTTCAAAGGCCATCAGTTTGGAAGACGTACCACTTGTGAAAAGTGAAGAGCTCCCTGAGGAAAAACCTTTGCCTGAAGATGGGTTGTATTTATACTTGTTGCTGCCCGGGGAGGAACATGATGCAAGGAGACGTGCAACCGACGCTTTTTGGAGTAAGAAAACGTATAGATTAGATCGCATTGTGGCGGCCCTGAATAGCCGTGTGTTGTATTATTTGAAAGACGGACCTGACCGTAGTTTTGTTGCAGAAGAATTAATGCTAGTACCAGAATATGTAGCAATATCTCCAGACCATGTAAAAGAATGGTAGATTTCTTGCATCAAGGACGTTTTTTGTGACTCGCAAAGAGTCACAAAACGTTTGCCTTACATTTGCCCTAGTCTTCCAGTGCCGGAACACCTAGATCGTACAAGTCGTCTCAAGTAAGGTCGATAAGTCTTAAGTGACATTGATACCGCTCCACATGCCCATCCTCTTCAAATCTGTTGAAACCATGCATACCGTTGGGATTGTCTATAATAACATTTTCTTCAGAGTTCGGAAAGTTGTAACTGAACCATCGTCGTTTTTTGGGGATGGCACCTCTCTGAATACGTGCACAATAGTATGGCAGATGATGATAAAAGTCGTAGTCCTGCGTACTATGCTTGCGATAAATCATAATCACATTATCTTTTCTAGGATCTTGCGCACGTTGAACATACCTTTGTTGAAGCACCGCATTTTCTTGGCTCTGTACTGCAAGTTGTCGGTCTTTATCCTCAAGGTCGTCCCCCAGCACCACAACCTGTCTATCTCTGACTTCGAGATCATCCCAGAGAAGAGCAATTGCAGCATCTTGTTCTTCAATTGCTTGATCTTGCTTCTTAAGCTCATCTTGGAAGTTTTCAACACCTTTTTTCGCAAGCCACTTTGTCAAAGCTACTGCTTTAGGTCTTGTGATTTCTATGGCGCCATCCAGAGTCACGAAGGCATCATGAGGGTTTTGCCCACCTCCGTACATATCAGAACGGGATAGGGTGGTGCCCTGTCCTGAGATATCTTGCCTTTTTGTA
This sequence comes from Hydractinia symbiolongicarpus, assembly GCF_029227915.1. Classification (NCBI taxonomy): domain Eukaryota; kingdom Metazoa; phylum Cnidaria; class Hydrozoa; order Anthoathecata; family Hydractiniidae; genus Hydractinia; species Hydractinia symbiolongicarpus. The sequence continues at coordinate 15,793,488 of NC_079878.1, forward strand.
GTTTCTTCATCCAAGTGTCAAATTTGCGCGCTATATCACAGATGTCCAAGAATCTCCCGAGATCAGCACGATTGAAATGAGGCTGCGAGTGCTCATCGAACAGGGTCTCCATCGCCCCAGCATGTACGGCGTTGAACAGGGTAAGTTGAGAAGACATTTTTATCTTGTTATTTTTTTTGTGGACCAAATCGATCCATAAAAAACCACCATTCACTCGAGAATTTTATAGCTTCTAGGGTACGTATAAGCACGCATGTTTTGATTTCTCCAGTTGAGTCTTGATCTCTTCCCAATTACTGATCATATTAGTTACTTCATCGATAAGCTTCATATCTGAACGTTCGTCGGGTACCAGGGGAATAATTGTTTTTTCTGCCTTTTTTGGTAAACCGGTATACGACTGTGTTAACAGCCACAAAGAGTGTTTTCTATGCCTTCCCGAGATGGCAAGCTCAAGCAAAGATTGTCTCCGCTTGTCAAGGGCTTCATCAGCAATAATATCATCGATAATGAACAGAGTATCTTCGCTAGCTAGCAGCGAAGATAGTTTTTCGATCGATTCTAAAAGTTTATCCTTGGGATTAATCAAGAGCACATAGACTTCTTGCCAAAGCGAGGATTTCTCAAGGTACGTGCTATTCCATCGTATAGTTGGACATAGGATAATAATGTTGTGAAAATATTTTTTGTATTCACCTTCTAAAAGATGTAGAACACGCTGTGTTTTTTCACAGCCCGTTGGTCCTGAAGATATCGCCGTATGTGGATCTAAAACAACGTCTAAGCTCCTTTATGTGAAAGCGATCCACGCCTTTAAAGTCTAGTATGCTGGAAAACATACTAGATCATTCCTTTGCCATACGCACATCATACATACCTGCCAGCGCTACGCTTATTCTGTAATATATTGATTACCTTTTGAAATGTTCTCTGATGCCCACATAGGCTAGGTATTGGTATAATGCAGCCTTCTCGCTAATTCCTCGAGTGATGGAGCCTCTCCATCTCCTTGATACTTGAGAGGTATTTTGTGGTCAATATGCCACTTAACGTAGTTGTCTTGGCTCATACCTTCGATAAGCTCGAAGCGTATCACACCCTAGATATTCTGCAGAACTAAGCTCCTTGTTTCCTTGTAGAGCCTTGTGAGTTCGACAGCGAACAACAGAAGCGAGATGTCCGGCGGGGTCGCAAATGAGGCAATGCCGTCTTTCTTTTTTATAGTCACAGATGCTACCACCTTCGCAATGTTTACACGTTGATCTTACCATATTATGCTCGCATATACTTGCACGACCACAAGGTTTACATAGAGATCTCTGCCTGTCATGCTCACAAATACTTGAACCTCCACAAGGTTTGAATCTACATCTTTGCTAATTATGAGGGTACCTGGTGCGTTCCTTTGATACCTTCTCAGCATTCAAACACTTGATGCACATCTTTGTCAGTTGTCCATTTCCCTTGCTCTTGAAATTGTCTAAAGATAAAGAGTGTCTACATTTTGAGCATTTCCTAGTCTCATCCATGTCTTTTGTGTCTACCTCGAAGGTAAACACAAATTTCGCTGGACAATTTGTATGTTCTGCTAGCGCAATGCAACTGCAGAGCCTCAAGGCGATCTGCGACTAGAACTTGCTGCCCTACCAGATCTAATACTCAACGCTATGAAACCTACCATCAAGAATATTCAACTGCGCGTCGCTAATAGAATAGACATAGCAGCGGATATCTCCGGTTCCCTCGGTCTTCTTCGCATCTCCGGTTCGCTCGGCCTTCTTCGTTATGTGCAGGGTTATACCGTCATTCAAGCGTTGAAGAGGTCTTCCACTACCATGTAGACTATAATCAGGAGATGATCGGAAATCAACAAAAAGTGCGTATCTCTCAGTCATAAACTGTCCTACCGCAACTGTCGAATTGCGGCTACCAAAATGGTTTACAATTTGCTCGTACTGGTCTTTTCCAAGCATTGCATGCGAATATAACTCATTAGGCACGCCCTCGACAGTGATTGATTTTCAATCTTGGGGTTGTAGAACACCTCGTTCGCCCCGGAGTAAGCTTTAACCTTCGATGGGTCTACAAAGAGCAGTAGAATACCCTTTAACGATTTTGCAGGTGTATCAAGTTGTAAATTATAACTTTTGTATCTTTTGAGGCAGTGCTAAGCGACTGTACCGGGATACCATAGCATTTGCAAGTTCCTCATTACTAACCTTGTCGAATGCTAGAGAAATGTTGCTGATCTTATATGCAGCATCTGCAGGCTGTGCCGCAGTAGATCCCAAAGCCGCTGTACCTCCATCCTTGATAACGTCCGCATATGATGCAAAATAGAGAACAAACTGCAATCTATCATGTAACCCAGGCTGGTAGAAGGGTAGGTCTCTAGTCATCTCAAACATCTTCCCCAGGGGTATACAGAAAGTATTACCATATGTTGCAGCGATCGCCTTCTCTTCGAGTGTGCCCCATAATCGCTCGCCTTAACCTGTAAGGCCCGGATAGTACCATCATTTGGATTGATCCTCTCAAGGTTGAATTTCGGTAACCACAAATCCCTATAAACCGCGAGCACCCTGTAGTCGTTAATACTTTGAACCTCATTACTATTAGGTGTGATTTTTAGGTTCTGTACCAGATTCTTGCCAATATTTGAAACGATAGTACGTTTGGTATTTGTGCCGGTCAACTCCAGATCAAATAATAACCGAAAACTTCCGGGAAAATGACATCATTCTGTCCCATATTGGGTACGTCTACATACAAGTCCTCGTTCTGATTGATTGTAGATGGGACATGACTCGCCTTTACACGCTGCTTTTTCCCTTTCATTGCAAAGAGCGTTTTAAATTCTGCGTAGGGGTCAAGTGTTTTTCCAAATATATTAGTGATGTTACTACTTTATTATTAGATGATTTTTGTTTCAAATAAAATGGATAATCCAGATTATGACAGAGACGGTTTTACAGATGCGGAAAATATTAGAGGCAATACTGACGATGTATCTGTCAGTAGACCTGACGACCTTCCTGCCCAGCCTGGTACCAGCTCGACGCCAACATCTGAAGAACGACAGAGGAGTAATTTGAATCATCCAGTGGAAGAGACCACAAAGGGCATGATCGACGATCTTTATAAACGTCTTATTGAGAAAGGGGGCTGACACAATCAAAGGGGAGGCACTATGATGTATTTGAACGACGTGGAAATCAACTTGTTTATATTGGTAGATATGGTGCTATAGACGATGCTATCATGACAAAGGATGGTGACTTTAGTAGAGTTGGTGAGGTTTTTGATTAAGTTTAGTTGGTTAGGCGTAAAGCGTCTGGGAGCCATGGGGCTTGCCAATAAAGGGTTTACCGACAATACTACACCTAGTAAAGGGTTTAATGCTACACCTATTAAGAGGATCATGGCCATAGCCAAAAACATATCGAGCAAGATCGAGAAGCTAACTAAGACTAACAAGGCGGATGAGATAGAATTTATACCATTAGCCGAGAATGTTGTTGATGAAACGGAGAGTCTCATAACTGAGTCCGAGACTTCATTCAATGGTGAGGAGGAGGTTTTTCCGGAACGTGAAAGAAGAGGGCTTGACCGTGAACTTTAAACCATAAAGGGGAATTTAAAATCATTAAAAAGTAAAATAACTTCTTATGATAGTGAGTTCGCTTAGGCAGAGGCCAATGTGAAAAGACTGGAGGGGAAGAAAGCACTGCCTGGGATAACTGAAGAACAACAAGAGATTTGGAACAATGACATTGCAAAGACTAAAGAGATTGAAAATCTGAAGGATATGGCGAACTATTATCCACGATTCAGGGTCAACTGAAGGCAATTAAAGACACCCTAATGAAAATCGCGGGAGATGACGAATCACTTACTGAAAAACTCCAGATTTTATTCAAGGAACAAGGAATTACTATAGCGAGTATCATTTCTGCTGTTGGTTTACTCATATCCACCATTGTGCTGGCAGTTACAGGAGGTGGAGAGGCGGCTAGTGCTGCAGCGGCAGGAAGTGGTGGGGGTAGTAAAATTTTGTACAAAACAGCTCGAAAGACTTGGAAAATTTTTAAAATATTTGGCAGGGAAAGCTGGTGCAGCATTACCTCATTCTTTTTTACAGTGGCGGCAAAAATTGTCGCATTTGTGGCAAAGCATTTTTACATGGCAATTGCAGGTGCTGTTGCGATTGTTGTAGCATACATCGGTAGGAGCAAAGATAAAAGATCGTAAATAAAGTAGATAGAGTCTAATTTGTTGATCAAACACACTAGACGTTTATTAATTTTTGAGCCAGATATAACCAACAATAACCGCTACTCCGGTCGTAATAAACGCGGCCTTAGTGTTATCGTGTTGCTCTGCTTCTATTACCTTGTGTTTAGGGAGTATTTCCTCGTGTTTAGGGATCATGTGGCTCGCCTGTGGTGCTCCACGCTTGGTCGAGGTCCCAACAGGCTTCTTCACCTTATTCAGATCGACTTGAACCCCAACGTTTACATTTGCAGGTGCAATCAAGACATTGTTTTTATACCCTTGAATTTTACCAATATGAAGATTCATATCTGAGGGTAACATGTACACGCTGGGCAAAATTGACTGGGGTTCTAGCGTATTGGGGCAGTTTTTGGAAACGTGTTATATCTTCCCCTACATTCTCTCCTCTCAGCACCATACTTTCAAACTTTTGTAGCAGGATTTGTCTAGCTGTATAGTTGTCTGCGCCAGAACCGAGCAAAGATGATTTTGCTTCCACCTGTGAGCCAAGTATCAAAATCACCTATACACGAACACTTTCACTAATTTTGGTCAAACCTTCTAATGAAAGACCCTGGCTTGTTGGCATATTAAACTTTGCGTAATCGCCATCAACTTGTGGCCACCATTCAACGTTGGTTAGCGAAGCACCTACTGCTTTAAATTTATACAGACCGTGGGGATCTGCACCGTACTCACGACACACTTGCTTGTACTGACTAAACCCATCGTCAAAAGGCATGGGCACTTTCATTCTTCCAATTATACGACGCATGTGATAGTATACATGAAATTTAAAGATAGAGTTCACAAGTGGTAAGGATCATGTCATGTGTCTGCGCAATGAGCTGCAAAATTAACCTGGATGTTCCAGTAATCCCATGCTTGCCCATCCCATCCAATTCAAACGGGATCGTTAAGGTAAGTCGTTGGAACTTTGATGGGATACTTGCTAAACTCTGGGAAGGATACAGGAACATGTGATTCTGTCGATACATAGAGATCTTGATGTTCATCGTGACACCTAGAGCCCATTCTCCCCTGTTTGATTTGTATTTTGCTTTGGGGTTGTATGAATAAATATTTATCTTTTCTTTCTAATAAAAAATATGAAACAATTGTATATTACTGATATCAACAAGCCTACGGTTTTTGATGATTACGATATTTGTATTGAATAATGGATACTGCCGACTTCGTGTAAATGATGGATTTAAAGTTGCTATTAATCCATCACTGAAAGAGCTCATTGGTTTATCTGATCCAGCCGGTGGAAAGTATTATACGAAAGGCGACTATGATGTATACTACATGACCGATGTTTATCAGAGATTAAGTCTATATATGCCCTCAGTTGAATGAGGATGATTGCTTGTTTAATGGTAAAAAATCAAAAATTCACGCAAAATTTCCTGTGTTTTTGCATGTTGTAGAACATCCCTGAGGCACCAGGGATTTACCTCAACGGCTTTCATGCACATTTCCTGCGTCTTGAATCGATCCGGATCATGCGCGATTATATGAAGTTTTTCTTTAACCGCCTTGCTACACATTTCCTCAGTCTTGAATCGATGCGGAACGTATGATCTTGCACATTTATATAGCTCAAGGGCTTTTTTTCAACTTCCTTATTGACCCCATATTTTTTCATACAAGCCGTTACACATTTTCTGGGTCACGAATTGATCTGCAATATGCTTAAGCTTATATGAATCCCTTTCAACCACATTGTTACATATTTCCTGGGTCAAAAATCGATCTGGTACATACTCGAGCGCTTCGGGATCTTCTCCAACTTATTTATTGCACATTTCCTGCGTTATGAAATGTTCCGGAACATACTTATTCATCTGGGCTTCACTCATAATAGCAACATTACACATCTCTTGAGTTTTGAAACAATCTGGAATATTTTGAAACCAATTCATTCTCATAAGTAGATTTTTTTTATCAATAAATTTTTTGAATTAGGGTATTTCCCTGATTCAATCACGATTACTCCCACAATTTTGAAATCTCTTGCTTCTCATCCTCCGTCATACACCAATCCCAATATCGATCTGGATTCCAAGCTACACGGATGTTGGATAGGCTGTAATAGTATTCCGCTTTATGCATCGATAAATTATAGTCATTGGTCCACATCTCAAACAAGTCCTCTTCATATAGCTGGCTGAATTTATTATGATATTCCTCATCGCCCTCTTCAAGCTTTCAGCATATTGCTTATCGAAATAGATCGCCATGTTTGCCATTCTCTTTATTATAAATTTTTTGATAATTTTTTTTTTTAAATGGACAAAATATAAGATCCACTGAACCAAATTCATGATGATAAGCGGAACCACTCTGGAATATACTGGGTTATACGAGGATCAACCATAATCGCATTATTACACATCTCTTTGGTTTTAAAGCAATCTGGAACATACTTGAGCATCTAAGGGTCCTCTTTAATGGATTTAGCACGCAACTCTTGGGTTTTGAAGCAATCCGGAAAATACATGATCATATAGGCTTGTTCTTCAACGAGTTTGTTGCACATTTCCTAAGTCTTGAACCTGTCCGGAACATACTTGAGCGCTAGGAAATTATCCTCAACTACCTTATGGGTGTATTCGTATTCATTCATTTATTTATACAAAATTTATTTATGAATCAATTTTGAATTATTTTACTCCACTTCCGCATGATGACGTCAGATTCTGTCGGATATCGTTGAATTTGTCGAATGATGTAGGATTTTGTCGGATGCCATTGGATTTGTTAGATTTTTGCGCATGCGCAGATGGGGTGTCGGGGGATCTCTAGAGAAGCGGGGATGTGGAGGCTTTGAGCGTAGCTGCGCAGATACGCGCAGGCGGGATTTTGCAATTTATTATATACACAGTTTTGGGTGTCGAGGGAGAGAGCAGCGGGGGTTTTACACTTGAACCCCAAAACTGTGTATTGAACCATCCAACATATCTACTAATAAGAGATATTCCAAGATCACGCTGGCTTAGCCAATCTGTTACACTGTTCAAGCAGTGAAATTAAGCGCGTTGCGCACAGAAATTCTATCGCCAATGCTACTTTTAATCTTGGGATATGGAAGGCAAGGACCTATAGGGGCTGCCGATGACTTTTTTTAACACTTTCGCTTTTTAGTAATTTACGCCATCATGTTTGAAAATAGTCGGGCCGAGTAGAATGAGTAGATTTCATCAGATCCTCTTTTTGTCAAATGAGAAGTTTAATTTCTGAAATCTAGAATAGCTGGTATATTAGGGGATGGTGCAGCAATTAGGAGGAGTTGGGGTTGAATTTTAGTATGACGTTGCGGATATTAACTAACTATTTTTAGACCAAAGTGGGCAAACTGACATGAGAAGGGGGCTGTGAATTTTTAGGAGAGGGCCACCCTTAACTGACCCTTAAGTTACCTGTTTTAGTACTTCTTCTTTTACGATAGTGGTTAGCATCCATCTCTTCTTCGTAGTGCACATCTGGTTGATCGCGTATACCTGGTCCTTTAAAATGGTCACTAAAAACAGACGCTGTTGAGATTGGTCCTTCATGAACAACGCCCGGTATAGGTAACGTATCATCGTCTTCAATTTCTTCGTGGGGATGTTCGTGAACATGTACATGAGAACCTTGATTAGATATCATCTCAAGCGTATTATGAAAGTCTTCACCTAATTATATAATAGTTTATTTAAATCAAAAAAGAAAACCTACCAAAGATTCATTTTTTGAAAACAAAAAAGAAAATCAAACCTGGCGATTCGTCGTACTCATCATTATGCTCAATATGAACGATTGGATTTTCATAATGGTGTACGTGCTCATACACGTGCTTAAGTCGTTTATGTTGCGTGTTATGTTTCTTCGCGTGACCATGGTGATGATCGTGATGCTCTTCAGGATGAAAGTTTACTTGCTCTTCATTGCTATTGTCATGGTGTTCGTACGGTTTATAAACATCTATCGCTCTTGCCTCACCTGATACGGCAACAGCTCTGTTTTGGGTGCTCTTCGGGGCAACTCCGTCATTAAATTCGCCATCTCTTTGACGATCGTGATGAAAGTGATGGTCTAAGTTGTCATGGTGAATTTCGTCGTGCATTTTTTCACCGTCGTGATGGTGGTGGTCACGGTGATAATGATAAAAATCGTGATGCCAACCGTGGTCGCTATGAAGACCAATCTGATGAATAAACTCCAATTCGTGCAAATTATGTCCTAAACCATGCTCTTTGTGACGGTGTCCATTATGATGGCCATGTTCTCCTTCGTGGTGATCAGAAATACGATGCATTTCTTTGTGGAATTTTTGTTCCTTTTCTTCTTTCTCACGATGTCGCTGCTCTTCTTCGTGTCGCAACCGCTCTTCTTCGCGGAGACGTTGGATCTCTATTTGATGAAGACGCTCTGTTTCTTTCTTTTCTTCTTTTTCTCTCTGTTTTTCCAGTTCTTCTTGATGGTAAATTCGTTGAAATTCATGTGGTACGTTATTATGTATGTTATCATTAAAATTTACAGCGTGAAGGTCTGGTATGCTGTGTATCATATGTTCAAGTTCAGCGGATTCATCTAGCACCTTATTATCTAAAACAAAGTGGCGTAATAACTACTAAACGTTATCTCAATACAATAAAGTATCAAATTCCTGCCACAAGATGTAAATTAGAGAAGAAATTTAAAAGAAGAATTTTAATACTAAGCAAAATAAAGCTTTCGGCAAGAACCTGCGAAATTGACGCTTTAACAGAAATTGCAGGTCAAACATTTTTATTATGGGAACAAATGTGAGGTTAACATATTCGAAAAATTGAAAATTGAGGAAAATTAAAAGAGGCAACTTGAAAAAAAATGAGGAGGCGAGGCAACTCTTTTATGTTTAAACTTTAGATGACAATTAATCGTAATATTTAAACTACCATGATGCTCTGGGCTGTGTTCAAAGTGAGGCTGATGACTGTCTTCGTGATGGTAAAAGTCATTTACATAATGACCTAATAGCAAATAAAATAAAACACATGTAACACAAACAAGCATATCTACTTTTCTTGGCGCCAATGTTGACTTAAGCAATTACAGTACCTTCATGGTTGACATAATGTCTCTCATGATCGTCGACATCTTGCTGCTCGTGGTGTTCACTTACATGTTGTATCGAGGCATGACCAATAGTAGCGTACGGATCAATTCCTCCTCGCCCGTAACCATTTGAGTCACGTGCTTCGCCCTGTTGAAGCTGATTGGATTTCAAGTATGTTTTATCCAATAAAGTGACGAGTTCGGAAACAACGCATTTAAGCCCCTCTTTACAGGTCAGTTTTTTGTTCGAATCATCCACCTTACTATTATTGTCAAAATATTTTTTTAACAAGGGCGTAGTTGTTCCTTTAAGTATTCTCTTGTCATCCGCTGAATCCACGTTTTCTTTGTCAACACCCTCCGCCGCAGGTAGAATATTACTATCGATTTCTCCAACTGAGGATTTCATGTTTATTTCTTTAGTCATCAAACTTATTATAACATTATCAAGCTTTCTTTCTTGGTCGACTAATTTTGTGTCCATTTTCGGAAGTACATATTTTTGAATGTCTGCCTCTAAGTTATGCTCTCTTCCTGATAAGCTTTTAAGAACTGTATCTTGAGAGTCATCGTCTTCTTCTTCCTTGTTTTTATCGTTTTCTTCCAACAACTTGTTCACATATTTTGGGTACCACTTTTTCATGTAATAAAAGACAAGCAATTTTTCGAGTTTTTTTTTTCCTACCGGAACAATAACCTTTCGCTTATTCCCTTCTGAGCTTTGAGTTAGTTTTTCAATTTCAGGCGTATCGATATCAAATCTCTTCTCGCCCAATATATTCCAATTTTGTTTATTTTTTATATTAAGGTTCTTTGACATTCGGTTTAAAATAAATTTAGGTACTATACTTCGAGTGTTTTTTTGAATAAGATCTCCCAAGTCTTCCACAAGCTTTCCTAGAAAACATGTAAATATTTCTTTTAAAGGCTACTGCAGGTAAATTTGAAGAAAGGATTGGTGTATTTATAGCAATATCAGGAAGTGTACAACCTCGTTCCCATGGATTTTTTACGCCTATATTATGCCGATGAAAATGCTCCGTCACGTAAACATATCATCAGCGTATAAGTACACTCTTTAATAACAACTGACTTTTTTGACTTTTTCTTGACCAATAACAACAAGATGCAGGCGCTGCATAATCTCGCTATTAAAAATGGACAACTATGAAACATCGACAATGCGACCCAATTCTACAATTTCTGCTAACAAAAAGTACAGCCTGTCATTCATGGTTGAAAGTCGCCCGATTGAAACGTTTATGGTTGACAAAAAATCAAAATTTTGATGTCACCAAAGTAGTTTTAATTTTTTGGACCAATTTTAGCCTAAAATGACATTTAGATAACAAAAAATAAGAATTTTGATGTCACCATTATGTTCAGCATACTTTTTTTGTTAACGGTGCCAACAAATACCAATTTTAGCCAGAAACGTCATTTAGATGACTCCCAAGTACTGTGACGTTGCAATTGACCAATTGGGACATGGTTAGTTGGTTGGTTGGTTGGTTGGTTGGTTTGTTAGTTAGTTGGAAACTAATACTATCCTCGCAGGCGAGACAGTAACAAGTAACATTTCTTATAGAGCACATGAACTAGCTTACTAAACGAAGCATGTCTACTTTGTTTTGACGACCAACGGGACACAGATAGTTCTCTGCACGCACTGGCTTAGACGTTTTTTCGCAAAAACCCATTTTCGTCCGCGGTGTTACATCCATTAATGTCGCAATCAACCATAAATGTCGCAATCAACCATAAATGTCGCAACCTCGCCCATAAATGTCGCACATCAACCATAAATGTCGCAAACTTAATCATAAATGTCGCAACCATAAATGTCGCACAGAAATTGATGATCAACCATAAATGTCGCAAAGACTATTAACACCCAAAACAACTTTTGAGCGAAAATCCATAGTCAACAAAAGCTATTAAATAATTATTGAGTGATGGTTATGTCTCACATTTCGAATGATTCTGTTATCCATTGTAATCTTTGCAATCATAGGGTGCATGATAACTTTAGTCACAGAGTTGTTAAGGTGTCTTTTCACAAAACTTTTTAATCATATTGTTTCGTTCTTGTATGTAAAGACCTGTATTTATAGGGTGGCTTTAGAGGGGGCGCACGCGACGCACACCCCCTCATATAACTGCAAGAAATTTTAAAGGAAATCGTAGAAACTTTCGAAAAATGTTCACGTATATCGTGAATTTCTTGCTTGCTCCCCCCCTCAATTATCATACCCAAAAAGAGTCAAGGCTTAAATTTTGTATACAGGAAGTGATTGCTAAGATACAAAGGGTTAAAAATTCATTCTGTTTGAATAACATTGCAATCATAAATTTCGCGCAGAAATTGATGATCAGCCATATAAGGTCGCAAAATTCACTGATAGAAAAGGCAAGTTTTGATCAGAAATTTATGTTCAATGAACAAAAAGAAGAATATATACATGATGAGAAGAAAAATAAAATGCTTGTTCGATAGTAAAATGTCTTTTTGGTTGAACCTATTTATACATTTGACATTATGTATTATTTTGCTTTAAGCATGATATTTTCAATAAATAGATAGCATGTGAGATTTTATTTACATTTGGCATGGTAATATGTATTATTTTGCCATTAGCATGATATTTTCATAAGAGCACTTATTAGCTATACATCATGAGGTCCCTATTGAAATTTATAGGTGGTTTGATTTTTTGTCCACAACCTTTTTTTTTTTTTTTTATATACAGTATAACTCATATAAAGAATCTCAAATTCTGTTTAAAAAAATGCGACATTTATGGTTGATGACGAATTTTGGTGCGACATTTATCGAAAAAGCCGACTTTTTTATTTGCGACATTTATGGTTAAGTTCGTGCTCGTTTAGGTAAAACCAAAACAACTGTCCGGATTACCTCAGAGTGCGCTAGAAACGAGAATGAAAACAACCAACAAAAAGATACCTTGCTGCTCAACCTTGTCACTTTGGATATCGATCGGGTTCTCTGCACTGCTTTCCATATTTGTACCGTCCGGTAAAATAGTTGTATGTTTTGAGCCAGTCACTTGTGATTCAACCAAATCACCTACACAGCCGGAATGAATACGAAGTGTATTATACGATAATAAAACTCCTCAGTTTTTTACTTGCTTGTGGCAAACTTTATGGCAAGATTTTGTCTTATGAAGTGTACGCGAGGTTAGAGAACTGCAACACACGCACTAGTTTGAAGAACATGATAAAATTGCGCATGTGCATTACTTTAAGAGCAGAAACATTTCCGGAAAAAAAGTTACGCAAGGAAAAAAATTTTCGGCAAGGGACAATGCTGTTTGTACGAATTTTGCGTGAAAAAATTTCGCGAATGAAAATAAAACTCAAATTTTGGTGCATCTTTAGATTCTTATAAACAGATCCAAATACAATTAAGCAAGCCGTCTTTTCTGCTATCCACTCATCGCAATATAATCGTGATTTAGATCATTTATGAAATTCGTCGCGTTTTGGGGAGCGAGAGATTAAAGATGGGGGTGCTTGTTTGACAGGAACCCAAACAATGATAATAACAATAGAGAAATAAATATTGATTAGAAAAAGTTTCGCAAGACGAAAGTTAATGTTTCCCTACAGCGACACCTGTGACTCTGTTTCCATTAAGACGATATTAACCGGCATAAAATACGTATCGGATAGATGTCACTACGCTCCACTTCTGAAAGTGGTACCTTATCAGGGAAAAAAAGTCAGGAAAAAGTGACCATTTATTTTTTATTTTTTTTTGCGGAGGGGGAGGGGGGTGACTAACCCCGACCAAATTTTCCCCCGACTTTCCTACACCCGACCAAAAATTTTTCCCGATTTTTTAATCCCCGACCAAAACTTTCTTTTCTTTACAATACCTTGTCGGTCCTTTTTACGCAGGCCCTTTTAACGCCATCCATAAAAAAATAACTCCATTAAGGGCCGGCGTAAAAAGGGCTGATAAGGTAGCATCAGCAGATTTTTTTTCTAAACGCAACAAAAACTGGAAAAGATACAAGATATCGTTTTGATTAACTATAATATTAAAACAACGTTAAATTCCCTCGGAAGTTCCCTTAACAATTTCAATGTAAAGACAAAGAAACACTAGATATAATGAATGGTTTCGTTAACAGTTTATATGATTGGAATTATGACGGTATTGCCAGAGAAGGAAATATTGATTCCGAAAACAAAGATGAGACAGACTTTTCTGTTACAATTTCCGAAAACAAAAATTGAGAAGTCGGTGGCGAAGAACAAAATAAGCAAAAGTCAAATACTGTCATTGTATTGGATTAAACCAGTGTTACTTTGTTAAAATTTTCAGGTTGAAAGTTTTTAAGAAACAAGCGTTAATTAATGACTACTGAGAGAAATATCTTGATTGTGTTTTTTTATATTGAAAATATTTAGTCGGGGAAAAATTGGTCGGGGAATAGGAACTAAAATTTTCTTAGGTGACTAAATTTTTCCCCGACTAAAATTTTTACCAACTAAATTTTTACTGACTTTTTCCCCCCCATAAGGTATAACATCCATCGAAAAGCTTTCAAAATGGTATGTTCACATGTACGTATAGTTTTGTTCACATGTACGGAAATATTTTGAGACATTTCAAATCAAATCATCAAAGACATTTGATCGAAGAGAATTTTTCAGGTAATTTCATCCATCTTTACATTGGCAGCAGAAAAACTTTGATTTAAAGCGTATTTAGAATACGTAGTTTTTATGACAAGATATTCTAACTCCTAAATTAAATGACTATATTCAAATTCGAATGTTTTTTAAGGTTACTGTAAAGGTAAAAACTCACTTGATGAGTAGTCTCAGAAAAACCCTTATAATTTATCATTACTTTTATATTTTTTCTTATTTTTTTTGTTGCTGAATGCTTGATGAGAGACTTATTTGATGGTGTTATTTTGTGAGATGTTAATTTTCCAAAAAGAAAATATAATGAAATAAACACACACCTTTTTTTTCACCGTACGTTTTAAAATGGCTTCTGAATTACATTCAGCATAAATTAAATTCAAAATGGTTCCCGGTTTTTTTTTTAATAACTTCGTTATGAAATTATTTGTAATTACATATAATCGTTCAAAAAAATGCATATTTTTTTCTTTTTGTCGTCATAATTCGCTAACCAGTAATTCATACAAAAAAATCCGGGAACCTTTTGTGCATAATTTATTCCGCTTTTCATTACCGAAAATTTCAATGAGTCAATAGGAAGCTTTCGGAAAAAGAGACCACAAACGTAAAAGAAGGTGGCCGAGAACTGCCACACGAAAAAACTCTGTTTAATTACGTTTTTAATTCATTTATTTATTTATTTTTAAATTTATTTAATTTCTGCTTTTTGTTTTTTATTTCAATTCATTTTACTTTTAATTCATTTTTTCTTTGACTTTTTTAAATTTAATTCATTTTACTTTCAATAATTTTTTTTGTTAATTTTTAATTCATTTTTAATTTTTTAATTTTTTTATTTCAATTTATTATACTTTTACTTTTACCTTTTTTTCTGTTTTTAAAAACGTTTTTATTTTAAATTTTTAAAATCGATTTACCGCTTGGGCGAGACCTGCCATAGTATACCACAATGCATTTTGACGACATTAACACGTCCGCAAGTAAAAACAAGGGGATAGAAACCAGCCCAGTAGTAAAGTTTACAACACGTGCGCACGGAGAAGCTAATCTCTATTATAATAGCCGTATTCCGTCTGTCTGTCTCTGCGCGGACCCCCCGCTGAGTTAGAAAATGATGTTACGGAAACACGAATATCAAATGCGATATACTTTTATCCACTTTGTTGCGACGGGTAAATATAAAGGACGGGCGAACCCGTGGATTTTTCCACGGGCAACGACTAGTACTATATTATAATGCCCGTATACGTCTGTGTCCGTCCGTCCGTCCGTCTGTCTGTCTGTCACGCAAAATGGTAGCTTAGCTGCGCAATACGAGAAGCACGCAATGCGGTATAAAAAGGACGGGCGAACCCGTGGATTTTCCACGGGCTAACGACTCGTCTCTTTAATAATAGCCGTATTTTGTCTGTCTGTCTGCGAGAAAAACGTCGTATTACGGATACACGAAATGCATGATATAAAGGACGGGCGACCCCGTGGATTTTTCCACGGGTAACCGGCTAGTCTCTATTATAATAGCCGTCGTCTGTCTGTCTCTGCGCAACATGGTGTCGTAAGTAGCGAGGCATACGAGAAATCCCCGCGGCCCTGCTGCTTTAATTTGGATCCCCGGCAGACCCCGTTTTTTACGGCTTGGTTTTTAACGTTCACGCGTTATTATCCAATCACAAAGCGCGATTTTCAATAAGAACCAATGCAAGTTTTTCGCGGCCTGAACATGCCGACGGAGAACCCATGCTTAACTTAAGAAGGTCATTTTGGTTTGCAAGTGATGTTGTGAGGTTTGCATGTCTCCTTTCGATCCTTTTTTCTTCTGAGTACTTTGTATCCTATAGGATTATTTAGTTTCTGTGTGTTTTTACAGGTTAAGGTGAGTATAACATGACGTTTTCTCGCCATGTATAAATCTTAAACAAAACAGTTTTAAGTGTTTAGGTAGCTAAAACGTAGATTTTGAGGCAGCTAGCTATAGCTATCTTTATTTTTATTCCTATTCTTTTAATGCTTTTTTCAGTTTGGTATATTGTTATTTATTTTTATGTTGAAGTTGGGTCTAACTAGCTAGCTCATTTTAGCTACCTCTGGCTAAAAAGTGAAAGTGGCTAAATGCAGTTTGGCTGCAACACAATTCTTAATTCTTATGCTAAATGCAGTTTGGCTGCTACCAATTTTATTACTACTAATGAAAGCTTATGCTGAAAAATAAAATTGCTGAGTATATATTTTTTGAACTGAACTTGATAACTTCAGGCGGTTTCCTGATTGTTTTTTAACTGAAGTCGCGATAAAGTTTTTTTAAAAATGGTGTTACGCATATACTCATGTGCGACACAGTCTACCTGTACTAAGCGCTTAGTCCGGTGTTAAAAACAGGCTGTTTTCTGTGTTTCTGTTTAACCGAAGTTGTGATAACGTTTTTTACAGAAAAAAGCACACATTGTTTACCTATACTAAGCGCTCAGCTTAACATTTTTGTGAACTTTTACTGGAAACATAAACTTGGAAAATAAAAAAAAGTTGGCCAGCTGCTTTATTATGACGGGGTAACAATGAATTGTAAATCTGTTTTCATTTTACCTAAGCTGTGGAAAGTTATTTTTAGAATAGTATATTGCACCGGAAACACTATAAAGTTGTATGCACTTCACATGATTTTCTACACACTATATGGCTGTACTAAAGCGCTTTACCTGAATGTGTGGCACAGTTGACGGTTCTTATTAATCACTTATTCTGGTGACCAACGCCGGGTAATACAGTGTATCCTGTGTTTTGTAAACCAAAGCTGCAATAGTTTTTTGAATAGGGTTTTAAGCCTAAACGCATGTGCCGCACGGTTTACCTGTTCTAAGCGCTCCGTCCAGTGTCACAATTAATTTGTTAACCTTTAGTGAAAATTATTTCCCAAAATAAAATAATATTGACCAATTATTTTTCCCATGATAGGGTAACAAAAGATTGTAGATTGTGTTTTTATTTTGGCTAAAGCTGCAGTAGAGTTATATTTTCAAAATACACTACAGCTGAAACACTATAGTGTTGTGTGCGCTTTACTCGATTAACGACATATTGCATACCTGTACTAAAGCGCTCCACCTGACCGTATGACACAGTTTACTACTCTTATTAAGCGCTCCACAGAGTGCTCAACGGTGTGTCACACCTTGATTTGTGGCTTACCCCGGCGTTTCGACGCCGGGTTTCCCCGGCTAGTCTATATTATAATGCCCGTATACGTCTGTCTGTCTGTCTGTCTGTAACGCAAAATGGTAGCTTAGCTGCGACGGGCGAACCCGTGGATTTTTCCACAGGCTAACGACTAGTTTCTAAAAATGTATGCCATCCTGTTCTGTTTCTGCAAGTCACAAAAAAATGTTAAACGACTTAGAAAGTTCTAATTATATGGCATTCTCAGTGACGTCTCTGTGAATAATAAAATTTAAAAGGACAACCTTCTGAATATTCAGCGCCTCGGGAAGTGTGAATGTATCACCATCATTACGAGTATGCTTAAAAGGTGTGACATTTTAAAAAATCTTTAAAAGACTTTTTACATTTCAAATCTCTTTCACAAAACTATAGAGGATCTACAAGGAGGAGTGCTACTGTGCTGTAGCCAACGTGTTTATCTAAAAGCGAATTTTTTTTATTTTCAAAAAATCAACGATTCTGTAGATATTACATCTTAAAGACGAAAGTTTAAGTTATAAAATGGCTTTTTTAGAAAAAGTAAAATAAATCAAAAACGGGGACTTTGCGGAAAATAATTAAAAAATAATTTTTACATACATCTATCACGATTCTATAGAACATCGAATGAGATTTGGAAACGAAGTAGTTTTGCAAATGAAGTCACTTTTTTGAAGGCAGGGTGTGTTTCAAAAATGTCTCTGTACTTTTCACGAGTTAAAAAATTTTAAATTATTTTTATACCATTTGATAGGTGGTTGAAAATGCTTTTTGGTGATGTACGAATGAATAAACTTTGATTAACTATCGCTAAAAAAATCGCGATTTTAAAAACCATGCTCAAAAGGCATACCGTCACCTTAATTTTTAAACTCAATTAATTTTTTTAAATTAAAAACTTAGGTAAATGCAAAACAAGTTTAAATTAAAAACAAAATAAAAAAAAGATAAAAGCTGCTGATTTTTTATGCAAAGTAAAATAAATTAAAATAAAAAAGCAAATTAAATTGAAAGTAGAAATAAAATATAAATTTATAAATAAATAAATCAATTAAAAACGCAATTAAACAGAGTTTTTTCGTGTGGCAGTTCTCGGCCACCATAGTAAAGGCATGTATGCGAAAATTTACTAACGAGATATTTGTTTTTTGTATGTGTTATGAAAACGTGTGAACTGAGTATGCAGAAAGATGATGGAAGTGCACGTGTTCAGAATAATTATTAATAGACAGAAGTCAGGGTTACAAGGGTTATATATATATATTCGAAAGAGAAATTTTTTTTCTATATATCATGAATTTTTTGGAAAGAACCTCAAAAAAATTTGTTTCCTCTACAGCAACCTTAAGATTCGAAAGTGGTTGCGCAATTTTTCCTTCTTTTTTTCTTCTTTTGGCTTACGAACAGTTTTTGCTCGTAAGAAAATCGCACGTAAGAGCTTACGCAGCACGTAAGACATTTGGTGTCACATGTTACGTCAAATTTTTACGTAACGTAAGAGAATGAATGAACTTTTCCCCTTATGAAAGCTCTTTCGTCAAAAATTACGTGCATGTGAATGTAGCTTTAATACAGTTTAAGGTTTACGCTGGTGTGAATCACAAAATTCGAATTTTCTGTATTAAGCCTTAAAACAGTGCCTTAAGCGTTAAGATTGATAACAAATTTTAAGCTTACGACAGGATTTTTTAACTTGTTTTTGTTTTTAACGGTTTTTAACGGTATTTTACAAGCCACTATCCCTTAATGAATATTCTCGCCTTATTCGACTTACTTGTGTTAAAATTACGGAGTTGGCTTATGCTTTTTACGGTCACATGTTACCATTATTTATATTTTCACCCCCTAATACAACAAGTAAGTCGAATTACAGCGAGGTTAAATTAGGGGGTATACGCTACAATTTTTACAGTGAATTAAAGCAAATAACTGAATTTTGTGCCCCCCTCCCCCCTTATAAAAAAACATTCGAATCTTATGTATTACGCCATATCATTGATGAATATGCGCTCAATTATATAATACGTGCATGTGTCTATTATGTGTAGAAATTCTATAGAAATTCAACCCAGAGCATATACGAAATCCGCCCTGGAAGATTTTTGTGCTTAAGCGAAATACTTTTTTGAAATTGCAACAAGGCTTTGACGAAAATTAAGTACGTCCACCCGACTAGCTTGACATACCATAAATCCGCCACTGAACTCTTGTCTATTTGACAAGGCTATACCATCTTTTCACAATAAAAGTGAAAGGAACAACGCTTGGGAAGCTGTAGCTGCGGAACTTTAACTGGTCAATCAGTAAATGTTCTAAATGTTGTGGAGTCATTCGAATGAATCGAAAGAAATATTATGCATTAAATAAACGTAGTTCTTTTATCAAAACTTGAAAATCTCCATGGCTTTTACGTTCCTGCAAATGTTTCTTTACCCAAAATCTTCTTTTCTTGGGTATAACTCACACACGCTTTCATAAAACGGTATTCTTATTCGGCTGGTCACCAAAAATCTATTGAAATATGCTCTCCAGCGTACAGTAAGTCATGCGGTATACAAAAATTTGTAGTTCTTAAAAAAATGCCTCTTGGATAGAGGGTTAAAATACTCAAGATTTTTTTCAAAGCGTGCAGAAATTTTGATCTCAACATGGTGTACAAACCGGTCACTTTATGAAACATGTCATTTTAAGTAAACCGGCTTAAATCTCAGTATAAAACTGGCTAATATATAGACCTGTCCATGCTTGGTTTTCCTCATATTGGCTTTAATGTATTTTTAAAATGGGATTTTATGCGCTAAGTAAAAAACGTCCTTATACACCTTGCGTTCTTTTAACGCCCATTTCTTGTGACTTTGTAAAAAATGGACTAACTTGTTTAAATTCCTGTATCCGCCCCTGCAGTATTTTTAAAAAAGCAAGAGCCTTTTCCATTTCTTTTTTAGTGTTCAAATGGAATGTCTTGCAGAAAATTTCTAAATTCGAACGTTTTTCCCTAATTTGAACTTTTTTTTTTCTAACATTTCGTTTTACTTAAATTCTTAAGACGTCTTAAGACTTAAGATCGTCTTGACGTAAGTAAGCCCTAAGACGATAAGTGAGAACTAGGCTTTGGAGGCTGAATTTTTCGCAGAATCTTTGTTTTATAGCTTCAAACCTGTCATATTGTGCAGTTTTAGGTGATTTTTTGCTAGTTTAGCGTTACTTTAATTCAGATACTTGTAGTAATTATTTAATCAAAGCTTTTTCTGTGGGAGTTAACAGTAAAACGTCCGTGTTTTCCCTCAACCAAAAGTTGTACCACGTGACATTCTGACCGGGAGAATGCAAAACATTCACGTATCAACAGACAGTATCATGTCTTTGTTGATTTTAGTTTGTTCCTTTGGATTCAAAATTTACTCCCTCGTAATCTGCTTCTGATTTCAATTGGTAGCTAGCCAGGAGACCCGGCGTAATTTTTCTTACCACTGGGAAATCAGAGTAGTTAAGGTGGGAAAAATTACGCTGGGTCTCAAACGATTTTTCTGTGGCCAAAATCTGGCCGCACTTTTTTGATTGACTAATTCTATTGTTTCCTGCTCATGTGATTATTATCGGGGAAAGCCCTTCTTATCCCGAATATCACAGCAAGTGGTTTCACTCACCCTAACAAACATCAGTATTCTACAAAGTTTTTACTAGAGTCAGGTTTGGCCAACCTTGGTAAACAACTCACAGGTAAATTAAAATGGCCTCCGAAGCGATAAGTCACATTGTTCGATTTAAACTCGGGGTTTCCGCTGAGTCATTCGTTCGCGTCTAAGCTTTAGTTTAAGAGAAACTCATTTTATCAACTCGAAGAAGAAAGCTTAGTTAATTAGGCTAATTGGTAGCATATTTCGAGAAGTAATTGGACCTCGTCATCCGTTCAAATAAACTTGATCTTTTTGCCTGGATACTTTTTTAAGTTCGTTTTTGCGCTTTTATTTTGCAACTGCAAATGACACAAAAAAACAAAAATTTCATCATAGTCATAAGAAAAAAAATCTGGTAAAGGCAGATTTCCATTTAGATTATTTCCATGCTCACGCGTATTTTTAAGCTCAACATTCCGTCGTAAAAGTACCCTGGTTGATTTATTCCTCGTCTTTTTTTAACAAAAGGAAATCTTCGTGCTTTGCTTCAGAATTGATGAAGTCTTTTTTACATTTTTAGGATTATGATTGGCTCATTTTTAACGAGAGCATTTTTGCGATCGCACAAGTAGGATCTGTTTCTACTTATTTTGCGACCGATCGCACGCTGTAGAATGATGCGATCATCGGTTTAAATAACAACTGCGCATGCGCACATCGATTTATTGTCTCAAAAATACGGCGGAGCGTGAAAATAGTTTGAATGGAAAGAAGAAAGAATGAATGAAGATAAATTAAGAAACAATGATCTATTGTTCTCATGTCTTTATGGGCGAGAGACACTGGCGCCCAAACGTCCGATCCTGAATAGAAGTTCAAATTTTGTAACAGAACTTATTGGTTATGAATTGTGTGTGTTGGTATTGCTGCACCAAATTGTGCTAACAGCAGGTAATTATTTTTTCAAAAGCATGTTCTTTCGAAAAAGTTATATTTAAATCCTCTATGCCCAGAAAGAAACCAAGATGCTTGAACCAGCAAAGTTAAAAGCACCTGTCAAATTCACCTCTACTGAACGCATAAAATTAACCAAAGTCATCGGTTAGAGTGAAAACAACTAATCTATCATGAAGATCTAGAAAGTGGTTTACAATCAGTTCACAAGTTGACAAATGATATGTCCAACTGACAATAAGGAATACTCGAAATGAGATGTAAAAGATATTGCCCATACGGAAATTGCAAGTCCTTTAGCCGTAGTTGTAACATCGCTAAAAACTAAAATAAATGGCCTGAGGACACAATTTTGAAGGGAATTGGCTAAAGTGGACAAGACAAAGAGTGGACAGAGCACTGACGAACTTTATGTTCCCAGCTAGGTACATTATCAGCGCCTTTTGTTCTTAGTGCCTGTGGTTAAATCAGCTAAAAGTAGAGACACTCATAAACGTAAAATTGAGGTGGAAAATCTCGAAAATGACGAAGAAGCCGAGGTGCCAACCCACAACAAAAAAAGCATTGCTGAGCGGAAATTAGATTTACTATCTAAATGCACTGAAGCAATTACCAAACCAGCCAAGGCTACCGAAGCTACCTCTCCCATGGTTAACAAGAATTCGACCTCAAACTTTGACAGTTTTTCATCTACGTAGATGAAAGACTGTCTAAATTGGGAAACCGTGAACAAAGATACGCTGAAAAAAGAATAACGTGACGTGCTGTTCCATATTGAGATGCAATCCGACAAGGACGAGCATGTAAACTGGCCAATGATCTATGGGAATTATTCCAATCAGACTTAATTTAATAGCACACCAGTGCAAGGGAACAGTGGGAGCAGTTCTTTTAGTAACGCCAACACAACACCCCCAGTACAAGCACATAGCTACACCGATATGATAAACAGTCCTTTCTAGGAGTAGGAATATTTTTCATTAAAGAAACATTGTATTTGTGACTTTATTCGGAGAAACTTTGTCTCGCGAAACTTTCAAAAATGGCCATTCGCGAAAGTTTATTCAGCACAAACTTTCTAAATTGTCGATTCGCGAAAGTTTATCCACTAAAATTTAAAAGAAATTTGCTGGTTTTAAAAGTTATTTCTTGACTCGCCCTCACTTGGCTCGCCTCCGCGATAAAAAAAGAAGAGGCAACTGGCGCTGGGAACGAGATTGGAATAAATTTAGAAATAAACAAAAGCGATGATGTTTCAAATGTATATGTATGGCTTATAACCGAGTTACTGGCAAAAAGGCGATGACGACGATGCATGGGAGCCGGAAGAAGACGAGCCTAGAAATGGGTTTGATCTGTTTTGTGATTTTGACGATAAAGCCAGTTTGTAAATAGAAGTTTTTACATACCATTAGAAAGAAAATTACATCGTTAAAAAACACTTTTCTATCATAAGAAATATAGGCCACTTTTTTTATAAGAACATAAAAAATCACGAATCGCGAAAGTTTATCTCGCCAAAACTTTCCAATTTCAGATTTCGCGAAAGTTTATCTCGCGGAAATTTTTAAATTTGTAGATTCGCGAAAATTTA
Source organism: Hydractinia symbiolongicarpus (assembly GCF_029227915.1). Classification (NCBI taxonomy): domain Eukaryota; kingdom Metazoa; phylum Cnidaria; class Hydrozoa; order Anthoathecata; family Hydractiniidae; genus Hydractinia; species Hydractinia symbiolongicarpus. The sequence goes on from NC_079878.1 coordinate 15,816,891, forward strand.
TCCAAAAAATTTCGCGAGTTTTTGGTCTCGCGAAAGTTTCTCTCGCGAAAGTTTCTCCGAATAAAGTACTATATTACTAGGAAATTGAAGTATGTGATATGATATAACAAGCAAACCTTTCTAGGAATATGAATATTTTTTATAGATCACAAACGTATTTTATTAAATTTTATATCTCTAGGAAACACACGTTTACAGGACATCTACAGATGTATAGTTCTGTTCCTAATCAATAAATTGTTCTTTAGCAATATTTCCACTACCAGTCTACAGCTCCTTCGTTCATGAAAAAATCTTTAAAATCGTCCCTGATTGCTTAAGCTGCAACAGATGCACTGTGACCACTTTTAGGTATTTGAAGGAAATGAAATGTCTCCATGGCAACATTATCACGCCTTCTCGAATATCACCATTGTCAAGGATAGAATCTCCTAAATTTACCGTACGATAAGTTAATTTTTGAAAAGCATGTTGTGCAATGCCAAAGCTGAGAGGACTACGTTTTCAACATGTTTTGGCTACAAATTTATGTAGTAAAAAAGACTCTCCATCTGTTGGCAAGATTACCAAACAGATTTTCGGAAATTCTTCTACTCTACTGAAAAAAACATAGGGCAAAGAAACACCACTAAACAAATTATCATCCTTTGGAAGCTTCACCGACCCATCTTGAATAGATTATAGCAAGGAACTGTTGTTCCACACACCTATTTTTGATAAAATCAGCTGTCAGACGTTTAACCACAGCTTTACTGCAACTTTTCACGATGTAAGACACTCCATTCATTGAAATGCGGTACTGGAAGCTTAATGATTTGAATGACTCGCCAGGCCAGTCGTTCATCTGCTTCAATCGGTCTACTTTAATGGGATAAATTTTCGCGGGGATTAAATTTCGCGGTTGTTCTCTTTCGCGAAATTTTAGCATTTCGCGGGGACTTATTTTCGCGGATGAGGGATGTTTTAATTTTTGGCGGGAACTTAATTTCGCGGATGAGGTCATAATAGCAATTTTTGAAAAAATAAGTTGTCTAAAGGATTCGGGGCCGAATTGCACTGTCTCATCGACCCTCGTTACACCTGTCATTTCTAAACCGACCGAGATAAATGTAGTTTTGCATTTTAGCTCAAAGTTCTTTCAACATAACTGTAACGTCAGGTAGAACATATCACCTATGGGTAGAATAAACACAACTAGATAAAAAACGAAGCGATTGAATTCAAAAAAGCTGATTCTTTATCCGTTACATCCACTACTACTATTTCACTTCGTGAGGGATGTAAGGAACTTTCAATTCAACCGTGAGGCTGGAAAGAGGACTCAAATTCGGTTGATCATCTGCATTAGAAGCTGGGAGCAAAGGATCGTATCCTTGAAAGGGTCAACCGAAACGAAACCTGTTTTTCTCTTATCATCTTCAGTACTCGATTGAAAAATTAGGCCTACAAAAAAGAAAGCCTCAGGGACTTTGAAAACAAAGAAAAACTAAAATATATAATTTTCGCGGATGGCCTGATTCAAAAATTTTCGAAGGGACATATTTTCGCGGATAGTACCCAAATCCGCGAAATGCGCAAAATTTAATCTCCGCGAAAATTTATCCCATTAAAGTAGTCCCACCAACTCTTTCCTTTGGTGAGATAAGGTCAAAAGTTTTGCTCAGTACAAATTCGAAATCACCCACATCCATCCGGAACATTTCCCGAAATCCTTGTCTGTGTTCTATTCTCAGTTCTTGGATAATATTTGTAAAACATGCTCTTTCTGTTTTTTTTCTTTTCAGCCAGTTTCGTGTTTTTCCCCTGGTCGGTTTTCATCCAACATAACATGTTGGATGAAACGTGTTGGATGAAGCAACTTAACTTTTGAAATTCGACCAAATTTTCATCCAACATTATCCAACATTCGAACAAAAATGTTGGATGAAATGTTGAAAGCATTTAAGCTGGCCTTTACTGGAAGAAATTTTAGCAGGAAGAAAATTTGGTGAGAATTACATTTTACGGATTGACACAAATCCTTAAAGAAAAGTGTCCCAAAATTTCTTCCACAAAATAACATGAGTACCCAATTTGTTATTTCACATAATAATATCATTTACTATTTGAAGCTGCAAAAACTTGCTATATAGCAGCAGTTTTTTGTTGGTTAGCTAAGTCGAATAACCTTTTGTTATTAAATGTGTGGGTATAAAAATAGCCATTGTGGCAGTTTTTAAAGTTTATGCCCGGAACTTACTCAATCAGTGTCCCAAGTCTGTTCTCGAAAAACATCTTGAATTTGTTTATTTACTCTTCACAAGCCACTTATGTCCCGTATATTGATCAGTGTCTGCGAATTGTCACAGTCAAATTTGCACGCCTGTAATATTAAAATAGCCTGCTTGTTGTAATCAGTGAACTTCTTTGAGAAACGGAGTTTTGTGTTAAGCTTATGTACAGTAAATCCAGCTATATATTGCAAACTCTTCAGCTCATTTTCAGAAATCGGCAAAACAGTATTAGGATGAGATACCACAAATTTACCGGTTCTTAAGAGATGAATTATAAAATGTGATTAGCAACTTCAGTTAATAAAATGTTGCTTAAAGTCACATCTTAAAATTTTAAGGGTAGAATATTATCTCCTGCTAAGCCATAAAAATGTGAATAAAAATCCTCAGCATCACCATGAAAATTTCAATCAGGGGCTTTATTTTATTCCAAAGTTCGATAGTTTTATCAGTTGAAAATTTAAATTTATCCTCTGAAAACACACAGCTAGCTCATTCAGGTAAACATCTGCCACCAAAACACATCTCAGCACTGTTTTTCACAATTAATTTTAATGATAATGGATGTAGCTTCTTTAGAATTTTTCTTCTTTTCACAATTTTGGCACGGACAGTGAAGGGCTGGCATCTGGCAATTCTGACAAGACATGCCTAACATTTCTTTGTCTGGTTGTGCTTTACAAACTGTATCGCCTGTCTGAGATAATGTCGGATATGAAAACAGTTTCCGTAAAAAAAAGAAACAGTTTCCGAATTCAGAAACCAGATTTTATGTTTGTTTTTTTTGTAAAACAGAAATTGTTTCCGACTTTGGAAACTGTTTTTCGGTTTGGCTGGGGGTAAAATAGCTTAGGAAGGGGGTAAATTTGGTAAGAACCCTAGTAGTAAAAGAGCCCCTTGGTAGGGCTTTCTATTAGCCAAAAGATTATAATGCAGAAACCCAAAGTAGCTTGAGGAAAATGGAAAACTGAAATTGGTTTTCGTATTTCTTATTTTCACACAAAAGAAGTTTTCTCACCAAGGAAACTGTTTCCAAATCTGTACCTTATCCCGAACTGTTCTCAATTTTGGCAACGGCAAACCTTATCTTTCTTGCACCTTTTAACTTCTTTTACAACAGCATCTAATTTTGTGTTCAAATCCACATTATTTTCCAAAAAACCATCATATATTAACTCAAATAGATCATCAAGATCATCTCCAGCCAAGTAATCCTCTCCTATTTGTGCCGCCATTATTAACTTTCGTGCAGTGTGGGAAGGTCGTCCAAGTACGATGGCCCCTATGACTCACTTCTCTTCCAATTTAAATGCACTCCTCTTCTATGATTCAAATAGTTTTCTTCTGCAATCTCAACTTCTCTTCTGTATTTTGACACTTCTCTTCTGCACTTAACACTCCTCAACTAAATTTAAAAATCTGGTCCACAAATTTACACCCATGGTCTATATATTCTTTTTACTTTTCGCAAGAAGTATACTTAGCTAACACGTGCCTAATTAACCAACAGCTTTGTTGTTTGTAGCAGGTCCCGGTACATGAGCATGAAGAAAATAATATCACGAATCAATTTAGATCAGTAGCAGAGTAGTTAGTTCATGGTTTTATTTATAACCGACCCGATAAATGGCAAAAGAAATGACTGCCCAGAGTCTTAAAAATCATGGTAGTGTGCACCAAGCAAACTACAACATGCTTTTTCTTTATAAAGAATGTACTTTATAGAATATCAGATTTTAGGCTAAAACAATTGGTTTTTTGTTTAGAACAATAGAAAAATAAGAATAATGACCAGCCAGGTTAGAATTTTGTATACCACAATGTATTTTTGTCTTAAGTTTATGGTCCACTACCCATAACATTTTTGGAGAGTTATTAATTACTAACACAACTTGATCTTTCTCATGGCCGAGAACCAGTATGTCAATTATTCATCCTCGTCTCCAGGGATTTTCGCCGCCATATCTTATATATCGAAAAGCCAAAAAAACCTAGGGACGATGGTGATCGGTCATTTCTTGAAAAACGTGAATCATCAAAATTCAGCTCAATCAATATTCCGGACCAGAATTGGGTTTGATTTTTTTGAGTTCGTGGAAGTGTTTCTCACTTTGGAAAAGAAGTACTTCGAACAGAAGAGAAGATTTCAGAAAAAAGAAGGAGTGTGTTTTGACAAAGAAGAGAAGTGTTTTTATCAAGAAGAGAAGTGAGCCATAGGGGGCATTAAACTATCGATCAAATGCTTGGTGTGATATGCCACATCTGTGGTTTTTCTTTTAAATGACACATCCTGTTTCTCAAAGCTGAGTCATATATTGCAATTATATACAAACTAGTCGATAAGGCCCGTGGAAAAATCCACCGAGGCAGCATAAAAATTTTGATGACGTCAGCAACCCATCCACTAAAATAAATTTAAAATTTTGTTTTCACGTTGCCTCTATTGTGGAGAGCTTAAAGCGCTGATCAAGAAAATGTATATGATCATGTACTTTTGATGAGCGGTTAATGAGATATAAGGGTTTAAAAATTTTGCTGACGTCAACAATGCCCCCGTCCAAACCGAAATTATTTTTTTTATAAATTTGTATGCCTGTTGCCTTCATCGTATAGATCTTGAAACGCTGATCAAGAAAATATATAGGATCGTGTACTTTTGACAAACGGATGCAGAGATATTAGGGTTTAAAGGCTTTTCGATGACGTCATCAACCCGTCCATTCCGAAACGGATTTGGTGACCCAGGTTTGGGAAACTTACCCAAATTGGTCCTAGGTGGTCCCTGGTTACCCACGCGGTGAAAAATCATTGACGTCACCACCTCGTTTCCAAGTTATTTAGCCTCAAAGTTTTAGGTGCACTGTAATGGCTTCATTAATTTAATATACTTTCCTTTGGGGGGGGGAGGGTTCACACTAGAATAAAGCATGCTTAGTATAAAAATGAAGCATGCTTTGACTAAAGCAAGTTGCCGGTAACATCAAAGGGAGATTTATAAACAAAATTTAAAACTAAAAGTTCATGTTGTTGTTTTTCTCACATACGAATGAACTTTCACTTTCATAATACCCGCTCAAAATCCTCATTTTTAATACTCAAATATTTGTGCACAATTTTTATTCCATTGTTTTATGCACTTATAGCAGCTAAAGCAAAAATAAAGAGTGCCTCGAAGCACTCTTTATTTTTGCTTCATTTAAAGCAGGTTTAAAGCAAGTAAACATAATTTGAAAGACATTTTAATAAAGCAAAAATGCGTTCACATTATTAAGCATGCTTTAAATCATGCTTTAAATTTATAGCATGCTTTTAAAATTCTAGTGTGAACACCCCCTTTGACGTTAATATTATTTTAACGTTAAAAGTTTTGTAAATTACAGAACAATTTTATGGACGATGTTTTACAGACTTAATCAAGGAAAATAGTGAAGAATATAATCCACTTTGCAAAAGTGACAGACAGACACACGGAACTGGCGTATTATTATATAGATTACTAGTCGATAAAGCCCGTGGAAAATCCACTAAAGCAGGATAAAAATTTTGATATTAATGAGATATAAGAACTTAAAGATTTTGCTGACTTCAGCAATGGCCCCGTCAAAACCGATAAATTTTTTTTAGAAATTTGTATACCTGTTGCCTCTATCGTATATATCTTGAAACGCTGATAAAGAAAATGTATAGGATTATGTACTTTTGACAAACGGTTGCAGAGATATTAGGGTTTAAAGGTTTTTTGATGACGTCATCAACCCACCCATTCCGAAACGGATTTGGGGAGCCAGGTTTGGGAAACTTACCCAATTTGGTCCTAGGTGGTTCCTAGTTACCCACGCAGGAGATGACGTCAGTTATTTCCACCCGTTTCCAAGTTATTAAGCCTTAAATTTAAAAGTGCAATGCAATGGCTTCACTAATCTTAATATACTTTCCTTTGACGTCAATATTGCTTTAACGTCAAAGTTTGCTAATTTACAGAACAAATTTATAGGCGATGTTTTATAGACTTTATCAAAGAAATTTTATCCACTTTGCAAAAGTCACAGACAGAACTGGCGTATTATTATATAGACTAGTCGATAAGGCCCGTGGAGAAATCCACTTAGGCAGATGGGCAATGGAAAAATAGGTTGTTTTAGATGTTTTGCTGACGTCAGCAGTGAAGATCACAAAAAAGTTAGAGAAATTTATTTTATTTTTTTATTGTAATGTTTAGAGGTTGAGCCACGCTGATCAAAACAATGTGTAGGATGATATGTTTTCGAGGAACGCAAAAGGAGATATAAGTGTTTAAAAATTGTGCTGACATCAGCAAAGGCCCGTGAAAACACAAAAAAATTTTTTTCAGAAATTCATGTGCCTGTTGCCTTCCTTGTATAGATCTTGAAACGCTGATCAAGAAAATGTATAGGATCATGTATTTTTGACCAACGGTTACGGAAATATTGTGGTTTAAAGGTTTTTTTGATGACGTCATAAACCCGTTCATTCCGAAACGGATTTGGAGACCCAGGTTTGGAAAATTACCCAAATTGGTCCCAGGTGGTCACTAGTTACCCACGCGTTGAAAAAACATTGACGTCACCAACTCGTTTCCAAGTTATTTGGCCTCAAAATTTTAGGTGCACTGCAATGGCTTTAATAATCTTAATTAACTTTCCTTTGACGTCAATACTATTTTAACGTTAAAGTTTGGTAAATTACAGAACAATTTTATAGGCGATGTTTTAAAGAATTTGTTAAAGAAAATTGTGAAGAATATAATCCACTTTGCAAAAGTCACAGACAGACAGAACTGGCGTATTATTATATAGACTAGTCGATAAGGCCCGTGGAAAAATCCACTTAGGCAGGATAACAGAGAAAAACAACCGTCATTTAAATTTTGCTGACGTCAGCACAGACCTGTCAGAACGCAAAAAATCTTTTTTCATAAATTTGTATAGCCGTTGCTTTCATCGTATAGATTTTGAAATGCTGAACAAAAAAATGTATAAGATCGTGTACTTTTGACAAACGAATATAGAGATATTAGGGTTTAAAGGTTTTTTTATGACGTCATTTACCCGTCCATTCCGAAACGGATTTGGTGACCCAGGTTTGGAAAACTTACCCAACTTGGTCCCAGGTAGTCCCTAGTTACCCACGCAGGGGATGACGTCAGTTATTTCCACCCGTTTCCAAGTTATTAAGCCTTAAATTTAAAAGTGCAATGCAATGGCTTCACTAATCTTAATATACTTTCCTTTGACGTCAATATTGCTTTAACGTCAAAGTTTGCTAATTTACAGAACAAATTTATAGGCGATGTTTTATAGACTTTATCAAAGAAATTTTATCCACTTTGCAAAAGTCACAGACAGAACTGGCGTATTATTATATAGACTAGTCGATAAGGCCCGTGGAGAAATCCACTTAGGCAGATGGGCAATGGAAAAATAGGTTGTTTTAGATGTTTTGCTAACGTCAGCAGTGAAGATCACAAAAAAGTTAGAGAAATTTATTTTATTTTTTTATTGTAATGTTTAGAGGTTGAGCCACGCTGATCAAAACAATGTGTAGGATGATATGTTTTCGAGGAACGCAAAAGGAGATATAAGTGTTTAAAAATTGTGCTGACATCAGCAAAGGCCCGTGAAAACACAAAAATTTTTTTTTCAGAAATTCATGTACCTGTTGCCTTCCTTGTATAGATCTTGAAACGCTGATCAAGAAAATGTATAGGATCATGTATTTTTGACCAACGGTTACGGAAATATTGTGGTTTAAAGGTTTTTTTGATGACGTCATAAACCCGTTCATTCCGAAACGGATTTGGAGACCCAGGTTTGGAAAATTACCCAAATTGGTCCCAGGTGGTCACTAGTTACCCACGCGTTGAAAAAACATTGACGTCACCAACTCGTTTCCAAGTTATTTGGCCTCAAAATTTTAGGTGCACTGCAATGGCTTTAATAATCTTAATTAACTTTCCTTTGACGTCAATACTATTTTAACGTTAAAGTTTGGTAAATTACAGAACAATTTTATAGGCGATGTTTTAAAGAATTTGTTAAAGAAAATTGTGAAGAATATAATCCACTTTGCAAAAGTCACAGACAGACAGAACTGGCGTATTATTATATAGACTAGTCGATAAGGCCCGTGGAAAAATCCACTTAGGCAGGATAACAGAGAAAAACAACCGTCATTTAAATTTTGCTGACGTCAGCACAGACCTGTCAGAACGCAAAAAATCTTTTTTCATAAATTTGTATAGCCGTTGCTTTCATCGTATAGATTTTGAAATGCTGAACAAAAAAATGTATAAGATCGTTTTTTTATGACGTCATTTACCCGTCCATTCCGAAACGGATTTGGTGACCCAGGTTTGGAAAACTTACCCAACTTGGTCCCAGGTGGTCCCTAGTTACCCACGCAGGAGATGACGTCAGTTATTTCCACCCGTTTCCAAGTTATTAAGCCTTAAATATAAAAGTGCAATGCAATGGCTTCACTAATCTTAATATACTTTCGTTTGACGTCAATATTGCTTTAACGTCAAAGTTTGCTAATTTACAGAACAAATTTATAGGCGATGTTTTATAGTCTTTATCAAAGAAATTTTATCCACTTTGCAAAAGTCACATACAGACAGAACTGGCGTATTATTATATAGACTAGTCGATAAGGCCCGTGGAGAAATCCACTTTAGCACTCTTTATTTTTGCTTCATTTAAAGCAGGTTTAAAGCAAGTAAACATAATTTGAAAGACATTTTAATAAAGCAAAAATGCGTTCACATTATTAAGCATGCTTTAAATCATGCTTTAAATTTATAGCATGCTTTTAAAATTCTAGTGTGAACACCCCCTTTGACGTTAATATTATTTTAACGTTAAAAGTTTTGTAAATTACAGAACAATTTTATGGACGATGTTTTACAGACTTAATCAAGGAAAATAGTGAAGAATATAATCCACTTTGCAAAAGTAACAGACAGACACACGGAACTGGCGTATTATTATATAGATTACTAGTCGATAAAGCCCGTGGAAAATCCACTAAAGCAGGATAAAAATTTTGATGTTAATGAGATATAAGAACTTAAAGATTTTGCTGACTTCAGCAATGGCCCCGTCAAAACCGATAAATTTTTTTTAGAAATTTGTATACCTGTTGCCTCTATCGTATATATCTTGAAACGCTGATAAAGAAAATGTATAGGATTATGTACTTTTGACAAACGGTTGCAGAGATATTAGGGTTTAAAGGTTTTTTGATGACGTCATCAACCCACCCATTCCGAAACGGATTTGGGGAGCCAGGTTTGGAAAACTTACCCAATTTGGTCCTAGGTGGTTCCTAGTTACCCACGCAGGAGATGACGTCAGTTATTTCCACCCGTTTCCAAGTTATTAAGCCTTAAATTTAAAAGTGCAATGCAATGGCTTCACTAATCTTAATATACTTTCCTTTGACGTCAATATTGCTTTAACGTCAAAGTTTGCTAATTTACAGAACAAATTTATAGGCAATGTTTTATAGACTTTATCAAAGAAATTTTATCCACTTTGCAAAAGTCACAGACAGAACTGGCGTATTATTATATAGACTAGTCGATAAGGCCCGTGGAGAAATCCACTTTAGCACTCTTTATTTTTGCTTCATTTAAAGCAGGTTTAAAGCAAGTAAACATAATTTGAAAGACATTTTAATAAAGCAAAAATGCGTTCACATTATTAAGCATGCTTTAAATCATGCTTTAAATTTATAGCATGCTTTTAAAATTCTAGTGTGAACACCCCCTTTGACGTTAATATTATTTTAACGTTAAAAGTTTTGTAAATTACAGAACAATTTTATGGACGATGTTTTACAGACTTAATCAAGGAAAATAGTGAAGAATATAATCCACTTTGCAAAAGTGACAGACAGACACACGGAACTGGCGTATTATTATATAGATTACTAGTCGATAAAGCCCGTGGAAAATCCACTAAAGCAGGATAAAAATTTTGATATTAATGAGATATAAGAACTTAAAGATTTTGCTGACTTCAGCAATGGCCCCGTCAAAACCGATAAATTTTTTTTAGAAATTTGTATACCTGTTGCCTCTATCGTATATATCTTGAAACGCTGATAAAGAAAATGTATAGGATTATGTACTTTTGACAAACGGTTGCAGAGATATTAGGGTTTAAAGGTTTTTTGATGACGTCATCAACCCACCCATTCCGAAACGGATTTGGGGAGCCAGGTTTGGGAAACTTACCCAATTTGGTCCTAGGTGGTTCCTAGTTACCCACGCAGGAGATGACGTCAGTTATTTCCACCCGTTTCCAAGTTATTAAGCCTTAAATTTAAAAGTGCAATGCAATGGCTTCACTAATCTTAATATACTTTCCTTTGACGTCAATATTGCTTTAACGTCAAAGTTTGCTAATTTACAGAACAAATTTATAGGCGATGTTTTATAGACTTTATCAAAGAAATTTTATCCACTTTGCAAAAGTCACAGACAGAACTGGCGTATTATTATATAGACTAGTCGATAAGGCCCGTGGAGAAATCCACTTAGGCAGATGGGCAATGGAAAAATAGGTTGTTTTAGATGTTTTGCTGACGTCAGCAGTGAAGATCACAAAAAAGTTAGAGAAATTTATTTTATTTTTTTATTGTAATGTTTAGAGGTTGAGCCACGCTGATCAAAACAATGTGTAGGATGATATGTTTTCGAGGAACGCAAAAGGAGATATAAGTGTTTAAAAATTGTGCTGACATCAGCAAAGGCCCGTGAAAACACAAAAATTTTTTTTTCAGAAATTCATGTGCCTGTTGCCTTCCTTGTATAGATCTTGAAACGCTGATCAAGAAAATGTATAGGATCATGTATTTTTGACCAACGGTTACGGAAATATTGTGGTTTAAAGGTTTTTTTGATGACGTCATAAACCCGTTCATTCCGAAACGGATTTGGAGACCCAGGTTTGGAAAATTACCCAAATTGGTCCCAGGTGGTCACTAGTTACCCACGCGTTGAAAAAACATTGACGTCACCAACTCGTTTCCAAGTTATTTGGCCTCAAAATTTTAGGTGCACTGCAATGGCTTTAATAATCTTAATTAACTTTCCTTTGACGTCAATACTATTTTAACGTTAAAGTTTGGTAAATTACAGAACAATTTTATAGGCGATGTTTTAAAGAATTTGTTAAAGAAAATTGTGAAGAATATAATCCACTTTGCAAAAGTCACAGACAGACAGAACTGGCGTATTATTATATAGACTAGTCGATAAGGCCCGTGGAAAAATCCACTTAGGCAGGATAACAGAGAAAAACAACCGTCATTTAAATTTTGCTGACGTCAGCACAGACCTGTCAGAACGCAAAAAATCTTTTTTCATAAATTTGTATAGCCGTTGCTTTCATCGTATAGATTTTGAAATGCTGAACAAAAAAATGTATAAGATCGTGTACTTTTGACAAACGAATATAGAGATATTAGGGTTTAAAGGTTTTTTTATGACGTCATTTACCCGTCCATTCCGAAACGGATTTGGTGACCCAGGTTTGGAAAACTTACCCAACTTGGTCCCAGGTAGTCCCTAGTTACCCACGCAGGGGATGACGTCAGTTATTTCCACCCGTTTCCAAGTTATTAAGCCTTAAATTTAAAAGTGCAATGCAATGGCTTCACTAATCTTAATATACTTTCCTTTGACGTCAATATTGCTTTAACGTCAAAGTTTGCTAATTTACAGAACAAATTTATAGGCGATGTTTTATAGACTTTATCAAAGAAATTTTATCCACTTTGCAAAAGTCACAGACAGAACTGGCGTATTATTATATAGACTAGTCGATAAGGCCCGTGGAGAAATCCACTTAGGCAGATGGGCAATGGAAAAATAGGTTGTTTTAGATGTTTTGCTGACGTCAGCAGTGAAGATCACAAAAAAGTTAGAGAAATTTATTTTATTTTTTTATTGTAATGTTTAGAGGTTGAGCCACGCTGATCAAAACAATGTGTAGGATGATATGTTTTCGAGGAACGCAAAAGGAGATATAAGTGTTTAAAAATTGTGCTGACATCAGCAAAGGCCCGTGAAAACACAAAAATTTTTTTTTCAGAAATTCATGTACCTGTTGCCTTCCTTGTATAGATCTTGAAACGCTGATCAAGAAAATGTATAGGATCATGTATTTTTGACCAACGGTTACGGAAATATTGTGGTTTAAAGGTTTTTTTGATGACGTCATAAACCCGTTCATTCCGAAACGGATTTGGAGACCCAGGTTTGGAAAATTACCCAAATTGGTCCCAGGTGGTCACTAGTTACCCACGCGTTGAAAAAACATTGACGTCACCAACTCGTTTCCAAGTTATTTGGCCTCAAAATTTTAGGTGCACTGCAATGGCTTTAATAATCTTAATTAACTTTCCTTTGACGTCAATACTATTTTAACGTTAAAGTTTGGTAAATTACAGAACAATTTTATAGGCGATGTTTTAAAGAATTTGTTAAAGAAAATTGTGAAGAATATAATCCACTTTGCAAAAGTCACAGACAGACAGAACTGGCGTATTATTATATAGACTAGTCGATAAGGCCCGTGGAAAAATCCACTTAGGCAGGATAACAGAGAAAAACAACCGTCATTTAAATTTTGCTGACGTCAGCACAGACCTGTCAGAACGCAAAAAATCTTTTTTCATAAATTTGTATAGCCGTTGCTTTCATCGTATAGATTTTGAAATGCTGAACAAAAAAATGTATAAGATCGTGTACTTTTGACAAACGAATATAGAGATATTAGGGTTTAAAGGTTTTTTTATGACGTCATTTACCCGTCCATTCCGAAACGGATTTGGTGACCCAGGTTTGGAAAACTTACCCAACTTGGTCCCAGGTAGTCCCTAGTTACCCACGCAGGAGATGACGTCAGTTATTTCCACCCGTTTCCAAGTTATTAAGCCTTAATTTTAAAAGTGCAATGCATTGGCTTCACTAATCTTAATATACTTTCCTTTGACGTCAATATTGCTTTAACGTCAAAGTTTGCTAATTTACAGAACAAATTTATAGGCGATGTTTTATAGACTTTATCAAAGAAATTTTATCCACTTTGCAAAAGTCACAGACAGAAGCTCTGTATTATTATAAGAGACTAGTCGATAAAGCCCGTGGAGAAATCCACTTAGGCAGAAGGACAATGGAAAAATAGGTTGTTTTAGATTTTTTGCTGACGTCAACAGAGCAGGTACAAAAAAAATTGGCGAAGTTTAGTTTATTCGTTGCCTATAACGTGTAAAGGTTAAAACGCTGATCACAATAATGTATAGGATCATATGTATTCGACAAAAGCCCAAGGAGATATAAGGTGTTAAAAATTTTGTTGACGTCAGCAATGGCCTGTCAAACCCAAAAATTTATTTTCAAGAAATTTGTGAAACTATTGCCTTCATCGTATAGATCTTGAAACGCTGATCAAGAAAATGTATAGGATCGTGTACTTGAGACAAACGGATGCAGAGATATTAGGGTTTAAAAGTTTTTTTATGACGTCATTTACCCGTCCATTCCGAAACGGATTTGGTGACCCAGGTTTGGAAAACTTACCCAACTTGGTCCCAGGTGGTCCCTAGTTACCCACGCAGGAGATGACGTCAGTTATTTCCACCCGTTTCCAAGTTATTAAGCCTTAAATATAAAAGTGCAATGCAATGGCTTCACTAATCTTAATATACTTTCGTTTGACGTCAATATTGCTTTAACGTCAAAGTTTGCTAATTTACAGAACAAATTTATAGGCGATGTTTTATAGTCTTTATCAAAGAAATTTTATCCACTTTGCAAAAGTCACATACAGACAGAACTGGCGTATTATTATATAGACTAGTCGATAAGGCCCGTGGAGAAATCCACTTTAGCACTCTTTATTTTTGCTTCATTTAAAGCAGGTTTAAAGCAAGTAAACATAATTTGAAAGACATTTTAATAAAGCAAAAATGCGTTCACATTATTAAGCATGCTTTAAATCATGCTTTAAATTTATAGCATGCTTTTAAAATTCTAGTGTGAACACCCCCTTTGACGTTAATATTATTTTAACGTTAAAAGTTTTGTAAATTACAGAACAATTTTATGGACGATGTTTTACAGACTTAATCAAGGAAAATAGTGAAGAATATAATCCACTTTGCAAAAGTAACAGACAGACACACGGAACTGGCGTATTATTATATAGATTACTAGTCGATAAAGCCCGTGGAAAATCCACTAAAGCAGGATAAAAATTTTGATGTTAATGAGATATAAGAACTTAAAGATTTTGCTGACTTCAGCAATGGCCCCGTCAAAACCGATAAATTTTTTTTAGAAATTTGTATACCTGTTGCCTCTATCGTATATATCTTGAAACGCTGATAAAGAAAATGTATAGGATTATGTACTTTTGACAAACGGTTGCAGAGATATTAGGGTTTAAAGGTTTTTTGATGACGTCATCAACCCACCCATTCCGAAACGGATTTGGGGAGCCAGGTTTGGAAAACTTACCCAATTTGGTCCTAGGTGGTTCCTAGTTACCCACGCAGGAGATGACGTCAGTTATTTCCACCCGTTTCCAAGTTATTAAGCCTTAAATTTAAAAGTGCAATGCAATGGCTTCACTAATCTTAATATACTTTCCTTTGACGTCAATATTGCTTTAACGTCAAAGTTTGCTAATTTACAGAACAAATTTATAGGCAATGTTTTATAGACTTTATCAAAGAAATTTTATCCACTTTGCAAAAGTCACAGACAGAACTGGCGTATTATTATATAGACTAGTCGATAAGGCCCGTGGAGAAATCCACTTTAGCACTCTTTATTTTTGCTTCATTTAAAGCAGGTTTAAAGCAAGTAAACATAATTTGAAAGACATTTTAATAAAGCAAAAATGCGTTCACATTATTAAGCATGCTTTAAATCATGCTTTAAATTTATAGCATGCTTTTAAAATTCTAGTGTGAACACCCCCTTTGACGTTAATATTATTTTAACGTTAAAAGTTTTGTAAATTACAGAACAATTTTATGGACGATGTTTTACAGACTTAATCAAGGAAAATAGTGAAGAATATAATCCACTTTGCAAAAGTGACAGACAGACACACGGAACTGGCGTATTATTATATAGATTACTAGTCGATAAAGCCCGTGGAAAATCCACTAAAGCAGGATAAAAATTTTGATATTAATGAGATATAAGAACTTAAAGATTTTGCTGACTTCAGCAATGGCCCCGTCAAAACCGATAAATTTTTTTTAGAAATTTGTATACCTGTTGCCTCTATCGTATATATCTTGAAACGCTGATAAAGAAAATGTATAGGATTATGTACTTTTGACAAACGGTTGCAGAGATATTAGGGTTTAAAGGTTTTTTGATGACGTCATCAACCCACCCATTCCGAAACGGATTTGGGGAGCCAGGTTTGGGAAACTTACCCAATTTGGTCCTAGGTGGTTCCTAGTTACCCACGCAGGAGATGACGTCAGTTATTTCCACCCGTTTCCAAGTTATTAAGCCTTAAATTTAAAAGTGCAATGCAATGGCTTCACTAATCTTAATATACTTTCCTTTGACGTCAATATTGCTTTAACGTCAAAGTTTGCTAATTTACAGAACAAATTTATAGGCGATGTTTTATAGACTTTATCAAAGAAATTTTATCCACTTTGCAAAAGTCACAGACAGAACTGGCGTATTATTATATAGACTAGTCGATAAGGCCCGTGGAGAAATCCACTTAGGCAGATGGGCAATGGAAAAATAGGTTGTTTTAGATGTTTTGCTGACGTCAGCAGTGAAGATCACAAAAAAGTTAGAGAAATTTATTTTATTTTTTTATTGTAATGTTTAGAGGTTGAGCCACGCTGATCAAAACAATGTGTAGGATGATATGTTTTCGAGGAACGCAAAAGGAGATATAAGTGTTTAAAAATTGTGCTGACATCAGCAAAGGCCCGTGAAAACACAAAAAATTTTTTTTCAGAAATTCATGTGCCTGTTGCCTTCCTTGTATAGATCTTGAAACGCTGATCAAGAAAATGTATAGGATCATGTATTTTTGACCAACGGTTACGGAAATATTGTGGTTTAAAGGTTTTTTTGATGACGTCATAAACCCGTTCATTCCGAAACGGATTTGGAGACCCAGGTTTGGAAAATTACCCAAATTAGTCCCAGGTGGTCACTAGTTACCCACGCGTTGAAAAAACATTGACGTCACCAACTCGTTTCCAAGTTATTTGGCCTCAAAATTTTAGGTGCACTGCAATGGCTTTAATAATCTTAATTAACTTTCCTTTGACGTCAATACTATTTTAACGTTAAAGTTTGGTAAATTACAGAACAATTTTATAGGCGATGTTTTAAAGAATTTGTTAAAGAAAATTGTGAAGAATATAATCCACTTTGCAAAAGTCACAGACAGACAGAACTGGCGTATTATTATATAGACTAGTCGATAAGGCCCGTGGAAAAATCCACTTAGGCAGGATAACAGAGAAAAACAACCGTCATTTAAATTTTGCTGACGTCAGCACAGACCTGTCAGAACGCAAAAAATCTTTTTTCATAAATTTGTATAGCCGTTGCTTTCATCGTATAGATTTTGAAATGCTGAACAAAAAAATGTATAAGATCGTGTACTTTTGACAAACGAATATAGAGATATTAGGGTTTAAAGGTTTTTTTATGACGTCATTTACCCGTCCATTCCGAAACGGATTTGGTGACCCAGGTTTGGAAAACTTACCCAACTTGGTCCCAGGTAGTCCCTAGTTACCCACGCAGGGGATGACGTCAGTTATTTCCACCCGTTTCCAAGTTATTAAGCCTTAAATTTAAAAGTGCAATGCAATGGCTTCACTAATCTTAATATACTTTCCTTTGACGTCAATATTGCTTTAACGTCAAAGTTTGCTAATTTACAGAACAAATTTATAGGCGATGTTTTATAGACTTTATCAAAGAAATTTTATCCACTTTGCAAAAGTCACAGACAGAACTGGCGTATTATTATATAGACTAGTCGATAAGGCCCGTGGAGAAATCCACTTAGGCAGATGGGCAATGGAAAAATAGGTTGTTTTAGATGTTTTGCTGACGTCAGCAGTGAAGATCACAAAAAAGTTAGAGAAATTTATTTTATTTTTTTATTGTAATGTTTAGAGGTTGAGCCACGCTGATCAAAACAATGTGTAGGATGATATGTTTTCGAGGAACGCAAAAGGAGATATAAGTGTTTAAAAATTGTGCTGACATCAGCAAAGGCCCGTGAAAACACAAAAATTTTTTTTTCAGAAATTCATGTACCTGTTGCCTTCCTTGTATAGATCTTGAAACGCTGATCAAGAAAATGTATAGGATCATGTATTTTTGACCAACGGTTACGGAAATATTGTGGTTTAAAGGTTTTTTTGATGACGTCATAAACCCGTTCATTCCGAAACGGATTTGGAGACCCAGGTTTGGAAAATTACCCAAATTGGTCCCAGGTGGTCACTAGTTACCCACGCGTTGAAAAAACATTGACGTCACCAACTCGTTTCCAAGTTATTTGGCCTCAAAATTTTAGGTGCACTGCAATGGCTTTAATAATCTTAATTAACTTTCCTTTGACGTCAATACTATTTTAACGTTAAAGTTTGGTAAATTACAGAACAATTTTATAGGCGATGTTTTAAAGAATTTGTTAAAGAAAATTGTGAAGAATATAATCCACTTTGCAAAAGTCACAGACAGACAGAACTGGCGTATTATTATATAGACTAGTCGATAAGGCCCGTGGAAAAATCCACTTAGGCAGGATAACAGAGAAAAACAACCGTCATTTAAATTTTGCTGACGTCAGCACAGACCTGTCAGAACGCAAAAAATCTTTTTTCATAAATTTGTATAGCCGTTGCTTTCATCGTATAGATTTTGAAATGCTGAACAAAAAAATGTATAAGATCGTGTACTTTTGACAAACGAATATAGAGATATTAGGGTTTAAAGGTTTTTTTATGACGTCATTTACCCGTCCATTCCGAAACGGATTTGGTGACCCAGGTTTGGAAAACTTACCCAACTTGGTCCCAGGTAGTCCCTAGTTACCCACGCAGGAGATGACGTCAGTTATTTCCACCCGTTTCCAAGTTATTAAGCCTTAATTTTAAAAGTGCAATGCATTGGCTTCACTAATCTTAATATACTTTCCTTTGACGTCAATATTGCTTTAACGTCAAAGTTTGCTAATTTACAGAACAAATTTATAGGCGATGTTTTATAGACTTTATCAAAGAAATTTTATCCACTTTGCAAAAGTCACAGACAGAAGCTCTGTATTATTATAAGAGACTAGTCGATAAAGCCCGTGGAGAAATCCACTTAGGCAGAAGGACAATGGAAAAATAGGTTGTTTTAGATTTTTTGCTGACGTCAACAGTGCAGGTACAAAAAAAATTGGCGAAGTTTAGTTTATTCGTTGCCTATAACGTGTAAAGGTTAAAACGCTGATCACAATAATGTATAGGATCATATGTATTCGACAAAAGCCCAAGGAGATATAAGGTGTTAAAAATTTTGTTGACGTCAGCAATGGCCTGTCAAACCCAAAAATTTATTTTCAAGAAATTTGTGAAACTATTGCCTTCATCGTATAGATCTTGAAACGCTGATCAAGAAAATGTATAGGATCGTGTACTTGAGACAAACGGATGCAGAGATATTAGGGTTTAAAAGTTTTTTTATGACGTCATTTACCCGTCCATTCCGAAACGGATTTGGTGACCCAGGTTTGGAAAACTTACCCAACTTGGTCCCAGGTGGTCCCTAGTTACCCACGCAGGAGATGACGTCAGTTATTTCCACCCGTTTCCAAGTTATTAAGCCTTAAATATAAAAGTGCAATGCAATGGCTTCACTAATCTTAATATACTTTCGTTTGACGTCAATATTGCTTTAACGTCAAAGTTTGCTAATTTACAGAACAAATTTATAGGCGATGTTTTATAGTCTTTATCAAAGAAATTTTATCCACTTTGCAAAAGTCACATACAGACAGAACTGGCGTATTATTATATAGACTAGTCGATAAGGCCCGTGGAGAAATCCACTTAGGCAGATGGGCAATAGAAAAATAGGTTGTTTTAGATGTTTTGCTGACGTCAGCAGTGAAGATCCCAAAAAAGTTAAAGAAATTTATTTTATTATTTTATTGTAATGTGTAGAGGCTGAATCACGCTGATCAAAATAATGTGTAGGATAATATGTTTTCGAGGAACGCAAAAAGAGATATAAGTGTTTAAAAATTGTGCTGACATCAGCAAAGGCCCGTGAAAACACAAAAAATTTTTTTTCAGAAATTCATGTACCTGTTGCCTTTCTTGTATAGATCTTGAAACGCTGATCAAGAAAATGTATAGGATCATGTATTTTTGACCAACGGTTACGGAAATATTGTGGTTTAAAGGTTTTTTTGATGACGTCATAAACCCGTTCATTCCGAAACGGATTTGGAGACCCAGGTTTGGAAAATTACCCAAATTGGTCCCAGGTGGTCACTAGTTACCCACGCGTTGAAAAAACATTGACGTCACCAACTCGTTTCCAAGTTATTTGGCCTCAAAATTTTAGGTGCACTGCAATGGCTTTAATAATCTTAATTAACTTTCCTTTGACGTCAATACTATTTTAACGTTAAAGTTTGGTAAATTACAGAACAATTTTATAGGCGATGTTTTAAAGAATTTGTTAAAGAAAATTGTGAAGAATATAATCCACTTTGCAAAAGTCACAGACAGACAGAACTGGCGTATTATTATATAGACTAGTCGATAAGGCCCGTGGAAAAATCCACTTAGGCAGGATAACAGAGAAAAACAACCGTCATTTAAATTTTGCTGACGTCAGCACAGACCTGTCAGAACGCAAAAAATCTTTTTTCATAAATTTGTATAGCCGTTGCTTTCATCGTATAGATTTTGAAATGCTGAACAAAAAAATGTATAAGATCGTGTACTTTTGACAAACGAATATAGAGATATTAGGGTTTAAAGGTTTTTTTATGACGTCATTTACCCGTCCATTCCGAAACGGATTTGGTGACCCAGGTTTGGAAAACTTACCCAACTTGGTCCCAGGTAGTCCCTAGTTACCCACGCAGGAGATGACGTCAGTTATTTCCACCCGTTTCCAAGTTATTAAGCCTTAATTTTAAAAGTGCAATGCATTGGCTTCACTAATCTTAATATACTTTCCTTTGACGTCAATATTGCTTTAACGTCAAAGTTTGCTAATTTACAGAACAAATTTATAGGCGATGTTTTATAGACTTTATCAAAGAAATTTTATCCACTTTGCAAAAGTCACAGACAGAAGCTCTGTATTATTATAAGAGACTAGTCGATAAAGCCCGTGGAGAAATCCACTTAGGCAGAAGGACAATGGAAAAATAGGTTGTTTTAGATTTTTTGCTGACGTCAACAGTGCAGGTACAAAAAAAATTGGCGAAGTTTAGTTTATTCGTTGCCTATAACGTGTAAAGGTTAAAACGCTGATCACAATAATGTATAGGATCATATGTATTCGACAAAAGCCCAAGGAGATATAAGGTGTTAAAAATTTTGTTGACGTCAGCAATGGCCTGTCAAACCCAAAAATTTATTTTCAAGAAATTTGTGAAACTATTGCCTTCATCGTATAGATCTTGAAACGCTGATCAAGAAAATGTATAGGATCGTGTACTTGAGACAAACGGATGCAGAGATATTAGGGTTTAAAAGTTTTTTTATGACGTCATTTACCCGTCCATTCCGAAACGGATTTGGTGACCCAGGTTTGGAAAACTTACCCAACTTGGTCCCAGGTGGTCCCTAGTTACCCACGCAGGAGATGACGTCAGTTATTTCCACCCGTTTCCAAGTTATTAAGCCTTAAATATAAAAGTGCAATGCAATGGCTTCACTAATCTTAATATACTTTCGTTTGACGTCAATATTGCTTTAACGTCAAAGTTTGCTAATTTACAGAACAAATTTATAGGCGATGTTTTATAGTCTTTATCAAAGAAATTTTATCCACTTTGCAAAAGTCACATACAGACAGAACTGGCGTATTATTATATAGACTAGTCGATAAGGCCCGTGGAGAAATCCACTTAGGCAGATGGGCAATAGAAAAATAGGTTGTTTTAGATGTTTTGCTGACGTCAGCAGTGAAGATCCCAAAAAAGTTAAAGAAATTTATTTTATTATTTTATTGTAATGTGTAGAGGCTGAATCACGCTGATCAAAATAATGTGTAGGATAATATGTTTTCGAGGAACGCAAAAAGAGATATAAGTGTTTAAAAATTGTGCTGACATCAGCAAAGGCCCGTGAAAACACAAAAAATTTTTTTTCAGAAATTCATGTACCTGTTGCCTTTCTTGTATAGATCTTGAAACGCTGATCAAGAAAATGTATAGGATCATGTATTTTTGACCAACGGTTACGGAAATATTGTGGTTTAAAGGTTTTTTTGATGACGTCATAAACCCGTTCATTCCGAAACGGATTTGGAGACCCAGGTTTGGAAAATTACCCAAATTGGTCCCAGGTGGTCACTAGTTACCCACGCGTTGAAAAAACATTGACGTCACCAACTCGTTTCCAAGTTATTTGGCCTCAAAATTTTAGGTGCACTGCAATGGCTTTAATAATCTTAATTAACTTTCCTTTGACGTCAATACTATTTTAACGTTAAAGTTTGGTAAATTACAGAACAATTTTATAGGCGATGTTTTAAAGAATTTGTTAAAGAAAATTGTGAAGAATATAATCCACTTTGCAAAAGTCACAGACAGACAGAACTGGCGTATTATTATATAGACTAGTCGATAAGGCCCGTGGAAAAATCCACTTAGGCAGGATAACAGAGAAAAACAACCGTCATTTAAATTTTGATGACGTCAGCAGAGACATGTCAGAACACAAAATGTTTTTTTTCAGAAATGTGTATGCCTGTTGCCTTCATCGTATAGATCTTGAAACGCTGAGCAAGAAAATGTATAGGATCATGTACTTTTGACAAACGGTTGCAGAGATATTAGGGTTTAAAGGCTTTTTGATGACGTCATCAACCCGTCCATTCCGAAACGGATTCGGGGACCCAGGTTTGGGAAAATTACCCAAATTGGTCCTAGGTGGTCCCTAGTTACCCACGCGGTGAAAAATCATTGACGTCACCACCTTGTTCCCAAGTTATTTGGCCTCAAAGTTTTAGGTGCACTGTAATGGCTTCATTAATTTAACATAGGATATTGACGTTAAAGTAATGTTATTTTCGTCGCGTCGTAACGTCAGAAAAGTTAACATATTAGACATGCATTTTTCGGCAACATCAAAGGAAAATGGCGATATCAACTTTGCCTGTCACAGAGACACGGAACTGGCGTATTATTATATAGATTATTCCAGACCTACCAAGTTTTATTTTTGCTAACCCTATAATAACTGTTTATGAGGGCGATACCGGAGAACATTGACCGACGTCAAAGTATTGTCCGAGCTTAATACGTGACAGCGGTCAATTTTCGAAGGTATTGCCCGCAATAAACAGTTATTATATGGATTATTATCCGGGTACTGCATTTTACAACAAAAAATATAACATTTAAGCAGGATGTAGAAACCATGTCTTTATAGAAACTATTCCCATATGGAACGTACATTCGAACTAAAAATATATATTTTTAAAATCGAATATCGTGTAAACATTACCTGTAATTATTGTAGCTACATCATATATTTCTTTAAAAGATAAAAGTAAGTTTCACTTCTGTTTCGCGTTTTGCTTACTTTTCTCCGTGTTTATTTACATTTAATACTACCATATTTAAACTTTTGCTATGGTAGCGGGCAATACTGTGGAATATTGCCCGCTATGACGTAAGTTCTAACCAATCACATTGCACGGTTTTCGAGAATATTGATGCCGCCCTTTTACCCGGGTAATAAAAACCTATATAGAGATTTTTAAAAAAAAATCTTAAAAAACCTAATTTTGTAAAATGAATTTTGCAAAGACGAATTAAAATCTAAAATAAATGTCAAAGTCAAAGTTAAGTTAAAAATGAAAACGAAATTCAAACTTAAGTTCAAAGTAAAAGTCATTATAAAGTGATGACACAATTCGGCCAGCGACGTGGCCTAACAGTGTCATGGTGCAAGAAAAGTGAAAATACAAGTTTATCGTCTAATAAGTTTGTAATGATAAAATTTGTCGTTACCGTAAATTCAAAAGATATTACAAAAGCCCTGGTATTGAAGTTGAGTCTTGGAGAATATACATGAAGATGCTGAAGGTTTGAAAAAAAAGTAAAAATGTTTAGGTTTAACTATCCAATTTCAACTGTTGTAACTGTGGAGTATATCCACTAGCAAACCTTAGACTGAATGATGCTATTTTGAAAAGATTTGAAGATTTTTTTTAAACTATTATAGAAGCACCAGGAGGGCAATACGATGACTTCTTTGTCGGCCCAACACCCAAGTCTTAAGTGTTAAGTTTCGTCTTCTCTGACGAGTTTGAATTATTAAGATTTTTGATTACATCCGAGATCAATTAAAACAAGCGGTCTTTTTCTTTTCCTACTTCTTCTTCGACCGATTTTTTAGCTTATTGCCTTAACGTCACGACTTTTAAATTCCAACCTCGTCCCGCATCAAAGTCTAATATTTCAGCTCTTTTATAGTTTTGTCTCACATATTTTTCCAGATAATCCTTCAAGCATATATCGTTTTTCCAGGACATCGTCACTTCTTATCGTTTATTATTATACTCGCATATAAAAATATCCATAGTATAGGCAGAATGTACAGTTAGCTAGCTAACTTGACGTTATTTTATTTCATGAAGGAAGAAAAAAGGGGGTCAATATATAGAATATGCTTACTATTTTCAGTAAAAACAACACAATAAAAAATTACTACTGCCCCCCGTACCCAGTGTTTATTTATTCTTATTTATACCACGAGGTCAGCTGGTGTGAAAAACCGAAACCACGAGGACAGCTGGAAATGGTAACATGAAAAAAAATTGTGATTGTGAAAAATTTGACGGTACCGAAAAAAATTGTGACACTCATCGGCCAAGATGTTGGCCGAGAAGTATCATCAGTTGCGTTTCAAGTTTTAAAATTAAAATCATTTCAAATTTTGTTTTTTCTTTGAAATCAAATTTGACGGTACCAAAAAAAATTGTGACACTAATCGGCCACGATGTTGGCCGACAAATGTCATCAGTTGCGTTATAGAATATATTTCACTCTACATTTTTGTTTTGATTTGTCTTGAGTTTTTAAACGAATTTGATTGCTTAAAATAAAAAAAAATGGCAGCAATTGCGATGGTTTTAAGCTTTTCTGATTTAAATATCCTTTGAATCCTTTTAGATCTTCTTCCTTTAATTCTTTGAACAAGGTGTGAAAGGCTCCATTGACCTTCCTACGTTGTAACCATGGCCTTGTCCAAATAGATCGTTTGGATTGTTTTTTCTTTGTTTCTTCTTCATCAAGAAGAAGTGCAATAGAAGCGATTATTATACTTCGATCAACTGCGACGGCCATCATTAATCACTGTCACACATGTTTTGGTTTCATTTTCATAAATTCTGTTTTATTTGCTGGAACTCATGCGACACGGAAGTTTGCGATGCGATTGCAACAAATTATTTTTGTTGCAATCGCATGAAAATTGTTGCCGTGTCCCCGTAGCTTAAGAATATTATATAGTATTTTTTTTGTGT
Source organism: Hydractinia symbiolongicarpus (assembly GCF_029227915.1). NCBI lineage: Eukaryota > Metazoa > Cnidaria > Hydrozoa > Anthoathecata > Hydractiniidae > Hydractinia > Hydractinia symbiolongicarpus. The sequence goes on from NC_079878.1 coordinate 15,841,977, forward strand.
GTGATAAAATAATTACAACATTTGTATCCTTGGTTTTATATTGTATTTTAATACTTTATTATCGGTCCGCAAAAGTTTTTTCCCGTAAAAAAATTCCAAACTGTTCGTCCGCGAAATGCGAAATTTTCGCGGTTCTTCCGAACCGCGAAACTTTCTTCCAGCGAAAGTCTTTTCCCTTAAAGTATTGAAGCTTGGAAGTTTAGACGGGTGAACTTTTAAACAACTTTTAAACAACTTTTTCACAGCCAATCAAAATTCTAAAAACGCTGCCGTTTCTAGTATCAAGGAGACTAAGCGTATTAATCATTATTAAAATGGTTAAATGTGACGTCAACCGCCTTTTACACTTCATGGTCAAACGAGCGCATAAGGGCGAAATATGTACAAAAGAAGTTACCTCGGCTTTCCACTTCTCTATCCATTAGGCCACTAACTTGATCAATCTTCTCTCCTTTAAGCTCAATCAAGCGATTTGCTGACGGACTGTCGATTTCTTTACCACGTGCTTCTATGTCATCCTCCATACGATTTGTGCTATTGTCAAGCAACGCACCCAACCTGTCAATCTCTTCTCCTCGTTTGTCAATCAAGTCGCCTAAACCATCCACATCTTTCATGTAGTCTGGTACAACGGTCTGAGCTGGAATATCAAAGTAGCAACATTCCTAATAAACCTGTTCGAAATTGTAGCGCTAGAAATTAGACTTTATAAACGAATACGAAAATCTTCGTCGTTTTACGATTGTAACTGGACACAGCGTACACAATTTTGTACAACGCAATGACGAAGAAGACAAAAAACGCAAAAGCAGGTGAATATTCCCTATACAAAAAAAAAAAAAAAAAATTCCTGCTAGCAGTAAAATTACCCCGCCCTTTCCACAGCTAAAATAATAAACATACCTTCTTGTGATTTGTCCGACATCGTGGTTTCAAAGAGAAGGAATATGAAAATATATAATGCTTTCATGTTTATGAATATAGTATTAAACCCAAAAAGGGTTATGCTTCTGCTTAGTTGTCCGCCATTTTAATTTTTAAAATCATGCCGAATCTCAGAAGAGGTAAATAAGCTGGTGGTCGCCTCATATTGTGTTTGCTTTCAGGAAGTCAAAGCAACTTAGTGGCCAGTCTTCAAGTAACGTTAGGTTCTTAGGTTGGGCAAGGTATCGTTAAATTCTTTTCTTCTTTCTGATCTGTAAAGGCCGACAGATTTTTCGATAATGCAAACACTTAACAAGGTCTTGAAACGAATTTTCAAAATTTCATAAAAATTCAAAACCAAAAGGCTTTCACTGCTTTTTGTATTAATAGTTTAAATGCCAACTACATCATGGTTTGTCTTTTACATATGACAAACCACTCAAACCCCCGATAACTCGAACTTCCATCAGTAACTCGAACTTTATTAATACTTTCTTATAAGTAATCCCTAAGAACTCGAACATTTTCTAAATTAAATAATTTTAGTGGTGTTCTAAGCTAAAACACCCCTGATAACTTAAACACAATAGGAAAATGTTGACCAAACTTTTAAACTACCTTTCTTTAGAAACATTCTTTCTCCTGTTTAGCTATTAACAAGATCAATTGTATTTTTGTTGGAGTGTAAGTTAAACTATTTTTTTCAATTTTTGTTGGTAAAATTAAAGTATGAATGTCTCGGTAACTCTTTGCAGGTTTGAGTTATCAGGAATATACCTTGTAAGTATCAGAGTTGTAGTCACAAACGCTAATATTCTACATTCTTTTATGTGTAACGTTAATCGAAACAACATTTTTTTACGATTAAGTTGTCTAACGTCATATATAACCGATCCTTAACTCAAGTTTTAAAAAATTCTAAGACTCTTCGACTGGAGGAAAATTGACCATAGATTGAACACCCTGTCTTCTCTTACTTCTTTTGTAAACAGTGCGGCCTTCTACCATTCGTTGGAGAGTTTTTACTTTTTTCAGTATAGTGTTTAACTTGATTTCATTGGTTTCTTCCTGTAAGGAAATGTTTATAACCGCAAAACTTTTTTGAATTTCCTCCCGCAATAATATCTTCAAATCGCGCTGTTTTCGAATTAATTTCGAAGATCTTGTCGACAGTTTCCGTTCTCTTTTTATCGATTTTCGTTTACACGGATGCAACAAATCACGCATGGCGCACTCCACCTCGGTGGTTGTATTGCTTTTTTGATAGTATTCTATTACACTGTTTTGTACAATATCGTCTATAGAAACAGCATTTACTTCTGATGTCGTTAAATAATTCTCCGATTCATTAGTGGCATTTTCGTAACAAGGAGTGTCGACAGTGGTATCGGTTATATTATCCCTGGCGTAATCACTGGTCGCCACAGTGACACTTTCGTATATATGTTCCGGTTCTGTTGTATTAATGTCGTACGTCACATCACTAGTGATAATTTCAGGAAAACTAGTGGCAACAACTTTAGTGCTATAAGTTAACGTCTCGTCACTAACAACGTCGGGTACAGTCGTGTCCCCAGCATTCTCGACAGCAGTGTCAGTTATCGCCAAACTGACATTATTAAGCGCTTTTCGTGCGTTTCTTACATGGTTATTAATATCACGGTCAGTTGGGTGGAATGCTCTGTCAGTGCTCTGTATTTCAATACCGAGATCTTTCTGAAACTCCTCCACAAAACTCTCCAGCATATATTTGATAACCCTTTTCTCGTAAATGCCTCCGTTAACGAGGTCGTATATTTTCTCAATGATCTTTGGATGGAGTATTTTTAATTGGCCGGCCTCCGGATCCAACACCGGATGGTTCAAATGTTTACTAATTAACGGAAATGTGACGTAATATCGACGAGTGAATTTTCCGTCTGCAATGTACTCGCGTACCTTGGCAAGTAACTTTTGTTTTACTCGACGCTTTTCACGTTTAGACTGTATTTGATCAGACAACACTAATTCAGGAACACGCCACACCTTAAAGTAAAAATAAGAGTAGCTATATCTCAGAACACCACGTTTTTTTCTTGATCAAGCTATATTAATGATAAACAAAAATGCTGCATTTTTGTTTAACATTAATATAGCTTTATATTTATTATGCATTGCATAATTTTTTTAGCCGTTTAACAGTTGACGTTTATAACAAATTTTACATTGCTCTTAATAAGACTTTTCGTGCTAATTTTCACGCATTCGCGCAAAAATGTTTATGCGCAATACGCGTAAAATATAATTCTAGCTACACTTTACAAAAAGCATCTTAATTTTACAGAATTTTACAACTTTTTCCTAGCTATTTGTAAAGGAATTTACAAATAGCTAGAATACGTTTATACACCACTGAGTTACTAGTATGCGTGAAAATACAGAAATTAATACGAATAAGGTAGGGTATGATAACTTGTTAGTTTTTGAGTGAGCATATATTACGAAAGCCACGTTGTGTTATTTTCACCATCTATTGTCTTTGCGAAAATTAATTTCTACGAAATTTAGATTTTTTCTTTTAATAAACAATTTGGTCTAATTTTTTTCTTCTGATTAACTCAGAACCACATATATTATAAATGTGAATTTCAACTTTGACACTCTTCTTTTAACTCTCCTACATAAAAGACCTTGAATTACGGTATAAAATGTGATTAAAATGTGATCAAATTCTTTTTTTCTCGAAATTTGCGAAATTTAATTCTCTTGAAATATTAGCAGGTGCTTACTTAGCGAAAAATAATTCCCTTAAGGTATCCTAATCACTAGCTGTCATCAATATAACAGTCCTATTACTGAAATCAAAATGTTTCAATGTCATTAAGATTAAGGGAAACATTATGGTCAAAAATAAGAAGAATGAGTTTAACTTCTCCTAGCGAAAAAATAGTGACTTTAGAGTAGGGCGGCGATTTGCACAAATGTTTCGCCGCAGCGCGCCTATACAAAGTGTTTCGCGATTGTATATTTGACATTTCGTAGGTAATATATACCTCTGAAAATGGCCTTCGCAACTTCGGTGCAGCGGCGAAAGGTAATGCGCTTCGCAATGTTTCGCAGTTATAGTCCTTTGACATTTCGCACATAATATATACCTCTAAAAATGGCCTTCGCGACTTCGGCGCAGCGGCGAAAGGTAATGCGTTGCTGAATAATAATAATAATACATTTCAGCTCCATAATTGTACAAAATGGCTCTTCTCCTGAAATAACATATGATATTCGTATGTGCATAAAGGTTAATATATAAATAAAAAACAAACAAAAACAAAAAAAAATCGAAAGCCAGTTCATAAAATAGTATGTTTCACAAAAGTATTAGAAAGAGAATTATAGAAGAGATCAAGTAGTAGTAAGATGGATAATTATGTGAAACATACTAGCTATATGTTCTATAACGAGTTGTTGAACATGCGAAACAAAAACAAAACTGGCGGATTAGGAATGATAAAATATAGAGAAAATAGTGACTTGGAAAAAAGAGAGATTCTGATAACGTAGGTAGTCGAAAATCTTATTGATTGTGCAGATCTTATAAAACATAGTCATTTAAATCACTAACATATTTAAACTTAAATTCCTGTTTTTTACAGTTTGCATTAAAACCCGGTAAGTACTAAAACAGTTATAAACAGAGGCAAAGTTGGACTCGGTTTTAATGCATACTGTAGAGAGCCTGCCTATGGTGCTCAATGAAGAATAGTGGAAGCAGTAGCGAGGATAAAATAAAATTGATTGGCAAATAATAGGTAGAAGACAAAAAGGCTAAAACAAAAAATAAGGTACACAAACAAGAAGGCAATAAGGTACAAAGTATAATTAGGCTAGGCTCCGAGCTAATGATTTATCTAGCAGATAACTTTTAGTGTTTTTGCAAAAGTCCAAGTAAACTTTTGCATTTCTACAGTTGCCAGGCAGATTGTTAAATATTTTTGATGCTTCCTACTCAAAAGTATTGGCAACGTTGACCATGCATGCAATCCTTATACCGTCGTTTTGTTGGCGACGTGATGGTCGCACTGGTTCTTTCATTTGTTGCACTGGTTCATTCATTCGTTGCACTGGTTCTTTCATTTGTTGCATTGGCAGGAACTTCGGCCAATCGTCACTGTTAATAGATTTCCAAGCAAGTTTGGAAATGCTGAACTCGGCTCGTTCTTGCATTGGAAGCCACTTGAGTCCAACAACGTCATTGATCTTGGAATAACGTGAGCGTACAAAACTTGCAGCTGCATTTTGTACTCTCTGCAGCTGGTTCATCAAGTATGTTGGTGCTCCGTAATAGATTGCATTACCATAATCCAGTTTGCTTAACACCAGTGTTTCAGCGAGTTGCTTACGAAGTTTGAAGGATAAAAACCTTTTCATGTGAGCTAGTGTTTTTAGTGTGCCAAATGATGAAGATGTGGTTTTATTGCTATGGCTGTTCCATTTCAAGTCTTCTCTGAACGTTACACCAAGCAGCTTGAATTCGGAGGTCTGTTTGATCTTACTTCCGTCTGTTTCATATTTAAACTCGTGATGTTTCGCCATTTGCTTTGTGGAAAAAAGAATGGAATTAGTCTTTTTCGCATTGAAGATTACTGAAGGCTACTGTTTTTCGACCATGACTGCACTTTTGATACATCTGCATTCATTTTCGTGATACCTTGATCAAACATTTTTGGTTTGCAGGAACGGTATATGCTTGTGTCGTCAGCGTACTGGATAAACTCCGCATCTGTTTCCCTGCTCATATCTGATACGTAGATGTTGAAAAGTATCGTACCCAACATGCTACCTTGAGGAACACCGTTCGTTACAGTAAGTTCTTGTGACACGTTATCATTGACTTGGGTGAATTGGCGTCGACTCGAAAGGTAGTTTGCTAAGAGGTACATGGATGCCTTTGAGAATTTTAGCTGATGGAGTTTAGTTATCAGCGATTCATAGACTACAGTATCGAATGCTTTAGAGAAATCTGCCATCACAGCTAAGGTTATTTCACCTCTGTGCATCGCTGTCACGATGTCATTTTTCAGCTTTGTGCATGAGGTTATTGTACAGTGTCCTTTACGAAAGCCAGACTGGTGAATGGAAAGGAGATTTTCTCTTTCGAGGTGCTCTGATACCTGCTTCATCATTAATTTTTCAAATACTTTGGACAATGCAGCAAGGATAGAAATTGGACGGTAATCACTAGGTTCGTTGGGATAGTCTACCTTGATCTGGACCTGTTGAACAGTCGTTGCGCAAATTAAGAATCATCTCCCTTGTTTCGCGTTACGCGTCGGAAGCAAAAGGCATCATCTGTGTCTGGAAGATTCTGAATTCTTTCTTTCAGCAGTTGTTCTGGTTTTGGAACTGAATTAAGGAGGCGTTCGGCAGTCTTGTTAAAGTGTGTATTTAATTTTCCTGGATCAGCATCAATACGTTTTGGATTTGGATTTAGAATACGGTGAATGGTGTTCCAAATCTCTTTGGAACGTTTTGACGATAACGCAGTACGGTAGAAGTTTTTCTTTGCAGTTTTCATCAGTATTTTTAGTTCATTTCTGATTTTTCTTAGCTGCGCAAGGTCGGAAGGATCTCTAGTGCGTTGTGCAATCTTACGAAGACGATCTTTTTCAGCTTTCTTTGCAGTAATTTCAGGGTCTTTCAACCATGGTGCTGGAGGACAAGTGATCTTTTGTCTGACCAGTGGAGCGTGTTCGTTTAGACAGGATAGAAACAGTTTGTTAAAAGTGTCGACTTGGTCTTCTGGATCATTGAAGGCGTATGCCAAGTTGAACAGAAGATTAGAACATCCTCAACAAATTGGTTGATGTCTATGTTTTTTTTTCTGCACGCATGCACTTGTATCGTGGCTCAAATTTTGGTTTTGTGATGTTGCATATTATATAAGGAGCATCATGGTCACTAATCTCGTCACAGGGTAACACATCATGATGAGTGATCTTGTGTGAGTTCGTAATAATATGATCAATGACTCATGAGATGTTGTTTAAAACCCAGGCTATTGAGGATTTGTTGGTCATTTACGTATGCTGATGTGTCTTTTTTGTTAAAGTCAATATTGAAATCTCCGGTGATGATACTCGGACCAGTCCAGGTAATTGGTACGAACGATACAATAGAATCAAATTTCTGCAGCCAGTCGATCTTTTCGCCATTGATGGAACTCGGCTGATAGAAAGCAGCTAGAAGGTAAGAAGCGTTTTTCCCTTTCACTTCAATCCAGAGATGTTCAATAGTTTCGTCTTTCTTCATGATGTCTTTACGTACCTTGTATTTGAACTGGTCACAGATGTATAAACCGACACCACCACCACGCTTAATTGCTCTGTTATTATATTCAAAGTTATACCCAGGTATGGTGACGTGTTTCAGCAAATGGGTGTTGTCTTTAAGCCAAGTCTCAGACATCGTTTTGATATCAAACTGATATGTATGAAGCATTGTCTCCGCGAAAGATGAGGTGATTGATTGGGTGTTCAGGTGACAAATGGTAGTTCTGTGTCTGTTATTGTTCAACAAAGCTAAATGCTGATCGAACGGGGCTTCTTCAAGAATAACTGAATCAATGATATCGTTGTTTAATAGTCTGGTGTTATGGAAAGGTAACTGAGAACAGAGACAATGGCAGCATGACCAATCAAAAGTATCTTGCGCATTGAGGTGATGATTGTTTTTCCGCAAGCAGGACTGATGGACTGAGTCTTTGCACACTTTGCAAGTAACACTGGGAGCGTTTTTACGAATGTTCTTGGTACATAAGTGACAATTTTCCGGTCCTGGGTTGGTTTCAATATCTCCCGAAAGTGTAACAGTGAAGGTTGCTACGTGGTTTTTGTAAAGAAGAACCGGTGATGATCTACGAAGCTTGTCGGAGCGTTGATGATTGTTAGGTTTCACACAATTCTCAGCATTTTGAGTTGATAACCCACCAATCTCTGTGAGAAAAAGTACCACCATAATCACTGCAAGTTTCTTCATCTTGTAGTTATAAACTATTCTGCTCTTTTCTCGAACACAGCAATACACAGCAATATAATCACAAAAAAGACTTCAAAAATACGAGAAAACGGCGTCAGTTAAGAGTAAACGACCGTTCGCGGTAAAGCCATGCAGTGACATTTTGTAGATAATATATACCTCTGAAAATGGCCTTCGCGACTTCGGCGCAGTGGCGAAAAGTATTGCGCTGCGCAATGTTTCGAAGTCACAGTCCTTTGACATTTCAAACTGACAAAAGGGAACGGAAAATTTATTATACGTCTTTTAATTAATAAAGAACAAAAAATGAAATAATTTATATTATATTAAAGAACGAAAAATATTACAGAACAAAAAAATAAATTAAATAAATTTCAAGCATGTAAATGTCTACATTATAATTTTATTCCAGAATAAATTATTAAAGAACAAAAAAGTTACATTTTATGCTGCATTAAAGAACGAAAAATAGACTTAATGAATTTGATATAAATATAGATTTTTATCACGGCAGCGGTCTTAATTTACTTTGTATGTGCAAACGTAATTAGAAGCCCCTTAAAATATTCAAATTATATAATTAACAAACATAAATATCGCAGCAAATAAATTATGAAAAAAGGGAAAATATATTATACGTCTTTTACAAATCAAGCTGTTTAATTAATTTAACAAACTTTGGGACATTTACATTTTCTTTATCTGTCAGCTTAAATACTTGTTTATTATCCTTATCACATTTCAACTCTCTAGTCCATGAAGTTCAAGTCCTTTTAGAAACTTCCTTACATCGTCAGCATTGGTTTTTGCACTGATTCGTGGACACATGTGGTTCCTTGTTATTTTAGATAACGGGATTTCATCAGTTCCCTGCTTGAAAATCTTTTGAATCTTTCATTTATGTAGAATTAAAAACTCCTCATCTATTGTTGATGGGTTTGGCATTTCTAGGTATCTTTTTCTACCTGAGGATGAATTTTGTTTGGTTGCGTCGATTAATGAAAATAAACATTCCAGTGAATAGTTAGCCAGCACAAGAGCTCTCTCTATATCCTTTTTATTGATCACCAAATCAACTTTATCAATCTCAGCATGTTTAGATTCTATTGTTACTCTCAATGCACATTGAATACCAGCAACGACATTACCAACACTTTTCGACTTTATCATAGCCATTGACATAAAAAGTGGAGAATATTTTGCCAAATACTGATTGAATATTGATTATTTCATTTCAGTTTTGGCAGCGTCGACTTTTTCTTTTAGCGTAATGTATTCCTCCTGAGGTGTGGCTACTAAAAACCTTAGCAAAAAACCATCAAAATGGTTGCTATTAATAATCATATGCAATAGATAATAATTCTGATTAAAACCGAAAAACTGAAAACGTGGATCGGTTAACTCGGTTAACTTTTTGACCATGATGAATCTGACCAAAAATATAGATATCTTGAGCGTTCAACGTTTCCATTTGAATTTTTGTCAATAGCATCTAGAAATGAACTGAACTCGTCAACAGCACATAATACTGCTCCGTTATTTTCTTGCAGTGTGGTCATTAGTCCTTCAATAGTTCCGCTATTGAAGATGTGCTGCTGATTTTCTTGGACATTTGTAAAGGTTGGCAAGTATAATATTTCTCAGGAGTGACACGCAACTCGATTTATTGGTACCACTTCTACCAGAGATTAATGAATAAAGAATGATAGGTTCCTTATACGTATCGGTAACTTGAACTTTACTTACGCCAAGGCAATATGCACTACTTGTCAGAATCGGGTAGGCCAAATAAGAAAACGAAACACCTAACTTGGTCTGTTCTTTAATTATCCAAGATGTTATCTCCATCGGAAAAGCAGTCTTTGGATCTAATTTAACATTCCAGCACTTTGTAAGAACTCTGTTGCACATCTCTTGTGAAATTTCTTTTATAACTGTCTTTGACATAATGACTAACGAATTATAAAAATGGACAGCGACTGAATACGTAAGTTGTTTACTTCAGAATGTCGTTAGGATTTCAACACGCAAGTTAGGGACTTCCATAATGCAATGACTTTATTGACGTCAAAAAGAATTTTAAGTTATACTAGCTGAATACCCATGGGAGAATCCATTGAATCTCTCATTAAACCGATGTAAGAGATACCAAACAAAAACATACAGCATATGGTTATTTGAATTTTTAAAACTTACAACCCAACCTCGGCTCTTTGTCTCTTTTTATAACGGGACTGAAGAGAGAGAAAAAGCCCTGGGATCGAGGTTGCTCACAGTCTGCTTACTTTATATTTATACCCGTTGAAACGAAAACGTTGAAAATATAAGCACGTACAACAACAACAAAAAAAATGCAAAATGTCCAACAAAATCAAAGGCGTCTAACAACCGTTACCTAAAAAGCGAAATCTGCTAAAATTTATATTTGCTTTGCCATGCCGGAAGTACACCAGGGAAAAAAGTATATCAGACATTTAAAAAATCCATCATATTTTGCCAAGTTATACAAAAAAGTTATTACACAATTTCCACACTGTACAGTTTGTAATACGTCATACCAAAATCAGATATTCAGTCTATTGCATACAGCAACCCTTTCAAAGTTTTACACAAAATATAAGAAATTAACAGTTATCTGAATTCCCGTGAAAGAATCCATTGAATCTCTCATTAAGCCGATAAGGGATACCAAACAAAAACATACAACACAGTAATTTGAATTTTTAAACCGCACATTTCATCCTCGGCCCCGGGCTCTCTCTCTCTTTATAACGGGTTGGCAAAAAGAGAAAAAGCCCTGGGATCGAGGTTGCTCACAATCTGCATTATTCTATGTTTAGAACCGCTGAAACAAAACGTCTAAAAATATAGAAGTACACCAGGGAAAAAAGGGATACCAAACATTAAAAAAAAATCCAACATTTATCGTTAAGTCATACAATATCACCTATTCAGTCCAAAGTTATACTCAAAAAATAAGAAATTAATAGTTAAAAACACATAAAAGAGAAATATAAAAACTTGAATCATTTGGTATATTGTATATCTACCGAAATATTTCAATCCAAAATATTAAAAGAACAGACCCAAACTTATAATCAAGAAAATCACGCATAAAATCAAAGAAGATAACAATGCAGTGTTTTCGAATTTAAGAATCGAATATATTTCAAACGGTCGTAAAGTAACAGATGTAAACATTGATTTAAGTTTAGGTTTTAGGTTTAGGTTTTTTATAACGACAACAACCCTGAATTACACAGTTTGTAGTGTTAAAAACAGTAACAACGGAAAAATCACTTTTTACAGTTTATGTAAATTCTTCTCTAGGATATACACGCCGTTTTTATAAGAACAGTGTGTTTTAGTTTCGGCCTATGTTCTTAACTTTTTTGACAAATGCTATCCTCATTATTCTCAATATGTTCTTAGCATGACTATGGCCTGAAAATATATAATCTCTATAATAATACGGAGAGTGTGTCTGTGTGTTTGTGTCTGTAACAGGCAAAGTGGATTTCTTCATTTTGCTTTGATGTTGCCGAAAAAAGTATGTCTCAATTGTTATTTAACATCATTTATCTGACGTTACGGCGCGACGTCAATACTACTATTTTAACGTCAATCTCTTATAATAATACAGAGACTGTGTCTGTCTGTTTGTAACAGGCAAATTGGATATCGTCATTTTCCTTTGATGTAGCCGAAAAGTTATGTCTCAAATGTTAAAATTTCTGACGTTACGGCGCGACGTCAATAACACTACTTTAACGTCAATATCTTATATCAAATTAATGAAGCCATTAGAGATAGGGAAATGTATGTTCTAGCGCAGTCGCGTGCGCGTACAGCAGTGACGTCACGGCAACCCACAGGAACCCCCAGCAAGTCACAACAATCCCCTATAAAAGTCATCGCACCATCCCATCCCATAGTGATCCACATCATTCAAGGACCTATTATTCAATGTCGTGACGTCATCAAGATTCTAGCGCAATTCCCTAAAAATCAACGCACATCAAAGTATACGGCAAATGAGTAAAAAGGGTTATTCCCTAATGATACTAATATTCATCAAAAAATCAACGCATGCGCAGTAAAGACACGCTAGGTCGAGCAGAATGAAATCTTCTGACAAAACAAAACGAACACAATCCCATTATGTTCGAGTATATATACGACCATTTCAAGACGCAAGACATGTGCAACGAAGCCATTGAGGAGGAGCCACTTTTTCTCCCCTATATCCCGACCGGTTCAAAATACGGGAGATGTGTAATAAGGTTGTTGCAAAGGAGCCCTGTATGCTCAAATATGTGCCGGATCGGCTCAAGACACAATACATGTGCAAATGGGCTGTTATGACAAATACCCACCTGTTGAGTATACGCCGGACTCGTTTGTGACCCGGGACATAATTAATAACATGATCATAAATATTAGGCCCAAACTACTTTCCGCATACCTCTAGAGGAAAGCCGAAAAGGCTAGGATTAAAGAGGAGCTAGCTCTGGTAGCCTGGATAGGGTAATCCAGATAGGGTAATCCAGATAGGGTAATCGATTGGTGCTTTTCGGAGGATGAAAGGCAGATCTTGAAAAGTTGTGGGGTTGGCCTGAAACGTTATCTTACAGCAAATGTTACAAGATAAATACTACTAATAAAGATGAGTTTCAAGACACAAGACATGTGTAATAAGGTTGTTGAAAAGGAGCCATTGCTGATAAGGCATGTCCCCGACCGACTCAAGACACGAGACATGTGTAGCAAAGTTGTTGAAAAGAATATATGGCTGCTCATGCATGTCCCCGATCGGTTCAAAATATGTGGGACAAGGCTGTTGAAAAGAATCCACGCATGCTCAGATATATATCGGATAGGTTCAAGACCCAGGACATGTGCAACAAAACTGTTGAAAAGGATCTAGAGGTACTCGAATGTGTGTAACATACTAAAATGTGTATCAACTGTCAATATAGTTTAAAAAGTATGATTTTCATGACCTTCCTTACCGCCATCGGTCTATCCCTACCACTTGTAACCCTGGAACGTGTACAAGAGGAGAAGAAGGGGTCTAATGAACGGAGGATTAAGGATTTCAAGGCCCGCATTGACATCCTAATAAATGAATGAGTATTGTGACGAATGTAAAAGGGTACTCGATGCATATGACAAATGCACCTGTGGTCGGAGGTCCGTGGTACGCGGTAAAATGTTATGCTGGTACTGCTATCACGAATATATCACATATAATGGGGGTGTTTGCTAATGTACGATGGCATGTAATTCTCTGCAGTCATTCGAAATATACAATAAACAAGATGCTGAAATTTGAAAACGAATTTGTTAAATCCAATATATTCTACAATTTTGCTGCTACCTTTACAAACATCGAAGATATTAATATAGAATACCTAACGGTATCGGATGCCATGCCTGCCAATGGAGGTAAGGACAAACGATATGTGGTAGGGTACCATATACAAGATCTACAAGATCTCGTGGTTGCCTTGAGGGTAAAGACACCTAAAATATGGTCCCCGAATGGGGTGACTAAATATAATGCTAATGCATCACCGGCAATGAGCCTAGATTTCGAGGAATAACCGGACTGGGTTGCAAAATATCGTAAAATATGGTCAAAAGTCGAAGAGTTCATATCTGAGCAATTAACAACGGAACCCGTGAAAAAGGACCGTTATGTGAATGCCAAAATCCAATATTATAAGGACACAATTACCACCAAATTCCATGGTATGCCGGTACCGTATGATGAACCCTGCCAAGTCAGCGCTATTCTAGCCTTTTCGTCTGTATACGTACAAGGTAAAAACCACTACCCCCAGACACACATCACGAATGTCGGTGTAAGGACTTTAGGAAAGGATGGCTGTTAAGTGAGGATTAAAAACCATATATCTTATAGGCCCTGTATGGCCTATAAAATATAAACAAATTATGGCCTATAAAATATAAACAAATTAAGGCCTATATTCAGATGGGGACTCTACATAGTGCTTGCATATTGTACAGATTGTAGTTTTTTAAAATTTCGTCCTTCCCTTCCTCTCTGCCCTTGGCAACTAGCTGGGCTCTCTCCTGTTCATTGATGGCATTTACGATCCTGTTAAAGCGCTGCCGCATTTGCTCCTTCAACAACATGTACCTTTCTTTTTCACGGCTAATTAGGCTATACTCATGGTCACTGATAACGCCGTTTTCCATTGCTTTGCTTATCAGGTCAACAATACTGTTCAATTTGCTTTCCGCAATTAGTCTGATCCCCTCATGTTTTTTGTACTTTACACGTAGACGTTTTGAAGCATTCCGAAGACCGGCCTGCCCTATTCCGGCGGCAATCGCGAGTCCCCTCATAGCAGAAGCCAAGGGTACCCCCAAACCGGAGGCCATAGCCCCAATCCCAAGCCCCGAGGTAATCACGGATACGCCAAGCAATCCATGGTCGCAGAAGCGTACCCATGTATTGTGCATTTTAAATTTTTTCGCCAATCTATTCCTCTCCTTTATTTCATCCCAGAGATATTGTTCTATCTCCTCTATTTTTTTAACCTGAAAATTTGACCCTCATCCTGATCAGAGATCTGTGCAGGTGCACTCGGTAAACTCGGATAAAGTTTGCTGATATCCATCTTTATTCTATCAGCAAATGCATCGTGATGTCAAAAACGTGACGTTCTTCTCATGATGGTACACATCTGTCAGCATAAACTCAAGACCGTCAGTAGACCCCTTTAAGGGAAGGTATACAGGGGTATCAAAGGTCCATGCCAGCATGTCTCCCCATATGTTCAATTCTTTAGTGGGAAGCAAGGCCAGAATTTTAGACTTTTTGCCATCCAGTCGTCTTCATCTAATTGTGGACAAAAAGTTTTTCAAAACAACCAGTTTGATTTTATCTTCCGCCTGGCTGTTGATAATTGCCGCGATATCCTCGATTTTGTACAAGCCATTCATAATCTCAATTCGAGTCATCCTCTGGTCAGCTCCTACTTTACGTATTGTGATAGCCTTCACCAACCGTGAGTCTACAGTAGGCATTTTTCAAAACAAACAGTTTGATTTTATCTTCCACTTGGCTGTTGATAATTGCAGCGATATCCTCGATTTTGTACAAGCCATTCATAATCTCAATTCGAGTCACCCTCTGGCCGGGTCCCACTTTACGTATAGTGATATCGTTGTTGCTATATAGGTTCAACCATGCAGGCCTAATAGATATCATTTTGAGGGCTATACGGGTGTCCTGTCCCAGGTAGTCTTCGAATATGGTAGGTTTGTCGATGTCTGTAATAAACAGTTGTCTTCTAACAAGAAAAGGAATGAATATATACCAATACGACCATTCGGCAAAGTATAAAAGTAACAGGGGTGAATGGCCACTTGGTGTAACCAGCCTGGAGCATCAGGATCTGTACGTGAGTACAGACTCCCATATTTCTGTTGCATTCCCGGAGTTTACCAAGTATGCCAACAAGGTTCCAACAACCTACCTCAATGACCCTGTTAGTGTGAATTGGAAAGGGCAGGCATTAGGCTACTGGAACATCCATGTCATACTGCTAAAACACCTATATATATCCCAAAGCATGACACGCACCCTATACCTCCAAAGCATACACACCCCTTATACCCGATCATACCATACAGGCCATACCATCCATACCTCCCGTCTCCACAACATCGTCTCCCATACCCGAACAACCCCCACAAAATCAACATGAGGATGCCAAGGCCTCAATAATCACCATAGGGGTAGGCATCATACTGGCCTATATATGGTTACGAAAAAAACAAGGGCTTATTTCACATATAGTACTACAAGCCCGGCAGCTCCCATATACAGATGTTTGGCTGCATATGTAACGATGGTTGACGCTACCCTCAGAAGGAAAGAGACAACTGTACCTATAATACCCGGCAATGCCGCACCTGCTTCACCTGCTAGATATTTCAGGAAATTTCCAAGCCTCTCGAGTTGCTTCTGCACAAACCCTTTTTCACCACCCCGCGGTTCCCTCCGCAGCACCTGCTGCCGCACCACCTACTCCTGTAACAGCAGGGACAATGGTGGAAATTAGTAGACCTACAGCAGAGACGATGCTGGCCAGTGTAAGACCCTGCTCCCAAAAAAGGATCCTAAGCTTCTCTAGCAAAGGCATGTTATCCCCAGCAATTTTCATCAACTCAGACTTAATATCCCTCAAATGGTTAAAAGCCTTGGAGAAAAGTAAACCATGCCTAGCCATTCATCCTTTCTATCCTCCTTCAATTTTGCGATCTCCTTCTCAAGCTCAGCAATATCCTGAAGCCTTCGCACACCGGCCTTCTGCTTCTTAAGTTCTTTCAGCCTACCCTCTGCCGTACTTATTTTACTGTTATATTTGTTTATTTTTTCTTTCACCTTCCTTATTTTACCCCGCAAATTTTCAATCTCCGATTTAAGGGCTCTTATATTAATCTCCTCCTCCTGTCATACGCCTCCATCTCCATCACCTCGGGCCTTATCAAAAGGGTCCTCTCATCATCCCCATCCCTATTCATAAGGATATTAACATCACGGATAAGATTCTGGGTCTCTGTCCTACTACCTTGGTTAAGTGTCTGATAGTCATCAAAGCCTATCGCTTTGATGCGTGTAGTGCCTAGCCTACTCTGAAGCTGTTTTACAGTTGGAAAATTACCATCCTGCAACGTCAGTACTACTTCCAGTAGTGATCTCTTCCCCGTCACAATTTTTTTATAATAAGTTCACTCTTCTCACCCATTCGGAACCTATCGTAATGCATTGCATTGGGCGTCATACCCAGCCCATTTTTAAGATTCGTGTACAGGCTATCAACCTTCGATTTAAAAAATAGGGTCTCGGGCGCAACAGCCAAGGCAGCTGATGCTACATATAAGATTAGTAATTTTAGACTTGAATTTGATAAAATTACTAATGAAGGCCTGGCAAGTGCAATGATGTCCCGATAATCGAGACTTGCCCTACACTATGAAAGGGTACTCAGAATGAAGGTGCTTACTATCTCTAAGGCCGACACAAGCTATAATTTACAGATCGACTCACCATCAAAATCGTTCAAGGGCGTACTGCTACTGTTTTTAGACCCTGAAAAAGTGAAACCCTATGCCGGTGTTAACGAAACGTTTTACAACCCAAAAATCGAGAAGATCAGCGTGAAGGTGGAAGGGGAGCCAAATGAATTATACAGCCATGCCATGCTCCCAAAAGACCACCTTGAGCAAATCATCAACATATTTGGCAGACGCGGGAACTCCAATGTAACCATAGGGCAGTTTTTTAATGACCCATATACCCTGCTTGTGGCTTCCGGCGCTCCCCCGATGACATACTACATGGTAGTGGAAGGACCCTACATATCACCAAAGAAGCCGATGGAACTGGGGATTTTAAATGTTATGTGTACTTATTGCAGGACGCCCGATTAAACATTCTGGATGGTAGATTGGACCGTGTGGAGTATTAAATGACCACAACTCGTATTTGTCCTCCTGGGGCAAAAACAAGTTAATATGGATGGAAAATATAAGCGTCAAAAATGTAAGCACATTTTATCTTTGGACAAGTTTAGGATCGAGGTAAATGGTCAACTAACTAACTATTTAGGATTTCGTTATTGTTTATATAAATAATTAAATTGAGGTTTAATAAAATATTAGATAAAATATTTAATTTAATATTTAATTTAGTAATAGGCGCAACGATGCGCTGCGCGATGTTTTCGCCGCTGTGCCGAAGTCGCGAAGCACTGTAAATAAGTATCAAAAAAAGTTTTTAGTTTTTAGCGCAAAGTTACGCTGCGCAATATATTTGCCACTGCGCCTAATTCGCGAAGCACTGTAAATAAGTATCAAAAAATATTTATTTAGCTTTTAGCGCAACTTTAGGCTGCGCAATAGTTTGCCACTGCGCCGAAGCCGTGAAGTGCTGCAAATAATTATTAAAAGTTTTATTTAAAGGCACGTAATCACCCTGTAGGCAACTTTTTTTGAGGTGCCTATTTTATTGTAAAAATAGAAAGATATATATACATGAGAAAACATTATCCTGAAAATTTTATTGAAAACTGACAACCAGAACATGTTCAAATGTTTCATAGAAATAGCAAACTCAACCGAATTTACCTTCGCCTACAGAACCGCCATTACATTTCATTGCAAGAATCATGTGATAATAAACGCACGGCAAAATCGATCACATGGTTGCAAAAATAATGAATGAGGGAGAGCATCTGTAGCTGTGTTTCCATCGTAATGCTTTTATTAATGTATCAACAAAGTTCCGAACATGATAAATCAGATAAATCAATCGAAATTTTTGTGTTATTCTTTATTATTTAAACGTTTTAACTTACTGATATCAGACTTCTTTGCAACAACGACCCCTTCTTGTTGTTGTTTCTGAAGATAGCTTTGCCTCGCTAGCTGTCTTACTTTTTGATTATATTCCTTTGTTTAAACAGTTAGTCGTTTCCTTATGGAGACAGTATCAGATCTAGACAATTAGAATACCTAAATTTCCAGAATTTCCTCTTTCATGCTCTTAATTTTATTATCTCCATAATGCTTCAACTATCTTCAGCTATCACAATGGGCATTCTCCCGCATTGGTTTTTTTGGCTTATAATATGAAATAATGCCGGCCAAGCTAATAAAAAAAGAAAGAGCGTGATGAGCATTAATTATCATAATTAATAACCACGAGGCAATGCTGTGATTTCTTCTTTTCGTTTTGTTTTGTCTGTAGTCTCCAAAAACAATGGCGAATAGAATAGAAGAAAATTAAAACTAAGTGGAGAAAGTGATACGGATGTTTTTACGCGTGGCCATTTTTTTAAACAGAACCAAAATTTCTTTCTACTTTTTGCCATGTTTTACAAAGAAAAACAAGCCAAAAAGAACAGCGTGAACGGAGCCTAGTATAATGGCGATTTTAGCGCATTTAAAGATAATTTAAAGATAAGGCCGTTTGTTTACCTACGGTTTCATACGAACATTTTGCGACGACATGCTTATTAGACGAGAATAAGAGATCAACAATATCGTTAAATATGACGGCTGAAAAACAACAGCAATAAATTCAAGATATGGAAGTACTGTTATTTCCATTTCTAGTAGGTTTTATATCCTCAAATTTTCAGGAAAGTCTTAACTATGTCTGAACTTTAAAATAAATATAAAAAATGTATATGTTAATTTTTTTCGATAAGGGTGATTAAGCTCCTTTAATGTTCTGCGCAACAATGAAATAACTAATACAAAAATAATTTAGCGCAACAATGCGCTTTGCAATGGTTTCGCCGCTGCGGCGAAGTCGTGAAGCGAGGTTAACAGTTATGAAACTTTTATATGCCGTAAAAATAAAATTTATAATGCGCTACGATGCGCAGCGGCGAAACTATTGTGCAAATTGCCGTCCCTGTGACTTTAATGAAAGGCTGTTAACGATGTTCAAAGATGTATGGTACATCAGCATTTTGACCAGAAAATAAAGTTAATATTGTTCATATGATGGCTTTTGGTAATAGAAAAATCAAATATTGTTAGTAATATGCATATATTTAACTTTTTACATACCTCCAAAACTTCGGCTTCTGCTGGACAGCCAACTTTTACAGTTTGCCCATTTCGTGAAGACTTACACTGTCCTTTTCTACTGTTACGTCTCTCGATCCCACCCAACCTGGAATTCAAGTCGAGTTAAAAATAGAAAAAAAAAAGAGCAAAACAAAAGAAAAAACAAACAAACAAACAAGAGACCTGCATCCAAAGTACTTTCTATCTACGGTAACAAATGGTACACCATCAAAAGGTACCAGTGGCAACCTACTCCAACGTGGTGTACCCTTTAAAATACGGCCCAACACGGCACCTTCCTCAGAATTATCTGCAAATTTATAAAAGCGGTCACTGCTTCTAACAGAAAATGATGTCATAGTTGAGGACTGAAAGCTTTCCCATAAACATAGAAACGCCTTCTCCCCTTCTACATAACCACGGATTCGGCCTTCGTTAACATATTCAAATTTAGTTAGTAAGGATATCCAAGCAACATCTGCAGCATTTAATTCCAATGTAGCCTCTTCCATGTTTGCATTGTCTTTTAATTTATTCTCAACTTCACTAGGAGGCTCAGCTATATCACCTTTGATATGTTCTGCTATATATTCACTAGCTACTTCTCCTGGTATTATGCCATCTGTGTGTTCACATAGTGCACTTAACACCTCAGTTTCTTCGTTTTGAATGATAAGAGAAAGAACTTCAGATTCTTTTTGAGTCAGTGCTTGCTGCAGTGTGACATGTATGGTTGTTGTTCCTTCAGCTTGTTCACATTCTGTCTTCATTTCTCCTTCTGCTTCCATTAATATTCTAACCTCCAAAATATAAAAAAATCTATATATAACTTAAAGGGAACCCGAGGTATAAAATGATGTTGGACTTGTATTATAGAGCTTAAAAAGTTGGTTAGCAAGTCTTTTTAAAATTTTTAAAAAGCTCTTTTCGTTCTCAAGAGATTCACATTTAAAGGATTTTAGATTTAATTATGCTGCATTAATTATGATGTCATATTTAAGCAATAGCAAAATTGGCATTTTTGTCATCAGTAATTTAAGACCTGTTAAGGGATGTGTATTTAAAATTTATCAATGCATAGATATTATAAAGGTGAATTGATTAACATAATTTTTTTTGCCAAAACTATTAGTTTTCCTCGTCTCCTCTCCAAGAACAATCCACCTTTGAACTTCCGCTTCTTTGCAGAAACCAACATATCTTCCATCAAGACTAGGGTACTATTGACGTATCCTTTCCACAACACAAGAGGGTATGACATGATGTACACCTATTCCCAATCTTGTGTGAATGAACCAACAAAACTGGCGGTATGCTGCATATCTGTAAGACCTAAAATGAAACATTGAATATGTCAAATTTTTTTAATAGAACGAATTACACTAGGAGATATAAAGATGTACTTGTTGAGTACATTATCCCTGTTAGATAATCCTCGACTCTCTCTATCATGCAGCGCAAACACAGATTATTTTTCAGTAAAACTAGTGGTTCAAAGTCTGGGTAAAGCAATGTGCAATTTCTCTCTATAACGAAAAATGATATGTCTTACCATTCAAATGAGCATATTTTATCTCATTGAGTTCTTGGCAACAAATACATTCCCTCTCAGTTGGCATCACACCCAGCCGGCACAAAGAGCTCTAAAAGACATCTTTTAGACATTTCTGAAAGACATCTTTTTTAGCCCTGATTTTTCCGTCTATAATGCATCTTTTTAAGCGTCTAAAAGAGGTCTTTTTAAAGGTGCATTTTAAAAGATCTATTTTAGACATCCTTTAGACGTTTTTAAGAAATTGTTTACGACGCGTCTTATTAAAGACGTCTTTTAGACCTTTTACAGATGTAGAAGCGACTAAAATGCATCTTTAATGCAACTTTTTAAATACACCTTTAGAAAGACACCTTTTATCTATCTTTAAGACGGTTTTTCTTGATTTTTCTTGATTTTTATTTAACTTTTTAGAAAAAATAGGCATTTTATAAAATAAATTTAAGACATTTTTGTATGTTAACGTTGAAACGTACATTATTAATAAATTGCAGAAATAAGATATCAAAGACGACAAATATTTTGCGATTAAAATATTTTAAACTTTTTATATGAAATTCGTATTGACACTCTAAACAATAAATATCTATGTTATAATGGCCGTAAATGTCTGTCCGTCTGTCTGTCTGTCTGTCACGCAAAATGGTAGCTTAGCTGCGACGGGCAAACCCGTGGATTTTTACATGGGCTAACGACTAGTATTTTACAATTACAGTAAGCAAATATAACCGGAAATAAATAAAAAAATATTATCTATATTATAATGCCTGTATACGTCTGTACGTCTGTCTGTCTGCCATGCAAAATGGTAGCTTAGCTGCAAAGGACAAAACCGTGGATTTTTCCACGGCTAACGACTAGTATTTTACATTACAGTAAGCAAATATAACCAGAAATAAATAAAAAAATATTATTTATAATAAACACTATACAATAAAATCATTCATATTCATATTTACAAATTCTAATTATTAAAATAATCTAAATTATGAATTCTACCTATTAACTTATCCATGCGTAGAGATGTACACTAATTTCTATGTCAGTTTTTAAATAAACCATGCTATTTAAAGCATAAATTGGTACTCTAATCAAAAAAATCTTAAGCATGTTAAGCTTAGGCCATAGGAAAGAATCACTTTAAAAATTCTGTGAAAATTACTAGTAGTTGAAATTCGTCATAAAGCTTGCAAGGCCAAAATAAACAAAATAAATATTGGAAATAATAAAGAAGATTAAATGTATATATGCTATTCATAAATGAGTTAAGTCGAAAGGGCTTTTCCTTTGTGTTTATTTATACATTTAATGTACCCCTTATGTCTCTGATCCTGTGACTGGGAGTGTTTCGCAGCTTGGTCCCAATTATGCGTTGCATTTCTTGCTCATTTGCATCTTTCCAACGCTTGTTGACAGATTCTAAAGAGAAATAAATAGCTTATTTTCAGATAAATAATAGACTTTTATAGAAACGTAGTCAGAAAACACACCATACATAGCAGGGTAACACTGTAAAATCAGCTAATACACTTACCTATTATAATTTTATAAATTAATTTACCGAGAATCACAAAACAAAAGTACTTACTTTTTAAACAACAGGTGTCCAGCAGATGCTTTCATTAAAAAACTGCCAATTTTTATTGAATGTTCAATTGGCAAAGCACATCTGCTAGGGGGTGCAGGAAAACAAAATTATGACGTATTGAAATGAAAACGTATTATGAAGGGTCGCCAAAATACATTAGTATTTACAAATAATAAAAGTGACAGTTACCACTTTCAATTTCGTGATAAATTGTGACATGCAAAACATGCTAAATAAGTTTGCAAACACCCCATCTTTTTAAATCGAATTTTTCACATATATAAAAAACGAACGTCTTTTAAAAGACGCATTTTAGACCAATTTTAGAAGTCTGGGAAGACGACTTGTATAGAAGACTCGTTTTAGATCATGCATTATAGCAAGAAGAGAAAGATGTCTTTTGAAAGATATATTTTAGATAACTTTCAGATGTCTTTTAAAAGACCTCTTTTAAAGACATCTAAAATGCGTATACTACAAGATTTGAATTTATTTACTTTTAAAGGACGTTTAAAAGATGTTTTTTGAAAGACGTTTTTAAGAAGATGCATTAAAGACATCTTAATAGCGTTTTCTAACAGAAGATTTAAAAAAGACATCTTAAGACGTCTTAAAGACGTCTTAAAGACGTCTTGTGCTAGCTGGGCAATGATAAAGCCATCTCGGTGTTATTTCAGGGTGGGTTTATGCTTTTCTTGTTTATGTTAATTTTTTTCGATAAGGGTGATTAAGCTCCTTTAATGTTCTGCGCAACAATGAAATAACTAATACAAAAATAATTTAGCGCAACAATGCGCTTTGCAATGGTTTCGCCGCTGCGGCGAAGTCGTGAAGCGAGGTTAACAGTTATGAAACTTTTATATGCCGTAAAAATAAAATTTATAATGCGCTACGATGCGCAGCGGCGAAACTATTGTGCAAATTGCCGTCCCTGTGACTTTAATGAAAGGCTGTTAACGATGTTCAAAGATGTATGGTACATCAGCATTTTGACCAGAAAATAAAGTTAATATTGTTCATATGATGGCTTTTGGTAATAGAAAAATCAAATATTGTTAGTAATATGCATATATTTAACTTTTTACATACCTCCAAAACTTCGGCTTCTGCTGGACAGCCAACTTTTACAGTTTGCCCATTTCGTGAAGACTTACACTGTCCTTTTCTACTGTTACGTCTCTCGATCCCACCCAACCTGGAATTCAAGTCGAGTTAAAAATAGAAAAAAAAAAGAGCAAAACAAAAGAAAAAACAAACAAACAAACAAGAGACCTGCATCCAAAGTACTTTCTATCTACGGTAACAAATGGTACACCATCAAAAGGTACCAGTGGCAACCTACTCCAACGTGGTGTACCCTTTAAAATACGGCCCAACACGGCACCTTCCTCAGAATTATCTGCAAATTTATAAAAGCGGTCACTGCTTCTAACAGAAAATGATGTCATAGTTGAGGACTGAAAGCTTTCCCATAAACATAGAAACGCCTTCTCCCCTTCTACATAACCACGGATTCGGCCTTCGTTAACATATTCAAATTTAGTTAGTAAGGATATCCAAGCAACATCTGCAGCATTTAATTCCAATGTAGCCTCTTCCATGTTTGCATTGTCTTTTAATTTATTCTCAACTTCACTAGGAGGCTCAGCTATATCACCTTTGATATGTTCTGCTATATATTCACTAGCTACTTCTCCTGGTATTATGCCATCTGTGTGTTCACATAGTGCACTTAACACCTCAGTTTCTT
Source organism: Hydractinia symbiolongicarpus (assembly GCF_029227915.1). NCBI lineage: Eukaryota > Metazoa > Cnidaria > Hydrozoa > Anthoathecata > Hydractiniidae > Hydractinia > Hydractinia symbiolongicarpus. Next base: position 15,866,424 of record NC_079878.1, read on the forward strand.
CGTTTTGAATGATAAGAGAAAGAACTTCAGATTCTTTTTGAGTCAGTGCTTGCTGCAGTGTGACATGTATGGTTGTTGTTCCTTCAGCTTGTTCACATTCTGTCTTCATTTCTCCTTCTGCTTCCATTAATATTCTAACCTCCAAAATATAAAAAAATCTATATATAACTTAAAGGGAACCCGAGGTATAAAATGATGTTGGACTTGTATTATAGAGCTTAAAAAGTTGGTTAGCAAGTCTTTTTAAAATTTTTAAAAAGCTCTTTTCGTTCTCAAGAGATTCACATTTAAAGGATTTTAGATTTAATTATGCTGCATTAATTATGATGTCATATTTAAGCAATAGCAAAATTGGCATTTTTGTCATCAGTAATTTAAGACCTGTTAAGGGATGTGTATTTAAAATTTATCAATGCATAGATATTATAAAGGTGAATTGATTAACATAATTTTTTTTGCCAAAACTATTAGTTTTCCTCGTCTCCTCTCCAAGAACAATCCACCTTTGAACTTCCGCTTCTTTGCAGAAACCAACATATCTTCCATCAAGACTAGGGTACTATTGACGTATCCTTTCCACAACACAAGAGGGTATGACATGATGTACACCTATTCCCAATCTTGTGTGAATGAACCAACAAAACTGGCGGTATGCTGCATATCTGTAAGACCTAAAATGAAACATTGAATATGTCAAATTTTTTTAATAGAACGAATTACACTAGGAGATATAAAGATGTACTTGTTGAGTACATTATCCCTGTTAGATAATCCTCGACTCTCTCTATCATGCAGCGCAAACACAGATTATTTTTCAGTAAAACTAGTGGTTCAAAGTCTGGGTAAAGCAATGTGCAATTTCTCTCTATAACGAAAAATGATATGTCTTACCATTCAAATGAGCATATTTTATCTCATTGAGTTCTTGGCAACAAATACATTCCCTCTCAGTTGGCATCACACCCAGCCGGCACAAAGAGCTCTAAAAGACATCTTTTAGACATTTCTGAAAGACATCTTTTTTAGCCCTGATTTTTCCGTCTATAATGCATCTTTTTAAGCGTCTAAAAGAGGTCTTTTTAAAGGTGCATTTTAAAAGATCTATTTTAGACATCCTTTAGACGTTTTTAAGAAATTGTTTACGACGCGTCTTATTAAAGACGTCTTTTAGACCTTTTACAGATGTAGAAGCGACTAAAATGCATCTTTAATGCAACTTTTTAAATACACCTTTAGAAAGACACCTTTTATCTATCTTTAAGACGGTTTTTCTTGATTTTTCTTGATTTTTATTTAACTTTTTAGAAAAAATAGGCATTTTATAAAATAAATTTAAGACATTTTTGTATGTTAACGTTGAAACGTACATTATTAATAAATTGCAGAAATAAGATATCAAAGACGACAAATATTTTGCGATTAAAATATTTTAAACTTTTTATATGAAATTCGTATTGACACTCTAAACAATAAATATCTATGTTATAATGGCCGTAAATGTCTGTCCGTCTGTCTGTCTGTCTGTCACGCAAAATGGTAGCTTAGCTGCGACGGGCAAACCCGTGGATTTTTACATGGGCTAACGACTAGTATTTTACAATTACAGTAAGCAAATATAACCGGAAATAAATAAAAAAATATTATCTATATTATAATGCCTGTATACGTCTGTACGTCTGTCTGTCTGCCATGCAAAATGGTAGCTTAGCTGCAAAGGACAAAACCGTGGATTTTTCCACGGCTAACGACTAGTATTTTACATTACAGTAAGCAAATATAACCAGAAATAAATAAAAAAATATTATTTATAATAAACACTATACAATAAAATCATTCATATTCATATTAGAGAATCACAAAACAAAAGTACTTACTTTTTAAACAACAGGTGTCCAGCAGATGCTTTCATTAAAAAACTGCCAATTTTTATTGAATGTTCAATTGGCAAAGCACATCTGCTAGGGGGTGCAGGAAAACAAAATTATGACGTATTGAAATGAAAACGTATTATGAAGGGTCGCCAAAATACATTAGTATTTACAAATAATAAAAGTGACAGTTACCACTTTCAATTTCGTGATAAATTGTGACATGCAAAACATGCTAAATAAGTTTGCAAACACCCCATCTTTTTAAATCGAATTTTTCACATATATAAAAAACGAACGTCTTTTAAAAGACGCATTTTAGACCAATTTTAGAAGTCTGGGAAGACGACTTGTATAGAAGACTCGTTTTAGATCATGCATTATAGCAAGAAGAGAAAGATGTCTTTTGAAAGATATATTTTAGATAACTTTCAGATGTCTTTTAAAAGACCTCTTTTAAAGACATCTAAAATGCGTATACTACAAGATTTGAATTTATTTACTTTTAAAGGACGTTTAAAAGATGTTTTTTGAAAGACGTTTTTAAGAAGATGCATTAAAGACATCTTAATAGCGTTTTCTAACAGAAGATTTAAAAAAGACATCTTAAGACGTCTTAAAGACGTCTTAAAGACGTCTTGTGCTAGCTGGGCAATGATAAAGCCATCTCGGTGTTATTTCAGGGTGGGTTTATGCTTTTCTTGTTTTCAGTCCTGAAAGTGGTATAACCACATAATTATGCATATTAAATTTTTTACCCAGTCTCTAACCGCGCAAACATTCAGAATGAGCAAATATTTTTTGCTAAAAAGACACTTATTTGCTCCTTCCAGGCCTCTTAATTTTTTGCTGAAAAAACCCATAACTTGGAATCTGCATGTCGGTTCGCAATCACATTTTGTCAGTAAACATAATAGGGCCCATACAAGCTTACACAGAAAATTTATTGCAAACCAAGTTGCAGATCTCAAGTTATTCGGTCAATGGAAAAAATTAAGGGGCCAGGGACAAGCAAACTGATGTCATATTGGAAAAAAAAATTATGTTAATCAATTCACCTTTATAATATCTATGCACTGATAAAGTTTGTTTGCAAATCCCTTAACAGGTCTAACATTATTGATGACAGAAAATGTAAAAATTAGCTATTACCTAAAAATGACATCATAATTTATGCAGCATAATACACGTGTTTACAGTTATTAGAAAATGTAGTAATACATGAAGTAGTTCTTTCAAAAGACAATGCAGCGTGCCTATGAGGAAAATCTGTGTGGAGGCTACTGCACAGAAATGGAAGAAAACAACAACAAACACGTTTGCCAGCCCACAGCAGTGGGTATTTTTGGTAAAAAGGAAAGGTCGTCAGGGTGACCACTAAAATAATGAGAACAAAAGTAAGGATAATAAGGAGAATTAAGGAGACAAATTGACATTTATTAAGGATATTTTGCTGCGAACGAGAATAAAAAACGGAGTGTATATTCTGCCGGTACCGGCGGAATAGTAACACGCGTTAGTCGAACTGTACCGGCAGGTTAAGGAAGAAAATTATTCTGCTGGCAGTAAATTTCCGGCCAAATTGCGTACGTCAACATCATTCAGGCATTATCGTAATGGCGGATGCGGTTGATGGTGCATTTACTGTTGGAGAGTTATGTGTTATGTAATAGATTAGAACGTTTTGAAACATCACATTTTGTAGATTTATGGATTAGAAATTCTTGGACAATAAAACTTCTTAAGGGAGAGTAAAGAAAACACTAAACTCTGATTTAAAATATTATTATGAGTTTAAACTGTCTTGTGTTGTGTTCATGGTGGTCGTAAATTTTAATCAGAAAGTTCAGGAAAACGCTTCTCGCAGTAAGTACATATTAATAAGTTATTTATTTTTCAAGGTTGATTCCAGCTTTTTATTAAAAAGAATTTTTGCATAGTATTAGTTAGCAAGCTCTGTTCAGCCTAGCTGGCTATTGTTCTTTTTTCTTTATTACAGAACACTGAAGAATAACTGCCCATTTAGTATCAAGATTAGGGCATCTGCAGACGGCCAAACTATATTCAACTATATTCTTTAGAAGTAAAGAATATAGTTGATAAGTATAATTATGAACTAAACAAGGTAACTAGCTAGCTATACACAAGGTACAATTTTTATGATAAACATCATTTACCTTCATGGCGTTTTGCCACCACGTTGTGGCTTATTATAAAAGCAACTTAAGAATTATTATGTTCGAAGGTATAGTTTAACGGGAAAACAGCATGGCTCTTTTCATGCAGTTGCAGGTTCAATTCCTGCTGCCTTCATTTATTATTTGTATACATAGTAAAGATTAAAAGTAATCTTTGTAATATAAATTTGATTGTTAATAGTGTTACACTTTTGATGATATATATAACGTTATACTTTTAAATGGTATATTTTTCGCAGATGTTGTTCAACCACTTGTCAAAACAAAGGCGCCTCAAAGACCAAAGCGAGGAAACGGCTAATTACCTGTTCTCGAGGGTGATTTCCAAATTTATGACTTTAACAAGATGAACAAAGAAGGAAAGGCTAAAATGATTTTTTCTGTTTTGTTTTCACCCGAATGTGCTATCAACTGTATAAATAAAAACGAAAGCATAGACGTTTCGAAGGATGGTCAAATAGGATCTTCCTAATTGCATAAGTGACAAATCATTCAATATAAAACTAATTAGGAGATTTTGCCTAAAAGAAACATATGGTAAGCTGTACAAATACATAAAAGATGCAGTTGAATCATGGAAAGAAAGTTTGTGTGGAAATTGTAAAGCAAAGTTTGTCGAACCACTCTCTTGTACAAGGTGCTTAATTAGATACCACAACATTAGTTTTAATAACACAGATGGGAATATTTGCTTTTTTTTACCAAAGTTTACAATACAAAAGCCAATAATTCTTTTGTCATTACATTCTTAAAATAAAGTTTCCATATTCTGTTAGGAAAAGGGGAGATGAAAAAGCAATCGAAGAAGGTATACAGCCCGCATTATATTTTTTTCCACTTGACTAGGGTGAAGGGTCTCTTTAAGAGACAAGAGAGGAGTTGAACGTCCTCCACCATACCTTAGTTTAAAGGGGCAATTGTGGAAGTCTCATGAAATGCCACATAGTGATGGTGTCACTTTAAAAAACACCCAGTCCGGTCTGTGAACGGTTGGTGCTAGGAAGGGCATCCAGCTGTAAAACAATGCCAAAACTCTTTATTAATGGCCGTAAGAACAGTTGATCAGACAAACTGCGTAAACGGAGCTGGAACTCTAAGGAGTGAAGGTGATGTGCACGGTAGGACAGATGTCAGGTGTAAGCATCGTCAGATCGTTACACAGTTATCACATCACAAGGTAGATAACACTAGGTTGAGGATGGCTAGTGTAAATGTTGGTACTCTGAGAGGTAGAGCAGGTGAAGTAGTTGAAATGTTAGAACGTAGATCTGTTGATATGTGTTGTGTTCAGGAAGTCAGGTGGAGAGGAGCTTCAGTGAGATTTGTGGAAGGTAGGAGGGCAAGGTATAAGCGTTTTTGTATTGGTAATAGTGATGGATATGGAGGAGTTGGCATATTCGTTGCAGAGAAGTGGGTAGAAAAAGTAATAGATGTTATGTGTGTTAATAGTCGTATTATAGTGATAAAGTTTTTGATAGGTAATAGGATTTTCACTTTTCTGTCAGTTTATGCTCCACAGTGTGGACTCAGTGAGGAAGATAAAGATAAGTTTTATGATGAGTTAAAAGCAGTCAGATGAAAGTTTGGAGACACTGAACTTGTCATGGTGGGCGGCGACTTTAACCCTATTTGGTATGGGCTTTTTTGACCCTTGCAAGTATGGGGGGGGGGGGCATAAAGTGCCCGCGGGCTGCAACATTTGTTCAGTTTGATTTTAAGTGACAAAACTTGGCACAAAGAAGCATCAATATATTGTGACTTAATTAGTGACAAAATATTTAGGTTGACATGTGGTCACAGGAAGTGATGACGTCATAATGAGACAATGGTTGAAGAAAACATGTCTTTCTTGGAAATTCTTGTTTTATTATCTTTTACTATATACAGTACTAGTCATTAAAGAAGTAATATAATAATGTAAGATATTATTAGCAACATTAACAGGTGGTATAAAGACAAAGGACTTCTCTAAGGAGAAAATGGAAATCGATCAGAATTCAAATCTTCAAGAATTTTTTTTTAAAAAAACTATATTTGAGAACCTAGTGTTAGTAGCTGTCATGGAATAAAATTGGTATATCTATTAGCACTTACATCAGTAGCTACTCAATAAAGACAATTTGGATTGACATGGGACAAAATGAACTATGACGTTATCATATGACAATACAGTACTGTGAAAAGGTTTGTTAACATCGTGTTCGTATAACAAGCGTGGTGCACACGAACCACGATAAAATCGTGGTCTTTATGTATAACAAACATTGAAACATTCTATCGTGGCCACCACGCTAATATTATTATCTACACAGGTTCTGCTTGGAAAAAGTTCAGAGAGTTACTTCCTTTGTTGACTAGCAGAGTCTTGTCAATTGAGTTAAAAGGTATGTTGTATGAGGCCTGTAAGTGTTATGTTGTACGGTAGGTATCTTGACCGTTTAGAAAGGAATGATATGAGAATGGTTAGGTGGATTTGTAACGTCAGTCTGAGAGACAGAAAGAGTTCAGATGAGCTAAGAAGCAGGCTAAGTATCTGTAGAATTAAAGATTTTATCCAGATAAGAAGATTGAATTGGCTGGGACACTTGGAAAGAATGGAGGGGCATAATTGGGTAAGAAAGTGTAGACTTCATAGTTCCTGAGGCAAAGCCCAGAGGCAGACCGAGAAAGACTTGGCAGGACGTTATATAGACAGACTTGAAATTATGCCCTGAAAGATAGAAAATATAGGATTTCAGGTAACAGAGAAATATGTCTTATTTTACTGTTGATGAACAATCCAGAACACATTTCCAAAAAAGTTACAATCAGAAAAAATAAGAAGGAGAAATTAAGGAGAATAGCTGAAATTTCAATTTTTTAAAGTATATATAAGTACTTTTAAGGAGCTTTTCTTTTTCTAAGGTTATTTAAGGAATCTAACGAGGAGTGGTCACCCTGGTCGTTTTCAGTTTTAATATTGAAGTTCAACCTCGTTCCCAGGGCTTTTTGTCTCTCATCTCGGCGCTGCGCTTATTGATAGGTCTGACGAAAAAAGGCCCTGGAGGAGGCTGGTTTTATTCCGTGCTGTGATTGGTCCAGACTTTTCATCTAATTATGCGTAAGATAATACATCACTCAGTCCATGAAACATCTACGCTTAACTGTAAGAATACAAAGTAAGCGTAAATACATAAACAAAAATACAGATGAAGGATTGCATGAATTTGCCATGCTAATTTCAAAGATTTTACATGTTGCAAAAATTCTTTTAGTGTTACTTGTAAAAAAGTAAGGGATTTTAAAATAAAAACATAAAGCTATATTATATACACACATAAAGCTAGCTATATTGAAACACAAATTTATGTTCATAAAAATATTTAGCAATATTGGAAAAAAGACAAACATTGAGTATATAAAACTAGACAAACATGTGGGTTAAAGAAGACCGAACTGGATCCTCTTTTAACTGTTATATATCAGTCTTGTATTGTATTTGTCGATAATTCAGTTTCTGAAAACAGAATAAAATTCAGTTACGACAAAATGTGTTTGTCGTAACATGGCGTGGCATACACATGGAAAATCAAAATATTTAAAAGGAAAATAATAAAATCTAGAAAGCAATTATTATTATTAGTTGAAATACTAAGAGATACTGTGTATATACAATTCAGTTATTTTACAAAAATTACTGCTACCAATGTGTTCTCTTTAAGTGTGTATACATATGCATGAAAACAAAAATTAGACAGAAAGACAAAAGTTGAAAAAGTTGTAGAAAAACTAAAAAGAACTAAATGAACAGCACGGAAAATTGAAACTATAAACATGAAAATGTGAAATAACCTTGATAGGAACATCATTATAAAATTTTGCTTTCATATATAAAAACGTTTGTCCAAAGTCAAGATTATTCCATGTATTTATTGTGTGACTCCTCCTGGAAATAACTGTTGTATTTGCAAAGTAACCTAAAGGCCGGTTTCCACTCATTCGCTTTAGTCGCGCGACTCTAGCAAATAGATATCTGAGCATGCGCAAAATCTATTTTTGAACATTTACGCAACCTTCTGTTGGTCGCGCGAATGGTCGCCAGAAGTTTAAACTTTTTGAACTACCAAGCGAATAAAAGATAATTTAGCCAATGAGAAGCCGCTATTTATCAAGAATTCAAAACATTGAAATCATAATGGCAGATGTGGGTCTATAGGCTGGTTCACAGTCATTCGCTGTGGTCGCTCGAATAGGGAGATTTTTAAAAAGTCTATTCGCTGCGAACGGAAGAATGCTGTTCACACTTGGCGCGTAAAATTTAAAATCGTTTACAACCAAAACAAATATGGCGCTTACAGCAAGGCAAATTATTTTATTGCTTTTGTTGCGAAGGCGGATGAAACGTAAAAATACTCGCGTAGCTAAAAGAAGATTCTGGGTTCGTCAAATCTACAAGGAGAGAAAAATAAAAGGAGAATATCATCTCCTGGTTCAGGATCTTAAATTATTTGATAGAGAGCTATTTTTTCGCCACTTTAGGATGACACCCTCCAAATTGGAGGAGTTACTTGGATACGTAGGTCCGTTAATCACCAAGTCATCATTAAAACGCGAAGCAATTAGTGCTAGTGAAAGGCTCTGCGTTACAATGCGTTATCTCGTTACCGGTGACGCACAAACTACTATTGCAGATAGTTACAGAATGGGCAAAAATACTGTTAGTGGAATTGTGAAAGAAACAGCAAATGCAATATGGAAATTCTTGGTAGCACAAGGATTTTTGCAAGCCCCAAGCACAGAGAAGGACTGGATAAAAATTGCGGATGATTTTGAAAAAAGGTAGAATTTTGGAAATTGTGTGGGAGCAATCGATGGAAAGCATGTTGTTATGCAGGCCCCAGCACGTTCAGGATCATACTTCTTTAATTATAAGAAAACCCACAGTATTGTGCTTTTAGCTGTCGTCAACTCGAATTATAAGTACATTTTGGTTGATATAGGGGACGCAGGGAGACAAAGCGACGGTGGAGTCTTTGCATCAAGCCATCTTGGACATGCCATGGAAGAAAATCTACTTAATATTCGTAAATCCAGACCACTACGAAATACCTCAAAAGAATTCCCATTTGTATTTGTTGGGGACGAAGCATTCCCACTAAAAGAGTACCTAATAAAGCCATACGCAAGAGAATTTATCAAAAAGAAAGAGCAAATTGCGAATTACCGTTTGTCAAGGGCAAGAAGACAAGTGGAAAATGTGTTTGGAATTTGGCATCAAGATTTCGCATTTTTCGAAGGCCTATTATTGCCAATGTGGACACTGTTGTTGCAATCACAAAACCTGTTGTTGTGCTTCACAATTTTTTAATGTTTGGTAAAACATTTGATAGCGAGTATTGTCCAGGTGGGTATGCAGAACAAGAGTTGTGGCGTCAGGACATAGAGACAGAAGGGTTACGAGCAATTTCTAAAGCCGGGTCTAAAGAGATTCGTGACGATTTTAGGGATTATTTTTATGGACCAGGGGCTGTACCATGGCAATGGGACCATATTTCACGAACAGTTGATCCATTTGATGAAGATCAATAAGTTACTTTGTAACTTGAGATATGTACGTTGTAATGATTACTATTTTCACAGAAAATTGTTTATATTAACTATATGAACAAAAACTGAGAGCCTAAGTATACAAAGAACATAAAAGGGAAGAAATTTCGGAATTAGGAAAATTTGCTGCAAGGTGAACAGGGTTTATCTGTTAATTCCTGACTTTCCCTGACCAAGTGTAACAAAGTTATTTTCTTCACAATCGCAATGGATAGATAAGCTAAGTAAAGTTAGAATCTCCACCAAGCATTTTTTCTTCTAAAATTTATTCCCTGAAAGTAATGTGACAGCAAAAGTTCCACCATAACATGTTTTAACTTATTTTACTTTAAAAACAAATTATAAACTACTCATCAAATTCATAGTCAATCAACAATTGTTGTATAGCTACTTTCGCTTGCCTATATTTTTTTGGTGGTAAAGAATTCAAAATTGGTACAATGCTCTGAGCAAACGAAAAATCTCCATCTAGATCTTCACTTTTGTTTTGTTGTTTCAGCATGTCAATTAAGGCCTGGTCAACAGAGATAGATAGATAGATAGATAGATAGATAGATAGATAGATAGATAGATAGATAGATAGATAGATAGATAGATAGATAGATAGATAGATAGATAGATAGATAGATAGATAGATAGATAGATAGATAGATAGATAGATAGATAGATAGATAGATAGATAGATAGATAGATAGATAGATAGATAGATAGATAGATAGATAGATAGATAGATAGATAGATAGATAGATAGATAGATAGATAGATAGATAGATAGATAGATAGATAGATAGATAGATAGATAGATAGATAGATAGATAGATAGATAGATAGATAGATAGATAGATAGATAGATAGATAGATAGATAGATAGATAGATAGATAGATAGATAGATAGATAGATAGATAGATAGATAGATAGATAGATAGATAGATAGATAGATAGATAGATAGATAGATAGATAGATAGATAGATAGATAGATAGATAGATAGATAGATAGATAGATAGATAGATAGATAGATAGATAGATAGATAGATAGATAGATAGATAGATAGATAGATAGATAGATAGATAGATAGATAGATAGATAGATAGATAGATAGATAGATAGATAGATAGATAGATAGATAGATAGATAGATAGATAGATAGATAGATAGATAGATAGATAGATAGATAGATAGATAGATAGATAGATAGATAGATAGATAGATAGATAGATAGATAGATAGATAGATAGATAGATAGATAGATAGATAGATAGATAGATAGATAGATAGATAGATAGATAGATAGATAGATAGATAGATAGATAGATAGATAGATAGATAGATAGATAGATAGATAGATAGATAGATAGATAGATAGATAGATAGATAGATAGATAGATAGATAGATAGATAGATAGATAGGGAGATTCACGGGGAGATTAGTTACGGAACTTTGGGGGAGATTCGTTACATTTAGGGGAGATTCGTTACATTTAGGGGAGATTCGTTACGCCGGCCGTAGGGGAGATTTGTTACGTGGATTTTTTAGGGGAGATTAGTTACGAATTAGGGGAGATTAGTTACGGGATCGGGGAGATTTGTTACGCGCGTGCGCATTTCATACTTTTTATTGTCTATTCAAGATGAATGGACGAAAGGTTTGTTGATCCGTTGGCTTTATTTATTATTAAGTTTATGGGTATTTATGTGGCTTATTTTTTTAATTTGTAACAATCTTTACCTTTTATAAAGCTCCCCAATCTTTATTCTTTTAGCTATTTAACTAAATAGCTTCACAAAGAATGAATTTTGGTTTTGCTTTACATAGCTACCTACTAGCTAGGTTAGGTCGTCTTCTTACCATAGTATCAATAATTGTAGCTAGCTATGGCTAAGTAGCAAGCTAATCTAGAGAGCTGCAGCTAGCAATGGCTAGCTAGCTAGCTAGCTAATTGTACTTTTAATGTAGTTACAGTAGTGTTTATAATCTTAATAAGCTAGCTAGAGGAACAACTTTAAAATTTCCCCTTTTTGAATTACTCTTTTACCATCTTGATGGCTTCCCAGCTTTGTGGCGGCTCTACATCTTTTATGGATTAACGCCTTTATGGCCTAATGGAAATGTAATGTTTTCATTTAAGGAATGAAAAATAAGTAAACAAAGTTGGGTTGATCTACAAAGATACAAAACCAGTGGTATGAGCCAGTCACCCCCTTATATCTGTGTTTTATTGGTAATTAGCCTCACTAATTACAGGCACATACCCTGTTAATTCTTTCCAGGAGGGACCACAAAAGTTGTTTATATAGTGTTTAAAGATCCCATTTGAGCTACAGAAATTTTTGTACAACTAGACAACAACCTTTATGTTAAGATCAAATCCATTAACTTTTCGACATAAGTCACATGCTCCGTTGATTAAGCAAATATTACTGTGTTGGTGACTTGTATCAATTTTTGATTTTTTTAACGTCATTTGTACACTAACTTGCGGGTTGTTAGGACGCTAAGAGGGGTGTGTAGGTCATTTTCTTAGTGTAAAAATGACACTTAAAAATCAATATGTGAGTGAGTGAGCGACTTCTTGATTTGCATTCAGGAATTCTTACATCTACGGATTGAATTGTGACATAACTTTTTCTACATGGTAAACTATATACTTAGTACATTCACACTCACAATTGGGTCATATAAACTAAATATTTGTATAAAATACTATCCTAGACAAAAGGGCAGTCAAATAAAATCACGATTTTACCATCCCTGTACGACAAGGGCGTAGACGGATATTTGTTTGTTTATTCAAGGTTGGACAGGCTCTTAAATTTTTTTAGTGGCACAAATAAATTAACAAGTATTTTTTAACATACGTACAGTTTTTAAATTCTTAGATAATTTTTCTAATTAACTTTTTTGTGCTCCTATCAGTGTGTATTTTTAGGTCTTATTAGTGATTAGATTTTACTTTTGTTACACGAATAGTTCTTCTTGAATTTTTAAGAATAAACCCTTTCAGAACTTTCAAAGCATCAATTTTCATTTAAACTCTGTTTTATATATTTTTGAATATTCAGACAACATTTGTTGTATGCCATGTGGTGCATGTTTTTAGGGTAATAAATATACAACTTTTTTACTACATGTGTTGACTTTGACATCTAATGAATAACATTTCCTTACAAGCTAGTTAATGCTAATATGCAAAGTGTTGATACAACACTTCGGAGAAGAAGACTCTAGAATAAAATTTAAAGCTATCCTTGTTATCTTGAAGAATTTTTTTTTATCATACCACATGTTCAAGGTGTATTTTTGTAATTTACATTACTGGTGTGCAAAATTAATTCTCTAGAACAAAACTGTGTTAAGCTGTTTCCCATTATAAATCATTATAATTTAGTTTTGATAGTAAAGATATTTTTTAAATTCTTTATTTTAAAATTCCAATTTTTTAAAAAGTGTAACGTGTTAGCAATGCAGGAAAGTAACGTATCGTGTAAAAAAATTAAATTAGAAAGGCTGCCATATTATTTATTTTATTAAAATATATATATACCAGGTTTAAGCCAAATTTTTAAAATATATTAGTTAAGTATTGCAGTTACAAGACAGGCAACAAAAATTTCTTCATTACCCTTGTATTGATCTCCTTAAGACGATGACAAATGGAAATGCTATTTACGAACCGAAGGTCAGGGCATTATTAAGTTGAATATCGCAGAAGTCGCCGGTGACATGCTTCAAAAATACTTGTCACAGGCACAGTTTAATGCAAAGCGGAACTGTACAGGAAAGTCAATTGAGAGTCTTCGCAGATTAAAGTTGGTTATTCATTTTTCACATGCTTCATTCAATATGGCAGCTTGTTGTGAACATGGTTTGTAAACATTTTGTTGCTAAAATAAATAAGTCAACAAACGAAAAAGAAGCAAATAAAAAGTAAAAAACAATGCTTCAAAAACTCTGCGCTGCCGCTCTCCTGAATGTAATAATTGCACGCCAAAATCATAAGCTAGGCGTGCGATACTGATTGCACACCTGTATTAGTGTAGGCGTACGTACAACCGCACGCGGGTGCAAATATTCATGACCAAGACTGCAACAATGTATTCTACTAATCCAGAATATTATGAAATACTTGTTTTATATATATAATTATTCTTTAGATTATATCATATCAATTATATATATCAATAAAATAAATAAAAACATGTCTGTTATAAGCATTGCAGTTGGTGATGCATTAAAATCATTGAAGTATTGGATTGATCAGGATGCTGATGAATTTTCTGGTAAGCTTTACTTTATCTCATTCCATTTCTGGAAATCTGTTTGAATATTATCTTTTTATATATACATTAATTCTCGGTAAAATTAAAAAAAAACATCATCCACCAACTTGAAATTTTTTTTTCTGATTATGTTAAAAAATTGTGCGACATCATTAAATTTTCATTTTGTAATCTTTCTTGCTAAATTGTGAATTTTACAGGTTTACAAAAAAATTGAAAATTTCAGGATGCATCAGTTCTTGTTTGCCAAGTAGAGATAGTTACTTATTATTCACCTTTGAGTGAAGGTTTCACATCGCAACAGGCATATTTTTTTCTGTTCCCATATATGGTAGTAGCTCTAATTTTCTATATTGCTATTTGTGTAGTACCTTTAAAAAAGTTTTATTATCCCTTATTTTCATTGATTGATTTCAGTTGAAAAGGTTGACGAATCTATGTTGACTAAAATGGATGATATTATTAACGAGATACAAGACAAATCCATAACACAATTTGCAGAGTTGTGTGATAAATATATCCACCAAGTGCTGCTGGGGAAAAGACCAAATTATCGCCTTGATGTCTTCAAACACAAAGTAGTTGAAATTGATGGACAGAGATTGATGCCACACCATTTGATGTACCATAATGTTGAAAGTGGTTATGGTAATTTTAAAGACACCCAATTAGATTCTATGAAGGTGGTCCTTAACAAATTTGTGGACTGCGATAACCAAGAGAGACTTGTTGTGGATGTTTTGCAGTACATAGTGGTGTTGTGGACTACTATTGGTTTTTGCAAAGTTAGCCCTGCAGTGGCACGTTTTTACCTGGCTGAGGGAGGTAAAGATAGAGGCAAAGAAGCTTATGACATGCTCGAGCGGAGATGTAAGAAAACTTGTTGGTTTCAGTACCCTGTTGTGACTAATATCTCGAACCAAAATAGAAATTTACCCATGTCTTTTATGAGTTTGATAATCACTTGTTTGTAGTAGTGTCTGTTTTGAAATTATCTCCACTGAAAAATTGTGAGGATTGCTATTACCTAGAAAAAGTGTCAACGATGTTTGAGGGAATTGTACTTCTCAGAACAATTTTCGTTTTGTGAATTTGGGATTCTTTCTTTAATCGCTTATCACAGTTTTCTTTGTTGATTTAATACTTTATTTCTCAGAATGACACAAAAACAGTTGGTAGTGATTGCTGTCATTTATCATTCTTTTTATTAGAAAAAGCCTGCCAAGACTATTACTGTGAAAATTTATATTTACTTAATGAAATTCTTTTATAGTTATGAAACGATCAAGTATAATAGCAACGGAAGTAAAGAAAAGGGAGAAGGGAAATGACGAGAAAATTGCAGAACAAGAGGGATCTATTAAAACAAATGTTGAGGTGGTAAGAACTTTAATTATTTAGCTCCCTTACTATCGTGACGGACGAAAATTGTAAATAACTTGTATGATGATATGTAATCATAAAGTTCTCAGCTTGCTGTGTAATAGCATCTATAAATATAGATCTATCTATAAAATCCGTACACTTTGTTATTTTTACTCTTAGGGCCAAAAGAGGACGTACAAAAAGGAGAAGAAGATCTGTCCAGAATGTGGGGAAAGTAAATTTAATTTGCCTCGTCACGTGGAAGATAAACACAAATGGACAAAAGCAAAGTCTAAACAGATAGTGATAAGCCATAGTCTGAGAAAGCCCTACAATTGGCACCTTGAAACACCCAGTAGGAAAAAAGGAGGCGCAGATAAAAAAACTTATCCAGACTATCATGTTCCTCGCATATGTCCGTTGCCAACATGTTTGAGAGTGGTAAAAAAAATGTCAGAGCATCTCCAACTCTACCATAAATTGGAGACTAATGAAGAGTATTATGCGTTATTACGTTCCTCCCGTCCCGTTTCCAAAAGCAACGAAGCTCCTCGGGAAGAATCAAGTGTAGATTTTGAGACGAACTTCAACAATCCGGTTACTGAAGCAGAACGCAACGACTGCGAAAGCAGCACAAGCTTTGACAATAATGGCACAATGCAACAGTTTCTGGCGTACCTGATGTCCCCAGATGGTGGGCAACGTGAAAGGAAAAGTTCCTTGCAAGCTGTTAGCGAAGTACGCACAGTGGTAAATGTTTTGGGGGGCCAGCTTATTAATCTATTTAAGAAGAATAAGATCAGAGACGATTTTTTTGTCAATTACTTAGACAAGAAAAGCAAGCCGGCAACCTCCAAGCACTACATGTCTTCGCTAATTTCATTCATGGAATTTGCAGTCAGTGAAGGTTTGGAGTTGCCTGAACTTTGTGTGGATGATTTTATAACCGCGAAATTACGCCTACATAAATGGCGTAAAACTTATAATAAAGTCATCGATGAGCAACGTTGGGACAGAGAAGAAGCTCAAATGGAGCTTTTAGTCAGTCCAGACCAATGGGCAACATTTGAATGCAGCGAATTGGCCAGAAATGCGGTAAAACTGTTAGGGACAGCATCAGAAAGCGAAGTTTTCACCATGTTGGAATACACCAACGTGCGTGATTACTTGATGACTGTTATCGCTTTGCAAAATGCACACAGAGCGGGTGTAGCATCCAATTTAACTTTGGAGGAATTTGGAAAGCGCAAGTTAATATTCTCATTAAGGTAAAGTACCACAAAACAAAAAGTACGCATGGCCCAGCGGTAATTTGCATCCCTGTCCAAAAAGCAAGATTATTGGAATTATTTGTTAAATACCTAAGGCCACAGGTACCTGGACAGGCCAATCAGGTGTTTGTTTCTTGGAATGGAAAACCGTTGGAATCTGGCAGTGTCAGTAAACAAATACACTCCATTTGGACACGCTCTGGAGTTTACGATGGTTTTGAAATGCCAAAAGGGAACATAAACACTACGATAATACGCAAATCCATCACAACTCGCGTCCATGATCAGCAACCAGATAACGCACAGCCTGTAGCTGATTTGCTTGCACATTCATTGTCCACTGCTAAGAAAGTGTATCGCCTTAGAGAGCGCGAAAAGCAAGCCGTTGCAGGAATAAACGTTATAAATTCTGTCTTTGAAAGACCAAGACCAAATTCAACACCATCCAAACCAAACAAGTGGAGCAAAGACGAGGAGGCAAAAGTGTTGCAATACTTTGAAAAAGAAATTGCTGCGCAATACATAAATATTTCGAGGATCAGGGAAAAATTGCCATTACTAGACATCTCTAAATCTGAGAAACAGATTTACGACAAAATTCGTTCCTATTTTATTTACGATGCAGGTACAAGTAGCAACGTTGAAGATCAAGTAAAAGTAAAAGAAAATGCAGCTCTTGAACTTTGTCCTCCCGTTGATCCATCATTTTATCAGCAATCTGAGCATGACGACTGTTCGTCTATCGCGACTGACGTAATACCACCAACAACATCGTCTAATCTTTCCGGTCAGCAGAAATTGTTTGATTCTATTGAAACCAATGAAATCAAAAGTCTTTGTTTTGACATCATAAAAGGTGGTCCAATTTCTGCTGAACGCATACTGGAAAAATTGAGTAAATCAGAAATTGGTAGAGAAATTCTGCAAAAGTATAAAATTATGCAAGTCCAGACCAGGCTGAAATACGAACGCCGAATGTACAGAATGAAAAAACGATAAAACATTTAGTTAATGGGAAACGATATCTTTTTCTTTCTTTTTTCTTTGTTTGTTTTTGTTTTTTGAGCACATAGTTTCTGTGATCGCTACGAAAATTATGTTATCTGTTTTTGATGATATGAGAAAACGTTAAGAAATGTCTAACAATTACCTAAAGTTTGAAAGGTTTTATTGAAATTAGTTCCGTATTTTGTATTAATAAAAAGTTAACGAGTGCTTATTTTATATAAAATTACAACGAGTCTATATTTGATAAAACGATAGTGAGTCTTTATTTGATACAACAACAAGGGCTCATATTTTATTAAACAATAACGAGTTTTTTATTTTTGAAAACGATAAGTTTTTATTACATGTTTTTGAGCCGCTTTTATGTATATTTTTTATGATGCCATGCAAATTTATTAAGTTGAGTCTTTTATTTGTATACCCCATTCTAATAATTATTAGGAGAAACAATCTTGTTAAGTTTACTTGTCGCAATACGTAAATGAAACGCCCAAGAGCTTATACAACCAAAAAAAAAAAATCCCATCGTTTCTAGTATGTGCAATTTTGCGAATAGTGTCAGGATTGCGCGAAAATAAGGTGAACTGTCAGTCAAAGTTTTTCGCCTCATTACTTGCAGCTAGAGTTCCAGCTTGAATGTTATCGTTCCAACATCCAATGGCTTTGACGTACAGTTTCTGGGGTTCCAGTTATAAAATTTCAAATAAATGTTAAGGCGGTAACTCGAGAGAATTAGGTCACTGGAGATTTACTTCCGGGCTTTGTGTTACGGTAGTTATACCGTTTATTAAAATCACGGTTGACTTCATGATTTTCCTAACCCTTATCTTAGCTTTCCAGGTTGTTGCGACGTTTAGAATGCTTATAGCCTACCAATGTAATTACAGTCTATGTTAAGATAACTATTATTGCCAAGATTGATACCTTTTCGATCTATACAACTGTTTTATATATGCTGTAATGCTTAAAATGAATTAGTAATAATGATAATAAATCTCCCTATGTACGTTTCGCCCACGCGTTGTGTGTTTGGAAGAACACGGATCTTACGTCAACAGGACTTATATGGAAACAACATTTAGCACCTATATTTTCGTTGACCGCATTCAATAAAACTACCAGTTTATTATTCGTTTTTGTGCCTTAACAACAAGGCTGTAAATGCCCACCTGCTGTGCTGGCGGCAAAATTCTTTTTATTTTTAACTAACGCCAAACTATTATGAACTCGACAGTCCCAAGTTTAATGTGTGTTAATCAAAACAAGTTTGCAATATTGACAAAAAACGCATGGTTATGGCCTTTTTGCGAAATAATTTTTCGTAACTAATCTCCCCTAAAAGATACAAAATTTATATTGCAATTCTGCGGTCTAAATGACTGTCACAGGTGCTAATTTGTGGTTTTAGTATTGCAGAGTGCTTTGATCTTCCTTCTCAGTGGGTTTTTAATCTTTTTTATTAAAAGCGCAGCAACATAATTAATATCCATGGATCTCCTAAAATTGAGGGAGATTAGTTACGTCAACAGCAAATTTGGGGTACTGTCACTAAACCTTAAATTTTATCCGTTTTGAAAATCCCACTGACATGAATTTTTGCATGATAGTTGCTGAATGATATATCTATACACATACCTAATTTTAAGTTAATTCATCAACAAATAAGGCCGCAAAACACATTTTCAGAAATTAACGATGTCGCGTTTCGTTCCTCCAACGAACTCCTTTCCAAGGTTGCGTTTAGTTACACGAACCCCACTTGACTGTCGTATTCAAAACATAACTCCAAATTAAAAGCAAAGGGATTTTAGTGGATAGTATATTTCTATGCTATTGGGGTGTCTCAACACGACTAAAAATTTTTTTAACTCATTTGGGCCTTATTTAGGCCCAATTTCCGATATAGGGGAGATTAGTTACATTGACAACTTTAAATCGTTATTGCGAAAATTTGAAAGGGATCTTAGGAAAACAATTATTGGGGTTGCAGAAAGCATTGAACAAATTTTTAAAAAAATTAATTAAACTTGCATTTGCGCGGACATATATAGGAAAGATACAGCCTTAATTTACGCGTAGAAAATCTCCCCTAGATGAATCTACAGATAGATAGATAGATAGATAGATAGATAGATAGATAGATAGATAGATAGATAGATAGATAGATAGATAGATAGATAGATAGATAGATAGATAGATAGATAGATAGATAGATAGATAGATAGATAGATAGATAGATAGATAGATAGATAGATAGATAGATAGATAGATAGATAGATAGATAGATAGATAGATAGATAGATAGATAGATAGATAGATAGATAGATAGATGCCATCTTCCCAATTTCCCTCACATGGCTTGGGTTAACCCGGGGCTATGGTAACATTCACTCGCCCATGTTGAATCGCCGTCAAGAGGAATCGAACCCTGGTCTCCCGCACAGAGTACGAGAGCTATAACCACTAATCTACGGCGCCACTCAGAGTTCTGCTTTTGCTGTCTTAGTCGTTTTGTTGGTTTCCCTTCATCCGAAGTACTGCCTGCACTAAGGATTTGCCTTGATGTTTCTGGCATAGAACTTGGGGGTGGAGTGAAAAGGTCTGCTTCAGATTGCGACTCTTCTGAATTTGTAACATTACTAACTGTGTGTCGATTTGAAACATTATCATGCATGAAAGACAGTTGTTCAAATAATTTGCATTTTGGAAGTGTTGCACCTGCTGCACCTGATCGTGACATTCTTAGTCTTTTCTTTATACATTTTGTGTAGTTATCTTTTAGGTTTTTCCATACCTTGCGTAGATAGTCAACTAAAAAAATGAAACAAGTCCACGGTATAGCACAGCATGATATTAACTATAATAGCCAAAGTCACACTGACATTGCTCATATTTTAGATAAAATTGATAGTTTATTATAATTGTAGAGTTGCAGAGTTTCATATGTACGTCGCATCCATGACAGACAAGAAAAGAAGGACTACATAGGGAAATTATTTTTGCTTAATATCTGTAATCCTTGTGGTTAGTTTTCATATTTTTTGATGAACAATTGACACATCACTTCATGTTGAAAAACTCATAAAATCCAAGTTACTACTCTTCCTCAACTAAGTATATGTGTATTCGATCAAACAAGAATTGATATGTTGGGTTGTACAACAAGTCTATTTTAACATTGATTTGGACCACCCCATGTTTTATCTTACCAGGTTTACGGCCTTTTGTCCTTTCTACCCAAGCACGAAAAATCAAAATTTGAATGTGAGTGACCTAATTAATACTTATTTCAAGGTGACTTCGGCTAAAGAGCTATATACTACACAAAAGTGTGACAGACATGCTCCAAAATTATTTTCTTTAAAAATAAATGCATGTGTGTTTTAGGAGGAATATTAGCTAGCTAGCATAAATTTTATAGAATAAATAGAAGGTACAATAGTCCCAACCATTCTCACCGCCAAAAGTTTCTGATATGGCTGTCCATGCTTGATTTTTTTTATTTGATCTTTAAAACCTCTACATTTTGTATCCCATAAGCATTGATATTCTCTGATGCATTCTACAAACAATTCTTCGCTGAATTCATTTTTATCTTCAGGGGGCTGATTCTTATCTTCATGGGACCCATTAGTAACTCCAACCACAGTTTCCTGATATTTTCCTCAAAAGCTAAAGGCTGTTGCTGTAACAAAGTCATTAGTTCTTTGTAATTAATTGTTTGCTGCTGCTCCATTTTTGTCCCCGGTGTTTTTATTTTTAGCTGCAATTTTGATTTTGATTTTTGCAACTCAGCAAAAAATACGGCATCTGATTGGTCGATAATACTCATTCGCCGTGGTAGTTGAACAAGATTCAACTACTGCGACGAATGCTGGCGAATGAGCGAAAATTACGTAGTATACTAAAAATAGATTTTGCGCATGTGCAGATGCATGGTCGCTTATTCGTTCGACTACGGCGAATGAAGTGTGAACCGGCCTTATGACACAGAAACGAGATGGAATTTCAGCAAGTCATTCTAAATTGGCGAAAAAAGAATTCTCTATCAAATAGTCGCATGTCATTTACAAGCAGGTGGTATCCTCCTTTCGTTTTCCTCTCCAAATAAATTTGCGCACCCAAAATCGTCTGGCTTTCTCCTTCTTAGCATATTTTCCTCTGAATCGTCTTCTAAAAAGCAAAAGAATTTTAATTTGCCTTCCAGTAAAAGCCATCTGCATTCATAATTTAGAAAAATACTTCATCGCGTGTTTGACATGCTTGTTCCGATATTCAGCCATTTTTGCGACTCATTCGCGCTACCAAAGAGAATGAGTGGAAACTGGCCTTAACGTCCAAGCGGAGCAGATTTGTAACGCTGGAGAGGACGCGTCTCACAACAACCATGTTTGGACAAACGTCACCATCTAAGCACTTTCGTACAAAAATGATTGTTTTCATGTTTTCGGTGGATGGCGGTTTTTGTTTGATAATCTGCTCTATATACACATTGTTCCAATGGTCTCATTTTGGAAAACTGTGTTCTTGTGAGATGCAGCTTTACCGTGTTTGTATACGTCAATATTGGAAGGATAGGAAATACGTAAATTTACATACGTAAATACTGCAACCTGGGGGAAATAAGATCGAAGTTTTACCATTATATAAATGCGATTTGTATATACCTTTTTTGTATGATTATTTAGAGTCTAAGTTTTGTCGAGCATGTGTCCAATGTAACAGGCGTGTCCATGTAAAATATGCGCATCTATCTAAGTGTTCTTAACCACTTGATTTCTGTAGCTACCATTCTCCGGTGAGAACACGCGGATGAGCTGCAATTCTCTATGAAGTTCCAGAACGCATCACCTCTGTTTTCAACTTAACGTGATCTATCCCAGTTAACGGAGTTAATTGGGATAGATAAAAAGGATTCTGGATGGTCAAATAAAATCTTAACATTTCTGTTGTTTTCCTTCCCACTGCATCACACTTCCAAACATGCTCTATAATATAAGTCCAACATCATTTTATACCTCAGGGCTCAGGTTTCCTTTAAATCCCATGGATAAATCCACTTAGATCGGGGTGACCCATTCACAAAAAAAATATTTTGTTGCATTTATTGAATAGAATTTAAAATGCTGACCAAAGCAACAAAATTACGCTTACTAGGACCTGCTGTTTAGAATTGAGTAAAAGTACCTGGGTAGTTGAAAAGTTGGGTATAGTATAGTAGGGTAGTTCGGCGAGTTGGCACCTACCATTTTTGTTTTTATGAAGAAGCCGTCTGGCCGAATGAAGGAGATTGATGTTGTGTATAAGATTCTCACTATTCAAGACTGAACTCGCTCGACAATTAACGCTTAGTCTTAGTCGTAACTTTCCAGCACAAAGCGTGAAAAACTGGGGCTAATCTTTTTCGTAGGGCCTAGGAACGAATTTGACGAATATGGCATGATCACCTGATAATTCAATTTTGCTAGAAAATCATCTTGATATTATGTTGACGGTAAACAAACAAGGATAAAACAATGCATTCAAGCGAGTCATTATGGTCAGAAGAAATATGTCAGTTTCGTGCCTCGTGTTTTTCCTTTTCGCCTTCAATCTTTGAAAACCTCACGGTTTTACAAATCGTACCATTATAATTGTTCTTAATATTAATTCGATATACTCAACACCCGGGAAGAAAATATTTCCTGGACATGAGAGCGCCATTTTCGTATATGCATTTGATTTCCGCCAGCGAAGGCGGTATCTTTAAAATCGCCCGAGGCGATAGATAGATAGAGACAGAGCAGCCAGGCGGGACGCTGCTAAATTTCTATATTCTTTATTTTAATCTTTGCCCATTTAATGGCCAAGCTGAACAGAGTTTACGTACTCTTCGTGTGGCCAGAACATTCTGTGTAAAAGTGCTAACAATTTGTTGTTCGCCCCTTGCTGGTCTGGTTGGTCGTTGTAGCTCTTTTGACGTAGCTGGGGAGCTAAACAGTATATATTCTTTAAATTCGTGTATTTTATCAGGTAAGAATTATTTTATATGTAAGTGAGAAAAGTGTGCTGGCTAGCTAGCTATCTCAATTTTTGATGCTGACTAAGGTCTCCCTTTGATTGGTGCTGATATGGGAATTCTACATCACACCCCATGCATCTTTCCATTAAAGAAGAATTTTGACCTGTGGTTAAAAGGGGCGACTTCAAGGGCAAAACAGACAAGATTTTCTGGATATGTCTGATGTATATTTTACCTTGACCAAAAACGGTTTTCAATGTACGTGCCGATATAAGTTCTTTCAAAGCAGGCTGGAGAAGTCTGCAGTTTGGTACACATTTTATGTACTCAATGTTACTATCATTATAGGTGAGATAAACAATAAAGTGTGGAATCGCCGTTATTGCTGATATAGTTTGGTTGAGTGATTGTTTATATCACAGTCAAGATTTCTATTGTTATATGTTGTTGAAGACAGCCCTTGTTTGTATTGACTTGTGTGACTATTGTTGTGGAAGACAGCTTCCGTTGATATTAATTATTGTTATCTTGTTTGTTAACATCGGTTGTATATTAGGACTTTAATGGTGAAACAATTACAACAGAGACTGATAGTGGTATTCTATTCAACATTGGTAGCAGAGGAAAATGTCGAAATCGATACCACTCCCGGAGTTTACCGAATGCATGAGCTGGACAGACTACAAGAAAGAGATTAAGATATGGCAAGCTTTGACAACGTTGGATGCAGAAAAACAAGGACCCTGTTTATATCTGTCACTTAAAGGTAAAGCAAGAGAGACAGAACTAGATATTGACAACATCAAAGGCGAAAACGGTGTTACCTTGATACTGGAAAGACTATATGAATTGTACTTAGAAGAAACATTCCAAAGACCAGAGAATATAAAAATGAAGGACTACCTAGTGAAATTTGAGTAGCTGTACAAAAAGACAAAGATCATAAAACGGACGGTGTTTTGGCATATCGTGTATTGAACTCAGCTAACCTATCAAATGACTCTTTGTCGAGCAACCATGGCTGATCTGAAATATGATGAAATGGTTAAACAGCTGAAAAGATTATTTGCGGATGCAATCACCTCGGCTCCAGTTGGCGCTCAGTCAATGTCTTCCCAATCTAAAGAAGAGCCTGTATTCTTTAATGACAGCAACGATACTAGTTCTTAGTATTACGGCGATTTCGGTCGACGAAATTGGTATCGAGGAAATGGGGGCAGAAGAAGAGGGAGCTACAATCCACAACAGAAGAAAGGAGGAAGTGATAACCAAGGGATTTTGAACCCTTTGGATAGAGATGGAAATGTAACAAGATGCAGAATTTGTGATGGCAATATCATTGGCAAAACGATTGTTCAGTAAAGTGGAAAGGTCCAGATAAAACACTTTGTTTCAAAACACTACCTCACGACATTACCCCTCACAAAGAGAAGAAAATTGATTGAAAACAGCCCTAAAGCAAAAACAGTTTTCTCCTGTTTAAACACTGCCATCCCGTCAGAGAAGGACATAATAAAGCTTCATCGTCAATTTAGTCATTGTCATGAAAGCAGGTTAATAAGGTTAATTGATTCTTCAAAGGTTTGGAGGAATACAGACCAGATATCGAAGATGGTCAAGGAAGTGTCCGAAAATCGCGATGTTTGCAAAAGATTTATGAGGCGAAAACTCAGACCGTTAGTCAGCATACCTTTGGCTTCTGAATTCAATCAAATTGTTTCCATGGATTTGATCACCTATGAGCAAGGCATCTGGATTTTACATTTGATCGATTTGTTCTCCAGGTATTCTGTGGCATGCGTGAGAAATTCCAAGAAACAAGTTGTAATGATTGATGCGATTATGACAATGTGGATAAGCTACTTTGGCCAACTAAGAAGGTTTTTAGCTGACAATGGTGGAGAATTTTTGAATGAAGATTATCCGGAAATGTGTGAGATGTTTAATATTGAAGAAGCAAAAACTGCAGCTGAAACCCCTTTGTTAAATGGTATATGTGAAACCCACAACACTGTCGTCAAAGAAGCAGTCAGGAAAACGATGGAAGACTCAAATTGTAGTTTGGAAACGGCAGTTGTTTGGGCAGTAAGTGCAAAGAATTCTTGAGTGGACATCAAAGATACAGTCCAAATATTTTCGTGTATGGCAACAGAGCGAAACAAAGTTTTGTGCGTATATGTGTGACTGCAGTTGAAATGGGTATGTTTTTCTTATCCGCTATCATTTCCGAAAGCCGACTGTAAAAAGTAATGCATTCGCGACCCATGCTTCCGTGAATTGAAAATATAAGCGGCGTGAAACTGCCATTATCAACACTCAAAATTCTACAATTGTAATTTCTTTTCTTCTCGTTCTCGTTTGAAATGAAAGATTGCTGTAAAGTTTGGTTGCTATACCTCGAGGCAGTGGGGTCAAAAACCCTTACGTCAAAAATGCATGCTGGCCGTTTATCCAAAAATCACGAGCACGAATGTCCGGTCTACAATCATCACCGGTCTTTACACTCTTTAAATCGAAACGTTCTCCAGTCAGCGGTAGCAAATTCGGTTCCAACTGTACGTCATGACAAACATCCTTGAGTAACTTTGATGTGAGGTCACGAATGTCGTTGTGACGTCTCGTAACAAAGCCACCCATCTTACACTTCATGCTGTGTTCAACGTCAAATCGAGCTCCACAAACGCAACTGCTGGGTAAGTTGGGAATGCTCCAATTGTAGCGTAAACGCATAGCATCTCAAAACTCTTGCTTGTTGAGATAAAAACCTTGATTAGTGATTGGCAATACATTGAGCCAATTGGAGACTCCATTTTGTTGGTTAATGTCGTTTACCTTAACTTGCTTCACCGTCATTTTATTTCGGCAAAGGGCCAGATTCTCTTTCTGGATATCCAATTTTAAAGTTCTTACTTGTTCTTTAGCTGCTTTTGTTTTTCCAACATCGTAGATACCGTCAATGTCTTGCTTTTTGATAGAATCAACAAGACTTTAGGATAGTTTTGAGTACGTGAGAAAATAGTTAAAATAATATCGCAAGCGCGTGATTCAAGGAGTTAGCCTGGTACGGTCGCAAACGGGTGGGATATTCCCGAGTTTGTGCTTTAGCGCTGCCCATTTCAAGACTGGGATATCTCCCAGTAATAAGAACATCAAGAAGCCCTGCGGCTTGCAGATTTCCGCCTTAAGCAAACATGTTGGAAAGTAATTATATGCGTTGCGATCGAGGACAGTATTAATTTAAAAGTTTAAAATGCAAAAATAAATAAAGGAGGTTAAAAACACGAAGAAAAAAGTTGTTTGAAGTCGTCTGTAAAGATTTTATGTTCCATAGGTTGTTTTTTTCAAATCAGAGAGAGAGTTTAAGCCTGATTGCATCGTGATCACTGAAATAGACAGTTTTAACGAAGGTCTCGGCATTAAAAGTATTTAAAACATTCTCACGGATATAGACATGGTCAATAAGTGGGTCACGACTTGTTTATATTCAGTAAGAAAATCAAGGAAATAGTTTTCATCGCTAAATGCTTTCACATAAAAATCTTCGAGTATAATATCAGCGGTTTCATTTCCCAAAAAATATTGAATAAGGTAAAATGACTCATCTCTTTTGAGGGAATTTTTACGATATAGAAGCAAAACATTAACGGACAGATAGGTACTGTTCATCAGTTGAAAACCGATAGCTCAGGAAATGTAACAAGAATATATTTGAAAATAGAAAGCATATATACTGGACTTAAGCTATGAGAACAGATCCATATGCTATTCAAGAAAATGTTGTTCTAATTAATAGAGTAGAGAAAGAAATCAAATTTAACAAACATCTTCACCTTGTATGACACGGCTGCAATTCCCACTAATGCTGTCATGGGCCTGCACTGTTCACAAGGTTCAAGGAAAAATATATCAAATATATTCTTGTTACATTTCCTGAGCTATCGGTTTTCAACTGATGAACAGTACCTATCTGTCCGTTAATGTTTTGCTTCTATATCGTAAAAATTCCCTCAAAAGAGATGAGTCATTTTACCTTATTCAATATTTTTTGGGAAATGAAACCGCTGATATTATACTCGAAGATTTTTATGTGAATGCATTTAGCGATAAAAACTATTTCCTTGATTTTCTTACTGGATATAAACAAGTCGTGACCTCGCCAACTCATATATCAGGTTCACTTATTGACTATGTCTAAATCCGTGAGAATGTTTTAAATACTTTTAATGCCGAGACCTTCGTTAAAACTGTCTATTTCAGTGATCACGATGCAATCAGGCTTAAACTCTCTCTCTGATTTGAAAAAAACAACCTATGGAACATAAAATCTTTACAGACGACTTCAAACAACTTTTTTCTTCGTGTTTTTAACCTCCTTTATTTATTTTTGCATTTTAAACTTTTAAATTAATACTGTCCTCGATCGCAACGCATATAATTACTTTCCAACATGTTTGCTTAAGGCGGAAATCTGCAAGCCGCAGGGCTTCTTGATGTTCTTATTACTGGGAGATATCCCAGTCTTGAAATGGGCAGCGCTAAAGCACAAACTCGGGAATATCCCACCCGTTTGCGACCGTACCAGGCTAACTCCTTGAATCACGCGCTTGCGATATTATTTTAACTATTTTCTCACGTACTCAAAACTATCCTAAAGTCTTGTTGATTCTATCAAAAAGCAAGACATTGACGGTATCTACGATGTTGGAAAAACAAAAGCAGCTAAAGAACAAGTAAGAACTTTAAAATTGGATATCCAGAAAGAGAATCTGGCCCTTTGCCGAAATAAAATGACGGTGAAGCAAGTTAAGGTAAACGACATTAACCAACAAAATGGAGTCTCCAATTGGCTCAATGTATTGCCAATCACTAATCAAGGTTTTTATCTCAACAAGCAAGAGTTTTGAGATGCTATGCGTTTACGCTACAATTGGAGCATTCCCAACTTACCCAGCAGTTGCGTTTGTGGAGCTCGATTTGACGTTGAACACAGCATGAAGTGTAAGATGGGTGGCTTTGTTACGAGACGTCACAACGACATTCGTGACCTCACATCAAAGTTACTCAAGGATGTTTGTCATGACGTACAGTTGGAACCGAATTTGCTACCGCTGACTGGAGAACGTTTCGATTTAAAGAGTGTAAAGACCGGTGATGATTGTAGACCGGACATTCGTGCTCGTGATTTTTGGATAAACGGCCAGCATGCATTTTTGACGTAAGGGTTTTTGACCCCACTTCCTTTGAGGTATAGCAACCAAACTTTACAGCAATCTTTCATTTCAAACGAGAACGAGAAGAAAAGAAATTACAATTGTAGAATTTTGAGTGTTGATAATGGCAGTTTCACGCCGCTTATATTTTCAATTCACGGAAGCATGGGTCGCTAATGCATTACTTTTTACAGTCGGCTTTCGGAAATGATAGCGGATAAGAAGAACATACCCATTTCAACTGCAGTCACACATATACGCACAAAACATTATTTCGCTCTGTTGAGATCCGGTTTAATATGTTTAAGAGGTTCGAGAAGTTTGTATAAAAAGTTCGATGTAGGAGATGATATTGTTAAATCATTAGTTAGGAATATGTTGTGTTATGTCGTAATTTAGTCCCTCGTCATATAATGTTCTAGTTGTTGTTGTAAAATTATGTGTAGTTTATGTGTTTAATAAACTATCCTAAATCAGTGTTTTGTCAGACGATTCAATTGTTAACTCGAATATTCACTATGCAAACACAGGGTAGCTCTCAGGAAATCAGCTCTTAGGTAAATAACTCTCTTGCTGTCATTCACTCAGTACGTGCTTCTTTTCACCAAGATCATAGTAAATTTGGAAGTACTTGAGGAATTCAGTGATTTGCATGTTGTTTTTCCAAGTTCAAGCGTGTCAATATCTGGAATTCAAATGACTTGGAATATGTCATTAAACAGGGTGATACACTTTACAAGTCCATAAATACTTCATTATTTTATCAACCCTCGACCTTCCTAGGACGGTCAGTGTTCACAATGCTGTAGTAGAACTTGATTTCAACCAAGACATGTTTGGAACACTAACCAGGGATAATGATACATTAAATGACTTAATAACATTTTTATGTTCAGACCAAGATCACGATGGTAGAATATTTATCTGTGAAGGTTACTGTATATCATTATTTAATGCATCTTGTAATCGATTCAGGGCTATTTTTCTCATAGCCATGATAGCAATGGAGAACCAACTCCTAATGGAACGTCTATCATCTCACATTTTTCTAGTTTACGAGATCTGGCATCCTACTTTGCAACAATTGTTCTAACATGTCTGCTATTGACGAATGTCAAAAAAGAATTCTAATGTTGTAACAGTGACAAAAAAATACTTTTACAGCCGTAAAGTATGATGTGTTGATCCGATTAGATATGCTCAAGATAATAATAGATGTTTCTATTAATAACAAAATTATGTTTGTTAAGAAGCTTTTATCCGAAATGTTCACAATAACGTTAAATATGGATAATATGACACCCTATGATTTGAAACTCTTTACCGAAAATTCTAAAGCCGATGATACAAGCGATGAATAGGTGTCGTATCGAACAAACTTTATGATTGGTAATGTTCATCCCTGTCAATTTTGACCAATAAGCAGCCATTTTTGTAAAGTCGCAAGTCTTAGAAATCGTCCTGGTTACGGACGAAATTTTTACTAACCATGGTACAAAACCTCGTATAGCTGTGATGACGAGTATTTAGGATCCCAAAAACTACCTCACTCTCGTTCCCAATATCTTTGTCTCTTTAGTATAATAGTTTTGCTAATGCTTGAATACAAAAAAAGGCAATGAAAGATGATAGAAGTACCGTCGTAATATCCCCCAGTTTGATGCCGAGCAGCTTCTTTTTACACGTCATTTCAAAGTTATTCTTAAAGTATTCGTACATTGAAGTCTGAACATCTTCTACCACTTCGTCTAGATTATCAATTTCGTCTCCCACTTTTTAGATGTTCTTTGAAGTAATCGTTAGCTGCGTCCCATTTTCCTTTACTCTTGGGTAACTTAATACCTTGCAGTGGAGTTCTTTTTTCCATGCGTAGGGGCGGAGGTAGAGTGTCATGGTCACAACTGTTTTGATAAAAAGCGCTTGGTGTAAACAGGCCTTTAAAGTCCGAAACTGACGTTTTTGACATGATCTTTTATGAGCTTTGAGTCCCCGTAGACTTTTACAAATCTTGCCGCAATGACATTGGCAATAGAGATAGAGAAATGTTCCTTCTAGAACAGTCGCGCATACGCGCACGCCACAGTCAACCACAACAAATCCAGTACCATGCAGTGCTTAGCCATGGTTATTCCCTAATAATCAGTGCCTATCAAGGCAGTGTCCCTAATAATCCATGCCATGCGCACATCATACAGCAAATAAGTAATTATCTAGCACAATTCCCTTAATATTCTACGAGCACATCATACAGCAAATGAGTCAAAGGGGAATTCCCTAAAAATCAACGCATGCGCAGTAAGGATGTGAAGAACTGTGTTAGTTGAGCAGAATGAAAATCTCTGAAAAACAAAAAACTCTATACAGTAAAGAAATGGATGCATACACCGTGAAACAATTACGAGATATTGCGAAAAGCCGTGGTTTAGCCGGGTATTACAAGCTACGCAAGGCTGAATTGATTTCGTTATTGGATGATGTACCACAGAGGCCACCTAGAATGGCTGGACAACGAAAGCCGGTCAAGCCCGTGACTATAGTACCAACGCCGGAGGCCATTGACATTTTTGAGAGACAGGAAATGTCGAAAAATCGTTCGGTAGTGAAAACCAAGATGAGGAGATGGTATAATTGGCTGGTGGACGCTGTCCCCAAACCTATAAAAGAGGGTTTCAAGAGAACATATGCGGCCTTCAAACGTACGGTTATGGGGCTCTAAAACGGGGCAGCCAGCGCGAAAC
Organism: Hydractinia symbiolongicarpus; assembly: GCF_029227915.1. Lineage (NCBI taxonomy): Eukaryota > Metazoa > Cnidaria > Hydrozoa > Anthoathecata > Hydractiniidae > Hydractinia > Hydractinia symbiolongicarpus. Next base: position 15,897,951 of record NC_079878.1, read on the forward strand.
CTACACTTCATGACGAGGTGGAAAAAGAGGCCGAGGAAGACTATCTGGAAGACATCCAAAATCTATGTGTACAGCCGGGGCAAGATTTTACACCCCAAGAACATAAGCATGCCCATAACAGGACGTATCAAAGTTTCTGAGTTCCCGGCATAGGAGGAGCAGACGTCGACGGGTATATAGGGATGGTGCCGCCCAACGTGAAAACCTTAGTTGAGGTGGAAGAAGAAGACGAACTCGGAGGAGGCCAACGATGAGGAGTATATCGAGGTGAATAAGGTCTTTACTAGCAACATGACGTTAGTCGTCCAGGGTAGCAACGTAGACAATGTGATAGATACGATGTTTGCTCAGGTTAAAACGCATGTGGAAAATCCAGCATTACCCCAAAGTGGCTTTACAATTAGTCGAATACCTTGACGTAGACTTTCACAAGCTACGCCTGACAAGGGGTTCAGGCGTAGCTTATATAGAGCTACCCAAATGGGTAGCCTGTAAAAAGGCCGTCATTAAACCGGTGAATGAAGACGGGGAGTGTTTCAAGTGGAGTATAATAGCATCCTTACATCATGAGGAGATAGGGAGGAACCCGAATCGAATATCTCAGATGAAACCCTACGTAGACCTTTATACCTGGGAGGGTATAGAGTTCCCAACAAGTATCAAAAGCATATACAAATGTGAGGCGAATAACCCTGACATTGCGGTAAACGTCTTGTATATAACGGGAAAGAGGATCAACATCCTACGTCGATCGGTGCACAACGGACGTACCAAGGTGTTGACCCTATTGCTTATCACCAATGATAAAAAGAGACTTCGGAGAATAGGAATGCAATGTATTTCTGTCTAAACTGCCTACAGGACTTTCCTACAGTTGAATCGATAGATAGGCATTATAGGTATTGCAAGGACCATGAGGCTGTTAAAATTACGATGCCAACAGAGGCCAAAAAATGGCTATACTACAGGGATGGACAACATCAATTCAGGGTACCCTTTGCCATCTATGCAGACTTCGAGAGTCTATTGATACCAGAAGAAGATGCCAGGGATACCAAGACAAAAAGGCTGAGCAAGCATGTACCATCTGGATGGTGCACATATAATACCTTTGCCTTTGCCCCTAACAGTATACAGGGGTGAGGACTGCGTCACCCACTTCGTTAACCACCTAGAGGATGAAGTGAAAAGACTATACAATACATACCCACAGCAGGACATGCTGCCTCTAACAGAGGTACTGGAAAGGGAGTACAACGAGGCCACGGCAGGCCAGAAATTTAGTGCGCTTGCAAGGTTATCTTCCTTAATGACATTAGATCAGCGAAAGCTGATTATTAATGCTTTTGTCACTAGTCATTTTTCGTACTGTCCATTAGTATGGATGTTTCACAGTCGTAAATTAAACAATAGGATAAACCATATACATGAAAGAGCACTAAGAATTATCTATCAAGACTATCAATCCTCATTTGAAGAGCTTTTATCAAAAAATGGGAGCGTTACAATTCACCAAACGAACTTACGCATCCTTGTTACTGAGCTGTATAAAGCTAAAACAAAAACAGGTCCAGAAATGTTGAATGAACTTTTTATCTTTCCTGAACCAGTGTATAATTTGAGGAAGGACAAACTCAAGAGTAACAAAATATTTTCAGTGAGATATGGGATCGAAACACTGTCTAATGTTGGGTTAAAGCTTTGGAACTCTTTGCCTAATGAGTATCGGAACGCTGGTACTTTAATTGAGTTTAGAAGCAAAATAAGAAACTGGAATCCAAACCATTGTCCTTGCAGAATATGCAAAACTTTTATACCTGAATTAGGTTTTCTTTAGTTTTCCCGTTGTCTTTCTTTGTCAGTTGTGGAGCGGGAACTCAGTTAAACATGTTTTGTTTTTTGTATATACAGTATTCTTTATAGATTTTTTATATTTAGTTATTTATTGTTTTTAATGTTTTTTTAGCCTCAGAGCTACATTTTCTTGTAAACTTGTCAACTATAAACAAATTAATAATAATAATAAATAATAATAATACGGAATGCCACATCTGCCTAAAACCCTTCGATGACTGTGAGAATAACCGCAAAGTTCGGGACCATTGCCACTATACAGGGTTATATAGGGGCGCTGTCCATAACAGCTGTAACCTCAAATACAAGATACCAAGTCACATACCTGTGATATTCCACAACCTAAGCGGATACGACGCCCATCTCTTCATACGGGAACTGGGTGAGAAGTACGACACTCAGGACATTGGCTGCATCGCTGAAAATGCTGAAAAATATATCAGTTTCAACGTGAAAATGAAGGTACCACTTGCAAGGTACCACGTTGGTTTTTCAATAAGGATGACACGTTTCAACTCATTCGCAGAAAGGGCGTCTATCCGTATAAGTACATGGATGGATGGCAGCGATTTGAGGAAGTGGAGTTGCCCCCAAGGAGGCGTTTTACAGCAAGCTAAACATGAAGGTTATCGGTGATGAAGATTATCAATACGCAAAAAAGTATGGAATTTAATTACCCCAGATGGCGATAGCGTCACCATGGTAGACTACCAGGATGTGTACCTCGGCACGGACGCACTGCTATCAACCGACGTGTTTGAAACGTTCCAAGACGTATGCTTGACAAACTGCAAGCTTGATCCTGCACACTTCTACAATGCGCCCGGTTTGGCCTGGAAGGCGGCACTCAAGTACACAGGAATTAAGCTAGAGCTTCTCACAGACCCCGATATGCCCCTGATGTTCGAGAAGGGTATACGCGGAGGTATAACCCAGGCCGTACATCGCTATGCCAGGGCTAATAACAAGAACATGGGAGACCAGTACGATCCTACCTTCAGTACCTCGACGCCAACAATATATACGAGTGGGCAATGCGGCAAGACCTCCCAACGGACGGCTTTAAATGGGTGTCGAACGTCGAGGCATTTACCGAAAGGCAAATTGAGAAGCTCGTTATGGACAATAGGCATTGTTACATCCTAGAGGAAGATATCGACTGCCCGGAGAGGCTACACGACAAACATAACAAATTGCCGTTCCTACCAACGCACGATCTGTCGTTCCAGTCTCAATGCGCTGCAACGTCCCAAGTCGTTTTCCTTAGCGCCACTCTTGAGTTGCTCATGATGGCGATCGAAGGCGGTCAATCGTACAGTTCTCAAGTTCATGTTTTAGATTTTGAAAGGAAAGTTATTGATTCAATCAGAGAAATTCACAAAAAAAGAAAAAGAGCGGACACAGATGCCATAATGAATAATACAAAAGACTTAGAACCTGATGTAATAAAGTCTACATTGGAAACTTTGTGTGATAAAGATTTCATTTACGTTACAGAGAGTAATGGTAAACAAAGTTATAGATTTTGTAAAACAGATAACGTAAATGTTGATTTACAGAAATGCAGTGACGAAAATAACGAAGAATTTGTGATTTCTGAAGAGTTTAAATATGTCGTCGGCAAAAGAAGAATCTTTCTTGTCAAAAGAAATCTCCATTTGTCGTGAGTTTGAAGTTTTTCAAGGTCTGGTCACACAAATCAGTGACCTAAAAGAATATTTTACGTATAAAATCGATCAAACTCGAAAGCGTTTTTCTGATGATTTAGTGGAAAAGCTTAGACAAGAAAATATTTTTTAAAAGGACGAATTAAAAGAATATAGGAATCTTATTATTCAACTTTGTGAAAGCAACAACAACGTAATACAAGCACGGTCAACAAGAACAGAAAAAATCGATAATTGGCATAAAGTCCCCAGAGGACCACCATCAACAAAGTCAGGTAGTAATTATTATGATTATACTTCGAGAAATAGATTTGATAATCTTCCTCATGAGGTTTTAAACTTTGAAAACCCTAACAATACAAACGTTAATACAGACTCTGACAATCAATCAAGTGGAAGGTTTTTGTCACAAACTAATGGGTCAACAAATGCACGTAATATAACGTTTCCTCCCAGAAGGCCAAATCCAGTTGTAAGTCACTATCCGGAAAGGGAAAAATACTTTTATAATACTAACAATGATCAACAAGGTATGAGAGAGCCAGCTACGAAGAAGAAAAAAAAAATCAGAATCATCTGCGATAGTATTCCTAAGGGAATTAAGACAAGAGAATTTAATAGACACTTGAAAAATGGTGATGCAAGAATAAAAAGTTTTCCAGGTACAAATGTGAAGAATCTTGGCCATTATGCCCTACCCACCCTAATCGACGAGCGCCCCGATATCGTTGTGTTGCACGTAGGAATTAACGATCTTCTTAATATGGACAAAAACGACAATACTGAAGAACAAATTGCTAATAACATCGTAAACATAGCAGATAAATGTAAAGAGCATGGCGTGGAAAAAGTTTTTATATCAAGTATCATCAGGTGCAAGCGAGTATATTTTGAGAAAATTAATAAAGTGAATAGAGCCGTAGAAGATAAAGCTACTGCACACGACCATATTTTTGTAAACAACGAAATGATTAAAGAGCTGTATTTTACCCATCTCTACACCCAGTAGGTGTAGAGATGGGTAAAAGTGAGGTCAAGATGAATAAGCCGGTGTGTATAGGCCAGGCCATCCTGGACATGTCGGAGCTAGTCATGTACGAATTCCACTATGACTATATGCAACCCAAGTATGGTTCTAAATTATGCTACATGGATACGGACAGCTTTGTATACCACATACGAACAGAGGATTTGTACAGGGATATCGCGCAGGATGTTGAAACACGCTTTGACACAAGCGCGTATAATCCTGACGATAACTGGCCTCTCCCTGTAGGGAAGAACAAGAAGGTCGTGGGTCTCATGAAGGATGAGTTAAACGGGAAAATCATGACCGAATTCATCACCCTAAGGGCCAAGCTATATGCCTACAAGAGCCTTACAAAAGAGGGCGGTGACAGGAAAGCGAAGGGCGTGAAAAGATGTGTTACTAAAAAATCCATCAATTTCGACGACTACTGGCGATGTCTGGAAGAGGGCGTTGACTTCTACAAGAGCCAAGTGCTGATTCAAAATAAGAACCATGCGGTATACACCCAGGAGGTATCGAAGTTAGCATTAAACAGGGCAGACGACAAACGGCTCGTACAACCGGATCAAATTACATCACTTGCCAAGGGCCATTACCGCTTAGCGTCTACAGGGGTATAAAATGGAGGTGTGCTTATATATTGCTATACTTTTGCCCTATGTCATGATCGCTTTTATTCTTTTTCGTTATAAACGACTACTAATAAAGATGTCTGATATTGCACGAGTCTTTGACAATGCCTCTGCAGAATATGAACATGTGGAACCCCCACCCAATAAACGTCAAGCCTTGAATGAGGCCCTAAGCAAAAGTAAAGGGCACCTTTTGCCGAAGAAGTGCACAGAAGGGTTTGTTGACAAGGCTCCAGATGAGGCTATCGACAAGGTGCACGATGAGTACATTCAACGAAAAGGGAGAGAAGACGGCCAAGGCGTTGACTACCCATGTTATAACCTGTACGCAAATTTGATTGGGAATATTGTGGATATTGACAGTGTTGACGAATTGCGCAGAGATATTGAAGAAGACCCTATAATCCGAGATTCTATGACAGATCTCGGTATTCTGGTGTACTGCACCATTGGGAGGTGTTTAGCCCCACTACTTGTAGCGGGCCATACGGCTCGGCATATGAGCAAGAAGAAACAGGAGGAGGCGGTGACTGCTATAATAAAATGAGTGAAGAGGAGAAACAAGAAGAGAGTGTCATTACGAAGCCACCAAAGCATCCGGGACGTGTGGCCCAAGGACACATGTTGGCAGCACTGATGAAGAAGAGGAAGGAAGAAATGAAGCAACAAGAGGCTACTGTAAAGCCCACAGCCAAAACCTCTTCCGGGGCCAGTTCCGTACAGTCAATGGACGTATACCTTTATGGAATAGGGACTTTAGCCGTGCCTGCCATAGGATTAGGCGTCTGGTACAGATTTGGTAGGGGTGAGGACAAGCCTGCGGGCCATCCAAAGTCTCAGCAGGGCAAAACCCGGCCAAATATCGATATTTTTAAGATGCAATGAATTTTTCCAATAAATGACACTAAATAAATGACAAGCAAGCATATGGATGATAACAATATGGGCCCGAAGGAAGCGATGGTTATTGATTTCCCCTGGGAATCGGTCGGGCTAGTCTCGTACACAATTCTTATAGCCATGGGAGCAAAGAAGGCTTTGTGAGTTTCTAGACCTGGGGCTAAGATGGACTTGGAGGACGGTCTGAAGCTTACCGGGTATATGACAACAGCGATTCTATTCGACGAATACGCGATAAAACAGGGATGGTAAAAAAAGTCACTGATGCCCCCAAAGTGAGCGCCTGATATTATTTCTATTTGTCCCAAAGAGCAAATAAAAATATGGAGGAGGCTAGAAAATGTTCCAAGTGTTCAAAATCTCTTGCCTTAAACCAGTTCAAAATCAAACGAGACGGTCAGCCAACGAGTACATGCATTCCCTGCTTTGATAAAAAGAGGCTGTCAAAGGATTTCAAGCGCCGCACATCCATACAACCCCTGCATGAGCTAATAATTATGCTGCAGGTTCCTATTCAAGCTCAGTTTTCCGAGGGTTATAGCTGGGAGAACTTCGAGCTGGATATTCATTATAAAACAACATTCAGGTACCAGAAGACAGGGAGGTCTCCAACACTTGCCGAGATTGCTAAGGCATTGCACAAGACGTATCTCGGGATAATAAATGGAGATCAAACGTTGTAGAGGGTGCAAGCACGTTTTAGCCCCCGACAAGTTTAAAATCAGGGGTAATAGTCGAACCAAGAGCTGTATAGATTGCCTGGCTAAAGCGAAGGCGAGGCGGCGTAGTAAGGACATCAAGGACGTTGAATATGAAATAGACCCTGTCAATATTGATAAGGAAATTAGAGGGCTTAAGCAGGATAAAGATTACCTACTTCTCTATATCCTGCTCCCATACAACATCATACCCCAGTACGCCGAACTCATCGGAGAGATCCCAGAAAAGGCACTACTCGTCGAGAGGTACCGCAGGGTGTTGCAGTGTCTGCAAGGAAAGTTAATGTATACTCCGCTACCCATGGAATATAAGACCCAAATTACCAAGATCTGCCTTTCCTGTCGGGGTTCCCTGGTTAACAATCACGGCGGTGTATTGATCTGTTCTTCATGTGCTGCGTTATACCCCAAGATTCACGACAGGAAGTGGAGCAACTATTAGTAAATGGACGTTATTAAAAAGGCGCATACAGCAATTTTCACAGGCCTGACATCATGTGGCAAAACACAGCGTGTATTGAACCTACTGGAAAATGAGTAAGGAGACACTCCCACAATATTGTCATACTGTGCCCTACCCTGAAATGGAATAAGACATACCTTGAGAGGGCATCGCTCTGGAAAGACCCCTACGTGTTCCTAATAGACCCCAAGGACCAACTGTTTAAATGAATTCAGAAATTGTCGTCGTTATTGGCAAGCGAAGAGAGTCTCTTCATAGTCAACGACGTCATAGCCGATGAAACCTTGAGAAGCGTCGATAATCACTACTTGAGCTTGCTATTTCGGGTAGGCATCACAAACACAGCTTGTGGCTATTAACGCAGTCGTATACGGCTTTGCCCAAGAATCTTAGGAGGCAGAAGAAGGCCCTGTTTTTGTGGTACCCGAATGAACGCAGCGACATGAGGCTAATCGACGAAGAGACGAACTTCATTCCCGACTGGTCGGATATCAAAGTAAAGTCAAAGCATGCATGCCTGTATGTGAGATTGGAACACCCCGGGACTTGGAAGATTCTCGAATGACCACATTGAAATCCTCTGGGCAGGCATTGGTATATAGAAAATGTCTTCACAACTTACCTTATTCAACGCAATACCCGCATGAGCCATTGAGACCTTGTTCGATAAACAAAATCAGCCCCTGTTTAAACGTGCTGATATCGAGAGATTCCTGTGCATTCCGAATGCTAGGCAGTATGGTCTTGATCGCCATATGACAATATCAATGGAAGAAATAGAGGGTATACCGGGAACTGTAGCGGCGACTACAGTTGTTTAGGTATGTTGGGAGGAGTGAAAAAACGGCATGATGTATTTGTCACACTTGAGGACGCGTTGGAAAACCCAAAGCAGTGAAACTAATCAAATGGTTAGCTCACAAAGGTGTTGAGAAATTACAGGATGAACTCAAGGAGCAGCGTCAAGCCCTAGAGGATAAGGAAAATGCCCTGGTCTTTCTCAATGATGAAATTGAGGATAGAGATAATGGAAGATGGAATTGAGGAGCTACAGCAACGTGCCGTACCCCACCTCGAAGATCCTGGAAAGGATAACAGTATGGTCATTATCCAAAAGAACAACGACGACCTCTTCCAATACCTTGCCATTTGTGGTCAACAGGGGTATGTAGCTCAAAAAATACGGAATAAGCTTGTTGACTATCCCAAGGGTGAGATTGTGGTACTGGCAGAGACACCAAATGCTATCGTCATTACAATTGGCTTCGAGAGCGTGGATGTATCGAGGTAAACCCGGAGAGGGTTAGGCATTTTAGGCTTGGTGAACACTATACACATGAACGTCTCTTGGAACTCGCGGAATAGGTGGTCGCCAAGGGTGGACAGGCGCTAATTATACTACTCTTGTGGGTAGTATAATTATCCTCGCATCATATACCGGTTTCAAACCAACCACAAATGAAGACTAAAATTGGAATAATACCTTCATTGTTCTGGGTCCAAGGGGGCATCTCCGAGATGCCCCTGATCAGGTTTACTAATTGAGGGGTCTACCATTCTTTAACATATTCTGCAGGTACCTGAACATCCTCTGGAATAAGCATCAGCTCTTCCGACACGAAGCTCCTTTCAGGACCATCTTTAAGTAGTATAAAACACGGCTACCCGCTATAACATGGTCCAACCTATACATTTTCCTACTTCAGAAAGCATCAGTACATCTGATTTGAATTCGGAACCGTTATCACATTAAAAGGTTTTGGAGTAGTGCAAAGGTCCTGCTTTATATATATCTTTGATCATGTCCGCGACCTCGCTGGCCTTTTTGGTTCGCAGGGGCCTTGCTACCTTGTATCTCGAGGCCACGTCTATGCCCGTCAGGATGTACTTGTAGGTGTTACCACATAGCTTATCATGTGGCATGTAGAGTAGATCAAACTGATGCATCTCATTTGCTGTTGTAATGGTAAAATGCGGGTAGTCTATACGCTTTGGGCCCTTGATGTGTCTCAGCCACAAGAGTTGCCTGGATAGCCAATGAGTTACTAGCTTTTTCGAGAGACCGCTTTCCTTTGCGAGTAATTTAATAGCCTTGCGGCCGGTCCACACATGTTCTGGCATATAGTAAATTTGGCTTAGCTTTTCCGCCTTTTCTTCCGTAACAGTATATAATGCTTTTGACATGTTTATTATACATGTAAAAAACGTTTTACAGATACTTGTAGGCAAGGAAGCCTAGTAGGGGATAAGGAGCTAAGGACGAACGTTAACTCACCATCTTGTTGCTGCTTCGAAGGGGTGTAAAAATCCTTCAATTGTGGGGCCTTCTTGTCCTAAGCAATGTAATACTGATACATGTCGTCATCCAGCTCTTTGGGACTTTTGCCAGCCTTGAGCTGCATATCCCTTTGCCTGGCGAACCAGTCAAGCTTGGCTTGCCTGGTTCGTATCCACTCCGCCTGAGCCGCATTAAGCCTGGTCATGACGTCTTCGTTCCGCTTCGCCATGCTCTGAGAGCTTACTGAATAGAAAATTTGTTCCGGAGAATGCAAGGGCGTTATGGCCGCCCCGGCAACTATAACAGCGATAGTGGCCATTGTTTACTTCAATACTCCACACCATCGAGCCTGCCACTCAGGATGTTCATTTGGGCGTCCTGCAGGAGGTATACATAGCATATGAAATCGGCTTTTTTGCTCATATGGAGGGTGATACCATCTGAAAGCCTTTGCAGGAGTCTTCCGGAGCCATGTAGGATATCGTCGGGAGAGGCCCTGAAATCGATGAAAAGCGCGTACTTTTAATTGAAAAACTGGCCAATCGTGACGTTGCTATCGTTGGCACCGAAAATGTTCACGATCTGTTCGAGGTGGTCCTTGGGAAGCATCGCATGTGAGTATAACTCATTAGGCTCCCCCTCGACAGTGACGCTGATCTTCTCAATCTTGGGGTTGTAGAAAACTTCATTGACACCAGCATAGGGCTTCACTTTTCCGGGATCTATGAACAATAGAAACACACCTTTGAGGCTCTTTGCGGGAGTGTCGATTTGAAGGTTGTATGAGGTGTCGCTTTTCTTCATGGTCACCACCTTGCTACGGAGTATTCTTTCATAGGGTGAAGCGAGACGGCTATACCTTGACATCATAGCGCTTGCCAGGCCTTCATAAGTGATCTTGTCAAATTCAAGCTTAATATTGGTAATTTTGTACGCGGCATCGGCCGCTTTGGCTGCCGTAGACCTTGAGGCTGCGGTCCCTGCATCTTTTATCACATCGCTGTGGGACGCAAAATGCAGGGTAAATTGCAGCCTGTCATATAAACCCACCGGATACAACGGCAAATCTCTAGTCAGTTCAAACATCTTGCCTAGTGGTATGCAAAAGGTGTTAGCATACGCGGCAACAATCGCCTTCTCCTCATTCGTACCAACGTGGTCGCTAGCTTTGACTTGCAGGGCCCTGATGTTCCCGTCATTGGGGTTGATGCCATCCAGGATAAGGTTGTTGTCCCTATCGAATTTCGGCAACCAGAGGTCCCGGTACACTGCCAATATATTGTAGTCAGATATGTTTTGGACTTCGTTGCCTTCTAACGTAATGCGCAGGTTCCGCATCAGACGTTTGCCTATATTGCTTACAATGGTACGCTTTGTATTGGTTCCCGTCATCGTCAGGTCAAATAAGAGCTTGAGACTACCCGGAGAAATGACATCGTTCTGCCCCATGTTGGGAATATCCACGTAGAGGTCTTTATTTTGATTGATGGTTGAGGGGATGTGACTTATCTGAATCCTCTGTTTCCTGCCCTTGATACCGAAAAGCTGCTTTGTCTCCGCATATGGGTCTAGAGTTGTTCCAAATGTTTTATTATATAGGGGATTTTTAAATAAAATATGCCGAACAACCCAGTGTTTACACATAAAGATAATATTGGGGAGGAGGATAAGGGTAGTGGGGGGATGAACATGAAGATACGCCATCGACACAACTCCCCGGAACGGAGCAACTTCCATCAACATCCGAACAACAACAGCATGGAGGCTCCACGGCTATGGGTATTGATACCGGCAGGATGCTAGTACAAATGAGGGTCGACGATCTATACAATCAGATTAGAAAAGGTCCGAGGGTGGGGCCCATCCATGTGATCCCCTATGAAAATTTTAAATTGGAAGGGAATAGTCTTTTATATAGAGGTGTAGATATTACTAACTTTAAATATAAGGAGAGGGGTGGTGGTTTACGAAGTGCCGGGGCCATTTTAATATATATGAATATAGGTTTTAAGGAATATATCACCCAGCCAATAAAGTTAGTAGGGCGGCGGCCCAGAAACTTGCTCTAGAGGTTGATGATATTGTTAAGGAGGGTGAAGATGAGGCTTCAGGTGAGATCATTCAGATGAAAACGATAAATAATATCAGGAGGGTTGCGCATGATGCAGCAATCCTTACAAAAGAAACTTCATTCTCTAAAATCATCGAACGCGAATTAAATGGACTTAACCTCGAACTTCAAACCTATCAGGGTAACATTAAAAGTCTAACACATAAGATAATTTCGTATGACAACGAGATTGATAAGGCAGAAGCCAGGCTGGAACAGCTCAGGGATCAGAAAAATGGGGCATACGATGGCAAGACTTCTAACCTTGAGAAAAAAATTAAAGGTATGAGGATGAAAGAAAATGGTTTCCACCATTGTACTTGCCGTTACAGGAGGTTCTGCCGCGGCTGGTGTAGGAGGAGGTGCCGCAAGGGGTGCAGGAAAAGGCTTTGTAGAGAATCAAGTTGAAAGGCTCGGAAGGTTTCTTAAATATTTGGCAGGAAGGCAGGTGCTGCATTGCCTGGCTTTATTGGTACGGTTGTCTCGTTCTTTCTCAAGGTAGCGTCAACTATCGTGGAATACGTGGCCAAGCATCTGTACATGGCCATCGCGGCCGCCACCGGGTTTGTCGTGCTATATGTAAGGAAATAGGCCTATTTTTTAAGCCATATATAGGCAATGATGATGCCTACCCCTATCGTGATTAACGCGGTCTTGGTATCCTCGTGTTGGTTTTGTGGGGTTGTTTGGGGGGATGCATAGGAGGCGTGGGATGTTTGGGAGGTATAGATGGTATAGCCTGTATAGCATGATCGGGAGTATGTATGGGAGGTGTGGCATGCGTAGCAGGTATAGGAGGTGTAGTATGCATAGATGGCTTGATAGTATGCTTGGGTGGTGTAGTATGCTTTGAAGGTGTGGTATGCTTTGGAGGTGGCTTGATATCTGCTGCATGCCTCACAATAGGCTTGTTGTTCACATTGACCTGCACCCCCACGTTTACATTGGCAGGTGCGATCAAAATGTTGTTGTTATACCCTACAATTTTGCCTATGCGCAAGGAAACATGTAGACGCCTGGCATGACGGCCAAATTTATGGGAGTTCGAGCATACTGCAACACCTTCTGGGATTCGGTGATATTGTGCCCTACATTCTCTTGGCGTTGTACCATGGCTTCAAATTTTTGCAATAGGATTTGCCTTGCTGTATATTTATCAGCACCGGATCCAATTATGGATGCCTTGGCCCCCAGTAACAAGACCACGTAAACCCAAATACTTTCAATCAGCTTGGTCAGACCTTCTGATGTCAGGCCTTGGCTTGTTGGTAGGATGAATTTTGCCCAATCAACATCAACCTGGAGCCACCATCTACCATTTGTCAATAACGACGTGACAGCTTCAAACTTGTACAAAGCATTGGCATCTGCACCGTATTCGCGACACACTTGTGCGTATCCAGAGGTGGAGCAGGGATTTTTGTACTGCCATCGTCATAGGGCATGGGTACCTTCATTCTTGCCAATACACGACGCATGTAGTAGTACACGTGAAATTTAAATATGGAGTTGACAAGGAGTACGGAACCCGTCAGATGTTTAGCAGATATGCCCAATGCAGTGCTTGCACAATGCGTGGCGAAATTCACCTGGATATTCCAGTAGTCCAAGGCCTGCCCTGTCTAGCCCACCCTAACAGGGTCATTTAGCACATTGGTGGGGAGTTTTATGGCATATTTGGTGAATTCAGGGAATGCCACCTCAATATGCGAGTCTGTAAACACGTACAAGCCCTGATGCTCCAAGTTTGTTACACTAAGTGGCCACTCTCCCCTGTTACTTTTGTACTTTGACTTGGGGTTATACGAATACATGTTCATCCTTTCTTAAAACAAAGGATGAAACAACTCTATACTACTGATATCGAAAAGCCTACGATATTTGAAGACTACCTGGGGCAGGATACGAGAATTGCCTTGAAATCGATAAGTATTCGACCTGCATGGCTGAACCTGTATAGTAACAACGACTTTACCATCCGTAAAGTGGGCCTGATCAGAGGGTGACTCGAATCGAAATTATGAACGGTTTATACAGGATAGAAGATATCGCAAGTATTGTCAACAGCCAGGCAGAGGACAAGATTAAACAGTTTGTCCTGAAAAATGGACTCTGCAGGCTCCGTGTCAGTGACGGGTATACGGTGGTGATTAACAGACCATTGAAAGAGCTCCTAGGCCTACCCTACGATCCCAGAAAAAAGTACTACACGAGTGGTGACCACGATGCATATTACAGGACAGATGTTTACCATAGGTTGAGACTCGTCTGTCCGCAGTTGGACGAAGACGACTGCCGGCTTGATGGCAAAGAGTCTAAAATTCTGGCCTTGCTTCCCACCAAAGAGTTAAACGCTTGGGGAGATATGCTGACCTGGAATTTTGACACTCCTGTTTATCTTCCACTGAAGGGCTCTACGGACCGTCTAGAGTTCATGTTAACGGACGTATATCACCATGAAAAGAACGTCTCGTTCACAGGCCTAATCATGTGTATTCTCATAGAATAAAGATGAGCGATATCAGCAAACTGAATCCGAGTTTGCTGAGTGCACCTGCGCAAGACGCCGATATGCAGGATGAAGGACAAGTCTTTAGGCTTAAAAAGATTGAGGAAATAGAGCAATATCTACGAAATGAAATCAAGGAGTAGAACAGGCTTGCCAAGAAGTTTAGAATGCATAATACGTGCGTACGCTTCTGCGACCATGGTCTGCTTGGCGTGAGCGTGATTACGTCCGGGCTTGGCATCGCAGCTGGTATAGGTTAGGCAGGTCTTAGAAACGCCTCGAAAAGGCTTGGGGTTAAAAGCATGAAGCATGAGGGCATCAGGCTACTTGCCGAATCGAAACTGAATTCCATTATTGATCTCATCTCAAAAGCAATGGGAAACGGTGTGATTAGTGACTACGAGTACAGCCTGATTAGCCGTGAAAAGGAAAGGTATATGCTACTGAAGGAACAGATGCGACAGCGGTTCTCTAGAATCGTAAACCCGATCAACGAACAAGAGGGTGCCTAGCTAGTCGGTAAGGGTAGGGAAGAGGGAAGATATGACGTTTTAAAAAAAGTTCAGGCTGTGCAGTATGCAAGCGCTAACTATAGTCTCCACCTGAGTATAAGCCTTAATTTTATATATTTTATAGGTCCGGTATGGCCTATGAAATATATGGTTTCTAATCCTCACTTAACAACCATTCTTGTTTGAAGTCCTTGAAGATTTTGGACCAGATCAGGATACTCTTCAAAATTAAGGCTCATCGCCGGCACTGCATTGGCGTTGTACCGGGTCACTCCATGTGGGAACCAGATTTTAGGCGTCTTTACCCACAAGGTCTCGTGTACCCTACGATGTACCTTTGATCCTTACTTCCATTGGCAGGAATGGAATCCGACACTGTTAGGTAGTCCACATTGATATCGTTGATGTCCGTGAAGCTAGCAGCAAATGAGTAGAATAATCTAGGGTTGACAAGCTCATTCTCAAATTGTAGCATCTTGTTTTATTGAAAGTTTAAACAACTTCAGAGAATGGCATGTCATTGTGCATGCGCAACCACCCCCATTATACGTGATATATTCATGGTAGCAGTACCAACACAACATTTTACCATTTACCACGAACCGACGGCTGTAGGTACATCTATCATACGCATCGAGTACCCCTTCACAGTCCTTACAATTTTTCATTTATCATATGATCTGAGGTATCAAGACAATTCTCTAGCCCTTAAATCCTCTGTTCATTAGCCTTCTCCTTCTCTGATTCTTCTACTAAACTACCGAGGATTTCACCTACATATCAGACACATGTCCCCCGTTTTGAACCGGTCCGGGATAAACCAGAATATGTTGGGTATGCTTTTCAACAGCCCTGTTGCACATGTCCCGAAGGGCAATATCATTTGGGATATGTTTTATGATGTCTTGCTTGCGCATCCCACAAACACCCCTACATAAACCACAACTTCTCGCAATATCTCGTATTTGCTTCACGGTGTATGCATCCATTTCTTTATTGTATAGAGTTTTTTGTTTTATAGAGAATTTCATTCTGCTCAACTAACACAGTTATTCACATCTTTACTGCGCATGCGTTGATTTTTAGGGAATTCCCCTTTGACTCATTTGCTGTATGCCTCAGTGGATTTTTCCACGGGCCTTATCGACTAGTCTCTTTAATAATAGCCGTATTTTGTCTGTCTGTCTGCGAGAAAAACGTCGTATTACGGAAACACGAAATTCATGATATAAAGGACGGGCGACCCCGTGGATTTTTCCACGGGTAACCGGCTAGTCTCTTATAATAATACGCTAGGTGTGTCTGTCTGTCACTTTTGCAAAGTGGATTACATTCTTCAAAATCTTCTTTAACAAATTCTGTAAAACATCGCCTATAAAATTGTTCTGTAATTTACCAAACTTTACCGATAAAATAGTATTGACGTCAAAGGAAAGTTAATTAAGATTAGTGAAGCCATTACAATGCACTTAAAACTTTGAGGCCAAATAACTTGGAAACGAGGTGGTGACGTCAATGTTTTTTCACCGCGTGGGTAACTAGGGACCACCTAGGATCAATTTGGGTAATTTTCCCAAAGCCAGATCCCCGAATCCGTTTCGGAATGGACGGGTTGATGACGTCATCAAAAAACCTTTAAACCCTCATATCTCTGCAACCGTTTGTCAAAAGTACACGATCCTATACATTTTCTTGCTCAGCCTTTCAAGATCTATACGATGAAGGCAACAGGCATACACATTTCTGAAAAAAAACATTTTGTGTTCTGACATGTGTCTGCTGACGTCATCAAAATTTTAATGACGGTTGTTTTTCTCTGTTATCCTGCCTAAGTGGATTTTTCCACGGGCCTTATCGACTAGTCTCTATAATAATACGCCAGTTCTGTCTGTCTGTGAGTTTTGCAAAGTGGATAAACCTTCTTTGATAAAGTTTATAAAACATCGTCTATAAATTTGTTCTGTAAATTACCAAACTTTGACGTTAAAGTAATATTGACGTCAAACGAAAGTATATTAAAATTAGTGAAGCCATTGCATTGCACTTTTAAATTTGAGGCTAAATAACTTGGAAACGGGTGGAAATAACTGACGTCATCTCCTGCGTAGGTAACTAAAAACCACCTGGGACCAATTTGGGTAAGTTTCCCAAACCTTGGTGCCCGTATCCGTTTCGGAATAGACGGGTTGATGACGTCACCAAAAAACCTTCAACCCTAATATCTCTGCAACCGTTTGTCAAAAACACGCGATCCTATACATTATCTTGATCAGCGTTTCAAGACCTATACAATGAAGGCAGCAGGTATACAAATTTCTAAAAAAAAATTTTTTAGCAGTTGACTGGCCATTGCTGACGTCAGCAAAATTTTAAAACCCTTATATCTCATTAAACGCTTATCAAAAAGACATGATCATATACATTTTCTTGGTCAGCGTTTAAACCTCTGCACAGTACAGGCAACGAATAAATTAAATTTCCCCAAAAATTTTTGTAATTGCACTGCTGATGTCAGCAAAAAATCTAAAACAACCTATTTTTCCATTGTCCTTCTGCCTAAGTGGATTTTTCCACGGGCCTTATCGACTAGTCTATATAATATTACGCCAGTTCTGTCTGTCTGTGACTTTTGCTTGAGGCCAAATAAGTTGGAAACGAGTTGGTGACGTCAATGTTTTTTAACCGCGTGGGTAACTAGGGACCACCTGGGACCAATTTGGGTAATTTTCCAAACCTGGGTCCCCAAATCCGTTTCGGAATGAACGGGTTTATGACGTCATCAAAAAACCTTTAAACCACAATATTTCCGTAACCGTTGGTCAAAAGTACATGATCCTATACATTTTCTTGATCAGCGTTTCAAGATCTATACGAGGGAGGCAACAGGTACATGAATTTCTGAAAAAAATTTTTTTGTGTTTTCACGGGCCTTTGCTGATGTCAGCACAATTTTTAAACACTTATATCTCTTTTTGCGTTCCTCGAAAACATATCATCCTACACATTATTTTGATCAGCGTGATTCAACCTCTACACATTACAATAAAATAATAAAATAAATTTCTCTAACTTTTTTGGGATCTTCACTGCTGACGTCAGCAAAACATCTAAAACAACCTATTTTTCTATTGCCCATCTGCCTAAGTGGATTTCTCCACGGGCCTTATCGACTAGTCTCTATTATAATAGCCGTCGTCTGTCTGTCTCTGAGCAACATGGTGTCGTAAGTAGCGAGGCATACGAAAAATCCCCGCGGCCCTGCTGCTTTAATTTGGATCCCCGGCAGACCCCGTTTTTTACGGCTTGGTTTTTAACGTTCACGCGTTATTATCCAATCACAAAGCGCGATTTTCAATAAAAACCAATGTTTTTCGCGGCCTGAACATGCCGACGGAGAACCCATGCTTAACTTAAGAAGGTCATTTTGGTTTGCAAGTGATGTTATGAGGTTTGCATGTCTCCTTTCGATCCTTTTTTCTTCTGAGTACTTTGTATCCTATAGGATTATTTAGTTTCTGTGTGTTTTTACAGGTTAAGGTGAGTATAACATGACGTTTTCTCGCCATGTATAAATCTTAAACAAAACAGTTTTAAGTGTTTAGGTAGCTAAAACGTAGATTTTGAGGTAGCTAGCTATAGCTATCTTTATTTTTATTCCTATTCTTTTAATGCTTTTTTCAGTTTGGTATATTGTTATTTATTTTCATCAAAATTTAAATGACGGTTATTTTTCTCTGTTATCCTGCCTAAGTGGATTTTCCCACGGGCCTTATCTACTAGTCTCTATAATAGTACGCTAGGTGTGTCTGTCTGTGTGTCTGTGACATGCAAAGTGGATGTCTTCATTTTCCCTTGATGTTGCCGAAAAATGCATGTCTAATATGTTAAATTTTCTGACGTTACGACGCGACGAAAATAACACTACTTTAACGTCAATATCCTATATTAAATTAATGAAGCCAACACAGTGCACCTAAAACTTTGAGGCCAAATAACTTGGAAACGAGGTGGTGACGTCAATGATTTTTCACCGCGTGGGTAACTAGGGACCAACTAGGACCAATTTGGGTAATTTTTTCAAACCTGGGTCCCCGAATCCGTTTCGGAATAGACGGGTTGATGACGTCATCGAAAAACCTTCAAATCCTAATATCTCTGCAACCGTTTGTCAAAAATACGCGATCCTATACATTTTCTTGATAAGCGTTTCAAGACCTATACAATGAAGGCAGCAGGTATACAAATTTCTAAAAAAAAATTTGGGGGGTTTGACTGGCCATTGCTGACATCAGCAAAATGTTAAAACCCTTATGTCTCATTAACTGCTTATCAAAAAGATATGATCATATACATTTTCTTGGTCAGCGTTTTAACATCTGCATAGTACAGGCAACGAATAAACTAAATTTCGAATAAACTAAATGTATACATGGTTCAATATGTAGGTTATGGCCTATCTACAGGGAAATATGCTTGTCTATATAATAATACGCTAAGTGTGTCCGTGTGTCTGTGACAGGCAAAGTTGATATCGTCATTTTCCTTTGATGTTGCCGAAAAAAATCTTTGATGTTGCCGAAAAAAAATATATGTCTTCTTTGTCGTGAAAAGCCGCGAGTTTTGTGTGGTTTGTTAAATGAAGTTCTAGTACAAAGTAACGGAAATTGTGTTTGCAAAAAAGATGGCTGTCCTTTTTAAGCATTTGTCTTCCCTTCCTTCAAAATAAATCTTTACAAAAGCATTTAAAAAGGGGCATGGTATATAAATGAAGTATAGAAAGGTTTCTGTAAGGTTTGTTTATGTTTTTTGAAGTTTTGATGATATTATTGATGCGAGACATGTTTGTTAGCTAGCATCAACCACACCAACAACAACTAGCTAGGTAGCTAGGAATTTATAAATATGTAGCCATGTTCTTTATACCTAGCTAAGTCTCCAGTTTATATTTAAGTGACCAGCTATTAGCTGCTGTAGCTACCTTATGTTAGCTTCAGTTTTATGTTGCTTTTTACATGTAAGCTAATCTTAGTGGTCTTTGCTAAGAATGTGACTGTAACTTATTTTAATTGACATTTTAAGCTTAAATTAACAAGCCACAACAACTTTTAAAAAAGTATTACATAATATTTAAGAAGAGTTTAAGGACTGTTTTTAAGCAAATAATGTATTTTTCACAATTTGTGTATGCAAATAATGTATTTT
Organism: Hydractinia symbiolongicarpus; assembly: GCF_029227915.1. Taxonomy (NCBI): domain Eukaryota; kingdom Metazoa; phylum Cnidaria; class Hydrozoa; order Anthoathecata; family Hydractiniidae; genus Hydractinia; species Hydractinia symbiolongicarpus. The sequence goes on from NC_079878.1 coordinate 15,917,827, forward strand.
TCACATTTTGTGTAGTTAACTAAACTTATATACATCGGTTACATGCAATATGACGAAACGATTTTTATTTAACATGTAGTAATTCTGGTACCTTAAGTGTAGTGATTTTTGTTGTTCTACATGTTCTGACTAAAATGTTTTTGTTTATGGCATTTTGTCTCAATTAAGAAAAGTTTCAATTTTTTTGAGGGAGTACAACACCGAAAAAACTTGTGTTTTTTTATATTTTGTATAAATTCTTACCGGGCAGGACTCTGTACAACATACCGAAATGACTGATCCCTCTCTATTTATAAATTTGATGCGTTCCAAATCACAGTTTTTTGAAATTTGGGGTAATATTTAATGAGTATATACAAGATGCAAATACTGATTTTTGTTGAATCAGAAGTATTTCCTACAACAGTCTTGGTCATGAATGGCGTGCGATCGCACGCGCACGCTTCCACACACGCAATGTGAAATTCAGGCGTGCTCTTTATCACACGCCTTGTTCTACTTCGTACACATGCCAATCAGAACTGAGCTATTTTAGAGTAATCCCTTACCCAAACTTACCCAATACATAATTTTTCTTCCACATTAAAATGTATCTCTAAAATGTATTTCTATTAAATACCCACCTTCATTAAAATTGCTGACGTGAGATACATTTCAAATGTTTTGCGGCGGTATTGCGTCGACAATATTTTTTTTGTTTTTCAGCTGGCAAAAAAGTTCGTCATTAACCTCGTATTGATCTCCAAGACGATGACAAATGGAAATGAAGTACAAGTCCTATTGACCTACCTTCCCGATGGTGTATACTTCTTAAGTTAATAGTTCTGTCCCAACTAGCTCTCTATGTTTTAAGATAAACTGATTACGAAGTAAGTTGTACACGTGCTATTTACGAACTGAAGGTCAGGGCATCATTAAGTTGTATATCCCAGAAGTCGCCGGTGACATGCTTCAAAAATGCTTGTCACAGGCACAGTTCAATGCAAAGCAAAACTGTACAGGAGACTCAATTGTTAGAGTCTTCGCAGAACATCTCTCCTCACAAAACCGATGGCAGGGCTGACTTATTGCCTGCTGTGTCGTGTGGGAGGCAGAACTTCTGGACTTCTTTTTAATACGATATACAATTTTGTCGATTATTATTACTAAACATATTTCATTTCCCCTTTTAAAAAGATTTTTAAAACTTTATTGAACATGTTTTTTCTTTGGTATTACATCACGAGAACATTCGTCCGAAAGCTGTATTAAGGTACAGGACACCTAAACTCTCCCATGTTCTAGTTATATTTAACTTGCATGGGTGCGCACTCTTCTTGCAGTACTCTCTGTGACGATAAAGGTCGGACTGACTTGTGGCATGGTTACAAATGGTCTTCCGTCTTTCGTTCGAGTCTCAGTGTAATGCACCAGACAAGCATAAGATTGTCAGCATAATGGAAAGGGGCCGACTTGAATGTTCTCTATACCTTAAGTTTTTCAAAATAACACCATTTAAATTTCAAAACAAAATTACGCAATTTTTTTGCCAACTACTATGCTTCAAAAACTCCGCGCCGCCGCTCTCCTGAATGTAATAATTGCACGCCAAAATCATAAGCTAGGCGTGCGATACTGATCGCACGCCTGTATTAGCGTAGGCGTACGTACTACCGCACGCGGGTGCAAATATTCATGACCAAGACTGCTACAACCATTCTTTTTTTACACTTTTGTGGAGAAAAAGTGTATGCAATATCATCAGAATAACTGATTTTGTTGCAAACTGTTTTTCTTTTTCACATTTTGGATTGAAATATTGTTATAAAGGGCATATATTAATAGACATATATATACCAAAATAATTAAATTCTGCAAACTTTGATTTTGTCGTTCACCTCTCATCTTTTATATTTTGATTAAACTTTTGAGGAAAACCATAGGAATTATTTAGAATTTGTATTTTGTGTTGCAAATTTAGTGCAAAAATTTAACTGTTGTGAGGGAGGACCATATGCAATTATATATACTAAAAATAATAATTTGATATTCTACAAGTTGTATTTTTGTATGCACTTAAATGACTGCTTTTTCTGAGTTGAATTTGATGGGTTTCATATCAATTTTGTGGAAGATTTTATGGCTGAAGACAATATAGAACATGCCAATTGAACTGATTTTTGTTCATATTTTGATTTGCTCCTCATAAACCTTTGTGTTCTACATTTATTGTAAACTTTTGTGAGGAAGGACCATATATGTATACAATGTTTTCAAAATAATGATTTTTATTGATTTGAAATTTACTCCTTGCTCATTGCTTTTTTGACATTTCAGGTTAAAATGTTTGGTAAAGTCAGTACGGATCATTAGACAAAAAATTGTTTTGTTAACCGGTTAATTTTTACATTTTGTGCATATTTTTGCGGGAGAGGATGGTATGCAACCGAATAAATGATTTTTCAAAGTTTAACTTTTTGTTTTTAGGTGTTTTGTGTTTGTTTAAGTTTGGCTTTTTGATATTGTTCAGGTTGTATTGTTGTATAAGCATTTAGGGAAAAGACAATGTTTAAAATGCGTAAAGAACTTATTTCATAGATCTGTGCTTACTGTTGCAAGCCTTTCTTTTCGACACTTCAGATTAAAATATTGAAGGTTTTCAACATAATCACATAATAAGATGTATACATATTTGAGATATGTGTTATTTCTGACATTATTATTATTGTTGTCGTAACTGTCTGGGTTGTGACTGTCAATGTTGTAACTTTCTACTAACTAGATTTTACACCTTGCACGCCGTTGTTTTTCATATTTTGTCTGAAGTTTTGTTGGGAGGATTTCATGCGATTTGACATTTGATATTTTGTGTTAGATTTTAAGAACTTTTTTGTTAAATTATGACTTATATACTTTCTTTTTATGCATTTTCAGATTATTTTTTTAGTAAAAGGCATATTCAATATACTGAAATATTTGCTGATGTCATCAAAATTCAAATGACAGAACTTTTCAATTGTTTTTCTGCCTAAGTGGATTTTTCCACGGGCCTAATCGACTAGTCTATATAATAATACGACAGTTCCGTGTGTCTGTGACAGGCAAAGTTGATATCGTTATTTTCCTTTGATGTTGCCGTAAAAATCTTTGATGTTACCGAAAAAAATATGTCTATTTTGTTAGCGGGTGTACTTTGTTTACGTCACGTCATGAAAACGACTCAATTTGATTTGCTGAAATAAATTTAACGGCTAACTTTCCAAAAATGGTGTCCCTCGACACCGAAAAAAACACAAAAGAAAGGTCCCTTCGTCTTGAAAAAAGTGCAAAAAGTGATTCATAAAAAGAAAACTCTAAGTAAAGAAGTAGAAGTAGCAAAATAAAGTTGAAAGCCACAAGAAGTTACTTCGGAAGTAAAAAGTGAAGCTAGGGAGTAGTAAAGTAGAGTTAGAAGTAGAAAATGCATGCTAGAGTTTCAAGTGGATTGGAATTCAGAAAAAGTAAGAACTTTAGACGTTCCGTTTTTATGTCGTTGAAGCTGCGTGTTACTTTTTTATGTAGTACACTTTAAATTGTCAAGCAAAATCGCATTCTCAAAAAAAATCCATTAAAGCTGCAAATTCTTAAAGTTTTTACCGCGTTTTTTTTTCAATTTTTTTGCATAATTAATGTGTCCCCTGGTGCGTAACTAATGTATTTGTACAAAAATTCAAAATGCTAGATAAAGCTGTTAGCTGGCTAACAAACTAATTTGCTGGACAAACAGAAAACTTTGGTTTGTTTTACATTACTCTTTATAATGTCTTTTACTAAGCATGAATAGCTAGCTATAGACCCAGTTAAGTCTCCCCAGTTTAAGTATATTTAACTGGGTGTCTTAGCTACTGTTATCTGATAGCTAATGTTAGCTTTAAGGCTCCCATCCCAAGCTTAGCTAGCTCTAACCTATCTCTTCTTTTTTGAACACGAATTTTGATGAAACAAGCTAGCTACAAAATATTTCTTGAACTTTTAAGATGGTGTGACTCATTGTTATGCCCATAGAGTATAATTTTTTCACATTACCTGTGAACTTTATAAAGGGGACCGTAATATGACAAGTGGAACGAATTTTATAGAATTTAAAGTGTATGTGTTAAGTTATTCTTATTGTTTTGTTTCTGACATCCCGTTAAACTTTTGTCAGCCTACATGTAATATGCCAGGTTTTTTTACAGGGTTTTTTTACATTTGATTGGAAATTTACGTTGGTTTATGACTTTGGGTTAAAAAAAATTATGAGAGGATGGTATGATTAAGTCAGTTTATATTGTTTGTGTTGCAAAATGCTGTTTTTTAAAATTTTGTGTAAATTTTTGTGGAAATAAACCACATGCAATATATACTGAAAGAACAAAATTTTTGTAGAATCGGATTTCACTGTAAGCTGTTGTATAAGCTGATGTATTTATATTTCGTAATATAAACTATTATTGGGGAGAACTAACTGTATGTGATGTCATATTTGGTGGAAGAAAATTCCAGGTTTTACGGTTTTGTTTTTCTTGAGAATTTTACAAATTTTGTAGGGATATATAAATGTTTGGTGATGATAAAAATATACTTAATGTTCTGACTGAAACTGTTTTTGTTTCTTATATTTTGTAATCTAACGGGCGAGGACTGTATACACTGAAATAACTAATTTTTCTAAATTTTGATGTGTTTTATCACCTTTTTGTGGAAGGTTAATGGGTATTGGCAATATACGATATGCTGAATGAAATTATTTTTGTTGATTTAGATGTGTTTCTCAAAAACCAATCTGTTTTACATTTTGTGTAAATGTGAGATATATTAGTTGTAAAACCTTGTTTCTCTTTCTTGTAGCTGGATACCATTTTGTTTTGGGTTAAGTCTACACCAGTTGAGTCTGGTACCCAGCTTTCCATAGTTCCTAATAATAGTAATAATAATAATAATAATAATAATAATAATAATAATAATAATAATAATAATAATAATAATAATAATAATAATAATAATAATAATAATAATAATAATAATAATAATAATAATAATAATAATAATAATAATAATAATAATAATAAATATTTAAAGTGGCTAGCCCAGAAAATCACAAAAACCTATAGTTAGTGGATTGTTTCCACTGGGGGCCACTAGAACAAAAAAGAAACAAAAAATGATAAACCTTAGACTGCCTCAGCTCAATCAAACATAGTAACATTTATAATCTGTGCAAATTGAAAAGAAAAAGAATAAAAAACAAAAATTAAAAAGTTAAAAAGTGATCTCCATTAGAATTTGCCAAATACATTCGAGATGGAAGTCTTAAACGAAAGCAGACTTCCATCACAGGTCACTTGGTCTTTGAGATTATTCCACACTTTTGCAGCTCTATCAAGTGCATTTTAGTATACTGTGCCTAATTGAGCTCACATCAGGGAGGCTAGGCCCAAGTAAGGAAACCTATAAGTAGAGGCACAGTAGGCAGTGCAGGCTGGTTGGTTGTAACAAAGAAATGTGTGCTAAGAAAGTATAGATGACAAGAAGTAGTCTTTTATTTGGACACACCCTCTAACATTTGGTGCCTTGTGTGAGGATTAAGAAGAAGAGGGTGTCAACAGAACAGAAGATTACTAAGTGATGGCTGGATTGGTTTGATGTAGAATGGCTGCTGTTCCACAGGAATTCGTAACATTTGAAGATGCTGTGCAAATTGGGGATGTAGAAGAAAAAATGGTATCAGAAGTATTTGGAATGCTGTCTGTTTTGGAGGAAAAAGACCTTGGGTCAGTTATGATAAGACTGGGATTGGATAGAAGAAAACAAGGTAAAACATTTTATTTACGAACTATCCTCAGATTCCTAAACTCGGAAACGGTAGAAAATTTGAATGACCACGGAATGAGCCTGTTTGAAGATTTGCATGAGTCTATCAGCCGTATTCTAAAACCAGTCAGACTAAGTAGGGAAACCTTCTCAAGTGGCCACATGGATAGATAGATAGATGTGCATATTTTACATGGCTAGCCTCACTAATATCGAGGGATATACCCTGTCTATTATTTCCAGGAGGGGCCATGGCGTAGATGGAGAGTCCTAGAGTATTTAATGCTCATTTTGAGCTACGCAGACCCAATTAGAGCCCGCGCTCTACTAGACAACTCCCGGCAACATCCAACGGCCCACACAGTGTGCCATCTTCCCAATTTCCCTCACATGGCTTGGGTTAACCCGGGGCTATGGTAACATTCACTCGCCCATGTTGAATCGCCGTCAAGAGGAATCGAACCCCGGTCTCCCGCACAGAGTACGAGAGCTATAACCACTAATCTACGGACACAACTAAAGGTGTGCCACAGGATCCCTTTCGTACCTTTACTCTCAAAAGCTCGACTCCTAGTCATGGTGCCACCCTGGAGAAATCGTTGTATAATCCACACAATCCTTTTTCACCCCCAAGGAACATTTATCCATGTGATACCTTGATTCAACCTGATGATGTTTTCAAACCAATAGAGCACCCATCTAAAACTTTTGTCACATCATGGAACCAGCCCCAACTTTTGTCAAATTCGAAAATCAAAGAACTCAAAATCAATGGATCAATTGACAGTCTAGGTCAAAAGGACCAACTAACCTACCAAAGTTTGGCTTTCCAAATAAAAAATGGGTTAGACCAAGGATATAGTGAAAGGGATATCTTGGCAGCCGTGATAAAATCGATCAACCCAAATAACCTATTGAGATCCTACCTAGAGTCGAGGTCCGGGTTGGGAATAATTCTCAAAGGCTCTCGCTCTGCACGATGTGAGGAATGCATGCAGCGTAATTCGCACGGCCCCTGTCATCATTGTTTTTGTTGTGGGTCCTTGGACCACCGCCAATCTGAGTGTGATCTTTTTCAAAAAAACTGACAAGAGCTCCCGAGAGGCAAGGAGTGCTTCAAAAAAAGCCCTCTCCTGTAAATAGAAAATGTTGGATATGTAATGTACATAGTTTAAAATTGTATCGTTGTTCGAAATGCAAATCTAATGTTTTTTATTGTTCGCGAAAATGCCAAAAGAAGGATACTTCTCATAAAAACATTTGTTCCGCAGTCAAGGATTTAACTAATTTGGAGCGTGACAAAAAGTTTAAACTTTACTGTTGCTGATAACCAGACATTGCCGTCAAAGTTTAATTCGAGATTAATAAAGCTTATTGGACGAAAACCGATCATAAACTGCCGGTTAAATGACCGGACATGCGAAGCATTGTGGGACACCGGGTCTATGATTAGTTTGGTTGACCGCATCTGGCTTTCCACGCATGCCCCTGGCATAGCGCCAACACCGATTTCTAAATTCGCCGATGTGGAACAAAAAAACTTATCGCTCAAAGTCGCGAACAACACTGAAGTTGCTATTTGTGGGGTCGCGCCCTTGTCGTTTCGCGTTTCAGACGCTATTGTATTTACTGTACCATTTCTCCTGACCCCGGGACCAATCGAACAACCCATAATCGGATTTAACATAATTGAACATATCGTTTTAAATTTTCCAGAGTTAGATGTATCATCTCTACTGACAGATGTTCTACCGAGCTTGAATGAGTGCAATGTACAGTCAATGATTAAGATTATCCAGGACAACAGGGATTCAGAAGACTTTTTGGAAAACGTCAAAGTTAGGAATCGCACGGTAATTCCTGCTAAGCATCGGATTGCAGTGTCATGCAAAACTCGTCTTATGGTGGATGAAAAGGAAAGAAGTGTCTTGTTAGAGCCCATGGAAAACGGTGACTTTGACGAAGAAATAAAGATTCGAGAAACATTGTTGAGACTAAAACGCGAAAAATCGCCAATTGTGTCAATCTACATCGAAAACCCAACTAGTCGAGACATCATTCTTCGAAAAGGCACCGTTATTGGTACCATAAAGTCCTTTTCGGCAGCTATACCACTACAACCCGATCAAAAGACCCCTGGGACGACGACTAAAATCAAAACCCATTCTGTATTAACTAAGACTTCCGATAATTAGCTCCCAGCCGTGAATCTATCGCATCTGCCGCAGGCCCAAAAGGATCGCGTAGAAGCAATGTTACGTGAAGTAAAAACAGTATTTTCGAGATCGGAAAGCGATATTGGGAGAATCGATGATTTTAAATTGAACATAAGACTGAAGGATGAGACCCCAGTAAGTAAACCATATCGATCGATACCTCGAAACCTTTACTCAGAAGTAAAGGACTATGTGGATAATCTCTTGCTGAATGGCTGGATTAAGAAATCATATTCTTATATATCATATTCTTAAATCGTATTCCCTATAGTGTGCGTGCGAAAAAAAGACGGAAGTTTGCGCCTCTGCATTGATTATCGCGATCTAAGCAGAAAAACTATTCCTGATAAGCAACCCATTCCCCGCGTACAGGATATCTTGGACGGTTTGTGCGGGAAATCGTGGTTTCAAACACTGGACATGGCGAAAGCCTACCACCAAGGATTCATCGACGAATCTTCGCGCCACTTGACCGCTTTTGCGACCCCTTGGGCATTATATGAATATGGTTGAGAATGCCTTTTGGCTTAACAAATGCGCCGCCTGTATTTCAGAGATATATGAACGAATGTTTATCTGGACTCCGTGACCTAATTTGTTCAGTTTATTTAGATGACATCTTGTGCTATGAAAAAACATTTGAAGAACACTTGAAAAATGTCAAGACCGTATTGTTACGACTGCAAGAAAAAGGTATCAAGATTAAAGCTTCAAAGTGTAATTTCTTTCAGCGTAAAGTGAAATATCTTGGGCGCATTATCAGTGAGGAGGGATATCACGCAGACCCTGAGATGGTAAGAGATATAGATCATTTCAGAAAACTATCAGTGAGCTTAGAAGTCTGTTAGGCTTTTTAGGCTACTACAGGACATTTGTACGAGATTTTTCCAAGTTAATAAAGCCGATTTATGATCTATTGAAAGGACATGGACACACAAAGAATTCGAAGTTAAAAATCAATTGGTTAGAATCACATAAAAAAATCTTGGATGAGATCATTCAAAAATTGCAGTCACCTGAAGTAATAGCCTTTCCAGATTATAATAAACCCTTCATTGTACATTGTGATGCTTCGCAAAAAGGACTGGGAGCTGTATTATACCAAAATCAAGGAGGCAAACTAAAGGTCATCAGTTACGCCTCTCGAACGCTAACGAACGCAGAACAAAACTATCATCTTCATAGCGGTAAACTCGAGTTTCTAGCCTTGAAGTGGTCCATAACCGAAAGATTCGCTGACTACTTGGGATATGGCCAACCCTTTGAAATATTCACAGATAACACCCCCCTAACATACATCATGACCACTGCAAAATTAAATGCAACAGGTTTGAGATGGGTGGCAGATCTTTCAAATTATCAATTTACAATAAGGTATAGACCAGGCAAATTACAACAAGACTGTGACTACCTTTCATCATAAATTACTGGAGATGGGAGAACAGGCTCTGGTGGAGATCAATTATCTTGGTATACAATCCTCGGTAATCGATGAAAAGGACTTGATTGCTGAACAACGACTGGATCCTGTAATTCGACCTGTTTTTGAAGCAGTGCTGTCTGGCGTAAAACCGTCTAGAAATCAAAAGCATCATCATAAAACAAAGATACTGCTGAGGCATTTCGATAAATTGGACATCAAAAACAACATCCTTATTCGAAATAGCAATAAATACGGAAATCAAATTGTCTTACCGAAAAAGTTTCATGCCACCGTGTATGAAGAGCTTCACGGAAAAATGGCGCATCTTGGAGTGGAAAAAGTGGTTGAATTAGCTCGTCAACGCTTTTACTGGCCCAGACTGGAACGTGACATCACATTCTTCATTCGGAATCGTTGTCGTTGCCTAAAAGACAAAAAACAAAACCGAGAGGACAAAGCACCTTTAGTTCCTATCCAGTCGACAAGACCGTTTGAGATTGTATCGCTAGACTATCTACACTTGGACAAATGCAAAGGAGGTTTTGAATATGTTATGGTAGTGTGTGATCACTTTACACGCTATACTCAGGCATATGCTACAAAAAACAAGTCTGGACGCAGTGCTGCAGAAAAAATCTTTAATGACCTGGTAATGAAGCATGGATTTCCAACAAGACTTCATCACGACAGAGGAAAAGAATTTAACAACACGCTATTTAAGAGATTAAACGAGCTGTCTGGGATCAAGTCATCAAAAACAACCCCATATCATCCTATGGGTGATGGAATGGTGGAAAGGATGAATAGGACATTCATAAACATGCTAAAGACTCTACCATCAAAGTTCAAAAACAATTGGAAGCAAGAACTACCAAAATTAGCCTTTGCCTATAATAGCACCATATCAAAGTCTACTGGGTACTCACCGTTCTATTTAATGTTCGGACGTCATTGAAGACTACCAATTGATTCAATGTTCGGCTTAGATAACATCCAGAAAGGTAAAACTCATGCAGCTTTCGTGCAAGAGTGGAAAGAATCCCTGGCTGCAGCAACAAAAATTGCTTCAAAGAGTGCTATGGACGGAAAACATCAATACGACAAGAAAGTTCGAGGTTTGGAGTTGAAAGAAGAAGACAGAGTCCTGGTGCGAAATCTAAGTGAGCGAGGCGGCACTGGTAAACTTCGTTCGCATTGGGAAGCAGATGTACATGTGGTTCTACGAAAAGTAGAGGACCTACCTGTGTACGTGATCAGGAGAGAAAGTGGTAAGGGAGAGCCCAGATCCTTGCATCGTAACCTAATGTTAAAATGTGATTTCCTACCATTAGAGTTATCAGAGAAACTGAGTAGAACACCAAAGACTGCTGATCCAGAGCTCGATGAAGAAATTGACTTTCATATGAGAGCTGAAGACCGTCAAGAAATTGCCAACTTAGACAACACTGCTCTTGTTGAAGGGGAGAGTAGTGCAGATGACACAAATTGTGCAGATAATGCTGATGTTGAAATTCCTGTTGAAGATGTTGCTGATGTGGATGTTCCTGTTGAAGAGGATGATGACTCAATTGACAGGATTGCTGCTGTTCCTGCTTTAAGTATTGCAGATGATGTTGATGATGTATATCCTGAGGTCCCTGAGACTTCTGACCTCCCCAAGGATCCAGATGCAGACAATGATGCAGCAGATGAAACTATCCCATATCAGGTTGATGAAGTTTGGATGAGTGGAGAAAAGTCTACAAAAACTGAGGACACAACAGCACAACACAAACAAAATGAAATCCGAAGGTCAGGTCGAAATCGAAGACCTCCTCGACGATAGACTTATGATTGAACGTATGTATGTATTACTGTATATAATGTTGTGTTGTAATCTATATGCTTAGAAGACTGCAAAAAGAGTTCTGCATGGGACACGATAAACAAGAAATGCTGATGTATAAAAGCAAAGTAATAACATGATGAACAACGAAAAAGACATGAAGAGGCATAAGAAGCATCAGAAGGAATCAATCCGTAGTTTGGGTGGAAGATTATGTTGTGGTGCTTAAAGCTAGCTGGGGAGGCTAAGTATCAATTAAATTATGAAATTTGTATGGCAAAGAAGTGCCCTGCACTGGATATGGCAGGCTGATCACTTGTCAACAGACATCCAACTGTTGCAGATGTTGCTGAAATTAATTTTGAAATTATTGTTCAGCACAATTTCTAATGATTTTTTCTTATCTATATAAAAGATTCTCCTCCTCGAAAAAGAAAATCGACGATTTCAAAGTTCGACGAGCCTACGAGTGGCCACGATTCCATCAACGTGAAGACAAAATGCAACAAGCAAGAAGTCCATGTCAAGCAACGACTAACTCGAACCCTACTACGTAGTAATAAATTACATGTAAAAAGGTTGACTTCTAACTAAACAATGTGTTATATGAAGCAACAACGAAAAAGTGATAACTGAGAACGAATTCTCAAAATATACTTTGTTCCGACAAAACGTACAGAACCTTTCAAAAAGCAGGGGCGAGTGTGAGATATATTAGTTGTAAAACCTTGTTCCTCTTTCTTGTAGCTGGATACCATTTTGTTTTGGGTTAAGTCTACACCAGTTGAGTCTGGTACCCAGCTTTCCCCAGTTCCTATCAAGTGCATTTTAGTATACTGTGCCTAATTGAGCTCACATCAGGGAGGATAGGCCCAAGTAAGGAAACCTATAAGTAGAGGCACAGTAGGCAGTGCAGGCTGGTTGGTTGTAACAAAGAAATGTGTGCTGAGAAAGTATAGATGACAAGAAGTAGTCTTTTATTTGGACACACCCTCTAACATAAACTTTTGTTTACGAACTGTATACAATGTTTCCACAATAATGATCTTTTTTTATTCAAGTTTATTCTTTGCTTATTGATTTTTTGACATTTAGGTTCAAAATTGTTGGTAAAGGGCAGTACGGATCATCATACTAAAAAAGAAAAAAATTTGTCTTCTTAACTGGTTGATTTTTACATTTTGTGTAAATTTTTTGTGGGAGAGGATGGTATGCAACTGAAATGACTGATTTTTGTAAATTTAAATTTGATGCTTTCCAAACTATGGCTATTTCATATTTTTGCATAAGCTTTTAAGGGAAAGACAATATTTAAAATGTGTAACTCTTGCAGGCCAACTTTTTGACATTTCAGAATAAAATACTGAAGGTTTTCAACATAATCACTTATAAGATGTACATATTTGGGACGCGTTATTTCTAACATTTTTATTATCCGTGTTGTGACTGTCAGTGTTGTAACTGTCGGTGTTCTTACTGTCGGTTTTGTGAGTATTGCTGTTCTTTTTTATTTTGTGTAAAATTTGTGTGGAGGATTTAATGAGATTTGTGTAAAATTTTAAGAACATTTTTTTTTCTATATCCACTGCTGGTGGCAGCAAAACATCTAAAGCAACCTATTTTTTCATTGGACTTTTTCCTAAGTGGATTTTTCCACGGGCCTTATTGACTATTATGGAATAATTCGCTCCACCCCCTGAAAAATGTCAGAAAAATTGTAAGGTCAGAAAAAACCCACAATCCAGAAGTCCTAAGTCCGCTGTGAACAATGACAAGTTCGGGGTGTGTGTTTCTTACATTGAAGCGGCTTTCTCAATTACCTGTGGCTATGACTTTAAAATTTTGCCCAACTTTGTTCCCAGGTTCTTGTGGCCCCTGAGCCGTTATTACGGAGTGGCCAACAATTCGTCGCTATCAACGTTATCAACAAGACAAAATGCCCTGGGAACGAGGTTGGATTTTGCCCTCCTTTCGCAACAATTCATGTCCAGGATTGAAGTAGCTTGGAAACAAGTTGAAAGTCTTATAATCAAGTTATAATAAAGAGATGGTGTTTATTAATATCAAAAAGTGTTAAAGGAGCCTTGGGGACGAGGTTGGCTGTTGTAAGTTTTGGTTTCAAACGGAAACTAACGAAAGTTTTAAATTTTACCGAATATAAAGGATTTCATAGAAATTTAAGATTGTTGTTTCGAAAAATATCCAATATCTGTGGGAGGGAGGTACGAGACCTAAATATTTGGCAGACGCGTGTCGTAAAGATAATACGTAGAGCTTTTGCAGTGAGTAGGATAGCTTTACAACATTGCAAGTTATTACAGAAAAACTGGTAGCGGGGGGATTAGGTGTAACAAAAAAATATTGTGCACCAGGTAACTATATTATCAACATTAAAAATTGCCTCAAGTTTCCAAACGCATCCAATAATGATAACTTCCACTAGCCTCTATCACTACTGTGAAATGACTTTTTTTTCCTTCTGAAAATATGTTAAAAATATGTCATTTTTGCATACTTCTTTGTGTTTGATAAAAATATAAAAAACACGTTTTTTAAGGATGGCAGTTACTAAGAATATAATTCTGCAAAACAATTAAAAAATAAATGGTGGGTTTTGTGGAGCGAAGAGAACGAATTTATAGTTTCTACGGAGCAAGAAAATCACTTTTTAATGCCTCGTCCATATTGATACCTTACCAGTCAATATGATTGTTGAAAGGAAGTTGTCATAGTAACGCTCTGTTTACTTTCTTCAATCTTCATCCGCGTCACAACTAGACTAAAATAGACGATTTTGCGATTAGCAATAAATCTTCTGTGCGCAAGGCATTCTGGGATTGGTTTGGTAATTCATGAAATCAAAAGCGCTCGAATGCTAAAATTTAGCCAGTGTAGGCTTTCTAAAATTTTTTATACGTCAAAATAGCAGTTTTCTTATTGTGAAATGGGTGGAAAAAATTTGTGTGCTGTGTATGGTTGTGTGCTGTGTAGGATTTGCTAAAAAAATACTCAAGTACTGAGGTTATTGCAAATTGTCACCTCGAATTTTCTTTAAATCTGTAAATAAATATGTAACAATAAGCTATAAAATGGCATGTCATAGTTAAAAATTTTGACGTTCTGCATAAATTATGACGTCATTTTGGCGGTTAAGAAAAATATAACAGTTCTGTCACAAGTAAGCTAGCTGTATTTAAAAAATATATATTCTTTATTTTGCTTTATGTTGGTCAAGCTCGAGTCCATATTCCTTTACAGGTCAGAAATTATGACCATAGAAAATATCAACAATTTCTGCGGGGCCAACTTGACGGCATAATTTATGCAAAATAATTAAATTCAGAATTTTAAAACGCGAATATCTGAGTTTTTTTAAAATATTAAAAAAAATACTTTCTGAACAACTTCTTAAGCTGCAGCAACATCAATTTAACACCATTTATCACCTAGAATTCGCTTTGATATTTTCAATTATAATAAATTTCTATTTCTTTAGATCGCTTTAAAAATGCATGATGAGAACAACTGTTTGAATTGGAAACATGTGTTTAAAACGTTAATACCGCTAGAATTTCATCTCTGTATACAAGCGGGAAGTTACGCAGCTTTGTCGTTCGTTCGGAGTTTGATCTGTTGCATGAGAAAATTTGAAGATCAAGAAAGTGTTGTTGTGTTCAGACCAACTGATGAAAAACCACCTTGTGCTAATCCCACGGTAACCGGTAACAATTGCAACAACAATAATCACGATGAAAACAATAATGTTTCTGTTACAATGACGGTACGATCTTATGCGCATGACTGAAAATGGCTGCTCTTGTTCGCAGTGGATAACATAGTGAGATATTTAGTGAAAAAGAAGAGCAAGAAATGAATCAAGTTTACAAAGAATGCCAGTACAGCTGAAGTTATCAAGTGGAAGAATGTAAAACAAAAAAACAAGACGAAAAGAAAAAATAAGAAACTTGATTATCAACTCTACATACGCAATTTACATTAATCTCTAAAAATAAATATTCTTCTCAAATATACTTTAATGTGATATATTCCATTATTTGCGGTGCGTTTCCTTTGTCATATGCGTCGTTTTTCTTATATCATATGTGGTGCGTTTCTTCGATCAAACGCGGTGCGTTTCTTCCATTATATGCAAAATCAAGGGATGATACCTGAGGATGGACCTTGCGTGAAAACGAAGGTATGGTGTACATTGTCTGTAATTGAAAATTAAAGATGTGCTTCGCTCTACGACGAAAATTTCCATTCATACCCCGGTATATAATCGGGCTTATTCCTGCATTAGACTGATATTAACACAATTGCAGTAAACGTAGTATACGTGAAATCGTTATGGAGCATACGGAATAAGTAAAGTACGGTAACCATGACAACGCAAAATAAATATTTAAAACCAGTAGCATTTTGACTGATTTTTGTTTGGTGGCTGGGACAGGCCCTCGGCCGAGTTTACGAAGCCGCTCTCTCGCAGGTGCTATTTTACTTAGTGGTAGTATTTCGTTATCTTCGCGTTGATAGATCGTCCAAAATATCTTTATATTCAGTACCGAAATACACAACAATGAAGAGACGATGAAAACTAAAAAATAAATACATAAATACGTCCTCCATGCTAAACAGGTTTTATTCTTAGAACAAAATAATCCAAAGAAATTTTCCCTATCCTTGACAAAGTGAAACAAAGGGCAACTGAAAGCCAGTGCTAGAAGCCACCCTATTGTTAAAATCTTTATCGTATATTCTCGTGTCATATGAACAGCCAATGGATAAACTATAACATAATAACGGTCTAATGCCATGTAAGCCAACGGGATAGCAGACATCCCATAATTCGAAAAGTTTGAAAAATAGTACGAAATGATTAAATTCCATCTGCTGACTTTCCAATAAATGTAAACAGAGCTGGATACTCCAGTTAGAACTAAATGCGCCATAGCTAGATGTCCAACTAATATATTGGTGGACCACAAAAGGCGTCGGCTTTTGTGCACCACAAGTAGTGTTAATATGTTACCAAAAACTGCAAAGCAGATTAAAATCGAAAAAATGGACAGCTCCAAAGTTTGATCACCGTACGTCGTTTTTAACCATTCTTTTCCATAACTGAGATTATTCATATCCATACATGGTCGAATTTATTTTGTAGAGTAACCTATTAAAAAATGCGCATTTGTATAAAATAAGTTTTAAAAAGGTGAAAATACAAAAAATATATTGTGAACAAAAAGCTAGTCGCAAATACTAATACTGCGTAAAAAAAATGGTAAAAATTGCAATTATCGATAAGGCCCGTGGAAAAATCCACTTAGGCAAAAGGCCAATGAAAAAATAGGTTGCTTTAGATATTTTGCTGACGCCAGCAGTGCATACACAAGAAAAATGTTCTGAAAATTTTACACCAAATATCAAATGTCAAATCGCATTAAATCCTCCACACAAATCTTACACAAAATAATAAAGAACAGCATGCAAGGTGCAAAATCTAGGAATTATACTCAATCCTGGAAACAGGGATGTTGTTATCTATCCGCGTGGAGGTGATTTACAGAATATTTCCACAATGTCTGCAAACTTAGAGCCAATGGTGTATCCTCTTTTTTTTCCAAGGGGTGAACCAGGTTGGCATAATAGGATACCTCATGTTGCTGTACGTGCAACCCGTACTCGCAACACTACTACAATGTTGCAGTATTATACTTACCGTTTAACTGCTCGGGAATATATCAGCCCGATTCATTATGGTAAATTGATATTGTTAAAAAGATTAGGAAAAATATTGTGTTGAGCAAAAGCAAACATTAGTCAGTCAACAATATACCAAAATATGAGCTAAGTAAGCTTATGACGGAAGATTACAACTTGAAATCTCTCTGAACATGTGCCTCGACTTTTAGGCGATTAGTATATGGACAACATGAGAATATAGAGCTACATTCCTACACGAAATATTTGCATCAGTTTAAGCTTACGCATTCTGAATATTAAATGTTTTTGGCAATAACATGTATATTCACATCAGAGGTCAGTTTTCTTTCGTAACGCCAATATAAATTACACAATAATCAGTAGAGATTTTAATCACAAAAGAAAAGTGAAGAAGTTCTAGTTGCTAAAATAAGTTTGGCAAAAATTCCTTCCCTAAGGTATATTACTTTGACACAGTAAATAAAAACATGTTCGGATATGATAACGTATATTTCTTAACACATGTATATTTGAGTTTCATAACATCGCGCCTTCTCTAAACACTGCTTTAGTTAGTTTGTGCTCATTACATTCTTTTTTTTAAAGTACGCGGTTCATTAATATCAACCGCTTAATGAAGAAACTAATCTATATTTAATACCATTATTTGATTTGTAAAAATAATATAATAATAATAATAATAATGGTATATTTCGGGCATATCCATATATTACAATGGCTCTTCATCCCTAAAATACTTAACAAACTGCTGGGATGCTAACCTATTTCATAACTACCTTCAGCGCTCAGAACGAAAATTCCATAAAATGTCTAACTAATGAAACAATTTAATTAAGGTAAAAATAAATAGCTATTAAATAAAAATACATAAATAATTAAATAAATAAATATTATATATATTTTAATGAATGTGTATGGTGCATTTAATGTATTTTGCATTGACGTGTGTATGCTTTTGATTGTTGTTATTTTTTTGTATTTTTTTAGATTTTAGCTTAGATTTATTTTGTATTGGCATATTTTTTTTCTGTATTATTATGACTATTAAACATAGTACGCACCTGGTTTCCTATTTGGAGATTTTAATAGTTCAATTTCAGTAACATCCATTTTTGTTATATATATTGTCTGAAAAATAAATTTGTCAAAGTAAAAATAAACCAAAAGTCCAAACGACAAATTAATTATAAAACGGCCAAATTAACTCTATATTTTTCTCTGCTTTTCCATGCCCAAATTTAAATTTTCTTTTTACATCCAATTAGATCTGGCATAGTTACTATATACTACAGAAATTGTCTGACTTTCCCTTAACTATAAAAAGTTTAAAAAATTTGCCTTGGCTTTATGATTTGCATGTTAGGTAGAAATTCAACGAAACTTAAATCGTTTAAATTGAAGTTTAAAGAAAGTGTGAACTAAAAATATCAATTTACGTTTTAATTTATTTTTTCCTGATAGATTATGTTTATGTGTTATGTGTTTCAAAAAATGTAAAAAACCTGGCATAATTACATGTAGGCTGACAAAAGTTTAACGGGATGTCAGAAACAAAACAATAAAAATAACTTAACACACACTTTAAATTCTATAAAATTCGTTCCACTTGTCATATTGTGGTCCCCTTTGTAAAGTTCACAGGTAATGTGAAAAAATTATACTCTAATATATATATTGACAAAGATTTGTGTTTGACATTCATCATTTTTTTTTTGTATGTGACATTATGAGTGATATAAATTTTGTGGGTGAGATGTAGTTTGCAATGCTTTGGTGAACTTCTTTCCTAATCGTTTTTGCATTGTCAGAGGGTCAGGTCAGGTAATCTTAGTAGATTTAGATTTAAAATGTCACATTATACTGCAGTTTTTTTAAATGTTTAATTTTTTTGGTCATTTACATAATAATGCAGATTGTAAGATTCACACTGTTGTAATGTTTGTTTTTTGATGGACATATATCTGTTACATGAATTTTTTCACATTACCTGTGAACTTTACAAAGGGACCACAATATGACAAGTGGAACATATAGCAGTAACGACAGGTAGCAGTAACGCTTTTAACCTTCAAAAATCCACATGATTAGTTACTAAATATTATTTTCAGACTAAATATACTTCTTTTTATCAAAGCACTTTTGCCAAAGTTTTATAGCTATAAAACTATTGTCTTTAGTTTAAATATTCAGTTTTAAAAATCTTTAAACGCAAAACGTCGATATCAATTATTAAATATATATATTATATATATAATTTAGGCCCGTGGAAAAATCCACTTAGAGTTTAATCAGCTAATAATCAGCTAAACCTTTATAACTATCAACACGAATATTTTGGACGATCTATCAACATTTTTGGAAAGTTAGCCGTTAAACTTATTTCAGCAAATCGAATTGAGTTGTAGAATTATTACGGAAAAGATTTTGAAGAAAAGGTAAATGTTTCCAAACTTAATCATAACATTTTATCAGGAAGTTCCATTACATTTTTTGAAACACATAACACATATCGTTACCTAAGAAATAAGCGAAATTATATATGCTTTATAAAACTGATATTTGTACGGTTAATTTTAACATAGTATATATACTATGTTAAAGAGAAATTTAGGTAGTTATATAGTTTGACATTTGATATTTTGTGTTAGATTTTAAGAAATTTTGTTAAATTATGACTTATATACTTTCTTTTTATGCATTTTCAGATTATTTTTTTAAAAAAATTAAACTTAATTAAAATTATTATCTATTAATTAAACTTAGGAAGGTTAAAAGCGTTACTGCTACCTGTCGTTACTGCTATATGTTCCACTTGTCATATTGTGGTCCCCTTTGTAAAGTTCACAGGTAATGTGAATAAAATAGGTGCCTTGATAGGCACTGATTATTAGGGAATAACCATGGTTAAGCACTGCATGGTACTGGGTTTGTTGTGGTTGACTGGCGTGCGCGTGCGCGTATGCGCGACTGTGCTAGAAAGAACATTTCTCTATCTCTGCAATTGCTACTTAATAATCTATATAATAATACGCCAGTTCTGTCTGTCTGTGACTTTTGCAAAGTGGATAAAATTTCTTTGATAAAGTCTATAAAACATCGTCTATAAATTTGTTCTGTAAATTACTAAACTTTGACGTTAAAGCAATATTGACGTCAAAGGAAAGTATATTAAGATTAGTGAAGCCATTGCATTGCACTTTTAAATTTAAGGCTAAATTACTTGGAAACGGGTGGAAATAACTGAAGTCATCTCCTGCGTAGGTAACTAGGGACCACCTTTGACCAATTTGGGTAAGTTTCCCAAACCTGGGTCCCTGAATCCGTTTCGGGAATGGGTGGGTTGATGACGTCATCAAAAAACCTTCAAACCCTAATATCTCTGCAACCGTTTGTCACAAATACACGATCCTATACATTTTCCTGATCAGCGTTTCAAGATCTATACGATGAAGGCAACAGGCATACACATTTCTGAAAAAAAAAGTTTTGTGTTCTGACATGTCTCTGCTGACGTCATCAAAATTTAAATGACGGTTGTTTTTCTCTGTTATCCTGCCTAAGTGGATTTTTCCACGGGCCTTATTGACTAGTCTATATAGTAATACGGCAGTTTTGTCTGTCTGTCTGTGACTTTTGCAAAGTAGATTATATTCTTCACAATTTTCTTTAACAATTTCTATAAAACATCGCCCATAAAATTGTTCTGTAATTTACCAAACTTTAACGTTAGAATAGTATTGACGTCAAAGGAAAGTTAATTAAGATTAGTGAAGCCATTGCATTGCACTTTTAAATTTAAGGCTAAATAATTTGGAATAACTGACGTCATCTCCTGCGTGGGTAACTAGGGACTACCTAGGACCAACTTGGGTACATTTTCCAAACCTGGGTCACCAAATCCGTTTCGGAATGGACGGGTTAATTACGTCATAAAAAAACTTTTAAACCTTATTATCTCTGCATCCGTTTACCACAAGTACACGACCCTATATATTTTCTTGATCAGCGTTTCAAGATCTATGCGATGAAGGCAACAGGCATACACATTTCTGAAAAAAAATTTTTGTGTTCTGACATGTCTCTGCTGACGTCATCAAAATTTAAATGACGGTTGTTTTTCTCTGTTATCCTGCCTAAGTGGATTTTTCCACGGGCCTTATCGACTAGTCTATATAATAATACGCTAGTGTGTCCGTCTGTCTGTGACAGGCAAAGTTGATATTGTCATTTTCCTTTGATGTTGCCGAAATTCTCCTTGAAGTCGCTGAAACAATTATGTCCATTTTGCTAGCGGGTTTGCTTTGTTTACATCACGTGATGAAACTTTCGAAAAATGGTGTCCTCTCGCCACCAAAAAACCCACAAAAGAACGATCTTGAAAAAATTAAAATAAGTGGTTCAAAAAGCAGAATTTAAAAGAAAAAAGTCCAAGTGAAGAAGTAGAAAAGTGAAGTTGGAAGTGAAAGTGGAGCTACGTCGAGTTAGAAGTAAAGTAAATTTAGAAGTAGAAAATAAAGGCCACCATAAAAAGCACAAAAGAACGATCCCTTTACCTTGAATAAAAGGAAATAAAGTGGTTTAAAAAGCATAGTTATATATTTAAAAAGAATAGAAACCAAGTAAAGAAGTAGAAAAGTGAAGTGAGAAGTGGAGCTAGATGTAAAGTTAGAAGTAGGAAACAAAGGCTAGAATTTACAAACTTGAAATTACAAATAAAAAAAAGAATAAAAAAAAAAAAAGAAAAAGATCTTAAAATTACAAATAGTAAGAACTATGATAATTTTAGGCGTTTAGTTTTTTATGTCGGTGGAGCAAGCAGACTCGCATTTCCCAGGAAAAGCCACAGTTTTAAATTTTACCGCGTATTTAGCCATATTTGTTTACGTTTTGTTGCATAATTCATGTGCCCTGCTGGCGCGTAACTAATGTATTGTCCTAAAATTCAAAATGCTACATAAAGCTGTTGGCTGCCAAAAAACGGAAAACTTTGGTTTGTTGACCTGTAGTATTATTAATTATACATCAGTATTGCTTCTCTTTATATGTGTTTTACTGAGCATAAATAGCTAGCTTTAGTTTTAGGTAAGTGTTCCCAGTTTAATTATATTTAACTGGGTGTCTTAGCTACTTATTAGCTAGCTAATGTTAGCCTCCAAGTCCAGCTCCCCATCCCAACAGCTGTTTCGGAGCGGACAAAAATGCTACGAAAAAATAATTCGATTTACCCTCTCAGTTAAAATAGGATATCTCAAGAACAAAATAAGATTTTTATATTCTGTAAAAAGAATAATAATCTTAGATAAATTGTCCATATTATTAAAAGAAATTTTTTTTTGGACACCTGTCCGAAATTGGTAAATTTAGGCCAAAATGTCTAAAAATGACTTAAAAATTATCATTTAGTTAAATGTCTTCCACAAAATTTCTGGAATAAAGTTAAAAAAACATGTTTTTTATGGTCCACAGGTTAGGTTAAATATCTGGAATGAAAATTACTTAATTTTATTACTGTCCGAAATTGTCCAAAAAGGGTTATATTTGGGCCAAATGTGAGAACTATGTGAAAAACGGCCTTAAGAGCCTTAATATATGCTTAAAGTTTATTTATTAACTGAATAAAAAACATTGCTTTGGATTCTAAGACCATTAAGGATGATGTAGATGAAATATTAGTCTGTCCGAAATTGTCCAAAGGGTTATTTTTGGGCCAAATGTGTGAAATATGTGAAAAACAGCCTATGGAGCCTTAATGTATGCTTAAAGTTTGTTTATTAACTAAATAAAAAACATTACTTTGGATTCTGTGGCCATTAAAGATGATGTAGATGAAATATTAAACTGTCCGAAATTGTCCAAAGGGTCACTTTTGGTCCTAAGGTTTTTCGGGCCAAATATGTGACATCTATATATTAAATAAAACATCATTCAGAGTCGACGGTTTCAACATTTTAGTTTATCATGCTAGAAGAAAATACCTCAAGTTGTGCATAAATATTTTATTTATTATATATATACAAAGCAATCATTTTGTGTTTCTTTATAAACTGCATAAAATATGGGTGATGACTGTATGGACTGAAATGACTGAATTTTCTAAATTTTGATGTGCTTCATAACCTTTTTGAGAAAGATTGATGGGTAATGGCAATATACAACATGCTTAATGCAATTATTTTTGTTGATTTAGATGTGTTTCTCAATAACCAATCTATTTTACACTTAAATTTAAATTTAAGTTTAATTAGTTATTCATTTTTTGTATATATATAGCTACATTTTTTTTTTATTTAATTTTGTTTAATTTTTGTTTATCTTATTTCATTTATTGATTTTTTGTTTGTTTTTCTTGTGTTTTTTTTTGTTTGTTTTGTCTAATTTATTTCTACTACGTATATATATATATGTCTATCTTATTTTTTTTTTGTTGACAGGGGGGCTAGTTCTTGATTAGATTTATCTATTTGACTAGCTCTCCTGTTAGGTTAGATTATTGCATTATTTATACTCTAGACAATTTTTTTTTTTTAAAAAGTTTATTTTTTGTAATCTAACTTAACAAATAAATGTATTTACTTACTTACTTTTACATTTTGTGTAAACTTTTGTTTACGAACCGTATACATTGTTTCCAAAATAATGATCTTTTTTAATTCAAGTTTATTCTTTGCTTATTGATTTTTTGACATTTAGGTTCAGAATTGTTGGTAAAGGGTAGTACGGATCATCATACTAAAAAAGAAAAATTTTTGTGTTCTTAACTGGTTGATTTTTACATTTTGTGTACATTTTTGTGGGAGAGAATGGTATGCAACTGAAATGACTGATTTTTCTAGATTTACATTTAATGTTTTCTAAACATGGCTTTTTCATATTTTTGTATAAGTGTTTAAGGGAAAGGCAATATTTAAAATGTGTAAAGAACTTATTTTTGTTGATTTGTGCTAACTCTTGCAGGCCAACTTTTTGACATTTCAGAATAAAATACTGAGGGTTTTCAACGTAATCACTTATAAGGTGCACATATTTGAGATGCGTTATTTCTGACATTGTTATTATCTGTGTTGTTACTATTGGTGTTCTTAGTGTCAGGTTTGTGAGTATTGATGTTGTGAGTGTCAATGTTGTGAGTGTCAATGTTGTAACTTTTTATCAACTAGATTTTGCAACTTGCAAGCTGTTCTTTTTTTATTTTGTGTAAGATTTGACATTTGACGTTTTGTGTAAGTTTTTTAGAACATTTTTTTTGTATATGCACTGCTTACGTCAGCAAAACATCTAAAGCAACTTATTTTTTAATGGCCTTTTGCCTAAGTGGATTTTTCCACGGGCCTTATAGACTAGTCTTATATTATCCATATTATTATACGGAGTGTATGTGACGGTCATAGTGGATATCGTCATTTTCCTTTGATGTCGCCGAAATTTTCTTTGAAGTCGCCGAAAGAGTATGTCTCAAATGTTAAATTTTTTGACGTTACGGCGCGACGTCCAATAACACTACTTTAACGTCAATATCCTATATTAAATTAATGAAGCCATTACAGTGCACTTAAAACTTTGAGGCCAAATAACTTGGAAACGAGGTGGTGATGTCAATGATTTTTTACCGCGTGGGTAAAATAGGGACCTTCTAGGACCAATTTGGGTAATTTTCCCAAACCTGGGTCCCCGAAGCCGTCTCGGAATGGACGGGCTGATGACGTCATCCAAAATCATTTAAACCACCATATCTCCGTAACCGTTTAATAATAATAATAATAATAATAATAATAATAATAATAATAATAATAATAATAATAATAATAATAATAATAATAATAATAATAATAATAATAATAATAATAATTTTCTTAGGCCATCAAGTACTAACAAATAATATTAAGGAGTACTGCCCAGCTTAACAGTCATAATATGTTATTTCATTAAAACAACATGTGGCTTAAAACAAATCATGAGTGGTTTATTTATCTACAATTCTCTTAGCTTAAAGGAATCATTTTTTCCTGAAAAAAAAAACGCTTATTTAATATTGTTTTATCAGAATACATAATTTTTTTATAAAACACTCTCTTCAGTAGAATGCTTAAATTCGGAAACTCAAGAAGTACAATAAAAAGTGTCAATTCCATCAGATTTTTCTAAGAAGAGCACCCGGTAAAAAACTATTTTTACACAAGTTGTTTAACTTTGTTTTTAGGTAAAAATAGATGGCAATAGCCACATGACAATACTTTGAGAAATAATATATTGTACATTTTTTGAATTTAAAAAACAACAGCAATTACCTTTAGCTAGCTGAACACCAGAAAATAATGTAAACCAGCAACTTTAAATAAGCCCAATGGGTATAAAATAAATGCCATTTTCTATTTCTTTCAGTAAAAGTTCATAATTAGACCATTTGACA
This sequence comes from Hydractinia symbiolongicarpus, assembly GCF_029227915.1. Lineage (NCBI taxonomy): Eukaryota > Metazoa > Cnidaria > Hydrozoa > Anthoathecata > Hydractiniidae > Hydractinia > Hydractinia symbiolongicarpus. The sequence goes on from NC_079878.1 coordinate 15,943,233, forward strand.
AGCTAATTTAACTAATAATAAAGGTAAACATTAAAATTGTCTCTAAACTAACCACGTTTACCTGTTAGTATGTTTATTCCAGGTGTGTATTTTGCGGGATGGCAATGGATATTAAAATAGGCTTATTAGCAGTCAGTATATTATGTCAAATTCTTACTGGCGTCCACATAACATTTTCTATAAATTTTATGGGCCTTTTTAAGTCTGACGTAGATTGTTCAATTGTGCGAGCGTGTACAAAACGCGACAAACGTCCACCTGGTCTACGCGTATGCAAAAGTAGCGAATCGCAACCTGCTTGCTGCAAAGCATTGGGAAATTGTTTTACGAAAAAAGCGCCTTTCTTAAAGGAGTGGTCCCACGAAAAATCCCCCAAAAAATAATTTCATCTTATTTTATCGGAAATGTTTTATTTATTATTATAAAAAACTTTTTTTTAAAAAAAAGTTCTTTTTTTTCTCTTATTCGGCCCTTTTTTACAATCCTGTTTAAATAGCCGTGACGTCATAGTTGGCGAATAATTTTTTGTGTGTTAAGACAATTCAGCAAATAGAATGATATTCTAGAGAATCCAAGATCGTAATTTCATAATTAGAAATATTTATTTTATTTTATTTTCTATAATTATAATTACATATTATATATTATATGTTTATTCTTCCGAGTAAGGGATATAGACACCACCCTCTTCAGGGAAAACTTGTCTTATTTTCCACACAACATGCGACGGTATAACTCAGCGATTGCCTTTTCCAAGTCGTTAGAAAACGAACCAAATGAATTGCTTGTAAGCAACAAACCGAAAAGATTTGTTTGTAGGCTTGTCTTGCAGAAATTTCCCTCTTGTCTCGTGTAAGCATATTAAAACGAGACAAAGTTGCTTGAAATCCTCATTCTCAGTTATACATTTTATTCCTAAAAATATAACGGATATTTTTACGATACATATCATTATTATTTCATATTTTAACAATACTTTTTATGTAGCTTACCGTAAATCTGCAAATAAACGCCCCCATCTTTTAAACGCCTCGCTCTAATAAACGCTCCCCTTAACATCCGAAATATTTTATAAACGCCCCCCTCTTTTAAACGCCCCCCCCGTTTTTTTGATGTAGCTGCTCGTCCAACACACATGAAATCCGTTTGGATTTGGTGAAACAATCATATTTACCAATTTCGCGCTTACGTTGACTCATCACTGTCACATTTATGAAGTTGTTTGGGTCAGCGTTCAACAAATGATGAAGGAGGAACTTACGCTACAGTGGTGCAAACAAGTTGTTGGATCTTTCTCCTTCGGTAAAAGGCAAAGTACATTCAGGCCCCAGATGTGTACTGGAATAAACCGTTTAAAGGGTTTATTTCTGTTATGTACGATGAATGGTTGGCTAATGGTGTCCACCAACATACGGTAGGAGGAAACATAAAACAAGCTCCCCGACGCACAGTTGTAGAATGGATTTTACGTGCTTGGGAAATGATAAAAAAAGATCTCATCATTGATTCATTTAAAAGTTGTGCCCTAAATCTAAAAAACGACGGGAGTGAAGACAACAAGGTTCATTGCTTCAAAAGTACCCAACCTTGTTCTGCCGGTGCATCAGTTTTAGAAGACCAAACTAAGGTGGTAAATAATACCGATGCTAATGAAATTAACCCATTCGAACCTACTGATTCTGACATCGAGGATGCGAATGATCCTGGTAATCTTCTAGATGAAAATGAAGAAGAAGATGATTTTTTAACTGTTGTGAAAAGAAATATAACTGAAATTAAATAAACGCCTCCCTCTTTTAAACGCCTCCTTCTAATAAACGCCCCGGGCGTTTATTTGAAGATTTACGGTAATCATATTTAAAAAAAAAAGGTTTAAGCACATATACCTTGGAATTGTTTGTCTGTTAATGCATCCACTTCCGTGCAACAAAGACAATCAATCTCCCTAGTTTCAGTCTTGCAGTTATCGCACTTGCACCATCCGTTACAATCAGTTACAATGTTTTTATTATCATCTTCTTTAGTGGTCTCGAATTAAAAAAAGTTGCAGCCCTGGGCCTGTAAAAAGCTCATCAAAGGTTTCCATCTCATTATCAATTTTCATGCAATGTGATGCCGAAAAAAGGTATTCTGATTGGTTTACAAAAAACTGACGACTTTGACCCATATTTACGGCATTCAAAATGTGACACAGTATGTATTTTTCCGAAATCATTGAATTTTTTTGTAACCGATGCCGCGTAATTTGAGTTTCGGACCAAACGAAAGCAATTAGGAGGGTTTTTTCGGACCAAACGAAAGCAATCAATGACTTTTCGGACCAAATGAAAGCAATCAAGAGCTTTTCGGACCAAACGAATACATGCAAGACTAATAAGTAACCAGGTATGGTGACTCACCATGTGTGCTGCAATGAGATGCAATATTTTTTTAAATGTGCAAGAAGGATACGTAAAGTTATTGGAACATATGTAACTACAATCCCGGTCAAAATATATTGGCAGTAAGCTACAAAAAGTGCAGTATAATCCTTTCCTACCCCCTCTCCCCCATTATCAATGTTTGGAACGTGTTAGCACAGCTTTTGAACATTGATACTGGGGGAAAGGGGGCTTTGTACTTATCTTGCTCTTGCTACACGTGTAAAAAGGGTTTACTGCCATTATTGTATCCGAGGTAGGCTGCCGTACGAAAGGCAGAAAGGAGAGACTAACATGGCGACAAGAGCTGTGTAAATTGTAGCTAGACTTATGTTATTTATAGCGAAGAAAGCTTTGTTGTGTTAACGTATAGCCGTTCTTTTCATTGGCGACGAGGATAAAACGAAACAAACACAAAACAACAACAACACAGGGAGACTGCGAGTCAACAAGAATGGCGGAGCAGAGTTTGAAGAAGTTTGATCCTGATATTCACAGGGACAATTGTTATGATGCATTTTCAGATTATTGTAATGCATTCCAGTACGAATACGAAGCGATTGCAAAAGATCCACCAGCAGGAAGCGAGCCAAAGCAAGCAGAATGGATCCAACTCAACAAGAGGAAGGTATTTTTAGGAAGGTTTGCATCCCGGAACCTTCAAAAAGACTTTGAGGAGGTCGTTCCCACTGCAGAGAGGCGTACAATCACTTTTGATGAGACAGTTACAAGACTGAAGGAACGTTACCAACCACTGAAAAACACAACATTGGCAAATTTTGAGTTCCACAAAATGAAACAAACAGCAGGTGAATCGTTTGACCTTTTCCTTAACCGTGTCAAAAATGAGGCGAACATGTGTTCATTTCAATGTGATAGCGACACATGTAATGTGAAAGATACCATGGTTAGAGACCAAATTGTAATTGGAACGACAAATGATGACATCAGAAAAAATGCTCTCAACAACCAATGGAATTTAGAGGAGCTCATTAAAAATGGGAGGAAGCTGGAAGCAGCCACAGTAGGAGCTCAAAAGATAACAGAACAACTAATAGCCAATGTAACCGTGTAAACACACCTGGAAAATACTCTAAGAGAAACCGTGCAAGAGAGGACCTCTTCAAGAAAGAAGGAAAGAGGAATGGATCTCCACCAAAAATGCCCAAATGTAATGACTGTTCATCGAAACGTAAAGGAGGGAAGAAGTGCCCGCCATTCAACGAGAAATGCTTTAAATGTGGACAGTATGGACATTTCAAGGGTTCAAGAACATGCACGAAAGGAAACAGAAAGCATAAGCAGACTAGGCGGGTAAACGACTCATCAGCAGAGAGCAATTCCGAAGAGAGTACAACAGAGACCGAACCGTCTGAAGAATCTGAGGATGAGCAACAGCATGTCAAAAGGCTAGTGTATGCAGCCCGGAGAGTAGCAAAAACCCGAAGGGCCGTACATAAAACAAGAAAAACCCCACCACCCAAGAGATACGAAGTCACTGTTGGCATAAAGGAAAGAGTGGTTAAGGCCTATGCAGATACAGGCGCAGACATTTCTATCATGTCAAAAAGGATGGCAAACCAACTACAATTATCCATTGCAAAGACTTCCATCAAGATAAAACCATATGACTCAAAGAACCTTAAATGCCTAGGACACTACACTGGACCAGTTATGTACGGTGAAGTTGTGGCAAAGGTGTGATTTTACATCGTCTAAAAGGACCTGGAAACTCTCCTCAGTGGTGCAGTATGCGAGGAGCTTAGAATCATCAAGTTCCAGGGGCCGACAAATTCTAACATCCGCAGTGTTAACGTAGACAACACAAACATCAGAGATCTGACCGCGAAGTACCCAGACCTTTTCAAAGGGGTTGGTACACTAAAAAACCACACCGTTAAATTACACATTGATGACTCACTTACACTAACAGCGGAACCAGCCAAACCGACACCATTTCACTTAAAGGGCAGATTCCAAGAGGAAATAAAAAAGATGGAAGAGAACAACATCATTAAAGAGCACCATGGCCAAGCACCATGGGTATCAAATCCTGTACTGGCACCTAAAGAAAATGGAGAAATCCGAGTTACCGTGGACATGAGAAAACCAAATCGAGCAATAAAGGACACTCACATACCGATTCCACGTGTGGAAGATAGCAGATCCCACCTAAACAATTGTAAAATCTTCTCCAAACTAGATTTTAAGTCTGCATTCCATCAAATGGAATTGGACCCAGAGTCACGCCATATCACTGTCTTCCATGCTGGAGACCGTCTCATGAGGTACCGAAAATTAGTCATGGGCACTAAACCTGAGTAGTAGTAGGGAGTGATTATAATCAGGTTTTCGCTCCTTCCACACCTTTACCTCTAAAACCCCCGCTTTCACCATTTCCACCTCCATCCCAAAACAAGTAAAAACTAAATCATATGCTGATACTAATACATAATAATATTAAATGCCAATAACCAACACAAAATGATATTAAATGTAAGATACATGACATCATCAACGCATGCTCAATAGTATATACTGATATTATACAGAATATGAGTAAAGGGAAAGTCCCTAATTGCCAGTTACCAGAGTTCTATCAAATAAATATGACCAAGGAATATTGTGATGAATGTGGAATTGATCTCGATAAATACGATAGATGCAAATGTGGAAGGAGGCTAATTATATGCGGGAAAATGCTGTGTTGGCAGCATTACATGATGTTTATCACCTACAAAGGTGGGTGGTGTATTTTTAAAAATCCTTAGCTGGGCCCTAGTTATTATAATAAAGGATGTTCAAATTCTATAACGACTCCGTAGAGACAAGGGATTTCTATAGTGAACCAACAGTACTTAATATCGAGGAGGTTCAAATTGAGAATATCGTACTTAGCGATTCGATTAAAGCGAACAAAGGCAAAGATGCTAGATATGTTATAGGATATAAACATGACAATAAGATATCGTCGCTGCTAATTATAACACCCAGAGGCCTATATAGCAATGGTGCATCCAGATACGTTGATGGCTCGTCACTCACAATGTCATTCGATATACATAACCATCCTGAATGGCTTGAAAAATATCAGAGTATTCTGGCTAGGATTGAATAATTATATGGTCGTGAACTCACGACCTCATCAGTGAAGAACGGTAGATACCTGAACACAAAAATTAAAGAATGAGATGGTAAAAAAAAACACGTATTTCTATAATATTCCAGTACCTATGCGACAGCCATGTCAATGTACCTGTATACTAAAAATATCGAGCATTTATCAACAGGGGAATAAGCACTATCCGCAGGTCTTGCTTGAGGAGTGTAAATATAAGTCCGTTCAACAATCCAGGACACGACACCTTGATTCAGATGATGAAGAGGAACCATTCGTTGTGGTATAATAAGCTCGATAGATTTTGTATATTAATGTTGTATACAAAATAAACAATGAACGAGCTTAAAAAAAAGGCAACGCTGGGTATTCGTGGCTACTCCACTATGAAGAAGGGTAAAATTATATCTGCGATTCATAACGTAAAATATAAAGATATTGCATCACAGACCGATGGACCTTATTGCAAGCCATGTCTAGAAATCACAGCTATGAAAATACTAGAAGAGTACATCAGAGGTCTCGAGACAAAAAAAAGCGTCAAATAGTGTATGATGGTGATTTTATGATTGATGCCAGTACCGGTGAGGTACTTGGTGTTGTATAATGTATTGTTAACAATACATTATGAATATTCAGGTGGTGCATCTAGGTAGCGTTGGCATAATTCACAGATTTTATTTTTTTAAGAAGCTCATTTTTATCTTCTTCACGACCTTGCGCGACTAATTGCTGTCGCTCTTGGTCATTAATCGTCTCAACGGTCTTTTTCGTGCGTTGGCGAATCTGCTCCTTGAGCAGCATATATTTTTGTTTCTCTTGCATAATAGGGTAAATTCGTAGTCACTAATCACTCCATTCTCAATCGCCCTTGATATCAAATCAACTATTGAATTCAGCTTAGTCTCCGCTAATAATCTTATACTATCATGTTTCTTACGTTATAATTCAGCTTCTTCCCACCTTGTTTTAAGGCAGTCTGCCCCAAACCAACGGCAATGCTGATCCCTCCCATCGCGACGGCTAGAGGTACTCCGATGCCGCTGAGCATACTAGCGATACCTACGCCTGATGTTATCACGCTTATGGCGAGCAATCCGTGGTCCATATAATGGATCCAGGTACCATGCATTCTAAATTTTTTAGACAGCTTTTCACGTTGTTTAATCTCGCTTCGTAGAAAATGTTTTATTTCCTCTATTTTCTTCAATCGATACACGTGCCCCTCCTTATTTTCTTGATCAGGTGCACTCGCTGGTAAGCTCGGGTATAATTTCATAATATCTGTCATATTTATTCTATGAGCAAGTATATGGTAATTCCAACGAACGAAACATTTTTATCGTGGTGATATTCATCTGTTAACATTAGCTCTAGGCGCTCAGTCGAGCCCTTCAAAGGGAGATATACAGGATTATCAAAAATCCACGTCAAGATGTCTCCCCATGCATTTTCTTTTGTTGGAAGTAAGGCCAATATTTTGGATCTTTTTCCATCCAATAGACAATCATCCTCATCTAACTGAGGGCAAACAAGCCTCAGTCGCTGGTATACATCAGTCCTATAGAATGAATCGTAGTCACCCTTCATATAGCATTTTTTACTAGGATCGTAGGGTACACCCAAGAGCTCTTGCAGTTGTCGATGAATCACCACCGCGTACCAGATTTTTGTTGTGATAACATAGATCCAAATGAAAGTTATGAGAACCTTGTACTGAAATTTCGAAATATAATTGATAAACATGCACCTATAAAAATTAAATTAGTTCGGGGTAACGAAGCCCCGTTTATGAATAAAAAATTACGAAAAGCAATTTACACAAGATCTCGTCTTAAAAACAATTTTAACAAAAATCGAACAGATGAAAACAAAACAAAGTACCCGTCATTGACACGTAACCTGCATAGTCCATTTTTAAGCACAAAAAGTTGTACCTTGCCCTGTGCCTGGGTATTGACGATGGCCGCGATATCTTCAATCTTATACAGGCCGTTCATGATTTCAATTCTAGTAACCGTCTGATTGGGCCCTACTTTACGTATTGTAAAATCGTTATTGCTGTAGAGGTTCAGCCACGTAGGCCTGATACTGATGGATTTTAAAGCGATCCTCGTATCCTGTCCTAGGTAGTCATCAAATATCGTAGGCTTGTCAATATTCATAATGTATAGCTGTCGCATCTTTCTTTTAAAAGAAAGATGAATATCTATTCGTATAACCTTAGAGCAAAGTATGCCCCCTATGCATGGGCGATATCTCGAGAGACTCAAGGGTAATGATCTATCAATCCAAGATATCGTTATTGACGCGAAAGGGTCCTCATTCAAGGTGAAATTCCCTAATATTCTCGTTGACTACGAGTTCCACTCTGGTGCCGTATTGAATACATAGAACCAGCATCCTTTCAGCCTATGGTCCACTCAGCTCAATTTTGCTACCTACTGCGCAACATCCGCTTGTGGTATTTCTATGCAACATCTGGCCACATCCTTACCCCTGGTTAGCTTCGTTTACCGCTTCCACGTGTACTTCCAGATTCGTAAAATCCTTCAAGATCTCGAAGTGTCTCTACCAGGTTCCGATAGGTTTCGACGCCTCAACAATCCGTTCAATATGGAAAAATTCAGACAACTGACACGTGAATTTGGGGTAAGCGACAGCGAGAGCGAGTGGAGGAATGAAACATTGTTCAGTAGCTGGCAAGCTACTCGCGAGGACTTCCCCGGTGCAGGACCTAGTTATTTAGATGAAAATTCCTGGAGTCGATGGATAATCGAGAAATCAGAGGGTCTCACACGTATCGGCATAAAAAAGTTATCCCAAAGTGTACAATATTACGCGTATTTGATTCCGGAGAGCCAAGCCAATGCGCGATCAGGAATTATTGGTAATCAAGGAAGTTCTATCGATGCCCAACGGCTTTACTTGACGACCTTTAGAGGTAGAGATATTAGTGAATTCGAGAACGTACTCAGATATGCACGAAGTAAGGTGGATTTCTCGGTAGCTCACGGAGTCTACATGATTCCCTCAAATATGAACTTGAGGATAGGAAATGTCGCCATTTTCAACAACAAAATTCTGATCGGTCAAGATTACTTCAATATCGGTGTTAACCCGCAGATCAATGCTCCGCATGCTGTCACAAGGAAGCATCAACATCAGCCTTCCCAGGTTGAACGATCAGGGCATAATCCCCCACCAGCCTCCTCCGAGGAAGCTGCTGCCCATGAGGAAACTAAGGCTACTGTTATCACGTTGGGAGTAGGACTGATTATCGCATATATATGGATGAAACATTAAGATTGTCATCTGGTAAATTAGATGGTTTACCAGAATAATCTACGATGTCTTCCCACTCCTTCTGTTCCCCACGTAAGCCACAACGATTCCTACAGCACCCGCGATGGCCAAATACAGATGTCTCGCTATATACTCCACGACTTTGGCGGCTATTTGGAAGAAAAATGATACGATGGTGCCAACAATCCCAGGTAATGCAGCTCCCGCTTTGCCAGCAAGGTATTTAAGGAATTTTCCCAATCTGTCTAGCTGCTTTTGAACAAAGCCTTTGTTACCACCACTACCTCCTCCACCTGCTGCTGCCCCACTACCTCCCGTGAGTGCAAGGACCAGGGTGGATATAAGTAGACCAACAGCTGATACGATACTAGCAATAGTGATCCCCTGCTCTTTGAGGAGAATGTTCAGCCTCTTCCGTAGGGATATATCATCTCCAGCTATCTTCATAAGGGTCTCCTTAATCATTTTCAGCTGACTATGGATCTTGAGAGACCATGTTCTTCTATTATCGCCTTTCGATCATCCTTTAGCTTTTCAGGATCTTCCTTGGTCTTATCGAGGTCCACATCCCAAATTTGTTGTTGTCCCTCGGATATGTCGGACCCAGCCTTCTTCGCCTCAAGCCTCTTGATCTTGTCATTTGCATTGGAAACCACGCCATCGTAGTAGATCATCTTACTTTTCACATTATTCAAGTCGTCCTTGAGCGTTCTAACATATAAATGAAGCCCCCTTCTTTCACGTTCGTCGAAGGCCTTGCTAAAGGAAGTACCCTCCATCAGGCTCTTTGTATCATCGAGAACATTCTCGAGCAATGGCAGCATCTCGATGTCACCAGGGTTGTCATTGATGGTATCAATATTATTCAGGATTTCCTGCGCCATCTTCCTACTACCCTTGTGTGGTGTGGTATAGTCAGTAAAGCCCAGAGCTCGCAACCTACCAACACCTAAGCGTTCCTTTATCACTCCAACTGCCCTCAACTCACCATTTTGTTTCGTGAGCTCTACACCATCGTAGGTAAGCTTATTACCTTCTATTGTAAAGTCATCATAATGTCTCGCGAGTGGTTGACCGAGCTCCCCACTAAGAGCTTCGTAGAGGCTATCAACCTTCGATATCAGTATTTCCCGCCTTACCGTGAGAGTGTCACCTTGTGAAGGTATTGCGGACATAGTGTTTGTATCAGGAATATGCTTGGGTCGAAGGATTTCACTGCTGAACTCTTTAGGTTCATATGGAATATCCTCTTCCGGCGTAAAGTCATCTGTATAGCCCTCGTTATCCATAGTTTATTTCAACTCCAAACTGTTATAAATAAATGAGTGTTTTTGGTAAATTAGATCCTAATAAGGAACTGAAAATCATGTATGGACTGAAAGGAAAAAAACAAAGGGTCAAGATGTCTCACATACCAAGCACAATTAATCAGAACGAGGATCTTTACGTAGAGATCCCTAACCTCGGTCAAAATGACGTGATTTTCCCGTCTCAATTAAGTTGCTGTTCGACCTGGAGCTGAATGGAACTAATGGCAAACGAACAATTGTAAGCAATATCGGCAAAGCTCTGGTACGGGGCTTACGGATTACGCTGAATGCTAACGAAATACAAAACATACAAGATTTTAACATACTGGCGACGTATAGGGATTTGTGGCTGCCAAAATTTGAGCGCGACAACACACTGATCCTGGAGGGGATAAATCCTAATGATGGTACTATCAGAGCTCTACAAGTCAAAGCCAGCGACCATGTAGGAAATGACGAAGAAAAAGCGATAGTAGCAGCGTATGGTAATACTTTCGCCATTTCCCTTGGTAGTATTTTTGAATTGACGAGGCAGCTCCCCTTTTACCAGGCGGCACTTCATGATCGCCTCCAGTTTGTCATCCATTTTGCGTCGTACGGTGACGTGATAAAGGACTCCGGCACTGCGGCATCTGGAAGCACAGCGGCAAAGGCCGCAGATTCCTCCTACAAGATCAGCAATATTTGCTTAGGGTTTGATAAAGTGACAAACGAAGAATTGGCAGGTGCCATGATGTCCAGATACTCGAGCCTAGCTCTACCATATGAAAGGATCCTCAGAAGTAAAGTGGTGACCATGAAAAAGTCTGATACTAGTTACAACTTGCAAATTGACACTCCGGCCAAGAGCTTAAGTCCTCCTATTATTCCAGGATCCAGCCGTTGTCAAGGCATATGCTGGGAATAATGAATTGCTGGGAATTCTATAACCAAAAATCGAGAAAATCTCTATTACTATTAAAGGTAGTCCCAATGAATTGTATACCCACGCGATGATGCCTAAGGATAATATGGAACAAGTCGCTGAACTCATGGGATCCCACTATTCCATAGTAACCATTGGACAGTTTTTTACAGAACGGTACGCTTTGTTCATTGACTTTCGTAGCAGTCCTGATTGCACTTTGCATGGAAGTGGGAGGCTCTTGCAAAAATTGTCGGATGGTATAACCCTTCACATCACGAAAAAATGCGATGGTACAGGTGATATTAGATGCTACGTGTATCTCTTGATGGACGCGCAATTGAATATCCTCGACGGTCGTTTTCATTCAGTAGAATATTAAGAGCATTAAAAATTGTTTTTGTAGACCAAAGGTCTACAAAATAAATGGCAAGCATTATGGTACTCGCGGGTGGAGCAATAATCAATGCTCTCGCGTTCAGCGGTAGTAACTATTTATTCAGTAAGCTCAGTGGGCACGGGCAAGCTGAAAGGAAGCGCCATGATTTAGCGGTAGAAAAACTACAAGCCGCTCAAGCTCAATGGGTACGTGACAGACAAGCGAAGATCTATTGGTATAACCGACGCCGGGAGGAACAGCGGGAGGCAGGGCAAAGTCTCAATGAGCACGACGAAAATATGAGACAGTACTATATCGCGACGATCGAGAAGGCTCCAAAGCTCTCTGATTTTTACATACCCAGCAAACAGCAACGAGACGGTGAACTGATGTTCATCGTAGGGTCCTTGGCTCTACTGGGTTTTGTGGCATGCAAATATAGGTAATCGTTTTTGACATCTAATAAATGTCGAAACATATCATTACTCCAGAAGAAACGGAAAAACTAAGCCATATATATTACCAACCCGAACATCTCTGCACTGGACGAAAAGCCATCAAATTGCTCGTTGAAAAATCTGGTCTTTCCAAAAAGAAAATAATACACTGGCTTAGTCGTCAGTTGGTCTGGTTAAGGCATATCAAAAGGCCTAAGCGCATCAATTACCCGCATTTTACCATTACGAGGCCTAATGAAATGCACCAATTCGACCTTTTGTACATGCCACATGATAAAGTGTATGGTAATACGTACAAATATATTCTCACGGGTATTGACGTTGCCTCAAGGTATAAGGTGGCGAGACCCCTGAGAACGAAAAAAAGCCAGGAAGTCGCCGAGATGCTCAGGGATATTTATAAAGCAGGACCTTTACGATACCCCAAGACCTGCCAATGCGATAAAGGTAGTGAATTCAAATTAGATGTGACGAAGCTGTTAGAATCCAAAGGTGCAAAAATCAAGCGGGCAACTACCAAGTACCATTATACTTTCACGGCGTTTGTGGAGTCCTACAACAAGGTACTCGCCGAGAGACTCTTTAAACCCCAAGATGCCCAGGAGCTTGCATCTGACTAAATCAGTACCACCTGGGTCAAACATCTGTACACTATCGTCAAAAGTTTGAACAATAGTAATACCGCTGTGATTGGTATTAAACCAAGCAAGGCGATCTTACTCGATGAAGTACCGCTCGCGAAAAATGAGGAGTATCCTGAGGAAAAAATTCTACCCAATGACGAGTTATATCTGTACTTGCTTCGATCCGGGGAAGAACATGGGGATCAAAAAAGACGCGCCAGCGATGCGTGGTGGTCGAAGCGTACGTATAGACTCGACCATATAGTGACAGGTACGAGGTTGTTATACTATTTGACAGATGGACCTAATCGAAGTTTTGTGGCGGAAGAATTAATGTTGACTCCAGAGGATGTTGAAATACCTCCGGAGCATGTGAAAGAATGGTAAATTTCTCGATTTTTGTGGCTCATAAGAGCTACAAAAACCATATAAGCGATTATGTCATGCTGATATCATACATGCCCTCGAATAACTCACGCGTGGCATCATCTGGTAAGCTGAAATGATTACGTCATGAATTCTCTATCCCGAGATTATCATCTTTGAACCTATTCCATGTATGCACAGCGTTTGGATCATCGCACATTGGATTTCTTTCTATCATATCTGGATACATCTCCCTTAACGTACGGAGCTGATCGTTGACAACGCGTTGACAACGAATAGTGTAATGAGGGTGTTGGCCCTTTTTTCCACATTCATTAGGATAGTTCTTGTCAATAACACAGAGTACATTATCGTATGGATAACCATTAGGAACATATCGATCACGAAGTTCTGCTATTTCCAGCGTTCGTAGATCTAGCTGTTTCTCTCGCTCTTGAAGGTCATCGTTGAGTATTGCCAGGGCAATATCCCTTTCCTCGCTGGCTTGAAGGTGTAGTTGCTCACGGATTTTTGGAAACGTTGTATTACAGCAATATTTTCTGAACCTTTTTGCTTTAGGCTGCTGGCTTCCAAACACCAACTCGTACATACCCTCCTCATTGATGTAGATGTCGTCTTTTCTCGAGTTCTAGGGCCATTTTATCAAGTTCCCCGCTCAAGGGGACTTGCTCAATTGATACTTGTGAGCGTAATTTTCCAGGCTACAATGATTGTGGATGGTATCGGAGGTGTCCTTTCGATATTCTAATGCTTGTACTACTTCCTTAGCCCGAATCCAAGGTCTGCCGTTGATAGTTACGGTATGTAGTTGGATATTATTAAATTCAACAAGACAAGACATTTTTATTATTTACATTACTTCAACCAGGGTGATCATTAGGACAGAAATGAATCCGAAAAAATATACGGTGTTCCTATGGATTCTTTCTCTATATAGTGATTCATTTAGATCTTCCTGGAGGACTTCCAGTTGACTTACCAGGTAAGGGATCCTATCCATCTCCTCATGACAGGCTTTCAGCTGATTTTCTAAGGTTTTGATATATGACATATTTATTCTAGAACACTCCAACCCCGAGGATACTCGAGACGGATAAACAAACACGCGTGTTTTGACTTTTTTAGTTGAGCTTTAATTATATCCCAATCCTCGATAAGGTTGCTCTCATTATCGATCTGTATGAGGTCCGATCTCTGGCAGGGATACCATGTAAATAACTGTTTCTTTTGACTCCTCAGGTTTTTGGGAATTGCGGTATAACTCTGAGTCAACAGCCATAACGAATGCTTCCTGTGCCTTCCGCTAATCGCTAATTCCAACAGGGGCTGCTGGTTTTTATCCATGGATTCATCCGATATCATGTCATCAACTTTATAGAACGTGCTCTCACCAGCGAGGATATTCGATAATCGCTGAATCCAATTGAACAAATTATCACCTGCGTCAATAAGGAACACATAATCATCCTTCCAAAGCGATGGTCTATCGAGATAAGTGGCGTTCCATCGGAGAATAGGACATAAAACTACTATGATGTGGAAATTGTGCCTGTATTCATTCTCCAAAAGACCGAGAACACGCTGCGTTTTTCCACATGAGGTGGGCCCATTGAATATTGTAGTACATGGTTCTTTAACAACATTCATGTTTGTTGTATTCCCATGGGTATACAAAAAAACCTTGAAGGTGCTTACTTGGGTTTTGGGACGATAGAAGCGGGTAACTACCCTTTGCTCACTGCCATGTCACAACTCCCGCTTCCTGCTGTGAAATAGGCTACCATCTTCATAACATCGCTGGTATCCAGCTTAGTACTAGGGCTCGAGATCCCAAGGAATTTTTTTCCAGCTATCGCGTAAGCGAAATTAAAACCGAGGTCGACCATGGCCTCATATATCATGTCGATTATCTCTTTCTGTTGGGGAGTAACATTAGAACTCATACTTTATTATAGGCCTATCTCATACGAAAAATATCAATATCTGCCTCACGCTTGGTTGATGAACCGCTGGTGGAGGCTGGGTACCCGCGGGTCTCTTACGGATAAAATAGTAGGCACCTACCACGAAAATTATTATAGTGGCCAGGCTTCCACCAATGTATACGCCACTGTTTGATTGTATAGAACTCACTCCAGAAGAAGTTTTGACTGGAGGTTGTACAGCACCCTCTTTTTGTCTTAGTTCTTCCTTCCTCTTTTTCATCAGTGCGGCTAACTTGCGTCCTTGGGCTACTCTACCAGGATGCTTCACTGGTTTTGTTATTACCCTCTCTTCTTGTGATTGTTCAATGCTCATTTTCTTATAACTCGTTGGAGTTATAAAATCACTTCCTTTTTACAAAAAGATGGAGGGATAAACCTTGTTACTCAAGATTCTTCATAGTCTCTTTTATCCCCGTGAGTATGGACTCAGGAGTATTTAAATCTCTCTCAAAGTATCTCAGGAATTCCCTAAATGTTATGGGTTCTTTCTTTGGTGGAGCTATTCCGAGCTTCCTCTGTTGGCGGTTCCATTCGGCTAGTCTCTTACCTGCCGCAACCCTTCCTGGGTGTTTTTTTTTTGTTTACTTCAACAATTTTTCAATGGTCTCGGTTTGTTGTTGCTTGATAATAATACTACACGCGCTGCTCATATTTTTGTTGATCCTCATCAATCTCTCTCTTCTCTTCAATGGACTTTGAGAGCTGGGTATGATTAATGGTATGTGCCGCTACCAACAAAGGCGCGAGAAATTTCCCGAATGCCGTATAGACGAGGATTCCAAGATCAGCCATGGATTCGCGGATTATGGCGTCCCCCTCTAGATCCTAGCGTAGGGCCTCGGGATCATCTAAAGATACAAGGTTGCCGATGGCTTTAGTATACATACTTATTGCATGGGTACTGAGAGCTCTGGCAGTCTTGGCTCCTTTTTCATGGAGGTCGCGTTCTGTACAGTCATTGTATATTTTCTTGATGACCTCGGATGATGCTTTGTCCAAAAATGCCTCAGTATATTTTTTAGGCAGTAAATGTGGCTTGGTCTTTCGTATATCTTTCAATGTTTGATGTTTGTCTATTTTTTGTTTAACGGCCACTGCTGGTGTCTACAACAACAAAAATATCAGCTAATTCAGACATCTTTATTAATCCTCGTCTACATTTCAAATAATCGAGGATGATACAGACATAAGGTAGTAGCACTGCGATTAATAGCAATACCATTTTTATTTCCAGCTTTGTGTAAAGGTGGTGTCTCACAACACCCTTAGATAAAGGTCGAACTAATTTTTAATGGCGCGGCAACCCTTCTTTTGATTTTCTATTGCCCACAGGGGCTGCATGTTCGTATAATGTAACCGCGCGAGTTGAGTCTCTATACTAGGTGGAGCGCCATTTTCTTGATATTTAACCGGCATCTTATGATCGAACTCCCATTGACCTCGGTTTCCCCAGCATATCCGATCTCTAAATTGAGCTTAGATATGCCCAATAAATGTGCAGATATCGCACCCTAGGTACTCTGTGGATGCTATCTCAGTGTCATTGTTTAGAGCAGCGCGAATCATATTTAGAATTAGGTTATGCTGATACCCAGGAAAATCACAATCCTTGCAGTGTGATCTCTCTTTTTTATGCGGGCATTTGGTACGTTCCTTTGACGCATTATAACTATCCAAGCATTTGATACATTGTTTTGTCCGTTGTCCGTCCTCCTTAATCTTAAAATTATCCAAAGAACAAGGTCTTTTACAGTTTGAACAGCATTTAGTCTCCTCCATTTTTTGTTGTATACTGATAGTATATACAAACTTTTGGACAAGAGTCGTCACTTATAATTCTAACGGCTTTGTATGAACATCATCCTCATGTACAACTCTCTTATCATAGAACGCCGATAGCCCAAGCTTATTTTGCTGATATGTGACCATTCCCTGGTTATGAACCCGGAAGCCCACATTTTTACCGGTATCCAGCTCTCCGTTAAGTGCTCCCATATATCTAGACCACGTCACTTCATTCTGTCTTTTGGACATACCTTTACACGAGAATTTTGTGCCATCTTTACCTTCGACGAAATAACATTTGGCTGTTAATCCAATAATTCTGGATCCGATGAATTCTTCTTTAAATAACCCTCCTGTTCTGCTTGAATATTTATCGGTGAATAGCCAGTTTTTAACATCCTCATCGTACTGCTCGATTAATTCGGGACGAACAACGTCACGTAGATTATCGCCAGAGATTGCAAAATACGCGCTATCGGTATCCATATACACATATTCAAAATTTCGTCAATCTACGTACTTATCCAGGAAGTCATAGTAAAATTCGAGCATCCGCAGCTTGGCCAATTGATATACATATATCCCGCATTGGTACGCTCTATTAATGGAAACGCCTTGTTTAAGCCGCCTTACTTCGTATGCCTCTCTAGTCTCTTCGAAATCCTCCAGGTATGGGCTCCTCATGGCGGCATCTACTACCTTTTCATCCTTTGTAAATGTGGTATTGTTATGTCTCGCAAGGTCCTCGATCATCTTTCCGTAGAAGGAAACTAAGCGAATGGTTTACCCCTTGAGTACTTGAGTAGCTGGTAGCAAGCCGTAATCTTCAACCCACGATTAAGATACCACTTGATTAGGTCAGTACAAAGCAGGATCTTCTCAGGTTTCATCACTCCCAACAGCTTTTTAGTGCCTGGAATACGTTTTCGCTCTGTCTTGTTTAAATTCTCGTGCATATGCTGCGGAATTTGATTGTCTACAAATAACGGGGACATCTCACTAAATTTGTCGTACAACTCAGTAGGCACCTCAATATCAACTTGAGCAAACCCGAAAAGCGATCGATCAAGAATGTCTCGCACCAGATCATCTATTTTTTCAGCAGGGTCTGCCATTTTTATTAGCTTCTCCTTACCACAAGGGAAATCTTGGAGTAGGGTGCTCGGGTAGAGCATATTGGCGTCATATCCTAGGATGGTTCTACATTTTTTCGGTTCGTTATAAATAAGTGAGCGAATACCCGTCACATTACTCTCATGGTACATACAAAATACGATAGCTGGGCCACCTACCATCCCCGTTTGCAGGAGTTCATAGGCCTCGTTTTTTGTACATATTGTACAATCTTTTTGAACCTCCTTGCATGCTTTGCATAACGCCTTGGTACAAAGAGCCTCGCATTTATGCTTACAGGGATCACCCGGGGCATAAAACTGCATATCCGGGTTCAACCGCAATGATTTGTTGAGTAGATACCGCATCGAAACACCCGGAATGTTCACTGTATCTTTTAGAATGTCAATCTCATCCTCGTAGTACGTATTGCGGGTTTTGTCCACAGCTTTTATAAATGGAACTACGTCCGCCATATTGTATTCGGCTAGCCAATCCAGCATCGTCACGCATTCTCTTTTAAAAAACTCATCTCTGAAAGCCTGGTAATTTTCGGGTGATAGGGTGTTTTTACCACTGAGAGTGCTATAAAACGCCTCATGATGTACCGGGCCCACATGGTTCAACTTTTCGTAGCATGTTAGCCATTCATATGGAAACACGAGCTTCTCGAGATTGCAATCCAATGACTTGCACCATTTTTCATAACTCAGGCCTGGTGCGAGGAAATTCTTAATATCGATAAATTTGAACTTTGAAGTGGTTAGAAACATGTATTCATTATCCGCAATCTGTTCGACAAAATATCGCTTTATCATGTTGATATCGTACTTGCCACTGTTATAGCCTATCACCGTCACTTGATTTAGCCATTCGTGCCAAGCATTTTGAGTTTGTTCCGGGAGCATATCGAAATCATCCGGCTTGGGATATATACGTTCGACTTCTTGGACAATACGGATCTGTCTCTGCTCTAGTTGCTCGACGAATTTTTGCACAAGCACCTTTGGGTCTTCATTCATGATGAATGTTGGATGTTCCTGTAGGCTATCGTGGATGGCAACACTTACTGGGATATGCTCTGATATGTATGTCAAATCAGACGTTTGCTGCTGGTTCAATGGTGCCAGGAGAGTCTCGAAATCAAAGACAATGAAGCGGGGATATGGTAGCCGTGATATTCGTATACTGTCTTTGTATGGGGCTCATACCCATCGATCTTGTATACAGCCTTACTACCCTCACGTATCACGCGCTCTCCCCCATGCCCACAGAGTGCGCGGTGTATGTGCCTGCCTGTTTGCTTTGACATGGCCTCAATCCATTGACATGCCGCGTAACTGAAACCCTTATCGGGATAGAATACCTTTTCAGAGCTACTCTCTCTCTCTCTCTCTCTCTCTCTCTCTCTCTGGAAATGCGTTTTGTAGCACTTTCGCAACCCAAACTTCACATGCGCATAATAAGTACCTATAATTGCGCTACCATATCCAGTCCAATCATTTTATGAAGTACATTGTCTAAATGCTGCAGAACAGTGATAGTTTTTTATTATTGCGGAAAATCTAACAAATCTGAGCCAAAAAATGGCTGCCCAGGTTTTAAAAGTGCCAGAATCCGTGGTTCCAAATTCCCTAAAAGTGTTTTTGGTCCATACGGCTCCATTCGCTCAAGCTTTTAGAACCACTTGGTGTTACTTTTACCCTTCCGATAACCACTTTATAGTTTTTTGCTCAAATTTTGATTTTTTACGATTTCATAGGTAAGGTGAAGATCGAGTATACATATTTAACCCAATGTTCAACGTCGTATTTTGAAACAAAGCGTTTTTCGTGTTTTTTTACCTTAATATGCTATAAAATCCGCAAAAGAAATCAAATATAGTTATAACTTGGCCATTTAATGGCCAAATCTATTTTCTAAGCCTAAGCAAAAAATTAACTTCTGATAAGAATGTTTTCATGTCGAAAATGATTGATTTTAGGCCTTGGTCCAAATTTTGTAGATGTTGCGAAAGTGCCATATTTGAGAAATGCATGGTCACAGACCACACCCATATTTTTACAAGGAAGTTACTTCCCTTTTCTTACACACAATGTTAGCACTAATGTGAGTAAGAATATAAAACTATTACCTGGAATTATTGTTTTTACATTAAAACCAACATTCTCTTTGTTATAAAATGGCACTTTTACCACCTATAGGATGTATTGATCCCTACGCTATTATGTTGTTCGGATAATATGTTAGTAAAAAGTTGTATAATTTTTTTAATATTTGCTTTAGGATTTATTGTCGCGAAACCTAACTTTTGCGAATTTCTCAAATTTTGCAAATTTTGATCAAAAATCCTGTGAAACGACATTGACAATAATATTTAAGGACTAAAATTGGTCTATTTTTATTGCTTATTTTGCTTAGTGTTAGCTAACCAATTATAATGTTTGCATGTAAAACTTGAAATCTAAGAAATTATTGTAGATCATAAGGGTACCGGAGAAATTATACCAGACGAGCAAAAAATGTACCACCTGCCTTTACTGACAAGATAATTTCTAGTACGTTCTTTCTCTTTTCAGAAAAAAGCGCCATATTTTGACGTGAGAGAAGGTATTATTTAGCAAAAACAAATAGTAGCGAAGGGTTAACAATGTTTATTAATATCTACTATAAGAACAAGTAAAGGAGTCTTAAACCTCGCGGAGTTTAACTTTGCAGTCCACATAACGTCCAAATTTTATTTTAGGGTTGAGTGCCTTCCAGTATTAGAAGTCCTATATAAAAACACTATGAGCGCTCAATAAAAAACTTATCGCCCATTAACAGGCAATTTCCCACCAGAAATAGTAGCCCAAACTTGCGTTAGCCTAGTTTTAACACTTAGGCGTCACGAAAGAAGAACAGAGACTAACTGACTAATAGAGAATACAAAAGCGCTAACTCAAAAAAAATAGATGAGACTAAATGTTACATTGGATAAGTGAAATCTTTCGCCAGCCAACCAAACGCGACCACTATAAACTTAATGGTATATAGAACCAAAACTTTTATATATACAGTTATTTCCTGGTAACTGAAACCCCCAAGGGACCAGAGAAAACAGTTATAGACTTAAGCGAAGCTCTCGTTAATTCGAACTTAGACAAAAATAAACTTACAATTGTTACAACCTATAAGTTTTCACTGAAAGAAATTTCGTATGTCGGTTTGACTTAACCTTGTTGATAGTTCTTGTTCAATAACTCGACTTATTGGGTTGATGTATTTCTAAAGAGAACCATTTAAGTACAGCTTTTTCCAAACTTATGGCTACGTTACATACCAGTATTCATTTTTCGAACATTTATTTCCTTAGACATAGACACTGAAAAGTTTTAGTTATTGGAAAAAATTAATTTAAGGGGGACCATAAAATAGTTCGAGGAAACGAATGTTCGAGTTATCAGGGATTCGAGTTAACGATTAGTTTTTATAAGGAAGTATTAAAAAATGTCCAAGGGACCGTAGAAAACAGTTCGAGCTAATAAAAGTTCGAGTTAACCGGTGTTCGAGTTACCGAGAGTCTACTGTAGACAAATTTTTTAACAGAATCAACTCATTCTCCCAGTGTAACGTCTTTTTTTAAAGTAAAAGAAATATTGGCAGCTTTTCCAAGCGTTTCCACGCTTGATATTGAGAAAGTACGGTCAACCTTGTCCCCAGGGCTCTTCTGGACAAAATTGATTATAAGGGAGCCATCCCGTCAGAATGTGATCAGCGAAGAAGAGCCCCGGAGACGAGGTTGGGAATACAGTATAATCATATTGGGAGGGATATTTGTTAATATATTTTTATTGCTGTTAATACAAGACGTGACTAAAACTGTTTGTTTATTTTGATTAAATCGTTTGTAAAAATAGTGCTGCTTTAATTCTTAAATGTTCGCAGACGCATGCGCATGATCATCATGAATGTCAAAAAAAAAAAATCAAAAAATCAAAAATTCGACATTGAACGGACGAACCAATCCTGGGTTACTTTGACCAGCGTTCTTAAAAGCAACATGCGCACAAAATTGCACTAAATATACGTGTTTTTTTATTTATCGATTTTGTGTACAGAAGCTAAAAATTTTTTACACATTTTCAATTTTTTGGTAGTCTGGTGATAAAAGATAGCAAATCATGTGACACGCCTAAATGTTGATATAGTGGAGCTGTACCTTTTCTTCAGCTTATTTGTTATTTTGTTATGATTTGGAATCGAATAATCGACTATATTACTATTAATTCTTAGAGTGATTTTAGTGTAAAAAAAAAGATTGAAAAATTGAAAAAACATGAAATACGATAATCAGAATCTCTTCTTACATAAAAAATACACGTGAATAACGCAAAGTAAAGTTAAAAATTAACTAAAACCAAGAGACGTACGTGAATTACCTAATCTTTTCATCGAATACACATAAATTAAATTGACGTGGTTATTGTTGAAAAGCTTTGGAAATCACAGAACATCCAGGATGAACGAGGTTAACATTCGTAAAATTTAAGGGAGGAAAATGTTCAAGCGCTTAAGCTATATAAAGTCAATGCCTTAATTAACATTTATGCTTAGTAGGACACAAGTTCGGTGGCCAAAAAAACATCAGCTACAATCACACAAATTAAATATAAAAACCAAAATTATTTTCGGCTTCTCAATAATCTTCTTTCATACTTGACACGATTAAAAATGGAGTCCATATTAAAAGTATCAAGTAGTTTCCGGCCATCTTCGCTTTTCTCCAGGGTTTCTTTTATACGTACGCGATTGATTGGACCAACAGCAATTATGTTTTTGCAACACCCTTTTAATACCGTCGCATTGTCTTTTGAAAACAGCTTTTCGTTGTTCGTAGTAGCGTTAGAAGAGGGCGGAATAAAATCATCGTCATCATCATTATCATCTTTATCATCAGGAACCTCATCGACCATATGCAAATCACAACCCGCAGTATCATCATATCTCTTTATTTTTTCCGCAAAGGTTTCTTTTGGTATCTCTCCCAAAGTTAGATTGGGATCAAGAGTTATATTTTTGCACAATGATCGAACTTTATCATATATTTTCCGATTCGGAATTCCACACAACAAATTAAAATAACTTTCTTTTTCCACGACTAGGTTCAGAGACACAAACCCTTTCTTAATTTCCGCGTTAAAAACTTGTTCAACTTCTTTAATTTCATCAGCGGACCATTTCCGTCTTGGACTGTCAATTGCTTCAACACAAGTTTTTTCACGAACAGGACTCGATTCCGGATCAACAGCTTTGTATCTTAATAAATTTCCGACACATTTCGCCCCTCTTGCTGTGCTTAACTCTCTCCGACGAACATCGTAATATTTTTTTTGTGTTTTCTCTGAATGCAGGAGCAAATCAGCCACGTCTTTCGACCCCTGAGGGTGATGCTCTAGGACCGCTGTTGAAGCTGATTTTCTAAATATTGTGCATGTCAAGTTCCGAGCAGGCTTGTCGCCGCCGTAAACTCCAGCTTTTTGCCAAGAAGCATTAATTTGCCGACTAATGTGTCCAGAGTCCATTTGGCCACCATTAAATGATACAAAAAGGTACGGACTTTGTCCAATAACTTGACTTCTTACGCTATCCACGAAAATCTTCATGTAATCGTAAATATGGCGCTGAAGATAAAATTTAGCTGTTCCATAAAGGCGAGCTGTTTTATGTTTCTTTACACGAATCCGGAACATGTCTCCTTCCCAGCAGTCATTGTTAAACTCTTGCAGAGTCAAATTAGAACAAACGCCAGATCTTTGTGTGTTCTGTAAACATATCTGCATGAGCAGATACTCACGCATGCAGCAATAATCTGTCTGACTCAACTGTGGACATGTTGCGGATCCATATTCACCAAATAATTTAATGGCATTGCGAGCATTTTCCGACGATTCGTATGTTTTTATTTGTTCCGGAGTCAGAAGCACTTTCATTTCTTCTTCACATCTAAGCGCCTCATGCTCTTTGGCCGCCGGATTGTAAGATTTTGACCAATTTGAAATTCGAACCTGGCAATAAAACAAAAAAATATGTAGAAAAGGCAAACACAGTACATGGTTTTAAAATATAATAACCGAAAGAAACTGCGACAATATGATAACGTAACTCAAATCCTTTTTTTTTGAAGTGAAGATATTAAGAAATCTTAGAAATATTTCGAAGTTTATAGGCAAGCCTTATTTTAGCCACATATTATACTGTTTTACTCTTCCGTACAAACAAGACAAAATACCTTCATCCGGATAATGTCGTCGGCTGTGTAATTCTTAAGGGAGATTTCGTCATTGATAAGGAAATCATAAAAGTGCATTAACGAGGACAAATACTTCTTCACTGTCAGTGGTGCATACGATTGTTTTTCGCAGTAATTGGCAAGAAATTCATTTCTAATGATGTTCCGGTCCAACAGGTCTGTCAAGTCATCCGTTGTCATAGCTTTCATGACATTTCGAATGTTTGAAACTGCACTAGATGCAGTACTGGCGTCCAATCTACCTCCATCAACTGACGTTAAAAAATTTTCAAAGTTTTTTAAAACTATCGCTGTGGAGACTGTTCCACAATCTTGAGCTTCTCTTTCACTCAGGTTGTAAACACGACTTTCGGTTTTCGAATTTGCAACATAAACAGGTACTTCTAGGTCCACTGTTTCACGGAAATCTGGAATGTTGTTAGCAGCAGCAAGATTTTCACGAATAGCTTGCCTTCTCAAATATTTTGACTCCTGCGTTCTGTCTCGCAATGAATCTTTCACATCTCTGAACACAGTAGCATTTTTAAGAAGTTCCGTGTATTCTTCGCCCGTGCGATCTATTTTATGCACGTTCTTAAGGTGCTGGTCAACCCGTTTTACAACAGCAAAACAATCTGGTATCGGGCATCTACACCTTTTTCGATAATCAGAAACTGGTTTTTTTTTCTCTTTTGTAGAGCTTGTAACCTTTGCACGTTTAGGAGGCGCCTGTTTCCAAGCATACGTTTTACGAGAATTCCAAAGAAGATTGACAGATTTTGATCTCTCCATCGTCCAATCATGAACTTGACGCATGTGACGAGGCATATCAAATACTTCCCGTGCGCAATCTTTAATTTGACATTTTTTCTTTTCCTTATTTTTTCGACGTAGACGTTTACTATCTGTAAAAAAAAGAAAGTGGTAAGAAAGCGATGACAATTATTATAAAATTAAACATAAATGACAGTGTCATACCTTTTTGAATCATTTCAGTTTCCAAATCTTTTTTACATGCGTCCTTATTTTCGCAATCTAAAACGCTGCCGGTGTCACTGCTACTACTACTTTTTTCTTCTTGTCCATGTAAAAGCAAATCGTCCGCCTAAATATAATGTTTGGTTATAAAAACAGAAACATTTAAAAATATTAGTTTTAGTACAGAGAAATGACATACATCCTTGTGTGGTATTTCCATGATCGCGCTACACAGCAAGGCCATTGTTTCTGGAAACAAAACTTTCATCACGTAATCGAAGTACTATAAAGAAGGTGTGATAGTCCTAATATTAATGTACATTCGATAATACTGAAGGGTTCTTAAACAAAGTGAATTAAAAATCAACTTACTGAGCTTTTTCTTTTCTTACAAAACATGTCGAGCAGTTTCTCAAGAATACCACCTTCTTGCTCTCCCGTAAATACATTAAAACCAACCCACATGTTTAATGCAGCTAGTGATAAAAAAAGCATTTGTTAAAATATATAAACAATCACACATAAGGCTAGCATATTCTTAGCTAAAATACCTCTTTTTCTCGGGCCAGCATTATAGCGGTCATGTCTGCTACACTGCGCCTGAACAAAACATCATCAAAACAGTATATAATTTATATTCAGTGAAAAATAACACTTATACGGATACGCATGTTTTTGTTTTCTGTGACCGTCATGTGTTACAATATTCAGTACAGCTGAGTATCTTAATAAATACCTTGCCAGTGAAAATTTCCAATAATTTATCTTCCATATTCTCAATCATGGAATGCAGTTCTTGAATAGAAATATCTCTTGGCTCTCTAAATTTGCGGCGTAAGTAAAATTACCAGCTGCAAGTGTGTAGAAAGTCACTTATAGAGAATAGCTAATTAAGTGGTAACGCACCTTTTTTTGTCCGTATTTTTTGTGTCAGACTGCACCTTATCGTACTCAATCACGTTGCCACGAATATCGTCCTTAACATGATAACAATTGGAAATTATTATTTTTTCCTCATAGAAAAAAAACATGCAGATTTTAACTAACCTCTTGCTTACGACAAACATGATCGTCAAAACAGGCAGAGCACATACGCTTGCCGTGGTCTGCGCATTGCAAAGATTTACACCATGCAACATCAGTCATGTCTGTACTGCAAATTGTGCAGATCTTAAATGAAAAAATTGTTATATAATGATAATAGTACGCACATTTGTTCATCTTTTTTATTTACTGCGGGGCTGAGATCTTCCTAAGAAAGAATTTAAACAGTTTGAAAGCACTTAGAAATCCACTCCAAATTACAAATTGTTTAAAAACTTAGGGACGATTGTTTAATCTGGAATTGTTTATATATATATATATATATAAATATAATAGCTTAACTAGCTAAATCAAGAGATATATCTTGGTAAAAAACATTACCTCCTTTTTACGACAGACATGCCCATCATAGCAATCCAAACATATATCTTTTAAATAATCGGCACATTGTTTCGCGTTACAAGGTGCAAGTTCAGTTAGATTCTTGCAGCAAACAACACACGTCTAAAAGAAGGAATGTGATTACCTCATTTTATACTGGTGGAGCGGGATGGAATAACAACAGTACAAGTAGAAAACTTACCTTTTTTATATCAGGACATAGATCTATATTCATAACTCCATTCTTGGAATAACAAGATTCTACGCACTTGAAATCTACATTTGAATCTATAAATAATTATCACCAATTAGGAAGTTTAAATATACATGATAAAATCAAATAAAAGATTTTAAATATACAATACATGCCTTTTTTCTCCTTAACCCTTGCCTTATCAACCTATAAAAATATACAATTTTCTGCCTTAAAACATAGAAGTATGTATTAATAAATTATTATATCATAAGAGATAATAATACCAGAACACGTAAAACACATCTTAGCAAAGAAAAGATTCATACATTATATGTAGCTATATAAAAACTTACTAATTCACATTTATGTTTCTCATAACAGGCTCTGCAGAAACTATCAAGGAAATGTTTGCATTTCCCGTTCGCACAAAGCGTATTGGCAGTTTCGGCCACTCCCATACATATAATACAGTACAATTCATTCTGAAAGAAACAATAATATATGGTTTAATTAATGATGTGAAAGTCACAGGTATGGCTGGTTTATGACGGCCCGTAGCATATTCAACGAGCTATAACTTTACGGGTTGCTTTAAATGACAATAAAACTTCTGCAATAACAACATTTTAATAAAGTGACATTATATTCTAGGTGAGAGACCTCCATAGAATTTACTAAGTCAAAAAGCATGCACTGGGTTAATAAGTTTCCTTACTAAAATAACTTAAAAAACTTACATCTGCAGACTGATGTGAAGACTGATTGTTTTTAGCACATGTTGTATGTATAATATCACGTCCTGTTTCACTTTCCCCATTGTTAAAGGTATCACAAAAGTCACCTTCATCAATTTTTTTTACAGTACCGTCATCACTGATAGTCATTTTGATATCCTAAAATAAAGTATAATACACTAATTTATCATATGAACCTGACACACCCAATAGATATACTGATAAAAATTATGAAACAAACTAAAGAAAGAAAAATATACCTTTAATAGTAAGGGTCTTTTGCAAGAGGGCTAAAAATTTATGATATCAGTAAAGTTCACTCAAGAAGAAAAAATACACAAACATGTTATGATTGGACAGTCCTAAGTTATTACCTTTTTTCTCCATGGAAGTCCTTTGTCATTGTAATTATAACGGATCTCGGTTCCTTTAGCTATGTCTGTAACAGCAAATAAACACAGATGAGGTATACCAGAAACATCTATCTTCTTCATAGCAGAATTAGCATATACGGAGTCGTTGATATACTTTCCCATTGATATAGACATCGTTCCATCAATACTAAATTTTTAATTGATTCAGTACATATAAATCTCCCAATAAAATATATTGTACCTAAATCATTCTGATTTTCTGGTGTTTTAAAAGAATAAAAATAGCGAGAAACGTTTATGAGAAGAGAAACGTTTATGTATTTTTCTCTTACCATAAACATTCTTTTCCAGATTTGAAGTAATACATAAAAGAGCCAGAGTTATTCAATTCATAATCAGTATTTCTAATTGCAGCTTCTTCATCACTGATTAAATCCCCAACATATTCAACAATAAAACTTCCTTTAGCGAAGTCTTTTGTTGTAAAAACTCCATAGCCTAAAAAAAAAAAAAAATGTCATAATAATCTTGATACCATCATAAACATTATTAAGCAAATCACCCTATATATAAGCTATGCCTATGCCATATTGTTTCAGTGTAATATGTAGTAAGCATTAAAACAGTCTATGTTTCAAATTTGTCCGCTGCTATGGGTAATACCAGCGCAAACATAGAAATATAAAAAATTTAGGTTACCTATTTCATCATTAATAAACAGCTTTATTAAACCACTTTGGTCTACTCCTTTTGTGCAAAACGTTTTGGCCTTTTCAAATTCGGAATTCTGATTAACACTTGATTTGGCCTATGGAAATAAAACATATATATA
Organism: Hydractinia symbiolongicarpus; assembly: GCF_029227915.1. NCBI lineage: Eukaryota > Metazoa > Cnidaria > Hydrozoa > Anthoathecata > Hydractiniidae > Hydractinia > Hydractinia symbiolongicarpus. The sequence continues at coordinate 15,971,831 of NC_079878.1, forward strand.
AGACAATACCAGGGAATCTCTTTAAGAAAGTATATCTATTACCTTTAGGTATACAAACTTTTTGTTTTAAAAACAGGACTCATATATTTTTAAGATAGAACTTCTAGTTTTGCAAAAGAAATATGTTTAATATTATATTCTTAACTAAGAATACAAAACACAATTTGTATATTTTTATGTATATAAATTACTTCATAAAAAATGTATACCCATATATCATGTTAAGAATTAATGATAGCACAATGTTAGAGTTTGAAGTCGTAAAAAACAAATTTTTCTTTAACTTATTTATATATATATAAGATTATAGGAGCTTAGGATGTTTTCTTAGCTGTTTTTAATTTTTAGGCAAATCTCAGCCTCAATGTTCTTATAAAACAGCTCCTTATCAAAAACATTTAAATTTTGTATAGCATTATTGAATAGTTGCTAAAAAGTAAAAGTTAATAGGAAATGCAAACTTACCGATCTGCTCCTTGAAGCCATAGTAGCATATAACCGTATTTCTAAGAATTTATTAGACACTTTACTAAATTATCACAATAGCACAATTTATAAAATTAAGCCTAACAAAAAATTGCTTTTTTGTTTTTCTATTGGATATCTCTTATAGTAAAAAATGCGTTTTTACTTCGAGTAACCTATATACTTCAACAATTCTTACTTGAAATGAGATTTTTATATTTTGATACTAATATATATATGTGCATACTATTGTGATATTATTCAGCATAATTTCAATGACTAACACCTATATTCCATTGTGCACTGAAATACATAACCATAATTTCAGCTGGTGATACTCTATAACAAGCATGGCTACAACAGGTTGTTAAAAAAATATAAATCCTGAGGGAGTCACATGATAAAAAACAAACAAACTTTATTCATAGTCATTTTTCAAAAAAACAACAACAACAACAAAATATAGTAGTATAAACAATTTGTTGTTTAAAATATAAATCCTGTGGGAGCATTATGAGAAAAAGCAAACAAACTTTAAGCATGGTCTTTTTTCAGAAACAACAAATGAATATAATAAAATGTTTTGTTACTGGTGTTATAACATATTTTTAATAGCTCTATAGTGCGGTCCTTAAAAATGTTTATTGAAAATAACTTCAAGCAAAGTGATTGTTCTTAACAAAGAATTTTTTTATTTTTTCTTGACTGACTGTTGACAATTACTGTTTTTAAGTTAGATTTGAACTATGAAACTAGTTAATGCATATCACTGAAATTTAAAAAATATTTTTAGCGAAATTTATAACCACTGAAAAAAAGACGTGTAAAAATATAAGCATGTGCAACAAAAAATAAAAAATAAAAATAAAAAATGTCCAAACAAATCAAATCTAACAGCCGTTGCGTAAAAAGCGATATACGCTAAAACTGTATACTTAATACTAGACTTTTTAATAGCAAAAATTTGTTGCTCCGTCTTTTAACATAAAAAAGTATATACACTTAAAAACATGTATATATTGCCCTTGGTATTCTTAAATAAACACTGGTCTGATAAAAACTAAATAGAAGATCCAGACAGGATTTGCACCTGCATATTCATGTCTTCAAATTAACAGAATACCAACTGAAAGCTGGATCATAAACACTTTATAAAATTCAGAGCTCTTTAAGAAAACAAAAACCAACACAAGCATGTGAAAACTCCTGTGCATGCAAACATGCCCATTTCTGGGAAATGAGATAATAGGTGAGGCATTAATTGCTTTGCTAGTTCTGAAACAAGTTTGTCTAGCTGAGTCACTAGATCATTGCACATGCTAAAGCCACCCTCAAAAACATAATTGGTTAGAGTCACCCCACCGACTCACTTTGAAAGGGGAAAGTCGAGTCAGGGAGCCAGTAAATTTGTAAAAAATAAGCCAAACAATCCATGAACAAACTTCGACACACAACAAAATCCACCATTTACCTTTTCAGCGGTCCTCCGAATTACAGTCGTTATGTCCGAATGTTATTTCGATAGGGGACTGTGCTGCACTACTCAGTGCTATACTTCTCTGCTTCGCATTTATACAACAATACAAGCGAAAACCATGGGAACAACACTGACTGATAAAAATCAAACTTGAAACGAAGGCTAAAGATACAGCTGGCGTACATTTAAAACGAATAACAAAATATGGCTTCGAAATATAGTATTTTTGTAATTTTTCAGGAAAAATTTTTACACGACCGACCGACTTACTTTTGAAATTAGAAATGATGCTAACCAAACATATTTTCGACGGTGGCCTAATCAATAATTTCTTACAAAACATACGTAAAAGTTGAATAAAAGACTTTAAAAAATATTCTTTTAACCTTATGTTGTCTAAAAGAAAGAATTTAAAGTGAGCTGGCGTTTGATAACTCATGACAGTGAAGTTTTTTTCTATGTGTACAAACCAGAGGGGGGCACTAAAGTATTTTTATATAAATATACTGGTTAACTTTAAAAACATTTAAGGTTTAACATATTTGGGATTACGTCTTACTTCTGATTATACCCAGGGCAGGTTGTTTTGGGGTGAGAATGATTTTAAAAAGCTCAAACTATAAGCTTTAATAAGCAAAAATCTATTCTCCTGGCCAACAAATATGACGTGATACTTTTCAAGCAATGCCCATGCAAGGCCCATGCTTTCCCTCAACTGAAAGTTGTACCATGTGACATTCTGACTGGAAGAATTCAAGATTCATTTTATAACCCTTGTTGTCCATCACTGACTATTGTACTATTGTTGGAAGAACTCAATGGAAAATGGCATTTGTAGAAAGTTGTAGCTCACTAGCATCTTTTTCACATGCCAGACATATGTTAGAAGAGCCCATAGTTAAAATATAAACAAAGAAATCTAGCAAGCTTAAGTACTCTAGTAAAATAATCACTAGCTAGCTAGCTACAGACAAAAATACAACGTTAACCAATCAGATAGGTGGAACAGTCAATCGCTGCTGAAAAAAATGCCCTAAAAATACAGTAGAAATAACAAGACAACACAAGATAACAGATACTACTTGCATCATGGCATGGCTAGCGATAACTGCTTTCGCAGAAAGCAGGACAAAAAGAAGTGCTTGACCCGACCCGTGGTGGTAGAAGCCGAACCGTTTCAACCATTCTCGACTATTCAAAACCTCGGTCAACTTGGGGTAACTGATAACACAGGTCGAATCAGTTCTCAATTTTTCCAAACCTTAGTGTTATAAAAAGTTGTTATAAAGCACATGTTAAATTCAGAACCAATCCAACTTATTTCAATATAAAGAATTACTTAGTATTTTCTGCAAATTTATTTTTGACAAATTTATATGCTGTCATCAGTGCCATAATTCAGGAACTGAACTACATACGTAAAAACATATATATTTGGTTTTTAGATGAGAAGGTAGCTATCAGAAAACACTAAAGCGCCGATAAGCCGAATACACCGTAAAAAGTGCGGGTGTATTCAAGCGAGTTCGGCGTTTTGAAAAAAATTATTCGCCCGAAAAACCCTGCATAGGCCCGGACAATGCCCGAAAAAAACAAAACAAACAACAACAATAATATATGATTCAAATAAACTATAAAAATTAAAATAAACTTACTATGTGGTAGCAAAGTTCTTAGAAGAACTGTTTTTGATGGTTTTTGAAAAAGTTTATTTCATAATAAAGTTAAGGAGTTAATAAAGTTTATATAAACTTTATAAACTCCTTTCTCTTCAAGCGCCTTTTTCCCAATCATCACCTGCATGGTTTGTTACAAGGAATTGCATTTCGGGAATGTTCCGGGCGAGTTCAAATTGCGGGCGGTTTCAGGGGACAGCCGCCAATTTTATTTGAAAAGTCGCCCAAACTCGCCTGTATATATGCGGGCTACGGCTTATCGGCACCCTCTTTCAGAAAACGTCAGACGTATAGTTCCGGCAATACCTAACATTTATATTTCCCCTTAAGAACACTGCAATGATCAAGAAACAAAAAAGATAATATATACTTGAGAGAAATAGCATTTCCAGTGCAATTTTTCTCTTATATATAGCTATATATATAGCTATACTACTACTACTTAATGTTAAAGCCTGCTGTCAGTAATGACACTGACAAATGAGACTGTATTATCCCTCAGCTAGCTAGCTAGCTAGCCAGCTATAAAGCAAAATACTTTAGACCATGAAGAAATATGTGTATTTTCAATACAGCTCATTAGATGAGCCAGCCCTAGCTAGCTTGGTAGCAAAGCTTTCTGTTGCTCGCTGTAAAGTCAAACTACTATAAACCATAGAGAAATATGTGTTAACTTACAACAAAGTTTGTTAGACGTTTAATATAAGAAATAACTTCAATAACTTACTAAAAACAGTATAAACAGTTGGTCAAAAGCTGCTAGCAGAATGAAAATATCCCCGCTTATGTTTTTAAAAATTTTGCAAACGAGATATCCGCGCATGCGCGTAGGGAGCCCTCGGGTTGCGAAAGTGCCAGGGGACGAAAGTGCCATAGGCGCGGTGGTAAAAGTGCCATAAATAAGGTGGTGAAAGTGCCGTATGAGTTGCGAAAGTGCCATATGAGTGATAAAAGTGCCATACAAGTGGCGAAAGTGCCATAAATAGAGTTGCGAAAGTGCCAATACATATCCCTCTCTCTCTCTCTCTCTCTCTCTCTCTCTCTCTCTCTCTCTCTCTCTCTCTCTCTCTCTCTCTCTCTCTCTCTCTCTCTCTCTCTAATTGACTTTTAACTAATTGAATAGCGGAGAATCCAAAGAACAAATAAAAAAAAATCGAACATTTCGTAGGACCACTCCTTTATGATTTTTTAAAAAGTATCGGAGAGATAGAGAAATGTTCGTTCTGGCACAGTCGACGTCGACCAAAGGGAAATTCCTAATAATGTTATTAGCCAACACAAAATAATATGAAATGATATCATCTGCCAATAACCAACACATAATAATATATAAATGTAAGATACATGACGTCATATGCCAATAACCTACATAAAATAATATTAAATGATAGATATATTAAATACTAACACAAAATCATATAAACGAAATCACATGACGTCATGCGAAATATGCTATTATACAGAATACTAGTCGATAAGGCCCGTGAAAAAATCCACTCAGAGGCAGGATAAAAATTTTGATGACGTCAGCAACCTATCCAATAAAAATTTAAAATTTTGTTTTCACGTTGCCTCTATTGTGTAGACCTTAAAGCGCTGATCAAGAAAATATATATGATCATGTGCTTTTGATATAAGCGGTTAATAAGATATAAGGAAGGTTTTAAAAGTTTTGCTGACGTCAGCAATGGCCCCAAGACCGAAATTTTTTTTTAGAAATTTGTATACTTGTTGCCTTCATTGCATAGATATTGAACCGCTGGTCAAGAAAATGTATAGGATCATGTACTTTTGACAAACGGTTGCAGAGATATTGGGCTTTAGAGGTTTTTTGATGACGTCATAAAGCCGTCCATTCCAAAACGGATTGTGGTGCCAGGTTTTAAAAATTACCCAGGTTGGTCCTAGGTGCTCCCTAGTTACCTACGCGGTGAAAAATCATTGACGTCACCACCTCGTTTCCAAGTTATTTGGCCTCAAAGTTTTAGGTGCACTGTAATGGCTTCATTAATTTAATAAAAGGTATTGACGTTAAAGTAGTGTTATTGACGTCGCGCCGTAATTCAGAAAATTTAACATATTAGACATAAGTTTTTCGGCGACATCAAAGGAAAATAAGCATATCCACTTTGCCTGTTACAAACAGACACAGTCTCTGTATTAATATAAGAGACTAGTCGATAAGGCCCGTGGAAAAATCCACTTAGGCAGAAGGACAATGGAAAAGTAGGTTGTTTTAGATTTTTTGCTGACGTCAGCAGTACAATTAAAAAAATATTTGGCGAAATTTATTTTATTCGTTGCCTGTACTATGCAGATGTTAAAACGCTGACCAAGAAAATGTATATGATTATATCTTTTTGATAAGCAGTTAATGAGACATAAGGGTTTTAACATTTTGCTGATGTCAGCAATGGCCAGTCAAACCCCCTAAATTTTTTTTTTAGAAATTTGTATACCTGTTGCCTCCATCGCATAGATCTTGAAACGCTGATCAAGAAAATGTATAAGATGATGTACCTTTGACAAACGGTTGCAGAAATATTAGGGTTTAAAGGTTCTTTGATGACGTCATCAACCCGTCCATTCCGAAACGGATTCGGGGATCCGGGTTTGGGAAAATGACCCAAATTGATCCTAGGTGGTCCCTAGTTACCCACGCGGTGAAAAATCATTGACGTCACCTCCTCGTTTCCAAGTTATTTGGCCTCAAAGTTTTAGGTGCACTGTAATGGTTTCATTAATTTAATATAGGATATTGACGTTAAAGTAGTTTTATTTTCGTAGCGACGTAACGTCAGAAAATTTGACATATTAGAGATGCATTTTTCGGCAACATCAAAGGAAAATAAAGACATCCACTTTGCCTGTCACAAACACACAGACAGACACACTTAGCGTATTATTATATAGACTAGTCGATAAGGCCCGTGGAGAAATCCACTTAGGCAGATGGGCAATAGAAAAATAGGTTGTTTTAGATGTTTTGCTGACGTCAGCAGTGAAGATCCCAAAAAAGTTAGAGAAATTTATTTTATTATTTTATTGTAATGTGTAGAGGTTGAATCACGCTGATCAAAATAATGTGTAGGATGATATGTTTTCGAGGAACGCAAAAAGAGATATAAGTGTTTAAAAATTGTGCTGACGTCAGCAAAGGCCCGTGAAAACACAAAAATTTTTTTTTCAGAAATTCATGTACCTGTTGCCTCCCTCGTATAGATCTTGAAACGCTGATCAAGAAAATGTATAAGATGATGTACCTTTGACAAGCGGTTGCAGAAATATTAGGGTTTAAAGGTTCTTTGATGACGTCATCAACCCGTCCATTCCGAAACGGATTCGGGGATCCGGGTTTGGGAAAATGACCCAAATTGATCTTAGGTGGTCCCTAGTTACCCACGTCGTGAAAAATCATTGCCGTCACCACCTCGTTTACAAGTTATTTAGCCTCGAAGTTTTAGGTGCGCTGTAATGGCTTCAGTAATTTAGTATACTTTTCTTTGACGTCAATACTATTTTAACGGTAAAGTTTCATAAATTACAGAACAATTTTATAGGCGATGTTTTATAGAATTTGACAAAGAAAATTGTAAAGAATATAATCCACTTTGCAAAAGTGACAGACAGACACACGGAACTGGCGTATTATTATATAGATGAGTAAAAATTATCATGACCGTGCTAGAAATTTTGCTGATTGAAAAAAATATATATAACAAAGATGTCCATTAATGATTATCTCATAATGCCTGATCGAATAGTCCGTGCTAATTCATGGACACTAATGTTTGTACCCGATCATTTAAAGACACAGGAAATATGTACTGCCGTAGTTCGTGAACATTCCTGGACATTAATGTTAGTACCCGATCATTTCAAGACACAGGAAATGTGTGACCGAGCAGTTCGCGAATAACCTAATATAATCGAATATGTTCCGGATCGTTTCAGTAAAAAATAAAGCATGACGATTGAGTATTGTGATGAATGTAGAATTATTCTCGATAAATATGACAGTGTGGACGGAGGTTAATTATTAATAGAAAAATGCTGTGTTGGCAACACTATATCATGTGGCTCACCTACAACGGAGGAATATGTCCTTGTAAAAAGCCCTAGTTGAACTCCAGTTTCCATAAATAAATGTTCAAATTCAGTAATGAGAATTTTAACTCAAGAGACTTTTATGCCAAAGCGACTCCACTAAATATTGAAGATGTAAATATTGAAAATATCGTGCTAAGCGATCCTATTCCAGCAAACAGGGCAAAGATGAACTCTTCGTCATTGGTTATAAAAATAGCGACAACAAGCTATCATCTCTATTGATCAAAACACCCAAAAAGCTCTATTCCAATGGTGCCTCGCGCTGTAATGAGGGCTGCTCTCTTAACATGTCATTCGATATATATAACCATCCCGAGTGGCTAGAGAAGTATGAGAGTATCCTGACCAAGGTAGAGTCCTTGGAGGGTCATTGCTTCACCACCCCACCTGTGAAAAAGGTAAATACTTCACTACGAAAGTGAAGGAGTGGGAGGGTAAAGTCAGAACCGATTTTCATTCCAAAAAAGTACCACTAAAACAAAGCTGCGAGTGCAGCGCCATAATCAAGCTATCTGGCATCTACAGGCAAGGTTCAAATTACTACATGCAAACCTACTTGGAGGAGTGCAAGTATATGGTTGTCGAGTTTTATGGCACCAGACATATTATCGATTCAGATAATGACGATGAAGAACCATTCATTGTGGTATAGTAAAAAACTCGATAGATTTTGTATACAATGTTGTATACAAAATAAACATGAACGAGCTTAAAAAAGAGGCAAAGAAACTAGGTATACGTGGATATTCAACTATGAAAAAGGGTGAAATTATAGCCGCGATTAATAAGGTAAAATATAAAAATATTGCAACACAAACACTTGGGTCTTATTGCAAGCCATGCTCGGATATCGCAGCTATAAAAATACTCGATGAGTACATCAGAGGCTTGGAAGCAAAACAAAAGCGAAATATCATCTATGACGGTTATTTTATGATCGATAAAGATACCGGTGAAGTGCTTGGTGTAATTTAATGTTTTGTATAAAACATTAGATTATGAATACGCTGGCGGTTCGTCTAGGTAGCGCGTACATACTGCGCAGACTGCAAGTTTTTTAACAATTCTACTCTCGTCTCATCGCGGCCTTTGGCTATTAATTGTTGCCTTTCTTGGTTATTGATTGTTTCCACGATCTTTTTCGTACGTTGTCGAATCTGCTCCTTTAACAGCATATATTTTTGCTTCTCTTGGTTTATTAGTGAAAATTCATAATCACTTATCACTCCATTCTCGATACTATTCAGCTTCGTTTCCGCTAATAATCTTATACTATCAAGTTTCTTACGTTTATAGTTCAATTTCCTTCCACCCTGTTTCAGGGCAGTCTGCCCTAATCCAACGGCTATGGCTATCCCACCCATTGCGACGGCGAGTGGTACACCGATACCACTCAGCATGCTCCCAATACCAACACCTGATGTTATAACACTTATTGCTAATAGCCCGTGATCCATGTAGTGTACCCAGGTTCCATGCATACCAAATTTTTTAGCGAGTTTTTCACGCTGTTTAATTCGTTTATATTTCGTAGGTATATCTCGATCTCCTCGATCTTTTTGAGGCGATAGACCTGACTTCGTTATTTTCTTGATCCGGTGCACTCGGCGGTAAGCTCGGGTATAATTTCATAATATCTGTCATATTTATTCTATCAGTAAGTGCATCGTTAGTCCTACAAATGACACGTGTTTATCAGGGTGATATTCATCCGTTAACATGAACTCCAGTCTGTCTGTTAAACCTTTCAACGGAAGGTAAACAGGGTTATCGAAACTCCACGTCAACATGTCTCCCCATGCGTTCCCTTTTGTTGGAATTACGGCTAAAATTTTTGATTTTTTACCATCCACCAAGCAATCATCCTCATCTAGCTGAGGGCAAACAAGCCTCAGTCGCTGGTACACGTCAGTTCTGTAGAATGACTCATAGTCACCTTTCATATAGTATTATTTACTGGGATTGTAGAGTAGACCCAAGAGCTCTTGTAGTTGTCGATGAATCACTACAGTAAATCCGTCATTAACACGTAGCCTGCATAGTACATCTTTAAGAACAAAAAGTTGTATCTTGCCCTGTGCTTGGGTATTGACGATGGCCGCGATATCTTCAATCTTATACAGGCTATTCATGATTTCAATTCTAGTAACCGTCTGATCAGGACCTACTTTACGAATGGTGAAGTCATTATTGCTATATATATTTAACCATGTAAGTCGAATGCTAATCGCCTTGAGAGCGATCTTAGTATCCTGCCCTAGGTAGTCCTCAAAAATCGTAGGTTTCTCTATATCTGTGACATACAGCTCTCGCATCTTTCTTTAAAGAAATAATGAATATTTATAGCTATAACCCACTGGTAAAGTATGCCCCTCATGGGCGTTATCTCGAGAGACTCAAGGGCTCGGACCTTACCAAGCAGGATATCGTTGTTGATGCCAAAGGCTCGTCATTTAAAGTAAAATTCCCAGATATCTTCGTGTACTATGTTTTCCGCAGCAATACCTGGCAAAACCACCCCTTCGGCCTCTGGTCGACACAATTGAATTTTGCGGTATTTTGCGCTACATCGGCAAGCGGCAATTCAATGCAGCACTTTAATTCTCCATTACCCCTTGTTCGCGCTGTTTATCGATTCCATGTCTATTTCCAAATTCGAAAAATATTAGCCTGGCTATTCCCGCTTCAATATCTAACCCATTCAATAATCAAAAGCTCCAGCAATTAGCACGTGAATTTGGTGTATCTTCAAATGAGCAAAAATGGAAAAATGAGAGTATTTTCAGTTCGTGGCAAGCCAAACGTAAAGATTTTCCTGGTGCGGGATCTAGTTATTTCGACGAGGGATCATGGAGCAGATGGGTAATCGAGAAATCGATCGGCTTAACCCGTATTGGCATTGGCAAAGCGTAAGGTTCTACGCGTATTTGATTCTGGAGAGCCAAGCCATCGCCCTCTCTAAAATAATCGGGAGTGAGGGCTTCGCGATTGATGCTCAACGACTATACTTGACGACATTCAAACAATTGGTGATTAGACCCACGTCGCTGGGTAGGGATATCAGTGAATTCGAGGATGTACTTAGATATGCGAGATCCAACGTAGCCTTCTCGGTAGCATACGGGGTTTGTATGATCCCCTCAGATATGAACCTGAGGACCGGGAATGTCCAAGGATTTAACAAAAAGATTCTTATAAGTCGGGATCATTTTAATATCGGTATTAATCCCAATATCAATGCTTCGCGTACTGTTGCCAAGCCCATACCGAGGAAGCATCAATGTCAGCCTTCCCAGGTTGAACGATCAGGACATCATCCGCCACCAGCCTCCTCCGAGGAAGCTGCTGCTCACGAGGAAACAAAGGTTCTCGTTATCACGCTAGGAGTAGGGGCATTCTAGCATATATTTGGCTAAAAAAATAGATGTAATAGTTGTCTGGTAAGCTAGTGGCTTACCAGAACGTTCCATACTTACTATCTCTTCTCAGCCTTATTCCTCCTATTACTCACATAAGTCACTACAATCCCTACGGCTCCTGCAATTGCTAAATATATGTGCCTCGCTACATAATCCACAATCTTGGCGGCTACACGGAAAAAGAACGATACGATGGTACCGATGATCCCTGGGAGGGCAGCTCCCGCTTTGCCAGCAAGGTACTTTAAAAATTTCCCGAGTCTCTCCAATTTTTTTTGAATGAATCCTTTGCTACCACCACCTCCTCCCGCACCTGCTGCCCCACCACCCGTGAGCGCCAGGACCAGGGTTGATATCAGTAAGCCCACGGCTGAGACAATGCTGGCAATAGTAATACCTTGTTCTTTGAATAGAATGCTGAGCTTCTCCCGTAATGAGGTATCATCTCCAACTATTTTCATGAGGGTGTCTTTGATATTTTTCAATTGAATCTGAATTTTCGATGATAGATGTTCTTCTATTGTCGCCTTTCGGTCATCCTTTAGCTTTTTACGATCTTCCTTGGTCTTATCGAGGTCCTTATCCAAGATAGCTAGCTGTTCCTCACGTCGGACTCAATCGTCTTTGCCTCAAGCCTCTTGATCTTGATCTCTTGACAGCATCTCGATGTCACCAGCCTTTTCATTGATGGTATCAATATTATTCAGGAGTTCCTGCGCCATCTTCCTACTACACTTGTTAGGTGTTGAATATTGATCGAATCCCATGGCTCGCAACCTACCAGCGCCCAAGGCTTTTTTTATCGCTCCAATGGATCTCAATTCACCATTTTGTTTTGTGAGCTCTACGTCATCATATAAAAGCCTGTTCCCATTCATTTCAAAATCATCATAATGTCTGGCATTCGGCTCTCCCAGCTCCTCAGTAAGAGCTTCGTAGAGACTATCAACCTTCGATATCAGTATTTCCCGTCTTACCGTGTCAGTGAGGCTGCCTCGTAAAGGTGTTGTGGGCTCAGTGCTTGTTCCTTGAATATCCTCGGGTCGAAGGATCTCACTCTCGGTGTTGAACTCCTCAGACTCCTCTTGAATGTCTTCCTCTGGCGTAAAATCTTGTTCAAACGCTGGATTTATAGGCATTTATTTCAACCCATGTACCTGTATAAATAAAGATGTCTTTTGGCACAAAATTAGATCCTAACAAAGAGATCAAGACGATGCTCGGTATGAAAGGCAAACGCCAAAGGGTGAAGATCAGCCATGTACCAAGCACAATTAACCAGAATGAAGATCTCTACGTTGATATTCCTAATTTAGGAAAAAATGATGTGATTTTCCCCGGCTCAATCAAGTTGCTTTTTGACTTGGAATTGACTGGTACAAACACCAAACGTACCATCGTTAGCAATATCGGTAAGGCCCTGGTTCAAAACCTTCGCATAAGCCTTAACGGCCACGAAGTGCAAAATATCTCTGACTACAACACCCTGGCAGTATATCGGGATTTATGAATCCCAAAGTATGACCGAGAGAACAACCTAATTCTAGAAGGTATCGACCCCAATGACCGCACCATCAGGGCTCTACAGGCAAAAACCAGCGATCACGCAGGAAATGACGAGGAAAAGGCGATCGTGGCAGCGTATGGAAATACTTTTGCTATCCCTATTGGCAAAATGTTCGCACTAACTAGAGACTTACCCTTCTATCGAGCAGGCTTACACGACAGACTGCAGTTCGTACTGCACTTCGCACAGCACAGCGATATAATTAAAGATGCTGGTACAGCAGCATCTGGAAGCACAGCGGCAAAGGCCGCGGATTCCTCCTACAAGATCAGCAATATCTGCCTTGAATTTGACAAGTTGGTCAATGAAGACCTGGCCTCCGCGATGATGTTTCGATATAGCCGTTTAGCCCTGCCGTACGAGAGGATCCTCCGCAGAAAAGTAGTGACCATAAAAAAAAGCTGACACCTCCTACAACCTCCAGATCGACACTCCTACCAAGTCTCTGAAAGGCGTCCTACTGTTGTTCGTAGCCCGGGGAAAGTGAAGGCCTATAGCGGGGTCAACGAGGTCTTCTATAACTCTAAGATCGAGAAAATTGGCATCACTATTGAGGGTGAGCCTAACGAACTGTATAGTCACGCCATTCTCCCGAAAGATCACATGGAAAACGTCGTTGAACTTTTTGGTAGCCACGATTCGGATATGACCATTGGGCAGTTCTTCATGCAAGATAAGCGTTATTTATGGATAGCAGTCCGGATCACAGCCTACATGGTTCTGGCAGACCCCTACAAAGATTAAGCGATGGTATTACGGTTCATATGACGAAAAAAGCTGACGGGACCGGTGATATACGGTGTTACGTCTATCTATTAATGGATGCGCAATTGAATATCCTCGACGGTAGGTTTCATTCAGTAGAATATTAAGAGCATTAACATTGTTTTTGTAGGCCTTTGGTCTACAAAATAAACATGGAAAACATAGTAGTACTCGCAGGTGGAGCCATTATAAACGCATTGGCATTTTCAGGCTCAAATTATCTATTCAGCAAACTTAGTGGACATGGCGAGGCAGAACGTAAGAGGCATGATTTAGCGGTTGAGAAATCACAAGCTGCTCAAGCCCAATGGGTACGTGACAGACAGAGCAAAATTGACTGGTATAACCAGCAAAGAGAGCTTAAACGTCAAGCTGGGGAGAGTCTCAAGGAGCTCGACGAGGGTATAAGGGAATACTATATCGCGATGATTCACAAGGCCCCAAAATTGTCAGACTTCTATACCCCATGCAAACAGCAACAAGACGGGGAGCTGACGTTCATCGTAGGGTCCTTGGCCCTGCTGGGTTTTGCTGTGTACAAGTATATGTAAGGAATATTTTTGATAGGTATAATAAACATGTCAAAATCAAAGCATGTTGTTACTCCCGAGGAAGCAGGAAAGATAAGTCAAATCTACTACCAGCCCGAACATCTCTGGACCGGGAGAAAAGCGATCAAACTACTCAGCGAGCAGAGTAGTCTCTCCAAAAAGAAAGTTATTCACTGGCTATCGCGTCAACTCTTGTGGCTCATACATATTCGAGGGCCAAAACGTATTAACTACCCGCATTTCACCATTTCACCATCATCAAATGCATCAATTCGACCTCCTGTATATGCCACTTGACAAGCTGTATGGTAATACGTACAAATATATCCTGACAGGCATTGACGTGGCCTCAAGATATAAGGTAGCGAGGCTCCTAAGAACTAAGAGAGCTAGCGAGGTTGCAGACATGATCAAAGACATCTACAAGGCAGGACCTCTACGATATCAGAGCATATTCCAATGTGATAACGGCTCAGAATTCAAATCAAATGTGAGTACCCTGTTAGAATCCAAGGGTGTGGAAATCAAGCGGGAAACAACCAAATACCATCATACTTTCACGGCGTTTGTGGAGTCCTACAACAAAATGTTAGCGGAAAGACTCTTCAAGCCTCAAGATGCGCAGGAGCTGGTCAGTGACGAACAGAGTACCACCTGGGTGAAACACTTATACAATATTGTGAAAACCATGAACAACACCAAAACTACCATGATTGGTATGAAACCTTCAAAGGTCATTAAACTCGATGAAGTACCACTTGCGAAAAGCGAGGAATATCCCGAGGAAAAGCCTTTGCCTGACGATGGATTATACTTGTATCTGCTACAACTCGGCGAGGGACACAACGATGCTCGGAGACGCGCAACAGATGCCTATTGGAGCAAGAAAACGTACAGGTTGGATCATATCGTAACTGGTACGAGGTGGCTATACTACTTGACAGATGGGCCCGATCGATCTTTCGTATCAGAGCAGCTTATGCTAGTACCAGAGGGTGTTGAACTACCTCCCGAGCATGTGAAAGAATGGTAATATTTCTCGATTTTTGTATGTTCATAACATACAAAAACCATAAAAGTAATTATAACATATCAATATCATACAACCCTTCGAATAACTCACGCGTGGCGTCATCTGGTAAACTAAAATGATTGCGCCATGAATTCGCTACACCGAGATTATTATCCCTGAACCTTTCCCTTGTATGTACGGCATTTGGATCATCACATATTGGATGTCTCTCGATCATATCTGGATACATATCCCGTAGGGTACGGAGTTGATCATTTAATAAAGATCTACGTTGACAACGAATAATGTAATGAGGGTGTTGGCCCTTTTTTCCACATTCATTAGGATTGTTCTTGTCAATCACGCATATCTCATTATCATAGGGATAGCCGGTAGGAACATATCTATCACGAAGCTCCGCAATTTCAAATGTTCTTAGGTCGAGTTGATTTTCTCGCTCTTGAAGGTCATCGTTAAGCATCGCCAGGGCTTGACGATATTCATCGATTTCATTTTGTAATTTTTTGATACCCTTCATCGCAAGCCGTTTCATATTCTCAGGAGCCCTTGGTTTTCTAGATCTATGTACAATCTCCAATGAATCATCCAGGGTCACGAAAGCATCGTCTCCGGTTACTTCCTTGGACCATGCGTCTAACGCATGGTCTATGATCTGATTACGAGGCGTGGTTTTTACGTCTCTGTATGTTGCTCTTATATCAGCAATACCCAAAAACCTTCCCAAATCAGCACGCTTAAACATGGGTTGACCCTGGTTGTTTAATAATATCTCAATAGCTGTATCCAAAACTCGTAATGACATTTTATTTTAAATAATGGTTCCAACCAGGGTCCATATCATTAGGACAGATATGAAAAAATACCTATGGATTCTTTCTCTCTCCAGAACATCACGAAGCTCTTCTTGGAGAGCTTCCAGACTCCGCTCCAAATGTGGGATCCTATCCATTTCTTTATGGCAAGCAGCCAGCTGATTTTCCAATGTTCTGATATATGACATATTTATTTTAGAACACTCCAGGCTCTGGGAATTCTAATCTAATATACAAACACGCGTGCTTGGACCCCTTCAACTGAGCCTTAATAGGCTCCCAATCGCTAATCATATTCGTCTCTTGATCCAGCAAAACAAGATCACTTCTCTCGTGCGGATACCACATAAACAGCTGCTTTTTCTGTCTCCTCAGATTTTTGGGAATCGCGGTATACGATTGAGTAAGGAGCCAGAGGCTGTGCTTTCGATGTCTACCACTGATCGCTAATTCCAATAGCGGTTGTCGACGCTTATCCATTGATTCATCAGCGATCATATCGTTGACGATGAATAATGTTTCTTCACCTGCCAGCAGAGACGACATTTTCTCGATCCATTCAAATAACTGGTCCTTCCGTTCTATCAAAAACACATAATCATCCTTCCAAAGCGATGATTTTTCCAGATAAGTCTTGTTCCTCCGCAGGGTGGGGCAAAGGATTATAATATTATGAAAGCGACCCCTATATTCATTTTCCAGAAGGTCCAGGATTCGCTGCGTTTTTCCACATCCCGTGGGCCCACTAAAAATTGCCGTATGGGATTCCTTGATAATATCTAGCATTTTATTCTTCGTATATACCACGGGTATATATACGAAATTTACATGGTTTTGGGACTATACTCGCGGGCAACCACCCCTTGCTTACAGCCATCTCACGACTGCCTCGCCCTGCGGTGAAATATGCGATCATCTTCATAACGTCGGTCGTATCTAGCTTAGTACTAGGGCTCGAGATTCCTAAAAATCGCGTAAGCGAAAGTGAATCCAAGGTCTACAACACTTTCGTACACCATGTCTATAATCTCCTTTTGCTGAGGGGTAACATTCGAACTCATGGTTTATTATATGTCTATCGCATGTGGAAAATATCAATATCTGGCTTAGGCTCCTGCCTATCGCTTGGTTGCTGAGCCACTGCAGCAGGCTGCTGGGTAACCGCTGGTCTCTTATGGATAAAATAGTAGGCACCCGCGATACATGCGATCGCGAGTAGGCTTCCACTAATGTATACGCCACTTCCCATGGACTTGGAGATACCTGTGGTAGGTTCATGACTCTCTTGTGAAGTGCCTTTGTCCATGTTCTTCTTCAAGTCGGCCTTGTTCGTACGATTCCATTCCACAAGTCTCTTACCAGCAGCAACACGTCCTTCGTTTTTCTTAGTGATTACTTGATTAGTTTCCTCGGTCATTTCTTATACGTCTAAGACGTATAAGATTCACTTCTTTTTTACATTAAGATAGGGGGACTTCAATGGACTTTGAGAGCTGGGTGTGATTAATCGTATGGGCAGCTACCAACAGAGGCGCGAGGAATCGACCAAAGGCTGTGTACAGGACTATACCCAGGTCAGCCATGGATTCTTTTATACTAGATCCTGGCGTATACAAGGTTGCTGATGGTTTTAGTATACACACTTATCGCATGAGTACTGAGAGCTCTGGCAGTCTTGGCTACTTTCTCATGGAGGTCTCGTTCGACTACCTCTGCATGTATTTTCTCAATAACCTCGGGTGATGCTTTGTCCAAAAATGCCTCGGTACATTTTTTTCCTAAGAGGTGTGGCTTGTTTTTGCGGATATCCTTCAAAGCCTGGCGTTTGTCTATTTTTTGATCAACAGCCTCTAATGGTGTATCGACAACATCATCGAATATTTCTGCTAAGTTGTGAGCCATATTTATTAAACATCGATATTTCAAATAACCGATAATGATCACGATGTATGGGAGCAATATCGAGATCAGTAGTAATAACTCCATTGTTTTTATTTCTCCTTCAACCGATAGTGGCCTCGGGAAAGCGTTGTTATTTGATCCGCCTGAACGATCCGCTTATCATCAGCGGCATTAAGGGCAATTTTATTCACTTCCTGAGTGTATACATTATGACCTTTGTTATTAATACAACGCCAACTCTTGGAAATATCAATACGTTCCTCCAAACATCGTTGGTAATCTTCGGAAGTTATACATTTTTTGGTAACAGCACGTTTTACACCCTTGGCCTTACGATCACCCCCCTCTTTTGTAAGACTCCTGTATGCATAAGCTTTCGGTCTCAATGTGATGAATGAAGTCCTAATCTTACCGCCTAGCTCATCTTTAAATAAGCCGACTACTTTTTTGTTCTTCCCGATAGGGAGAGGTTGTCATCTTTCGTATAGGCACTGGTATCGAAGCGTGCCTCCACATCATCGGCAATATCCCGATAAAAATTATGGGTTCGAATGTGGTATACGAACGAGTCCGTGTCCATATATTGAAGCCTCAGTTTGCTAACATATTTTGGCTGCATGTAATTGTAGTGAAATTTGTACATGACAGGTTTCGACTGATCCAGAATGGCCTGGCCAATATACACCGGTTTATTCATTTTGATACTAACCTTACCCATCTCCACGCCTATGAGGTGACTGCTAAAGTACTTTCCACCCTTGAAATTTGGCTTCATTACGAGCTTCGTATATGTGGCTTCATTGGTGACTAGCTTGGAATTGCGATGGTTCCTGATATTCTCCATTGTCTTACCGAATACGCTTAAATTCATTAGCTTGTAGAAGTCCTTCTCGACCTCGTTCTTGGCGGCAGTCCTAAGCTTGGTGTTGTGATCAATATAACCTCGGAGCCATGCGCTTTGTTTAAATTGAATAACAAGGTGGACTTTCTTAAGCTCGAGCCCATGTTTCAGGGCTTGATGTAAGGCTGCGATGTGTACCACGTATTTCTTCTTATGTTCGAGATTTGGAATGAGCTTCTCAACTCTGTGAATCATCCTACGGTCCGGCAGGAATGGGAGCTCATTATGTTTATCGTGGAGCTCCTTCGGGTAATCAGCGTCAACCTCCAGCAAGTACCCATGTTTATTACCAGATACCAATTTCTCGATCTTCTTTTCATTTATTATCTCAATATTCGATACTCATTTAAAACCATGAGTGGGTAAAGGCTGTTGCATTGCACATCCGTACAGGTTGTTAGCATCGAGATACTGCAAATATGACGACTCTTTATCAGGATCATATTGATCGCCCATGTATTTGTTATTCGCTCTCGCGTACCGGTGTACAGCCTGGGTTATACCACCTCGAATACCCTTCTTAAACATTTATAACATATCAGGGTCCGTAAGGAGCTCCAGTTTAATTTCTGTGTACTTGAGTGC
The DNA here is from genome assembly GCF_029227915.1 of Hydractinia symbiolongicarpus. Lineage (NCBI taxonomy): Eukaryota > Metazoa > Cnidaria > Hydrozoa > Anthoathecata > Hydractiniidae > Hydractinia > Hydractinia symbiolongicarpus. Next base: position 15,991,094 of record NC_079878.1, read on the forward strand.
TGCCTTCCATGCGAGACCAGGTGCGCTGTAGAAGTGAGCAGGATCAAGCTTATAGTTCGCGTGGCTAGTGCTGCGAAAGTTCTGAAAGATATCGGTCAATAGCACTACATCCGTCACCAAATATACATCGTGGTAGTCACCCATGATAGTCTCTGGACCATTTAGAGTAATAGCATTCCACACTTTTTGAACGTGCTCGTATTCTTCATCATTAATCCCATTCATGTCTAACTTGCTATAGAAAGCCTCCAAAGGAGGTAGCTCAGTCTCCTCGAATTGTTGCCAGCTATTCATGTATGCATACGGATAAACACCTTTTTTACGCATGAGTTTAAAGATGTCATCCTCATTGAAATACCAACGGAGATTTTTGCATTGTTCATCATCGAGATTATTAACTAATTTCTCCAAGCTTGATGCCATAAATCGACAACTATCAATAAATCTGATCTCTATCTTCTTGTACGTTTCGCCGTCGCCATGCTCCATGCCTGCAATGGGTACTTTGATTTTTACATTGAACGATATATATTTTTCTGTATTCTCCGCGATGTAAGAAATATCCTGAGTATCATACTTTTCCCCCAATTCTCGAATGAATAAGTGGGCATCGTACCCTGATAGGTTGTGGAAGATCACAGGCACATGGCTTGGTATATTATATCTGCGGTTGCAGATCGCGTGCGCTGCACCCCTGTATAACCCCGTGTAGTGACAGTGGTCTCGAACTTTACGGCTATATCCATCGTTGTAAAATGATTTCATGCAAATATGACAACTCGTAGCGGAGTCGTGCTCCTTTTTTAGTATTTCCGTTAGTGGTAACACGTTCTGTTGATGGTAGGTGCAATAGAGTCGCTTTACCTCATTCTCTAGATGATCGACGAACTTCTGTACACAGTCTTCACCCCTGTAGACTTTCAGTGGATCTGGCACTTCTCCATAAGCAAAGGTGGAATACGTACACCACCCGCATGGTACATGCTTATTCAGCGTCTTGGTCTTAGTATCCCGAGCATTCTCTTTCATCGGGATCAGTAGTGATTCGAAGTCCGCATAGATGACGAAGGGTACTTTGAATTGCTGTTGACCATCTTGATAATATAACCATTTTTCATTTTCGCTGGGCATCGTGATCTTTACAGCTTCATTATCTTTGCAATATGCATAGTGTTTATCGCGGGATTCTATCGTTTGAAACCCCTGAAGGCAATTCAGACAAAAACTCATTTTTCCATGGTTCTTCGATATCTCGCTTTTTAGTAGTCTGGATAGATTTTTGATGGCCACGTAGTGGCTCTTCTTATCATCTGTTAGTAATAGCAAATTAGTCTGATTCTCACGTTCGTTAAATGCCGATCGCCGTAAGATATTAAAGCTCTTCCCTGTTGCAAAAAAGACGTTCACGGCAATGTCGGGATTATTCCGCTCGAATTTTGTGATATCTTTGATGGATGTTGGGAACTCAATACCCTGCCAGTTATACTGATCCACATAGGGTCGCAGCTTGCTGATTCTTTGATGGTTTGTACCTATCTCTTCTTGATGTATGGCGGCGATAATCGCATATTTGAAGAACTCCTCGTCATTATTTATAGGATTTATGATAGTTTTTTTCATCGACATCCATCCGGGTGTTTCGATATATGATGAACCTCTCGTCAACTTCAATTTAAGAAAATCTATATCAATGTTATTTATTCTACCGATGCTAAAGCCATTCTTGGGTAATGCAGGATTCTCCACATGCGTTTTAATTTGAGCAAACTTCGTATCTATCACTTCATCCACGTTTGTGCCCTGGAATATAGATGCCATGTTGTTGTGAAAGACCTTGTCTACTTCGATAAACTCGTTAGTACCATCAATTTCTTTTTCCCTAGTATCCATAGAGAGCACTGTATCTTTGCAGACCCCATTTCCTCTACCTGATTCTCTATCAAATTTTTTACATGTGATCGTATCATACCAAAATATCCATGGATATCTGTTCCATCTATGGCAGCTATGCGGTAACTCCTGAATGTTTAATGTAATGCATGGTTATGCTCCTGAGGCGTAAAATCTTGATTAGATTGCTCTGAATTATGATCTTCCCTTGCCTCTTGCTCAACCTCATCGTGAAGCGTTGCACCCGTGGTATAGTTTCATCACATTGTTTTTGAACGTGTTATATACGCTATTGACACCCTTCTTTATAGACTCCAGCACATAGTCCACTAGCCAATCAGACCACTCCCGCAGTTTACTTTTTACCACTGGACGAGTCCTCACCATCTCTTGGAGCTCGAAGATGTCCATGGCCTCTGGTGTTGGTAGAATAGTCACTGGTCTGACTGGGTTTCGTCGCTCGGCCCTCCTGAGTGGTCTCTGTGGTACATCCTCTGTGGAAGTTGGTGCTGGAGTGGCTTCTAATAAAGAAACAAGGTCTGCTTTGCGTAATTTTGAATAGCCCGTAAGCAGTCAGGGAAATCCTCTTAATTAAGCTGTACAGCTTAATTTGGATGTCAGCTTAATTAGGATGTGTCATACAGCTTAATTAGGTGACATACATCTAAATTAGGAGGTAGAAAAAGTTTTTCCCCGATTTCTCGAAAAATGTAAATTTTAGCAGAATCACCGCCGCAGCTCTTTCATCATCAGTTTGACCACTACATTATAAAAAAAGAATGGTATCTCCAGCACCCCGTGTTCAGAAGATATGGATAAAGAATGTTAGAAATCGCGAGTCCGGCGTCAAATAACGCGCCGGTCATGTAGTTTCATTTTAACTTGTTCGAATTCATAATGGCAGCAACCTGAAAAAAACCGTGTACCGCATCCTAGTTAGGATGCACGTCACGTGATACAGCCTATTTAAGCGGACATTTTTAAAACTTTAAATTTAGCGGATCTCCGGGGTGTTCCAAAAAACTAATGTATTGGAGATGTTTATATGCACGTAAATATTGGATTTATTGAGTTAGATAGATGCTAAAATTCAGTTAAATGTGTGTTTTCGACGATCAAAGTTTTGTACATCTTAATTAAGCTGTAGAGCGCCTAATTAGACTGTATGATACATCCTAATTAAGCTGACATCCAAATTAAGCTGTACAGCTTAATTAAGAGGATTTCCCTGACTGGTAAGCCCACGTGTTTTCGCAATTACGTGTAATTGTTTTACAGTATTTGAATTTAAATCCATCTCCTTTATTATATATATTTTTTTCAAACAGCAAAATTTCTAGCACGGTCATGATAATTTTTACTTATATTCTGTATAATAGCATATTGCGCAAGACGTCATATGATTTCGTTTATATGATTTTGTGTTAGTATTTAATATATCTATCATTTAATATTATTGGCAGATGATGTCATGTATCTTACATTTATATATTATTATGTGTTGGTTATTGGCAGATGATATCATTTCATATTATTTTGTGTTGGTTACTAACATTATTAGGAATTTCCCTTTGGTCGACGTCGACTGTGCCAGAACGAACATTTCTCTATCTCTATCGGCTCAAAAATGGCGGATTTATGCCCAAAATGAGCAAAAACGATCCTGAAATATGGCATACTATATTCCTCACAGCTGGATTATTACTATCTCGCTTGCGAGGATAGTATTGCTTTTCAACTCCTCACTATCTGCGACCTCTGGGTTCACGTTATGACGCCTTATCCAACTGAGCCATTACGCCTTGAGAAAAAATACTTAATTTGACGACTTTTATGTTAATCATTTGTAAAAGCGGATCGCGAAATAATGCAAAACAAGAAGCCCAGGGGCTTAAAGATTTCCGCCATTAGCCTAAAAGATTTTAAAATTTGAAGTTGATCTTGAAAACGGAGAATTATGGGGTAAACAAATCATTGAATATTCTCAATTATTAATGTAAATAACCTGCAATGTTAAAATACAACCAATAAATAAAATAAAATTCATGAATAATTAATTAGTTCTGCTGAATATAGCTTTAGTCTACGTGCTTGCAAAATTGTACAGAAAGAAATGACGTAACATCAACATTATAGGACGATCTTCATGCACGAGCTTTAACTTTCGATAGCATATAAACTTTAAAATAAAGTATTGTTCATTGGATAATAAAACAATCTGTTGCACTTATAGGATTCTTATTGGCTTAAAACTCATTTTAGCCTCGTTCTCAGAAAAAATCTTTAGCCTGGATAAGTTTCGGGCGTCCAGCCTAACTGCGCTGTCTCTATCTCTCTATCTATCTCCTCAGGCGATTTTAAAGATTCCGCCTTCGCTGGCGGAAATCAATGATTTATTGATGCGAAATACAAAAGTTTTTTAGATTATTTTTTTGCGAATTGATTCCTCTCAACAAAACAAAGATGTGTTGTGACTTTTAAGTTCTAAGAATAATCCTAATGAATTCCTCCATTATAAGGATTTCATAAGAATCTTTAAGCGTTAATTTCGAGAAATGGCCAAAAGCTCTCAGGGGTATGGAACCTAAAAATTTCACATGCAGGTGTCTAATAGATAAATATAAAAAGTCAGTAGTATCATAGCCATGCATCATATCCCTTATGCCGGGAACAGCTGTAAATCAATTTGTAGGTTTTGTGGAATCACCCCGTTAATATATTTCAAATAATATATTTTTTAACATTGATATAGGAGTTTTTGCAGCCCCTGCATCTTGTTAGTTAGAAACAGAAATGACGTCATTTTGCTAATTCAATATTTTCTTTAAATCTGGTCTGTATTTTCTTCCTAGTATCAAACACCTGGTAACCAACATTCTCTTTGTGTTTCTACCACAATAGTTGTTTCCAAATATGCTTTAAAACATGGGTAATTCTCGAATGTTTTTAACTGGAAAAACCCATTCTGCTTTTGTTTAAAAAAAAGGAAATAGAAATCTATAGTAGCAAGTATTTAAAAATTTAAATAGATTTACAGGATTTTCTCACATGATAAACCATGGTGGAGGTAGTATAAAATCAGGACCCAACACTGCTTGTAGGATTTGGTTTCCAGCGTTCCTAAATTCCTATTTTATTTTATTTGATTTAGCATATAACAAAGAATATAAAATTTGTCAGGAAGTTAATTTGTGGAAAAGGAAAAAGAAATAACTTTGATACGAATTTAATTTGTCTGATGACAAAAATTTTGTTGGACGTTTTTTTAAAATCGAGCAACAGAATAATTAGTTTCTTAATAGAATCACCGTAAACAAGGTAAGAAAGCCACTTAAACCTTGGTTTTATTTTCTAATAGAGACATGAAATAACTCCTGATATTTTGCATGGACATTTGGATGCAATGTTCATTGAAAGAAAAAAAACAAGAATATCAATTAGATGAAGGTACGTAGGCTTCTTTCTTTTATTGTTAGAATTATCTATGAGATAAATATAACAAGAGATAAATATTTTCCAGTTTTTACATAATTTTGCATGAGAAAACACCAAAAATTCCCCGAAAATCCGGTTTTTCACGATTTTCGGGTAAAACCCGAATAAATCTGAAAATCCGGCTAATCACGTTTCCAACATTTACAGAATTGTTCCCTATGATGAAGAAAAAGTTGTGTTGTAACTTCTAAGTTGTAAGTTCTAAGGATAAAAAATTATCGAAAGTTATTATACTTCATAGGGGTAGTTTTGAGTAATAGCCAATATCTACGGCTTCTAACAATTTAATATGCAGGTCCCTAATAGGTAAATACAAAAACTTAGTAAGTATCATAGCCATGCAGCATGGCAAAGAAGTTATTAAATAAACCGTCAACTATTTGAAATATGTAACCCCAACCGAATAGAGTTTAACTACACCTTGATCAACTATTTGAAATATGTGATTACCACGTTTACAAAACTTCTCAAAATGATAATGTATTAACTTCTAAAAAATTGGCATAAACCCATCTCTTTTACAGAATATGATCAGTTACGTAGTGGTACTTCACTGAGGTCATAAGTTTTATTACCGCTCAAGTTGAAATAAAAGGATTATTGAGTTGTCGAAGAAAACCCTGCCTTAAATGGCGCCCTTGAACAGCAAGTAATTTAAAGCGTAATTTGTCAGAAATCTATTTAATTTTTCCTTTGTAGGTATGCAAGTAAATAATCACGGAAGAGAAATGAATCATGTTGTAGCTGCATTAAAATACAAATCACAGCAGCCTGCTTTTTATACCTATGCAAAAGACCTGCTGCGCTACTTTGGTCAAAAAATTGTAAAGGCGAGAGTAATAATAATGTCTTTCGTAAACAAAATAAAAGAAACGAAAGTACACCAAGAAACGAAAATAGATTAATGGATAAAAGTTATACATTGAGTGAACATAGTGGTGAGAGCATCTCGTCTGTAAGTGTAGTATCTGTTTAACAATATTAAGTGTAGTGATGAGTTTGTTACACCATACAAGTGTAGAAAAGGTGTACATGTGTTACAAACACATGTACACCTTTTCTACACTTATGTATGTACACTTTTTCACACTTATGTATGTACACATTTTCACACTTTTGTATGTACACCTTTTCACACTTAATGTATGTAGTATGTACACCTTTTCACACTTAGGTATGTACACCTTTTTGCACTTATGTATATACACCTTTTTACACTTATGTATGTACACCTTTTCACACTTATGTATGTACACCTTTTCAGACTTATGTATACACACATTTTTACACTTATGTATAACTTTTCCCACTTAGGTATTCAAACATTCTCTTCCATCGCCGTCAGTCAAGAGAGAATGTGCGAAAAAATCTCGACAAGAATTAGAAATATTAAATGCTATTGTATGTTGTTTTTTGGATTATTTGTTAGCATAGTATGTAATATATACTTGATACACTTTCCATATCGTTTTTGCACACATTAAATCAATTTCAGCGGATTTGCTTTAGTTTTTCAAAATTATTGAAGCCGTTGGCGGGCGATGGTGTGCATCGCAACATAGACGAGCTAAAAAAAAATTGGGCAAATTTAGTCTAATTTAGCCATACATTTTTTATCGAAAATGGGAAAATGAAAGTTACACTAAGTCATTGTGAATTTGTGGGCAGTGTGAAGTTATGTAGCTAGTGCGGGATACCTTTTTAGAAAGCTAAAAGAACAATCTAACAGGTAAAGAAAAAATTAAGTTTGTGTCAGTACTTCTGAAAAATTACTGTTTTGACAAACTTTTGGTAAAAAATGTGCTGAAAGTGTAAAAAAGTGCTTTCTCTTTTGGAATGTAATGGACTTAATTCTTAATTTATTAGTATTGTTATTTACTGGTAGGGTCAAATATGCTGGGTATTTAAACCAAAAGGCGCCATAATGATATAACTTTACTTTTAATGTAAAAAATTGCTCGTTTTTAGTCTAAAATTTTCTGCAAAATATTTGTTTGTAATACCGTACGCAATGCCTCTTTTAGATAATCTTGTGTAGCTGCTGGGCTGAATGGGTAATATATACAAAAGTGCAAAAGTGGACAAACATGGATGGAATAGATAGCTATATACCTTAATATATACCTAGTAAGTAGGACAACCTATTGCTCCAACATTCACAAGCTAGGTAGTATTCATACGCAGAGTTCAAACAATTTTTCTGCCACAGTTATAGGTTATTTTTATTCTTTTTGTGATTTTGTTCAAACCTTTTAACTAGCTCTACATAGTTTGCTAGCTAGATGCTGCAATGGGACCACCATGGCTGGCTAAAGAAAGTTCCTAGACTAACTTTTATATGTTGTATAACTAGATGTAAAAATCAAGAAGGAGTTTGCTTGTGATATTTCTTTGAGAAAAAATATGTACAATTGAGATTGTTTATATTAAAATGTTTAAAAAGTAATCAATTCTTGCCTTTTTGTCTTATTGTGTGTTCCATTACATTATTTAATTTGATTTGGTGTTTTTGTTAGTTTTTTATCCTTTTATTTCACTTCAATAGGTTAGAACATTTGCATACGAGATGGAACAACCTGTTGCCGTGGAATTTTAATATTTCGACGATACTTCGAATGTATTTCACATCTTTATCAAGTCAGTAAAAAATATTTTACAAGTTCACGTTTATATAGGCTGCGGGAATTACAATGAAAATTAATTACGCAAGGGTACATTCAAACTAAGGGTGACAATTCTATAATAAGAGTTGGTAAAGGCTATTGATGTAACTTAAAATAGGTATGAATAATTAAAATAATACTGGTGCGTAGCGCATATATAATTACAATTTTTAATAAAATCTGTGAAAGTATATACATATTTACAAAAGTTTTTAAAAAAGGACGTAAAGAATAATAAATTGAAAAGTTCTCTGCGCGGTCGAACTATTACAAATACAATTAAATTATACTGACAGTTATAAATTATTGTATCCCGCTCCCTTCTTAGTAATCAAAGCGGAGACACTACATCACAAATACAAACAGTTGAATTAATTTAGATACATACGGGACATAGGTACTCTAACAGATAAATAGTTTACAAAATAAAACTGGAAAATCTCTCAGTAAAATTAACATAAAAGTAGGTTTTCCTACAATATGTCCAAAGCAATTAAGCTTGGTATATACTACCTAAAAATTAGGGTTTCAACACCGCGGTGGAGACCTAAGTACAAATTATCCGAAACACCCGTAAAATAAAAATAAATAAATAAATGCAATTAAAAGAAAAATCAATTTATTTAAAAACAATACGAAACATAAACGATACACTGGACTGAACGTTAGTAATAATCATTCACATTTCGATCATTAAGGCCATAGGGCGCAAAACTTTCAAGCTTATTTTGCCAATGCTGTTGCGCCTCAATGAATTCACAGTGTCAGCTCGGTCAATAATCTTGGCAACCATTGTGACCATCTGAAGCCAAATGTGAATGGAAAGATTGTTGTGGTACAGAAGAACCTGAACTATGCTTCCGAAAGCAACTTTTGTAATTATTAAAACGAAGGCGAAACTTGGTACTTGCGCTACCTACATATTGTATATCGCAGGTTTTGCATTCTACCAAGTAAACAACCATTTCGGAGTTACAGTTCAGGTCCCCCTTCCTTATATCAAATTTCTTGGACTTGCTTTTGTCACCAAAAGAAGAAGTAGTGTTTATGTAGTTACATACATCGCAGCGTTTAGCACAACATTTTCTACACCCGTTGGCTTTCTCCCTGATCTCAGGTAACTTTGCCCGCACAAGAAAGTCTTGCAAACTTTTCCCCTTTTTAAACCCCACAATAGGTACATTGCGAAAAACTTTGCGATGTTCTTCATTTGGTGTCAAAAGCAAGTGAATTTTAGATAACGTTCGCCTAATATTCATAAATGCTGGGTGGTAAGTAATGTTAAAAGGTGAATTTATTATCATTATTCCTAGTTTTGATAGTATTCAGCAAGTCATCTCGTCTGAATTTTCGAGCCCTAAGTACTTGCTTTCTCACCATCTTACTACTGTGACCTCTATCCTGCAACCATGATTCCAGCTAATTGCACCTCTTATCGAAAAGAGTTTAGGAAATTTTCGAGTCGCCAAGTTTGGGAGTTGGGGGCTGCAAGTCAGGGGCCAGGGATGTGCAAAAGTGTACGATCACCGATTTATTTGTCCGACAAATTCGATTTCTTTGGCCAATTTCACGCTGAAAAAATTTAGGAATTTCAAAGCAACTTAACTGCGAAAAGGCAACCATCCGTCAGTTTTTCCAATGCGCTGTGACCATGCTGTTTCATTCCAATTTGCAATCCGAAGAGTAAAGGTAATTGACAAAGTATTTTTTGTTGGTGGCAAGTTTTCATGTTCAAATGGGCAACAGGTGAAGAAAGTAACCACATGAAGTTAGCCTAGCAAAATTGTGCGTGATATATACCCTAGTTGTGTTAAATTTATATTCATATATTTAAGCTGTTTTATATTTATTTATAATAGTATAATATATTGGGGCTTTTAGTCTAAAACATAACTTTTTAAAAATGGTAATTTTTTACAGCTTTTTGGCCATTTTAGCTGTCTGAGAAGTTCTTAGCTCATTAGGACACTGTACACAGGGTAAGGCCACCCTCAAAATTGTAATTGGTTAGTGTCACCCAACCGACTTACTTTGAAAGGCGAAAGTCGAGTCGGGGAGTCGGTAAATTTGTAAAGAATAAACCAAACAATCCCCGAACAATCTTCGACATGCAACAAAATCCACCATTTACCTTTTCAGGAATTACGATTGTTACGTCCGAATGCTATTTCGATAGGGGACTAAACTCTGTTACACAGTGCTTATATTCCTGCTTCGCATTTATACGACAATACAAGCGAAAACCATGGGAAAGACGTTGACTGAGAAAAATGGTACTTGGAACGGAGGCTAAAAATACTAAAAGTACATTTAAAATGAATAACAAAATATGGCTGCGAAATATAGTATTTTTGTAATTTTTTCGGGAAATTTTTTTATCCAACCGACCGACTCACTTTTGTAATTAGAAATGACGCTAACCAAACATATTTTCGACCGTGACCTAATAACAGGCTGTTTACGGTCTGTTTATTTGAATCAAAGTGAGGATAGTTTTTTGGTATTATGCCTATACATTTGTGCGACACAGTATACCTGTACTAAACATTACGTTTGAAAAATATATATACACCCAAAACACCTTAATGCTGTGTGTGTGCATGACACGATTTACGATGTATATACTGCATACTTTTATTAACGGGCTTTACATGAATGTGTGGTACAATTTACAATTCGTATTAATCGCTCCGTCAGAAAAAAAGTTAAGTATGTTATGTGTGCAGTAAATCCACAAGCATATATAATATGCACCTGTAAAGTCATATTATATTTATACCCCTTTGGTCTAATGGCTATGACACTCATGCAAATGAGATATCCAGGTTCAAATCCTGGACAGGGCTAGAAAAAACATAATTATCTACAACAAACAGATAATAATAATGATTGTAAGGATAGTTGGTATTCTTTGAATTGTAGGGGGCAGTGTTAAATACATTCATCACTTTTATTTATAGAGCACAAAAACTCAATTGAGGGATATATCCATACAATCATTAACTGGGTTGTCATTTTGTCTAAAAAACAAAAAGTTTTTTAAACACATTTTTTATCTCAAATCTTACATACAGCGTGATGTTTACTTTTATTTCTGTACGTGATTTTTATTTCTAGATTTCTAGATCTGTGTGTATGGTGTGGAGGGTGAATATTAAAAACTGTCTAAGCAGCACAAGTGTTAATTTTTATGCTTGAAATGTTTTTACGAAAAGCTTCGTTAATAAAATCTTGTATATTGATGTGTGTTGATTTTTTACATTTATTCGACTTTTACTTGACGTATATTTTTTATAGGAAACGAATACATGTTTTTATTAGAAACTTCGCCTTGGCTAACTTAAAGGCAATGTTCAGCGTAATTACCCCAACCTCGTTAATTAACCCCTATGTTGCAGCTTTCAACGATTCGGTGATTTACGGTACCTGAACGCTAGTTTCTTGTAAAACAAAGTGTACGTAGGAATCCTACACAATACAATATTTACTTACTTTTCAATTTTTGTATTTTTCAGTGGTGACTTGGCGGTATCAGATAACGATTCGTCGTCTGACAAAATGATCAAGGTATCCTAAATGTTACCGGAAAATAGTATGTTGCATCCAAAGGTCCTGTCAAAACTTTGGCTAAATACATCCCATTTGCTTATCATTTAATTAAGCCGACAATTGCAAGCTTACCTTGTTCTCCTCATTTGTTTAATCAATAAAAGATTAGTCGATGTGTAAATTATTAAACTGCGTGTTGGTCTGGGGTCTTAACCCCTCAAGAAATCGATTGATCGAAAAGGAAAAACACGAGTACAGGAGATGCATTTCGTTCTGGATGATTTGAATCGGAGCTTTTTCAATCCAATTTAGTTTCCCAGATCTTACCAATCATGACATGACCCCAATTTGAGACCAAAATAAGTAAAAAAGACACTGGGGAGGAGGTTGATTTGCTCTACGCTAGATTGTGGACCCCGGGTTACTCAAAGCTAGAATTGACCTTATTTTTCCGGATCCCGTCGGCAAACCGGTGAATTAAAAAAAACAAAAACAAATTGTAGATGCAACTTCCCAACTCACTGCGTCGCAACTCGCTAACTTCCCAACTTTGCAACTCCCTGCGTAAGTGTAATCCATCGAAAAACTCTCCCTCTGAACAAATCGAATAAATTGTAATAGTTCGACCGCGCAGAGAACTTTTCAATTTATTATTCTTTACGTCCTTTTTTAAAAACTTTTGTAAATATGTATATACTTTCACAGATTTTATTAAAAATTGTAATTATATATGCGATACGCACCAGTATTATTTTAATTATTCATACCTATTTTAAGTTACATCAATAGCCTTTTGAAACCTATTGGGTGTTTTTTGAATACAGGCATAAATATAGATTGGCTGTTTATTTAGGCATTTACCGTTTTCTATCTTTTCAAACTCATAAGTTGGTGCCCCAAAGTTTTTTTATATTTCTTTATTCGCAACAGTTTATGCCTCACAATGCGTTCTTTTCTTTAGCAAAAGTAAAACCACAAAACTTGGTCCTTTTTGGCTTCCAGAAAGTTTGCTTTAATAGTAATAAAAATGCCCCCTAAAATAAAATGTCTAAAAAACTGCCCATTTTACTAAAGCACTGTGAGTACAGAAACATGTTGATTCTGTACTCACTGCTTTATTTCCTGTATACTAGCCTGAAATAATAAAGGGAATAAAATTTGTCGTTACAATAGGATTAAAATGCCTAAGCTTAGTATATTTGGAAGAATTTTCTTGGTTTGCCGGAAAATGTTAAAACATATGTTTACTTTGGCTGAGCATTCTTCTTAAAAAGTTAATTTCAAATCGACTTTACCCTGCTAGCGACAAAATCACTTACATGTCGGCCAAGGTAATTTTTACATATATATAAATAAAGTTTGGTTTAAAAACTTTCCTTGTGTACACAAGAGGTACATATCAGTAGCTAACAACCCAGTTTGTCTCGGGTATTGTGAAGGTCGGTCGACATACTAAAAACAGGTATCCAAGAAATAGTTAAGTGTGGGACAAAATTTTGTTCCCCAACTTTTTTTATGCAAAAAAAAAAAAAAATTTCTGAAGTTCTTTGAACATGTAGAACGTTTTTCCTATCAAGGCTAGGTGAAATTCTATAGTGGCCATGTTGAATTTAACAAAAATTTTTTTTAAAAAACGTGTTTTGTCACAGACCATAATTTTTTCTAAGTACTAATACACTTCAATTTAATGTCTTCTTCTACCTTCAACTACCTCTTTTAACTAAATTTATTTCCAGGATAACTTGAGAGGGCATCTGTTTTCATTAAAAAAGACATAAAATCTAAGCTTGTTGTGGTATCTGATAAACAAATGCAACTTAATAATTTTTTCAAAATTTCATTGATAAATGAATAAATTTTTGTTATCAAATCTCAGTTTTAAGGTTTCAGTGTGTTTAATGGGTATAAAGCTGTATCCAAATAAAAGTTAGCTAGCCTAAAATATGTTTACATTTTAACGGATCTCGCCCCAGTCCTAATTCAAAAAAATGTTTAGACATGCGCAGTCTGAGTTTCCGAAATATTGACCGCTGAAACAGCCGTGAACAGATATCAGATGAAATTATTAAATTTCCATATCCGAATGAAAAAAATATATCAAAATTGCATGTCCGAAAATTCCAGAATGATTTGAATTTATTCGGAGCTAAAGTAAACTTTTTTTCCCTTTTTTTAATAATTTTTGAATAATTTATGAAACAATACACGATAAACTATTTGGTAAATTATTCTAATTTTAGTAACTTTATGAAATACTTTAGCGAATGGTTTAACGTCTATCAGGGCCATTACATGCTCCTATCAAACTGTTCTATTTAGTGTGCGCACGGGATAAGCTGTGTAAAGTACAATCGCGTGCATACATATTGGGCAAATGGATTTTTTTACAAAAACTAACCCCTATATTTACAGACCCCCTCCCCCCTTTCTCAATGTTGAAATACCGTTACGGGGTACCCTGGCTCTCCAACATTGAGAAATAGGGGGAGGGGTGTTTTAAAACAAATTTTAAGCCTAATTTGTCCCAATATATTATGCACACGATTGCCAAAATTTTTCAAAAAATTGAAAATAGGTTCTCCTTGCAAATTGACAAGTCAAATTTTTTTTAGGGGCTAGGAAGCACACATCAACAATAGATTTGCATAAAAATAGTGTAAAAAGAGTCATGCTGTTGACACGCTACCAACACGCTACCAACATGCTACCGTCATCAATATAAGACATTTAACTGTGTATTAGGCAAAATTACACACGCTACTGCACGCTACCATCTAATAATTTAATATAAAAATATGTATTTATCATTTTATAAAAAAATTGATGGTAGCATGTGGTAGCGTGTTATTTTTCCGCAAAAAGCAACAGTAGCGTGTTAGTAGCGTGTTGGTAGCGTGTTAAAATTTTATATAGATTGTATTTTTGAAAGTTTTGTCTTGAGAATAACATAAAGACAGACTTTTCAAGACAATTTTTTGACTCTAAATTGCTTTAACGTCTTGTCACTCAGAGGTATATACACCTTGGCTTTGTATTTTAGTTTGTGTTTTCAACATAAGATAGGTACGCATAGATACTGGTATAAAAAAAACGCGCATTTACATATAAAAAACGCGCATTTACATATATATGTAGCCAAAAACTGTTTAACTAACCGTTTCCCTCTCAACTCCCCCTTGCTGATAAAGCACAGCTATTTCTGCAGAACGTCTTGGTAATATTTTTTGCGAAGCGAAATTGTAGAATACGTTTGCTACACGCGAGGTATGCCAAGAGAATTATTGAGATTCTCAAAAATTCGATAGAAAAAAATCATATAAAATCAGGGTAAAGAAATAAGAATGATATTTTTCACAAAAAGGTAGGTTATTTTTTTGTCTACTACAACAAATAAGTTTGGACCGGGCAGCTCTAATAAAAGTAAGCTAAAAATACCAATAAATAGGCTTTGTACCCCCTGCCCCCGTCTTTTGTACCCCCCCCGTAATTTCCCGATTTTCCGCTTGCCGGGAGCGAAAGACTGGGAAGTACAGTCAAGCAATCAGAAAGTTATCGATTTCGGAAATGAGAAGGCAAACGAAGCAGCTTGTGGGTTGCTTTTTTTCACGTAAAAATAACGGCACTAATTATGAAAACCGATTTCTAGAAGTCACGGTATCTGCTGCAATAAGTTTTGAAAACTCACGGGAAACAATAAACAAAAACAAACAATCTACAGAGACGAAAATAATTTATTAACTTTATCAAGATTTATGAAACAGCTTCAAAGTTTTGACAGAAAAACAATAGCAACGCGGTGTGACGTTTCGCTTTCTTCTTTTTATCTCACGTATTGAAAGATAACATCTCTCCTCGCTCTAATTGTGCGCAATCTAAAAAGAAACAGAAAACATTTTTATATAGTATATTATATTATATATATAGCAAAGTCTCTAAATACATTAAAATCCAGTGCCTTTGAGGGACGATATTTAGAGCTAAATTTCTAAACTACAAATATATATCATTTTTTTGGGACAGAGTGCTCAAAAAGTGTTTACTAGATACAATATGCTTGATATAATTAATAAAGTCATTTTGAGGCTTGTCTTCTTTTGGGGATTGGCAGTTCAGTCGGTAGAGCGTTCACTTCCTATTCATATGGGTTCAATCCCACGTAACAGTTGTTGCTTATTGAACAGAAATTTAAAAGTTTTCTGTAGCGCAAATGGAAGTTTTTTAACACTCTAAAACCGTCTATGTTGTACCTCCTGGAAAAAAATTGACAGGGTAAATTTATTGGAATTAATGAGGCTAGCCACATAAAATATAGATCACTACTTTTGTGGCCAAGACAACAGAATTGAAGGCACTGTTTTTCATTTGGAAAGTACAAATTGTATTTAAAAATTTGCCCAAGCTTGCCCTCATACTTATGGTTTTTTTGGCCAGTTGACACGCACACTAATCTACCATACTGAACACAAAAGTTACGAAAAACACGAAATTTGATTAAGGTCTATTATGTGGTTTCACATTCTTAAAGGGTCATTCAAGAGTATTTTTTACGTATCATAACTTAGCTATACCACATTATTGTAAGCTCATGAAACACAATGCAAACACATAGGGTTGTAAAGAAAATGATGAAGCCCTGAATATTTTTTAAATAATTTTATATATGTCTAAACTTAATGTCCCAAAAACAATAATTACATTAACGGTCACCACCATTATCGAACAAAAGTCCACCTGATCATTTGTGACTTCACACATCGTACATAGCTCACTTCTTGAAAAATTTACAAGGTTCGAGTTTTGAAGAATTTGACAACATGCGAAAGTAGATAAACAAAGTAGAACTTCCAGGTAAAGGCACTGTTTGATAAAATAGTTTAGATTTAGAACATATATCAGTAAAAAGACGCTAGTAGCAACAGTACAAAAGTTCTTAATCACAAATGAGCAAATACCTTAAAGAATGAAGAGGTATATTGAAGAGGGTGCTGATAAGCCGCAAACGCACGCATATACAAGGGCGAGTTCGGACGACTTGTTTGAATAAAATTGGCGGTTGTCCTCCGAAATCGCCCGGATGCAATTTCTTGTAACATACCATCATGCGGACGACAGTTGCAAGGAGGCGCTTGAAGAGAAAGGAGTTAATAAAGTTTATATATAAGTTATTTATAAAGTAAATTTTATCAAAAACCATCAAAAACAGTTCTTTTAAGAACTTCGCCACCACATAGTAAGTTTATTTTAATTTTTATTGTTTTTTGAACCATTAGTGGCTTATCGGCACCCTCGTGTATATTTTCCCCTGTTAGTTTTGGATTGGTGACTTAAATTTATTTCCACGATACAACAAAAAAAGAAGCAACTTGAGTTTTAGGAAATATTTAAAAATTGTATAATAAAATTTAAAAAGAAAGAGTTTTGTTAATACTATATGGATTGAATTTTCTTCTTCTGACTGTAGCTAGAGGTAGTTAAGCTAGGTAATGATTCCATTGAAGGATGACAGCATTTTCCATGGTGGTCACAGGCACCACAAAGTAATTTAGTTAGCTAGCTACATCAAACCAAGGAAAAAACGTAAAAATAACTTTCAAATCATCCATACCTTCGCAACTCACTTTTCTTCTGCTGTGTGAAAAGGATACCAAACATGCCAATTCAAGCTGATAATTTAGTACTTTAAAATCTTCTTTTTGATGAAGCCATAAACATAACATGTGTTTGCGTATTATAAACGTTTAAATTAATATAGTGTGCCTTCAGAGAAAAGGTACAAGCTTTTCAACTCGAATTATTAATAGGAATAGCATGCCAGCTAAGCCAATTATTATCAGGATTTGGTATAATCTACGTATTTGTGTTAGGTCTGTAAAAATACACGATAATTCAAAATAGCCGATATCTGTTTTATGATTGCTTGACTGTACTTCCCAGTCTTTCGCTCCCGGCAAGCGAAAAATCGGGAAATCACTGGGGGGCGGGGGGGGGGGGGGGTACGAAAGACGGGGGCAGGGAGTACAAAGCCTATTTATTGGCATTTTTAGCTAACTTTTATTAGAGCTGCTCGGTCCAAACTTATTTGTTGTAGTAGACAAAAAAATAACCTACCTTTCTGTGAAAAATATCATTCCTATTTCTTTACCCTGATTTTATATGATTTTTTTTCTATTGAAATTTTGAGAATCTCAATAATTCTCTTGGCATACCTCGCGTGTAGCAAACGTGTTCTACAATTTCGCTTCGCTCGCTCAATTGCTTTGCAAAAATTCAGACAATCGTGTGCGTGATTATTGGGACAAATGGATTTTTTTAACAAATCTAACCCTCTATATTTTACAGACCCCCCCTCTTTCTCAATTTTGAAATACCGTTACGGGGGCACCCTGGCTCTCCAAAATTGAGAAATGGGGGAGGGGTGTTTTAAAACAAATTTTAAGCCTAATTTGTCCCAATATATTATGCACAGGATTGTAGCTCCGTAATTTCATATTCCGATTGAAAAAAATATCAAAACTGCATGTTCGAAAATTTCAGAATGATTTGATTTTATTTAGAACTAAAGTAAACTATTTTTTTTTCTTCTTTTAATAATTTTTGAATAATTCATGATACACGATAAACTATTTGGTAAATTATTCTAGTTTTAGTAACAATAGTAGCTTTTTCTTTTACCGATCAATCATTGGATTGAGATTTTTCTCGATACATGGAATTTCTAAAAATTTAGCAGTGAAATCTGTCAGACAGACGATCGATACTTCTAGAGTCCATCAAAACATAGCTTTTGAAGACCGTAGAAGTAAACGACGAATTTGTTAATTTTGTTGGTATTTTTTTCGAGGTGAGATTAGAATTCCATCGAAAGTACGTCAATATTAAGCAGATATTCAGCAAGGTAAAATCGGATATCCGTAATTATTCAGTGGAGCTTGTGATATTCGACGACGCGCAGCGGAGTCGAATATAAACAAAGCGAGATTTAATAATTACGACATCCTATTTTACCGCGCTGAATATCTGTTTTATCATGCACCATTGGAGAGGAATCATTTATCTAAAGTAGCGAACCTCTCCATATTTTGTTTTTGTCTTTTTCGTTATTCTTGTTTGTTGTTTTAAAACGTTCGCGCTTCAGTTTTTTTCAGTTCTCCATCTGATTGCTTATCCCTTGTGTGCGACTATCGAGAACAATAAAAGATGAAGTGCGACATAATACATCCTTTGTTTGATAACTTTTTTATTTATAATTAGTTTTAACTCTCCATCTGATTGACATGCATTTTTTAAAGGAACTATATGTATAAAAGAAATATAAGTACCGGAGAGACTATTGGATATCTCCAGCAGATATTCGATATCGAATATCTGCTGAGATATTCGACTCTCAGCTAACGACTGCACGAATATCCAAAAATATTCTGTCAGACGCTCCCGCCTGAGGTGCATGATAAATTTCGTTATTTGACCTTTGAGTTTAAAACATTTCTTTAGAATCTTATAAAATAACAGTTTGAATATAACAAATCTCAACTAAAAACATATACACCCCTGCCAAGCCAGTGATTCACTGGCCTGATTAATTTATTATTCATAATTATGGAATTCTGTGATTCTGAAATATCCCTTCCGAATAAATTAAGGAATTACAATTATTCGAAAAAATAACTACTTTATTCGGAGAAACAACAAGTTTTTTGGAAAAATTTTCGCGAATCTACAAATTTAAAAATTTCCGCGAGATAAACTTTCGCGAAATCTGAAATTGGAAAGTTTTGGAGAGATAAACTTTCGCGATTCGTGATTTTTTATGTTCTTATAAAAAAAGTGGCCTATATTTCTTATGATAGAAAAGTGTTTTTTAACGATGTAATTTTCTTTCTAATGGTATGTAAAAACTTCTATTTACAAACTGGCTTTATCGTCAAAATCACAAAACAGATTAAACACATTTCTTTTTGCCAGTAACTCGGTTATAAGCCATACATATACATTTGAAACATCATCGCTTTTGTTTATTTCTAAGTTTATTCCAATCTCGTTCCCAGCGCCAGTTGTCTCTTTTTTATCGGGAGGGCGAGCCAAGTGAGGGCGAGTCAAGAAATAACTTTTAAAACCAGCGAATTTCTTTTAAATTTTAGTGGATAAACTTTCGCAAATCGACAATTTAGAAAGTTTGTACTGAATAAACTTTCGCGAATGGCCATTTTTGAAAGTTTCGCGAGACAAAGTTTCGCGAAAAAGGCCAAAAAACGAAATTCGCGAAAGTTTCTCTCGCAAAAGTTTCTCCGAAAAAAGTATGTTATGTTGAATTTTTTTCACAGGAATTTCAAAAATTTGACAAAAACAGAAACCTGTCAATCATAGCGGTATAACCATAGCTAACTTGCCATTTCGTCTTCTATTGTTCGTGTAATCCTAAAAAACGTTTTTCTGGAAAATTAAGAAAAATGTCCTAGAACGTTCAGGAATTTCTTCGTATATGAATTTGTATTCTCTGAAGTCACCATCAAGTCATTAAATGTAACCTACTATTTTGTCCCCTATTGATATACCATTTACGATATTTGATTTATTTTATTGATTCAAAATATATTCTGGAACAAAATTTTAATGCACTTGTATGTTTTATGTCACTGGAAGTTAAATTTTACTGACTACCCAAACAAAATAAGAAAAATGTGCACATAAACGTAACAATGTTTTATAAATCTTATGTAACTCTTTTAAATATGAAGGCTACATAAGGGCTTGGAGGAAAGAATACGGAAGGAGAAACAACTCTTTTAATTCTATTGAAACACTGCGTGAGGTTCTAGCAGGTGTCTGTATAGAAACTTAATTTGAAATTTTGGCGGTTGTGTGACTAAATTATTCGTGAATAACAATTCGCAACTATGATTGGTTATAAAAACAATAAGTTAATTTGATGATGAATTTGATAATATTATCAAAACAAGAAGCCATATTGAAATCGGTAAAATTTCTTTTGTTTTTATGTTAACATAATTAGAGAAGAAGCACATGCTCGACACTTTTGTAAACAAAAAGAAAAAGTTTATATCTCGTTTTAAAACAACGTTCTGTTATAAGAAGTTATTTCTTTAGTTAGAATAAACATTAATCCAGCACACATTTTGTCGGCACACGTCCGGCGCATATCTATCTATATTGTTTTTCATGATCAAAGTGGTATACTCAAGCCTGCAAAAATAGGTTAATATCATGGTTAAACGCTTATTTCCAAACGTAATGTTGAAGTTTTTAACAGCAATGTTTACCGACTTATATTAGGCACACTTTCCATACAATAATCTTGTGCCTGCAGCGTGTTACAGTCAGATTTCAATAGAAAAAAATTAGCCTCTATTAAAGGAGAATATGGAATTTGATCATTTTTTTGCGAAAAAGACTCGGTCGAGCACCTCACGCACTGATTCTTTTGAAATTAAAAACAATAGAAAATTCAATACATTTAAAGCGTACAGAAATGAAGTTGTTTCTCCTTCCGTATTCTTTCCTCCAAGATAAGGGTTATGAACCTTTTAGTCTTGATTGATTAAAAAAAATGGTCCTGTGCACCTCTGGTTTGCTCAGTCTGTCACTATAAAGTAATCTTCTCCAATTTCCTCTACAACTTCGTCATAAGAAGGTGGCAAATCGAATTCATTTTCTGGTATGTATTCTCCAGGATAATTAAGGTTTTGATTCCATTCCATATTCTCTTCATCGAATTCACTGTACGATGGCGCAGTTGGTTCGAGATACGTTTGCAATGCGTACTCAGGAAGGTTTGATTCGTTATATACTAAAAGCAAATTAGTATATTATTTTGATGCCCTACCTTAATGCAAAATCATTTGTTTTCACATGGGAGTTTGACCATAAACATTAAAGAAGGATGCGGCGCCGCTGCTGATTGATAGTTCGTGGTGTCAGAGTTTATTTTTTTAATATGGTCTGCTTGGTGAAAGAACTTCTTATTCAATTTTTACAAATACTTAATCAGTGTTCCGTGTATAGCTAGCATGACAAGTGAAATAATGTCCTTTGAACATGGTTTAGCGATATTTTTATAAAGTTTACGTAAAAAATAGTTTTGAAGTTGTAATTAAAACTCGATCAGTCTGCTATGAAATAGTATTGTTTTACTTTATTGAGTGTTGAATATCGTTTACAGTTCAGCATCTGTATAATAATAGCCGAACCCAGGGCCTGTAGCGTTTTTGATATGAAGATGAAACGCGTACGAGGCCCTGGTACAACAGACTTGAAATTCGCCCAAATTTAAGCATGCAGAGAAAGGTAATGTATGCGTGACGTTTCGGTCAAAGATGGCGTTTTGGTGGCGTGAATTTGTAAAGTGTTTTGCTGGGTTTTTGTAGCTTGAGGCACCTAGCTATACACCGTACTATTCCAGACTAGATACAACCCTTGTGACTTTCTAGTCATTTTGTGGTGTATCATACATGTAGTAAAAACTACAGCACTTATAAATATTGTAGAATAATTTACACCTGCTGCAAAAATAACAGATGAGAGTATGAGCAATGTTGGAGAAAATTCAGAGATCTTTAGAGGGCCGAAATGTTCCTGACCATAACAATTCAAATGTCAATAGTTTGAGGACAAGGACGTGATTGGAGTTTAATCAAAAGCATATGGAAAATCTTTAATTTTTTCAACTGTTAGCTAGCTAGCCACCAAATGCAATTATTAAAGATCAAGTAATATTTCTTGAAGATGTAGGAATGACTTAATACATTTTACGTGGTGTAATCTTTGAGAAGAATGCTGAAACAGATGTTGTTTAAGGATCTTTGTCTTAACAATAAAATGGAAGATGTGTTGTCATCATTTGTATTGGATGGTCATATGACCATTACTTGACCATGTATGACCAATACTTATACTTACTTATAATTAAGAATATCTATAACAACCAGATAACGGGAAAAACATTGACTAGAATAAAACATATATATATATATATATATATATATATATATATATATATATATATATATATATATATATATATATATATATATATATATATATATATATATATATATATATATATATATATATATATATATATATATATATATATATATATATATATATATATATATATATATATATATATATATATATATATATATATATATATATATATATATATATATATATATATATATATATATATATATATATATATATATATATATATATATATATATATATATATATATATATATATATATATATATATATATATATATATATATATATATATATATATATATATATATATATATATATATATATATATATATATATATATATATATATATATATATATATATATATATATATATATATATATATATATATATAGCAAACGCATTTTGCAGAATAGGCAGTGACCAACCAAAAGGGTGCATATATGTTTTATTCTGTAGTGCTACATCCAACATACATGTTGTATAATACAAAAGTTAGTTTCGACAATTTACTTATTTCCTGGGATAATTATTTTTAGCTCTTAAAGTCACTGGAGATTTGTTTGTACAGCTACATGTCATAGATACATGTTGGTGACAATACACTGGTTGACGTGCTGCAACATTCCATCATTAGGGTTTTTCCTTCACCCTGAGGTATATATATATAGTAAGAATTCTGTTTTACTTTCTTGCTAAGAAGAACATTAAGGTAAGTCATCTATGTATTCCATTTTACATATGATGATCACGTTTTGTACAATTAAACTTGTGTAACACAATAGAATTTGTGGGGAATGAAGCTGTTTTTACTTGTACTATCAGGCTTGGTTTAGTTTGTTTTGATAGACTAGTTGCGAACAGAAAATTTTTGCCACCTTTCGCCAACCAGTGGTAAGAAAAATTATGCTGTGCCTCCAGACTGTACAGATACATCAAAAATCAAAAACCAAATTTATTATTTTCTTAACTGTGGTGCAAAGTGCAAAGTTGAACCTGTATTTACATCATTAAATGCTAAAAATACTTATGCTCAAGCTCATATTCTGTTTTGTCTGCAAGGTGTTCATGAAGGATGTGATGATAATATTAAAGCCAACCATTTTTGTAATTCTGGTTAAAACAATTCAGTATCCCCTAGTTAAGCCTACTTTAGCATATAGCAGACTGTGCATGTCTGGAATAGCTAACATTACGCTATTAGCCATTTCCTAGACATGCTGACGAGCCCTGATATTAAGCGAAACAGTCTTAAAATATTTGAATTTAAACTGTTGTTTTTAATTTTCATACACTTTTTTGAAGCCCTTTAAAAGATGGTTTGTTATTTTCTTGTCCATTCAAAACTTTAGAGCAAAAAACGTCTCTAACAAAGCTAATAATTTGGACATTATTTAGGTCGTTTTTAATGCGTAGAGGCTTAAAATAGCGAAAGCCCATAACCCCAGCTGTTTTGGGCGCAGCAAATTGCTGCGCTTTTTTTGCTTCGCAAAAAATGTGACTAACATGTTAAAAATGTTGGATCCGCCCCTACGAAGTTTCTTTACTTTTTAGCATATGAAACAAAAATAAATTTTTTAGTTTTTTTAAGATTAAGTATTGTGTCCCAACAAAAGTTGAGAGTACCTGTTACTTTCTTTCGCAGGACAGAATGTTCGTCGCACTTTTCCATTTTAGTTGTCAGCTGCCTTTTTCACCATCAGTGAGGAAACAAAAGTAATGTTTAAAACTTTTGATAAATTTTATAAACTTGTAAACGATGCAAGGAAGTCAATGATAACGTGATTATAAATATTTTCTACGTAAACAAGTAACCAAAATCTTCGTAATTCTCATCGCCATATTTATTGTTGATAAAAAATTGCGGTGCTTGCAAAAAAAACTTCTGCATTAATTATCTTTTTAACATAACTTAGAAAGCCGTACACGCAATCTCATTGGTTGATCAAGTTTGTTGTACCAGGGCATCGTACGCGTTTCATCTTCATATCAAAAAACGCTACAGGCCCTGGGTTCGAGGTTTGTCGTCTGTCTGTTACGGAAACACGAAATGCGATATATATAAAGGACGGGAGACCCCGTTGATGTTTCCTCGGGTTGACGACTAGTCTCTATATTTTGTCTGTCTGTCCGCAAGAGAAGTGTTGTACAACGGGCACACGAGATAGCGTGTAATTAAAAGACGAGCTATCCCTTGAATTGCTCCACGCGTTAACCACTAGTTATCTTATAATCTAATCCCTATAGCCATCGTCTGTCTGTTTGTCGGTCTGTTACAGAAACACGAAATGCGATATATAAAAGACGGGCGACGCGTGGATTTTTCCACGGGTTGACGACTAGTCTCTATAATAATAGTCATATTTTGTCTGTTTGTCACCAAGAAAAGTGTCGTGTCGTGTAATTTAAAGACATACGACCCCTTGAATTTTACCCGTATGGTCTGTCACCCAAAATGGTATGTAGCAAGACACACGAATTAGTGTAAATAAAGGACGGGCGAACTCGTGGATTTGTACACGGACCACCGACTTGTTTTCCAAAACGAGCGACTAAAAACAATAAAAATCTCGTTGTCAATGATTACACACTTTTTGTTGAATATAAATGATGTTTACCGGTAAGTCCTTCTGAAATTCGAAATCTATTTTTATCCCATATAACCATGAAAATTATCTAAAAATGTTGCCAGGAAGATATAGATATTTAGTTACGTCACATAGTTTATGGTAGTTATTTTTTTTACTTAGTTGATTTTAGGATTTAAAAATCTATTATTTTTTACAATTTACATCGTTGATGCCACAAAATAGTTTTGTGTTCAAAATTTACAAAATGATTTTCCCTTGATGAAATAAAGCTGTGTCGTGAGATTCAAGTTGAGTGATAAGGTTCTGAGGACCTAAACATTTGGACATGATGGTGTCTAATAGATAAATATAAAAACTCAGTAAATATCATAACTATGCAGCATAGCAAAAAAAATCACCTTATTCTAGGAAGAATCATCCTTGCTTTATTGAAAAAGAACCCACGGAAAGAAAAATTTCGCGATTTAGACCTTCTTTCGTGAAAATCGTTATTTCCCTTTACTCGCAAAATTTTGGGCAGGTAACGAAAAATTTTAACCAACGAAATAAAAGTCCGAAAAGTATTTTTATCGGACGTATATTCTTACCCGATTAAACTTTTAGCCAAATTATTTTTTCCTGGAAATTTAACCGATCTCAAGTGAAATTTAAAACCACATTCACATCTATGAACATTCGACCCCTATGTGAAAAATACATAGATGTGAATGCAGCTTAACCGAGTTTTATTGCAGGTCCATCATAAACTTGTAATGCACCTATCTAAAAAGAGCTTATCGAGTATTCTTGTGGAAAAGTATTACGATTTACCTCCTATCCCTTCCTGTCTGTCTTCTTCAGGTGCGCTGGGTGTTTTCAATGGTATTGTTCCGATAGTAATTGGAAATTTAGCTTCTGGATATCCGTCAATTTTCAGATGAATTGAGTAATTAAGTTTTAAAGCTTTTGTCAACAAATTTGTTGCTTGCGTTTTTTCAGGAACAGGTATCAATACAATTTTTTGATAGACCCGGCCCGTCAGTCGTTTTTCGTCTGTAATGTAAAAACATGTATTTATCCACAATCATTCGTACATTTATTCAATATAAAAACATGATCCACAATCATTCGTACATTTATTCAATCGCTCGTTGTTATTTCAAAATCAGACTTACCATTAACAACAGTGATTAAAGTTTTGGTTGAATGTCTTCTTCCGTTTACTTTCGGATTAAACAAAACATATTTAATCATTCTGGTTTTGATATTACCCATTTCTCTCGCCACGACATCTCTGTATTTTATAGTTATTTGGATATTTTCCCCGGGACAGTAGACTTTCCTGTGTATCGTCAGGAGGAGTGATCGTCAGGAGGAGTGCTAAAAACGAACGGGAACAGAGATGAAGATATCATTACTCTTGTTTCGTTTTTTCACTCGCACCCTTCGTACTGGGTACAAAAGTGAAATATTGTTGACGAACTGCAGTTTGAATAAAAATCTTAAACCACTCTAAGCTGACATACCTTCTTTGCGCCCACTTTTTTTAGCGAAGAAACCTCCCATTTTCCAAAGTCCTTGCTGAAGTGGAACGGTGCTGTTAACCGCATTGGCATCAATTACTTCCTTGATAAAAATTGGTTTCGTCACTGTCATTTCTTTAGGTGTCAAAATTTTCAATCCTTTTAGCACTATCTGCGCTGAAGAGGAAATAAGTAACAATATAATCTTTAAAGGGAGGTAAATCTGCTAGTGGGCATTTCTCCGCGGCTCTCTTTGGCATTTAAGAAGACATTTTAACAACAACCTCCATCAGTCTGATGATAAACTTAACATAAATGTTGTCTGTGTCAATTAAAAATGCCTCGAATGATGACTGCCAGGAATAATTGTCCTGGCGTCAGCATTTTTATTAGAAGATCTATTTAACTTTGATGTTTTAAAAGATTTTCTAACAATTCAGCTTTAAACTAGCAATTTACCTCGTCGCCAGAGTCTTGTGGCCCCTAATCCGTTATTATATTACGGAGTGGCCAACAATGACCTTGGGACAGGCTGGTCATGTAATACAAAATGCCCAGTTATATGTACGCATTAAGGTTACTGTAAAGGAAAAAACTCACTTGATGAGTAGTCTCAGAAAAACCCTTATAATTTATCAATAATTTATTGTTTCTGAATGTTTGATGAAAGACTTTTTTGATGGTGTTATTTTCGTGAGATGTTAATTTTCCAAAAAGAAAATATAATGAATTAAACACACACCATTTTTTTTTCACCGTATTTTTTAAAATGACTTCTTTTTCCAAATGCGTGGTCGCAGACTTCTCGTTTTTGCATTATTACATTCAGCATAAATTAAATTCAAAAAGGTTCCCCTTTTTTTGGTAACAACGTCGTTATGAAATTATTTGTAATTATATATAATCATTCAAAAAAAATGCATATTATTTTCCTTCTATCGTCATAATTCGCTAATCAGTAACTTATACAAAAAAAATCCGGGAACCTTTTGTGCATAATTTATTCAGCTTTCCATTACCGAAAATTTCAATGAGCCAATAGGAAGCTTTCGGAAAAAGAGACCTCAAACGTAAAGGCATGTATGCAAAAATTTACTAACGAGATATTTGTTTTTAAAGATTTTCGTAGGTGTTATGAAAACTTTTTCTTTATGCTGAATATGCGTGCACGCGTTCAGAATTATTAACAGATAGAATTCAGGGTTACTCCTTAACTTTGATTTTTTTTAATGATTTTTCATACGACAACATTTATATATATAGACTTATTTAGACTTATATAGACTTATATAGATATATAGAGATATATAGATATATATAGACGCAGACTACTTTCCAGGCATTTGGCCTGGAAAGTAGTCTGCGAAAAATAAAATTTCCACAACAATACTTAAGAGGAAAACGAAGACGCTCCACCATATATAAATAAAAACAAGAACGAAATTCTTTTTGCTACGCTAATGACACGCCAGCGTAGAAAAATATGGTTTCGGAAACACTCCGAAAGAACGTAAATTTCCCGATTCCGTTTGTTGTTAATTGTCTCCGCGCCAAAAGTGCACAGGAGGTTGCCGTTTCTGGTAATAATTTTTTTTAACTGCAGCTATTTCTTTTTTCGAAGAATTAGATTTACTCATACATTATTTTTTTTATTTTGCTTTTTCTCACTGAGTGACTTTCTTATCCCCCGTTTTTTTTTGTTTTCTTTTTTTTTTTTTTTTTGTTTGTTTTTTTTTTTGTTTTTTTTTTTTTTTTGGGGGGGGGGGGGGTACTGAATTACTGAATTTCGCAAATTTTAGGTGGGGCTTGTGGTTTTTCTTCTTTCTGTCAGTTAGTTTACCCCAGACTGACCCATCGAAAATTGACTTTTTCGAGGAATTTTCCATTCAAAAAGATCTCACAAATCAATTTTGAAAAATAATTGCGTAGTGCGTAACAAATATTATTGCCTATCTGAATAGCAAAATGTCGTGTCTAACTTCGTAACTTAACAATTTAATAGACAGCTTCTTGTAAACTTTATTCGCGAGGTTGTTTACGTATATCATACGTCTTGTTTAATATGGGCAAAAGGCCTATATTAAACAATATATTTGTTTCTCTTAAAATTTATGAGCTGTAGCTAGCTAGCTGCGCTGTGTACTATATAGGTACCTAGCTAACGTGACATCCTGAGACAGCTTTACTTAAATTGCTCAATTCTGAAATCTATATCTATATAGAAATCTATATAAAAGTATAGCTATAACAACATCATTCTTTATGTCTAGATTAGAAAAGATTTCTGACGGTAAAACTTTAGAAATTTTTCGTCCGAAATTTTTGTCTGCCGAAAGTTTTTTGTCCGAAAATTTTGTTTTTTCTAATTTTTTTAAAAAAGGACCAGTGCATAGAAATTATATATAGGGTAATTAGAAAATCGTTAAAAACTGTATTTTTTGAACTTGTTATTTTCGTTATTTTCACATTTGGCTGAGGTTCTATCTATAAGTTGAATCCTGATGACCCTTTTTTAGATCTTGATTGAATATATGTACACTATAATTCCTTCTTTTTGTGTCATTTCCAGTACTCATTAATTGTGAAATTTGGTTAAAATTTGCTCAAAAGACTTACCTATACATTACCCATACAGGACACGCAATAATAGCAGTAATTTATTAGTGAAGTGTACATCTTGTGTAAATATTCATGATAAATAATAAATAAATAAAGGAATAAAATTTGTGATATGACAAATTTATGAGAGCTTTCTTCATTTAAAGGCAATGCCAAAAAAGCGCAATAGAGTTTACATTTTAGTGCCTCAATTAATGCACATTCCATGCGCCTGGTTAGAGTACGTCAAATAAGCTCATCGTATTTAGCTACCAACACGAGTTTCTATGTTTACGTTTCTACAAGATTCTTGCACATTCCCGGAAAATATCAACAAAATCGACAGCCAAAAAAATGCAGACCTCGAAAAAAGTCAAATTATGGTTAAAAACTTGTGTACTGTAGCTACTAGCAAATTTTCACTAATATGAGTTCTAAATCTAAACTACATGCAAGTTATATATTTTAATTTCAAGTTCAAAATATGCCTCCACCTGAAAATAAAGTTTAAAATTGACTGCTTCACGGCTTACCGCCTGCATTATTTTGCCTGACGATTTGTGCAAGAGGGTTGGGGATTATAATCAACACACGTAACAATGAAATTCAGCTGCATGGTTTTTAGTTAACAAAATGTGACAGATAATTTAGCTAATTTGCCTGCATAAGATTTAAAGAAAACACAGCCAGTTTCTCACCAATATATTTATAAAAATAGACTCAAACATTGACTAACAACATTTAGTTTTGTACCCAAGTAGGATAATGGATTTAACAACATCGATATATATATGGCTACTAGCTATTAATTAAGATGTTCACGTAATTTGGACGGTACACGCTAACTACCACTTCTGCAGGGGAAAACAAAAACCTCACATATATCAATTTAATTATCGAAATAAACTTGCTATATATCATGCAGAAAGGCATATCTTTTTCAACATATTTCTCAAACGAGCCTCCCTTAAGTTGATGGAAAACTTTAGCTAGTCTTTTTAACCACTCCACAAAAATAAATCGACTGGCATATTTGCTTTATTCTTGTTTATATAAAAACTCCTGCGCGGGGCAGAAATTGTTTTTACAGGGCAAAAACTGTTTATAAATTATTTTTTGGGTATCATTATCATAAATTATAAGCCATCATATGACCAGCCTGTTCCAGGGCCTTTTCGCCGCTATTAACCTAATATCACCAAGGCAAAATGCCCGGGGAACGAGGTTGCTAGCAACTTATTAAGGCGCCAATTAAAATTCATATATACGCCTTTATTGGTGCTTTTTTGATAAGAAAGATAGCTTTTTATCAATTTCATAGGGCGATAAACAAAAAAGAAAAGGCAAAAAACAAAAATTAAAAAAATAAAAATTCGAAAAATTGTGAAGCGTAAATGGGCGTAACTACTCCAAGAAAATATTAATGCCCCGAACGTGAATCAGTGGTTAAAGCAAAGGCTGAAAACTATTTCAACTATTTATCACCACCTGCAAACCACAGATATAAAACTTCAAGAAAAAAAGCAATAATATATATCGATATTCAAAAAACATGTTTGAAATTTTTTCCAAACAACATTTTTCTTTGATTTCTGTCGCCGCTACGCGGGGCGGAATCTTTAAAATCGCCTGATGGAAGATAGATATATAGATATACATCTAGAGACAGCACAGAGCCTGGACGCTGCTAAGTTTGTGTCCAGGCTAAAACCTTGAAAAATTTTCATATTTTCGAAAGCCAATGAAGATGCTTTATTTTAATCTATGTCAATTTAATGACCAATCTGAACAGAGATTGTGTACTCTTCGTGTGGCAAGAACATTTTGTGTACGGCCATGACTAAAAGTGCTTACATTTTGTTGGTCACCCCGTTGCCACTTGCTGGTCTCTGATGGTTTGGTCGTAGCTGGGGAGCTAAGCACATTTTTTAAAATCGTGTATTTTATCAGGTAAGAATTATTTTATATTAAGTGAGAAAGGTGTGCTGGCTAGCTAGCTATCTCAATTTTCGGTGCTGACATACCCCTTTTAATAGTCGTGAAATTACTTATATACTCACTATTGTATAATAACATCGTATAGAGCCAGATAGCTAGCTAGCTACACAAAATAGTGCTTTGATTAGAGTTCCTATTTTCTTAAAGAGCCAGCAACAAAAAGCCTTTGTCCTGCTTTGCGTAATTTTTCCATTACTGGAAACCCGACTCACCCGACTCCTGTTCTTATGGGGAAAAGGGGGGCTAAGAAAAACTTCCAAGCATTACTTTGTGGGGCTACTTCTGTCAGATAAAAAGGTATATTCGCACAGGATTTTTTTTATATGTTTTGCAGAAAAGTTCTAGAAACATGACAAAAGTTTATTGTTGCTGCACCGAACAGTCAGGGTGAACTGATGATTAACCTGTAACAATATATATATATATTTAGCTGATACAGGATTAGACGCCACGCATAGTATAATTAGCCGTTAAAAGCTTCCTCGTGTTCTTTACAGCTAACTGTTGAAGAGTCCTAGAGTATTTAATGCTCATTTTGAGCTACGCAGACTCAATTAGGGTCTGCGCTCTGCCAGACAACTCCCTGCAACATTCAACAGCCCACACAGTGTGCCATCTCCCTTATTTCCCTCACATGGGTGGTTAACGTAGGGCTATCGTAGCATTCACTCGCCCATATTGAATTGCTGTCAAGGGGAATCGAACCCCATTCTCCCGCACAAAGTGCCAGAGTTAGAACCACTAAGCTACGGTGCCATTGAAAACGGCTAATTATTCTGTTACTGGCTAATATTCAGTTCTCCTTGAGTGCCTAATTTTCTTGAAAATCTTTCTTGAACTCACTCAAAGTATCACAAAATATTTTTCTAAGATTTCTTAGAAAAGACTTGATTTTTAAAAATCTCACGAAAAGGACCATCGATTTATCAAATCCGCAAGTTTATTGTGTGTTTACCCTTTTTTGTTTCAACTTGTTGAATTTAAAAAAAATTTCAGAAGTATTCAAAAAAAATTTCAGAAGTATTTCCAGAAAAATGCAACTAATCAGACTCTCCGAAAAGAAATTCAAATTTGAGAATTCGAATCAAAAAATTCAATAAATTCAATTAAATTTTGTTGAATTCAATAAATTGATTTCAACAAAATAAATCCTGTATTGTCCACAGGTTTCAAAATCATGGATCGCTGCTTAATATGTTACTTGTTTAACATAAATATCAAAAACCAGCTTGATTAAATTTATATACATATATTTATATATATAAAATATACCTTGTGCATCACATGGCATTGATTTGTATCTTTTTAATAAATTTCCTTTTCAAATCAAAGAGGCAAAGAGAGGTTAAAGAGGCAATAATTAAACAACCTAATGACATTTCAGTTCATGGCAAAATTGTATTCTTGTTTCTCATTTTTAAAACGTACTTTCTTTTTCAGATCAGCTGTTATCAAACCATGCACCATCAGCATTTAAATAAATCTTCAACAGGAGAGTAAATTCTGAAGGCCTAAATACTAAAATATTTAAATGCTAATATGTATTTATTGCTGAATTAATTAACAATGAACTACTTCCTTCATTCAAATGGAGCTCGTTCCAAAGTTATTATATTCGAATCGTCAAGTTTATACATAACAAGATTTGTATTGAAATTTCCAGAATTTCCTGATCAGTTTTAAAAATATCCAGTTAAAGTTTTAACTGTTATTTTAGAATACTTCATATAGCTATGTAAAAATTTTATTTTATTTTTTATTTGTTAGATTGTATTTTAACATTGCAGGTTAGTTACAATAGTAATTGAGAATTGGTATACTCAGTGATTTGTTTACCCCATAATTCTCCGTTTTCAAGGTCCACTTCAAATTTCAATATCTTTCAGGCTATTGACGGAAATCTTCAAGCCGCCGGGCTTCTTGTTTCATATTAAAATCAGCTAACAAAAGTTTCAGGGGCATTTGGCAACCGTTCTAAGGTTATTACTGAAAGTGTGCCAGGTAGGGCGTTCTGTCCCTGCCCCGTCCTGAATAAGGTTAACCAGTTTGGTCCTTCAGAAAAAATTGCGTAAATTTAAATTACCTTGAATCTTAAATAATATGCCAATGCGGCGTGTGTAGGACGTCTAAGCGGGTTTCAAAAAATTGTTGTTCTTCTAATTAAAATTAAAAATTCATTCATCATCATTCAAGAATCACAAAATTTAACGGAAAAGCAAGGTAACACAATAATACAGACTTTTGGTGTTACTTACTTATTTAAATAGTAAAGAAGATGGTTTGACATGATTAGAAATCTAAGGGAGAGCAAAACATGTTATCATTTTTTTTAACGCGTGTTTAAATAAATGGTATACAACACGTTACTTAGAATTTGCGATGACACGCTTTATTAAACGAGAAAAAAGCTTAACCAACAGCCTATCTAGCCCACAAACAATTAAAAAACTAAATGACAATAAATTCTTCACAACCACCTGAATGACCATCAAACACCAACAACCAAACTACATTCACTTTTTTTAATAAGAAACTTGTTTACAAGAAATCTACATGTAGAACCTCAAAAAATTAAGAAACTTTTACGACTCATGGTTAAACATTATGAACGTCTACATTTTAGCTCAGTCTGGTTGTTCTTATTTTTTCACACTTTTTCAGCCTCAAATGTCTGTTTTATGTGCTCTTCCAAAAAATAGGGAAATTATATGATCAGACTTACGAATTTTGGTGTTGGAAAAAATATTTGTTTATAATAAATGGAAAATTTAGTCTGGGTACTTTCTTAATGCGTCCATAACTTTAGATTGTAGATGACGGCTGATAGTCGATGTTATTAGGAAAGGTACGCAGTCGATTGCACCATTAACATTGTTTGAGAAAGCTACTATCAAAAAACATATAACTAAGGGTAGTATGCTTATTGTCAAATTGGGTTGCGCCGGTAATCATGAAGTGACTTGGAGATCACAACTTTACTTAAATCGAATTGCGGAAGGAACGATAAGGTTGTCTGCTGGAATATTGTTCAACGGGTTAACATTTCAAGGTGTGGAAGAAGCATTTGAAACTGCCAATGTTAACTTTATAAGTAGGTTGCAGTTCCATGAACTTCAGCGAAGATTTTTATTCCCAGCAATTAATAGTATTATTACGCATTATCAGGAAGCCACACTTGTTAGACTCGTTACACTTGAGAGTGTCGATTTAATTGGATGGTCGCTGTGACTCACCTGGATTTAGTGCGAAATAAGGTACATACAGCCTCATGACAAATGAAGTGGTGAACTTTTTCATTTCACACGTTCGTTTAGCAGGGAACTCGACACGCATGGAAAAACATGGACTTGCTGCGTGCTTGGAATTTATCGACGAGGCCGATTTTCGTGGACACTTTCTTTTTTTTTATTTCTTGCACTTCGTCCCAAACATTGTTTAGCTACTTAGGAAGCTAATCAGGCAAATTGTTTATTGTCAAAGTATTTATTTCATTAAACTATTATTTATCACTTATTCGCCGCAAACAAATTGTTTAGTAATTTGGACAATTTTGGGGGCGATTGTTTAAAGTTGAGATTGTTAAAAACAAGTGTAGGTCACTAAAGTCAAAAATCAACGACCTATTTTGAAGCCCTTTTAATCAAGGATTTAAGTTATTTTAGATCATTTAAATTATTTTTAAAATTATTATTATTACTATTATTCACCAAAGATAGCCTCTTTAGTTCCTAATGGTACTGTTATTAATGAGGGTCCTGCGAACCAGGTTCTAGGTGCATTCAAAGCTCCGACTTGAGCTACAGAAGGCGTTTTTTCACTTTCATAGTCGCTGGTATAAGTCGGCCAGGGTTCGAACCTAAGTCCTTCCGCACTGGAGGCGAACGCTCTACCACGAAGCCACCAGTTTGATAAATTTTAAGCACAAAAACTTTGAAATGTTTAATTGCATAATAGCATTATTCTTAGACCTTTCTTAAATTTTGGAAGTTGAGCCTCTCTGATTCTTCTTGCATTAGATGTTCTTACCTTATGTAAATAGAAAAGAAGATGAAAATAAAAAATTTAAGAGATATATAAATATATGCGAAATTTTAGTGTGCATTATAAAATGCGCGAAATAAAACTCACAAAAATCTCATAAATAAAGTTAGCTGACAATGAAGTTAGCTGAAAAATTGCTGTTAACAAACATAGTACCTGTTATATTATATTTAATGTCACCATTTTTTTCAATCACTGATGATGGCAGTTGTTCTGGGAGTTGAGAACTGAATGCGTACTTGTACTTTCCAGCAGGATGCTCCACATTACTATTCCCACGACTTCTCGGATTTCCAAATAAAGTAATCTCGTTGTTGTATACTTGATCTTTGCATGTGTCTCCACTCGTACATCGAGCCTTTCCTAAACAATGCAACAACAATAATCTTAATGCTGCATAGTTAGAAAGGCGCAAAACCTAGTTGCAAATGTTAATTTATACAGAATGGGGAGGGCGGTGCCCCTTTTTCCTAAAAATGTGATGATACACATTCTATAGCAAAGCATACAATTAATAAGTGCACCTGTCTCTACATTAATAAGAGCTGTATATTTGTAATACTCGTGTGTTCTTCCTGCAATGTTTTAGAAACCAGAGGGGTTAAAATAGCATTATTTTAAAGGGACTACAAAACAATCTGTTGGCTTTTGAATTTAGTAACTTCCACGACAGTCGAGCTTATGACAAGGAGAAGTTTAACGAGCAATGAGAAGACCAAACAGCATCTTAAATCTGAATAAAACTGAAAACGACAGAAAATAATTTACTCTATATAAACACTTCCATTGCTTTTAAATCAATTTTTTGGGTAAAAGAATCTTTGGACTTTTTTGATCTGGCTAGCTAGCTATTTTCTTTTAAATTCTGCACAGAATGATACTATATTCTTGCATATAAAGCCAGTTGAGGAAACAACAATGATAGATCTTTTTTGAGGCATTAATTACAAAACAGCCAAATAGTCCCTCGTGTTGACTTTGCTTCCGCATCAAAATTAACCTTTGACTAACAGTTTTGTATTACATTTATATATATATATATATATATATATATATATATATATATATATATATATATATATATATATATATATATATATATATATATATATATATATATATATATATATATATATATATATATATATATATATATATATATATATATATATATATATATATATATATATATATATATATATATATATATATATATATATATATATATATATATATATATATATATATATATATATATATATATATATGATTAATATAACTAGATACAAAGCAATTTTGCAAATATTTTGTTAATCTCAAGCTAAATTCAGCAAATTTGATAACGATTTTTTTTGACGTTGTTGGTTTATGTTAATTGAACAACAAATTAAGAACTTACAGAGGGGTTCGAATCAGCCATCCCCCAGCATTGAGGAGTCCCCAAATGGCATGAATAAGGTTAACACGCCATTTCGAATATGAGCCCTGTAATATTAATCACTAGTCGATGAGGCCCATGGAGAAATCCACTTAGGCAGGACAATGAAAAAATAATTTTTTTGGTTTTTTGCTGACGTCAGCAGTGCAGATACAAAAAAATTGATGCAATTTCGTTGCCTGTCTGTGATGTGTAGAGGTTAAAACGCTGAAAAAAAATTTGTAGAGGATCATATGTTTTCGACAAACGCCTAAGGGGATATAAGGTTTTGAAAATTTTGCTGACATCAGCAATGGCCCGTCAAAACCCAAAAATTTTTTTTAGAAATTTGTATACCTGTTGCCTTTATCGTATAGATCTTGAAACGCTGATCAAGAAAATGTATAGGATCGTGTACATTAGCACTTTTGACAAATGGTTGCAAGGATATCAGGGTTAAAAGGTTTTTTGATGACGTCATCAACCGGTCCATTCCGAAACGGATTTTGGGACCCAGGTTTGGAAAACTTAGACATAAGTTTTTCGGCGATATCAAAGGAAAATGACGATATCCACTTTGCCTGTTACAAACAGACACAGTCTCTGTATTATTATAACAGATTAAATAAGCTCACGAGTTACAAATAACTAATGCGACATAGTTTTAACTTTTTTGTTTTGACCACTCACGCGTATTAAAGCAATCACGATGCTTGATTTTGTTAAAAATCAACCCAAGATTATATATTTTAACGTTTTTTAGCCATGTACAAATCTTAAACATAATAATTTTAGGATTTTAGCTACGAACGTAGATTTTAAGGGAGCATCCTAAACCCAGCTGACTAACTAGCTGTATTTATTTCCATTCTTTTAAGGTTATTTTTCAATTTGATAGAAGCGCTTTTTCCTATCCTTTATTTTGGTGTTCTCTTTATTGATCTGATTTTACTCAGCTGCAACTGGAGTTGTCAGCTACATCTGACTAAGTGAAAGTAGGCAAACACAGTTGGCTGCAAAAAGATTTTCAAAAAATCTTATGCTAAATGCAGTTACTTAACTGCATTCAGCTACACCTTTTACTGTGATATAATTTATTTCAGCTAAAGGTGCGGAAAGGTTATATTTGAAAAATATATTATACCACAAACGCTGTGAATGCGTCACTGGATTTCCTACACATCGTATACCTGCCCTAAAGCGCTCCATCTGGATGCTCTGCAGGGTTTACCTGCACTCAAACACTCATACACGCAATGCGAATCAAATACGAAATGATGAAGACGTGCTTTTAAAGCTAATCCGCCGCACTGACTAAGATTGTAGGGACAATTTGTGTCGAAAATTGAAGTCTACGATAACAGAAGTTGCGAAGTTTTAGATTTCTTTGAAAGCACTTTGGAAAAAAGGTTAAAGTGTCAAATGAAAGGCTACCTGCTACGACCGGAGAATATGGAGAGCGAAATCTATGAACGCTAGAAACACAAGAAACCAAATGAAGTGGCAAACGTCCATATACAAGCAATTATGTCCCTGCCTACCATTTATTAACTCAACTCAACTCGTTTATACTCCATTTGATAGTACAGAGTGTTCTATTTGATTTAACGTGCTTATTTTTCCTGCGTAGACTTTACTTCAGTTGTGAAATTTTATTTCTAGCCTGTTAGTTTCATAAACAGACATTTGCTGTTTATTCTTTCTCAAAATCTGGCAGTTTTAGCTAATTTTATTTTTATTGCTTATATAATATATATTCTTACCTTACTATACTTTAATTTTTATTTTTAAAGACAGGACGTTTGTTAATAGCAATATTATATATATTGAAAATCTATATCCTGTATAATACTAATACTAATAATACTAATAATACTAATACTAATAATACTAATAATACTAATAATACTAATAATACTAATAATACTAATAATACTAATAATACTAATAATACTAATAATACTAATAATACTAATAATACTAATAATACTAATAATACCAATAATACTAATAATACTACTACTAATAATAATAATAATAATTAAAAAATGTCATTAAAATGTCATTGATAACGAAACAATATTCTGTCATCTATCCTGCTGTCAGAGTACTGGTCAATGGTGTAGAATGTTGAGTTATACTGGATACATGACACGTACTTTCTATGCGACGCTATCTTGATTAAGCGACTCCACATAAAACCTACGAGCACTTAACTAAAAAGGATAGAGATGGTGTTACATACTTACACCTTCAAAATTAAAATATGAAGTTTAAATGAAACAAACAGCGAGTAAAAGTGACAAATCGGCGTGGTTGTCAATTCACAACCCAGACAATGAAAATCTGCAGAGAATTGGAAGATAATTCTAGCAAAAATAAATTATTCACTTGAATATAGATATTTCAGATTATGCGATAACCAAAGTAAAACCGCACCAAAAATCAGGCTAACTCGAAATTGGGGTGGACGATCATACCGTCGGAAAGAGAATTTGATCATACGAATCTATACTTGATAACAGAAGTTCTAGTAAAGTTTACGAACGTCTATGTGCAATAGATGTTCTTGGATTAGAAGAAAATGAGAGCATTGTTACATCAAGCGAAGTCTACGTTAAATTTAAAAATTAACTTCAGAAATCACTTGAGGGCTGGTATGAAACAGGTCTTTTTGGAAATCCAAATAACAGAGACAAACAAAATAGGTGCCTGGGTAGACGTAGATAATTAATTTGCTACGGAGGTAAAGAGGAATCCAGAATTACTACAACAATACAACAAGATCATGAAGAAATATCTAAAAAAGGGAAATTGGTCTCTGCAGCTGCAGTAATTGAGAATAAGTTTTACATTCCCCACCGACCAGTTTCTTGAGAAAATTCCGAGACAACTAGAGTCTCGCATTGTTTATGATATTTTTGAAAGAAACATTGATTGAAGATTGGTCCGCAGCTACAAACTGTATTTGGAACATCATTGTAACCGATTCCACATACTGAGGCTTTTGATTTTATTGGGTCATTGATGAAATGAGCATAGTGAAAACGTTAACGTTTTGTCCTTACGCAAGAACAGAGTTACGCTAACCAGAATCTGAGAATTCTAGACAATGACTGTTGAAGTTACAAAACGAGGCATACTGAAGATGGAACGCTGGATCGATTTACTTTTGGCTTCCACGGTCAAATTTCAGATTCGAGCAGTCCTTCAATAAGGTTAATCTTCCTGTTTTCGGAGATGCAGTTGGTGATGAATTGTCTGCAGCACTTTACGCATTGGTTTACGAACAATCAGGAGTTATCCGAAGGGTTGCTTACTTATGAATGTCGTTCGTCTAAGAAAGGTACTCCATTTAGAGAGAATAGAATCTCATAAAGAAGCAAATCTGTTGAAAAGTACTAAATACGCGTGAAATACATTGCCATAACAGAATTCATTGAATAGACAGATAACGTATTTGTATTACATTATTGGATGAGAGAAAGTAGATGCTATAAGTAATTTGTGAGTAATCAAGTTCCGAAAATCAGAAAAAAGCAAAAACATAGCCTACAGGCATGTACTAATAGACGAGAGTTCTCCTGATTTGGGCAGTGTCATGTGTAGGTAATGGTTTTGTTTGAAAACTACTAGGTTATATGGGAAAGGGCGCAAGAATTTGTCTAATCTTAGAGGAAGGTCAAATCAATGATCTTCAAATCTTCATAACGAACAGAAAACGATCAAACATTAAACGACCCCTCTTCAAAAATAGGATAAATAAGAGTGACTTCTTTTTATCTTATACTTTAACGTGTAAAAGGTGGCCCTAACAACACGAGACGCATTTTAGATGACATTGTGGTCACAGAGGTGTATATTAACATACCTTTGGCAAATACTATCAACCTAACCATTTGAATCGGTGATGCTAATTTTAGCTTT
This sequence comes from Hydractinia symbiolongicarpus, assembly GCF_029227915.1. Lineage (NCBI taxonomy): Eukaryota > Metazoa > Cnidaria > Hydrozoa > Anthoathecata > Hydractiniidae > Hydractinia > Hydractinia symbiolongicarpus. The sequence goes on from NC_079878.1 coordinate 16,031,768, forward strand.
ACATGCCCGCTAATCATTTCGCCAGCAAAATATGTATCTTTATTTCCATCAAGTTTTACGATAAATTTTTTTAATTTTCCCATCGTCTTTTCGACTAAAACAGAAACAAAAATTGTTAAAAAAATGTCAGATGTGGATAACCGTGACTCAAACTATTATTCAAAACTCGTTCTCATTTCCTGTCTCGAAAAAACAAAAATAAAAAACAAAATAAAAGAGCTAAAGTCACCACGGTAATAATATTTTAATCATCCATTTAAAAACAACGCTGTTTTATGCTAAAAACGTCAAATTACCGCCACACCCGGTAAAATTGTTTTTATTAACAATAAAATTGATAAAGTAGTCGAGTGAACAAGTAAACTTTTAATTTATTTTTAAGTTTATGCTGCTTTGATCTACAATTTGTGGATTTACCTGGTTTGTTATTTAAATTAAAAGTTTTTTATTACTGCAACTTAGTAACTGAAAAAAATTTATGAAGTGTTGCGAAACAAAACGTTTTTTAATTATTCCGTTCCTATTTACGAGAAGGAGTTAAACTTTTTTCCGAAAAAAGACAATGTTCATTTAGCTTTCTGAAGGTAACATTAGCCTCTTCTTTATACAACAAAATGTTATCGCAAGTTTTCTCTTCTCGTTCATTATTTGTACAGTAAATGAAAATAAAAACAAAGAAACATACCTAAAATTATAGTCTTACGTTTACTTACGCGACAATTACTTATCACTGTGCTTCTACAAAATAAAAACAGAATGAACGATTGGTATTTGTCGAAAATTTCAACGATGGAGTGCTCTAATGATATATAAACACGCTTTCACGTGAAACGTCATAATTTGCTAAAAGAAAGCAAATTGGCAGATTAATAGCTCAGCACTTTTGTTACGTAAGAATTGATAATCGTAGAGAATGGGACGATATAATAACCCCTATTAATTTACTTGTTTCCCTGAAGCTTAATGCTCACTAGGCGTCTAATGGCGTTTAGTTGAGTCCAGCATGTTCTAGACGCAAATAGATAGACACATGCAAAAAAAGTTGTTTATCAAGAATACAAATTTGGTGAAAATGGAGTCTGAGTGGGTTATGCGATTTAGAAAATGTATTTTTTTTTCTACTTAAGAGAGACACGAAAACTAAAAAAGGAAAAAAGGAGAAAGGAGAACGACAAAATAAACTTTTTTGGATATGAAAAAGGCAGTTTCTTGGGATAATTCCTTCACTTTACAGGACAGAGAATAACTCCTAACTTTTTGAGAAACTGTTTTCAATTGTCCAAGAACATATAACTTAGAAGAACGCATTTTAAACATGCTTTCTCTTGTTTACGATGCGGTAAACTTTGATCATTAGACGCAAAGAATTCAACGTGTCTAGTACCGTCTAGAAGTCAAACTCGCTAGGCATCTAGTCGTGTCTCGATCAGTCTATATAATAATGTAGCTATGTCATACCTCGACAGTTAACCCTATTCGGTCCGGGGTTTTTCGAACATATTATAACAAGGGGAGAGCGAATTCCGCCCCCACTCAATAACTTTTATAAGCTTGTCCAAATTTAATCAAACTCTGCACACTTATAGTACGTCACGAAAGGCACAAAATGGTAGCAAAATCTTTTGCTTATGTCAGCACGTTTTCTGTAATGTTATCAAAAGTTTGAAATTTGATCAAAATACGAAAATCCGTTTTTCGGAATTTTCGGGTGAAATCCGAAAAAGTTTCGGGTAGTAGGGACTCTTAGGAAGTAGAACAGGTGTAACTTTGCATTTCACTCGTAAGCCAAAATAAAATCGAGAAAGCGTTGTGGTGAATTAGATAGTTTTTTAATTCACAGCTAATGATAAGATTTTAAAAAAGTTCCCTGTTACTCATTAAGTTATTTGACATACATTCAGAATCAGTATTTGTTTGCCAACCACTTTTTCTGACATACTCATTTTAAAAATAACACGATTTATGACAAAAATTTACTGATCATGCAATACTTTAATTTTGACATTTGACTCGGCGTTTCAGATTATTTTTATAAAATACTCAAAACAAACATGTCTGAATATATATTTTAAACCCTTTATCGCTCATTTAATGTCCCTGTTTTATAAATCGCACTATTAATGCCCCTTCCCCCTCTAATCAAAAAGGAATTTTTCAATTCAGGAAAATTCTCTTAATACATGGCTGTTATTTAATTTCATTTCATAATTTCATTCAGTGGTCTCTACAATAAAACACATATCGCAAGTGAGTAACTGTTTTTTGTCGGTAGATGCTTGTTTGCAAAACATTGTAACATTTTTTCTTCTGGATCCTGGATAAAAAGACACTTACTAAACATTTTTTGTGTTATGTCGTAGATAAAAAGGGTGAATTTTTTTGCTTAATTCACCATAATTAACCGTTTTTACTGAAAAATTACCTTTGTACAAGCTAACACGTTCAAATATTTTAGTTCACTGATCCGATTTTACATTTAGCGAATAGCTAAAATTTCAAGTCGTGAAGTTGGGTAGTTAGTACGGTGGCCCATGCTTGCCACTATTGTCGAGCAGCAGAAATAAATCACTACTGCGCAGTAAAAACAATTCTACTGCGCAGTAGTCATACTTCTACTGCGCAGTAGAAAACATTCCAGTGCGCAGTGCAGACAAAACACTTTGTTACGTCGATTATACGGAACAGCAGAAAGCCTGATGACAAAGAAGATATTTTTACATATATGCGACAGAAATTTTATATACTTTGTTTGTAAATGTTCATGAAGACTAAATATCATTGTTTCAAACACCCAAACAATTTATTTCATGTGTTTTGAATGCGTTTAGATGCGATATGGATGTAGCAGTCGAAAAAGTAAGGTTTATCTCTTTATAATTATAATCTGATTATATTCTAATATATTTTGATAGCAGAATTTAATGATTCACACATTTAAATGTTTAGGTATGTGAATTTCTTGCTTCTCGGGGCATAAATGAAAGCATTATTACCGTGGCCGATAAGTGCATAAAAAAATCTTTGTTGCATAAATTTAAAAAAGGCGTAAAAATAATGTTATATGCATAAAAATAATGTTAAATGCATAAAAATAATGTTAAATGTGTAAAAATAATGTTATATACGTAAAAATAATGTTAAATGTGTAAAAATAATGTTAAATGCATAAAAATAATGTTAAATGTGTAAAAATAATGTTAAATGCATAAAAATAATGTTATATGCATAAAAATAATGTTAAATGCATAAAAATAATGTTAAATGTGTAAAAATAATGTTATATGCATAAAAATAATGTTAAATGCATAAAAATAATGTTAAATGTGTAAAAATAATGTTAAATGCGTAAAAATAATGTTATATGCATAAAAATAATGTTAAATGCATAAAAATAATGTTAAATGTGTAAAAATAATGTTATATACGTAAAAATAATGTTAAATGTGTAAAAATAATGTTAAATGCATAAAAATAATGTTAAATGTGTAAAAATAATGTTAAATGCATAAAAATAATGTTATATGCATAAAAATAATGTTATATACGTAAAAATAATGTTAAATGTGTAAAAATAATGTTAAATGCATAAAAATAATGTTAAATGTGTAAAAATAATGTTAAATGCGTAAAAATAATGCTTCGCAACCACTTCTTAAATTGCGAGTGGCTACGTCTGAAGCGGCTGGACGTACTGCAACCTCGTCCCCAGGACTTGACTATTTTTTTAATAATGAATCAAGACCCGTGCAAAGACAAGAACTCTAAACTGTTTAAGCGAAAAGACGCTGATACACATACTCCTTGTTTTAATTTTTTTTAAACGTGTACAGAACATTGACAAAAGTTGATAGACCAATAAGAACTCGTTGCAATGGTCTATGGCTTGGTTCCGAAACAAAGAAGACGTGCGTTTACAACGTTCTATGGAGACAAATGAAGAGTAACGCGTTTCAAACGAAGATAATGCTATCTTTAGATAACACGAGTTATCTTAAGTTAGCAAAAATATCGTCAAATTGTATTATTAACAGCTCTAATCTCAAGATAACTACAACGTAAAGATATAAATATAACATTAATATGTTATCTTAAGATTACTCGAGTTAATTACAATCAGGATATTAATGTGAATACGCACGCATTCCAAAGTCACATTAATAGAGTTATCTTAAGATAACGTTTGTTATCTTAAGATAACTGTATTAATGTGACTTTGGAATGCCATACTTTCTCCGTATTATTATAGAGATTTTAATAACAAGATCATGGCAGACGAAAACTGGATATAAGATTTTTTTACGGAATGAGATTATTTTTATGTATATAACATTTTTTACACATATTACATTTTTTCTACGTATATAACATTTTTTTTTACGCATGTAAGATTTTTTTTACATATATAACATTTTTTTTACGCATTTTTAAAATTTACGCAACAAAGATTTTTTTTATGCACTTGTCGGCCACGGTACATTATAGACAATTTCAAAATAAATAAGGTAAAATAAATTCAATTTTTGTTTATTGCTAAATAATGCTATCGTTTTTTTGTTTGTTTATCTTTTTACCTACATATAATCAGTTTCAGCCTATTGACACCCCTTGTTCAATGTTTTTGAAAAAGGTGTAGGTACAAATCTCATACATATATTATTCAATTGTTTATTTTGCTTCTAGATGAATGGAGAAGCAGTGCTCATTTCTTCCGACGACAACCTACGGAATGATTTGGGTTTGAAAGCCATGGGTGACATTTATTTTGTGATGAAAAGTAACAGTGGTGAATCAACAAGTCACAGAAATGAGTTAGTGCGAAACATTACGGAGTTTCATACCGCGCAAGTCTGGGCGCTAGCAAAGCGCTTTGTAGGGACAAATTTTTGTCATGTTTTCATTTGTCTCGATAGCCCAAATAATTTTCATGGTCAGTTTTTCACAACTATTCTGGTTAGTGCTGCGAAAAGAGGCAGAAATGCAAAATCCTGCCTTATGGTTCTTCAAATAACTTTTTACTTTAACTGACGTTTTGCTTTTTTATTAACACGTTAAAATGGTGTTGCTAACCCTCTTTGTGGTATATTGACATGGGTAAGATGTTGGAATCGGAGAAAACTTAATTTACTGACTTTTAAAGAGACGCAAGAGAAGACATATTGTTGATGTTGGTTTTAGGGGTTAGCTTTCTGAAGTTGCAAGCTACATATACCATACATTTTGTGTTGTGGGGAATAAAGTAATGGTTAAAACGAAACACTATTCTATCATTATCAGTGTACTTTGGCAAGAAGAAATAAAAATTACAGCTAGCTATAGAAAGACTTAAAGGAAGTTTTTTTACAGTAAGCTATAGCTAGCTAGCTATATATGGATCTGCAAGTTTGACATGGATTAACGTGGAAAAGCATTTGATAAAGGAATTATTTGCAAAGTATAGCTAACTAGTTATATAAAAAAGAGCATAGATGAAATCGACTGAAAATAAAATGCACACTTCAATGATATAATGACTGGCTTTGACTTTTCGTTAGAAATTATTGTATATAAATATTACATAGCTAGCTAGGAAGGGATATATATATAATAGCATGTTACACTATATTACTGTGTTCTTAATTTTGGTAAAATGCAAGAATAAATTTAGGCAAGGTCCACTTTTACAATTTTGTGATAGCTATAGTAATTTTGGTACATTGACATAAGAAAAATGTGGCAACCAAAAATATTTGACGAAAAAAGTTAAAGTCACTAAATTTGTTTAAAAAGTTGTTTTCCATTAGATGTGTTTATTTTAACCACAGTACGTTATTTTATTTTATATTTCGCAGCGGTCAAAACTTTGTACTTTACAGATTAAAATTATTCCAATGCAAGCGTAGCAATTTTTAAGGCTAAGTTGGTGTTTGAACTGCACTGTTAAGTTGAGTGATATTAGAAATTAGTTTTTATGATCCTATTTTTAGCATCTGGGCACTTACCAACCTATATATCTGATTACTGTATGAATAAGGCTACGATATATATGAGTGGCCCAGTGTGACCCCTAGCTAACAAAAACTACAACGAGACAGATACAGCCAGCTTTTTGACAATTTTTAATTTGGTTTATAAAAAATATAGGGAACTCCGCCCTGGTTAGTTAAATAAAGTTTCTAGCAAACACAAAATAAGAAATTTTGGAATTGTTTTTTAATATTATAGCTAGCTAGGTATCTGTTTAATGAGCATGAAACTATTACTTTAGAAAAAAAACCCATTGTTTTCTTTACTGTGTTTAATGAGCTACATTATTTTGGCTGTACTACTATCTATATAAATCTTGAATGACATGCTAGCAATGCCTCTTTGATCAACACTGTGATATTTTTAAGACAATATTAAAACTTGTGATGTAACTAGCTACCAAAATAAGGTTTCTTTCTCTTTTGACTGCCAACTTTTCATGATGAGTGTACCCCACAACTTGAAGCAATTATAATAACCAAGTTTAGGTCTTGAACTTTCATAATATACAATCTTATGTCAATACTGAGTATTCTTCCTTTTAAATAATTGTAAAATCAATATATCGCGCCAGTTTAAAAAGTAAAAATACAAAAGAAAAAGTGAATAATTCTCTTCGTACTGCATGTTTTTCTTAGCAAATGCCTTACGCTCTGCGAGGGATATAAAAATTTGTCCCTACAAGCGCTTCGCTAGTGCCCAGAGCTGCGCGGTATGAAACTCCGTAATCAGAGCTGTTTCCGCCCCATCATCAAAAAGGGTGAAAAGCACACGGTTATTACATTTAGGTTGGCAAATTTTAGGTTTCATCCAGAAAAAAAAAAGTATGCAAGTGTCAAAAAAGCTGGTGGAGCTCGAAGTTTAGAAATGCAGAAAGATGCAAGTGTTCTTGATATTATTACTATTGCCAAGAAACATTTCTTTCCAAATGGAACAAGTGTCCTTGGACTTGAAAATAAATTTGTGTTCAAATTAGGGAATTTCAGTTGTGACATAATTAATGATGTTGATGAAAATTCTCAGCAGCAGTTTACATTGGAAGGCTATATTGAAAAACTGACACATACACGACTGTATTTACTTTCAAAGGAAAAAAACTTTAGTGACTTAGTTGGTACCAGTGATGATGGATATGATTTTTTTTATCAACCGAAAAAAACTTGTAACAAATGTTATACCAAGTACCGCTATATCTGCCTTAACTGCTCATTTGATGAAGATATGACCGTGACTGATGAAAAAAACACCCTTTGTAAGTGTGGTCGAACCATGGTAGATGGATATTGCTTGCCGTGTCAACAGGATTTGGAATATCAACGTTCATTGGAAATTGATCAAGCCAAAGTTAATCTTCAAGACTCAAGTTCCGCCAATGTAGTTGAGTTTGAAGATTCCAGTGATGAAAATGTTCCTGAGCTAACAAATGCTGACCTACGAAATGCAAGAGTTCGCAGATTTACCAAGGCACCAATTAGATATAGACACTCAATTAGATCACCTCCTACGCCATCAGCTCACACAACACCACCAGAATCATCAGGATAAGGTCCTTCTACACCATCATCGCCCGGAAAAGCAAACCATGACAAGGATGAACATGAATTTGGAGATGAGGAAATCAATAGGTTTTTCGAAGAGTACACTGTGCCAGAAGACCTTTCTGAACCTGAGCAGTCAGGTGACAGTTTTTTATTAGAGGCACGAGCATTATATAAAGAGGACCAGGGTAGACAACAGAGAGTTGTAGTTGTTCAACGTGCAAAAGGACGTTTTTGGAACATTTTGTTGCAACAAAACTTTAACTTATAATGAAATTTATTATGAAAAACATACACATTATATTTGTTCTGTTCTATCTTGGAGAATTTTTGGAAAAGATATTACAGGTATTTTCTTTTGTTTTGAAAGCTATTAGAGAAGGTATATACTGTACCCAATCTATTTAAGCTCGATCTTAAGTGTTTGAGAGAAGTTTTATTGAAGAAAGTTAATATTGTATTGCTTTATTTTGTTCAAAGAAGAATATCATATTAAACAATTTTTTTATATTTTATACTTATGCTGCATTTTTCTTCACACGTAACTGTTTTATTAAATGTTATCGGTTAAACGTATCAATTTCATGTACAAAATATCGGCTTCATCAAATGTCTTAGGATATTCAAGTTATTTTCATTCATCAAGATGGCTGCAAGCTCCGCGAATTCCGTCAAACAAGCGAAAGAGTTTGGGCTTTTAGCGTATATTGTAGAGATATTGTGAAGATCATGTGCAGTAACTTTCTTCCCATAATCCTGAACTCCAACTGTAGCGGACAATCGATACAAAACATTTGGGCAACCAGCTGGTGCTTCGCTCAATCGATTGTTCCGTATGTAGTGATTATTCCAATACTGCTTGGTGTGATCGAGACCTTCTTGTAAAACTCCAATGAAACAAAATCGCAAAGCCTCAACATGCATTTTGTTAGAATCATCATAGAGACCTTGATCGCGGAGGTCACGGAAATAATTTATCCAGAAACTGTCTTGTTTTAAAATTGACCACCATGCTTCGATTCTCTGGTTGCTTGTCGAACGGCCATATTGGAAGCTCTTTTCTCCACCAAAACTATCCATATCATTACGGCGTAGATATTTTTGCACCGTGCATACATTTCCATTTTCTGTTCCACGATCAGCTAAAAATATGCAAAAGTATTTTTCAAAGGAGTGAGTAAGAGCCACGCTTGATACAGGAGAAAAAGATCATACCTCTTATACGCCTCGGAATTATTTTCCTGTCTTTAACAAACGTTGTGAAATAATGTGCGACAACCTTAGGATCTTTGTTCGTGTAACTGATTCTCAGCCATAGCATTTTTCTGCTGTAACCGTCAATTCCACCATGAATGTAAAATCCGAATGACTTTAATTTGTCATTCCCATCAATGTGCCATACATCATTAGGCCCACGGTTTATGTACTTTCTTCTTTTTAATTTGTGGCGGGACCTGCGATCACATCCTTTAGGATCTATAATGGATAAGGATTTTGTACAACAGATCGTTGGACTTGTATTCCACGTTGTAAAAGACGTTGTTGGTAGTTACGATAGCCACGATTCTCTCCCCCATTTTCAAGTATTTCCCTCATAGAAGTAATAAGCATATTTGGGTCGACTGTGACGCCTCTCCTTTTAAGGCCAAGTCGTCGCAAATTCCGATGTAGCGTTCTCATGCTCAATTCCTTTTTATAACGTTGAAAAATCAATCTTAGGATGTCATCATAAGGCAACCCATGATAAAAATAACTAGAAATGTCTCTTTCAATATCCATCTCTGAAATGACAGAACACAACGAAAGTCAAACTAAAAGTAGCGAAGGAGCAATCAAATTAAAATATGATTTTTTATAAAAGGAAGCACATACCAAACTTTTGATTTCAAATTTTCCTATATTCTTCTTCGTGTACTCTCGCATTTCAAATATCTTGTCAGCCATCATGGAATGCCGGAAAAATTGTCTTCACATAACTCAAAGCCCCATATTACACTGCGCAATAGTTGAAGTTCTACTGCGCAGTAGCACATATTCTACTGCGCAGTAGAACTTTTGACTACTGCGCAGTAGAACAATGACTACTGCGCAGTAGAACTATGACTAATGCTAGAACTTTGACTACTGCGCAGTAGAACTTTGACTACTGCGCAGTAGAAATTTGTCTACTGCGCAGTAGTCAAAGTTCTACTGCGCTGTAGCACATGTTCTATTGCGCAGTAGATGTATTTCTACTGCGCAGTGAAATTACCACTACTGCGCAGTAGAACATTTTCTACTGCGCAGTGCACTAAGTATTCTATTGTTCCTTCATGCTTACTGCGCACTAAACAAAGTTTTAATGCGCAGTAGAACGTTGACTACTGCGCAGTGAAAACTCGTCTACTGTGCAGTAGTCACAGTTTTACTGCGCAGTAGAAATGTGACTACTGCGCAGTAGAAATCTAATTCTACTGGTCAACAATAAATGGCAGATATGGGCTTCCGTAAGTTAGGTAGTTGCCGAGGGAAGAGTGGGAGAGTTGCTAAATTTCACTGTAACGAGGTTAAAAGTCATAGTTGCTCTGTTCCGTCGGGGATAATACAACACTAAATCATTCTCAATTCTCAAGAAATCAATATAGAAAGTGTTGCGGAGAGGTTGCCAAGGCAAATGCATTAAGCACGGCCAAGGAAAGGGCCAGGCAAGGAAACAGGAAGAGGAATCAACACGGCAGGGGTGGGCAATGTAGGGGTAGGCAAGGCAAGGGTAGGCAAGGCATGGTAGGCCAGGCAGGGGTAGGCAAGGCATGGGAGGCTTAGGCAAGGCATGGTAGGCAGGCACCAGAAAAGGCATAGGAAGAGTAGGCCAAGGAACGGTCAGCGCCGGCAAGGCCGGGGAACGGTAAGGCAGGGGCAGGTACCTTAATAGAAAATCTCCCCCCTACAACTCAAAGATTGTGTATACTCAATATGTCTAAGCTATGTATCATATTAGGGCAGGAGTATAGAACATATTGAGGTGCCAATATTTCAATTTCAATGGCTCATAAAAAAGGTCTCAAATTTATATCAGGTCAATATACAGTGAATCATGTTAGCAGAATTATATGCCAATACAAATATTTAAACAGTCGGTCATAACGCTGAAAAAACCATCATTTTTTGATAAATCTGAGATTAAAAATTAACTTGGTTCCAATGACAACAACAATAAAAAGTCAAGAATTAGAAATAATAAGAGAAGTCCAGGAGAAAGGCAAAATGTTTTTAGTAAAGAACGCTTTTTTTGGTTTCTTGTGCCTAGCAGGTTTATCAGCACAAATCTTTTTACCATAAAGTGATAGCTCTATTAAAAAAACAAAGTATTTTTGGGCTCTATAAATGAAAGTGATGAATGTGCGCAATTACGCCCTCTACAACTCAAAGATTAGCTATTATACTCAATAGGTAATATCATATACTTATGAATACCTGCTTGTTGTAGATGCAAGATAATTATATTTTTCCTAGCCCTGTCCAGGATTTGAACCTGGATCTCTCATTTGCATGAGTGTCATAGCTATTAGACCAACAGGGCATGAATATACATATATGAAACACTTTACATCTGCATCTTTTATATGCTGACATAGCCTTTTTACTAACTAGACAGCGGGACCTGGGGTTGTAATGTCTGGTTTAGTCACAAGTAACTGTAACATCCGGCGCTTCATTTCAAAAAACTTAAAGTCTACGTTTAAGGAAAGATATCGAAATCACAAACGAGATATAAAATCATCGGGGTATAGAAAAGGTACCGCATTGTCAAGCTACGTTTGGAACTTGAAAGATCAAAACAAAGAGCCAATTATCAGTTGGAAAATTATCAAAACCACGAACGCTAAAGCCAGATTGAATTATTGCAAATTATGTCTAACAGAGAAAATTGTGATTTTGAACTCCCTTGACGACCCGAAATTACTTAACTCAAAAAACGAATTTATCAGTAAATGTCGTCATTAAAACAAATACTTGTTAAAGAACGTTAAGAGAATCGGTGTGGGTTAAATATAAGAGTTCAAGATTTTAAGATATGTTTATGATTAAAAAATGGTTAAAAAAGTTTATTTCCAGATGTGCGTACAATATAGCTAGCTAGCTAGCTACAATCGTCCACGAAAATATGGTTCTCCATTTCCCCTGAATGTTAAGAACTGCCCTTTTGTGGCTATGCAACGTAAACAATTACACGTGACGTTCCTGTATATACACATTGATCACGAGTGCGAACAGAACGTACTATCTGCAATATATCCAGCTTGCTATGTTCTTTTGCTGACTTTGCTAAACCTTTTGGTTCTTGGTTTATGGTATAAAATTGCCAGAGACAACAAATTGTGCGGACGATTGTAGCTAGAACAAGCTATTGGTGGGACATTCCTACAGAGTAGAATTATCTCACTCACTGTGTAGTATATATGTATAATAGCTAGCTAGCTATAGCTAGAAAATCTGCCTGAAAGAATATTTCTATTAGCAAGCTATTTTGCTGATTTTATGCCAGATAAAATAGCTAATTTTATGCTAGATATATTGGTAGTTTTACCCTAACTAAGTAGTTAATTTTATGCTAGCCTTGCAGCTAGTTTTGTGCAAACCATAAGGTACTGTTTGCTCTTTTTTATGCTAGCTAGCTAAATGCTATCTAAGTTCTATTATTATTGTATCTAAATCTGCAGTTTTAAGCTAGCTAGCTTTAGGTGTGAGTGAGAATAAGTAAGGGTTCATTACTTGTAAAAAAGTAGTGATATACTAGGTAGATTAACATACCCTTTCTTTCTTCGTTTTCCTGAACATAACAAGTCACAACAATGTTCGGGACATCACCACAAATACGCTTTCACAAGTTTGTGAAGATGTCGAATCGGAACCAATGTTGATGCCTCTCACTGGTGAAAAGTTTGACAAACGATCAGTGAAAACGTCGCAGGAAGCTCGTTTAGACCTAAGAGCTCGAGGATTTTGGGAAAAAGGACAAAATGCATTTTATGATATAAGGGTCTTTGTTCCAAACGCATCGCGTTTTTTTAACCAAAACCTAAAGCAATGTTATGTTAGGAACGAGGCTGAGAAGAAGAATCAATACAACGAAAGAGTATTGGAAGTTGAGAACGGATGCTTCACACCGTTGGTATTCTCGATTTATGGCGGAATGGGTCGAGAGTGCCAAACATTCTACCATCGATAGGCTGAAGACATTGCAGCGAAAAAAAAGCAAAACCTGGGCAATGTAATATCGGGGATCCGGACGAAACTGAGTTTTTCACTGCTGAGATTGTTCCTGTTATGTATTAGAGGCTCCCGTACGGCAAATGTCAGATCAGAGTGCAGTAGATTGGTTGCTGAAGACATTGATGTCGATCATCAACTAGCTAAAATTTAGATTTTTTCCTTGTAATGTAATCTTTTCTATGTTCTGTTATCCTTCCACGTATAATGTCTCCAGTCGAATTTATATGAATTTAATGTAATTTTTTTCAATGTATTTTTTTTTTATATCGGTATATCTTCGTTGGACACCGGTAAAATATATGTATTTAAATGTAAAAAAAACAAACATAACAAGCCCTTCCGTCAGTTGCGATATGACTTATATTGAGTTTGAGGCGCTATGTGTCAGAGAAAAGGTCATGTGATATTAGTAAAAGTGATTTATGTATCACATGGCTAAAAAGTGTAGGCAGATTTAACCTAAACTGGAAACGGCACCATTTACGCTTGGTACCTTATTTAAAAAACAATAAAAACTCCATCGCCGTGCTGAAAACATGTTGTCTCGCTTACTAAAAACTATACTAGAGAATGACCATATTAAATTGCTGAATTGCACTGGTTTTCGGCCAAAATTGTAAATTTTAGATGTATAAGGACAAAATTGTAAAGAAATGCTATATACTCTCCACCGTCCTTCCTTTTCTCTTATATTTGGCTTATTTAAAGAGGAAATTGGCTCCGCTACTCTCCGCAATCAATATAGAAAGTGTTGCGGAGAGGTTGCCAAGGCAAAGGCATTAAGCACGGCAAGGAAAGGGCAAAGGCAGGCAAGGAAATAGGAAGAGGAATCAGGAAGGCAGGGGTAGGCAAGGCATGGGAGCCACAGGCAAGGACATAGTAGGCAGGCACCAGAAAAGACATAGAAAGGGTAGGCAAAGAAAGGCACGGTCAGTGCTGGCAAGGTGATGGAACGGCAAGGCAGGGGTGCATGACTTTAATAGAAAATCTCCACCTTACAACTCAAAGATTGCGTATACTCAATATGTCTAAGTTAAGTATCATATTAGTCCAGGAGTATAGAAAAGATTGAGGTGCAAATATTTCAAATTCAATATCTCAAAAAAAAGTCTCAAATTTATCTCAGGTCAATATACAGTGAATCATAGCAGAATTATGTGCCATTACAAGTATTTAAACAGTTGGTCATAACGACATATCATTTTTTGATAAATCTGAGATTAACTTGGTTCCAATGACAACAACATTAAAAAGTCAAGATATAGAAATAATAAGAGAAGTCTTCGAGAAATGCAAAAAAAACTATTAAAAAACGTCTTTTTAGTTTCTTGTGACTACCAGGTATATCAACACAAAACTTTAAAGTAGATCTATTACAAAAAACAAAGCACTTTTGGACTCAATAAATGAAAGTGATAAATGTATGCAACTCCCCCCTCTACGACTAAAAGAGTACCTATTATATGAAAACCTGGTTGTTGTAGGTGCAAGATAATTATGTTTTTCCTAGCCCTGTCCAGGATTTGAACCTGGATCTCTCATTTGCATGAGTGTCATAGCCATTAGACCAGCAGGGCATAAACATAAATAAATATACAAAACTTTACAGGTGAATATTATATACACTGAATTTACGCTGGTTAAGCCACAAGTAACTGTGTTACCTGGCGTTAAACGCTTGATGGAACAATTAATACAAATTTTAAACTGTACCACACATTCAGGTGGCTCGCTTTAGTACAGGTGTGCAGTATATCATAAATCGAGTGAAACACACAACATTTAAGGTGTGTCGGGTGTATAATAATATTTTTCAGATTCACAAAATATATATTTCCTTCAACTTTAGCTTGAATAAAAACACAATTTAAATATCGCACCATTCCCAGTAAAACTTAAAATATATATGTACTTTAATCTGTGGTGCGCCATTAGTATAGGTAAACAAACCCTTTCAAAAAAACTTTAGCACAACTTCTATTAAATAGAAACACAGGTAATAGCTTGTCGTTAACACTAGGCTGAGTGATTAGTACAAATATACTGTGGCGCACATCCAAAAAACTTTGGTTCAAATAAAGAGACAGTAAACACCCTGTTGTTATCCTACACAGCTAAAACAATCATTCAGCAATTTTATTTTGCGGAAAAGTTTTTGTAACATTTAAAAATAAAACACTGTTCAAAACCTGTTTTTACGCTCCTAAAGAATCCTGCAATATTTTATGGGAAATATTTCTGTGCTAGATCAAAAATTATCCATCCATCCATCCATCCATCCATCCATCCATCCATCCATCCATCCATCCATCCATCCATCCATCCATCCATCCATCCATCCATCCATCCATCCATCCATCCATCCATCCATCCATCCATCCATCCATCCATCCATCCATCCATCCATCCATCCATCCATCCATCCATCCATCCATCCATCCATCCATCCATCCATCCATCCATCCATCCATCCATCCATCCATCCATCCATCCATCCATCCATCCATCCATCCATCCATCCATCCATCCATCCATCCATCCATCCATCCATCCATCCATCCATCCATCCATCCATCCATCCATCCATCCATCCATCCATCCATCCATCCATCCATCCATCCATCCATCCATCCATCCATCCATCCATCCATCCATCCATCCATCCATCCATCCATCCATCCATCCATCCATCCATCCATCCATCCATCCATCCATCCATCCATCCATCCATCCATCCATCCATCCATCCATCCATCCATCCATCCATCCATCCATCCATCCATCCATCCATCCATCCATCCATCCATCCATCCATCCATCCATCCATCCATCCATCCATCCATCCATCCATCCATCCATCCATCCATCCATCCATCCATCCATCCATCCATCCATCCATCCATCCATCCATCCATCCATCCATCCATCCATCCATCCATCCATCCATCCATCCATCCATCCATCCATCCATCCATCCATCCATCCATCCATCCATCCATCCATCCATCCATCCATCCATCCATCCATCCATCCATCCATCCATCCATCCATCCATCCATCCATCCATCCATCCATCCATCCATCCATCCATCCATCCATCCATCCATCCATCCATCCATCCATCCATCCATCCATCCATCCATCCATCCATCCATCCATCCATCCATCCATCCATCCATCCATCCATCCATCCATCCATCCATCCATCCATCCATCCATCCATCCATCCATCCATCCATCCATCCATCCATCCATCCATCCATCCATCCATCCATCCATCCATCCATCCATCCATCCATCCATCCATCCATCCATCCATCCATCCATCCATCCATCCATCCATCCATCCATCCATCCATCCATCCATCCATCCATCCATCCATCCATCCATCCATCCATCCATCCATCCATCCATCCATCCATCCATCCATCCATCCATCCATCCATCCATCCATCCATCCATCCATCCATCCATCCATCCATCCATCCATCCATCCATCCATCCATCCATCCATCCATCCATCCATCCATCCATCCATCCATCCATCCATCCATCCATCCATCCATCCATCCATCCATCCATCCATCCATCCATCCATCCATCCATCCATCCATCCATCCATCCATCCATCCATCCATCCATCCATCCATCCATCCATCCATCCATCCATCCATCCATCCATCCATCCATCTTCTTAGGCCGCAAAAAACGTTTTCCAATCTTTGAAACCCTGTGCACGTTCTTGAGGGTGTTCCATGGCTATGGCGGAATGGTAAACGACTTGAGATGTCGTAGGCAATGGAAAGTGGAAAGACTTGAACCTTTACCGTCTGTCTAGCGTCGTAGTAGCACGTATTTTACGTGTAAGGACCTTATTAAGCTGCGCAATGCCGTATTACAATCTTTAGAAGCCTGTACACGTAGTTGACGCTGTTCTATTGCTATGGTGACAAGGAAAACGACTTGAGGGATTGCAATCTATTAAGAGTGAAAGGACTAAACCTACTGCCACCTAAGCTCGTGGAAGCACGTGATTTACGTGTAAGTCCTTTATTAGGCTGCAAAAGGCCGTATTCCAACCTTTAGAAAACTGTGCACGTACTTGACGGTGTTCTATTGCCATGGCGGAAAGAAAAACGTCTTGAGGTGTTGTAATCTATTGAAAGTGAACGGACTAGACCGATCCCTGCCTGTCTAGGCTTGTAGCAGCACGTAGTTTACGTGTAAGCCCCTTATTAGGCTGCACAATGTCGTATTACAATCTTTAGAAGGCTGTGCACGTAGTTGACGCTGTTCTATTGCTATGGTGGAGAGGAAAACGACTTGAGGCGTCGTAGTCCAATAAGAGTGGAAAGAGTAGACCGATCCCAGCCAGTCTAGGCTCGTGGCAGCACATGATTTACGTGTAAGGCCCTTATTAAGCTGCACAATGTCGTAATACAATCATTGGAAGCCAGTGCACGCACTTGACTGTTTTCTATTGCCATGGCGGAAAAGAAAACGTTGAGGTGTGGTTCCTCATTGAGAGTGGAAAGACTAGACCGATGCCCAGCTCTCTTGGCTCATAGAAACACGTTATTAAGTGTAACGCCCTTATTAAGCCGCAAAAGGCCGTACTACAACATTTAGAAGACTGTGCACGCACTTGATGGTGTTTAAAGGCTATTACAGAATGGAAAACGTTTTGAGGCGACGTAGTCCATTGAGAGTGGAAGGACTAAATTGACCATCACCTGCGTAGGCTCGTGGAAGCACGTGATTTACGTGTAAGGTCTTTATTAGGCTGCAAAAGCCGTATCACAACCTTTTGAAGAATGTGCACGTACTTGACAGTGTTCTATGGCTATTGCGGAAAGGAAAAAGACTTGAGTCATCGTACGCCATTGAGAGTGGAATGGCTAGACCGATCCCAGCCTGTCTAAGCTCGTAGAAGCACGTTGTTTACGTGTAAAGCCCTTGTTAGGCTGCACAATGTCATATTACAATCTTTAGAAGCCTGTGCACGTAGTTGACGGTGTTCTATTGCTATGGCGGAAAGGAAAACGACTTAAGGCGTTGTAATCTATTGAGAGTGAAAGGACTAGAGCCATCGTCAACTGTCTAGAATCGTGGAAGCACGTTATTTACGTGTAAAGCCCTTGTTTGGCCGCAAAAAGCTTTGTTAGAACCTTTAGAAGACAGTGCACGGACTTGAGGTTGTACCATGGCTATTGCGGAGTGGAAAACGTCTTCAGGCGACGTAGTCCATTGAGAGTGGAAAGACTAGACCGATCACTACCTGTCTAGTTTCATGGAAACACGTGATTTACGTGTAGGGCCCTTCTCAGGCTGCAAAAGACCGTACTACAATTTTTAGACGCCTGTGGACGCAGTTGACAGTGTTCTAAGGCCATGGTGGAAAGGATAATGACTTGAGATGTCGTAGTCCATTGAGAGTGGAAAGTCTAGAGGGATGCCCACCTGTGTTGGCTCGTAGAAGCACGTTATTAAGTGTAAGGCCCTCATTAAGACGCAAAAGGCCGTACCACAACCTTTAGATGACTGTGCACGTACTTGTCGGTGTTCTATTGCCATGGCGGGAAAAAATGTCTCGAGCCGTTGCAATCTATTAAAAGTGAAAGGACTAGAGCGATCTTCAACTGTCTAGACTCGTGGAAGCACGTGATTTACGTGTAAGGCCCTCATTAGGCCGCAAAAGGCCGTATTCCAATGTTTGGAAAACTGTGCACGTACTTGACTGTATTCTATTGCCATCGCGGAAAAAAAAACGACTCTAGGCGTGGTAATTTATTAAGAGTTAAAGGACTAGACCTATCGTCAACTATCTAGGCTCGTGGAAGCACGTGATTTAAGTATAAGGCCCTTATTAGGCTACAAAAAACGTATAACAACCTTGAGCAGAATGTGCCCGTACTTGACGGTGTTCTATGGCCATTGCGTATTCGAAAACGGTTTGAGGTGTCGGTGTCGATTGAGAGTGGAAGGACTAGACCGTTCTCAATCAGTCTAGGCTCCTGGAAGGACGTGAATTACATGTAAGGCCTTTGTTATGCTGCAAAAGGCCGTTTTACAAACCTTGAGAACAATGTGCCCATACTTGACGGTGTTCTATGGCCATTGCGGGCTCGAAAATGGTTTGACGCGCCGTAGTCCATTGAGAGTGGAAGTACTAGACCGTTCTTAATCGGTCTAGGCTCTTGAAGGCATATGATTTACGTGCAAGGCCCTTATTAGGCTGCAAAAGGCCGTATTCCAACCTTTAGAAAACTGTGCACGTACTTGACGGTGTTCTATTGCCATGGCGGAAAGAAAAACGTCTTGAGGTATTGTAATCTATTGAAAGTGAACGGACTAGACCGATCCCTGCCTGTCTAGGCTTGTAGCAGCACGTAGTTTACGTGTAAGCCCCTTATTAGGCTGCACAATGTCGTATTACAATCTTTAGAAGGCTGTGCACGTAGTTGACGCTGTTCTATTGCTATGGTGGAGAGGAAAACGACTTGAGGCGTCGTAGTCCAATAAGAGTGGAAAGAGTAGACCGATCCCAGCCTGTCTAGGCTCGTGGAAGCACGTGATTCACGTGTAAGACCCTTATTAGGCTGCAAAAGCCGTATTACGATCTTTAGATAACTGTGCACGTACTTGACTGTGTTCTATTGCTATTGCAGATTCGAAAATGGTTTGAGGCGTCGTAGTCCATTGAGAGTGGAAAGTCTAGACCGATGCCCACCTGTCTTGGCTCGTAGAAGCACGTTACTAAGTGTAAGGCCCTCATTAAGACGCAAAAGGCCGTACCACAACCTTTAGATGACTGTGCACGCACTTGATGGTGTTTAAAGGTTATTGCAGAATGGAAAACTTCTTGAGGCGACGTACTCCATTGAGAGTGGAATGACTAGATCGATACCAGCCTGTCTAGGCTCGTGGAACCACGTGATTTACGTGTAAGACCCTTATTAGGCTGCACAGTATCACATTATAATCTTTAAAAGCCTGTGCACGTAGTTGACGGTGTTCTTTTGCTATGGCGGCAAGGAAAACGACTTAAGGCGTGTTGTAATCTATTGAGAGTGAAAGGACTAGAGCCATCGTCAAATGTCTAGACTCGTGGAAGCACGTCATTTACGTGGAAAGCCCTTATTTGGCCGCAAAAAGCTTTGTTAGAACCTTTAGAAGACAGTGCACGTACTTGAGGTTGTTCCATGGCTATTGTGGAGTGGAAAACGTCTTCAGGCGACGTAGTCCATTGAGAGTAAAAGGACTAAACCGACCACCACTTGTCTAGGCTCGTTGAATCACGTGATTTACGTGTAAGGCCTGTATTATGCTGCAGAAACCGTATTACAATCATTAAAAGACTGTGCACGTACTTGACAGTGTTCTATTGCCATGGCGGAAAAGAAAACGTCTCGAGGCATTGCAATCTATTAAGAGTGAAAGGACTAAACCGACAACCACCCATGCTCGTGGAAGCACGTGATTTACGTGTAAGGCCCTTATTAGGCTGCAAAAGGCCGTATTCCAACCTTTAAAAGCCTGTGCACATAGCTGACGGTGTTCTATTGCTATGATGGAAAGGAAAACGACTTGAGACGTCGTAGTCCATTAAAAGTGGAAAAACTAGACCGATGCCCACCTGTCTTGGCTCGTAGAAGCACGTTTTTTACGTGTAAAGCCATTATTAGGCCGCAAAAGACCGTACTACAACCTTTAGAAGACTATGCACGCTCTTGATGCTGTTTAATGGCTATTGCAGAATGGAAATCGTCTTGAGGCTACGTAGTCTATTGAGATTGGAAAGACTAGAACGATCACTACATGTCTAGTTTCGTGGAAGCACGTGATTTACGTGTAAGGCCCTTATTGAGCTGCAAAAGACCGTACTACAATTTTTAGACGCCTGTGGACGTAGTTGAGAGTATTCTAAGGCCATGGTGGAAAGGAAAATGACTTGAGACGTCGTAGTCCATTGAAAGTGGAAAGGCTAGACAGATGCCCACCTGTCTTGGCTCGTAGAAGCACGTCATTAAGTGTAAGGCCCTTATTTAGCCGCAAAAGGCCGTACTACAACCTTTAGAAGACTGTCCACGAACTTGATGGTGTTAAATGGATATTGCAGAATGGAAAACGTCTTCAGGTGACGTAGTCCTTTGAGCGTGGAAGGACTAAACCAACCACAACGTGTCTAGGCTCGTGGACGCACGTGATTCACGTATAAGGTCTTTATTAGGCTGCAAAATCCGAATTACAATCTTTAAAAGCCTGTGCACGTACTTGAGCGTGTTCCTTGGCTATTGCGGAATGGTAAACGAATTGAGATGTCGTAGCCAATGGAGAGTGGAAAGACTTGACCCTTCCCCGTCTGTCTAGGGTCGTAGAAGCACGTAGTTTTCGTGTAAGGCCCTTATTAAGCTACACAATGTCCTTTTACAATCAAGAATGTGCACGTACTTGACGGTGTTCTATTGCCATTGCGGATTTAAAAACGGTTTCAGGCCTCGTAGTCCATTGAGAGTGGAAGTACTAGACCGTTGTCAATCGGTCTAGGCTCCTGGAAGCCCGTGATTTAAAGTCGTATTACAGACTTTAAAAGCCTGTGCACGTATTTGAGGGTGTTTCATGGCTATTGTGGAATGGTAAACGACTTGAGATGTCGTAGTCCATGGAGAGGGGAAAGACTAGACAAATCACCGCCTCTCTAGGCTCGTAGAAGCACGTAGTTAACGTGTAAGGCCCTTATTAGGCTGCAAAAAGCCGTGCTACAATTTCTAGAAGACTGTGCACGCACTTGATGGTGTTTAATGGCTACTGCAGAATGGAAAAGGTCTTAAGGCGACGTAGTCCATTGGAAATGGAAAGACTAAACCGACCACCACCTGTCTAGATTCTTGAAAGCCCGTCATTTACGTGTAAGGTTTTTTTTAGGCTGCAAAAGGCCGTATTACAACCTTAAGAAAAATGTGCCCATATTTGACTGTGCTCTATTGCCATGGCGGAAAGGAAAATGACTTGAGGCGACGTAGTGCATTGACAGTGGAAGAAATAGACCGTTCTCAACCTGTCTAGGCTCATGCAAGCGCGCGACTTACGCTTAAGGCCCTTATTAGGCTGCAAAAGGCCGTACTACAATCTTTAGAAGACTGTGCACGTAGTTGACGGTGTTCTATTGCCATGGCGGAAAGTCCATTGAGAGTGGAAGGACTGAACGGACCACCACCTGTCTAGGCTCGGGCAAGTACGTGATTTACATGTAAGGCCTTTGTTAGGCTGCAAAAGGCCGTATTACAATCTTTAAAAAACTGTGCACGTAGTTCACGGTGTTCTATGGCCATGGTGGAAAGTAAAGTGACTTGAGACGTCGTAGTTCATTAAGAGTGGAAAGGGTAGACCGATTCCTCCCACCTGTCTAACCTCGTCGAAGCACGTGATTTACGTATCTTATCAGGCTGTACAATGTGGTATTACAATTTTCAGAATCCTGTGCAATTAGTTGACGGTGTTCTATTGCCTTCCCGGAAAGGAAAGCGAATTGAAATGTCGAAGTCCATCACTGTGCACGCACTTGATGGTGTTTAATGGCTACTGCGGAATGGAAAACGTCTTGAGGTGACATAGTCCATTGGGAGTGGAAGGACTAAACGGACCACCACCTGTCTAGACTCTTCAAAGCCCGTGATTTACGTGTAAGGTTTTTTTTAGGCTGCAAAAGCCGTATTACAGACTTTAAAGGACTGTGCACGTAGTTGACGGTGTTCTGTTGCCATGGCGGAAAGGAAAACGTCTTGAGGCGTTGTAATCTATTCACAGTGAAAGGACTAGACCGATCTCCGCCACTTTAGACTCGTAGAAGCTCGTAGTTTACGTGTAAGGTCCTTATTAGGCCTGCAAAGGGCGTATTACAACCTCTAAAAAACTGTGCACGTAGTTGACGGTGCTCTATGGCCATGGTGGAAAGTAAAATGACTTGAGACGTCGTAGTCCATTGAGAGTGGAAAGGCTGGACCTACTCCCACCTGTCTAATCTCGTCGAAGCACGTGATTTACGTGTAAAGCCTTTACTAGTCTTCAAAAGTCTGTATTACAATCTGTAAAAGTCTGTGCACGTATTTGACGGTGTTGTGTGGCCATTCCGGATCTAAAAATGACTTGAGGCGCCGTAGTCCATTGAGAGTGGAAGGACTAGACCGTTTTTAACCGGTCTAGGCTCGTGGAAGGACGTGAACTACGTGTAAGGTCCTTTTTAGGCTGCAAAAGACCGTATTACAATCTTTAAAAGCCTGTGCACGTAGTTGACGGTGTTCTATTGCCATGGCGGAAAGGAAATCAACTTGAGGCGTTGTAATCTATTAAGAATGGAAGGACTAGACCGTTCTCAATCGGTCTAGGCTCGTAGAAGCACGTGATTTACGTTTAAGGCCTTTATTAGGCCGTAAAACGCCCTATTACAATCTTTAGAAGTATATGCACCTAGTTGACGGTGTTCTAATGACATGGCGGATTTGAAAACGATTTAAGGCGTTGTAGTCTATTGAGAATATAAGGACTAGACCGTTCTCAATCGGTCCAGGCTCGTAAAAGCACGTGATTTACGTGTAAGGCCTTTACTAGTCTTCAAAAGTCTGTATTACAATCTGAAAAAGCCTGTGCACGTATTTGACGGTGTTGTGTGGCCATTCCGGATTTAAAAACGACTTGAGGCGCCGTAGTCCGTTGAGAGTGGAAGGACTAGACCGTTCTCAATCGGTCTAGCCTCGTAGAAGCACGTGAATTACGTGTAAGACCCTTATTAGGCCGCAAAAAGCCGTGCTACAATTTTTATGAGACTGTGCACGCACTTGATGGTGTTTAATGGCTACTGCGGAATGGAAAACATCTTGAGGTGACATAGTCCATTGGGAGTGGAAGGACTAAACCGACCACCACCTGTCTAGACTCTTCAAAGCCCGTGATTTACGTGTAAGGTTTTTTTCTAGGCTGCAAAAGCCGTATTACAGACTTTAAAAATCTGTGCACGTAGTTGACGGTGTTCTGTTGCCATGGCGGAAAGGAAAACGTCTTGAGGCGTTGTAATCTATTCACAGTGAAAGGACTAGACCGATCTCCGCCACTTTAGACTCGTAGAAGCTCGTAGTTTACGTGTAAGGTCTTTATTAGGCCGCAAAAGGCCGTATTACAACCTTGAGAAGAACGTGCCCATATTTGACTGTTTTCTATGGCAATCGCGAATTCGAAAAGGGTTTGAGGCGTCGTAGTCCATTGAAAGTGGAAGGACTAGACCGATCCCAACCTGTCTAGGCTCGTTGAAGCACGTGAATTACTAGAAAGGCCCTTACTACTCTCCAAAAGGCCGTATTGCAACCTTAAGAAGAATGTGTCCATGTTTGACTGTGTTCTATGGCCATTGCGGATTCGAAAACGGTTTGAGGAGTCGTAGTCCATTGTGAGTGGAAAAGCTAGACCGATTTCCAGCTGTGTAACCTCGTCGAAGCCCTTAGGCCCTTATTAGGCCGCAAAAGGCCGTATTATAATCTTTAAAAGTCTGTGCACGGAGTTGACGGTGTTTTATTGCCATGGCGGAAAGGAAAACGCTTTAAGGCGTTGTAATCTATTGAGAGTGAAAGGACTAGACCGTTCTCAATCGGTCTAGGCTCGTAGAAGCACGTGATTTTTGTGTAAGGTCCTTATTAGGCCTGCAAAGGGCGTATTACAACCTCTAAAAAACTGTGCACGTAGTTGACGGTGTTCTATGTCTATTGCGGAATGGAAAACGACTTGAGGAGTCGTAGTCCATTGAGAGTGGAAGGACTAGGCTTGTGGAATCACGTGATTTACGTGTAAGACCCGTTTTAGGCCCCAAGAGGCTGTATTCCAAATTTTAAAAGACTGTGCACGTAGTTGACGGTGTTCTATTGCCATGGCGGAAAGGAAGTCAACTTGAGGCGTTGCAATCCATTGAGAATGGAAGGACTAGACTCTTCTCAATCGGTCTAGGCTGGTAGAAGCACGTAGTTCACGTGTAAAACCTTTATTAGGTCGCAAAAAGCCGTACTACAAGCTTTAAAAGACTGTGCACGTAGTTGAAAGTGTTTTATTGCCATGCCGGAAAGGAAAACGACTGGAGACGTCGTAGTCCATTGAAAGTGGAAGGACTAAACGGACCACCACCTGTCTAGGCTCGTGCAAACACGTGATTTACATTTAAGGCCTTTATTAGGCTGTAAAAGGCCCTATTACAATCTTTAGAAGTATATGCACCTAGTTGACGGTGTTCTAATGACATGGCGGATTTGAAAACGATTTAAGGCGTTGTAGTCCATTGATAATAGAAGGACTAGACCGTTCTCAATCGGTCCAGGCTCGTAGAAGCACGTGATTTACGTGTAAGGCCTTTACTAGTCTTCAAAAGTCTGTATTACAATCTGAAAAAGCCTGTGCACGTAGTTGACGGTGTTGTGTGGCCATTCCGGATTAAAAAACGTCTTGAGATGACATAGTCCATTGGGAGTGGAAGGACTAAACCGACCACCATCCGTCTGGACTCTTGAAAGCCCGTGATTTACGTGTAAGGTTTTTTTTTATGCTGCAAAAACCGTATTACAGACTTTAAAGGACTGTGCACGTAGTTGACGGTGTTCTATTCCCATGACGGAAGGGAAAACGGCTTAAAATGTTCTAATCTATTGTGAGTGAACAGACTAGACCGATCTCCGTCTGTGTAACCTCGTCAAAGCACGTGATTTAAAGGTAAGGCCCTTATAAGGCTGCAAAAGGCCGTATTGCAACCTTAAGAAGAATGTGCCCATGTTTGACTGTGTTCTATGGCCATTGCGGATTCGAAAACGGTTTGAGGAGTCGTAGTCCATTGAGAGTGGAAGGACTAGACCGTTCAACACCTATCTAGGCTCGTGGAAACACGTGATTTTCGTGTAAGGCCCTTATTAGACCGCAAAAAGCCGTGCTACAATTTTTATGAGACTGTGCACGCACTTGATGGTGTTTAATGGCTACTGCGGAATGGAAAACATCTTGAGGCGACGTAGTCCATTGGAAATGGAAAGACTAAACCGACCACCACCTGTCTAGATTCTTGAAAGCCCGTCATTTACGTGTAAGGTTTTTTTTAGGCTGCAAAAGGCCGTATTACAACCTTAAGAAAAATGTGCCCATATTTGACTGTGCTCTATTGCCATGGCGGAAAGGAAAATGACTTGAGGCGACGTAGTGCATTGACAGTGGAAGAAATAGACCGTTCTCAACCTGTCTAGGCTCATGCAAGCGCGCGACTTACGCTTAAGGCCCTTATTAGGCTGCAAAAGGCCGTACTACAATCTTTAGAAGACTGTGCACGTAGTTGACGGTGTTCTATTGCCATGGCGGAAAGTCCATTGAGAGTGGAAGGACTGAATGGACCACCACCTGTCTAGGCTCGGGCAAGTACGTGATTTACATGTAAGGCCTTTGTTAGGCTGCAAAAGGCCGTATTACAATCTTTAAAAAACTGTGCACGTAGTTCACGGTGTTCTATGGCCATGGTGGAAAGTAAAGTGACTTGAGACGTCGTAGTTCATTAAGAGTGGAAAGGGTAGACCGATTCCTCCCACCTGTCTAACCTCGTCGAAGCACGTGATTTACGTATCTTATCAGGCTGTACAATGTGGTATTACAATCTTCAGAATCCTGTGCAATTAGTTGACGGTGTTCTATTGCCTTCCCGGAAAGGAAAGCGAATTATAATGTCGAAGTCCATCACTGTGCACGCACTTGATGGTGTTTAATGGCTACTGCGGAATGGAAAACGTCTTGAGGTGACATAGTCCATTGGGAGTGGAAGGACTAAACACACCACCACCTGTCTAGACTCTTCAAAGCCCGTGATTTACGTGTAAGGTTTTTTTTAGGCTGCAAAAGCCGTATTACAGACTTTAAAGGACTGTGCACGTAGTTGACGGTGTTCTGTTGCCATGGCGGAAAGGAAAACGTCTTGAGGCGTTGTAATCTATTCACAGTGAAAGGACTAGACCGATTTCCGCCACTTTAGACTCGTAGAAGCTCGTAGTTTACGTGTAAGGTCCTTATTAGGCTGCAAAAGGCCGTATTACAACCTTGAGAAGAACGTGCCCATATTTGACCGTTTTCTGTGGCAATCGCGGATACGAAAAGGGTTTGAGGCGTCGTAGTCCATTGAAAGTGGAAGGACTAGACCGATCCCAACCTGTCTAGGCTCGTTGAAGCGCGTGAATTACTAGTAAGGCCCTTACTACTCTCCAAAAGGCCGTATTGCAACCGTAAGAAGAATGTGCCCATGTTTGACTGTGTTCTATGGCCATTGCGGATTCGAAAACGGTTTGAGGAGTCGTAGTCCATTGTGAGTGGAAAAGCTAGACCGATTTCCAGCTGTGTAACCTCGTCGAAGCCCTTAGGCCCTTATTAGGCCGCAAAAGGCCGTATTATAATCTTTAAAAGTCTGTGCACGGAGTTGACGGTGTTTTATTGCCATGGCGGAAAGGAAAACGCTTTGAGGCGTTGTAATCTATTGAGAGTGAAAGGACTCGACCGTTCTCAATCGGTCTAGGCTCGTGCAAGCTCGTGATTTACATGTAATGCCCTTATTAGGCTGTAAAAGGCCGTAATACAATCCTTAGAAGACTGTGCACGCAGTTGACGGTGTTCTATGGCCATGGTGGAAAGTAAAGTGATTTGAGGCGTCGTAGTCCATTGAGAGTGGAAAAGCTAGGCCGATTCCCACCTGTCTAACCTCGTCGAAGCACGTGAACTACGTGTAAGGTCCTTTTTAGGCTGCAAAAGACCGTATTACA
This sequence comes from Hydractinia symbiolongicarpus, assembly GCF_029227915.1. Taxonomy (NCBI): domain Eukaryota; kingdom Metazoa; phylum Cnidaria; class Hydrozoa; order Anthoathecata; family Hydractiniidae; genus Hydractinia; species Hydractinia symbiolongicarpus. The sequence continues at coordinate 16,059,379 of NC_079878.1, forward strand.
ATCTTTAAAAGCCTGTGCACGTAGTTGACGGTGTTCTTTTGCCATGGCTGAAAGGAAAACGACTTAAAGTGTTGTAATCTATTGAGAGTGAACGGACTAGACAGATCCCGCCTGTCTAGGCTCGTAGACGCACGTAGTTTACGTGTAAGGCCCTTATTAGGCTGCACAATGTCGTATTAGAATCTTTAGAAGACTGTGCCTGTAGTTGAAGTTGTTCTATTGCTATGGCGGAAAGTAAAATGACTTGACACATCGTAGTCCATTGTGAGTGGAAAAGCTAGACCGATTTCCAGCTGTGTAACCTCCTCGAAGCACGTGATTTAAGTGTAAGGTTTTTACTAGTCTTCAAATGTCTGTATTACAATCTGTAAAAGTCTGTTCACGTATTTGACGGTGTTGTGTGGCCATTCCGGATCTAAAAACGACTTGAGGCGCCGTAGTCCATTGAGAGTGGAAGGACTAGACCGTTTTCAACCGGTCTAGGCTCGTGGAAGCACGTGAACTACGTGTAAGGTGCTTTTTAGGCTGCAAAAGACCGTATTACAATCTTTAAAAGCCTGTGCACGTAGTTGACGGTGTTCTATTGCCATGGCGGAAAGGAAATTAACTTGAGGCGTTGTAATCTATTAAGAATGGAAGGACTAGACCGTTCTCAATCGGTCTAGGCTCGTAGAAGCACGTGATTTACGTTTAAGGCCTTTATTAGGCTGTAAAAGGCCGTATTACAATCTGAAAAAGCCTGTGCACGTATTTGACGGTGTTGTGTGGCCATTCCGGATTTAAAAACGACTTGAGGCGCCGTAGTCCGTTGAGAGTGGAAGGACTAGACCGTTCTCAATCGGTCTAGCCTCGTAGAAGCACGTGAATTACGTGTAAGGCCCTTATTAGGCTGCAAAAAACCGTGCTACAATTTTTATAAGACTGTGCACGCACTTGATGGTGTTTAATGGCTACTGCGGAATGGAAAACGTCTTGAGGTGACATAGTCCATTGGGAGTGGAAGGACTAAACCGACCACCACCTGTCTAGACTCTTCAAAGCCCGTGATTTACGTGTAAGGTTTTTTTTTAGGCTGCAAAAGCCGTATTACAGACTTTAAAGGACTGTGCACGTAGTTGACGGTGTTCTGTTGCCATGGCGGAAAGGAAAACGTCTTGAGGCGTTGTAATCTATTCACAGTGAAAGGTCTAGACCGATCTCCGCCACTTTAGACTCGTAGAAGCTCGTAGTTTACGTGTAAAGTCCTCATTAGGCCGCAAAAGGCCGCATGACAACCTTGAGAAGAACGTGCCCATATTTGACCGTTTTCTATGGCAATCGCGGATTCGAAAAGGGTTTGAGGCGTCGTAGTCCATTGAAAGTGGAAGGACTAGACCGATCCCAACCTGTCTAGGCTCGTTGAAGCACGTGAATTACTAGAAAGGCCCTTACTACTCTCCAAAAGGCCGTATTGCAACCTTAAGAAGAATGTGTCCATGTTTGACTGTGTTCTATGGCCATTGCGGATTCGAAAACGGTTTGAGGAGTCGTAGTCCATTGTGAGTGGAAAAGCTAGACCGATTTCCAGCTGTGTAACCTCGTCGAAGCCCTTAGGCCCTTATTAGGCCGCAAAAGGCCGTATTATAATCTTTAAAAGTCTGTGCACGTAGTTGACGGTGTTCTATTGCCATGGCGGAAAGGAAGTCAACTTGAGGCGTTGCAATCCATTGAGAATGGAAGGACTAGACCGTTCTCAATCGGTCTAGGCTCGTGCAAGCTCGTGATTTACATGTAATGCCCTTATTAGGCTGTAAAAGGCCGTAATACAATCCTTAGAAGACTGTGCACGTAGTTGACGGTGTTCTTTTGCCATGGCTGAAAAGAAAACGACTTAAAGTGTTGTAATCTATTGAGAGTGAACGGACTAGACAGATCCCGCCTGTCTAGGCTCGTAGACGCACGTAGTTTACGTGTAAGGCCCTTATTAGGCTGCACAATGTCGTATTAGAATCTTTAGAAGACTGTGCCTGTAGTTGAAGTTGTTCTATTGCTATGGCGGAAAGTAAAATGACTTGACACATCGTAGTCCATTGTGAGTGGAAAAGCTAGACCGATTTCCAGCTGTGTAACCTCCTCGAAGCACGTGATTTAAGTGTAAGGTTTTTACTAGTCTTCAAATGTCTGTATTACAATCTGTAAAAGTCTGTTCACGTATTTGACGGTGTTGTGTGGCCATTCCGGATCTAAAAACGACTTGAGGCGCCGTAGTCCATTGAGAGTGGAAGGACTAGACCGTTTTCAACCGGTCTAGGCTCGTGGAAGCACGTGAACTACGTGTAAGGTGCTTTTTAGGCTGCAAAAGACCGTATTACAATCTTTAAAAGCCTGTGCACGTAGTTGACGGTGTTCTATTGCCATGGCGGAAAGGAAATTAACTTGAGGCGTTGTAATCTATTAAGAATGGAAGGACTAGACCGTTCTCAATCGGTCTAGGCTCGTAGAAGCACGTGATTTACGTTTAAGGCCTTTATTAGGCTGTAAAAGGCCGTATTACAATCTGAAAAAGCCTGTGCACGTATTTGACGGTGTTGTGTGGCCATTCCGGATTTAAAAACGACTTGAGGCGCCGTAGTCCGTTGAGAGTGGAAGGACTAGACCGTTCTCAATCGGTCTAGCCTCGTAGAAGCACGTGAATTACGTGTAAGGCCCTTATTAGGCTGCAAAAAACCGTGCTACAATTTTTATAAGACTGTGCACGCACTTGATGGTGTTTAATGGCTACTGCGGAATGGAAAACGTCTTGAGGTGACATAGTCCATTGGGAGTGGAAGGACTAAACCGACCACCACCTGTCTAGACTCTTCAAAGCCCGTGATTTACGTGTAAGGTTTTTTTTTAGGCTGCAAAAGCCGTATTACAGACTTTAAAGGACTGTGCACGTAGTTGACGGTGTTCTGTTGCCATGGCGGAAAGGAAAACGTCTTGAGGCGTTGTAATCTATTCACAGTGAAAGGTCTAGACTGATCTCCGCCACTTTAGACTCGTAGAAGCTCGTAGTTTACGTGTAAAGTCCTCATTAGGCCGCAAAAGGCCGCATGACAACCTTGAGAAGAACGTGCCCATATTTGACCGTTTTCTATGGCAATCGCGGATTCGAAAAGGGTTTGAGGCGTCGTAGTCCATTGAAAGTGGAAGGACTAGACCGATCCCAACCTGTCTAGGCTCGTTGAAGCACGTGAATTACTAGAAAGGCCCTTACTACTCTCCAAAAGGCCGTATTGCAACCTTAAGAAGAATGTGTCCATGTTTGACTGTGTTCTATGGCCATTGCGGATTCGAAAACGGTTTGAGGAGTCGTAGTCCATTGTGAGTGGAAAAGCTAGACCGATTTCCAGCTGTGTAACCTCGTCGAAGCCCTTAGGCCCTTATTAGGCCGCAAAAGGCCGTATTATAATCTTTAAAAGTCTGTGCACGGAGTTGACGGTGTTTTATTGCCATGGCGGAAAGGAAAACGCTTTGAGGCGTTGTAATCTATTGAGAGTGAAAGGACTAGACCGTTCTCAATCGGTCTAGGCTCGTAGAAGCACGTGATTTTCGTGTAAGGCCTTTATTAGGTTGTAAAAGGCCGTAATACAATCCTTAGAAGACTGTGCACACAGTTGACGATGTTCTATGGCCATGGTGGAAAGTAAAGTGACTTGAGACGTCGTAGTCCATTGAGGGTGGAAAGGCTAGACCGATTCCCACCTGTCTAACCTCGTCAAAGCACGTGATTTACGTGTAAGGTCCTTTTTAGGCTGCAAAAGACCGTATTACAGACTTTAAAGGACTGTGCACGTAGTTGACGGTGTTCTGTTGCCATGGCGGAAAGGAAAACGTCTTGAGGCGTTGTAATCTATTCACAGTGAAAGGTCTAGACCGATCTCCGCCACTTTAGACTCGTAGAAGCTCGTAGTTTACGTGTAAAGTCCTCATTAGGCCGCAAAAGGCCGCATGACAACCTTGAGAAGAACGTGCCCATATTTGACCGTTTTCTATGGCAATCGCGGATTCAAAAAGGGTTTGAGGCGTCGTAGTCCATTGAGAGTGGAAGGACTAGACTGATCCCAACCCGTCTAGGCTCGTTGAAGCACGTGAATTACTAGTAAGGCCATTACTACTCTCCAAAAGGCCGTATTGCAACCTTAAGAAGAATGTGCCCATGTTTGACTGTCTTCTATGGCCATTGCGGATTCGAAAACGGTTTGAGGAGTCGTAGTCCATTGAGAGTGGAAGGACTAGACCGTTCAACACCTATCTAGGCTCGTGGAAACACGTGATTTTCGTGTAAGGCCTTTATTAGGCCGCAAAAGGCCGTATTATAATCTTTAAAAGTCTGTGCACGGAGTTGACGGTGTTTTATTGCCATGGCGGAAAGGAAAACGCTTTGAGGCGTTATAATCTATTGAGAGTGAAAGGACTAGACCGATCAAAATCTATCTAGGCTCGTGGAAACACGTGATTTGTGTGTAAGGTCCTTATTAGGCCTGCAAAGGGCGTATAACAACCTCTAAAAAACTGTGCACGTAGTTGACAGTGTTCTATGGCTATTGCGGAATGGAAAACGACTTGAGGCGTCGTAGTCCATTGAGAGTGGAAGGACTAGGCTTGTGGAATCACGTGATTTACGTGTAAGACCCGTTTTAGGCCCCAAGAGGCTGTATTCCAAATTTTAAAAGACTGTGCACGTAGTTGACGGTGTTCTATTGCCATGGCGGAAAGGAAGTCAACTTGAGGCGTTGCAATCCATTGAGAATGGAAGGACTAGACTCTTCTCAATCGGTCTAGGCTCGTGCAAGCACGTGATTTACATGTAAGGGCTTTATTAGGCTGTAAAAGGCCGTATTACAATCTTTAGGAAACTGTGCACGGAGTTGACGCTGTTTTATTGCCATGGCGGAAAGGAAAACGACTTGAGGTGTTACAATCTATTGAGAGTGAACGAACTAGACCGATCAGCACTTGTCTAAGCTGGTAGAAGCACGTAGTTCACGTGTAAGGCCTTTATTAGGCCGCAAAAAGCCGTACTACAAGCTTTAAAAGACTGTGCACGTAGTTGACGGTGTTCTATGGCTATTGCGGAATGGAAAACAACTTGAGGCGTCGTAGTCCATTGAGAGTGGAAGGACTAGACCGTTCTCAATTGGTCTAGGCTTGTCGAATCACGTGATTTACGTGTAAGACCCGTTTTAGGCCCCAAGAGGCTGTATTCCAAATTTTAAAAGACTGTGCACGTAGTTGACGGTGTTCTATTGCCATGGCGGAAAGGAAGTCAACTTGAGGCGTTGCAATCCATTGAGAATGGAAGGACTAGACCGTTCTCAATCGGTCTAGGCTCGTGCAAGCACGTGAACTACGTGTAAGGTCCTTTTTAGGCTGCAAAAGACCGTATTACAATCTTTAAATGCCTGTGCACGTAGTTGACGGTGTTCTATTGCCATGGCTGAAAAGAAAACGACTTGACACGTCGTAGTCCATTGTGAGTGGAAAAGCTAGACCGTTCACCACCTATCTAGGCTCGTGGGAACATGTGATTCACGTGTAAGGCCCTTACTAGGTTGCAAAAGAACGTATTACAACCTTTAAAAGCCTGTGCACGTAGTTGACGGTGTTTTAATGCCATTGCGAAAAGGAAATCAACTTGAGGCGTTGTAATCCATTAAGAATGGAAGGACTAGACCGTTCTCAATCGGTCTCGGCTCGTAGAAGCACGTGTTTTACATGTAAGGCCTTTATTAGGCTGTAAACGGCCGTATTACAATCTGCAAAAGCCTGTGCACGTATTTGAGGGTGTTGTGTGGCCATTCCTGATTTAAAAACGACTTGAGGCGCCGTAGTCCATTGAGATTGGAAGGACTAGACCGTTCTCAATCGGTCTAGGCTTGTGCAAGCACGTGATTTACATGTAAGACCCTTTTTAGGCTGCAAAAGGCCGTATTACAATCTTTAAAAGCCTGTGCACGTAGTTGACGGTGTTCTAATGCCTTGGCGGATTCGAAAACGATTTGAGGCGTCGTAGTCCATTGAGAATGGAAGGGCTTGACCGTTCTCATTCCGTCTAGGCTCGTAGAAGCACGTAGTTTACGTGTAAGGCCCTTATTAGGCTGCACAATGTCGTATTAGAATCTTTAGAAGACTGTGCCTGTAGTTGAAGTTGTTCTATTGCTATGGCGGAAAGTAAAATGACTTGACACGTCGTAGTCCATTGTGAGTGGAAAAGCTAGACTGATTTCCAGCTGTGTAACCTCGTCGAAGCACGTGATTTACGTGTAAGGCCCTTATTAGGCTGCAAAAGGCCGTATTCCAACCTTTAGAAGACTGTGCACGTAGTTGACAGTGTTCTGTTGCCATGGCGGAAAGGAAAACGTCTTAAGGCTTTGTAATCTATTCACAGTGAAAGGACTAGACCGTTCTCAATCAATCTAGGCTCGTAGAAGCACGTGATTTACGTGTAAGGCCTTTATTAGTCTTCAAAAGTCTGTATTCCAACCTTTAGAAGACTGTGCACGTAGTTGACGGTGTTCTATTGCCTTGGCGGATTAGAAAACGATTTAAGCCGTCGTAGTCCATTGAGAATGGAAGGGCTTGACCGTTCTCATTCCGTCTAGGCTCGTAGAAGCACGTGATTTTCGTGTAAGGCCTTTATTAGATTGTAAAAGGCCGTAATACAATCCTTAGAAGACTGTGCACGCAGTTGACGATGTTCTATGGCCATGGTGGAAAGTAAAGTGACTTGAGACGTCGTAGTCCGTTGAGAGTGGAAGGACTAGACCGATCCCTGCCTGTCTAGGCTCGTAGAAGCACATAGTTTACGTGTAAGACACTTATTAGGCTGCATAATGTCGTAATACGATCTTTAGTAGCCTGTGCACGCACTTGACGGTGTTCTATTGCCATGGGGAAAAAGAAAACGTCTTGGAGCGTTGTAATCTATTGAGAATGAAAGGACTAGAGCGATTGTCAACTGTCTAGGCTCGTGGAAGCACGTCAATTGCGTGTAATGCCCTTGTTAGGCCGCAAAAGGCCGTACAACCTTCAGAGGACTGTGCGCGTACTTGCGGGTGTTCCATGGCTATTGCAGGATGGTAAACGACTTGAGATGTCGTAGTCCATGCAATGTGTAATGACAAGACCGTTCTCCACCTATCTAGGCTCGTGGGAGCACGTGATTCACGTGAAAGGCCCTTACTAGGTTGCAAAAGAACGTATAATAAGCTGTAAAAGCCTGTGCACGTAGTTGACGGTGTTCTAATACCATGGCGAAAAGGAAATCAACTTGAGGCCGGTTTCCAGCTGTGTAACCTCGTCGAAGCACGTGATTTACGTGTAAGGCCCTTATTAGGCTGCAAAAGGCCGTATTCCAACCTTTAGAAGACTGTGCACGTAGTTGACGGTGTTCTGTTGGCATGGCGGAAAGGAAAACGTCTTAAGGCTTTGTAATCTATTCACAGTGAAAGGACTAGACCGTTCTCAATCGGTCTAGGCTCGTAGAAGCACGTGATTTACGTGTAAGGCCTTTATTAGGCTGTAAAAGGCCGTATTACAATCTTTAGAAGACTGTGCACTTAGTTGACGGTGCTCTATGGTCATGGTGGAAAGTAAAATGACTTGAGACGTCATAGTCCATTGAGAATAGAAGGACTAGACCGTTCTCAATCAATCTAGGCTCGTAGAAGCACGTGATTTACGTGTAAGGCCTTTACTAGTCTTCAAAAGTCTGTATTACAATCTGTAAAAGCCTGTGCACGTATTTGACGGTGTTGTGTGGCCATTCCGGATATATAAACGACTTGAGGCGCCGTAGTCCGTTGAGAGTGGAAGGACTAGACCGATCCCTGCCTGTCTAGGCTCGTAGAAGCACATAGTTTACGTGTAAGACACTTATTAGGCTGCATAATGTCGTGATACGATCTTTAGTAGCCTGTGCACGCACTTGACGGTGTTCTATTGCCATCGGGAAAAAGAAAACGTCTTGGGGCGTTGTAATCTATTGAGAATGAAAGGACTAGAGCGATCGTCAACTGTCTAGGCTCGTGGAAGCACGTCAATTGCGTGTAATGCCCTTGTTAGGCCGCAAAAGGCCGTACAACCTTCAGAGGACTGTGCACGTACTTGCGGGTGTTCCATGGCTATTGCAGGATGGTAAACGACTTGAGATGTAGTAGTCCATGCAATGTGTAATGACTAGACCGTTCTCCACCTATCTAGGCTCGTGGCAGCACGTGATTCACGTGAAAGGCCCTTACTAGGTTGCAAAAGAACGTATTACAAGCTGTAAATGCCTGTGCACGTGATTGACGGTGTTCTAATACCATGGCGAAAAGGAAATCAACTTGAGGCGTTGTAATCCATTAAGAATGGGAGGACTAGACCGTTCTCAATCGGTCTAGGCTCGTAGAAGCCATGATTTACGTGTAAGACCCTTTTTAGGCTGCAAAAGGCCGTATTACAAACTTTAAAAGCCTGTGCACGTAGTTGACGGTGTTCTAAGGCCATGGTGGAAAAGAAAATGACTTGAGGCGCCGTAGCCCATTGGGAGTGGAAGAACTAGGCCGTTCTTAACCGGTCTAGGATTATGGACTCGCGCGACTTACGTGTAAGGCCCTTATTATGCTACAAAAGACCGTACTACAACCTTTAGAAGACTGTGTACGTACTTGAGCGTGTTCCATGTTTATTGCGAGATGGTAAACGACTTGAGATGACGGGGTCTCTGGAGAGTGGAAAGACTAGACCGATCCCAGGCTGTTTATGCTCGTGGAAGGACGTGAACTACGTGTAAGGCGCTTTTTAGGCTGCAAAAGGCCGTATTACAATCTTTAAAAGCCTGTGCATGTAGTTGACGGTGTTCTATTGCCATGGCAGAAAGGAAATCAACTTGAGGCGTTGTAATCCACTAAGAATGGAAGGACTAGACCGTTCTCAATCGGTCTAGGCTCGTGCAAGCACGTGATTTACATGTAAGGCCCTTATTAGGCTGTAAAAGGCCGTAATACAATCCTTAGAAGACTGTGCACGCAGTTGACGGTGTTCTATGGCCATGGTGGAAAGTAAAGTGACTTGAGACGTCGTAGTCCATTTAGAGTGGAAAGGCTAGACCAATTCCCACCTGTCTAACCTCACCAAAGCACGTGATTTACGTGTAAGGCCCTTATTGTGCTGCAAAAGGCCGTATTACAATCTTTAAAAGACTGTGCACGTAGTTGACGCTGTTCTATTGCCACGACGGAAAGGAAAAGGACTTGAGACGTCGTAGTTCATTAAGAGTGGGAGGACTAGACCGTTCCCCCACCTATTTAGGGTCACAGAAGCACGTGATTTTCGTGTAAGGCTCTTATTAGGCTCTGAAGGAACGTATTACAACCTTTAGAAGAATCTGCACGTACTTGACAGTGTTCTATGGCTAATGCGGAATGCTAAACAACTTGAGATGTCGTAGTCCATGTAATGTGGAATGACTGACCGTTCACCACCTATCTAGGCTCGTGGGAACATGTGATTCACGTGTAAGGCCTTTACTAGGTTGCAAAAGAACGCATTACAACCTTTAAAAGCCTGTGCACGTAGTTGACAGTGTTCTAATGCCATTGCAAAAAGGAAATCAACTTGACGCGTTGTAATCCATTAAGAATGGAAGGACTAGATCGTTCTCAATCGGTCTCGGCTCGTAGAAGCACGTGTTTTACATGTAAGGCCTTTATTAGGCTGTAAAAGGCCGTATTACAATCTTTAGAAGACTGTGCACTTAGTTGACGGTGCTCTATGGCCATGGTGGAAAGTAAAATGACTTGAGACGTCATAGTCCATTGAGATTAGAAGGACTAGACCGTTCTCAATCAATCTAGGCTCGTAGAAGCACGTGATTTACGTGTAAGGCCTTTACTAGTCTTCAAAAGTCTGTATTACAATCTGTAAAAGCCTGTGCACGTATTTGACGGTGTTGTGTGGCCATTCCGGATATATAAACGACTTGAGGCGCCGTAGTCCGTTGAGAGTGGAAGGACTAGACCGATCCCTGCCTGTCTAGGCTCGTAGAAGCACATAGTTTACGTGTAAGACACTTATTAGGCTGCATAATGTCGTGATACGATCTTCAGTAGCCTGTGCACGCACTTGACGGTGTTCTATTGCCATGGGGAAAAAGAAAACGTCTTGGGGCGTTGTAATCTATTGAGAATGAAAGGACTAGAGCGATCGTCAACTGTCTAGGCTCGTGGAAGCACGTCAATTGCGTGTAATGCCCTTGTTAGGCCGCAAAAGGCCGTATAACCTTCAGAGGACTGTGCACGTACTTGCGGGTGTTCCATGGCTATTGCAGGATGGTAAACGACTTGAGATGTAGTAGTCCATGCAATGTGTAATGACTAGACCGTTCTCCACCTATCTAGGCTCGTGGGAGCACGTGATTCACGTGAAAGGCCCTTACTAGGTTGCAAAAGAACGTATTACAAGCTGTAAAAGCCTGTGCACGTAGTTGCGGTGTTCTAATACCATGGCGAAAAGGAAATCAACTTGAGGCGTTGTAATCCATTAAGAATGGGAGGACTAGACCGTTCTCAATCGGTCTAGGCTCGTAGAAGTCATGATTTACGTGTAAGACCCTTTTTAGGCTGCAAAAGGCCGTATTACAAACTTTAAAAGCCTGTGCACGTAGTTGACGGTGTTCTAAGGCCATGGTGGAAAAGAAAATGACTTGAGGCGCCGTAGCCCATTGGGAGTGGAAGAACTAGGCCGTTCTTAACCGGTCTAGGATTATGGACTCGCGCGACTTACGTGTAATGCCCTTATTATGCTACAAAAGACCGTACTACAACCTTTAGAAGACTGTGTACGTACTTGAGCGTATTCCATGTTTATTGCGAGATGGTAAACGACTTGAGATGACCTGGTCCCTGGAGAGTGGAAAGACTAGACCTATCCCAGGCTGTTTATGCTCGTGAAAGGACGTGAACTACGTGTAAGGCGCTTTTTAGGCTGCAAAAGGCCGTATTACAATCTTTAAAAGCCTGTGCATGTAGTTGACGGTGTTCTATTGCCATGGCAGAAAGGAAATCAACTTGAGGCGTTGTAATCCACTAAGAATGGAAGGACTAGACCGTTCTCAATCGGTCTAGGCTCGTGCAAGCACGTGATTTACATGTAAGGCCCTTTATAGGCTGTAAAAGGCCGTAATACAATCCTTAGAAGACTGTGCACGCAGTTGACGGTGTTCTATGGCCATGGTGGAAAGTAAAGTGACTTGAGACGTCGTAGTCCATTTAGAGTGGAAAGGCTAGACCAATTCCCACCTGTCTAATCTCGCCAAAGCACGTGATTTACGTGTAAGGCCCTTATTGGGCTGCAAAAGGCCGTATTACAATCTTTAAAAGACTGTGCACGTAGTTGACGCTGTTCTATTGCCACGACGGAAAGGAAAAGGACTTGAGACGTCGTAGTTCATTAAGAGTGGGAGGACTAGACCGTTCCCCACCTATTTAGGGTCACAGAAGCACGTGATTTTCGTGTAAGGCTCTTATTAGGCTCTGAAGGAACGTATTACAACCTTTAGAAGAATCTGCACGTACTTGACAGTGTTCTATGGCTAATGCGGAATGCTAAACAACTTGAGATGTCGTAGTCCATGTAATGTGGAATGACTAGACCGTTCACCACCTATATAGGCTCGTGGGAACATGTGATTCACGTGTAAGGCCCTTACTAGGTTGCAAAAGAACGCATTACAACCTTTAAAAGCCTGTGCACGTAGTTGACAGTGTTCTAATGCCATTGCGAAAAGGAAATCAACTTGACGCGTTGTAATCCATTAAGAATGGAAGGACTAGATCGTTCTCAATCGGTCTCGGCTCGTGCAAGCACGTGATTTACATGTAAGGCCCTTTATAGGCTGTAAAAGGCCGTAATACAATCCTTAGAAGACTGTGCACGCAGTTGACGGTGCTCTATGGCCATGGTGGAAAGTAAAATGACTTGAGATGTCGTAGTCCATTGAGAGTGGAAATGCTAGACCTATTCCCACCTGTCTAACCTCGTCGAAGCACGTGATTTAATTGTAAGGCCTTTGCTAGTCTTCAAAAGTCCGTATTACAATCTGTAAAAGCCTGTGCACGTATTAGACGGTGTTGTGTGGCCATTCCGGATTTAAAAACGACTTGACACGTCGTAGTCCATGACGAGGGGAAAGACTAGACCGATCCCTGCCTGTCTAGGCTCGTAGAAGCACATAGTTTACGTGTAAGACACTTATTAGGTTGCACAATGTCGTATTACGATCTTTAGAAGCCTGTGCACGCACTTGACGGTGTTCTATTGCCATGGCGGAAAAGAATACGTCTTGACGCGTTGTAATCTATTGAGAATGAAAGGACTAGAGCGATCGTCAACTGTCTAGGCTCGTGGAAGCACGTCAATGCATGTAATGCCCTTGATAGGCCGCAAAAGGCCGTACAATGTTCAGAAGACTGTGCACGTACTTGCGGGTGTTCCATGGCTATTGCAGGATGGTAAACGACTTGAGATGTCGTAGTCCATATAATGTGTAATGACTAGTCTACAAAAGTCTGTATTACAATCTGCAAAAGCCTGTGCACGTATTTGAAGGTGTTGTGTGGCCATTCCGGATTTAAAAACGACTTGAGGCGCCGTAGTCCATTAAGATTGGAAGGACTAGACCGTTCTGAACCGGTCTAGGCTCGTGGAAACACGTGATTTACGTGTAAGACCCTTTTTAGGCTGCAAAAGGCCGTATTACAAACTTTAGAAGACTGTGTACGTACTTGAGCGTGTTCCATGTTTATTGCGGAATGGTAAACGACTTGAGATGACGTGGTCCCTGGAGAGTGAAAGGACTAGACCGATCAACATCTATCTAGGCTCGTGGAAACACGTGATTTTTGTGTAAGGTCCTTATTAGGCCTGCAAAGGGCATATTACAACCTCTAAAAAACTGTGCACGTAGTTGACGGTGTTCTATGGCTATTGCGGAATGGAAAACGACTTGAGGCGTCGTAGTCCATTGAGAGTGGAAGGACTAGACCGTTCTCAATTGGTCTAGGCTTGTAGAATCACGTGATTTGCGTGTAAGACCCGTTTTAGGCCCCAAGAGGCTGTATTCCAAATTTTAAAAGACTGTGCACGTAGTTGACGGTGTTCTATTGCCATGGCGGAAAGGAAAACGTCTTGAGGCGTTGTAATCTATTCACAGTGAAAGGGCTAGACTGTTCTCGAACGGTCTAGGCTCGTAGAAGCACGTGATTTACGTGTAAGGCCTTTATTAGGCTGTAAAAGGCCGTATTACAATCTTTAGAAGACTGTGCACTTAGTTGACGGTGCTCTATGGCGATGGTGGAAAGTAAAATGACTTGAGACGTCGTAGTCCATTGAGAGTGGAAAGGCTAGACCGATCATTACCTATCTAGGCTCGTGCAAGCGCGTGATTAACATGTAAGGGTTTTATTGGGCTGTAAAAGGCCGTATTACAATCTTTAGGACACTGTGCACGGAGTTGACGCTGTTTTATTGCCATGGCGGAAAGGAAAACGACTTGAGGCGTTGCAATCTATTGAGAGTGAACGAACTAGACCGATCAGCACTTCTCTAGGCTGGTAGAAGCACGTAGTTCACGTGCAAAAACCTTTATTAGGCCGCAAAAAGCCGTACTACAAGCTTCAAAAGACTGTGCACGTAGTTGAAAGTGTTCTATTGCCATGCCGGAAAGGAAAACGACTGGAGACGTCGTAGTCCATTGAGAGTGGAAGGACTAAACGGACCACCACCTGTCTAGGCTCGTGCAAACACGTGATTTACATTTAAGGCCTTTATTAGGCCGTAAAAGGCCCTATTACAATCTTTAAAAGTATATGCACCTAGTTGACGGTGTTCTATTGCCATGGCAGAAAGGAAATCAACTTGAGGCGTTGTAATCCACTAAGAATGGAAGGACTAGACCGTTCTCAATCGGTCTAGGCTCGTGCGAGCACGTGATTTACATGTAAGGCCCTTATTAGGCTGTAAAAGGCCGTAATACAATCCTTAGAAGACTGTGCTCTTAGATGACGGTGCTCTATGGTCTTGGTGGAAAGTAAAATGACTTGAGACGTCGTTGTCCATTGAGAGTGGAAAGGCTAGACCTATTCCCACCTGTCTCACCTCGTCGAAGCACGTGATTTACTGTAAGGCCTTTACTTGTCTTCAAAAGTCTGTATTAAAATCTGTAAAAGCCTGTGCACGTATTTGACGGTGTTGTGTGGCCATTCCGGATTTAAAAACGACTTGAGGCGCCGTAGTCTATTGAGAATGGAAGGATTAGACCGATCCCAGCCTCTCTAGGCTCGTGGAATCACGTACTTTACGTGTAAGGCCCTTATTAGGCCGCAAAAAGCCGTATTACAAGCTTTAAAGACCTGTGCACGTAGTTGACGGTGTTCTAATGCCATGGCGAAAAGGAAATCAACTTGAAGCGTTGTAATCCATTAAGAATGGAAGGACTAGACCGTTGTCAATCGGTCTAGGCTCGTGCAAGCACGTGATTTACATGTAAGGCCCTTATTAGGCTGTAAAAGGCCGTAATACAATCCTTAGAAGACTGTGCGCGTAGTTGACGGTGTTCTATGGCCATGGTGGAAAGTAAAGTGACTTGAGACGTCGTAGTCCATTGAGAGTGGAAAAGCTAGACCGATTCCCACCTGTCTAACCTCGTCGAAGCACGTGAACTACGTGTAAGGTCCTTTTTAGGCTGCAAAAGGCCGTATTACAATCTTTAAAAGCCTGTGCATGGAGTTGACGCTGTTTTATTGCCATGGCGGAAAGGAAAACGACTTGAGGCGTTACAATCTATTGAGAGTGAACGAACTAGACCGATCAGCACTTCTCTAGGCTGGTAGAAGCACGTAGTTCACGTGTAAAACCTTTATTAGGCCGCAAAAAGCCGTACTACAAGCCTTAAAAGACTGTGCACGTAGTTGAAAGTGTTCTATTGCCATGCCGGAAAGGAAAACGACTGGAGACGTCGTAGTCCATTGAAAGTGGAAGGACTAAACGGACCACCACCTGTCTAGGCTCGTGCAAACACGTGATTTACATGTAAGGCCCTTATTAGGCTGTAAAAGGCCGTAATACAATCCTTAGAAGACTGTGCACGCAGTTGACGGTGTTCTATGGCCATGGTGGAAAGTAAAGTGACTTGAGACGTCGTAGTCCATTGAGGGTGGAAAGGCTAGACCGATTCCCACCTGTCTAACCTCGTCAAAGCACGTGATTTACGTGTAAGGCCCTTATTGGGCTGCAAAAGGCCGTATTACAATCTTTGAAAGACAGTGCATGTACTTGACAGTGTTCTATGGCTAATGCGGAATGCTAAACAACTTGAGATGCCGTAGTCCATGTACTGTGGAATGACTAGACCGTTCACCACCTATCTAGGCTCGTGGGAACATGTGATTCACGTGTAAGGCCCTTACTAGGTTGCAAAAGAACGTATTACAACCTTTAAAAGCCTGTGCACGTAGTTGACGGTGTTCTAATGCCATTGCGAAAAGGAAATCAACTTGAGGCGTTGTAATCCATTAAGAATGGAAGGACTAGATCGTTCTCAATCGGTCTCGGCTCGTAGAAGCACGTGTTTTACATGTAATGCCTTTATTAGGCTGTAAACGGCCGTATTACAATCTGCAAAAGCCTGTGCACGTATTTGACGGTGTTGTGTGGCCATTCCGGATTTAAAAACGACTTGAGGCGCCGTAGTCCATTGAGATTGGAAGGACTAGACCGTTCTGAACCGGTCTAGGCTCGTGGAAACACGTGATTTACGTGTAAGACCCTTTTTAGGCCGCAAAAGGCCGTATTACAATCTTTAAAAGCCTGTGCACGTAGTTGACGGTGTTCTATTGCCTTGGCGGACTAGAAAACGATTTAAGCCGTCGTAGTCCATTGAGAATGGAAGGGCTTGACCGTTCTCATTCCGTCTAGGCTCGTAGAAGCACGTGATTTTCGTGTAAGGCCTTTATTAGGTTGTAAAAGGCCGTAATACAATCCTTAGAAGACTGTGCACGCAGTTGACGGTGTTCTATGGCCATGGTGGAAAGGAAAACGCTTTGAGGCGTTATAATCTATTGAGAGTGAAAGGACTAGACCGATCAAGATCTATCTAGGCTCGTGGAAACACGTGATTTTTGGGGAAGGTCCTTATTAGGCCTGCAAAGGGCGTATTACAACCTCTAAAAAACTGTGCACGTAGTTGACGGTGTTGTGTGGCCATTCCGGATTTAAAAACGACTTGAGGCGCCCTAGTCCGTTGAGAGTGGAAGGACTAGACCGTTCTCAATCGGTCTAGCCTCGTAGAAGCACGTGATTTACGTGTAAGGCCCTTATTAGGCTGCAAAAAGCCGTGCTACAATTTTTGGAAGACTGTGCACGTAGTTGACGGTGTTCTATTGCCATGGCGGAAAGGAAGTCAACTTGAGGCGTTGCAATCCATTGAGAATGGAAGGACTAGACCGTTCTCAATCGGTCTAGGCTCGTGCAAGCACGTGATTTACATGTAAGGCCCTTATTAGGCTGTAAAAGGCAGTATTACAATCTTTAAAAGACTGTGCACGTAGTTGACGGTGTTCTATTGCCATGACAAAAGAAGAATGACTTGAGGTGTTGTAATCTATTGAGAGTGAAAGGACTAGAGCGATCGTCAGCTGTCTAGGCTCGTGGAAGGACGTGATTTACATGTAAGGCCCTTAATAGGCTGTAAAAGGCCGTATTATAATCTTTAGAAGACTGTGCACGTAGTTGACGGTGTTCTATTGCCATTGCGAAAAGGAAATCAACTTGAGGCGTTGTATTCCATTAAGAATGGAAGGACTAGATCGTTCTCAATCGGTCTCGGCTCGTAGAAGCACGTGTTTTACATGTAAGGCCTTTATTAGGCTGTAAACGGCCGTATTACAATCTGCAAAAGCGTGTGCACGTATTTGACGGTGTTGTGTGGCCATTCCGGATTTAAAAACGACTTGAGGCGCCGTAGTCCATTGAGATTGGAAGGACTAGACCGTTCTCAATCGGTCTAGCCTCGTAGAAGCACGTGATTTACATGTAAGGCCCTTATTAGGCCGCAAAAGGCAGTATTACAATCTTTAAAAGACTGTGCACGTAGTTGACGGTGTTCTATTGCCATGACAAAAGGAGAACGACTTGAGGTGTTGTAATCTATTGAGAGTGAAAGGACTAGAGCGATCGTCAGCTGTCTAGGCTCGTGGAAGGACGTGATTTACATGTAAGGCCCTTATTAGGCTGCAAAAAGCCGTGCTACAATTTTTGGAAGACTGTGCACGTAGTTGACGGTGTTCTATTGCCATGGCGGAAAGGAAGTCAACTTGAGGCGTTGCAATCCATTGAGAATGAAAGGACTAGACCGTTCTCAATCGGTCTAGGCTCGTGGAAGCACGTGATTTACATGTAAGGCCCTTATTAGGTTGTAAAAGGCCGTAATACAATCCTTAGAAGACTGTGCACGCAGTTTACGGTTTTCTATGGCCATGGTGGAAAGTAAAGTGACTTGAGACGTCGTAGTCTATTGAGAGTGGAAAGGCTAGACCGATTCCCACCTGTCTAACCTCGTCAAAGCACGTGATTTACGTGTAAGGCCCTTATTGGGCTGCAAAAGGCCGTATTACAATCTTTAAAAGACTGTGCACGTAGTTGACTCTGTTCTATTGCCACGGCGGAAAGGAAAAGGACTTGAGACGTCGTAGTTCATTAAGAGTGGGAGGACTAGACCGTTCCCCACCTATTTAGGGTCGCAGAAGCACGTGATTTTCATGTAAGGCTCTCATTAGGCTCTGAAGGAACGTATTACAACCTTTAGAAGAATCTGCACGTACTTGACAGTGTTCTATGGCTAATGCGGAATGCTAAACAACTTGAGATGTCGTAGTCCATGTAATGTGGAATGACTAGACCGTTCACCACCTATCTAGGCTCGTGGGAACACGTGATTCACGTGTAAGGCCCTTACTAGGTTGCAAAAGAACGTATTACAACCTTTAAAAGCCTGTGCACGTAGTTGACGGTGTTTTATTGCCATGGCGGAAAGGAAAACGCTTTGAGGCGTTATAATCTATTGAGAGTGAAAGGACTAGACCGATCAACATCTATCTAGGCTCGTGGAAACACGTGATTTTTGTGTAAGGTCCTTATTAGGCCTGCAAATGGCGTATTACAACCTCTAAAAAACTGTGCACAAAGTTGACGGTGTTCTATTGCCATGGCGGAAAGGAAGTCAACTTGAGGCGTTGCAATCCATTGAGAATGGAAGGACTAGACCGTTCTCAATCGGTCTAGGCTCGTGCAAGCACGTGATTTACATGTAAGGCCCTTATTAGGCTGTAAAAGGCCGTATTACAATCCTTAGAAGACTGTGGACGCAGTTGACGGTGCTCTATGGCCATGGTGGAAAGTAAAACGACTTGAGACGTCGCAGTCCATTGTGAGTGGAAAAGCTAGACCGATTCCCACCTGTCTAACCTCGTCGAAGCACGTGATTTACGTGTAAGGCCCTTATTAGGCTGCAAAAGGCCGTATTTCAACTTTTAGAAGACTGTGCACGAAGTTGATGGTGTTCTGTTGCCATGACGGAAAGGAAAACGTCTTGAGGCGTTGTAATCTATTCACAGCTCGTGGAAACACGTGATTTTCGTGTAAGGCACTTATTAGGCTCTGAAGGAACGTATTACAACCTTTAGAAGAATCTGCACGTACTTGACAGTGTTCTATGGCTATTGCGGAATGCTAAACGACTTCAGATGTCGTAGTCCATGTAATGTGGAATGACTAGACCGTTCCACACCTATCTAGGCTCGTGGAAACACGTGATTTTCGTGCAAGGCCCTTATTAGGCCGCAAAAGGCAGTATTACAATCTTTAAAAGACTGTGCACGTAGTTGACGGTGTTCTATTCCCATGACAAAAAGAGAACGTTTGAGGTGTTGTAATCTATTGAGAGTGAAAGGACTAGAGCGATCGTCAGCTGTCTAGGCTCGTGGAAGGAAGTACTTTACGTTATTAGGCTGCACAATGTCGTATTACAATCTTTAGAATCCTGTGCAAGTAGTTGACGGTGTTCTATTGCCTTGCCGGAAAGGAAAGCGAATTGAAATGTCGAAGTCCATTACGAGTGGAAGGACTAGACCGATCCCAACCTGTCTAGGCTCGTTGAAGCACGTGATTTACTAGTAAGGCCCTTACTACTCTCCAAAAGGCCGTATTGCAACCTTAAGAAGAATGTGCCCATGTTTGACTGTGTTCTATTGCCATGGCGGAAAGGAAAACGACTTGAGGCGTTACAATCTATTGAGAGTGAACGAACTGGACCGATCAGCACTTGTCTAAGCTGGTAGAAGCACGTAGTTCTCGTGTAAAGCCTTTATTAGGCCGCAAAAAGCCGTACTACAAGCTTCAAAAGACTGTGCACGTAGTTGAAAGTGTTCTATTGCCATGCCGGAAAGGAAAACGACTGGAGACGTCGTAGTCCATTGAGAGTGGAAGGACTAAACGGACCACCACCTGTCTAGGCTCGTGCAAACACGTGATTTACATTTAAGGCCTTTATTAGGCCGTAAAAGGCCCTATTACAATCTTTAAAAGTATATGCACCTAGTTGACGGTGTTCTAATGACATGGCGGATTTGAAAATAATTTAAGGCGTTGTAGTCCATTGAGAATAGAAGGACTAGACCGTTCTCAATCGGTCTAGGCTCGTGGAAGCACGTGATTCACGTGTAAGGCCCTTACTAGGTTGCAAAGAACGTATTACAACCTTTAAAAGCCTGTGCACGTAGTTGACGGTGTTTTATTGCCATGGCGGAAAGGAAAACGCTTTGAGGCGTCGTAGTCCATTGAGAGTGGAAGGACTAGAGCGATCAACATCTATCTAGGCTCGTGGAAACACGTGATTTACATGTAAGGCCCTTATTAGGCTGTAAAAGGCCGTATTACAATCCTTAGAAGACTGTGGATGCAGTTGACGGTGCTCTATGGCCATGGTGGAAAGTAAAACGACTTGAGACGTCGTAGTCCATTGAGAGTGGAAAAGCTAGACCGATTCTCACCTGTCTAACCTCGTCGAAGCACGTGATTTACGTGTAAGGCCCTTATTAGGCTGTAAAAGGCCGTAATACAATCCTTAGAAGACTGTGCACGCAGTTGACGGTATTCTATGGCCATGGTGGAAAGTAAAGTGACTTGAGACGTCGTAGTCTATTGAGAGTGGAAAGGCTAGACCGATTCCCACCTGTCTAACATCGTAAAAGCACGTGATTTAAGTGTAAGGCCCTTATTGGGCTGCAAAAGGCCGTATTACAATCTTTAAAAGACTGTGCACGTAGTTGACACTGTTCTATTGCCACGGCGGAAAGGAAAAGGACTTGCGACGTCGTAGTTCATTAAGAGTGGGAGGACTAGACCGTTCCCCACCTATTTAGGCTCGTGGGAACACGTGATTCACGTGTAAGGCCCTTACTAGGTTGCAAAAGAACGTATTACAACCTTTAAAAGCCTGTGCACGTAGTTGACGGTGTTTTATTGCCATGGCGGAAAGGAAAACGCTTTGAGGCGTTATAATCTATTGAGAGTGAAAGGACTAGACCGATCAACATCTATCTAGGCTCGTGGAAACACGTGATATTTGTGTAAGGTCCTTATTAGGCCTGCAAATGGCGTATTACAATCTTTGAAAGACTGTGCACGTACTTGACAGTGTTCTATGGCTAATGCGGAATGCTAAACAACTTGAGATGTCGTAGTCCATGTACTGTGGAATGACTAGACCGTTCACCACCTATCTGGGCTCGTGGGAACATGTGATTCACGTGTAAGGCCCTTCCTAGGTTGCAAAAGAACGTATTACAACCTTTAAAAGCCTGTGCACGTAGTTGACGGTGTTCTAATGCCATTGCGAAAAGGAAATCAACTTGAGGCGTTGTATTCCATTAAGAATGGAAGGACTAGATCGTTCTCAATCGGTCTCGGTTCTTGGAAGCACGTGTTTTACATGTAAGGCCTTTATTAGGCTGTAAACGGCCGTATTACAATCTGCAAAAGCGTGTGCACGTATTTGACGGTGTTGTGTGGCCATTCCGGATTTAAAAACGACTTGAGGCGCCGTAGTCCATTGAGATTGGAAGGACTAGACCGTTCTGAACCGGTCTAGGCTCGTGGAAGGACGTGAACTACGTGTAAGGTCCTTTTTAGGCTGCAAAAGACCGTATTACAATCTTTAGAAGACTGTGCACCTAGTTGAAAGTGTTCTATTGCCATGCCGGAAAGGAAAACGACTGGAGACGTCGTAGTCCATTGAGATTGGAAGGACTAAACGGACCACCACCTCTCTAGGCTCGTGCAAACACGTGATTTACATTTAAGGCCTCTATTAGGCCGTAAAAGGCCCTATTACAATCTTTAAAAGTATATGCACCTAGTTGACGGTGTTCTAATGACATGGCGGATTTAAAAACGATTTAAGGCGTTGTAGTCCATTGAGAATGAAAGGAGTAGACCGTTCTCAATCGGTCTAGGCTCGTGGAAGCACGTGATTCACGTGTAAGGCCCTTACTAGGTTGCAAAAGAACGTATTACAACCTTTAAAAGCCTGTGCACGTATTTGACGGTGTTGTGTGGGCATTCCGGATTTAAAAACGACTTGAGGCGCCGTAGTCCGTTGAGAGTGGAAGGACTAGACCGTTCTCAATCGGTCTAGCCTCGTAGAAGCACGTGATTTACGTGTAAGGCCCTTATTAGGCTGCAAAAAGCCGTGCTACAATTTTTGGAAGACTGTGCACGTAGTTGACGGTGTTCTATTGCCATGGCGGAAAGGAAGTCAACTTGAGGCGTTGCAATCCATTGAGAATGAAAGGACTAGACCGTTCTCAATCGGTCTAGGCTCGTGCAAGCACGTGATTTACATGTAAGGCCCTTATTAGGCTGTAAAAGGCCGTATTACAATCCTTAGAAGACTGTGGATGCAGTTGACGGTGCTCTATGGCCATGGTGGAAAGTAAAATGACTTGAGACGTCGTAGTCCATTGAGAGTGGAAAGGCTAGACCGATTCCCACCTGTCTAACATCGTGAAAGCACGTGATTTACGTGTAAGGCCCTTATTGGGCTGCAAAAGGCCGTATTACAATCTTTAAAAGACTGTGCACGTAGTTGACACTGTTCTATTGCCACGGCGGAAAGGAAAAGGACTTGCGACGTCGTAGTTCATTAAGAGTGGGAGGACTAGACCGTTTCCCACCTATTTAGGCTCGTGGGAACACGTGATTCACGTGTAAGGCCCTTACTAGGTTGCAAAAGAACGTATTACAACCTTTAAAAGCCTGTGCACGTAGTTGACGGTGTTTTATTGCCATGGCGGAAAGGAAAACGCTTTGAGGCGTTATAATCTATTGAGAGTGAAAGGACTAGACCGATCAACATCTATCTAGGCTCGTGGAAACACGTGATATTTGTGTAAGGTCCTTATTAGGCCTGCAAATGGCGTATTACAATCTTTGAAAGACTGTGCACGTACTTGACAGTGTTCTATGGCTAATGCGGAATGCTAAACAACTTGAGATGTCGTAGTCCATGTACTGTGGAATGACTAGACCGTTCACCACCTATCTGGGCTCGTGGGAACTTGTGATTCACGTGTAAGGCCCTTCCTAGGTTGCAAAAGAACGTATTACAACCTTTAAAAGCCTGTGCACGTAGTTGACGGTGTTCTAATGCCATTGCGAAAAGGAAATCAACTTGAGGCGTTGTATTCCATTAAGAATGGAAGGACTAGATCGTTCTCAATCGGTCTCGGCTCGTGGAAGCACGTGTTTTACATGTAAGGCCTTTATTAGGCTGTAAACGGCCGTATTACAATCTGCAAAAGCGTGTGCACGTATTTGACGGTGTTGTGTGGCCATTCCGGATTTAAAAACGACTTGAGGCGCCGTAGTCCATTGAGATTGGAAGGACTAGACCGTTCTGAACCGGTCTAGGCTCGTGGAAGGACGTGAACTACGTGTAAGGTCCTTTTTAGGCTGCAAAAGACCGTATTACAATCTTTAGAAGACTGTGCACCTAGTTGAAAGTGTTCTATTGCCATGCCGGAAAGGAAAACGACTGGAGACGTCGTAGTCCATTGAGATTGGAAGGACTAAACGGACCACCACCTCTCTAGGCTCGTGCAAACACGTGATTTACATTTAAGGCCTCTATTAGGCCGTAAAAGGCCCTATTACAATCTTTAAAAGTATATGCACCTAGTTGACGGTGTTCTAATCACATGGCGGATTTAAAAACGATTTAAGGCGTTGTAGTCCATTGAGAATAGAAGGACTAGACCGTTCTCAATCGGTCTAGGCTCGTGGAAGCACGTGATTCACGTGTAAGGCCCTTACTAGGTTGCAAAGAACGTATTACAACCTTTAAAAGCCTGTGCACGTAGTTGACGGTGTTTTATTGCCATGGCGGAAAGGAAAACGCTTTGAGGCGTCGTAGTCCATTGAGAGTGGAAGGACTAGAGCGATCAACATCTATCTAGGCTCGTGGAAACACGTGATTTACATGTAAGGCCCTTATTAGGCTGTAAAAGGCCGTATTACAATCCTTAGAAGACTGTGGATGCAGTTGACGGTGCTCTATGGCCATGGTGGAAAGTAAAACGACTTGAGACGTCGTAGTCCATTGAGAGTGGAAAAGCTAGACCGATTCTCACCTGTCTAACCTCGTCGAAGCACGTGATTTACGTGTAAGGCCCTTATTAGGCTGTAAAAGGCCGTAATACAATCCTTAGAAGACTGTGCACGCAGTTGACGGTATTCTATGGCCATGGTGGAAAGTAAAGTGACTTGAGACGTCGTAGTCTATTGAGAGTGGAAAGGCTAGACCGATTCCCACCTGTCTAACATCGTAAAAGCACGTGATTTAAGTGTAAGGCCCTTATTGGGCTGCAAAAGGCCGTATTACAATCTTTAAAAGACTGTGCACGTAGTTGACACTGTTCTATTGCCACGGCGGAAAGGAAAAGGACTTGCGACGTCGTAGTTCATTAAGAGTGGGAGGACTAGACCGTTCCCCACCTATTTAGGCTCGTGGGAACACGTGATTCACGTGTAAGGCCCTTACTAGGTTGCAAAAGAACGTATTACAACCTTTAAAAGCCTGTGCACGTAGTTGACGGTGTTTTATTGCCATGGCGGAAAGGAAAACGCTTTGAGGCGTTATAATCTATTGAGAGTGAAAGGACTAGACCGATCAACATCTATCTAGGCTCGTGGAAACACGTGATATTTGTGTAAGGTCCTTATTAGGCCTGCAAATGGCGTATTACAATCTTTGAAAGACTGTGCACGTACTTGACAGTGTTCTATGGCTAATGCGGAATGCTAAACAACTTGAGATGTCGTAGTCCATGTACTGTGGAATGACTAGACCGTTCACCACCTATCTGGGCTCGTGGGAACATGTGATTCACGTGTAAGGCCCTTCCTAGGTTGCAAAAGAACGTATTACAACCTTTAAAAGCCTGTGCACGTAGTTGACGGTGTTCTAATGCCATTGCGAAAAGGAAATCAACTTGAGGCGTTGTATTCCATTAAGAATGGAAGGACTAGATCGTTCTCAATCGGTCTCGGTTCTTGGAAGCACGTGTTTTACATGTAAGGCCTTTATTAGGCTGTAAACGGCCGTATTACAATCTGCAAAAGCGTGTGCACGTATTTGACGGTGTTGTGTGGCCATTCCGGATTTAAAAACGACTTGAGGCGCCGTAGTCCATTGAGATTGGAAGGACTAGACCGTTCTGAACCGGTCTAGGCTCGTGGAAGGACGTGAACTACGTGTAAGGTCCTTTTTAGGCTGCAAAAGACCGTATTACAATCTTTAGAAGACTGTGCACCTAGTTGAAAGTGTTCTATTGCCATGCCGGAAAGGAAAACGACTGGAGACGTCGTAGTCCATTGAGATTGGAAGGACTAAACGGACCACCACCTCTCTAGGCTCGTGCAAACACGTGATTTACATTTAAGGCCTCTATTAGGCCGTAAAAGGCCCTATTACAATCTTTAAAAGTATATGCACCTAGTTGACGGTGTTCTAATGACATGGCGGATTTAAAAACGATTTAAGGCGTTGTAGTCCATTGAGAATGAAAGGAGTAGACCGTTCTCAATCGGTCTAGGCTCGTGGAAGCACGTGATTCACGTGTAAGGCCCTTACTAGGTTGCAAAAGAACGTATTACAACCTTTAAAAGCCTGTGCACGTATTTGACGGTGTTGTGTGGGCATTCCGGATTTAAAAACGACTTGAGGCGCCGTAGTCCGTTGAGAGTGGAAGGACTAGACCGTTCTCAATCGGTCTAGCCTCGTAGAAGCACGTGATTTACGTGTAAGGCCCTTATTAGGCTGCAAAAAGCCGTGCTACAATTTTTGGAAGACTGTGCACGTAGTTGACGGTGTTCTATTGCCATGGCGGAAAGGAAGTCAACTTGAGGCGTTGCAATCCATTGAGAATGAAAGGACTAGACCGTTCTCAATCGGTCTAGGCTCGTGCAAGCACGTGATTTACATGTAAGGCCCTTATTAGGCTGTAAAAGGCCGTATTACAATCCTTAGAAGACTGTGGATGCAGTTGACGGTGCTCTATGGCCATGGTGGAAAGTAAAATGACTTGAGACGTCGTAGTCCATTGAGAGTGGAAAGGCTAGACCGATTCCCACCTGTCTAACATCGTGAAAGCACGTGATTTACGTGTAAGGCCCTTATTGGGCTGCAAAAGGCCGTATTACAATCTTTAAAAGACTGTGCACGTAGTTGACACTGTTCTATTGCCACGGCGGAAAGGAAAAGGACTTGCGACGTCGTAGTTCATTAAGAGTGGGAGGACTAGACCGTTTCCCACCTATTTAGGCTCGTGGGAACACGTGATTCACGTGTAAGGCCCTTACTAGGTTGCAAAAGAACGTATTACAACCTTTAAAAGCCTGTGCACGTAGTTGACGGTGTTTTATTGCCATGGCGGAAAGGAAAACGCTTTGAGGCGTTATAATCTATTGAGAGTGAAAGGACTAGACCGATCAACATCTATCTAGGCTCGTGGAAACACGTGATATTTGTGTAAGGTCCTTATTAGGCCTGCAAATGGCGTATTACAATCTTTGAAAGACTGTGCACGTACTTGACAGTGTTCTATGGCTAATGCGGAATGCTAAACAACTTGAGATGTCGTAGTCCATGTACTGTGGAATGACTAGACCGTTCACCACCTATCTGGGCTCGTGGGAACTTGTGATTCACGTGTAAGGCCCTTCCTAGGTTGCAAAAGAACGTATTACAACCTTTAAAAGCCTGTGCACGTAGTTGACGGTGTTCTAATGCCATTGCGAAAAGGAAATCAACTTGAGGCGTTGTATTCCATTAAGAATGGAAGGACTAGATCGTTCTCAATCGGTCTCGGCTCGTGGAAGCACGTGTTTTACATGTAAGGCCTTTATTAGGCTGTAAACGGCCGTATTACAATCTGCAAAAGCGTGTGCACGTATTTGACGGTGTTGTGTGGCCATTCCGGATTTAAAAACGACTTGAGGCGCCGTAGTCCATTGAGATTGGAAGGACTAGACCGTTCTGAACCGGTCTAGGCTCGTGGAAGGACGTGAACTACGTGTAAGGTCCTTTTTAGGCTGCAAAAGACCGTATTACAATCTTTAGAAGACTGTGCACCTAGTTGAAAGTGTTCTATTGCCATGCCGGAAAGGAAAACGACTGGAGACGTCGTAGTCCATTGAGATTGGAAGGACTAAACGGACCACCACCTCTCTAGGCTCGTGCAAACACGTGATTTACATTTAAGGCCTCTATTAGGCCGTAAAAGGCCCTATTACAATCTTTAAAAGTATATGCACCTAGTTGACGGTGTTCTAATCACATGGCGGATTTAAAAACGATTTAAGGCGTTGTAGTCCATTGAGAATGAAAGGAGTAGACCGTTCTCAATCGGTCTAGGCTCGTGGAAGCACGTGATTTACATGTAAGGCCCTTATTAGGCTGTAAAAGACCGTAATACAATCCTTAGCAGACTGTGCACGCAGTTGACGGTGTTCTATGGCCATGGTGGAAAGTAAAGTGACTTGAGACGTCGTAGTCTATTGAGAGTGGAAAGGCTAGACCGATTCCCACCTGTCTAACCTCGTCAAAGCACGTGATTTACGTGTAAGGCCCTTATTGGGCTGCAACCGTTCTCAATCGGTCTAGGCTCGTGGAAGCACGTGATTTACATGTAAGGCCCTTATTGGGCTGCAAAAGGCCGTATTACAATCTTTAAAAGACTGTGCACGTAGTTGACGGTGTTGTGTGGCCATTCCGGATTTAAAAACGACTTGAGGCGCCGTAGTCCGTTGAGAGTGGAAGGACTAGACCGTTCTTAATCGATCTAGCCTCGTAGAAGCACGTGATTTACGTGTAAGGCCCTTTTTAGGCTGCAAAAGGCCGTATTACAATCTTTAAAAGCCTGTGCATGGAGTTGACGCTGTTTTATTGCCATGGCGGAAAGGAAAACGACTTGAGGCGTTACAATCTATTGAGAGTGAACGAACTAGACCGATCAGCACTTCTCTAGGCTGGTAGAAGCACGTAGTTCACGTGTAAAACCTTTATTAGGCCGCAAAAAGCCGTACTACAAGCCTTAAAAGACTGTGCACGTAGTTGAAAGTGTTCTATTGCCATGCCGGAAAGGAAAACGACTGGAGACGTCGTAGTCCATTGAAAGTGGAAGGACTAAACGGACCACCACCTGTCTAGGCTCGTGCAAACACGTGATTTACATGTAAGGCCCTTATTAGGCTGTAAAAGGCCGTAATACAATCCTTAGAAGACTGTGCACGCAGTTGACGGTGTTCTATGGCCATGGTGGAAAGTAAAGTGACTTGAGACGTCGTAGTCCATTGAGGGTGGAAAGGCTAGACCGATTCCCACCTGTCTAACCTCGTCAAAGCACGTGATTTACGTGTAAGGCCCTTATTGGGCTGCAAAAGGCCGTATTACAATCTTTGAAAGACAGTGCATGTACTTGACAGTGTTCTATGGCTAATGCGGAATGCTAAACAACTTGAGATGCCGTAGTCCATGTACTGTGGAATGACTAGACCGTTCACCACCTATCTAGGCTCGTGGGAACATGTGATTCACGTGTAAGGCCCTTACTAGGTTGCAAAAGAACGTATTACAACCTTTAAAAGCCTGTGCACGTAGTTGACGGTGTTCTAATGCCATTGCGAAAAGGAAATCAACTTGAGGCGTTGTAATCCATTAAGAATGGAAGGACTAGATCGTTCTCAATCGGTCTCGGCTCGTAGAAGCACGTGTTTTACATGTAATGCCTTTATTAGGCTGTAAACGGCCGTATTACAATCTGCAAAAGCCTGTGCACGTATTTGACGGTGTTGTGTGGCCATTCCGGATTTAAAAACGACTTGAGGCGCCGTAGTCCATTGCGATTGGAAGGACTAGACCGTTCTGAACCGGTCTAGGCTCGTGGAAACACGTGATTTACGTGTAAGACCCTTTTTAGGCCGCAAAAGGCCGTATTACAATCTTTAAAAGCCTGTGCACGTAGTTGACGGTGTTCTATTGCCTTGGCGGACTAGAAAACGATTTAAGCCGTCGTAGTCCATTGAGAGTGAAAGGACTAGAGCGATCGTCAGCTGTCTAGGCTCGTGGAAGGACGTGATTTACATGTAAGGCCCTTAATAGGCTGTAAAAGGCCGTATTATAATCTTTAGAAGACTGTGCACGTAGTTGACGGTGTTCTATTGCCATTGCGAAAAGGAAATCAACTTGAGGCGTTGTATTCCATTAAGAATGGAAGGACTAGATCGTTCTCAATCGGTCTCGGCTCGTAGAAGCACGTGTTTTACATGTAAGGCCTTTATTAGGCTGTAAACGGCCGTATTACAATCTGCAAAAGCGTGTGCACGTATTTGACGGTGTTGTGTGGCCATTCCGGATTTAAAAACGACTTGAGGCGCCGTAGTCCATTGAGATTGGAAGGACTAGACCGTTCTCAATCGGTCTAGCCTCGTAGAAGCACGTGATTTACATGTAAGGCCCTTATTAGGCCGCAAAAGGCAGTATTACAATCTTTAAAAGACTGTGCACGTAGTTGACGGTGTTCTATTGCCATGACAAAAGGAGAACGACTTGAGGTGTTGTAATCTATTGAGAGTGAAAGGACTAGAGCGATCGTCAGCTGTCTAGGCTCGTGGAAGGACGTGATTTACATGTAAGGCCCTTATTAGGCTGCAAAAAGCCGTGCTACAATTTTTGGAAGACTGTGCACGTAGTTGACGGTGTTCTATTGCCATGGCGGAAAGGAAGTCAACTTGAGGCGTTGCAATCCATTGAGAATGAAAGGACTAGACCGTTCTCAATCGGTCTAGGCTCGTGGAAGCACGTGATTTACATGTAAGGCCCTTACCAGGTTGCAAAAGAACGTATTACAACCTTTAAAAGCCTGTGCACGTATTTGACGGTGTTGTGTGGGCATTCCGGATTTAAAAACGACTTGAGGCGCCGTAGTCCGTTGAGAGTGGAAGGACTAGACCGTTCTCAATCGGTCTAGCCTCGTAGAAGCACGTGATTTACGTGTAAGGCCCTTATTAGGCTGCAAAAAGCCGTGCTACAATTTTTGGAAGACTGTGCACGTAGTTGACGGTGTTCTATTGCCATGGCGGAAAGGAAGTCAACTTGAGGCGTTGCAATCCATTGAGAATGAAAGGACTAGACCGTTCTCAATCGGTCTAGGCTCGTGCAAGCACGTGATTTACATGTAAGGCCCTTATTAGGCTGTAAAAGGCCGTATTACAATCCTTAGAAGACTGTGGATGCAGTTGACGGTGCTCTATGGCCATGGTGGAAAGTAAAATGACTTGAGACGTCGTAGTCCATTGAGAGTGGAAAGGCTAGACCGATTCCCACCTGTCTAACATCGTGAAAGCACGTGATTTACGTGTAAGGCCCTTATTGGGCTGCAAAAGGCCGTATTACAATCTTTAAAAGACTGTGCACGTAGTTGACACTGTTCTATTGCCACGGCGGAAAGGAAAAGGACTTGCGACGTCGTAGTTCATTAAGAGTGGGAGGACTAGACCGTTTCCCACCTATTTAGGCTCGTGGGAACACGTGATTCACGTGTAAGGCCCTTACTAGGTTGCAAAAGAACGTATTACAACCTTTAAAAGCCTGTGCACGTAGTTGACGGTGTTTTATTGCCATGGCGGAAAGGAAAACGCTTTGAGGCGTTATAATCTATTGAGAGTGAAAGGACTAGACCGATCAACATCTATCTAGGCTCGTGGAAACACGTGATATTTGTGTAAGGTCCTTATTAGGCCTGCAAATGGCGTATTACAATCTTTGAAAGACTGTGCACGTACTTGACAGTGTTCTATGGCTAATGCGGAATGCTAAACAACTTGAGATGTCGTAGTCCATGTACTGTGGAATGACTAGACCGTTCACCACCTATCTGGGCTCGTGGGAACATGTGATTCACGTGTAAGGCCCTTCCTAGGTTGCAAAAGAACGTATTACAACCTTTAAAAGCCTGTGCACGTAGTTGACGGTGTTCTAATGCCATTGCGAAAAGGAAATCAACTTGAGGCGTTGTATTCCATTAAGAATGGAAGGACTAGATCGTTCTCAATCGGTCTCGGTTCTTGGAAGCACGTGTTTTACATGTAAGGCCTTTATTAGGCTGTAAACGGCCGTATTACAATCTGCAAAAGCGTGTGCACGTATTTGACGGTGTTGTGTGGCCATTCCGGATTTAAAAACGACTTGAGGCGCCGTAGTCCATTGAGATTGGAAGGACTAGACCGTTCTGAACCGGTCTAGGCTCGTGGAAGGACGTGAACTACGTGTAAGGTCCTTTTTAGGCTGCAAAAGACCGTATTACAATCTTTAGAAGACTGTGCACCTAGTTGAAAGTGTTCTATTGCCATGCCGGAAAGGAAAACGACTGGAGACGTCGTAGTCCATTGAGATTGGAAGGACTAAACGGACCACCACCTCTCTAGGCTCGTGCAAACACGTGATTTACATTTAAGGCCTCTATTAGGCCGTAAAAGGCCCTATTACAATCTTTAAAAGTATATGCACCTAGTTGACGGTGTTCTAATGACATGGCGGATTTAAAAACGATTTAAGGCGTTGTAGTCCATTGAGAATGAAAGGAGTAGACCGTTCTCAATCGGTCTAGGCTCGTGGAAGCACGTGATTCACGTGTAAGGCCCTTACTAGGTTGCAAAAGAACGTATTACAACCTTTAAAAGCCTGTG
This sequence comes from Hydractinia symbiolongicarpus, assembly GCF_029227915.1. Taxonomy (NCBI): domain Eukaryota; kingdom Metazoa; phylum Cnidaria; class Hydrozoa; order Anthoathecata; family Hydractiniidae; genus Hydractinia; species Hydractinia symbiolongicarpus. The sequence continues at coordinate 16,090,744 of NC_079878.1, forward strand.
CACGTAGTTGACGGTGTTTTATTGCCATGGCGGAAAGGAAAACGCTTTGAGGCGTTATAATCTATTGAGAGTGAAAGGACTAGACCGATCAACATCTATCTAGGCTCGTGGAAACACGTGATATTTGTGTAAGGTCCTTATTAGGCCTGCAAATGGCGTATTACAATCTTTGAAAGACTGTGCACGTACTTGACAGTGTTCTATGGCTAATGCGGAATGCTAAACAACTTGAGATGTCGTAGTCCATGTACTGTGGAATGACTAGACCGTTCACCACCTATCTGGGCTCGTGGGAACATGTGATTCACGTGTAAGGCCCTTCCTAGGTTGCAAAAGAACGTATTACAACCTTTAAAAGCCTGTGCACGTAGTTGACGGTGTTCTAATGCCATTGCGAAAAGGAAATCAACTTGAGGCGTTGTATTCCATTAAGAATGGAAGGACTAGATCGTTCTCAATCGGTCTCGGCTCGTGGAAGCACGTGTTTTACATGTAAGGCCTTTATTAGGCTGTAAACGGCCGTATTACAATCTGCAAAAGCGTGTGCACGTATTTGACGGTGTTGTGTGGCCATTCCGGATTTAAAAACGACTTGAGGCGCCGTAGTCCATTGAGATTGGAAGGACTAGACCGTTCTGAACCGGTCTAGGCTCGTGGAAGGACGTGAACTACGTGTAAGGTCCTTTTTAGGCTGCAAAAGACCGTATTACAATCTTTAGAAGACTGTGCACCTAGTTGAAAGTGTTCTATTGCCATGCCGGAAAGGAAAACGACTGGAGACGTCGTAGTCCATTGAGATTGGAAGGACTAAACGGACCACCACCTCTCTAGGCTCGTGCAAACACGTGATTTACATTTAAGGCCTCTATTAGGCCGTAAAAGGCCCTATTACAATCTTTAAAAGTATATGCACCTAGTTGACGGTGTTCTAATCACATGGCGGATTTAAAAACGATTTAAGGCGTTGTAGTCCATTGAGAATGAAAGGAGTAGACCGTTCTCAATCGGTCTAGGCTCGTGGAAGCACGTGATTTACATGTAAGGCCCTTATTAGGCTGTAAAAGACCGTAATACAATCCTTAGCAGACTGTGCACGCAGTTGACGGTGTTCTATGGCCATAGTGGAAAGTAAAGTGACTTGAGACGTCGTAGTCTATTGAGAGTGGAAAGGCTAGACCGATTCCCACCTGTCTAACCTCGTCAAAGCACGTGATTTACGTGTAAGGCCCTTATTGGGCTGCAACCGTTCTCAATCGGTCTAGGCTCGTGGAAGCACGTGATTTACATGTAAGGCCCTTATTGGGCTGCAAAAGGCCGTATTACAATCTTTAAAAGACTGTGCACGTAGTTGACGGTGTTGTGTGGCCATTCCGGATTTAAAAACGACTTGAGGCGCCGTAGTCCGTTGAGAGTGGAAGGACTAGACCGTTCTTAATCGATCTAGCCTCGTAGAAGCACGTGATTTACGTGTAAGGCCCTTATTAGGCTGTAAAAGGCCGTAATACAATCCTTAGAAGACTGTGCACGCAGTTGACGGTGTTCTATGGCCATGGTGGAAAGTAAAGTGACTTGAGACGTCGTAGTCTATTGAGAGTGGAAAGGCTAGACCGATTCCCACCTGTATAACCTCGTCAAAGCACGTGATTTACGTGTAAGGCCCTTATTGTGCTGCAAAAGGCCGTATTACAATCTTTAAAAGACTGTGCACGTAGTTGACTCTGTTCTATTGCCACGGCGGAAAGGAAAAGGACTTGAGACGTCGTAGTTCATTAAGAGTGGGAGGACTAGACCGTTCCCCACTTATTTAGGGTCGCAGAAGCACGTGATTTTCGTGTAAGGCTCTTATTAGGCTCTGAAGGAACGTATTACAACCTTTAGAAGAATCTGCACGTACTTGATAGTGTTCTATGGCTAATGCGGAATGCAAAACAACTTGAGATGTCGTAGTCCATGTAATGTGGAATGACTAGACCGTTCTCAATCGGTCTAGGCTCGTGGAAGCACGTGATTCACGTGTAAGGCCCTTACTAGGTTGCAAAAGAACGTATTACAACCTTTAAAAGCCTGTGCACGTAGTTGACGGTGTTTTATTGCCATGGCGGAAAGGAAAACGCTTTGAGGCGTCGTAGTCCATTGAGAGTGGAAGGACTAGACCGATCAACATCTATCTAGGCTCGTGGAAACACGTGATTTTTGTGTAAGGTCCTTATTAGGCCTGCAAAGGGCGTATTACAACCTCTAAAAAACTGTGCACAAAGTTGACGGTGTTCTATTGCAATGGCGGAAAGGAAGTCAACTTAAGGCGTTGCAATCCATTGAGAATGGAAGGACTAGACCGTTCTCAATCGGTCTAGGCTCGTGCAAGCACGTGATTTACATGTAAGGCCCTTATTAGGCTGTAAAAGGCCGTAATACAACCTCTAAAAAACTGTGCACAAAGTTGACGGTGTTCTATTGCCATGGCGGAAAGGAAGTCAACTTGAGGCGTTGCAATCCATTGAGAATGGAAGGACTAGACCGTTCTCAATCGGTCTAGGCTCGTGCAAGAACGTGATTTACATGTAAGGCCCTTATTAGGCTGTCAAAGGCCGTAATACAATCCTTAGAAGACTGTGCAGTCTATGGCCATGGTGGAAAGTAAAGTGACTTGAGACGTCGTAGTCCATTGAGAGTGGAAAAGCTAGACCGATTCCCACCTGTCTAACCTCGTCGAAGCACGTGAACTACGTGTAAGGTCCTTTTCAGGCTGCAAAAGACCGTATTACAATCTTTAAAAACCTGTGCACGTAGTTGATGGTGTTCTATTGCCATGGCGGAAAGGAAAACGACTTGAAGTGTTGTAATCTATTGAGAGTGAACGGACTAGACAGATCCCGCCTCTCTAGGCTCGTAGAAGCACATAGTTTACGTGTAAGGCCCTTATTAGGCTGCACAATGTCGTATTAGAATCTTTAGAAGACTGTGCCTGTAGTTTAAGTTATTCTATTGCTATGGCGGAAAGTAAAATGACTTGACACGTCGTAGTCCATTGTGAGTGGAAAAGCTAGACCGATTTCCAGCTGTGTAACCTCGTCGAAGCACGTGATTTACGTGTAAGGGCCTTATTAGGCTGCAAAAGGCCGTATTCCAACCTTTAGAAGACTGTGCACGTAGTTGACGGTGTTCTGTTGCCATGGCAGAAAGGAAAACGTCTTGAGGCGTTGTAATCTATTCACAGTGAAAGGACTAGACCGTTCTCAATCAGTCTAGGCTCGTAGAAGCACGTGATTTACGTGTAAGGCCCTTATTGGGCTGCAAAAGGCCGTATTCCAACCTTTAGAAGACTGTGCACGTAGTTGACGGTGTTCTGTTGCCATGGCGGAAAGGAAAACGTCTTGAGGCGTTGTAATCTATTCACAGTGAAAGGACTAGACCGTTCTCAATCGGTCTAGGCTCGTAGAAGCACGTGATTTACGTGTAACGCCTTTATTAGGCTGTAAAAGGCCGTATTACAATCTTTAGAAGACTGTGCACTTAGTTGACGGTGCTCTATGGCCATGGTGGAAAGTAAAATGACTTGAGACGTCGTAGTCCATTGAGAGTGGAAAGGCTAGACCGATCATTACCTATCTAGGCTCGTGCAAGCACGTGATTAACATGTAAGGGTTTATTGGGCTGTAAAAGGCCGTATTACAATCTTTAGGAAACTGTGCACGGAGTTGACGCTGTTTTATTGCCATGGCGGAAAGGAAAACGACTTGAGGCGTTACAATCTATTGATAGTGAACGAACTAGACCGATCAGCACTTGTCTAAGCTGGTAGAAGCACGTAGTTCACGTGTAAGGCCTTTATTAGGCCGCAAAAAGCCGTACTACAAGCTTCAAAAGACTGTGCACGTAGTTGAAAGTGTTCTATTGCCATTCCGGAAAGGAAAACGACTGGAGACGTCGTAGTCCATTGAGAGTGGAAGGACTAAACGGACCATCACCTGTCTAGGCTCGTGCAAACACGTGATTTACATTTAAGGCCTTTATTAGGCCGTAAAAGGCCCTATTACAATCTTTAAAAGTATATGCACCTAGTTGACGGTGTTCTAATGACATGGCGGATTTGAAAACGATTTAAGGCGTTGTAGTCCATTGAGAATAGAAGGATTAGACCGTTCCCAATGGGTCTAGGCTCGTGGAAGCACGTGATTTACATGTAAGGCCCTTATTAGGCTGTAAAAGGCCGTAATACAATCCTTAGAAGACTGTGCACGCAGTTGACGGTGTTCTATGGCCATGGTGGAAAGTAATGTGACTTGAGACGTCGTAGTCTATTGAGAGTGGAAAGGCTAGACCGATTCCCACCTGTCTAACCTCGTCAAAGCACGTGATTTACATGTAAGGCCGTAATACAATCCTTAGAAGACTGTGCACGCAGTTGACGGTGTTCTATGGCCATGGTGGAAAGTAAAGTGACTTGAGACGTCGTAGTCTATTGAGAGTGGAAAGGCCAGACCGATTCCCACCTATTTAGGGTCGCAGAAGCACGTGATTTTCGTGTAAGGCCCTTATTGGGCTGCAAAAGGCCGTATTACAACCTTTAAAAGCCTGTGCACGTAGTTGACGGTGTTTTATTGCCATGGCGGAAAGGAAAACGCTTTGGGGCGTCGTAGTCCATTGAGAGTGGAAGGACTAGACCGATTTCCAGCTGTGTAACCTCGTCGAAGCACGTGATTTACGTGTAAGGCCCTTATTAGGCTGCAAAAGGCCGTATTCCAACCTTTAGAAGACTGTGCACGTAGTTGACGGTGTTTTATTGCCATGGCGGAAAGGAAAACGCTTTGAGGCGTTATAATCTATTGAGAGTGAAAGGACTAGACCGATCAACATCTATCCAGGCTCGTGGAAACACGTGATTTTTGTGTAAGGTCCTTATTAGGCCTGCAAATGGCGTATTACAATCTTTGAAAGACTGTGCACGTACTTGACAGTGTTCTATTGCTAATGCGGAATGCTAAGCAACTTGAGATGTCGTAGTCCATGTACTGTGGAATGACTAGACCGTTCACCACCTATCTGGGCTCGTGGGAACATGTGATTCACGTGTAAGGCCCTTCCTAGGTTGCAAAAGAACGTATTACAACCTTTAAAAGCCTGTGCACGTAGTTGACGGTGTTCTAATGCCATTGCGAAAAGGAAATCAACTTGAGGCGTTGTATTCCATTAAGAATGGAAGGACTAGATCGTTCTCAATCGGTCTCGTAGAAGCACGTGTTTTACATGTAAGGCCTTTATTAGGCTGTAAACGGCCGTATTACAATCTGCAAAAGCGTGTGCACGTATTTGACGGTGTTGTGTGGCCATTCCGGATTTAAAAACGACTTGAGGCGCCGTAGTCCATTGAGATTGGAAGGACTAGACCGTTCTGAACCGGTCTAGGCTCGTGGAAGGACGTGAACTACGTGTAAGGTCCTTTTTAGGCTGCAAAAGACCGTATTACAATCTTTAGAAGACTGTGCACCTAGTTGAAAGTGTTCTATTGCCATGCCGGAAAGGAAAACGACTGGAGACGTCGTAGTCCATTGAGATTGGAAGGACTAAACGGACCACCACCTCTCTAGGCTCGTGCAAACACGTGATTTACATTTAAGGCCTCTATTAGGCCGTAAAAGGCCCTATTACAATCTTTAAAAGTATATGCACCTAGTTGACGGTGTTCTAATGACATGGCGGATTTAAAAACGATTTAAGGCGTTGTAGTCCATTGAGAATGAAAGGAGTAGACCGTTCTCAATCGGTCTAGGCTCGTGGAAGCACGTAATTTACATGTAAGGCCCTTATTAGGCTGTAAAAGACCGTAATACAATCCTTAGCAGACTGTGCACGCAGTTGACGGTGTTCTATGGCCATGGTGGAAAGTAAAGTGACTTGAGACGTCGTAGTCTATTGAGAGTGGAAAAGCTAGACCGATTCCCACCTGTCTAACCTCGTCAAAGCACGTGATTTACGTGTAAGGCCCTTATTGGGCTGCAACCGTTCTCAATCGGTATAGGCTCGTGGAAGCACGTGATTTACATGTAAGGCCCTTATTAGGCTACAAAAGGCCGTATTACAATCTTTAAAAGACTGTGCACGTAGTTGACGGTGTTGTGTGGCCATTCCGGATTTAAAAACGACTTGAGGCGCCGTAGTCCGTTGAGAGTGGAAGGACTAGACCGTTCTCAATCGGTCTAGCCTCGTAGAAGCACGTGATTTACGTGTAAGGCCCTTATTAGGCTGCAAAAAGCCGTGCTACAATTTTTGGAAGACTGTGCACGTAGTTGACGGTGTTCTATGGCCATGGTGGAAAGTAAAGTGACTTGAGACGTCGTAGTCTATTGAGAGTGGAAAGGCTAGACCGATTCCCACCTGTCTAACATCGTGAAAGCACGTGATTTACGTGTAAGGCCCTTATTGGGCTGCAAAAGGCCGTATTACAATCTTTAAAAGACTGTGCACGTAGTTGACGCTGTTCTATTGCCACGGCGGAAAGGAAAAGGACTTGCGACGTCGTAGTTCATTAAGAGTGGGAGGACTAGACCGTTTCCCACATATTTAGGGTCGCAGAAGCACGTGATTTTCGTGTAAGGCTCTTATTAGGCTCCGAAGGAACGTATTACAACCTTTAGAAGAATCTGCGCGTACTTGATAGTGTTCTATGGCTAATGCGGAATGCAAAACAACTTGAGACGTCGTAGTCCATGTAATGTCTAGACCGTTCACCACCTATCTAGGCTCGTGGGAACATGTGATTCACGTGTAAGGCCCTTACTAGGTTGCAAAAGAACGTATTACAACCTTTAAAAGCCTGTGCACGTAGTTGACGGTGTTGTGTGGCCATTCCGGATTTAAAAACGACTTGAGGCGCCGTAGTCCGTTGAGAGTGGAAGGACTAGACCGTTCTCAATCGGTCTAGCCTCGTAGAAGCACGTGATTTACGTGTAAGGCCCTTATTAGGCTGCAAAAAGCCGTGCTACAATTTTTGGAAGACTGTGCACGTAGTTGACGGTGTTCTATTGCCATGGCGGAAAGGAAGTCAACTTGAGGCGTTGCAATCCATTGAGAATGAAAGGACTAGACCGTTCTCAATCGGTCTAGGCTCGTGGAAGCACGTGATAGGCTGTAAAAGGCCGTAATACAATCCTTAGAAGACTGTGCACGCAGTTGACGGTGTTCTATGGCCATGGTGGAAAGTAAAGTGACTTGAGACGTCGTAGTCTATTGAGAGTGGAAAGGCTAGACCGATTCCCACCTGTCTAACCTCGTCAAAGCACGTGATTTACGTGTAAGGCCCTTATTGGGCTGCAAAAGGCCGTATTACAATCTTTAAAAGACTGTGCACGTAGTTGACTCTGTTCTATTGCCACGGCGGAAAGGAAAAGGACTTGAGACGTCGTAGTTCATTAAGAGTGGGAGGACTAGACCGTTCCCCAACTATTTAGGGTCGCAGAAGCACGTGATTTTCGTGTAAGGCTCTTATTAGGCTCTGAAGGAACGTATTACAACCTTTAGAAGAATCTGCACGTACTTGATAGTGTTCTATGGCTAATGCGGAATGCAAAACAACTTGAGATGTCGTAGTCCATGTAATGTGGAATGACTAGACCGTTCTCAATCGGTCTAGGCTCGTGGAAGCACGTGATTCACGTGTAAGGCCCTTACTAGGTTGCAAAAGAACGTATTACAACCTTTAAAAGCCTGTGCACGTAGTTGACGGTGTTTTATTGCCATGGCGGAAAGGAAAACGCTTTGAGGCGTCGTAGTCCATTGAGAGTGGAAGGACTAGACCGATCAACATCTATCTAGGCTCGTGGAAACACGTGATTTTTGTGTAAGTTCCTTATTAGGCCTGCAAAGGGCGTATTACAACCTCTAAAAAACTGTGCACAAAGTTGACGGTGTTCTATTGCCATGGCGGAAAGGAAGTCAACTTAAGGCGTTGCAATCCATTGAGAATGGAAGGACTAGACCGTTCTCAATCGGTCTAGGCTCGTGCAAGCACGTGATTTACATGTAAGGCCCTTATTAGGCTGTAAAAGGCCGTAATACAATCCTTAGAAGACTGTGCACGCAGTTGACGGTGTTCCATGGCCATGGTGGAAAGTAAAGTGACTTGAGACGTCGTTGTCCATTGAGAGTGGAAAGGCTAGACCGATTCCCACCTGTCTAACCTCGTCAAAGCACGTGATTTACGTGTAAGGCCCTTATTGGGCTGCAAAAGGCCGTATTACAACCTTTAAAAGCCTGTGCACGTAGTTGACGGTGTTTTATTGCCATGGCGGAAAGGAAAACGCTTTGAGGCGTCGTAGTCCATTGAGAGTGGAAGGACTAGACCGATCAACATCTATCTAGGCTCGTGGAAACACGTGATTTTTGTGTAAGGTCCTTATTAGGCCTGCAAAGGGCGTATTACAACCTCTAAAAAACTGTGCACAAAGTTGACGGTGTTCTATTGCCATGGCGGAAAGGAAGTCAACTTAAGGCGTTGCAATCCATTGAGAATGAAAGGACTAGACCGTTCTCAATCGGTCTAGGCTCGTGCAAGCACGTGATTTACATGTAAGGCCCTTATTAGGCTGTAAAAGGCCGTAATACAATCCTTAGAAGACTGTGCACGCAGTTGACGGTGTTCTATGGCCATGGTGGAAAGTAAAGTGACTTGAGACGTCGTTGTCCATTGAGAGTGGAAAGGCTAGACCGATTCCCACCTGTCTAACCTCGTCAAAGCACGTGATTCACGTGTAAGGCCCTTACTAGGTTGCAAAAGAACGTATTACAACCTTTAAAAGCCTGTGCACGTAGTTGACGGTGTTTTATTGCCATGGCGGAAAGGAAAACGCTTTGAGGCGTTATAATCTATTGAGAGTGAAAGGACTAGACCGATCAACATCTATCTAGGCTCGTGGAAACACGTGATTTTTGTGTAAGGTCCTTATTAGGCCTGCAAATGGCGTATTACAACCTCTAAAAAACTGTGCACAAAGTTGACGGTGTTCTATTGCCATGGCGGAAAGGAAGTCAACTTGAGGCGTTGCAATCCATTGAGAATGGAAGGACTAGACCGTTCTCAATCGGTCTAGGCTCGTGCAAGCACGTGATTTACATGTAAGGCCCTTATTAGGCTGTCAAAGGCCGTAATACAATCCTTAGAAGACTGTGCAGTCTATGGCCATGGTGGAAAGTAAAGTGACTTGAGACGTCGTAGTCCATTGAGAGTGGAAAAGCTAGACCGATTCCCACCTGTCTAACCTCGTCGAAGCACGTGAACTACGTGTAAGGTCCTTTTCAGGCTGCAAAAGACCGTATTACAATCTTTAAAAACCTGTGCACGTAGTTGATGGTGTTCTATTGCCATGGCGGAAAGGAAAACGACTTGAAGTGTTGTAATCTATTGAGAGTGAACGGACTAGACAGATCCCGCCTCTCTAGGCTCGTAGAAGCACATAGTTTACGTGTAAGGCCCTTATTAGGCTGCACAATGTCGTATTAGAATCTTTAGAAGACTGTGCCTGTAGTTTAAGTTATTCTATTGCTATGGCGGAAAGTAAAATGACTTGACACGTCGTAGTCCATTGTGAGTGGAAAAGCTAGACCGATTTCCAGCTGTGTAACCTCGTCGAAGCACGTGATTTACGTGTAAGGGCCTTATTAGGCTGCAAAAAGCCGTATTCCAACCTTTAGAAGACTGTGCACGTAGTTGACGGTGTTCTGTTGCCATGGCAGAAAGGAAAACGTCTTCAGGCGTTGTAATCTATTCACAGTGAAAGGACTAGACCGTTCTCAATCAGTCTAGGCTCGTAGAAGCACGTGATTTACGTGTAAGGCCCTTATTGGGCTGCAAAAGGCCGTATTCCAACCTTTAGAAGACTGTGCACGTAGTTGACGGTGTTCTGTTGCCATGGCGGAAAGGAAAACGTCTTGAGGCGTTGTAATCTATTCACAGTGAAAGGACTAGACCGTTCTCAATCGGTCTAGGCTCGTAGAAGCACGTGATTTACGTGTAACGCCTTTATTAGGCTGTAAAAGGCCGTATTACAATCTTTAGAAGACTGTGCACTTAGTTGACGGTGCTCTATGGCCATGGTGGAAAGTAAAATGACTTGAGACGTCGTAGTCCATTGAGAGTGGAAAGGCTAGACCGATCATTACCTATCTAGGCTCGTGCAAGCACGTGATTAACATGTAAGGGTTTATTGGGCTGTAAAAGGCCGTATTACAATCTTTAGGAAACTGTGCACGGAGTTGACGCTGTTTTATTGCCATGGCGGAAAGGAAAACGACTTGAGGCGTTACAATCTATTGATAGTGAACGAACTAGACCGATCAGCACTTGTCTAAGCTGGTAGAAGCACGTAGTTCACGTGTAAGGCCTTTATTAGGCCGCAAAAAGCCGTACTACAAGCTTCAAAAGACTGTGCACGTAGTTGAAAGTGTTCTATTGCCATTCCGGAAAGGAAAACGACTGGAGACGTCGTAGTCCATTGAGAGTGGAAGGACTAAACGGACCATCACCTGTCTAGGCTCGTGCAAACACGTGATTTACATTTAAGGCCTTTATTAGGCCGTAAAAGGCCCTATTACAATCTTTAAAAGTATATGCACCTAGTTGACGGTGTTCTAATGACATGGCGGATTTGAAAACGATTTAAGGCGTTGTAGTCCATTGAGAATAGAAGGATTAGACCGTTCCCAATGGGTCTAGGCTCGTGGAAGCACGTGATTTACATGTAAGGCCCTTATTAGGCTGTAAAAGGCCGTAATACAATCCTTAGAAGACTGTGCACGCAGTTGACGGTGTTCTATGGCCATGGTGGAAAGTAATGTGACTTGAGACGTCGTAGTCTATTGAGAGTGGAAAGGCTAGACCGATTCCCACCTGTCTAACCTCGTCAAAGCACGTGATTTACATGTAAGGCCGTAATACAATCCTTAGAAGACTGTGCACGCAGTTGACGGTGTTCTATGGCCATGGTGGAAAGTAAAGTGACTTGAGACGTCGTAGTCTATTGAGAGTGGAAAGGCCAGACCGATTCCCACCTATTTAGGGTCGCAGAAGAACGTGATTTTCGTGTAAGGCCCTTATTGGGCTGCAAAAGGCCGTATTACAACCTTTAAAAGCCTGTGCACGTAGTTGACGGTGTTTTATTGCCATGGCGGAAAGGAAAACGCTTTGGGGCGTCGTAGTCCATTGAGAGTGGAAGGACTAGACCGATTTCCAGCTGTGTAACCTCGTCGAAGCACGTGATTTACGTGTAAGGCCCTTATTAGGCTGCAAAAGGCCGTATTCCAACCTTTAGAAGACTGTGCACGTAGTTGACGGTGTTTTATTGCCATGGCGGAAAGGAAAACGCTTTGAGGCGTTATAATCTATTGAGAGTGAAAGGACTAGACCGATCAACATCTATCCAGGCTCGTGGAAACACGTGATTTTTGTGTAAGGTCCTTATTAGGCCTGCAAATGGCGTATTACAATCTTTGAAAGACTGTGCACGTACTTGACAGTGTTCTATGGCTAATGCGGAATGCTAAGCAACTTGAGATGTCGTAGTCCATGTACTGTGGAATGACTAGACCGTTCACCACCTATCTGGGCTCGTGGGAACATGTGATTCACGTGTAAGGCCCTTCCTAGGTTGCAAAAGAACGTATTACAACCTTTAAAAGCCTGTGCACGTAGTTGACGGTGTTCTAATGCCATTGCGAAAAGGAAATCAACTTGAGGCGTTGTATTCCATTAAGAATGGAAGGACTAGATCGTTCTCAATCGGTCTCGTAGAAGCACGTGTTTTACATGTAAGGCCTTTATTAGGCTGTAAACGGCCGTATTACAATCTGCAAAAGCGTGTGCACGTATTTGACGGTGTTGTGTGGCCATTCCGGATTTAAAAACGACTTGAGGCGCCGTAGTCCATTGAGATTGGAAGGACTAGACCGTTCTGAACCGGTCTAGGCTCGTGGAAGGACGTGAACTACGTGTAAGGTCCTTTTTAGGCTGCAAAAGACCGTATTACAATCTTTAGAAGACTGTGCACCTAGTTGAAAGTGTTCTATTGCCATGCCGGAAAGGAAAACGACTGGAGACGTCGTAGTCCATTGAGATTGGAAGGACTAAACGGACCACCACCTCTCTAGGCTCGTGCAAACACGTGATTTACATTTAAGGCCTCTATTAGGCCGTAAAAGGCCCTATTACAATCTTTAAAAGTATATGCACCTAGTTGACGGTGTTCTAATGACATGGCGGATTTAAAAACGATTTAAGGCGTTGTAGTCCATTGAGAATGAAAGGAGTAGACCGTTCTCAATCGGTCTAGGCTCGTGGAAGCACGTAATTTACATGTAAGGCCCTTATTAGGCTGTAAAAGACCGTAATACAATCCTTAGCAGACTGTGCACGCAGTTGACGGTGTTCTATGGCCATGGTGGAAAGTAAAGTGACTTGAGACGTCGTAGTCTATTGAGAGTGGAAAGGCTAGACCGATTCCCACCTGTCTAACCTCGTCAAAGCACGTGATTTACGTGTAAGGCCCTTATTGGGCTGCAACCGTTCTCAATCGGTCTAGGCTCGTGGAAGCACGTGATTTACATGTAAGGCCCTTATTAGGCTGTAAAAGGCCGTAATACAATCCTTAGAAGACTGTGCACGCAGTTGACGGTGTTCTATGGCCATGGTGGAAAGTAATGTGACTTGAGACGTCGTAGTCTATTGAGAGTGGAAAGGCTAGACCGATTCCCACCTGTCTAACCTCGTCAAAGCACGTGATTTACATGTAAGGCCGTAATACAATCCTTAGAAGACTGTGCACGCAGTTGACGGTGTTCTATGGCCATGGTGGAAAGTAATGTGACTTGAGACGTCGTAGTCTATTGAGAGTGGAAAGGCCAGACCGATTCCCACCTATTTAGGGTCGCAGAAGCACGTGATTTTCGTGTAAGGCCCTTATTGGGCTGCAAAAGGCCGTATTACAACCTTTAAAAGCCTGTGCACGTAGTTGACGGTGTTTTATTGCCATGGCGGAAAGGAAAACGCTTTGGGGCGTCGTAGTCCATTGAGAGTGGAAGGACTAGACCGATTTCCAGCTGTGTAACCTCGTCGAAGCACGTGATTTACGTGTAAGGCCCTTATTAGGCTGCAAAAGGCCGTATTCCAACCTTTAGAAGACTGTGCACGTAGTTGACGGTGTTTTATTGCCATGGCGGAAAGGAAAACGCTTTGAGGCGTTATAATCTATTGAGAGTGAAAGGACTAGACCGATCAACATCTATCCAGGCTCGTGGAAACACGTGATTTTTGTGTAAGGTCCTTATTAGGCCTGCAAATGGCGTATTACAATCTTTGAAAGACTGTGCACGTACTTGACAGTGTTCTATGGCTAATGCGGAATGCTAAGCAACTTGAGATGTCGTAGTCCATGTACTGTGGAATGACTAGACCGTTCACCACCTATCTGGGCTCGTGGGAACATGTGATTCACGTGTAAGGCCCTTCCTAGGTTGCAAAAGAACGTATTACAACCTTTAAAAGCCTGTGCACGTAGTTGACGGTGTTCTAATGCCATTGCGAAAAGGAAATCAACTTGAGGCGTTGTATTCCATTAAGAATGGAAGGACTAGATCGTTCTCAATCGGTCTCGTAGAAGCACGTGTTTTACATGTAAGGCCTTTATTAGGCTGTAAACGGCCGTATTACAATCTGCAAAAGCGTGTGCACGTATTTGACGGTGTTGTGTGGCCATTCCGGATTTAAAAACGACTTGAGGCGCCGTAGTCCATTGAGATTGGAAGGACTAGACCGTTCTGAACCGGTCTAGGCTCGTGGAAGGACGTGAACTACGTGTAAGGTCCTTTTTAGGCTGCAAAAGACCGTATTACAATCTTTAGAAGACTGTGCACCTAGTTGAAAGTGTTCTATTGCCATGCCGGAAAGGAAAACGACTGGAGACGTCGTAGTCCATTGAGATTGGAAGGACTAAACGGACCACCACCTCTCTAGGCTCGTGCAAACACGTGATTTACATTTAAGGCCTCTATTAGGCCGTAAAAGGCCCTATTACAATCTTTAAAAGTATATGCACCTAGTTGACGGTGTTCTAATGACATGGCGGATTTAAAAACGATTTAAGGCGTTGTAGTCCATTGAGAATGAAAGGAGTAGACCGTTCTCAATCGGTCTAGGCTCGTGGAAGCACGTAATTTACATGTAAGGCCCTTATTAGGCTGTAAAAGACCGTAATACAATCCTTAGCAGACTGTGCACGCAGTTGACGGTGTTCTATGGCCATGGTGGAAAGTAAAGTGACTTGAGACGTCGTAGTCTATTGAGAGTGGAAAAGCTAGACCGATTCCCACCTGTCTAACCTCGTCAAAGCACGTGATTTACGTGTAAGGCCCTTATTGGGCTGCAACCGTTCTCAATCGGTATAGGCTCGTGGAAGCACGTGATTTACATGTAAGGCCCTTATTGGGCTACAAAAGGCCGTATTACAATCTTTAAAAGACTGTGCACGTAGTTGACGGTGTTGTGTGGCCATTCCGGATTTAAAAACGACTTGAGGCGCCGTAGTCCGTTGAGAGTGGAAGGACTAGACCGTTCTCAATCGGTCTAGCCTCGTAGAAGCACGTGATTTACGTGTAAGGCCCTTATTAGGCTGCAAAAAGCCGTGCTACAATTTTTGGAAGACTGTGCACGTAGTTGACGGTGTTCTATGGCCATGGTGGAAAGTAAAGTGACTTGAGACGTCGTAGTCTATTGAGAGTGGAAAGGCTAGACCGATTCCCACCTGTCTAACATCGTGAAAGCACGTGATTTACGTGTAAGGCCCTTATTGGGCTGCAAAAGGCCGTATTACAATCTTTAAAAGACTGTGCACGTAGTTGACGCTGTTCTATTGCCACGGCGGAAAGGAAAAGGACTTGCGACGTCGTAGTTCATTAAGAGTGGGAGGACTAGACCGTTCCCCACATATTTAGGGTCGCAGAAGCACGTGATTTTCGTGTAAGGCTCTTATTAGGCTCCGAAGGAACGTATTACAACCTTTAGAAGAATCTGCGCGTACTTGATAGTGTTCTATGGCTAATGCGGAATGCAAAACAACTTGAGACGTCGTAGTCCATGTAATGTCTAGACCGTTCACCACCTATCTAGGCTCGTGGGAACATGTGATTCACGTGTAAGGCCCTTACTAGGTTGCAAAAGAACGTATTACAACCTTTAAAAGCCTGTGCACGTAGTTGACGGTGTTGTGTGGCCATTCCGGATTTAAAAACGACTTGAGGCGCCGTAGTCCGTTGAGAGTGGAAGGACTAGACCGTTCTCAATCGGTCTAGCCTCGTAGAAGCACGTGATTTACGTGTAAGGCCCTTATTAGGCTGCAAAAAGCCGTGCTACAATTTTTGGAAGACTGTGCACGTAGTTGACGGTGTTCTATGGCCATGGTGGAAAGTAAAGTGACTTGAGACGTCGTAGTCTATTGAGAGTGGAAAGGCTAGACCGATTCCCACCTGTCTAACATCGTGAAAGCACGTGATTTACGTGTAAGGCCCTTATTGGGCTGCAAAAGGCCGTATTACAATCTTTAAAAGACTGTGCACGTAGTTGACGCTGTTCTATTGCCACGGCGGAAAGGAAAAGGACTTGCGACGTCGTAGTTCATTAAGAGTGGGAGGACTAGACCGTTCCCCACATATTTAGGGTCGCAGAAGCACGTGATTTTCGTGTAAGGCTCTTATTAGGCTCCGAAGGAACGTATTACAACCTTTAGAAGAATCTGCGCGTACTTGATAGTGTTCTATGGCTAATGCGGAATGCAAAACAACTTGAGACGTCGTAGTCCATGTAATGTCTAGACCGTTCACCACCTATCTAGGCTCGTGGGAACATGTGATTCACGTGTAAGGCCCTTACTAGGTTGCAAAAGAACGTATTACAACCTTTAAAAGCCTGTGCACGTAGTTGACGGTGTTGTGTAGCCATTCCGGATTTAAAAACGACTTGAGGCGCCGTAGTCCGTTGAGAGTGGAAGGACTAGACCGTTCTCAATCGGTCTAGCCTCGTAGAAGCACGTGATTTACGTGTAAGGCCCTTATTAGGCTGCAAAAAGCCGTGCTACAATTTTTGGAAGACTGTGCACGTAGTTGACGGTGTTCTATTGCCATGGCGGAAAGGAAGTCAACTTGAGGCGTTGCAATCCATTGAGAATGAAAGGACTAGACCGTTCTCAATCGGTCTAGGCTCGTGGAAGCACGTGATAGGCTGTAAAAGGCCGTAATACAATCCTTAGAAGACTGTGCACGCAGTTGACGGTGTTCTATGGCCATGGTGGAAAGTAAAGTGACTTGAGACGTCGTAGTCTATTGAGAGTGGAAAGGCTAGACCGATTCCCACCTGTCTAACCTCGTCAAAGCACGTGATTTACGTGTAAGGCCCTTATTGGGCTGCAAAAGGCCGTATTACAATCTTTAAAAGACTGTGCACGTAGTTGACTCTGTTCTATTGCCACGGCGGAAAGGAAAAGGACTTGAGACGTCGTAGTTCATTAAGAGTGGGAGGACTAGACCGTTCCCCAACTATTTAGGGTCGCAGAAGCACGTGATTTTCGTGTAAGGCTCTTATTAGGCTCTGAAGGAACGTATTACAACCTTTAAAAGAATCTGCACGTACTTGATAGTGTTCTATGGCTAATGCGGAATGCAAAACAACTTGAGATGTCGTAGTCCATGTAATGTGGAATGACTAGACCGTTCTCAATCGGTCTAGGCTCGTGGAAGCACGTGATTCACGTGTAAGGCCCTTACTAGGTTGCAAAAGAACGTATTACAACCTTTAAAAGCCTGTGCACGTAGTTGACGGTGTTTTATTGCCATGGCGGAAAGGAAAACGCTTTGAGGCGTCGTAGTCCATTGAGAGTGGAAGGACTAGACCGATCAACATCTATCTAGGCTCGTGGAAACACGTGATTTTTGTGTAAGTTCCTTATTAGGCCTGCAAAGGGCGTATTACAACCTGTAAAAAACTGTGCACAAAGTTGACGGTGTTCTATTGCCATGGCGGAAAGGAAGTCAACTTAAGGCGTTGCAATCCATTGAGAATGGAAGGACTAGACCGTTCTCAATCGGTCTAGGCTCGTGCAAGCACGTGATTTACATGTAAGGCCCTTATTAGGCTGTAAAAGGCCGTAATACAATCCTTAGAAGACTGTGCACGCAGTTGACGGTGTTCCATGGCCATGGTGGAAAGTAAAGTGACTTGAGACGTCGTTGTCCATTGAGAGTGGAAAGGCTAGACCGATTCCCACCTGTCTAACCTCGTCAAAGCACGTGATTTACGTGTAAGGCCCTTATTGGGCTGCAAAAGGCCGTATTACAACCTTTAAAAGCCTGTGCACGTAGTTGACGGTGTTTTATTGCCATGGCGGAAAGGAAAACGCTTTGAGGCGTCGTAGTCCATTGAGAGTGGAAGGACTAGACCGATCAACATCTATCTAGGCTCGTGGGAACACGTGATTCACGTGTAAGGCCCTTACTAGGTTGCAAAAGAACGTATTACAACCTTTAAAAGCCTGTGCACGTAGTTGACGGTGTTTTATTGCCATGGCGGAAAGGAAAACGCTTTGAGGCGTTATAATCTATTGAGAGTGAAAGGACTAGACCGATCAACATCTATCTAGGCTCGTGGAAACACGTGATTTTTGTGTAAGGTCCTTATTAGGCCTGCAAATGGCGTATTACAACCTCTAAAAAACTGTGCACAAAGTTGACGGTGTTCTATTGCCATGGCGGGAAGGAAGTCAACTTGAGGCGTTGCAATCCATTGAGAATGGAAGGACTAGACCGTTCTCAATCGGTCTAGGCTCGTGCAAGCACGTGATTTACATGTAAGGCCCTTATTAGGCTGTCAAAGGCCGTAATACAATCCTTAGAAAAGGACTTGCGACGTCGTAGTTCATTAAGAGTGGGAGGACTAGACCGTTCCCCACCTATTTAGGGTCGCAGAAGCAGGTGATTTTCGTGTAAGGCTCTTATTAGGCTCCGAAGGAACGTATTACAACCTTTAGAAGAATCTGCGCGTACTTGATAGTGTTCTATGGCTAATGCGGAATGCAAAACAACTTGAGACGTCGTAGTCCATGTAATGTGGAATGACTAGACCGTTCACCACCTATCTAGGCTCGTGGGAACATGTGATTCACGTGTAAGGCCCTTACTAGGTTGCAAAAGAACGTATTACAACCTTTAAAAGCCTGTGCACGTAGTTGACGGTGTTGTGTGGCCATTCCGGATTTAAAAACGACTTGAGGCGCCGTAGTCCGTTGAGAGTGGAAGGACTAGACCGTTCTCAATCGGTCTAGCCTCGTAGAAGCACGTGATTTACGTGTAAGGCCCTTATTAGGCTGCAAAAAGCCGTGCTACAATTTTTGGAAGACTGTGCACGTAGTTGACGGTGTTCTATTGCCATGGCGGAAAGGAAGTCAACTTGAGGCGTTGCAATCCATTGAGAATGAAAGGACTAGACCGTTCTCAATCGGTCTAGGCTCGTGGAAGCACGTGATTTACATGTAAGGCCCTTATTAGGCTGTAAAAGGCCGTAATACAATCCTTAGAAGACTGTGCACGCAGTTGACGGTGTTCTATGGCCATGGTGGAAAGTAAAGTGACTTGAGACGTCGTAGTCTATTGAGAGTGGAAAGGCTAGACCGATTCCCACCTGTCTAACATCGTGAAAGCACGTGATTTACGTGTAAGGCCCTTATTGGGCTGCAAAAGGCCGTATTACAATCTTTAAAAGACTGTGCACGTAGTTGACGCTGTTCTATTGCCACGGCGGAAAGAAAAAGGACTTGCGACGTCGTAGTTCATTAAGAGTGGGAGGACTAGACCGTTCCCCACCTATTTAGGGTCGCAGAAGCACGTGATTTTCGTGTAAGGCTCTTATTAGGCTCCGAAGGAACGTATTACAACCTTTAGAAGAATCTGCGCGTACTTGATAGTGTTCTATGGCTAATGCGGAATGCAAAACAACTTGAGACGTCGTAGTCCATGTAATGTGGAATGACTAGACCGTTCACCACCTATCTAGGCTCGTGGGAACATGTGATTCACGTGTAAGGCCCTTACTAGGTTGCAAAAGAACGTATTACAACCTTTAAAAGCCTGTGCACGTAGTTGACGGTGTTGTGTGGCCATTCCGGATTTAAAAACGACTTGAGGCGCCGTAGTCCGTTGAGAGTGGAAGGACTAGACTGTTCTCAATCGGTCTAGCCTCGTAGAAGCACGTGATTTACGTGTAAGGCCCTTATTAGGCTGCAAAAAGCCGTGCTACAATTTTTGGAAGACTGTGCACGTAGTTGACGGTGTTCTATTGCCATGGCGGAAAGGAAGTCAACTTGAGGCGTTGCAATCCATTGAGAATGAAAGGACTAGACCGTTCTCAATCGTTCTAGGCTCGTGGAAGCACGTGATAGGCTGTAAAAGGCCGTAATACAATCCTTAGAAGACTGTGCATGCAGTTGACGGTGTTCTATGGCCATGGTGGAAAGTAAAGTGACTTGAGACGTCGTAGTCTATTGAGAGTGGAAAGGCTAGACCGATTCCCACCTGTCTAACCTCGTCAAAGCACGTGATTTACGTGTAAGGCCCTTATTGGGCTGCAAAAGGCCGTATTACAATCTTTAAAAGACTGTGCACGTAGTTGACTCTGTTCTATTGCCACGGCGGAAAGGAAAAGGACTTGAGACGTCGTAGTTCATTAAGAGTGGGAGGACTAGACCGTTCCCCACCTATTTAGGGTCGCAGAAGCACGTGATTTTCGTGTAAGGCTCTTATTAGGCTCTGAAGGAACGTATTACAACCTTTAGAAGAATCTGCACGTACTTGATAGTGTTCTATGGCTAATGCGGAATGCAAAACAACTTGAGATGTCGTAGTCCATGTAATGTGGAATGACTAGACCGTTCTCAATCGGTCTAGGCTCGTGGAAGCACGTGATTCACGTGTAAGGCCCTTACTAGGTTGCAAAAGAACGTATTACAACCTTTAAAAGCCTGTGCACGTAGTTGACGGTGTTTTATTGCCATGGCGGAAAGGAAAACGCTTTGAGGCGTCGTAGTCCATTGAGAGTGGAAGGACTAGACCGATCAACATCTATCTAGGCTCGTGGAAACACGTGATTTTTGTGTAAGGTCCTTATTAGGCCTGCAAAGGGCGTATTACAACCTCTAAAAAACTGTGCACAAAGTTGACGGTGTTCTATTGCCATGGCGGAAAGGAAGTCAACTTAAGGCGTTGCAATCCATTGAGAATGAAAGGACTAGACCGTTCTCAATCGGTCTAGGCTCGTGCAAGCACGTGATTTACATGTAAGGCCCTTATTAGGCTGTAAAAGGCCGTAATACAATCCTTAGAAGACTGTGCACGCAGTTGACGGTGTTCTATGGCCATGGTGGAAAGTAAAGTGACTTGAGACGTCGTTGTCCATTGAGAGTGGAAAGGCTAGACCGATTCCCACCTGTCTAACCTCGTCAAAGCACGTGATTCACGTGTAAGGCCCTTACTAGGTTGCAAAAGAACGTATTACAACCTTTAAAAGCCTGTGCACGTAGTTGACGGTGTTTTATTGCCATGGCGGAAAGGAAAACGCTTTGAGGCGTTATAATCTATTGAGAGTGAAAGGACTAGACCGATCAACATCTATCTAGGCTCGTGGAAACACGTGATTTTTGTGTAAGGTCCTTATTAGGCCTGCAAATGGCGTATTACAACCTCTAAAAAACTGTGCACAAAGTTGACGGTGTTCTATTGCCATGGCGGAAAGGAAGTCAACTTGAGGCGTTGCAATCCATTGAGAATGGAAGGACTAGACCGTTCTCAATCGGTCTAGGCTCGTGCAAGCACGTGATTTACATGTAAGGCCCTTATTAGGCTGTCAAAGGCCGTAATACAATCCTTAGAAGACTGTGCAGTCTATGGCCATGGTGGAAAGTAAAGTGACTTGAGACGTCGTAGTCCATTGAGAGTGGAAAAGCTAGACCGATTCCCACCTGTCTAACCTCGTCGAAGCACGTGAACTACGTGTAAGGTCCTTTTTAAGCTGCAAAAGACCGTATTACAATCTTTAAAAACCTGTGCACGTAGTTGATGGTGTTCTATTGCCATGGCGGAAAGGAAAACGACTTGAAGTGTTGTAATCTATTGAGAGTGAACGGACTAGACAGATCCCGCCTCTCTAGGCTCGTAGAAGCACATAGTTTACGTGTAAGGCCCTTATTGGGCTGCAAAAGGCCGTATTACAATCTTTAAAAGACTGTGCACGTAGTTGACGGTGTTCTATTGCCATGGCGGAAAGGAAGTCAACTTGAGGCGTTGCAATCCATTGAGAATGGAAGGACTAGACCGTTCTCAATCGGTCTAGGCTCGTGCAAGCACGTGATAGGCTGTAAAAGGCCGTAATACAATCCTTAGAAGACTGTGGACGCAGTTGACGGTGCTCTATGGCCATGGTGGAAAGTAAAACGACTTGAGACGTCGTAGTCCATTGAGAGTGGAAAAGCTAGACCGATTCCCACCTGTCTAACCTCGTCGAAGCACGTGATTTACGTGTAAGGCCCTTATTAGGCTGTAAAAGGCCGTAATACAATCCTTAGAAGACTGTGCACGCAGTTGACGGTGTTCTATGGCCATGGTGGAAAGTAAAGTGACTTGAGACGTCGTAGTCTATTGAGAGTGGAAAGGCTAGACCGATTCCCACCTGTCTAACATCGTGAAAGCACGTGATTTACGTGTAAGGCCCTTATTGGGCTGCAAAAGGCCGTATTACAATCTTTAAAAGACTGTGCACGTAGTTGACGCTGTTCTATTGCCACGGCGGAAAGGAAAAGGACTTGCGACGTCGTAGTTCATTAAGAGTGGGAGGACTAGACCGTTCCCAACCTATTTAGGGTCGCAGAAGCACGTGATTTTCGTGTAAGGCTCTTATTAGGCTCCGAAGGAACGTATTACAACCTTTAGAAGAATCTGCACATACTTGATTGTGTTCTATGGCTAATGCGGAATGCAAAACAACTTGAGACGTCGTAGTCCATGTAATGTGGAATGACTAGACCGTTCACCACCTATCTAGGCTCGTGGGAACATGTGATTCACGTGTAAGGCCCTTACTAGGTTGCAAAAGAACGTATTACAACCTTTAAAAGCCTGTGCACGTAGTTGACGGTGTTGTGTGGCCATTCCGGATTTAAAAACGACTTGAGGCGCCGTAGTCCGTTGAGAGTGGAAGGACTAGACCGTTCTCAATCGGTCTAGCCTCGTAGAAGCACGTGATTTACGTGTAAGGCCCTTATTAGGCTGTAAAAGGCCGTAATACAATCCTTAGAAGACTGTGGACGCAGTTGACGGTGCTCTATGGCCATGGTGGAAAGTAAAACGACTTGAGACGTCGTAGTCCATTGAGAGTGGAAAAGCTAGACCGATTCCCACCTGTCTAACCTCGTCGAAGCACGTGATTTACGTGTAAGGCCCTTATTAGGCTGTAAAAGGCCGTAATACAATCCTTAGAAGACTGTGCACGCAGTTGACGGTGTTCTATGGCCATGGTGGAAAATAAAGTGACTTGAGACGTCGTAGTCTATTGAGAGTGGAAAGGCTAGACCGATTCCCACCTGTCTAACATCGTGAAAGCACGTGATTTACGTGTAAGGCCCTTATTGGGCTGCAAAAGGCCGTATTACAATCTTTAAAAGACTGTGCACGTAGTTGACGCTGTTCTATTGCCACGGCGGAAAGGAAAAGGACTTGCGACGTCGTAGTTTATTAGGAGTGGGAGGACTAGACCGTTCCCAACCTATTTAGGGTCGCAGAAGCACGTGATTTTCGTGTAAGGCTCTTATTAGGCTCCGAAGGAACGTATTACAGCCTTTAGAAGAATCTGCGCGTACTTGATAGTGTTCTATGGCTAATGCTGAATGCAAAACAACTTGAGACGTCGTAGTCCATGTAATGTGGAATGACTAGACCGTTCACCACCTATCTAGGCTCGTGGGAACATGTGATTCACGTGTAAGGCCCTTACTAGGTTGCAAAAAAACGTATTACAACCTTTAAAAGCCTGTGCACGTAGTTGACGGTGTTGTGTGGCCATTCCGGATTTAAAAACGACTTGAGGCGCCGTAGTCCGTTGAGAGTGGAAGGACTAGACCGTTCTCAATCGGTCTAGCCTCGTAGAAGCACGTGATTTACGTGTAAGGCCCTTATTAGGCTGCAAAAAGCCGTGCTACAATTTTTGGAAGACTGTGCACGTAGTTGACGGTGTTCTATTGCCATGGCGGAAAGGAAGTCAACTTGAGGCGTTGCAATCCATTGAGAATGAAAGGACTAGACCGTTCTCAATCGGTCTAGGCTCGTGGAAGCACGTGATTTACATGTAAGGCCCTTATTAGGCTGTAAAAGGCCGTAATACAATCCTTAGAAGACTGTGCACGCAGTTGACGGTGTTCTATATGGCCATGGTGGAAAGTAAAGTGACTTGAGACGTCGTAGTTCATTAAGAGTGGGAGGACTAGACCGTTCCCAACCTATTTAGGGTCGCAGAAGCACGTGATTTTCGTGTAAGGCTCTTATTAGGCTCCGAAGGAACGTATTACAACCTTTAGAAGAATCTGCGTGTACTTGATAGTGTTCTATGGCTAATGCGGAATGCAAAACAACTTGAGACGTCGTAGTCCATGTAATGTGGAATGACTAGACCGTTCACCACCTATCTAGGCTCGTGGGAACATGTGATTCACGTGTAAGGCCCTTACTAGGTTGCAAAAGAACGTATTACAACCTTTAAAAGCCTGTGCACGTAGTTGACGGTGTTGTGTGGCCATTCCAGATTTAAAAACGACTTGAGGCGCCGTAGTCCGTTGAGAGTGGAAGGACTAGACCGTTCTCAATCGGTCTAGCCTCGTAGAAGCACGTGATTTACGTGTAAGGCCCTTATTAGGCTGTAAAAGGCCGTAATACAATCCTTAGAAGACTGTGGACGCAGTTGACGGTGCTCTATGGCCATGGTGGAAAGTAAAACGACTTGAGACGTCGTAGTCCATTGAGAGTGGAAAAGCTAGACCGATTCCCACCTGTCTAACCTCGTCGAAGCACGTGATTTACGTGTAAGGCCCTTATTAGGCTGTAAAAGGCCGAATACAATCCTTAGAAGACTGTGCACGCAGTTGACGGTGTTCTATGGCCATGGTGGAAAGTAAAGTGACTTGAGACGTCGTAGTCTATTGAGAGTGGAAAGGCTAGACCGATTCCCACCTGTCTAACATCGTGAAAGCACGTGATTTACGTGTAAGGCCCTTATTGGGCTGCAAAAGGCCGTATTACAATCTTTAAAAGACTGTGCACGTAGTTGACGCTGTTCTATTGCCACGGCGGAAAGGAAAAGGACTTGCGACGTCGTAGTTTATTAAGAGTGGGAGGACTAGACCGTTCCCAACCTATTTAGGGTCGCAGAAGCACGTGATTTTCGTGTAAGGCTCTTATTAGGCTCCGAAGGAACGTATTACAACCTTTAGAAGAATCTGCGCGTACTTGATAGTGTTCTATGGCTAATGCAGAATGCAAAACAACTTGAGACGTCGTAGTCCATGTAATGTGGAATGACTAGACCGTTCACCACCTATCTAGGCTCGTGGGAACATGTGATTCACGTGTAAGGCCCTTACTAGGTTGCAAAAGAACGTATTACAACCTTTAAAAGCCTGTGCACGTAGTTGACGGTGTTGTGTGGCCATTCCGGATTTAAAAACGACTTGAGGCGCCGTAGTCCGTTGAGAGTGGAAGGACTAGACCGTTCTCAATCGGTCTAGCCTCGTAGAAGCACGTGATTTACGTGTAAGGCCCTTATTAGGCTGTAAAAGGCCGTAATACAATCCTTAGAAGACTGTGGACGCAGTTGACGGTGCTCTATGGCCATGGTGGAAAGTAAAACGACTTGAGACGTCGTAGTCCATTGAGAGTGGAAAAGCTAGACCGATTCCCACCTGTCTAACCTCGTCGAAGCACGTGATTTACGTGTAAGGCCCTTATTAGGCTGTAAAAGGCCGTAATATAATCCTTAGAAGACTGTGCACGCAGTTGACGGTGTTCTATGGCCATGGTGGAAAGTAAAGTGACTTGAGACGTCGTAGTCTATTGAGAGTGGAAAGGCTAGACCGATTCCCACCTGTCTAACATCGTGAAAGCACGTGATTTACGTGTAAGGCCCTTATTGGGCTGCAAAAGGCCGTATTACAATCTTTAAAAGACTGTGCACGTAGTTGACGCTGTTCTATTGCCACGGCGGAAAGGAAAAGGACTTGCGACGTCGTAGTTTATTAGGAGTGGGAGGACTAGACCGTTCCCAACCTATTTAGGGTCGCAGAAGCACGTGATTTTCGTGTAAGGCTCTTATTAGGCTCCGAAGGAACGTATTACAACCTTTAGAAGAATCTGCGCGTACTTGATAGTGTTCTATGGCTAATGCGGAATGCAAAACAACTTGAGACGTCGTAGTCCATGTAATGTGGAATGACTAGACCGTTCACCACCTATCTAGGCTCGTGGGAACATGTGATTCACGTGTAAGGCCCTTACTAGGTTGCAAAAGAACGTATTACAACCTTTAAAAGCCTGTGCACGTAGTTGACGGTGTTGTGTGGCCATTCCGGATTTAAAAACGACTTGAGGCGCCGTAGTCCGTTGAGAGTGGAAGGACTAGACCGTTCTCAATCGGTCTAGCCTCGTAGAAGCACGTGATTTACGTGTAAGGCCCTTATTAGGCTGTAAAAGGCCGTAATACAATCCTTAGAAGACTGTGGACGCAGTTGACGGTGCTCTATGGCCATGGTGGAAAGTAAAACGACTTGAGACGTCGTAGTCCATTGAGAGTGGAAAAGCTAGACCGATTCCCACCTGTCTAACCTCGTCGAAGCACGTGATTTACGTGTAAGGCCCTTATTAGGCTGTAAAAGGCCGTAATACAATCCTTAGAAGACTGTGCACGCAGTTGACGGTGTTCTATGGCCATGGTGGAAAGTAAAGTGACTTGAGACGTCGTAGTCTGTTGAGAGTGGAAAGGCTAGACCGATTCCCACCTGTCTAACATCGTGAAAGCACGTGATTTACGTGTAAGGCCCTTATTGGGCTGCAAAAGGCCGTATTACAATCTTTAAAAGACTGTGCACGTAGTTGACGCTGTTCTATTGCCACGGCGGAAAGGAAAACGCTTTGAGGCGTCGTAGTCCATTGAGAGTGGAAGGACTAGACCGATCAACATCTATCTAGGCTCGTGGGAACACGTGATTCACGTGTAAGGCCCTTACTAGGTTGCAAAAGAACGTATTACAACCTTTAAAAGCCTGTGCACGTAGTTGACGGTGTTTTATTGCCATGGCGGGAAGGAAAACGCTTTGAGGCGTTATAATCTATTGAGAGTGAAAGGACTAGACCGATCAACATCTATCTAGGCTCGTGGAAACACGTGATTTTTGTGTAAGGTCCTTATTAGGCCTGCAAATGGCGTATTACAATCTTTGAAAGACTGTGCACGTACTTGACAGTGTTCTATGGCTAATGCGGAATGCTAAACAACTTGAGATGTCGTAGTCCATGTACTGTGGAATGACTAGACCGTTCACCACCTATCTGGGCTCGTGGGAACATGTGATTCACGTGTAAGGCCCTTCCTAGGTTGCAAAAGAACGTATTACAACCTTTAAAAGCCTGTGCACGTAGTTGACGGTGTTCTAATGCCATTGCGAAAAGGAAATCAACTTGAGGCGTTGTATTCCATTAAGAATGGAAGGACTAGATCGTTCTCAATCGGTCTCGGCTCGTAGAAGCACGTGTTTTACATGTAAGGCCTTTATTAGGCTGTAAACGGCCGTATTACAATCTGCAAAAGCGTGTGCACGTATTTGACGGTGTTGTGTGGCCATTCCGGATTTAAAAACGACTTGAGGCGCCGTAGTCCATTGAGATTGGAAGGACTAGACCGTTCTGAACCGGTCTAGGCTCGTGGAAGGACGTGAACTGCGTGTAAGGTCCTTTTTAGGCTGCAAAAGACCGTATTACAATCTTTAGAAGACTGTGCACCTAGTTGAAAGTGTTCTATTGCCATGCCGGAAAGGAAAACGACTGGAGACGTCGTAGTCCATTGAGATTGGAAGGAATAAACGGACCACCACCTCTCTAGGCTCGTGCAAACACGTGATTTACATTTAAGGCCTCTATTAGGCCGTAAAAGGCCCTATTACAATCTTTAAAAGTATATGCACCTAGTTGACGGTGTTCTAATGACATGGCGGATTTGAAAACGATTTAAGGCGTTGTAGTCCATTGAGAATGAAAGGAGTAGACCGTTCTCAATCGGTCTAGGCTCGTGGAAGCACGTGATTTACATGTAAGGCCCTTATTAGGCTGTAAAAGACCGTAATACAATCCTTAGCAGACTGTGCACGCAGTTGACGGTGTTCTATGGCCATGGTGGAAAGTAAAGTGACTTGAGACGTCGTAGTCTATTGAGAGTGGAAAGGCTAGACCGATTCCCACCTGTCTAACCTCGTCAAAGCACGTGATTTACGTGTAAGGCCCTTATTGGGCTGCAACCGTTCTCAATCGGTCTAGGCTCGTGGAAGCACGTGATTTACATGTAAGGCCCTTATTGGGCTGCAAAAGGCCGTATTACAATCTTTAAAAGACTGTGCGCGTAGTTGACGGTGTTGTGTGGCCATTCCGGATTTAAAAACGACTTGAGGCGCCGTAGTCCGTTGAGAGTGGAAGGACTAGACCGTTCTCAATCGATCTAGCCTCGTAGAAGCACGTGATTTACGTGTAAGGCCCTTATTAGGCTGTAAAAGACCGTAATACAATCCTTAGAAGACTGTGCACGCAGTTGACGGTGTTCTATGGCCATGGTGGAAAGTAAAGTAACTTGAGACGTCGTAGTCTATTGAGAGTGGAAAGGCTAGACCGATTCCCACCTGTCTAACATCGTGAAAGCACGTGATTTACGTGTAAGGCCCTTATTGGGCTGCAAAAGGCCGTATTACAATCTTTAAAAGACTGTGCACGTAGTTGACGCTGTTCTATTGCCACGGCGGAAAGGAAAAGGACTTGCGACGTCGTAGTTCATTAAGAGTGGGAGGACTAGACCGTTCCCCACCTATTTAGGGTCGCAGAAGCACGTGATTTTCGTGTAAGGCTCTTATTAGGCTCCGAAGGAACGTATTACAACCTTTAGAAGAATCTGCGCGTACTTGATAGTGTTCTATGGCTAATGCGGAATGCAAAACAACTTGAGACGTCGTAGTCCATGTAATGTGGAATGACTAGACCGTTCACCACCTATCTGGGCTCGTGGGAACATGTGATTCACGTGTAAGGCCCTTCCTAGGTTGCAAAAGAACGTATTACAACCTTTAAAAGCCTGTGCACGTAGTTGACGGTGTTCTAATGCCATTGCGAAAAGGAAATCAACTTGAGGCGTTGTATTCCATTAAGAATGGAAGGACTAGATCGTTCTCAATCGGTCTCGGCTCGTAGAAGCACGTGTTTTACATGTAAGGCCTTTATTAGGCTGTAAACGGCCGTATTACAATCTGCAAAAGCGTGTGCACGTATTTGACGGTGTTGTGTGGCCATTCCGGATTTAAAAACAACTTGAGGCGCCGTAGTCCATTGAGATTGGAAGGACTAGACCGTTCTGAACCGGTCTAGGCTCGTGGAAGGACGTGAACTGCGTGTAAGGTCCTTTTTAGGCTGCAAAAGACCGTATTACAATCTTTAGAAGACTGTGCACCTAGTTGAAAGTGTTCTATTGCCATGCCGGAAAGGAAAACGACTGGAGACGTCGTAGTCCATTGAGATTGGAAGGAATAAACGGACCACCACCTCTCTAGGCTCGTGCAAACACGTGATTTACATTTAAGGCCTCTATTAGGCCGTAAAAGGCCCTATTACAATCTTTAAAAGTATATGCACCTAGTTGACGGTGTTCTAATGACATGGCGGATTTGAAAACGATTTAAGGCGTTGTAGTCCATTGAGAATGAAAGGAGTAGACCGTTCTCAATCGGTCTAGGCTCGTGGAAGCACGTGATTTACATGTAAGGCCCTTATTAGGCTGTAAAAGACCGTAATACAATCCTTAGCAGACTGTGCACGCAGTTGACGGTGTTCTATGGCCATGGTGGAAAGTAAAGTGACTTGAGACGTCGTAGTCTATTGAGAGTGGAAAGGCTAGACCGATTCCCACCTGTCTAACCTCGTCAAAGCACGTGATTTACGTTTAAGGCCCTTATTGGGCTGCAACCGTTCTCAATCGGTCTAGGCTCGTGGAAGCACGTGATTTACATGTAAGGCCCTTATTGGCCTGCAAAAGGCCGTATTACAATCTTTAAAAGACTGTGCACGTAGTTGACGGTGTTGTGTGGCCATTCCGGATTTAAAAACGACTTGAGGCGCCGAAGTCCGTTGAGAGTGGAAGGACTAGACCGTTCTTAATCGATCTAGCCTCGTAGAAGCACGTGATTTACGTGTAAGGCCCTTTTTAGGCTGTGAAAGGCCGTAATACAATCCTTAGAAGACTGTGCACGCAGTTGACGGTGTTCTATGGCCATGGTGGAAAGTAAAGTGACTTGAGACGTCGTAGTCTATTGAGAGTGGAAAGGCTAGACCGATTCCCACCTGTCTAACATCGTGAAAGCACGTGATTTACGTGTAAGGCCCTTATTGGGCTGCAAAAGGCCGTATTACAATCTTTAAAAGACTGTGCACGTAGTTGACGCTGTTCTATTGCCACGGCGGAAAGGAAAAGGACTTGCGACGTCGTAGTTCATTAAGAGTGGGAGGACTAGACCGTTCCCCACCTATTTAGGGTCGCAGAAGCACGTGATTTTCGTGTAAGGCTCTTATTAGGCTCCGAAGGAACGTATTACAACCTTTAGAAGAATCTGCGCGTACTTGATAGTGTTCTATGGCTAATGCGGAATGCAAAACAACTTGAGACGTCGTAGTCCATGTAATGTGGAATGACTAGACCGTTCACCACCTATCTAGGCTCGTGGGAACATGTGATTCACGTGTAAGGCCCTTACTAGGTTGCAAAAGAACGTATTACAACCTTTAAAAGCCTGTGCACGTAGTTGACGGTGTTGTGTGGCCATTTCGGATTTAAAAACGACTTGAGGCGCCGTAGTCCGTTGAGAGTGGAAAAGCTAGACCGATTCCCACCTGTCTAACCTCGTCGAAGCACGTGATTTACGTGTAAGGCCCTTATTAGGCTGTAAAAGGCCGTAATACAATCCTTAGAAGACTGTTCACGCAGTTGACGGTGTTCTATGGCCATGGTGGAAAGTAAAGTGACTTGAGACGTCGTAGTCCATTGAGAGTGGAAAGGCTAGACCGATCATTACCTATCTAGGCTCGTGCAAGCACGTGATTAACATGTAAGGGTTTATTGGGCTGTAAAAGGCCGTATTACAATCTTTAGGAAACTGTGCACGGAGTTGACGCTGTTTTATTGCCATGGCGGAAAGGAAAACGACTTGAGGCGTTACAATCTATTGATAGTGAACGAACTAGACCGATCAGCACTTGTCTAAGCTGGTAGAAGCACGTAGTTCACGTGTAAGGCTTTGATTAGGCCGCAAAAAGCCGTACTACAAGCTTCAAAAGACTGTGCACGTAGTTGAAAGTGTTCTATTGCCATTCCGGAAAGGAAAACGACTGGAGACGTCGTAGTCCATTGAGAGTGGAAGGAATAAACGGACCACCACCTGTCTAGGCTCGTGCAAACACGTGATTTACATTTAAGGCCTTTATTAGGCCGTAAAAGGCCCTATTACAATCTTTAAAAGTATATGCACCTAGTTGACGGTGTTCTAATGACATGGCGGATTTGAAAACGATTTAAGGCGTTGTAGTCCATTGAGAATAGAAGGACTAGACCGTTCCCAATCGGTCTAGGCTCGTGGAAGCACGTGATTTACATGTAAGGCCCTTATTAGGCTGTAAAAGGCCGTAATACAATCCTTAGAAGACTGTGCACGCAGTTGACGGTGTTCTATGGCCATGGTGGAAAGTAATGTGACTTGAGACGTCGTAGTCTATTGAGAGTGGAAAGGCTAGACCGATTCCCACCTGTCTAACCTCGTCAAAGCACGTGATTTACATGTAAGGCCGTAATACAATCCTTAGAAGACTGTGCACGCAGTTGACGGTGTTCTATGGCCATGGTGGAAAGTAAAGTGACTTGAGACGTCGTAGTCTATTGAGAGTGGAAAGGCCAGACCGATTCCCACCTATTTAGGGTCGCAGAAGCACGTGATTTTCGTGTAAGGCCCTTATTGGGCTGCAAAAGGCCGTATTACAACCTTTAAAAGCCTGTGCACGTAGTTGACGGTGTTTTATTGCCAAGGCGGAAAGGAAAACGCTTTGAGGCGTCGTAGTCCATTGAGAGTGGAAGGACTAGACCGATCAACATCTATCTAGGCTCGTGGGAACACGTGATTCACGTGTAAGGCCCTTACTAGGTTGCAAAAGAACGTATTACAACCTTTAAAAGCCTGTGCACGTAGTTGACGGTGTTTTATTGCCATGGCGGAAAGGAAAACGCTTTGAGGCGTTATAATCTATTGAGAGTGAAAGGACTAGACCGATCAACATCTATCTAGGCTCGTGGAAACACGTGATTTTTGTGTAAGGTCCTTATTAGGCCTGCAAATGGCGTATTACAATCTTTGAAAGACTGTGCACGTTCTTGACAGTGTTCTATGGCTAATGCGGAATGCTAAACAACTTGAGATGTCGTAGTCCATGTACTGTGGAATGACTAGACCGTTCACCACCTATCTGGGCTCGTGGGAACATGTGATTCACGTGTAAGGCCCTTCCTAGGTTGCAAAAGAACGTATTACAACCTTTAAAAGCCTGTGCACGTAGTTGACGGTGTTCTAATGCCATTGCGAAAAGGAAATCAACTTGAGGCGTTGTATTCCATTAAGAATGGAAGGACTAGATCGTTCTCAATCGGTCTCGGCTCGTAGAAGCACGTGTTTTACATGTAAGGCCTTTATTAGGCTGTAAACGGCCGTATTACAATCTGCAAAAGCGTGTGCACGTATTTGACGGTGTTGTGTGGCCATTCCGGATTTAAAAACGACTTGAGGCGCCGTAGTCCATTGAGATTGGAAGGACTAGACCGTTCTGAACCGGTCTAGGCTCGTGGAAGGACGTGAACTACGTGTAAGGTCCTTTTTAGGCTGCAAAAGACCGTATTACAATCTTTAGAAGACTGTGCACCTAGTTGAAAGTGTTCTATTGCCATGCCGGAAAGGAAAACGACTGGAGACGTCGTAGTCCATTGAGATTGGAAGGACTAAACGGACCACCACCTCTCTAGGCTCGTGCAAACACGTGATTTACATTTAAGGCCTCTATTAGGCCGTAAAAGGCCCTATTACAATCTTTAAAAGTATATGCACCTAGTTGACGGTGTTCTAATGACATGGCGGATTTGAAAACGATTTAAGGCGTTGTAGTCCATTGAGAATGAAAGGAGTAGACCGTTCTCAATCGGTCTAGGCTCGTGGAAGCACGTGATTTACATGTAAGGCCCTTATTAGGCTGTAAAAGACCGTAATACAATCCTTAGCAGACTGTGCACGCAGTTGACGGTGTTCTATGGCCATGGTGGAAAGTAAAGTGACTTGAGACGTCGTAGTCTATTGAGAGTGGAAAGGCTAGACCGATTCCCACCTGTCTAACCTCGTCAAAGCACGTGATTTACGTGTAAGGCCCTTATTGGGCTGCAACCGTTCTCAATCGGTCTAGGCTCGTGGAAGCACGTGATTTACATGTAAGGCCCTTATTGGGCTGCAAAAGGCCGTATTACAATCTTTAAAAGACTGTGCGCGTAGTTGACGGTGTTGTGTGGCCATTCCGGATTTAAAAACGACTTGAGGCGCCGTAGTCCGTTGAGAGTGGAAGGACTAGACCGTTCTCAATCGATCTAGCCTCGTAGAAGCACGTGATTTACGTGTAAGGCCCTTATTAGGCTGTAAAAGACCGTAATACAATCCTTAGAAGACTGTGCACGCAGTTGACGGTGTTCTATGGCCATGGTGGAAAGTAAAGTAACTTGAGACGTCGTAGTCTATTGAGAGTGGAAAGGCTAGACCGATTCCCACCTGTCTAACATCGTGAAAGCACGTGATTTACGTGTAAGGCCCTTATTGGGCTGCAAAAGGCCGTATTACAATCTTTAAAAGACTGTGCACGTAGTTGACGCTGTTCTATTGCCACGGCGGAAAGGAAAAGGACTTGCGACGTCGTAGTTCATTAAGAGTGGGAGGACTAGACCGTTCCCCACCTATTTAGGGTCGCAGAAGCACGTGATTTTCGTGTAAGGCTCTTATTAGGCTCCGAAGGAACGTATTACAACCTTTAGAAGAATCTGCGCGTACTTGATAGTGTTCTATGGCTAATGCGGAATGCAAAACAACTTGAGACGTCGTAGTCCATGTAATGTGGAATGACTAGACCGTTCACCACCTATCTAGGCTCGTGGGAACATGTGATTCACGTGTAAGGCCCTTACTAGGTTGCAAAAGAACGTATTACAACCTTTAAAAGCCTGTGCACGTAGTTGACGGTGTTGTGTGGCCATTCCGGATTTAAAAACGACTTGAGGCGCCGTAGTCCGTTGAGAGTGGAAGGACTAGACCGTGTTCAATCGGTCTAGCCTCGTAGAAGCACGTGATTTACGTGTAAGGCCCTTATTAGGCTGCAAAAAGCCGTGCTACAATTTTTGGAAGACTGTGCACGTAGTTGACGGTGTTCTATGGCCATGGTGGAAAGTAAAGTGACTTGAGACGTCGTAGTCTATTGAGAGTGGAAAGGCTAGACCGATTCCCACCTGTCTAACATCGTGAAAGCACGTGATTTACGTGTAAGGCCCTTATTGGGCTGCAAAAGGCCGTATTACAATCTTTAAAAGACTGTGCACGTAGTTGACGCTGTTCTATTGCCACGGCGGAAAGGAAAAGGACTTGCGACGTCGTAGTTCATTAAGAGTGGGAGGACTAGACCGTTCCCCACCTATTTAGGGTCGCAGAAGCACGTGATTTTCGTGTAAGGCTCTTATTAGGCTCTGAAGGAACGTATTACAACCTTTAGAAGAATCTGCACGTACTTGATAGTGTTCTATGGCTAATGCGGAATGCAAAACAACTTGAGATGTCGTAGTCCATGTAATGTGGAATGACTAGACCGTTCTCAATCGGTCTAGGCTCGTGGAAGCACGTGATTCACGTGTAAGGCCCTTACTAGGTTGCAAAAGAACGTATTACAACCTTTAAAAGCCTGTGCACGTAGTTGACGGTGTTTTATTGCCATGGCGGAAAGGAAAACGCTTTGAGGCGTCGTAGTCCATTGAGAGAGGAAGGACTAGACCGATCAACATCTATCTAGGCTCGTGGAAACACGTGATTTTTGTGTAAGGTCCTTATTAGGCCTGCAAAGGGCGTATTACAACCTCTAAAAAACTGTGCACAAAGTTGACGGTGTTCTATTGCCATGGCGGAAAGGAAGTCAACTTAAGGCGTTGCAATCCATTGAGAATGGAAGGACTAGACCGTTCTCAATTGGTCTAGGCTCGTGCAAGCACGTGATTTACATGTAAGGCCCTTATTAGGCTGTAAAAGGCCGTAATACAACCTCTAAAAAACTGTGCACAAAGTTGACGGTGTTCTATTGCCATGGCGGAAAGGAAGTCAACTTGAGGCGTTGCAATCCATTGAGAATGGAAGGACTAGACCGTTCTCAATCGGTCTAGGCTCGTGCAAGCACGTGATTTACATGTAAGGCCCTTATTAGGCTGTCAAAGGCCGTAATACAATCCTTAGAAGACTGTGCAGTCTATGGCCATGGTGGAAAGTAAAGTGACTTGAGACGTCGTAGTCCATTGAGAGTGGAAAAGCTAGACCGATTCCCACCTGTCTAACCTCGTCGAAGCACGTGAACTACGTGTAAGGTCCTTTTCAGGCTGCAAAAGACCGTATTACAATCTTTAAAAACCTGTGCACGTAGTTGATGGTGTTCTATTGCCATGGCGGAAAGGAAAACGACTTGAAGTGTTGTAATCTATTGAGAGTGAACAGACTTGACAGATCCCGCCTCTCTAGGCTCGTAGAAGCACATAGTTTACGTGTAAGGCCCTTATTAGGCTGCACAATGTCGTATTAGAATCTTTAGAAGACTGTGCCTGTAGTTTAAGTTATTCTATTGCTATGGCGGAAAGTAAAATGACTTGACACGTCGTAGTCCATTGTGAGTGGAAAAGCTAGACCGATTTCCAGCAGTGTAACCTCGTCGAAGCACGTGATTTACGTGTAAGGCCCTTATTAGGCTGCAAAAGGCCGTATTCCAACCTTTAGAAGACTGTGCACGTAGTTGACGGTGTTCTGTTGCCATGGCGGAAAGGAAAACGTCTTGAGGCGTTGTAATCTATTCACAATGAAAGGACTAGACCGTTCTCAATCAGTCTAGGCTCGTAGAAGCACGTGATTTACGTGTAAGGCCCTTATTAGGCTGCAAAAGGCCGTATTCCAACCTTTAGAAGACTGTGCACGTAGTTGACGGTGTTCTGTTGCCATGGCGGAAAGGAAAACGTCTTGAGGCGTTGTAATCTATTCACAGTGAAAGGACTAGACCGTTCTCAATCGGTCTAGGCTCGTAGAAGCACGTGATTTACGTGTAACGCCTTTATTAGGCTGTAAAAGGCCGTATTACAATCTTTAGAAGACTGTGCACTTAGTTGACGGTGCTCTATGGCCATGGTGGAAAGTAAAATGACTTGAGACGTCGTAGTCCATTGAGAGTGGAAAGGCTAGACCGATCATTACCTATCTAGGCTCGTGCAAGCACGTGATTAACATGTAAGGGTTTATTGGGCTGTAAAAGGCCGTATTACAATCTTTAGGAAACTGTGCACGGAGTTGACGCTGTTTTATTGCCATGGCGGAAAGGAAAACGACTTGAGGCGTTACAATCTATTGATAGTGAACGAACTAGACCGATCAGCACTTGTCTAAGCTGGTAGAAGCACGTAGTTCACGTGTAAGGCCTTTATTAGGCCGCAAAAAGCCGTACTACAAGCTTCAAAAGACTGTGCACGTAGTTGAAAGTGTTCTATTGCCATTCGGGAAAGGAAAACGACTGGAGACGTCGTAGTCCATTGAGAGTGGAAGGACTAAACGGACCACCACCTGTCTAGGCTCGTGCAAACACGTGATTTACATTTAAGGCCTTTATTAGGCCGTAAAAGGCCCTATTACAATCTTTAAAAGTATATGCACCTAGTTGACGGTGTTCTAATGACATGGCGGATTTGAAAACGATTTAAGGCGTTGTAGTCCATTGAGAATAGAAGGACTAGACCGTTCCCAATCGGTCTAGGCTCGTGGAAGCACGTGATTTACATGTAAGGCCCTTATTAGGCTGTAAAAGGCCGTAATACAATCCTTAGAAGACTGTGCACGCAGTTGACGGTGTTCTATGGCCATGGTGGAAAGTAAAGTGACTTGAGACGTCGTAGTCTATTGAGAGTGGAAAGGCCAGACCGATTCCCACCTATTTAGGGTCGCAGAAGCACGTGATTTTCGTGTAAGGCCCTTATTGGGCTGCAAAAGGCCGTATTACAACCTTTAAAAGCCTGTGCACGTAGTTGACGGTGTTTTATTGCCATGGCGGAAAGGAAAACGCTTTGAGGCGTCGTAGTCCATTGAGAGTGGAAGGACTAGACCGATCAACATCTATCTAGGCTCGTGGGAACACGTGATTCACGTGTAAGGCCCTTACTAGGTTGCAAAAGAACGTATTACAACCTTTAAAAGCCTGTGCACGTAGTTGACGGTGTTTTATTGCCATGGCGGAAAGGAAAACGCTTTGAGGCGTTATAATCTATTGAGAGTGAAAGGACTAGACCGATCAACATCTATCTAGGCTCGTGGAAACACGTGATTTTTGTGTAAGGTCCTTATTAGGCCTGCAAATGGCGTATTACAATCTTTGAAAGACTGTGCACGTTCTTGACAGTGTTCTATGGCTAATGCGGAATGCTAAACAACTTGAGATGTCGTAGTCCATGTACTGTGGAATGACTAGACCGTTCACCACCTATCTGGGCTCGTGGGAACATGTGATTCACGTGTAAGGCCCTTCCTAGGTTGCAAAAGAACGTATTACAACCTTTAAAAGCCTGTGCACGTAGTTGACGGTGTTCTAATGCCATTGCGAAAAGGAAATCAACTTGAGGCGTTGTATTCCATTAAGAATGGAAGGACTAGATCGTTCTCAATCGGTCTCGGCTCGTAGAAGCACGTGTTTTACATGTAAGGCCTTTATTAGGCTGTAAACGGCCGTATTACAATCTGCAAAAGCGTGTGCACGTATTTGACGGTGTTGTGTGGCCATTCCGGATTTAAAAACGACTTGAGGCGCCGTAGTCCATTGAGATTGGAAGGACTAGACCGTTCTGAACCGGTCTAGGCTCGTGGAAGGACGTGAACTACGTGTAAGGTCCTTTTTAGGCTGCAAAAGACCGTATTACAATCTTTAGAAGACTGTGCACCTAGTTGAAAGTGTTCTATTGCCATGCCGGAAAGGAAAACGACTGGAGACGTCGTAGTCCATTGAGATTGGAAGGACTAAACGGACCACCACCTCTCTAGGCTCGTGCAAACACGTGATTTACATTTAAGGCCTCTATTAGGCCGTAAAAGGCCCTATTACAATATTTAAAAGTATATGCACCTAGTTGACGGTGTTCTAATGACATGGCGGATTTGAAAACGATTTAAGGCGTTGTAGTCCATTGAGAATGAAAGGAGTAGACAGTTCTCAATCGGTCTAGGCTCGTGGAAGCACGTGATTTACATGTAAGGCCCTTATTAGGCTGTAAAAGACCGTAATACAATCCTTAGCAGACTGTGCACGCAGTTGACGGTGTTCTATGGCCATGGTGGAAAGTAAAGTGACTTGAGACGTCGTAGTCTATTGAGAGTGGAAAGGCTAGACCGATTCCCACCTGTCTAACCTCGTCAAAGCACGTGATTTACGTGTAAGGCCCTTATTGGGCTGCAACCGTTCTCAATCGGTCTAGGCTCGTGGAAGCACGTGATTTACATGTAAGGCCCTTATTGGGCTGCAAAAGGCCGTATTACAATCTTTAAAAGACTGTGCACGTAGTTGACGGTGTTGTGTGGCCATTCCGGATTTAAAAACGACTTGAGGCGCCGTAGTCCGTTGAGAGTGGAAGGACTAGACCGTTCTCAATCGATCTAGCCTCGTAGAAGCACGTGATTTACGTGTAAGGCCCTTATTAGGCTGTAAAAGGCCGTAATACAATCCTTAGAAGACTGTGCACGCAGTTGACGGTGTTCTATGGCCATGGTGGAAAGTAAAGTGACTTGAGACGTCGTAGTCTATTGAGAGTGGAAAGGCTAGACCGATTCCCACCTGTCTAACATCGTGAAAGCACGTGATTTACGTGTAAGGCCCTTATTGGGCTGCAAAAGGCCGTATTACAATCTTTAAAAGACTGTGCACGTAGTTGACGCTGTTCTATTGCAACGGCGGAAAGGAAAAGGACTTGCGACGTCGTAGTTCATTAAGAGTGGGAGGACTAGACCGTTCCCCACCTATTTAGGGTCGCAGAAGCACGTGATTTTCGTGTAAGGCTCTTATTAGGCTCCGAAGGAACGTATTACAACCTTTAGAAGAATCTGCGCGTACTTGATAGTGTTCTATGGCTAATGCGGAATGCAAAACAACTTGAGACGTCGTAGTCCATGTAATGTGGAATGACTAGACCGTTCACCACCTATCTAGGCTCGTGGGAACATGTGATTCACGTGTAAGGCCCTTACTAGGTTGCAAAAGAACGTATTACAACCTTTAAAAGCCTGTGCACGTAGTTGACGGTGTTGTGTGGCCATTCCGGATTTAAAAACGACTTGAGGCGCCGTAGTCCGTTGAGAGTGGAAGGACTAGACCGTGTTCAATCGGTCTAGCCTCGTAGAAGCACGTGATTTACGTGTAAGGCCCTTATTAGGCTGCAAAAAGCCGTGCTACAATTTTTGGAAGACTGTGCACGTAGTTGACGGTGTTCTATGGCCATGGTGGAAAGTAAAGTGACTTGAGACGTCGTAGTCTATTGAGAGTGGAAAGGCTAGACCGATTCCCACCTGTCTAACATCGTGAAAGCACGTGATTTACGTGTAAGGCCCTTATTGGGCTGCAAAAGGCCGTATTACAATCTTTAAAAGACTGTGCACGTAGTTGACGCTGTTCTATTGCCACGG
The DNA here is from genome assembly GCF_029227915.1 of Hydractinia symbiolongicarpus. Taxonomy (NCBI): domain Eukaryota; kingdom Metazoa; phylum Cnidaria; class Hydrozoa; order Anthoathecata; family Hydractiniidae; genus Hydractinia; species Hydractinia symbiolongicarpus. The sequence continues at coordinate 16,130,130 of NC_079878.1, forward strand.
CGGAAAGGAAAAGGACTTGCGACGTCGTAGTTCATTAAGAGTGGGAGGACTAGACCGTTCCCCACCTATTTAGGGTCGCAGAAGCACGTGATTTTCGTGTAAGGCTCTTATTAGGCTCCGAAGGAACGTATTACAACCTTTAGAAGAATCTGCGCGTACTTGATAGTGTTCTATGGCTAATGCGGAATGCAAAACAACTTGAGACGTCGTAGTCCATGTAATGTGGAATGACTAGACCGTTCACCACCTATCTAGGCTCGTGGGAACATGTGATTCACGTGTAAGGCCCTTACTAGGTTGCAAAAGAACGTATTACAACCTTTAAAAGCCTGTGCACGTAGTTGACGGTGTTGTGTGGCCATTCCAGATTTAAAAACGACTTGAGGCGCCGTAGTCCGTTGAGAGTGGAAGGACTAGACCGTTCTCAATCGGTCTAGTCTCGTAGAAGCACGTGATTTACGTGTAAGGCCCTTATTAGGCTGCAAAAAGCCGTGCTACAATTTTTGGAAGACTGTGCACGTAGTTGACGGTGTTCTATTGCCATGGCGGAAAGGAAGTCAACTTGAGGCGTTGCAATCCATTGAGAATGAAAGGACTAGACCGTTCTCAATCGGTCTAGGCTCGTGGAAGCACGTGATTTTTGTGTAAGGTCCTTATTAGGCCTGCAAAGGGCGTATTACAACCTCTAAAAAACTGTGCACAAAGTTGACGGTGTTCTATTGCCATGGCGGAAAGGAAGTCAACTTGAGGCGTTGCAATCCATTGAGAATGGAAGGACTAGACCGTTCTCAATCGGTCTAGGCTCGTGCAAGCACGTGATTTACATGTAAGGCCCTTATTAGGCTGTCAAAGGCCGTAATACAATCCTTAGAAGACTGTGCAGTCTATGGCCATGGTGGAAAGTAAAGTGACTTGAGACGTCGTAGTCCATTGAGAGTGGAAAAGCTAGACCGATTCCCACCTGTCTAACCTCGTCGAAGCACGTGAACTACGTGTAAGGTCCTTTTTAGGCTGCAAAAGACCGTATTACAATCTTTAAAAACCTGTGCACGTAGTTGATGGTGTTCTATTGCCATGGCGGAAAGGAAAACGACTTGAAGTGTTGTAATCTATTGAGAGTGAACGGACTAGACAGATCCCGCCTCTCTAGGCTCGTAGAAGCACATAGTTTACGTGAAAGGCCCTTATTGGGCTGCAAAAGGCCGTATTACAATCTTTAAAAGACTGTGCACGTAGTTGACGGTGTTCTATTGCCATGGCGGAAAGGAAGTCAACTTGAGGCGTTGCAATCCATTGAGAATGGAAGGACTAGACCGTTCTCAATCGGTCTAGGCTCGTGCAAGCACGTGATTTACATGTAAGGCCCTTATTAGGCTGCAAAAGGCCGTAATACAATCCTTAGAAAAGGACTTGCGACGTCGTAGTTCATTAAGAGTGGGAGGACTAGACCGTTCCCCACCTATTTAGGGTCGCAGAAGCACGTGATTTTCGTGTAAGGCTCTTATTAGGCTCCGAAGGAACGTATTACAACCTTTAGAAGAATCTGCGCGTACTTGATAGTGTTCTATGGCTAATGCGGAATGCAAAACAACTTGAGACGTCGTAGTCCATGTAATGTGGAATGACTAGACCGTTCACCACCTATCTAGGCTCGTGGGAACATGTGATTCACGTGTAAGGCCCTTACTAGGTTGCAAAAGAACGTATTACAACCTTTAAAAGCCTGTGCACGTAGTTGACGGTGTTGTGTGGGCATTCCGGATTTAAAAACGACTTGAGGCGCCGTAGTCCGTTGAGAGTGGAAGGACTAGACCGTTCTCAATCGGTCTAGCCTCGTAGAAGCACGTGATTTACGTGTAAGGCCCTTATTAGGCTGCAAAAAGCCGTGCTACAATTTTTGGAAGACTGTGCACGTAGTTGACGGTGTTCTATTGCCATGGCGGAAAGGAAGTCAACTTGAGGCGTTGCAATCCATTGAGAATGAAAGGACTAGACCGTTCTCAATCGGTCTAGGCTCGTGGAAGCACGTGATTTACATGTAAGGCCCTTATTAGGCTGCAAAAGGCCGTATTACAATCTTTAAAAGACTGTGCACGTAGTTGACGCTGTTCTATTGCCACGGCGGAAAGGAAAAGGACTTGCAACGTCGTAGTTCATTAAGAGTGGGAGGACTAGACCGTTCCCCACCTATTTAGGGTCGCAGAAGCACGTGATTTTCGTGTAAGGCTCTTATTAGGCTCTGAAGGAACGTATTACAACCTTTAGAAGAATCTGCACGTACTTGATAGTGTTCTATGGCTAATGCGGAATGCAAAACAACTTGAGACGTCGTAGTCCATGTAATGTGGAATGACTAGACCGTTCACCACCTATCTAGGCTCGTGGGAACATGTGATTCACGTGTAAGGCCCTTACTAGGTTGCAAAAGAACGTATTACAACCTTTAAAAGCCTGTGCACGTAGTTGACGGTGTTGTGTGGCCATTCCGGATTTAAAAACGACTTGAGGCGCCGTAGTCCGTTGAGAGTGGAAGGACTAGACCGTTCTCAATCGGTCTAGCCTCGTAGAAGCACGTGATTTACGTGTAAGGCCATTATTAGGCTGCAAAAAGCCGTGCTACAATTTTTGGAAGACTGTGCACGTAGTTGACGGTGTTCTATTGCCATGGCGGAAAGGAAGTCAACTTGAGGCGTTGCAATCCATTGAGAATGAAAGGACTAGACCGTTCTCAATCGGTCTAGGCTCGTGGAAGCACGTGATAGGCTGTAAAAGGCCGTAATACAATCCTTAGAAGACTGTGCACGCAGTTGACGGAGTTCTATGGCCATGGTGGAAAGTAAAGTGACTTGAGACGTCGTAGTCTATTGAGAGTGGAAAGGCTAGACCGATTCCCACCTGTCTAACCTCGTCAAAGCACGTGATTTACGTGTAAGGCCCTTGTTGGGCTGCAAAAGGCCGTATTACAATCTTTAAAAGACTGTGCACGTAGTTGACTCTGTTCTATTGCCACAGCGGAAAGGAAAAGGACTTGAGACGTCGTAGTTCATTAAGAGTGGGAGGACTAGACCGTTCCCCACCTATTTAGGGTCGCAGAAGCACGTGATTTTCGTGTAAGGCTCTTATTAGGCTCTGAAGGAACGTATTACAACCTTTAGAAGAATCTGCATGTACTTGATAGTGTTCTATGGCTAATGCGGAATGCAAAACAACTTGAGATGTCGTAGTCCATGTAATGTGGAATGACTAGACCGTTCTCAATCGGTCTAGGCTCGTGGAAGCACGTGATTCACGTGTAAGGCCCTTACTAGTTTGCAAAAGAACGTATTACAACCTTTAAAAGCCTGTGCACGTAGTTGACGGTGTTTTATTGCCATGGCGGAAAGGAAAACGCTTTGAGGCGTCGTAGTCCATTGAGAGAGGAAGGACTAGACCGATCAACATCTATCTAGGCTCGTGGAAACACGTGATTTTTGTGTAAGGTCCTTATTAGGCCTGCAAAGGGCGTATTACAACCTCTAAAAAACTGTGCACAAAGTTGACGGTGTTCTATTGCCATGGCGGAAAGGAAGTCAACTTAAGGCGTTGCAATCCATTGAGAATGGAAGGACTAGACCGTTTTCAATCGGTCTAGGCTCGTGCAAGCACGTGATTTACATGTAAGGCCCTTATTAGGCTGTAAAAGGCCGTAATACAACCTCTAAAAAACTGTGCACAAAGTTGACGGTGTTCTATTGCCATGGCGGAAAGGAAGTCAACTTGAGGCGTTGCAATCCATTGAGAATGGAAGGACTAGACCGTTCTCAATCGGTCTAGGCTCGTGCAAGCACGTGATTTACATGTAAGGCCCTTATTAGGCTGTCAAAGGCCGTAATACAATCCTTAGAAGACTGTGCAGTCTATGGCCATGGTGGAAAGTAAAGTGACTTGAGACGTCGTAGTCCATTGAGAGTGGAAAAGCTAGACCGATTCCCACCTGTCTAACCTCGTCGAAGCACGTGAACTACGTGTAAGGTCCTTTTCAGGCTGCAAAAGACCGTATTACAATCTTTAAAAACCTGTGCACGTAGTTGATGGTGTTCTATTGCCATGGCGGAAAGGAAAACGACTTGAAGTGTTGTAATCTATTGAGAGTGAACGGACTAGACAGATCCCGCCTCTCTAGGCTCGTAGAAGCACATAGTTTACGTGTAAGGCCCTTATTAGGCTGCACAATGTCGTATTAGAATCTTTAGAAGACTGTGCCTGTAGTTTAAGTTATTCTATTGCTATGGCGGAAAGTAAAATGACTTGACACGTCGTAGTCCATTGTGAGTGGAAAAGCTAGACCGATTTCCAGCTGTGTAACCTCGTCGAAGCACGTGATTTACGTGTAAGGCCCTTATTAGGCTGCAAAAGGCCGTATTCCAACCTTTAGAAGACTGTGCACGTAGTTGACGGTGTTCTGTTGCCATGGCGGAAAGGAAAACGTCTTGAGGCGTTGTAATCTATTCACAGTGAAAGGACTAGACCGTTCTCAATCGGTCTAGGCTCGTAGAAGCACGTGATTTACGTGTAACGCCTTTATTAGGCTGTAAAAGGCCGTATTACAATCTTTAGAAGACTGTGCACTTAGTTGACGGTGCTCTATGGCCATGGTGGAAAGTAAAATGACTTGAGACGTCGTAGTCCATTGAGAGTGGAAAGGCTAGACCGATCATTACCTATCTAGGCTCGTGCAAGCACGTGATTAACATGTAAGGGTTTATTGCGCTGTAAAAGGCCGTATTACAATCTTTAGGAAACTGTGCACGGAGTTGACGCTGTTTTATTGCCATGGCGGAAAGGAAAACGACTTGAGGCGTTACAATCTATTGATAGTGAACGAACTAGACCCATCAGCACTTGTCTAAGCTGGTAGAAGCACGTAGTTCACGTGTAAGGCCTTTATTAGGCCGCAAAAAGCCGTACTACAAGCTTCAAAAGACTGTGCACGTAGTTGAAAGTGTTCTATTGCCATTCCGGAAAGGAAAACGACTGGAGACGTCGTAGTCCATTGAGAGTGGAAGGACTAAACGGACCACCACCTGTCTAGGCTCGTGCAAACACGTGATTTACATTTAAGGCCTTTATTAGGCCGTAAAAGGCCCTATTACAATCTTTAAAAGTATATGCACCTAGTTGACGGTGTTCTAATGACATGGCGGATTTGAAAACGATTTAAGGCGTTGCAATCCATTGAGAATGGAAGGACTAGACCGTTCTCAATCGGTCTAGGCTCGTGCAAGCACGTGATTTACATGTAAGGCCCTTATTAGGCTGTAAAAGGCCGTAATACAATCCTTAGAAGACTGTGCACGCAGTTGACGGTGTTCTATGGCCATGGTGGAAAGTAAAGTGACTTGAGACGTCGTTGTCCATTGAGAGTGGAAAGGCTAGACCGATTCCCACCTGTCTAACCTCGTCAAAGCACGTGATTTACGTGTAAGGCCCTTATTGGGCTGCAAAAGGCCGTATTACAACCTTTAAAAGCCTGTGCACGTAGTTGACGGTGTTTTATTGCCATGGCGGAAAGGAAAACGCTTTGAGGCGTTATAATCTATTGAGAGTGAAAGGACTAGACCGATCAACATCTATCTAGGCTCGTGGAAACACGTGATTTTTGTGTAAGGTCCTTATTAGGCCTGCAAATGGCGTATTACAATCTTTGAAAGACTGTGCACGTTCTTGACAGTGTTCTATGGCTAATGCGGAATGCTAAACAACTTGAGATGTCGTAGTCCATGTACTGTGGAATGACTAGACCGTTCACCACCTATCTGGGCTCGTGGGAACATGTGATTCACGTGTAAGGCCCTTCCTAGGTTGCAAAAGAACGTATTACAACCTTTAAAAGCCTGTGCACGTAGTTGACGGTGTTCTAATGCCATGGTGGAAAGTAAAGTGACTTGAGGCGTTGTATTCCATTAAGAATGGAAGGACTAGATCGTTCTCAATCGGTCTCGGCTCGTAGAAGCACGTGTTTTACATGTAAGGCCTTTATTAGGCTGTAAACGGCCGTATTACAATCTGCAAAAGCGTGTGCACGTATTTGACGGTGTTGTGTGGCCATTCCGGATTTAAAAACGACTTGAGGCGCCGTAGTCCATTGAGATTGGAAGGACTAGACCGTTCTGAACCGGTCTAGGCTCGTGGAAGGACGTGAACTACGTGTAAGGTCCTTTTTAGGCTGCAAAAGACCGTATTACAATCTTTAGAAGACTGTGCACCTAGTTGAAAGTGTTCTATTGCCATGCCGGAAAGGAAAACGACTGGAGACGTCGTAGTCCATTGAGATTGGAAGGACTAAACGGACCACCACCTCTCTAGGCTCGTGCAAACACGTGATTTACATTTAAGGCCTCTATTAGGCCGTAAAAAGCCCTATTACAATCTTTAAAAGTATATGCACCTAGTTGACGGTGTTCTAATGACATGGCGGATTTGAAAACGATTTAAGGCGTTGTAGTCCATTGAGAATGAAAGGAGTAGACCGTTCTCAATCGGTCTAGGCTCGTGGAAGCACGTGATTTACATGTAAGGCCCTTATTAGGCTGTAAAAGACCGTAATACAATCCTTAGCAGACTGTGCACGCAGTTGACGGTGTTCTATGGCCATGGTGGAAAGTAAAGTGACTTGAGACGTCGTAGTCTATTGAGAGTGGAAAGGCTAGACCGATTCCCACCTGTCTAACCTCGTCAAAGCACGTGATTTACGTGTAAGGCCCTTATTGGGCTGCAACCGTTCTCAATCGGTCTAGGCTCGTGGAAGCACGTGATTTACATGTAAGGCCCTTATTGGGCTGCAAAAGGCCGTATTACAATCTTTAAAAGACTGTGCACGTAGTTGACGGTGTTGTGTGGCCATTCCGGATTTAAAAACGACTTGAGGCGCCGTAGTCCGTTGAGAGTGGAAGGACTAGACCGTTCTCAATCGATCTAGCCTCGTAGAAGCACGTGATTTACGTGTAAGGCCCTTATTAGGCTGTAAAAGGCCGTAATACAATCCTTAGAAGACTGTGCACGCAGTTGACGGTGTTCTATGGCCATGGTGGAAAGTAAAGTGACTTGAGACGTCGTAGTCTATTGAGAGTGGAAAGGCTAGACCGATTCCCACCTGTCTAACATCGTGAAAGCACGTGATTTACGTGTAAGGCCCTTATTGGGCTGCAAAAGGCCGTATTACAATCTTTAAAAGACTGTGCACGTAGTTGACGCTGTTCTATTGCCACGGCGGAAAGGAAAAGGACTTGCGACGTCGTAGTTCATTAAGAGTGGGAGGACTAGACCGTTCCCCACCTATTTAGGGTCGCAGAAGCACGTGATTTTCGTGTAAGGCTCTTATTAGGCTCCGAAGGAACGTATTACAACCTTTAGAAGAATCTGCGCGTACTTGATAGTGTTCTATGGCTAATGCGGAATGCAAAACAACTTGAGACGTCGTAGTCCATGTAATGTGGAATGACTAGACCGTTCACCACCTATCTAGGCTCGTGGGAACATGTGATTCACGTGTAAGGCCCTTACTAGGTTGCAAAAGAACGTATTACAACCTTTAAAAGCCTGTGCACGTAGTTGACGGTGTTGTGTGGCCATTCCGGATTTAAAAACGACTTGAGGCGCCGTAGTCCGTTGAGAGTGGAAGGACTAGACCGTTCTCAATCGGTCTAGCCTCGTAGAAGGCCGTATTACAATCTTTAAAAGACTGTGCACGTAGTTGACTCTGTTCTATTGCCACGGCGGAAAGGAAAACGCTTTAAGGCGTCGTAGTCCATTGAGAGTGGAAGGACTAGACCGATCAACATCTATCTAGGCTCGTGGGAACACGTGATTCACGTGTAAGGCCCTTACTAGGTTGCAAAAGAACGTATTACAACCTTTAAAAGCCTGTGCACGTAGTTGACGGTGTTTTATTGCCATGGCGGAAAGGAAAACGCTTTGAGGCGTTATAATCTATTGAGAGTGAAAGGACTAGACCGATCAACATCTATCTAGGCTCGTGGAAACACGTGATTTTTGTGTAAGGTCCTTATTAGGCCTGCAAATGGCGTATTACAACCTCTAAAAAACTGTGCACAAAGTTGACGGTGTTCTATTGCCATGGCGAAAAGGAAGTCAACTTGAGGCGTTGCAATCCATTGAGAATGGAAGGACTAGACCGTTCTCAATCGGTCTAGGCTCGTGCAAGCACGTGATTTACATGTAAGGCCCTTATTAGGCTGTCAAAGGCCGTAATACAATCCTTAGAAAAGGACTTGCGACGTCGTAGTTCATTAAGAGTGGGAGGACTAGACCGTTCCCCACCTATTTAGGGTCGCTGAAGCACGTGATTTTCGTGTAAGGCTCTTATTAGGCTCCGAAGGAACGTATTACAACCTTTAGAAGAATCTGCGCGTACTTGATAGTGTTCTATGGCTAATGCGGAATGCCAAACAACTTGAGACGTCGTAGTCCATGTAATGTGGAATGACTAGACCGTTCACCACCTATCTAGGCTCGTGGGAACATGTGATTCACGTGTAAGGCCCTTACTAGGTTGCAAAAGAACGTATTACAACCTTTAAAAGCCTGTGCACGTAGTTGACGGTGTTGTGTGGCCATTCCGGATTTAAAAACGACTTGAGGCGCCGTAGTCCGTTGAGAGTGGAAGGACTAGACCGTTCTCAATCGGTCTAGCCTCGTAGAAGCACGTGATTTACGTGTAAGGCCCTTATTAGGCTGCAAAAAGCCGTGCTACAATTTTTGGAAGACTGTGCACGTAGTTGACGGTGTTCTATTGAAATGGCGGAAAGGAAGTCAACTTGAGGCGTTGCAATCCATTGAGAATGAAAGGACTAGACCGTTCTCAATCGGTCTAGGCTCGTGGAAGCACGTGATTTACATGTAAGGCCCTTATTAGGCTGTAAAAGGCCGTAATACAATCCTTAGAAGACTGTGCACGCAGTTGACGGTGTTCTATGGCCATGATGGAAAGTAAAGTGACTTGAGACGTCGTAGTCTATTGAGAGTGGAAAGGCTAGACCGATTCCCACCTGTCTAACATCGTGAAAGCACGTGATTTACGTGTAAGGCCCTTATTGGGCTGCAAAAGGCCGTATTACAATCTTTAAAAGACTGTGCACGTAGTTGACGCTGTTCTATTGCCACGGCGGAAAGGAAAAGGACTTGCGACGTCGTGGTTCATTAAGAGTGGGAGGACTAGACCGTTCCCCACCTATTTAGGGTCGCAGAAGCACGTGATTTTCGTGTAAGGCTCTTATTAGGCTCCGAAGGAACGTATTACAACCTTTAGAAGAATCTGCGCGTACTTGATAGTGTTCTATGGCTAATGCGGAATGCAAAACAACTTGAGACGTCGTAGTCCATGTAATGTGGAATGACTAGACCGTTCACCACCTATCTAGGCTCGTGGGAACATGTGATTCACGTGTAAGGCCCTTACTAGGTTGCAAAAGAACGTATTACAACCTTTAAAAGCCTGTGCACGTAGTTGACGGTGTTGAGTGGCCATTCCGGATTTAAAAACGACTTGAGGCGCCGTAGTCCGTTTAGAGTGGAAGGACTAGACCGTTCTCAATCGGTCTAGCCTCGTAGAAGCACGTGATTTACGTGTAAGGCCCTTATTAGGCTGCAAAAAGCCGTGCTACAATTTTTGGAAGACTGTGCACGTAGTTGACGGTGTTCTATTGCCATGGCGGAAAAGAAGTCAACTTGAGGCGTTGCAATCCATTGAGAATGAAAGGACTAGACCGTTCTCAATCGGTCTAGGCTCGTGGAAGCACGTGATAGGCTGTAAAAGGCCGTAATACAATCCTTAGAAGACTGTGCACGCAGTTGACGGTGTTCTATGGCCATGGTGGAAAGTAAAGTGACTTGAGACGTCGTAGTCTATTGAGAGTGGAAAGGCTAGACCGATTCCCACCTGTCTAACCTCGTCAAAGCACGTGATTTACGTGTAAGGCCCTTATTGGGCTGCAAAAGGCCGTATTACAATCTTTAAAAGACTGTGCACGTAGTTGACTCTGTTCTATTGCCACGGCGGAAAGGAAAAGGACTTGAGACGTCGTAGTTCATTAAGAGTGGGAGGACTAGACCGTTCCCCACCTATTTAGGGTCGCAGAAGCACGTGATTTTCGTGTAAGGCTCTTATTAGGCTCTGAAGGAACGTATTACAACCTTTAGAAGAATCTGCACGTACTTGATACTGTTCTATGGCTAATGCGGAATGCAAAACAACTTGAGATGTCGTAGTCCATGTAATGTGGAATGACTAGACCGTTCACAATCGGTCTAGGCTCGTGGAAGCACGTGATTCACGTGTAAGGCCTCTACTAGGTTGCAAAAGAACGTATTACAACCTTTAAAAGCCTGTGCACGTAGTTGACGGTGTTTTATTGCCATGGCGGAAAGGAAAACGCTTTGAGGCGTCGTAGTCCATTGAGAGTGGAAGGACTAGACCGATCAACATCTATCTAGGCTCGTGGAAACACGTGATTTTTGTGTAAGGTCCTTATTAGGCCTGCAAAGGGCGTATTACAACCTCTAAAAAACTGTGCACAAAGTTGACGGTGTTCTATTGCCATGGCGGAAAGTAAGTCAACTTAAGGCGTTGCAATCCATTGAGAATGGAAGGACTAGACCGTTCTTAATCGGTCTAGGCTCGTGCAAGCACGTGATTTACATGTAAGGCCCTTATTAGGCTGTAAAAGGCCGTAATACAATCCTTAGAAGACTGTGCACGCAGTTGACGGTGTTCTATGGCCATGGTGGAAAGTAAAGTGACTTGAGACGTCGTTGTCCATTGAGAGTGGAAAGGCTAGACCGATTCCCACCTGTCTAACCTCGTCAAAGCACGTGATTTACGTGTAAGGCCCTTATTGGGCTGCAAAAGGCCGTATTACAACCTTTAAAAGCCTGTGCACGTAGTTGACGGTGTTTTATTGCCATGGCGGAAAGGAAAACGCTTTGAGGCGTCGTAGTCCATTGAGAGTGGAAGGACTAGACCGATCAACATCTATCTAGGCTCGTGGGAACACGTGATTCACGTGTAAGGCCCTTACTAGGTTGCAAAAGAACGTATTACAACCTTTAAAAGCCTGTGCACGTAGTTGACGGTGTTTTATTGCCATGGCGGAAAGGAAAACGCTTTGAGGCGTTATAATCTATTGAGAGTGAAAGGACTAGACCGATCAACATCTATCTAGGCTCGTGGAAACACGTGATTTTTGTGTAAGGTCCTTATTAGGCCTGCAAATGGCGTATTACAAGCTCTAAAAAACTGTGCACAAAGTTGACGGTGTTCTATTGCCATGGCGGAAAGGAAGTCAACTTGAGGCGTTGCAATCCATTGAGAATGGAAGGACTAGACCGTTCTCAATCGGTCTAGGCTCGTGCAAGCACGTGATTTACATGTAAGGCCCTTATTAGGCTGTCAAAGGCCGTAATACAATCCTTAGAAGACTGCGCAGTCTATGGCCATGGTGGAAAGTAAAGTGACTTGAGACGTCGTAGTCCATTGAGAGTGGAAAAGCTAGACCGATTCCCACCTGTCTAACTTCGTCGAAGCACGTGAACTACGTGTAAGGTCCTTTTTAGGCTGCAAAAGACCGTATTACAATCTTTAAAAACCTGTGCACGTAGTTGATGGTGTTCTATTGCCATGGCGGAAAGGAAAACGACTTGAAGTGTTGTAATCAATTGAGAGTGAACGGACTAGACAGATCCCGCCTCTCTAGGCTCGTAGAAGCACATAGTTTACGTGTAAGGCCCTTATTAGGCTGCACAATGTCGTATTAGAATCTTTAGAAGACTGTGCCTGTAGTTTAAGTTATTCTATTGCTATGGCGGAAAGTAAAATGACTTGACACGTCGTAGTCCATTGTGAGTGGAAAAGCTAGACCGATTTCCAGCTGTGTAACCTCGTCGAAGCACGTGATTTACGTGTAAGGCCCTTATTAGGCTGCAAAAGGCCGTATTCCAACCTTTAGAAGACTGTGCACGTAGTTGACGGTGTTCTGTTGCCATGGCGGAAAGGAAAACGTCTTGAGGCGTTGTAATCTATTCACAGTGAAAGGACTAGACCGTTCTCAATCAGTCTAGGCTCGTAGAAGCACGTGATTTACGTGTAAGGCCCTTATTAGGCTGCAAATGGCCGTATTCCAACCTTTAGAAGACTGTGCACGTAGTTGACGGTGTTCTGTTGCCATGGCGGAAAGGAAAACGTCTTGAGGCGTTGTAATCTATTCACAGTAAAAGGACTAGACCGTTCTCAATCGGTCTAGGCTCGTAGAAGCACGTGATTTACGTGTAAGGCCTTTATTAGGCTGTAAAAGGACGTATTACAATCTTTAGAAGACTGTGCACTTACTTGACGGTGCTCTATGGCCATGGTGGAAAGTAAAATGACTTGAGACGTCGTAGTCCATTGAGAGTGGAAAGGCTAGACCGATCATTACCTATCTAGGCTCGTGCAAGCACGTGATTAACATGTAAGGGTTTATTGGGCTGTAAAAGGCCGTATTACAATCTTTAGGAAACTGTGCACGGAGTTGACGCTGTTTTATTGCCATGGCGGAAAGGAAAACGACTTGAGGCGTTACAATCTATTGATAGTGAACGAACTAGACCGATCAGCACTTGTCCAAGCTGGTAGAAGCACGTAGTTCACGTGTAAGGCCTTTATTAGGCCGCAAAAAGCCGTACTACAAGCTTCAAAAGACTGTGCACGTAGTTGAAAGTGTTCTATTGCCATTCCGGAAAGGAAAACGACTGGAGACGTCGTAGTCCATTGAGAGTGGAAGGACTAAACGGACCACCACCTGTCTAGGCTCGTGCAAACACGTGATTTACATTTAAGGCCTCTATTAGGCCGTAAAAGGCCCTATTACAATCTTTAAAAGTATATGCACCTAGTTGACGGTGTTCTAATGACATGGCGGATTTGAAAACGATTTAAGGCGTTGTAGTCCATTGAGAATGAAAGGAGTAGACCGTTCTCAATCGGTCTAGGCTCGTGGAAGCACGTGATTTACATGTAAGGCCCTTATTAGGCTGTAAAAGGCCGTAATACAATCCTTAGAAGACTGTGCACGCAGTTGACGGTGTTCTATGGCCATGGTGGAAAGTAAAGTGACTTGAGACGTCGTAGTCTATTGAGAGTGGAAAGGCTAGACCGATTCCCACCTGTCTAACCTCGTCAAAGCACGTGATTTACGTGTAAGGCCCTTATTGGGCTGCAACCGTTCTCAATCGGTCTAGGCTCGTGGAAGCACGTGATTTACATGTATGGCCCTTATTGGGCTGCAAAAGGCCGTATTACAATCTTTAAAAGACTGTGCACGTAGTTGACGGTGTTGTGTGGCCATTCCGGATTTAAAAACGACTTGAGGCGCCGTAGTCCGTTGAGAGTGGAAGGACTAGACCGTTCTCAATCGATCTAGCCTCGTAGAAGCACGTGATTTACGTGTAAGGCCCTTATTAGGCTGTAAAAGGCCGTAATACAATCCTTAGAAGACTGTGCACGCAGTTGACGGTGTTCTATGGCCATGGTGGAAAGTAAAGTGACTTGAGACGTCGTAGTCTATTGAGAGTGGAAAGGCTAGACCGATTCCCACCTGTCTAACATCGTGAAAGCACGTGATTTACGTGTAAGGCCCTTATTGGGCTGCAAAAGGCCGTATTACAATCTTTAAAAGACTGTGCACGTAGTTGACGCTGTTCTATTGCCACGGCGGAAAGGAAAAGGACTTGCGACGTCGTAGTTCATTAAGAGTGGGAGGACTAGACCGTTCCCCACCTATTTAGGGTCGCAGAAGCACGTGATTTTCGTGTAAGGCTCTTATTAGGCTCCGAAGGAACGTATTACAACCTTTAGAAGAATCTGCCCGTACTTGATAGTGTTCTATGGCTAATGCGGAATGCAAAACAACTTGAGACGTCGTAGTCCATGTAATGTGGAATGACTAGACCGTTCACCACCTATCTAGGCTCGTGGGAACATGTGATTCACGTGTAAGGCCCTTACTAGGTTGCAAAAGAACGTATTACAACCTTTAAAAGCCTGTGCACGTAGTTGACGGTGTTGTGTGGCCATTCCGGATTTAAAAACGACTTGAGGCGCCGTAGTCCGTTGAGAGTGGAAGGACTAGACCGTTCTCAATCGGTCTAGCCTCGTAGAAGCACGTGATTTACGTGTAAGGCCCTTATTAGGCTGCAAAAAGCCGTGCTACAATTTTTGGAAGACTGTGCACGTAGTTGACGGTGTTCTATTGCCATGGCGGAAAGGAAGTCAACTTGAGGCGTTGCAATCCATTGAGAATGAAAGGACTAGACCGTTCTCAATCGGTCTAGGCTCGTGGAAGCACGTGATAGGCTGTAAAAGGCCGTAATACAATCCTTAGAAGACTGTGCACGCAGTTGACGGTGTTCTATGGCCATGGTGGAAAGTAAAGTGACTTGAGACGTCGTAGTCTATTGAGAGTGGAAAGGCTAGACCGATTCCCACCTGTCTAACCTCGTCAAAGCACGTGATTTACGTGTAAGGCCCTTATTGGGCTGCAAAAGGCCGTATTACAATCTTTAAAAGACTGTGCACGTAGTTGACTCTGTTCTATTGCCACGGCGGAAAGGAAAAGGACTTGAGACGTCGTAGTTCATTAAGAGTGGGAGGACTAGACCGTTCCCCACCTATTTAGGGTCGCAGAAGCACGTGATTTTCGTGTAAGGCTCTTATTAGGCTCTGAAGGAACGTATTACAACCTTTAGAAGAATCTGCACGTACTTGATAGTGTTCTATGGCTAATGCGGAATGCAAAACATCTGAGATGTCGTAGTCCATGTAATGTGGAATGACTAGACCGTTCTCAATCGGTCTAGGCTCGTGGAAGCACGTGATTCACGTGTAAGGCCCTTACTAGGTTGTAAAAGAACGTATTACAACCTTTAAAAGCCTGTGCACGTAGTTGACGGTGTTTTATTGCCATGGCAGAAAGGAAAACGCTTTGAGGCGTCGTAGTCCATTGAGAGTGGAAGGACTAGACCGATCAACATCTATCTAGGCTCGTGGAAACACGTGATATTTGTGTAAGGTCCTTATTAGGCCTGCAAAGGGCGTATTACAACCTCTAAAAAACTGTGCACAAAGTTGACGGTGTTCTATTGCCATGGCGGAAAGGAAGTCAACTTAAGGCGTTGCAATCCATTGAGAATGGAAGGACTAGACCGTTCTCAATCGGTCTAGGCTCGTGCAAGCACGTGATTTACATGTAAGGCACTTATTAGGCTGTAAAAGGCCGTAATACAATCCTTAGAAGTCTGTGCACGCAGTTGACGGTGTTCTATGGCCATGGTGGAAAGTAAAGTGACTTGAGACGTCGTTGTCCATTGAGAGTGGAAAGGCTAGACCGATTCCCACCTGTCTAACCTCGTCAAAGCACGTGATTTACGTGTAAGGCCCTTATTGGGCTGCAAAAGGCCGTATTACAACCTTTAAAAGCCTGTGCACGTAGTTGACGGTGTTTTATTGCCATGGCGGAAAGGAAAACGCTTTGAGGCGTCGTAGTCCATTGAGAGTGGAAGGACTAGACCGATCAACATCTATCTAGGTTCGTGGGAACACGTGATTCACGTGTAAGGCCCTTACTAGGTTGCAAAAGAACGTATTACAACCTTTAAAAGCCTGTGCACGTAGTTGACGGTGTTTTATTGCCATGGCGGAAAGGAAAACGCTTTGAGGCGTTATAATCTATTGAGAGTGAAAGGACTAGACCGATCAACATCTATCTAGGCTCGTGGAAACACGTGATTTTTGTGTAAGGTCCTTATTAGGCCTGCAAATGGCGTATTACAACCTCTAAAAAACTGTGCACAAAGTTGACGGTGTTCTATTGCCATGGCGGAAAGGAAGTCAACTTGAGGCGTTGCAATCCATTGAGAATGGAAGGACTAGACCGTTCTCAATCGGTCTAGGCTCGTGCAAGCACGTGATTTACATGTAAGGCCCTTATTAGGCTGTCAAAGGCCGTAATACAATCCTTAGAAGACTGTGCAGTCTATGGCCATGGTGGAAAGTAAAGTGACTTGAGACGTCGTAGTCCATTGAGAGTGGAAAAGCTAGACCGATTCCCACCTGTCTAACCTCGTCGAAGCACGTGAACTACGTGTAAGGTCCTTTTTAGGCTGCAAAAGACCGTATTACAATCTTTAAAAACCTGTGCACGTAGTTGATGGTGTTCTATTGCCATAGAGGAAAGGAAAACGACTTGAAGTGTTGTAATCTATTGAGAGTGAACGGACTAGACCGTTCTGAATCAGTCTAGGCTCGTAGAAGCACGTGATTTACGTGTAAGGCCCTTATTAGGCTGCAAAAGGCCGTATTCCAACCTTTAGAAGACTGTGCACGTAGTTGACGGTGTTCTGTTGCCATGGCGGAAAGGAAAACGTCTTGAGGCGTTGTAATCTATTCACAGGGAAAGGACTAGACCGTTCTCAATCGGTCTAGGCTCGTAGAAGCACATAGTTTACGTGTAAGGCCCTTATTAGGCTGCACAATGTCGTATTAGAATCTTTAGAAGACTGTGCCTGTAGTTTAAGTTATTCTATTGCTATGGCGGAAAGTAAAATGACTTGACACGTCGTAGTCCATTGTGAGTGGAAAAGCTAGAGCGATTTCCAGCTGTGTAACCTCGTCGAAGCACGTGATTTACGTGTAAGGCCCTTATTAGGCTGCAAAAGGCCGTATTCCAACCTTTAGAAGACTGTGCACGTAGTTGACGGTGTTCTGTTGCCATGGCGGAAAGGAAAACGTCTTGAGGCGTTGTAATCTATTCACAGTGAAAGGACTAGACCGTTCTCGATCAGTCTAGGCTCGTAGAAGCACGTGATTTACGTGTAAGGCCCTTATTAGGCTGCAAAAGGCCGTATTCCAACCTTTAGAAGACTGTGCACGTAGTTGACGGTGTTCTGTTGCCATGGCGGAAAGGAAAACGTCTTGAGGCGTTGTAATCTATTCACAGTGAAAGGACTAGACCGTTCTCAATCGGTCTAGGCTCGTAGTAGCACGTGATTTACGTGTAAGGCCTTTATTAGGCTGTAAAAGGCCGTATTACAATCTTTAGAAGACTGTGCACTTAGTTGACGGTGCTCTATGGCCATTGTGGAAAGTAAAATGACTTGAGACGTCGTAGTCCATTGAGAGTGGAAAGGCTAGACCGATCATTACCTATCTAGGCTCGTGCAAGCACGTGATTAACATGTAAAGGTTTATTGGGCTGTAAAAGGCCGTATTACAATCTTTAGGAAACTGTGCACGGAGTTGACGCTGTTTTATTGCCATGGCGGAAAGGAAAACGACTTGAGGCGTTACAATCTATTGATAGTGAACGAACTAGACCGATCAGCACTTGTCTAAGCTGGTAGAAGCACGTAGTTCACGTGTAAGGCCTTTATTAGGCCGCAAAAAGCCGTACTACAAGCTTCAAAAGACTGTGCACGTAGTTGAAAGTGTTCTATTGCCATTCCGGAAAGGAAAACGACTGGAGACGTCGTAGTCCATTGAGAGTGGAAGGACTAAACGGACCACCACCTGTCTAGGCTCGTGCAAACACGTGATTTACATTTAAGGCCTTTATTAGGCCGTAAAAGGCCCTATTACAATCTTTAAAAGTATATGCACCTAGTTGACGGTGTTCTAATGACATGGCGGATTTGAAAACGATTTAAGGCGTTGTAGTCCATTGAGAATAGAAGGACTAGACCGTTCGCAATCGGTCTAGGCTCGTGGAAGCACGTGATTTACATGTAAGGCCCTTATTAGGCTGTAAAAGGCCGTAATACAATCCTTAGAAGACTGTGCACGCAGTTGACGGTGTTCTATGGCCATGGTGGAAAGTAAAGTGACTTGAGACGTCGTAGTCTATTGAGAGTGGAAAGGCTAGACCGATTCCCACCTGTCTAACCTCGTCAAAGCACGTGATTTACGTGTAAGGCCCTTATTGGGCTGCAAAAGGCCGTATTACAATCTTTAAAAGACTGTGCACGTAGTTGACTCTGTTCTATTGCCACGGCGGAAAGGAAAAGGACTTGAGACGTCGTAGTTCATTAAGAGTGGGAGGACTAGACCGTTCCCCACCTATTTAGGGTCGCAGAAGCACGTGATTTTCGTGTAAGGCTCTTATTAGGCTCTGAAGGAACGTATTACAACCTTTAGAAGAATCTGCACGTACTTGATAGTGTTCTATGGCTAATGCGGAATGCAAAACATCTGAGATGTCGTAGTCCATGTAATGTGGAATGACTAGACCGTTCTCAATCGGTCTAGGCTCGTGGAAGCACGTGATTCACGTGTAAGGCCCTTACTAGGTTGTAAAAGAACGTATTACAACCTTTAAAAGCCTGTGCACGTAGTTGACGGTGTTTTATTGCCATGGCAGAAAGGAAAACGCTTTGAGGCGTCGTAGTCCATTGAGAGTGGAAGGACTAGACCGATCAACATCTATCTAGGCTCGTGGAAACACGTGATATTTGTGTAAGGTCCTTATTAGGCCTGCAAAGGGCGTATTACAACCTCTAAAAAACTGTGCACAAAGTTGACGGTGTTCTATTGCCATGGCGGAAAGGAAGTCAACTTAAGGCGTTGCAATCCATTGAGAATGGAAGGACTAGACCGTTCTCAATCGGTCTAGGCTCGTGCAAGCACGTGATTTACATGTAAGGCACTTATTAGGCTGTAAAAGGCCGTAATACAATCCTTAGAAGTCTGTGCACGCAGTTGACGGTGTTCTATGGCCATGGTGGAAAGTAAAGTGACTTGAGACGTCGTTGTCCATTGAGAGTGGAAAGGCTAGACCGATTCCCACCTGTCTAACCTCGTCAAAGCACGTGATTTACGTGTAAGGCCATTATTGGGCTGCAAAAGGCCGTATTACAACCTTTAAAAGCCTGTGCACGTAGTTGACGGTGTTTTATTGCCATGGCGGAAAGGAAAACGCTTTGAGGCGTCGTAGTCCATTGAGAGTGGAAGGACTAGACCGATCAACATCTATCTAGGTTCGTGGGAACACGTGATTCACGTGTAAGGCCCTTACTAGGTTGCAAAAGAACGTATTACAACCTTTAAAAGCCTGTGCACGTAGTTGACGGTGTTTTATTGCCATGGCGGAAAGGAAAACGCTTTGAGGCGTTATAATCTATTGAGAGTGAAAGGACTAGACCGATCAACATCTATCTAGGCTCGTGGAAACACGTGATTTTTGTGTAAGGTCCTTATTAGGCCTGCAAATGGCGTATTACAACCTCTAAAAAACTGTGCACAAAGTTGACGGTGTTCTATTGCCATGGCGGAAAGGAAGTCAACTTGAGGCGTTGCAATCCATTGAGAATGGAAGGACTAGACCGTTCTCAATCGGTCTAGGCTCGTGCAAGCACGTGATTTACATGTAAGGCCCTTATTAGGCTGTCAAAGGCCGTAATACAATCCTTAGAAGACTGTGCAGTCTATGGCCATGGTGGAAAGTAAAGTGACTTGAGCCGTCGTAGTCCATTGAGAGTGGAAAAGCTAGACCGATTCCCACCTGTCTAACCTCGTCGAAGCACGTGAACTACGTGTAAGGTCCTTTTTAGGCTGCAAAAGACCGTATTACAATCTTTAAAAACCTGTGCACGTAGTTGATGGTGTTCTATTGCCATAGCGGAAAGGAAAACGACTTGAAGTGTTGTAATCTATTGAGAGTGAACGGACTAGACCGTTCTGAATCAGTCTAGGCTCGTAGAAGCACGTGATTTACGTGTAAGGCCCTTATTAGGCTGCAAAAGGCCGTATTCCAACCTTTAGAAGACTGTGCACGTAGTTGACGGTGTTCTGTTGCCATGGCGGAAAGGAAAACGTCTTGAGGCGTTGTAATCTATTCACAGGGAAAGGACTAGACCGTTCTCAATCGGTCTAGGCTCGTAGAAGCACATAGTTTACGTGTAAGGCCCTTATTAGGCTGCACAATGTCGTATTAGAATCTTTAGAAGACTGTGCCTGTAGTTTAAGTTATTCTATTGCTATGGCGGAAAGTAAAATGACTTGACACGTCGTAGTCCATTGTGAGTGGAAAAGCTAGACCGATTTCCAGCTGTGTAACCTCGTCGAAGCACGTGATTTACGTGTAAGGCCCTTATTAGGCTGCAAAAGGCCGTATTCCAACCTTTAGAAGACTGTGCACGTAGTTGACGGTGTTCTGTTGCCATGGCGGAAAGGAAAACGTCTTGAGGCGTTGTAATCTATTCACAGTGAAAGGACTAGACCGTTCTCGATCAGTCTAGGCTCGTAGAAGCACGTGATTTACGTGTAAGGCCCTTATTAGGCTGCAAAAGGCCGTATTCCAACCTTTAGAAGACTGTGCACGTAGTTGACGGTGTTCTGTTGCCATGGCGGAAAGGAAAACGTCTTGAGGCGTTGTAATCTATTCACAGTGAAAGGACTAGACCGTTCTCAATCGGTCTAGGCTCGTAGTAGCACGTGATTTACGTGTAAGGCCTTTATTAGGCTGTAAAAGGCCGTATTACAATCTTTAGAAGACTGTGCACTTAGTTGACGGTGCTCTATGGCCATTGTGGAAAGTAAAATGACTTGAGACGTCGTAGTCCATTGAGAGTGGAAAGGCTAGACCGATCATTACCTATCTAGGCTCGTGCAAGCACGTGATTAACATGTAAAGGTTTATTGGGCTGTAAAAGGCCGTATTACAATCTTTAGGAAACTGTGCACGGAGTTGACGCTGTTTTATTGCCATGGCGGAAAGGAAAACGACTTGAGGCGTTACAATCTATTGATAGTGAACGAACTAGACCGATCAGCACTTGTCTAAGCTGGTAGAAGCACGTAGTTCACGTGTAAGGCCTTTATTAGGCCGCAAAAAGCCGTACTACAAGCTTCAAAAGACTGTGCACGTAGTTGAAAGTGTTCTATTGCCATTCCGGAAAGGAAAACGACTGGAGACGTCGTAGTCCATTGAGAGTGGAAGGACTAAACGGACCACCACCTGTCTAGGCTCGTGCAAACACGTGATTTACATTTAAGGCCTTTATTAGGCCGTAAAAGGCCCTATTACAATCTTTAAAAGTATATGCACCTAGTTGACGGTGTTCTAATGACATGGCGGATTTGAAAACGATTTAAGGCGTTGTAGTCCATTGAGAATAGAAGGACTAGACCGTTCCCAATCGGTCTAGGCTCGTGGAAGCACGTGATTTACATGTAAGGCCCTTATTAGGCTGTAAAAGGCCGTAATACAATCCTTAGAAGACTGTGCACGCAGTTGACGGTGTTCTATGACCATGGTGGAAAGTAATGTGACTTGAGACGTCGTAGTCTATTGAGAGTGGAAAGGCTAGACCGATTCCCACCTGTCTAACCTCGTCAAAGCACGTGATTTACATGTAAGGCCGTAATACAATCCTTAGAAGACTGTGCACGCAGTTGACGGTGTTCTATGGCCATGGTGGAAAGTAAAGTGACTTGAGACGTCGTAGTCTATTGAGAGTGGAAAGGCCAGACCGATTCCCACCTATTTAGGGTCGCAGAAGCACGTGATTTTCGTGTAAGGCCCTTATTGGGCTGCAAAAGGCCGTATTACAACCTTTAAAAGCCTGTGCACGTAGTTGACGGTGTTTTATTGCCATGGCGGAAAGGAAAACGCTTTGAGGCGTCGTAGTCCATTGAGAGTGGAAGGACTAGACCGATCAACATCTATCTAGGCTCGTGGGAACACGTGATTCACGTGTAAGGCCCTTACTAGGTTGCAAAAGAACGTATTACAACCTTTAAAAGCCTGTGCACGTAGTTGACGGTGTTTTATTGCCATGGCGGAAAGGAAAACGCTTTGAGGCGTTATAATCTATTGAGAGTGAAAGGACTAGACCGATCAACATCTATCTAGGTTCGTGGGAACACGTGATTCACGTGTAAGGCCCTTACTAGGTTGCAAAAGAACGTATTAGAACCTTTAAAAGCCTGTGCACGTAGTTGACGGTGTTTTATTGCCATGGCGGAAAGGAAAACGCTTTGAGGCGTTATAATCTATTGAGAGTGAAAGGACTAGACCGATCAACATCTATCTAGGCTCGTGGAAACACGTGATTTTTGTGTAAGGTCCTTATTAGGCCTGCAAATGGCATATTACAACCTCTAAAAAACTGTGCACAAAGTTGACGGTGTTCTATTGCCATGGCGGAAAGGAAGTCAACTTGAGGCGTTGCAATCCATTGAGAATGGAAGGACTAGACCGTTCTCAATCGGTCTAGGCTCGTGCAAGCACGTGATTGACATGTAAGGCCCTTATTAGGCTGTCAAAGGCCGTAATACAATCCTTAGAAGACTGTGCAGTCTATGGCCATGGTTGAAAGTAAAGTGACTTGAGACGTCGTAGTCCAAAGAGAGTGGAAAAGCTAGACCGATTCCCACCTGTCTAACCTCGTCGAAGCACGTGAACTACGTGTAACGTCCTTTTTAGGCTGCAAAAGACCGTATTACAATCTTTAAAAACCTGTGCACGTAGTTGATGGTGTTCTATTGCCATGGCGGAAAGGAAAACGACTTGAAGTGTTGTAATCTATTGAGAGTGAACGGACTAGACCGTTCTCAATCAGTCTAGGCTCGTAGAAGCACGTGATTTACGTGTAAGGCCCTTATTAGGCTGCAAAAGGCCGTATTACAACCTTTAAAAGCCTGTGCACGTAGTTGACGGTGTTTTATTGCCATGGCGGAAAGGAAAACGCTTTGAGGCGTCGTAGTCCATTGAGAGTGGAAGGACTAGACCGATCAACATCTATCTAGGCTCGTGGGAACACGTGATTCACGTGTAAGGCCCTTACTAGGTTGCAAAAGAACGTATTACAACCTTTAAAAGCATGTGCACGTAGTTGACGGTGTTTTATTGCCATGGCGGAAAGGAAAACGCTTTGAGGCGTTATAATCTATTGAGAGTGAAAGGACTAGACCGATCAACATCTATCTAGGTTCGTGGGAACACGTGATTCACGTGTAAGGCCCTTACTAGGTTGCAAAAGAACGTATTAGAACCTTTAAAAGCCTGTGCACGTAGTTGACGGTGTTTTATTGCCATGGCGGAAAGGAAAACGCTTTGAGGCGTTATAATCTATTGAGAGTGAAAGGACTAGACCGATCAACATCTATCTAGGCTCGTGGAAACACGTGATTTTTGTGTAAGGTCCTTATTAGGCCTGCAAATGGCATATTACAACCTCTAAAAAACTGTGCACAAAGTTGACGGTGTTCTATTGCCATGGCGGAAAGGAAGTCAACTTGAGGCGTTGCAATCCATTGAGAATGGAAGGACTAGACCGTTCTCAATCGGTCTAGGCTCGTGCAAGCACGTGATTGACATGTAAGGCCCTTATTAGGCTGTCAAAGGCCGTAATACAATCCTTAGAAGACTGTGCAGTCTATGGCCATGGTTGAAAGTAAAGTGACTTGAGACGTCGTAGTCCAAAGAGAGTGGAAAAGCTAGACCGATTCCCACCTGTCTAACCTCGTCGAAGCACGTGAACTACGTGTAACGTCCTTTTTAGGCTGCAAAAGACTGTATTACAATCTTTAAAAACCTGTGCACGTAGTTGATGGTGTTCTATTGCCATGGCGGAAAGGAAAACGACTTGAAGTGTTGTAATCTATTGAGAGTGAACGGACTAGACCGTTCTCAATCAGTCTAGGCTCGTAGAAGCACGTGATTTACGTGTAAGGCCCTTATTAGGCTGCAAAAGGCCGTATTCCAACCTTTAGAAGACTGTGCACGTAGTTGACGGTGTTCTGTTGCCATGGCGGAAAGGAAAACGTCTTGACACGTCGTAGTCCATTGTGAGTGGAAAAGCTAGACCGATTTCCAGCTGTGTAACCTCGTCGAAGCACGTGATTTACGTGTAAGGCCCTTATTAGGCTGCAAAAGGCCGTATTCCAACCTTTAGAAGACTGTGCACGTAGTTGACGGTGTTCTGTTGCCATGGCGGAAAGGAAAACGTCTTGAGGCGTTGTAATCTATTCACAGTGAAAGGACTAGACCGTTCTCAATCAGTCTAGGCTCGTAGAAGCACGTGATTTACGTGTAAGGCCCTTATTAGGCTGCAAAAGGCCGTATTCCAACCTTTAGAAGACTGTGCACGTAGTTGACGGTGTTCTGTTGCAATGGCGGAAAGGAAAACGTCTTGAGGCGTTGTAATCTATTCACAGTGAAAGGACTAGACCGTTCTCAATCGGTCTAGGCTCGTAGAAGCACGTGATTTACGTGTAAGGCCTTTATTAGGCTGTAAAAGGCCGTATTACAATCTTTAGAAGACTGTGCACTTAGTTGACGGTGCTCTATGGCCATGGCGGAAAGGAAAACGTCTTGAGGCGTTGTAATCTATTCACAGTGAAAGGACTAGACCGTTCTCAATCAGTCTAGGCTCGTAGAAGCACGTGATTTACGTGTAAGGCCCTTATTAGGCTGCAAAAGGCCGTATTCCAGCCTTTAGAAGACTGTGCACGTAGTTGACGGTGTTCTGTTGCCATGGCGGAAAGGAAAACGTCTTGAGGCGTTGTAATCTATTCACAGTGAAAGGACTAGACCGTTCTCAATCGGTCTAGGCTCGTAGAAGCACGTGATTTACGTGTAAGGCCTTTATTAGGCTGTAAAAGGCCGTATTACAATCTTTAGAAGACTGTGCACTTAGTTGACGGTGCTCTATGGCCATGGTGGAAAGTAAAATGACTTGAGACGTCGTAGTCCATTGTGAGTGGAAAAGCTAGACCGATTTCCAGCTGTGTAACCTCGTCGAAGCACGTGATTTACGTGTAAGGCCCTTATTAGGCTGCAAAAGGCCGTATTCCAACCTTTAGAAGACTGTGCACGTAGTTGACGGTGTTCTGTTGCCATGGCGGAAAGGAAAACGTCTTGAGGCGTTGTAATCTATTCACAGTGAAAGGACTAGACCGTTCTCGATCAGTCTAGGCTCGTAGAAGCACGTGATTTACGTGTAAGGCCCTTATTAGGCTGCAAAAGGCCGTATTCCAACCTTTAGAAGACTGTGCACGTAGTTGACGGTGTTCTGTTGCCATGGCGGAAAGGAAAACGTCTTGAGGCGTTGTAATCTATTCACAGTGAAAGGACTAGACCGTTCTCAATCGGTCTAGGCTCGTAGTAGCACGTGATTTACGTGTAAGGCCTTTATTAGGCTGTAAAAGGCCGTATTACAATCTTTAGAAGACTGTGCACTTAGTTGACGGTGCTCTATGGCCATTGTGGAAAGTAAAATGACTTGAGACGTCGTAGTCCATTGAGAGTGGAAAGGCTAGACCGATCATTACCTATCTAGGCTCGTGCAAGCACGTGATTAACATGTAAAGGTTTATTGGGCTGTAAAAGGCCGTATTACAATCTTTAGGAAACTGTGCACGGAGTTGACGCTGTTTTATTGCCATGGCGGAAAGGAAAACGACTTGAGGCGTTACAATCTATTGATAGTGAACGAACTAGACCGATCAGCACTTGTCTAAGCTGGTAGAAGCACGTAGTTCACGTGTAAGGCCTTTATTAGGCCGCAAAAAGCCGTACTACAAGCTTCAAAAGACTGTGCACGTAGTTGAAAGTGTTCTATTGCCATTCCGGAAAGGAAAACGACTGGAGACGTCGTAGTCCATTGAGAGTGGAAGGACTAAACGGACCACCACCTGTCTAGGCTCGTGCAAACACGTGATTTACATTTAAGGCCTTTATTAGGCCGTAAAAGGCCCTATTACAATCTTTAAAAGTATATGCACCTAGTTGACGGTGTTCTAATGACATGGCGGATTTGAAAACGATTTAAGGCGTTGTAGTCCATTGAGAATAGAAGGACTAGACCGTTCCCAATCGGTCTAGGCTCGTGGAAGCACGTGATTTACATGTAAGGCCCTTATTAGGCTGTAAAAGGCCGTAATACAATCCTTAGAAGACTGTGCACGCAGTTGACGGTGTTCTATGACCATGGTGGAAAGTAATGTGACTTGAGACGTCGTAGTCTATTGAGAGTGGAAAGGCTAGACCGATTCCCACCTGTCTAACCTCGTCAAAGCACGTGATTTACATGTAAGGCCGTAATACAATCCTTAGAAGACTGTGCACGCAGTTGACGGTGTTCTATGGCCATGGTGGAAAGTAAAGTGACTT
This sequence comes from Hydractinia symbiolongicarpus, assembly GCF_029227915.1. Taxonomy (NCBI): domain Eukaryota; kingdom Metazoa; phylum Cnidaria; class Hydrozoa; order Anthoathecata; family Hydractiniidae; genus Hydractinia; species Hydractinia symbiolongicarpus. The sequence goes on from NC_079878.1 coordinate 16,156,328, forward strand.
GAGACGTCGTAGTCTATTGAGAGTGGAAAGGCCAGACCGATTCCCACCTATTTAGGGTCGCAGAAGCACGTGATTTTCGTGTAAGGCCCTTATTGGGCTGCAAAAGGCCGTATTACAACCTTTAAAAGCCTGTGCACGTAGTTGACGGTGTTTTATTGCCATGGCGGAAAGGAAAACGCTTTGAGGCGTCGTAGTCCATTGAGAGTGGAAGGACTAGACCGATCAACATCTATCTAGGCTCGTGGGAACACGTGATTCACGTGTAAGGCCCTTACTAGGTTGCAAAAGAACGTATTACAACCTTTAAAAGCCTGTGCACGTAGTTGACGGTGTTTTATTGCCATGGCGGAAAGGAAAACGCTTTGAGGCGTTATAATCTATTGAGAGTGAAAGGACTAGACCGATCAACATCTATCTAGGTTCGTGGGAACACGTGATTCACGTGTAAGGCCCTTACTAGGTTGCAAAAGAACGTATTAGAACCTTTAAAAGCCTGTGCACGTAGTTGACGGTGTTTTATTGCCATGGCGGAAAGGAAAACGCTTTGAGGCGTTATAATCTATTGAGAGTGAAAGGACTAGACCGATCAACATCTATCTAGGCTCGTGGAAACACGTGATTTTTGTGTAAGGTCCTTATTAGGCCTGCAAATGGCATATTACAACCTCTAAAAAACTGTGCACAAAGTTGACGGTGTTCTATTGCCATGGCGGAAAGGAAGTCAACTTGAGGCGTTGCAATCCATTGAGAATGGAAGGACTAGACCGTTCTCAATCGGTCTAGGCTCGTGCAAGCACGTGATTGACATGTAAGGCCCTTATTAGGCTGTCAAAGGCCGTAATACAATCCTTAGAAGACTGTGCAGTCTATGGCCATGGTTGAAAGTAAAGTGACTTGAGACGTCGTAGTCCAAAGAGAGTGGAAAAGCTAGACCGATTCCCACCTGTCTAACCTCGTCGAAGCACGTGAACTACGTGTAACGTCCTTTTTAGGCTGCAAAAGACCGTATTACAATCTTTAAAAACCTGTGCACGTAGTTGATGGTGTTCTATTGCCATGGCGGAAAGGAAAACGACTTGAAGTGTTGTAATCTATTGAGAGTGAACGGACTAGACCGTTCTCAATCAGTCTAGGCTCGTAGAAGCACGTGATTTACGTGTAAGGCCCTTATTAGGCTGCAAAAGGCCGTATTACAACCTTTAAAAGCCTGTGCACGTAGTTGACGGTGTTTTATTGCCATGGCGGAAAGGAAAACGCTTTGAGGCGTCGTAGTCCATTGAGAGTGGAAGGACTAGACCGATCAACATCTATCTAGGCTCGTGGGAACACGTGATTCACGTGTAAGGCCCTTACTAGGTTGCAAAAGAACGTATTACAACCTTTAAAAGCCTGTGCACGTAGTTGACGGTGTTTTATTGCCATGGCGGAAAGGAAAACGCTTTGAGGCGTTATAATCTATTGAGAGTGAAAGGACTAGACCGATCAACATCTATCTAGGTTCGTGGGAACACGTGATTCACGTGTAAGGCCCTTACTAGGTTGCAAAAGAACGTATTAGAACCTTTAAAAGCCTGTGCACGTAGTTGACGGTGTTTTATTGCCATGGCGGAAAGGAAAACGCTTTGAGGCGTTATAATCTATTGAGAGTGAAAGGACTAGACCGATCAACATCTATCTAGGCTCGTGGAAACACGTGATTTTTGTGTAAGGTCCTTATTAGGCCTGCAAATGGCATATTACAACCTCTAAAAAACTGTGCACAAAGTTGACGGTGTTCTATTGCCATGGCGGAAAGGAAGTCAACTTGAGGCGTTGCAATCCATTGAGAATGGAAGGACTAGACCGTTCTCAATCGGTCTAGGCTCGTGCAAGCACGTGATTGACATGTAAGGCCCTTATTAGGCTGTCAAAGGCCGTAATACAATCCTTAGAAGACTGTGCAGTCTATGGCCATGGTTGAAAGTAAAGTGACTTGAGACGTCGTAGTCCAAAGAGAGTGGAAAAGCTAGACCGATTCCCACCTGTCTAACCTCGTCGAAGCACGTGAACTACGTGTAACGTCCTTTTTAGGCTGCAAAAGACTGTATTACAATCTTTAAAAACCTGTGCACGTAGTTGATGGTGTTCTATTGCCATGGCGGAAAGGAAAACGACTTGAAGTGTTGTAATCTATTGAGAGTGAACGGACTAGACCGTTCTCAATCAGTCTAGGCTCGTAGAAGCACGTGATTTACGTGTAAGGCCCTTATTAGGCTGCAAAAGGCCGTATTCCAACCTTTAGAAGACTGTGCACGTAGTTGACGGTGTTCTGTTGCCATGGCGGAAAGGAAAACGTCTTGACACGTCGTAGTCCATTGTGAGTGGAAAAGCTAGACCGATTTCCAGCTGTGTAACCTCGTCGAAGCACGTGATTTACGTGTAAGGCCCTTATTAGGCTGCAAAAGGCCGTATTCCAACCTTTAGAAGACTGTGCACGTAGTTGACGGTGTTCTGTTGCCATGGCGGAAAGGAAAACGTCTTGAGGCGTTGTAATCTATTCACAGTGAAAGGACTAGACCGTTCTCAATCAGTCTAGGCTCGTAGAAGCACGTGATTTACGTGTAAGGCCCTTATTAGGCTGCAAAAGGCCGTATTCCAACCTTTAGAAGACTGTGCACGTAGTTGACGGTGTTCTGTTGCAATGGCGGAAAGGAAAACGTCTTGAGGCGTTGTAATCTATTCACAGTGAAAGGACTAGACCGTTCTCAATCGGTCTAGGCTCGTAGAAGCACGTGATTTACGTGTAAGGCCTTTATTAGGCTGTAAAAGGCCGTATTACAATCTTTAGAAGACTGTGCACTTAGTTGACGGTGCTCTATGGCCATGGCGGAAAGGAAAACGTCTTGAGGCGTTGTAATCTATTCACAGTGAAAGGACTAGACCGTTCTCAATCAGTCTAGGCTCGTAGAAGCACGTGATTTACGTGTAAGGCCCTTATTAGGCTGCAAAAGGCCGTATTCCAGCCTTTAGAAGACTGTGCACGTAGTTGACGGTGTTCTGTTGCCATGGCGGAAAGGAAAACGTCTTGAGGCGTTGTAATCTATTCACAGTGAAAGGACTAGACCGTTCTCAATCGGTCTAGGCTCGTAGAAGCACGTGATTTACGTGTAAGGCCTTTATTAGGCTGTAAAAGGCCGTATTACAATCTTTAGAAGACTGTGCACTTAGTTGACGGTGCTCTATGGCCATGGTGGAAAGTAAAATGACTTGAGACGTCGTAGTCCATTGTGAGTGGAAAAGCTAGACCGATTTCCAGCTGTGTAACCTCGTCGAAGCACGTGATTTACGTGTAAGGCCCTTATTAGGCTGCAAAAGGCCGTATTCCAACCTTTAGGAAACTGTGCACGGAGTTGACGCTGTTTTATTGCCATGGCGGAAAGGAAAACGACTTGAGGCGTTACAATCTATTGATAGTGAACGAACTAGACCGATCAGCACTTGTCTAAGCTGGTAGAAGCACGTAGTTCACGTGTAAGGCCTTTATTAGACCGCAAAAAGCCGTACTACAAGCTTCAAAAGACTGTGCACGTAGTTGAAAGTGTTCTATTGCCATTCCGGTAAGGAAAACGACTGGAGACGTCGTAGTCCATTGAGAGTGGAAGGACTAAACGGACCACCACCTGTCTAGGCTCGTGCAAACACGTGATTTACATTTAAGGCCTTTATTAGGCCGTAAAAGGCCCTATTACAATCTTTAAAAGTATATGCACCTAGTTGACGGTGTTCTAATGACATGGCGGATTTGAAAACGATTTAAGGCGTTGTAGTCCATTGAGAATAGAAGGACTAGACCGTTCCCAATCGGTCTAGGCTCGTGAAAGCACGTGATTTACATGTAAGGCCCTTATTAGGCTGTAAAAGGCCGTAATACAATCCTTAGAAGACTGTGCACGCAGTTGACGGTGTTCTATGGCCATGGTGGAAAGTAATGTGACTTGAGACGTCGTAGTTTATTGAGAGTGGAAAGGCTAGACCGATTCCCACCTGTCTAACCTCGTCAAAGCACGTGATTTACATGTAAGGCCGTAATACAATCCTTGGAAGACTGTGCACGCAGTTGACGGTGTTCTATGGCCATGGTGGAAAGTAAAGTGACTTGAGACGTCGTAGTCTATTGAGAGTGGAAAGGCCAGACCGATTCCCACCTATTTAGGGTCGCAGAAGCATGTGATTTTCGTGTAAGGCTCTTATTAGGCTCTGAGGGAACGTATTACAACCTTTAGAAGAATCTGCACGTACTTGACAGTGTTCTATGGCTAATGCGGAATGCTAAACAACTTGAGATGTTGTAGTCCATGTAATGTGGAATGACTAGACCGTTCACCACCTATCTAGGTTCGTGGGAACACGTGATTCACGTGTAAGGCCCTTACTAGGTTGCAAAAGAACGTATTAGAACCTTTAAAAGCCTGTGCACGTAGTTGACGGTGTTTTATTGCCATGGCGGAAAGGAAAACGCTTTGAGGCGTTATAATCTATTGAGAGTGAAAGGACTAGACCGATCAACATCTATCTAGGCTCGTGGAAACACGTGATTTTTGTGTAAGGTCCTTATTAGGCCTGCAAATGGCATATTACAACCTCTAAAAAACTGTGCACAAAGTTGACGGTGTTCTATTGCCATGGCGGAAAGGAAGTCAACTTGAGGCGTTGCAATCCATTGAGAATGGAAGGACTAGACCGTTCTCAATCGGTCTAGGCTCGTGCAAGCACGTGATTGACATGTAAGGCCCTTATTAGGCTGTCAAAGGCCGTAATACAATCCTTAGAAGACTGTGCAGTCTATGGCCATGGTTGAAAGTAAAGTGACTTGAGACGTCGTAGTCCAAAGAGAGTGGAAAAGCTAGACCGATTCCCACCTGTCTAACCTCGTCGAAGCACGTGAACTACGTGTAACGTCCTTTTTAGGCTGCAAAAGACCGTATTACAATCTTTAAAAACCTGTGCACGTAGTTGATGGTGTTCTATTGCCATGGCGGAAAGGAAAACGACTTGAAGTGTTGTAATCTATTGAGAGTGAACGGACTAGACCGTTCTCAATCAGTCTAGGCTCGTAGAAGCACGTGATTTACGTGTAAGGCCCTTATTAGGCTGCAAAAGGCCGTATTACAACCTTTAAAAGCCTGTGCACGTAGTTGACGGTGTTTTATTGCCATGGCGGAAAGGAAAACGCTTTGAGGCGTCGTAGTCCATTGAGAGTGGAAGGACTAGACCGATCAACATCTATCTAGGCTCGTGGGAACACGTGATTCACGTGTAAGGCCCTTACTAGGTTGCAAAAGAACGTATTACAACCTTTAAAAGCCTGTGCACGTAGTTGACGGTGTTTTATTGCCATGGCGGAAAGGAAAACGCTTTGAGGCGTTATAATCTATTGAGAGTGAAAGGACTAGACCGATCAACATCTATCTAGGTTCGTGGGAACACGTGATTCACGTGTAAGGCCCTTACTAGGTTGCAAAAGAACGTATTAGAACCTTTAAAAGCCTGTGCACGTAGTTGACGGTGTTTTATTGCCATGGCGGAAAGGAAAACGCTTTGAGGCGTTATAATCTATTGAGAGTGAAAGGACTAGACCGATCAACATCTATCTAGGCTCGTGGAAACACGTGATTTTTGTGTAAGGTCCTTATTAGGCCTGCAAATGGCATATTACAACCTCTAAAAAACTGTGCACAAAGTTGACGGTGTTCTATTGCCATGGCGGAAAGGAAGTCAACTTGAGGCGTTGCAATCCATTGAGAATGGAAGGACTAGACCGTTCTCAATCGGTCTAGGCTCGTGCAAGCACGTGATTGACATGTAAGGCCCTTATTAGGCTGTCAAAGGCCGTAATACAATCCTTAGAAGACTGTGCAGTCTATGGCCATGGTTGAAAGTAAAGTGACTTGAGACGTCGTAGTCCAAAGAGAGTGGAAAAGCTAGACCGATTCCCACCTGTCTAACCTCGTCGAAGCACGTGAACTACGTGTAACGTCCTTTTTAGGCTGCAAAAGACTGTATTACAATCTTTAAAAACCTGTGCACGTAGTTGATGGTGTTCTATTGCCATGGCGGAAAGGAAAACGACTTGAAGTGTTGTAATCTATTGAGAGTGAACGGACTAGACCGTTCTCAATCAGTCTAGGCTCGTAGAAGCACGTGATTTACGTGTAAGGCCCTTATTAGGCTGCAAAAGGCCGTATTCCAACCTTTAGAAGACTGTGCACGTAGTTGACGGTGTTCTGTTGCCATGGCGGAAAGGAAAACGTCTTGACACGTCGTAGTCCATTGTGAGTGGAAAAGCTAGACCGATTTCCAGCTGTGTAACCTCGTCGAAGCACGTGATTTACGTGTAAGGCCCTTATTAGGCTGCAAAAGGCCGTATTCCAACCTTTAGAAGACTGTGCACGTAGTTGACGGTGTTCTGTTGCCATGGCGGAAAGGAAAACGTCTTGAGGCGTTGTAATCTATTCACAGTGAAAGGACTAGACCGTTCTCAATCAGTCTAGGCTCGTAGAAGCACGTGATTTACGTGTAAGGCCCTTATTAGGCTGCAAAAGGCCGTATTCCAACCTTTAGAAGACTGTGCACGTAGTTGACGGTGTTCTGTTGCAATGGCGGAAAGGAAAACGTCTTGAGGCGTTGTAATCTATTCACAGTGAAAGGACTAGACCGTTCTCAATCAGTCTAGGCTCGTAGAAGCACGTGATTTACGTGTAAGGCCCTTATTAGGCTGCAAAAGGCCGTATTCCAGCCTTTAGAAGACTGTGCACGTAGTTGACGGTGTTCTGTTGCCATGGCGGAAAGGAAAACGTCTTGAGGCGTTGTAATCTATTCACAGTGAAAGGACTAGACCGTTCTCAATCGGTCTAGGCTCGTAGAAGCACGTGATTTACGTGTAAGGCCTTTATTAGGCTGTAAAAGGCCGTATTACAATCTTTAGAAGACTGTGCACTTAGTTGACGGTGCTCTATGGCCATGGTGGAAAGTAAAATGACTTGAGACGTCGTAGTCCATTGTGAGTGGAAAAGCTAGACCGATTTCCAGCTGTGTAACCTCGTCGAAGCACGTGATTTACGTGTAAGGCCCTTATTAGGCTGCAAAAGGCCGTATTCCAACCTTTAGGAAACTGTGCACGGAGTTGACGCTGTTTTATTGCCATGGCGGAAAGGAAAACGACTTGAGGCGTTACAATCTATTGATAGTGAACGAACTAGACCGATCAGCACTTGTCTAAGCTGGTAGAAGCACGTAGTTCACGTGTAAGGCCTTTATTAGACCGCAAAAAGCCGTACTACAAGCTTCAAAAGACTGTGCACGTAGTTGAAAGTGTTCTATTGCCATTCCGGTAAGGAAAACGACTGGAGACGTCGTAGTCCATTGAGAGTGGAAGGACTAAACGGACCACCACCTGTCTAGGCTCGTGCAAACACGTGATTTACATTTAAGGCCTTTATTAGGCCGTAAAAGGCCCTATTACAATCTTTAAAAGTATATGCACCTAGTTGACGGTGTTCTAATGACATGGCGGATTTGAAAACGATTTAAGGCGTTGTAGTCCATTGAGAATAGAAGGACTAGACCGTTCCCAATCGGTCTAGGCTCGTGAAAGCACGTGATTTACATGTAAGGCCCTTATTAGGCTGTAAAAGGCCGTAATAGAATCCTTAGAAGACTGTGCACGCAGTTGACGGTGTTCTATGGCCATGGTGGAAAGTAATGTGACTTGAGACGTCGTAGTTTATTGAGAGTGGAAAGGCTAGACCGATTCCCACCTGTCTAACCTCGTCAAAGCACGTGATTTACATGTAAGGCCGTAATACAATCCTTAGAAGACTGTGCACGCAGTTGACGGTGTTCTATGGCCATGGTGGAAAGTAAAGTGACTTGAGACGTCGTAGTCTATTGAGAGTGGAAAGGCCAGACCGATTCCCACCTATTTAGGGTCGCAGAAGCACGTGATTTTCGCGTAAGGCTCTTATTAGGCTCTGAGGGAACGTATTACAACCTTTAGAAGAATCTGCACGTACTTGACAGTGTTCTATGGCTAATGCGGAATGCTAAACAACTTGAGATGTTGTAGTCCATGTAATGTGGAATGACTAGACCGTTCACCACCTATCTAGGTTCGTGGGAACACGTGATTCACGTGTAAGGCCCTTACTAGGTTGCAAAAGAACGTATTAGAACCTTTAAAAGCCTGTGCACGTAGTTGACGGTGTTTTATTGCCATGGCGGAAAGGAAAACGCTTTGAGGCGTTATAATCTATTGAGAGTGAAAGGACTAGACCGATCAACATCTATCTAGGCTCGTGGAAACACGTGATTTTTGTGTAAGGTCCTTATTAGGCCTGCAAATGGCATATTACAACCTCTAAAAAACTGTGCACAAAGTTGACGGTGTTCTATTGCCATGGCGGAAAGGAAGTCAACTTGAGGCGTTGCAATCCATTGAGAATGGAAGGACTAGACCGTTCTCAATCGGTCTAGGCTCGTGCAAGCACGTGATTGACATGTAAGGCCCTTATTAGGCTGTCAAAGGCCGTAATACAATCCTTAGAAGACTGTGCAGTCTATGGCCATGGTTGAAAGTAAAGTGACTTGAGACGTCGTAGTCCAAAGAGAGTGGAAAAGCTAGACCGATTCCCACCTGTCTAACCTCGTCGAAGCACGTGAACTACGTGTAACGTCCTTTTTAGGCTGCAAAAGACCGTATTACAATCTTTAAAAACCTGTGCACGTAGTTGATGGTGTTCTATTGCCATGGCGGAAAGGAAAACGACTTGAAGTGTTGTAATCTATTGAGAGTGAACGGACTAGACCGTTCTCAATCAGTCTAGGCTCGTAGAAGCACGTGATTTACGTGTAAGGCCCTTATTAGGCTGCAAAAGGCCGTATTACAACCTTTAAAAGCCTGTGCACGTAGTTGACGGTGTTTTATTGCCATGGCGGAAAGGAAAACGCTTTGAGGCGTCGTAGTCCATTGAGAGTGGAAGGACTAGACCGATCAACATCTATCTAGGCTCGTGGGAACACGTGATTCACGTGTAAGGCCCTTACTAGGTTGCAAAAGAACGTATTACAACCTTTAAAAGCCTGTGCACGTAGTTGACGGTGTTTTATTGCCATGGCGGAAAGGAAAACGCTTTGAGGCGTTATAATCTATTGAGAGTGAAAGGACTAGACCGATCAACATCTATCTAGGTTCGTGGGAACACGTGATTCACGTGTAAGGCCCTTACTAGGTTGCAAAAGAACGTATTAGAACCTTTAAAAGCCTGTGCACGTAGTTGACGGTGTTTTATTGCCATGGCGGAAAGGAAAACGCTTTGAGGCGTTATAATCTATTGAGAGTGAAAGGACTAGACCGATCAACATCTATCTAGGCTCGTGGAAACACGTGATTTTTGTGTAAGGTCCTTATTAGGCCTGCAAATGGCATATTACAACCTCTAAAAAACTGTGCACAAAGTTGACGGTGTTCTATTGCCATGGCGGAAAGGAAGTCAACTTGAGGCGTTGCAATCCATTGAGAATGGAAGGACTAGACCGTTCTCAATCGGTCTAGGCTCGTGCAAGCACGTGATTGACATGTAAGGCCCTTATTAGGCTGTCAAAGGCCGTAATACAATCCTTAGAAGACTGTGCAGTCTATGGCCATGGTTGAAAGTAAAGTGACTTGAGACGTCGTAGTCCAAAGAGAGTGGAAAAGCTAGACCGATTCCCACCTGTCTAACCTCGTCGAAGCACGTGAACTACGTGTAACGTCCTTTTTAGGCTGCAAAAGACTGTATTACAATCTTTAAAAACCTGTGCACGTAGTTGATGGTGTTCTATTGCCATGGCGGAAAGGAAAACGACTTGAAGTGTTGTAATCTATTGAGAGTGAACGGACTAGACCGTTCTCAATCAGTCTAGGCTCGTAGAAGCACGTGATTTACGTGTAAGGCCCTTATTAGGCTGCAAAAGGCCGTATTCCAACCTTTAGAAGACTGTGCACGTAGTTGACGGTGTTCTGTTGCCATGGCGGAAAGGAAAACGTCTTGACACGTCGTAGTCCATTGTGAGTGGAAAAGCTAGACCGATTTCCAGCTGTGTAACCTCGTCGAAGCACGTGATTTACGTGTAAGGCCCTTATTAGGCTGCAAAAGGCCGTATTCCAACCTTTAGAAGACTGTGCACGTAGTTGACGGTGTTCTGTTGCCATGGCGGAAAGGAAAACGTCTTGAGGCGTTGTAATCTATTCACAGTGAAAGGACTAGACCGTTCTCAATCAGTCTAGGCTCGTAGAAGCACGTGATTTACGTGTAAGGCCCTTATTAGGCTGCAAAAGGCCGTATTCCAACCTTTAGAAGACTGTGCACGTAGTTGACGGTGTTCTGTTGCAATGGCGGAAAGGAAAACGTCTTGAGGCGTTGTAATCTATTCACAGTGAAAGGACTAGACCGTTCTCAATCGGTCTAGGCTCGTAGAAGCACGTGATTTACGTGTAAGGCCTTTATTAGGCTGTAAAAGGCCGTATTACAATCTTTAGAAGACTGTGCACTTAGTTGACGGTGCTCTATGGCCATGGCGGAAAGGAAAACGTCTTGAGGCGTTGTAATCTATTCACAGTGAAAGGACTAGACCGTTCTCAATCAGTCTAGGCTCGTAGAAGCACGTGATTTACGTGTAAGGCCCTTATTAGGCTGCAAAAGGCCGTATTCCAGCCTTTAGAAGACTGTGCACGTAGTTGACGGTGTTCTGTTGCCATGGCGGAAAGGAAAACGTCTTGAGGCGTTGTAATCTATTCACAGTGAAAGGACTAGACCGTTCTCAATCGGTCTAGGCTCGTAGAAGCACGTGATTTACGTGTAAGGCCTTTATTAGGCTGTAAAAGGCCGTATTACAATCTTTAGAAGACTGTGCACTTAGTTGACGGTGCTCTATGGCCATGGTGGAAAGTAAAATGACTTGAGACGTCGTAGTCCATTGTGAGTGGAAAAGCTAGACCGATTTCCAGCTGTGTAACCTCGTCGAAGCACGTGATTTACGTGTAAGGCCCTTATTAGGCTGCAAAAGGCCGTATTCCAACCTTTAGGAAACTGTGCACGGAGTTGACGCTGTTTTATTGCCATGGCGGAAAGGAAAACGACTTGAGGCGTTACAATCTATTGATAGTGAACGAACTAGACCGATCAGCACTTGTCTAAGCTGGTAGAAGCACGTAGTTCACGTGTAAGGCCTTTATTAGACCGCAAAAAGCCGTACTACAAGCTTCAAAAGACTGTGCACGTAGTTGAAAGTGTTCTATTGCCATTCCGGTAAGGAAAACGACTGGAGACGTCGTAGTCCATTGAGAGTGGAAGGACTAAACGGACCACCACCTGTCTAGGCTCGTGCAAACACGTGATTTACATTTAAGGCCTTTATTAGGCCGTAAAAGGCCCTATTACAATCTTTAAAAGTATATGCACCTAGTTGACGGTGTTCTAATGACATGGCGGATTTGAAAACGATTTAAGGCGTTGTAGTCCATTGAGAATAGAAGGACTAGACCGTTCCCAATCGGTCTAGGCTCGTGAAAGCACGTGATTTACATGTAAGGCCCTTATTAGGCTGTAAAAGGCCGTAATACAATCCTTAGAAGACTGTGCACGCAGTTGACGGTGTTCTATGGCCATGGTGGAAAGTAATGTGACTTGAGACGTCGTAGTTTATTGAGAGTGGAAAGGCTAGACCGATTCCCACCTGTCTAACCTCGTCAAAGCACGTGATTTACATGTAAGGCCGTAATACAATCCTTAGAAGACTGTGCACGCAGTTGACGGTGTTCTATGGCCATGGTGGAAAGTAAAGTGACTTGAGACGTCGTAGTCTATTGAGAGTGGAAAGGCCAGACCGATTCCCACCTATTTAGGGTCGCAGAAGCACGTGATTTTCGTGTAAGGCTCTTATTAGGCTCTGAGGGAACGTATTACAACCTTTAGAAGAATCTGCACGTACTTGACAGTGTTCTATGGCTAATGCGGAATGCTAAACAACTTGAGATGTTGTAGTCCATGTAATGTGGAATGACTAGACCGTTCACCACCTATCTAGGCTAGTGGGAACACGTAATTCACGTGTAAGGCCCTTACTAGGTTGCAAAAGAACGTATTAAAACCTTTAAAAGCCTGTGCACGTAGTTGACGGTGTTTTATTGCCACGGCGGAAAGGAAAACGCTTTTAGGCGTTATAATCTATTGAGAGTGAAAGGACTAGACCGATCAACATCTATCTAGGCTCGTGGAAACACGTGATTTTTGTGTAAGGTCCTTATTAGGCCTGCAAAGGGCGTATTACAATCTTTAAAAGACTGTGCAAGTAGTTGACGCTGTTCTATTGCCACGGCGAAAAGGAAAAGGACTTGAGACGTCGTAGTTCATTAAGAGTGGGAGGACTAGACCGTTCCCCACCTATTTAGGGTCGCAGAAGCACGTGATTTTCGTGTAAGGCTCTTATTAGGCTCTGAAGGAACGTATTACAACCTTTAGGAGAATCTGCACGTACTTGATAGTGTTCTATGGCTAATGCAGAATGCAAAACAACTTGAGATGTCGTAGTCCATGTAATGTGGAATGACTAGACCGTTCACCACCTATCTAGGCTCGTGGGAACATGTGATTCACGTGTAAGGCCCTTACTAGGTTGCAAAAGAACGTATTACAACCTTTAAAAGCCTGTGCACGTAGTTGACGGTGTTGTGTGGCCATTCCGGATTTAAAAACGACTTGAGGCGCCGTAGTCTGTTGAGAGTGGAAGGACTAGACCGTTCTCAATCGGTCTAGCCTCGTAGAAGCCCGTGATTTACGTGTAAGGCCCTTATTAGGCTGCAAAAAGCCGTGCTACAATTTTTGGAAGACTGTGCACGTAGTTAACGGTGTTCTATTGCCATGGCGGAAAGGAAGTCAACTTGAGGCGTTGTAATCTATTCACAGTGAAAGGACTAGACCGTTCTCAATCGGTCTAGGCTTGTGCAAGCACGTGATTTACATGTAAGGCCCTTATTAGGCTGTAAAAGGCCGTATTCCAACCTTTAGAAGACTGTGCACGTAGTTGACGGTGTTCTGTTGCCATGGCGGAAAGGAAAACGTCTTGAGGCGTTGTAATCTATTCACAGTGAAAGGACTAGACCGTTCTCAATCGGTCTAGGCTCGTAGAAGCACGTGATTTACGTGTAAGGCCTTTATTAGGCTGTAAAAGGCCGTATTACAATCTTTAGAAGACTGTGCACTTAGTTGACGGTGCTGTATGGCCATGGTGGAAAGTAAAATGACTGGAGACGTCGTAGTCCATTGAGAGTGGAAGGACTAAACGGACCACCACCTGTCTAGGCTCGTGCAAACACGTGATTTACATTTAAGGCCTTTATTAGGCCGTAAAAGGCCCTATTACAATCTTTAAAAGTATATGCACCTAGTTGACGGTGTTCTAATGACATGGCGGATTTGAAAACGATTTAAGGCGTTGTAGTCCATTGAGAATAGAAGGACTAGACCGTTCTCAATCGGTCTAGGCTCGTGGAAGCACGTGACTTACATGTAAGGCCGTAATACAATCTTTAGAAGACTGTGCACGCAGTTGACGGTGTTCTATGGCCATGGTGGAAAGTAGTGACTTGAGACGTCGTAGTCTATTGAGAGTGGAAAGGCTAGACCGATTCCCACCTATTTAGGGTCGCAGAAGTACGTGATTTTCGTGTAAGGCTCTGAAGGAACGTATTACAACCTTTAGAAGAATCTGCACGTACTTGACAGTGTTCTATGGCTAATGCGGAATGCTAAACAACTTGAGATGTCGTAGTCCATGTAATGTGGAATGACTAGACCGTTCACCACCTATCTAGGCTCGTGGGAACACGTGATTCACGTGTAAGGCCCTTACTAGGTTGCAAAAGAACGTATTACAACCTTTAAAAGCCTGTGCACGTAGTTGACGGTGTTTTATTGCCATGGCGGAAAGGAAAACGCTTTGAGGCGTTATAATCTATTGACAGTGAAAGGACTAGACCGATCAACATCTATCTAGGCTCGTGGAAACACGTGATTTTTGTGTAAGGTCCTTATTAGGCTGCACAATGTCGTATTAGAATCTTTAGTAGTTGAACTTGTTGTATTGCTATGGCGGAAAGTAAAATGACTTGACACGTCGTAGTCCATTGTGAGTGGAAAAGCTAGACCGATTTCCAGCTGTGTAACCTCGTCGAAGCACGTGATTTACGTGTAAGGCCCTTACTAGGCTCCTAAAGGCCGTATTCCAACCTTTAGAAGACTGTGCACGTAGTTGACGGTGTTCTGTTGCCATGGCGGAAAGGAAAACGTCTTGAGGCGTTGTAATCTATTCACAGTGAAAGGATTAGACCGTTCTCAATAGGTCTAGGCTAATAGAAGCACGTAGTTCACGTGTAAAACCTTTATCAGGCTGCAAAAAGCCGTACTACAAGCTTTAAAAGACTGTGCACGTAGTTGACGGTGTTCTATTGCCATGGCGGAAAGGAAAACGACTTGAGGCGTTACAATCTATTGAGAGTGAACGAACTAGACCGATCAGCACTTGTCTAAGCTGGTAGAAGCACGTAGTTCACGTGTAAGATCTTTATTAGGCCGCAAAAAGCCGTACTACAAGCTTTAAAAGACTGTGCACGTAGTTGAAAGTGTTCTATTGCCATGCCGGAAAGGAAAACAACTGAAGACGTCGTAGTCCATTAAGAGTGGAAGGACTAAACGGACCACCACCTGTCTAGGCTCGTGCAAACACGTGATTTACATTTAAGGCCTTTATTAGGCCGTAAAAGGCCCTATTACAATCTTTAAAAGTATATGCACCTAGTTGACGATGTTCTAATGACATGGCGGATTTGAAAACGATTTAAGGCGTTGTAGTCCATTGAGAATAGAAGGACTAGACCGTTCTCAATCGGTCTAGGCTCGTGGAAGCACGTGATTTACATGTAAGGCCCTTATTAGGCTGTAAAAGGCCGTAATACAATCCTTAGAAGACTGTGCACGTAGTTGACGGTGTTCTATGGCCATGGTGGAAAGGAAAACGCTTTGAGGCGTTATAATCTATTGAGAGTGAAAGGACTAGACCGATCAACATCTATCTAGGCTCGTGGAAACACGTGATTTTTGTGTAAGGTCCTTATTAGGCCTGCAAAGGGCGTATTACAACATCTAAAAAACTGTGCACGTAGTTGACGGTGTTCTATGGCTATTGCGGAATGGAAAACGACTTGAGGCGCCGTAGTCCATGTAATGTGGAATGACTAGACCGTTCACCACCTATCTAGGCTCGTGGGAACACGTAATTCACGTGTAAGGCCCTTACTAGGTTGCAAAAGAACGTATTAAAACCTTTAAAAGCCTGTGCACGTAGTTGACGGTGTTTTATTGCCACGGCGGAAAGGAAAACGCTTTTAGGCGTTATAATCTATTGAGAGTGAAAGGACTAGACCGATCAACATCTATCTAGGCTCGTGGAAACACGTGATTTTTGTGTAAGGTCCTTATTAGGCCTGCAAAGGGCGTATTACAATCTTTAAAAGACTGTGCAAGTAGTTGACGCTGTTCTATTGCCACGGCGAAAAGGAAAAGGACTTGAGACGTCGTAGTTCATTAAGAGTGGGAGGACTAGACCGTTCCCCACCTATTTAGGGTCGCAGAAGCACGTGATTTTCGTGTAAGGCTCTTATTAGGCTCTGAAGGAACGTATTACAACCTTTAGGAGAATCTGCACGTACTTGATAGTGTTCTATGGCTAATGCAGAATGCAAAACAACTTGAGATGTCGTAGTCCATGTAATGTTCAATGACTAGACCGTTCACCACCTATCTAGGCTCGTGGGAACATGTGATTCACGTGTAAGGCCCTTACTAGGTTGCAAAAGAACGTATTACAACCTTTAAAAGCCTGTGCACGTAGTTGACGGTGTTGTGTGGCCATTCCGGATTTAAAAACGACTTGAGGCGCCGTAGTCTGTTGAGAGTGGAAGGACTAGACCGTTCTCAATCGGTCTAGCCTCGTAGAAGCCCGTGATTTACGTGTAAGGCCCTTATTAGGCTGCAAAAAGCCGTGCTACAATTTTTGGAAGACTGTGCACGTAGTTAACGGTGTTCTATTGCCATGGCGGAAAGGAAGTCAACTTGAGGCGTTGTAATCTATTCACAGTGAAAGGACTAGACCGTTCTCAATCGGTCTAGGCTCGTGCAAGCACGTGATTTACATGTAAGGCCCTTATTAGGCTGTAAAAGGCCGTATTCCAACGTTTAGAAGACTGTGCACGTAGTTGACGGTGTTCTGTTGCCATGGCGGAAAGGAAAACGTCTTGAGGCGTTGTAATCTATTCACAGTGAAAGGACTAGACCGTTCTCAATCGGTCTAGGCTCGTAGAAGCACGTGATTTACGTGTAAGGCCTTTATTAGGCTGTAAAAGGCCGTATTACAATCTTTAGAAGACTGTGCACTTAGTTGACGGTGCTCTATGGCCATGGTGGAAAGTAAAATGACTGGAGACGTCGTAGTCCATTGAGAGTGGAAGGACTAAACGGACCACCACCTGTCTAGGCTCGTGCAAACACGTGATTTACATTTAAGGCCTTTATTAGGCCGTAAAAGGCCCTATTACAATCTTTAAAAGTATATGCACCTAGTTGACGGTGTTCTAATGACATGGCGGATTTGAAAACGATTTAAGGCGTTGTAGTCCATTGAGAATAGAAGGACTAGACCGTTCTCAATCGGTCTAGGCTCGTGGAAGCACGTGACTTACATGTAAGGCCGTAATACAATCTTTAGAAGACTGTGCACGCAGTTGACGGTGTTCTATGGCCATGGTGGAAAGTAGTGACTTGAGACGTCGTAGTCTATTGAGAGTGGAAAGGCTAGACCGATTCCCACCTATTTAGGGTCGCAGAAGTACGTGATTTTCGTGTAAGGCTCTGAAGGAACGTATTACAACCTTTAGAAGAATCTGCACGTACTTGACAGTGTTCTATGGCTAATGCGGAATGCTAAACAACTTGAGATGTCGTAGTCCATGTAATGTGGAATGACTAGACCGTTCACCACCTATCTAGGCTCGTGGGAACACGTGATTCACGTGTAAGGCCCTTACTAGGTTGCAAAAGAACGTATTACAACCTTTAAAAGCCTGTGCACGTAGTTGACGGTGTTTTATTGCCATGGCGGAAAGGAAAACGCTTTGAGGCGTTATAATCTATTGACAGTGAAAGGACTAGACCGATCAACATCTATCTAGGCTCGTGGAAACACGTGATTTTTGTGTAAGGTCCTTATTAGGCTGCACAATGTCGTATTAGAATCTTTAGAAGACTGTGCCTGTAGTTGAACTTGTTGTATTGCTATGGCGGAAAGTAAAATGACTTGACACGTCGTAGTCCATTGTGAGTGGAAAAGCTAGACCGATTTCCAGCTGTGTAACCTCGTCGAAGCACGTGATTTACGTGTAAGGCCCTTACTAGGCTCCTAAAGGCCGTATTCCAACCTTTAGAAGACTGTGCACGTAGTTGACGGTGTTCTGTTGCCATGGCGGAAAGGAAAACGTCTTGAGGCGTTGTAATCTATTCACAGTGAAAGGATTAGACCGTTCTCAATCGGTCTAGGCTAATAGAAGCACGTAGTTCACGTGTAAAACCTTTATCAGGCTGCAAAAAGCCGTACTACAAGCTTTAAAAGACTGTGCACGTAGTTGACGGTGTTCTATTGCCATGGCGGAAAGGAAAACGACTTGAGGCGTTACAATCTATTGAGAGTGAACGAACTAGACCGATCAGCACTTGTCTAAGCTGGTAGAAGCACGTAGTTCACGTGTAAGATCTTTATTAGGCCGCAAAAAGCCGTACTACAAGCTTTAAAAGACTGTGCACGTAGTTGAAAGTGTTCTATTGCCATGCCGGAAAGAAAACAACTGAAGACGTCGTAGTCCATTGAGAGTGGAAGGACTAAACGGACCACCACCTGTCTAGGCTCGTGCAAACACGTGATTTACATTTAAGGCCTTTATTAGGCCGTAAAAGGCCCTATTACAATCTTTAAAAGTATATGCACCTAGTTGACGATGTTCTAATGACATGGCGGATTTGAAAACGATTTAAGGCGTTGTAGTCCATTGAGAATAGAAGGACTAGACCGTTCTCAATCGGTCTAGGCTCGTGGAAGCACGTGATTTACATGTAAGGCCCTTATTAGGCTGTAAAAGGCCGTAATACAATCCTCAGAAGACTGTGCACGTAGTTGACGGTGTTCTATTGCCATGGCGGAAAGGAAAACGACTTGAGGCGTTACAATCTATTGAGAGTGAACGAACTAGACCGATCAGCACTTGTCTAAGCTGGTAGAAGCACGTAGTTCACGTGTAAGATCTTTATTAGGCCGCAAAAAGCCGTACTACAAGCTTTAAAAGACTGTGCACGTAGTTGAAAGTGTTCTATTGCCATGCCGGAAAGGAAAACAACTGAAGACGTCGTAGTCCATTGAGAGTGGAAGGACTAAACGGACCACCACCTGTCTAGGCTCGTGCAAACACGTGATTTACATTTAAGGCCTTTATTAGGCCGTAAAAGGCCCTATTACAATCTTTAAAAGTATATGCACCTAGTTGACGATGTTCTAATGACATGGCGGATTTGAAAACGATTTAAGGCGTTGTAGTCCATTGAGAATAGAAGGACTAGACCGTTCACCACCTATCTAGGCTCGTGGGAACATGTGATTCACGTGTAAGGCCCTTACTAGGTTGCAAAAGAACGTATTACAACCTTTAAAAGCCTGTGCACGTAGTTGACGGTGTTGTGTGGCCATTCCGGATTTAAAAACGACTTGAGGCGCCGTAGTCCGTTGAGAGTGGAAGGACGAGACCGTTCTCAATCGGTCTAGCCTCGTAGAAGCACGTGATTTACGTGTAAGGTCCTTATTAGGCTGCAAAAAGCCGTGCTACAATTTTTGGAAGACTGTGCACGTAGTTGACGGTGTTCTATTGCCATGGCGGAAAGGAAGTCAACTTGAGGCGTTGCAATCCATTGAGAATGAAAGGACTAGACCGTTCTCAATCGGTCTAGGCTCGTGGAAGCACGTGATTTACATGTAAGGCCCTTATTAGGCTGTAAAAGGCCGTAATACAATCCTTAGAAGACTGTGCACGCAGTTGACGGTGTTCTATGGCCATGGTGGAAAGTAAAGTGACTTGAGACGTCGTAGTGTATTGAGAGTGGAAAGGCTAGACCGATTCCCACCTGTCTAACCTCGTCAAAGCACGTGATTTACGTGTAAGGCCCTTATTGGGCTGCAAAAGGCCGTATTACAATCTTTAAAAGACTGTGCACGTAGTTGACGCTGTTCTATTGCCACGGCGGAAAGGAAAAGGACTTGAGACGTCGTAGTTCATTAAGAGTGGGAGGACTAGACCGTTCCCCACCTATTTAGGGTCGCAGAAGCATGTGATTTTCGTGTAAAGCTCTTATTAGGCTCTGAAGGAACGTATTACAACCTTTAGAAGAATCTGCACGTACTTGATAGTGTTCTATGGCTAATGCGGAATGCAAAACAACTTGAGATGTCGTAGTCCATGTAATGTGGAATGACTTTACCGTTCACCACCTATCTAGGCTCGTGGGAACATGTGATTCACGTGTAAGGCCCTTACTAGGTTGCAAAAAAACGTATTACAACCTTTAAAAGCCTGTGCACGTAGTTGACGGTGTTGTGTGGCCATTACGGATTTAAAAACGACTTGAGGCGCCGTAGTCCGTTGAGAGTGGAAGGACTAGACCGTTCTCAATCGGTCTAGCCTCGTAGAAGCACGTGATTTACATATAAGGCCCTTATTAGGCTGTAAAAGGCCGTAATACAATCCTTAGAAGACTGTGCACGTAGTTGACGGTGTTTTATTGCCATGGCGGAGAGGAAAACGCTTTGAGGCGTCGTAGTCCATTGAGAGTGGAAGGACTAGACCGATCAACATCTATCTAGGCTCGTGGAAACACGTGATTTTTGTGTAAGGTCCTTATTAGGCCTGCAAAGGGCGTATTACAACCTCTAAAAAACTGTGCACGAAGTTGACGGTGTTCTATTGCCATGGCGGAAAGGAAGTCAACTTGAAGCGTTGCAAGCCATTAAGAATGGAAGGACTAGACCGTTCTCAATCGGTCTAGGCTCGTGCAAGCACGTGATTTACATGCAAGGCCCTTATTAGGCTGTAAAAGGCCGTAATACAATCCTTAGAAGACTGTGGACGCAGTTGACGGTGCTCTATGGCCATGGTGGAAAGTAAAACGACTTGAGACGTCGTAGTCCATTGAGAGTGGAAAAGCTAGACCGATTCCCACCTGTCTAACCTCGTCGAAGCACGTGATTTACGTGTAAGGCCCTTATTAGGCTGCAAAAGGCCGTATTTCAACTTTTAGAAGACTGTGCACGTAGTTGACGGTGTTCTGTTGCCATGACGGAAAGGAAAACGTCTTGAGGCGTTGTAATCTATTCACAGTGAAAGGACTAGACCGATCACTACCTATCTAGGCTCGTAGAAGCACGTGATTTTCGTGTAAGGCACTTATTAGGCTCTGAAGGAAGGTATTACAACCTTTAGAAGAATCTGCACGTACTTGACAGTGTTCTATGGCTATTGCGGAATGCTAAACGACTTCAGATGTCGTAGTCCATGTAATGTGGACTGACTAGACCGTTCCCCACCTATCTAGGCTCGTGGAAACACGTGATTTTCGTGCAAGGCCCTTATTAGGCCGCAAAAGGCAGTATTACAATCTTTAAAAGACTGTGCACGTAGTTGACGGTGTTCTATTCCCATGACAAAAGAAGAACGACTTGAGGTGTTGTAATCTATTGAGAGTGAAAGGACTAGAGCGATCGTCAGCTGTCTAGGCTCGTGGAAGGACGTACTTTACGTTATTAGGCTGCACAATGTCGTATTACAATCTTTAGAATCCTGTGCAAGTAGTTGACGGTGTTCTATTGCCTTGCCGGAAAGGAAAGTGAATTGAAATGTCGAAGTCCATTACGAGTGGAAGGACTAGACCGTTCCCAACTTATCTAGGCTCGCGGAAGCACGTGATTTTCGTGTAAGGTTTTTATTAGGCTGTAAAAGGCCGTAATACAATCCTTAGAAGCCTGTGCACGCAGTTGACGGTGTTCTATGGCCATGGTGGAAAGTAAAGTGACTTGAGACGTCGTAGTCCATTGAGAGTGGAAAAGCTAGACCGATTCCCACCTGTCTAACCTCGTCGAAGCACGTGAACTACGTGTAAGGTCCTTTTTGGGCTGCAAAAGACCGTATTACAATCTTTAAAAGCCTGTGCACGTAGTTGAAAGTGTTCTATTGCCATGCCGGAAAGGAAAACGACTGGAGACTTCGTAGTCCATTGAAAGTGGAAGGACTAAACGGACCACCACCTGTCTAGGCTCGTGCAAACACGTGATTTACATATAAGGCCCTTATTAGGCTGTAAAAGGCCGTATTACAATCTTTAAAAGCCTGTGCACGTATTTGATGGTGTTTTATTGCCACGGCGGAAAGGAAAACGACTTGAAGTGTTGTAATCTATTGAGAGTGAACGGACTAGACAGATCCCGCCTCTCTAGGCTCGTAGAAGCACGTAGTTTACGTGTAAGGCCCTTATTAGGCTGCACAATGTCGTATTAGAATCTTTAGAAGACTGTGCCTGTAGTTGAAGTTGTTCTATTGCTATGGCGGAAAGTAAAATGACTTGACACGTCGTATTCCATTGTGAGTGGAAAAGCTAGACTGATTTCCAGCTGTGTAACCTCGTCGAAGCACGTGATTTACGTGTATGGCCCTTATTAGGCTGCAAAAGGCCGTATTCCAACCTTTAGAAGACTGTGCACGTAGTTGACGGTGTTCTGTTGCCATAGCGGAAAGGAAAACGTCTTGAGGCGTTGTAATCTATTCACAGTGAAAGGACTAGACCGTTCTCAATCTCTCTAGGTCGTAGAAGCACGTGATTTACGTGTAAAGCCCTTATTAGGCTGCAAAAGGCCGTATTCCAACCTTTAGAAGACTGTGCACGTAGTTGACGGTGTTCTGTTGCCATGGCGGAAAGGAAAACGTCTTGAGGCGTTGTAATCTATTCACATTGAAAGGACTAGACCGTTCTCAATCGGTCTAGGCTCGTAGAAGCACGTGATTTACGTGTAAGGCCTTTATTAGGCTGTAAAAGGCCGTATTACAATCTTTAGAAGACTGTGCACTTAGTTGACGGTGCTCTATGGCCATGGTGGAAAGGAAGTCAACTTGAGGCGTTGCAATCCATTGAGAATGAAAGGACTAGACCGTTCTCAATCGGTCTAGGCTCGTGGAAGCACGTGATTTACATAAAACGCCCTTATTAGGCTGTAAAAGGCCGAAATACAATCCTTAGAAGACTGTGCACGCAGTTGACGGTGTTCTATGGCCATGGTGGAAAGTAAAGTGACTTGAGACGTCGTAGTCTATTAAGAGTGGAAAGGCTAGACCGATTCCCACCTGTCTAACCTCGTCAAAGCACGTGATTTACGTGTAAGGCCCTTATTGGGCTGCAAAAGGCCGTATTACAATCTTTAAAAGACTGTGCACGTAGTTGACGCTGTTCTATTGCCACGGCGGAAAGGAAAAGGACTTGAGACGTCGTAGTTCATTAAGAATGGGAGGACTAGACTGTTCCCCACCTATTTAGGGTCGCAGAAGCACGTGATTTTCGTGTAAGGCTCTTATTAGGCTCTGAAGGAACGTATTACAACTTTTAGAAGAATCTGCACGTACTTGATAGTGTTCTATGGCTAATGCGGAATGCAAAACAACTTGGGATGTCGTAGTCCATGTAATGTGGAATGACTAGACCGTTCACCACCTATCTAGGCTCGTGGGAACATGTGATTCACGTGTAAGGCCCTTACTAGGTTGCAAAAAAACGTATTACAACCTTTAAAAGCCTGTGCACGTAGTTGACGGTGTTGTGTGGCCATTACGGATTTAAAAACGACTTGAGGCGCCGTAGTCCGTTGAGAGTGGAAGGACTAGACCGTTCTCAATCGGTCTAGCCTCGTAGAAGCACGTGATTTACGTGTAAGGCCCTTATTAGGCTGCAAAAAGCCGTGCTACAATTTTTGGAAGACTGTGCACGTAGTTGATGGTGTTCTATTGCCATGGCGGAAAGGAAGTCAACTTGAGGCGTTGCAATCCATTGAGAATGAAAGGACTAGATCGTTCTCAATCGGTCTAGGCTCGTGGAAGCACGTGATTTACATATAAGGCCCTTATTAGGCTGTAAAAGGCCGTAATACAATCCTTAGAAGACTGTGCACGCAGTTGACGGTGTTCTATGGCCATGGTGGAAAGCAAAGTGACTTGAGACGTCGTAGTCTATTAAGAGTGGAAAGGCTAGACCGATTCCCACCTGTCTAACCTCGTCAAAGCACGTGATTTACGTGTAAGGCCCTTATTGGGCTGCAAAAGGCCGTATTACAATCTTTAAAAGACTGTGCACGTAGTTGACGCTGTTCTATTGCCACGGCGGAAGGGAAAAGGACTTGAGACGTCGTAGTTCATTAAGAATGGGAGGACTAGACCGTTCCCCACCTATTTAGGGTCGCAGAAGCACGTGATTTTCGTGTAAGGTCCTTATTAGGCCTGCAAAGGGCGTATTACAATCTTTAAAAGACTGTGCACGTAGTTGACGGTGTTTTATTGCCATGGCGGAGAGGAAAACGCTTTGAGGCGTCGTAGTCCATTGAGAGTGGAAGGACTAGACCGATCAACATCTATCTAGGCTCGTGGAAACACGTGATTTTTGTGTAAGGTCCTTATTAGGCCTGCAAAGGGCGTATTACAACCTCTAAAAAACTGTGCACGAAGTTGACGGTGTTCTATTGCCATGGCGGAAAGGAAGTCAACTTGAGGCGTTGCAATCCATTGAGAATGGAAGGACTAGACCGTTCTCAATCGGTCTAGGCTCGTGCAAGCACGTGATTTACATGCAAGGCCCTTATTAGGCTGTAAAAGGCCGTAATACAATCCTTAGAAGACTGTGGACGCAGTTGACGGTGCTCTATGGCCATGGTGGAAAGTAAAACGACTTGAGACGTCGTAGTCCATTGAGAGTGGAAAAGCTAGACCGATTCCCACCTGTCTAACCTCGTCGAAGCACGTGATTTACGTGTAAGGCCCTTATTAGGCTGCAAAAGGCCGTATTTCGACTTTTAGAAGACTGTGCACGTAGTTGAAAGTGTTCTATTGCCATGCCGGAAAGGAAAACGACTGGAGACTTCGTAGTCCATTGAAAGTGGAAGGACTAAACGGACCACCACCTGTCTAGGCTCGTGCAAACACGTGATTTACATATAAGGCCCTTATTGGGCTGTAAAAGGCCGTATTACAATCTTTAGGAAACTGTGCACGGAGTTGACGCTGTTTTATTGCCATGGCGGAAAGGAAAACGACTTGAGGCGTTACAATCTATTGAGAGTGAACGAACTAGACCGATCAGCACTTGTCTAAGCTGGTACTAGCACGTAGTTCACGTGTAAAGCCTTTATTATGCCGCAAAAAGCCGTACTACAAGCTTCAAAAGACTGTGCACGTAGTTGAAAGTGTTCTATTGCCATGCCGGAAAGGAAAACGACTGGAGACGTCGTAGTCCATTGAGAGTGGAAGGACTAAACGGACCACCACCTGTCTAGGCTCGTCCAAACACGTGATTTACATTTAAGGCCTTTATTAGGCCGTAAAAGGCCCTATTACAATCTTTAAAAGCCTGTGCACGTATTTGATGGTGTTTTATTGCCACGGCGGAAAGGAAAACGACTTGAAGTGTTGTAATCTATTGAGAGTGAACGGACTAGACAGATCCCGCCTCTCTAGGCTCGTAGAAGCACGTAGTTTACGTGTAAGGCCCTTATTCGGCTGCACAATGTCGTATTAGAATCTTTAGAAGACTGTGCCTGTAGTTGAAGTTGTTCTATTGCTATGGCGGAAAGTAAAATGACTTGACACGTCGTATTCCATTGTGAGTGGAAAAGCTAGACCGATTTCCAGCTGTGTAACCTCGTCGAAGCACGTGATTTACGTGTATGGCCCTTATTAGGCTGCAAAAGGCCGTATTCCAACCTTTAGAAGACTGTGCACGTAGTTGACGGTGTTCTGTTGCCATGGGGGAAAGGAAAACGTCTTGAGGCGTTGTAATCTATTCACAGTGAAAGGACTAGACCGTTCTCAATCGGTCTAGGTCGTAGAAGCACGTGATTTACGTGTAAGGCCCTTATTAGGCTGCAACAGGCCGTATTCCAACCTTTAGAAGACTGTGCACGTAGTTGACGGTGTTCTGTTGCCATGGCGGAAAGGAAAACGTCTTGAGGCGTTGTAATCTATTCACATTGAAAGGACTAGACCGTTCTCAATCGGTTTAGGCTCGTAGAAGCACGTGATTTACGTGTAGGCCTTTATTAGGCTGTAAAAGGCCATATTACAATCTTTAGAAGACTGTGCACTTAGTTGACGGTGCTCTATGGCCATGGTGGAAAGGAAGTCAACTTGAGGCGTTGCAATCCATTGAGAATGAAAGGACTAGACCGTTCTCAATCGGTCTAGGCTCGTGGAAGCACGTGATTTACATAAAAGGCCCTTATTAGGCTGTAAAAGGCCGTAATACAATCCTTAGAAGACTGTGCACGCAGTTGACGGTGTTCTATGGCCATGGTGGAAAGTAAAGTGACTTGAGACGTCGTAGTCTATTAAGAGTGGAAAGGCTAGATCGATTCCCACCTGTCTAACCTCGTCAAAGCACGTGATTTACGTGTAAGGCCCTTATTGGGCTGCAAAAGGCCGTATTACAATCTTTAAAAGACTGTGCACGTAGTTGACGCTGTTCTATTGCCACGGCGGAAAGGAAAAGGACTTGAGACGTCGTAGTTCATTAAGAGTGGGAGGACTAGACCGTTCCCCACCTATTTAGGGTCGCAGAAGCACGTGATTTTCGTGTAAGGCTCTTATTAGGCTCTGAAGGAACGTATTACAACCTTTAGAAGAATCTGCACGTAGTTGATAGTGTTCTATGGCTAATGCGGAATGCAAAACAACTTGAGATGTCGTAGTCCATGTAATGTGGAATGACTAGATCGTTCACCACCTATCTAGGCTCGTGGGAACATGTGATTCACGTGTAAGGCCCTTACTAGGTTGCAAAAGAACGTATTACAACCTTTAAAAGCCTGTGCACGTAGTTGACGGTGTTGTGTGGCCATTCCGGATATAAAAACGACTTGAGGCGCCGTAGTCCGTTGAGAGTTGAAGGACGAGACCGTTCTCAATCGGTCTAGCCTCGTAGAAGCACGTGATTTACGTGTAAGGTCCTTATTAGGCTTCAAAAAGCCGTGCTACAATTTTTGGAAGACTGTGCACGTAGTTGACGGTGTTCTATTGCCATGGCGGAAAGGAAGTCAACTTGAGGCGTTGCAATCCATTGAGAATGAAAGGACTAGACCGTTCTCAATCGGTCTAGGCTCGTGGAAGCCCGTGATTTACATGTAAGGCCCTTATTAGGCTGTAAAAGGCCGTAATACAATCCTTAGAAGACTGTGCACGCAGTTGACGGTGTTCTATGGCCATGGTGGAAAGTAAAGTGACTTGAGACGTCGTAGTGTATTGAGAGTGGAAAGGCTAGACCGATTCCCACCTGTCTAACCTCGTCAAAGCACGTGATTTACGTGTAAGGCCCTTATTGGGCTGCAAAAGGCCGTATTACAATCTTTAAAAGACTGTGCACGTATTTGACGCTGTTCTATTGCCACGGCGGAAAGGAAAAGGACTTGAGACGTCGTAGTTCATTAAGAGTGGAAGGACTAGACCGTTCCCCACCTATTTAGGGTCGCAGAAGCATGTGATTTTCGTGTAAGGCTCTTATAAGGCTCTGAAGGAACGTATTACAACCTTTTGAAGAATCTGCACGTACTTGATAGTGTTCTATGGCTAATGCGGAATGCAAAACAACTTGAGATGTCGTAGTCCATGTAATGTGGAATGACTAGACCGTTCACCACCTATCTAGGCTCGTAGGAACATGTGATTCACGTGTAAGGCCCTTACTAGGCTGCAAAAAAACGTATTACAACCTTTAAAAGCCTGTGCACATAGTTGACGGTGTTGTGTGGCCATTACGGATTTAAAAACGACTTGAGGCGCCGTAGTCCGTTGAGAGTGGAAGGACTAGACCGTTCTCAATCGGTCTAGCCTCGTAGAAGCACGTGATTTACGTGTAAGGCCCTTATTAGGCTGCAAAAAGCCGTGCTACAATTTTTGGAAGACTGTGCACGTAGTTGACGGTGTTCTATTGCCATGGCGGAAAGGAAGTCAACTTGAGGCGTTGCAATCCATTGAGAATGAAAGGACTAGACCGTTCTCAATCGGTCTAGGCTCGTGGAAGCACGTGATTTACATATAAGGCCCTTATTAGGCTGTAAAAGGCCGTAATACAATCCTTAGAAGACTGTGCACGCATTTGACGGTGTTCTATGGCCATGGTGGAAAGTAAAGTGACTTGAGACGTCGTAGTCTATTAAGAGTGGAAAGGCTAGACCGATTCCCACCTGTCTAACCTCGTCAAAGCACGTGATTTACGTGTAAGGCCCTTATTGGGCTGCAAAAGGCCGTATTACTATCTTTAAAAGACTGTGCACGTAGTTGACGCTGTTCTATTGCCACGGCGGAAAGGAAAAGGACTTGAGACGTCGTAGTTCATTAAGAATGGGAGGACTAGACCGTTCCCCACCTATTTAGGGTCGCAGAAGCACGTGATTTACGTGTAAGGTCCTTATTAGGCCTGCAAAGGGCGTATTACAATCTTTAAAAGACTGTGCACGTAGTTGACGGTGTTTTATTGCCATGGCGGAGAGGAAAACGCTTTGAGGCGTCGTAGTCCATTGAGAGTGGAAGGACTAGACCGATCAACATCTATCTAGGCTCGTGGAAACACGTGATTTTTGTGTAAGGTCCTTATTAGGCCTGCAAAGGGCGCATTACAACCTCTAAAAAACTGTGCACGAAGTTGACGGTGTTCTATTGCCATGGCGGAAAGGAAGTCAACTTGAGGCGTTGCAATCCATTGAGAATGGAAGGACTAGACCGTTCTCAATCGGTCTAGGCTCGTGCAAGCACGTGATTTACATGCAAGGCCCTTATTAGGCTGTAAAAGGCCGTAATACAATCCTTAGAAGACTGTGCACGCAGTTGACGGTGTTCTATTGCCATGGTGGAAAGTAAAGTGACTTGAGACGTCGTAGTCTATTGAGAGTGGAAAGGCTAGACCGATTCCCACCTATTTAGGGTCGCAGAAGCACGTGATTTTCGTGTAAGGCTCTTATTAGGCTCTGAAGGAACGTATTACAGCCTTTAGAAGAATCTGCACGTACTTGACAGTGTTCTATGGCTAATGCGGAATGCTAAACAACTTGAGATGTCGTAGTCCATGTAATGTGGTATGGCTAGACCGTTCACCACCTATCTAGGCTCGTGGGAACACGTGATTCACGTGTAAGGCCCTTACTAGGTTGCAAAAGAACGTATTACAACCTTTAAAAGCCTGTGCACGTAGTTGACGGTGTTTTATTGCCATGGCGGAAAGGAAAACGCTTTGAGGCGTCGTAGTCCATTGAGAGTGGAAGGACTAGACCGATCAACATCTATCTAGGCTCGTGGAAACACGTGATTTTTGTGTAAGGTCCTTATTAGGCCTGCAAAGGGCGTATTACAATCTCTAAAAAACTGTGCACGAAGTTGACGGTGTTCTATTGCCATGGCGGAAAGGAAGTCAACTTGAGGCGTTGCAATCCATTGAGAATGGAAGGACTAGACCGTTCTCAATCGGTCTAGGCTCGTGCAAGCACGTGATTTACATGCAAGGCCCTTATTAGGCTGTAAAAGGCCGTAATACAATCCTTAGAAGACTGTGCACGCAGTTGACGGTGTTCTATGGCCATGGTGGAAAGTAAAGTGACTTGAGACGTCGTAGTCCATTGAGAGTGGAAAAGCTAGACCGATTCCTACCTGTCTAACCTCGTCGAAGCACGTGAACTACGTGTAAGGTCCTTTTTAGGCTGCAAAAGACCGTATTACAATCTTTAAAAGCCTGTGCACGTATTTGATGGTGTTTTATTGCCATGGCGGAAAGGAAAACGACTTGAAGTGTTGTAATCTATTGAGAGTGAACGGACTAGACAGATCCCGCCTCTCTAGGCTCGTAGAAGCACGTAGTTTACGTGTAAGGCCCTTATTAGGCTGCACAATGTCGTATTAAAATCTTTAGAAGACTGTGCCTGTAGTTGAAGTTGTTCTATTGCTATGGCGGAAAGTAAAATGACTTGACACGTCGTATTCCATTGTGAGTGGAAAAGCTAGACCGATTTCCAGCTGTGTAACCTCGACGAAGCACGTGATTTACGTGTATGGCACTTATTAGGCTGCAAAAGGCCGTATTCCAACCTTTAGAAGACTGTGCACGTAGTTGACGGTGTTCTGTTGCCATGGCGGAAAGGAAAACGTCTTGATGCGTTGTAATCTATTCACAGTGAAAGGACTAGACCGTTCTCAATCGGTCTAGGCTCGTAGAAGCACGTGATTTACGTGTAAGGCCTTTATTAGGCTGTAAAAGGCCGTATTACAATCTTTAGAAGACTGTGCACTTAGTTGACGGTGCTCTATGGCCATGGTGGAAAGTAAAATGACTTGAGACGTCGTAGTCCATTGAGAGTGGAAAGGCTAGACCGATCATTACCTATCTAGGCTCGTGCAAGCACGTGATTAACATGTAAGGGTTTTATTAGGCTGTAAAAGGCCGTATTACAATCTTTAGGAAACTGTGCACGGAGTTGACGCTGTTTTATTGCCATGGCGGAAAGGAAAACGACTTGAGGCGTTACAATCTATTGAGAGTGAACGAACTAGACCGATCAGCACTTCTCTAGGCTGGTAGAAGCACGTAGTTCACGTGTAAAACCTTTATTAGGCCGCAAAAAGCCGTACTACAAGCTTTAAAAGACTGTGCACATAGTTGACGGTGTTCTATTGCCATGGCGGAAAGGAAAACGACTTGAGGCGTTACAATCTATTGAGAGTGAACGAACTAGACCGATCAGCACTTCTCTAGGCTGGTAGAAGCACGTAGTTCACGTGTAAAACCTTTATTAGGCCGCAAAAAGCCGTACTACAAGCTTCAAAAGACTGTGCACGTAGTTGAAAGTGTTCTATTGCCATGCCCGAAAGGAAAACGACTGGAGACGTCGTAGTCCATTGAGAGTGGAAGGACTAAACGGACCACCACCTGTCTAGGCTCGTGCAAACACGTGATTTACATTTAAGGCCTTTATTAGGCCGTAAAAGGCCCTATTACAATCTTTAAAAGTATATGCACCTAGTTGACGGTGTTCTAATGACATGGCCGATTTCAAAACGATTTAAGGCGTTGTAGTCCATTGAGAATAGAAGGACTAGACCGTTCTCAATCGGTCTAGGCTCGTGGAAGCACGTGATTTACATGTAAGGCCCTTATTAGGCTGTAAAAGGCCGTAATACAATCCTTAGAAGACTGTGCACGCAGTTGACGGTGTTCTATGGCCATGGTGGAAAGGAAAACGCTTTGAGGCGTTATAATCTATTGAGAGTGAAAGGACTAGACCGATCAACATCTATCTAGGGTCGTGGAAACACGTGATTTTTGTGTAAGGTCCTTATTAGGCCTGCAAAGGGCGTATTACAACATCTAAAAAACTGTGCACGTAGTTGACGGTGTTCTATGGCTATTGCGGAATGGAAAACGACTTGAGGCGTCGTAGTCAATTGAGAGTGGAAGGACTGACCGTTCTCAATTGGTCTAGGCTTACGTGTAAGACCCGTTTTAGGCCCCAAGAGGCTGTATTCCAAATTTTAAAAGACTGTGCACGTAGTTGACGGTGTTCTATTGCCATGGTGGAAAGGAAGTCAACTTGAGGCGTTGCAGTCCATTGAGAATGGAAGGACTAGACCGTTCTCAATCGGTCTAGGCTCGTGCAAGCACGTGATTTACATGTAAGGCCCTTATTAGGCTGTAAAAGGTCGTAATACAATCCTTAGAAGACTGTGCACGCAGTTGACGGTGTTCTATGGCCATGGTGGTAAGTAAAGTGACTTGAGACGTCGTAGTCCATTGAGAGTGGAAAAGCTAGACCGATTCCCACCTGTCTAACCTCGTCGAAGCACGTGAACTACGTGTAAGGTCCTTTTTAGGCTGCAAAAGACCGTATTACTATCTTTAAAAGCCTGTGCACGTAGTTGACGGTGTTCTATTGCCATGGCGGAAAGGAAAACGACTTGAAGTGTTGTAATCTATTGAGAGTGAACGGACTAGACAGATCCCGCCTCTCTAGGCTCGTAGAAGCACGTAGTTTACGGGTAAGGCCATTATTAGGCTGCACAATGTCGTATTAGAATCTTTAGAAGACTGTGCCTGTAGTTGAAGTTGTTCTATTGCTATGGCGGAAAGTAAAATGACTTGACACGTCGTAGTCCATTGTGAGTGGAAAAGCTAGACCGATTTCCACCTGTCTAACCTTGTCAAAGCACGTGATTTACGTGTAAGGCCCTTATTGGGCTGCAAAAGGCCGTATTACAATCTTTAAAAGACTGTGCACGTAGTTGACGCTGTTCTATTGCCACGGCGGAAAGGAAAAGGACTTGAGACGTCGTAGTTCATTAAGAGTGGGAGGACTAGACCGTTCCCCACCTATTTAGGGTCGCAGAAGCACGTGATTTTCGTGTAAGGCTCTTATTAGGCTCTGAAGGAACGTATTACAACCTTTAGAAGAATCTGCACGTACTTGATAGTGTTCTATGGCTAATGCGGAATGCAAAACAACTTGAGATGTCGTAGTCCATGTAATGTGGAATGACTAGACCATTCACCACCTATCTAGGCTCGTGGGAACATGTGATTCACGTGTAAGGCCCTTACTAGGTTGCAAAAGAACGTATTACAACCTTTAAAAGCCTGTGCACGTAGTTGACGGTGTTGTGTGGCCATTCCGGATTTAAAAACGACTTGAGGCGCCGTAGTCTATTGAG
The DNA here is from genome assembly GCF_029227915.1 of Hydractinia symbiolongicarpus. NCBI lineage: Eukaryota > Metazoa > Cnidaria > Hydrozoa > Anthoathecata > Hydractiniidae > Hydractinia > Hydractinia symbiolongicarpus. The sequence continues at coordinate 16,188,480 of NC_079878.1, forward strand.
AGTGGAAAGGCTAGACCGATTCCCAATCGGTCTAGCCTCGTAGAAGCACGTGATTTACGTGTAAGGCCCTTATTGGGCTGCAAAAGGCCGTATTACAATCTTTAAAAGACTGTGCACGTAGTTGACGCTGTTCTATTGCCACGGCGGAAAGGAAAAGGACTTGAGACGTCGTAGTTCATTAAGAGTGGGAGGACTAGACCGTTCCCCACCTATTTAGGGTCGCAGAAGCACGTGATTTTCGTGTAAGGCTCTTATTAGGCTCTGAAGGAACGTATTACAACCTTTAGAAGAATCTGCACGTACTTGATAGTGTTCTATGGCTAATGCGGAATGCAAAACAACTTGAGATGTCGTAGTCCATGTAATGTGGAATGACTAGATCGTTCACCACCTATCTAGGCTCGTGGGAACATGTGATTCACGTGTAAGGCCCTTACTAGGTTGCAAAAGAACGTATTACAACCTTTAAAAGCCTGTGCACGTAGTTGACGGTGTTGTGTGGCCATTCCGGATTTAAAAACGACTTGAGGCGCCGTAGTCCGTTGAGAGTGGAAGGACGAGACCGTTCTCAATCGGTCTAGCCTCGTAGAAGCACGTGATTTACGTGTAAGGTCCTTATTAGGCTGCAAAAAGCCGTGCTACAATTTTTGGAAGACTGTGCACGTAGTTGACGGTGTTCTATTGCCATGGCGGAAAGGAAGTCAACTTGAGGCGTTGCAATCCATTGAGAATGAAAGGACTAGACCGTTCTCAATCGGTCTAGGCTCGTGGAAGCACGTGATTTACATATAAGGCCCTTATTAGGCTGTAAAAGGCCGTAATACAATCCTTAGAAGACTGTGCACGCAGTTGACGGTGTTCTATGGCCATGGTGGAAAGTAAAGTGACTTGAGACGTCGTAGTGTATTGAGAGTGGAAAGGCTAGACCGATTCCCACCTGTCTAACCTCGTCAAAGCACGTGATTTACGTGTAAGGCCCTTATTGGGCTGCAAAAGGCCGTATTACAATCTTTAAAAGACTGTGCACGTAGTTGACGCTGTTCTATTGCCACGGCGGAAAGGAAAAGGACTTGAGACGTCGTAGTTCATTAAGAGTGGGAGGACTAGACCGTTCCCCACCTATTTAGGGTCGCAGAAGCATGTGATTTTCGTGTAAGGCTCTTATTAGGCTCTGAAGGAACGTATTACAACCTTTAGAAGAATCTGCACGTACTTGATAGTGTTCTATGGCTAATGCGGAATGCAAAACAACTTGAGATGTCGTAGTCCATGTAATGTGGAATGACTAGACCGTTCACCACCTATCTAGGCTCGTAGGAACATGTGATTCACGTGTAAGGCCCTTACTAGGCTGCAAAAAAACGTAATACAACCTTTAAAAGCCTGTGCACATAGTTGACGGTGTTGTGTGGCCATTACGGATTTAAAAACGACTTGAGGCGCCGTAGTCCGTTGAGAGTGGAAGGACTAGACCGTTCTCAATCGGTCTAGCCTCGTAGAAGCACGTGATTTACGTGTAAGGCCCTTATTAGGCTGCAAAAAGCCGTGCTACAATTTTTGGAAGACTGTGCACGTAGTTGACGGTGTTCTATGGCCATGGTGGAAAGTAAAGTGACTTGAGACGTCGTAGTCTATTAAGAGTGGAAAGGCTAGACCGATTCCCACCTGTCTAACCTCGTCAAAGCACGTGATTTGCGTGTAAGGCCCTTATTGGGCTGCAAAAGGCCGTATTACAATCTTTAAAAGACTGTGCACGTAGTTGACGGTGTTTTATTGCCATGGCGGAGAGGAAAACGCTTTGAGGCGTCGTAGTCCATTGAGAGTGGAAGGACTAGACCGTTCTCAATCGGTCTAGGCTCGTGGAAGCACGTGATTTACATGTAAGGCCGTAATACAATCCTTAGAAGACTGTGCACGCAGTTGACGGTGTTCTATGGCCATGGTGGAAAGTAAAGTGACTTGAGACGTCGTAGTCTATTGAGAGTGGAAAGGCTAGACCGATTCCCACCTATTTAGGGTCGCAGAAGCACGTGATTTTCGTGTAAGGCTCTTATTAGGCTCTGAAGGAACGTATTACAGCCTTTAGAAAAATCTGCACGTACTTGACAGTGTTCTATGGCTAATGCGGAATGCTAAACAACTTGAGATGTCGTAGTCCATGTAATGTGGAATGGCTAGACCGTTCACCACCTATCTAGGCTCGTGGGAACACGTGATTCACGTGTAAGGCCCTTACTAGGTTGCAAAAGAACGTATTACAACCTTTAAAAGCCTGTGCACGTAGTTGACGGTGTTTTATTGCCATGGCGGAAAGGAAAACGCTTTGAGGCGTCGTAGTCCATTGAGAGTGGAAGGACTAGACCGATCAACATCTATCTAGGCTCGTGGAAACACGTGATTTTTGTGTAAGGTCCTTATTAGGCCTGCAAAGGGCGTATTACAATCTCTAAAAAACTGTGCACGAAGTTGACGGTGTTCTATTGCCATGGCGGAAAGGAAGTCAACTTGAGGCGTTGCAATCCATTGAGAATGGAAGGACTAGACGGTTCTCAATCGGTCTAGGCTCGTGCAAGCACGTGATTTACATGCAAGGCCCTTATTAGGCTGTAAAAGGCCGTAATACAATCCTTAGAAGACTGTGCACGCAGTTGACGGTGTTCTATGGCCATGGTGGAAAGTAAAGTGACTTGAGACGTCGTAGTCCATTGAGAGTGGAAAAGCTAGACCGATTCCTACCTGTCTAACCTCGTCGAAGAACGTGAACTACATGTAAGGTCCTTTTCAGGCTGCAAAAGACCGTATTACAATCTTTAGAAGACTGTGCACGTAGTTGACGGTGTTCTGTTGCCATGGCGGAAAGGAAAACGTCTTGAGGCGTTGTAATCTATTCACAGTGAAAGGACTAGACCGTTCTCAATTGGTCTAGGTCGTAGAAGCACGTGATTTACGTGTAAGACCGTAATACAATCATTAGAAGACTGTGCACGCAGTTGACGGTGTTCTATGGCCATGGTGGAAAGTAAAGTGACTTGAGACGTCGTAGTCTATTGAGAGTGGAAAGGCTAGACCGATTCCCCCCTATTTAGGGTCGCAGAAGCACGTGATTTTCGTGTAAGGCTCTTATTAGGCTGCAAAAGACCGTATTACAATCTTTAAAAGCCTGTGCACGTATTTGATGGTGTTCTATTGCCATGGCGGAAAGGAAAACGACTTGAAGTGTTGTAATCTATTGAGAGTGAACGGACTAGACAGATCCCGCCTCTCTAGGCTCGTAGAAGCACCTAGTTTACGTGTAAGGCCCTTATTAGGCTGCACAATGTCGTATTAGAATCTTTAGAAGACTGTGCCTGTATTTGAAGTTGTTCTATTGCTATGGCGGAAAGTAAAATGACTTGACACGTCGTAGTCCATTGTGAGTGGAAAAGCTAGACCGATTTCCAGCTGTGTAACCTCGTCGAAGCACGTGATTTACGTGTATGGCCCTTATTAGGCTGCAAAAGGCCGTATTCCAACCTTTAGAAGACTGTGCACGTAGTTGACGGTGTTCTGTTGCCATGGCGGAAAGGAAAACGTCTTGAGGCGTTGTAATCTATTCACAGTGAAAGGACTAGACCGTTCTCAATCGGTCTAGGTCGTAGAAGCGCGTGATTTACGTGTAAGGCCCTTATTAGGCTGCAAAAGGCCGTATTCCAACCTTTAGAAGACTGTGCACGTAGTTGACGGTGTTCTGTTGCCATGGCGGAAAGGAAAACGTCTTCAGGCGTTGTAATCTATTCACAGTGAAAGGACTAGACCGTTCTCAATCGGTGTAGGCTCGTAGAAGCACGTGATTTACGTGTAAGGCCTTTATTAGGCTGTAAAAGGCCGTATTACAATCTTTAGAAGACTGTGCACTTAGTTGACGGTGCTCTATGGCCATGGTGGAAAGGAAAACGACTTGAGGCGTTACAATCTATTGAGAGTGAACGAACTAGACCGATCAGCACTTCTCTAGGCTGGTAGAAGCACGTAGTTCACGTGTAAAACGTTTATTAGGCCGCAAAAAGCCGTACTACACGCTTTAAAAGACTGTGCACGTAGTTGACGGTGTTCTATTGCCATGGCGGAAAGGAAAACGACTTGAGGCGTTACAATCTATTGAGAGTGAACGAACTAGACCGATCAGCACTTGTCTAAGCTGGTAAAAGCACGTAGTTCACGTGTAAGGCCTTTATTAGGCCGCAAAAAGCCGTACTACAAGCTTCAAAAGACTGTGCACGTAGTTGAAAGTGTTCTATTGCCATGCCGGAAAGGAAAACGACTGGAGACGTCGTAGTCCATTGAGAGTGGAAGGACTAAACGGACCACCACCTGTCTAGGCTCGTGCAAACACGTGATTTACATTTAAGGCCTTTATTAGGCCGTAAAAGGCCCTATTACAATCTTTAAAAGTATATGCACCTAGTTGACGGTGTTCTAATGACATGGCGGATTTGAAAACGATTTAAAGCGTTGTAGTCCATTGAGAATAGAAGGACTAGACCGTTCTCAATCGGTCTAGGCTCGTGGAAGCACGTGATTTACATGTAAGGCCCTTATTAGGCTGTAAAAGGCCGTAATACAATCCTTAGAAGACTGTGCACGCAGTTGACGGTGTTCTATGGCCATGGTGGAAAGGAAAACGCTTTGAGGCGTTATAATCTTTTGAGAGTGAAAGGACTAGACCGATCAACATCTATCTAGGCTCGTGGAAACACGTGATTTTTGTGTAAGGTCCTTATTAGGCCTGCAAAGGGCGTATTACAACATCTAAAAAACTGTGCACGTAGTTGACGGTGTTCTATGGCTATTGCGGAATGGAAAACGACTTGAGGAGTCGTAGTCAATTGAGAGTGGAAGGACTAGACCGTTCTCAATTGGTCTAGGCTTACGTGTAAGACCCGTTTTAGGCCCCAAGAGGCTGTATTCCAAATTTTAAAAGACTGTGCACGTAGTTGACGGTGTTCTATTGCCATGGCGGAAAGGAAGTCAACTTGAGGCGTTGCAATCCATTGAGAATGGAAGGACTAGACCGTTCTCAATCGGTCTAGGCTCGTGCAAGCACGTGATTTACATGTAAGGCCCTTATTAGGCTGTAAAAGGCCGTAATACAATCCTTAGAAAACTGTGCACGCAGTTGACGGTGTTCTATGGCCATGGTGGAAAGTAAAGTGACTTGAGACGTCGTAGTCCATTGAGAGTGGAAAAGCTAGACCGATTCCCACCTGTCTAACCTCGTCGAAGCACGTGAACTACGTGTAAGGTCCTTTTTAGGCTGCAAAAGACCGTATTACAATCTTTAAAAGCCTGTGCACGTAGTTGACGGTGTTCTATTGCCATGGCGGAAAGGAAAACGACTTGAAGTGTTGTAATCTATTGAGAGTGAACGGACCAGACAGATCCCGCCTCTCTAGGCTCGTAGAAGCACGTAGTTTACGTGTAAGGCCCTTATTAGGCTGCACAATGTCGTATTAGAATCTTTAGAAGACTGTGGCTGTAGTTGAAGTTGTTCTATTGCCATGCCGGAAAGGAAAACGACTGGAGACGTCGTAGTCCATTGAGAGTGGAAGGACTAAACGGACCACCACCTGTCTAGGCTTGTGCAAACACGTGATTTACATTTAAGGCCTTTATTAGGCCGTAAAAGGCCCTATTACAATCTTTAGAAGTATATGCACCTAGTTGACGGTGTTCTAATGACATGGCGGATTTGAAAACGATTTAAGGCGTTGTAGTCTATTGAGAATAGAAGGACTAGACCGTTCTCAATCGGTCCAGGCTCGCAGAAGCACGTGATTTACGTGTAAGGCCTTTACTAGTCTTCAAAAGTCTGTATTACAATCTGAAAAAGCCTGTGCACGTATTTGACGGTGTTGTGTGGCCATTCCGGATTTAAAAACGATTTGAGGCGCCGTAGTCCGTTGAGAGTGGAAGGACTAGACCGTTCTCAATCGGTCTAGCCTCGTAGAAGCACGTGAATTACGTGTAAAGCCCTTATTAGGCTGCAAAAAGCCGTGCTACAGTTTTTAGAAGACTGTGCACGCACTTGATGGTGTTTAATGGCTACTGCGGAATGGAAAACGTCTTGAGGTGACATAGTCCATTGGGAGTGGAAGGACTAGACCGATCTCCGCCACTTTAGACTCGCAGAAGCTCGTAGTTTACGTGTAAGGTCCTTATTAGGCCGCAAAAGGCCGTATTACAACCTTGAGAAGAACGTGCCCATATTTGACCGTTTTCTATGGCAATCGCGGATTCGAAAAGGGTTTGAGGCGTCGTAGTCCATTGAGAGTGGAAGGACTAGACCGATCCCAACCTGTCTAGGCTCGTTGAAGCACGTGAATTACTAGTAAGGCCCTTACTACTCTCCAAAAGGCCGTATTGCAACCTTAAGAAGAATGTGCCCATGTTTCACTGTGTTCTATGGCCATTGCGGATTCGAAAACGGTTTGAGGAGTCGTAGTCCATTGAGAGTGGAAGGACTAGACCGTTCAACACCTATCTAGGCTCGTGGAAACACGTGATTTTCGTGTAAGGCCCTTATTAGGCCGCAAAAGGCCGTATTATAATCTTTCAAAGTCTGTGCACGGAGTTGACGGTGTTTTATTGCCATGGCGAAAAGGAAAACACTTTGAGGCGTTATAATCTATTGAGAGTGGAAGGACTAGACCGATCCCTACCTTTCTAGGCTCGTAGTAGCATATAGTTTACGTGTAAGACACTTATTAGGCTGCATAATGTCGTATTACGATCTTTAGAAGCCTGTGCACGCACTTGACGGTGTTCTATTGCCATGGCGGAAAGGAAAACGACTTGAGGCGTTACAATCTATTGATAGTGAACGAACTAGACCGATCAGCACTTGTCTAAGCTGGTAGCGCCACGTAGTTCACGTGTAAGGCCTTTATTAGGCCGCAAAAAGCCGTACTACAAGCTTCAAAAGACTGTGCACGTAGTTGAATATGTTCTATTGCCATGCCGGAAAGGAAAACGACTGGAGACGTCGTAGTCCATTGAGAGTGGAAGGACTAGACCGATCCCTACCTGTCTAGCCTCGTAGAAGCACGTGATTTACGTGTAAGGTCCTTATTAGGCTGCAAAAAGCCGTGCTACAATTTTTGGAAGACTGTGCACGTAGTTGACGGTGTTCTATTGCCATGGCGGAAAGGAAGTCAACTTGAGGCGTTGCAATCCATTGAGAATGAAAGGACTAGACCGTTCTCAATCGGTCTAGGCTCGTGGAAGCACGTGATTTACGTGTAAGGCCCTTATTGGGCTGCAAAAGGCCGTATTACAATCTTTAAAAGACTGTGCACGTAGTTGACGCTGTTCTATTGCCACGGCGGAAAGGAAAAGGACTTGAGACGTCGTAGTTCATTAAGAGTGGGAGGACTAGACCGTTCCCCACCTATTTAGGGTCGCAGAAGCATGTGATTTTCGTGTAAGGCTCTTATTAGGCTCTGAAGGAACGTATTACAACCTTTAGAAGAATCTGCACGTACTTGATAGTGTTCTATGGCTAATGCGGAATGCAAAACAACTTGAGATGTCGTAATCCATGTAATGTGGAATGACTAGACCGTTCACCACCTATCTAGGCTCGTAGGAACATGTGATTCACGTGTAAGGCCCTTACTAGGCTGCAAAAAAACGTATTACAACCTTTAAAAGCCTGTGCACATAGTTGACGGTGTTGTGTGGCCATTACGGATTTAAAAACGACTTGAGGCGCCGTAGTCCGTTGAGAGTGGAAGGACTAGACCGTTCTCAATCGGTCTAGCCTCGTAGAAGCACGTGATTTACGTGTAAGGCCCTTATTAGGCTGCAAAAAGCCGTGCTACAATTTTTGGAAGACTGTGCACGTAGTTGACGGTGTTCTATGGCCATGGTGGAAAGTAAAGTGACTTGAGACGTCGTAGTCTATTAAGAGTGGAAAGGCTAGACCGATTCCCACCTGTCTAACCTCGTCAAAGCACGTGATTTACGTGTAAGGCCCTTATTGGGCTGCAAAAGGCCGTATTACAATCTTTAAAAGACTGTGCACGTAGTTGACGCTGTTCTATTGCCACGGCGGAAAGGAAAAGGACTTTAGACGTCGTAGTTCATTAAGAATGGGAGGACTAGACCGTTCCCCACCTATTTAGGGTCGCAGAAGCACGTGATTTTCGTGTAAGGTCCTTATTAGGCCTGCAAAGGGCGTATTACAATCTTTAAAAGACTGTGCACGTAGTTGACGGTGTTTTATTGCCATGGCGGAGAGGAAAACGCTTTGAGGCGTCGTAGTCCATTGAGAGTGGAAGGACTAGACCGATCAACATCTATCTAGGCTCCTGGAAACACGTGATTTTTGTGTAAGGTCCTTATTAGGCCTGCAAAGGGCGTATTACAACCTCTAAAAAACTGTGGACGAAGTTGACGGTGTTCTATTGCCATGGCGGAAAGGAAGTCAACTTGAGGCGTTGCAATCCATTGAGAATGGAAGGACTAGACCGTTCTCAATCGGTCTAGGCTCGTGCAAGCACGTGATTTACATGCAAGGCCCTTATTAGGCTGTAAAAGGCCGTAATACAATCCTTAGAAGACTGTGGACGCAGTTGACGGTGCTCTATGGCCATGGTGGAAAGTAAAACGACTTGAGACGTCGAATTCCATTGAGAGTGGAAAAGCTAGACCGATTCCCACCTGTCTAACCTCGTCGAAGCACGTGATTTACGTGTAAGGCCCTTATTAGGCTGCAAAAGGCCGTATTTCAACTTTTAGAAGACTGTGCACGTAGTTGACGGTGTTCTGTTGCCATGACGGAAAGGAAAACGTCTTGAGGCGTTGTAATCTATTCACAGTTAAAGGACTAGACCAATCACTACCTATCTAGGCTCGTAGAAGCACGTGATTTTCGTGTAAGGCACTTATTAGGCTCTGAAAGAACGTATTACAACCTTTAGAAGAATCTGCACGTACTTGACAGTGTTCTATGGCTAATGCGGAATGCTAAACGACTTCAGATGTCGTAGTCCATGTAATGTGGACTGACTAGACCGTTCCCCACCTATCTAGGCTCGTGGAAACACGTGATTTTCGTGCAAGGCCCTTATTAGGCCACAAAAGGCAGTATTACAATCTTTAAAAGACTGTGCACGTAGTTGACGGTGTTCTATTCCCATGACAAAAGAAGAACGAATTGAGGTGTTGTAATCTATTGAGAGTGAAAGGACTAGAGCGATCGTCAGCTGTCTAGGCTCGTGGAAGGACGTACTTTACGTTATTAGGCTGCACAATGTCGTATTACAATCTTTAGAATCCTGTGCAAGTAGTTGACGGTGTTCTATTGCCTTGCCGGAAAGGAAAGCGAATTGAAATGTCGAAGTCCATTACGAGTGGAAGGACTAGACCGTTCCCAACTTATCTAGGCTCGCGGAAGCACGTGATTTTCGTGTAAGGTTTTTATTAGGCTGTAAAAGGCCGTAATACAATCCTTAGAAGCCTGTGCACGCAGTTGACGGTGTTCTATGGCCATGGTGGAAAGTAAAGTGACTTGAGACGTCGTAGTCCATTGAGAGTGGAAAAGCTAGACCGATTCCCACCTGTCTAACCTCGTCGAAGCACGTGAACTACGTGTAAGGTCCTCTTTAGGCTGCAAAAGACCGTATTACAATCTTTAAAAGCCTGTGCACGTAGTTGAAAGTGTTCTATTGCCATGCCGGAAAGGAAAACGACTGGAGACTTCGTAGTCCATTGAAAGTGGAAGGACTAAACGGACCACCACCTGTCTAGGCTCGTGCAAACACGTGATTTACATATAAGGCCCTTTTTAGGCTGTAAAAAGCCGTATTACAATCTTTAGGAAACTGTGCACGGAGTTGACGCTGTTTTATTGCCATGGCGGAAAGGAAAACGACTTGAGGCGTTACAATCTATTGAGAGTGAACGAACTAGACCGATCAGCACTTGTCTAAGCAGGTACTAGCACGTAGTTCACGTGTAAAGCCTTTATTATGCCGCAAAAAGCCGTACTACAAGCTTCAAAAGACTGTGCACGTAGTTGAAAGTGTTCTATTGCCATGCCGGAAAGGAAAACGACTGGAGACGTCGTAGTCCATTGAGAGTGGAAGGACTAAACGGACCACCACCTGTCTAGGCTCGTGCAAACACGTGATTTACATTTAAGGCCTTTTTTTAGGCCGTAAAAGGCCCTATTACAATCTTTAGAAGTATATGCACCTAGTTGACGGTGTTCTAATGACATGGCGGATTTGAAAACGATTTAAGGCGTTGTAGTCTATTGAGAATAGAAGGACTAGACCGTTCTCAATCGGTCCAGGCTCGCAGAAGCACGTGATTTACGTGTAAGGCCTTTACTAGTCTTCAAAAGTCTGTATTACAATCTGAAAAAGCCTGTGCACGTATTTGACGGTGTTGTGTGGCCATTCCGGATTTAAAAACGACTTGAGGCGCCGTAGTCCGTTGTGAGTGGAAGGACTAGACCGTTCTCAATCGGTCTAGCCTCGTAGAAGCACGTGAATTACGTGTAAGGCCCTTATTAGGCTGCAAAAAGCCGTGCTACAGTTTTTAGAAGACTGTGCACGCACTTGATGGTGTTTAATGGCTACTGCGGAATGGAAAACGTCTTGAGGTGACATAGTCCATTGGGAGTGGAAGGACTAGACCGATCTCCGCCACTTTAGACTCGCAGAAGCTCGTAGTTTACGTGTAAGGTCCTTATTAGGCCGCAAAAGGCCGTATTACAACCTTGAGAAGAACGTGCCCATATTTGACCGTTTTCTATGGCAATCGCGGATTCGAAAAGGGTTTGAGGCGTCGTAGTCCATTGAGAGTGGAAGGACTAGACCGATCCCAACCTGTCTAGGCTCGTTGAAGCACGTGAATTACTAGTAAGGCCCTTACTACTCTCCAAAAGGCCGTATTGCAACCTTAAGAAGAATGTGCCCATGTTTCACTGTGTTCTATGGCCATTGCGGATTCGAAAACGGTTTGAGGAGTCGTAGTCCATTGAGAGTGGAAGGACTAGACCGTTCAACACCTATCTAGGCTCGTGGAAACACGTGATTTTCGTGTAAGGCCCTTATTAGGCCGCAAAAGGCCGTATTATAATCTTTCAAAGTCTGTGCACGGAGTTGACGGTGTTTTATTGCCATGGCGAAAAGGAAAACACTTTGAGGCGTTATAATCTATTGAGAGTGGAAGGACTAGGCTTGTGGAATCACGTGATTTACGTGTAAGACCCGTTTTAGGCCCCAAGAGGCTGAAATTCCAAATTTTAAAAGACTGTGCACGTAGTTGACGGTGTTCTATTGCCATGGCGGAAAGGAAGTCAACTTGAGGCGTTGCAATCCATTGAGAATGGAAGGACTAGACTCTTCTCAATCGGTCTAGGCTCGTGCAAGCACGTGATTTACATGCAAGGGCTTTATTAGGCTGTAAAAGGCCGTATTACAATCTTTAGGAAACTGCGCACGGAGTTGACGCTGTTTTATTGCCATGGCGGAAAGGAAAACGACTTGAGGCGTTACAATCTATTGAGAGTGAACGAACTAGACCGATCAGCACTTGTCTAAGCTGGTAGAAGCACGTAGTTCACGTGTAAGGCCTTTATTAGGCCGCAAAAAGCTGTACTACAAGCTTTAAAAGACTGTGCACGAAGTTGAAAGTGTTCTATTGCCATGCCGGAAAGGAAAACGACTGGAGACATCGTAGTCCATTGAGAGTGGAAGAAATAAACGGACCACCACCTGTCTAGGCTCGTGTAAACACGTGATTTACATTTAAGGCCTTTATTAGGCCGTAAAAGGCCCTATTACAATCTTTAGAAGTATATGCACCTAGTTGACGGTGTTCTAATGACATGGCGGATTTAAAAACGACTTGAGGCGCCGTAGTCCGTTGAGAGTGGAAGGACTAGACCGTTCTCAATCGGTCCAGCCTCGTAGAAGCACGTGATTTACGTGTAAGGCCTTTACTAGTCTTCAAAAGTTTGTATTACAATCTGTAAAAGCCTGTGCACGTATTTGACGGTGTTGTGTGGCCATTCCGGATTTATAAACGACTTGAGGCGCCGTAGTCCGTTGAGAGTGGAAGGACTAGACCGATCCCTACCTTTCTAGGCTCGTAGTAGCATATAGTTTACGTGTAAGACACTTATTAGGCTGCATAATGTCGTATTACGATCTTTAGAAGCCTGTGCACGCACTTGACGGTGTTCTATTGCCATGGCGGAAAGGAAAACGACTTGAGGCGTTACAATCTATTGATAGTGAAGGGCCTTTTACGGCCTAATAATTGCCATGGCGGAAAGGAAAACGACTTGAAGTGTTGTAATCTATTGAGAGTGAACGGACTAGACAGATCCCGCCTCTCTAGGCTCGTAGAAGCACGTAGTTTACGTGTAAGGCCCTTATTAGGCTGCACAATGTCGTATTAGAATCTTTAGAAGACTGTGGCTGTAGTTGAAGTTGTTCTATTGCCATGCCGGAAAGGAAAACGACTGGAGACGTCGTAGTCCATTGAGAGTGGAAGGACTAAACGGACCACCACCTGTCTAGGCTCGTGCAAACACGTGATTTACATTTAAGGCCTTTTTTTAGGCCGTAAAAGGCCCTATTACAATCTTTAGAAGTATATGCACCTAGTTGACGGTGTTCTAATGACATGGCGGATTTGAAAACGATTTAAGGCGTTGTAGTCTATTGAGAATAGAAGGACTAGACCGTTCTCAATCGGTCCAGGCTCGCAGAAGCACGTGATTTACGTGTAAGGCCTTTACTAGTCTTCAAAAGTCTGTATTACAATCTGAAAAAGCCTGTGCACGTATTTGACGGTGTTGTGTGGCCATTCCGGATTTAAAAACGACTTGAGGCGCCGTAGTCCGTTGAGAGTGGAAGGACTAGACCGTTCTCAATCGGTCTAGCCTCGTAGAAGCACGTGAATTACGTGTAAGGCCCTTATTAGGCTGCAAAAAGCCGTGCTACAGTTTTTAGAAGACTGTGCACGCACTTGATGGTGTTTAATGGCTACTGCGGAATGGAAAACGTCTTGAGGTGACATAGTCCATTGGGAGTGGAAGGACTAGACCGATCTCCGCCACTTTAGACTCGCAGAAGCTCGTAGTTTACGTGTAAGGTCCTTATTAGGCCGCAAAAGGCCGTATTACAACCTTGAGAAGAACGTGCCCATATTTGACCGTTTTCTATGGCAATCGCGGATTCGAAAAGGGTTTGAGGCGTCGTAGTCCATTGAGAGTGGAAGGACTAGACCGATCCCAACCTGTCTAGGCTCGTTGAAGCACGTGAATTACTAGTAAGGCCCTTACTACTCTCCAAAAGGCCGTATTGCAACCTTAAGAAGAATGTGCCCATGTTTCACTGTGTTCTATGGCCATTGCGGATTCGAAAACGGTTTGAGGAGTCGTAGTCCATTGAGAGTGGAAGGACTAGACCGTTCAACACCTATCTAGGCTCGTGGAAACACGTGATTTTCGTGTAAGGCCCTTATTAGGCCGCAAAAGGCCGTATTATAATCTTTCAAAGTCTGTGCACGGAGTTGACGGTGTTTTATTGCCATGGCGAAAAGGAAAACACTTTGAGGCGTTATAATCTATTGAGAGTGGAAGGACTAGGCTTGTGGAATCACGTGATTTACGTGTAAGACCCGTTTTAGGCCCCAAGAGGCTGAAATTCCAAATTTTAAAAGACTGTGCACGTAGTTGACGGTGTTCTATTGCCATGGCGGAAAGGAAGTCAACTTGAGGCGTTGCAATCCATTGAGAATGGAAGGACTAGACTCTTCTCAATCGGTCTAGGCTCGTGCAAGCACGTGATTTACATGCAAGGGCTTTATTAGGCTGTAAAAGGCCGTATTACAATCTTTAGGAAACTGCGCACGGAGTTGACGCTGTTTTATTGCCATGGCGGAAAGGAAAACGACTTGAGGCGTTACAATCTATTGAGAGTGAACGAACTAGACCGATCAGCACTTGTCTAAGCTGGTAGAAGCACGTAGTTCACGTGTAAGGCCTTTATTAGGCCGCAAAAAGCTGTACTACAAGCTTTAAAAGACTGTGCACGAAGTTGAAAGTGTTCTATTGCCATGCCGGAAAGGAAACCGACTGGAGACATCGTAGTCCATTGAGAGTGGAAGAAATAAACGGACCACCACCTGTCTAGGCTCGTGTAAACACGTGATTTACATTTAAGGCCTTTATTAGGCCGTAAAAGGCCCTATTACAATCTTTAGAAGTATATGCACCTAGTTGACGGTGTTCTAATGACATGGCGGATTTAAAAACGACTTGAGGCGCCGTAGTCCGTTGAGAGTGGAAGGACTAGACCGTTCTCAATCGGTCCAGCCTCGTAGAAGCACGTGATTTACGTGTAAGGCCTTTACTAGTCTTCAAAAGTTTGTATTACAATCTGTAAAAGCCTGTGCACGTATTTGACGGTGTTGTGTGGCCATTCCGGATTTATAAACGACTTGAGGCGCCGTAGTCCGTTGAGAGTGGAAGGACTAGACCGATCCCTACCTGTCTAGGCTCGTAGTAGCATATAGTTTACGTGTAAGACACTTATTAGGCTGCATAATGTCGTATTACGATCTTTAGAAGCCTGTGCACGCACTTGACGGTGTTCTATTGCCATGGCGGAAAGGAAAACGACTTGAGGCGTTACAATCTATTGATAGTGAACGAACTAGACCGATCAGCACTTGTCTAAGCTGGTAGCGCCACGTAGTTCACGTGTAAGGCCTTTATTAGGCCGCAAAAAGCCGTACTACAAGCTTCAAAAGACTGTGCACGTAGTTGAAAGTGTTCTATTGCCATGCCGGAAAGGAAAACGACTGGAGACGTCGTAGTCCATTGAGAGTGGAAGGAATAAACGGACCACCACCTGTCTAGGCTCGTGCAAACACGTGATTTACATTTAAGGCCTTTATTAGGCCGTAAAAGGCCCTATTACAATCTTTAGAAGTATATGCACCTGGTTGACGGTGTTCTAATGACATGGCGGATTTAAAAACGACTTAAGGCACCGTAGTCCGTTGAGAGTGGAAGGACTAGACCGTTCTCAATCGGTCCAGCCTCGTAGAAGCACGTGATTTACGTGTAAGGCCTTTACTAGTCTTCAAAAGTTTGTATTACAATCTGTAAAAGCCTGTGCACGTATTTGACGGTGTTGTGTGGCCATTCCGGATTTATAAACGACTTGAGGCGCCGTAGTCCGTTGAGAGTGGAAGGACTAGACCGATCCCTACCTGTCTAGGCTCGTAGTAGCATATAGTTTACGTGTAAGACACTTATTAGGCTGCATAATGTCGTATTACGATTTTTAGAAGCCTGTGCACGCACTTGACGGTGTTCTATTGCCATGGCGGAAAGGAAAACGACTTGAGGCGTTACAATCTATTGATAGTGAACGAACTAGACCGATCAGCACTTGTCTAAGCTGGTAGAGCCACGTAGTTCACGTGTAAGGCCTTTATTAGGCCGCAAAAAGCCGTACTACAAGCTTCAAAAGACTGTGCACGTAGTTGAAAGTGTTCTATTGCCATGGCGGAAAGGAAGTCAACTTGAGGCGTTGCAATCCATTGAGAATGGAAGGACTAGACTCTTCTCAATCGGTCTAGGCTCGTGCAAGCACGTGATTTACATGCAAGGGCTTTATTAGGCTGTAAAAGGCCGTATTACAATCTTTAGGAAACTGCGCACGGAGTTGACGCTGTTTTATTGCCATGGCGGAAAGGAAAACGACTTGAGGCGTTACAATCTATTGAGAGTGAACGAACTAGACCGATCAGCACTTGTCTAAGCTGGTAGAAGCACGTAGTTCACGTGTAAGGCCTTTATTAGGCCGCAAAAAGCTGTACTACAAGCTTTAAAAGACTGTGCACGAAGTTGAAAGTGTTCTATTGCCATGCCGGAAAGGAAAACGACTGGAGACATCGTAGTCCATTGAGAGTGGAAGAAATAAACGGACCACCACCTGTCTAGGCTCGTGTAAACACGTGATTTACATTTAAGGCCTTTATTAGGCCGTAAAAGGCCCTATTACAATCTTTAGAAGTATATGCACCTAGTTGACGGTGTTCTAATGACATGGCGGATTTAAAAACGACTTGAGGCGTTGTAGTCCATTGAGAATAGAAGGACTAGACCGTTCTCAATCGGTCTAGGCTCGTGGAAGCACGTGATTTACATGTAAGGCCCTTATTAGGCTGTAAAAGGCCGTAATACAATCCTTAGAAGACTGTGCACGCAGTTGACGGTGTTCTATGGCCATGGTGAAAAGAAAAGTGACTTGAGACGTCGTAGTCTATTGAGAGTGGAAAGGCTAGACCGATTCCCACCTGTCTAACCTCGTCAAAGCACGTGATTTACGTGTAAGGCCCTTATTGGGCTGCAAAAGGCCGTATTACAATCTTTAAAAGAGTGTGCACGTAGTTGACGCTGTTCTATTGCCACGGCGGAAAGGAAAAGGACTTGAGACGTCGTAGTTCATTAAGAGTGGGAGGACTAGACCGTTCCCCACCTATTTAGGTTCGCAGAAGCACGTGATTTTCGTGTAAGGCTCTTATTAGGCTCTGAAGAAACGTATTACAACCTTTAGGAGAATCTGCACGTACTTGACAGTTTTCTATGGCTAATGCGGAATGCTAAACAACTTGAGATGTCGTAGTCCATGTAATGTGGAATGACTAGACCGTTCACCACCTATCTAGGCTCGTGGGAACATGTGATTCACGTTTAAGGCCCTTACTAGGTTGCAAAAGAACGTATTACAACCTTAAAAAGCTTGTGCACGTAGTACGGTGTTGTGTGGCCATTCCGGATTTAAAAACGACTTGAGGTGTCGTAGTCCGTTGAGAGTGGAAGGACTAGACCGTTCTCAATCGGTCTAGCCTCGTAGAAGCACGTGATTTACGTGTAAGGCCCTTATTAGGCTGCAAAAAGCCGTGCTACAATTTTTGGAAGACTGTGCACGTAGTTGACGGTGTTCTATTGCCATGGCGGAAAGGAAGTCAACTTGAGGCGTTGCAATCCATTGAGAATGGAAGGACTAGACCGTTCTCAATCGGTCTAGGCTCGTGCAAGCACGTGATTTACATGTAAGGCCCTTATTAGGCTGTAAAAGGCCGTAATACAATCCTTAGACGACTGTGGACGCAGTTGACGGTGCTCTATGGCCATGGTGGAAAATAAAAGGACTTGAGACGTGGTAGTCTATTGAGAGTGGAAAAGCTAGACCGATTCCCACCTGTCTAACCTCGTCAAAGCACGTGAACTACGTGTAAGGTCCTTTCTAGGCTGCAAAAAACCGTATTACAATCTTTAAAAGCCTGTGCACGTAGTTGACGGTGTTCTATTGCCATGGCGGGAAGGAAAACGACTTGAAGTGTTGTAATCTATTGAGAGTGAACGGACTAGACATATCCCGTCTCTCTAGGCTCGTAGAAGCACGTAGTTTACGTGTAAGGCCCTTATTAGGCTGCACAATGTCGTATTAGAATCTTTAGAAGACTGTGCCTGTAGTTGAAGTTGTTCTATTGCTATGGCGGAAAGTAAAATAACTTGACATGTCGTAGTCCATTGTGAGTGGAAAAACTAGACCGATTTCCAGCTGTGTAACCTCGTCGAAGCACGTGATTTACGTTTAAGGCCTTTATTAGGCTGTAAAAAGCCGTATTACAATCTTTAGAAGACTGTGCACTTAATTGACGGTGCTCTATGGCCATGGTGGAAAGTAAAATGACTTGAGACGTCGTAGTCCATTGGGAGTGGAAAGGCTAGACCGATCATTACCTATCTAGGCTCGTGCAAGCACGTGATTTACATGTAAGGCTTTATTAGGCTGTAAAAGGCCGTATTACAATCTTTAGGAAACTGTGCACGAGATGACGCTGTTTTATTGCCATGGCGGAAAGGAAAACGACTTGAGGCGTTACAATCTATTGAGAGTGCACCTAGTTGAATGCACCTAGTTGACGGTGTTCTAATGACATGGCGGATTTGAAAACGATTTAAGGCGTTGTAGTCCATTGAGAATAGAAGGACTAGACCGTTTTCAATCGGTCCAGGCTCGCAGAAGCACGTGATTTACGTGTAAGGCCTTTACTAGTCTTCAAAAGTCTGTATTACAATCTGAAAAAGACTGTGCACGTATTTGACGGTGTTGTGTGGCCATTCCGGATTTAAAAACGACTTGAGGCGCCGTAGTCCGTTGAGAGTGGAAGGACTAGACCGTTCTCAATCGGTCTAGCCTCGTAGAAGCACGTGAATTACGTGTAAGGCCCTTATTAGGCTGCAAAAAGCCGTGCTACAATTTTTAGAAGACTGTGCACGCACTTGATGGTGTTTAATGGCTACTGCGGAATGGAAAACGTCTTGAGGTGACATAGTCCATTGGGAGTGGAAGGACTAGACCGATCTCCGCCACTTTAGACTCGCAGAAGCTCGTAGTTTACGTGCAAGGTCCTTATTAGGCCGCAAAAGGCCGTATTACAACCTTGAGAAGAACGTGCCCATATTTGACCGTTTTCTATGGCAATCGCGGATTCGAAAAGGGTTTGAGGCGTCGTAGTCCATTGAGAGTGGAAGGACTAGACCGATCCCAACCTGTCTAGGCTCGTTGAAGCACGTGAATTACTAGTAAGGCCCTTACTACTCTCCAAAAGGCCGTATTGCAACCTTAAGAAGAATGTGCCCATGTTTCACTGTGTTCTATGGCCACTGCGGATTCGAAAACGGTTTGAGGAGTCGTAGTCCATTGAGAGTGGAAGGACTAGACCGTTCAACACCTATCTAGGCTCGTGGAAACACGTAATTTTCGTGTAAGGCCCTTATTAGGCCGCAAAAGGCCGTATTATAATCTTTCAAAGTCTGTGCACGGAGTTGACGGTGTTTTATTGCCATGGCGGAAAGGAAAACGCTTTGAGGCGTTATAATCTATTGAGAGTGGAAGGACTAGGCTTGTGGAATCACGTGATTTACGTGTAAGACCCGTTTTAGGCCCCAAGAGGCTGAAATTCCAAATTTTAAAAGACTGTGCACGTAGTTGACGGTGTTCTATTGCCATGGCGGAAAGGAAGTCAACTTGAGGCGTTGCAATCCATTGAGAATGGAAGGACTAGACTCTTCTCAATCGGTCTAGGCTCGTGCAAGCACGTGATTTACATGCAAGGGCTTTATTAGGCTGTAAAAGGCCGTATTACAATCTTTAGGAAACTGCGCACGGAGTTGACGCTGTTTTATTGCCATGGCGGAAAGGAAAACGACTTGAGGCGTTACAATCTATTGAGAGTGAACGAACTAGACCGATCAGCACTTGTCTAAGCTGGTAGAAGCACGTAGTTCACGTGTAAGGCCTTTATTAGGCCGCAAAAAGCTGTACTACAAGCTTTAAAAGACTGTGCACGAAGTTGAAAGTGTTCTATTGCCATGCCGGAAAGGAAAACGACTGGAGACATCGTAGTCCATTGAGAGTGGAAGAAATAAACGGACCACCACCTGTCTAGGCTCGTGTAAACACGTGATTTACATTTAAGGCCTTTATTAGGCCGTAAAAGGCCCTATTACAATCTTTAGAAGTATATGCACCTAGTTGACGGTGTTCTAATGACATGGCGGATTTAAAAACGACTTGAGGCGCCGTAGTCCGTTGAGAGTGGAAGGACTAGACCGTTCTCAATCGGTCCAGCCTCGTAGAAGCACGTGATTTACGTGTAAGGCCTTTACTAGTCTTCAAAAGTTTGTATTACAATCTGTAAAAGCCTGTGCACGTATTTGACGGTGTTGTGTGGCCATTCCGGATTTATAAACGACTTGAGGCGCCGTAGTCCGTTGAGAGTGGAAGGACTAGACCGATCCCTACCTGTCTAGGCTCGTAGTAGCATATAGTTTACGTGTAAGACACTTATTAGGCTGCATAATGTCGTATTACGATCTTTAGAAGCCTGTGCACGCACTTGACGGTGTTCTATTGCCATGGCGGAAAGGAAAACGACTTGAGGCGTTACAATCTATTGATAGTGAACGAACTAGACCGATCAGCACTTGTCTAAGCTGGTAGCGCCACGTAGTTCACGTGTAAGGCCTTTATTAGGCCGCAAAAAGCCGTACTACAAGCTTCAAAAGACTGTGCACGTAGTTGAAAGTGTTCTATTGCCATGCCGGAAAGGAAAACGACTGGAGACGTCGTAGTCCATTGAGAGTGGAAGGACTAAACGGACCACCACCTGTCTAGGCTCGTGCAAACACGTGATTTACATTTAAGGCCTTTATTAGGCCGTAAAAGGCCCTATTACAATCTTTAGAAGTATATGCACCTAGTTGACGGTGTTCTAATGACATGGCGGATTTAAAAACGACTTGAGGCGCCGTAGTCCGTTGAGAGTGGAAGGACTAGACCGTTCTCAATCGGTCCAGCCTCGTAGAAGCACGTGATTTACGTGTAAGGCCTTTACTAGTCTTCAAAAGTTTGTATTACAATCTGTAAAAGCCTGTGCACGTATTTGACGGTGTTGTGTGGCCATTCCGGATTTATAAACGACTTGAGGCGCCGTAGTCCGTTGAGAGTGGAAGGACTAGACCGATCCCTACCAGTCTAGGCTCGTAGAAGCACGTGAATTACGTGTAAGGCCCTTATTAGGCTGCAAAAAGCCGTGCTACAATTTTTAGAAGACTGTGCACGCACTTGATGGTGTTTAATGGCTACTGCGGAATGGAAAACGTCTTGAGGTGACATAGTCCATTGGGAGTGGAAGGACTAGACCGATCTCCGCCACTTTAGACTCGCAGAAGCTCGTAGTTTACGTGTAAGGTCCTTATTAGGCCGCAAAAGGCCGTATTACAACCTTGAGAAGAACGTGCCCATATTTGACCGTTTTCTATGGCAATCGCGGATTCGAAAAGGGTTTGAGGCGTCGTAGTCCATTGAGAGTGGAAGGACTAGACCGATCCCAACCTGTCTAGGCTCGTTGAAGCACGTGAATTACTAGTAAGGCCCTTACTACTCTCCAAAAGGCCGTATTGCAACCTTAAGAAGAATGTGCCCATGTTTCACTGTGTTCTATGGCCATTGCGGATTCGAAAACGGTTTGAGGAGTCGTAGTCCATTGAGAGTGGAAGGACTAGACCGTTCAACACCTATCTAGGCTCGTGGAAACACGTGATTTTCGTGTAAGGCCCTTATTAGGCCGCAAAAGGCCGTATTATAATCTTTCAAAGTCTGTGCACGGAGTTGACGGTGTTTTATTGCCATGGCGGAAAGGAAAACGCTTTGAGGCGTTATAATCTATTGAGAGTGGAAGGACTAGGCTTGTGGAATCACGTGATTTACGTGTAAGACCCGTTTTAGGCCCCAAGAGGCTGAAATTCCAAATTTTAAAAGACTGTGCACGTAGTTGACGGTGTTCTATTGCCATGGCGGAAAGGAAGTCAACTTGAGGCGTTGCAATCCATTGAGAATGGAAGGACTAGACTCTTCTCAATCGGTCTAGGCTCGTGCAAGCACGTGATTTACATGCAAGGGCTTTATTAGGCTGTAAAAGGCCGTATTACAATCTTTAGGAAACTGCGCACGGAGTTGACGCTGTTTTATTGCCATGGCGGAAAGGAAAACGACTTGAGGCGTTACAATCTATTGAGAGTGAACGAACTAGACCGATCAGCACTTGTCTAAGCTGGTAGAAGCACGTAGTTCACGTGTAAGGCCTTTATTAGGCCGCAAAAATCTGTACTACAAGCTTTAAAAGACTGTGCACGAAGTTGAAAGTGTTCTATTGCCATGCCGGAAAGGAAAACGACTGGAGACATCGTAGTCCATTGAGAGTGGAAGAAATAAACGGACCACCACCTGTCTAGGCTCGTGTAAACACGTGATTTACATTTAAGGCCTTTATTAGGCCGTAAAAGGCCCTATTACAATCTTTAGAAGTATATGCACCTAGTTGACGGTGTTCTAATGACATGGCGGATTTAAAAACGACTTGAGGCGTTGTAGTCCATTGAGAATAGAAGGACTAGACCGTTCTCAATCGGTCTAGGCTCGTGGAAGCACGTGATTTACATGTAAGGCCCTTATTAGGCTGTAAAAGGCCGTAATACAATCCTTAGAAGACTGTGCACGCAGTTGACGGTGTTCTATGGCCATGGTGAAAAGAAAAGTGACTTGAGACGTCGTAGTCTATTGAGAGTGGAAAGGCTAGACCGATTCCCACCTGTCTAACCTCGTCAAAGCACGTGATTTACGTGTAAGGCCCTTATTGGGCTGCAAAAGGCCGTATTACAATCTTTAAAAGAGTGTGCACGTAGTTGACGCTGTTCTATTGCCACGGCGGAAAGGAAAAGGACTTGAGACGTCGTAGTTCATTAAGAGTGGGAGGACTAGACCGTTCCCCACCTATTTAGGTTCGCAGAAGCACGTGATTTTCGTGTAAGGCTCTTATTAGGCTCTGAAGAAACGTATTACAACCTTTAGGAGAATCTGCACGTACTTGACAGTTTTCTATGGCTAATGCGGAATGCTAAACAACTTGAGATGTCGTAGTCCATGTAATGTGGAATGACTAGACCGTTCACCACCTATCTAGGCTCGTGGGAACATGTGATTCACGTTTAAGGCCCTTACTAGGTTGCAAAAGAACGTATTACAACCTTAAAAAGCTTGTGCACGTAGTACGGTGTTGTGTGGCCATTCCGGATTTAAAAACGACTTGAGGTGTCGTAGTCCGTTGAGAGTGGAAGGACTAGACCGTTCTCAATCGGTCTAGCCTCGTAGAAGCACGTGATTTACGTGTAAGGCCCTTATTAGGCTGCAAAAAGCCGTGCTACAATTTTTGGAAGACTGTGCACGTAGTTGACGGTGTTCTATTGCCATGGCGGAAAGGAAGTCAACTTGAGGCGTTGCAATCCATTGAGAATGGAAGAAATAAACGGACCACCACCTGTCTAGGCTCGTGTAAACACGTGATTTACATTTAAGGCCTTTATTAGGCCGTAAAAGGCCCTATTACAATCTTTAGAAGTATATGCACCTAGTTGACGGTGTTCTAATGACATGGCGGATTTAAAAACGACTTGAGGCGCCGTAGTCCGTTGAGAGTGGAAGGACTAGACCGTTCTCAATCGGTCCAGCCTCGTAGAAGCACGTGATTTACGTGTAAGGCCTTTACTAGTCTTCAAAAGTTTGTATTACAATCTGTAAAAGCCTGTGCACGTATTTGACGGTGTTGTGTGGCCATTCCGGATTTATAAACGACTTGAGGCGCCGTAGTCCGTTGAGAGTGGAAGGACTAGACCGATCCCTACCTGTCTAGGCTCGTAGAAGCACGTGAATTACGTGTAAGGCCCTTATTAGGCTGCAAAAAGCCGTGCTACAATTTTTAGAAGACTGTGCACGCACTTGATGGTGTTTAATGGCTACTGCGGAATGGAAAACGTCTTGAGGTGACATAGTCCATTGGGAGTGGAAGGACTAGACCGATCTCCGCCACTTTAGACTCGCAGAAGCTCGTAGTTTACGTGTAAGGTCCTTATTAGGCCGCAAAAGGCCGTATTACAACCTTGAGAAGAACGTGCCCATATTTGACCGTTTTCTATGGCAATCGCGGATTCGAAAAGGGTTTGAGGCGTCGTAGTCCATTGAGAGTGGAAGGACTAGACCGATCCCAACCTGTCTAGGCTCGTTGAAGCACGTGAATTACTAGTAAGGCCCTTACTACTCTCCAAAAGGCCGTATTGCAACCTTAAGAAGAATGTGCCCATGTTTCACTGTGTTCTATGGCCATTGCGGATTCGAAAACGGTTTGAGGAGTCGTAGTCCATTGAGAGTGGAAGGACTAGACCGTTCAACACCTATCTAGGCTCGTGGAAACACGTGATTTTCGTGTAAGGCCCTTATTAGGCCGCAAAAGGCCGTATTATAATCTTTCAAAGTCTGTGCACGGAGTTGACGGTGTTTTATTGCCATGGCGGAAAGGAAAACGCTTTGAGGCGTTATAATCTATTGAGAGTGGAAGGACTAGGCTTGTGGAATCACGTGATTTACGTGTAAGACCCGTTTTAGGCCCCAAGAGGCTGAAATTCCAAATTTTAAAAGACTGTGCACGTAGTTGACGGTGTTCTATTGCCATGGCGGAAAGGAAGTCAACTTGAGGCGTTGCAATCCATTGAGAATGGAAGGACTAGACTCTTCTCAATCGGTCTAGGCTCGTGCAAGCACGTGATTTACATGCAAGGGCTTTATTAGGCTGTAAAAGGCCGTATTACAATCTTTAGGAAACTGCGCACGGAGTTGACGCTGTTTTATTGCCATGGCGGAAAGGAAAACGACTTGAGGCGTTACAATCTATTGAGAGTGAACGAACTAGACCGATCAGCACTTGTCTAAGCTGGTAGAAGCACGTAGTTCACGTGTAAGGCCTTTATTAGGCCGCAAAAAGCTGTACTACAAGCTTTAAAAGACTGTGCACGAAGTTGAAAGTGTTCTATTGCCATGCCGGAAAGGAAAACGACTGGAGACATCGTAGTCCATTGAGAGTGGAAGAAATAAACGGACCACCACCTGTCTAGGCTCGTGTAAACACGTGATTTACATTTAAGGCCTTTATTAGGCCGTAAAAGGCCCTATTACAATCTTTAGAAGTATATGCACCTAGTTGACGGTGTTCTAATGACATGGCGGATTTAAAAACGACTTGAGGCGTTGTAGTCCATTGAGAATAGAAGGACTAGACCGTTCTCAATCGGTCTAGGCTCGTGGAAGCACGTGATTTACATGTAAGGCCCTTATTAGGCTGTAAAAGGCCGTAATACAATCCTTAGAAGACTGTGCACGCAGTTGACGGTGTTCTATGGCCATGGTGAAAAGAAAAGTGACTTGAGACGTCGTAGTCTATTGAGAGTGGAAAGGCTAGACCGATTCCCACCTGTCTAACCTCGTCAAAGCACGTGATTTACGTGTAAGGCCCTTATTGGGCTGCAAAAGGCCGTATTACAATCTTTAAAAGAGTGTGCACGTAGTTGACGCTGTTCTATTGCCACGGCGGAAAGGAAAAGGACTTGAGACGTCGTAGTTCATTAAGAGTGGGAGGACTAGACCGTTCCCCACCTATTTAGGTTCGCAGAAGCACGTGATTTTCGTGTAAGGCTCTTATTAGGCTCTGAAGAAACGTATTACAACCTTTAGGAGAATCTGCACGTACTTGACAGTTTTCTATGGCTAATGCGGAATGCTAAACAACTTGAGATGTCGTAGTCCATGTAATGTGGAATGACTAGACCGTTCACCACCTATCTAGGCTCGTGGGAACATGTGATTCACGTTTAAGGCCCTTACTAGGTTGCAAAAGAACGTATTACAACCTTAAAAAGCTTGTGCACGTAGTACGGTGTTGTGTGGCCATTCCGGATTTAAAAACGACTTGAGGTGTCGTAGTCCGTTGAGAGTGGAAGGACTAGACCATTCTCAATCGGTCTAGCCTCGTAGAAGCACGTGATTTACGTGTAAGGCCCTTATTAGGCTGCAAAAAGCCGTGCTACAATTTTTGGAAGACTGTGCACGTAGTTGACGGTGTTCTATTGCCATGGCGGAAAGGAAGTCAACTTGAGGCGTTGCAATCCATTGAGAATGGAAGGACTAGACCGTTCTCAATCGGTCTAGGCTCGTGCAAGCACGTGATTTACATGTAAGGCCCTTATTAGGCTGTAAAAGGCCGTAATACAATCCTTAGACGACTGTGGACGCAGTTGACGGTGCTCTATGGCCATGGTGGAAAATAAAAGGACTTGAGACGTCGTAGTCTATTGAGAGTGGAAAAGCTAGACCGATTCCCACCTGTCTAACCTCGTCAAAGCACGTGAACTTCGTGTAAGGTCCTTTCTAGGCTGCAAAAAACCGTATTACAATCTTTAAAAGCCTGTGCACGTAGTTGACGGTGTTCTATTGCCATGGCGGGAAGGAAAACGACTTGAAGTGTTGTAATCTATTGAGAGTGAACGGACTAGACATATCCCGTCTCTCTAGGCTCGTAGAAGCACGTAGTTTACGTGTAAGGCCCTTATTAGGCTGCACAATGTCGTATTAGAATCTTTAGAAGACTGTGCCTGTAGTTGAAGTTGTTCTATTGCTATGGCGGAAAGTAAAATGACTTGACACGTCGTAGTCCATTGTGAGTGGAAAAGCTAGACCGATTTCCAGCTGTGTAACCTCGTCGAAGCACGTGATTTACGTTTAAGGCCTTTATTAGGCTGTAAAAAGCCGTATTACAATCTTTAGAAGACTGTGCACTTAATTGACGGTGCTCTATGGCCATGGTGGAAAGTAAAATGACTTGAGACGTCGTAGTCCATTGGGAGTGGAAAGGCTAGACCGATCATTACCTATCTAGGCTCGTGCAAGCACGTGATTTACATGTAAGGCTTTATTAGGCTGTAAAAGGCCGTATTACAATCTTTAGGAAACTGTGCACGGAGATGACGCTGTTTTATTGCCATGGCGGAAAGGAAAACGACTTGAGGCGTTACAATCTATTGAGAGTGAACGAACTAGACCGATCAGCACTTCTCTAGGCTGGTAGAAGCACGTAGTTCACGTGTAAAACCTTTATTAGGCCGCAAAAAGCCGTACTACAAACTTTAAAAGACTGTGCACGTAGTTGAAAGTGTTCTATTGCCATGCCGGAAAGGAAAACGACTGGAGACGTCGTAGTCCATTGAAATTGGAAGGACTAAACGGACCACCACCTGTCTAGGCTCGTGCAAACACGTGATTTACATTTAAGGCCTTTATTAGGCCGTAAAAGGCCCTATTACAATCTTTAGAAGTATATGCACCTAGTTGACGGTGTTCTAATGACATGGCGGATTTGAAAACGATTTAAGGCGTTGTAGTCCATTGAGAATAGAAGGACTAGACCGTTCTCAATCGGTCCAGGCTCGCAGAAGCACGTGATTTACGTGTAAGGCCTTTACTAGTCTTCAAAAGTCTGTATTACAATCTGAAAAAGCCTGTGCACGTAATTGACGGTGTTGTGTGGCCATTCCGGATTTAAAAACGACTTGAGGCGCCGTAGTCCGTTGAGAGTGGAAGGACTAGACCGTTCTCAATCGGTCTAGCCTCGTAGAAGCACGTGAATTACGTGTAAGGCCCTTATTAGGCTGCAAAAAGCCGTGCTACAATTTTTAGAAGACTGTGCACGCACTTGATGGTGTTTAATGGCTACTGCGGATTGGAAAACGTCTTGTGGTGACATAGTCCATTAGGAGTGGAAGGACTAAACCGACCACCACCTGTCTAGACTCTTCAAAGCCCGTGATTTACGTGTAAGGTTTTTTTTTAGGCTGCAAAAGCCGTATTACAGACTTTAAAGGACTGTGCACGTAGTTGACGGTGTTCTGTTGCCATGGCGGAAAGGAAAACGTCTTGAGGCGTTGTAATCTATTCACAGTGAAAGAACTAGACCGATCTCCGCCACTTTAGACTCGTAGAACCTCGTAGTTTACGTGTAAGGTCCTTATTAGGCCGCAAAAGGCCGTATTACAACCTTGAGAAGAACGTGCCCATATTTGACCGTTTTCTATGGCAATCGCGGATTCGAAAAGGGTTTGAGGTTTCGTAGTCCATTGAGAGTGGAAGGACTAGACCGATCCCAACCTGTCTAGGCTCGTTGAAGCACGTGAATTACTAGTAAGGCCCTTACTACTCTCCAAAAGGCCTTATTGCAACCTTAAGAAGAATGTGCCCATGTTTGACTGTGTTCTATGGCCATTGCAGATTCAAAAACGGTTTGAGGAGTCGTAGTACATTGAAAGTGGAAGGACTAAACCGACCACCACCTATCTAGACTCTTCAAAGCCCGTGATTTACGTGTAAGGTTTTTTTTAGGCTGCAAAAGCCGTATTACAGACTTTAAAGAACTGTGCACGTAGTTGACGGTGTTCTGTTGCCATGGCGGAAAGGAAAACGCTTTGAGGCGTTATAATCTATAGAGAGTGAAAGGACTAGACCGATCAACATCTATCTAGGCTCGTGGAAACACGTGATTTTTGTGTAAGGTCCTTATTAGGCCTGCAAAGGGCGTATTACAACCTCTAAAAAACGGTGCACGTAGTTAACGGTGTTCTATGGCTATTGCGGAATGGAAAACGACTTAAGGCGTCGTAGTCCATTGAGAGTGGCAGGACTAGGCTTGTGGAATCACGTGATTTACGTGTAAGACCCGTTTTAGGACCCAACACGTAGTTGACGGTGTTCTATTGCCATGGCGGAAAGGAAGTCAACTTGAGGCGTAGCAATCCATTGAGAATGGAAGGACTAGACTCTTCTCAATCGGTCTAGGCTCGTGCAAGCACGTGATTTACATGTAACGCTTTATTAGGTTTTAAAAGGCCGTATTACAATCTTTAGGAAACTGTGCACGGAGTTGACGCTGTTTTATTGCCATGGCGGAAAGGAAAACGACTTGAGGCGTTACAATCTATTTAGAGTGAACGAACTAGACCGATCAGCACTTCTCTAGGCTGGTAGAAGCACGTAGGTCACGGGTAAAACCTTTATTAGGCCGCAAAAAGACGTACTACAAGCTTTAAAAGACTGTGCACGTAGTTGAAAGTGTTCTATTGCCATGCCCGAAAGGAAAACGACTGGAGGCGTCGTAGTCCATTGAAATTGGAAGGACTAAACGGACCACCACCTGTCTAGGCTCGTGCAAACACGTGATTTACATTTAAGGCCTTTATTAGGCCGTAAAAGGCCCTATTACAATCTTTAGAAGTATATGCACCTAGTTGACGGTGTTCTAATGACATGGCGGATTTGAAAACGATTTAAGGCGTTGTAGTCCATTGCGAATAGAAGGACTAGACCGTTCTCAATCGGTCCAGGCTCGCAGAAGCACGTGATTTACGTGTAAGGCCTTTACTAGTCTTCAAAAGTCTGTATTACAATCTGAAAAAGCCTGTGCACGTATTTGACGGTGTTGTGTGGCCATTCCGGATTTATAAACGACTTGAGGCGCCGTAGACCGTTGAGAGTGGAAGGTCTAGACCGATCCCTGCCTGTCTAGGCTCGTAGAAGCATATAGTTTACGTGTAAGACACTTATTAGGCTGCATAATGTCGTATTACGATCTTTGGAAGCCTGTGCACGTACTTGACGGTGTTCTATTGCCATGGCGGAAAAGAAAACGTCTTGAGGAGTTGTAATCTATTGAGAATGAAAGGACTAGAGCGATTGTCAACTGTCTAGGCTCGTGGAAGCACGTCAATTGCGTGTAATGCCCTTGTTAGGCCGCAAAAGGCCGTACAACCTTCAGAAGACTGTGCACGTACTTGCGGGTGTTCCATGGCTATTGCAGGATGGTAAACGACTTGAGATGTCGTAGTCCATGCAATGTGTAATGACTAGACCGTTCCCCACCTATCTAGGCTCGTGGGAGCACGTGATTCACGTGAAAGGCCCTTACTAGGTTGCAAAAGAACGTATTACAAGCCTGTGCACGTAGTTGACGGTGTTCTAATGCCATGGCGAAAAGGAAATCAACTTGAGGCGTTGTAATCCATTAACAATGGGAGGACTAGACCGTTCTCAATCGGTCTAGGCTCGTAGAAGCACGTGATTTACGTGTAAGACCCGTTTTAGGCCCCAAGAGGCTGTATTCCAAATCTTAAAAGACTGTGCACGTAGTTGACGTTGTTCTATTGCCATGGCGGAAAGGAAGTCAACTTGAGGCGTTGCAATCTATTGAGAATGGAAGGACTAGACCATTCTTAATCGGTCTAGGCTCGTGCAAGCACGTGATTTACATGTAAGGCCCTTATTAGGCTGTAAAAGGCCGTAATACAATCCTTAGAAGACTGTGGACGCAGTTGACGGTGTTCTATGGCCATGGTGGAAAGTAAAGTGACTTGAGACGTCGTAGTCCATTGAGAGTGGGAAAGCTAGACCGATTCCCACCTGTCTAACCTCGTCGAAGCACGTGATTTACGTGTAAGGCCCTTATTAGGCTGCAAAAGGCCGTATTCCAACCTTTAGAAGACTGTGCACGTAGTTGACGGTGTTCTATTGCCATGGCGGAAAGGAAAACGACTTGAGGCGTTACAATCTATTGAGAGTGAACGAACTAGACCGATCAGCACTTCTCTGGGCTGGTAGAAGCACGTAGTTCACGTGTAAAACCTTTATTAGGCCGCAAAAAGCCGTACTACAAGCTTTAAAAGACTGCGCACGTAGTTGAAAGTGTTCTATTGCCATACCGGAAAGGAAAACGACTGGAGACGTCGTAGTCCATTGAAATTGGAAGGACTAAACAGACCACCACCTGTCTAGGATCGTGCAAACACGTGATTTACATTTAAGGCCTTTATTAGGCCGTAAAAGGCCCTATTACAATCTTTAGAAGTATATGCACCTAGTTGACGGTGTTCTAATGACATGGCGGATTTGAAAACGATTTAAGGCGTTGTAGTCCATTGAGAATAGAAGGACTAGACCGTTCTCAATCAGTCCAGGCCCGTAGAAGCACGTGATTTACGTGTAAGGCCTTTACTAGTCTTCAAAAGTCTGTATTACAATCTGAAAAAGCCTGTGCACGTATTTGACGGTGTTGTGTGGCCATTCCGGATTTAAAAACGACTTGAGGCGCCGTAGTTCGTTGAGAGTGGAAGGACTAGACCGTTCTCAATAGGTCTAGCCTCGTAGAAGCACGTGAATTACGTGTAAGGCCCTTATTAGGCTGCAAAAAGCCGTGCTACAATTTTTAGAAGACTGTGCACGCACTTGATGGTGTTTAATGGCTACTGCGGAATGGAAAACGTCTTGAGGTGACATAGTCCATTGGGAGTGGAAGGACTAAACCGACCACCACCTATCTAGACTCTTCAAAGCCCGTGATTTACGTGTAAGGTTTTTTTTAGGCTGCAAAAGCCGTATTACAGACTTTAAAGGACTGTGCACGTAGTTGACGGTGTTCTGTTGCCATGGCGGAAAGGAAAACGTCTTGAGGCGTAGTAATCTATTCACAGTGAAAGGACTAGACCGATCTCCGCCACTTTAGACTCGTAGAAGCTCGTAGTTTACGTGTAAGGTCCTTATAAGGCCGCAAAAGGCCGTATTGCAACCTTAAGAAGAATGTGCCCATGTTTGACTGTGTTCTATGGCCATTGCGGATTCGAAAACGGTTTGAGGAGTCGTAGTCCATTGAGAGTGGAAGGACTAGGCTTGTGGAATCACGTGATTTACGTGTAAGACCCGTTTTAGGCCCCAAGAGGCTGTATTCCAAATCTTAAAGGACTGTGCACGTAGTTGACGGTGTTCTATTGCCATGGCGGAAAGGAAGTCAACTTGAGGCGTTGCAATCCATTGAGAATGGAAGGACTAGACCGTTCTCAATCGGTCTAGGCTCGTGCAAGCACGTGATTTACATGTAAAGGCTTTATTAGGCTGTAAAAGGCCGTATTACAATCTTTAGGAAACTTTGCACGGAGTTGACGCTGTTTTATTCCCATGGCGGAAAGGAAAACGACTTGAGGCATTACAATCTATTGAGAGTGAACGAACTAGACCGATCAGCACTTGTCTAAGCTGGTAGAAGCACGTAGTTCACGTGTAAGGCCTTTATTAGGCCGCAAAAAGCCGTACTACAAGCTTTAAAAGACTGTGCACGTAGTTGACGGTGTTCTATTGCCATGGCGGGAAGGAAAACCACTTGAAGTGTTGTAATCTATTGAGAGTGAACGGACTAGACATATCCCGTCTCTCTAGGCTCGTAGAAGCACGTAGTTTACGTGTAAGGCCCTTATTAGGCTGCACAATGTCGTATTAGAATCTTTAGAAGACTGTGCCTGTAGTTGAAGTTGTTCTATTGCTATGGCGGAAAGTAAAATGACTTGACACGTCGTAGTCCATTGTGAGTGGAAAAGCTAGACCGATTTCCAGCTGTGTAACCTCGTCGAAGCACGTGATTTACGTTTAAGGCCTTTATTAGGCTGTAAAAAGCCGTATTACAATCTTTAGAAGACTGTGCACTTAATTGACGGTGCTCTATGGCCATGGTGGAAAGTAAAATGACTTGAGATGTCGTAGTCCATTGGGAGTGGAAAGGCTAGACCGATCATTACCTATCTAGGCTCGTGCAAGCACGTGATTTACATGTAAGGCTTTATTAGGCTGTAAAAGGCCGTATTACAATCTTTAGGAAACTGTGCACGGAGATGACGCTGTTTTATTGCCATGGCGGAAAGGAAAACGACTTGAGGCGTTACAATCTATTGAGAGTGAACGAACTAGACCGATCAGCACTTCTCTAGGCTGGTAGAAGCACGTAGTTCACGTGTAAAACCTTTATTAGGCCGCAAAAAGCCGTACTACAAGCTTTAAAAGACTGTGCACGTAGTTGAAAGTGTTCTATTGCCATGCCGGAAAGGAAAACGACTGGAGACGTCGTAGTCCATTGAAATTGGAAGGACTAAACGGACCACCACCTGTCTAGGCTCGTGCAAACACGTGATTTACATTTAAGGCCTTTATTAGGCCGTAAAAGGCCCTATTACAATCTTTAGAAGTATATGCACCTAGTTGACGGTGTTCTAATGACATGGCGGATTTGAAAACGATTTAAGGCGTTGTAGTCCATTGAGAATAGAAGGACTAGACCGTTCTCAATCGGTCCAGGCTCGCAGAAGCACGTGATTTACGTGTAAGGCCTTTACTAGTCTTCAAAAGTCTGTATTACAATCTGAAAAAGCCTGTGCACGTAATTGACGGTGTTGTGTGGCCATTCCGGATTTAAAAACGACTTGAGGCGCCGTAGTCCGTTGGGAGTGGAAGGACTAGACCGTTCTCAATCGGTCTAGCCTCGTAGAAGCACGTGAATTACGTGTAAGGCCCTTATTAGGCTGCAAAAAGCCGTGCTACAATTTTTAGAAGACTGTGCACGCACTTGATGGTGTTTAATGGCTACTGCGGATTGGAAAACGTCTTGAGGTGACATAGTCCATTGGGAGTGGAAGGACTAAACCGACCACCACCTGTCTAGACTCTTCAAAGCCCGTGATTTACGTGTAAGGTTTTTTTTTAGGCTGCAAAAGCCGTATTACAGACTTTAAAGGACTGTGCACGTAGTTGACGGTGTTCTGTTGCCATGGCGGAAAGGAAAACGTCTTGAGGCGTTGTAATCTATTCACAGTGAAAGAACTAGACCGATCTCCGCCACTTTAGACTCGTAGAACCTCGTAGTTTACGTGTAAGGTCCTTATTAGGCCGCAAAAGGCCGTATTACAACCTTGAGAAGAACGTGCCCATATTTGACCGTTTTCTATGGCAATCGCGGATTCGAAAAGGGTTTGAGGCGTCGTAGTCCATTGAGAGTGGAAGGACTAGACCGATCCCAACCTGTCTAGGCTCGTTGAAGCACGTGAATTACTAGTAAGGCCCTTACTACTCTCCAAAAGGCCTTATTGCAACCTTAAGAAGAATGTGCCCATGTTTGACTGTGTTCTATGGCCATTGCAGATTCAAAAACGGTTTGAGGAGTCGTAGTCCATTGAAAGTGGAAGGACTAAACCGACCACCACCTATCTAGACTCTTCAAAGCCCGTGATTTACGTGTAAGGTTTTTTTTAGGCTGCAAAAGCCGTATTACAGACTTTAAAGAACTGTGCACGTAGTTGACGGTGTTCTGTTGCCATGGCGGAAAGGAAAACGCTTTGAGGCGTTATAATCTATAGAGAGTGAAAGGACTAGACCGATCAACATCTATCTAGGCTCGTGGAAACACGTGATTTTTGTGTAAGGTCCTTATTAGGCCTGCAAAGGGCGTATTACAACCTCTAAAAAACGGTGCACGTAGTTAACGGTGTTCTATGGCTATTGCGGAATGGAAAACGACTTAAGGCGTCATAGTCCATTGAGAGTGGCAGGACTAGGCTTGTGGAATCACGTGATTTACGTGTAAGACCCGTTTTAGGACCCAACACGTAGTTGACGGTGTTCTATTGCCATGGCGGAAAGGAAGTCAACTTGAGGCGTAGCAATCCATTGAGAATGGAAGGACTAGACTCTTCTCAATCGGTCTAGGCTCGTGCAAGCACGTGATTTACATGTAACGCTTTATTAGGTTTTAAAAGGCCGTATTACAATCTTTAGGAAACTGTGCACGGAGTTGACGCTGTTTTATTGCCATGGCGGAAAGGAAAACGACTTGAGGCGTTACAATCTATTTAGAGTGAACGAACTAGACCGATCAGCACTTCTCTAGGCTGGTAGAAGCACGTAGGTCACGGGTAAAACCTTTATTAGGCCGCAAAAAGACGTACTACAAGCTTTAAAAGACTGTGCACGTAGTTGAAAGTGTTCTATTGCCATGCCCGAAAGGAAAACGACTGGAGGCGTCGTAGTCCATTGAAATTGGAAGGACTAAACGGACCACCACCTGTCTAGGCTCGTGCAAACACGTGATTTACATTTAAGGCCTTTATTAGGCCGTAAAAGGCCCTATTACAATCTTTAGAAGTATATGCACCTAGTTGACGGTGTTCTAATGACATGGCGGATTTGAAAACGATTTAAGGCGTTGTAGTCCATTGCGAATAGAAGGACTAGACCGTTCTCAATCGGTCCAGGCTCGCAGAAGCACGTGATTTACGTGTAAGGCCTTTACTAGTCTTCAAAAGTCTGTATTACAATCTGAAAAAGCCTGTGCACGTATTTGACGGTGTTGTGTGGCCATTCCGGATTTATAAACGACTTGAGGCGCCGTAGACCGTTGAGAGTGGAAGGTCTAGACCGATCCCTGCCTGTCTAGGCTCGTAGAAGCATATAGTTTACGTGTAAGACACTTATTAGGCTGCATAATGTCGTATTACGATCTTTGGAAGCCTGTGCACGTACTTGACGGTGTTCTATTGCCATGGCGGAAAAGAAAACGTCTTGAGGAGTTGTAATCTATTGAGAATGAAAGGACTAGAGCGATTGTCAACTGTCTAGGCTCGTGGAAGCACGTCAATTGCGTGTAATGCCCTTGTTAGGCCGCAAAAGGCCGTACAACCTTCAGAAGACTGTGCACGTACTTGCGGGTGTTCCATGGCTATTGCAGGATGGTAAACGACTTGAGATGTCGTAGTCCATGCAATGTGTAATGACTAGACCGTTCCCCACCTATCTAGGCTCGTGGGAGCACGTGATTCACGTGAAAGGCCCTTACTAGGTTGCAAAAGAACGTATTACAAGCCTGAGCACGTAGTTGACGGTGTTCTAATGCCATGGCGAAAAGGAAATCAACTTGAGGCGTTGTAATCCATTAAGAATGGGAGGACTAGACCGTTCTCAATCGGTCTAGGCTCGTAGAAGCACGTGATTTACGTGTAAGACCCGTTTTAGGCCCCAAGAGGCTGTATTCCAAATCTTAAAAGACTGTGCACGTAGTTGACGTTGTTCTATTGCCATGGCGGAAAGGAAGTCAACTTGAGGCGTTGCAATCTATTGAGAATGGAAGGACTAGACCATTCTTAATCGGTCTAGGCTCGTGCAAGCACGTGATTTACATGTAAGGCCCTTATTAGGCTGTAAAAGGCCGTAATACAATCCTTAGAAGACTGTGGACGCAGTTGACGGTGTTCTATGGCCATGGTGGAAAGTAAAGTGACTTGAGACGTCGTAGTCCATTGAAAGTGGGAAAGCTAGACCGATTCCCACCTGTCTAACCTCGTCGAAGCACGTGATTTACGTGTAAGGCCCTTATTAGGCTGCAAAAGGCCGTATTCCAACCTTTAGAAGACTGTGCACGTAGTTGACGGTGTTCTATTGCCATGGCGGAAAGGAAAACGACTTGAGGCGTTACAATCTATTGAGAGTGAACGAACTAGACCGATCAGCACTTCTCTGGGCTGGTAGAAGCACGTAGTTCACGTGTAAAACCTTTATTAGGCCGCAAAAAGCCGTACTACAAGCTTTAAAAGACTGCGCACGTAGTTGAAAGTGTTCTATTGCCATACCGGAAAGGAAAACGACTGGAGACGTCGTAGTCCATTGAAATTGGAAGGACTAAACAGACCACCACCTGTCTAGGATCGTGCAAACACGTGATTTACATTTAAGGCCTTTATTAGGCCGTAAAAGGCCCTATTACAATCTTTAGAAGTATATGCACCTAGTTGACGGTGTTCTAATGACATGGCGGATTTGAAAACGATTTAAGGCGTTGTAGTCCATTGAGAATAGAAGGACTAGACCGTTCTCAATCAGTCCAGGCCCGTAGAAGCACGTGATTTACGTGTAAGGCCTTTACTAGTCTTCAAAAGTCTGTATTACAATCTGAAAAAGCCTGTGCACGTATTTGACGGTGTTGTGTGGCCATTCCGGATTTAAAAACGACTTGAGGCGCCGTAGTTCGTTGAGAGTGGAAGGACTAGACCGTTCTCAATAGGTCTAGCCTCGTAGAAGCACGTGAATTACGTGTAAGGCCCTTATTAGGCTGCAAAAAGCCGTGCTACAATTTTTAGAAGACTGTGCACGCACTTGATGGTGTTTAATGGCTACTGCGGAATGGAAAACGTCTTGAGGTGACATAGTCCATTGGGAGTGGAAGGACTAAACCGACCACCACCTATCTAGACTCTTCAAAGCCCGTGATTTACGTGTAAGGTTTTTTTTAGGCTGCAAAAGCCGTATTACAGACTTTAAAGGACTGTGCACGTAGTTGACGGTGTTCTGTTGCCATGGCGGAAAGGAAAACGTCTTGAGGCGTAGTAATCTATTCACAGTGAAAGGACTAGACCGATCTCCGCCACTTTAGACTCGTAGAAGCTCGTAGTTTACGTGTAAGGTCCTTATAAGGCCGCAAAAGGCCGTATTGCAACCTTAAGAAGAATGTGCCCATGTTTGACTGTGTTCTATGGCCATTGCGGATTCGAAAACGGTTTGAGGAGTCGTAGTCCATTGAGAGTGGAAGGACTAGGCTTGTGGAATCACGTGATTTACGTGTAAGACCCGTTTTAGGCCCCAAGAGGCTGTATTCCAAATCTTAAAGGACTGTGCACGTAGTTGACGGTGTTCTATTGCCATGGCGGAAAGGAAGTCAACTTGAGGCGTTGCAATCCATTGAGAATGGAAGGACTAGACCGTTCTCAATCGGTCTAGGCTCGTGCAAGCACGTGATTTACATGTAAAGGCTTTATTAGGCTGTAAAAGGCCGTATTACAATCTTTAGGAAACTTTGCACGGAGTTGACGCTGTTTTATTCCCATGGCGGAAAGGAAAACGACTTGAGGCATTACAATCTATTGAGAGTGAACGAACTAGACCGATCAGCACTTGTCTAAGCTGGTAGAAGCACGTAGTTCACGTGTAAGGCCTTTATTAGGCCGCAAAAAGCCGTACTACAAGCTTTAAAAGACTGTGCACGTAGTTGACGGTGTTCTATTGCCATGGCGGGAAGGAAAACCACTTGAAGTGTTGTAATCTATTGAGAGTGAACGGACTAGACATATCCCGTCTCTCTAGGCTCGTAGAAGCACGTAGTTTACGTGTAAGGCCCTTATTAGGCTGCACAATGTCGTATTAGAATCTTTAGAAGACTGTGCCTGTAGTTGAAGTTGTTCTATTGCTATGGCGGAAAGTAAAATGACTTGACACGTCGTAGTCCATTGTGAGTGGAAAAGCTAGACCGATTTCCAGCTGTGTAACCTCGTCGAAGCACGTGATTTACGTTTAAGGCCTTTATTAGGCTGTAAAAAGCCGTATTACAATCTTTAGAAGACTGTGCACTTAATTGACGGTGCTCTATGGCCATGGTGGAAAGTAAAATGACTTGAGATGTCGTAGTCCATTGGGAGTGGAAAGGCTAGACCGATCATTACCTATCTAGGCTCGTGCAAGCACGTGATTTACATGTAAGGCTTTATTAGGCTGTAAAAGGCCGTATTACAATCTTTAGGAAACTGTGCACGGAGATGACGCTGTTTTATTGCCATGGCGGAAAGGAAAACGACTTGAGGCGTTACAATCTATTGAGAGTGAACGAACTAGACCGATCAGCACTTCTCTAGGCTGGTAGAAGCACGTAGTTCACGTGTAAAACCTTTATTAGGCCGCAAAAAGCCGTACTACAAGCTTTAAAAGACTGTGCACGTAGTTGAAAGTGTTCTATTGCCATGCCGGAAAGGAAAACGACTGGAGACGTCGTAGTCCATTGAAATTGGAAGGACTAAACGGACCACCACCTGTCTAGGCTCGTGCAAACACGTGATTTACATTTAAGGCCTTTATTAGGCCGTAAAAGGCCCTATTACAATCTTTAGAAGTATATGCACCTAGTTGACGGTGTTCTAATGACATGGCGGATTTGAAAACGATTTAAGGCGTTGTAGTCCATTGAGAATAGAAGGACTAGACCGTTCTCAATCGGTCCAGGCTCGCAGAAGCACGTGATTTACGTGTAAGGCCTTTACTAGTCTTCAAAAGTCTGTATTACAATCTGAAAAAGCCTGTGCACGTAATTGACGGTGTTGTGTGGCCATTCCGGATTTAAAAACGACTTGAGGCGCCGTAGTCCGTTGGGAGTGGAAGGACTAGACCGTTCTCAATCGGTCTAGCCTCGTAGAAGCACGTGAATTACGTGTAAGGCCCTTATTAGGCTGCAAAAAGCCGTGCTACAATTTTTAGAAGACTGTGCACGCACTTGATGGTGTTTAATGGCTACTGCGGATTGGAAAACGTCTTGAGGTGACATAGTCCATTGGGAGTGGAAGGACTAAACCGACCACCACCTGTCTAGACTCTTCAAAGCCCGTGATTTACGTGTAAGGTTTTTTTTTAGGCTGCAAAAGCCGTATTACAGACTTTAAAGGACTGTGCACGTAGTTGACGGTGTTCTGTTGCCATGGCGGAAAGGAAAACGTCTTGAGGCGTTGTAATCTATTCACAGTGAAAGAACTAGACCGATCTCCGCCACTTTAGACTCGTAGAACCTCGTAGTTTACGTGTAAGGTCCTTATTAGGCCGCAAAAGGCCGTATTACAACCTTGAGAAGAACGTGCCCATATTTGACCGTTTTCTATGGCAATCGCGGATTCGAAAAGGGTTTGAGGCGTCGTAGTCCATTGAGAGTGGAAGGACTAGACCGATCCCAACCTGTCTAGGCTCGTTGAAGCACGTGAATTACTAGTAAGGCCCTTACTACTCTCCAAAAGGCCTTATTGCAACCTTAAGAAGAATGTGCCCATGTTTGACTGTGTTCTATGGCCATTGCAGATTCAAAAACGGTTTGAGGAGTCGTAGTCCATTGAAAGTGGAAGGACTAAACCGACCACCACCTATCTAGACTCTTCAAAGCCCGTGATTTACGTGTAAGGTTTTTTTTAGGCTGCAAAAGCCGTATTACAGACTTTAAAGAACTGTGCACGTAGTTGACGGTGTTCTGTTGCCATGGCGGAAAGGAAAACGCTTTGAGGCGTTATAATCTATAGAGAGTGAAAGGACTAGACCGATCAACATCTATCTAGGCTCGTGGAAACACGTGATTTTTGTGTAAGGTCCTTATTAGGCCTGCAAAGGGCGTATTACAACCTCTAAAAAACGGTGCACGTAGTTAACGGTGTTCTATGGCTATTGCGGAATGGAAAACGACTTAAGGCGTCATAGTCCATTGAGAGTGGCAGGACTAGGCTTGTGGAATCACGTGATTTACGTGTAAGACCCGTTTTAGGACCCAACACGTAGTTGACGGTGTTCTATTGCCATGGCGGAAAGGAAGTCAACTTGAGGCGTAGCAATCCATTGAGAATGGAAGGACTAGACTCTTCTCAATCGGTCTAGGCTCGTGCAAGCACGTGATTTACATGTAACGCTTTATTAGGTTTTAAAAGGCCGTATTACAATCTTTAGGAAACTGTGCACGGAGTTGACGCTGTTTTATTGCCATGGCGGAAAGGAAAACGACTTGAGGCGTTACAATCTATTTAGAGTGAACGAACTAGACCGATCAGCACTTCTCTAGGCTGGTAGAAGCACGTAGGTCACGGGTAAAACCTTTATTAGGCCGCAAAAAGACGTACTACAAGCTTTAAAAGACTGTGCACGTAGTTGAAAGTGTTCTATTGCCATGCCCGAAAGGAAAACGACTGGAGGCGTCGTAGTCCATTGAAATTGGAAGGACTAAACGGACCACCACCTGTCTAGGCTCGTGCAAACACGTGATTTACATTTAAGGCCTTTATTAGGCCGTAAAAGGCCCTATTACAATCTTTAGAAGTATATGCACCTAGTTGACGGTGTTCTAATGACATGGCGGATTTGAAAAC
Organism: Hydractinia symbiolongicarpus; assembly: GCF_029227915.1. NCBI lineage: Eukaryota > Metazoa > Cnidaria > Hydrozoa > Anthoathecata > Hydractiniidae > Hydractinia > Hydractinia symbiolongicarpus. Next base: position 16,228,795 of record NC_079878.1, read on the forward strand.
GATTTAAGGCGTTGTAGTCCATTGCGAATAGAAGGACTAGACCGTTCTCAATCGGTCCAGGCTCGCAGAAGCACGTGATTTACGTGTAAGGCCTTTACTAGTCTTCAAAAGTCTGTATTACAATCTGAAAAAGCCTGTGCACGTATTTGACGGTGTTGTGTGGCCATTCCGGATTTATAAACGACTTGAGGCGCCGTAGACCGTTGAGAGTGGAAGGTCTAGACCGATCCCTGCCTGTCTAGGCTCGTAGAAGCATATAGTTTACGTGTAAGACACTTATTAGGCTGCATAATGTCGTATTACGATCTTTGGAAGCCTGTGCACGTACTTGACGGTGTTCTATTGCCATGGCGGAAAAGAAAACGTCTTGAGGAGTTGTAATCTATTGAGAATGAAAGGACTAGAGCGATTGTCAACTGTCTAGGCTCGTGGAAGCACGTCAATTGCGTGTAATGCCCTTGTTAGGCCGCAAAAGGCCGTACAACCTTCAGAAGACTGTGCACGTACTTGCGGGTGTTCCATGGCTATTGCAGGATGGTAAACGACTTGAGATGTCGTAGTCCATGCAATGTGTAATGACTAGACCGTTCCCCACCTATCTAGGCTCGTGGGAGCACGTGATTCACGTGAAAGGCCCTTACTAGGTTGCAAAAGAACGTATTACAAGCCTGAGCACGTAGTTGACGGTGTTCTAATGCCATGGCGAAAAGGAAATCAACTTGAGGCGTTGTAATCCATTAAGAATGGGAGGACTAGACCGTTCTCAATCGGTCTAGGCTCGTAGAAGCACGTGATTTACGTGTAAGACCCGTTTTAGGCCCCAAGAGGCTGTATTCCAAATCTTAAAAGACTGTGCACGTAGTTGACGTTGTTCTATTGCCATGGCGGAAAGGAAGTCAACTTGAGGCGTTGCAATCTATTGAGAATGGAAGGACTAGACCATTCTTAATCGGTCTAGGCTCGTGCAAGCACGTGATTTACATGTAAGGCCCTTATTAGGCTGTAAAAGGCCGTAATACAATCCTTAGAAGACTGTGGACGCAGTTGACGGTGTTCTATGGCCATGGTGGAAAGTAAAGTGACTTGAGACGTCGTAGTCCATTGAAAGTGGGAAAGCTAGACCGATTCCCACCTGTCTAACCTCGTCGAAGCACGTGATTTACGTGTAAGGCCCTTATTAGGCTGCAAAAGGCCGTATTCCAACCTTTAGAAGACTGTGCACGTAGTTGACGGTGTTCTATTGCCATGGCGGAAAGGAAAACGACTTGAGGCGTTACAATCTATTGAGAGTGAACGAACTAGACCGATCAGCACTTCTCTGGGCTGGTAGAAGCACGTAGTTCACGTGTAAAACCTTTATTAGGCCGCAAAAAGCCGTACTACAAGCTTTAAAAGACTGCGCACGTAGTTGAAAGTGTTCTATTGCCATACCGGAAAGGAAAACGACTGGAGACGTCGTAGTCCATTGAAATTGGAAGGACTAAACAGACCACCACCTGTCTAGGATCGTGCAAACACATGATTTACATTTAAGGCCTTTATTAGGCCGTAAAAGGCCCTATTACAATCTTTAGAAGTATATGCACCTAGTTGACGGTGTTCTAATGACATGGCGGATTTGAAAACGATTTAAGGCGTTGTAGTCCATTGAGAATAGAAGGACTAGACCGTTCTCAATCAGTCCAGGCCCGTAGAAGCACGTGATTTACGTGTAAGGCCTTTACTAGTCTTCAAAAGTCTGTATTACAATCTGAAAAAGCCTGTGCACGTATTTGACGGTGTTGTGTGGCCATTCCGGATTTAAAAACGACTTGAGGCGCCGTAGTTCGTTGAGAGTGGAAGGACTAGACCGTTCTCAATAGGTCTAGCCTCGTAGAAGCACGTGAATTACGTGTAAGGCCCTTATTAGGCTGCAAAAAGCCGTGCTACAATTTTTAGAAGACTGTGCACGCACTTGATGGTGTTTAATGGCTACTGCGGAATGGAAAACGTCTTGAGGTGACATAGTCCATTGGGAGTGGAAGGACTAAACCGACCACCACCTATCTAGACTCTTCAAAGCCCGTGATTTACGTGTAAGGTTTTTTTTAGGCTGCAAAAGCCGTATTACAGACTTTAAAGGACTGTGCACGTAGTTGACGGTGTTCTGTTGCCATGGCGGAAAGGAAAACGTCTTGAGGCGTAGTAATCTATTCACAGTGAAAGGACTAGACCGATCTCCGCCACTTTAGACTCGTAGAAGCTCGTAGTTTACGTGTAAGGTCCTTATAAGGCCGCAAAAGGCCGTATTGCAACCTTAAGAAGAATGTGCCCATGTTTGACTGTGTTCTATGGCCATTGCGGATTCGAAAACGGTTTGAGGAGTCGTAGTCCATTGAGAGTGGAAGGACTAGGCTTGTGGAATCACGTGATTTACGTGTAAGACCCGTTTTAGGCCCCAAGAGGCTGTATTCCAAATCTTAAAGGACTGTGCACGTAGTTGACGGTGTTCTATTGCCATGGCGGAAAGGAAGTCAACTTGAGGCGTTGCAATCCATTGAGAATGGAAGGACTAGACCGTTCTCAATCGGTCTAGGCTCGTGCAAGCACGTGATTTACATGTAAAGGCTTTATTAGGCTGTAAAAGGCCGTATTACAATCTTTAGGAAACTTTGCACGGAGTTGACGCTGTTTTATTCCCATGGCGGAAAGGAAAACGACTTGAGGCATTACAATCTATTGAGAGTGAACGAACTAGACCGATCAGCACTTGTCTAAGCTGGTAGAAGCACGTAGTTCACGTGTAAGGCCTTTATTAGGCCGCAAAAAGCCGTACTACAAGCTTTAAAAGACTGTGCACGTAGTTGAAAGTGTTCTATTGCCATGCCGGAAAGGAAAACGACTGGAGACATCGTAGTCCATTGAGAGTGGAAGAAATAAACGGACCACCACCTGTCTAGGTTCGTGTAAACACGTGATTTACATTTAAGGCCTTTATTAGGCCGTAAAAGGCCCTATTACAATCTTTAGAAGTATACGCACCTAGTTGATGGTGTTCCAATGACATGGCGGATTTGAAAACGATTTAAGGCGTTGTAGTCCATTGAGAATAGAAGGACTAGACCGTTCTCAATCAGTCCAGGCCCGTAGAAGCACGTGATTTACGTGTAAGGCCTTTACTAGTCTTCAAAAGTCTGTATTACAATCTGAAAAAGCCTGTGCACGTATTTGACGGTGTTGTGTGGCCATTCCGGATTTAAAAACGACTTGAGGCGCCGTAGTTCGTTGAGAGTGGAAGGACTAGACCGTTCTCAATAGGTCTAGCCTCGTAGAAGCACGTGAATTACGTGTAAGGCCCTTATTAGGCTGCAAAAAGCCGTGCTACAATTTTTAGAAGACTGTGCACGCACTTGATGGTGTTTAATGGCTACTGCGGAATGGAAAACGTCTTGAGGTGACATAGTCCATTGGGAGTGGAAGGACTAAACCGACCACCACCTATCTAGACTCTTCAAAGCCCGTGATTTACGTGTAAGGTTTTTTTTAGGCTGCAAAAGCCGTATTACAGATTTTAAAGGACTGTGCACGTAGTTGACGGTGTTCTGTTGCCATGGCGGAAAGGAAAACGTCTTGAGGCGTAGTAATCTATTCACAGTGAAAGGACTAGACCGATCTCCGCCACTTTAGACTCGTAGAAGCTCGTAGTTTACGTGTAAGGTCCTTATAAGGCCGCAAAAGGCCGTATTGCAACCTTAAGAAGAATGTGCCCATGTTTGACTGTGTTCTATGGCCATTGCGGATTCGAAAACGGTTTGAGGAGTCGTAGTCCATTGAGAGTGGAAGGACTAGGCTTGTGGAATCACGTGATTTACGTGTAAGACCCGTTTTAGGCCCCAAGAGGCTGTATTCCAAATCTTAAAGGACTGTGCACGTAGTTGACGGTGTTCTATTGCCATGGCGGAAAGGAAGTCAACTTGAGGCGTTGCAATCCATTGAGAATGGAAGGACTAGACCGTTCTCAATCGGTCTAGGCTCGTGCAAGCACGTGATTTACATGTAAAGGCTTTATTAGGCTGTAAAAGGCCGTATTACAATCTTTAGGAAACTTTGCACGGAGTTGACGCTGTTTTATTCCCATGGCGGAAAGGAAAACGACTTGAGGCATTACAATCTATTGAGAGTGAACGAACTAGACCGATCAGCACTTGTCTAAGCTGGTAGAAGCACGTAGTTCACGTGTAAGGCCTTTATTAGGCCGCAAAAAGCCGTACTACAAGCTTTAAAAGACTGTGCACGTAGTTGAAAGTGTTCTATTGCCATGCCGGAAAGGAAAACGACTGGAGACATCGTAGTCCATTGAGAGTGGAAGAAATAAACGGACCACCACCTGTCTAGGTTCGTGTAAACACGTGATTTACATTTAAGGCCTTTATTAGGCCGTAAAAGGCCCTATTACAATCTTTAGAAGTATACGCACCTAGTTGATGGTGTTCCAATGACATGGCGGATTTAAAAACGATTTAAGGCGTTGTAGTCCATTGAGAATAGAAGGACTAGACCGTTCTCAATCGGTCTAGGCTCGTAGAAGCACGTGATTTACGTGTAAGGCCTTTACTAGTCTTCAAAAGTCTGTATTACAATCTGTAAAAGCCTGTGCACGTATTTGACGGTGTTGTGTGGCCATTCCGGATTTATAAACGACTTGAGGCGCCGTAGTCCGTTGAGAGTGGAAGGAATAGACCGATCTCTGCCTGTCTAGGCTCGTGGAAGGACGTAAACTACGTGTAAGGTCCTTTTTAGGCTGCAAAAGGCCGTATTACAATCTTTAAAAGACTGTGCACGTAGTTGACGCTGTTCTATTGCCACGGCGGAAAGGAAAAGGACTTGAGACGTCGTAGTTCATTAAGAGTGGGAGGACTAGACAGTTCCCCACCTATTTAAGGTCGCAGAAGCACGTGATTTTCGTGTAAGGCTCTTATTACGCTCTGAAGGAACGTATTACAACCCTGAGAAGAATCTGCACGTACTTGACAGTGTTCTATGGCTAATGCGGAATGCTAAACAACTTGAGATGTCGTAGTCCATGTAATGTGGAATGACTAGACCGTTCACCACCTATCTAGGCTCGTGGCAACATGTGATTCACGTGTAAGGCCCTTACTAGGTTGCAAAAGAACGTATTACAACCTTTAAAAGCCTGTGCACGTAGTTGACGGTGTTCTAATGCCATTGCGAAAAGGAAATCAAGTTGAGGCGTTGTAATCCATTAAGAATGGAAGGACTAGATCGTTCTCAATCGGTCTCGGCTCGTAGAAGCACGTGTTTTACATGTAAGGCCTTTATTAGGCTGTAAACGGCCGTATTACAATCTTTAGAAGACTGTGCACATAGTTGACGGTGCTCTATGGCCATGGTGGAAAGTAAAATGACTTGAGACGTCGTAGTCCATTGAGAGTGGAAAAGCTAGACCTATTCCCACCTGCCTAACCTCGTTGAAGCATGTGAACTACGTGTAAGGTCTTTTATAGGCTGCAAAAGATCGTATTACAATCTTTAAAAGCCTGTGCATGTAGTTGAAGGTGTTCTATTGCCATGGCGGATAGGAAATCAAATTGAGGCGTTGTAATCAATTGAGAATGAAAGGACTAGACCGTTCTCAATCGGTCTAGCCCCGTAGAAGCACGTGATTTACGTGTAAGGCCCTTATTAGGCTGCAAAAAGCCGTGCTACTATTTTTAGAAGACTGTGCACGCACTTGATGGTGTTTAATGGCTACTGCAGAATGGGAAACGTCTTGAGGTGACATAGTCCATTGGGAGTGGAAGGACTAAACCGACCACCACCTGTCTAGACTCTTGAAAGCCTGTGATTTACGTGTAAGGTTTTTTTGAGGCTGCAAAAGGCTGTATTACAATCTTTAAAAGCCTGTGCACGTAGTTGACGGTGTTCTATTGCCATGGCGGAAAGGAAAACGACTTGAAGTGTTGTAATCTATTGAGAGTGAACGGACTAGACAGATCCCGCCTCTCTAGGCTCATAGAAGCACGTAGTTTACGTGGTAGGTCCTTATTAGACCGCCAAAAGGGCGTAACACAACCTTTAAAAGGCTGTGCACGTAGTTGACGGTGTTCTATTGCCATGGCTGAAAAGAAAACGTCTTGAGGCGTTGTAATCTATTGAGAGTGAAAGGACTAGACCGATCATTACCTATCTATATCTATTTTTGTGTAAGGCCCTAATTAGGCTGCAAAAGGCCGTATTACAATCTTTAAAAGACTGTGCACGGAGTTGACGCTGTTTTATTGCCATGGCGGAAAGGAAAACGACTTGAAGTGTTGTTCTATTGAGACTGAACGGACTAGACAGATCCCGCCTCTCTAGGCTCGTAGAAGCACGTAGTTTACGTGTTAGGTCCTTATTAGACCGCTAAAGGGCGTAATACAACCTTTAAAAGGCTGTGCACGTAGTTGACGGTGTTCTATTGCCATGGCGGAAAGGAAATCAACTTGAGGCGTTGTAATCTACTGAGAGTGAAAGGACTAGACCGATCATTACCTATCTAGGCTCGTGCAAGCACGTGATTTACATGTAAGGGCTTTATTAGGCTGTAAAAGGCTGTATTACAATCTTTAGGAAACTGTGCACGGAGTTGACGGTGCTCTATGGCCATGGTGGAAAGTAAAACGACTTGAGACGTCGTAGTCCATTGAGAGTAGAAAAGCTAGACCCACCTATTCCCACCTGTCTAACCTCGTCGAAGCACGTGAACTACGTGTAAGGTCCTTTTTAGGCTGCAAAAGACCGTATTACAATCTTTAAAAGCCTGTGCACGTAGTTGACGGTGTTCTATTGCCATGGCGGAAAGGATAACGACTTGAAGTGTTGTAATCTATTGAGAGTGAACGGACTAGACAGATCCCGCCTCTTTAGGCTCGTAGAAGCACGTAGTTTACGTGTAAGGCCCTTATTAGGCTGCACAATGTCGTAATAGAATCTTTAGAAGACTGTGCCTGTAGTTGAAGTTGTTCTATTGCTATGGCGGAAAGTAAAATGACTTGACACGTCGTAGTCCATTGTGAGTGGAAAAGCTAGACCGATTTCCAGCTGTGTAACCTCGTCGAAGCACTTGATTTACGTGTAAGGCCCTTATTAGGCTGCAAAAGGCCGTATTCCAACCTTTAGAAGACTGTGCACGTAGTTGACGGTGTTCTATTGCCATGGCGGAAAGGAAAACAACTTGAGGCGTTACAATCTATTGAGAGTGAACGAACTAGACCGATCAGCACTTCTCTGGGCTGGTAGAAGCACGTAGTTCACGTGTAAAACCTTTATTAGGCCGCAAAAAGCCGTACTACAAGCTTTAAAAGACTGCGCACGTAGTTGAAAGTGTTCTATTGCCATACCGGAAAGGAAAACGACTGGAGACGTCGTAGTCCATTGAAATTGGAAGGACTAAACAGACCACCACCTGTCTAGGATCGTGCAAACACGTGATTTACATTTAAGGCCTTTATTAGGCCGTAAAAGGCCCTATTACAATCTTTAGAAGTATATGCACCTAGTTGACGGTGTTCTAATGACATGGCGGATTTGAAAACGATTTAAGGCGTTGTAGTCCATTGAGAATAGAAGGACTAGACCGTTCTCAATCAGTCCAGGCCCGTAGAAGCACGTGATTTACGTGTAAGGCCTTTACTAGTCTTCAAAAGTCTGTATTACAATCTGAAAAAGCCTGTGCACGTATTTGACGGTGTTGTGTGGCCATTCCGGATTTAAAAACGACTTGAGGCGCCGTAGTTCGTTGAGAGTGGAAGGACTAGACCGTTCTCAATAGGTCTAGCCTCGTAGAAGCACGTGAATTACGTGTAAGGCCCTTATTAGGCTGCAAAAAGCCGTGCTACAATTTTTAGAAGACTGTGCACGCACTTGATGGTGTTTAATGGCTACTGCGGAATGGAAAACGTCTTGAGGTGACATAGTCCATTGGGAGTGGAAGGACTAAACCGACCACCACCTATCTAGACTCTTCAAAGCCCGTGATTTACGTGTAAGGTTTTTTTTAGGCTGCAAAAGCCGTATTACAGACTTTAAAGGACTGTGCACGTAGTTGACGGTGTTCTGTTGCCATGGCGGAAAGGAAAACGTCTTGAGGCGTAGTAATCTATTCACAGTGAAAGGACTAGACCGATCTCCGCCACTTTAGACTCGTAGAAGCTCGTAGTTTACGTGTAAGGTCCTTATAAGGCCGCAAAAGGCCGTATTGCAACCTTAAGAAGAATGTGCCCATGTTTGACTGTGTTCTATGGCCATTGCGGATTCGAAAACGGTTTGAGGAGTCGTAGTCCATTGAGAGTGGAAGGACTAGGCTTGTGGAATCACGTGATTTACGTGTAAGACCCGTTTTAGGCCCCAAGAGGCTGTATTCCAAATCTTAAAGGACTGTGCACGTAGTTGACGGTGTTCTATTGCCATGGCGGAAAGGAAGTCAACTTGAGGCGTTGCAATCCATTGAGAATGGAAGGACTAGACCGTTCTCAATCGGTCTAGGCTCGTGCAAGCACGTGATTTACATGTAAAGGCTTTATTAGGCTGTAAAAGGCCGTATTACAATCTTTAGGAAACTTTGCACGGAGTTGACGCTGTTTTATTCCCATGGCGGAAAGGAAAACGACTTGAGGCATTACAATCTATTGAGAGTGAACGAACTAGACCGATCAGCACTTGTCTAAGCTGGTAGAAGCACGTAGTTCACGTGTAAGGCCTTTATTAGGCCGCAAAAAGCCGTACTACAAGCTTTAAAAGACTGTGCACGTAGTTGAAAGTGTTCTATTGCCATGCCGGAAAGGAAAACGACTGGAGACATCGTAGTCCATTGAGAGTGGAAGAAATAAACGGACCACCACCTGTCTAGGTTCGTGTAAACACGTGATTTACATTTAAGGCCTTTATTAGGCCGTAAAAGGCCCTATTACAATCTTTAGAAGTATACGCACCTAGTTGATGGTGTTCCAATGACATGGCGGATTTAAAAACGATTTAAGGCGTTGTAGTCCATTGAGAATAGAAGGACTAGACCGTTCTCAATCGGTCTAGGCTCGTAGAAGCACGTGATTTACGTGTAAGGCCTTTACTAGTCTTCAAAAGTCTGTATTACAATCTGTAAAAGCCTGTGCACGTATTTGACGGTGTTGTGTGGCCATTCCGGATTTATAAACGACTTGAGGCGCCGTAGTCCGTTGAGAGTGGAAGGAATAGACCGATCTCTGCCTGTCTAGGCTCGTGGAAGGACGTAAACTACGTGTAAGGTCCTTTTTAGGCTGCAAAAGGCCGTATTACAATCTTTAAAAGACTGTGCACGTAGTTGACGCTGTTCTATTGCCACGGCGGAAAGGAAAAGGACTTGAGACGTCGTAGTTCATTAAGAGTGGGAGGACTAGACAGTTCCCCACCTATTTAAGGTCGCAGAAGCACGTGATTATCGTGTAAGGCTCTTATTACTCTCTGAAGGAACGTATTACAACCCTGAGAAGAATCTGCACGTACTTGACAGTGTTCTATGGCTAATGCGGAATGCTAAACAACTTGAGATGTCGTAGTCCATGTAATGTGGAATGACTAGACCGTTCACCACCTATCTAGGCTCGTGGCAACATGTGATTCACGTGTAAGGCCCTTACTAGGTTGCAAAAGAACGTATTACAACCTTTAAAAGCCTGTGCACGTAGTTGACGGTGTTCTAATGCCATTGCGAAAAGGAAATCAAGTTGAGGCGTTGTAATCCATTAAGAGTGGAAGGACTAGATCGTTCTCAATCGGTCTCGGCTCGTAGAAGCACGTGTTTTACATGTAAGGCCTTTATTAGGCTGTAAACGGCCGTATTACAATCTTTAGAAGACTGTGCACATAGTTGACGGTGCTCTATGGCCATGGTGGAAAGTAAAATGACTTGAGACGTCGTAGTCCATTGAGAGTGGAAAAGCTAGACCTATTCCCACCTGCCTAACCTCGTTGAAGCATGTGAACTACGTGTAAGGTCTTTTATAGGCTGCAAAAGATCGTATTACAATCTTTAAAAGCCTGTGCATGTAGTTGAAGGTGTTCTATTGCCATGGCGGATAGGAAATCAAATTGAGGCGTTGTAATCAATTGAGAATGAAAGGACTAGACCGTTCTCAATCGGTCTAGCCCCGTAGAAGCACGTGATTTACGTGTAAGGCCCTTATTAGGCTGCAAAAAGCCGTGCTACTATTTTTAGAAGACTGTGCACGCACTTGATGGTGTTTAATGGCTACTGCAGAATGGGAAACGTCTTGAGGTGACATAGTCCATTGGGAGTGGAAGGACTAAACCGACCACCACCTGTCTAGACTCTTGAAAGCCCGTGATTTACGTGTAAGGTTTTTTTGAGGCTGCAAAAGGCTGTATTACAATCTTTAAAAGCCTGTGCACGTAGTTGACGGTGTTCTATTGCCATGGCGGAAAGGAAAACGACTTGAAGTGTTGTAATCTATTGAGAGTGAACGGACTAGACAGATCCCGCCTCTCTAGGCTCATAGAAGCACGTAGTTTACGTGGTAGGTCCTTATTAGACCGCCAAAAGGGCGTAACACAACCTTTAAAAGGCTGTGCACGTAGTTGACGGTGTTCTATTGCCATGGCTGAAAAGAAAACGTCTTGAGGCGTTGTAATCTATTGAGAGTGAAAGGACTAGACCGATCATTACCTATCTATATCTATTTTTGTGTAAGGCCCTAATTAGGCTGCAAAAGGCCGTATTACAATCTTTAAAAGACTGTGCACGGAGTTGACGCTGTTTTATTGCCATGGCGGAAAGGAAAACGACTTGAAGTGTTGTTCTATTGAGACTGAACGGACTAGACAGATCCCGCCTCTCTAGGCTCGTAGAAGCACGTAGTTTACGTGTTAGGTCCTTATTAGACCGCTAAAGGGCGTAATACAACCTTTAAAAGGCTGTGCACGTAGTTGACGGTGTTCTATTGCCATGGCGGAAAGGAAATCAACTTGAGGCGTTGTAATCTACTGAGAGTGAAAGGACTAGACCGATCATTACCTATCTAGGCTCGTGCAAGCACGTGATTTACATGTAAGGGCTTTATTAGGCTGTAAAAGGCTGTATTACAATCTTTAGGAAACTGTGCACGGAGTTGACGGTGCTCTATGGCCATGGTGGAAAGTAAAACGACTTGAGACGTCGTAGTCCATTGAGAGTGGAAAAGCTAGACCCACCTATTCCCACCTGTCTAACCTCGTCGAAGCACGTGAACTACGTGTAAGGTCCTTTTTAGGCTGCAAAAGACCGTATTACAATCTTTAGAAGACTGTGCCTGTAGTTGAAGTTGTTCTATTGCTATGGCGGAAAGTAAAATGACTTGACACGTCGTAGTCCATTGTGAGTGGAAAAGCTAGACCGATTTCCAGCTGTGTAACCTCGTCGAAGCACTTGATTTACGTGTAAGGCCCTTATTAGGCTGCAAAAACCCGTATTCCAACCTTTAGAAGACTGTGCACGTAGTTGACGGTGTTCTATTGCCATGGCGGAAAGGAAAACGACTTGAGGCGTTACAATCTATTGAGAGTGAACGAACTAGACCGATCAGCACTTCTCTGGGCTGGTAGAAGCACGTAGTTCACGTGTAAAACCTTTATTAGGCCGCAAAAAGCCGTACTACAAGCTTTAAAAGACTGCGCACGTAGTTGAAAGTGTTCTATTGCCATACCGGAAAGGAAAACGACTGGAGACGTCGTAGTCCATTGAAATTGGAAGGACTTAACAGACCACCACCTGTCTAGGATCGTGCAAACACGTGATTTACATTTAAGGCCTTTATTAGGCCGTAAAAGGCCCTATTACAATCTTTAGAAGTATATGCACCTAGTTGACGGTGTTCTAATGACATGGCGGATTTGAAAACGATTTATGGCGTTGTAGTCCATTGAGAATAGAAGGACTAGACCGTTCTCAATCAGTCCAGGCCCGTAGAAGCACGTGATTTACGTGTAAGGCCTTTACTAGTCTTCAAAAGTCTGTATTACAATCTGAAAAAGCCTGTGCACGTATTTGACGGTGTTGTGTGGCCATTCCGGATTTAAAAACGACTTGAGGCGCCGTAGTTCGTTGAGAGTGGAAGGACTAGACCGTTCTCAATAGGTCTAGCCTCGTAGAAGCACGTGAATTACGTGTAAGGCCCTTATTAGGCTGCAAAAAGCCGTGCTACAATTTTTAGAAGACTGTGCACGCACTTGATGGTGTTTAATGGCTACTGCGGAATGGAAAACGTCTTGAGGTGACATAGTCCATTGGGAGTGGAAGGACTAAACCGACCACCACCTATCTAGACTCTTCAAAGCCCGTGATTTACGTGTAAGGTTTTTTTTAGGCTGCAAAAGCCGTATTACAGACTTTAAAGGACTGTGCACGTAGTTGACGGTGTTCTGTTGCCATGGCGGAAAGGAAAACGTCTTGAGGCGTAGTAATCTATTCACAGTGAAAGGACTAGACCGATCTCCGCCACTTTAGACTCGTAGAAGCTCGTAGTTTACGTGTAAGGTCCTTATAAGGCCGCAAAAGGCCGTATTGCAACCTTAAGAAGAATGTGCCCATGTTTGACTGTGTTCTATGGCCATGGCTGAAAAGAAAACGTCTTGAGGCGTTGTAATCTATTGGGAGTGAAAGGACTAGACCGATCATTACCTATCTAGGCTCGTGGAAACACGTGATTTTCGTGTAAGGCCCTTATTATGCCGCAAAATGCTGTATTACAATCTTTAAAAGACTGTGCACGGAGTTGACGGTGTTTTATTGCCATGGCGGAAAGGAAAACGACTTGAGGCGTTACAATCTATTGAGGGTGAACGAACTAGACCGATCCCCGCCTGTCTAGGCTCGTAGAAGCACGTAGTTTACGTGTAAGGCCCTTATTAGGCTGCACAATGTCGTATTACAATCTTTAGAAGACTGTGCCTGTAGTTGAAGTTGTTCTATTGCTATGGCGGAAAGTAAAATGACTTGACACGTCGTAGTCCATTGTTAGTGAAAAGCTAGACCGATTTCCAGCTGTGTAACCTCGTCGAAGCACGTGATTTACGTGTAAGGCCCTTATTAGACTGCAAAAGGCCGTATTCCAACCTTTAGAAGACTGTGCACGTAGTTGACGGTGTTCTATTGCTATGGCGGAAAGGAAATCAACTTGAGGCGTTGTAATCCATTAAGAATGGAAGGACTAGATCGTTCTCAATCGGTCTAGGCTCGTAGAAGCACTTGATTTACGTTTAAGGCCTTTATTAGGCTGTAAAAGGCCGTATTACAGTCTTTAAAAGCCTGTGCACGTACTTGAGATTGTTCCATGGCTATTGTGGAATGGTAAATGACTTGACACGTCGTAGTCCATGAACAGGGGAAAAACTAGACCGATCCCCGCCTGTGTAGGCTCGTAGAAGCACGTAGTTTATGTGTAAGACACTTATTAGGCTGCACAAAGTCGTATTACGATCTTTAGAAGCCTGTGCACGCACTTGACGGTGTTCTATTGCCATGGCGAAAAAGAAAACGTCTTCAGGCGTTGTAATTTATTGAGAGTGAAAGGACTAGAGCGATCGTCAACTGTCTAGGCTCGTGGAAGCACGTCAATTGCGTGTAACGCCCTTCTTAGGCCGTAAAAGGCCGTAGAACCTTCAGAAGACTGTGCACGTACTTGCGGGTGTTCCATGGCTATTGCGGAATGATAAAGATCTTGAGATGTCGTAGTCCATTGGGAATGGAAAGAGTAGACCGATGCCCACCTGTCTAGGCTCTTGGAAGCACGTGATTTACGTGCAAGGCCCTTGTTAGGCCACAAAAGGCCGTATTACAACCTTTAGAGGACTGTGCACGTACTTGAGGGTGTTTCATGGCTATTGCGGAATGGTAAATGACTTGAGGCGTCGTAGTCCATTGAGAGTGGAAAGGCTAGACCGATTCTCACCTGTATAACCTCGTGGAAACATGTGATTTTCGTGTAAGGCTCTTATTAGGCTCTGAAGGAACGTATTACAACCTTTAGAAGAATCTGCACGTACTTGACAGTGTTCTATGGCTAATGCGGAATGCTAAACAACTTGAGATGTCGTAGCCCATGTAATGTGGAATTACTAGACCGTTCACCACCTATCTAGGCTCGTGGCAACATGTGATTCACGTGTAAGGCCCTTACTAGGTTGCAAAAGAACGTATTACAACCTTTAAAAGCCTGTGCACGTAGTTGACGGTGTTCTAATGCCATTGCGAAAAGGAAATCAAGTTGAGGCGTTGTAATCCATTAAGAATGGAAGGACTAGATCGTTCTCAATCGGTCTCGGCTCGTAGAAGCACGTGTTTTACATGTAAGGCCTTTATTAGGCTGTAAACGGCCGTATTACAATCTTTAGAAGACTGTGCACATAGTTGACGGTGCTCTATGGCCATGGTGGAAAGTAAAATGACTTGAGACGTCGTAGTCCATTGAGAGTGGAAAGGCTAGACCTATTCCCACCTGCCTAACCTCGTTGAAGCATGTGAACTACGTGTAAGGTCTTTTATAGGCTGCAAAAGATCGTATTACAATCTTTAAAAGCCTGTGCATGTAGTTGAAGGTGTTCTATTGCCATGGCGGATAGGAAATCAAATTGAGGCGTTGTAATCAATTGAGAATGAAAGGACTAGACCGTTCTCAATCGGTCTAGCCCCGTAGAAGCACGTGATTTACGTGTAAGGCCCTTATTAGGCTGCAAAAAGCCGTGCTGCTATTTTTAGAAGACTGTGCACGCACTTGATGGTGTTTAATGGCTACTGCAGAATGGGAAACGTCTTGAGGTGACATAGTCCATTGGGAGTGGAAGGACTAAACCGCCCACCACCTGTCTAGACTCTTGAAAGCCCGTGATTTACGTGTAAGGTTTTTTGAGACTGCAAAAGGCCGTATTACAATCTTTAAAAGCCTGTGCACGTAGTTGACGGTGTTCTATTGCCATGGCGGAAAGGAAAGCGACTTGAAGTGTTGTAATCTATTGAGAGTGAACGGACTAGACAGATCCCGCCTCTCTAGGCTCGTAGAAGCACGTAGTTTACGTGTTAGGTCCTTATTAGACCGCCAAAGGGCGTAATACAACCTTTAAAAGGTTGTGCACGTAGTTGACGGCGTTCTATTGCCATGGCTGAAAAGAAAACGTCTTGAGACGTTGTAATCTATTGAGAGTGAAAGGAGTAGACCGATCATTACCTATCTAGGCTCGTGGAAACACGTGATTTACGTGTAAGGCCCTTATTAGGCTGCAAAAAGCCGTGCTACTATTTTTAGAAGACTGTGCACGCACTTGATGGTGTTTAATGGCTACTGCAGAATGGGAAACGTCTTGAGGTGACATAGTCCATTGGGAGTGGAAGGACTAAACCGACCACCACCTGTCTAGACTCTTGAAAGCCCGTGATTTACGTGTAAGGTTTTTTTGAGGCTGCAAAAGGCTGTATTACAATCTTTAAAAGCCTGTGCACGTAGTTGACGGTGTTCTATTGCCATGGCGGAAAGGAAAACGACTTGAAGTGTTGTAATCTATTGAGAGTGAACGGACTAGACAGATCCCGCCTCTCTAGGCTCGTAGAAGCACGTAGTTTACGTGGTAGGTCCTTATTAGACCGCCAAAGGGCGTAACACAACCTTTAAAAGGCTGTGCACGTAGTTGACGGTGTTCTATTGCCATGGCTGAAAAGAAAACGTCTTGAGGCGTTGTAATCTATTGAGAGTGAAAGGACTAGACCGATCATTACCTATCTATACCTATTTTCGTGTAAGGCCCTAATTAGGCTGCAAAAGGCCGTATTACAATCTTTAAAAGACTGTGCACGGAGTTAAACGCTGTTTTATTGCCATGGCGGAAAGGAAAACGACTTGAAGTGTTGTTCTATTGAGAGTGGACGGACTAGACAGATCCCGCCTCTCTAGGCTCGTAGAAGCACGTAGTTTACGTGTTAGGTCCTTATTAGACCGCTAAAGGGCGTAATACAACCTTTAAAAGGCTGTGCACGTAGTTGACGGTGTTCTATTGCCATGGCGGAAAGGAAATCAACTTGAGGCGTTGTAATCTACTGAGAGTGAAAGGACTAGACCGATCATTACCTATCTAGGCTCGTGCAAGCACGTGATTTACATGTAAGGGCTTTATTAGGCTGTAAAAGGCTGTATTACAATCTTTAGGAAACTGTGCACGGAGTTGACGGTGCTCTATGGCCATGGTGGAAAGTAAAACGACTTGAGACGTCGTAGTCCATTGAGAGTGGAAAAGCTAGACCCACCTATTCCCACCTGTCTAACCTCGTCGAAGCACGTGAACTACGTGTAAGGTCCTTTTTAGGCTGCAAAAGAACGTAATACAACCTTTAAAAGACTGTGCACGTACTTGACAGTGTTCTATGGTTATTCCGAAATGGAAAACGACTTGATGCGTCGTAGTCCATTGAGAGTGGAAGGACTAGACATTTCTCAACTGGTCTAGGCTCGTGGAAGCAAGTGATTTACGTGTAAGGCCCTCATAAGGGTGTAAAAGGCCGTATTACAATCTTTAAAAGACTGTGCACGGAGTTGACGGTGTTTTATTGCCATGGCGGAAAGGAAAACGACTTGAGGCGTTACAATCTATTGAGGGTGAACGAACTAGATCGATCATCACCTGTCTAGGCTCGTGGAAACACGTGATTTTCGTGTAAGGCCCTTATTAGGCCGCAAAAGGCCGTATTCCAACCTTTTAGAAGGCTGCAAAAGCCGCATTACAGACTTTAGAAGACTGTGCACGTAGTTGACGGTGTTCTATGGCCATGGTGGAAAGTAAAGTGACTTGAGACGTCGTAGTCTATTGAGAGTGGAAAGGCTACAGCGATTCCCACCTGTCTAACCTCGTTGGAGCACGTGACTTAAGTGTAAGGCCTTTACTAGGCTTCAAAAGTCCGTATTACAATCTGTAAAAGCCAGTGCACGTATTTGACCGTGTTCTATTGCCATGGCGGAAAGGAAATCAACTTGAGGCGTTGTAATCAATTGAGAATGGAAGGACTAGACCGTGTTCAATCGGTTTAGGCTCGTGCAAGCGCGTGATTTACACGGAAGGCCCCTAATAGGCTGTAAAAGGCCGTTTTAAAATCTTTAGAAGTATGTGCACGCAGTTGACGGTGTTATAATGCCTTGGCGGATTCGAAAACGATTTGAGGCGCCGTAGTCCATTGACAGTGGAAGAACTAGACCGTTCTCAACTTGTCTAGGCCCTTATTAGGCTGCAAAAGGCCGTTTTCCAACCGTTAGAAGACTGTGCACGTATTTGACGGTGTTCTATTGCCATGGCGGAAATGAAAACGTCTTGAGGCGTTGTAATCTATTCAGACTGAAGGGACTAGACCGATCACTAACTATCTAGGCTCGTGGAAACACGTGATTTTCGTGCAAGGCCCTTATTAGGCCGGAAAAGGCAGTATAACAATCTTTAAAAGACTGTGCACGTAGTTGACGGTGTTCTATTGCCATGACAAAAGGAAAACGACTTGAGGAGTTGTAATATATTGAGAGTGAAAGGACTGGAGCGATCGTCAGCTGTCTAGGATCGTGGAAGGACGTGACTTACATGTAAGGCCCTTAACAGGCTGTAAAAGGCCGTATTACAATCTCTAGAGGACTGTGCACGTAGTTCACGGTGTTGTATGGCAATGGTGGAAGGTAGAATGACTTAAGACGTCGTAGTCCATTGAGAGCGGAAAAGCTAGACCGATTCCCACCTGTCTAACCTCGTCGAAGCACGTGGTTTACGTGTAAGGCCCTTATTAGGCCGCAAAAGGGCGTATTACAACCTCTAAAAAAAATGTGCACGTAGTTGAAGGTGTTCTATTGCCATGCCGGAAAGGAAAACGACTGGAAACGTCGTAGTCCATTGAGAGTGGAAGGACTAAACGGACCACCACCTGTCTAGGCTCGTGGAAACACGTGATTTTCGTGTAAGGCCCTTATTATGCCGCAAAATGCTGTATTACAATCTTTAAAAGACTGTGCACGGAGTTGACGGTGTTTTATTGCCATGGCGGAAAGGAAAACGACTTGAGGCGTTACAATCTATTGAGGGTGAACGAACTAGACCGATCCCCGCCTGTCTAGGCTCGTAGAAGCACGTAGTTTACGTGTAAGGCCCTTATTAGGCTGCACAATGTCGTATTACAATCTTTAGAAGACTGTGCCTGTAGTTGAAGTTGTTCTATTGCTATGGCGGAAAGTAAAATGACTTGACACGTCGTAGTCCATTGTTAGTGAAAAGCTAGACCGATTTCCAGCTGTGTAACCTCGTCGAAGCACGTGATTTACGTGTAAGGCCCTTATTAGACTGCAAAAGGCCGTATTCCAACCTTTAGAAGACTGTGCACGTAGTTGACGGTGTTCTATTGCTATGGCGGAAAGGAAATCAACTTGAGGCGTTGTAATCCATTAAGAATGGAAGGACTAGATCGTTCTCAATCGGTCTAGGCTCGTAGAAGCACTTGATTTACGTTTAAGGCCTTTATTAGGCTGTAAAAGGCCGTATTACAGTCTTTAAAAGCCTGTGCACGTACTTGAGATTGTTCCATGGCTATTGTGGAATGGTAAATGACTTGACACGTCGTAGTCCATGAACAGGGGAAAAACTAGACCGATCCCCGCCTGTGTAGGCTCGTAGAAGCACGTAGTTTATGTGTAAGACACTTATTAGGCTGCACAAAGTCGTATTACGATCTTTAGAAGCCTGTGCACGCACTTGACGGTGTTCTATTGCCATGGCGAAAAAGAAAACGTCTTCAGGCGTTGTAATTTATTGAGAGTGAAAGGACTAGAGCGATCGTCAACTGTCTAGGCTCGTGGAAGCACGTCAATTGCGTGTAACGCCCTTCTTAGGCCGTAAAAGGCCGTAGAACCTTCAGAAGACTGTGCACGTACTTGCGGGTGTTCCATGGCTATTGCGGAATGATAAAGAACTTGAGATGTCGTAGTCCATTGGGAATGGAAAGAGTAGACCGATGCCCACCTGTCTAGGCTCTTGGAAGCACGTGATTTACGTGCAAGGCCCTTGTTAGGCCACAAAAGGCCGTATTACAACCTTTAGAGGACTGTGCACGTACTTGAGGGTGTTTCATGGCTATTGCAGAATGGTAAATGACTTGAGGCGTCGTAGTCCATTGAGAGTGGAAAGGCTAGACCGATTCCCACCTGTATAACCTCGTGGAAACATGTGATTTACGTGTAAGGCCCTTACTAGGCTGCAAAAGAACGTAATACAACCTTTAAAAGACTGTGCACGTACTTGACAGTGTTCTATGGTTATTCCGAAATGGAAAACGACTTGATGCGTCGTAGTCCATTGAGAGTGGAAGGACTAGACATTTCTCAACTGGTCTAGGCTCGTGGAAGCAAGTGATTTACGTGTAAGGCCCTCATAAGGGTGTAAAAGGCCGTATTACAATCTTTAAAAGACTGTGCACGGAGTTGACGGTGTTTTATTGCCATGGCGGAAAGGAAAACGACTTGAGGCGTTACAATCTATTGAGGGTGAACGAACTAGATCGATCATCACCTGTCTAGGCTCGTGGAAACACGTGATTTCCGTGTAAGGCCCTTATTAGGCCGCAAAAGGCCGTATTCCAACCTTTTAGAAGGCTGCAAAAGCCGCATTACAGACTTTAGAAGACTGTGCACGTAGTTGACGGTGTTCTATGGCCATGGTGGAAAGTAAAGTGACTTGAGACGTCGTAGTCTATTGAGAGTGGAAAGGCTACAGCGATTCCCACCTGTCTAACCTCGTTGAAGCACGTGACTTACGTGTAAGGCCTTTACTAGGCTTCAAAAGTCCGTATTACAATCTGTAAAAGCCAGTGCACGTATTTGACCGTGTTCTATTGCCATGGCGGAAAGGAAATCAACTTGAGACGTTGTAATCAATTGAGAATGGAAGGACTAGACCGTGTTCAATCGGTTTAGGCTCGTGCAAGCGCGTGATTTACACGGAAGGCCCCTAATAGGCTGTAAAAGGCCGTATTAAAATCTTTAGAAGTATGTGCACGCAGTTGACGGTGTTATAATGCCTTGGCGGATTCGAAAACGATTTGAGGCGCCGTAGTCCATTGACAGTGGAAGAACTAGACCGTTCTCAACTTGTCTAGGCCCTTATTAGGCTGCAAAAGGCCGTTTTCCAACTGTTAGAAGACTGTGCACGTATTTGACGGTGTTCTGTTGCCATGGCGGAAATGAAAACGTCTTGAGGCGTTGTAATCTATTCAGACTGAAGGGACTAGACCGATCACTAACTATCTAGGCTCGTGGAAACACGTGATTTTCGTGCAAGGCCCTTATTAGGCCGGAAAAGGCAGTATAACAATCTTTAAAAGACTGTGCACGCACTTGACGGTGTTCTATTGCCATGACAAAAGGAAAACGACTTGAGGTGTTGTAATATATTGAGAGTGAAAGGACTGGAGCGATCGTCAGCTGTCTAGGATCGTGGAAGGACGTGACTTACATGTAAGGCCCTTAACAGGCTGTAAAAGGCCGTATTACAATCTCTAGAGGACTGTGCACGTAGTTCACGGTGTTGTATGGCAATGGTGGAAGGTAGAATGACTTAAGACGTCGTAGTCCATTGAGAGCGGAAAAGCTAGACCGATTCCCACCTGTCTAACCTCGTCGAAGCACGTGGTTTACGTGTAAGGCCCTTATTAGGCTGCAAAAGGGCGTATTACAACCTCTAAAAAAAATGTGCACGTAGTTGAAGGTGTTCTATTGCCATGCCGGAAAGGAAAACGACTGGAAACGTCGTAGTCCATTGAGAGTGGAAGGACTAAACGGACCACCACCTGTCTAGGCTCGTGGAAACACGTGATTTTCGTGTAAGGCCCTTATTAGGCCGCAAAATGCTGTATTACAATCTTTAAAAGACTGTGCACGGAGTTGACGGTGTTTTATTGCCATGGCGGAAAGGAAAACGACTTGAGGCGTTACAATCTATTGAGGGTGAACGAACTAGATCGATCATCACCTGTCTAGGCTCGTGGAAACACGTGATATTCGTGTAAGGCCCTTATTAGGCCGCAAAATGCCGTATTACAATCTTTAAAAGACTGTGCACGGAGTTGACGTTGTTTTATTGCCATGGCGGAAAGGAAAACGACTTGAGGCGTTACAATCTATTGAGGGTGAACGAACTAGATCGATCATTACCTGTCTAGGCTGGTAAAATCGCGTAGTTCACGTGTAAGGGCTTTATTAGGCCGCAAAAAGCCGATTTATAAGCTTTAAAAGCCTGTGGACGTAGTTGACGGTGTTCTATGGCTATTGCGAAATGGAAAACGACTTCAGATGTCGTAGTCCATGTAATGTGGAATGACTAGACCGTTCCCCACATATCCAGGCTTGTGGAATCAAGTGATTTTCGTGTAAGGCTCTTATTAGGCTCTGAAGGACGTATTACAACCTTTAAAAGCCTGTGCACGTAGTTGACGGTGTTCTAATGCCATGGCGAAAAGGAAATCAACTTGAGGCGTTGTAATCCATTGAGAATGGAAGGACTAGTTCTCAATTGATCTAGGCTCGTAGAAGCACGTTATTTACGTGTAAGGTCTTTAATAGGCTGTAAAAGGCCGTATTACAATCTTTAGATGACTGTGCAAGTAGTTGACGGTGTTCTATTGCCATGGCGGAAATGAAAACGTCTTGAGGCGTTGTAATCTATTCAGACTGAAAGGACTGGTCCGATCACTACCTATCCAGGCTCGTGGAAGAACGTGATTTTCGTGTAAGGCCCTTATTAGGCCACAAAATGCCATACTCCAACCTTTTAGAAGGCTGCAAAAGCCGCATTACAGACTTTAGAAGCCTGTGCACGTGTTTGAGGTTGTTCCATGGCTATTGTGGAATGGTAAACAACTTGAGATGTCGTACTCCATTGAGAGGGGAAAGACTAGACCAATCCCCGCCTGTCTAGGCTCCTAGAAGCACGTAGTTTACGTGTAAGGCCCTTATTCGGCTGCAAAAAGCCGTGCTACAATTTTTAGAAGACTGTGCACGCACTTGATGGTGTTTATCGGCTACTGCAAAATGGAAAACGTCTTGAAGCGACGTAGTCCATTGGGAGTGGAAGGACTAAACCGACCATCACTTGTCTAGACTTTTGAAAGCCCGTGATTTACGTATAAGGTTTTTATTAGGCCGCAAAAGGCCGTATTCCAACCTTGAGAAGAATGTGCCCATACTTGACGGTGTTCTATGGCCATTGCGAATTCGAACACGGTTTGAGACGTCGTAGTACATTGAGAGTAGAAGTACTAGACCGTTCTCAATCGGTCTATGCTCCTGGAAACCGTGCTACAATCTTTAAAAGCCTGTGCACGTAGTTGACGTTGTTCTATTGCTATGGCGGAAAGTAAAATGACTTGACACGTCGTAGTCCATGGAGAGTGGAAAAGCTAGACCGATTCCCACCTGTCTAAACTCGTCGAAGCACGTGATTTACGTGTAAGGACTTTGTTAGGCTGCAAAAGGCCGTATTCCAACCTTTAAAAGACTGTGCACGAAGTTGAAGGTGTTCTGTTGCTATGCGGAAAGGAAAACGTCTTGAGGCGTTGTAATCTATTGAGACTGAACGGACTAGACCGATCCCAGCCTGTCTAGGATCGTTGAAGCACGTGAATTACGTGTAAGGCCCTTATTAGGCTGCAAAAGGCCGTATTACAAGCTTTAAAAGACTGAGCACGTAGTTGAAGGTGTTCTATTGCCATGCCGGAAAGGAAAACGACTGAAGACGTCGTAGTCCATTGAGAGTGGAAAGGCTAGACCCATTCCCACCTGTCTAACCTCGTCGAAGCACATGCAAGGCCTTTACTAGTCTTCAAAAGTCTGTATTACAATCAGTAAAAGCCTGTACACGTATTAGACGATGTTGTTTGGCCATTCCGGATTTGAAAACGACTTGACACGTCGTAGTCCTTGAAGAGGGGAAAGACTAGACCGATCCCTGCCTGTCTAGGCTCGTAGAAACAAATAGTTTACGTGTAAGACACTTATTAGGCTGCATAATGTCGTATTACGATCTTTAGAAGCCTGTGCACGCACTTGACGGTGTTCTATTGCCATGGCGGAAAAGAAAACGTCTTGAGGCGTTGTAATCTATTGAGAATAAAAGGACTAGAGCGAGCGTCAACTGTCTAGGCTCGTGGAAGCACGTCAATTGCGTGTAATGCCCTTGTTAGGCCGCAAAAGGCCGTACAACCTTCAGAAGACTGTGCACGTACTTGCGGGTGTTCCATGGCTATTGCAGGATGGTAAACGACTTGAGATGTCGTAGTCCATGCAATGTGTAATGACTAGACAGTTCCCCACCTATCTAGGCTCGTGGGAGCAATTGATTCACGTGAAAGGCCCTTACTATGTTGCAAAAGAACGTATTACAAGCAGTAAAAGCCTGTGCACGTAGTTGACCGTGTTCTAATGCCATGGCGAAAAGGAAATCAACTTGAGGCGTTGTAATCCATTAAGAATGGGAGGACTAGACCGTTCCCCACCTATTTAGGGTCGCAGAAGCACGTGATTTTCGTGTAAGGCTCTTATTAGGCTCTGAAGGAACGTATTACAACCTTTAGAAGAATCTGCACGTACTTGACAGTGTTCTATGGCTAATGCGGAATGCTAAACAACTTGAGATGTCGTAGTCCATGTAATGTGAAATGACTAGACCGTTCACCACCTATCTAGGCTCGTGGGAACACGTGATTCACGTGTAAGGCCATTACTAGGTTGCAAAAGAACGTATTACAACCTTTAAAAGCCTGTGCACGTAGTTGACGGTGTTCTAATGCCATTGCGAAAAGGAAATCAACTTGATGCGTTGTAATCCATTAAGAATGGAAGGAGTAGACCGTTCTCAATCGGTCTAGGCTCGTAGAAGTACGAGTTTTACATGTAAGGCCTTTATTAGGCTGTAAACAGCCGTATTACAATCTTTAGAAGACTGTGCACATAGTTGACGGTGCTCTATGGCCATGGTGGAAAGTAAAATGACTTGAGACGTCGTAGTCCATTGAGAGTGGAAAGGCTAGACCGATCCCCACCTGCCTAACCTTGTCGAAGCACGTGAACTACGTGTAAGGTCTTTACTAGTCTTCAAAAGTCTGTATTACAATCTGTAAAAGCCTGTGCACGTATTAGACGATGTTGTTTGGCCATTCCGGATTTAAAAACGACTTGAAACGTCGTAGTCTAAGAAGAAGGGGAAGACTAGACCGATCCCTGCCTGTCTAGGCTCGTATAAATACATAGTTTACGTGTAAGACACTTATTAGGCTGCAAAAGACCGTATTACAATCTTTAATAGCCTGTGCACGTAGTTGACAATGTTCTATTGCCATGGCGGAAAGGAAATCAACTTGATGCGTTGTAATCCATTAAGAATGGAAGGACTAGACCGTTCTCAATCGGTCTATGCTCGTAGAAGCACGTGATTTACGTTTAAGGCCTTTATTAGGCTGCAAGAAGCCGTGCTACAATTTTTAGAAGACTGTGCACGCACTTGATGGTGTTTAATGGCTACTGCAGAATGGGAAACGTCTTGAGGTGACATAGCCCATTGGGGGTGGAAGGACTAAACCGACCACCACCTGTCTAGACTCTTGAAAGCCCGTGATTTACGTGTAAGGTTTTTTTGAGGCTGCAAAAGGCCGTATTACAATCTTTAAAAGCCTGTGCACGTAGTTGACGGTGTTCTATTGCTATGGCGGAAAGGAAAACGACTTGAAGTGTTGTAATCTATTGAGAGTGAACGGACTAGACAGATCCCGCCTCTCTAGGCTCGTAGAAGCACGTAGTTTACGTGTTAGGTCCTTATTAGACCGCCAAAGGGCGTAATACAACCTTTAAAAGGCTGTGCACCTAGTTGACGGTGTTCTATTGCCATGGCTGAAAAGAAAACGTCTTGAGGCGTTGTAATCTATTGAGAGTGAAAGGACTAGACCGATCATTACCTATCTAGGCTCTTGGAAACACGTGATTTTCGTGTAAGGCCCTTGTTAGGCCGCAAAAGGCCGTA
The DNA here is from genome assembly GCF_029227915.1 of Hydractinia symbiolongicarpus. Classification (NCBI taxonomy): domain Eukaryota; kingdom Metazoa; phylum Cnidaria; class Hydrozoa; order Anthoathecata; family Hydractiniidae; genus Hydractinia; species Hydractinia symbiolongicarpus. Next base: position 16,253,881 of record NC_079878.1, read on the forward strand.
TTACAAACTTTAAAAGACTGTGCACGGAGCTGACGCTGTTTTATTGCCATGGCGGAAAGGAAAACGACTTGAAGTGTTGTAATCTATTGAGAGTGAACGGACTAAACAGATCCCGCCTCTCTAGGCTCGTAGAAGCACGTAGTTTACGTGTTAGGTCCCTATAAGACCGCCACAGGGCGTAATACAACCTTTAAAAAACTGTGCACGTAGTTGCCGGTGTTCTATTGCCATGGCGGAAATGAAATCAACTTGAGGCGTTGTAATCAATTGAGAATGGAAGGACTAGACCGCGTTCAAGCGGTTTAGGCTTGTGGAAGCGTTTGATTTACATGGAAGGCCCTTAATAGGCTTTAAAAGGCCGTACTAAAATCTTTAGAAGTATGTGCACGCAGTTGACGGTGTTCTAATGCCTTGGCGGATTCGAAAACGATTTGAGGCGCCGTAGTCCATTGAGAGTGGAAGGACTAGACCGATCCCAACCTGTCTAGGCTCGTTGAAGCACGTAAATTACGTGTAAGGCCCTTACTACTCTCCAAAAGGCCGTATTGCAACCTTAAGAAGAATGTGCCCATATTTGACTGTGTTCTATGGCCATTGCGGATTCGAAAACGGTTTGAGGAGTCGTAGTCCATTGAGAGTGGAAGAATTAGACCGATCAACACCTATCTTGGATTGTGGAAACACGTGATTTTCGTGTAAGGCCCTTATTAGGCCGCAAAAGGCCGTATTACAATCTGTAAAAGCCCGTGCACGTATTTGACGGTGTTCTATTGCCATGGCGGAAAGTAAAGTGACTTGAGACGTCGTAGTCCATTGAGAGTGGAAAGGCTACACCGATTCCCACCTGTCTAACCTCGTCGAAGCACGTGATTTACGTGTAAGGCCTTTACTAGGTTTCAAAAGTCCGTATTACAATCTGTAAAAGCCCGTGCACGTATTTGACTGTGTTCTATTGCCATGGCGGAAATGAAAACATCTTGAGGCGTTGTAATCTATTCAAACTGAAAGGACTACTCGGATCACTACCTATTTAGGGTCGTGGAAGCACGTGATTTTCGTGTAAGGCACTTATTAGGCCGCAAAAGGCCGTATTCCAACCTTTTAGAAGGCTGCAAAAGCCGCATTACAGACTTTAGAAGCCTGTGCACGTGTTTCAGATTGTTCCACGGCTATTGTGGAATGGTAAACGACTTGAGATGTCGTAGTCCATGGAGAGGGGAAAGACTAGACCAATCCCCGCCTGTCTAGGCTCCTAGAAGCACGCAGTTTACGTGTAAGGCCCTTATTCGGCTGCAAAAAGCCGTGCTACAATTTTTAGAAGACTGTGCACGCACTTGATGGTGTTTATCAGCTACTGCAGAATGGAAAAAGTCTTGAGGCGACGTAGTTCATTGGGAGTGGAAGGACTAAACCGACCACCACCGGTCTAGACTTTTGAAAGCCCGTGATATACGTGTAAGGTTTTTATTAGGCTGCAAAAGCCGTATTACAGACTTTAAAAGACTGTGCACGTAGTTGACGGTGTTCTATTGCCATGGCGGAAAGGAAATCAACTTGAGGCGTTGTAGTCCACTGAGAATGAAAGGACTAGATTGTTCTAAATTGGTCTAGGCTCGTGCAAGCGCGTGATTTACACGGAAGGCCCTTAATAGGCTAAAAAAGGCCGTATTAAAATCTTTAGAAGACTGTGCACGCACAAAAGGCCGTATTATAGGAAATCAACTTGAGGCGTCGTAGTCCATTACGAGTGGAAAGGCTAGACCGATTCCCCCCTGTCTAACCTCGTGGAAGCACGTGATTTACATGTGAGACCCTTTTTAGGCCGTTATTAGGCTGTAAAAGGCCGTATTACAATCTTTAGAAGTATGTGCACGTAGGAGACGGTGTTCTAATGCCTTGGCAGATTCAAAAACGATTTGAGGCGTCGTAGTCCATTGAGAATGGAAAGAGTAGACTGATCCCCGCCTGTCTAGGCTTGTGAAAGCACGTGAATTACGTGTAAGGCCTTTATAAGGCCGCAAAATGCCGTACTACAAACTTCAGAAGACCGTGCACGCACGTGACGGTGTTAATGGCTATTGCAGAATGGAAAACGTCTTGAGGCATCGCAGTCCATTTATAGTGGAAGGACTAAACCGACTACCACCTGTCTAGGTTCTTGGAAGCACGTGATTTCCGAGTAAGGCTTTTATTAGGCTGCAAAAGCCGTATTACAGTCTTTAAAAGCCTGTTCACGTACTTGAGCGTGTTCCATGGCTATTGTGGAATGGTAAAGGACTTGACACGTCGTAGTCCATGAACAGGGGAAAGACTAGACCGATCCCCGCCTGTCTAGGCTCGTGGAAGCACGTAGTTTGCGTGTAAGACACTTATTAGGCTGCACAATGTCGCGTTACGATCTTTAGAAGACTGTGCACGTACTTGACGGTGTTTTATTGCCATGGCGGAAAAGAAAACGTCTTGAGGCGTTGTAATCTATTGAGAGTGAAAAGACTTGAGCGATCGTCAACTGTCTAGGCTCGTAGAAGCATGTTAATTGCGTGTAAGGCCCTTGTTAAGCCACAAAAGGCCGTATTACAACCTTTAGAGGACTGTGCATGTCTTTGACGGTGTTCCATGGCTATTGCAGAATGGTAAAGAACTTGAGATGTCGTAGTCCATTGGAAATGGAAAGAGTAGACCGATGCCCACCTGTCTAGGCTCTTGGAAGCACGTGATTTACGTGTAAGGCGTTTAGTAGGCTTCAAAAGTCCGTATTACAATCTGTAAAAGCCCGTGCACGTATTTGACGGTGTTCTATTGCCATGGCGGAAAGGAAATCAACTTGAGGCGTTCTAATCTATTGAGAGTGGAAGGACTATACCGTTCTCAATCGGTCTAGACTTGTGGAATCACGTGATTTACGTGTAAGGCCTTTGTTAGGCTGTAAAAGGCCGTATTACAACCTGGAGAAGAATGTGCTCATATTTGACGGTGTTCTATTGCCATGGCAGAAAGGAAAATGACTTAAGGCGCCGTAGTCCATTGACAGTGGAAGAATTAGACTGTTCTCAAATTGTCTAGGCTCATGGACGCGCGCGACTTGCGTGTAAGGCCCTTATTAGGCTGCAAAAGGCCGTATTACAATCTTTAAAAGCCTGTGGACGTAGTTAACGGTGTTCTATGGCTATTGCGAAATGAAATCAACTTGAGGCGTTGTAATCAATTGAGAATGGAAGGACTAGACCGTGTTCAAGCGGTTTAGGCTCGTGCAAGCGCGAGATTTACATGTAAGGCCCTTAATAGGCTTTAAAAGGCCGTACTAAAATCTTTAGAAGTATATGCACGCAGTTGACGTTGTTCTAATGCCTTGGCGGATTCGAAAACGATTTGAGGCGCCGTAGTCCATTGAGAGTGGAAGGACTAGACCGATCCCAACCTGTCTAGGCTCGTTGAATCACGTGAATTACGTGTAAGGCCCTTACTACTCTCCAAAAGGCCGTATTGCAACCTTAAGAAGAATGTGCCCATATTTGACTGTGTTCTATGGCCATTGCGGATTCGAAAACGGTTTGAGGAGTCGTAGTCCATTGAGAGTGGAAGAATTAGACCGATCAACACCTATCTTGGATTGTGGAAACACGTGATTTTCGTGTAAGGCCTTTATTAGGCCGCAAAAGCCGTATTACAGACTTTAAAAGACTGTGCACGTAGTTGACGGTGTTCTATTGCTTTGACGGAAAGGAAGTCAACTTGAGGCGTTGTAATCCACTGAGAATGGAAGGACTAGACCGCGTTCAAGCGGTTTAGGCTCGTGCAAGCGTTTGATTTACATGGAAGGCCCTTAATAGGCTTTAAAAGGCCGTACTAAAATCTTTAGAAGTATGTGCACGCAGTTGACGGTGTTCTATGGCCATTGCGGATTCGAAAACGGTTTAAGGAGTCGTAGTTCATTGAGAGTGGAAGGACTAGATCGATCAACACCTATCTGGACTGTTTTAAATCGGTCTAGGCTCGTGCAAGCACGTGATTCACGTGTAAGGCCTTTGTTAGGCTGTAAAAGGCCGTATTACAATCTTTAGAAGACTGTGGACGTAGTTAACGGTGTTCTATGGCTATTGCGAAATGGAAAACGACTTGGGGCGTCGTAGTCCATTGAGAGTGGAAGGACTAGACCGTTCTCAATCGGTCTAGGCTTGTGGAATCACGTGATTTTCGTGTAAGGCTTTCATTAGGCTCTGAAGGAACGTATTACAACCTTTAGAAGAATCTGCACGTACTTGACAGTGTTCTATGGCTATTGCGGAATGCTAAACGACTTCAGATGTTGTAGTCCATGTAATGTGGAATGACTAGACCGTTCCCCACCTATCTAGGCTCGTGGTAACACGTGATTCACATGTAAGGCCCTTATTAGGCCTCCAAAGGGCGTATTACAACCTCTAAAAAACTGTGCACGTAGTTGCCGGTGTTCTATTGCCATGGCGGAAATGAAATCAACTTGAGGCGTTGTAATCAATTCAGAATGGAAGGACTAGACCGCGTTCAAGCGGTTTAGGCTCGTGCAAGCGTTTGATTTACATGGAAGGCCCTTAATAGGCTTTAATAGGCCGTACTAAAATCTTTAGAAGTATGTGCACGCAGTTGACGGTGTTCTTTTGCTATGGCGGAAAGGAAAACGACTTGAGGTGTTGTAATCTATTGAGACTGAACGGACTAGACCGATCCCAGCCTGTCTAGGCTTGTTAAAGCACGTGAATTACGTGTAAGGCCCTTACTACTCTCCAAAAGGCCGTATTGCAACCTTAAGAAGAATGTGCCCATATTTGACTGTGTTCTATGGCCATTGCGTATTCGAAAACGGTTTGAGGAGTCGTAGTCCATTGAGAGTGGAAGGACTAGATCGATCAACACCTATCTAGCCTCGTGGAAACATGTGATTTTCGTGTAAGGCTCTTATTAGGCCGCAAAAGGCCGTATTACAATCTGTAAAAGCCTGTGGACGTAGTTGACGATGTTCCATGGCTATTGCGAAATGGAAAACGACTTGAGGCGTCGTAGTCTATAGAGAGTGGAAGGACTAGACCGTTCTCAATCGGTCTAGGCTTGTGGAATCACGTGATTTACATGTAAGGCCTTTATTAGGCTGTAAAAGGCCGTATTACAATCTTTAGAAAACTATGCACGTAGTTAACGCTGTTCTATGGCCATGGTGGAAAGTAAAGCGACTTGAGACGTCGTAGTCCATTGAGAGTGGAAAGGCTACACCGATTCCCACCAGTCTAACCTCGTCGAAACACGTGATTGACGTGTAAGGCCTTTACTAGGCTTCAACAGTCCGTATTACAATCTTTAAAAGCCTGTGGACGCAGTTGACGATGTTCTATGGCTATTGCGAAATGGAAAACGACTTGAGGCGTCGTAGTCTATTGAGAGTGGAAGGACTAGACCGTTCTCAATCGGTCTAGGCTCGTAGAAGCACGTAGTTTACGTGTAAGGCCCTTCTTAGGACGCAAATGGCCGTATTACAACCTTTAGAAGACTGTGCACGTACTTGAGAGTGTTCCATGGCTATTGCAGAATGGTAAACGACTTGTGATGTCGTAGTCCATGTAATGTGGAAATAGTACACCGTTCCCAACTGGTCTAGGCTCGTGGAAGCACGTGATTTATGTGTAAGGCCTTTTTTAGGCTGCAAAAGTCGTATTACAGTCTTTAAAAGCCTGTGCATGTAATTGAGCGTGTTCCATGGCTATTGCGGAATAGTAAAGGACTTGACACGTTGTAGTCCGTGAACACGGGAAAGACTAGACCGTTCCCCGACTGTCTGGGCTCGTGGAAGCACGTAGTTTGCGTGCTAGGCCCTTGTTAGGCTGTAATAGGCCGTATTACAATCTTTAGAAAACTGTGCACGTATTTGACGGTGTTCTATTGCTATGGCGGAAAGGAAAACGACTTGAGGTGTTGTAATCTATTGAGACTGAACGGACTAGACCGATCCCAGCCTGTCTAGGCTTGTTAAAGCACGTGAATTACGTGTAAGGCCCTTACTAGGCTGCGAAAGGCCGTATTACAACCTGAAGAAGAATGTGCCCATATTTGACGGTTTTCTATTGCCACGGCAGAAAGGAAAATGACTTGAGGCGCCGTAGTCCATTGACAGTGGAAGAACTAGACTATTCTCAAATTGTCTAGCCTCATGGACGCGCGCGACTTACGTGTAAGGCCCTTATTAGGCTGCAAAAGGCCGTATTACAATCTTTAAAAGCCTGTGCACGTAGTTGACGGTGTTCTATGGCTATTGCGGAATGGAAAACGACTTGAGGCGTCGTAGTCCATTGAGAGTGGAAGGACTAGACTGTTCTGAATCGGTCTAGGCTCGTGCAAACACGGCTGTAAAAGGCCGTATTACAATCTTCAGAAATCTGTTCACGTACTTTACGGTGTTCTATTGCCATGGCGGAAAGAAAATCAACTTGAGGCGTTGTAATCCATTGAGAATAGAAGAACCAGGTCGTTCTCAACTTGTCTAGGCTCATGGACGCGCGCGACTTACGTGTAAGGTCCTTATTAGGCTGCAAAAAGCCGTATTAGAATCTTTAAAAGCCTGTGGACGTAGTTGACGGTGTTCCATTGCTATTGTGGAATGGTAAACGACTTGAGATGTTGTAGTCCATGGAGAGGGGAAAGACTAAGCCAATCCCCGCCTCACTAGGCTTGTAGAAGCACGTAGTTTACGTGTAAGGCCCTTAGTAGGCTGCAAAAAGCCGTGCTACAATTTTTAGAAGACTGTGCACGCACTTGATGGTGTTTAATGGCTACTGCCGAATGGAAAACGTCTTGAGGCGACGTAGTCCATTGGGAGTGGAATGACTAAACCGACCACTACCTGTGTAGACTTTTGAAAGCCCGTGATTTGCGTGTAAGGTTTTTATTAGGCTGCAAAAGCCGTATTACAGACTTTAAAAGACTGTGCACGTAGTTGACGGTGTTCTATTGCCATGACGGAAATAAAAACGACTTGAGGTGTTGTAGTCCATTGAGAGTGGAAGGCCTAGACTGTTTTCAATCGGTCTAGGCTCGTGCACACACGGCTGTAAAAGGCCGCATTACAATCTTCAGAAATCTGTTCACGTACTTTACGGTGTTCTATTGCCATGGCGGAAAGGAAAACAACTTTTCCTTATTTTTCCTAGGTCCTTATTAGACCGCCAAAGGGCGTATTACAACCTTTAAAAGGCTGTGAACGTAATTGACGGTGTTCCATTGCCATGGCTGAAAAGAAAACGTCTTGAGGCATCGTAATCCATTGAGAGTGGAAGGACTAGACCGATCCCAGCCTATCTATGCTAGTTGAAGCACGAGATTTACGTGTAAGGCCTTTACTAGGCTTCAAAAGTCCGTATTACAATCTGTAAAAGCTCGTGCACGCATTTGACGGTGTTCTATTGCCATGGCGGAAAGGAAATCAACTTGACGCGTTGTAATCAATTGAGAATGGAAGGACTAGACCGTGTTCAATCGGTTTAGCCTTGTGCAAGCGCGTGACTTACGTGTGCCTTACACGTAAGTCACGCGCTTCCCGTTGAGACGCCGTAGTCCATTAAGAGTGGAAAGGCTAGACCGATTCCCACTTGCTAACATCGTCGAAGCACGTGATTTACGTTTATGGCCCTTATTAGGCTGCAAAAGGCCGTATTAAAATCTTTAGAAGTATGTGCACGCAGTTGGTGGTGTTATAATGCCTTGGCGGATTGGAAAACGATTTGAGGCGACGTAGTCCAATGACAGTGGAAGAACTAGACCGTTCTCAACTTGTCTAGGCTCATGGACGCGCGCGACTTACGTGTAAGGCCCCTATTAGGCTGCAAAAGGCCGCATTACATTCTTTAAAAGCCTGTGGACGTAGTTCACAGTGTTCTATTGCCATAGCGGAAAGGAAAACGACTTTTCCTTATTTTTCCTAGGTCCTTATTAGACCGCCAAAGGGCATATTACAACCTTTTAAAAGGCTGTGAACGTAATTGACGGTGTTCCATTGCCATGGCTGAAAAGAAAACGTCTTGAGGCATCGTAATCCATTGAGAGTGGAAGGACTAGACCGATCCCAGCCTATCTATGCTAGTTGAAGCACGAGATTTACGTGTAAGGCCTTTACTAGGCTTCAAAAGTCCGTATTACAATCTTTAAAAGCCGGTGGACGTAGTTGACGGTGTTCTATGGCTATTGCGAAATGGAAAACGACTTGAAGCGTCGTAGTCCATTGAGAGTGGAAGGACTAGACCGATCACCGCCTCTCTAGTCTCGAAGAAGCTCGTAGTTTACGTGTAAGTTTCTTATTAGGCCGCAAAAATCCCTATTACAACTTTGAGAAGAATCTGCCCATATTTGACGGTTTTCTATGGCCATTGCGGATTTGAAACGGTTTTAGGCGTCGTAGTCTATTGAGAGTGGAAGAACTAGACCGTTCTCAATCGGTCTAGGGTGGTGGAAGCCCGTGATTTACGTGTAAGGCCCTTATTAGGCCGCAAAAGGACGTGTTCTAAACTATAGAAGACTGTGCACGTAGTTGACGGTGTTCCATTGCTATTGTGGAATGGAAAACGACTTGACGCGACGTAGTCCATTGGGAGTGGAATGACTAAACCGACCACTACCTGTCTAGACTTTTAAAAGCCTGTGATTTGCGTGTAAGGATTTTATTAGGCTGCAAAAAGACCGTATTACAACATTTAAAAGCCTGTGCACGTAGTTGACGGTGTTCTATGGCTATTGCGGAATGGAAAACGACTTGAGGCGTCGTAGTCCATTGAGAGTGGAAGGACTAGACTGCTCTCAATCGGTCTAGGCTCGTGCAAACACGGCTGTAAAAGGCCGTATTACAATCTTCAGAATACTGTTCACGTACTTTACGGTGTTCTATTGCCATGGCGGAAAGGAAATCAACTTGAGGCGTTGTAATCAATTGAGAATGGAAGGACTAGACCGTGTTCAATCGGTTTAGGCTCGTGCAAGATCGTGACTTGCTCAATGTCATATTACAATCTTTAGAATCCTGTGCAATTAGTTGACGGTGTTCTATTGCCTTGCCGGAAAGGAAAGCGAATTGAAATGTCGAAGTCCATCATGAGTGGAAGGACCAGACCGATCACTACCTATCTAGGCTCGTGGAAACACGTGATTTACGTGTAAGGCACATATTAGACCGCAAAAGGCCGTATTACAATCTTTAAAAGACTGTGCACGGAGTTGACGGTGTTTTATTGCCATGGCGGAAAGGAAGACGAATTGAGGCGTGATAATCTATTGAGAGTGAACGAACTAGACCGATCATCACTTGTCTAGGCTTGTAGGAGCACGTAGTTCACGTGTAAGGCCTTTATTACGCCGCAAAAAGCCGTATTACAGACTTTAAAAGGCTGTGCACGTAGTTAACGGTGTTCTATTGCCATGGCGCCTGGCAATAAAACACCGTTGAGACGTCGTAGTCCATTAAGAGTGGAAAGGCTAGACCGATTCCCACTTGCTAACATCGTCGAAGCACGTGATTTACGTGTATGGCCCTTATTAGGCTGCAAAAAGACCGTATTACAACCTTTAAAAGTATGTGCACGCAGTTGATGGTGGTATAATGCCTTGGCGGATTGGAAAACGATTTGAGACGACGTAGTCCAATGACAGTGGAAGAACTAGACCGTTCTCAACTTGTCTAGGCTCATGGACGCGCGCTACTTACGTGTATGGCCCTTATTAGGCTGCAAAAGGCCGTATTACAACCTTTAGAAGACTGTGCACGTACTTGACGGTTTTCTATTGCCATGGCGGAAAGGAAAACGTCTTGAGGTGTTGTAATCTATTGAGAGTGAAAGGAGTAGACCGATCACCGCCTATCTAGGCTCGTGGAAGCACGTGATTTTTGTGTAAGGCCCTTATTAGGCCCCAAAAGTCCGTATTACCATCTTTGTAAACTATTGAGAGTGTATGGACTAGACCGATCGTCACTTGTGTAAGCTCGTAAAAGCACGTGATTTTCGTGTAAGGCCCTTATTGATCACAAAAGGCCGTATTCGAACCTTTAGAAATCTGTTCACGTACTTTACGGTGTTCTATTGCCTTGGCGGAAAGGAAAACGACTTAAGGTGTTGTAATCTATTGAGACTGAACGGAATAGACCGATCCTCGCCACTATAGACTCGTAGAAGCTCGTAGTTTACGTGTAAGGTCCTCATTATGCCGCAAAAGGCCGTATTAAAACCTTGGGAAGAACGTGCCCATATTTGACCGTGTTCTATGGCCATCGCGGATTCCAAACGGTTTGAGGCGTCGTAGTCCATTGAGAGTGGAAGGACTAGACCGATCCCAACCTGTCTAGGCTCGTTCGAGCACGTGAATCACGTGTAAGGGCTTTATTAGGCTGTAAAAGGTCGTATTACAATCTTCAGAAAATTCTGCACGTAGTTAACGGTGTTCTATGGCCATGGTGGAAAGTAAAGTGACTTGAGACGTCGTAGTCCATTGAGAGTGGAAAGGCTACACCGATTCCCACCTGTCTAACCTCGTCGAAGCACGTGATTTACGTGTAAAGCCTTTACTAGGCTTCAAAAGTCCGTATTACAATCTGTAAAAGCCCGTGCACGTGCTTGACGGTGTTCTGTCGCCATGGCGGAGAAGAAAACGTCTTGAGGCGTTGTAATCTATTCAGAGTGAAAGGACTAGACAGATCCCGCCTCTCTAGACTCGTAGAAGCACGTAGTTTACGAGTAAGGTCCTTATTAGGCTGCAAAAGGCCGTATTACAACATTTAAAAGCCTGTGCACGTAGTTGACCGTGTTCTATTGGCATGACGGAAAGGAAATTAACTTGAGGCGTTGTAATCCACTGAGAATGGAAGGACTAGACTGTTCTCAATCGGTCTAGTCTCGTGCAAGCACGTAATTTACGTGTAAGGCCCTTATTAGGCTGCAAAAGGCCGTATTACAATCTTTAAAAGCCGGTGGACGTAGTTGACGGTGTTCTATGGCTATTGTGAAATGGAAAACGACTTGAGGCGTCGTACTCCGTTGAGAGTGGAAGGACTAGACCGATCACCGCCTCTCTAGACTCGTAGAAGCTCGTAGTTTACGTGTAGGTTTCTTATTAGGCCGCAAAAATCCCTTTTACAACTTTGAGAAGAATCTGCCCATATTTGACGGTTTTCTATGGCCATTGCAGATTTGAAACGGTTTGAGGCGTCGTAGTCTATTGAGAGTGGAAGAACTAGACCGTTATCAATCGGTCTAGGGTGGTGGAAGCTCGTGATTTACGTGTAAGGCCCTTATTAGGGCGCAAAAGGACGTATTCTAAACTATAGAAGACTGTGCACGTACTTGATGGTGTTCTATTGCAATGGCAGAATGGATAACGGCTTGAGGCGTCGTGGTCCATTGAGAGTGGAAGGATTAGACCGATTCCAGCCTGTCTAGGCTCGTGGAAGCACGTGATTTTCGTGTAAGGCACATATTAGGCCGCAAAAGCCCGTATCAAAATCTTTAAAAGACTGTGCACGGAGTTGACGGTGTTTTATTGCCATGGCGGAAAAGAAAACGACTTGAGGCGTTATAATCTATTGAGAGTGAACGAACTAGACTGATCATCACTTGTCTAGGCTCGTAGAAGCACGTAGTTTACATGTAAGGCCCTTATTAGGCTGCAAAAAGCCGTGCTTCAATTTTTAGAAGACTGTGCACGCACTTGATGGTGTTTCATGGCTACTGCAGAATGGAAAACGTCTTGAGGCGACGTAGTCCATTGGGAGTGGAAGGACTAAACCGACCACCACCTGTGTAGACTTTTGAAAGCCCGTGATTTACGTCTAAGGTTTTTATTAGGCTGCAAAAGCCGTATTACAGACTTTAAAAGACTGTGCACGTTGTTGACGGTGTTTATTCCCATGATGAAAAGCAAAACGACTTGAGGTGTTGTAATCCATTGAGAGTGAAAGGACTAGACCGATCACTACCTATCTAGGCTCGTGGAAGCACGTCAATTGCGTGTAATACCCTTGTTAGGCCGCAATAGGCCGTACAACCTTCAGAAGACTGTGCACGTACTTGAGGGTGTACTTGAGGGTGTTCCATGGGTATTGCAGAATGGTAAACGACTTGAGTTGACTTAGTCCATGTAATGTGTAATGACTAGACCGTTCCCCGCCTATTTAGGCTCGTGGGAGCACGTGATTCACGTGAAAGGCCCTTACTAGGTTGCAAAAGAACGTATTACAACCTCTAAAAACCTGTGCACGTAGTTGACGGTGTTCTAATGCCATGGCGAAAAGGAAATCAACTTGAGGCGTTTTAATTCATTAAGAATGGGCGGACTAGACCGTTCTTAATTGGTCTAGGCTCGTAGAAGCACGTGATTTACGTGTAAGGCCTTTACTAGTCTTCAAAAGTCTGTATTACAATCTGCAAAAGCCTGTGCACGTATTTGACGGTGTTGTGTGGCCATTCCGGATTTAAAAAACGACTTGAGGCGCCGTAGTCCATTGAGAGTGGAAGGACTAGACCGTTCTGTTCTCAAGCGGTCTAGGCTCGTGAAAACACGTGATTTACGTGTAAGACCCTTTTTAGGCTGCAAAAGGCCGTATTACAAACTTTAAAAGCCTGTGCACGTAGTTGACGGTGTTCTAAGGCCATGGTGGAAAGGAAAATGACTTGAGGCGCCGGAGCCCATTGTGAGTGGAAAGGCGAGATCGATGCCCACCTGTCTAGGCTTGTAGAAGCACGTGATTTACGTGTAAGGCCTTTATTAGGCTGCAAAAGCCGTATTACAGTCTTTAAAAGCCTGTGCACGTACTTGAGCGTGTTCCATGGCTATTGTGGAATGGTAAAGGACTTGACACGTGGTAGTCCATGAACAAGGGAAAGACTAGACCGATCCATTCCCGTCTAGGCTCGTAGAAGCACGTAGTTTACGTGTAAGACACTTATTAGGCTGCGCAATGTCGCGTTACGACCTATAGAAGACTGTGCACGTACTTGACGGTGTTTTATTGCCATGGCGGAAAAGAAAACGTCTTGAGGCGTTGTAATCTATTGAGAGTTAAAGGACTAGAGCGATCGTCAACTGTCTAGGCTCGTAGAAGCACGTTAATTGCGTGTAATGCCCTTTTTAGGCCACAATAGGCCGTATTACAACCTTTGCAGTCTTTAAAAGCCTGTGCGCGTACTTGAGCGTGTTCTATTGCCATGGCGGAAATGAAATCAACTTGAGGGGTTGTAATCAATTGAGAATGGAAGGACTAGACAGTGTTCAATCGGTTTAGGCTCGTGCAAGCGCGTGATTTACACGGAAGGCCCATAATAGGCTGTCAAAGGCCGTATTAAAATCTTTAGAAGTATGTGCACGCAGTTGACGGTGTTCTAATGCTTTGGCGGATTCGAAAGCGATTTCAGGCGCCTTAGTCCATTGACAGTGGAAGAACTGGACCGTTCTCAACTTGTCTAGGCTCCTGGAAGCACGTGAATTACGTGTAAGGTCCTTACTAGGCTGCAAAAAGCCGTATTACAAGTTTTAGAAGACTGTTCACGTACTTGATGGTGTTTAATGGCTATTGCGGAATAGACAACGTCTTGAAGCTTCGTAGTCCATTGAGAGTGGAAGGACTAGACCGACCCCCAACTGTCTAGCCTCGTGGAAGCACGTTATTTGCGTGTAGGGCCCTTATTAGGCCGCACAATGCTGTATTACAACTAGACCGATTGTCATCGATCTAGGCTTGTGGAACCTTGTGAGTTACGTTTAAGGACCTTATTTGGCTGCAAAAGGCCATATTGCAACGCTTAGAAGCTGTACACGCAGTTGACGCTGCTCTACGGCCATTGTGGAAAAAGAAAATGACTTGAGGGGGCGTAGTCAGTTGCAAGTGGGAGGGCTATATTGATGACCACCCGCCTGGGCTTATGGAATCACGTCATTTATGTGTAAGGCCCTTAATAGGCTGAAAAAGGCCATATCTCAACATTTAGAAGCCTGTGCACATAGTTGACGGTGTTTTACGGCCATGGCGGAAAAGAAAACAACTTGAGACGTCGTAGTCTATTGAGAGAGAATAGACTAGGCCAATGGCCGCCCGTCTGGGTTCGTAGAACCACGTGATTTACGTGTGAGGCCCTTGCAATGCTACAAGCGGCCATAATACAAGCTTTAGAAACCTATGCACGAAGTTAACAGTGTTCTGTGACCATGGCGTACGCAAAGCGACTTCAGACGTCGTAGTACGTTGAGACTGGAAGGACTAGACTACTGGCCAATTGTCTTTCTTCGCGGAACCACGTGATTATCGTGTAAGGCCTTTATTAGGCTCTAAAAGGCCATATTACAACCCTTAGAAGCCTGTGCACGCAGTTGACAGTGTTCTATGGTAATGGCGGAAGCAAAACGACTTTAGACGTCTAGTCCATTAAGAGTGGAAAGACTACACCGATTACCACCTGTCTAGGTTTATGGAACCACGTGATCTACGTGTAAGGCCCTTACAAGGCTACAAACGGCCATATTACAAACTTTAGAAGCCTGTGCACGCAGTTGACAGTGTTCTATTGCCATTGCAGAAAAGGAAACGGCTAGAGGTGTCGTTGTCTAATTAGATTGGAAGGACTAGACCAATGACTACTTGTCTGGATTCGTGGAATCACGTCAAGTACGTGTAAAACCGTTAATACCCTCCAAAAGGCCATATTGTAAATTTTAGATGCCTGTGTATGTAGTTGACGGTGATCTATGGCCATGGCAGTAAGCAAAACAACTTCACACGTCGTAGTCTATTGAGAGAGAATGGACTAGGACAATGGCCATCTGCCTGGGCTCGTCGAACCACGTGGTTTACGTGTAAGGCCCTTCAAGGCTGCAAAAGGTCATATTAAAAACTTTAGAAACCTGTGCACGCAGTTGACAGTGTTCTATAGCCAAGGCGTAAGCAGAATGGCTTTACCCGTCTAGTCCATTAAGAGTGGCGGGACTATACTGATTGCCACCTGTCTAGGCTTGTGGAACCAGGTGATTTACGTGTAAGGCCCTTATTAGTCTGCAAAAGGCCATATCACAACCTATGGAAGCCTGTGCACGTAGTTAACGGTGTTCTATGTCCATGGCGGAAAAAAAAACAACTTTAGACGTTGTTGTGCGTTGAGACTGGAAGGACTAGACCAATAGCGACTTGTCTTGCTTCGTGGAACCACGTGATTATCGTGTAATGCCCTTATTAGGCTGCAAATGGCTATATTACAAACTTTGGAAGCCTGTACACATAAAAGCCTGTACACCTAGGTGACGCTGTTGTACGGGCATTGCGGAAAAGAAAACAGCTTGAGGCGTCGTAGTCTATTGAGATTGGAAGGACTAGACCGATGACCACTTGTCTGGGCTTGTGGAATCACGTCATTTACGTGTAAGGCCCTTATTAGGTGCAAAAGACCATATTACAATCTTTGGAAGCCTGTACATATAGTTGAGGGGGTTCTATGGCCATAGCGGAAAGGAAAACAACTTGAGACCTCGTAGTCTAATGAGAGAGAATGAACTTGGCCAATGGCCACCTGTCTGGGCTCGTAGAACCAGGTGATTTACATGTAAGGCCTTTACAAAGCTACACAAGGCCATATTACAACCTTTAGTAGTCTGTGCACGTAGTTGGCGGTGTTCTTTGGCCACGACGGTACGCAAAACGACTTCAGACGTCGTAGTACGTTGAGACCGGAAGGACTAGAGCAGTGACCGCCTGTCTGGGCTCGATGAACCATGTGATTTACATGTAAGGCCCTTATTAGACTGCGAAAGGCCATATTACAACCCTTAGAAGCCTGTGCACGGAGTTGACGGTGTTCTATGGCCATGACGCAAAAGAGAATGACTTCTGATGTCGTAGTACATTGAAACTTTATTATGGCCGTCGACACAGTACTGAAGTAGAGGTGGCATGTTTCCGTAAGGTAGGAGGACCCATGGGATGTGTCCGACGCGCTAAAAATTTTCGTCCGTCCGTCCGTCCGTCCGTCCGTCCGTCTGTCACGCAAAATGGTAGCTTAGCTGCGCAGGTAGCGAGACGCACGCAATGCGGTTTAAAAAGGACGGGCGAACCCGTGGATTTTTCCACGGGCTAACGACTAGTATTTATAAAGAATTGTAAGTGAAAACAAACTTAAATTGCTACTATTACTGTCCTGGAAACAGTTCTTCTGGTAGCTTCCAGATTAAACCAGTTTTAAAGACGCAGAAAGAATGAAACGGAAAATTCAAACCTGATATGTACTTAATGGTTTGTCATGTGTTTGTTGAGTTTGCTTGAAATGTTCTGGCAGGCTCAATGCCTGATATGTTTTGATAAGAAAGTGTGCAAGATTCTTTTATTTTTATATAACACTGATATAATAAAAAATACACTTTAAAAAAAGCGTATATAAGTGCTCAAAATAAAGTGAAAAAATGTGTTTTTTTAACGGTGTTAATTCCTAATTTCACAAAAAAAAGTGTTGCGACATATGTAGGGGAAGAGTTATAGCCTGGAAATGTCGACGACTCTGTTTACATATATTGTAGTAAAAAATATATACATATTTATTTGTCCTCTTACAGGTTATTTATATATTCCTCTTTCAGTTATTTTTTGGTTTCATCTCTCATTTAAAATCTCGCTCCAGTTGGCGACAGACCATATAAGGTTTTGTTTTCTTCAAAGACTGAGAACCGTAAACGTTAGGCAGTCATTATATATGTTAGTCGTCGGATTCTCATTACGCGGATAAATAGACTTTGTAATTTTTCATAGTGTTTTCCAAGTGTACCAACGAAGTGTTAATTTCCCTTGTGATTACATAGTCACGGCAGCCGATCGATTTAGCACAACAACCATCTTCCTGTGAAGTTTCACATTTCTGTGACACACCTTTTATCCATTTTTTAGAAAGTTGCCTCGCATGTTTTCTCTTCAATCTCTTCGGCAAACACTTTCCAAGTTGCCCGCGTACATGTGTCTCCTTCACGGACTTAAATGTATTTTGAACTTCAATAGCTATTCCAATAGAAGCTTCAAACTTTTTACGAAGTCCTTCACACTTGGCCTTCTCTTCTCCTTCCATTCTTTCTGTGTACGTTCTTATTTCCTTTGATAACGCGTCAAGTATGGTGGATAAATACTTCAAGAAAGTATTTATCTTTTTAAACTTTTCTTTATATTGTTTTTGTATCACCTGTTGTGAGCCTTCTGATAATTCACATGTTGACATGCAAATTTTAAATTCCTTGACTCTTACTGGACAATCAAAATTTGGATCTTTTACTACATTTTCACAGATATATTTCTGTGTTTCTTTCATATGCTGTTTAAATTCGTCAATCAGTTTCAGTAAGTTTTCGATTTTTTCGATGCATTTAGCGTGATCACTTTTCATCTTGTTGTAGTTGTCTTTCCAACATGACCCTTCTTCTGCACTTTAAATACTTATGCAGTTTTTTAATGAGACCTGGCTTTTATATACACAATGTGTTTTCTATATGACAATTAAATGTTTTGTCGGCTCATCAAGTGGGCTGTGCAATCTACGACTTCCGGACTGATTGTCAAAACTACAATTACGTTGGAGCAAAAAAATGTTTTTATTGTATTTTTAATAAACAAATTACATACATACAAGATAAACAGGCTTTATTGACTAAACTAGTCGTTTGCCCGTGGAAAATGCATGGGTTCGCCCGTCCTTTTTATACCGCATTGCGTGCTACTCGCTATTGCGCCGCTAAGCTACCATTTTGCGTGACAGACAGACAGACAGACGTGTACGGGCATTATAGTATAGATAAATAAATGCTTAAAAATGACTTCGTAACCTAGCAACAACACTTATTTATCAGGGCCAGAGGAAATTATAGCGTATTCTTCATAGGACAACTTCTGCCAATCACGAGTAAAACATAAACATAAATTGCCAACCCACTCCCCTTGATACTATTTTCGTCTTGGAAAGCATACCATATAAAAAGGGAAACAGTTCTCCTGGTAGCTTCCAGGTGAGGACAGTTTTAAAGACGCAGACTGAAACGGAAACGGAAATTTAAGCCACAATGGCTATATAATTTGCTATGTTTGTGTTTATGACTTTGCACTAAATGTTTTGGCAAGTTGATTGCCTAAAATGTTTTCAAAAGCATGCAAGATTATACAGTGTTGATCTTACGAAACTCGTGTGATCTACGTGTCTGCCAGATCCAAAGTCTGTTTTCTTTATCAGACAATAATATTTCCTGAAAATGTCATACTCGATGACATCATTTAAGACGTAACCTTTGTTGTATCTTCTATTGTTTGAATCAACACAGAAACTTTTTTAGTTTCAAAAAGTAAACGAGCGAGAGAAAAAACAAGGCTCTTTGTTTGTTTGAGTGAAAAAGATAAAAATAACTTTTGGCCTTCATCATGGCGTCTAAAACATTCTAAGTGACATACACCACAAGTATGGATATACTATACGTTAACCCGTGGACAATCTACTGGAATTCTCATGTCGTGCTTATCATGTGTTTATTTACTGCATCGTTCTTTCGTGCACTCTTGTCCGCCTGTTAACATGAAGTAAATAACTTAAAGGAGAGACGAACAAAAAACTATTTTGTGGCAGCCAGAAAATAAATTTTAATCGTGAGAAAAAAAGTTATAAATTTCTAAATCCTAAAATCTAATAAGGTAACTACTATAATAACAAATAAATAACTATAGTTCATAACTAAGTATCTGTATCTTCTAACAACATTTTTACAAAATCTTTATGGCTGTACAGGATAAAAATAAGTAGGTTTTGGATGTACTGACCAGTAAACGTCATAAATAAGATCTTTTACTTAAGATAACCAAGAATATTTTACGTACTATAATAAAAACAGCATTTTATAACCTTTGTTTAAACTTCTCTGAACTTAACGAGATGGCGCCAAATTTGAATAAATATACAGACCGGAAACATTCAACAACAAATCGAACGCGCAATATGGTGACTTCATCTTTATTCACGAATCTTTTCTTTCTTTCTTTTTTACTCACAAAGTAAGTTTCAGTTTGTTTAGTATGTTTAGTATTATAAAATAATAAAAATGTTCTGCACATGTTGTTCAACATTTTTTGCTATTTTGATCTTTTTTTATTTCATTATTTTGTGCGTATGGACCCGTGACTATCACAATAAGGAGAAATATTCTCCTTTTTTTTATTTAGCCACCCGTTTGGCAAATGTGTTAAAATACTAAATTATAAAAAATTCAGCACTCACAAAGATGTTGGTGTTTTTAACAGACTGTTTTATAGTTTGGGTCAAGTGTTATGTCGTTCTGCAAAGTTTTAGGTGAAACTTTACCGTTTTTATGTTAAAAACATTAAATTTTTATAACCCTACGAATATTCGTTGTTACTAAAACACGGAACAAGCCGGAACAACCCCAGAACAAGCCGGAACAACCCAAGAACAAATGGAACAATGCGAGAAGAAGCCGGGAACCGACAGAATAACCTAATAACAGCCAGGAAGTGAAGTGGTTTTCGCAAAATGGTATTTTTTGAACACAGTAGAGTTTTTTTCGCCACTCGATACTAGGTTGTTGAACATGACGCCTAGCATTAATTCTACGGAGCTTTATCCTTCTTACCCTTTTAAGGTGTACTTATTTTCGCAAATGTTGCTTTGAGAGTTTTGTTTGCTTTATAGTCTTCTGACAAAAAACGCTGAGTATGCAAGTTCGTTGAACATGAGAATTAAAAAAAAGGAGAAGATAGGATATGCGAACAACTAGAGAAATATATATCTGCAAAAAAAACTATGTACATCTTTGAGTAGTATAAAAACATACGTAAAAACTATTCCTAGAGGAAACATGTAAGAACTCGAACTGTTTTTTACTGTTTTTGTTTCTTTAGATACTGCAGTCACATTGAGACTGAAAAGCAATGCAAGAGGTATAAAGTAAAGAACAGGCCTTCAAAATATCATAGAATCATGAAATAAATCATTAGTATGAACAAACCAAAAAGCATGCGATAAAAAAAACGCATATCACAACATAAAAAATTATGCGAACAATATGAAAAGTAACTAATATAATACGAACAAAATAAAAATAAAATGAAAAAGGAACAAAAGAATGTGTTACAAAAATTAACTCCAAGTGTTAATAAACATTTTCTCTGACCCTAATGGTAAATGAACCAAGTTCAATGTCGATTCTTGGCTTATCCCAGCTGATGTCGGGTTGTTCGGGCTTGTTACGGGGTTGTTCCGTTGTTACGGGGTTGTTCCGCTTGTTCCGTGTTTTAGTAACGACGTACGAATATTTTCAATAAAAAGCATTCTTAAGGCGATGATACACGGTCCAATTAATCGAATTCGATTTGTCGAAACTATGTTAAGCATTAAAATAAAATCGAAACTTCACAGGTGATACACGACAACAGATTTTTGATATTTTTCTTTCGTTAAAAGGTCTGCAGAGAGCGAAGACGAAGTTGAACATAGAGGCTGGTTATTTTTATCGAATGAATGTTGACGAAGTTGATTAAATAAGCCAGAATCTGCTAACATACACTGTCATGCCTTCTCCCCTCAATAGAACCACAAAGGTTTGCTACGAGACCATTTGGTGCAACTACGGACTGGAATTTAATGCAAAGGGATCTTTTGTGACCATTATACAGCACTCTTTGGTGTGTCCAGGGCGACTTATAGGTCTTGTGGTCCCATCTACGAATCCCCAGCAGTTATGGAGCTCCTTTTTTATGGAAAATATTTGCAAATAACTCCAGGTTGTGTCTAGAGAGCCAATTTTGCTGCATATTCGAAAGCAAAAAGCCCCAATCTCATAAATGACATTCAGAATATGATTTGGTATCATGCATATTTAAGGGCTGGCCTTCCAAACCTAAACATAACATTTTGGTACCTACAAGGGTATGCAAATCTCTTCAAAAATGTGCAAAAAGCTTCTTCTTCTTTTGCACAACCACTCCATTGTAGCATCTGACTTTGTCAGGCAGTTCAAAACGTCACAAAGGTGGTATATGTCCCCTTTACAAAATCTGAATTCACTTTTACAGTCATCTTCATTCAGTAAATCCGAATCAAATTTTTTGTAGTTATTATAGCGAACGTCAAGATTCGAAGATCTGTTTAGGTCATAGAGGAATAAACATTCGTCATCATCTATCAAACGGTTAGCATGGGCTAAGAGAATTCGAACTGTCTTGAGTTTTGGCATATTTCGATAAAGTAAACAAACAGTCTGGTTCCCGCCGAGAAAAAACGTAATGTAAGTTTTACGGAAGTCGAGAGCGGCGACGGCAACGGTCCAAAAAACTTGTGCTCCTGTTGCCGTTCCGGTTTTCGTCGTCATTTCGTAAAGTCCTTATTGTTTCAGCAACTACGAAGTTAAGAAAACGAACGCACATTTGATGTATAGATTTTAGGCATTTTGATTGGTTAAAATCCTTTCGATTAATCAAAAAAGTTAAACCGGTCCGACTTTTTAAAAATCGAATTCGACAAGTCTGAACATGCTGAAATAACCCTATAATAACTGTTTATGAAGGCAATACCGGAGAATATTGACCGACGTCAAAGTATTGCCCGAGCTTGTGAGTGCAATACGTGGCAGAGGTCAATATTCGATTTGTTAGTGAAAGTCTGGTTAGCGCACTTATCCCCCATCCTGAATAGAATACAACCAGAAACATTTTACTGCAACGAAACTTCTGGCAACAAGAAATAAATCGGTTGTAATCAAAAATTATCCCTCGTGCAATACTTTAATTACAGTATGTAGATATGACCTCAATTAACCAGGCATTTTCTTCCTACAAGTCCATTAGAAAAGAATTATCAACATAATTGCACATAATGTGCAACCATTAACGCCCCTGTCGTATATATACAAAAGAAATTCCCTTTAACTAGAAAAGAAATTATTTTCTTGATTTAGAGAAAATGTTATACCCGCGAGTCTTCAGGACTAGCTGTAGATGAAAAAGATGGTCGAAAAAAGGAAAAGGACAACGAGAGAACCTATTTACAGGGACATCGGTGCAAGTGTGAGAGATTGGAACAAGTAAAGTAAACCTGCATATTAGTATCGTCGTTGTCGCCGCCGTCGCATTTCGTCATCTTAATATCGCAATCCCTAGGATTTTTCAACTTGAATTGCGTATTCGTCGGATTGAAATCCTTTGTATTTATTTTTTATACGCCCTGAACAAAGAACGAGTAGAAGAATTGTACGGTGGCATGTATCTGTCAAAAAAGTCGTCCCCGCCGTTTTATTTTTTGTAATCAAGCGAATCCGCTCAATAATGATTCAAAACGAGCAAATCCGCTCAATAATACTATAAAATAAGCGAATCCGCTTGATAATTACTAAAACCGGCCGAATCCCTTCATTAATGAACAAAAACGAGCGAATGCGTTCAATAATGAACAAAAACGAGCGAATCCGCTCAATAATGCTTCAAAATTAGCGAATCCGCTTAATAGTACTTCAAAACGAGCGAATCGGGTCAATAATCACTCAAAGCAAGCGAAACGAAAAAAGCGAGTGTATCGTGTGTTTACCTAAAACGCGGGCAGCATTTTTGTCACTAATAAATGAAAAGTATCACAAAGCTGGAGGCACATGATAATTTGTTTGATAATTTGTTAAGGTAAGTCTTTTGAAGTATAATCCTTGTGAACTGAGAGTATTACTTTATCATATTTATAGATATGCCAACTGCAGATTTAATTGAACGGTACTTTAGAGATGGATTTCAATACAAAGAATTACTTCTCCTTTTGTACAGACACCATCAAATACGGATTAGCATTCGTTCTCTCCAAAGAATCCTCTCAAGTCGGGACCTTAAAAGAAAAAATTTAATAATTGATTTCAAGAGTGTCATCAGTACATCACAAGTTGGTTATCGTGCAATACACAAAGTATTAATTTCGCAAGGTATATCAGTTGACATGAAAACTGTTCGTTAAGAAAACTTGATCCTGAGGGAGTAGAGAGAAGAAGCAAAAATAGGCTTAAAAGAAGAATATACGCGGTATCAGGGCCTAATCATTTGTGGCATATTGACGGAAATGATAAAATTAAACCTTACGGCTTTTCTACATACGCCTGTGGTTAGAATCGTGCACCTCTAACAAAAATCCGATATAATTGCAACATATTTTTTAAATTGTGTTGAATAAATGGGCGGAACGACAAAGATTATTCTGGATGACTGAGGTGTGGAAAATGTCTCAGTTGCAGGCATGTAAAGATTTTTCCATCGCTCTTCGAATAATTCATCGCACTCGTTTTTGTTTGGAATGTTGTAGTATTATTGAGCGTATTCGCTCGTTTTGAAGTATTATTGAGCGGATTCGCTTGCTTTTGTTCATTATTAAGCGGATTTGCTCGTTTAAAGTGTCATTTTTGAGCGGATATGTTCGTTTTTATCCATTATCAAGCGGATTCGCTCATTTTTATTATTGAGTGGATTCGCTCGTTTAAAAGTAGCATTGAGCGGATTCGCGCGTATACACCGTAATTATTCTAATTCAACGCGCCGGTAAAAATAATTATTTTAACCGCCCAGCGAAAATAATTAGAAGCGATAAATTACAAACTTTTGAGCACGGTCAACCCGCGTTAATAATTAGAGGCAAATAAACTAATCCGCTCAAAAGAAGAAACATTTTCTTGAAAATTTTCCTTAATTTTTTTTTTCAAAATAATTTTTTTACAAAGCTATTTTTTCTTGTTCTTGTTTCCCTTCGTTGCACGTTCCCTTGCATCTTTGTACTCATTAAAAGTTTTCACAACAAGGCCTGGTAATTTTGAATGCATCTCTGAATTCGTCGACTTGAATATGTACAAGGCTGGGAGCTCCATTCCTCCTTGAGGAAGGTCTTTTGAAAACTCTTCACAGTTATTCTCACTAAAAGCTTACCACCATTCTTTATGTAAAAGTACGTAATTTTTGACAAGAACTTTGGTACGTGCCCCACAGTTACACTGCTGTATTTCAACGCCATTGCGTACTTATCTTCGACAAGAGCACCAGGTCGTGTTTCATGGCAGACTGTTAGCTCGCTGTCCACTTTCGCTTCCCATTCATTCTGGTATACATGATGGCCTCTCACAGAATACTCCGTAGAGAATTCCTTTTCTATCATAATGGGTAGATAGTTTGCATTTAGCAGAAGTTCCCTGAAGCAAATCTTTGACAAGCTTTCCATGTTGTGTAACGATGAATGTTGTGTTTCGAATGTAAATGAATTTTTATGCTTCGAATGGAATGTTTTTTTCGTTTCGAATGTCTGGATTTTTTCACATGTTTCCAATGTTGTGATTTTTTGATTTTTTTTTCTATATTCTTTTCTATATTATTTTCTATATTCATTCTCATCAGCTTTTCAAAGCAAGAGACACGTGAAAATGGCTTCACAAACTAAGATTCAAAATTATTTCAATAAACGGCCTGCTACAAGTGTGTCACTCAAACAAGTGAAGATTTCAAGTTTTTTGAAACCTGTGGATGAAAGCGAAATGGAAGATGTTATTTGTAGAGGAGGTAAGAGAGGAGGTAGAGGTAGAGGAAGAAAGAAACGCGTCGTTGGTAGACCATCAAAGGTATTCCGGCCGGAACAGTTTTAGCATTTGATGGAAAAGTATCATGACTTCCACGAAGTTGTGAATTCCACACAGTATTATGAGCAGTTATTACACGTTCACTTCACGTCACTTGCATCGCTCAACCCTGACCCACCTTCCAAAACCCGGAAACGCTTTACCCAAAAGAAGAAAGCAGAAATTCGCTTGCACTATTCTGTTAGTGGTAGCTTTGCCAACACTGCACGGGCATTTGATATCAATGAGTCAACAGTCCGAGGAATGGTCAATACTCGCCTGCTATCCGATAACAAAAAGCTATGCAGCAAATGTAATCTTCCTGGAGCTGGTAGACCGTTAACTTATCCTGCTGAATTAGAAGATCAACTGTTAAAGCGGGTTTTTGTTTTAAGGGATTTGCATTTTCCAGTTTCAGTAATAAGCTTTCAAAAGAAAGCAAAGCACGTCATCCAACCTCACAATCCATCATTCATTGCCAGCAGAAGTTGGGCTCAAAATTTTTTCAACCGACACAACCTTTCGCTTCGTGCTCGTACTTCGATCAGTCAGAAACTTCCAAATCAGTTGGAAAACGTCCTTAGCAAATTTTATCAGGATGCTGCGCGTTTAATGCGGATTGGAAAATACCCTTTGTCCCTAGTTGGTAACATGGAGGAAACACCGGCGTTCTTCGACATGGTTCCAGCCAAGTGCATTTGGAAAAAAAGAGAGGAGTGTGTGGTTCGTTCTTCAGGAAGTGAGAAAAAGCATCTGACGGTCGTCCTATCAGCTACGGGTGATGGGAAAATGCTCCCACCTATGATTATCTTTAAAGGTAAAACTGAAAAAACTATCCGTGATCTAGAAATCCCTCCTGGATTTGTTGTCCAAACGCAGAGGAAAGCCTGGATGGATGATGAATTGATGAAGATCTTGTTGAAAATAGGCACTCTTGCCGTAAGAACATTCTAGAACCTTGTGTACTATCTAGAAATATAAGGGACATTGGAGAATATTCCAGAAATAAGATAACTATACTAGAAACTACTAATAGTAAATAGAGAACAATATATACTTACCTAGTGAATAATGAACAATGTGCTAAATATAGATCATCTGGAATATACTAGAACATTCTAGAATATCTTATCTTTAATATATAAATAGGAGAACGTCTTGTAAATTTTAGAGTCATAGAGTCATAAAGTTATTGGAGCAGTCGAAACAACTCTGCAAATATATAAAGTTTACATTTCAACAGGTTATGGGCCCAGTCTATGCCCAAGAAGATTGAATATTTACAGAAATAATATTCAAGAAGAAGAAGCCATCTTGTGTGTCCGACGAGTTTGTTTTGATTTTGGTTTGGATTGGTGTAAAGTTCGCACGAAAAATCGTATTGTGGAAACCTGAAACGGATTATCCGGATTAGTTGAATACGGAACAAATGGCGATGGAAAGCACCAAAGTATTGATAAAACCATTGAATGGAACAAACTATGCTACCTGAAAGGTACAGTGTAGAATGGCGTTAATCAAAGATGGACTTTGGGGAATTGTTGATGGAAGAGAAAATGCTCCAACTGAAGATAGAGAAATTCCGAAATTTAATTTGCGTAGAGATCGTGCGTTAGCAACGATTGTTTTGTCGGTGGAACCAACGCTGTTATACCTGCTTGGACCAGATCCAGAGGATCCTACTGAGGTTTGGAAGAAGTTGGCAGACCAGTTCCAAAAGAAGACATGGAGTAATAAATTGACACTACGCAGGAAGTTGTATGACTTGAAGTTGAAAGATGGGCAATCTATTCAAAAGCACGTTAAAGCTTTGACAGAAATTTTCGATGAACTTGCAATTATTGGAGACCCGTTGGATGATGAAAGTAAAGTTGTTCATTTGTTAGCAAGCTTACCAGACTCGTATGATATGCTAGTTACAGCTCTGGAGGCTAGTGCTGAAGTACCGAAGCTTGAAGTCGTAACTGAACGATTGTTACACGAGGAAAGCAAGCGGAAAGATAAGGACACTTTGGAAACGAATGTCGAAGCAATGACATCGAATCACGGAAATGCAAGAAAGGGACCCAGATGTTATCACTGTGGAAAGATTGGTCATGTGAAACGATATTGCAAAGAATTAACGAAGAAGTTCGAGAGACAGACTCCTTCGACGTACGGTAAAAATCGAATGAAGCCGCAAAATGTGTGTACGGCTGAAGAAGAAGAAGATTATGACGAAGAAATCATCAGTTTAGTTGCTGAAAATACTTTGGCAGTCAATGGAAAAAGTAACTGGATAGTTGATTCAGGCGCAACATGTCACATGTGTAACGAAGAGGAATTGTTCGAAGAAATTTCGTCACTTGAAATACCACAAGATATCACTGTCGGTGATGGATATTCAGTACAAGCAATTGGAAAAGGAACAGTAACCTTGGAAATGAACATTTCAGAAAACAGAAACGTTGTATGCAAGTTATCTGATGTCTTATTTGTACCACAACTTTCGTACAATTTACTTAGTGTATCAAAAGCTGCAACAAATGGAAAGAAGTTTCAGTTTGAAGATTTCAAATGTGACATCGTGGATGCGAAACACGGAATCATTGGTACAGCAACAAAGCATGGCAACCTTTACCATCTCAACTGTAATGGATTGAGAAATAAGAAGAATCACACAGTTATGAAATGTGATAATAACGCTACAACAAAGGAAGAAATTTGGCATAGAAGATACGGTCATCTCGGTGTGCAGAATCTTAAACGATTGGCAAGGGACAAACTTGTTGAAGGCTTTGATTATGATGCAACAAAGAAACCGACATTTTGTGAACCGTGCATTGATGGGAAACAAAGCAAAATACCGTTTCCGAAGACAGGAGGAGATCGATCGAAAAATCTCCTTGGTATAATCCATCGCGACGTTTGTGGAAAGATAGAAACAAAATCACTTAGTGGTGCAGAATATTTTGTTACATTCATTGACGATAAATCAAGATACGTATGGGTATATGTCATGAAACACAAAAGTGAAGTGTTTGAGAAATTCAAAGAATGGAAAGCAACTGTGGAAAAATCGACTG
Source organism: Hydractinia symbiolongicarpus (assembly GCF_029227915.1). Lineage (NCBI taxonomy): Eukaryota > Metazoa > Cnidaria > Hydrozoa > Anthoathecata > Hydractiniidae > Hydractinia > Hydractinia symbiolongicarpus. Next base: position 16,281,588 of record NC_079878.1, read on the forward strand.
GAATTCAGATAAAAACGTTTAGAACTGACAATGGTGGAGAATATACATCCAAAGAGTTCGAAGACTATTTGAAGAAAGAAGGTATTCATCATGAGTTGACAATTCCGAAAACACCGCAACAAAATGGAGTTGCAGAGAGGATGAACAGAACACTCGTGGAATCTGTAAGATCAATGTTAGCAGATTCAAAGTTACCAAAACGATTTTGGGCCGAAGCCTTGGCTACAGCAACGTACCTTCGTAACCGACGTCCAACGACAGCAGTTAAAGGGAAGACACCCTTTGAAGTATTAACTGGAAAGAAACCAAATGTCGAAAATCTACGAATTTTCGGATGTGATGCGTATGCTCACGTACCAAAAGATGAAAGAAAGAAACTTGATTCAAAAACCAAGAAGAGTGTATTTCTTGGATACGGTGATGGAATCAAGGGATATCGTCTATATGACAACGACAAGAAGAGAGTCTTTTACAGCCGAAATGTGACATTCAATGAAATCTGTGGTGAATTGAAAGACGACCGTGACATAGACGAACCAAAAGTAGAGATCGAATTACAACCTCGTGAAGAAAACACAGATAATCAAATACAGGAGGAGCAAGAGCGACAAGTAAGAGAACGACGGCCTCCTGATCGTTACGGAGAATGGGTATACATCACTCAAGAAGAAGATCCAAATACATTTTCTAAAGCAATCAAAGGACATGATGCAGACAAGTGGATGCAAGCAATGGAAGCCGAATTGGATTCTCTACACAAAAACGAAGTATGGGAGTTGACTGAATTACCTCCAAACAGAAAAGTTGTTGGCAGCAAATGGGTATACAAAAAGAAACAAGACTCTGATGGGAATGTGGAACGATACAAAGCAAGATTGGTTGCACAAGGATACAATCAAAGATATGGAGAAGATTATGACGAAACAACTTCTCCGGTAGTGAGATTCGAATCAGTACGAACGTTGATTGGATTGGCAGTCAAGAAAGAACTTCACCTACATCAACTCGACGTTGGAACTGCATTTTTGAACGGTGAACTTAAAGAAACCATATATATGAAACAACCAGAGGGATTTGAAATTCTAGGAAAGGAACACTTGGTTTGTAAACTCAAGAAAAGTATCTATGGATTGAAGCAATCATCTAGATGTTGGAACGAAGCACTTGACAAACATCTAAAGAGTATGGGCTTCAAACAATCAAACAACGATCCTTGTATATACACGCTTGAAACAGATGAAGAAACATTCATAATCGCTGTATATGTTGATGATATCATACTGGCCGGAAACAATCAAAAACGTATTGATGAATTTATCAAGATGATTGGAGATAGATTCGACATCAGAGACATGGGGAAGATGAACCATTTTCTAGGAGTCAAGATAGAATATTTTAGTGCAGGAAGAATTTGGATTGGACAACCAAGTTACACAAGAAATCTACTCAAGAAGTTTTCAATGGAGAATTCCAAACCTGTGGCAACATCTGTAGAGATTGGAAGCAAACTCATCAAATCAAATGAAACAGATAAACTCGTTGATCCAGAGATGTATCAATCAGTAGTTGGACAGTTACTTTACCTTTCTACGAGAACACGACCAGATATCGCTTATGCTGTGAGCAATGTTGCCAGATTTTCATCAAAACCGTCACAACAACACTGGATTGCCGTTAAGAGGATCATAAGGTATCTCAATGGAACAATTGATTATGGTCTTTTGTACGAAAAGAATTCAACAATAGAAGGATTTTCTGACGCAGATTGGGCTGGAGATTTGAATGATCGTAAATCAACTTCTGGATACGTATTCATGATGAGCGGAGCAGCAATCAGCTGGAACAGCAAGAAACAAACATGTGTAGCTTTGTCAACTGCAGAAGCCGAATATATTGCATTATCAAAAGCCCACAGGAATCGATTTGGCTACGACGACTTTTAGCAGACATGGGAGAAAAGCAGCCAAACGCAACAATCATCAATGAAGATAATCAATCAGCCATCGCAATGACAAAGAATTCTCAATTTCACGGACGAGCCAAACACATCGATATGAAATATCATTACGTAAGAGAGCAAGTTAAATCAAACCAAATCCAATTGAAGTACTGTCAAAGTGGAGATATGATCGCAGATATAATGACGAAAGGAATCGGACGAGTACAGTTTGATAAGTTGCGAACGATGATCGGATTGAAGAACCTTACGGACTGCGAGTGAGGAGGAGTGTTGAAAATAGGCACTCTTGCCGTAAGAACATTCTAGAACCTTGTGTACTATCTGGAAATATAAGGGACATTGGAGAATATTCCAGAAATAAGATAACTATACTAGAAACTACTAATAGTAAATAGAGAACAATATATACTTACCTAGTGAATAATGAACAATGTGCTAAATATAGAACATCTGGAATATACTAGAACATTCTAGAATATCTTATCTTTAATATATAAATAGGAGAACGTCTTGTAAATTTTAGAGTCATAGAGTCATAAAGTTATTGGAGCAGTCGAAGCAACTCTGCAAATATATAAAGTTTACATTTCAACAGATCTGGGTTAAAGAGATCTGGCTAAAGCATGTACGCACTGAATGTAAAAAGCTTGGTTTCGAAAATTCCTTGTTATCATTTGATGCTTTCTCCGCTCATTTAACTGACGGAGTCAAGGCCCAATTATTGGAAAATAATTCTGTTATTCTACAGATACCAGCAGGTTATACTTCAAAATGTCAACCAATGGACGTCTGCCTTAACAAGCCATCTAAGTCCGTTTTGAGGAAGTGTTGGGTCAATTACGTTGCAACCGTCGTTAAAGGATTCCCTGATGGAAATAGCAGTAGCAGCAAAATCCCCGTACCAACTCGCCAGCAGATGATTGGGTGGATAAAAAAAGGATATGACTACCTTGCTCAGGACAAGGAAATGGTGAAACGATCATTTGAAGTGTGTGGTATTACTTCCTCAGATCCAGTAAAGATCCGCAATGGAGCATTTTACCAAAAATGTATGGAAAAAGCACAGGACGAGCTTGACATGGACGAAGACGAAAATGATGATCCCTTTGCTTGATCTCAGTATCATAATATATCGAAATATATATGTTCATTTAATCTAAACCACTGCTTGTTTTTTTTAAAAAATATACGATCCGTGTTAAATTAGAGGAAAATAAAACATGCCAAATTTTCGACCCGCGTTAATAATTAGAAGCGATAAATTACAAACTTTTGGCCATTTTTGTCCGTCCGCGTTAATTAGAAGCAGCGTTAAATTAGAATAATTACGGTAGTCATTATTGAGCGGATTCGTTTGTTTTTAGTCTTTATTGAGCGGATTCGCGTGATTACAAATAATATAACGGGCTCGACATTTTTGGCAGATACATGCCACCGTAAAATTGTTCTATAAAAGTTTGGCAAATAATTTCGTTTAGACTTTTAGATTACTGCTCAGTGAAAAATATATTGCTTTTCATCGCTACTTTTTTCTTCAAAATTGACTGACTCGCAGCTTTTTGAGTGAGACATAAAGCATAGAGTAACGTTCCATTTTGAAAACAAGGAGCAATAATTGGGTGGGACAGAGTAGTAAAAGTCACCCTAATGCGTTCACTGCACTATTGCACAATCTGAACGGGATCGTTTCGTGGTTCACAGCGGAACAAAGTAATTTCGAATTTCATAGCGGATAGTTTGGAAACTGTGTAGAAACGACGCCTATCCGGTACAAAAGCAATTTGGAAGGGATATTTGTAACGTGTAGCATGATTGCCGCGCAACCATTTGCATACAGCAAAATAGCGGAAATGTTTAATGTACCTTTTCTGGTTTTTATCCTTGTCAATTGATGTTTTCCTGCAATATGCCCGGAAAAGCGGTTTTCGGATATATTATATATATATATTCGGATGTTTGCGGTACGTATAGTAAAAAAAAGCTTTGTTGCGGGAAATTACATTTGTGCATTGATTGATAAAACTCGACACTTGTGAAATTCGGCCCTAATTACAGTCAGTTTTCGAGCGTACACGGTTAAATACATAGACACGCCACGCTACAGCCTGTTACGTTTATCGGATATATTTACGTAATATTCATGTGCTGTTACACGGCAAACTAGTTCCAGTCTTGCTTATTGTTTATTATATATTGTGTACATATATTTTTTTTAACGACGTAAAGAATTGTAACGATTCTGAAAGAGTGCAATAAAGATGTGATACAATTAAAATACTGCTGGCTATTAGCTGAGTCAAAGTAAAGCGAATTAGAATACAAGGAAATAAAAATTAACGTCAGTAAACGGTCGACAAAAAAAGGTATTGCAGTATTGATTTTTTCTCTAATTATTAAATTTTCCTCCCAAATTCAAATAAGTGAACTTAGAGTACTTTTTTTTCGTGTATTTTTCTCATAACACGTTAAAACGAAATATTACTTCACAAACAAAATTGATTTTTTGTATGATAACTAATCAGTGAAAGCTGCCCATTTTTCTTTCCTTCGTCAGTGCAGAATCATCATAGATTACGTCAATATAATCTTTAACGCGGAAAAGTGAGATAGTAGAGTTGTCTGCAAAAACCACAAATATTTTCTTCACAATGACCCATGATTATGCTGTAATAAATAAAAGCGTTTAGAAATGAAGAAATAAGATAACCATTAAATGTTAAAAGGTTATTTCGTTTGTTTGGTTCACGATGATAAAACTACAGTTTATATGACGTCAAAAAATAAATTGTTGCCAGCGATTGGAAAACAACAGAAAATATCTGCTGTTGTATCACATGTTAAGAGCAAACGAGGCTTGAATTAAAATATTTATCAATAAAATAAAAGTTAAAAAAAGATAGTAAGATATTATATACAACAGTTAGAAAGAAATAAAATAAATATTACACTACCAGGTATCTTTCTGAAATATATATCGTTCTATGATAAACAAATTGACACAATTTTTGTATGATTGGCCAGCAAGATATACACGACATGGATGTGAATTTAAATTAAAAATCCAACTTTGACTAACAAATCAAACTTGGACAAAGCATAAAATGTAAGATTCCTAAAAACGTGCATACGCGACTGGAAAACAACAAACATGGCTACACAAACTCAAAGTTGCATTGCATATCGAAAAATGCGCCGACATATTTGGAAGACTTTAGAAGTTTATTAACTTATACTTATACAACCGCCTTATATAAATTACTCTCATACATATAACAGATAATTAATAGAAAACACAATTAAAATTGCACATAAGTCCTTACATCTCTGTATCTATACATTATTATATAACAATTTGTAAGCTAAAAGAAAATGAATATTTGTTCATACGAAAACGAATGATAATTTTAGACTAACAGGTAGTTTACTATCACGTGAACTAATCACGTGGTATCAGGTTACACCAATGTAGAATGTAACTAGGAATCCTGCTATGTTGGCGTCTCGCCCTTCATCGATTTCTTCTTCTTACCAAACAAAGACGACCTTTTCTTTTCTTTCTTATGGGTAGTCTCCTGCGAAGGAGATTCGTCGTTTATAACCGCAGAAGTTGGCCGTGAAGGAGAGCTTGTGTCAACAATGTTTGTTGTATTTTTTCCTTTAGCGTTAGAATCAACAGCACTGCCCCTGATGTGTTGTATCCATAGAGACATTTCGTCTGGTGAATCGCTCTGCATGAGGTATTCAGCACCGGAGGCGAGTGCAAGTCGTAAAACGTTTTTCTTTTTGTGATAATCCGATGCAACACTTACCTGACTTCCGATAGCAGTAATTGTTTGGATTGGATTCAATTTCTATGAGAATAAATGACAATCACAACATTTTGCAAAACATTTTGCAGAAATAAAATTTGACCTCCGTCACTCATTTTTGCTGCGCGCATTTTTTAAACCCTTGAAAACTAAACAGCTATAGCACAAACAAGCATTTCTGCACATTTTCATGGAATGGTTTTATTTGTTCTTCATCTGCGAGTATTACTTCAAACCTTTTATCCTGGCAAAGTAAAAAGCGCGCCCTTTAAACTCCCCTTTCTATTAATCCATTTATTTCTTCTGCTTCGTTCGAATATGCCATTTTGTGACGAAAATCTATGCTTGTATGGTTTTGGAAAGAAAAAATACCCAGCTCGACACGTTACTGCAGCTGTTTAATAATGGCGGTCGTGACAGCGACATAGTGTGGGTGGAAGAAAACTATGAAACCGAAAACACAAATATTATTGACATTTTTCGTTCTGCGAGAATGACTAAACCTGTTGTTGTATACAGTTTTGTTTTGTTACAACATAATATAATCAGCGCCTTAAGTGTTGTCTTTACAGATATCAAAGCAACACAATTTTCCAACTCGTCATCAAATGACCCAAATAAAAAGCGCATATTTACTTCAACATCGCGAGGTTCGAAATTTGGGAAAATTTTTGATTGCTGAAAACATACAGGAATGAGTGTACACCAAACGTCAATTAAATGTATATTTTCATTGGCAAAAATAGCTTCAAAAAATATATTTTTCAGTTTCAAGTTCAACATTGTCATATTCTCCCAAAAATCGACATTTTACATCTACGTTACGTTTAGCATACACTTCTTAATTTGACATCCCAGCTCTGGCAACTTACTATTACGAGTGCAAAATATTATTCACTCGCAAAGAAATATATACTTACTTGTTTAGCTTCTTTTTCATCGCGGAAAAATATCAAATCTCTATCCTTCATAAGCACATAAAACTGCTTCCATACCCTGAAAATAAGTAACCATATATTGCAAAGGCTAATCTAGCCTAAATTAGAACTGGGCTAAGGCGTAGCTACAGGGTTTTAGTTGCAGAAGCAAAATTGTGAACATATGGAGCTTTGTTGTATTAAGTAAGTATGGAGGTCCATCATGGTGGATAAGCCCATTTTTTGATATGTTAACTCTTTAGATTGGCTAAAGTGTATTTTAAAAGTACAGAATTGCATCGAATTAGTTCTCTTTTTTAAATGTTCTTCCAAGATTTTGGGCATGCGGATTATATTTGTGAAAAAAATCTATCATAAGCACCAAAGAGCATACAAATACACACGTTTATTTTTTTATTTAACAACTCTGACACCTTGAGTGGCGATTTCTGCAGGAGCTACTATCAAACGAATTCATTTTTTGAATCCGGCCAGGCTTATAAAGGGAATTATTTCTTCAATATTGAGCAAGATTCCACGTTACTTATTCTGGCTTATTCTCACAGAACGAAACAAATACAAAACCATGAATTTTTAACTTTCATCGTGAATTTACAGGGAGTTCTTTTAAGGGCGGGAAGTTGGGGGCGCTATTTGAATTACCTTGAGTGCGCTTTTTTATTTTGCGATTCTTTCGTCGGCTTTCTCGATAAATAACCAAGCATTTTAATCCCTTCAACTCCAATCTTAAGCTCAGCGTCACCTGTCGCTTCTTTAAATAAAAAATATAGATTCTCATATAAATTCACCGTGATCAACTTTGAACAAATTAGTGTCAAGCTCAACTACTACAAATTATGGAACAAATGCTGAGAATTTTTATACAGAGTTGGGGTTGGGGTACCAAATATTGAAAAACATTAATTGAGCACTGACTTAAACGTATTTTGAGAATAACTCGAAGTTAGGTTGTGCAGATTTTCAAAGTTTACAAACGTTGAAGGTAAGCTAAAAAATTTTCACGTTAAAACGTATAGTCCGTCGATTTTTTTCATTGTAAATAAGTAGCCTACCTTCAAGTTGGAAATCCACCTCGTCGTCGTTTTCATTGACAGCTGGAGTTTCATTGAACTAAAAAATGACAAAGAAGTAAGTAATTATTAAATCTAACTAGAACAATATTTTTAAAACAACTTTAAATTTTAAACGGATATTTTCCGATTTAGTACCACCAAAAAATCAAATCCTACAATCCTAGAAAAATCTATGTGCAGTTTTACAATAAAAAACAATTAACGATGGAACAATTCAATGAAACCTGTAGGCAACAAAAGCTCTATTTTCGCAGACAACTAGGCCATTTAAACAGCATTTGAATTCGCTAATCGTGGTTTTAAATGTCCTCATTACCAAATTACTGAATTTATGAACTGTGAGGCACTGGAAATGATAAGAGGTTTATAATTTCTTGTGAAAAAGTCTTAATTATTAGTCTATTCGCAAAAAATACTCCCGTCATTGTAGTGTACATCATTATTAACACTTACGTTAGCTGATTGCATTAATTCTTCAGCTTGTTTTAAAGCTTCTGGACTGACTTGAATTTTCCGAGCCTTCTCTAGTTTCTCTTCCTCTTCTCGCGCACGTTGTAATTCCATCTCTCGCTCGCGAGCCTCTGCTAGCTCGCGTTCTATAAGAATATTGTTTAATACCAAATGTCGAATCGTAGAGAAAAAATCTTGAATTGTACCCAATTTATATAAAAAAACAGATGTTGCAAAACAAACAAACAAAAAACAAGGAAAGAAAGGCAAGGGCATAAACTAGTGAAAGTCTAACCGAGGCGTTCTTTCTCTTCCTTCTCCTTCTTAGCAGCTTCAAGCTGTTTCTGTCGAGCGTTTCGAAGTTCAAATGTTGTCAAGCGTTCTAAATTGTGAAATCTGTCTTCTTGTTTGTTAATAAGCCTTTCAAATTTCTTATGTTTTTCAATCATCATATCGACTTCATCCAAACATTTCTAAAATTTACAGATATATTATTTATGCTGTAGTTCGCTGGGAAGGCTGATATAAAACGTTCTCCTAATTGTTCTTATATTAAAGTAGCAATGGAAAAGCATCGCTTCCCAGCAATAGTTGCAGTATCCATAATGATGTATTCATCTACAGAACATCAAAAATATCCATGGTATTCTTGAAACTCAATTTTAAATATATCCTTTTTATATTCCTAATATGCACTTTTTCCTTTGCTAGAATGTCTTGGGAAAAGCTTGGCCATATATTAAGAACACCTTAGAAACAGCTCAGTTTTTTTTCTACCCTAGTTAACATTATTACGAAGGCAAAATTCCCTGGAAATAAGGTTTTAAAGCTGTATATTTTTAGCCGGGTATAGGTTAAAATGAGTTGTCATTTTTCAAAACGATCTTAGAGAATATTTTGTCGACAACGTAAGAAGAATTTCAGTTTTAATTTCTTTAAAAAAGGAGGCACATCCAATCTACACCACATGAGGACCATCAACAATGCAAACGAGGGCATGCTGAGTAAATATAAACGGACATAAAACTTACTCCGAAATCCTTTCCGGTGACACTATGTTCGTTTTGATTCATCCAATCATCAGCCAGATGTGCATCACGTGCAAACTGCATCACTTCTAATGCTAAAAAAATAAATCAATTTATCAATTAAAACTAATAAATACACAATGTGTGAAACAGGCACAAAAATGGCAAAAAAGACGAAACAAAAAAGCCTACAGAGTTGCAAATCTTCCCAATGTAGGTCCCATTCTTCTTCCAAGTTATCCTTTTTCTCTCTCAACTCTTTGATCTTGTCATCAATTTCTATAGTGGCGTAATGATTTTTGGCAATCAGCTTCTTTGTCAGGTTAAACACGTGTTTAAACTTGTCTTCCTTCGTGTCCATTTCTGCTTTGCGACTTTGATGGATACTCATTAGATGTTCGCAAGCAGAGATGTCTCTAAAGAAACACATAAGTAAACAAACAGGAATAGACAGGCAGGGTTCGCATGCGATGTTTACACAAATGCAAATTAAGTACTTGGGTTTCTCGTCCGATAAAATTTGCAACTTCATATCTTGTATCCAATTCAACAAATCTTGAATTAACATGATCAGGCGCTGATATTCGTCGGATTGCCCCAACTTGTCACTTCTTTGTCGGACAGTCAAAAGCAAGTCCTTCCATGCATGAATAACCTCTTCTTCTTTAGCTGATATCTCCATTAATTTGATACCAGCGTAGAGACCTTTTAGCTCGGCGGAAAAATCTTGTATACCCTGCACCTGATATAAAAGAATTGCATAAAAAAATTTTAAATTAAACAGCGATGTCTATTAAGTTTCTATTTAAAAGTAATAACCTTAATATGAAATAAAGACTACGTGTAGTGAGGCGCGAATGTTACAACGATAGCATAGTAAAATATAAAATAAAAAATAAAAAAAGCTATGAAAGACTTGATGGGCGAAAAAAAGTTAACTATTACGCTGTGGGGGAGGGGGTGCCTTAGAAAGAAAAAAATCGTCATCAAACCTGGTGGCCGAGTGGTTGTAAATCTGCTTCGAATGTTTTATGTTTTCGTTGTAAGGTGTACACAGACTGTTGGTCACGTCCCAAATCCTCTGTTAAATTTTTCGCTTTATCCTGGATCATAACCAATGTTTCTCTGGCTTCGTGGAAGAATCGGTGATACTCATGAGCAGCCAAAAGGTACTTAAAACAATAGACAATGGTTATTGTTTTGAACTAAACACAATTGAATGTGGAATCATACTTAAAAAAACAAGCTAAATCTCTGTTAAATTTTCAGGAGATAAAAAGCAAGAAAAAATGTCAGTTTTAGCCACGCCTGTTAATTTAAACCTCGTCAGGAAAATTAAAACTCGTTGTTTTTTAAATAAAACAGCAGCACGTTACACACCTCTTTTCTTGTATTCAACATTTCTATTAAGTTCTCCCATGCTTCATTCAATCCTTTCTTCCACTCAGCAATAACAGTGGCATCAGAGTGACCTGTACCTATCAACTGATCAGCTACCGCATTAACAGTTTCAACTCGCTCGGTACCAACATTTCTAGTCTCCTCCGCAAACACGTCGAAACGTTCCTCCAACATTTGAATTTGATCAAAATCTTGCCCAATATCTTGCAAACCAGCTACAAGTTCTCGATCTGCAATCCATGACTCTAAATCTTGGATCTCGCGGTTAAATTGGAACAGCTTAAGGTTTTCATCCAGCTTGCCTTGTCGTTCATCAGCCAAGTCTTTAAGTCTAGAGTAAAGTTCCTTAATTCTTGTTTGTGTATTCTGAACAGATTCGCTAAAGAAAAAGAAACAGAACAGTATAATTACAAGGTTAAATCAACTAAGTGGCATGCCGTCAAAATATACAACCAAATATATAGCTTGCCTTTCAGGGTGTTTCTCATCGATTAAGGCTTTCGCTACACTAGCTAACTCTTCGATTGTATCTCCGTAATCCACGATAGCGTTTTCAACAGCATTGTGTTTTTTTAACATTTTTTGCACATGCTCCTCATCTTTACCTCGATCATCTCCCAATAAAAATAATTCTTTCTCGCTCATCCAAGATTCTGCCTCGGCAGCATCGAAAAAGTACTGCAAGAAATTAAAAAATGGTCAACAAAAAGCTAAAATCACTTGTAATAATGATGCCAAATAAGCATGTTTATTTCAGCTTACTTGTTTGGCTTGAAGCGATTCGTCCAATTTGTCTTGACAGCCATCTGACAGTTGTTTTAAACTGTCCCAACACACTTTTATATCGTCTTTTAACTTTTGCACTTCTTCTGCGCGTGGATGATCTTCATTGACCATTTCATTACCTCTTTGGTACAACGCTACTATCAGTGGCTCATGCCCATCAATCTCAGTGCAGAGGTTCTGTAAGATCAATTATAGAATGTATTCACTCTCTTCCACTAGCGTATTTTCTTTGTCAGCTGCAGTATAGTTATGAAACTCTTATTTCAGCCTCAAAAATATGCTAATGTTGGCCAACCTTCTGTTTGTACGGTTTGTGCAGAATTGCTACATGTAAAATTCAAATTTTCTAACACTATTTCAAGCAGTTCAAATAAATTTTGACTGATTGTCAAATGATATGTTATAGTAGTTCAGAAAAATGAATTTTTCAAACTTTTTCAAACTGCCATACTCTTACAGACATTGGCTCTTAAAGGTAATCAAGATTTTCACGTGCATTAAATATAGCATGTCCATTAAAAATGACTGAATAACGTTAATAATTTTTTTACATGACATAAAACCGATCGCAACAACCCTAATCGCATCTTACCTCCCCTTAAAATGTCCGTACTTACCGAATGTCGCTTCTTTGATCTTTGAACGTCATGAAGTGAATCGCCATAATTCGTTGACTTAAGTATGGGTTCTTTTTCATGCACCCATAACTATATGAAAGACACGAGCTTTTAAAAATCTAATTTTATTAGACGCAACTAACCAAGGTTGCAACAAAAGAATAAAATGTACATTCTAAGTCTATTTAGGACACCCTTTTCTTATTTTTCCAGGAGAAAACGAGTATAGCTGTGCCAAATTTCCAGGAAATTTAATTATATAAAAAATAATGTCTTGAATTTTTAAGTACTTTCTTTCCGAAGTTTTATTAGAAAATTAAACATTTAAACATTTGCAAAATTTTGTTCATTATGATTAATTTCCAGGGCAATTTCAGGACATCTTCAAATTTTTGCCAAAATTTCAGGATTTTCACAGTACTGAAAGGGTTTAGCATGTAGACAGTGTTAAATACAACCAGTTGTTGAAGACCTACCAACGCGTCTTCCACATCTCGTTTAAACTGATAAAATTGTAAAGATTCGTCCAAAACTGCCTTGCGTTCTTGCAGAGGTTCTTCAAGCGATTGGAATCTAATTAACATACACATAATATTAAATCTTTATTTTTTGTTCAAAAAGATGGTGACCAACAATTTGTCATCCTGACCAGATCCAATTTTTGTCATTTCCCCTTACTATTAGCCAATATTGCCAAATGTTCTAAATTTTCACCCCTTCTCGAAAAAAAACACCCGCAGTATTCGACTACAGAACCTAGACCTCTTCTTCAATCACTTTGTTACGTCATTGTTATATACCTTTCTGCCATAATTTGTTGTTCAGCAACAATTTTTTCTTCGTCAACTTCTTCAGGATTCGCACTAAGATCAATCATCCTTTGCTTTTTTGTTACAACATCTTTCTCAGTACGCTACAAGCAAAAAGTGAAGGCAATTATTGATATTTAGCAAGAAAACCATGCATGCAAGACACGCTGGGTGAGAAACACAATGTACAAAGTTGAGAAAAGCACAATATAAGGAATCGACCTTGGTCACACATACCTTGTGTTTGTTGTGAAGCGCTCTAGCAGTAGCAATATCGGTACCAGTCTCTTTATCCCTTAACGTTGTTTGAATTTCACTAATCCACTTGTCCAGGTTGGCAATTTCGTTATCAAACTGTTGTTGTCGATTAGCTTCACTTAAATGAGCTTTCTTTCCAGTGGAGGCTTTGTGTAATATTCCCCATAATTCATCAATCTTTTTCAAACGGCTTTCGATTTCTGGTTTGGTTTCAGGATTTGACTCGACAATCTTGTCCCCAGTCTTAAAATAAATAGTAAACAGTAAAACTCAAAAGGATAAAACACTTTGGGACATATTCTATATTAGCACCACACCTTTTTCAGCGCATCTATTTTCGTTTTATTAGCTTCCAACTCGGCCTCAAAAGCTGCATGCTTTATCAATTTACTTCGGACATTAGTGAGATCTTTATACGATTCATCAGAAGCGGACTGCAAACGTTCGTTCATCCAATCAATAACCTGAGAAACATAAAACAGTCCGTTAAAAAACAGAACCACAGAGAAACTCTGTTGAGAATACAAAAAAAACAGGCTAACCTCGTCTGAATCCTCCAAAAACTGCTTTAGTCGCAAATCTTCTTGCAGTTTCGCCATTAACTCATTAGCGTTTTTAGCGTTTTCATCACGACTAAAACACAATTAGCCATTTCGCTTGGTCAGCACCAAAGTAAATCAGTTTTCATATTTATTACCAGTAGCTTTCATAATTTGTTAAAAAGAGACATTTCTCCACACACAAAATAAGTGTACTTTAGTGAACCTCAATTCTATATTTGATGCAGTTACGACAAGCTAATGAACTATAGCTTATGAAAAAAAAAACTAATTTATGAACGAAATTATCCGAATTTCTGAAATGGACAAAATTATAAGGTTTAAATGAGCTTACATACAGCTCTTGATACAAGACAAATATTATCACATACCGCTCAACGATGGAGCAAGACTTTTCTTTAATTTTATCCTTCGCATAGTGATTGTTTTTATACAGTTGGTCTGCGAACTGATCAATGTGTTTAACTTTCTCATCGTGTGTATCCATCTTTTGTATGAATTCACTGAGATTTTTTATCTCCTCCTGCACAGCATCAGCAGTAGGCTAAGGAAGGGAAAAAACATTCTCAATAGTACTTATATTGTGTGGAGGAGAGCTAGAGGAACACTTTCTAACAGAATTGTCTAACTCCACCAGAATCAATATTTTCTTCCATTAAAAAGTGGACAAAACTATTCGATCGCTATTGCATATTAGGTACGTCAATTGGGGTCATAAATTCTCTTTTTCTAATCTCACATGTTTTTCTACAACACTACAATACTAGTTCAAATTCCAAAGTATTCATTGATTTGGTGATAAGTAACAGTAATGGGATATAGAACTGCTGCAATATTGATAATATTTCGTATAAACTTACAGCTTCCACTTGTTTTGATAAATATAATTCTTGTTGTCCCAGAATAGCTTCGCATTGCTTTGAGTCACGCAAAAATAACTGGAAAAGAAAGAAGGAGATTTCAAACCTATTTCAAGATAATTTTTTTTCAAAAAAAAATTAAGGACATTTGAGGACATTTTCATATTTTTACATTCGAGGAGATTAACCCTATTCGGTCCGGAATTTTTCTAACATATTATGACCGGAAGGGGGGAGGAAGGATTCCGCCGCCCTCCTAATAACTTTTCATAGGCTCGTTTAAATTGAATCATATTGGCACACTTATCGTCACAAAAAAAACAAAATGGTGGTAATAAATTTTTGCTTGTGTCAGCACATTTTCTGTAACGTCATCAAAAACTTGAAATTTCTTCAAAATGCCACCAACTGTTTAAAATTCAATTACTTTAGTTCTAGAAGAATTTTTGCATTCTGTTTGAAGTTTCTGGAAGCTAAATAAAAGATCTTTAACATATTTACTGGTTTTTACATAGATTGCATGAAAAGTTGCCAAAAAATTGCCCTAAAATTCCAGTTATTTCAGATTTTCGAATAAAATCCAAAAAATCGGGAAATTGGATTAATCACGTGTTCAAAAAAAGGAAAATGATTCTTCATGATGAAACAAAGTTGTGTTGTAAGTTTCAAGTTCTAAGGATAATCCTAACAAGAGTTATAATATTTTCCCAGTTATAAAGGTTTCATAGAGATTTTAAGGAGTAGTTTCGAGTAATAGCCAATATTAAAGCCTCTGAGAGGCATGAGACCTGAAAATTTGGCTACAGGTGTCTAATGGATAAATACTGAAACTCAGTATCATAGCCATGCAACGTAGCGTTTGAGTTATTAAGAAAAAAACATCAGAGGGGGGCGTGGAATCCATCCCTCCCCGAATAGGGTTGAGGTAATACCACAAGTGAATTTTGTTTTTTATCTATGTAGCATTTCTTATGCATTTTGAAAAAAAAATATTTGGCTGACTATATAGTTTTGTAAAAAGAAAGTTGAAGTCTACTTTTGGAGGAGATTTTAGGAGTTTTGAGAACCCTGTAACAAGGCTAGGTGACACTAAAGAACGTTTAAAAAACATTGTACCTGATAGTTCATGCTCTGTTCCAGCAAAACTTTTCTGTTATTCCATAACACATAAAGTTCTTGCCATCCGTTCTTTACATCTTTCATCTGTTGTCGCAGTGATTGAGTTTGTAAATCGTTTTGGTCTTGTCGTATGTACTTAGGACCTTCATCCATCAATAAGTTGTAGTCGTCTAAATGATCTTCTATCACCGTCTAACAATTGCATGGAAAACAAGTTAGCGTTTAGCAGAAAAACATTAAAAAATTATGGCTTACTTATGTCAGTTGGTTTTACTAAAGGAATTTTAATGCTATTAAATGGAAGCAGACTTAGTTCATCAAAAAGCTAGTTTAACCAATGCTTATTTCTAGTTAATAGTGAAACAGATTTTCAACAATCTGAAGGATAGACTATTTAGTCAAGGGAAAATAAACAAGAGATTTTTTAAAGTATATAAAATAAAGGTTTCAATGTTTTAGGAACTAAAAAGGCATTTAGGCCTGTTACTAGACTAAAATGTTAAATAGATCATAAATTTTTTTTTATTGAACAATTTCTTTTACAGTTTGTTGCAGATGGCAGTGCCAACAAAAAATTCAATGTTTTGGGGAACAAACCTGAGATATTGTTTTGCATTGCCGGGGACATTCCCCTCCAAAATGTAAACAAATTTATATCCCTACTTACTTGCAGCTCAAAGTGAGCATCTAGCAAGGATTCCGCTTCAGATAGACTCTGTGGCAGGTCCTCAGAAGAGCACGGCTCAGATGTCTGTTGAAGCCAATTTAAGAAATCATCAAGTGACATGATGAATCTTTTCAATTCTCCCATTTCTGCAAGAGATTCGTTCTTTTCCTTCACCTAAATGACAACAAGTGGAGAAGGGGTGCTGAGAAATAAGTGATTTTTTTTACAAAAAAAATACCTTTTAGATTGCAATTAACAGGAAAAGGGAAGTATCGAAAGGAATTATTCTTTTTTTTTTATTTATATGCAAACCTCAAGTTATTCATTCTCTTACCATTCGAGACAATTTGTCCCAACAAGTTTGAAGATCATCAAATTTAGTTTGAACATTTACAGCCTCTTCTGGGTACAACCTGGAGATATCTACTGCTTGAGCATGTAAATCTTGCATCTGAAAAAGAGAATATAATTCATTCCAATATTGTTTAACATTGTTAAATTGAGAAGCAAAAAGCCTTTGATATAGAGTAGAATCCCTCTAAATCGGACCCTGATTAACTCAGAAATTCGCTTACACGGGTAAATTTTAATCAATTCAAAATAATCTGCTTTACTCCTACCCCGAATAACTCAGACATTTGCTTAGTCTTACCATCTTGCCAATGTTCTTTAGCAAAAAACTAATGGAACTCAAACTAATGGAACTCAAACTTTCTGGAAACAGACATCAAATAATTGAATTTCCGCACCCGAAGGCGTGGGAAATTCTTTAAAACCGTCGTTTTTTTCTTTCGGAGCATTTTTTGAGAAAAAATCGACCATGGGATTTTACGTTAATCTGAGAGGAGGATAGGATTGGTATAACTGACTAACTAACTAACCCTGTCCCAAGTGGTCAATTGCAACGTCACAGATTTAAACTTCGTACCCAAGCTCCCTATGTACTTGGAGGTCATCTAAATGACGTTTTAGGCCAAAATTTGGCACAGTTAACAAAAAAAGTATGCTGAACATGATGGTGACATCAAAATCTTGTTTTTTTGCCACCTAAATGTCATTTTAGGCCAAAATTGGTCCAAAAATTAAAACCACTTCATTTTCGCCATAATTAGGCACAGTTAATAACAAAAGTATGCTGAACATGATGGTCACATCAAAATTTTGATTTTTTGTCAACTATATCCCGTTTAAGACCATTATTATTATTATTATTATTATGAATGTTTATACAGGATGGATATAATTCAGCTTTTAAAAAACTGCTCTTAATATATGTCCTCTGAAAAATAAAATTATAAAATATTATTATTATATAACAGTTAAAAACATGAGTTAAAAATACTAGCTTTACAATAAGGCATAAAATAATTTATTACAGGTTAAAATAGCTTTTAGATTTTCTTACGAAACTTGGTAAAGTATCCGATTTTCGAATTTCGATTGGCAAGTCATTATAAATCTTTGATCCCATAAATTTAAAACCAGATCTATTTACTTCAAGTCTCACTCTAGGTATTGTCAATAAGTAATTGTTGTTTCGGGTGTTTCTACTGGGCGATCTTATCTCGAAGAAATCATCAAAATTGCTACACACTGCTTTTTCCAAGCATTTTGTGACGAGCATGACAGCATGTTTCTTTATTTCATTCATAATTGGTACTTGACGTTTCTGTCACCTTCGCAATTCTTCTATCAAGTGATTGAAGCTTATTTTGCTGGCCGTTGGTAAGATTCAGGTTTGTAGTGCAGCAGTAAAGAAGCGTTGGCAGCAGCATTCCAACATAGATTTTAGTGATGGCATTGTT
Source organism: Hydractinia symbiolongicarpus (assembly GCF_029227915.1). Taxonomy (NCBI): domain Eukaryota; kingdom Metazoa; phylum Cnidaria; class Hydrozoa; order Anthoathecata; family Hydractiniidae; genus Hydractinia; species Hydractinia symbiolongicarpus. The sequence continues at coordinate 16,299,728 of NC_079878.1, forward strand.
CGTTAAGTTGGATTTCAATGAGAGTAGTAAATGAAGCTTGGCAGACATTTTCTTGTAAAGACTTATAAAGTGATGGTTCATTGACAAAGTCTGGTCGAGAACAGTCCCAAGATATCGATATTCGGTGGTTGCGTTAATTAGCTTTCCGTTGATTTCCAAGTTCAAGGTTGATCCGTTTTTATTCAAATTTTTGCGAGTGCCGAATATCATCAATTCGGTTTTTCCAGCCTTCAGATTTAATACAAGTTCGTTTTCAATGAAGTACCTGTCTACGTTTTTCAATTCAGCGTTGAAAGCGATCTCAAGTTGCTGGCTTGTTTTTCGTCCATTGTATAACACGGTATCGTCTGCAAAGTTTAGTACTCTAGAATGTTTCAAACAATTTTCGAAATCATTGAAGTAGATTAAAAAGAGACAGGGTCCAAGAATGGACCCTTGTGGTACACCACAAACAATGGGGTTGGGATTAGACCATTGACCATTTACTTCACAAATCTGGGCGCGGTTAAACAAGTAATCTGCGAACCAGTTTAGTGACAAACCTTTGACTCCATAACTTCTTAGTTTTGACAGGAGAATGGAGTGGCTTAAAGTATCGAAAGCCTTTGACAGGTCAACGTAAAGCGCACCTGTTAAATTCCCTTTGTCCATCTTCTTCCTGATTTCCTCTGTCAGATAGAGTGTGGCTAATTCGGTAGATTGTTTCTTCCTGTATCTGTTTTGGTTGGGTGTTAAAATTCATTTTCTTCAAGATAGTTCACAAGTTGAACATAAACAGCTCTCTCCATTATTTTAGATATGACTGGTAGGATGGGGATCGGTCGATAGTTTGACATTTCGTCCATTTTCCCACCCTTATGGAGTGGGATGACTTTCGCTAACTTCCATTCAGTTGGTATGGTGGCTGTTTTTAGCGACAAGTTGATGATGAACGATAAGGGACTTGATAACGCTGTGGCTCCGTCTTTTAAAAGTCCTGATGGTATTTGGTCATAACCTGTAGCTTTCTTGCGCTGCAACTTCTTCAGCTGACTTTCAACAAATACATTTGAAACGTAAGTGAACGCAAAAACAGAATTCGTATTTTCATTCACTTGACTTGGCTTACTCCGTATAAATTCCTTCATTGGCAGTGCAACAGATTTAAGTTTATTTGCACATGTGGAAAAATATGAACAAAAACTACCAGCTTTTGTTAAGTTTTCTTCAGCCGATGTACATATGCCATTGGTTACCGACTTCCCTTCTGTTGGAAAAATGCTTTTAATAATTTTCCAAAATTTTCTTGGGTTACTCTTGCTCTCGATAAGGAGGTTTTTGTGAAAACTGTTCTTTGCATTTTTTATCATGTTATTGCATCGGTTCTTTAGGTTTTTATAAAGACGCCAATAAGCACTGTGCCTTCCTCAAGACCGTATCTCTCCGAGACATAAGTCTCCTAACCTCCGTACCTAACCACGGGCACTTGCCTCCCTTCACTCTCTTTTGTATGAGCGGCGCGTGTTTATCGATTACGGTTAACAAAATTTTTTTAAAATAACTCCACGCACTAATTACATCAGTCAATGTGCACAAATGCTTCCAATTTTGCTTATTTAATTCTTTTAAAAAATCATCATGGTTGTAGTTGGTATAATTACTACAAGTAATTACTTTTGGTGGAAGTTTTTGACCAGTGTGTCTTCGAACGCAAGCGAGGCAATCGTGATCGCCAATACTCAAGGGTATAACTTTTGTGGAACGAATTAGCGAGTGATTGTTTGTATAAATCAAATCTATAAGGGTGCTTGATTCTCTTGTTGTTCTCGTAGCCGCTTTTACCAACTGTTTAAATCCCTGGACAGCCATTAGCTCTTTAAATTCTGAATGATCATTTTTATTTTTATAGTTAACATTAAAGTCGTCCATAATGATAACTTCTAGCGATAAGTTGTTAATGGTCACAAGCGTATATTGAAAATATTCTTTCCACTTCTTGTGTAAGTGAAGTGAATTGTCTGGGGGTCGGCACATCCAGCAAATTAGATAATGTTTCGCTTTTTCCGGGCATATTTCGATCCAAATGTTTTCTAAAAATTTACATTCAGGGTCTTCTCGTCGTTTCCAGTTTATATTCTCCGATACGTATATAGCAACACCTCCTCCTAGGCCAGTTTTTCGTCTCTTTTCTTCAAACTGGAACCCCGGAATACAAAACAAGCTATCACTTTCGTGTACAATATGTATCTCTGAGAGAGATAAAATTGAGTTTTTCTCTCCCGAAAATAAAGCCGTAATATTTGGTAAACAATTTGTCAAACCTCTACAGTTTTGGTGAAATAACTTTACTCCTTTTCTGAAAGTAAAATCTGTTAATCTACCAACATTTCCATCGGCTTGTGGTCCCGGGCACGCTTCAATATCTCCTGCTATCAATAAAAGTAGCAGTAAAAACAAACTGCGTTTTACGTAAGCTAAATTCCTGCTCTTTTGATACTGCCATAAACAACCATAAGAAATTGCAGCATCCACTTGTGTTAGATTTGTTGAAACTTCACTATTTGTGAACAGTGGCTTCTTTACAAGTATACCAATAATTAAAACAACAAGAAACTTTGTCAAGAGCCAACTTGCATCCGCTCTGGCCGCCATCATGCTGTAATATAAACGTTTCAATTGCAAGACTCACAACCATGAATGATAGGCTGTATTTTTTGTTAGCAATTTCTTTTAAAATGTGAGTTTATTATGACATGTTTCATTTTGTTTGCGTTTGTTCTAAGATATAATGTCACTTGCGTGCTTTATCTGCAGAGCTTCATGCACCAAATCTCTTCGAATGTTTGGCACGATAACACAACAAATTAGCAGGTTGTCATCAAATACTATGGTAGCGAGCGGATATTCTTAGAGCCCCCAGGGCTTCTTGTTCGAATTTAAAATTGAATTGTTACAATATTACTTAAAAAAAGACATTTAAACATCGAATGTGGCATCACACAGCAGAGAAAAACGAAAATTACAATTATGTACAATTGTAGAATAATACAAAATATTGAAAGAAATTAAGGAGAAAATACAGCATTCCTAAACAAGTGCTTTCATGATAGATGAGAGAAAAACTGAAATCACAACATCTACGAAAAAACAAAGGTTGAAAATTGTAAATTCTAATGTTAAAACAAGTAGTAACAGACCTCTTTAAAACACAGTAAAGTTGTATATGCATGTGTTTTCTATTTCATGAATACTAAATGATAAAGACATCGATTAATTTGCACACCGTTCTTTCTTTTTACACTCATCCATGTAAAACCAAAGACGAACAACTTGTTCTTTTTAACCAAAAATCTTTAAAATCAAAAATCCTGATAAGAAAGGCTGTGTTATTGAGACTTCAGATATCTTGAACATTTGCTAACTTAGGCGAATTTCCTGTCCCCACTGAGGGTCCGAGTTAGAGGGATTCCACTGTAAATTAATTTTAGAGACAAGGTTTCTCTGAAAATAATAATGTACAAAAACTTATCTTTTATATGTTATTTTATCAACACATTTACATGTACTTTATTCTATCCTCTTTAATCTAATATTAATTAATCGTTCTTTCATTGAGTTATTAATCATTCTTGATTCCTAAAATTCTGACGATGTTTTGACTACAAGTTCTTAAAAAACTGAACTTCTTTCCAGAATAACTACAATACTTTTGTTTACCTTTGACGGTAAGGCTGCAATGTCACGTTCAATACTGTTCAATCGCCGTTGTAACGTAATAACACTTGATAAGTCTGCACCAGGATCTTCAACTGAGGCAAGCAAACGAGACTTTTCTAAAATCCAGCTCTAAATCACAATAAAAAGTGAATAGCAAAACTGTAACAACACACTTGTGTATGAAAACATTACCAAATAATAGGTTGGACGCAGAAAGAAGACTATACCTGCGTTTCTGTCATTTCACTGTATAGATGTTGAATCATTAAGCATGTTGCTAATTCTGTTTTCTTGTCTGCAGCATCCTTTTGCAAGGCTTCCCAACTAAAAACAGAAAAACATATTTGAATCAATGTATAGTGTATACAAAACAATGTTTCAAGTACAATGCATGCTTTCCTCACCTCAAATTTAATTTATCAATGCAATTTTGTACTTCTTCAGCCTCAGTAGGATCTTTGTCTATTACTTTCTCAGCAAGTTCGTTTACAGTTTTCATGCGGTCAGTGTTTGCTTCTAATTCCTATCAGGAAAAAAGAAGAATTTAGAATTGACCAGAGTTTCTAAATGCAATCACATGCCACAGTGAACATGCTCATACAACAACTTTATTTTTCTTCTTAAATTTTATCCAACCTAAAAACAGCCAAAATCGTTGCAGTAATTTGGATGTTAGATAAGATACTGAAAAAGATTAGCAAAGTACCAATTAATCAATATTGCTAAGAACAATTAGTTAGGACTGGCCTTCAGATGCTCCCTAAATCAATGTCATTACCTTTTCAAAGCCGTCATATCTCAGTTCAATGACTTTACATCTTTCCAAATCATCAGTGCGGTCAACTTTTAAGAAGACAGTCAGCTGTGACCTCTAAATACAAAATGTTTCGTTGCACACAAGGTCAATATAAATCAATGATGGCTGAATATTGGTAACAAAAATTCTACATACTCTCTCAACAACCCATGATTTTACAATATCTGCTTCACTGTATAACTTGTAAAGAGCCAATGCATCTAGAAGTTTCTGATGATGTACTGACAGTTTGTACTGTAGTGCATTATAGTGATCATCCAGACTGAAAAAATAGAATACAACCTTACAAATTTATGTTAGCGCAGGGCTATTGCCAATGTCAATTCCAACATGTTCACAAAGCAGGCAGGGAAATAACATGTCACCCCAGTGAACAAATTTAAAAAAAAGTCTGTAAGAACTTAATATTAGGGTGTTCTCAGTGCATCAGTGTATTTTACATACCCTTGTTTAGCTTCCAATACATCTGGAGCATCTTGGTCCTACAGAACAGGGTTTAACAACTATTAAAAAAGAGGCAAATAAACAAAGTAAATGAAGTAATTAGTGATGAACAAAATACCTGCTCTCCCAGTGTATTTAGTTTTTGTTCCTCCATAGATGTAATTCTAGGCTCAAGAGCACTGATTTCTTCTGCAAGCAACTAAAAACAACACACAATTTGTCATATAAAATAAAACAAGAAACCTAAGTTGGGACACTTATTTTCTGATTATAACCAATAGCCTTACTCCATGTTTTCGGATTAACTCATTAACAGATTCATCATCATGACCGTAATCATTACCAGCAACGGGAGCTTCCATTTCATTCATATCAGCCTCAATCTCACGACAATCTGCAAAAAACTTAACAAAAAATTTGTTATTAGTGATGAATAGCAAGAATGGCCTGACTTGCTTTTATAAACTATCAAATACTTAATCCAAAAAATTTTCTCAATGTCTATGTACCTTTTGCTTAAGCCTTGGATCGTTTTACAGCCATATACAAAATTATTTTTGTGTGCATTTTATACAACAAACAATTCAAGATAGTTGGTTACTGTACTCAAATTTTGGTTATTTCTACATATATACATTGTAAAAAAATAAAAGTCTCCCACATTATTAATTGCTACATTAGTTGAGGTCTTTAACAGTTTTCTTGTGAAGTCAAATCAATGAAGTCAAAGTTTGTGCATTTTCCATGTGTCAAAAAATTAAAGGAATGTGATGCTGTAATTAGTTAATGTCAACATAATTACTTACTTGATGCAAATTAAAAACTTCTTCTAAACGTTTCCTACGTTGCGCTGACAGTATATTTACCACATCCCATTTTGTGCTCAGCGTTTCAACATGTTCATTTACTTTGTCATTAGCATATGGCATTTCCTGAAGTAAACTTTCCTTTTGCGCAACCAATTCAACTGTGTGAACTTTTTTGGCAGTCAATTCTTGCTCCAACGTCTAGACAATAAGCAAATAAAGAAATAATTGGACACCCAATGCCATATCCAGTTATTTACCAGACTAAACTCCTTAGTTCATACTAGACTGGTATTTGCTAAATGACTTAAAAAATTAATTTTGAATGTTTTATGGGATAAGGAATTCTTAAAACAATTTCAGTGACATCTAACCTGCAACTGAATTGATGCATGATGCAATTACAACAAAAAAACCATAACAAACAAATTGTATACATATCGAAAACTCTATGGTTTCTAAAGTGATTAAATTTACTGCTGTGGGATTAATAGGTTTTTAAAGTCTACATAAACTGTGTTCTGAGCTTGCCATTAGTATAGATATCAACTTCATATTAATAAAATAATTAAACGAACTTTGTGTTGCTGCAGCAGAAGTGTGGTTGTGTGTGAATCATGACCATATTCTGTTGACGATACAAAATATTCCTTCTCCGACAGCCAAATATCTTCTTCTTCCATGTCTCGATAGAATGTGTGCAGTTTGAGAGATTCTTCCAGACGCTGTCTCCGCTTCTGTGCAAGATCACATAGTTCTTTATAGTTTGTTTTCATTTCAATTTGATTACTTTTTATAGTTTTAACATCTGGCTTGTAACCTACAAAAAATATTTGATTAATAATTATTTGATGTGTTAATTTATTTCTGAGCCTTTGGCATAGTGAAGTAACTTTGTCTTACCATATAAAGAATGCTAAATACAAAAGCGGAAGATAAACTATGTACTATTGTCCAGTATACATGTAAACATCTCTTAGGAAACATTAACTACTTATGAGTTTGAAGAAATATGAGAAAAGGGTGTTATTAGCAGAATAATGATTTTTTTTTTTTAAAAAACACTAACCTTTTTAAAAACAGATGGTACAGTAATTTTTTTTAAATATATTTACCGTCACTTTCGGTTTTCGCAGCATCTTCGAGAAAAGTGTCAGCTGACGTATTAGTATTTTGAACACGTTCTGCTTGTGCTGAGATGTCTGCTTCCACTAAATCATGTTTCTGTAACAAATCTTCAACTCCCAAGAGATGTTTACCATAATCTTCTGACAGCAGACCTCCCTAAAGGTAAAAAACAAGTTATGATATTGGAGATCAAACTTTCAAATATGCACCATGAAAATATTAGAAGATCAAGCAGTTTAACATGATTACTTTATGCAATTTAAATACTGACATTGGGATGATTGTAAATAGCTATTAAAATTGCAATATAGATGAAACTATACATAACATACCCTAATTTCATCCATCCAGTCAATAATGTATATCATTTCTTGAAATACTTTATGCAAACTAAGATGCTTATTCAAGCGTGAGCTTCTCCAATGAAGTAATTGTAGTAACTTTAACCACATTTCCTTAATATTTCCTGTCAGTGTGTTAATGGAATCAATGCGGTGAAAGTTTTCTTTTTCTAGTTTGGCAGCCAACTGTTCAACTCCATTAATACGAGCTTCATATGCCTAAATATTAGTTAAAATAAAATTATACAATTGTGAAGAGTTTGAGAAAAAATAAAGGTATACAACATAAACAAACATTACTTTAATGTCAGTTTCAATTGCTTCATGTTTTTTTACAGAAGCTTCCACTGCCGGCAGATCTTCGCCAAAGTTATCCGTGCTTAGCAGTTTGCAGTTTTCATTTAACCAAGCATCTCTTAATTTAGCCTTGCGTTTAAATCGACTAGCAATTTCTTCTAGTTCTTGCTGTCTTATTAGTTCGTCACGAATTGCAACTTCCCGCTTGTGTTCTTCTTGTTCCATTTCTTGCCAGGCTTTGTTGATATTGTTCACTAGGAGGCCCTCTGGTGGGCTATACATTTTTTGATGATTCAGGCGCAACTGACTTGTTATCTCAAACATCTGAACTTCAAGACTGCATTTTTCAACAAACCTAAAAATAGTCCCAGTTATCAGTAATTTTTTTAACTAAACTAAAAGTTTAACTTTATGAAGAAAACAATCTTTTTTAAAAATAAACTACTGCTGTATCACTTCTGTTAAATAAACTAGAATGTGGGACTGTTTTGGTTTAAAAAATGGATTGTTCTTTAGAGAATCCGGGGGTATTCACGCTGTAGATGAAGCCAGGTTAGCCTGACAAGTTATTAGATCTCAAATGTGAGTCTAACATGGGAAGGCAAATTATCCCATATTGATGTTGTGTTGTGGTGACAAACAAAGTTCTTATTTATATATACAAGCATAAAGCCATGAGATTTTCATGAAAGATGTATGGCGAATATATACAAACACAAACACACATACTTAGGTGGCTTTTCTTGTATCCGATACAAATTGAATTCAGTCATCTGTTGTTGAAGAGTCACCAAGGAATTCCCCAATGAACGATCTTTCAACTTGATAATCTTCTCCTGTATCCACTGCATTAAGTTCAAGCTCAAATTTTCATATTCTTGTATAAGTTTCTCATTATCTAAGGCATGTTTAATTACCTAAAATAAAATTATCCCCATACATTTAATGATACTAAAAACAAGATAGACACAATTTTAATTTCTGTGTCTATCCACAATAAGATAAAAATGATGAAACAAGATCACAATTAAGCCATAAAGACCCCTATAAAGTACTTTATAGTTAAGTCTATACCAGGAAGCAACATTACACACCTTTTGTATTCTGCTTCCAGAAACTTCAACCTGTTTCATTTTTGAAAAATATTGATAGTATGTAGCCACATATGTCATTATAGATTTTTCATCAGGATAATTAACATTGACATCTATATGAAAAAGACTGGGCATTGTAAAGATGAACAAGATGCAGCAGAAGCTGAATAACTATCTCACTCTTTGGTAAAACTAGATGTAAATTTTTAAACCAAATTTAGCCTAAAACAGTATTTAACATTTTGATGTTGCCAAGTCTGCAGAAAGATGACATTTTTACTGATGCAATTTTCCTTTAATTAACATAAATTTGTGCTACAAAGGCAGTCCATAGCTCAATTTTGATACTATGCTCTTTTGAAATATTAACAAGAAATTGTAATCTTTTTTTTAAAAAAAAAAAAAAATAAAAAATAAATGAACAGAAAGAGCAAAATATAGGGTACCTGGAGCATCAAGTAAAGGTAAAATCCCAAGTTCTCGTTCTGCTGTGTCAAAAGCTACATTAAGATTAGTTATGGGTTCCTCTTGTACGAGTTTGTCAAATTCAATTAAATCAGTTCTAAAAGGAAAACAAAAACATAATTATATGCATGTTTTCCCAAACCTTAGTTTTATGTTAAACAATTTACCTATGTTTATGAATAATGGCATTAAATGCAAGCCCATCACGCCAACTTGTTGTGAAATTGGTAATGTTAACATTTTTATACCTAAAAATAAATTAGTATAAAACACCACAAATTTGACAAAAGTAAGTTGTTACTTTTATAAGCACCAAAATCATTCTAACCCTTGTGCTTTCGATTGACACCATAACAACAATGCATCTTTGGCAGACCGTTTCTCTGTGGAGTCCATTTCAATCATTAAATCTTGAATCTATAATACGAGTAGAAACTGGGTAACTCAGATTGTCAAACAAATAAAAAAATTGATAATCCATTGCATGTGTCAAGGATATGTTTCTGAAACAAGTATTGGGTATACAACAGTAGGGGGAAGTTTGTAACAATGACTGCCAATAAATAAGCACCTGAGTAATTACTTGAATTTCTTTTGAGACAGGGCCCTTGATAAAATGTTTGGGCATATTTATTGGAGTATAGTAGTAATTATTTTAGAGGAGTATATTGTTACAATTAAAATGAATTTAATGTTTTAGTATCTGTTAAACATTCATTTACCTGGAAACGAAGGATTATTGTCCAAATAAGACCAAGTGTAATTTTAGGATTACCATCCACAATATCATGGCTGCCAATGTTAGTCAGGTAAACCTAAAGTATAAAAATGTCTTTAATAAAAAATAATTACCTCATAAAAATATGTCTCACATTTCTTTACCCGGTTGAAATAAAAGGCAACATTTTGTAATACACAATAGCAACCTTAGAATATGACAGGACAATAATTTCTGTGGTAAATTTTAATATAATTGTTACATGCAATTTTTACTCAAAAGTTTGTCTTGTTCATTATAGTTTGAATAGACACTGTGCATCATTTTTATTTTTTTTTTAATCCTTAACTTTGGTTTCTAAGATTTTTAAGCTCAAAGAGGTACCACAATCGTTTACTCAAATTCATTTTAAAGGGTCAAATGACTACATAAAAAAGTATATAGGATATTTTCATTTCAAGAAAGAGAAAAAAGACACTAAAATTAATGTTGTGAATACAAAACAAAAATAATCTAAAGGCATTTATGTAATAAAAACAGATTTGTATCACTTCTTTATTCACTTTCAGATGACATATGTAAGATTAGTGGACCTCTGCACCTACAGATGTGCAAACACCCTAAAAGGGGCACTCCAGTGGAAAAAAAACATATTTTGAAAAATTGTTATTTTGATAAGACATTACATAAATAAGCCAAAACAAACCTTTTACAGTTATTAAAATTCTTCATTTATACCTTTACCGCGTCTAGAAACATCTTTAACTTCAAATAATTTTCAAAGTCGCGTAAAGCAGAGAGGACTAGGTCCCAATAAATGAGCATACGTCACATCGTGCAGAAAGTCAAAAAGGTCAGTATCTTGCTTTCTAAATGTTTTGCTTACTGTTTCCATTGTTCGTTGATAACATGTCTTGTAATAATGAAAAAGATTATAACTTAGAAAGCTCAGAATCGGAAAATTTTCTTCGTGAAAAGCTGCACCAAAGCTGCAGCCATACGACTTTAAACCTTCTGTGTCTGATAAGGAAGAAGTTAATAATGATGTAGAAAGTGACGAGGTGTCTTTTACTGATGCAGAGGCATGTACGGGTAATACAAATTGGTGTGAATGTGGAAATTGTAGAGCAATGGAAACCAATACTGAAAGAGTGTGCTGTGTCAAATCAAACAAAATTGCTGAAGGATTTTTCCAACGTAGCTAGGAGATATACAGCAACGATTTTATATGATATATTCTTAGCGAAATTTTTCCTCTTTAAAAAAATCAAAAAAATCATTTAATTGCTTTTTTTCACATTTTCACCTTATCTTTTGATTCAGTAAAATAATCTTTCATCACTTCTTTCTTACTTCACAAGCCAATCTATTTTAATTTCAACAATCAACAATATCATTCCTCCGCAAGCGCTTTTTCGCACACAAATGCAAACAAATCTTATGTAATGTTGTATTATTTTCTGTGATGGAGAACCATTGAAATGGGTGATCGAAAGATCGAATAATGTCTCTGTCGAATTGATAAGTTGGTAAAATGGGGGGAAAATATTGTATAAATAAAAAACACTCTTATCAATATCATTATTAGAAACTGTGTATCTGCGTTGCATGCAGGCTAAACAGCAACAAAGATTAAAAGTAATGATTTAAAAAAATGAGTACATTTACCCCCTGAAAAAATCTGGCAGGTCCTTCCATTAAAAAAGCTTCTTTCTTGAAAAGCAAAGAATAGAAACTAAACGAGCGCTACGAAAGATACATGTCTAACTAGATAACTTTTTTATCGGTGTTTGTATTGGAAATTGGTATCTGAAGTGCGACGAACAAACATAAAAACTTTGATCCCTTGGTAGATCACCCACACAACGTATTTGATGAGCCATTTTTGTCCTAGTTCTTTCTTTTTAAACAATGGGATTTTGTGAAAACTAACTTCCTTACACTTTTCTGATCAATTGGTACATCCAAACGCAGAACAACTAACCATTTTTTAAAGATTTAAAGGTAAAGTACATACAAAAAGCGATTAAAATGTAAACTATAAATGTGGTTTAACATAGATGTTCTCTGCCCTTGCTCAAACTTTCTGCACGATGTGGCGTCATTATTTATAATCAGGTCCAGTCCTAACTGAAATCGCACTTGTCTGTTTTTTTAAGGGAAAAAAATTGTTTATGCGAAGACTATTACAACAATTTTTAATGAGGAAAACAAGTAAAGTAAGTTGTTTTACATTTCTTATGCTTTTCTGAGTACGTATAAAAGAAAAAAGAAAAAACTGATTTTTACTGGAGTTCCTCTTTAAGGCATACTATGCAATCTCATGAATGTAATGGGAAACATAAGGCAATGCAATCATATTACAAAACAAAACAAAAACATATACCTCTTTAACTTTTAGGAACTGCAAACTTTTATCAACATTTTCTAACATATGAATTCTCATGCGTCCTTTGCTTGGGCGTGGCTGAATGAAATAAATTTCAAATTCTGTTTAATAGTGAAAAAGCCACTTACCACTTCGAAACATGTTTTAAAAAGCATGTCTTAAACATACCTTAATATTTTTAGGACCAAAAATCCATTCTGAGGCCACTCCAAATCAACACACTTATGTTTTAAAAAGCATGTCTTAGCTTTAATAATATTTGTTGGACCAAAAATTAAATATTCTGGTCCTTATTTATATCACTACCAATATGCAATATTTCAGTTACTGGGACAATCATTACCAATTTGTTTGACGTTATTGTAATAGATAGATATTAACATTTTTCGTTCCACACTGTGCTCTTTATGAGATCAGTGTTTAAAAAAAAATTGATAAAAGAAAAAATTGACCTTGTTGATAAAATAAATATTGTAACATAGAAATGAAAGTTTAATTGGAGCAAAGGATCCAACAGAAGACCAGATAGCAGATACTAAAATTTTAGGTCAAAATCAAGGTTTTTAACTTATTCAGAACGATATGGAGTAACCTAAATTTGTTTCCCTGCCAATAGGGCTAGCAGAACCTGTACATTATGGAACAACTGTTACCAGGATGTTTGAGCCAAAAGCTATACACACACCAAACAAAATAATTGAAATACCAATTTCTCTGCTGATAAAATTTCTAGCAACAAAATAAGTTGTCGACCATCTTGCAAATCATGATATAGGTCATTAATATGAGCACCGACTTTCTGCAAATGTGAATTTACCCATTTGGTAAAAGTTTTCTTTTGAACACCTTCTCTCTCATCTAAGCAAAACAAATAAGATTAAAAAAAGCGAAAAGAACACTTGGAATGCATACACAATTTTTAAAGTGTAAAAAGTAGAATTATACTATTATCTAGAAAAACAAAAAATATATACCCCGTAAAGCAGAAATCTTTGACTTTTCAAACAATCGGGCTGATGATTGATTGGCTTCCATCCACATGTCACTTCCTCTTTCCAATCGTGATTCTTCATTGCGATAGCCATTAATTACCTCTCCACTCGACATTGCAATTATATTTTTAGTTACTTTAATGTTTATAATGCTCTAAAAAAGGTTAAATTGATCTGTACGTAAAATATAAAAAACAGTTCCATTGAAGCTGTTTAATTGATTTAATAATCCAGAAAATATGGTGTTTCAGGGAACATAACATCAAAAATGAATAAATATATAAATACTTTATATTAATTAACGAAACTAAAATAAGAAACAAAGGGTAATACTAATTACTAGATTTAACAAGCAGCATTAAAATTTTGCCATATCACATATAAGTATGTGTTAGCAATACTTAGTCAACCTATTGCTTGACAAAAATATAAATGCTTATGTCAACACCTTAAAAGTGGAATAGCAAATCTTAAATAATAAGATTAAAATCAAACAAAAGCACTTCCTGCCATGCAGTTCAAAAACAGGTTAATAATAATAAAGTATGCTAATTATGACATTGTACAATGGGAACAATCACGTTTTAATGACTTTAATAAAAACTGAAAGTTTGATTAGAATTCCTCATTAAACTTAATGTGGGAATATTTTTTATTTTGCTTGTCTGTTGGGTAATGTGATGTTAACATACATTACAAAAAGTTAGCACCCTTTAAATACTTTCCTCCTAGAAGGTAAATGAAGCTGAAAATTCTTTAATAGAGTATGCAAATATATAATGTAAATAACGTCCATAGTTTATTTAACAAACATTGGTTTTGTTTTAACAACAATGTGACAAAATATGGTTTTAAAAAAGCTTTGACTAAAACTAAAACGGTTTATTGGGGGGCTGTTTATGAGGCTACAGATATGAATTAAATCCACTTTTTACCATTTTATGATGTTCTTGTTATTGTTAAAAGCCACACCCAAACATGCATTTCCACTACAGTGATAAATAATAACAGTAAAAACAAATAATAATAAATATTTTTGTCTGGAATAAATAAAAAATAGCAACACGAGGCAAAGAATGTAAAATATTAGTAAAAATTGAGGGTTCATAACCTGAAATTTAACCGCATATATGCCATATTATCAGCAATAATTTGCAGATGAAACTAAAACGTAGAGAAAGCTTTTTAAAAACATATGCCCATTTTAAAGATTATGAAATATTAAACATCTTTTGGGTTTTGCATTTAATTATTTACCTGATGTTTTCATATTGATAAAAACATATTGAAAACAAACAAAAGAAAACAAAAGGATGATTATTTATTCTTTTATATATAAACACTAGCCTGTGAAAAAAACGATAGAGTTCATAAAATAAAACGGGCAAAATTAACTAAAACTTTCAAATAAAAAAAATAAGTTTTGCAATTACATGTTTTTGTTTATTTTGTTCTCACTATTTAATACATTTTAAAATGTTTTTCCTAGAAATATTGTTTTTGTACCAACCTAGAAAATAAATCTAGAAATAAGTACACTCTTGTAACCAGAAAATTAAAAATGTAATCTGCATGTTGGGTACATACTATCTATAATTTAAAGGCTTCGTTAAAATGAAGTGTTTTATAAAATAGTAGGTCTGCCTCAGGAAATAATTTGTTTTTCTGTCTACAGTTTAAAGTACAAATAACGGTTTATGCTGCTAAATAAAAATGTGTATCAGGATTTCTCAATGGTTAAAGTTTAACAAAATACAGCGAAGAGGCACAGCTGTGTACAAAAGCTTTCCAATATGTTGATAACAAAATGCGCATAGTCACTAGACCAATGTTTTAAAAAACAATGAAAGATGAATTCAGAAAATGAATAAAATAAACTACACCAAATCATAAAATTAACTTTAACTAAAAAATTAATGAAAATAAAGCTGATGCACCTAATTTTGTTATTAACTTTATATAGTAAATAAAAAATTACTCATTAGATCTATTACAAAAATCTGGTCAGGTGGAAATTAACTATTAACTTTAATTAAAATAATCATGAAACTTTCACCCACAATATAATTATTAAATCACCTATACTTTTCTTGTATTTAATTGTAAACAAAACAAAATGTGTTAAGTGTTGTTTTTTTTTCATTCACATAAAACGATAGAAATAGGAAGATAACACAAATAAAAAATAAACAGGAAAACATGAATATAAGTGAAAATAACCAGTGTTAGAATATACATGACGAAATTAATTTACAGTTAATGACATTTTTACACCTTAATCTCAGACAATATGATTGATATGCAACAAAAATTACGTCTCTTTGTATTTTCAGGTTCTACGGATATTAAAGCAAAAATTAATTAAACATCTAAGAGTTCAAGAACTGTTTTTAAAGGAATCACACTTTAAATCAGAGTGATCAATAATGTGCCAAAAAAGCTTTATGGGTTAACTTAATACACGTTTTCAGTTATTATATGTAGTAATACACGCAGTAGTGGTTACAAAAGACAATGCCACATGGCTATGAGAAAAATCTGCGTAAAGGCTAATGCATAGAAACTGCATAAAACAACAACATGTTTGCCAGCCCACAGCAGTGGGTATTTTTGGTAAGAAAGAAAGGTAGTTTTCAGTTTTAATATTGTAATTAATAATTACAATATTAAAACTGAAAATATGTCTTCTAAGTTGATTTTAGGATGTTAAGTATGGTGCAACTAGTTGTACAGATAACTTAGGTTGGATAAAATAAGGGTGTGTTATTTTTACTCAACTGTGAAAAGGTGTATTATACAATTCATGAACCATTGAAGTTTTAAGCTTGTTATAGAAATTTTATTTGTCGTACAAAGTTCATTCTTTCAAAATCAAATATGATTTTGATTAAACATATATTCTCTGGCTCACCTCACATATTCTAAAATAAATGACCAGCATTGTTTTTAGAAAAGAACCACAAAAATGATTGTTAAAAATGTTTGTAAATGAGTTTTAAAAACATTCAAAATTTCTGTTGAACTCAACAACAAGTTTTTATATTAAAATCTAACCCAAAGTTTTAGCAAGAACTTTATTGGCGAGTTTTATTGCGAAACGCATAATAATGCATACAGTAAAACTTTTTTACTTTTGAATAGAGGCATTTTGTGACCTTAAAATTATAAAAAAATAATAGTTTGTATTTTTATTAGATTCAGAAAATATATCAGTAAAAAAATGCCACTACCCACAGTAAAAAATGTTGTTACCCATAATTTAACTATTTTCACTCAAGTCTGCATTTAAATGTGTGTCAATTTTTTAGTTTTTTTTTTCGCACGCACATGAGCATTCTGTTAAATTGTAAACATTGAACAGCTTGTCCCTACTGTAAGACACTGTATAGAGCTATATGTACCAACTTTTCACAACTTTAAGGTTTTTTGCAATAATTTTTGTTATTTTTCGGATGATTGTAAGCTTCTTGTGCTATAATTTTTGTCACATTTTTAATGGTAAGCAAACAGACACAATTACCACTGCTAAAAAAATATGAAAAAAATATGAGGTTAAAAAGAGGACTAATAGCAAATTTTGAAACAAAACACTGAATTACTTTTATCGTACAAAGTCATGTATATGTCCATTCCTTTAGGTAGAAAATATAAACAAGACCACAAAAGTCAAACGAATTCATTAAAAAAATGCAATATGTACCTAAAAATGGGTGAAACTTTAAAAAAATAAATATAAAAAACAAGTAATTTTAGTGCCTTTGGGATGAAGAAGGCTTAAAATCCAGTGTTGCAAACTTTTGTATGTGGCTAAACATTGTCAAATATATACATTAAGCTTATAGCTACAGTAAGTTGCAGCAAAATATTAAATTTGGCAATAAGGAACACACACACACAACAAGACAAGAAATTAGCTAATTAGCTGGTTAGCTATAAAAAGCTAAGCAAAATTGTGAACCCTACTTAGATATATTAATGTGTAGTTTGATCGGATTCTCCATTCATTGTGATCCAAACAAAAAAATTATATCTGCAAACACTTTGACTTTACAAACTGTCACAAATCAAATATCTTTTTCTGAATCCATGCCCCGCCATTCCGTTTTGATTGACCGCCTTGAGTTCACAGATGTTATTGACGTTACAGTAAAACTGCGGACCAGATATGCTTTCGTACCCCAGGTAACAAGCTTTCCAACTCAAATTTTTGCGGTGGCCTTCAAATACAGAATTTTTTTTAACAACTATTTCAATTTATTTTGGCTATGGCATAAACCAGCCAGTAAAAACTTTTACAATGAAACATATAATTTAACTGGAGACATTATGCGTGGAAAGATAACAATGTATCGAAAAGGTTTACGTAACAAGAACAAAAAACTAAACAGTGATATTAGCCATCGATTCGCTGACATCAGCACTGTTTCCTATCAATCTCGCCAAACTTTCATTACACAATGGCATATTGACCGACTGCCACGTATACAAAGTTCAATGGAATTAATTAAGGTGGTAGTAAACACTTCTTGGCGTAAATTTTAGCGAAAAATTTTATTGACTTGTTTTATTCAAAATTTATCGTAGATTTCAAAAATATATAGCTTTAATACCATAAATATTGTAAAAGTATCAATAAATAGGATTTTACAGGCCATGGTATTAGGACTGAAAAAAAAACTCCTTAAAAAAGTATTTTATACCCTCTCTTCTTTGCGTCATTTGGGGGTTTAAACAAGTAAACAAGTGTGTGCCTAATAGAAAGACATAGTGTAGACTGGCCTTTATGCAAACGGCAATCTGGAAGTCACAGCTTAAAAACACTAGGATTTTCGTTTTTTCAACCGAAAGATGTGTGTTGTGAGAGGGAGTAAATGGCAACCACAGATCCTAAAGAAAGTTGATTTACTGCATCAGAAACGTTAGTTAACAAGTAACTAGAAATTAAAAAAAGGTTGCGAAGCATTACGCAAGTTGCAAGCAAAATCGAAACTAGCCAATAGTTGACCCTAGTGCTTTTGTTTCTCTTTGATATAATACGACGAGGTGCTTACATCTTACTGCAGCTGATATCTGGGAAATACACCAAAACTGAATATCATAGACGTAGAAAACCCTGGCGACGAGGTTGTAAAATAAACTCTCCGCGGAACAACAACAACTCGTTGTGCAAAAGTAGTGATTTTTTGGCAAAAATACAATATATATATGCGGAATATTTCTTTTAAGAAGGTACGAGAAATTTAGATCGCGCGAAACTAAACATAAACGATAACTAAGAAATTTCGTAAAACCTCTTTTTCACAGAATTATAAGATTAAATATTGACAATAATCACAATATTGTCAGTGGTGGCCGACGTAAATCCAACATTGATGAAGCTTTTAGCACTAAAAATCCATGCAAAGTTATACTTTTATAAAGTTAAAACCCTTATTTTGAAAGAAATGCAATACATCGAGTTGTACAATCCGTAGTGTGCGAAAATGTCACGAATTAAGGGGATGCGCATCGTAAGGTACTCTTTCAACCGGAAAATAATACTCGGAACACAGATAATAATAGAGACTTTCAGAGACAAGAAGGCGCACGAAGCAGCATGTGTTTTTTTTCACTTAAAAATAATGGCACTAGTTATGAAAACCGATTTCTTGAAGCCAATGAATCTGTTGCAATAAATTTTGTAAACTCACGAGAAACAATAAAAACAAACATCTATAAAAACGAAAACAATTTATTAACTTTATCAAGATTTATAAAACAGCTTCAAGTTTTTGACAGAAAAACAATAACAACGCGGGATGAGGTTTCGCTTTCTTCTTTTTATCTCACATATTGAAAGATAACATCTCTCGCTCATTGTACGCAATCTAAAAAGAAACAGAAAACATTCTTATATAGTATATTATATATATAGTAAAGTCTTTAAATACATTAAAATCCAGTGCCTTTGAGAGACGATATTTAGAGCTAAATTTCTAAACTACAAATATATATCTTTTTTTGGGAAAGAGTGCTCAAATATTATTTACTAAATACAATATGATTGATACATGCTTGATAGAATTAATAAAGTCATGCAACTCTGTTTACTTTGGGGGTTGTCTTCTTTTGGGGATTGGTAGTTCAGTCGGTGGAGTGTTCACTTCATATTCATATGGGTTCAATCCCATATAACCGCTGTTCCTTAATGAACAGAAATTTAAAGGGTTTTTGTAGCTCAAATGGAAGCTTTTTAGCACTCTAGAATCGTCATGTTGTCCCTCCTGGAACAATTGACAGGGTAAATTTATTGCAATTAACGAGGCTAACCACATAAAATATAGATCACTACTTTTTGTGGCAAAGACAACAGAATTGAAGGCACTGTTTTCCATTTGGAAAGTACAAATTGTACTTAACAATTTGCTCAAGGTTGCCCTCACACTTATGGCTTTTTTGGCCAGTTTTTTTTTTTTTTTTTTATCTTTTTTAAATATTTTATATATGTTCAAACTTAATCTCACAAAAACAATAATTACATTAACGGTTGCCACCATTATCGAACAAAAGTCCAATTGGTCATTTGTGACTTCACACATCGTACATAAGCTAACTTCTTGAAAAATTTATTGCTATAGGTTTGAGTGTTGAAGAATTTAACAAGATGCGAAAGTAAGCAAACAAAGTAGAATTTCCAGGTAAGGGCACCATTTGATAAAATAGTTCAGATTTAGAACATATATCAGTAAAAACCATGAGCAAATACCTTAAAGAATAAAGAGGTATTTTCCCGTTAGTTTTGGATAGGTGACTTAAATTTATTTCCACGATGCAACAAAAAAAAAGAAGCAACTTGAGTTTTAGGAAATATTTAAAAATCGTGTAATAAAATTTTAAAAAAAAGAGTTTTGTTAATCATTATGAATTGAATTTTCTTCTTCTGACTGAAAATCTGTAATATGGCCTCAATCGAATCATTAGCTAGCTAGCTAGCTAATGATTCGATTGAAGGATGACAGCAAAAATAATTTTCCATGGTGGCCATAGGCACCAAAAAGTAATTTAGTTAGCTAGCTACATCAAACCAAGGAACGTAAATATAACTTTCAAATCATCCATACCTTCGCAACTCACTTTTCTTCTGCTGTATGAAAAGAATACCACAAACATGCCAATTCAAGCTGATAATATGGTACTTTAAAATCTTCTTTTTAATGAAGCCATAAATATAACACGTTTTTGCGCATTAAACGTTCAAATTAATATAATGTGCCTTCAAAAGGTAAATACAAGCTTTCCAAGTGCAAATATTAAGAGAAATAGCATGCCAGCTAAGCCAATTATTATCAGGACTTGGTATAAACTATGTATTTGTCTTAGGTCTGTAAAATACACGATAATTCAATTTAGCCGATAGCCGTTTTCTGATTGCTTGAGTTTACTTCCCAGTCTTTCGCTTCCGGCAAACGGAAAATCGGGAAATAACGAAGGGGGGGTACGAAAGACGGGGGGTAGGGGGGTACAAAGCCTATTTACTGGCATTTTTAGCTAACATTTATAAGAGCTGCTTGGTCCAAACTTATTTGTTCTATTAGACAAAAAAATAACCTGCCTTTTCGAGAAAAAATATCAGTCATATCTCCTTAAGCTGATTTTATATGATTTTTTTTCTATCGAAATTTTGAGAATCTCAATAATTCTCTTGGTATACTTCGCGTAGCAAACGTGCTCCACAATTTCGATTCGCTTGCGAAGCTCAATTGCTTCGCAAAAAGTTTATTATTGGATGTATAACATTATCATCTGCCTTTTCGCTGGATAAAACTAAAACTAGCCATAGTTACCACTAATGCGCCCCGAATTACTAATAACGATTTCAAACATTTAAATTTAGAACGGGATTTAAAATTAAAATGGAAAATGGTGGACGTTTGAAATCTATAAAAACTGCAGTGTTAGAACTTATTATTTTCGTTATTTTCACATTTGGCTAAGGCTCTATCTATAAAGTTAGATCTTGATTAAATATATGTACACTTTAAGCGCCTCTAGCCTTCTTGTTGTGTAATTTCACGTAATCATTGCTTTTGATTTTTGGTTAAAATTCGTTCAAAAGACTTCGTTCAAAAGGCATACATTTTTGACTTATCAAATCTCCAAAAATTCTTGTGCTGTAATAACAAATTGTGTCTGAAAGCTATTCTGCTGAAACATTTTCCGCCAAATATGACGAATATGATAGAAATGCAGTACGGAATTGCATAAAGGCTTGTGAATAAGCTTATTGCCCAGGGGAAAATTTTTAAATAAGAAGCCCTGCGACTTGAAGATTTCCGTCATTAGCCTAAAAGATTCTGAAATTTGAAGTAGACTTTAAAACGGAGAACAATGGGGTATATAAACACATCATAAGTATCCTAATTCTCAATTATTATTGCAATTAACGTAAAATACAACTTGATAAATAAAAAATAATTTTTTTTTTACATATATATAGTATATATTCTAAAACAATAGTTAAAACTTTAACTGGATTTTTTTATAACTGATCTCGAAAATTCCAGGATGCAGGATTGCTATGTATGAACTTCACGATTCGAATATATATAATAACTTCTGAACAATTTCAATTTCAATGAATTATTACTCTGTTAAGTTACCAATAAAATCCTTAAAAATTTCTCTCGTTGAAGATTTTTCGAAAATGCTGATGGTGCATGGTTTCATAACAAATGATCTGAAAAAGAAAGTATATTTAAAATTGAGAAAGAAGAATACAATTTTACCAGAACTGAATTAATACTAGGTTGTTTAATTATTGTCTACTTATCTGATTTAAAGTTAGAATTTATTAAAAAGATACAAATCAATGCCATGTGATACACAAAAGGTATACTATATAAATAAAAATATATATATAAATTTAGTCAAGCTGGCTTTGATATCATTGTTAAACAAGTATAATATTAAGCAGGCGATACAAGATTTTCAAACCTGTGGACAATACAGGACTTATTTTGTTGAAATCAATTTATTGAATTTTACAAATTTGATTGTTTATTATCGAGGAAATTGATTGGTCATTGTTTTCGAATTAAATTGAACAAGTTGATACAAAAAAGGGTAGACACTCAATTAATAAATTTGTCAGATTTGATAAATCAACAACATCATTTATAATTTCAAGAAAAAACATAAAAAAGGAAGAAAACAAAGAAACCTGTAACATACTGTGGGTAGCGTCTAGTTGTACTGCAAGGGCTAACTATGTTATGTTATTGGTTAATTTATCAGTTCAACTTGACTGTTCCGTGCAATGAACAACAATATTTTTTCATGATTCAACAAATAACTTTTTATATATATTCTTGCGGTCTGATTCGTGTCAACCAATCACGGGCAGCCATTATGAAATGGGGTACAAATGCCGTAATTAATGTTTTTGTGGTGAAATCTTCATAAATACAATACTGGATTTTTCAAGGAATTCTTTTTTTTTTAGTCAAATCTTTAATATGTTTTAGATACTGCTTAATTTTTGCCATTTTGCGACATTTTAACGACGTTTTACTTGTAAATTCTGTTTAAGTAAGGTTGCTACTTTGAAGGTTTGACCGTGAAAAGTCCACTTTGTTCTCCATCGGATAGCAACGAAGGAGAACATTCTGACCGCAAGAATACATGATAGCAGTCTCACAAAGGTTCCTTTAGAAGTTATTTTACTCACCCAAAACGCCTATACTTTTTACGGTGTATGTGGCTTATCAGCACCCTCGTTGATAAAATTACACAGGGCAGGATAAAAGTTTTTTGTTGCTTCTGAAAAAAGGGACTCTAATGAAAGCACTATTTTGTGCAGTTCTAGCTTGATAGCTGTAGTACAAGTGAGAGTAGTTTTACGACTATTAACTTATAAAATGCAAGAATTTAAAAATAAGTATTTAGCTCCCTAGCTACATCATTAAAGCTATTACGACAAGCCAGACCATCGGGAAGGGAAGACCAACAAAATGCAAGCAGTTTTAGTCATGGCCATACACGGAATGTTCTGTTCTTGATTGACTTTAAATTGTGATGCATTTATAAATTGCGGCCTTTGGATCAACGCCATAAACCGTTCTGAGTTTAATTTCATATAAAATATAAGTAATCCTTCTACTTACTGTTAACAAGTTTCGAAACAACTTGGACAAAGAAAAACAAACCTTTTCTTGAAGATAAATTCACGTGGGCTGCAGTGACATTTAAGCATATTAAACGAGACAATATTACAAAGCTTTAAATTAACATAACAAAAGAATCTCGATTAATATTTTTTAAGGCAGTCAAATCTTCAGAGACAACAAAGAGACCGAGACAAGATAAGTTTTGCTCGATCAGTGTTATTTTTGTCTTGATGGTACCAAACACACAGGTTGTGTTATATCAAACCTAGGTTGGATGTTCGAGCCGAAGTTAACGATTTCAAACATTCAAATTTAGAACGGGATTTAAAACTAGCCATAGTTACCACTAATGCGCCCCGAATTACTAATAACGATTTCAAACATTCAAATTTAGAACGGGATTTAAAATTAAAATGGAAAATGGTGGACGTTTGAAATCTATAAAACTGCAGTGTTAGAACTTATTATTTTCGTTATTTTCACATTTGGCCAAAGCTCTATCTATAAAGTTAGATCTTGATTAAATATATGTACACTTTAAACGCCTCTAGCCTTCTTGTTGTGTAATTTCACGTAATCATTGCTTTTGATTTTTGGTTAAAATTCGTTCAAAAGACTTACACATACATTTTTGACTTATCAAATCTCCAAAAATTCTTGTGCTGTAATAACAAATTGTGTCTGAAAGCTATTCTGCTGAAACATTTTCCGCCAAATATGACGAATATGATAGAAATGCAGTACGGAATTGCATAGAGGCTTGTGAATAAGCTTATTGCCCAGGGGAAAATTTTTAAATAAAAAGCCCTGCGACTTGAAGATTTCCGTCATTAGCCTGAAAGATTCTGAAATTTGAAGTAGACTTTAAAACGGAGAACAATGGGGTATATAAACACATCATAAGTATCCTAATTCTCAATTATTATTGTAATTAACGTAAAATACAACTTGATAAATAAAAAATAAATTTTTTTTTACATATATATAGTATATATTCTAAAACAATAGTTAAAACTTTAACTGGATTTTTTTATAACTGATCTCGAAAATTCCAGGATGCAGGATTGCTATGTATGAAATTCACGATTTGAATATATATAATAACTTCTGAACTATTTCAATTTCAATGAATTATTACTCCGTTAAGTTACCAATAAAATCCTTAAAAATTTCTCTCGTTGAAGATTTTTCGAAAATGCTGATGGTGCATGGTTTGATAACAAATGATCTGAAAAAGAAAGTATATTTAAAATTGAGAAAGAAGAATACAATTTTACCAGAACTGAATTAATACTAGGTTGTTTAATTATTGTCTACTTATCTGATTTAAAGTCAGAATTTATTAAAAAGATACAAATCAATGCCATGTGATACACAAAAGGTATACTATATAAATAAAAATATATATATAAATTTAGTCAAGCTGGCTTTGATATCATTGTTAAACAAGTATAATATTAAGCAGACGATACAAGATTTTCAAACCTGTGGACAATACAGGACTTATTTTGTCGAAATCGATTTATTGAATTTTACAAATTTGATTGTTTATTATCGAGGAAATTGATTGGTCATTGTTTTCGAATTGAATTCAACAAGTTGATACAAAAAAGGGTAGACACTCAATTAATAAATTTGTCAGATTTGATAAATCAACAACATTTATAATTTCAAGAAAAAACATGAAAAAGTGAAGAAAACAAAGAAACCTGTAACATACTGTGGGTAGCGTCTAGTTGTACTGCAAGGGCTAACTATGTTATGTTATTGGTTAATTTATCAGTTCAACTTGACTGTTCCGTGCAATGAACAACAATATTTTTTCATGATTCAACAAATATCTTTTTATATATATTCTTGCGGTCGGATTCGTGTCAACCAATCACGGGCCAGTATTCCGGTTAAGCAGCCATTATGAAATGGGGTACAAATGCCGTAATTAATGTTTTTGTGGTGAAATCTTCATAAATACAATACTGGATTTTTCAAGGAATTCTTTTTTTTTTAGTCAAATCTTTAATATGTTTTAGATACTGCTTACTTTTTGCCATTTTGCGACATTTTAACGACGTTTTACTTGTAAATTCTGTTTAAGTAAGGTGGCTACTTTGAAGGTTTGACCGTGAAAAGTCCACTTTGTTCTCCATCGGATAGCAACGAAGGAGAACATTCTGACCGCAAGAATACATGATAGCAGCCTCACAAAGGTTCCTTTAGAAGTTATTTTACTCACCCAAAACGCCTATACTTTTTACGGTGTATGTGGCATATCAGCACCCTCGTTGATAAAATTACATAGAGCAGGATAAAAGTTTTTTGTTGCTTGCGACTTTTGAAAAAAAGGGACTCTAATGAAAGCACTATTTTGTGCAGTTCTAGCTTGATAGCTGTAGTACAAGTAAGAGTAGTTTTACGACTATTACCTAATAAAATGCAAGAATTTAAAAATAAGTATTTAGCTCCCTAGCTACATAAGTAAAGCTATTACGACAAGCCAGACCCTCGGGAAGGGGAGACCAACAAAATGTAAGAAAATAGTCATTGCCATACACGGAATCTTCTGTTCTTGATTGAATTTAAATTGTAATATATTTATAAATTGCGGCCTTTGGATCAACGCCATAAACCGTTCTGAGTTTAATTTCATGTAAGATATAAGTAATCCTTCTACTTACTTACTGTTAACAAGTTTGGCAACAACGTGGATAAACAAAAACAAATCTTTTCTTGAAGATAAATTCACGTGCAGCGACATTCAAGCACATTAAACGAGACAATATTACAAAGCCTCAAATTAACATAACAAAAGAATCTCGATAAACATTTTTTATGGCAGTCAAATCTTCAGAGACAACAAGGACACCAAGACAAAAAAAGTTTTGCTCGATGGGTGTTTTTTTTGTCTTGGTGGTACCAAACACACTGGTTGTGTTATATCAGATCCGGGTTGGATGACCGAGCAGAAGTCCCCCGCGAAGTAAAGAGTGGAAAAATTTTTTGCCATACACAACACAAACACTATATACCCGCGGTCCACTAAATGTGCGCCCCTTCGGTGGGGCGCAATTAAAATGGAAAATGGTGGACGTTTGAAATCTATAAAAACTGCAGTGTTAGAACTTATTATTTTCGTTATTTTCACATTTGGCTAAGGCTCTATCTATAAAGTTAGATCTTGATTAAATATATGTACACTTTAAACGCCTCTAGCCTTCTTGTTGTGTAATTTCACGTAATCATTGCTTTTGATTTTTGGTTAAAATTCGTTCAAAAGACTTACGCATACATTTATGACTTATCCAAACTCCAAAAATTCTTGTGCTGTAATAACAAATTGTGTCTGAAAGCTATTCTGCTGAAACATTTTCCGCCAAATATGACAGAAATGCAGTACGGAATTGCATAGAGGCTTGTGAATAAGCTTATTGCCCAGGGGAAAATTTTTAAATAAGAAGCCCTGCGACTTGAAGATTTCCGTCATTAGCCTAAAAGATTCTGAAATTTGAAGTAGACTTTAAAACGGAGAACAATGGGGTATATAAACACATCATAAGTATCCTAATTCTCAATTATTATTGCGTAAAATACAACTTGATAAATAAAAAATAATTTTTTTTTTACATATATATAGTATATATTCTAAAACAATAGTTAAAACTTTAACTGGATTTTTTTATAACTGATCTCGAAAATTCCAGGATGCAGGATTGCTATGTATGAACTTCACGATTCGAATATATATAATAACTTCTGAACAATTTCAATTTCAATGAATTATTACTCTGTTAAGTTACCAATAAAATCCTTAAAAATTTCTCTCGTTGAAGATTTTTCGAAACTGCTGATGGTGCATGGTTTCATAACAAATGATCTGAAAAAGAAAGTATATTTAAAATTGAGAAAGAAGAATACAATTTTACCAGAACTGAATTAATACTAGGTTGTTTAATTATTGTCTACTTATCTGATTTAAAGTTAGAATTTATTAAAAAGATACAAATCAATGCCATGTGATACACAAAAGGTATACTATATAAATAAAAATATATATATAAACTTAGTCAAGCTGGCTTTGATATCATTGTTAAACAAGTATAATATTAAGCAGGCGATACAAGATTTTCAATTCGTGGACAATACAGGACTTATTTTGTTGAAATCGATTTATTGAATTTTACAAATTTGATTGTTTATTATCGAGGAAATTGATTGGTCATTGTTTTCGAATTGAATTGAACAAGTTGATACAAAAAAGGGTAGACACTCAATTAATAAATTTGTCAGATTTGATAAATCAACAACATCATTTATAATTTCAAGAAAAAACATAAAAAAGGGAAGAAAACAAAGAAACCTGTAACATACTGTGGGTAGCGTCTAGTTGTACTGCAAGGGCTAACTATGTTATGTTATTGGTTAATTTATCAGTTCAACTTGACTGTTCCGTGCAATGAACAACAATATTTTTTCATGATTCAACAAATATCTTTTTATATATATTCTTGCGGTCTGATTCGTGTCAACCAATCACGGGCAGCCATTATGAAATGGGGTACAAATGCCGTAATTAATGTTTTTGTGGTGAAATCTTCATAAATACAATACTGGATTTTTCAAGGAATTCTTTTTTTTTTAGTCAAATCTTTAATATGTTTTAGATACTGCTTAATTTTTGCGGAGAGTAGCGGAGTGCGCGCTAGCGCACGGAGCGTAGCGAAGCCCATTTCCTCATTAAATAAGCCAAATAGAAGTGAAAAGTAAGCCAGTGGAGAGTATATAGGATTTCTACACGATTTCGTCCCTATACATCAAATTTATAAAAAATTCTGCCATTTTATCAGTGTTGCCCAGTAATTTTATCTGGTCATTTGTTGGTAAATTTTCGTAAATATCTGATTGAGCGAGAGAACGTGTTTTTAGCACGGCGATGGAGTTTTTGTTGTGTTTTAAAGATGGTGCTAAACGTAGTCAGCCAGCTAGAAGCGAAATGATGAGATTTTTCAAGAAAGAAGTGGGGAGGTTATGATCACTGTTTTTTAAAGGTTGTGAAAACCCCTTACATACACCTTAAGCTATCTAGCACAACAGTAAGAGCTAAGCTAGCATAAAACTACCAATTTAACTAGCATAAAAATGCCTATTAAGTTTTCTCTTATGCTAGATGATTAGAAGATAGCATCATAAGAGAATTCTCAAAAATCCGTTAGGGTTAGTCAAAAATCCGTCCTAAGACTTTAGGACGGATTTTTGAGCTAGCTAGCTGCTACTGCACACAGTGAGTGGTGTCCATCACATAACTACTTTGTAGTTTTATCCAGTTCCACAAAATGTGTTGGCTCTTGACAAATTTTTTAAATGTATATAAAGAATGACTAAAAAAACTTAGCAAAATCAACAAAAGAACATCGCTAATTTTTCCACATATAATACTTCCTGTCAATATTTATATAGACATTGACATGGTCACATGTTACCGACACCAAAGGTAATTTTTTTCAAGATTGGATGACAGAGAAGTGTTGGGGGGAGAGGGCAGGGGGAGGAGAGTCATATGATTGTGGAGCTAGCTAGAAATTAAGAGGCATCACCAAACACCCAGAGGAGTAAATATTTAGCTACCGCTGGGGCATCACGGTGCTGGATGCAATTTTTGTTTAACATGTAAATTTGTAGTCGTCAGATTCTAAACAAAATGTAGACCCATAGACTATTTATGTAAATTGTGTTTCTATTCAAGCTAAAGTTGAAGGAAATATATATTTTGTGAATCTGAAAAATATAATTACACACCCGACACACCTTTAATGTTGTGTGTTTCACTCGATTTATGATATACTGCACATGTACTAAAGCGAGCCACCTGAATGTGTGGTACAGTTTAAAATTTGTATTAATTGTTCCATCAAGCGTTTAACGCCAGGTAACACAGTTACTTGTGGCTTAACCAGCGTAAATTCCTAAGTGTATATAATACTCACCTGTAAAGTTTTGTATATATATTTATGTTTATGCCCTGCTGGTCTAATGGCTATGACACTCATGCTAATGAGAGATCCAGGTTCAAATCCTGGACAGGGCTAGGAAAAACATAATTATCTTGCACCTACAACAACCAGGTTTTCATATAATAGGTAATCTTTGAGTAGGACTTCTCTGATTATTTCTATATCTTGACTTTTTAATGTTGTTGTCATTGGAACCAAGTTAATCTCAGATTTATCAAAAAATGATATGTCGTTATGACCGATTGTTTAAATACTTGTAATGGCACATAATTCTGCTATGACTCACTGTGTATTGACCTGAGATAAATTTGAGACTTTTTTTTGAGATATTGAATATGAAACATTTGCACCTCAATATTTTCTATACTCCTGGACTAATATGATACTTAACTTAGACATATTGAGTATACGCAATCTTTGAGTTGTAAGGTGGAGATTTTCTACTAAAGTTATGCACCCCTGCCTTGCCATTCCATTGCCTTGCCAGCACTGACCATGCCTTTCTTTGCCTACCCTTCCTATGCCTTTTCTGGTGCCTGCCTACTATGTCCTTGCCTGTGGCTCCCATGCCTTGCCTACCCCTGCCTTCCTGATTCCTCTTCCTATTTCCTTGCCTGCCTTTGCCCTTTCCTTGCCGTGCTTAATGCCTTTGCCTTGGCAACCTCTCCGCAACACTTTCTATATTGATTGCCATTTTGCGACATTTTAACGACGTTTTACTTGTAAATTCTGTTTAAGTAAGGTTGCTACTTTGAAGGTTTGACCGTGAAAAGTCCACTTTGTTCTCCATCGGATAGCAACGAAGGAGAACATTCTGACCGCAAGAATACATGATAGCAGCCTCACAAAGGTTCCTTTAGAAGTTATTTTACTCACCCAAAACGCCTATACTTTTTACGGTGTATGTGGCATATCAGCACCCTCGTTGATAAAATTACACAGGGCAGGATAAAAGTTTTTTGTTGCTTCTGAAAAAAGGGACTCTAATGAAAGCACTATTTTGTGCAGTTCTAGCTTGATAGCTGTAGTACAAGTGAGAGTAGTTTTACGACTATTAACTTATAAAATGCAAGAATTTAAAAATAAGTATTTAGCTCCCTAGCTACATCATTAAAGCTATTACGACAAGCCAGACCATCAGGAAGGGAAGACCAACAAAATGCAAGCAGTTTTAGTCATGGCCATACACGGAATGTTCTGTTCTTGATTGACTTTAAATTGTGATGCATTTATAAATTGCGGCCTTTGGATCAACGCCATAAACCGTTCTGAGTTTAATTTCATATAAAATATAAGTAATCCTTCTACTTACTGTTAACAAGTTTCGAAACAACTTGGACAAAGAAAAACAAACCTTTTCTTGAAGATAAATTCACGTGGGCTGCAGTGACATTTAAGCATATTAAACGAGACAATATTACAAAGCTTTAAATTAACATAACAAAAGAATCTCGATTAATATTTTTTATGGCAGTCAAATCTTCAGAGACAACAAAGAAACCGAGACAAGATAAGTTTTGCTCGATCAGTGTTATTTTTGTCTTGATGGTACCAAACACACAGGTTGTGTTATATCAAACCTAGGTTGGATGTTCGAGCCGAAGTTCCCCCGCGAAGTTGAGAGTAAGAAAAAAACTTCTCCCATACATAAAACTAGCCATAGTTACCACTAATGCGCCCCGAATTACAAATAACGATTTCAAACATTCAAATTTAGAACGGGATTTAAAATTAAAATGGAAAATGGTGGACGTTTGAAATCTATAAAAACTGCAGTGTTAGAACTTATTATTTTCGTTATTTTCACATTTGGCTAAGGCTCTATCTATAAAGTTAGATCTTGATTAAATATATGTACACTTATTTTTGACTTATCAAATCTCCAAAAATTCTTGTGCTGTAATAACAAATTGTGTCTGAAAGCTATTCTGCTGAAACATTTTCCGCCAAATATGACGAATATGATAGAAATGCAGTACGGAATTGCATAGAGGCTTGTGAATAAGCTTATTGCCCAGGGGAAAATTTTTAAATAAAAAGCCCTGCGACTTGAAGATTTCCGTCATTAGCCTAAAAGATTCTGAAATTTGAAGTAGACTTTAAAACGGAGAACAATGGGGTATATAAACACATCATAAGTATCCTAATTCTCAATTATTATTGTAATTAACGTAAAATACAACTTGATAAATAAAAAATAAATTTTTTTTTACATATATATAGTATATATTCTAAAACAATAGTTAAAACTTTAACTGGATTTTTTTATAACTGATCTCGAAAATTCCAGGATGCAGGATTGCTATGTATGAACTTCATGATTCGAATATATATAATAACTTCTGAACAATTTAAATTTTAATGAATTATTACTGTGTTAAGTTACCAATAAAATCCTTAAAAAATTTCTCTCGTTGAAGATTTTTCGAAAATGCTGATGGTGCATGGTTTGATAACAAATGATCTGAAAAAGAAAGTATATTTAAAATTGAGAAAGAAGAATACAATTTTACCAGAACTGAATTAATACTAGGTTGTTTAATTATTGTCGACTTATCTGATTTAAAGTTAGAATTTATTAAAAAGATACAAATCAATGCCATGTGATATACAAAAGGTATACTATATAAATAAAAATATATATATAAATTTAGTCAAGCTGGCTTTGATATCATTGTTAAACAAGTATAATATTAAGCAGGCGATACAAGATTTTCAAACCTGTGGACAATACAGGACTTATTTTGTCGAAATCCAATTATTGAATTTTACAAATTTGATTGTTTATTATCGAGGAAATTGATTGGTCATTGTTTTCGAATTGAATTCAACAAGTTGATACAAAAAAGAGTAGACACTCAATTAATAAATTTTTCAGATTTGATAAATCAACAACATCATTTATAATTTCAAGAAAAAACATGAAAAAGGGAAGAAAACAAAGAAACCTGTAACATACTGTGGGTAGCGTCTAGTTGTACTGCAAGGGCTAACTATGTTATGTTATTGGTTAATTTATCAGTTCAACTTGACTGTTCCGGGCAATGAACAACAATATTTTTTCATGATTCAACAAATATCTTTTTATATATATTCTTGCGGTCGGATTCGTGTCAACCAATCACGGGCCAGTATTCCGGTTAAGCAGTCATTATGAAATGGGGTACAAATGCCGTAATTAATGTTTTTGTGGTGAAATCTTCATAAATACAATACTGGATTTTTCAAGGAATTCTTTTTTTTTTAGTCAAATCTTTAATATGTTTTAGATACTGCTTAATTTTTGCCATTTTGCGACATTTTAACGACGTTTTACTTGTAAATTCTGTTTAAGTAAGGTTGCTACTTTGAAGGTTTGACCGTGAAAAGTCCACTTTGTTCTCCATCGGATAGCAACGAAGGAGAACATTCTGACCGCAAGAATACATGATAGCAGTCTCACAAAGGTTCCTTTAGAAGTTATTTTACTCACCCAAAACGCCTATACTTTTTACGGTGTATGTGGCTTATCAGCACCCTCGTTGATAAAATTACACAGGGCAGGATAAAAGTTTTTTGTTGCTTCTGAAAAAAGGGACTCTAATGAAAGCACTATTTTGTGCAGTTCTAGCTTGATAGCTGTAGTACAAGTGAGAGTAGTTTTACGACTATTAACTTATAAAATGCAAGAATTTAAAAATAAGTATTTAGCTCCCTAGCTACATCATTAAAGCTATTACGACAAGCCAGACCATCGGGAAGGGAAGACCAACAAAATGCAAGCAGTTTTAGTCATGGCCATACACGGAATGTTCTGTTCTTGATTGACTTTAAATTGTGATGCATTTATAAATTGCGGCCTTTGGATCAACGCCATAAACCGTTCTGAGTTTAATTTCATATAAAATATAAGTAATCCTTCTACTTACTGTTAACAAGTTTCGAAACAACTTGGACAAAGAAAAACAAACCTTTTCTTGAAGATAAATTCACGTGGGCTGCAGTGACATTTAAGCATATTAAACGAGACAATATTACAAAGCTTTAAATTAACATAACAAAAGAATCTCGATTAATATTTTTTATGGCAGTCAAATCTTCAGAGACAACAAAGAAACCGAGACAAGATAAGTTTTGCTCGATCAGTGTTATTTTTGTCTTGATGGTACCAAACACACAGGTTGTGTTATATCAAACCTAGGTTGGATGTTCGAGCCGAAGTTCCCCCGCGAAATTGAGAGTAAGAAAAAAACTTCTCCCATACATAAAACTAGCCATAGTTACCACTAATGCGCCCCGAATTACAAATAACGATTTCAAACATTCAAATTTAGAACGGGATTTAAAATTAAAATGGAAAATGGTGGACGTTTGAAATCTATAAAAACTGCAGTGTTAGAACTTATTATTTTCGTTATTTTCACATTTGGCTAAGGCTCTATCTATAAAGTTAGATCTTGATTAAATATATGTACACTTATTTTTGACTTATCAAATCTCCAAAAATTCTTGTGCTGTAATAACAAATTGTGTCTGAAAGCTATTCTGCTGAAACATTTTCCGCCAAATATGACGAATATGATAGAAATGCAGTACGGAATTGCATAGAGGCTTGTGAATAAGCTTATTGCCCAGGGGAAAATTTTTAAATAAGAAGCCCTGCGACTTGAAGATTTCCGTCATTAGCCTAAAAGATTCTGAAATTTGAAGTAGACTTTAAAACGGAGAACAATGGGGTATATAAACACATCATAAGTATCCTAATTCTCAATTATTATTGTAATTAACGTAAAATACAACTTGATAAATAAAAAATAAATTTTTTTTTACATATATATAGTATATATTCTAAAACAATAGTTAAAACTTTAACTGGATTTTTTTATAACTGATCTCGAAAATTCCAGGATGCAGGATTGCTATGTATGAACTTCATGATTCGAATATATATAATAACTTCTGAACAATTTAAATTTTAATGAATTATTACTGTGTTAAGTTACCAATAAAATCCTTAAAAAATTTCTCTCGTTGAAGATTTTTCGAAAATGCTGATGGTGCATGGTTTGATAACAAATGATCTGAAAAAGAAAGTATATTTAAAATTGAGAAAGAAGAATACAATTTTACCAGAACTGAATTAATACTAGGTTGTTTAATTATTGTCGACTTATCTGATTTAAAGTTAGAATTTATTAAAAAGATACAAATCAATGCCATGTGATATACAAAAGGTATACTATATAAATAAAAATATATATATAAATTTAGTCAAGCTGGCTTTGATATCATTGTTAAACAAGTATAATATTAAGCAGGCGATACAAGATTTTCAAACCTGTGGACAATACAGGACTTATTTTGTCGAAATCCAATTATTGAATTTTACAAATTTGATTGTTTATTATCGAGGAAATTGATTGGTCATTGTTTTCGAATTGAATTGAACAAGTTGATACAAAAAAGGGTAGACACTCAATAAATTTGTCAGATTTGATAAATCAACAACATCATTTATAATTTCAAGAAAAAAACATAAAAAAGGGAAGAAAACAAAGAAACCTGTAACATACTGTGGGTAGCGTCTAGTTGTACTGCAAGGGCTAACTATGTTATGTTATTGGTTAATTTATCAGTTCAACTTGACTGTTCCGTGCAATGAACAACAATATTTTTTCATGATTCAACAAATATCTTTTTATATATATTCATGCGGTCGGATTCGTGTCAACCAATCACGGGCAGCCATTATGAAATGGGGTACAAATGCCGTAATTAATGTTTTTGTGGTCTTCATAATCTTCATAAATACAATACTGGATTTTTCAAGGAATTCTTTTTTTTTTAGTCAAATCTTTAATATGTTATAGATACTGCTTAATTTTTGCCATTTTGCGACATTTTAACGACGTTTTACTTGTAAATTCTGTTTAAGTAAGGTTGCTACTTTGAAGGTTTGACCGTGAAAAGTCCACTTTGTTCTCCATCGGATAGCAACGAAGGAGAACATTCTGACCGCAAGAATACATGATAGCAGCCTCACAAAGGTTCCTTTAGAAGTTATTTTACTCACCCAAAACGCCTATACTTTTTACGGTGTATGTGGCTTATCAGCACCCTCGTTGATAAAATTACACAGGGCAGGATAAAAGTTTTTTGTTGCTTCTGAAAAAAGGGACTCTAATGAAAGCACTATTTTGTGCATTTCTAGCTTGATAGCTGTAGTACAAGTGAGAGTAGTTTTACGACTATTAACCTTATAAAATGCAAGAATTTAAAAATAAGTATTTAGCTCCCTAGCTACATCATTAAAGCTATTACGACAAGCCAGACCATCGGGAAGGGAAGACCAACAAAATGCAAGCAGTTTTAGTCATGGCCATACACGCAATGTTCTGTTCTTGATTGACTTTAAATTGTGATGCATTTATAAATTGCGGCCTTTGGATCAACGCCATAAACCGTTCTGAGTTTAATTTCATATAAAATATAAGTAATCCTTCTACTTACTGTTAACAAGTTTCGAAACAACTTGGACAAAGAAAAACAAACCTTTTCTTGAAGATAAATTCACGTGGGCTGCAGTGACATTTAAGCATATTAAACGAGACAATATTACAAAGCTTTAAATTAACATAACAAAAGAATCTCGATTAATATTTTTTATGGCAGTCAAATCTTCAGAGACAACAAAGAAACCGAGACAAGATAAGTTTTGCTCGATCAGTGTTATTTTTGTCTTGATGGTACCAAACACACAGGTTGTGTTATATCAAACCTAGGTTGGATGTTCG
Source organism: Hydractinia symbiolongicarpus (assembly GCF_029227915.1). Taxonomy (NCBI): domain Eukaryota; kingdom Metazoa; phylum Cnidaria; class Hydrozoa; order Anthoathecata; family Hydractiniidae; genus Hydractinia; species Hydractinia symbiolongicarpus. The sequence goes on from NC_079878.1 coordinate 16,335,838, forward strand.
AGCCGAAGTTCCCCCGCGAAGTTGAGAGTAAGAAAAAAACTTCTCCCATACATAAAACAAACACTATATACCCGCGGTCCACTAAATGTGCGCCCCTTCGGCGGGGCGCAACTAGCCATAGTTACCACTAATGCGCCCCGAATTACTAATAACGATTTCAAACATTCAAATTTAGAACGGGATTTAAAATTAAAATGGAAAATGGTGGACGTTTGAAATCTATAAAAACTGCAGTGTTAGAACTTATTATTTTCGTTATTTTCACATTTGGCTAAGGCTCTATCTATAAAGTTAGATCTTGATTAAATATATGTACACTTTAAACGCCTCTAGCCTTCTTGTTGTGTAATTTCACGTAATCATTGCTTTTGATTTTTGGTTAAAATTCGTTCAAAAGACTTACGCATACATTTTTGACTTATCAAATCTCCAAAAATTCTTGTGCTGTAATAACAAATTGTGTCTGAAAGCTATTCTGCTGAAACATTTTCCGCCAAATATGACGAATATGATAGAAATGCAGTACGGAATTGCATAGAGGCTTGTGAATAAGCTTATTGCCCAGGGGAAAATTTTTAAATAAGAAGCCCTGCGACTTGAAGATTTCCGTCATTAGCCTAAAAGATTCTGAAATTTGAAGTAGACTTTAAAACGGAGAACAATGGGGTATATAAATACATCATAAGTATCCTAATTCTCAATTATTATTGTAAATAACCAATAAATTCCTTAAAAATTTCTCTCGTTGAAGATTTTTCGAAAATGCTGATGGTGCATGGTTTCATAACAAATGATCTGAAAAAGAAAGTACATTTAAAATTGAGAAAGAAGAATACAATTTTACCAGAACTGAATTAATACTAGGTTGTTTAATTATTGTCTACTTATCTGATTTAAAGTTAGAATTTATTAAAAAGATACAAATCAATGCCATGTGATACACAAAAGGTATACTATATAAATAAAAATATATATATAAATTTAGTCAAGCTGGCTTTGATATCATTGTTAAACAAGTATAATATTAAGCAGGCGATACAAGATTTTCAAACCTGTGGACAATACAGGACTTATTTTGTTGAAATCGATTTATTGAATTTTACAAATTTGATTGTTTATTATCGAGGAAATTGATTGGTCATTGTTTTCGAATTGAATTGAACAAGTTGATACAAAAAAGGGTAGACACTCAATAAATTTGTCAGATTTGATAAATCAACAACATCATTTATAATTTCAAGAAAAAAACATAAAAAAGGGAAGAAAACAAAGAAACCTGTAACATACTGTGGGTAGCGTCTAGTTGTACTGCAAGGGCTAACTATGTTATGTTATTGGTTAATTTATCAGTTCAACTTGACTGTTCCGTGCAATGAACAACAATATTTTTTCATGATTCAACAAATATCTTTTTATATATATTCATGCGGTCGGATTCGTGTCAACCAATCACGGGCAGCCATTATGAAATGGGGTACAAATGCCGTAATTAATGTTTTTGTGGTCTTCATAATCTTCATAAATACAATACTGGATTTTTCAAGGAATTCTTTTTTTTTTAGTCAAATCTTTAATATGTTATAGATACTGCTTAATTTTTGCCATTTTGCGACATTTTAACGACGTTTTACTTGTAAATTCTGTTTAAGTAAGGTTGCTACTTTGAAGGTTTGACCGTGAAAAGTCCACTTTGTTCTCCATCGGATAGCAACGAAGGAGAACATTCTGACCGCAAGAATACATGATAGCAGCCTCACAAAGGTTCCTTTAGAAGTTATTTTACTCACCCAAAACGCCTATACTTTTTACGGTGTATGTGGCTTATCAGCACCCTCGTTGATAAAATTACACAGGGCAGGATAAAAGTTTTTTGTTGCTTCTGAAAAAAGGGACTCTAATGAAAGCACTATTTTGTGCATTTCTAGCTTGATAGCTGTAGTACAAGTGAGAGTAGTTTTACGACTATTAACCTTATAAAATGCAAGAATTTAAAAATAAGTATTTAGCTCCCTAGCTACATCATTAAAGCTATTACGACAAGCCAGACCATCGGGAAGGGAAGACCAACAAAATGCAAGCAGTTTTAGTCATGGCCATACACGCAATGTTCTGTTCTTGATTGACTTTAAATTGTGATGCATTTATAAATTGCGGCCTTTGGATCAACGCCATAAACCGTTCTGAGTTTAATTTCATATAAAATATAAGTAATCCTTCTACTTACTGTTAACAAGTTTCGAAACAACTTGGACAAAGAAAAACAAACCTTTTCTTGAAGATAAATTCACGTGGGCTGCAGTGACATTTAAGCATATTAAACGAGACAATATTACAAAGCTTTAAATTAACATAACAAAAGAATCTCGATTAATATTTTTTATGGCAGTCAAATCTTCAGAGACAACAAAGAAACCGAGACAAGATAAGTTTTGCTCGATCAGTGTTATTTTTGTCTTGATGGTACCAAACACACAGGTTGTGTTATATCAAACCTAGGTTGGATGTTCGAGCCGAAGTTCCCCCGCGAAGTTGAGAGTAAGAAAAAAACTTCTCCCATACATAAAACTAGCCATAGTTACCACTAATGCGCCCCGAATTACAAATAACGATTTCAAACATTCAAATTTAGAACGGGATTTAAAATTAAAATGGAAAATGGTGGACGTTTGAAATCTATAAAAACTGCAGTGTTAGAACTTATTATTTTCGTTATTTTCACATTTGGCTAAGGCTCTATCTATAAAGTTAGATCTTGATTAAATATATGTACACTTATTTTTGACTTATCAAATCTCCAAAAATTCTTGTGCTGTAATAACAAATTGTGTCTGAAAGCTATTCTGCTGAAACATTTTCCGCCAAATATGACGAATATGATAGAAATGCAGTACGGAATTGCATAGAGGCTTGTGAATAAGCTTATTGCCCAGGGGAAAATTTTTAAATAAAAAGCCCTGCGACTTGAAGATTTCCGTCATTAGCCTAAAAGATTCTGAAATTTGAAGTAGACTTTAAAACGGAGAACAATGGGGTATATAAACACATCATAAGTATCCTAATTCTCAATTATTATTGTAATTAACGTAAAATACAACTTGATAAATAAAAAATAAATTTTTTTTTACATATATATAGTATATATTCTAAAACAATAGTTAAAACTTTAACTGGATTTTTTTATAACTGATCTCGAAAATTCCAGGATGCAGGATTGCTATGTATGAACTTCATGATTCGAATATATATAATAACTTCTGAACAATTTAAATTTTAATGAATTATTACTGTGTTAAGTTACCAATAAAATCCTTAAAAAATTTCTCTCGTTGAAGATTTTTCGAAAATGCTGATGGTGCATGGTTTGATAACAAATGATCTGAAAAAGAAAGTATATTTAAAATTGAGAAAGAAGAATACAATTTTACCAGAACTGAATTAATACTAGGTTGTTTAATTATTGTCGACTTATCTGATTTAAAGTTAGAATTTATTAAAAAGATACAAATCAATGCCATGTGATATACAAAAGGTATACTATATAAATAAAAATATATATATAAATTTAGTCAAGCTGGCTTTGATATCATTGTTAAACAAGTATAATATTAAGCAGGCGATACAAGATTTTCAAACCTGTGGACAATACAGGACTTATTTTGTCGAAATCCAATTATTGAATTTTACAAATTTGATTGTTTATTATCGAGGAAATTGATTGGTCATTGTTTTCGAATTGAATTCAACAAGTTGATACAAAAAAGAGTAGACACTCAATTAATAAATTTTTCAGATTTGATAAATCAACAACATCATTTATAATTTCAAGAAAAAACATGAAAAAGGGAAGAAAACAAAGAAACCTGTAACATACTGTGGGTAGCGTCTAGTTGTACTGCAAGGGCTAACTATGTTATGTTATTGGTTAATTTATCAGTTCAACTTGACTGTTCCGGGCAATGAACAACAATATTTTTTCATGATTCAACAAATATCTTTTTATATATATTCTTGCGGTCGGATTCGTGTCAACCAATCACGGGCCAGTATTCCGGTTAAGCAGTCATTATGAAATGGGGTACAAATGCCGTAATTAATGTTTTTGTGGTGAAATCTTCATAAATACAATACTGGATTTTTCAAGGAATTCTTTTTTTTTTAGTCAAATCTTTAATATGTTTTAGATACTGCTTAATTTTTGCCATTTTGCGACATTTTAACGACGTTTTACTTGTAAATTCTGTTTAAGTAAGGTTGCTACTTTGAAGGTTTGACCGTGAAAAGTCCACTTTGTTCTCCATCGGATAGCAACGAAGGAGAACATTCTGACCGCAAGAATACATGATAGCAGTCTCACAAAGGTTCCTTTAGAAGTTATTTTACTCACCCAAAACGCCTATACTTTTTACGGTGTATGTGGCTTATCAGCACCCTCGTTGATAAAATTACACAGGGCAGGATAAAAGTTTTTTGTTGCTTCTGAAAAAAGGGACTCTAATGAAAGCACTATTTTGTGCAGTTCTAGCTTGATAGCTGTAGTACAAGTGAGAGTAGTTTTACGACTATTAACTTATAAAATGCAAGAATTTAAAAATAAGTATTTAGCTCCCTAGCTACATCATTAAAGCTATTACGACAAGCCAGACCATCGGGAAGGGAAGACCAACAAAATGCAAGCAGTTTTAGTCATGGCCATACACGGAATGTTCTGTTCTTGATTGACTTTAAATTGTGATGCATTTATAAATTGCGGCCTTTGGATCAACGCCATAAACCGTTCTGAGTTTAATTTCATATAAAATATAAGTAATCCTTCTACTTACTGTTAACAAGTTTCGAAACAACTTGGACAAAGAAAAACAAACCTTTTCTTGAAGATAAATTCACGTGGGCTGCAGTGACATTTAAGCATATTAAACGAGACAATATTACAAAGCTTTAAATTAACATAACAAAAGAATCTCGATTAATATTTTTTATGGCAGTCAAATCTTCAGAGACAACAAAGAAACCGAGACAAGATAAGTTTTGCTCGATCAGTGTTATTTTTGTCTTGATGGTACCAAACACACAGGTTGTGTTATATCAAACCTAGGTTGGATGTTCGAGCCGAAGTTCCCCCGCGAAATTGAGAGTAAGAAAAAAACTTCTCCCATACATAAAACTAGCCATAGTTACCACTAATGCGCCCCGAATTACAAATAACGATTTCAAACATTCAAATTTAGAACGGGATTTAAAATTAAAATGGAAAATGGTGGACGTTTGAAATCTATAAAAACTGCAGTGTTAGAACTTATTATTTTCGTTATTTTCACATTTGGCTAAGGCTCTATCTATAAAGTTAGATCTTGATTAAATATATGTACACTTATTTTTGACTTATCAAATCTCCAAAAATTCTTGTGCTGTAATAACAAATTGTGTCTGAAAGCTATTCTGCTGAAACATTTTCCGCCAAATATGACGAATATGATAGAAATGCAGTACGGAATTGCATAGAGGCTTGTGAATAAGCTTATTGCCCAGGGGAAAATTTTTAAATAAGAAGCCCTGCGACTTGAAGATTTCCGTCATTAGCCTAAAAGATTCTGAAATTTGAAGTAGACTTTAAAACGGAGAACAATGGGGTATATAAACACATCATAAGTATCCTAATTCTCAATTATTATTGTAATTAACGTAAAATACAACTTGATAAATAAAAAATAAATTTTTTTTTACATATATATAGTATATATTCTAAAACAATAGTTAAAACTTTAACTGGATTTTTTTATAACTGATCTCGAAAATTCCAGGATGCAGGATTGCTATGTATGAACTTCATGATTCGAATATATATAATAACTTCTGAACAATTTAAATTTTAATGAATTATTACTGTGTTAAGTTACCAATAAAATCCTTAAAAAATTTCTCTCGTTGAAGATTTTTCGAAAATGCTGATGGTGCATGGTTTGATAACAAATGATCTGAAAAAGAAAGTATATTTAAAATTGAGAAAGAAGAATACAATTTTACCAGAACTGAATTAATACTAGGTTGTTTAATTATTGTCGACTTATCTGATTTAAAGTTAGAATTTATTAAAAAGATACAAATCAATGCCATGTGATATACAAAAGGTATACTATATAAATAAAAATATATATATAAATTTAGTCAAGCTGGCTTTGATATCATTGTTAAACAAGTATAATATTAAGCAGGCGATACAAGATTTTCAAACCTGTGGACAATACAGGACTTATTTTGTCGAAATCCAATTATTGAATTTTACAAATTTGATTGTTTATTATCGAGGAAATTGATTGGTCATTGTTTTCGAATTGAATTGAACAAGTTGATACAAAAAAGGGTAGACACTCAATAAATTTGTCAGATTTGATAAATCAACAACATCATTTATAATTTCAAGAAAAAAACATAAAAAAGGGAAGAAAACAAAGAAACCTGTAACATACTGTGGGTAGCGTCTAGTTGTACTGCAAGGGCTAACTATGTTATGTTATTGGTTAATTTATCAGTTCAACTTGACTGTTCCGTGCAATGAACAACAATATTTTTTCATGATTCAACAAATATCTTTTTATATATATTCATGCGGTCGGATTCGTGTCAACCAATCACGGGCAGCCATTATGAAATGGGGTACAAATGCCGTAATTAATGTTTTTGTGGTCTTCATAATCTTCATAAATACAATACTGGATTTTTCAAGGAATTCTTTTTTTTTTAGTCAAATCTTTAATATGTTATAGATACTGCTTAATTTTTGCCATTTTGCGACATTTTAACGACGTTTTACTTGTAAATTCTGTTTAAGTAAGGTTGCTACTTTGAAGGTTTGACCGTGAAAAGTCCACTTTGTTCTCCATCGGATAGCAACGAAGGAGAACATTCTGACCGCAAGAATACATGATAGCAGCCTCACAAAGGTTCCTTTAGAAGTTATTTTACTCACCCAAAACGCCTATACTTTTTACGGTGTATGTGGCTTATCAGCACCCTCGTTGATAAAATTACACAGGGCAGGATAAAAGTTTTTTGTTGCTTCTGAAAAAAGGGACTCTAATGAAAGCACTATTTTGTGCATTTCTAGCTTGATAGCTGTAGTACAAGTGAGAGTAGTTTTACGACTATTAACCTTATAAAATGCAAGAATTTAAAAATAAGTATTTAGCTCCCTAGCTACATCATTAAAGCTATTACGACAAGCCAGACCATCGGGAAGGGAAGACCAACAAAATGCAAGCAGTTTTAGTCATGGCCATACACGCAATGTTCTGTTCTTGATTGACTTTAAATTGTGATGCATTTATAAATTGCGGCCTTTGGATCAACGCCATAAACCGTTCTGAGTTTAATTTCATATAAAATATAAGTAATCCTTCTACTTACTGTTAACAAGTTTCGAAACAACTTGGACAAAGAAAAACAAACCTTTTCTTGAAGATAAATTCACGTGGGCTGCAGTGACATTTAAGCATATTAAACGAGACAATATTACAAAGCTTTAAATTAACATAACAAAAGAATCTCGATTAATATTTTTTATGGCAGTCAAATCTTCAGAGACAACAAAGAAACCGAGACAAGATAAGTTTTGCTCGATCAGTGTTATTTTTGTCTTGATGGTACCAAACACACAGGTTGTGTTATATCAAACCTAGGTTGGATGTTCGAGCCGAAGTTCCCCCGCGAAGTTGAGAGTAAGAAAAAAACTTCTCCCATACATAAAACAAACACTATATACCCGCGGTCCACTAAATGTGCGCCCCTTCGGCGGGGCGCAACTAGCCATAGTTACCACTAATGCGCCCCGAATTACTAATAACGATTTCAAACATTCAAATTTAGAACGGGATTTAAAATTAAAATGGAAAATGGTGGACGTTTGAAATCTATAAAAACTGCAGTGTTAGAACTTATTATTTTCGTTATTTTCACATTTGGCTAAGGCTCTATCTATAAAGTTAGATCTTGATTAAATATATGTACACTTTAAACGCCTCTAGCCTTCTTGTTGTGTAATTTCACGTAATCATTGCTTTTGATTTTTGGTTAAAATTCGTTCAAAAGACTTACGCATACATTTTTGACTTATCAAATCTCCAAAAATTCTTGTGCTGTAATAACAAATTGTGTCTGAAAGCTATTCTGCTGAAACATTTTCCGCCAAATATGACGAATATGATAGAAATGCAGTACGGAATTGCATAGAGGCTTGTGAATAAGCTTATTGCCCAGGGGAAAATTTTTAAATAAGAAGCCCTGCGACTTGAAGATTTCCGTCATTAGCCTAAAAGATTCTGAAATTTGAAGTAGACTTTAAAACGGAGAACAATGGGGTATATAAATACATCATAAGTATCCTAATTCTCAATTATTATTGTAAATAACCAATAAATTCCTTAAAAATTTCTCTCGTTGAAGATTTTTCGAAAATGCTGATGGTGCATGGTTTCATAACAAATGATCTGAAAAAGAAAGTACATTTAAAATTGAGAAAGAAGAATACAATTTTACCAGAACTGAATTAATACTAGGTTGTTTAATTATTGTCTACTTATCTGATTTAAAGTTAGAATTTATTAAAAAGATACAAATCAATGCCATGTGATACACAAAAGGTATACTATATAAATAAAAATATATATATAAATTTAGTCAAGCTGGCTTTGATATCATTGTTAAACAAGTATAATATTAAGCAGGCGATACAAGATTTTCAAACCTGTGGACAATACAGGACTTATTTTGTTGAAATCGATTTATTGAATTTTACAAATTTGATTGTTTATTATCGAGGAAATTGATTGGTCATTGTTTTCGAATTGAATTGAACAAGTTGATACAAAAAAGGGTAGACACTCAATAAATTTGTCAGATTTGATAAATCAACAACATCATTTATAATTTCAAGAAAAAAACATAAAAAAGGGAAGAAAACAAAGAAACCTGTAACATACTGTGGGTAGCGTCTAGTTGTACTGCAAGGGCTAACTATGTTATGTTATTGGTTAATTTATCAGTTCAACTTGACTGTTCCGTGCAATGAACAACAATATTTTTTCATGATTCAACAAATATCTTTTTATATATATTCATGCGGTCGGATTCGTGTCAACCAATCACGGGCAGCCATTATGAAATGGGGTACAAATGCCGTAATTAATGTTTTTGTGGTCTTCATAATCTTCATAAATACAATACTGGATTTTTCAAGGAATTCTTTTTTTTTTAGTCAAATCTTTAATATGTTATAGATACTGCTTAATTTTTGCCATTTTGCGACATTTTAACGACGTTTTACTTGTAAATTCTGTTTAAGTAAGGTTGCTACTTTGAAGGTTTGACCGTGAAAAGTCCACTTTGTTCTCCATCGGATAGCAACGAAGGAGAACATTCTGACCGCAAGAATACATGATAGCAGCCTCACAAAGGTTCCTTTAGAAGTTATTTTACTCACCCAAAACGCCTATACTTTTTACGGTGTATGTGGCTTATCAGCACCCTCGTTGATAAAATTACACAGGGCAGGATAAAAGTTTTTTGTTGCTTCTGAAAAAAGGGACTCTAATGAAAGCACTATTTTGTGCATTTCTAGCTTGATAGCTGTAGTACAAGTGAGAGTAGTTTTACGACTATTAACCTTATAAAATGCAAGAATTTAAAAATAAGTATTTAGCTCCCTAGCTACATCATTAAAGCTATTACGACAAGCCAGACCATCGGGAAGGGAAGACCAACAAAATGCAAGCAGTTTTAGTCATGGCCATACACGGAATGTTCTGTTCTTGATTGACTTTAAATTGTGATGCATTTATAAATTGCGGCCTTTGGATCAACGCCATAAACCGTTCTGAGTTTAATTTCATATAAAATATAAGTAATCCTTCTACTTACTGTTAACAAGTTTCGAAACAACTTGGACAAAGAAAAACAAACCTTTTCTTGAAGATAAATTCACGTGGGCTGCAGTGACATTTAAGCATATTAAACGAGACAATATTACAAAGCTTTAAATTAACATAACAAAAGAATCTCGATTAATATTTTTTATGGCAGTCAAATCTTCAGAGACAACAAAGAAACCGAGACAAGATAAGTTTTGCTCGATCAGTGTTATTTTTGTCTTGATGGTACCAAACACACAGGTTGTGTTATATCAAACCTAGGTTGGATGTTCGAGCCGAAGTTCCCCCGCGAAGTTGAGAGTAAGAAAAAAACTTCTCCCATACATAGAACTAGCCATAGTTACCACTAATGCGCCCCGAATTACAAATAACGATTTCAAACATTCAAATTTAGAACGGGATTTAAAATTAAAATGGAAAATGGTGGACGTTTGAAATCTATAAAAACTGCAGTGTTAGAACTTATTATTTTCGTTATTTTCACATTTGGCTAAGGCTCTATCTATAAAGTTAGATCTTGATTAAATATATGTACACTTTAAACGCCTCTAGCCTTCTTGTTGTGTAATTTCACGTAATCATTGCTTTTGATTTTTGGTTAAAATTCGTTCAAAAGACTTACGCATACATTTTTGACTTATCAAATCTCCAAAAATTCTTGTGCTGTAATAACAAATTGTGTCTGAAAGCTATTCTGCTGAAACATTTTCCGCCAAATATGACGAATATGATAGAAATGCAGTACGGAATTGCATAGAGGCTTGTGAATAAGCTTATTGCCCAGGGGAAAATTTTTAAATAAAAAGCCCTGCGACTTGAAGATTTCCGTCATTAGCCTAAAAGATTCTGAAATTTGAAGTAGACTTTAAAACGGAGAACAATGGGGTATATAAACACATCATAAGTATCCTAATTCTCAATTATTATTGTAATTAACGTAAAATACAACTTGATAAATAAAAAATGAATTTTTTTTTTACATATATATAGTATATATTCTAAAACAATAGTTAAAACTTTAACTAGATTTTTTTATAACTGATCTCGAAAATTCCAGGATGCAGGATTGCTATGTATGAACTTCATGATTCGAATATATATAATAACTTCTGAACAATTTCAATTTTAATGAATTATTACTGTGTTAAGTTACCAATAAAATCCTTAAAAAATTTCTCTCGTTGAAGATTTTTCGAAAATGCTGATGGTGCATGGTTTGATAACAAATGATCTGAAAAAGAAAGTATATTTAAAATTGAGAAAGAAGAATACAATTTTACCAGAACTGAATTAATACTAGGTTGTTTAATTATTGTCTACTTATCTGATTTAAAGTTAGAATTTATTAAAAAGATACAAATCAATGCCATGTGATACACAAAAGGTATACTATATAAATAAAAATATATATATAAATTTAGTCAAGCTGGCTTTGATATCATTGTTAAACAAGTATAATATTAAGCAGGCGATACAAGATTTTCAAACCTGTGGACAATACAGGACTTATTTTGTCGAAATCGATTTATTGAATTTTACAAATTTGATTGTTTATTATCGAGGAAATTGATTGGTCATTGTTTTCGAATTGAATTCAACAAGTTGATACAAAAAAGAGTAGACACTCAATTAATAAATTTGTCAGATTTGATAAATCAACAACATCATTTATAATTTCAAGAAAAAACATGAAAAAGGGAAGAAAACAAAGAAACCTGTAACATACTGTGGGTAGCGTCTAGTTGTACTGCAAGGGCTAACTATGTTATGTTATTGGTTAATTTATCAGTTCAACTTGACTGTTCCGGGCAATGAACAACAATATTTTTTCATGATTCAACAAATATCTTTTTATATATATTCTTGCGGTCTGATTCGTGTCAACCAATCACGGGCAGCCATTATGAAATGGGGTACAAATGCCGTAATTAATGTTTTTGTGGTGAAATCTTCATAAATACAATACTGGATTTTTCAAGGAATTCTTTTTTTTTTAGTCAAATCTTTAATATGTTTTAGATACTGCTTAATTTTTGCCATTTTGCGACATTTTAACGACGTTTTACTTGTAAATTCTGTTTAAGTAAGGTTACTACTTTGAAGGTTTGACCGTGAAAAGTCCACTTTGTTCTCCATCGGATAGCAACGAAGGAGAACATTCTGACCGCAAGAATACATGATAGCAGCCTCACAAAGGTTCCTTTAGAAGTTATTTTACTCACCCAAAACGCCTATACTTTTTACTGTGTATGTGGCTTATCAGCACCCTCGTTGATAAAATTACACAGGGCAGGATAAAAGTTTTTTGTTGCTTCTGAAAAAAGGGACTCTAATGAAAGCACTATTTTGTGCAGTTCTAGCTTGATAGCTGTAGTACAAGTGAGAGTAGTTTTACGACTATTAACTTATAAAATGCAAGAATTTAAAAATAAGTATTTAGCTCCCTAGCTACATCATTAAAGCTATTACGACAAGCCAGACCATCGGGAAGGGAAGACCAACAAAATGCAAGCAGTTTTAATCATGGCCATACACGGAATGTTCTGTTCTTGATTGACTTTAAATTGTGATGCATTTATAAATTGCGGCCTTTGGATCAACGCCATAAACCGTTCTGAGTTTAATTTCATATAAAATATAAGTAATCCTTCTACTTACTGTTAACAAGTTTCGAAACAACTTGGACAAAGAAAAACAAACCTTTTCTTGAAGATAAATTCACGTGGGCTGCAGTGACATTTAAGCATATTAAACGAGACAATATTACAAAGCTTTAAATTAACATAACAAAAGAATCTCGATTAATATTTTTAATGGCAGTCAAATCTTCAGAGACAACAAAGAAACCGAGACAAGATAAGTTTTGCTCGATCAGTGTTATTTTTGTCTTGATGGTACCAAACACACAGGTTGTGTTATATCAAACCTAGGTTGGATGTTCGAGCCGAAGTTCCCCAGCGAAGTTGAGAGTAAGAAAAAAACTTCTCCCATACATAAAACAAACACTATATACCCGCGGTCCACTAAATGTGCGCCCCTTCGGCGGGGCGCAACTAGCCATAGTTACCACTAATGCGCCCCGAATTACTAATAACGATTTCAAACATTCAAATTTAGAACGGGATTTAAAATTAAAATGGAAAATGGTGGACGTTTGAAATCTATAAAAACTGCAGTGTTAGAACTTATTATTTTCGTTATTTTCACATTTGGCTAAGGCTCTATCTATAAAGTTAGATCTTGATTAAATATATGTACACTTTAAACGCCTCTAGCCTTCTTGTTGTGTAATTTCACGTAATCATTGCTTTTGATTTTTGGTTAAAATTCGTTCAAAAGACTTACGCATACATTTTTGACTTATCAAATCTCCAAAAATTCTTGTGCTGTAATAACAAATTGTGTCTGAAAGCTATTCTGCTGAAACATTTTCCGCCAAATATGACGAATATGATAGAAATGCAGTACGGAATTGCATAGAGGCTTGTGAATAAGCTTATTGCCCAGGGGAAAATTTTTAAATAAGAAGCCCTGCGACTTGAAGATTTCCGTCATTAGCCTAAAAGATTCTGAAATTTGAAGTAGACTTTAAAACGGAGAACAATGGGGTATATAAATACATCATAAGTATCCTAATTCTCAATTATTATTGTAAATAACCAATAAATTCCTTAAAAATTTCTCTCGTTGAAGATTTTTCGAAAATGCTGATGGTGCATGGTTTCATAACAAATGATCTGAAAAAGAAAGTACATTTAAAATTGAGAAAGAAGAATACAATTTTACCAGAACTGAATTAATACTAGGTTGTTTAATTATTGTCTACTTATCTGATTTAAAGTTAGAATTTATTAAAAAGATACAAATCAATGCCATGTGATACACAAAAGGTATACTATATAAATAAAAATATATATATAAATTTAGTCAAGCTGGCTTTGATATCATTGTTAAACAAGTATAATATTAAGCAGGCGATACAAGATTTTCAAACCTGTGGACAATACAGGACTTATTTTGTTGAAATCGATTTATTGAATTTTACAAATTTGATTGTTTATTATCGAGGAAATTGATTGGTCATTGTTTTCGAATTGAATTGAACAAGTTGATACAAAAAAGGGTAGACACTCAATAAATTTGTCAGATTTGATAAATCAACAACATCATTTATAATTTCAAGAAAAAAACATAAAAAAGGGAAGAAAACAAAGAAACCTGTAACATACTGTGGGTAGCGTCTAGTTGTACTGCAAGGGCTAACTATGTTATGTTATTGGTTAATTTATCAGTTCAACTTGACTGTTCCGTGCAATGAACAACAATATTTTTTCATGATTCAACAAATATCTTTTTATATATATTCATGCGGTCGGATTCGTGTCAACCAATCACGGGCAGCCATTATGAAATGGGGTACAAATGCCGTAATTAATGTTTTTGTGGTCTTCATAATCTTCATAAATACAATACTGGATTTTTCAAGGAATTCTTTTTTTTTTAGTCAAATCTTTAATATGTTATAGATACTGCTTAATTTTTGCCATTTTGCGACATTTTAACGACGTTTTACTTGTAAATTCTGTTTAAGTAAGGTTGCTACTTTGAAGGTTTGACCGTGAAAAGTCCACTTTGTTCTCCATCGGATAGCAACGAAGGAGAACATTCTGACCGCAAGAATACATGATAGCAGCCTCACAAAGGTTCCTTTAGAAGTTATTTTACTCACCCAAAACGCCTATACTTTTTACGGTGTATGTGGCTTATCAGCACCCTCGTTGATAAAATTACACAGGGCAGGATAAAAGTTTTTTGTTGCTTCTGAAAAAAGGGACTCTAATGAAAGCACTATTTTGTGCATTTCTAGCTTGATAGCTGTAGTACAAGTGAGAGTAGTTTTACGACTATTAACCTTATAAAATGCAAGAATTTAAAAATAAGTATTTAGCTCCCTAGCTACATCATTAAAGCTATTACGACAAGCCAGACCATCGGGAAGGGAAGACCAACAAAATGCAAGCAGTTTTAGTCATGGCCATACACGCAATGTTCTGTTCTTGATTGACTTTAAATTGTGATGCATTTATAAATTGCGGCCTTTGGATCAACGCCATAAACCGTTCTGAGTTTAATTTCATATAAAATATAAGTAATCCTTCTACTTACTGTTAACAAGTTTCGAAACAACTTGGACAAAGAAAAACAAACCTTTTCTTGAAGATAAATTCACGTGGGCTGCAGTGACATTTAAGCATATTAAACGAGACAATATTACAAAGCTTTAAATTAACATAACAAAAGAATCTCGATTAATATTTTTTATGGCAGTCAAATCTTCAGAGACAACAAAGAAACCGAGACAAGATAAGTTTTGCTCGATCAGTGTTATTTTTGTCTTGATGGTACCAAACACACAGGTTGTGTTATATCAAACCTAGGTTGGATGTTCGAGCCGAAGTTCCCCCGCGAAGTTGAGAGTAAGAAAAAAACTTCTCCCATACATAAAACAAACACTATATACCCGCGGTCCACTAAATGTGCGCCCCTTCGGCGGGGCGCAACTAGCCATAGTTACCACTAATGCGCCCCGAATTACTAATAACGATTTCAAACATTCAAATTTAGAACGGGATTTAAAATTAAAATGGAAAATGGTGGACGTTTGAAATCTATAAAAACTGCAGTGTTAGAACTTATTATTTTCGTTATTTTCACATTTGGCTAAGGCTCTATCTATAAAGTTAGATCTTGATTAAATATATGTACACTTTAAACGCCTCTAGCCTTCTTGTTGTGTAATTTCACGTAATCATTGCTTTTGATTTTTGGTTAAAATTCGTTCAAAAGACTTACGCATACATTTTTGACTTATCAAATCTCCAAAAATTCTTGTGCTGTAATAACAAATTGTGTCTGAAAGCTATTCTGCTGAAACATTTTCCGCCAAATATGACGAATATGATAGAAATGCAGTACGGAATTGCATAGAGGCTTGTGAATAAGCTTATTGCCCAGGGGAAAATTTTTAAATAAGAAGCCCTGCGACTTGAAGATTTCCGTCATTAGCCTAAAAGATTCTGAAATTTGAAGTAGACTTTAAAACGGAGAACAATGGGGTATATAAATACATCATAAGTATCCTAATTCTCAATTATTATTGTAAATAACCAATAAATTCCTTAAAAATTTCTCTCGTTGAAGATTTTTCGAAAATGCTGATGGTGCATGGTTTCATAACAAATGATCTGAAAAAGAAAGTACATTTAAAATTGAGAAAGAAGAATACAATTTTACCAGAACTGAATTAATACTAGGTTGTTTAATTATTGTCTACTTATCTGATTTAAAGTTAGAATTTATTAAAAAGATACAAATCAATGCCATGTGATACACAAAAGGTATACTATATAAATAAAAATATATATATAAATTTAGTCAAGCTGGCTTTGATATCATTGTTAAACAAGTATAATATTAAGCAGGCGATACAAGATTTTCAAACCTGTGGACAATACAGGACTTATTTTGTTGAAATCGATTTATTGAATTTTACAAATTTGATTGTTTATTATCGAGGAAATTGATTGGTCATTGTTTTCGAATTGAATTGAACAAGTTGATACAAAAAAGGGTAGACACTCAATAAATTTGTCAGATTTGATAAATCAACAACATCATTTATAATTTCAAGAAAAAAACATAAAAAAGGGAAGAAAACAAAGAAACCTGTAACATACTGTGGGTAGCGTCTAGTTGTACTGCAAGGGCTAACTATGTTATGTTATTGGTTAATTTATCAGTTCAACTTGACTGTTCCGTGCAATGAACAACAATATTTTTTCATGATTCAACAAATATCTTTTTATATATATTCATGCGGTCGGATTCGTGTCAACCAATCACGGGCAGCCATTATGAAATGGGGTACAAATGCCGTAATTAATGTTTTTGTGGTCTTCATAATCTTCATAAATACAATACTGGATTTTTCAAGGAATTCTTTTTTTTTTAGTCAAATCTTTAATATGTTATAGATACTGCTTAATTTTTGCCATTTTGCGACATTTTAACGACGTTTTACTTGTAAATTCTGTTTAAGTAAGGTTGCTACTTTGAAGGTTTGACCGTGAAAAGTCCACTTTGTTCTCCATCGGATAGCAACGAAGGAGAACATTCTGACCGCAAGAATACATGATAGCAGCCTCACAAAGGTTCCTTTAGAAGTTATTTTACTCACCCAAAACGCCTATACTTTTTACGGTGTATGTGGCTTATCAGCACCCTCGTTGATAAAATTACACAGGGCAGGATAAAAGTTTTTTGTTGCTTCTGAAAAAAGGGACTCTAATGAAAGCACTATTTTGTGCATTTCTAGCTTGATAGCTGTAGTACAAGTGAGAGTAGTTTTACGACTATTAACCTTATAAAATGCAAGAATTTAAAAATAAGTATTTAGCTCCCTAGCTACATCATTAAAGCTATTACGACAAGCCAGACCATCGGGAAGGGAAGACCAACAAAATGCAAGCAGTTTTAGTCATGGCCATACACGGAATGTTCTGTTCTTGATTGACTTTAAATTGTGATGCATTTATAAATTGCGGCCTTTGGATCAACGCCATAAACCGTTCTGAGTTTAATTTCATATAAAATATAAGTAATCCTTCTACTTACTGTTAACAAGTTTCGAAACAACTTGGACAAAGAAAAACAAACCTTTTCTTGAAGATAAATTCACGTGGGCTGCAGTGACATTTAAGCATATTAAACGAGACAATATTACAAAGCTTTAAATTAACATAACAAAAGAATCTCGATTAATATTTTTTATGGCAGTCAAATCTTCAGAGACAACAAAGAAACCGAGACAAGATAAGTTTTGCTCGATCAGTGTTATTTTTGTCTTGATGGTACCAAACACACAGGTTGTGTTATATCAAACCTAGGTTGGATGTTCGAGCCGAAGTTCCCCCGCGAAGTTGAGAGTAAGAAAAAAACTTCTCCCATACATAGAACTAGCCATAGTTACCACTAATGCGCCCCGAATTACAAATAACGATTTCAAACATTCAAATTTAGAACGGGATTTAAAATTAAAATGGAAAATGGTGGACGTTTGAAATCTATAAAAACTGCAGTGTTAGAACTTATTATTTTCGTTATTTTCACATTTGGCTAAGGCTCTATCTATAAAGTTAGATCTTGATTAAATATATGTACACTTTAAACGCCTCTAGCCTTCTTGTTGTGTAATTTCACGTAATCATTGCTTTTGATTTTTGGTTAAAATTCGTTCAAAAGACTTACGCATACATTTTTGACTTATCAAATCTCCAAAAATTCTTGTGCTGTAATAACAAATTGTGTCTGAAAGCTATTCTGCTGAAACATTTTCCGCCAAATATGACGAATATGATAGAAATGCAGTACGGAATTGCATAGAGGCTTGTGAATAAGCTTATTGCCCAGGGGAAAATTTTTAAATAAAAAGCCCTGCGACTTGAAGATTTCCGTCATTAGCCTAAAAGATTCTGAAATTTGAAGTAGACTTTAAAACGGAGAACAATGGGGTATATAAACACATCATAAGTATCCTAATTCTCAATTATTATTGTAATTAACGTAAAATACAACTTGATAAATAAAAAATGAATTTTTTTTTTACATATATATAGTATATATTCTAAAACAATAGTTAAAACTTTAACTAGATTTTTTTATAACTGATCTCGAAAATTCCAGGATGCAGGATTGCTATGTATGAACTTCATGATTCGAATATATATAATAACTTCTGAACAATTTCAATTTTAATGAATTATTACTGTGTTAAGTTACCAATAAAATCCTTAAAAAATTTCTCTCGTTGAAGATTTTTCGAAAATGCTGATGGTGCATGGTTTGATAACAAATGATCTGAAAAAGAAAGTATATTTAAAATTGAGAAAGAAGAATACAATTTTACCAGAACTGAATTAATACTAGGTTGTTTAATTATTGTCTACTTATCTGATTTAAAGTTAGAATTTATTAAAAAGATACAAATCAATGCCATGTGATACACAAAAGGTATACTATATAAATAAAAATATATATATAAATTTAGTCAAGCTGGCTTTGATATCATTGTTAAACAAGTATAATATTAAGCAGGCGATACAAGATTTTCAAACCTGTGGACAATACAGGACTTATTTTGTCGAAATCGATTTATTGAATTTTACAAATTTGATTGTTTATTATCGAGGAAATTGATTGGTCATTGTTTTCGAATTGAATTCAACAAGTTGATACAAAAAAGAGTAGACACTCAATTAATAAATTTGTCAGATTTGATAAATCAACAACATCATTTATAATTTCAAGAAAAAACATGAAAAAGGGAAGAAAACAAAGAAACCTGTAACATACTGTGGGTAGCGTCTAGTTGTACTGCAAGGGCTAACTATGTTATGTTATTGGTTAATTTATCAGTTCAACTTGACTGTTCCGGGCAATGAACAACAATATTTTTTCATGATTCAACAAATATCTTTTTATATATATTCTTGCGGTCTGATTCGTGTCAACCAATCACGGGCAGCCATTATGAAATGGGGTACAAATGCCGTAATTAATGTTTTTGTGGTGAAATCTTCATAAATACAATACTGGATTTTTCAAGGAATTCTTTTTTTTTTAGTCAAATCTTTAATATGTTTTAGATACTGCTTAATTTTTGCCATTTTGCGACATTTTAACGACGTTTTACTTGTAAATTCTGTTTAAGTAAGGTTACTACTTTGAAGGTTTGACCGTGAAAAGTCCACTTTGTTCTCCATCGGATAGCAACGAAGGAGAACATTCTGACCGCAAGAATACATGATAGCAGCCTCACAAAGGTTCCTTTAGAAGTTATTTTACTCACCCAAAACGCCTATACTTTTTACTGTGTATGTGGCTTATCAGCACCCTCGTTGATAAAATTACACAGGGCAGGATAAAAGTTTTTTGTTGCTTCTGAAAAAAGGGACTCTAATGAAAGCACTATTTTGTGCAGTTCTAGCTTGATAGCTGTAGTACAAGTGAGAGTAGTTTTACGACTATTAACTTATAAAATGCAAGAATTTAAAAATAAGTATTTAGCTCCCTAGCTACATCATTAAAGCTATTACGACAAGCCAGACCATCGGGAAGGGAAGACCAACAAAATGCAAGCAGTTTTAATCATGGCCATACACGGAATGTTCTGTTCTTGATTGACTTTAAATTGTGATGCATTTATAAATTGCGGCCTTTGGATCAACGCCATAAACCGTTCTGAGTTTAATTTCATATAAAATATAAGTAATCCTTCTACTTACTGTTAACAAGTTTCGAAACAACTTGGACAAAGAAAAACAAACCTTTTCTTGAAGATAAATTCACGTGGGCTGCAGTGACATTTAAGCATATTAAACGAGACAATATTACAAAGCTTTAAATTAACATAACAAAAGAATCTCGATTAATATTTTTAATGGCAGTCAAATCTTCAGAGACAACAAAGAAACCGAGACAAGATAAGTTTTGCTCGATCAGTGTTATTTTTGTCTTGATGGTACCAAACACACAGGTTGTGTTATATCAAACCTAGGTTGGATGTTCGAGCCGAAGTTCCCCAGCGAAGTTGAGAGTAAGAAAAAAACTTCTCCCATACATAAAACTAGCCATAGTTACCACTAATGCGCCCCGAATTACTAATAACGATTTCAAACATTCAAATTTAGAACGGGATTTAAAATTAAAATGGAAAATGGTGGACGTTTGAAATCTATAAAAACTGCAGTGTTAGAACTTATTATTTTCGTTATTTTCACATTTGGCTAAGGCTCTATCTATAAAGTTAGATCTTGATTAAATATATGTACACTTTAAACGCCTCTAGCCTTCTTGTTGTGTAATTTCACGTAATCATTGCTTTTGATTTTTGGTTAAAATTCGTTCAAAAGACTTACGCATACATTTTTGACTTATCAAATCTCCAAAAATTCTTGTGCTGTAATAACAAATTGTGTCTGAAAGCTATTCTGCTGAAACATTTTCCGCCAAATATGACGAATATGATAGAAATGCAGTACGGAATTGCATAGAGGCTTGTGAATAAGCTTATTGCCCAGGGGAAAATTTTTAAATAAGAAGCCCTGCGACTTGAAGATTTCCGTCATTAGCCTAAAAGATTCTGAAATTTGAAGTAGACTTTAAAACGGAGAACAATGGGGTATATAAACACATCATAAGTATCCTAATTCTCAATTATTATTGCGTAAAATACAACTTGATAAATAAAAAATAATTTTTTTTTTACATATATATAGTATATATTCTAAAACAATAGTTAAAACTTTAACTGGATTTTTTTATAACTGATCTCGAAAATTCCAGGATGCAGGATTGCTATGTATGAACTTCACGATTCGAATATATATAATAACTTCTGAACAATTTCAATTTCAATGAATTATTACTCTGTTAAGTTACCAATAAAATCCTTAAAAATTTCTCTCGTTGAAGATTTTTCGAAACTGCTGATGGTGCATGGTTTCATAACAAATGATCTGAAAAAGAAAGTATATTTAAAATTGAGAAAGAAGAATACAATTTTACCAGAACTGAATTAATACTAGGTTGTTTAATTATTGTCTACTTATCTGATTTAAAGTTAGAATTTATTAAAAAGATACAAATCAATGCCATGTGATACACAAAAGGTATACTATATAAATAAAAATATATATATAAATTTAGTCAAGCTGGCTTTGATATCATTGTTAAACAAGTATAATATTAAGCAGGCGATACAAGATTTTCAAACCTGTGGACAATACAGGACTTATTTTGTTGAAATCGATTTATTGAATTTTACAAATTTGATTGTTTATTATCAAGGAAATTGATTGGTCATTGTTTTCGAATTGAATTGAACAAGTTGATACAAAAAAGGGTAGACACTCAATTAATAAATTTGTCAGATTTGATAAATCAACAACATCATTTATAATTTCAAGAAAAAACATAAAAAAGGGAAGAAAACAAAGAAACCTGTAACATACTGCGGGTAGCGTCTAGTTGTACTGCAAGGGCTAACTATGTTATGTTATTAGTTAATTTATCAGTTCAACTTGACTGTTCCGTGCAATGAACAACAATATTTTTTCATGATTCAACAAATATCTTTTTATATATATTCTTGCGGTCGGATTCGTGTCAACCAATCACGGGCAGCCATTATGAAATGGGGTACAAATGCCGTAATTAATGTTTTTGTGGTGAAATCTTCATAAATACAATACTGGATTTTTCAAGGAATTCTTTTTTTTTTAGTCGAATCTTTAATATGTTTTAGATACTGCTTAATTTTTGCCATTTTGCGACATTTTAACGACGTTTTACTTGTAAATTCTGTTTAAGTAAGGTTGCTACTTTGAAGGTTTGACCGTGAAAAGTCCACTTTGTTCTCCATCGGATAGCAACGAAGGAGAACATTCTGACCGCAAGAATACATGATAGCAGCCTCACAAAGGTTCCTTTAGAAGTTATTTTACTCACCCAAAACGCCTATACTTTTTACGGTGTATGTGGCTTATCAGCACCCTCGTTGATAAAATTACACAGGGCAGGATAAAAGTTTTTTGTTGCTTCTGAAAAAAGGGACTCTAATGAAAGCACTATTTTGTGCAGTTCTAGCTTGATAGCTGTAGTACAAGTGAGAGTAGTTTTACGACTATTAACTTATAAAATGCAAGAATTTAAAAATAAATATTTAGCTCCCTAGCTACATCATTAAAGCTATTACGACAAGCCAGACCATCGGGAAGGGAAGACCAACAAAATGCAAGCAGTTTTAGTCATGGCCATACACGGAATGTTCTGTTCTTGATTGACTTTAAATTGTGATGCATTTATAAATTGCGGCCTTTGGATCAACGCCATAAACCGTTCTGAGTTTAATTTCATATAAAATATAGGTAATCCTTCTACTTACTGTTAACAAGTTTCGAAACAACTTGGACAAAGAAAAACAAACCTTTTCTTGAAGATAAATTCACGTGGGCTGCAGTGACATTTAAGCATATTAAACGAGACAATATTACAAAGCTTTAAATTAACATAACAAAAGAATCTCGATTAATATTTTTTATGGCAGTCAAATCTTCAGAGACAACAAAGAAACCGAGACAAGATAAGTTTTGCTCGATCAGTGTTATTTTTGTCTTGATGGTACCAAACACACAGGTTGTGTTATATCAAACCTAGGTTGGATGTTCGAGCCGAAGTTCCCCCGCGAAGTAAAGAGTGGAAAATTTTTTTGCCATACACAACACAAACACTATATACCCGCGGTCCACTAAATGTGCGCCCCTTCGGTGGGGCGCAACAAACACTATATACCCGCGGTCCACTAAATGTGCGCCCCTTCGGCGGGGCGCAACAAACACTATACCCGCGGTCCACTAAATGTGCGCCCCTTCGGCGGGGCGCAACAAACACTATATACCCGCGGTCCACTAAATGTGCGCCCCTTCGGCGGGGCGCAACAAACACTATATACCCGCGGTCCACTAAATGTGCGCCCCTTCGGCGGGGCGCAATAAGATGCCTATAGACAGAGCAAGAAAAAGAAAACGAAAGTTCCAAGGCAACAAAAAATTATGTGAATCTGCTTCAGCGAAAAAGACCGACTTGTTATGTGCTAGTGCAAACAAAATCAACATCCCTGAAACCTCTTGTGGCAATGACAATGACAACTATAATGTAATTTTAAACTTTGGAATTTTGAAACAGCTGTTAGAATTGTTTTTACAATGCCCTCGGTGCAAAAATAATGACGTATGTTTACTGAACAATCTTTCAAAGCGACAGGGATTTTCTTATCAGCTGGTTATCAACTGCAACGATTGTTTGTTTGAAAAGTCCTTATACAGTTCTGAAGTGTCTTCTGTGAAAGCACTCACTGGGAGAGCTCCTTTTAAACGTAGTGTATATTCGTACGCACTTTTGCCCATTTTTGCGTATGTATATGTTCATCCGCTATTCGTACGTAAAGTGCTTTAGGGTTAGGGTTAGGATTCTTTTTCCTTTTTTCTACGTATGAATAGCGCTACGCACTATTAATGTTTTTACAATGCCCTCGGTGCAAAAATACTGACGTATGTTTACTGAACAATCTTTCAAAGCGACAGGGATTTTCTTATCAGCTGGTTATCAACTGTAACGATTGTTTGTTTGAAAAGTCCTTATACAGTTCTGAAATGTCTTCTGTGAAAGCACTCACTGGGAGAGCTCCTTTTAAACGTAGTGTATATTCGTACGCACTTTTGCCCATTTTTGCGTATGTATATGTTCATCCGCTATTCGTACGTAAAGTGCTTTAGGGTTAGGGTTAGGGTTAGGATTCTTTTTCCTTTTTTCTACGTATGAATAGCGCTACGCACTATTAATACGCACTTTATGTCATATTAAAGTGCGTACGAATATACAGTTCCCCTTTTAAAATAAATCTTCAGACTGTATTGTCTTTTCGAGAAATTGGAAACGGCTATCAATCCATTGAATTGTTTTCAGCGCTGATGAACATGCCACCGGCTTTTTCTAAACCAACTTACACCAACCTAAATGACATTTTACACACCACTTACAAGAAAGTTGCTGACAAATCAACTGCCTCTGCTGCTGAATGTCTTAGAAAAAAAGCAGGCGATGTAAATGAAATTCAAAATTGTCAAGTTTCGGTTGATGGCACGTGGCAGAAAAGAGGTCACGCATCTATAAACAGTGTCGTGACTGTAATTTTTACTGACAGTTTAAACGGTAAATGTTTAGATGCTCGTGTGTATCTACTCTGCAATAATCGAGTTCAATGATGGTTCCTGTGGTCTAAAGCCTGTTTTTGATTTACTTGGTTTCAACAATTTGTGCTTTCTACAAAATCGGTTAGCGAAACGCGACACCAGCAGAATTAACGCCATGAAGAGGAAATCAAGTGAAGCCGGGATTTCTCAAAGAAAACACCTAAGAGCTGTTCGGAAAGGATTCATAGACACAGAGAAAGAAAATGAACCCAAACCATCATACTTTACAGGAGATTACTAGCTTTTTAGTTCTAGTTTTGTAATTTTTTATTTGTATTTATTTTTAAAGTTTGATTATCTCGCTTTTAAAATTTGCTCGTATTTCGCTTAGTTTTTACGTCATTTCTCTTCGTAGCTTTGACCAAATTGCTTCAAATTTTCAGGATAGGTTCAGTAGATATATGGCTAGGAGACATAGTAAAAAGAGGTTGATTTAACTGAGCAAAGCAGAATAAAATATCTCTGCTTATCATATATTATTAGTAAAAAATAGAATTTTGAATTTTTTGTGAATATCTTTTGATGGGTTAGTTTTATGCCAATGATTTTACTATGTCTCCTAGAGCATACTGCAAGGAAAAGATGTGGAAAGTTTGAGCTACAAAACTTTTTCTAATTATAAGATATCCTGTAAAAACTTTTTGAACTTTTTGACCTGTTTCCGGGTTAAGCAAGACAAAAATATATGTTTTTTTTAATATTTTTTCATGGAAATGTATTTTTCCAGTTCTAAGCTATCTTTAAATTGCAGAAAGATAACCAATATATTAATATTTTAAAATTTGGTTTTAAAGGTTTACTACCACCTTAACCACCACAAAATGGCGTAAATCAATATGCAACGTTCATAAAGTATGTCATAGTGAAAGTCAATGTTCTTGCGAACCACCTTTTACGTAAGCATTTTTTACATACATTTTTAGTATTTTATTGAAAGAAACTGATTGAAGTTGAAGGAAAAGGAGTGTTTTATTTCTATTCTAGCTACAGCTAATGTATAGCAACTAGCTAGAGCTACTAAAGCTGCATAGCCATAATGCATATAAACTTTTATTTTTAATAGATTGTTTCCATTTCCAACTGAGAAGAAGGATTGTATGATGAGGAAAATCTGGCTACAGATGATAAATCGTATGGATGCAGTAAAAAGGAACAAGTTGTGGTCTCCAGGAAAGTCTTCTAGAGTATGTTCCAAACACTTTGTTTCACAAAGTCCTACTGATAGTCACCCATTTCCATCATTGCATATGGGTTACAATTGTAAGCAAAAAGCTGAGACAGTTATGCGTCAGATAAAATCTTCACATAAAATGGAATCCCCTTTACAAGTTGCTGTTTCCACATTAAAAAATGCAAAGGAGAAATACGTTACAGAGTTACAGATTGCATCACTAATAGAATTCACCAAGAAGGAAGCACATTTAATAAATTCTGTTTATAGTCTTCCAATTATTTCACATAGTTATTTCTACCTGTTCAAAATGTTCCTGTTTTTGAGTAGTTATTTACCATTTTTCTGTATTTTTGCAAAATGTCGCACTGTTGAAAATGCCCCGTCACAACATAAACAGGAAAAGTTACTGTTGCAGCTGACTATTAAAGCTCTTCTTAACAAAGTCAACATTCTCAACAGGCTTAATAAACAGCTGGAAGAGAAAGTAAAAAACTGTACATGCAAGAAACCTGTTAATGAGCTGCTATTAAATTCTGATAAAGATGTTATGTTTTATACTGGAATTACTTCCAGAATATTATTCGATAAACTATGTTCGTATATTGCACCATATGTCAAACGTAAATGGAGAGGACTTAAAGAAACCAATATTACCCTAGTTAGAAAATATAAAAGGACACCAAATAAATCTGGTCCTAAATCAAAGTTATGTGTCAAAGATGAGTTCCTTAATGCTAATGAAAATTAGGCTTGGATTATTAGGGCAAGATTTAGCTCAAAGATTTGGTATTTCTGCTACTATATCTAGTCGCATATTTGCAACTTGGGTAAAAGCAACAGCAAGTGTATTGAAATCATTTGTTTACTTTCCTGATTATGGACATATTGCTGCTACAAGACCTCCAAGATTCAGAGATGTTCAAAATCTTCATTCAATAGCTGATGGTACTGAAATATTCATTCAGACCCCCAAAAATCATATAGCACAACGGCAAACCTGGTCTAGTTACAAGCACCATAACACTGCTAAAATATTGGTTGTAGTTTTACCTAATTCTCATATAGCATTTATATCCAAAGCATATAGTGGTTGCATTTCTGACAAAGAATTAACAATACAATCTGGATACTTAGACTTTGTTGAACCATATACAGATGTAATGGTTGATAAAGGATTCAATATTGCTGATGAATGTGCAGCTCGCTGTATCAATATAATTGTTCCACCAGGTAAAAGAGGTCAGAGCCAAATGTCACAAGCAGATGTTAGAAAAACCACAAAGTTGCGAATTCAGGTTGAACAAGTTATTTCTCGTTTGAAAAAGTTTCACCTCATTGCAAAAGAAGTTCCTATAACTCTTTTATGTCACTTAGATGACATCATTATAATTTGTGCAGCCTTATGTAACCTCAAAAAGCCGATATATGGAAAGTAAATATATATAAT
Source organism: Hydractinia symbiolongicarpus (assembly GCF_029227915.1). Lineage (NCBI taxonomy): Eukaryota > Metazoa > Cnidaria > Hydrozoa > Anthoathecata > Hydractiniidae > Hydractinia > Hydractinia symbiolongicarpus. The sequence goes on from NC_079878.1 coordinate 16,363,249, forward strand.
AAATAACCTAGCTATATAACGTATATATATACACATTGTTTTAGAATTTATTTACAATTTGGACAAAACCACTCTTCATCTTTAGGTGGAACATTCTCTGATTTTATTTGAACACAGAAAAAGTGATACCATAGTGGACATTTATCACAACCAATACTGTTTTCGTCAAATGATTTAGGTGCATATGGGAGTTCTTTTTTGCACAATCCACAGTAATATTTATTTTCGACTTTAGGTGCCTTGCTGGTGATTTTGTTGTCACAGTTATCTTTGTTCTTTCTTTTCTTTGTGCACTGCTCATCTGTTACATTTACAATTTTTGTTGGTAATAGTTTAGTGAGATTCTTTTTAATCGTTTTTTTGTTGTTTACATTTATGACACTTGTATTAGTTGATATTGTTTCTTTTGCTGCAAAAACAAAATCCACTGGTGATGTTAACATTGTATTAGTTTTTACTTTTGAATTAGGAGGTTCTACTTTTATTTTATTGCAATCCACTGTTATTTTATTGTTAACATGCGTTTGAAATGTAGGCTCTGATTTTTTCATTTTTCTTTTTAGAGTTTCTCCAATAATTAAGTTAGATGTTGAAGATGCTATAGGAATGATATTTACATTATTTATGGAAGTGGTGTACTCATTTTTTTTTTGGTTTTCGTCATCTTCACTATTTTTCGAAGTAGAACATATAGTTGAACCTTTATTGATAATATTTTTATGTAATAATTCAGGTGCTATGTAGTGCGTCCAGAAAAAATCTAGTTTTTCTAATAAAGCAGTCCAAAAGTCTTCAACAAATGGAATTCTCTCTTGAAAATATCCATGGTGGGTATAAACAAAAAAGTCACAGTAGCTCCAGCCTGTTATACCCATTTGCCCTTCAATTTGAAAATAGTAACTGGTGTTCTTTTTTAATGTCACCCTAGCTCCTAATTCGTCTGTAACTTCATGTAAATAAGAGAGATTATTGCTAGTGGGAATTTGATCTTTGATTGAAAACGGGCATTTTATTTTTACTAACCCTGCTCCACAGCATTCACATTCTACAAGCAAATCAGGAGATGCACCTATATAAGGATATTGCTTCAATACAACAAGACCAGAGTCTTGTGTTTTAAATTTTTTATGTTTTTTTTTATTTAAAAGTTGATATTTTCTTTTTGCATGTGGCTCTAAAGATGTTCCATGTTTTAATGCATGTGTTGTAGGATTGTCTTTATACCCCATGAGGTCCGAAATTAAAGCATCAGCGGAAACTGTTTTTTTTTGTTGATTGAAGTGTGGTAGTTTTTGTAAATACTCTGTGGAAATTCGATGCAGTGATTCGACCCTTTCTATGACTGTGCCATTCTGAACTTTGATTTTGATTTTTTGTTGCCTCATTGAGATATCTAATATGTTCATCAGTATAAACAAGGCTTTTTTTGAATGAAGTAATATTTTGGTCGCTGTCTATTTTCCTATTTTCTAAAAACGTTTCTGCTTCGGCGGGTAAAGTTAACAAAGTTGTTTTGTTTGAGTTCATTTTCTCTGCCTCTCTAGATATGCTAATGCCTTCCATACATTCCCACAAGGTACTGCCCTTGATGTCGTCTTTAATAACTGCGAATAGTTCTGTTCTGATGTTATCTTTATTTTGAAGCTTTTTTAGACGACTGGGATCAGATGGTGAAAATAACTTAAACTTTGCTTTAGTTTCGATAATTTTTTGACTAGCCTCGTGATCTTTCATGTAGTGTGGTTTATCGAAATGTATTTCACTAATCTCTTCAGCTTTTGTATTTACTTTCGTTCCTGAAGGGACGTTCCATGTACATAATGTACTGGTCTTGCTAGGATTAGTCATGCCCGCTCTTACTGCGTATTCAATGCGGAAACACATAGCTGTTATATGATTGCATGCACCATAAAGCCCAGCGGTACACGAGCAATAAGCACTTATGATTTGTCCACCAGGTCGACTTGGAGTATCTTTTACAATTATTGCCCAAACAAAGTAGGGTTTGTTGTTGACTCTTTGCGAAGGAACTACGCGACATTTCAACATACAATATTTTGAGTCTTCGCTTATTGTATTTATAAATATCTCACGAACAAACTGACATGCGAAATATGTGAACGATTTCCCTTGCTTGTAATCACTTTGCATACGCCTTAGAAAATCAGGCTGTTTCAAGCCGATGTAGTTTGCTATGTCAAGATAATTTAACGAAGGTTACGAGTTAATGCCACTTTTACTGTGCTCTCCAATCCACCCGTCTTTTAAAACAAGGGGGTCGTCAAATACGGTATCTTTCAACGTCAGTTTACTACGATACTCCTCCAAAACGTCTCTCTCTCTCTGTTCAAGTTCAGGGTCAACATCAATGTTATCACACCAAGCTGCATAAGCTCTGAAATCGTTTAAAATACGCTGATAAGAAAGTGAAAGAAAATTTTTTACTGAGTTTGTAAATAGACGAAAAAATACCTGGCAGAAAATTACCTGGCAGTTAGTTCTTCAAAGGATCCATCAGTGATTTTGTTTCTTACATGTAGAAAAGATTTTAAGGCGTTTGTACTCCACAGTTTAAATTTATCTAGGGACATATCCAAATTTATATCATCAGTCATGTCGCAAGTATTTATAGCTAACACGTGAATTCTCAAAAGAGTCACACGTGAAGTTTGTTTTGAAAATTTTCATTTCGCTCTTCGGCATAATTTTGGTTATGTAAAATGCGCAATCGAAATCTTATTTTGTTTTGAAAAGCGACAGCCGCAAAGGTTAAAAATCATTGATACGCCAGTGTAAAGTAAGAGAGATTTTTGATACTTGCATTGGTCTTTAACAAAAAAAAATTATATGGGCTAAAGCACCATTAGTTCCTTTCACGTTATAATTAAGTAGAACAAGATTTATATGAGTGAGAAAATAAAAAAATGGATAAATATCACATGTAAACATAATTTTTAGCGGTTACAATCAAGATTTTTCCTTCAAAAACGCACAAAAATAATATTTCTTAGTGTTTTTTTATTGAAATACCAAGTTCAATCTTTCCTTTGTCGATATTTGTATAGGTTTTATATAGTTGTTGACAAGTTTAACTCTTTTTTTGAGATTTTCATAGTTATGTAAAATTCACCGTTTTTCGTGTTTACCTTCCAAAAAGCTACCATTATGATTTTTTTTTATTTTCCGAAACCGGAAAGTTGTGTATTCTCTTGGTATACTTCGCGTAGCAAACGTGCTCCACAATTTCGCTTCGCTTGCGAAGCTCAATTGCTTCGCAATAAAAATCTGTCTGGAAATGATGCTTAGCTATCTAGATTTTGCTCCAAAAAATTATCTGTGCTCAAACTTCCTAACATTGTTCTTAAAACTCCAAAGTATGTCTAGCTCTGCACTCTCTTCACCTAAAATACTGAAAATTTTCACCTCCAAAAAAATTGTTATGACGTCAAACCGAATCGCCAAAGTTTTGGTGAGCACTCCTGCTCAGTTCTGTTTTACTTAGCTATAGTTCCTGCTTAGTTCTGATGCGTTTGTGAAATATATATGTATATTTTAGCAATGTGTTGTTGACATATACTTATTAACTAAAATTTTAACAATGGCTATGAAAGAACTTGTATCTGGGGAATGTGGTGAAAGGAATGCTTTGATGAAGTTGGCTACTAAGCTTCAAGAAGGAAATATTCAACAGGTTGTTTTAATTTAAGAAAATAGTGTAAAAGTTATGAGTTGCCGAGTTAGTAAGTTGCCTCATTTTACACGAGGGTGCTGACTCGTTGGAAACGCCTGAAAAGCCACGGGGCTGTTGGTCGACTACCAGAGTTTAAAGAAAACTTAAAATTTCGCCAGGAGAAACCCGAATCAACCCGAAACGACATTTTTTAAAACATTTTTATTACCATGTATATATAATTTATTCTTTTATGTCAAGCAGTGGTAGTGAAAAGCTCTGAAAAAGCTGTTCTTTATATTATCTATTCGATAACTAGCTGTAATAAAATCCCGCAAATAATAAACTGAGAGTACATCGACAAAATAGTACCTTCCTTCTCGACAAAATTTAAATGAGAATAATGAGCTCGCCCATGTTTCACTACTGGTTTCGGACAGGTCCAGGCTTTTCCGGGTGGTTACAGAGGAAAACTTTGGAAAACCCCAGAAAAAACGCTTGCAGCCACTCTCAGATATACGACGTTTTTAGCAAGGCAGCACCCTCGTCATTTTACGGTAAATGATTTCTGGAAAAATAACATCGCTTGCTGTGGACAAGCAAGCGTAGCAATTAAATATTGAAATTTAGTCCCAAACAGGAATTGAAAAGTTAAAATTCTTGATTTTTTTGATAGAGTTTTTAAATTGGTTAAAATTTTCAACCAAATTAAAAAACCAATCAAAACCTTTTTTGTCAATCGCAATAATACATGATTCGGAAGGGAACAAATTTCAAAATTTAAATTCAATGCAAATCATGCATAAGTGAGTTTGCGCTGCAAATCAAAATTTTACGCCCTGGGAAATTAATGGAAAAGTCGTACCATTTTTTTTTCTTTGTGAAGCTGAAGAATAAAAGCTGCAATTTAAATTCGCTAGGGAATTGGTGCATGTGAATCATATAATGCACTTTCCTAGATAGATAGATAGATAGATAGATGTGCATATTTCACATGGCTAGCCTCACAAATATTGAGGGATATACCCTGTCTTTTATTTCCAGGAGGGGCCATGGCTTAGATGGAGAGTGCTAGAGTATTTAATGCTCATTTTGAGCGACGCAGACCCAATTAGGGCCCGCGCTCTACTAGACAACTCCCGGCAACATCCAACGGCCCACACAGTGTGCCATCTTCCAAATTTCCCTCACATGGCTTGGGTTAACCCGGGGCTATGGTAACATTCACTGGCCCATGTTGAATCGCCGTCAAGAGGAATCGAACCCCGGTCTCCCGCACAGAGTACGAGAGCTATAACCACTAATCTACGGCGCCTATTGTTTAAATTGTACCACACAAAAAATAACATTCACAAAATATTTTTGCTTGTTTGTGGAGATGTCATGAATAGAATATAACATAGAAGAAAGATAAATATAAATATTTCAAATCAATTTTATTAAATTCATAAATCACAGATAAAATACTGAATTTGATTCCCATTGTCGTTTGGAGGTTTCTGAGAACTATGCTTTTGCCCGTAAGGTGATTTTAACCTCGACCCTTGTCTTAGAAAAGTTTACAAAAATGACTTTATTGTTTCAAGTCTGTAAAAATAATTTGGTATCAAAGAAAAAGCGACTCACTGACCTTGGGACTGACGACTGACAACTCACTCAACTCACAACTAGAAGATTTCCCATACCAAAAATTAAGAAATATTAATGTAATAATATTGTTAGACTTGGAGACATTGCAATTTGATTGTTTTGTGTATGTCAACGTAAGCACTTATATTTGTTCTCTTCCTTTCTACCTTCATTTATATAATTACTATTATGATTTCTATTTAGAATGAAACACTTGGTAGATGTTCTCAAAGACAGGTATTGTTTCAATCCTCTTGTCTCATTATTTTTTCACTGACTTGTTAAGTTTTCTTTTAAAAAACCCCATAAAACATTGCAAACTGTAACAGAAGACAATACTTGGTTCCTAGTAGCAGTTTTTGGTAGTCAATGAACTCTGTAAAGTTTTTTTCATCAACACAAACAAAGAAAGAAAAAGTGCCTGTTTAATTGATTTCACATATGACATTTGTGAAAAACAGTATGTATGTACTGTGATGAAAATAACGACCAGACATCGGAAATGTCTGACTGTTTTTGAGAGCGTCTGTTTTTTTAAAAATCTTTGAAAATAGAAGTCAAATGCAATTCAGATACAATTGTTGCTATTAATTGTGAATACAGAAAAAAATGTATTTAAAGTGTTCCTTTGTTCAAAATAAACATGTGCGATTTTTAATTATTCAAGTACTGTGTCTACAACAAAGGAGGGTTTTCCAACAAGCATATTTTTCTATGTATTTTCGCATCACACACCCAATTAATATTTTTTTTGTTGTGAAAAAAATTATAATAATTTGTCTTAATAAAAAAAAAATGTTTGGATAAATTTGTTTTAAATTATTAAAACTAAGACTAGTTGATGTGAAAAGATAAACATTTGCATGCTCAAAAACTTGTTTTTAAAAGTTATGCCACAAGAAATTTTCTTGTGTTGCTTTGAAAGTTATAAGCAGGAATTATTCTTGTGCTGTTTTAAGGCGGGTTTTTACTCAAACGAATGTGATCGAAGACGTCAATCGCATCGATGTTACTAAAAATAGAACATAGCATAATCTTCGTCGACCGATGTGGACCTGCCTGTCAAATTCGATCAAATACAAAAGTAGGATTGCTTTCTACTTTTTGTTGATTGATTGAAATTCATTCAATACAGTCTTAGAATGTCAGATATATTTGCTTCGGAAAATAATTGCCAAAGTCATATTGCGGTTTTTCAAAATCACTTTGGCAGTCCTCCAGCAAAAAAATGCCGAAGACAATGGTCAAAAACACTAATGTCTCGACAGACTTTGTCACTTTCTTTGTAAACACAGCAAAGTCTAAAGTCATGATTAGTAGCATTGCAGCCAAGTGTGACCTGGTAGTTGGAAAGTGGCTTTGTGGAGTTTGCAGGAAAGGGGTTGGTAGTAACTCAATTTTTTGTCAGACTTGCAAGCATTGGGTACATAAGAAGTGCGGTAGTATTAGTGGAAGGTTAAGAGCTGACATTCAGTTTGAATGCAAGCATTGCAAAGGTGAGATTATAGGGAATGAAGTATTTCCAGCTTTAATGATTTATAACAGTGGCTCGTTAGAGCTAAGAACTTCTGTTACTTAGGTGATATGTTGGGCAGTGAAGGGGGTGTTGGAAGAAGTGTTACTTGCAGGATAGGTTCTGCTTGGAAAAAGTTCAGAGAGTTACTTCCTTTGTTGACTAGCAGAGTCCTGTCAATTGAGGCAAAAGGTAAGTTGTATAAGGCCTGTGTAAGAAGTGTTATGTTGTACGGTAGCGAGACATGGGCAGTGAAGCAGGAAGATCTTGACCGTTTAGAAAGGAATGATATGAGAATGGTTAGGTGGATGTGTAACGCCAGTCTGAGAGACAGAAAGAGTTCAGATGAGCTAAGAAACAGGCTAAGTCTCCGTAGAATTAAAGATGTTATCCAGATAAGAAGATTGAATTGGGGCACTTAGAAAGAATGGAGGAGGATAATTGGGTAAGAAAGTGTAGAGACTTGATAGTTCCAGGGGCAAAGCCCAGAGGCAGACCTAGAAAGACTTGGCAGGAGGTTATAGGGATAGACTTGATACAGAGGAAGTTGAGTTTAGATCTAACACAGTCTAGATCAGATTGGAAGAGGGTCATTAATATACCCCGTCCAACCCATGCTAGCATGGAAAACGGACGATAAGCCGAGAATGATGATGAATGATGATGATGATTTGGCATTATAAATATAAATACAGTACCGCTTGAATGTAACTTTACATGTACTCGAGTTTTACGACCTCATGTAACGATCTCATGTCTACATAAAGAACGTTCACATATCTTTTGTTTATGCACAAACTTAATTCCTTTCTGTTGTTATTATTGCGCACGAGTCAGAACAATAAGATTTGATGAATCCTTTTGTTGTCACATGTAACATGCATGTTATTGTTTAAAAGTGTTAAAGATCGCGAAGGCTATTGAAATATATTATTTTATAAAATGAACGAACACAACACGTTAAAAGCATTTCTATCGCCGCTTTTCGTTCTTACATTTCTAAAACACGATCTAACAAAGCATTTTTATCCCTGTTTTTCGTTCTTAAACTTTTAAAACACGATCTTACAAAGCTTTTCTATCGACGTTTTTCGTTCTTAAACTTTTAAAATGCGATCTAACGAAACTTAAATCTTTGTTAAATTTTATTTTCTTTCTTTGATCTCTTGACGACTATAGCAATTAAATACAAAATGGGACACACGCAGTTCACATGAGTTATTTTAAATTTCGCGAACAAGACATGAACTCTATTGTTTTCAACATGCAAACTAGCTCATGTATTTAACAATGAGTTAACAATAACAATGAAAGTTCTGACGCTACCGAAAGCTCATGCGAAGGTGATAACTATTGCGTACATGTAAAGTTAAATTCGAACAGTACTGTATAATGCAAAGCCTTGACAAATCCTGATGTGTTTGTTTTTCATACAAATGATAATACAACCTTCGTCACTGGAGATCACTCCCCCATTTTAAACTGCAGGGCTGAAATTAAGTTTGTCAACACAGTGCAGTGCAATCGAATGTATCATATTCTCTACCTTCACGTGGTGATCCTGTTTCGACTAATTTCATGGGCTAACCAAACACAACGGAAATATTTGCAAGACACATTCTTTATATTGATGTTTCAAAGCAGTATTTTTTAAGCAGGATTAAAAAATGAAACACATGCACCTTCGTTGCTTATTAATTATTAATAATCATGCACGCGAGAAATATCAATATTATGCAATAATAATAATACAACAAAAATGAACAATAAATCTGCTTTTATATTATTCCTCAAAAAACAAGCTTTAAGATGGGAAGAGTGAATGATGGACAAATAATATTAGCTAGATGAATACTTTAAAAAATCACTTGTAGGTGAAGAAAATACTAGAGATCAGCCCTCGAAATAATTTTTGGAGAATCGTCAGACAGAATGTCCTCCACATCTCCAACTTGGTCGGACATGTCTGTAGCTTGTTTCGAACTTGCGTTGGACAAAACGTTTGATAGATTTCCATCTTGGTCAGACACTTTTAGATCTCAGAATTATTGAATAGTCCTTTTAATCCATAAGCAAGCCTATTCATAGCCAACCTGACCATCCTAGCTAATTCACCGACTCCTGACTTAGTTAAAAGAACTACGTAGACATGAGTCTCTATTGTCTGGCCCCTTCGTTGTTGATAACCAGGTTTTACACAAGAAATCCAGCCATGCAGTTCTTAACTAATGCAGAAGTAAACGCAGACGGAGCACGGATGAAGCAAGTCTGCAAAACTGCACTTACAGACGGAATAGACAGTATTATATCATGGATTTAATTGTAGATAATTTCTTCATTTGACAAAACAATCTGAAACCATAGCAGGTCCCATGTAATTGGTTTTTTTCTTTATGCTGCAAGTGTTATTTTCATTCAAACAATTTTAAAAAAGAAACCCACGTGCAGTATAATTTTTTTTCTGTATAAATTTTGTTAAAATGTAGCTGCACTTTCTGAATGAATTTTGAAGTTTTATTTGAGCCATGGGATAAAGATATTTTTTAATTTGAAAACGAAGCATATTTTTTCCATTCGCTTGTGATGAGTCTACAAATGATGATGATGATGATGATGATCATCATAATAATAATAATAATAATAATAATAATAATAATAATAATAATAATAATAATAATAATAATAATAATAATAATAATAATAATAATAATAATAATAATAATACAAACTTAAAAATTTATTTTATGCGTCTGTCTGTCACGCAAAATGGTAACCGAAGTAGCGAGACATACGAGCTGTGAATAAAGGATGTGTGAACCCGTGGATTTTTCCACGGGCCACCTACTAGTATGTTTTAAGTTTTCTTTAGCGATTTAATTGGCTTTATAAAATTTTTAAATACACATATTTTTAAATACGAATTCCGTATTTTTTGGAAATACAAAATACGGTTTTTAAAAAAATATGCGTATTTTTAAATACACAATTTTTATTTTTGAAAATACGAAATACAGAATTCTATTGTTTTAAAAATACAAATTAAAAATAGAAGTAGCCGATTTTCCTAGAGAGCATCACATTTGTCGACGTAATTACCAACATATTTTCTAAACATGTACCTTAGCGTCAGCAATTATTTAACATGATGAAGTTGCATATAAGAGTTCCTAGTCTTTGTGAGATCAGACGTGTAAAAAAAAGCTGAAAATATAACAACGGAAAAAAGTATGTGTTTTTCCAGAGCATAGTTCAGTTGCCTCCTACGGCAATACACGAACAACAAACTCTTAGCAAAAAATTGGTTAGTTTTGCTCTTCAACTGCATCATTAAAAACAGTTTGTCACCAATGTAGTTTGATTTAATCATTGCAGAAAATGCTAAAATATATTTAATAAAATGCCTGTTTTCTGCATCAATCTTTAATGTTTACAAAATTAACTATTATTATTTGATTTTTCTTTGCTTTTCTGTGGTAAAAATAATATTTTTTATTTAGGAGGTAGCTAAAACATTTTTTTGTGTTTTGTTAAGTTTAAAAATTTAGAAGCTGTCACAGTATCCTAATAAGCCCGAATATAGCCACAGCAGTTATTTGTCGACGGTAAAAATGGCGAATTATGGGGGTTTCGTTCGACATTAATGTACGATGCATGCTTTTAAAAGGTCTAATCATGGAGGTGCCAAGCCGTTCAGAACCAAAAGGCCTGGGGACAAGTTTAGCATACTCTAAATTCAAAACTGATTTCCCCACATTTTCGTATCTAAACATTCTTAGGACGAAACCAGCGTTGATGTTTGCGCTACATATTGGGAGAATATCATAAGAAAACAAACTTTAATTAGACAGTTATTTGTGTCTCTTCCTGTATTGTGGGATGAATTAAAGTAGTATTCTTTTTTATTGATTTTTAAATATTTTTTATTAAAATATATATCCACCTACTGAGTAACTTAGGCAAACTCGTCCCCAAGGATTGTTGAGAACAAGGTTGACAATACTCACTTGAGCATCATACCCGTCCTAGGTCGACAGGTTATAGATCAGTAATTTTTACAACCTGTTTCTTGAAATGAATTCTTTTAAATTTGAAGTAAAACAAATCATGCACACACCTGCTAATATATTATTTTTTTGTTTTATTGCTTGGTTGGCTGGTGTATCATGTTGAATTATTTTTTTAAACAAAAACAAATCATTCGTACAGAGATCGGTGTGGAAAGTACGTTGAATTTTTTTGACTTTGTTGCGACAGTATATTAATTGTTTTTGGCTATGAAAGTCCTTAATAATAGCGAGTGAAAGTCAGTAATGTTGAAAGCGCTACTGAAATATTACATAACAGGGTCACGTGACACTAAAAAAAGTCTGAAATTTTTAACGAACAAGAAGATCGAAGCGGTCATTAAGGTGACAAGAAAAAGTAATACTTAAGTAATAAAGCTATATCTGGAGTTACATGAAGTTTTAACAAAAAGTAAATATTATTTAGCATTTCTCATACAAATCTTTTAGGTGAGTCTAGCTTGTAAAAGTACCTCGGAATCCCTTTTGATTAAAAATTTCTTATACAAAAGTTTTGTTATGAATATGTGCACAGTCAAAGTTACAGACTAGTTTATCATAATAAGTAGAGCATATATCATTGCATTTGGTTTACTTTTTAGAATGAAATTCAATTTCAGTTATGACTCATGAAGTTTGTTATTTAACATGTTGATAAAGGATATAACGGTTAAAGTAAATCCCCAATATCCATGGTTTGAGACAAAAGTTTTTTTGTTTAAGTAATTCCAATGCAGAATCAGACGGAAAGTTTCAGTTTTTAAAAATCGCTTTTTGAACTCATTGTGGTCAAAGTTGTTAAGCTTCAATTTAATTTTTCAAAGAAAGAGGGTTAGCTTTTTGGTTCGTCCTGTTGGAAGTGTGAAACAAAACCAGAAGTTTTAGAGCTGTTGACTCAATTAAAGAAACCCACCATTCACTATAGGAAAATTGAGAAAATATCAAAAAAATAGTTCTAGGTTTATTTCTCCTTTAAATGTGATTCTAAACAAATGTGTTCTGGGACATTTTCCAGTGTTTATAATTTTCTTTTCAGCAATATGTGAGGGATGGGGTGCTTGTACCACAAACATTTGACATGCAAACATTACTTGATGAAATGAATAGCATACAAACAATAAGAAAAATGGCAAGGACAAGTCCATCTCAAGGTAAGGTCTGAGAAAAGCAGTGTTTCTTTAGGAAATGCAAAGTTAACATGATAAAGAGTTTTGCTGAAGCCTTCTAAAAAATCTGTTAATTTTACAAGTTGAACTTGAGCTAAAAGCCCAATATCCAATTACACAGGATGGCCACAGATTTAATTTAATTTCAGGAGATCTTATTTATTTATTTTTAAAACAATTGAATTTATGTATTTTTAAAACAATTGAATTCCGTATTTCGTATTTTTAAAAATACGAATTGCGTATTAAAAATATGGATATATTTTTAAAAACCGTATTTCGTATTATAATAATTATGACGTCATCTAAAATTTCATAATGGTTCTATGCTCTTTTAATAAGGATATTCAGATAGAATATCAAATTATCATGACAAAACTGAAGTTTATAGAGCAATATATTCTGGTTGGATTTTATTTTGCTTTGAAAAAAATTATTATTTTAAAAACGAGGCTATTGTTAGAAAGCTCGTCTATAGGAAGGGTTTGACCGTAACTTTCAGCTCGCAGTTGAGGCACTTAAGGAACAAAAATATTTATGAAATTAGGTAATTTGTTCTACCTTTTGATAAGGAACTTAGGGATGAGAATAATTTTTAGTATCGACCTCTTTACTTAAGTTTTGCATAATTAGGAATTTCAGGAAAGGTCTATTTGTATCAAAAAATACGCGCATTTTTAAAAATACGTATTTCTAAAAATACGCATTTCTAAAAATACCCTGTAGATTTAAAATACAAAGACACAAAAAAGTAATGTCTGGCTAGGGATCGTCTCCGAGATCGTTTCATTTTTTATAAGAATTGAAAGTTGCTGTATTTTACTCTAAAATGACGAGAAAACGTCCCTGCGAAGCTCTAAATTTGCCGTATTTCATTTTGAAATGACGAGGTTTTAAACGTTTTTTAAAAACGAAGCTTTAAAGTTGCCGTATTTCATTCTAAAGTGACGAGAAAACTTTCCTGTGAAGCTGTAAAGTTGCCGTATTTCATTCTAAAATGATGAGAAAACTTTCCTGTGAAGCTCTGAAGTTGCCGTATTTCCTTCTAAAATATTGAGAAAACTTTCCTGTGAAGCTTTAAAGTTGCTGTATATCATTCTATAATGTCGAGAAAACTTTCCTGTGAAGCTCTAAAGTTGCCAAATTTCATTCTAAAATGTCGAGAAAACTTTCCTGTGAAGCTTTAAATTTGCATATAACATTCTAAAATGACGAGAAAATGTCCCTGTGAAATCATTGAGCCAATTTAAAACTATTAAAAACAAACTTGTAAAATTAAGATTTTTTCTATTCAGTTTATTCAACCACTCACTTGATACACTAATAGTTTTAAAAATACAAAATTCTATTTTTAAAAATAGAATTTCGCATTTTTTAAAATACGAAAATTCGTATTTCGTATTTTTTATAATACACATATTTTAAAATACGAAATCGGTATTTTTTAATACGAAATTTCCGTATTTCGTATTTTTAAATACGAAAAGAGAAGTGGTCAATTTTCCTAGAGAACATCACAAATGTTAGGAAAAAACGTACACAAGACATAGGAATTGAGCCGTTCCTTGTCTCAATGTCAGAGAGTTTTTGCAACACAATAGTAAAATATTTTATGTTTTGCTAGAAATATGTTTGTGGGATTTAGTTTTGTGAACCCAATATCAAACAAACATTTTGCAATTATATATTCTTGCACATAAGCATTTTTTCAGGAGAAACGTCCACAAAACCTTTTCAAAGGTTGGCGAAGTCCCTTAAAGGAAATTGCACAAAATTTAATCCAGCACACACTAAATGATGCTTTAGGTGTAATTTCAAGTGCATTTCTATTGCCATTTGTGCGCACATTTTGGCACTTTGTATATTTCTGGATGTATATTCTTAGTTTTAATGTGTCTTGATATTTTTATATGTTTTTTAGCCATCTATAAAAAGTCATCAAAAGTTTCAAAAGTGATTTTAGTTTTTTAGTTTATGAAATTGATGCAGTATGATGTTTTACAAATGCCAAATAATATGATGTTTTTTCCACTGAAAAAAGACTGGAGAAAAGAAAGTAAAATCAAAATTCAACAAATGGAGGTCCATTTATTGCTTGTCTCGGTTTTTGCTTTTACACCAGAAAAATAATGAAAACATATCTTCTTGGTTGCCTTATTAAGGATTTATCCTACTGAAAATAGAAGAATATATATTTTTACTTATTTTAGGATTATGTTAATAAACACACTACACATTATATATATGTAGTGTGTTTATTATTGCACTCTGGTAATTCAGTCTAAAAGTATTTTTAAGTAAGGAAGCTGAAACATAATTTAAAAGTTATAAAACCAGCATTAAGTTTTTCAGAAAGAAAAAGCAGTGTGTAGCCCTATATTTGGTTGCCTTTTAGAGAATGAATTGCTTGATTGGGAGAATGAATGCAAAACACAAGAAAATGGAAATCAATTATTGGAAGAGCAATGTAAGTGCTTTGTCAACTTTAGTATACCTCCCACTTCAAAACAAATATTTCTTAAAACACTTTTAACATCTAAAATATCTTCTACATATATATGCACAACATCTGTAAAGTTTAGAGTTAAAATAAATGGGTGTATAGTGGCTTTCAAATGCATATTTTGGGTCTTTAAAATATACTAAGTAATAGTATGTAGTAATCATTCATTGTAAGGTAATCTATAAAAAATACGCTGAGTGTGTCTGTCTGTGACAGGCAAAGTGGATGCGTTCAATTTCCTTTATTATCGCCGAAAAAGTTATGTCTTATTTGTTAAATTTTATGACGTTACGGCGCAACATCAATAATACTACTTTAACGTAAATATCCTATATATTAAATTAATGAAGCCATTACAGTGCACCTAAAACTTTGAGGCCAAATAACTTGGAAACGAAGTGGTGACGTCAATGATTTTTCACCGCATGGGTAACTAGGGACCACCTAGACCTTAATATCTCTGCAACCGTTTGTCAAAAGTACATAATCCTATCGATTCTTGATCAGCGTTTCAAGATCTATACGATGAAGGCAACAGGTATATAAATTTTTAAAAAAATTTTTTTTAGGTTTTTATGGACCATTGTTGACGTCAGCATAATTTTTAAACTTTTATATCTTTTTAACCATTGCTCAATAGCACATACATTTTTCTCATCAGCGTTTCAAGCTCTGCAAATTACAGGAAACGGATAAACAAATTTCGCGAACTTTTTTTTGGTCATGCACTGGCAGATGTCAGCAAAAAACCTAAAACAACCTATTACTTATATCATTATTCTGCCCAAGTGGATTTTTCCACGGGCCTTATCGACTATAATATGACGATATCGACACAATTATGAGAATTAACCAGGAGGCCACACTTTAGCATTGAGTAAAAATGTGGGCCCACCATCAGTTATAACAAGGAAAATAATAATAATAAATAAAATGAAAAGGAATGAAATGGAAGAAAAGAACAACACAATGACAAGAACAATAGCAAACATGTAAGAACTGAAAACAACTGAACACATTAATTATACACACGAAGAACCATAAAGCACAAGAAAATTAGCATTCGTGCAGGACATCCACATACACACACATTTACTTGTTATATGCAAACATTATGCTCCAATTGAAGTTAATGTCTTGCTGTAATATGAACAGACAAAAGTACAATTCTTCAAGTGAAGGATTACAGAATGATATGACAGATTGATTCCCATCCTACTCCCACATCAATGATTCACATTGTTGACCACCCCAGAATTACATGTCTTAATGATGTTTTTCTTTATCGCAGAGTTGTAGTTCTTATTTCTTTGCACAGTAAAGTACTCCAGATCCTGCATTTGGTACATTAAGGTGTTTTTTCTATAAAATGTTGTGCTGAAGTAATCTTTTTTTGGTGACTAAGGACCTATTACATGCCAATTACAGCCCGGCCGAATTCTAGCCTGGGGAAAGCGGGCTGAATTTTAAGAACCTGTCCCTATTCAAATACTAGTTTTTTTCCAGATCAACATTACATGGAGATCAGGCTGAGTTTTATCCTGGGTTGAATATTTCAGCTCGCCTGAAAGCTACCGGGATAGAATTTTTAGACCATGGAGAACAGAAAAATCAACATGGCAACAGCTGAGGTGGCAAAAAAGGAAAAAAGTTTCGATGGGATAAAGAAGAAAAAAAAGCCAATTTGATGAGATGTTTAGCAAATTAAAAGTCAAAAATGAAATTTGCCAACAAAGATTTTAATGCAGACAAGAAAACACAGTAAAAATGGTGAGAAAAACCATGGCTGTTAAGTAACAATAATGACTTACTTTGATTGTCTCACTTGATTACTCAGCGGTATCACAAACACAACCAGCAGGAACACAACAACACAACTTGATCCGTAACACAACAACACAACTGGATATCAACACAACTGCACAACCACTTGAGGCCCCACCAAGAACATTCACTATTGTTTACAGTCTATATTATGGAGACAACATATTAATATCAACAATCTCCCTTCTCTTTCTTTAATTAGTGAATGTTGGTGAGAATCTGTGTCTTCTCATTTTTATTAGTCTTTTTCATTTACTGAAATCAACTCAATCATATGTACACTATTTACAAACTTCTTCACTTTCTCAGCTTACAGTCGAGCTTCTTCAATTGCTTGCAAAAGTCGACTTGACGAAGCTCCATTCTTTGTCATTGGATCTGCTATTTGGTCTTTTGTTGTTATCCAACTAAGTTTTGAAATTTCTTTCTTTTCTATCATTTCTTTCAAGATGGCAATGTTGACTCTTAATCTTCTGTCCAAAATACCTTTACTGGAATGTGCAGCATCTACCAAAGACTTGCAATCCGTATAACATTCCATCGCAATCTGGAGTCCTTTGCCATCAAAGACAACATCTCGAATAATACTCGATAACCAGTATGACGATTCTGCAGCTTCTATAAGAGCTAACGTTTCTGCTGATAGTGTACTTTTGACAACTCGTCTAACTCTTTTTGACTGCCAAGCTAAGGGGATGGTAATTGACTTATCTTTGCTTTACTTATCTGTGACTTATCTTTGCTACTTAGTTTCACCCATAAATACATCCATTACCTCTGTATACAATGTTACATTCACTTCCTCTTTCTTTTTCTTTCTATTTTCGTATGAGTCTGGGCAATCTCTTTGCCAATGAAACACAGATCCACAAATGTTACATCTCGATATTTCTCCATTCATATCCACAGGATTTCTTTGACGATTATCTTTACTATTTCTGTCAGCAGTAGGTCTTGTGTAGTTGGTCACACCTCTAAAGTATCTTCCTCTTCCTCTAAAATACTGATGACTGCCATGATAAGTCGGTTCTAACTTAATATCATTTACATTGACTTTCTCTTGTTAAACTATATAACCAAAGACCTTGTTAAAAAGGGGTATGCCAGAATCCAAGAAAAAATTAAAGAGATACGACAGAAATTTTCTTTAGCTGTTTAATCTGGTACAAGGAGTAGTAGTGGCAAAATTGTATTTGAGTATTAGGATGAGTTGTTACAAATATGGGGAGGGTCTCCTTCCACCGAGGCACTTCCATTTGGTAGCTGCGCGAATGACGTTAATATAGCTGAAAGTGTTATCCATGAAAGTTAATTAGCTATGATGATTTTGATGCATTTAGTTTTTATGAGCTTGATAATGTGCCACCGTCCTTCACTCCTTGTGTTTCGTTCACATCTCGTGTTCTCAGCATTAACAATGAAAGCTCTTCTTCTTCAAGTGGTGTTATTTTGAAGCCATGTAAGAGGCGTCAGAGTGAGCAAGCTAGCGATGCTGTCCCAAAACTATTTGACAACTCCTCACAATCCTATTATGAAGCTAAAGAGGACTCTCAATTCAAACGGGACATAGCTGAAGCAATCAGACAATCTAATGACACTTTTGCAACATCTATGCAACAAGTCTCATAGTCTATTTTACAAGTTGCCAAAGGACTAACACGATTTGTAGAAATAATGAAAAGCCCTTGCAGGCTAAAAGATTTCAGATTCTTGTTCGTCCTGTGTAATTTTGTTCCCTATACCTTTCAAGGTCGCCAGTAGCCTGTTTTGTACAGAACTTCTGCAATGTTGTTCCATCGTTTGAAATAAATAGGTATTATCCCATGGTATTATCTTGAAAAAATTTTATGCAGTATGTGAGATACATGCTAGAACAAACCAACGTGTTACTGTTAGCGGGCAGAGCAAGGGTCATAAGTTTAAGTTGCCCAAAGCGGTAAAAAAAACGCCAGTCTATCAGACT
Source organism: Hydractinia symbiolongicarpus (assembly GCF_029227915.1). NCBI lineage: Eukaryota > Metazoa > Cnidaria > Hydrozoa > Anthoathecata > Hydractiniidae > Hydractinia > Hydractinia symbiolongicarpus. Next base: position 16,381,581 of record NC_079878.1, read on the forward strand.
TCAGAATCAGATGCTCGTAAAAAAGTAACCTGTGAAAACTAATACTTTAAAACAATACTGCACTACACTTAACATTCCTAAGAAAGAAACGAAAGCGTTTTGGCATATCAATATATTAAATATAGTCAAGGCACCTAAAAAATACGCATTTTCCCAAACTTTCGAATTTCTTTGTTTTGTTACACCCAGAGCGGCTGTAAATAAAATTGATAGCTTCCCAGCCTTTAAAATTCGCGTTAACATAAATTTCTTACGTCCTAACCATCCGCGTATGCAATAAATCCCATTAATATGTGCGTATTTTTTAAAAGTCAAATCCACTAGAAAATACGCAACGGCCCCTAAAATTTTCGCACTGCGTATTTTTCAGAACCCCTGATCGCTAAAACATACGCATGGTCTCTGAAAGATACGCGTCGGGTACTTTTGAATTTACGCATCTCAGTATATAGTATAGAGTGGTGTTTAAGGGTAGCCTGTGTATTATTCAAACAAAGAATTAGTGCAACCTTGTTCTCAGTGCACCCTTCGGTAAAAAGCTCTGGGATCGAGGTTGAAATATAATCTACTCTGTAATAAATGAGTGCCCGGAGTTACTTAGATTGCATGCTATATCATTATGTACCTCTATTATAGACATTTACAGACAACTTATTGAAGCTTGATTGAAAGTATTTAATCATTGTATGACGAAATCAAAGCTGTGCTTTTATAACTTGTAATGACAATGTGTACTTTTCTATTTAATATCAAAAATGCAAAGAATCAGTAGTTGTCAATAATCTCATTCATCCTTTTTCTGATGGGAGTTGGGAATAACGGAACAACAATGGAGGGGTGGTGGGTGAAAAAAAAAGAACAATTCAATGTTTAAGCAAAGCCTTATTGTTGGTTGGCTACAATTTGAAATTTCGTAAAAAGAGCTTTTCTGTCAACTTTCAAGTATTCTTCAAATTTCTTTTTTAGTTGTGGATACGATGGTACGTTCCAGCGATTATTCTTCAACGGCAACATTTCAATCGGCCCCCCAATAATATTGTGTACAGGAAACACTTCTATATCTCTTCCAAGGTGCTCAGGAACAGACTCGAGAATGGAATCCAGACCAACATGTGGCTTTAAACATTCTATTTCCATTGCAGATATGGGGCCATTGCATTCAATCAAAAATCGTCGAATGGCTTTACCAACATAAAGGCGGGATTTTCCTTTGGTCTCGTAAATGCATCCATACCACTTTTGTATTACATCACTCTCCTCAGCAGGGGGACTTAAGCTTTTCCATAAGTCCAACAAAGATTCTTCCGCTGTCATTTCCTTTTGACTCTCATCGTCGTTCTCACTGCTGTCATCACTATTATCGCTCTCATTGCTACTGTTTTCATCATCAGAATCTGTCAATTCTTCTTCTTCTTCATCTGTGCTTTCTTCGATACTGCTGTCATTTCCATTACCTTTACCAAATTTGATTTTCTTCTTTATTGTAGGTCTTTTTCCTGCTACAGATGGCTGAGTTCTTTTTCTGTTGAGACGTTTCTCCTCTTTTTGTTTTGCTTCTTCGTCTATTTTCTTTAACTTGGCGAGGTACTCCATTTCAGTAATAACTTTCGTTTTATGATCTATTTTCTTTCTTGGTTTTACTTGCTTTTCTTGAGGACCTTTCATTTTATTAAGAACTACATCTTCAAAACTTTTTTCTGAGGTTGGTGTGGTTGATGCGGGTGGCAAACACTGTGAAGCATCAATCAATGACCACCCACGCACCCATATTTTACCAGCAACAGGAGGTGGCATGGGTCCCATCTTTATACACTCGTAACACACAGTTGGACCAGAAACTGGAGTAGCAGGGTCGAAATCGTCCACCATACTTTGCGTAGGAGTCGACGTTTCAGGCTCTGATGTAGATGGTGCTGTAGGCTCTGATATAGATGGTGCTTCAGGCTCTGATGTGGATGGTGCTTCAGGCTCTGATGTTTCAGCAATTCTCTCCTTCATCTTTGTTGGTGTTGTTGTGCTGGTTCTCAGCGAGTCAAAGAGATCTTCCGGTTTACCAAGTTCCACCCATGCGTTATATCGTTTCAACAGCCTCGTATCAAAAGCTGTTTCAGGATACTTTGAGCGATCCAATGGTACAATTCCAGTTGCACGAAAACCTGAAATCATGTTCTTTTTTAATAAGCCATTGTGCCAAACCTTTGACAGTAGATCAACAAATGTTGCTTTGGAGATCGTTTCCTTTGGTCCTAAGGTGTTAACGCGGTTGTTTAATTCTTCAATCCAAAGTCTTTTAAGAGGTCCAAATCCACACACATCTAAAGGTTGAAGGCGATCGGTAGCATGTGGCGGTAACTTCACTAAGGTAATGTCCTCTGCCTGTGCTAGTTCGATCAGTTCTACAGACACATGGGAGAGATGGCCATCATAGATTAGGAGAAGAGGACGCTCTTCAACCTGCTCAATAAATTTTTGAAACCACTGAAAAAAAATGTCAGTTGTCATCCAGCCATTTTTCGACACTCCATAGATCGTATTTGGGAGTGGTTCTTTCCCTCTCCATGTTGATTGAAAGTTCACCCCAGAGAATATGATGAGTGGGTCCAGAACTCGACCATCTGCACTACAGGCAGCTAATGTTGATATGTTTTCACGGCCTGCACCCCATGTCAGCTTGTTGGCAACCTTTCCTTTAGGTCCAATGACCTTCGCTCTTGAGGGATCTGTTGGGAATCCCGACTCATCACAATTCCATACCTGTGCCGGGGTGTATTGCTTTTCATTGAACAATTTTTCTATTGTATCATAAAAATCATAAATAATGAAAGGGTTGCTGGTCACAGATTTACGTGCAGCACAAATCATGTTGGCTTTTTTTTTGCTGAGATTGTTCCTTTTCATGAATTGACTTAGCCAATTCTTTCCAGGGCGATCGTTTTTGAAGGGAGTTGTCATGTTATGTAGCTTTACATAGTCCTTTACAAAATCTTTTATTTGGCTACTGGAAGGGCTAAAACCAAGATTGCATAGCGATGCAATACATTTTGCTAAATCGCTTTCCTCTGTTGGGCTCAGTGTATTCTTTCGTCCTGATCCCACAAGTACTTTCCCCTCAGCTTTCTTCTTTATTCTTTGCCGTAAAACCGCCTCTGACATACCATATTTGTTGGAAGTTGGTCGTATTTGGCTTCCTGCGGATATTTCCGCTAATGCATCTTCCATGTCAGCCTCATTCCACGATTTTCCTGTCCTAGCTTTTTTCTTCTGCAATTTGCGTTTAGACATGACTCAGAGATACGGTTAAAGCTCTAAAGAGAATCGTTTAAATAAATTATTTGCCAATCATTTAATTCACGAAGAAGAAAGACAAAAAAGTTGAGAAAATGCTTACAAAATTGCTTCTAAAGCCAAGGGTTACAGACAGTGTTGACGATAATCGCTCAGTTTTGTAGCCTAAAATGAATCAAGAATAAAATTTTCTTTACAGATTGTTTGCTAACCATTCAATTCATGAAGGAAATAGATAAAAAAAGAGGAGAAAATGCTTACGAAATTGCCTCTATAGCCAAAGATGAAGGACAGTCAATGATGATATCTCAGTTCGTTAACCTGGAATGAATTAAGAATATAATTGTTTACATATATTATTTGCCATCCATTCAATTCACAAAGAGCAGGAAGACAGACAAGAAAGTACAACATTGCTCACTAGCGCTAAAACAAAAATGTAAAAACTTACCTCTGCTTACAATATTCCAACAAAAATTATCCAATAACACCTAACACAACAATATAATATATAACCAAAAAAGCTCTTTAAAACTTTTCCCAATGTTAATAGTTATAATAGTATTCTAGCAAATGATAAAGAAATACGTTAAAATCAATATCACAGCATCACAGTAAACTTTCACGCTTTATTCATGATTTAAATAAAGAAATTAGGTTACATAAAGGCCTTGCGTATTTTTTAGCGACCTAGCAACTATTTGGGCACCTAAAGAAAACGCAACTTATATAGCGATATCTGCCCGAATTAAGCTGAATCTTTTTGGGCACATTAAAAATTTAGCCACAGGAGAACCAAAACAAAGTGAAATGAAGCGCGGAACGCACATAATTACGCTCTCGTCGCAAATCTTGTGAGTGTTTGGGAAACCTTATTTCGACTTTTGCAGTTTCATATTAGAACATGTCTAATTATAACCCACCAACGGGCGATATATATGTTTTAAATAGTTAGCTACTTAGTATTATATTCCAAGTTGTTGATGAAGTTAAAAGAGCACAGAGAAACAATCTCTATTGTCAGTTTTGAGGGTCGCGTATTTTCAAGAGGCCTCTGCCTTGCGTATTTTTTAGGTGCCTCGACTATATTATTGCTTGTGGTGTAGCGATTTTTTGGAAATGTTTTATTATACCTGCGACATGACTAAAATCATTATGAAGTTTAAGGTATCTAAGATTTGACCATAAAGTTGGATCCTACAAGTTTAAAAACAAAAAAAGAAATAGAAGTAGGCGAAAGGAACAAAAAGATTATGACTACGTTCATTGGTTTAGAATTAACAAAAGAGACTAAATCCAAAATGCAATTCCTTGGTATTATTATTTAGACTAGCCGGGGACCCAGAGTCGAAACGTCGGGTTAGACCACAAGTAACTGTGTTACCCAGCGTTGAACGCCTGGAGGAGTGATTAATGTGAACTATGCCACACATTCGGGTGGAGCGCTTTATAGTATAGTATGTTATAAATCGAGTGAGGCGCAAAACATTATGGTGTTTCCGGTGTAATATAATTTTAAAAAAGTAGGCGTGCAACATTATGGTGTTTCTGGTGTAATATATTTTTCAAAAAATAACTTTCCACAACTTTAGCTGAAATAAAAACAACTCGTCGCTACCCTATCATAGAGAAAAAACAGTCTGCCAACCTTTATTATTTTTCAGAGAACGTTCCCGCTAAAAGTTCAAAAAAAAATATTACTCCGGGCTGAGTGATTAGTACAGGCAAACAATGTCACATAGGTATAATACCCTTTTTTGAAAAATACTTTAGTGTAATATTGGTTAAACAGAAACACAGGAAACAGCCATCATTAACATTTGACTGAGCGCTTAGTACAGGTAAACTGTGTCGTCAATGCGTTTAGGTGTAATACCCTTTTCAAAAAAACTTTGATGTAATTTCGGTTTACATAATAACACAGGATACACACTGTTAACACTTGGCTAAGCGCTTACTACATACAGGTAAACCATGTTGCATATCCATATAGGCGTCAAACTTCTCGAAAAAACTTATCACAGCTTCAATTTAAACAAAAAAAACAGGAAATAATTTGTTGCTATCAACGGGCTGTGCGCTTAGTACAGGTAAACGGTATTGCACATGTGTATAGGCGCAATACCCTTATCCAAAAAAAATTTATTGCAACTTCGGTGTAAATTAAAAAACAGGCAACAGCCTGTCGTTACGCCCTCTAGCTAAAAAAAATCCTCCAGCAATTTTATTTTGTTGAGTGGGTTTTTATAATAGTAATAAAAGGTGTTGCTACCTAAACTGCATTTTTAGTATAAGAAATATTGATTAAGAATTTTGTTGTAGCTAGATAGCAAGCCATTTGGCTACTTTTACTTTTCACCCAGGTAGCTAAAGAACTAGCTAGCCACAACCCCAACATAAAAATAAATAATAATATACCAAACTTTAAAAGTATAAATAAGGCTAGGTACAGCTAAGCAGGATGCTGCTTTGAAATCTGCGTTTGTAGCTAGCTAAAATCTTAAAATTGATTTGTTTAAGATCTACACATGTCTAGAAAACCTGATGATATTTTTATCTTAATATGTGAAAACATGGACACAATAAAGAGAATATCTTAAACGTTCATAGAACTGAAATTTAGGCAGTTAAATAATTATACTAACCTAACCCAACCAAATATTTCTCTTCACTTCAAAAAACTTCGCTTTGCTTGAACTCGGTCCCTCGAAGGGAACGACTCGTACCTTTACCCCTAGGGCTCGGTTTAATTGAACAAAATCCGCCTCGTTAAAAACATCTGAAAACGAAAATTTGAAGGAGTATCTAGCATAGCTCATCAAATAATATTAAAATAGCAGTCTACAACTATATTTGTGATCAAATTCTTAGCGCAGTCTTCATTCTTTACGAATATCAAGATACGCACAAAGCCGGCGTAGTGCTAGGTCGCAGGATCAGGTCGGACTTTAAAAGTCGTGACGTTACGGCAATCAGTTAAAAAATCGGGGGAAGAAGGAGAAGGAGAAGAAGAAAGAGAAGGAAAAGGCCGCCCGTTTTAATAAAATCTCGGATGTTATCCGAAATCTTAATAAGTCAGAATTAAAATACAATTTTTCCTAATTTTCAAAACAACAGAACTTTTTATCAGAACAATGAAAATAACAACTATCAAGAAATTAAGACTGAACAATGGTAAAGAGGAAAAGTTTTTAAATACGGCACATTTATGTTTGTTTACAATTTTTGTTGGCATATATATAATTTGCCTCAACTCGCGAACGAGTAATATACAAACATTAACAAAATAAAATTTAACAGTTCACTGCATCTGATGTTCTTAGCAATGTAAATGGTGCCAAGTCCTGTGCATGTCTCTGCGATTGATTTGCGCCATTTCGGAGGATCAGCAGTCATTTTTTTCCCAGTCTTTCAAAAAGCCAGCAAGTTTAGGAGTTCGCTTGCAATTGTCTTTGAAACTAATTTCGGTCAACCAGATTTTCAGCTACCTTGAGCCAGCTTAACGTAGAACACCCTTTTGATCGCGCCTGAGTCATCCAATCGACAGATGTGGCTGAGCCACCTCAGTCGACTTTTCACTGAAAGAATCTCAATGTCTTCTCAGCGCGTTCTTTTCAAAACTTCTTCATTACTGATGAAGTCATCCCATTTGATTTTTATAATGTCTCTGAGATGAATTGCGGAAGAGTTTGAAGTTTTTTGATTTCGTTGGAATACAATGTCCATGTCTCACTTCCGTAGAGAAGTATGGGTAGCAAACATTGCCTGTAGACGGTAATTTTTTGTCACAGTTATCAAATTTCGATTTACACATTGCTTAAGTCGACCGTAGGCATTTGAAGCAGCTTGCATACGCGCATTTATCTTGTCTCTTAAAGAAAAGTCCTTGCTGACAAAGCTTTTAAGATATTTAAGATAAGCGGTCAACATTTGCTAATTTTGCGTTGTCAATAAAGAAGTATATTTCTGGACCCAAGCACATGACTTCGGTCTTTTCCCCATTCCAAAGCGCTTTGAAGTTTTATTGTATTGGAGAATAAAGTCTGCGAACCGTAAGCTGTATCGCTTAGAATGGCTATATCATCAGTGTATTGGGCTTCTCTGATATGTTCAAAGAAAACTTTAATGTTCTCTTTTAGTCAAACGACTCCCATCAGTACGAAAACGAATCAAAACAGAATGTTCATGTTTATCTTTAAAGGCAAACCTCATTGTAATCGCTGCATAAATTCCATGAAGGTTTGGAGCTAACTTGCACCCTTGCTTAATGCCGCAGTTATAGCTAAAAAAATTTGATAGTTCGCCATCAATTATAAAACGCTCTTTAACGACCCATGATAATTGCCGCAGTCAGCAAGATCACCTTTCTTGAACAATATTGTGATGTTTGGATTTATGAGATCTGCAGGAATTTGTAACATGGTCTAGAAAATTGTAAACAGTGCCAGAAGGAATCTCTAAAAATTTTGGCCTCCATACACAATTGTCTCTGTAAGAACACCATCAGGACCTGGACTCTTACCTAGCTTTGTATTTTTAGGCGCAGTGTCAATCTCACCTTCAGTTATTGGCAGATGAAGAGTTTCGTTTATCAGTAAATCATCAATTTCATCGAACACACTTTCATCAACGTCTGTTGGAATATTTGGAGTTCTGAAAAGTGTTCTACCCATCTGTGTTTGATACACTCTGCTGTTGTAACTAACTCACCTTCTATTGTTCCAATTGGGTTCAAGCTTTTTTATCTGGGTCCGTAAATTTTACGCATTGTAAATAGAATTAACGGTGGTTTTTCTCTTGATGATACCTTTCTGCCTGACTTCTTTTTTGTAAAAACATACGTTTTTCAGTGTTTGTATTCGACTTTCAATTTCTGGTTTGTTTAAATTTTTATTCTTTAGCAACTCCTGTATCTCCTGATCATTTTTGGCAAACCAGTCAGAGTTCACCTTTTTCTTTTTATCAAAATTTATCGCTGCCGTATCTTGCAGTACCTGCTTCAGACTTTCCCATTCGCATGGACAATCTGAGAGTTTGTCATTAAGAAAAGCGCATAACTGTGCAATATTTGCATGACTCATTTTAATGATTGGTTGCGAAGGCAGCTTTTGGTCTTTTTTTTCATTTTAACTAAAAAGTGCATTTGCTTACAAGCAATTTATTCTTTGAAGCAATCTGCCTGCATATTAACTTTTGTTACACAAATGTAACATAAATGCAACGTTTGAGGAAATGGTCAAGTTGATGCCAATGCTTAGAATGCATGTGCTGCCAAATTTCTATAACGAAGCTGAAACATTGTCCCCAATACTGCAAAATTGTTTTACGTGCAGAAATTCAATAGCATTAAACCGTTGGAATTCATTTTACGTGGCCACAACCTTCAATCGTAGCCAACTCTTGCATTAAGGTCACCAAAAATGATGGTATGATCATCTTGAGTTGTGCTCATGATATTGGTAAGCTGTTCGTAAAAAAGTTCTTTCTCCTCAATGGAGCGCTGCATAGTCAGACCATTCACGCTTACGAATTTAAGAAAATTGCCTGACTTAAGTTGAATGCACAGTACCATTAGTTGGTCAAGTACGGGTATCGGATTTATTGCAACATTGTGGAGTTGTTTGACACTGCAAACCCACACCAGCTTTTTTTTACAAACCTCCACTCCAGTACACTGGTGATCTCTTTCGACAACATTTCTGTTTCCTTTCCGTCTCATTTTGTTAAGTGCACAAATGTCAATTCGTGTGTTCGCTAACTCTCTTGAGATAATCGTTGTCATTCGCTCTGGTTTATCTGAATCCTTGCTATCATTTGATGTTGGGACGTTCCAAGCACCAAGCACCAAGATTAAGTTTCTGTGTTGTTTTTTTCTATTTTATTTTGGTGGGTTTCGCACATTTTCCACCACTACCGACAGTTGTGGTGCATCAGTTTCCTCGAGTGCAGTAGCATTTATCTAATTCAAATTAATTACCTTGCTCATGTTTTTAAGGCATTACTTGGGGCAAAAAGTTTGCTTCATCAGCGTTGTTGACAAATATCTGCTATTTTTTTAAGGTTTTTAATGACTGAACCACTGATACCTTAGCCACACATTTTTTTATATAAAATTTTCCATCTTGAGATTGCTTTTCAGAAAGAACTGTGACAATTTGTAAAGTTTTCAGTATTTTGAAAGATGGCATATAAATATGTACATAAAAAACGTGTAGTAGGGTGTGTGCAGTCACAATAAACAAAACAAACTTGTTATTTTTTCACTCTTTATATTTTGTTGTAATTTTTGTCTCTTCGCTGTGTGTAATTACTCTTCATGTGTTAAATTTATTTATTTGTACCGTGTTATCCCACTCCCTATTATTATTGCAAAATCCTTCATGCAAAATGGTGTTAAAGGGTATGCCAGATCTGCAATCAAGTAGTTAGGTATTGCATCTTAACCAATTAATTAGTTGTAGGATGTTTAAGGCAGTGTACCTTGACTCAACTTTTCATTGATTTTTGAGTTTGCAAATACCTTTACATCATGCACTGAGCCTGGCCATCTACATTCAACATCAATAAAATGTCCCTTGCTGTCACAAATAGCTTGTATGTTTAGAGAAAATATTATTAAAGCAATATTATTTCGCTTGGATTTGTGTAGTCTATAAGCAATGATTACACTGAAAAGTTGTAACATAAGAGCTGGGAGAAAACTGAAGTGCTGCTTTATGTGTATTGCAATTTTGAACTGCGCCATTGTTAACTGTCTTTCCGTGCTTTCGTTTTCGATTATATAAAGTGTTTAACCCAGCGGAAATACCTGGACTGAAATGTTCCATGCAATTTTGACGCATTTTTAGCCCGGGGCTTGAAATGGATTTCGCAAATCGGGCTGAAAATCTTGCATGTAATTGGCCCCTAAGGACATTTAGCCAGCACATGATAGATTCATGCATTGTCTTTAAAAGCCGCTGTCACAAGGAGCTAAACTATTGCCTATAGTTACTGTTCTCTTGCAACTTTATTTGCTCATCTCTTTAAATTTAACAGTCATTACCTTTTGTCTGGTGATAGCCTCTTTAGATCGGTTAAAGTTATTAGTGGTAACCATAGTGCAGCCTCATCCTCTTTGCTACATTTAAAGTATCAAAAGAGTTAGCCGGTGACACAGGAGTGGTCCTTAACCTATTTTTTGTTTAACTTATTAAACTGGGGTTGCTGCTAAGGTATGTATGCGTCTTTTAATGCCTAATGGCAGACATATTTTAATCCTGGGAAAAATATGCTTTTTAGAAAAGCTGATACTAATTTTTAAATTTCTTCCTCCAAGGTAGTTGTTGGCATTCATGAAGGCTAAATTAAACAACCTTTTTTGTGACCTTTTTGTGTGACCATCATGGCGTATAATGCATGGAAAAAGCACGAGGGACTCAAGATGCTCATGCACTCCCTCTGCCAGTAGCTGATCACGTGTTTGTGCAGCATCAATGATCAGCATCCTAAGAAATGTGGCAAGTCAGGTATTGCCATAGTCCAATTAATAAAGACCTAAAATAGGGTTAACCTAGAGCAAATAATAAACTTAAAACTTTGTAAAACAGTTTAGCTTAAATTTAATATTCCTTATGAAATAATGGTTGAAATTTCTTGGAAATTTTCAGTTTTTGGGACCACCCTCCCAGCTCAGAACAGACGAATTGATGATGTCATCAAAAAATGTAAACCCTTGTATCTTAACCAATCGTTGAAAGCACATGATCCCATACATTATTTTGAGTTTCATTGACACATTCGGTAGAAATGTGTGTTTAGAATAGAACGATCTCGTAGGTCGACATTAAGTTAAATGGTTTGTGCATTTTGTACACAAAGCCAGTTCTAAAGCATGCGTTGTTTTTTTTTCTGTGGACTCATTTTCCGGGAACTCTTTTAGCCTATGGCTACCAATGTATCAAAGTTAAATCTGACCTGAGGAGGAAAGAATGACCCTTTTTTCTTAAATACAATAATAGATGTAAAATTTTAATAGCTATTTACTTGCCTTGCTGATTTATCGTTAGTATATCAATCTCTCAAGCAACTAGCCTGTTTAACATTGTAAGCCTTTGTAAGCCTCTTTAGTTTGGTTTGGATTCACTTGTACTGGTTTTGATATTATCTAACTAGCTACTTTAGTTTGGTTTGGTGCTACTTTTACTTGTTTTCGTACTAGCTAGCTTCAAAACAAATAATTTGCAAATTTTAATTGTTAATTATTGCTGTAATTTTCTGTTCTTCATGTCAAAATTGTTTTTGCTTGATGGAGATGTCGAAACTAATCCTGGCCGACAAAGTTACCATATCAAATTTGTTACAAGCTCATACAAGCAAGGCAATGTTCAGTTGTTTGGTGAAATGCTGGTATACAATGTATGTGCAACTCTCTCTTAGCCATTTGTTGGTCGACAATGAAAAGAATTTCAGTCTGGAGAGCAGTTGACTTATATTGACTTATATTTTAGAAAATGGCAATGCCAATTTAAATAAATATAATTAAATAGGCCAATAAGTTTCATGATTTACTGATTTATAAAACAACGAGTCCGCAAAAAATTGTTAGTGGGATAATTCTCAGTACATAGTTTGGCCATTATATGGGGATAAAAATTATATCTATGCATTTGATCCACATAGTAGAGATCAAGAAGGTCATAGTTGTGAGAATGGAGGTTCTGTTCTTTTAAAATTTAAAAAATTTAACTGATTTACTATATAACTATATAAGTGACTTTTATGCTGATGATATGATAAACGTGATGATTTTGAAAATAGTCAGTGCAATATGGACAAATTATAATTGTGGAAAATGTTGTTAAAGGAATAAACAGTTCTGTTTAAACTGCTCATAAACGCAAATTTCATCAGCTTTCTACTACAAGTCAAAATTGTATAAAACTAAATTAAAGCAAAACTAAAATAAATATCAAAGCGAAATAGGCACTCAAGAGCACAAGGCAATGTTGAAATGAAGATCTGATATCTCTATAATAATGCGAAGCTTCCGTCTGTCTGTCTGTGACTTTTGCAAAGTGGATTATATACTTAACATTTTTCTTTGATAAAGTCTGTAAAACAGCACCCATAAAATTGTTCTGTAATTTACCAAACTTTAACGTTAAAATAATATTAACGTCAAAGGAAAGTATATTAAATTAATGAAGCCATTACAGTGCACCTAAAACTTTGAGGCCAAATAACTTGAAATCGAGGTGGTGACGTCAATGATTTTTCACTGCATGGGTAACTAGGGACCACCGAGGACCAATTTGGGTAAGTTTCCCATGCGTCCCCAAATCCGTTTCGGGACGGGTTAATGACGTCATCAAAAAACCTTTAAACCTTAATATCTCTGCAACCGTTTGTCAAAAGTACATAATCCTATACATTTTCTTGATCATCGTTTCAAGATCTATGCACTGAAGGCAACAAGCATTTGACGGCCCAATACTGACGTCAGCAAAATTTTTAAACCCTTATATCTCAATAACCGCTCATCAAAAAGCACATGATCACATACATTATCTTGATCAGCAGTTTAAGCTCTACACAATAGAGGCAACGTGAAAACAAGGTTCTAATTTTTTTTTGTGGATGGTTGCTGACGTCATGAAAATTCAAATGACGCTTCCTTTTTATTTTTATCCTGCCTCAGTGGATTTCTCCACAGACTTTATTGACTAGTTTATTATAATAAAATAGGTAGTCCAAAACATTTTCAGCATCTGTATGATTTTAACGAAAACAAAAAAGTCGTCAAAAAGTCATGCCAAATGGAATAGCAGTTTTTAAGGCTGGCTTGAGGGCTTCACCAGTCTTAATACTATTGTATTGGTCACTGAAGGATAAAAACAGAATTAACACAAATTGCAATATCAACATTGCCACCAGTAACACAATTTCAAAGCCAACACAAGTACAATATCAAATTACACGAAGCAACTGTTTGTCACAGTCAGCATGAAAAACAAATTAAAATCATCAAAACCACAACAGTAATCATCACAATCAATTATTGTTGAGATAATTTGGATGGATCCAAAACCTCAAGGTCCATGCTTTGTTAAGCAGTCGGCTAATTGGTGTTTTCCTTCAACCCACTTGATAGTAATCGCTTTTTTGTTCTACCATCTGCTTCAATCTGGCTATGTCACTTCGCAGTCTCAAATCCTTTGTGACATTTGTGGTTTTTAAGGTTTAAAATAATGACTTGTTGTCAATTTTACCAGTGAACTTTGGAACCTTCGTCAACTTGCAGATTTTCTGTATGACACAAACTAGCATCGGCTCCTTCACTCAGAGCAAGCGTTTCTAAAGCAATTGGGATTTTGGTTACCCTTTGTAGTTTCTTCCATTGCCAGCAGATTGGTTTACCTTTGTTTAGGTGCTTCACGAATATGATAAATGCACCTTATGATGATCCACAATTCAAACTGGCATAGGTTGCATCTGTGTAGCAAATGATTTCACAATTTTCCATATTTGCAATTTAGGCAATGGTTATTGCAACATGCTTGTTTTTTAATTTTTCGAATAACTTTGTTGGCATCTTTCAAATTTTGAACTGTAGGTTCCTTGCCATAATTATGTTTGGCAACTATCATAATCCACATCAGGGCGGATTTGTCCAGCCACCTGAACACTTTTCCCACTCAAAGATCTCAGCATGGTCTTTTCCTTGCTAGTCAATTTTTGTTCCTTGCTAACATCATTTTCAATATCAATAGTTATCAAAGACTCTATATAACTCACTTGATTAATCTTAATTTTACTTTTAATAGATCTACATCTAATCCTAGATACTCGCATGTTAAGCTTGATTGCGTACTGATTTTGAACATTTTAAAAAGTTCAGCAATAACATTTTTGTGGAAAGCTAGACTGCCACCATACACAAAGTCATCAACATGGCAAATGAGAATTCCAATGATTTGCTTGTCTCTATATCAGGAAAACACAGCAAGGTTGTAGGTACACATAGCATTTTTTACCATGCTCTAGATGCATGGTTTAACCGATACAAACATCTCTTTAGTAGCACATTGTTCCCACTGACAATGTTTCTTTTGGTGGTTGTAGAAACAGTTCTCTCTTCCTGAAGAACAGCTGCAGTGATATCAAGTGAATTGATCCGCCAATCGTTGCGATCTATGATAGCCATATCAACTCGAAGACTTTGTTTGCCACAAGTTGGAGAATCTGTACAAACATCTCTTTAGTAGCACATTGTTCCCACTGACAATGTTTCTTTTGGTGGTTGTAGAAACAGTTCTCTCTTCCTGAAGAACAGCTGCAGTGATATCAAGTGAATTGATCCGCCAATCGTTGCGATCTATGATAGCCATATCAACTCGAAGACTTTGTTTGCCACAAGTTGGAGAATCTGTTCTCAACGACAAAATTTTCTTCAAAACATGTAGCCACCAATCTAGCTTTCACAACCCTTTTTTCCCCTTTGAACTTCTAACTTATGACCCATTTGCTTGGTACGGTTGTTTGACCAGTGTCTAGAACTTCTTCAAAGACATCATTGATTTCCGCCGGCGAAGGCGGAATCTTTAAAATCTCCTGAGGAGATGGATGGATGGATGGACGGACGGACGGACGGACGGACGCCCGAAACTTATCCAGATAAAGCCTAAATCCTCGTTTTGTTAGATTTTTTCTGAGAACGAGGCTAAAATGAGTTTAAAGCCAATAAGAATTCTAAAAGTGCAACAAATTGTGTTATTATCCAATGAACAATACTTTATTTTAAAGTTTATATGCTATCGAAAGGTAAAGCTCGTGCAGTGTAGCATAATGAAGATCGTCTTATAATGTGCCATCTTTGATGTTATAAACATTTCCCTTTTATAATTACGTCATTTCCTTCTGTACAATTTTGGAAGCACATAGACTAAAGCTATATTCAGCAGAAATAATTAATTATTCATGAATTTTAATTTAAAGAGGAATTGATGAGGCTGAATATTTTTGTTGAAAGATAATGTATTTTAGCTATAAAATCGTGACAAGTGTGTTGTAAAAGATAAAATAAGAATATGTAGTCTGAAAATAACCTTTCGTAACTGATTATGTAAAAAAAAATTGCTGCCACCTTTAAAGATATTTTCCGAGTTGTTTTTCAGAGAAAAAGAGAAAATCAATAAATTTTCAGCCTTGCTGTTGTTTTCATTTTGTTTTTATTGTTCATCTATTTCCAGGTTTATTATTTTTCTTTTAAAATTGTTCTTATAGAGAAATTAAGTTTATGTAAGTTAACCCTATTCGGTCCGGGGGGGGGGGGGGGGGAGGGGGGCTGACGGTTTTTTTGTAATAACTCCTGATTGCTTTGTTATATGGCTATGATACTTACTGAGTTTCAACATTTATCTATTAGACACCTGCATGCTAATTTTTTAGGTCCCATACCTTTCAGAGGCTTTGATATTGGCCATTACTCGAAACTACCCCTAAAAATCTCTATGAAATCCTTATAATGGGGAAAATATAATAACTCCTGTTAGGATTATCCTTAGAACTTGAAACTTACAACAGAACTTTATTTCATCAAGAAGAATCATTTTGAATAATTTGAACACGTGACTAATCCGATTTCCCGATTTTGTCGGATTTCACCCTAAAATCGGAAAAAAACGGATTTTCGGGCAATTTTTGGCAATTTTTTATCCGATCCATGTAAAAACCGGAAGATATGTTAAATAACTTTTATTTAGCTTTCAGAAACTTCAAACAGAATGTAAAAATTCGCTCTAGAACGAAAGTAATTATATTTTAAGCAGATAGTGGCATTTTTGACAATTTTCAAGCTTCTGAGGACGTCACAAAAAATGTGCTGACGCAAGCAAAAATTTATTGCCGCCATTTTGTTCATTTTATGACGTACTATAAGTGTGCCAAGTTTGATTCAATTTGAACAATCCTATGAAAAGTTATTGAGGGGGGGCGGAATCCGCCCGCCCCCCCCCCGGTCATAGTATGTTCGAAAAACCCCGGACCGAATAGGGTTAAGTTAGCTATGATTTACAGTTACAATAAGAATCAAAAATTGAATTTTAAAATTTTAGAATATTTAATGATTTTGTTCCCCCATATTAATCAGTCCTCTTCAAAGTTCAGTACTTTTTCAGATTATTGCTAATGGCGGAAATCTTTAGCCACAGGGACTTCTTGTTTTCTTTTAAATTCTCCAATTCTTTCTCCTTGGCATCAACTACTTCCTGTGAAAACATATCTACATCACACATATAAACAGGGTATTCCGGATTTTCCAACTCGACCCATTTGGACACATCATTCCAATTGATGCTTTTTTGACTTTCTATTAGCATCATTAGACACATTAACTTAATTTTTATAAGTGCCACCTCTTCTGGGTTGTGCTGAAAGAATTCTTGCATGATACCATCTTTCATTTAGATTGTATTTGATGTATGATTTTGCTTTTGGTTTTGATTCAACCTTCTTGGATGCTGTTGATGGTCTTCTGCAAATGTTACTCACACAATGCTCTTCTTCCTCATTGTCTTTGATGTTTTTGAATGAAAACCAGGTGTCAGGTCGCGTACTGCCTCCCGTGCCCAACCATTCTTAGGTAGTTCTGTAAACACCTGCCAGATCTCCAAATCCAACTACTATAATCATCATCCTCTTCGAACGCTGGTGGAGCCTTTAATGTTGTTGTTGCCATTGTTGACAAACTACTTCACCAATTGGTTTGCACACACATGTCAACAAGTAGTCAACAAAAGGAAAGTTGGACTATATCTCATCATCAACGTCCATAAAAGTTTCAGTTGTTTCTTGTGATAACGAAATATTTACGCTGAAGCTGAAAGTTATTTCAGCACTGAAACTTGCTATTGGTAGAGTTTTTGAAGTTTTAAAAAACTGTATTCTACTTTTATATTGTTTCGTTTTAGATGAAGAATTTTCACGCTGATTTCACAAAATATATTTGTTTTTGTTTACATTTTCACCTACCATTTTTCTTGACGACGGGTAACACCGCAAAATATCAGCCCGTCGTGAAGAGACGCTAAGCCAATCAGAATGCCTAAAAACCACAGGGACTTAGCCACAGGGACTTCTTGTTTTCTTTTAAATTCTCCAATTCTTTCTCCTTGGCATCAACTACTTCCTGTGAAAACATATCTACATCACACATATAAACAGGGTATTCCGGATTTTCCAACTCGACCCATTTGGACACATCATTCCAATTGATGCTTTTTTGACTTTCTATTAGCATCATTAGACACATTAACTTAATTTTTATAAGTGCCACCTCTTCTGGGTTGTGCTGAAAGAATTCTTGCATGATACCATCTTTCATTTAGATTGTATTTGATGTATGATTTTGCTTTTGGTTTTGATTCAACCTTCTTGGATGCTGTTGATGGTCTTCTGCAAATGTTACTCACACAATGCTCTTCTTCCTCATTGTCTTTGATGTTTTTGAATGAAAACCAGGTGTCAGGTCGCGTACTGCCTCCCGTGCCCAACCATTCTTAGGTAGTTCTGTAAACACCTGCCAGATCTCCAAATCCAACTACTATAATCATCATCCTCTTCAAACGCTGGTGGAGCCTTTAATGTTGTTGTTGCCATTGTTGACAAACTACTTCACCAATTGGTTTGCACACACATGTCAACAAGTAGTCAACAAAAGGAAAGTTGGACTATATCTCATCATCAACGTCCATAAAAGTTTCAGTTGTTTCTTGTGATAACGAAATATTTACGCTGAAGCTGAAAGTTATTTCAGCACTGAAACTTGCTATTGGTAGAGTTTTTGAAGTTTTAAAAAACTGTATTCTACTTTTATATTGTTTCGTTTTAGATGAAGAATTTTCACGCTGATTTCACAAAATATATTTGTTTTTGTTTACATTTTCACCTACCATTTTTCTTGACGACGGGTAACACCGCAAAATATCAGCCCGTCGTGAAGAGACGCTAAGCCAATCAGAATGCCTAAAAACCTGTATTGCCCGCTTGAAAAATCCAGACAGTTAGCAATAATACAATAATAACCGATTACCCTGGGCTGTACCGCAAATTATCGTCCAAGGTCTATGTGCTGAGCGAGCTTGCGAGGTCGGTGCAATGACTTAGGGCGATATTTTCAGTACGGCACAGGATAATTGGTTATTGTATTTGTTAACTCTCTAAGTTAGATAAAAGTAGAAAATAAGAATTTCGGTTTAATGCTCTTATAATTATATAATCCACTAGCAATACTTTCGTTAACACTTACCGTCAAAATTCGAAACAGTCCTGCCTAAAAACAAACATTCTATGCAGAATTCGAAAGTCCCTATAGAATAAACGTAACGAAACGAAACGTTACAATGTTCGACACTAACAGAAGAATGTGAAAAGTTGAATGTGCAACTAAATTTTAGTTACAGTGAATATTGAAGTAATTGTTTTAACTAGCTAGCCAAGAATAACATGGGAGTTTTATTTAACCAAGCATCCAGACAGAATGTTGCTGAATCTTGCTATTTTAACTGTTAAGTTTGATATTTTTGTTGTTTCTATCCTATGAAAATGTTTTTATCGATAAATGTATTGTAGGAGTTAAATAAATAATCATTTCCAATGCTTCTTAAAACTTGTCATTCTTGCTTGTTTACATTTTAAGCTACTATTTTTCTTGACAACGGGCAGTACCAATCCATATCGGCCCGTCGTCAAGAGCGATGAGCCAATTAAAAAGCCTAAAATCCCATATTGCATACTTGAAAATCCAGTCCGTTGCT
Organism: Hydractinia symbiolongicarpus; assembly: GCF_029227915.1. Lineage (NCBI taxonomy): Eukaryota > Metazoa > Cnidaria > Hydrozoa > Anthoathecata > Hydractiniidae > Hydractinia > Hydractinia symbiolongicarpus. The sequence goes on from NC_079878.1 coordinate 16,400,660, forward strand.
AATAATGAATAATAACTATATAAATACAACCTGAGATTCATATGATTTCACACGTGTGCACACATTTGCATATAACTTCTATACAATTTACAATCATGGTTTATTGGCACTACTGCTCTGAAGACAAGATGTCCTTTTAAACATTCATTCAATCTCCATATATATGCGTGGCAACGCATGAACATTGTGATTCATTGAGGGAGTGCATATTTGCGTCATCATGCTGTTTATTTTTTAACACTGATAATGTTTCCACTTGCCTTGACAAGAACACAACTGTAAAAAAGCAAAAACATGCAGAAAGCTACAGTTGCTATACTAATATAATCAAATTCATCAATCGTTTTTGTTTTTTTATGCTTACCTGCCATTTAAAAGAAAGGAATGGAAAATCAACTAAAACTATTGTACTAATTACGTAAATAATATTCTTTTATACTTGTTTTGATTTGTTTGTAAGATATTCTTTGTAAAGTTGCTAAATATTAGCTAGAGAAGAAGCTTTGTGCCAGACAGTTTTCAACAAAATAAGTTCCTGTGAAAAAAGTTGTGTGCCTTCAGTTGTCATGTGCTGGCAGTGATTCAGACTCTGGCTGGGAAACTTGTTATGAAGATGATGCCCAGAAAACTGGAGCGGCTCTTTCTGACTTGCATAAGTGGAAAAAGTGTAGAAACCGTAGTTTTTGTTCTGTTCTAGCATTTTTGATTTAGGAGACAAGTCAATTTGGACATCGGTATAGCATTTTGGGGACATCTAGTTTGGGCACCCAAAATAGAAAAATTTGAATGAAAGAAAAAGAAACTTCGAACTAACTTAACAGAAAGTAAAATCGTTAATTAAAAGTTTTGAAAAATCACAACACTGCTCAGAACAAAAGCATATTTAATTTTTAATGAACGAAACTTTTAACAAAAGACATTGATAAATAGAAGCATGGTAACAAGATTCTCTTTTTATTGACTGATTGATTATTCAATGCGTGATCTTATTTGACATCGAAATCCAAATGGCAGATTTCGTTGTTCGTTCATCGGTGTATATTACTTGGGTTCGTATTGTGTTGGACAACTATATCATCGTTTACGTATAAACGAGACAAGTATGATGAAAACTTTATTCCTTGTAAGAGATAGAAAAAAATATGGTGGCCATCATTCATAAATTTTGTATTTTGACTGGGAAATACCAACAGTTTGCCTGTTTTTTTTATACCACATTGCGTGCAATACCATTTTGCTTGACAGACAGACACACAGATGTATACAGGTATTATAATATATGTTTTGTGTTTCTAATTTCAAGGTAAGGCTATATTTTAGCCAATCTAGAGACTCCTCGCAAGGTCTCAAAAAAAAATTGTTTCTTACCTGTTGGAAGACTGACATCATATGTGTGTGAAGTTATGGTGCAATACAATTTAACCCAAAGGTAACCACATCATGGACAATTACAATAACTTCCTCATAGTAATTTCTGATAACTATACTAACATCGACAAGAAGTGAGAAACAGGTGGTTTTAGTGGTACTACATTAAGTAACACCTTTTTTTCAGCACTTTTAATGATAGTATAACAACAAAATGAGCACACATTTTAACATAGCGAAGTTTACACTTAAACTGCTGGCACCTTTTTTTAGGCCTCTAAAGTTACCTAGTAGTGTTAACTGCATCAAAAGTAACCACATAAATTTAGTCACAAAACAAGGGCTATTTTTGGCCATACTCCAAAGGAGAAGTGGCTAAAAATAGGGAAAAAACAGCTTAAAGGTTGAATTTTCAGTTTTTACAATAGGTATTTGCAAAACTAGTGAATTTATTTGTTTTAAGATTTCTAACACCCTGTTACCAGCCTTCTTAATAGAGCATATTGTTTGCTATGTTGTGATTTTTAAGGATACTGTAAGGGACACTTTATTTTTCACAAGTTCAGTTTTTTTACAAAATTATTTATTGAATGTAAGAGCAAATTAAACTGTAAGATAATATAAATACCAATTTTTTTTCAGGTAGTCAAAAATCTACATTTTTTTTCACTAAAACTCCCCTGTGACCTGTGATTATCCTTCCGTTCACTACCAGCTCTTCTCAGAATTGGATCATTAGTTTTTTCTGATTTTTTGCACAATGACAGGGAACACTACCTCTGAAAGTGATTACATCAGTTTTTGGTGAAAATATCTTGTGGGCCCAAAAATGAACCAACATGGTTGGATCATTAGTTTTCTGAAGTTTTAAATCCAGCTAGGTCCATTAAAGGTTCCTTGTTTGTTATATATTTTCAGTAGCTTTTATATGAAATATCTTTCATATTAGATTTCCAAAATGACCCGCTCTTGTCAATCAGAAACTACAGAAAGGCTCATCCACTACCATCACTTTTTTCACTACCTCATTCTCTGTACACTCAACAAGAACATGATCAAAATGTTAAGTGGGCACATGAATACTTGGACGAAAATCTGTGAGTTGAATTCAGGTTGTTTTAAAATTTTCAAAGTTCGACGTGGTAAATACATTGCATTACATTTTTGGTATAGGAACTCTTTATCAAGTTATCATTCCTTCGAAATCCAAAAAACTGCACATGAAATATTGGAATCGATGGAAAATCAAGAAAGTAATGCCATAGAGGTGAACTATTAAATTAGCCATGCAAAAGTTTCGTGATTTTTGACATTGATTTTACATATTGTTTTCTTATTTGTTAATTTTTTTAAATACACTAAGAAATTTCGAAAACCACAAGGAGAATGGAATTGCGCAGATTAATGACTATTGTTATTATTCTATCTGTTAGTTTAAGATGTTACTTATGCTGTAGTGTTGCAGTGGTTTTTGTTTAATAGGAGACCACAGCTGAATCCTGGGTAAATGAATATGCTGATAAAATAGAGCAAGATGTTATTAATGGCGAGATTAACATGCCAGACATCTCACAAGTAAGTGTCTACTTTATGCTTACGAAAATCAATTTTGTTTACTAAAAACAACCACAATGCTTTCGCTCTGTACCTAGGTAGCATAATTTTCATAGGATTTCGTCGCTTTAATAATAGTGGAGCTAGCTATATGCACTCCCTGAGTATTTACAACCTTCCCATAACAGTGAGCAACCAAGGCTTAAGTATATAGCTACAATCATATCAAAATATAATGAAACAGGACACATTTTTTATATTAGAGTCAGGCATTTTGAATTGTCAAAGTTTTAGGACTACAAACTTTTGAAAGATGTTAATGGTTGCTGATGTCAGCACGATAATTTTATTAGAATTCGGCGACCTTCATAGGCCCTTATGTGGATTATTTCATGCGCTAGAGGAATGTTGCTAGCAAATTTTAAACACTGTCCACCTGCCCCACGTGCAGACAAAAAATTGATTTTGCAGCCTGTCGACTGCACAGTATTGACCATTTAATGCTGCCCTGTTTGAAAAATGACGAAAAAACTGCTTTTCTTACATTGATTTTATCAACGTTGGCCAATTATGTCTGTCAGCGACCTGTCTATGAAAGAGAAACCTATTTTTCCAAAATAAATTTCTGCCTTTTTTTAGGTTTTTTATGTAAAATATTTGGATTTAGTAAGAAGTAATATTTACTACAAAGGGATTGTTGTGTTTTATAGCCAATTCTTATGTAACTAGCTGGACGACTTAAAATCAGGTTGAACACTTATACAGCGTAAACTGTGTCACACATTCGGGTAGGGCAAATTTTATGATAAATCGATATGCTGTCAAAAACAGTTTATCCGTATCCCCAGACCATTTCATGAGAGGCATGGGTTTGCACGCTCACACCCCAGACACACGCAGATTTGTTTAGGCATGCGATTAACACGCCTAAACAAATTTGAGTTCTTGTTTTATTGTTACTGTGGAAAGTTTATCATTTCTTGAACATGATAGTTTAGTAGGCGACGTTTCGGGAGATCCTTCTCCCATCATCGGGCAAAGTAAAATGATGTTGCGCATGTATTTATATAATTTGCAGAGGATCGAAATTCATAAAAATTAACCAATCAGAAACAAGCTGATAATTACAGTTAATTACGGTAATTAACATTTTTGGACCTGGATGTAGGTAACTACTTCTTCTGTAGGGCTGGTAACCAAATCTCAGGAAGTTGATACGAGATGCTGTTTATGTGTTTGTTACGTTCTACACTGTTGATGGTTTCTTTAATCTTCCTGGCCGTTGTTCTGGATTCTCTGTCAATGATTTTCTTCTCATCCCAATTAAACTGATGACTTCTGCTCCAGCTGTGGTCCGCAATTTCGTTTTTCTTCACATCTCCGTTTCTCACTGCGCGCATATGTTCTTGTACTCGTTGCTTAAACTTTCTTTTTGTTTCGCCAATATACACTGCATCACAATCTTTACACGGGATTTCGTAAACAACATTGTTTTGCTCTTCCAGGTTTATTTTGTCTTTTGGTTTAGACAAAGTGCTTCTTAGGGTGTCTTTAGAGGTAAGAATGCATTTGATCTTGTGTTGCCTTAAAACTCGACGAAGGATCTCGCTGGTACCTGGTACGAAGGGTTGGAATGCTGATGCGATAAATTCCTCTGATGTTTCCTTGTTGTCTCCGTTGCATCTTCTCTTCATTTTATTTTCTACTTGCGTGATGACTTTATGACTGTATCCATTTGTGATTAATGCATTTCTTACACGTCGAATTTCTATTTTCCTCTCCTGTTTGTCACTGACTACACTGTTGGCACGATTCAGTAATGAAGATATGACACTTTCTTTGCAAGATTTCTGATGGTTTGATTTGAAGTTAAGGTACTGGTCAGTGTGTGTTGGTTTACGATACACTGAAACTGAAATGGAACCATTCTTGCGTTTGACCAAAGTGTCCAGGAAAGCGATACTTCCATCGTGTTCAAGCTCAACAGTGAATTTGATTTGTCGATGTAGGCCGTTGATGTGTTCATGGAACTCTTCTAGATGAGATCTTTTGATTATGACGAATACGTCGTCAACAAATCTTTTCCAAACCTTTGGACGTCTGTCTGATGTGACTAATGCTGTTGTCTCGTGTGCTTGCATGTATATTTCTGCGACTACTGATGATGCAGGGCCTCCCATGGCAACTCCGTCTGTTTGAGTGTAGAAGTTCTTATTAAACAGATACCATGTTTTGGTTAGAACAAATTCGACCAAACGCAGAAAATCCGGTACTGGAATTGTCTTTTCACCGAATGCAGCATCGTTTTCGATAATGTCTTTAATGATGTTTAAGGTGTCTTTTATGGGAACATTTGTGTAGAGTGATGTGACATCAAAGGATACCATGCATTCGTCGTCTGCTATCTTTATTTCTCTGATGTATTCCAAAAATTCTTTTGAGTTTTTGCTGTGGTCACTTGCTGTGAATTTGCTGAGGATGGAAGCAACAAATTTTTATAGGTTGTATAAAAGGAGAAGGATCTCCCGAAACGTCGCCTACTAAACTATCATGTTCAAGAAATGATAAACTTTCCACAGTAATATGAATACTGAACAGACAAACCGAAATAATATCTTCAATAATTGTTTTATTGTATTTGCAAAAGATTTTCAGAATTATTGAAAATAGGATAAAAACGAAATATAAAATCAGAGAATGATTTAAGAAGGCTTTTTTTCATCGATTTGTTCTATTTAATCGATTTGTTTTCACTTGTGGCTGCACTAATTATTATAAACATTATTAAAGGAATATGGCGATATTTATATGTTTCTTTCAGTAGTGTTTTTTGTGATTTATAATTCAAGCTTTATATATAAAAAGTTACTACAATATTTTAATCTTTTTAAGTCGCCTTTTGGAAAATTAGACCTAAAAAATGACTAAAATAAAATAATAAAAAAATAAAAAAAATCATTGAGAACAACGGAATATTATTTTAAGTGCTGATTTTCATGATTTATTGTCAGCGTTGTTAGTGTGCAATGTCAAATATCGTTATCAGCCGCCGTTCAACTTCGCATAATTTTTCAATTTTTTCCAAATGTAATTGCAAAGTTTAATTAACGACTTTACTCACGATTTTCATACTTCAGTTTTAATTCCTAGCAGTAACATTTCATGGAACTTGCTCCTGTATGCGGTGTGCAGTGTTAACAGAATTTTTTTTTAATGCTGTTGTTTAAAAATTAAACTTTTTAAGATCGCATCGCACGCGCAGGATTATTTAGTTGTATGATTCACCTAATATCTTACGAAATGGCCTGTATTCTCGATTCAGTAAAAAAAATTTGACTCTATTTCATCAAACCAGTCTAAAAAGATATACTAAGTTTCAAGTCATTATTTTAATTTTTAATGAAGATATAGGACTTTTAACTTTAGAGAAAAGCATGGTTTCTCATACTGCTGTTACCAATATGGCTGCAGCAACTAATCGGTTTGGAATTATCTTGTAAAATGTTAATCTGTTTACCGCCTGTAATAGTATTATAAGTCTTGATGTTGTACCACAGTGATAAGTTGTTCAATGTTCTTATTTCTGATTGAGCTAACCGGAATCAGTAAAGTAGAATAGACTATTTTGTGTTGGTTCCTGAAAGTTTATATAGTTCAAACTTCTTAAATTGTCAAATCATAAAAGTTTTTCCTCTAAAATTCTGGTTTTAAAATCTTGTTTACCTTCCAATTGCTCACCATGCCTAACGCTCTGTATGCCCTGATTGCATAGAAAAAGAATGAAAAAAAAGGGGTTAAAAGTGCAATTAAGTGCACACATTGCAAGTTTGTTTTTATCTGTACAGCCTGGCGCTTTTTCTGGTATATTTTGACACTCTGTTGAGTAGTATTACTTACTAGTACATGAACACAATTTGTAAAACCCACACTTATCAGTACATAAAACCCATACTCGGTTTTGTTATCCTTCTATTTAGTAGGTAGTATTTTTCACAGTTAAAAACTGAAACCTCAGTGCTAATTTTAACTTTGTAAATAGTTCTGCAGAAAAAAAAAATAATACCAAGACCACTAAACACTTATATAATGAACTGTGGTCAGCTCCTTGTTGATAACTTATAATGTGAAAAAGGATCACCCCTGGGATACTATTAAAAAAAAAACAGGAATATTTTATCTATTTTAAGAGAATAAAACATATTGTACAATTTCTTCTAATCTTATATATAAAAAATTGAAAAAGACTTAAAAATCCTCATCACAGTGTTTTACCGATAAAATATATCCAACCAGCTAATACAATGTGTTAGTACATATCGCTACCTTAGTTCTAAAGGGGCCTAAGTCCAGGTCCTCCCCAATTCTAAAGGGGCCTAAGTGCAGTTCCCCAACAATTTTGAAGGGGCCTAAGTCCATTTTTATGAAAATTAAGAATTTTGATTTTTATGAATCTCTGGATCACTGGCTTTCTTTTGTTGTGTCTGATGTGTGGGTTTTGAGGTTAGAAAGTCTTGAAAATTGATCACAAACCTGATAAAAAACATATTTAATTTTAAAAAGGCCTATGTCCATTAAGGTTTTAGTACATATGGGCCAAGTCCATCTGGATGAAATGTTTCAGTTTTAAAAAGGCCTAAGTCCATATTAAATTCAATTTAAATTAAAACAAAAGGACCTAAGTGCATTTATTCTTAGAACAGCCCAGCATTATGGTTGGTTGTAAGTAGATAAAAAAAATTGAATATAGTGTCTTAATGATCCAATGGTGATAAAGAAAAGCAACCAAACTTGCATAGTGTGTTTTCATATGTGGTTAAGTCCTTATAATTAGATTAGTAACCATTGTTGTTTTTTCTTGGTAGCACATGATTTATTATTTACTTTGCCAATAACAGCATTTGATCCAAGAAATAAAATCATAATCATGGCTTTCGGAAAAGTTTTACTTCCATACCTAAATCTTTGAGGATGGAAGAGATAAACAAAAGTTGCACAAAAAACTGTTTATCAGGACCAAGTAAATGTTTTAATGTCTCTGTTAAGAAGTTGTTTCATATGATAGTTCTCATTTGAATGACCAATGTTCTACAACTCTAAAAATCCATTTTTGATAATGCATAGCTTTTGCACTATGAACTCCCTTTTTCGTGAGAATATCTGCCAATTGTTTGTTAGTGTTGATCCATTGAACAGCCTCTACTGTGCCATTTTTTCGACCATCTCTCTGATGCTGGCCACGTCAAGCCGTAATCGTTTCTCAGCTACATGTTTTGTAGAGTTGACAGTGGCAACAAGGTTCTTGCTGTCAGTAAAACCAATGATAGGTACTTTTTTGCCAAGTAATATTTCTTGTAAGAAGATTGCATTTTCAAGACACTCAGCAAAAGCAAGACCTTCTGGTGCAGTTGTGCCCTTAACAACACGTTTAATCTTCTTGGAGCTCCACATTAAGCAAGCTTTTCTTTCCTCACCAAGAAGAAAAATCATGTGTCCACCAACACTTGACACTCCATCAGGTAAGTTTGGAAATGAAGCGTCGCTGTAGACCACGATTTTTGTGATAGACTGAAACGAAGAAGGAAAAACCAGTATTCGTTGCTGATGTTGCAGTTTCTTGATCAATCTGTTAGCATTTACTAAATGCATAACTTTTGATTTTTTTGCCTGCATGCTCATTTCAAGAACATCAAAAGCAATATCAGGTCGTGATTGAGTTGCCATCCAGTTGATTTGTCCAACAGCATCTCTGAACAATTGATGTTCATTTACATTGACATCATCAAATTTCTTTATAGCTCTTTTATTATCAATTTGGATTTTATTTATTAATTCAGCAAATTTTTGTTGATTAAGAGTTTTGATGTTTCCTTTTTGTTGAACATTAAGTCCAGCATACTTGAAGCAACCTTCATCCGTAAATCCTGGGCTTCGCCCGCATATTCGAATGTATACAAAGAAAGTTCCTAGGGAGTAAACTCATTTCCCGAACGATTTTTAAAATAATTTTTTCACCACTAAAACGTATGAGACTTGTAGTTTTGAAAAATGTTTTCATTTTTGATGAGACGCTGAAGGAAAGCAGTTTAATCGACGGCAAACGAAAACCGCAATTTCCCGTAATCCCGGCTTGGCCCTTATAGTCGAATGTATACAAAGAAAGTACCCAGGGAGTAAACCCATATCTCGAACGAGTTTTAAAATTATTTTTTCACCACTAAAACGCACAAGACTTGTAGTTTTTAAAAAAGTTTTCATGTTTGATGAGACGCCGAATAAAAGCAGTTTAATCGATGGCAAACGAATACCCGCGATTTCCCGTAAATCCTGGGCTTGGCCTGTATAGTCGAATGTATACAAAGAAAGTACCCACGGAGTAAACTCTTTTCTCCAACGATTTTTAAAATTATTTTTTCACAACTAAAATGCATGAGACTTGTAGTTTTCAAGAATGTTTCAACAAGGATTACTAACTCTTTAACAACACTTTGATACAAATTTCGAGCTGCATCATAAGTCCATAAACCACTTTATTGAGTTTCCAGAGAACCTTTTCATTACTGTGTTCTGGAGGAGACACAAGGAATACGTCTTGTGGTATTTGCTTTCCCTGCAGAAATGCAGATTTTATATTAAGAGTTTTGCACTGCCATGGAAATGCTGACGCTATTGCCAGTAAGATTCTCAGGGTACTTCGATCAGATGTTGGTGAATCTACTTGACTGATCTTTTCTTGTTCAAAACCCCTTGCCACTAATCTTGCTTTGACTTGATATGTTTCTTAGTGAAAACCCAAGTTGTTGATATCGCTTTTTGACATTCTACGGGTATTTCTGCATATACTCCAAATTCTTTCCAAAGTTCAAGCTCTTTTGTCTTTGCTGCTAGAACATCTGGATCCTTATGACGATTAACTGGGATAGTAATGTTCACTTCTTCATCAGTCAGGTCCGTCATTTTCCATTCTAATTTAGATAATTTACGTTAAACCAAGATTTGTACGTTCCAGTTGCTTTACCCGCTCTGCCAATAACTTCGGCTTTCTTCCAGGTAACTTCATCAGGACTTTGAAATGATATTTTGTCTTTTGTTTTTGGAAATGGCCAAGGTACAGAATGTGTAGACTGATCATTGTTGCATCTTCCAGCCACACTTAAATCTGTTACAGTTTCTGCTAAGCTATCTGGATCTATTTGACTTTCTGGTCCAACTGCTGGTGTTATTAGTTCACCATATGATTCAGAGGTACTTTTCGATTATCAGCGGAATTAACTTTGTCCTTAACTGATTGACTATCCATAGAATCATCTGGAACTGTAAACTCCTCGCCAGCCTTAAGGATTCGGTTCTGTGACACCCTCACATAAATGCTGCCATGTCGTACAAATATAACTTTGCCGTCCTGGCCAAATACTACACCAGGGCCTCGTCATTTGTTTGAATCTTGTCTTTGGTATAAGACACGATCGCCTTGCTGAAAATTGACCAATGCTGATCGTAATTTGTGTCGCAGGGCTCCTCTTACCTGTTCTGCTGATTCAGCTTCAACAAAGGCTTTTCTGGCTGCATGCATCGTGTTTACATGTTGTACGACATCCATTTACCCAGATATGCCATGGAGAGCTGGAGGTTTATCTGCAACTACTGATGGTAAACGTGGCTGTTGACACCATACACAAACTGATAAGATGAGAAGCCTGACCACAGCTGCAGAGAATTCTTGGCATTAATGGCCCAGGCTAGTGCTGTTTCTAAAGGTGTATCTGGTTGATCATGAAGAATCTTTTCAAGACAGTGATCAACAACTGCATGGTTGCGCTCACATAATCTATTCTGCCAAGAACTTTCAGCACCAGTTATGCAGGTATGAACATTGAGATTTTCTGCAAGATCTCTGAAGCCAGTATTTGCAAATTCCCCACCTTTATCTGTAATAAATTTCTCAGGAATTCCCAGTCCATCCCCTATCTACGTTTTCATCACTTTATTTATTACCGATGATGGTTGCTTGTCGTTGATCCATTCTGCTTTTGTTAATCGCGTAAACATGTCAATTGAGGTGGCAGTAACCCTTTTAAAAATCAGAAATTTTTTTTTACATAATTAGTTAAGAAAGGTTATTTTCAGACTATATATCCATATTTTTTCTGTTATAACACGCTTGTCACGATTTTTATGGCTAAAATACTATTATCTTTCACCAAAAATATTCAGCCTTAACAAATCCTCTTTAAAATAAAATTCATGAATAATTAATTAGTTCTGCCGAATATAGTTTAAGTCTACGTACTTGGGAAATTGTACAGAAAGAAATGACGTAATTATTAAAGAGAAACGTTAATAACAACAAAGATGTTGCATTATGTAGAAATTTAAGACGATCTTCATTATGTTACACTGCACGAGCTTTAACTTTCGATAGCATTTTCGTTTTACTTTAAAATTTTCAGACATGCTTGGTGAATCATGCAGCCATGATACAGTGTGCGGAAATCTTTTTATTCGGAATATTTTTCTTTTAACAGCGTTCGATGCAGCAGGGGATGCTAACAAAGAATCTTTTGAAAAAAACAAAAGGCTATTGTTAAAAAAATAGAATAAACAAAAAAAATCTGCACACCGTTTTAACAGGGTTAACCTGAGGTTCATTTAAAAACAGAAGCTGATTAACGAGATTGTAAAAAGTTGGAGCTCGTAGAAGCCAATTTTTTTCTTGTTTTTGATACATTTTTAAAAAGAAATTTTCGGTGACTCAGCTATTTTAGTGTTAAGTTAAAATCATTTTATTATGTATTAAGGCCTATATTTCTAGGAAATAGTTAAAAAAAATGGTATAAATAAAACACTGAGTAAATAATTCAGCTATTTGGACAGTTAAAAAAGAGTTACTGCCACCTTAAGTTGAAGATGTAGCGATTGTTCCAAAGCTTTGGGTTCATTGCCAATGTCTTGTTAAACTGTTTGGCCAGTGGCAGTGACACAACAGGAAAAGGAGGAGTGGGCGAAAATTGTTTACAAGTATTACATTTTGAGTATATTGCCTCCAAAATTGGTTGACAATCCTCATCCCAGTAGCCTGCGTCCAGATCTACCAATTGACCAAGAATAGAACCTTTATCATTTTTAAGATCAAGTAAAAATTTTTGAAATAATGGGAAAAGCTGGAACAATAAGCAGATATTGCAGGACCTTTCGTTGAATGTCAAGATTTATCCACTTGAGGTGAGCAATATTCCACAGGCGCAGCCGAGTGGAATATTGCCTCACCAAGAGTGGATGAATCTGATATTCAACGAACGGGCATGCAATATATGGTTTATTATATACTTAATAGCTTATTAATATCACATCAACAGATCCAAATCTTGCCTTTGTATATCAGCACAGCAGTGACCTCACACCACAGCAGAATTTTTTTGATCTGTTATTTTTTTGTAAGTTTTTTTAACGAACGTAAACAAAAAAATTCGATGTGATGATTTGAACGTTTTGCGGAAGTCGTGGCATTGCAAATTGAAAATACCAAAACAAGCGCGGAATATCGCGTCAGTTATTGCATGGTTGTACAGGATATTTAGATTTATTGTATATAAAAAAGAGTTGACAGATATATAATAAGAAAAAATATTTCACTCTTGCCTCTCCATAGCAATTACCCACATTTTTTATTTTGCATGACGTGAACTAGTTAAAAATGACATGAAAAATCTGTTTAAAATAAAACCGTGAAATACCATTAAATGTTGGTGTAAATGACCACTGTTTTCTGTTTACAATGTCTTGCTTAGCCAAGAAAATAAAAATTTGAGGCACACATAACTGAGAAATATGTTGTGAGCTTGGGGTTGCAATCAGTCAGTATTTTATTTATAAATTTAGTAAAAAAGACATGCATTAACATTTGCTTATGGTAGTATGGTATATTATTGACCCTATTTTTAGTGCTTAAATGACTGGAACCCAATTAATTTTTGCAAATTTTGCTTAATTTACCCATATTTGTGAAAATTTTTCTGTGGAAAAATTCAAAAATTACATAGTTGATAAAAATAATGGCCACCCTCTCTGATACGAGTCCAAGCAAAGAGACCTTATCTCAATTTTAAGGCATAAATTGCAAAGAAGTACTGGTAATAGTACTAATAGTTTTTCACAAAAAAACCCTAAAAAGGCTCATTCGCAAAAAAAATTTTGGCAAAATATCTTGAGAAAATTAATTTCGTGAAATGCATATTTTTAGACCTGTAGAAAATAAGAAAATTAATCAGCTTAAAGTAACACCTATTGAATGACATTCTTCCTTGTCCTAAATAAGTGTCTAGCTAAAAGACCTAAATTTTATATCCAATAGACCAATACTTACATATGCTTCACCGGTAGTTGTTTACTTTTAAACTGATTAACTAGCTTTGGCTTCTTTTCCAATTAGTAACTTTACTCAAATCTAGCTCGCTAGCTGATAGCTTTACTGAAATAAAAAAAAAAATTGCATAAAGCTGCAGGCTGAGCGTACATATCAGTAGTAAGCAGTGTCCTGCAATTGTACTTGAAGATCATTTTATCTCCATGAAGATAATGACATTGGGCTAACAATTATGACGCTGCGGTTGCAAACTTATCACATCATTATAATGATATTGTTAAAATAACAGACAGTATGTCGTTGAGTGTTTGCTGAGTCAGCAGTGATAGAACTGTCGGACTGCTTTGAAGAGCTCCTAGTTGATAACAGATGCGAAATTCATTCTCTCTTGCCTGAATGGATTACGTTGAAAACTCATGTTCTACCCATTATAAAAAACGATCCCAAAGAGTTTCATTTAAAGATCTGGCAGCGAGTTTTCAACCCAGATTTGATCAAAGAGAAAAGTGAGAATATTTTGCATATCATTGAGATTTTACTTTGTACACCATTCACGAATGCAAAGCTAGAAAGAATGTTTTCTCATATGGCACGAGTTAAAACTGATTATCGTAATCAATTAGGAAATGATTTGCTAGAGTGTGTCTTCGTGTTGGAAAAGAAGGACTATCACTCGAAGAATTTGACCCGGATAAAGCGATTTCTTTGTGGTACGAGAAAAAAGTCTGCAACGCCACATCGCTATCCAGCTAAACGAAAAAATGTTGGATCAACTGGTTGTTTAAGTTCTGCTATAAATGTCTTCACTGACGTTGTCAGATTTGGAAAACAACAGGGACGAAGAATATAAGGGGAGGAGGAGAGAACATTTAGCGGCATCTTCGGGCAAACACTTATTATCAGGCTGACTATACTTAAAAAAAAAATTCTTCACAGTGCTGACGGCCCGTTATTTTGAGTCAGCTATAGTTTTTCATCCTTGTATCTTTTTATTGTTAAAAGAAAACACTTTCAGTGGTATTATTTGAAATGCAATTCATTATGGTGAAATAATGAGACCCTGACGAACATATGTGTCCGTAAAAAATGCTAATTGAAAATTCCAATTTTGTTCTTCTACCTTCGTTTCCGTATCCTTTCTCTCCTAAAAAAGTAACTTGCTCCTGGGGTTTTGTCTCTTCAGCAACTACTTCATTTCTAGGGCATCGTCTCTTTTAACCTCTTTTTCACTGCATCTCTTTTGACTTGAAATTGAAACGTGGAGAAGCATTGGAAACAAAGTTTACCCTTTTCTCCAAAATAGGTCTGCAACGTAAATTCAAGCAAATAAGTAACTGAAAATTTTTGTTCAATCGTTCTGGAACGTATTCAGCACATAAAATATTTACTTTCAAATATGGTAGATTGAAGTCATAATCACACGAGGGTTGTTTCAAGGAAAGGATATTTTGATTTGCTGTTTGCTCCAATTTATAACAAAATTGATTCGCAAATTAATGAAAAACGGGTCGTAAAGATGCCAAAGCTGACGCGCGGAAAAGTTGCAAACCATTTATTTTACGTTAATTCGATCCCTGTTGCCACGAACTTCTTCTTGTTTCTTTTTGTGAAGTGCGATAATATGCGAAGAACATCTGTGGTTGTTTTCTGCATAAAGATTTATCCTCTGCAGGACGTTTATTTCAAACCTAAACCTTTTCTCAGCAAGTTATTTAAAAACTTATAAATAACCAAACCGCGTAAGTATAACTTGTATAACTATAATAATTTTTCAATTTATGGTTTTTTGGACTCGTGAAAATTTCTCCGATGTAAGTATGAATTCTATTGTAAACAATTCTTTCATATTTTATTTAGCCTTTGTTAAAAAAGGCTGTGCAACCATTTGGCACATAATAAGAAATATGGCCTTATGAGCAACATGATGAAAAATGAAATTTCCCACAGGTGGTCTCAAAGTTGTGTAGCTACGGCAAAAAAGTTTGATGTAATTTGGACTTTTGATCCACTAAATCTCAGCCTTCTGCTTCTATAGATTCTCTTACACAAAAAAGTGTAATATTTAAACTCGAGTCATTTTCCTTAGTACTCATAAATACCTAGCTTTATCTTGAATGTAGCTATAGGGTAGCTAAGCTTCCTGTTTAAGAGCAACATCAAACAACGTGGAAGTTGTCCTCTTTGTAAACAATTGCTGGTAATTTTTTTTTGTTATAGTACCAAATATTTCGTGTGCAATCTTTGCATGTGCAGCGCATGTGAGTCAGTCAAATAAATCTGCACATAAATTCTACAAAAATTTGTGCCATTTGCTCACTCTTCACAATTACACCACGAAACAGGGAAAACGTATGTTATTTACTGTAACCTGTACTGAGGTCTGGGTGTGATATATATCCGAATTAACTGTGTTTAATTTTTATTTTTACACTTAGTATGCTTTTAAAACGAGTGTATTATTACTTAGGAAGATCAGGATTATTGGCAACAATTGCAGCAGGACTGGAACAAACTATTTAGGTAATTGTCCCTCATCCTTTTGCTTTTTGTTTTAGTTTGAGTTGAATATTGGTTTCAGCTATTTGTTCTTTTTAGCCAAGAACACTTCCAAAATGAAGAAGAACTGTTGTCGAATGGACTTTTTTCTACAAACAAAGAGGTAGGTAGAAACAAAATGTCATTAATATTCGCACATTATGGCTAACTTATTTCTCGTTACCTTCTACATTGTCATATATTACTACCATGAAGTCTTGTAGCTGCCACAATGTCATAGTGAATGGGTCATTTTGGCTCTGACGCAAGTTGTGACTTTAATTATTCCAAAAAATGCTTTTTTGCAATAGACCTATTTCCATATCCATTTGGTTCCGCGAAATATACGTACTCAAAATGCAGAATAACATGAAAAAAAGATTAGTTATGAGCAAATTTGGGGATGCTGGTTGAAGAATGTTTCAACAAAATGTTGAGTTTTACAGCTTTTAACTGGCAGTTTCAGATAATCGTAGTTAACACAGTTATAAAAAGGGTTTTGGTAGTGAGGTAGCTAGCTAGCTAGCTAGCTAGCTAAACCTTTTAAACTTCCTAGCCACGTTAAACCTAGCCCTGTTTTTAGAATGATGTGAATACATTTTTATTTACTTTTTCCAAGTAAATTTAGAACTAAAACTCAATATACAGTTTACTAACGCTCAGTGGCACTTTATATTCTGATCAGTTAAAAAAATTAATATTAGCTTGTATAGTATAGCTAAGCTGAAAATTAGCCAGCAGCTAAGCTAAAACCCTTGAAAAACGTATTGTAAGTATCATTTTGAGCTCCCCATTCCCCAAAAATCAATATTGAATATGCTTGAATGATGCTAACAAAAGTATTCAAGAAACCTAAAGAAAAATTACAATGACCTCAGGGGAAAGGGGATGGCACGGTAAAGAGATTTCAAAGGCTGGATTTTCTTATAGCATTTTCACAATTATTTTTCCAGGGTTGTAGCTATAGCTTAGCTGCATCAGTTACCAACGAATCATTTTTCAACATTTGTTGCGTAAACTGATATTTAAAATTAATATTTTCTGTACTGGCTGTTGTGATCATGTAATTGTCGCACTTCCCCTGTCACTACTTCCTCTTTTACTGACTGTCAATAATCGTACATTTGTATCAAGCATTGTGATGGTTAACCTTAATACTTACAGTTTGTAAGTAATATGAATTGATAAAAATGGCACCTCATTTTTTTAGGTTTTTAGGGAAAAAAATGAAAATAAAATAATATATAAAAATTTCAGGATTTCAGCTGTAAACAGGCCTAATATTTATCAAAATCTCAGTGTCAATGTTTTTAAAAACCAGGTCCTTATGTATTTTGTTTTCTTGCTTTTTTGAAATCTTGAAAATTAATCTTGCAAAATTATTCCAATTGTTTATTTACAGAAAATAATCAAAAAAGTGAAAATACAAAACCAAATATTTTGTTTTTGACGTCACAAAAAAATTTCACATTGTTTTCACTTATTAAAGTTAATTGTTTTCACTTATTAAAGTTCCGCATGACAAGCATTTTGTGAACAAAATTTTAAAGAAATTTCTTTAGCTCTAGACAGTATGTCAGTAAATGTTTTTTTAAGCAACAATTTTTTAATTATTTTGTGAAGTGATCATCTTAAGGAAATATTTGTTTCTGACAGATCACTGGACAATTTCATTTGCCTGAAAAAATACTGAGATGGTATCTCTCTTAATACAAAATTTGAGAATTAGAATATCATCCTTTTAATCAACCTTGTAGTTTGAAATTTTAGATAATTTTTTAGCCAAATTCAATCTATGATAGAGCCTTAAAATTTAACACAAATAAGCAAGAACATTCCAAGAAAGGTTTAAAGTCCAACTTTTCCCACCAAGTCAAATTAGTATCCTAATTCTAAAATCACAAATGTGTAAAATGTGAGTTATAAATACTTCCAAAACTACCCTCACTTGAAAAAAAAAGTAACAATTTAAGGCAAGGTCAACTCAACTGCTATCTTTAAACCACAGTCAGTAAGCCTGGCTATTGCTATTTTCATAGATGTTGTTGAAAAAATAAGGTACACTCAATAACTGGAGACACAGGATATATATCAGCAACATCACCAATTTTGGTAAACAGCTTGAAATTTCACGTTTGTTTAGAACAAATCAGCCAGCCATCTAGCTAGCTATAGCTACTTATATCATATTCTAAGCTAGCTCATTTAACACCAAGAATAATAAAAAAAGCATTAGAACGGCCCAATTATACATGCTATTATCCCATATTATCACCAAATGTTAATAACAATCTGTATGACATATTAATTTTGCAAATATTAGAAGTAAACAAACGATATCTGCACTACTTCACTGCAAACTAAAATTTTGCTCATAACTAATCTCGTTTTCATGTTATTCTGCATTTTGAGTATGCATATTTTGCGGAACCAAATGGATATGGAAATAGGTCTATTGTTTTTCACAACCTGCACTGGGTGCTTATTTACAACTCGATCAAAGTGTAGGTGCTTATTTTTGTCCTTAATTGGTTTACGGTAGATAGTGTAAATATATTTCAGTGAATGTCTCGATTCTCGCCAGAAATAAGGTCTGCTAAAATGTGCTGACTCAGCTTAATCGAAAATATTTACTACAATTACTTATTGTTGTGCAAGGATTCTTGTATTTGTTAAAGGAGCTGCGAAACGGCTGTTGGATTTTGACTTTAGTGACTTACACGAAAGTCGAGCTGATGGCAGCGAAAAACAAACTGGCTATTTTATCTTCTCCAGCCTTGGTCATGTTTTCATCCAGAATAAGTCTCGCTGAAATACTTCTTTGTAATATACTTTTCAAAAAAAAAAGCGTTTGCCGGATTTTTAATATGTGCGCCGGATATACAGAATGTAAGCATTTTAACTGGTTTGTAGCCCCTAACATTCTTGGAACGCAAATTTCATATTTAAGTTGTAAAATATAAAAGCACAGTAACCCGCTCGTTTTCACGCACATGTAAAATTTACCCTGTCTTTCATTGTGTTTAGGAATATGAGTTTGAAGAAGCCAACCCATTTGCAAATCACGAAAATGCTTTTGAGGAAGGATTAAAAATGCTGAGGCAAGGTGACCTGATCAGTGCAATACTACTGTTTGAGGAAGCTGTAAGTGCCACTAAATTTCCTTTGCTTATTAGCAGCAAAGGTCAATGATCATACAAAAGGTTGTTTTTATTCAACGTAAAGGTGTTTGGTTATTGCAATTTGATTTTGCTTTTACACGAAAGTCGTGCTTCTGGATTTAACTGTACTGGAGTAACCTGCCTCGTACACAAACTTTATACATACTTATAAGTTTCGCTTCAATAACTACTAGCGTTTTTATATCTCTTAGGTTAGAGCGAAACCTGAACACGCCGAGGTAATAGAAGGTTATATGGTTTTGTTAATGTATTAGCCAACGATTTCTGATATTGCGAAAGATTATGCTCCTAAAGTATATTTTATTAAATGTTTGTAGTTGCAGTTATTTAACTGCTGTTGTTTGTTACCCAACACGTATGCATAAGATCAACCAGCTGTAACTTTTTTAAATCTATTATAATGTAATTTTGTTATTACTGCTGAAATCTTTAGGCATGGCAATACCTGGGCACAAGTCAAGCCGAGAATGAGCAAGAGATGTTAGCTATAGCTGCCCTTAATAAGTATGCATAACATTCTTGATCTTTTATTCATGTGTAAGCTAATGTCTCTCAGATGAGACTGTCAGGTAGGTTTCTTTTCACATTTTTTATACAAGTTAATCATATCAGTTGCATACTTACGTCATGAGGTAGAAGCTTTGTTCAATTCAACACCTAGTTTAGCCCTTATTTCAGCAGTTACTAGTCCCAACCTAAGTGTGAGAGAAAACAATATAACTTAAAACAAAAAATAAATCTTTTTTCCCCCTTGAATTTAAAGAAAAGTCAGGGGAATATATTTAAAAAAAAACTGTGCCAATATATTCAATTAAATTCTTCTAACTTTAGATGCGTGGAACTTCAACCGGGCAATCTTACTGCGCGTATGGCGCTTGCTGTTAGTTATACAAATGAATCGCTTCAATCGCAGGTATTGACTAATCAGACGTCTTATACACAACTGTCTGGTTTTTCCTTAAATTTGCTAAAGTAAATTTTTAAGGTATCATGTGATGCATAAGTCTCTGAAGGACACAGATTATTTGCACGGACTGGAAAATTGCCATATCTGAAAGTGCAACTGCTTTTAAATACAACAAGAAACTGTGGTCAGCTTGAAATCAAACATACTAAAAAAGGTCTAAAAACGAGGCTACTTGTAAGCAACGGCTCAGGCTGACTTGGGTAAATAAAACAGTTCCGAGATATATCTTTTTCTAAAATTCATGTATGTTTCGTATGAATAACATGAATAAAAGTTTAATTACAGAAGTAACAATATAGCCTGTAAAGGGAAACGTAAGCAACATTAAGCAACATGCCACCCTATATGTGACACGGCATGCAGAGAACACGTCTTTATAACGTTGGCAGAACCGACTTTGCTTTAAGGGTGAGGAAAAATTATTTCTCTTTGTCGGATTGCTTGAGAATCTTTGTTATTGCTTACCTAAAATATCAAGAGGTTTTAAAAATAGTCTGTATATTGCAACGTAGATTGTTTAGTACACAAAGTTTCCTGTGCTTATGACTTTAAAAATAAACATGCCACTGCCGCTGATCGAAAAAAATAAATAAATTATAGAAAATTGAAAAAAACTTTTAAAAGGAGCGTATATATTTATTGATGTTAAATTTTTAATTTAAATCCCATAATAAAGGAGAACATAATATGTGCCGATCCCGAAGTGCCTCTAAATCAGCTTTGCAGACCTCATTTTCATTGTAGGTCATCAAAATTTCAGTACTTTGGATTTACACGGCTGTATATCATAACCAAATCTCGATATAGGTTATGGAAAATAGCAAAGCACGGTTTTTGTATTACATGTTGTTATTCGTGAAAAGTGAGCCAATGGCACAAATTTGTCGAAATTCAAACTTTCCCATTTCACTTAGTATTAACTAATAAATGCTAGCCTAATCCTGTATGTGACTGTAAGAAGAACAACATTTGGATTTGCAGGGCTGTATATCTTAGGTTCAAAACAAATGTCGCACAGAGGGTGTAAATTTTTCATTTTACCCTAGTGTCTCTATAATAATAGCCGTATTTTGTCTGTTCCAAAGGGTTACCGATATTCCTTTGATCTTTCCGCGAATTTTTAGAAACCAGGGGGTTGTTTAATTGGAAATCTTATGATTTATCAAAATAAATTACAGAAATTAATTTATTTCCTTACATAATTTAATTAATTTAATTAATAAACCTCTAATTTAAAAAACAAATTAAGTGATTAAAATGAATTCATATTTAAATGCGGCATTTTTAATAATAATTTACCCCTGTGACCTTAATTGCCGATTCCGCTTAGGAGGCACAGAAAACAAATAGGATGGTTTTACTGACAGTTTAACTGACTTTGTTTTGACCGCTCGCACGTGTATACCAATCAAAACGCCTGATTCTTTGAAAAACCAATCAAGACTTTCGCGGCCTAGACATGCCAACGAAGAAACATAATGGCCATTTTATTTTTTAAAAAGTAATGGTGGTCAGTGTTGTTTCTAAGTCTGTTTCACCTTTTTGTCTTCTATAAGCTTTTTATATTTGTAATATTTGTTTATGTTCTAAAATGTGAAGATAAATATATTGTCACGTTTTTTAGCTACGTACAGATCTAACGAATATTTTGAAGGCTAGCTAGCTAATAGCCTTAGTTTTTACTAATTTTGTTTGGTATAAGAGGTTTCTCTCCAACCCAACATTTATTTTTATGTCGAGGATGTAGACACTTAGCTAGCTCATATATTTACCCAAAAAAGTAAGAGTATAAAAATTCAGTTTGGCTATCAATATGGCAATATTCTCAGCAATAAATCTTATGCCAAATGCAGTTTAGCTAGGTAGCTAGCTACACATATTAATTTTTAAACTTTCTTGGGAATCACGCCTGTACAAATGTGCAACAATGTTTAACTGGACTAACCGCTTAGCCCTGTGCAAGAAACGAAGGACTGTTTCTTGTGTTTTCATTTAAAAAGAGTCTACAAGAAAGTTTTTTTTTTTATTATCCCTACACCTGTGTAACACCATTTAACTGTACTAAGCGCTCAGTCCGGTGTCACAATTAATTTTTTAACTATTACAAAAACTATTTCGCAAAATAAAATAATATTGACCAATTGTTTTTGCTATGACGGAGTCACAACGGTTGTAAACTGTGTTTCTATTTCAGCCTTTGTTGCGGGAAAGTTATTTTTTGAAAAATATGTTACAGCCGCAACACTATAATGGTGTGTGCGCTTCACTTGATTTACCTGCACTAAAGTGCTCCACCTGACTGTGCCGTGTTAGGTTTTTTTTAAAAAAAAATGAAACAACCTTAAATGCTGTATTATTATAAATACTCCACTGGATTTGTGACACGTATATACTAAGTGCCCTATGGATGACGCAGTTTACGCTGTACTTTAAGTGTTCAACCTAGTCTGAAACTTCAGGCCTAGAGCTACAACAACAATGCCTTATCATTGTAAGAACTTTTAGCGAATATCATTTTTTACTATAGTTTCCCAATTTTTTTATTTCATGAAAGAAACCTGAAAATCTGTGAAAATTTATTTATGAAAAATAAGTTTCTGTTCGCTGTGACAACATCTTCAACCATCATACAATACCTTACATACCTAACAAGCTATATACTCAATTCTTGAATGTTCACTGTTATGGGAAGATAGTAAAAGAAGGTTATTAAAGGTCCAAATAGCTAGCAACCTCTATTAAAAAAGACAGAATCCTCTGAAAACTATGCTAGCTAGCTAAACATAACGTATATAGCTGCTTTGAACCATAATTTAAAAAAAATTGTGTCTCTGGTGTGCTGGCATGGTACTATGTGGCTTAAAATCTAAAAATAAAAATTATCAATATGTGGCCATTTTCAACCATAGACATCAGAAAAGGGTTTCTCTTCTTTAATTTTCCTTGTGGGATGCCTCAAAGTCTTCTAAATTTAATTAAAAAAATTGTTTAAAACTTCCTCTTCTTTTACTTGCAATACTTATGGCATTTCTTTGCATCGTCTTCTGTTCTTGGTGATGATTCTTACTTAGCTTCCAACTGCGAAGTTTAGTTGTGTCACTTTCACAAGTTTCATTGTAGCCAAACTTTGGACAAGTCACAGGACTTGGGTAATTTCAAAAAAAGGTGGTTTTGCCTTATGATTTTTTAGATTTTTGCTGCTGATATCTGCCATTAACAATATACATGGGTTCAATAGGTAGCAATATTCAGGGTTTCAAACAACTTAGAAAATCAAGAAATTTGAAGTAGACCAATCCCCTAAGTCATGGTATATACATACCTTGAACTCAGGGACTTAGGAGAAGTTAACCAAAAATTATTTTTAGAGAGCAAAAGTCAAAAACAATCTAACATGAAGAATCACGCTTTCTCTTTCAAATTTTTGATCAAAATTCTCCAGATCAGTTTACACGTAAATGTGTTTAGAGAGTTGTCCCTGTAAGGAGAAACCGCAAGGTTCAGTCAAAATAAACATAAATTCTAGGTTCTGGGTGCTTATTTTAACTTATCTGTCCTTTTATTAAGTTAAACAGATATTGTATAAAGTGAGTTTTCTTTTTTTTTATGAGTTTTACCCCCTCTGCATTGTTTTCTTTTTGTGTTTGATTAACATATTTAATATAACGCTTTTTCCTTCCTTTTTTCTTGTTATGCCAATATGCTATTGAACAGCTCTTTTTTGGACAATTTTTTGTTCGTATCCAAGGGGTGTATTCTGACTAAGCTCGATAACGTGATCAAAAATTAAACAAAAGAGTTTTGTTTTGTGGTATTAACGAACTTGTTTTGAGAAGTGTTTAGCAGTAGACAACTTAAAGAGAAAGAAAGCGTAACTATTTGTGTGTATACAAGATAATACGTCATTATTTTTGTTAGGTCCCAGACCAAACGCGGAAAGAAATGACAATTCTGCTGGTTTACGAAGAAAACACAACATTGAAAAACTAAATCATTTTTTGTGATTTTATGGGTTAATTGAATGAATTATTAAAAAAAAAATTTCGATTAACTTCCCCTTTTGAAATAGTTTGACTTCGTTCGTTCAATTTTTAAGTTTTGTGAAATGACTAAATTAAAAATATATTGTCGCAGTGAGGTGTAGTTGACATTGACATGCGAGATAGTTTATGCAGCGAGATAGTTTATCCATCGTGTTCTCTTCCATATGGACTTCCATTTTGATATCTCAAAATTTAGTGATTATGGCCAATATGGTATATGGGCCTCGGTTCTCATATCTCAGACAAGTTAGGCAGCATGTCAGTAATATTCCCTTGCTGTGACGCTAATTCGACTCCTACGTAGTCAAAGGATTGGAAGTAAACAGAGTTCTATACTTATGTGATATTTTAAATATAACTTAAAAAAATAATGCTTATCTGATTTTCATGCTTTAAAAAAAATAAAAGTAAGTAAACCCGCCTTTATTTCTAAGGTTGGAATGCTATTCCTGCGTTGGGGAATACGGTAGCTATGGCAATATATAACAAGAACTTGCTCGTTTTGATGCAAAGAAAAATGATATTTCCATGCCTAATGTGTCTACATTTTCACTAGCTATAACGAACTTTACAAACAAAAATAAAACTAAGAAAACAATATTTGGTATTTTAGTAACATAAAAAATACTTTCAATTGCGGTCTCTTCTAAATAACATATGGTCTTCTCGCCCGTATTGACATATTTGAAATTTTTTATTAACAACACCACATGCTCTCCTGGCTGCAGAAATAAGTCATAATTACCAATATTTTAACCACTTACACATTAAAGTTTGAAGGAGACAGCAAAATGGCTTTTTGCTTACGCTAAAAAATCGTAGGCATTGTGATTCCGTTGAAATACTCAATTTTAAACAACTTAAATATGTAGTTTGATAGAACTTTCCTGAAGAACGCTGCCACATCGACGCAAGGATTAGCCAATCTATTGCACTACTCCATATGTATGATTTGACAAGTGGGTTCCACGTTTTTATTTACAGGTATTTTTTTAATTTTAGGCATGCAATGCACTAAAAGCATGGATTGAACATCACCCAAGGTTATTACTTTTTACTTTTTAAAAAAAATACTATTTCTACGTATGTCAGACCATGATTATTTCTTCCATCTTTCGTTTAAGGTATTTTCACTTACTGGGTTCGTCTTCTTCCTCTGTAAAATCCGCACTTTTTACGCCGTCATTGATTAGTTCTGCCATGTTTAAAGAAATTCAATACTTGTATCTTGCAGCAGCACAGATTTCTCCTCAAGGTGATATTGATGCTGATATTCAGGTAGGAATTTGGTCTGTGAAATTGAAATGATCTGTCTGTCTCTCTGTCTGTCTATGTCTTTGTGTCTGTCTGACGTTGACAAATTTTTAACCTTGCCAATAATTCTCTTTTGTGTTATGTTCATCAGCACTGCATAAGCCATTAAAAAGCCATGGAAGTGGTTAAATCCCCACGCACTCACCCACACATATTGCACGGTACAATAAGTTGGAGCGCATGTGAAAATGCGTTTATAATAAATTCAATTCCACCTTTCCTGTGAAATTTAGAACTATAAACAACAATTGACTACTACTACAGTTAATTACATCATCTATTTCCTTTGGTTGACCAATTTTATGATATGTTGAGAGTCAAAAAACGCACTTTATTTCCTGCACTTTTTTGATGGCACGATGGTTCAAATAAATCCCACACTTGCTTCACTTCTCGCAATTTTATTTTTACCTCCCGAATGTAAAAATTTACTTCTAGTACTTTTTTTCTTTTACCCCAATTTTCTGATAATAAGTATAAAAGTTTCGTAGCCTGTCGACCAAGGTAACATTCAAACTCGAATACAGTTTCAGATGGGACAAAATCATCTCCCTCATTTATACGAGGCAGAAAACTTTCAATCAATGATAGTTTTGTTGCAAATAATCATAGAAATGAAATATAGAAAATACTCATGTATAAATCTCACATTAGTCGCTGTGTTGCACAAAAAAGGAAAGAACTATTTTTTGTTCACAGGGAATCTGAGTCATGATTACGAAGCAGCAAATAATCTTTCAATCCCCTGCTGGTGTATCTGTATCTTGTGTTTTGAAGTATGTAGCGCTGAAGTATGACATTCTTTACGTAGTTCGCAAAAGTTGTTGTATGTACTTGGAACTTTAGCGCGTGGACCATAGGTGTGAGCTATTGGTCTCCTTGAAAATACGCTTTCTGGCTTAACCCTATTCGGTCCAGCGTATTTCGAAAATATTATGACGGGAGGGGGGGGGATCTTGAACTACTACCTGCACAAAATTCAATTACTTTCGTTCCTGAACGAATTTTCACATTATTTTTAAAGTTTCTGATATCCAAAATATTAGAACCAGTCAAAAATAGCATGAATTTCTTCAACATATTTAACTGTAAACGCCGTATGTATCGCTTCAGGAAACTAAATCAATCTCTTTGTGATTTGTCCTAAGTATTACAATGTTTGAACAATGCTATAACATTTTTTTGAAGGTATTTTTTCGACATAAAGTTGATTTACAAAATCAATTGTGTTAAACTCAGGTTCTAAGCGCGGTTATTGAAAAAATTTTTGCCAGGAATTTATAGCAAAGTTATTGGATTAACTCTTGACGGCCTATCTCAATTACAACATTCTTCATACTTTGTACCTTTAATTTACTCCTGCAGTTAAATTGGTCAGGAAAATCAACAAAGTCATCACTTTCTATTTGTTTCTTGGTATTATGGAGGTGGTATGGAGTGGTACATCGTATGACATATTTTATAAAACATATGATCTTTGTATTTGACATCGACCGACATGTGATCAGCAACTTGATATAAAACTTTCTTAATATCCACTGCAAAATGTGGATTGCATCTTTTGTGCGTATTTTTTTAAAAAAAAACGTGAAGCTTGCACTTTACAGTTGTCGATATCCAGCG
The DNA here is from genome assembly GCF_029227915.1 of Hydractinia symbiolongicarpus. NCBI lineage: Eukaryota > Metazoa > Cnidaria > Hydrozoa > Anthoathecata > Hydractiniidae > Hydractinia > Hydractinia symbiolongicarpus. The sequence continues at coordinate 16,427,606 of NC_079878.1, forward strand.
GTTCTTCTCCGCGTCAACATTTTCTTGATTATTTGCGCCGTTTAGGTACATAAAACGAAAAGTTATAGTAATTAATATTGATGACAGTTAAAGTTTGCGATGCTTGCCACGCTATCAAAGAACGAGGCTTGCCCGGAGATACGATACTATCCTGATGATACGCATGCGCATAACCGGAAAAGTTGGTTACATTGTAGTGCAAAAATCGAAAAGAAACTTCCTCCCCGACTTATTGCAGAACGTCGGAAACATGCACTGCTTCGCTGCAAACTAATAATTTGTCATAACTAACCTCGTTTCCATGTTATTGAGTATTTTGGTGTATATTTCGCGGAATGGAAAATTGTTATGAAATTAGGTCTATTCACTTTATGACTTTACCAATTATGCAAAAATAAATAAAGACTTTGCTGATAGCGATTGGAAGTTACCCAGTGTTTTTGAAATATTTTGCAAAAATATTTTCCATTGATCTCCATTGTGTCTCGTAGGTATCATGTCGAATAAAGAGGACACGCTCTTTTTCCCCTATTAAAAATGAATAATACGCTTAGTCTGTGTTTGTACGAGCAATGGGGATATTCACTTTTATCCCTTAAAAATAAGCGAGAAACTATGTCCTAATTGCTCAAAGAAAAATTAGTTCCTTTGACGGTACGTCACAATCCTCTATTTTAATACCTTTGTGTGAGTGACTATGGCTGTCTACGGCACAAAAATCATTAGTCATTCTTACGGCTTATGTGTTTACTCCCCTAAGACGTGGCGTTACGCTAAAATTTACTAAATTAAAAAAAAATCAGAAAACAGAATTATGGTATCTGGAAAATCGCACATTAAAGAACCAAAGATCTTCATTGATAACACTGATATTAAGTCGAGCAACAGATTATAACATTTTAGTTTTCACTGGCAGGTTAAACACTATCTTGTTTCATTTGACTTATCTGAAGGGGAACAAGGATTGAAAGAATTTAGAGCTTGTACTGATGTTCTGAGCCGTTCAGGAGCTAGCTTCTGTCAACCGAACACAATATTCGCGTTTAATAAGTTGCTGCTGCTATCAAAATAGTTATATGGCTTGGAACTGTAATTTAATTGAAAGTTTCAAGTTACGAATCAATTCAGAATCAACCGTTGCATTGAAACAGCTGTATAGCGTGTCAAAACATTTAAATGTTCTTGAGTTTCTTTGTGATATTCCATCGGACGATAATATGCTGAATACACAGGGAGTTATGTTACATCTGCAGATTTATTACGCGACATATACTCATCCATATGCTTTCTTCAGAATCGAACTCATAAAATAAGCATTTATATGACGCTTTTGATGAACACTTCATTGATGTATTTTTGTTTGCTCTGTACGGACGTAAAAATAAATAGACACAAGACATTCCTCCTTTTTGTGAACTGGTCGCATGACATTATGTAAATCCACATCCCACAAAAAGTGATTTGTTATATGTATATAAAGTAACGGAAATTGTGTTTGCAAAAAAGATGACTGTTCTTTTTAGAATTTTTCTACTCTTTCCTTCAAAATAAATCTTATGTATAAATCTGATGTATAGGGGGACGAGGCAAGGAAATCTTATAGAAATCCTATAAACTCTCCACCGTACTTCCTTTTTCTTTTTTATTTGGCTTATTTAATGAGGAAATGGGCTCCGTACTCTCCAAAAAGCTGTAAATTTGTCTTTCAATCCCAATAGACCATGTTTACTAACTAAAAACATCATCTTAGATGGAGTAATTGACAAGCCCTGATAAGAAGTCACAGTAGATATGTCAAAACGTAACTTCAATTCAGAATTTAAATGGTCCAACATTGGAATAGTTGTTGTCCTTTTAAAATAATCCGAAATGTTTTCAGCAGGAATGTTAGATTTATTTTTAAACGTTTTTATTTGTTTTGTTTTTATTTTAAAAGCCCCACGGAGTCGTTACAAATATAATAATTTAATTTTACCCCCGGATTAATGTCTACGCCGTATCTAACGGAAACAAGTTGTTTATCAACTAAAAAAGAAAAGCGGAGCGAAGAAGGTTGTCTGTTTTTCAAAGTAATCCTGGAAAAAGTTATTTCAAACATTGTTTACTCATCATGAGGTTAAATTAAAGCTTATATTTGTTTTTCTATATTCCATTTTTGTGTTCTGGGACCGAGGTTGCTTCCTTTTATAAAAATTCTATCGGATTCGAATATGAATGTAATTCGAATCTGAAATGTAAAAAACAAACTGTTGTGTTGTTGTCAAACGAAGTTGGTGTTGTAGTTAGAAATGTTTCTAACGTACGATGATTTAACATCACAAAGAGAACTGATTGGAAATGTTTCAGGCAATTGTATACATCTTCAATTCGTTCTCTTTGGGATGAAACGAAGTTTAGTATTCATAGTAAGAAACTGATTGGAGTTTTGTTAGGAGAACGCTAGCAAGCTACTCACTGAGAAAGTTGTGTTGTTTAGATTTTTTAGTAGGGAAATGAATTTGGGTGTATAACGATTTTTTAGCCGTTTCTTTCTGACCTAAATTTTTCCTTAAATATTAAGTTTCTTGTGCCTTGCGCCGTAAAAATATTTTCTTTAAGCACTTATTTTTGCAAGAATATATGTCTAAGCTTAATAGCTTGTTTTAAATATGAACATTTGTATGACGCACAAAATTGATTAGAAGTTTACTTTTTTTATTGTATATCAAACGAACTGCACTTTTTGTGTCCAAGCAATAGGCCGTTACATGTAGTAGAAAATGCCATTAGCTAGCTATAATAACTTATAGCATGCTTTATTTTATTAAGGCATTATATATTTTCAAGCCATAGTCATGCTAAGAATATATTAAAAATGAGGATAGTATTTGTCATGAAAGTTAAGAACATCGAGGCTGAAACTAAAACATACTATTGTTATAAAAACAGCGTGTATATCCTAGAGAAGTAATTTTTCCGTTGCTACTGTGTTTAACAGTACAGACTGTGTAATACAGTGTTGATGTCGTTATAAAAAACCTAAATCCTAAACTTAAATCAATGTTTACATCTGTTACTTTACGACCGTTTGAAATATATTCGCTTCTTAAATTCGAAAACACTGCATTGTTATCTTCTTTGATTTTATGCGTGATTTTCTTGATTATAAGTTTGGGTCTGTAAGGCACACTGTTCTTTTAATATTTTGGACTGAAATATTTCGGTAGATATACAATTATATCAACTGATTCAAGTTTTTATATTTCTCTTTTATCTTATATATTAATTCCCTAGCGTGAGTAAAACTGTGAGTCCACGACACGCAAAGTACGGGTCTTCTAGCGACGTGGCGTTACGCTAAATTTAACCAAGTTAAAAAAACGCAAATCAGGGGGTTACTATTTAAACATTTAATTCTCTTTTCTTATTACTTTAAAAAATAAAACTCTGTTTTTTATTTTATTAAAACTATTTCTATTTTTTTTTGTAAACGTTTGTATTTGTTATTTTATTTTAAAAGTCCCACGGGGTCGTTATAGATAGAATAATTTAATTTTACCCCCGGTTTACAATGTGCGCGCGTATCTAACGGAAACAAGTTGTTTATCACTTTAAAGAAACATATACATTAACATACGTTCACATGAACATGTCATTTAAAAAGTTGTTTATCAACTGAAAAAGAAAACCGAAGCGAAGAAGGTTGTCTCTTTTTTAAATTAATCCTGAAAAAAGTTATTTCAAACAATGTTTACTCATCATAAGGTTAGCCTAAGCCTCGTTTTTGTGTTCTGGGACCGAGGTTGCTTCCTTTTATAGAAGATCTATCGAATTCGAATATGAATGTAATTCGAATCTGAAATGTAAAAAAAAAACTGTTGTTGTCGAACGAAGTTGGTGTTGTTAGTTAGAAATATTTCTAACGAAAGATGATTTAACATCACAAAAATAATTGATTGGAAATGTATTAGGCAATATTAGCTATACATTTTCAATTCGTTCTCTTTGGGATGAAGCAAAGTTTAGTATTCGAAGTAAAAAATTGATTGGAGTTTTATTGAGAGAACTCTAACGCTAAAAGCAAATGTGTTGTTTAGATTATTTGGTAGAGAAATGAATATGGGTGCATAACGGTTTTTAGCCGTTTCTTTCAGAGCTAAATTTTCCTTATTAACTTTCTTTTTGTGTCTTTGAAAAATATTTTCTTTAAAGACAATTAATTCTGATATATATCACAACCACATCTCGGTAGAGGTTAAGGGAAATAGCAAAGCACGGTTTTTTTTGTTATGTGGTGTCATTCGTAAAGAGTGAGCCAATGACATAAATTTTTAGGATTTACGCACAGGGTACTTTGATTACACTCATAAGCGCAAGAAATGCACACATAAATTTTGGTACTTATTACAAAAATACCACTGGGTTTGTTTACAAAAGAGAACAGCCTCGACGTTGTTTTATGTTGTTCTTACAGGTAGCTTAGCTACCCTATATAGCTACATTAAGGATTAAACTAGCATTTATTACTTAATACTCAGTAAAATAGGTCAAGTTTAAATATTAAATTTTTTCACTATAGCTAGCTAGACTAAGTATGAAAGGACAAGGCTGAGCTTTTTAGCTGGGTTTAAAATCAAAACTTAGGAGGAAAATTACATCGCAGTTTTTAAAATTATATTACACATACTACAGAACACCTGCGGGAAATCTCATTGTTCATCAAGTTACCCCATATGGGTAATATGGAAGATTTCTTCATAAAAAACCTCAGAAACCTTTTCAAGTGGATTACTTTCACATTAACAAAAATTGAAAATTTTTAAGATGAACTTTTGCGATTTTGTCATTTATTAGTTTTCAAATTTCTCGCTGGAAATTTAAAAGGTTTAAAACCCATGTCGCACAGTAACTTTTTCGTCCTTATCATAATGTGATATACATAAGCTATGGAACAACTTTTGCAGGAAAATAAAAACACATAAATAGAAAAAGGTTGTTATAAAAATAATATAAATTAATTTCAAACCGATTAGTCCCTGCAGCCATTTTGGTGTCAGCAGTATGAAAAACTATGCTAAAACCATAATAAGTAAAAGTCCTATTACTTCAGTAAAAATTGAAATAATGACTTGAAACTTAGTATATTATATGTTTTAGACCAGTTTGATGAAATGAACCAAAAAATTTTTTTGCTACTATTATAATTCTTGAGTTCCTGAATTTAGCCATTTTTGGGGACGCCGATAAACCTTTTTTGAAAGCATATTATTTTGACAAGCCATGTGTACAGATAACATTCAAAGTGATTCTCAGGATTTAAAATAATTTAAACATATGAAATGTGTCCCAGGTTTAGGACCATATACCTTATCCTGCTCTATAAATACAAAGTTGTTAGAAGTTATTTTTTTGTCCACCTGGATCTGCAACACGTTTACTTGCACTAATCGCTCAGCCTAGTGCCACTCACAATTAATTTTTGAATATCTACAGGAACTTATTATGCAAGATGAAAAATGCTAAACAACTGTATTTGCTTTGCAGAAGTAACAATAGGCTTCATCATAAGTCCTGTGAATGTTGGTTTATAAAAAATGTATTATACCTTTATGCTATAAGCACTCCACTGGATTTGTAACACATTACACTAAGTGTCCTCCGTATGACACAGTTTACCCTTTACTAAGTCTTAACCTGGACAGAGACTTTACGTCTTCCGGCTCCAAGCGAATATTACTTCTGGCTATACTTTCCAAAATTTTGTTATTTCATAAAAGAAACCTGAAAATCTACAAATATTTATTTATGAAAAACAGGTTTCTGTTCGATAAAAGAAACCTGAACATTTGCAGAAATTTATTTATGAAATATAGGTTTCTGTTTGTCGTGACAACATATTTAACCAACATGCAATGCCTTGCACACCTAACTAGCTATATACTCAAGTCTTGACTGTTCACTGTTATGGGAGGTCCAAATTGCTAGCAAGTAGCTATCTTTATTTAAAATGACAGAATGCCTTGAAAAATCTTTTGTATAGCTAGCCTCATAAAACTAACATATTTAGCTCTTGTACTTTATCACTTAATTATTTAATAACAAATGTGCCCCTGAAGTGCTGGCATGGTATTAGCTAGGTAGCTTAAAATCACAAAATAAATATTATCCAGATGTGACCATCCCTCATCATCAGACATCGGAAAGGCGTTTCTGTTCTTTACTTCTCATTCTGGGGTACCTCAAATTCTTGTAAATCCAATGAAAAAAAATTACTAAGACTTCCTCTTCTTTCCCTTGCACGACTCATGGCATTTCTCAGCATGTCTTCAGTTCGAAGCCACGATTCCTTAGCTTCCAACTGCGTCTCGTTCACAAGTTTCAGTGCTAGCCAATGTGATGGACAACGTCGAGGAACCCTGGGTAACTTTGAAAAAATGTGGTTCTGCCTTATGATTTTTAGATTTTTGCTGCTGATATCAGCATATTTTAGCCCTTGAGTGCCACACCTCCGTATATATAGGAGTTAATTATCTTTAAGCACTTTTTTTGTAAGAATATACTCGGAAAAATGGATCAGAAGTTTAGAATATCCTAAGAATATGTCTAAGCTTGATTGTTTGTTTTAAATATAAACATTTGTATGACGCACAAAATTGATTAGAAGTTTACTTTTTTTATTGTATATCCGACGAACTGAATTTTTTTGTGTCCAAGCAATGAGGCCGTTACATGTAGAAATTTTCATTAGCTAGCTATAGTAACTTATAGCAGGATTTATTATATTAAGGCATTATATATTTTCAGGACATAGAAGATATTGAGAATATTGAGAATAGCATTTGTCCAAAAGGTTAAGAGCATCGAGGCTGAAACGAAAACACACTATTCTTATAAAAACAGCGTGTATATCATAGAGAAGAATTTATATAAACTGCAAAAAGTAATTTTTCCGTTGTTACTGTTTTAAACACTACAGACTGTGTGACTCAGTGTTGATAATAAACCTAAACCTAATACCTAAACTTAAATCAATGTTTACATCTGATATGTTACGATCGTTTGAAATATATTCGATTCTTAAATTCGAAAACGCTGCATTGTTATCTTCTTTGATTTTACGCGTGATTTTCTTGATTATAAGTTTGGTTTTGTATGACAAACTGTTCTTTCTGTTTTTTTAATATTTTGGATTGAAATATTTTGGTAGATATACAATATACCAAATGATTCAAGTTTTTTATTTCTCTTTTTCATATGTTTTCAGCTATTAATTTCTTATATTTTGCATATGCAACAGCCTGAATAGCTGATTTTGTATGACTTAACAAAAAATGTTGGATTTTTTTTTTAATGTTTGGTGTCCTTTTTTTTCCTGGTGCACTTCTGGAATGGCAAAGCAAGTATATAGTTTTAGCGTATTCCTCTTTTTACGTAACGGTTGTTATACGCGTTTGATTTTTTTGGACATTTTCCATTTTTATTTCATAATTTTTTTTTATTATTTTTTTTGTTGCACATACTTATATTTTTAGATTTTTTGTTTCAGCGTTGATAAACATAGAATAATGCAGATTGTGAGCAACCTCGATCCCAGGGCATTTTTTTATGCCATCCGTTATAAAAGAGACAAAGAGCCTGGGGTCGAGGTTGAAATTCAGTGGATTCTTCCACGGGAAATCGGCTAGTGTGTTTTTAACTAATAATTTCTTACTAGTCGATAAGGCCCGTGGAAAAATCCACTTAGGCAGGACAACAGAGAAAAATAACCGTCATTTAAATTTTGAAGACGTCAGCAGAGACATGTCAGAACACAAAACTTTTTTTTTCAGAAATGTGTATGCCTGTTGCCTTCATCGTATAGATCTTGAAACGCTGATCAAGAAAATGTATAGGATCGTGTATTTTTGACAAACGGTTGCAGAGATATTAGGGTTTGAAGGTTTTTTGATGACGTCATCAACCCGTCCATTCCCGAAACGGATTCAGGGACCCAGGTTTGGGAAACTTACCCAAATTGGTCAAAGGTGGTCCCTAGTTACCTACGCAGGAGATGACGTCAGTTATTTCCACCCGTTTCCAAGTTATTTAGCCTTAAATTTAAAAGTGCAATGCAATGGCTTCACTTATCTTAATATACTTTCCTTTGACGTTAATATTGCTTTAACGTCAAAGTTTGGTAATTTACAGAACAAATTTATAGACGATGTTTTATAGACTTTATCAAAGAAATTTTATCCACTTTGCAAAAGTCACAGACAGACAGAACTGGCGTATTATTATATAGACTAGTCGATAAGGCCAGTGGAAAAATCCACTGAGGCAGGATAAACATTTTGATGACGTCAGCAACCTATGCATTAAAAATTTAGAATTTTGTTTTCGCGTTGCATCTATTGTGTAGAGATTAAAGTGCTGATCAAGAAAATGTATATGACCATGTGCTTTTGGTATGAGCGGTTAATGAGATTAAGGAAGGGTTTAAAAATTTTGCTGACGTTAGCAATGGCCCTATCAAGACCGAAATATTTTTTTATAAATTTGTATACCCGTTGAATTCATCGTATAGATCTTGAAATGCTGATCAAGAAAATGTATAGGAACATGAACTTTTGACAAACGGTTGCAGAGATATTGGGGTTTGTAGGGTTTGTGATGACGTCATCAACCCATCCATTCCGAAACGGACTCGAGAACCCAGGTTTGGCAAACTTACCCAAATTGGTCCCAGGTGGTCCCTAGTTACCCACTCGATGAAATATCATTGACGTCACCACCTCGTTTCCAAGTTATTTGGCCTCAAAGTTTTAAGTGCACTGTAACGGCTTCATTAATTTAATATTGGATTTTGACGTTAAAGTAGTGTTATTGACGTCGCGCCGTAACGTCAAAAAATTTAACATATTAGACATGCATTTTTCGGTTACTTCAAAGAAAATTTCGGTAAGATTAAAGGAAAATGAACATATCCACTTTGCCTGTTACAGACACACGGAACTGGCGTATTATTATATAGACTAGTCGATAAGGCCTGTGGAAAAATCCACTTAGGCAGAAGGACAATGGAAAAGTAGATTGTTTTAGATTTTTTGCTGACGTCAGCAGTGCAATTACAAAAATATTTGGCGAAATTTAGTTTATTCGTTGCCTGTACTATGCAGATGTTAAAACGCTGACCAAGAAAATGTATATGATCATATCTTTTTTATAAGCAGTTAATGAGACATAAGGGTTTTAACATTTTGCTGATGTCAGCAATGGCCAGTCAAACACCCCAAATTTTTTTTTTAAAAATTTGTATACCTGCTGCCTTCATTGTATAGGTCTTGAAGCGCTTATCAAGAAAATGTATAGGATCGCGTATTTTTGACAAACGGTTGCAGAGATATTAGGATTTGAAGGTTTTTCGGTGACGTCATCAACCCGTCCATTCCGAAACGGATTCAAGGACCCAGGTTTGGGAAACTTACCCAAATTGGTCCCAGGTGGTCCCTAGTTACCCACGCGGTCCCTAGTTACCCACGCGGTGAAAAATCATTGACGTCACCACCTCGTTTCCAAGTTATTTGGCCTCAAAGTTTTAAGTGCACTGTAACGGCTTCAATAATTTAATATAGGATATTGACGTTAAAGTAATATTATTGACGTCGCGCCGTAACGTCAGAAAATTTAACATATTGGATATGCATTTTTGGGCAACATCAAAGGAAAATGACGATATCCACTTTGCCTGTTACAGACACACGGAACTGGCGTATTATTATATAGATACTAGTCGATAAGGCACGTGGAGAAATCCACTTAGGCAGATGGGCAATGGAAAAATAGGTTGTTTTAGATGTTTCGCTGAAGGCAGCAGTGAAGATCCCAAAAAAATTAGAGAAATTTATTTTATTCTTTTATTGTATTGTGTAGAGGTTTAAACGCTGATTAAAATAATGTATAGGATGATATGTTTTCGAGGAACGCAAAAGCAGATATAAGGGTTTAAAAATTGTGCTGACGTCAACAAAGGCCCGTGAAAACACAAAACATTTTTTTTTGAAATTTATATACCTGTTGCCTTCCTTGTATAGATCTTGAAACGCTGAGGAATAGGATCATGTACTTTTGACAAACGGTTGCAGAGATATTAGAGTTTGAAGGTTTTTTGATGACGTCATCAACCCGTCCATTCCGACACGGATTTGGGGACCTAGGTTTGGGAAACTTACCCAAATTGGTCCCAGGTGGTCCCTAGTTACCCACGCGGTGAAAAATCATTGACGTCACCACCTCGTTTCCAAGTTATTTGGCCTTAAAGTTTTAAGTGCACTGTAATGGCTTCACTAATCTTAATTAACTTTCCTTTGACGTCAATACTATTTAACCGTTAAAGTTTGGTACATTACAGAACAATTTTATAGGCGATGTTTTATAGAATTTGTTAAAGAAAATTATAAAGAATATAATCCACTTTGCAAAAGTCACAGACAGAACTGGGGTATTATTATATAGACAAGAACTACTACATGTTAAATAAAAATCGTTTCGTCATATTCCATGTAACCGATGTATATAAGTTTAGCTAGTTACACAAAATGTGAAAAATACATTATTTGCATACACAAAATGTGAAAAATACATTATTTGCTTAAAAACAGTCCTTAAACTCTTTTTAAATATTATGTAATACTTTTTTAAAAGTTGTTGTGGCTTGTTAATTTAAGCTTAAAATGTCAAATCAAATAAGTTACAGTCACATTCTTAGCAAAGACCAATAAGATAACATTACGGTAGCTAGCTTAGCTACATGTAAAAAGCAACATACAACTGAAGCAAACATAAGCTAGCTACAGCAGCTAATAGCTGGTCAGTTGAATATAAACTGGAGACTTAGCTAGGTATAAAGAACATGGCTACATATTTATAAAGTCCAAGCTAGCTAGCTATTAGGTTGTTGTTGGTGTGGTTGGTTTTATGATGCTAGCTAACAAACATGTCTCGCATCAATAATATCATCAAAACTGAAAAAAACATAAACAAACCTTACAGAAACCTTTCTATACTTCATTTATATACCATGCCCCTTTTTAAATGCTTTTGTAAAGATTTATTTTGAAGGAAAGAGTAGAAATTGCTTAAAAAGAACAGCCATCTTTTTTGCAAACACAATTTCCGTTACTTTGTGCTAGAACTTCATTTAACAAACCACATAAAACTGGCAGCTTTTCACGACAAAGAAGACATAATTTTTTCGGCGACTTCAAAGAGAATTTCGGCAACATCAAAGGAAAATGGCGATATCAACTTTGCCTGTCACAGAGACACGGAACTGGCGTATTATTATATAGATTTTGAGTATAACTTTGAAAGGTTTACCGTATGCAATAGACTGAATAGCTGATTTTGTGCGACTTAATGAAAAATGCTAGGTTTTTTTTAAACGTTTGGTATCCCTTTTTACCCTGGTGTACTTCTGGAATAGCAAAGCAAGTATATAGTTTTAGCGTATTTAATTTTTTACGTAACGGTTGTTAGACACCTTTGATTTTTTTACACATTTCCCATTTTTATTTTTTATATATATTTTTTTTCGCACATGCTTATGTATTTAGAAGTTTTGTTTTAGCGGTTATAAACATAAAATAATGCAGATTGTGAGCAACCTCGACCCCAGGGCTTTTTCTTTTTTTGTCATCCCGTTACAAAAGAGACAAAGAGCCCAGTGTCGAGGTTGAAATGTGAGTTTTGAAAATTCAAATTACTGTGTTGTCTGATATACTTTTGTTCCTGGTGTACTTCTGGCATGGCAAAGCAAGTATAAAAGTAACAGTTGTTACACGCCTTTGCATTTTGCTTTTTTATTTTTTATTTTTTTGTTGCACCTGCTTATATTTTTAACGGTTTTGGTTTCAATGGGTATAAATATAAAGTAATGCAAACTGTGAGCAACCTCGATCCCAGGGCCTTTTCTCTCTTTTTTCCGTCTCGTTATAAAAAGAGACAAAGGGCCGAGGTTGGATTGTAAGTTTTAAAAATTCAAATTACCATGCTGTATGTTTTTGTTTGGTATCCCTTACACGCATTTCATGGAGTCATTTAGTGAGATGTGTTTTGAAATGCTTTGACAAACTTCTTTACTAATAATTTTAGCGAATAATTTTCGCATTGTCAGAGGGTTACAGCAAGTAAATAGTTTCAATAAAATAAAGTTTTCAGTAAAATAGACATTTATTTTTTAAGGTAATAAGAAAGAAGACCTAAATGATTATATAGTGACCCCCTGATTTGCGTTTTTTTAACTTTTAAAAAAAAGTAAATTTTAGCGTAACGCCACGTCATAAAAAGTGACCCGTACTGTGCGTGTCGTGGACTCACATGGTTACTCACACAAGCGTATTATGATAAGAGATTGACGTGAAGTAGTAGTAGTATTGACGTCGCGCCTTAACGTCAGAAAATTCAACATATTAACATATTATGCCTTTTTCGGCAACATCAAAGCAAAATGAACACATCCACTTTGCCTGTTACAGACACACAGACACACTTAGCGTATTATTTACACTAAAACGGGCTTTGCGAACACTGAAATAGGCTTAAACGAGGGCAAAAATCAACCTCGTATGCGGACGTTTTAGACAGAAACGAAACATTGAAAAAAAACAATGACAACTTAAATGTGTTTCGTTAGCATAAATCATTTTAAGACTGTTTCGCCCAATGTCAGGGCTCGTCAGCATGCCTAGGACAAATAAAAAATAGATTAAAAATTTAGTTCGTTAAGCCCGACATGGACAGTCATACTGCCGCTCCGGAAACCAGGTACTGTCGGCTGGAGTCAGACCGAGCCCGCAATAAGGAAAATTTATTTATAGAAAGAGATTATTGTTAAAGTGGAAGTAAAGAAATGGCTCTGCACGCACAGGAATTAATTATCATTGCAGCTAGCTGTTTTGTCACATCATCGTATGATATTGTAAAATCTACAGAGGGTTGAGTATTATCATTACAGCTTGCTGTTTTGTTACATCATCGTATGATGAATGTTAAATTCTTAGAGGGTTAAGTATTATCATTGCAGCTTGCTGTTTCGTCACAACATCGCAAAAACAAATGTAATGTATACAACTACTGCAAGAAGGTAAATGAAAGAAACTAAAAAGAAGGTAATTGGATTTATAACGTTATCATCACCTTCATCACCACCACGTAAAATTTAAGCATTCGAGAAAGCTTAGAAGGAAAAAAAGACTTAGTTGCTCCTTGACCCAGGTACTGTCAGCGGAGCCTACTGAGCCCGGGGACAATTTTGAATCAATCAGGTTTGTAATCACCAAAAAAAGGGGGGGAGAGGGGAGAGAGAAATATATTGGGTATGAAACTTATTACAGAAAGTAGTTTCTTAGGTATGGATTTGTACAAAAAATTATACTTTATTTTAAAATTTATTTATATTTATATTTTTATTTAGAAAAGGAAGAAACGATATTATTTATTTTATTACTTGTTAATTTTAACTTTAGATATAAACAATCTGAGTATATATTGACATGAGGCTACATAGAAAAATAATTAATTTAAACATTTTACTTAAAATCCAATCTCCTGTTTTTAACAGCAAACTTCGTTCACATTCGCAGGATGTCACTGGTAATGTGGCAAGAATTCTTAAGGCCACAGTCAAATTTTCAAATTGTAATGATAAAATTGCTTTAAGAGTGGCTGAAATATTATCAGGATAACTATCCTGCATCTCCCAGTACTTATGCCAAGCTCAGCATCAAGAGCTAAAAAGTTTGGCATGTCATCAGAATAAAAGCTACAATCAATATAAAAAGTGTTGCGGAGAGGTTGCCAAGGCAAAGGCATTAAGCACGGCAAAGGTAGCCAAGGAAAGAGGAAGACGAATCAGCAAGGCAGGGGTAGGCAAAGCATGGGAGGCACAGGCAAGGTCATAGTAGGCAGGAACCAGAAAAGGCATGGGAAGGGTAGGCAAAGGCATTAAGCACGGCAAGAAAAGGACACGGCAATGTACGGCAAAGCAGGCAAGGAAACAGGAAGAGGAATCAGCAAGGCAGGTTTATTTGTTGCATCTTAAGGTTGAATTACATTGTTTGATGACAAACAGGGAATTTTTTTAGGTGGACTGAGTGGTGTGGATGATGCAACAGAAGGAAGGCTCAAATTGTCATCAAAGACCAATGATTGGTAGTGATTTCTATTTACCCTCCCAAATAAAAGCACCTGCAGTGGTACCATCAGTCAATAGATGTGCCACTTGTTGTTTCCCGGCAATATCATGTGTTTCATCATGAGTAGGACTAATAAGGGTATATGAGTGCTTTGCAGTACTGATATCAGATGTTATCAAAATGTTGACGCCCAGCATTATTGCAGCAGCTCGTATGAAAATTTCTTCAACATAAACAGTAGGTTTTGACTGAATTTGTAAGTCGCGTTCCCGCTCTTCAGGGCTTTTTAATAAAAAGGTTCTATTATTTTGAAAAATTTCTATGTCGCTATTTTCGCGGACAATTTGACCACAGCTGCTCGTAGTTCAACATGGTTCTGGAAATTAAGTTCAGAGGGGACAATTTGTCCGATCTCAGGCCGATCAAGTTGCTGTAACACTGCTCTATAAAAACAGTTGCCATCTCCAATCGTCACTTCACGATATGTTATATTTGACAGACCAATACTTCTAGCATAAGCAACTATATGGTCTGCAGAATTTTCACTCATTTAAAAGATGGGCAGCATAAGATTCTTGTGCTATTTGGAAGTCAATATCATTGTTATTGAAGGGTCCAGGATTGCTTTCAATATCCCCTGATAACAATAACAGTAACTTCAAATTTGCAAGATTGATGTTACAGCTTAGACAACACATAAAAATTAATAAAATAAAAAGTTTCAAAAAATAAATGAAGTGATTGCTATTATCCAGATTGTCAAAAAACATTCCTGAATGGCTGTGGAAATTTGTTTCATTCTTAATATCATTACTGGAATGAATAGCAGCTACATTATAAAACGAACCGATGGTGGCACGATATGCCTGGATTGATATCATGATTTTTTTTTACTATGTGAATCAGTATTAAAGATGCACCTAGCAGCAGTTATTGCACCTAAATCAGATATGAACAGTAAATAATAATCTAGTAAAAGATGCACGTAGCTGCACTTTGCACCTAAATGTTTGTTTGTTTGCTAGTAGAAGACACAGAAAAATTATCAAATAATACTTATCCAAAAATCTGTGAAGTATCAAAAAATTCCAGCAAACAAAACCAACACGCTCCGGTAAAATACCAGAGGGTTTAAAAAAAAAGTGGCGCCGAAAAAGTATATTTCGGTCGCTAAATCACGTGATATATTTTGGCCACTCAAAGCGAAAAATGTTTGTGTTTCAAAAACTTCACGTGATCCATTTTATCCAATTAAATCGAGGCTAGGCATTTTATTAAAATTTGGCTACCTTATGTATTCAGTTTAGTATGAGTAGCTAGAAAATCTAGGCATGTCACTAACAAATTAGCTTTAGGAGTGTGAATGATCTCTTTGAAGGTAAAGAAGGAGTTTATTACATGTGAAAAAATATAGTGAAAAAAATTGCGATATACTAGCTCTACATGACCTTTCGTTTTCACCATAGTTTTCATGACAAAACCAAATAAATACTGGGAACAAGGTTGAAAAAAACATAAAGGTTGTATTTATAATTTTATTTATTTTATTTAAAGTTTAAGCTCTTCTGCTAAAAAGAATATAAGTTTCTTCAAGCCTAAAATACACGGTAAGTTTAAACGGACCGTTTAGTTGTGAAAAAAAACTTATAAGTTCAGTTACAGGTAAAACACCTGTCTACACGTTAAGTTAAAATGTATAAGTTTTTTTAAAAAATTTTCTTTTTACAATAAATCCCAAATAAAGAACATGTATATCTCTATTGCTATAGCAGTAGAAGGGATAATGGTGGAAGAAAAAAAGCAGACTAGCAGTGGTTGTAATTAGAAACCGAAGAAATATGCTCAAACCTTTAATTTAAACAATACCTCATTTATTCTCTTAATTTCAATAGAAAAAACAGTCCGTTTAAACTTACCGTGTATTTTAGCCTGAAGACAGACTAGCAAATGCTCTAATTTTTGATAAAGACTATTTCTACCCAAAATGGTCACCAGCACTGTTTTTCTTTGCGCTTTTTCTAGCTACAAAGATTTCTTTAGGCAAACAAGGTTATTTGGCTAGATTGTTGGACCAGCCCCTATACATAAAATTGCACTTTGCAACGTCACAAACAACGTGGTTTGTGTGCTATTAGGATAGAGATGTATGCAATTTTAATTTTTCCAAAGATTCACTTGTTTTTCAATATAGATACTATAGCTAATATGTGCAAGTTTTTTCCTAGCCCTGTTCAGGATTTGAACCTGAATCTCTCATTTGCAAGCGTGTCTTAACCATTAGACCAACAGGGGATAAATGCATACATAATTTTACACATTTGCACATTATAACAAGAAGTTAACAGTAACGTCTAGGACAGGGTAACAACAGGCTGTTTCCGCTGTTGCATTTAAACCGAAGTTGCAATAAAGTTTTTTGGAAAATATCCCGGTGTTTCACCATTAAGCTAGCTCCATACAATTTCTTCGTTTTCTTGAAATTGTCCCTGCGTCCGACTTTCCCTTGGTACCACATTTAGAAAACAACAAAAACTCCATCGCCGTGCTTAAAAAATACTACTTTCTTTCTTCGTACTTCCTTATTCTTTTTTATTTGGCTTATTTAATGAGGAAATGGGCTCCGCTACTCTCCGCAAAAAGCTGTAAACTTGTCTTTCCATCCCAATAGACCATGTTTACTAACTAAAAACATCATCTTAGATGGAATAATTGACAAGCCCTGATAAGAAGTCACAGTAGATATGTCAAATCGTAACTTCAATTCAGAATTTAAATGGTCCAACATTGGAATAGTTGTTGTCCTTTTAAAATAATCCGAAATGTTTTCAGCAGGAATGTTAGATCTGTTTTTTTGACGTCCAAAAGTTCTAGGTTTTGTAGGAGTAATACATGCTTTTTGAGTTAGAGATACAGCTTTCTCATACCACATTTCATGATAAGCATCAACTGCATTTCGTGTAGCCATGGCTGCACTTTTAAGAGCATCAATCATATGAAGTCCCTCAAAAATATCATTGGATTTTCTCTGAAGCGTTCGTGTTACTGGCAGTGTTATATCAAATACAGACCGAGTAATTACCATTGTAATAATAAAATCAAAACTTGTAATTAATTTATATAAGGACAAGACTTTTGATGATGTGTCAATATTGCATTGCATTTGAACAAACATCTCCTCACGAGTGAAAACAAGAGGGACATAAAGTTCTTGGAATGTATCCATACCTTCAACACGTTTAATCCACCTTGCGCGACAAACATCCTTAAGCTTATTTTTTAAGGAATCAGGAGCATACAATTCAATATTTTTCACAAACATGTCTTTCCTTACTTGGGAAAAATTTTAAAAATAGGAAATCTCAATATTTTCTGTGATTATATCCGCACAACAATTAATTATTTCATTCCGTGCAGTTTTAGAAATATATGAAGAATTCTTATTACATTTTATAAGATGATTTTCAAGGGGTAATTTAAAAGATCAATAAAATTGCCAGTTGAACCAGTTAAAAAATTTCCAACTTTAGGATGATATTTACTATCATCCCTGTGACCACGAAGAGGAATAGAAACACGACCACATAAAATTATGTTGTCAACAATTGTTGTTAAGAACTTTCGATTATCAGCTACCTGTTTTTGTAGTTGGAATCTATGATTACACTGATTGGTTGAGTTTGTTCTAAAAAATTCTTTACAAATGTACTTAAAGTTAGGCTGGTTTCAATATGTAAACCATTTTTTGATGTTTCATGTTGTTTAAAAAAGTTTTTGGCAGCTGGCCAATGTCGAAAAGGTTGAGAAAGCAATTTCTGTAACTTAGAAGTTTTGTTAGCAACCTTGTGACCAAAAAGGATACATGGCAAACAAAACGCTCCATACAAAGTTGTTGAATATTTAAGCCATGAAAAGGTCTTTAGCCATTCATGCCGAAAGGAACGCCCACTTTTTTTAAGAAAAATAAAAGATTTATCAGGCACAAAAACATTGGTGATTAGGTTGTGTACACCTCTATCATCTAGACCTAAAACTTTAGAAAGGAAAGAGGCAACGTCATATTGATTTTCAAAATTTAAAACAGAGGCAAAGGAAATATCATTTAACCCTATTCGGTCCGGGGGGCGGATTCCGCCCCCTTTGACGGTTTTTTTTTAATAACTCCTGATTGCTTTCTTATATGGCTATGATACTTACTGAGTTTCAACATTTATCTATTAGACACCTGCATGCTAAATTTTTAGGTCCCATACCATTCAGAGGGTTTGATATTGGCCATTACTCGAAACTACCCCTAAAATCTCTATGAAATCCTTATAATAGGGAAAATATAATAACTCCTGTTAGGATTTTCCTTAGAACTTGAAACTTGCAACACAACTTTGTTTCGTCAAGAAGAATCATTTTGAATAATTTTGACACGTGATTAATCCGATTTCCCGATTTTGCCGGATTTTACCCGAAAATCGGGAAAAAACGGATTTTCGGTCAATTTTTGGCAATTTTTTATTCGATCCATGTAAAAACCGGAAGATATGTAAAAAACATTTTATTTAGCTTTCAGAAACTTCAAACAGAATGTAAAAATTCGCTCTAGAACAAAAGTAATTATGTTTTAAGCAGATAGTGGCATTTTTAACAATTTTCAAGCTTCTGATGACGTCACAGAAAATTTGCTGACGCAAGCAAAAATTTATTGCCGCCATTTTGTTCCTTTTATGACGTACTATAAGTGTGCCAAGTTTGATTCAATTTGAACAATCCTATGAAAAGTTATTGAGGGGGGGCGGAATCCGCCCCCCCCCCCCCCCCCGGTCATAGTATGTTCGAAAAACCCCGGACCGAATAGGGTTAAAGCTTTCTCATTGTTATTAAAATCTTCAGCAGATGTGCTATTATTGTTACTATCTTATAATCTTCAGTTAGTTTATTGTTAAAGGAAGCTTTATTAGAAAAGAAATTAAACTGTTTATCTTTAATCACAGGTTTTACAAGAGATAATTTCCCTGTTGCCTGTGCATCCGGAAAAAACCTTGTTTGCTTTTTCACAGGAGGAGATAAAACTTTTGTGTCCGCAGCTGAACCTGACTTGCGTTTACGTTTTTGCTTAAAAATAATTGGAACGAAATGATTAGGTGCAAAATTTTCTCTGGATGGAAGTTAGCCCTCATAGCAAAACAAAATGTGAATAGCAAAAGCAGAGCTTGGTTGTCTAGGCTCTATTAATTGGATAAACAACATTTGAGCTTTTTTGCATCCATAATCTGGGTAATAAGAAAATATATTCCTGTTTGTGACAGATGACAGAGCAAGCATAGCAAGAAAGGAACAATATTTCCGATCTACTAAATTTAAAATGGTTACCTCCTTAGCTAAGTCTTCTTGTTTTTTTGTCTGTGTTAAATGCAGAATTGCAGGCAGACATATTGAGAATATCTTCCATAGATTTAAAGAGACTTTCTGGAAGAGCAAGGACAGAAGAAAGTAGAGGATGCTTACAGTAAAAGTAAGCAAGTAAGCATCCTCTAGCATTCATAAATAGTTCCACTGACACAAGAATTCGCAACTCGTCCACCATCACATTTTTCCCAAACAAACACAACGTCATAGAACTGTACAGGCAATTTCCATTGACCTGAGACCTGTAATAAAAATAGGTATTGCTAGCTATTCTAAAACTTTAACTACATATTTTGCCAAACTGCTCCCTATTAAAGGTTTGTTTACGAAATTCAACTTGCTCAATATATAAGTAAACTAAGAATGCATCAACAAAAGAAACTGAACAAGCAAGACATTTGAGATGACCTTTGCACATTTTAAAACAACAAAGATTATTAATAATCTTTTTTAGGACAATATTCAGCTGCATAGTTAGTGGTCATAGTAACAAAAACGCATAGCTATTATAGAAACAACAAAAGATAACATAAACAACTCACTTCAACGTAATTGCGCAACCATCCTTCTTTAATTTCACATAGGCAGGAAGGTAGTATTCTGCATGGCAATTTCTTTGGATAAAACCAAAAGTAAGTTGTTTTTGCAACACGTCAGTAGATGGCAAAACAGAATTACATTTAAACTTTTTATTTAATTCGGCGTAAAATTTAAGGTAGCTCATCAAAATTTTCGTTTTCAAAAACTAACTTCAGCTCTTGCAAGCCGTGTTGAGAACAGAAAGAATCTTCCGCATGCCTTACTTATATTTATACCAAAATGCCTACAAATTTTGACAGGTTTGTTTAAAACTTTCTAACTAAAAATAGGTCAGGCCAACATAGGTTGACTCTAGTGCACGGTGAAAGCCTCGCGGGATAACCTAGAGCCAAGACTGGCTGACTTCCAAATTTCTGACTAAAAATAGGTCAGGCCAACATAGGTTGACTCTAATCCACGGTGAAACCCTCGCGGGATAACCTAGAGCCAAGACTGGCTAACACAGGTCAGGTCAACATAGGTTGATCCAATTCGCGTTATGAGAAAACAAGGAGGAATATTTCGATCTTTAGATTCTGGGTAACTTCGACAGAATTCGATTTCAATCCTCGGCATTTTTTACTAGGTCACGTGACAGGGTTGACCTAGTCTTATTCCGCGCGATAAAGCCCGTGGAAAAATCCAAGACTGGCTAACACAGGTCAGGTCAACATAGGTTGATCCAATTCGCGTTATGAGAAAACAAGGAGGAATATTTCGATCTTCAGACTTTTGTGTCCGCAGCTGAACCTGACTTGCGTTTACGTTTTTGCTTAAAAATAATTGGAACGAAATGATTAGGTGCAAAATTTTCTCTGGATGGAAGTTAGCCCTCATAGCAAAACAAAATGTGAATAGCAAAAGCAGAGCTTGGTTGTCTAGGCTCTATTAATTGGATAAACAACATTTGAGCTTTTTTGCATCCATAATCTGGGTAATAAGAAAATATATTCCTGTTTGTGACAGATGACAGAGCAAGCATAGCAAGAAAGGAACAATATTTCCGATCTACTAAATTTAAAATGGTTACCTCCTTAGCTAAGTCTTCTTGTTTTTTTGTCTGTGTTAAATGCAGAATTGCAGGCAGACATATTGAGAATATCTTCCATAGATTTAAAGAGACTTTCTGGAAGAGCAAGGACAGAAGAAAGTAGAGGATGCTTACAGTAAAAGTAAGCAAGTAAGCATCCTCTAGCATTCATAAATAGTTCCACTGACACAAGAATTCGCAACTCGTCCACCATCACATTTTTCCCAAACAAACACAACGTCATAGAACTGTACAGGCAATTTCCATTGACCTGAGACCTGTAATAAAAATAGGTATTGCTAGCTATTCTAAAACTTTAACTACATATTTTGCCAAACTGCTCCCTATTAAAGGTTTGTTTACGAAATTCAACTTGCTCAATATATAAGTAAACTAAGAATGCATCAACAAAAGAAACTGAACAAGCAAGACATTTGAGATGACCTTTGCACATTTTAAAACAACAAAGATTATTAATAATCTTTTTTAGGACAATATTCAGCTGCATAGTTAGTGGTCATAGTAACAAAAACGCATAGCTATTATAGAAACAACAAAAGATAACATAAACAACTCACTTCAACGTAATTGCGCAACCATCCTTCTTTAATTTCACATAGGCAGGAAGGTAGTATTCTGCATGGCAATTTCTTTGGATAAAACCAAAAGTAAGTTGTTTTTGCAACACGTCAGTAGATGGCAAAACAGAATTACATTTAAACTTTTTATTTAATTCGGCGTAAAATTTAAGGTAGCTCATCAAAATTTTCGTTTTCAAAAACTAACTTCAGCTCTTGCAAGCCGTGTTGAGAACAGAAAGAATCTTCCGCATGCCTTACTTATATTTATACCAAAATGCCTACAAATTTTGACAGGTTTGTTTAAAACTTTCTAACTAAAAATAGGTCAGGCCAACATAGGTTGACTCTAGTGCACGGTGAAAGCCTCGCGGGATAACCTAGAGCCAAGACTGGCTGACTTCCAAATTTCTGACTAAAAATAGGTCAGGCCAACATAGGTTGACTCTAATCCACGGTGAAACCCTCGCGGGATAACCTAGAGCCAAGACTGGCTAACACAGGTCAGGTCAACATAGGTTGATCCAATTCGCGTTATGAGAAAACAAGGAGGAATATTTCGATCTTTAGATTCTGGGTAACTTCGACAGAATTCGATTTCAATCCTCGGCATTTTTTACTAGGTCACGTGACAGGGTTGACCTAGTCTTATTCCGCGCGATAAAGCCCGTGGAAAAATCCAAGACTGGCTAACACAGGTCAGGTCAACATAGGTTGATCCAATTCGCGTTATGAGAAAACAAGGAGGAATATTTCGATCTTCAGATTCTGGGTAACTTCGACAGAATTCGATTTCAATCCTCGGCATTTTTTACTAGGTCACGTGACAGGGTTGACCTAGTCTTATTCCGCTCGATAAAGCCCGTGGAAAAATCCACTAAGGCAGGATAAAAAATGAAAAAGAAGCTTCATTTAAATTTTGATGGCGTCAGCAAAAACCACAAAACGACAAAAAAAAATTTTCAGAAATTTGTATACCTGCTGTTGCCTTTATCATATAGATCTTGAAGCGCTGATCAAGAAAATGTATAGGATCATGTATCTTTGACAAACGGTTGCAGGGATATTAGGGTTTGAAGGTTTTTTTGATGACGTCACCTCGTTTCCAAGTTATTTGGCCTCAAAGTTTTAAGTGGAGATGATATTGTGGTTGATCATGAAATTTCAAAGTTGAACTGTTAAATTGTTAGCTAGGAATATGTTGTGTTCTGTAGTAAATTAGTCCCTTGTAATCATATAATGTTCTAGTTATTGTTGTAAAATTGAAAATAAAAAAAAATATTATATGTAACAAATATGGCACCGGAAAAAAAAAAAGTTTTAAGTGCACTGTAATGGTTTTATTAATTTAATATAGGATGTTGACGTTAATTAGATTAGAGGACATTGACGTTAAAGTAGATGTTATTGGCGTTGCGCGTAAGGTCAATAACGAAAAGCTGTAATATTGTGTGCGCTTTACTCGATTTACGACATCATAAACCTGTATTAAAGCTTTTCACCTGAATATGTGCCATAGTTTACGACTACTATTAATTGTTCCACCGGGTGTTCAACGGAGTTTAATTTACTGGACTAATGTCAGAGCTAATGTTAGTAAGCAACTTGGTGTCCTGAACTTTATCTTAACCAACCTCGTTTTTATGCACTGTTTTAATTTTTCGTCACCAAGGCTTAACATGAAAAGGCGATATTGAAATAGGTCTATCGTGCAACCAGGTTGAACGCCTAGTTCACTATAGTTAAGTGTATACAAAGTCAATCCCTTTTATTTTAATACCGAATTTGTTGTTGAAATTGAAATGGTATTTTTCGCATTTTGATGGCTATTTTGTCCTACCTACTTTTTTCATTTGTTTTTACGAATTTTAAACATTGTTGGACATATTTAGTGTACAAGTATTGAATAGCCGCCCTTCCCCCTAAATTATAATATAAAAAATTAGTAGTAAAGCCATCTCGTCAATATTAGGACCTAAAGAGTATTGTCGAATGCCTCAAAGCTCGAATTATTCTTGCATAATAGTTGATAATATAGAGTACGAGAGGAGGAAGAAAATACGAGACTGAACAAGGCGTGCGGAATTATAAAAAAAATTGAGAAGTGCAAAAAAGAAGAAACTAGAAGTGAAAATTTGTAGTGTGACTCTTCGGGGTCATCGTATCATTTTAAGTTGGTCAATGCTTTTATCTTCTACATGCATAAACAAACAACAGTTCGTTAGTTCTTTGAGAAAAGTTTAAACATCCCCAGCTTCCGGCATTATCAGAATTTTTCAATATTTTGTACTCCGGATTTTTTTATTTTTTTTTTCTTTATTTAAAGTTAGATGCATTTTAGATTTCTATCATGGATAGACATCATACTAGATATTTCCAGTAATTCTGTATAGGTTTTCTGCACCAGACCAGTTTTTGTACACAACGCTCTTTTATGTGTTGCCGAAATGAGATTGTGTGCCTGTTTGCTGCAGAAAATCCATACAATGGGGCAATAATAGAAACAAGGTAAAATAAATAAGTTAAATAATAAATCAATCTGATCCTGTTTTAGAAAATTTCGTATCCTCAGGAGTGCTTTTGTCTTTGAGGGAGCACTTTTGCACATCCCTTTTGCGTTAGGGCAAAATGAAAGTTTCTCATCCAGAGTAATACCTAGTAACTTACATTGTTTTGATGGAGCAATAGAAGATGAGCCAATCTGAATGTTGATATTGCCAACATCAGCTCCCAGAATTATCATCTGAAACTTGCTTGGATTTGCAACCATACCATTTGAGTTGAACCAGTTTACCACTTTGACTATGTCCGAGTGCAAACTTCCTAGAACAGCAGTAATGTTACTCTTACAACTAAAAATGGTGTTGTCGTCGGCAAAGTTGCAGATATCAGCCTCAAATAACAGGAACAACAAATCATTAATAAACACATTGAATA
Source organism: Hydractinia symbiolongicarpus (assembly GCF_029227915.1). Taxonomy (NCBI): domain Eukaryota; kingdom Metazoa; phylum Cnidaria; class Hydrozoa; order Anthoathecata; family Hydractiniidae; genus Hydractinia; species Hydractinia symbiolongicarpus. Next base: position 16,452,280 of record NC_079878.1, read on the forward strand.
AGATTGTTCATGGGACAAAGCCTTGAGGAACTCCTAACAAAATTTCTAACCACTCAATAACCGAGGAGCCCAACCTCACTCAATGTTTCCTGTTTGATAGATAGCTCAGTACAAGTTTTAATTTATTATATCCAACGCCATATGCCTCCAGTTTTGCAATTAAAAGACCAAAAGGGAGACGATCAATCGCTTTGGATAAATCCATCAAAACTGCACCGACTTTTCCAGGTTTTGAGTGACATTTTTGCCAATTTTGAAGCATGTTTAGAAAAGCATACTGACAGCTGTACCTCTTTCGAAATCCACAAAGATATTTAGACAAAAAGGTGTTGAAGAATGCTAACAGTTGTTTGGCTAAAAGTCTCTCAAAAACCTTTGAAACAGTTGGTAACAAACTGACAGGTCTATAATTTACCTTGTCTGTGGAGCTACCCTTTTTATATAAAGGGATTATCTCTGCCAAAGATAAAAGACTGGGAAAAACAGAACTGTCAATAATAGAACTGTTAAAACACTTTGTAAGTACTGGAACACAATATCTAGCAGCTAATTTAAGCATCTTCGTTGGAATCGAACCACTGACTTTCTTGCTATCATCCAACGTAAGAATTTCCGTAAACATGACATCCTCACAAATTGGAGACAACTCAAAAGTATGTGTTTCTTCGACTTAATGAAGAGGACACTAGGATGAGACCAATACTTCTCAACTGCAGCGAGAACAGCATCACACTGGGATGAAAGAGCTTGAGGAATGTGTGGCATGTTAAGGTTGTCAGTAATTTTATTAAAAAATTCATTAAATATGTTTGCAATATCACTATCATTATTATATAATACATCTTTGTCAACAAGAGTAATTCTTTCTTTATCATATTTGGCTTTTTCATTAAACAAAGGTTTTACCGATTTCCAAAAACCTTTACTCATATTACTTCGGCCAAAGTTGGAAAAAAAAGTTTCTTGTCCTGCCTATTTATATTGACCACCAAGTTTCTTTGTTTTTTAAATGCTCTCACATCATCGTCTTTCCCGGAAGTGTTAGCTACCCTTTTAAGACGCGAACGTTTCATAATCGCCTTTCTGAGAGCTTTAGAGACATGGGGCCTATTATTTGCCCTGAGAAACTTGGTTTTCAATGGAGCATGCCTATCTAATAAAGATGTAAATATGCTATGAAAATCATCATAATTTGAGATATTGGTCATAGACCGAGATATATCCTCTAAAAAATAAGTTTCATCAAAATTCTTATAGCATCGGTAACTAATTTTAATTGGTGGTAGTTTGACATATTGTGTTTTAAGCATTGTATTAACTAAGAAATGATCATCACTCAACCCAGTTACAGCCGCTTCTGTATGCATGAGAAAGTGTTTCCTGTTGGAAAGAATCAAATCAATGCAAGATCCTGTAGAGGACTTCCAACAAGTTTTCTCCTTCATGTGATTATAAAGGGAGTGAGTTAGTAAAAACTATCCTAAATCAGTATCAGCTGGATCTAGGTTGAAATCACCATTTATGAAGATATTATCATAATTATAGAAATCTAGGGCTTCGGAAAGTTGAGACAAAAAATATTTGGAGTTTTAACTTGGTGGTCTGTAAATACTGCATACTAACCATTTTTGTTTTTATACTCCTAATTCAACAATTAAACTTGAATATCAGGTTTAAAGATAAACTGCTCAAGACGACGTGGATTGTTAACAAAAGTTAACAATCCACCTCTATTCGCGCTGATGTCTAAACGATATGGATTCGAGTAACTATCCATTACAAATTGACTTAAAGGAAATGAACTATCCAGCTTTGTTTCTGCAACTGTTATGACGTCAAAGAGATCACCCATAACACACTGAAAACTCTTAAACTTATTACGAATTGAGTTTATATAACCAATAAAAACATTTTTTGGTTGGTCTCGACGTAAGCGATGCATTTTATCAATATCATTCTCCAAATCTGGTTGCTCAGGAGCCATCAACTCAGTGTTGTTCGAAGAATATCAATATTTGTTTATAACTTCAGCTAGATTTTTTGTTAATAATTTAGTACCATTTTTGTTCAGATGTAAGTTGCTACCATTAAGACGAATTTTGTTGATGTTGTTGTTGACGATATAGCAAATATTTCTTTCTGAACACATCTTTTCCATTAAATGAATGAATGATGTATGTCTTACTCCTGTATCTAGTCAATCACGTTCGGAATACTTTTTCCGTGCTAATGATAAAACTACAAACCACATCATAGAAACAATGTTAAACTAAGGCTTTTTATAAAGATTTTTTGTATAAATTTATTTTTCAGGTCGGTCTTGGTGTATTATTTAATATCTCGGGTGAGTACGATAAAGCGATCGACTGCTTCCGAACTGGAGTTCAAGCGCGTGTTGACTCGGCGGATATTTGGAATAAATTAGGAGCTACTCTTGCGAACGGAGGAAAAAGTGCAGAAGCGATCGAAGCATATCGAAACGCGTTGGAGCTGAGACCTGAATTTATCCGATGTCGTTACAACTTGGGAATAAGTTGCATCAATATGAAGTCCTATAAAGAAGCTGTGGAACATTTTCTTTCAGCTCTCAACATGCAAAAACAGGTACCGATAATTCCGACCGCCCTCTAAATGGCCAAAAAAGGCTAAACTTGACCAGAAAGTGCTGATCTTGGTACAATTTTTCTCTGGCAGAGAATTTCGCGGAGTAGCAAGATCGTTTTTTCTTTTTCTTTTCCATTTGGAAAAATACAATTTCCACGGCCTTTTTTACACTTAAACTGTTTTCAAGCTTTTCTACTCTTTTTAATTTCGAATATAGCGCTATTTTGGCAAGTTAAACCAACGCCGGCAAAAACTGCACTTTCCACCAAATTAAATTCGGTGTAACCGCTATGTGATTTCTGTTAGGGTGAAGATCCAACTCGTACTGTTAGTACAATGTCAGAAAATATATGGAGTACGTTGAGGATGACTCTTTCGTTAATGGGACGGTTAGATCTTATGAAAGCGACCGATAAAAAAGATTTAAATTTGTTGAATCTTTGTTTTAAAACAAACGATGGTTAGCCAGATGGAGAATTACTCATCGTGCTCTAAGATATGTTGCAAGATGTTTTAACTAGTTATTGAACCGATATTTCGATCGACTACATATGCAGATAGTTTTCATGTAGACGATTTTATCAGAGTTGTTTTGAACCACATTCGGCACATAATCGAAGTTCAATTCGTTTCATATTTCCTTGCGTGGTAAATTTGTATGATTTTTTATGTACTACATTCATCAGTTATCTTGTCGCAAATATGTGTCCTTCAGAAAGTTAATCTACACGAAATATATGCTATATGTTAACTTTTTACCGAGTGAGAGTGCAATTTTTACTTATTCCTAAATTGTACAGTGCAGAAAGCTTTTTTATGTGATTGGCTGAAATAGCGTGCAAAAAGCTTATTTTTTTCTAGTTGGTTAAGTGGAAGTATTGTTTTCTTGAAAAAACGAGAAGTTCTCGGGTCATTTATTCCAAAATTTTCTTTCTGAATGAAACATGTTTTAAAAACGCACATTCACAGTCCAATTATTTGTGTTCGCATATAGTCATTATAGTCAGGCTGTATTGGTTGAAAAGCTCAACCTGGAATTAAATGATACATTACATATTTAGTACTGTTGAAACAAAAATGTTATGAAAAATAACATACTAAAAGCCTCACACTCCGATCTTTGAGAAAAAAACAAATATAGCAGATTTTGTAGATAGTGTTAAGATGCTTTTAAACTGGTTTCTAATTGCGAATGATGTACATTTTTAAACGTTAGCCTCAGAAAGCAAGTTAGTATGCACTCTTGCGAAAGAGATGACTCTTCGAAGGTATTAACATGGAAAATAACGCACCGGATTAGTTTAAAAGGGGTGAGAATGAACAAAAAAAGGAACCGCACCGTACACAACATTGCCCATCTTTCCGTAAAGATTGGTTCACAGTCATTGGTCGTAATTGTTCGAATAAGAACAATACAAAAATCTATGCGTTGCAAATTAAAGAATGCAATGAACTAGCAGGAAAAATAAAACTGCATATAACAAATAAGGCATTTATTTTTAGTTTGGTAACACCAGTTAGTTATTTTACTATGTCAGCACTTTTCAACATGGTCAATATTGAAGATATTCAATGTTTACATTAAATATTGCACTCAAAAAGGTAAACTTTTCTTTCTCATCAAAATGGTTTTCATTTTGAAATTCTAAACCTCGTTTGGAAATTGTATTTCGAAATCTGATTGGTTGATAAATTCCCATTCGCCGTGGTAGTTGAACTTCCGCGACGAATGCTGGCGAATGCGAGAAAATTTCGTAGTGTGCTAAAAATAAATGGTCGCTTATTCGTGAGATTGCGGCGAATGAAGTGGGAACCCGCCTAAGTAAAGGCGGAGCGACGTTTTGTAAACTTAAGGTAAAAATGAAACTTTTTTTCAACCAACTGGCGCTAAGGTCGGTATGTTAAAGGGGAACTAAACACAAATTCTTTTTTGATATATTATCACAAATTGGTAGTATATTTCGAAAAAGAAAAAGTGCACCCTAATTTTGTCTCTTTTTACCTCAATAATAGCAATTTCTTTGCCAGCAATATGCCAGAACACTGGATCTAGTGACAAAAATGACGTTGCAAAGTGCAGCACTCCGCAAACCGCAGCGAAAAGGATGAATCCTGGAGACCACATTAAGCGAGTTTGGTTCGAAACCTACCCAATACGATTCGTTTAGCTTATATTTATAAACACAAACCAACATAATTACGATTCAAGTTGTTCGCCTTGCGATAGCAAATATTTTCCAGAGTTTTCCTCACTGCTGTCGTGATACCAAGAAAATCCCAGAGGAATTTTTAGAAGGTAAATTTATGAACGCGTTATTAAAACCAAATGTGAAAGATAAAAGATTTTTTAACAAAAATAAATCTGCGTGTTGCTTCAAACTTTCTTTTCACAACTAAAGAATATTTGGCTAACAAATGCTCAATTTACCAACAGGTTATTGTAGCAGGTCCCGAAGCACGTGCACGAATAAAAAAATATCACGAATTAATTCAGATCAGTAGCAGAGTAACAAATTTTTTTTATCAATAGACAATAATAAATGGCAAAAGAAATGGCTGCCCAGAGTCCTCAAAATCATAGTAGTTTCCACCAAGCAAATCACATGCTTTTCCTTTATAATGAATGTACGTTATAAGAATATCAGGCTGAGGTTTTAGGTTAAAAACAAAAGTTATTTTGTTTTTATAGCAATAGAAAAATAAGAATTTTGGCAATTATTCTTATAAAAAAGTGTGTATTAAAAAAGAAAAAGAAATGCGTCAAACGAAATAACCACAATGTATTTTATCTATGTATGTATCTATGTAGTTTATGGTCCACTACACATAAAACTTTGGAGAGTTATTAATTACTAAAAACACTTGATCTTTTTCATGGCCGGGAGCTGGATCTCAATTATTTGGCCTTGTCCCCAGGAATTTTTGCCGTGATCTGTTTATATTTCGAAAAGGCAAAAATCCCTGGGCACAGAGGTGGTCATTTGATTAAAAACGTGATTTATCAAAATCCAGCTTAATCAATATTCGCCAAAATTTCAAAATACAGAATTTTCGGAGTTTGATATAAGGGAAAAGTGGATTTTTCAGGCATAAAAAAGAATTGAAATACCAGATTTTCGGAAAATATATCTGCGCAAATTTGGAATTTTCAGGCATGACAAATAACAAGAAGCCCTTCGGCTTGAAGATTTCCGTCATTAGCCTGGAAGATTCTGAAATTTGAAGTAGACCTTGAAAATGGAGAATAATGGGTTAAACAAATCATTGAGTATCCTAATTCTCAATTATTATTGTAACTAACCTGCAATGTAAAAATACAACTTAATAAATAAAAAATTAAAAATACATTAGTATTCTAGAATGATATTAAAAACTTTAACTGGATATTTTCAACACTGATCTCGGAAATTCTGGAAATTCCAGGATACAAATCTTGTTATGTATGAACTTGATGATACGAATATAGTAACTTCTGAACAAGTTCAATTTCAATGAATTGTTGTTCAATTAATTCAGCAATTAATAGATATTAGCATTTGAATATTTCAGTATTTAGGCCTTAAAAATTTACTCTCTCGTTGAAGATTTTTTGAAAATGCTGATGGTGCATGGTTTGATAACAGCTGATCTGAAAAAGAAAGTACGTTTTAAAAATGGGAAACAAGAATACAATTTCACCACTGAATTAACATCAGGTTGTTTAATTATTGCATATTTAACCTCTCTTTGCCTCTTTGATTAAAAGAGAGAATTTATTAAAATGATGCAAATCACAAGGTATATTATATGTATAAATATATGTATATAATTTTAATCAAGCTGACTTGTGATATCTTTGTTAAACAAGTAATATATTAAGCAGGCGATACATGATTTTAAAACCAGTGGACGATATATACAGGATTTATTTTGTCGAAATCGATTAATATTGAATTCAACAAATTTTATCGTTTATTATCCCTTTTCAATTCAAATTCTCCAATTTGTATTTATTTTTGGAGAGTCTGATTAGTTCCAATTTTTCATTTTGAAGAAAATGATTGGTCTTTGTTTTGTTTGACAAAATCCAAAAAGTTGAACTTATATAACTTTTGAAATTTCAAATTGACAAATTGACTTGATAAAATAAGGTAAACACAGAATTTGTCGGATTTGATAAATCAATAGTCCTGTTTGTGAGATTTTTAAAAATCAAGTCTTTTCTATGAAATCTTAGAAAAAATATTTTGTGATACTTGTGATACTGGGTGAGTTCAAGAAAGTTCTTCAAGCAAATTAGGCACTCAAGGAGAACTGATAATTAGCCAATAACAGGATAATTAGCCGTTGCAGAATAATTATATATACGGTGCGTACAAAATTAGCCATCCTCGTCTCCAGGGTTTGTTGCCTTGTCAATGCCGCTAGCGCTTACTTGAGGGTTAAACAAGACCCAGGTACAGGCTTTTTTCATAACCAGTATAAAGGTTACTATAAATAATTAATGATTTGTCTCGTTATTACAATTTCTGCAGCTAGTAAAAGCAACTTGATCGAGTCCTCGTTCTTCACATGCACATGGCGAGGACTTCACATGCAAATGTCGTTTGGTTATTTATGTTTTTCAACGCATGACTTTCGAAAGTTTTTTTAAACCAAGTTATTATTTGTTTACCCGGAAACTATATTTTATAGGGATGAAATTTTTTAAGAAGCGTTATTTATTAACAAAATGTGGAAACGTGTGATTAGATAAAGCTGATTTTGTTGGGATATACTGATACAAGAAGACAACCTAGTCTCAATTTAGTGGCTACCTGTTATATTTTACAAGTCTAGTATCTCTTTGGAAAAAGTGTGTGTCTTAGATTGTGGCATCTGGCTAGTTACATAATAAATAAGGAAAAAAAAAACGAAGCTAGCTAGATAGCTAAGTATAAAATATGTTTCCAACGTCTTATAAATGTTGGCTGAATAATTTTGTATAAGCAACCCAGTTGATAAGACTAGGTTTAAAATTGGGTTAAAGATTAAGCGTCTTTCTGAGCAAACTTCGGTCGTTATATCTACGCTACGATCCCTCTTCCCTCAGCTAGCAACTTTTCCAGCTGAACTATGGCAAATTTCCAATATATACTGCGTTTAAGCAGCAATATAATGTGCTTTCGCATGGTAAATTCATTACTGATGAACATCCGAAAGGTCAAGGTCTGGTTCGTATTCCAGAAGTGTTTGGTAAAATAATTATAGGTGCTAAAAACAACCACCTGAGAAACTTGTGATCAAGAAATGCCTTAGCAATCTAATGTCTGAGCCAAGAGGTTAGAGATCAATCTACTTGTTTACTTATTTCTATTTTTGTTGCACCTGCTTAAATTTTTAAACATTTTATTTCAGCAGGTGTAAATATTGAATATTGCAAATTGTGACTTTCAAAAATTCAAATTATTGTGTTGTATGTTTTTGCAAAACTTTGGGTCTCCTACATACACTCAGTGATTGATACAGTAGATTCTTTCACGAGAATACGGCTAGTATTTATATATTTCGGCAACAAATCTTTATTTTCTATATATGAAAAGTTATCGTTTTAGACTGATAAAATATTTCGAACTTAAGACACAAAATAACAATAATAGTTGACCCAACTGAGAATATGATTTGGATTAAAGCTACAGCCGTGAAATTAAATTCGATATTGAGGCCTCAAAAATTTACAGATGTAATACAGGTGCCATGTCCTGACATATTGAAAACAAATAACCAACACAAAAAATGCTTGATAATATACCTAGTTCTATTATTGAACATATCAAAGAGTACCACAATGAACTGAATAATTTTGTTATGGACAAAGTTGGTAAGTAAAAAAGCCATTTGTATGTGGAAATAAGTTTCTAGTTAAAAAATACTTCAGTTTACATAAAACAAGATAATGAATATTTTACAGTTAAAGGTTATCACTGGATAAACTGAGGGTTGTCCCTGAAGAAAGCATGAATTCGTCAAAACAATGTTCATCGTCTATACCACAAAGTAAGGGACGCACAGAAAGAATACCTGTTCTGTTGCTGAAATAAATTTTACTTCTACCACCAAAAACGTTGAAAAAGTTAAGCAAAAAGCTCATATATAAAATTTTTTCGATGCAAGGACAGCAACATATGACCATGATGACAAAGAACTCATCAAGTACCTCATATTAGATGAAATGTACCATGCCTCCAATATAATGAATGAGCATCCCACAAAAGTTGTTAAAACAACGTATGGGAATGTTCCAGCTGAATCGTGTTTGAACTACCAATGTTAACTAATGCCACAAGACTTTCAAGTCTATAGCTCAGTGGAACAGAAAGCAAAAATTTATTCAAACCAACACTTTCCACTATTTTTTTCATTGCTAATGAAGTCTGTGCGGTATATTGACAAAATTGCTAGCATGAAAGAGACGAAAATAAGAAATGAACTTGTAATTTATATTCAAAATGCAATTATAATCGAGAAAAATACCAGAGATCAGACTGATGGATTTAAATGCCAAACATACGATTTACTTTTTCTCTCTCATTAGCTAGATCCATTGTGTTTGGCAATGAGAAACCCAACAAAATTTTGAAAATGAAATTGGTAAGTTCCATAAACCAACTGTCTTTCAAATGTATGAGCATTATTTCAAGGTAATGAAATGAAATAGTCAGTGTGTTACCCCGTGGCTTGGTAATTGATAAAGCAAATCTGATATTTAATGCTACTGCTGATGGCAAAGTTGTCCATTGTGATGATTTGGGAATACAAAGATATATATCTCAAAAATGTCTGCTTTTTGTCAAAAAATCCTATGATCAAGACACTGATGCCATACATCTTTGACTACTAAAACATGGTGTGACTTTGTGCTATATACTTCCAAAGGCATAGTTATTCATTGAGTCAGTTTTGACAAAGCGCATTGGAAACAGTTGAAAAACAAGCTATGAAATTTTATTTCGAATACATATTGCCACAACTAGTTATAAAATATTGAAAATATTGAAACATTTATATGCACTCATAATATTTAATATATTGTTTTATGAGTTATAATTTATATTACGGTGATTTTTTTTATTATTGGATCCTGTAAGTTTAAAAGCAAAGCATTGACAGCGATAATTTGATATAATGAACCCGTACATACTGATCTTCATAATCTTTCCAGCTATGTAGTGTCGGCTTAGCACCAGTAATAAGTCGTTTCTTAGTACCACCTGGCGCCCTATAACTTACATTTAGACGAAAGTGTTTTTTACAAGTTCTAGTGGTATTAAAACAATCTCTTCCATCCTGGCGTTTTATCAAGTTACACCACACTGTTTAAAAGGAGAGGCGAACTAAAACTTTTGTGGCAGCCACAAAATTAATTTTAGGCGAGGTAGCAAAATTAGGGAACGTCTAAATCCCAAAATCTACTAAAATACCTACTATAACGACACATAAATAACTATGTTTTATAAATAAATATCCATATTCCTTCCTAGCAACATTTTTACAAAGTTTTTTTGGCTGTGTGTGGAAAAAAGAAGCAAGTTTGAGATGTACTTACCAATAAACATTAAAATAAGACCTTTTAACTCAAGATAACCAAGAATATTTTACATACAATCGTAGTGCCAGCATTTTATAACCTTCGTTAATACTTCTTGGAACTTTATAAACATCTGTCACAGCCAATAATAATTTTTTTTTCGTAATTTGGTTCGCTTTTTCACAACATACATCCAACTTCGAACGATGAAGTTTGTTGTAATGAGATGGCGCCAAATTTGATAAATACACAGACCGGAAACTTTCAACAACAAATCGAACGTGCATAGCCTTTGTTTACAAATCTTTATTTTCTTCATCTTTACTTATGAATTAGTTTACTAAGTTCAATAATAAAAATAAAAATATTTTCGTCGTGTTATTCAACTGATAGCAATTTTGCTATTTTGATCTTTAACTTGTGTATTATTTTTAATAAAACAGTGTGATCATCGAAGCGTAACAATCACAATAAAGAGAAAGATCTAATATTGTTTCTGAATATAACCACCTGCTTGGCAAATGTAAAACCATACTGAACCATAAAATAATTCAGCATTTAAGGATGAAAGTAAAAGTAAGATGTTCTGGGTATAATGTGCGTATAATAACGTGTTGTTGTGCTGCAATGTTTTAAGCCATAAATTCACCTTTTTTAAACAAGCAGCTTTAATTTATTACCCCTTTAATATAAGAACAGCAAATCTTTTTTTTTTATAGCCACATTTTACTTGATTTGATGCTAACTAAATATTACAAAAACTAAACAATGCTCAAGATTTTATGAGAGATTCCAGACCAGCGGATCTGGTCTTTGAAATTATCTCTTGCATCATGAATTTTCAATCAGCAGCCGTGTCGCGGCTGTTCGCCTCTCCTTTAAGCGCTTGGTCAGTTGGAAAAGCTAATACCAGAAGGCTTTTTAACTTTATTATCAATAATGTACTCGCATGAGACACTAAAACTTTTCGTAAAGCTTTTCTTTGCCATGTTTGTTGTTATTTTTCGTGGAACAGCATTTGTCTCACTTTCATGTCGAGGTCGCTTTACATAATTTTATTTATGAATAGTCTATCCTTGTCTATCGCAGAAGGCACAGTTTAGCATTCTCCCGCTTCATTTATTTAGAATGCGTTTGTTTATATCCCCGCGGACTTGCGTCACACAAGTTAGTATTTTACGGAACAGAAAGTCCTAATTGACAGTGTCATAGCGACGGCCGTAGGACTACTTTGACCTTAAATATCTCGATAACCAAAGGTCACAAATATAAAAAGTTTAACACATTTTATATATTAGCACTATAATTAACATTTTAAGCACAACTTGTTATCAATCATTAGTTCTCCTTTAAATATTCTTTAGAATAATTTGATTTATCCGCGAGTGATTCTAAAGTTTTTTTTACTATACAATTGTAGCTCAAACTTTGTCAATTTATTTCTCCCTGACAATTTTTAAGGGTAAGTGCTTTGTGTACTTCAGTAGATAAATAATATTTTTTGTGTTTAGTTCCCTTTAAAGAGGTTTATTTTAAAACGGATTATTGTTTAGGAATCGTTTCAATTCGTATAATTCGCATTTTTTTACAAAAAAGTTTTTCAAATTAGTTTCAGTTTGTTCCAAAACGGAATAGTTTTAAATAGTTTCTTTAAATACACCTTTCCCGAATTTATATTTTGTAAAATATTGCGTGCATGAAAACGAGGCAAATCTTGGTAAACATTATTCGCGTGTAATGTAATCGATAATTTAAATTCGGGAAAGGTGTATTGAAAATCATTTCGTAATCGTTTCCAAAACATTACGCGTTCGTTTTTTAATCAAAATTAATTAGTTTCGAGACTTGTTAAACTTATTCCAGTTCAAATCGCCCACTACATATCATTTTTGCGCTTAAAAAATAAAATAAATTAATTCCAAATCGTTTTAACCATTTCACGTTTGTTTCATGAAACGATCTGTAGACGATTTTAAAAAATAATAAAACGATCGCAATTGTTTCAATTCGTATAAAATGTGAAACGATGATGCAGATGGTCCCTAGTTTATTGTTAGGGCTTATATCCATCTAAAATTTAAAAAAATCATTAAATCAAAAACTTTTTTCCAGAACGTAACATTTTCATTTCTTCGCGTAACTTTGTTAATAATGCTAAAGGAAACTGTTCCTTCCTTTAACGTCACCAAACATACGTTTTGGTTAAAAATTCTTCACTTACTAAAATAATAACTGTAGGCAGAAGAGAGGACAAGCAATCTTGAGGAAAGACCTTAAAGGTTAAAGGTTATACACCTATATGCCTACAATTTCTTACCCAGTCAATAATATGGCAAATGTTATATATGTGATATGTGTTTATTTTGGTAGGAGTAAGTAAACAAAAATGCCAAATCTTGAAGGACAGTGCTTAGCTTCACCGCCTGTGGAAATAGAAAATACATTAGACCATGAAATCAAACATTCAAGGAAAACAGACATGTGTACAGACGAGTTCTACAGCAGCATAAAAAAAGATATGGATGCAGCAAAAGCTTTGGCAGATGTACTAAAATGCCAAGATGTAAATAAATTTGTAAATATAATCAACCAATGTCATGGTACACTACTTACATCGGGAATTGGTAAGTTGGATTTAAATGCAATAAAAGTATGTTTATCCTTAAAGAAGGGAAAGGGGTCATATAATAACGAACAAAAACAAATAAGTAGTAGAAAAGCGTCGTTTAATTTTTGTAGAGACGGTAAAGGGGTCTAAAGGGCGTATGTACGGAGTTGGGAAGGATGGTGTGGGTATGTCAAAAGCGGTTTTTAGCGAAAAAAGGGAAGAGAGTTGGGGGAAGGGGGTTAAAAATGGGGAATATTTGGGCAAACGTGCTTTTTAAATGGCCCTATCTAGCTGTTTTTATGCAAAATACATACTAATACTACTAAAACCTTTAAAACTAACCAAAGGTTGCACAAAGTTTGTTCTAAGTTTGTCCTTGAAAGGCTTCAAACGGAATGAAAATATTATGCACTACACCTTCCTGAAACTAAATAAACTAAGCATAGCACCATCACATTTTTTACCGTAACTATATTTTTAAGAATCTGGCTGAAAAAAATTCAGATGTAAAACATAGGCGTGATAAATAGAAAATCCTGGCAGTGATCCTTATTATTTTGTCAGAGGTTACTACATCATAACCGTATTACAGGTTTTATTGCTCTAAAGGCTTTTTCCAGTACTGTCTTGGAAAACATTTCCTTGAAAATTTAGTTAAAAATTCACGTAAAATGTATTTTTCCTAGTTTTGTTGGCCATCCTGCTATACTGCTCTGCTAAGTTCTTTTTAGAAATACGTTGACTCCTTTGTTATCTCCCTGCCCTATCATTGTATGTGCTTTTAGGTAAATCCGGAATTGTAGCAGAAAGAATGTCAACATCCTTGTCTTCCACTGGCACGCCTGCTCATTATGTTCATGGTGCTGAATGGACACATGGTGATCTTGGTGAGTCTCTCAAAAATGCTCTAAGAAACTTCCTCATTTTTCTGCACGCAAGACAAACATAAGTTAACAAAAGCTATTTTTTGTAGTAATTTGTGTCGCAACAATTCCAACAAACAAATATAATTGCGAAAATCAAATGCTAATCAGAGACAACGAAATAGATTTTCTTTTTTACATATTTTCGGTTGGAAATTATTTAGAAAGGTAATTTTCTTGATTTTAGGCAAGGGTCGACGCGACGATGTTGTCATATTCTTCTCACACAGTGGTAACACGCGTGAGTGCGTGTTCGCTGCCAATCACCTTCGTCAACGCGGCGTACATATATTGTCTATTATTGGTCATGATGATTGCGCACTAGCGAAATGTAGCGATGCTTTTATTTGTTATAAATTGGACCATGAGTTAGGAGAACCCATTGGTGGAGTGCCAACTACAAGCATCATCCTTCAAGTAAGATATAATCCTAATATAACGAATCTTGGACATGAGGAATGCTTTACTACTATCGTAATTTGATATAACTCGTATAGTATCTGTAAATAGAAAGACGTTTCTTTGAATGAGGAAATGATGACAATGATAAAAGTTATACCCCGACTGGAATCTCTGTCTTGCACTCGTGAGATTTCAGTTGGTTTGAAAATGTTTTCCCCGTCTGATTTTGCGATCTCGCTCTCGTCTCTGTTTATTTTCAGGAGATGGTGATCAATGCTGTCGTGTGCGAATTAATTCGAAGGAGACGATACACAAAAATAGAGTTTGCGCGTAATCACCCCGGTGGTTCATTGGGGAAAAAATTGTGTGACACACCTGAAATGCCAAAGTAACTTGTTGTCATGAAATGTTTCAAGAATGGTGCTTTGTGTCATGCGCAAGTGGGTAAGGCACAATGACAAGACTTGCACATGCAACAAGAGGTTTTCTAAATTTATCGGAATCTTGCGAATTTATCGGATTTTTTTTTAATTTGACGCCAATTATTGAGTGTCTATTGTACAACGAAATTTCAAATGCAATATCGGACATTTAATTTCTAATGATAAATTTTATTTTCATTTGACTGAGTTTTTCTCGCATTTTTACTGGCACGAAATATATGCTATATATATTTTTTTTAATTTCACAGTGCAAAAAGCTTATATTTTTGCTCTGATTGGCTGAAATAGCGTGCAAAAAACTTATATTTTATTTCTGATTGGTTGAGTAAAGTTATAGTTTTCTTGAAAAACGAGAATTTGTCGTGTAATTTATTTCAAGATTTTCTTCTCAAATTACACATTAATATTCAAAGAAAACAATTATTCACAGTTCAATTATTCTCTTGTTCGCATATAGTCATTAGGATTGAGAATGTTTAGCTCACCTGTAACTTCAGAGAGACACATTAAAGGATACTTTAATTTGATTATTCGAAATAGGAAATTTATCATGATTTACATTTTACGATCATATATTGCTTGCAATAACTTTTCCCGCTTTTGAACAAAGAACTTTATGACCCATGACTGAAATTAAACAATGATCTACCGAGTAGACCAAAAAAAACAAGTTTTTTTTCGCTTTTTAGTTCTCGTATGTTTCACTCGCCCTTGGAGGAAAGAATACGGAAGGAGAAACAACTCTTTTAAATCTATTGAAACACTGCGTGAGGTTCTAGCAGGTGTCTGTATAGAAACTTAATTTGAAATTTTGGCGGTTATGTGACTAAATTATTCGTGAATAAGAATTCGCAACTATGATTGGTTATAAAAACAATTAGATAATTTGATGATGAATTTGATAATATTATCAAAACAAGAAGCCATATTGAAATCGGTAAAATTTCTTTTGTTCTTATGTTAACATAATTAGCGAAGAAGCACATGCTCGACACTTTTGTAAACAAAAAGAAAAAGTTTATATCTCGTTTTAAAACGACGTTCTGTTATAAGAAGTTATTTCTTTAGTTAGAATAAACATTATTCCAGCACACATTTTGTCGGCACTCGTCCGGCGCATATCTATCTATATTGTTTTTCATGATCAAAGTGGTATACTCAAGCCTGCAAAAATAGGTGAATATCATGGTTAAACACTTATTTTCAAACGTATTGTTGAAGTTTTTAATAGCAATGTTTACCGTCTTATATTAGGCACGCTTTCCATACAAATATCACGTGCCTGCAGCGTGTTACAGTCAGATTTCAGTAGAAAAAAGTTAGCCCCTATTAAAGGAGAATATGGAATTTGATCAATTTTTTGCGAAAAAGACTCGGTCGAGCACCTTACGCACTGATTCTTTTGAAATTAAAAACAAAAGAAAATTGAATACATTTAAAGCGTACAGAAATGAAGTTGTTTCTCCTTCCGTATTCTTTCCTCCAAGACTCGCCTAACTATAAAAAACTCAAAAAATATTTTTAATATATTTCTCGGCACGATACTGTATATAATTTATTGATTTATTTGTGTTTTAAGGTTTCGAACCTTGTTTCATATTATTATTGCACATTGTCACTTTCTTTAGTAGTGGAAAGTAAAGTCGATTTTTTTTAATTTTCTGGCATTACAGAAAAAAATTTGTAACATATATATAGTGCAACATATATTTAATTTGAAATTTTTACTTTTAAACATATACCTTGTGAAGGTGATTAAGGTACAAATCGAAACTTCGTGTACTGGGACGTTTTTAGAATTAATTGGTCAGCGGCCGAAGGGAGCCTGACCTTTGGTTTTCCCTTTGCGTTGGTCGTTGTCGTGGTGTACCGATGTTTAAGGGTATAGCTATAAGTTATCCTGTTGTTGTTCTGAGCAAATAAGGTACAAGGACTATAACAACTGGCTGTGTATTCATTTTAATATTCTATATTCCTATAGATAACGAGTTTTATGTTTTGTATTTTTATATATGTTCTTGATTTCTGTGGTATCTAATGATACGATTTCTGGGGTATCTAACGATACTTCTTTTCTCTCTTTTGAGCAAAAGAAATGTCTATTTTGTCATCCAGGCCACGCGTGTCTACCATTCGCCTCGCGCAAGCTTACATGTAAATAGCTAGCTAGAAGGCATGATTTCAAACTTTTATGTGATTGCATCAACTATACCTATAAGCTAAAACGTTGATTTGCTTCTTCAGTAAAACCGTAACCAGTGCTGGATATCTTCGCTCTGGTCTGTCTACTCCTTCTCACAGTACGTGTTGCTATATCTTTTTTGCCAACATTTTGTTTTAAACTTTGGGTTATAGATATGCCAGTGTTTACAAAAGTTAAAAAGTTTGCGGTTTTTTTGCACATGCGCAAGGATTTCTGTAGGCAGAAAATATAAACAACGGACCACATTAATCAAAAAAAACCATCCAAAAAAGAAATATTCGCTTGAAATTATTGAGAATTTTTAAGAAGAATTAGTAGAATATAGTTATAATTAATTCCAGTTTCTCTTGGATCTTATGCTACCCAAAAATATCTTTAATCTTCAAAGCGCGCGCATGCCCATTGCTCTCAAAATAAAATCAAAACAACTACGTCACGCGGAAAGTGGTCTATAGCTGGCGCTAGCTCTTTAGCTATACTATTTTGTTTAAGTAACCTAGCTATTAGCTTAATTAGGTCATTTTCATACTTTAAAGAGAAGGGTCAAATATAAATTTTTTTCAAAAATACATTTTTGACGTTCGTTTACCTAAATATCAATTTGGTTTAGTATCACTGGGACTAACTTAGCTCATTTAAACGGAATAGCTTATTTTTCAATTTTAAAAAAGCGCCCAGGTAATTTCCTCAAAGTTCAATTAGCGCCAAACACTTATTAAGTACCCCCTTGATTAAGCGCCCACCCTATAAAGGGGGCGCTTAATCAAAGACTGCCTTGAAAAACTGGGCGCTTGTTTGAATTTTTTTTTCTCTTTTATTAGGAATAAATAAAAACATGTGTCGTCTTTAATTTCTACAATGCTAGGAAAAGATTTTAAGCGCACCCCTCAATTGACCGCCCCCTGTCTGAAATTTAAGTGCTCAGGGTACTTGTTCGGATCATTATGGTACAGTAGTATGTAAATATCGTGACCAATAATGCTATTATTTTAAATTTAGAAGCACATAAATGTTGTTCTAATATCTAAATATTTAGTGTGTATCCTGCGTTATATCGAGGTCCTGGAGAAGTTCTCAGATTCTCCAGCGCTCGTTTTCTCAATATCCATGCTCTGTGGTTTAATTTGGCGATGGAAAGATTTTATTTTATTTTTCATGTAGCTTACAAATTTGATCTTAAAAGCTTTAGAGCACAGAAAAGAAAAAAAAAAGATTTTTTAAACAAAAACGTGATTTATATTAAAACAAAAAGAAGTCAAATTTAACCTAGTTTTCTTTGTCCTATTTTTTAAGTTGATTTTTTTGCATAGAATTTGGCGAAAGATAAATATAATTTTAGCGAGCATTTTTTTTGAAAATGGATGCAAAAAAATAAATTTGGCGAGCATTTAATTTGACGATGGATAAAAAAAATTAAATTTGGCGAGCACTTAATTTGGCGATTTTAGAACAAAATCCCAAGATCGCCAAATTTAGTGCTCGCCAAAATTTGTACGAATGAGGTGGTTGGTGTCATTTTCCCCATGTTTCCCATTAAAATCAAGACCCTGCACACGAAAAACGTAGTGAATCCATGACCTTGCTTATTCCTTAAAATAACCTTTTTTAAGGGGCGGTTTATATGGAGTCGAGGCGGATCGGCAAACCGAGCTGACTCCCTTGCCGGGCTGGATTTTAACTTGTGTTTATATGCAAAACCAATCAATCAATTAAAATCTCACCATTACAGGTGCCTTTCACCTACCAATTATATTTACCCATAAAATCACGTGACTTAGTCTTCTTTAAAAACGAGACAACACATTTTTTCTCTTTCCTTTTTCACCTCGCTAATCATCGCACGTGGTTTGTTTTTGATCAGTTACTAAATCTGTTAATAAGCATTGGCAACAAATAAATCGAGAAAGAATTTTATAGAGGTAACCCTTACGTTATAAACAGACCCTTCATTATGACCGATCGCTTACGCCAGGTCGGGTTGTTTTGATTGTATCAAGAATCAATTTCACTACCCGAGCAGAAAGCGGTATAAGAAACAAGGCCTGTGCGTCTGATGAAGCCCTTGTTTCTCAGGTCATCCCTTTACCCACACAACATCCTTTCTTTACATACAATACTTCGATTAATTAACATTGAAAAAGCATCTTAAATGGGGAAATCTTGGCGTAGAGAGTATTTGTTGAATTTGCGGAATTTGCGCAAAATACGCCCTATCAAATCAACGCTAAATTTATTCTTATATCTATTTATCTTTAGATTTACCAAATTGCTAGATTGCTCGCGATATACAAATTTCTTAATCAGTCTTTAAATCGCTCTGGCATCTTCTGTAGTGCGAAATACGTGGCTGTTAAGTGCCGAAAAGAAAGTTTCATGCATTTTTGATAGCAATTAAGTAAAAATTTTCTATACTTTGCATTTGCAAAAAAATTTGAGCAGTAGGGCGCAAAGCGTTTGAATTTCGGGAGCAAGCATGTTTTCTCGGGCTACATTGACCCCCATAAGTTGTCCTTTGGTCCCAATGAATGGATTAGGTTAATTCTCTGTTAGTTCTTAACAAGCGGGTGACATATTCTCGCCCCTCTATTTTATGAGTGCCTACGATTTATGGGTGCGACTTATTCTTAGTTAGGTATGGTTGATCTTACCACTGCCATAGGTCATATAGAAAGGCACATACTATGGGTAAAAAAGTTGGTGCAGGTGCTTATTATGATAACACAAGCTATTTGACGGGGAAACTGCTGTCGTCATCACTTTTGTTGAGGTTTATGGTTTCACTTTCAATTCCGAAGGTATGAAATCCAGTCTTTCTAAAATTGAAGCTTTGAAAAATGTTCACCGTCCGTCAGATCGAAAATCTTTACCAAGTTTTCTGGGTCCTAGCAACTACTTAAAGAGATTTATCCCAAATTACAATTGTATCACACATCCACTCAAAAATTTATTAAAAAAAGATGTTAATTTTATTTGGACCGAGGAATGCGAAAATACTTTCCAAAAACTTACAAATTCATTAACCAGAGAGTCATGCATTACTTATTTCGATAATAACTTCAAAAAAGTCCTAGTAAAGAAGATGCTACAGTGATTAATTATGGTTCACGCGCTCTTACTAAAACTGAACAGAATTATTCACAAATCGAGCGCGAATGTTTGAGCATTAAATATGCGTGTGAACGTAACAGATTATACATTTTGGGCAGGTCATTTCATTTTTAGAATGATAATAAAACATTTGTTGCTTTACTAAACAAACCGCTGTCCATACTTTCACTGCGAATTGAAAGCATGCTGCTCCGTGTTCAAGGCTATAATTTTAAGGCACATTACATCCCTACGAACAAAAATATTTCCGATTATAGTAGTTGAAATCCAGGGGCGGATCCAGTGTACGTCAGCGCCGTCACGCGACTGACATAATTTTTACTAAGAATCGTAAAAAATAATAGGGTACTGTGATCCCGCAGGCCCTGTAGAGCTTTATTTTACGGACCTTCCTCTTCCGTGACTGAGTTGATGGATACGGCAAAAAGCGACTGACATCCGAAGAATTTTCATGCAAATTGATTGGCTTGCCGGCCGAAATAACGTATTCTGATTGGTTTACAAAAAACTGACGACTTTGACCCATATTTACGGTATTCGAAGTGTGATTCAGCCTGTATTTTCTTATAATAATTAAAGCTTTCATAAACCGATACCGTGTAATTAAAATTTCGGACCAAACGAAAGCAATTAGGTGAGCTTTTTCGGACCAAATGAAAGCAATCAAAGGCTTTTCGGACCAAATGAAAGCAATCAAAGGCTTTTCGGACCAAATGAAAGCATGCAGGACTTTATAATGGGTGATCAGGGCGTATTGTTTCTCTTTTCGAGAAAGCATGGCGACTTACGACATGTTTGACCGAATACGTGCTGAAATGAGAAGTAATAATTTTTTGTATATGCAAGAAATCTATGAGAAATCATTAAAAAAAATCAAATCTTTGTGTCACAAAGATCTTTACCAAAGCTTAAACGATGGAACAATATCTCGAAATTTTAATGCAGAGGTTTATTTTCCAAAGTTATTGTGGAGGAAAGACCCAGGGAGTTCTGCAATTGCTTTGTGGTGAGGTAAATAATATTCTTTTGTTATCTCAAACACTTATATATTGAATAAATTATTTAATAGGCCATTCAAAGTTGTTTTCTTTGGCCATCTGCCAAATGATCTTTTGCATAATTGTTTTAATAGCTTTGATTCAAAAGAATTTCGGCAAAACAAAGTAGCTAGCTAGAGATTAAAAGGATCATGTTCATGCTGTTGTGTACAAGATTTTTTGTTATAATATTGCAATAATAACATATAATATTTAAACATATTTTTAAATTTGATTTAATAACTATAGCCTAGCTAGGTAGCTAAACTGTAAAAAAGTTGAACCAATGAAGTAAATATATATATATAGTAAATAAACCACAGGCTTTTAAGAACATTTAGCTTTTAAATTAATATTTCCATGAATGTGAAGTTAGTTTTGACAATTTACTTTTTCGTTGAATAAAATAAGTTTGTAAATGGTTGTGACATACTGGTTAATCATGCATGTAGTTTACTATCTTGTTTTAGTTCTGAAGCCACTGGGAATTGTTTGTTCAGCTCCATGTCCCTGCTTCTTGTTGGCGACAACACACTGGTTGACGAGCTGCGACATTTAACTTCGTTAGAACTTTTTCTTCACCCTGAGGTATATAGTAAGCATCCTGTTTTAGTTTCTTGCTATGAAAAACATCAAGGTAAGTCATTTAAATCTTTTAATTGTATTTTACATATGAGCATGTCTTTTTCTGCAACTGAAACTGGTGTAACACCAATAGACTTTGTGAGAAATGAAGCTGTTTTGAACTGTACTAACCAGACTTGGTGTAGTTTGCTGTGCATGTTTGCTTTGTCTACGGTAACATCAAAAAACATCTTTTCCTATTTCCCTGACTGTGGTGATGAGAGAGATAAACTTTTATTTAACTGCAAAATTGAACCCATGTTTACATCATTAAACGATAAAGTTACTGATGCTCATATTTTGTTTTGTCTGCAAGGTGTTCATGCAGAATGTGGTCAGACTTTTAAAGCCAACCATTTTGTGCCAGTATTATTTCTTCCTAATGGTACCAAAAGGAAACTAATTCAACATTCCAAAAAAATCTTGCCGCAGTCTAAAAAACCCTGTTTGTTCCCAAAAGATGGGAAGGTACAATCAAAGTTGTCGTTTTGGACAGACCAGCGCAGCGACAAACTTATTTTGCCTACTTGTAAGAAAAAAGACTTACCCCAAATAAAAGAGGAGCACAAAACTGTTGTTGATGTTTCTTCTATGCCTCCTTTTGCTGGTAGTAGTAAAGTTAATTCAGATACTGTTGTTTGTGATAGTGCATTGTCCAATGCACCAGACACAACTACTAGTCATCCTCTGTGTTCATCTTTAAACTATCCTCAAACTTATTTTGATGTCTCAGATTACACAGATAAAGTTTTTCAAATAAAGGATGATCCATTAAAAGTTCATGAACTTATCCAAAATGTTTATAAACCTGATCATTCTTATAAATTTCCGAAAACAAATAGGTCTTTTCGTTTTGAGTGGTTAACAAAGTTTTCCTGGTTATGTTATTCACCCAAGGTTGATGGAGCTTATTGTCTGCCATGTGTTTTGTTTGGACACAAGTTTTCTTCCAAATTAAGTAAAATTAAAAAACTGTTTTCTGAACCTTTTAAGTACTGGCCTGATGCTTGTGCCAACTTTGTGAAACATGAGTCAAGTACTGGCCTTCATGCTTACACATCTGCTACGTTTACTAGTTTTATGGCTAACTATTTTGGTAATTCTCAGCCGATTGATGTGCTTCTTGATACTAACCATCAGAAGAAAATTACTGAGAACAGAAAGAAATTGATACCAATTGTTCAGGCCATTATTTACTTTGGTAGACAAGGGCATGCTTTAAGAGGTCACCGTGATGACTCACAATATCATGGTGAATTAGGAGAATTTTCTGGTGGTCGGGTAGGAAATTTTGTTGAACTTTTGAATTTTAGAGTACAAGGTGGAGATACAGCTCTTGCTGACCATCTTAAAACTTGTCCCAAAAATGCTACATACATTTCTAAAACTACCCAGAATGAATTAATCAACTGTTGTGGATCTGTAATTTTGGATGAAATAATCCAAGAAGTAAAATCAAACACTTTCTTTTCTATTCTGGCAGATGAAGCTGCTGATTTATCTAATAAAGAGCAAATGTCCTTAGTTTTACGTTTTGTTGACAGTAATTTGAATATACGTGAGGAGTTTGTTCAATATATTCATTGTGATGAAGGGCTGGCAGGTAAAGACTTGAAGTCTGTTCTCTTAAAGTCACTTCATAACCTGACTTTAAATATTAAGGACTGTCGGGGTCAAGCATATGATGGTGCAGGTGCTGTTGCTGGGTATAAGAATGGACTTTCTGCCCATATTCTTAATTTAAATAAAAAGGCTATATATGTTCATTGCAACAGTCATCGTTTAAATTTAGCAGTTGGAAAATCTTGTACAATCAGCTTAGTTGCCCATGTGATGGCTAAAATAAAACACATTTCCTATTTCTTTAACTATTCTCAAAAAAGACAGCAATCCCTTATGATTAACATAGATAAATATAGTCCGACTTCTAAAAAAACTAAATTAAAGGATGTTTGCCGTACTCGGTGGGTTGAACGAATTACTGGTTTAGATCTCTTTCAAGAGTTATATGTGCCTATTTATGTTACTTTGGAAGAGATGAAATTAAACTTAAATCGACAGTTCAGATGTTGATAAAGTTTTAAATAAATTTGCTAAAGATAAAAGAAGACTTGAATTAATATAAATTTTTCCACTATACAATCTAGAACAAATTAATGAATAAATAAATAAATAATTAAATCTTACCCACTCCTAATTGAAAAAAATAGTAACCATTTATATAAAATAAATTCCCCTTCCTCTTGTTTACGTTGTGTCGTTATCTTTCTGCAGGTTCAGCTTGCTCCGGCTGATAGTACCTGTTCTAGGAGGCTTTGTCAGGGGCTTTAATAACTTTCTATTTTTATATCAATTCCTTTTCTTTAACCCCCCCCCCCCCCCCCTTTTCCGAGTTCGGCTTGCTCCAGCTGATAGCACTCGGTTGATTGGAGCAGACTGTCCATGTCTGGAATAGCTAATATTACGTTATTAGCTGTTTCCTAGGCATGCTGACGAGCCCTGATATTGGGCGAAACAGTCTTAAAATATATGAATTTAAACCGTTGTTTTTATTTTTCCTACACTTTTTTGCAACCCTTTACAAGATTGTTTGTTATTTTGCTGTCCATTCGAAACAAAAAACGTCTCTAACAGAGCTAATAATTTGGACATTAATTAGGCCGTTTATAGTGCGTAGAGGCTCAAAATAGCGAAAGTTTAATGAGACGTATGTTAATCAAATTTCTAATTTTGCCTTACCGAACACTATTACCTTAGAACGCTTGAAAAAACGAAACTAAGAAAGATAAGTTTTTACAATGTTTAATCGAGATTATCAAAACAGGAAAGTGGTATATTTTAAACGAGCCCTGAAAACATGATTGCTTAAGACATAAACATTCCACACTTAAAACACTTTAGGAAATTCAAAAACGAATTAACGGTTAATGCAGATTGTGATATTTTGCTAAAAGGAAACCACATTGTTTTACCAAAAACATTACAAAAAGTCGCTGTCTTGCTAGCCCATGCAGTTCATCTTGGCGTAACAAAAACGAAAGCCTCGCTGAGAACAAAATCATATTTCGTAGGAATAGATAAATTGATTAAAGAACGAATCGAACACTGCATTTCTTGTCAATCTACACCAAGTAAAAAATCTAAAGAACCGATAATTACTTCACCTATACCATCCCATGTTTGGCATACTGTCCACGTCGATTTTTTAGGCCCACTTCCAAATGGGTATTCCGTTTTAGTATTTATGGACGACAAGTCAAAAATTCCTGAAATAGGTTACCTAAGAGACACATCTGCAAAATAAGTAATTGATATTTTTGAAAAAACCTTTTCAGCGTTTGGTTACCCAGTGAAAATTGTTTTTGATAACGGGCCACCGTTTACGTCCTACAAAATTCGACAATACATGAAACAAAAAGGTATAAAACACAGAAGAATTTCAGCTTATTGGCTACATGCTAATGGCCAAGTAGAACGTTTTATCATCCCCTTAGCTAAAATAATCAGAGCCGCAAACAAATTGGAAATTAGCTTGCTATAATTTTATTTTGTCATATCGCACCAACCCTCATTTTAGCACTAATACTCCACCAGCAGATATGATGTTTAATCGTAAAATACTATAACAATTCCTGACTGGGTGATCACGGGCTCGTAAAGCAACCATACTAGAAAAAACTTACAAGTTTATTTAAACCTGATCCTTACATTATTACAGCTAAGAATTTCTCCATGATTACCGCTACGAACCCTCGCACCAACCATTCGACCACTCGCAATAGCAGTCATTTCAAACAATTTCCCTCAAATGCATCGAAACCATTTTATTTAACGAGGTAAGATGATGATGAAATCTACATAGATAAACAAAGGGAACATCTTGAAAATCAAGACAATCTTCAAAATACAGAATCTTCACAACCAAGTACATCACCGCTTCAACGAAAGCAATACCCTAAACGTCACCGCAGTCCACCGCATGAATGGAAGTATAAGCATTAAACACATAAAGCGCATAGACATGTATATAGTTTACACGCAGACATAGTTTTAGTTACTCAACCTATTTAGACATTGATACTGCACAAAGTACTTTTATATTTTTAGGAACATTCCGATAAAAAACGGAGAAGATGTTGTATCGTGTAACTTGGTTCACACAAATAGTATGACGTGCATCTTGGCGAAGACAAAGATGATGAAATACACATGGTTAGTCGCAGTTGTTATATATATGAGCGATAAGAAAGACGTATATTATTTACGAGCTGCGTATTTTAATTCCAACTTCCACGATATAAAAGGTGCCTTTAAGGTGGCAGTAACCCTTTTTTAGCTGTCTAAATAGCTGAATTATTTACTCAGTGTTTATTTATATAAATTTTACTATTTCCTAAAAATATAGGCCTTAATAATACATAATAAAATGATTTTAACTTAACCCTAAAATTGCTGAGTCAGCAGAAATTTCTACTTAAAAATGTATCATAAACAAAGAAAAAAATCGGCTTCTACCAACTCCAACTTCTTACAATCCCGTTATTTTTCATCAGCTTCTGGTTTTAAATGAACCTTGGGTTAACCCTGTTAAAACGGTGTGCGGATTTTTTTTGTTCATTCTTATTTTTTTAACAATAGCGTTTTTTTCAAAAGATTCTTTGTTAGCATCCCCTGCTGCATCGAACACTGTTAAGAAATATATTACGAATAAAAAGATTTCCGCACACCGTATCATGGCTGCATGATTCGCCAAGCATGTCTGAAAATTTTAAAGTAAACGAAAATGCTATCGGAAGTTAAAGCTCGTGCAGTGTAGCATAATGAAGATCGTCTTAAATTTCTACATAATGCGCCATCTTTGTTGTTATTAACGTTTTTCTCTAATAATTACGTCATTTATTTCTGTACAATTTCGCAAGCGCGTAGAGTTAAACTATATTCGGCAGAACTAATTAATTATTCATAAATTTTATTTTAAAGAGGAATTGTTGAGGCTGAATATTTTTGGTGAAAGATAATGTATTATAGCCATAAAATCATGACAAGTGTGTTATATCAGAAAAAAAAAAGAATATAGAGTCTATAAACAATCTTTCGTAACTAATTATGTAAAAAAAAAATTCCGTTTTTTAAAAGAGTTAATGTCACCTTAATCGAAACAGACTCGCCGAGAGGACAGTGGTCGCTAGGAAATGTAGTAAAGCGAATTGCATTGGATATAAGAGAAGATATTTAATCATACTCCACATTAAACCATAGCTGAAAGAAGCATCTTTTCAGCAAAAAAAACCGCAAGTGAATAGCGTCAATACAAGCCGAGATATAAGAAAATGAAAAACACCAATTTTCTGATCAAAATTGAGAAAGCCAAGCCTTAAATGACTTGAGTTAAAACGAAAGATGGTACATATCTTCGATCTGTGGCGAAATTATTAATGATTAACTTAATCAAGGGAGGGGTATAGAAGAATTTCGTACATGAAAATATGTGAAACGCACGTGATTGCGTTCTTTCGAACTTTAAACATACGTTAGTAACTCCCGTAAGGAGTCATTGAGTTGATTATATTTATTAGGTACGATATGTATACGCCATTAAAAAATTCTCTTTGAGTGAGTGAGATAATCACAATTTGTAATTATTAAAATACGCACATAACAAATAAAGCTTCTTCACTGGCGCAATTACCCAACACTTACAATATTCGCATTACTTGATGCAAAATACGGTTAGGCAACCAATAATTTAGTCGATTTAGATAAATCGACTAAATTATTGTATTATTGTAAAATTAAATTATTGTAAATTATTGTAATTATCGACCGCCTGAAGGCGGTCACTCCCGGAGGCCCTGCTGGGTGCGTAGTCTTTCTTGCAAAAAATTTCTGCGTTCGTAGCTGTGGTCCCATGTTGAATGTAAAGGTCGCGGAATGATGGAGATACAGCTGAAAACAGTTGAAGATTTGCTGGCTTCGCCATCATATGATGAGCAGCAGACTGCCCTTGAAAGAACAAGTGTGCACGCTGCTGTTCAATTCTCTCTCTTTCGAAACGAACTTTACTATAAGCACGTGTTTGTGGTGGCGGTATTTTCACATCTCTCTCTTTCGAAACGAACTTTACTATAAGCACGTGTTTGTGGTGGCGGTATTTTCACAAGTAAGTAGAATTATTATAGAATTTTTATTTCAACGGATGAGCGTGAAGGCTCGAACGAGCATGAAAGCTTCACTCATATTTGATTGTTCAGTAAAGTGAAACTCGTCTAAAAAATGTTCATTTCTCAGCGCTACCATCTCTTGAATGCGGTCCTTAAAAGTCCAGGTATATACAGCTGTGCAATAGACACATTTTTAGAGTTGTGTTTCTATGTTTTTTATCCATATCTGAAAAATATTCATCCAGATATGACACATTTCTGTCACAAAATATATGACGCATGTGTCAAATATGACCAACATCTATCTTCTAATGTCACTGATCTTTCACTAATTTACGACTTGATCGCCTATAATGTTAGGGATCCCATTTGGACTTTGATACAATCAAGATGTCCCTCATCTCGTAGGAGGGACTGCAATGCTCAGTGAATAAGTCTGATACATATTTTGCTTAGCATAATGATTTACTTTATTGTAGAGAAATTTTAGCGGATATGTTTCCAACTGCTAAAAATTGATTCTATGATGCGTGATTTTTTTTATAAGCAACTTAGGATTTTGATAAGAACTCAAGTTGCTTACTTTTTGACCAATTTTTGTATCAAGTTGCTTAATGGTTGCTTATTTTTCTTGATAAACTTTTCGGTGTTATAATAAAGAAAAGAAAAATTGCAATCAGGCTTAATTTACTGGTAGTTTTTTAAAGGGAAATACAAGGAAAAGGCACAATTTCGGCCCACGAAGACGAAAATAGTGCGTTTCTCTTGGGCTTTGAATTATTCATGTGCAATACTAATTAGGACAGTTGCTTATGTTTGGAATTGTCAAGAACTGAAGTTGCTTAATACTTTTTGAAATCAAGTTCAGTTGCCCATAAACGAGTTGCTTATAAAAAACAAAATTGTATCTGAAAAAATCTTGAAACAATACTGCAATAATCTCAAGGTACATATTGAGAAAAATTTTACACACAGATGAAGTTGACGATTCTCTGTATTCTGTGAATAAAAAATCCCTGATTCTGTACAAGCAAACTAATCCTGTATAATGCTCCTCTTTTTTAGACATAACTGGCTTTGTCGCATCGTTTTCACCCATCAAACAAAACCAACAGAAAACCCGTGATTACTTTTTCATTTTCATCAAAAGTGGTCCTACGGACTTCAAGAAAATTTTGGTTAGCAACCACAAAAATATCAAAATCATTAGACAGAAAATATTTGATGCTTTTCATGACAAAACTCCAATATTACTTGCGAAACTTGTACCTAGCAAAGATCTTTTCTTCTTCAATGCATACTCGGTCATCTCACCAGCATCAGATGCCATTGGCTTTGATTTTAACGATGCTGATGCAGTGCGTTTAGCTGATATAGATGATGATGGTTTAGTGACATCAGTGGTTGGTCAAATAAAATTCACTTCAGAAGAAACATGTCAAGTGTACACGAAGCAGGGTAAAAATCGCCAGGATAGAATGAGAGAGGGCATCTTTAGTGATGGTACGAGAACATTGAAGATCACTATTTGGGCTGATTTATTGGAAATTGTTAAGGAATTCCAATTGATTCAAATAGCAAATGCGTCAACCAAGACCTTCTATGAAGAGCTGGTTCTTACAACCAATTATTCGACAATCATTTGCTTTTTAACAGAAGCGTTGGATGTA
Source organism: Hydractinia symbiolongicarpus (assembly GCF_029227915.1). NCBI lineage: Eukaryota > Metazoa > Cnidaria > Hydrozoa > Anthoathecata > Hydractiniidae > Hydractinia > Hydractinia symbiolongicarpus. The sequence continues at coordinate 16,481,609 of NC_079878.1, forward strand.
CAATTTGATGAGTCTGTAGCGCAAAAAGATTCTACAGCAACACCGCCTAAGGAAATGATCGTATGTTGTCCCGTTATTGAGTTTATTGTCGTGAAAACCTTCTTACAATGCAAAATATGTAAGGGAAAAGTAGATATTCGTCTAGGAACTGGTTTGGCAACCTGCACCAATGTTCACTGTGGTCGAGATTTCTCAGTCACTCATTTAAAGCAGCAACCGAACTGCTGCCAAATATGTGTTGTTTTGGATATGCGTAACGAATATGTTGCTTTAACCGTAACTGCTTACAGAGAAGTCCTTCAAGAATATTTCGGCGAAGAAATTGCGGATGAGGTGAAACTGCGATCCGATTTGTTGAATCTCACAGATGTTGATTTTGTTATCACCAAAGGTCAAAAAGTTAGCAAAATGACCATGCATAAAAAATGAACTATTCGAAGATGATTCCACTATGGCTTTTTTTTTTTGTACTACTTGTGTTATTATTACCGTAGGACTGTGAAAACTGCTTATTTCATGCTATATATGTACCAATTTGTCAGTTGTAGAAATTGAGCTGATTTAAGAGATCATGATCCAACACTTCGTTTCTCGTTAATTTTCTATTACAGCTTTTATATGAAAACTCTTTTTATATCATGTTGATAGCTGGTCTAACACATAAAGATCAAACACTTTTTTGCTCTCTATTTTTTGTTATTATTTTGATAGGTATGTGACTTTTCTTTATTTTCACATTGTAAATATTTACTTTAAAAACAAAAAGTACGTTTGGTTTTGTTATACCATGCTTCGTCAATTTCCAATGCTGAAAAGTAACTACGCAATGTGGCCTCTTCCCGCGCATTATATTCTGTTTTTTCATGGCCAAAAATTTTCCAATGAAAAGTTAACCTGCCCTAGCCGTACTGAACGATGGAAAAATGAATTTCGCGGTATTGCAAATTGGTCACCTATCGTAGCGTACCACTTTTCCAACTGCTGCGCATATGCAAGCTTTGCAGAAAATAGGATACGTTCTTGCATAGAAAGTACGGAACCAGCAGCATATTCAACTGATTCAGGTATACAAATAGGTTGAAAGGCAGTCAATAATAAATATCTGTAATATATATACATATAAATTGGCCTTCAACAAAAGTGATGATATATATGACCATTCGCAAGAAAACTTATTTATTTGAACTGAAAAATTGATGCACGCAGCGGTCGCACCAGTGTGGACACTGCCCTAGTTGTACTCGACATACGGGGCTTCATGTGTACTAAGTCCACTGAAGTATTAAATATGCGGGGTGAAAAAGTAAATATCAACAAATATGGCGGTATGGGATAGAAGAAGAATTTTAAAAAGAAGGGTGTTACTTTTGATTATCTTACGAAGAAGATTCAGGCAAAGGAAAGGTGACGTGAAAGATTCTGGGTAGATTTTCCTCGGGAGAAAAGAAAAAGGAGATTATCACGCATTAGTGAAAAAAATGCTTTCCTATCATCAATACTTTTTCAAAATGTTTGAAATGCTTCCAAGCAAGTTCGAAGAACTACTTGGATTGGTTGGGCCGAAATTAAAGAACGTGATAGCACTCGTCGTGAAGCTACAAAACCAGAGGAGCGTCTTTATGTGACTTTGAAATACCTTACTTCTAAAGATTCTTTTCTACGGGATACATTAAAAGACGTATTTTTAAAGAGTCCTCAAACATCCAAGGAATGGAAAAAAATTGCTACAGATTATGACAATAAATGGAATTTTCTTAATTGTTTGGAAACCATTAATGGAAAATACATCGCAATTCAATGTCCTCCTAGATGTGGCTCTTTGTTTTTCAATTATAAAACATTTCACAGTATCGTGCTTATGGCCATCGTGAACGCCAATTATGTGCTTTTACAGCAGATGGTTCACTAGGCACTGGTGCTCTTATCATACTACGCATTATCCCACTACTGCTACCTTTGGTTGAAATAACATTCTTATTGGCACATCGCCTTGGCTCAATTCAATTCTTGTCACAAGAAACCTCACTTGGTTAGTATTACGTTTCAAGTTTTTCACATATTGCATATTTCTTTCCACTTCCCTGTTTTCTCTAGCTTCATAAGCTTCAGTGTCAAATTGTGATTCTTCTTTCATCGCATACGTCTTGTCCGGCCGGGGTTGTGTTGAGGAAAAATGTTTTTATATTATATCTCCTTAACCGCTCTTCGAAACCACATGATCCATTTCTAGCTCTACACAATAGAGGCAACAAATTTGCAATGTAAAATTTTGTGTATCGATGTCATCAAAAATATAATAAAAAATCTTTTTTTGCGCGAAAATGCTTATTCATTTGTAGATTTAGCTACACGAATATTTGATGTGCTATATTATTTTAGAAGGTGTGCGAAAATTAGACTGCGCGAATATGGAAAAAACGAACAACGAGATTTAAGTATCGTAATACATTTATTGTAATGCACAAAATTAATCATAAATTTAATAGTGGGCTTTAGTGTTGATTGGTGTAAAGTCTTAAAATTTAGACAGTATATTAAGTCGCACGGCATTTTCGAATGGTTTCATATTCTTTCGGGCGTCATGACACGACATTGCAGTGGCAATAATAGCAAGAGCAAAACCCAACCATCCCATGAAAAACGACCAGTGATCTTGGAAGCTATTTGTGAAGGTATCCATGTCAAAATACAAGTATACTGATAAACCCAATCAGAACACAAGCAACTAAAATGAGAGCAAAAAATACGAATCTATTCTTTATGCGTTCTTAGCGTTGTTTAATCTTTGCGTAATTTCATTATAAAACCATAAACCACCTACTTGCCAACCCCAAGAACACGCTCGTCACAAAGTGATCCAAACGATCTCGGCTTAAAAACCATGGCAGCATAATACAAGACAGCCGAACCGAGCAAACCTAGACCAATCACCATGACAACACGAACAGCAGGTAGCCAAACATAATAAGGGTATTTATATTCTTTTGTGCACCTTAGATCACAATTTAAAGGAGCCTGTTTATCGAACCTTCGCCGTAGACTAGTTTCCACTCTGTACTGTCACAACAAAAAGGTCTAGAAAGAAGTAAAGAGACTTACACTGTTCGAGATCAATACATTCCTTTCCATGTTCACATTTCTTCCACAAACCGGCAGTGTAATTTGTAACTTTAATCCAGTGATTACCGGAAATACTTAGAATGATGACGATATAATCGATCCGATTGTTAAAAGTAGGATCAAGACACAGAAATTACTTTCCTCCATACTCTTTGCTTCAACGCTTGCTAGAGCTCTAAATAGTTTCCACAAAGCCTACACTGATACTTCAACTACCATATCACTAATGGCCCTGGCCCTGGTACAAGAATCAGAGAAGAATGAACGGATGAGACATTTGAGGCTTTTGAGGATTCAGGACCTAGAGGATCGTCTTGATGCCTTAGAATCATAAGATAAATGGAACAATGTAAGGAATGTGAACGCATGCTTGACGAGTATGACAGATGTACCTGCGGGCGAAGGCTCATGATGAGTGGTAAAATGTTGTGTTGGCAGTGCTACCAGGAATATATCACATATAACGGGGGTGGATGCATATGTACAATGACAAGCAATCCTCTGAAGTCGTTTGAATTACAATAAACAAGATGCTACAATTTGAGAATGAGCTTGTCAACCCTAAATTATTCTACTCATTTGCTGCTACTTTTAAAGACATCAATGATATCAATGTGGACTATCTAACAGTGTCAGATCCTATTCCTGTCAATGGAGGTAAGGATAATCGGTACATAGTACACACGAGACCTCGTAGTTGCCTTGAGGGTAAAAAAACCAAAAATCTTCTTCTTTTTTTTTTTTTATACAGATCCAGAAAAAAATGAAAAAATATTAAAAGTACGACATTTAAATAGGTGTTAGACAAACCTAACTACCAAAATAAACAAAAATAAAATATAAGTAATATACAATATATTTTAACGCTTTAAGAAATGGGCAAGAAAAAAGTTTAAGAGAAGGGTTTGAAAAGGACTGTTAACTCAAAAAAGAGGTTCCTCAAATCTTCCTGACGATTTAAGAAACACAATTGTGTTATTCAGTACAGATACGTTTTCGATTAGTGTTTTCTTGGCCATAAAGAAGTACTCGCACTAGGTTTTCATCAGAAAAATTCGAAATATCACCAATTATTTCTATAATATTATCAAGAAGGAGTTTTCTTTGGTTGCCATAAAAACTACAGCGCAAGAGGAAGTGAGACGTGGTTTCTAATTCTAAAAGTCCACAATTACATAAAGGAACAAGCGTATCAGCGAAGTTATGCCGATGCTTATGGTCCTTTAGTTGACTCATACTAACTCTTAAACGTGTTAACAATTTCAAACCAAAAGAGTCCATTATATTATAAATAGGAGAAGGTTTTGGGCGAATAAACTTGAGAATGGATTTTTTAAACAAGGGCAAAGAATCTAATTCCCTGATTGCTACATCGAGTTTGTTCCATTCATTTATCGAGTACGGGAAAAAAGAATTTGCAAAGTAGTTACTCCGTGATGGTATGCGATTAAATAAATTTCTACGAAAAACACTACGCGAACACACATAACCAGGCAAAATATCATTGAGATACTGAGGAGCATCTCCACTTGCAATTTTATAAAATAAGCATAACCTACGATACCATCGCCTATCACGGAGACTTTCTAGACCTAGTTCTTGGTAAATTTTCTCCCTTGATGTCCCCCTTATAGTACCTGTTATTGGTAGAGCAGCATTATATTGAACAGATTCGATCTTACTACAGAAGGTATCATTATGCGGTGGTTATAAATTACATCCGCATAATCGAGATGAGGGCGCACAAATGACCTGTACATCGTAACAAGAGCGCTTCTGGGTAGGCTGCCGTAAAGTTGTTTGATAAGACCAATACCTCTATTAGCTTTGGCAATCTTTTCATTTAAATGATGATCAAAGGCTAATTTCCCATCAAGTGTTAGACCAAGGTACAACTAAAACAGGGGCATTGTTGAAAATAAGTGGGGGTTGGATTTTGGGAGTTCTTTTTTTAGAGAAAACAAATTCTGAAGCCTGTTTTTTGAGGTCTGGGTTAAATGACATTTTCCACTGATGAGCCCACATATTAATGGCATCGAGGTCCCCGTTTAAATCATTACAAGACTTTTCAATAGAAGTTACAATAGAAAACAAGGACGTGTCATTAGCAAATAACTTGGTTGAAGAGACTAAGTTATTAGGTAGATCATTAATATAAATAAGAAATAACAATGGACCCAAAACGGACCCCTGAGGAACGCCGGCAAGTACATCCTTCCACGTCGAATGTTGCCCGTTGAGAACAACCCGTTGTTGACGATTTTTTAGATAGTTTTCAAGAACACTAAAAAGTTCTCCCTGAACACCATAACTTTTTAGCTTGAAAAGAAGGCCATCATGCCAAACTTTGTCAAACACTTTAGACGTATCAAGAAATACGCCTCTAGTTTCAAGAGAGTTCTTTCCATCAAAAGCTTTATAAATTTCATGAGTAATTGCCACAAGTTGATTGACACAGGAATCTCCAGGTCTGAATCCGGATTGCTTATCTGTAAAGATATTATTACTCTGAAAGTAATTGAAAAGGTTATTAAAAATAACTTTTTCAAAAACTTTCCCAAAGATTGGCAGTAGTGATATAGGTCTATAGTTATTAACTTGCTGCTTGCTTGACTTTTTGTGAACAGGAACAATATTTCCTTTTTTCCAGTTTTCGGGAAAAGTTCCTGACTTGAGGGCGTTTTTAAAGATGGCTGACAAATAGAGATAGAGATAGAGTCAAAACCATGCGCCTTGTTGGGATTGAGATCTTTCAAAATCTTCGATATATCATCATTGTTTAAAACAACTTTAGATATGTTATGATTAGTAAAGAGAGAAAATGGAGGCAAAGTACTGCTGTTCGTTAAAGTACAGCATTGACTAGAAAAATATTCATTAAAAAAATTAGCTTTTTTTTGAAAGTCAGTTCCAAGTTTATCTTCAACCAATAATGGGAGAATTACAGGTGTTTTTGACCTTCCCATAAACCGATTTAAAATTGACCAATACGCTTTGGAAGATGTTATGAAGATGTTCAGTTTGTGGCCAAGATTTAAGTTACGAGAAGCGAGAAGCGATCAGGTTATAAAAGCGACTACTGTGCTCATCGAGAACATTTTTGTCTTCCCGTTTCATACCCTTAGAGATGTATTTCTTGTATAACCGATTTTTACGACGTAAAGCTATTTTTATATCATTTGTCATCCAGGGAGAGTCTTTAGCTTTACAAGTTTTTAATTCGTGAGGTATAAAATTCCGAAAAATATTTAGGAGAGTTTCAGTGAAAAGCTCAACTTGTTGTTAGCAAAGGCTCCATGCCAATCAAACCGATCAATACTTAGCCTAATAAGATTAACTCTAGCTTCTTTAAATTGCCATACTCCTCTTTTAAAAGGCGGAGGCCGAAATACTTTAAATTTAATTTTACCAAAAATAATTTGATGATGACAAGTTTTAGACGGGGATGGAAGAACACCACTTTCCAAAACGAGGTTTGGTTGTGTGGTGAAAAAAGATCAATGCAAGAGGGGGATTTATTCGGCTCGAAATTAGTAGGTTGATGAATGAGCTGGGTATAGCTGTAAAAAGTGGAAATGTCATTCAGCATCAAACCACATTGATTGTTTATTCCATCAGGCCACCAGCTTGTGCATTTCGCGTTAAAATCACCAAGAATAAAACACCCTATGGGATTCTCCAAGGCCATGTTATGGCATGTGGTTTCAAATTTTTGACAAAACATTTCTCTTTCCTCTTCAGATTCATTTGGAGAACGATACATACACGAAACAAAACATTTCGACTTTTTAACTTTGATTTCAACTACGCATTGGTCAAGAGTAGAAATATCGTCGCTCCTAGTCAAAGGTAGGCCTTCCTTGTAATATACGCAAACACCTCCACGTTTAATGTTACCGGGGAAATCACACCTTATCATAGCCCTGGAGCTTCAGCCTTTGATCATCACTGAAACAACTAGAATCCCAAAAGGTTTCGGACAAGCAAATAATATCAAAACTATGAACGGCATTAAGAGCTTCAAGTAGTGACACTTTTATAAAATTTTGAGCAGCAAGTCCATTTAAGTTCCAATGGCACACTGTGATTGGCTCAGTTATAGGACCAGGATTTACCTCTATATCTCCCCCAATAAAATAAGTAACCTACAATGTGGTATAAAGACACCTAGCTGCAGCCAAAATAGATATCTACAGAGAACACGTGCAAGGTGTCTAGAAGCTTCCACCCGATAGGCGATGGCGTAAATAATCAATCGTAACAAATTTTTTGAAATAAAACAAAAGCAGAGGCAGCCATATTGCAAAAATTTTGAAAAATTTACTCCTAGAAATGATAAAAATCAATAACTTGCAGTGCCGTAACCACGAATTTCGTTTTTTTTGGGGGGGGGGGAGCAGCCTAGTTTCAGTGTCTAAGGAGGCCCCACCATGATTGGGGCCGACGGGCCAAGAAAATTTTTGAATTTTGAGTGCGCTAGATTGGCTAAAACAGCCTTTTTGAGAGTACTTTTTAAAGAAATTTAATCACTAGAAATCACGAAAATAAAGGAAAATACAGACAATTGCTCCAGTTTTCTGAGTTTTTTTTTTAAATCAGGGAACAAACGTTTACATAAATTTCATGAACAAAAGACTAAAAATGTTATCTATTGTAATAGCCAAAAGTTTCTATTCTGCTTTGGTGTTTATCGATAAATTCATCTCCTATTTGAGTTAAATCCATTTTGTCAACGAAATCAGTATGAATATGGAGGACCATCAAATTGTTCAAACGTAAATTCGTGGTTGTTGATCTAAGGTACGTTTTGACTCGTTTCAAAGCAGAAAACGATCTTTCGCTGACGACGTTTGTGGACGGCATTACCAACAACAATTTCGCTATTTTGACAACTTCACTTAGAAGAGTTCTTTGAGATTGATCAAAACTTTGTAACAGCTTGATTAGATCGGTTACTTTGAATTTCTCTTTGTCGTAACCAAGGTTGGATGCGATGACTGGGAGTAGCGGTATTTGGACTTTAGCAAGTGACTCGTTGATATCTCCTTCGTAGAAACGACAAACTGCTTTTAGATGACTTTCCCATTCCTGACCAGTGATCGATTTTAAAAGAACTTCCTGTAAATTGACGTATGTCTTGTAATCAGGTTGATCGAATCTTTGTTGGATGTAGTTAATAACTAGATCGAAAGTTTCAAAGTAAACGTGGCGATAGTGATCTTTGGCAGTGTCATGAAAATGATATGTTTCAGGAGGGCCATCTGATACTTTGTTAAAATAATCTGGCATCTTTCTTTTTCGTGGAAGTTTAGGATCAGATACTCCGAGTTGTGATTTCCAGACAAGAACTCGCTCCCAAAATAGCTCAAACAATTCGTTGCTTCTGATCTTCTCTAACACAGCTAAGACTTCCGACACCCGTTGCTGTCCCTCTGCTGCCGAAATATCTCCTTGGAGAGACCTGCTAAGATTATCTGTATGTTTCAATAGGGTTTCACCAAGACAACAGCAGAAGACAAAATTAAAACTAGACATAACAGTCATTACTCTGTTGATTCTCGCTCTCATATCTGGAAGCTTAACATTCGATAATGACCATGTCCAAAGCTCCATTAATTCCTTATGGTTTTCAAGAAAGAATTCAAGAACCTCACTTCGCACAGTCCATCGTGTAGGAGAAAACTCATGGACCGACTTGGATTCATTTCCTGTTGCTTCTCTGATATTCTTTAATTGTGTGTCTCTCTTTGGCGATTTTTTGACAAGTTTACATATTTCATAGGCAGTTCCAAACGCTTTTTTAAGTTCAGGGATTTCTTTTATCACATCGCCAACAGCTAAATTCAAAGCATGTCCGTAACAGTGAGTGTACAAACATTTTTCATTCAACGATTTGATTTGGGTAGCAACTCCAGATCTGTGACCAGCCATGGATGCAGCTCCATCATAACATTGGCCGCGAGCATTTTCTAATTTCAAGTTCATTCGTAAAAGAATATCTTTGATTAAAAAAACGATTTGGTCAGCACTAGTATCAGGTAGTGGATGGAGGCCAATGAACTCCTCGTGAGCCTGTAATTCATCATCAACCCACCGAATGCAAATGACAAGTTGTTCCGTATTTGAGACATCCCCTGTTTCATCTGCAAGGATTGTGAAAATCTCAGCTGACTGAATATTTTTTGCAATGTCACGTAAAATACTAAGTGCTTCCATTCGCAGCATTTCGTTTTGAATAGCCGGTGACGTGTAGTTTTGCTTTTTTGCAAGCCATGCACTCAGTTCCTTATCATCTTCACATCGGAGTAAAAATAACTGGTGGAAGTTCGAATTCAACTCGCTGTGTGTTTCCTCATCCCAATTGCCTCTAAACGGAAGTGATTGTCGCCCTAGATATCGAACGCTTTGCAACAGTTTTAACAGCATTCGTCTATTCCTTTCCTTTGTGGCTGCAAGATTATCTACCATGATTTCACCAATGTCCTTTGATGTACCTGGCGCAGTAATCAGTCTTTCAGTGGCTTCTTTATGGGATTCGCTACATTCGTGTTTAGAAAATCCTCTTCCAGATTCAAGCGCCTTTTTCCAATTTCGGTAGCCGGTTTCAGTAAAAACTGTCTCTGCTTTTGTTGCAGAAATCATGCTTTTTCTAAGAGCACTGAGACAAGTAAAGCAGAAAGCAGCGTCTTTATTTTGGTCGTAATGTAACCAGAGGAACTTGTCAAACCATGTTGGGTTAAACGATCTTTGTTTCGGATCTTTACCAAACGTTGTTTTTGGAAAACTCAAAGAACGAGGTTGGTTCGGTTTAGATGGATCACTCGTTGTTTCCTTAAAATTATTCTCCGGGTTTGTTGGTGCTGTCGTTGTAGGTGTCGTCGTTGTAGGTGTTGTTGTTGCTTCTTCGTTTGTTCGTCTGAAAAGCAAAACAAGTGTAAAGGTTGCTTGGATAACAGTTATGGGATGAATTAAAAAGCAGTGGTGGGGTTAACAAAGTAATTAAATATTTATTTATTAATAAGTCACTTACTTTTCAGGTCTAATGAGCCATTTTGATAAATCACTTGTTTTCTTCGGCATTTTCACATTTTTTTAAATTAGTCTGTTACTTTGTTAATTCTATATTCTTACACGTTTTTTTTTTTTTTTTTTTTGAAGTCAGTCCAACTCGTTCTCGTCTTCTCACAAACACTATTTTCAGAATGTAGTTTCCATCCAATTTCATCATCATTTTCATGCAGCAAACACGATCAGAATGTAGTTTCCATCCAATTTCATCATCATTTCCATGCAGCAAGTATAAGAGTCACGCGTTTTAAATAAATAAAAGAGTGGAAATCGGTTATAAATCATTCTAACAAGTGTTTAGTTTGTTTATATAAAACCAATGGTCTTTAGACATAAGACAAAACGTTTTTCTTAACTTGTCATAACCATCTTTGAAAAAATTATTGGGGGGGGGCCGGGCCCCCCTGCCCCCCCCCCCCGGTGGTTACGGCACTGAACTTGATATAACGACAGGACAAATCAGAAAGCAAAAGAGACAAATTACACACCACAAGAGAAAAATACATATAAAATTATAAAATATCTTTTTTATAAGATTCTCGTTAGTCTGGAGTTCTTTTCTAGCAGCAACTTTAGTTAAGGCACAATTAAAACTCCCAACCTCTATACGCCATTGATTGTTACTTATCGGCATGGCAACAAAAACATCCTTCTTGAAAACAATAGCAATACATCAAATATACCTTCACTTAATAAAAATAACCCATTAGTTAATAAATTAGAAAAAATAAATATTTCAAAATTAATTACACAAATAAACAGGACATAAAGTATCGCAAAAATAATGAAACGGTAATCCGAAAACCCGTAAGGAAATATAAACTATAATGAGGAAAAATATTTACTAACACAAATGAGGTAATAACGAATCAAAATGCTTCTACAACTTAGCCATTTGACTTTTGAGTTCTGATTCGCTGTTGAAATGATAAAACTTCCCTACCTTCGAACAAATGGCAAGGGAACAGTTAATGTCGGCGAACATGAATTTAATTTTATCATGACCATTACACAACTCTCTTGCCAATATTAAGAGTTTAAGACGTCGTTCTGTTAGGTCAACTGTGACACTAAAGGGTGGTTTCTCCTCGTCATTCTTACGCCTTGGTCTTGCTTTGAAAAAGATTAGCCTGTCACTCCAGCTTCTGAATTTAACTATTATGGGCTGAAAAGTTTTATCACCCTTTTTAAATTTCTTTCCAACCCCGTGTGTTCTGTCAATCGCATTTTTTTCAAAATCGGGATTGACATCACAATAACACTTCTCTACTTTACCCATTACATTTTCTTTCTCTTCACATTCTGCTTCAGTACTGCTCATTGTCATCGATTTTAATCATTAGATTATCTATGGTCGACGCTTGCACCTCAAGCGTCGATTCCAATGTCTTAATCTTTTCATCTTGTTTTCTAAGACAGTCGTCAATTTTATCCAGCACTTCTGTTTTGAAAGCGGTAAGTGCGTTTTCAAAAGATTCTTGCGTTGCAAGAGGGCGAATGAGATTAGCAAAATATTCTTTAATTTCTTCAGTTAGGGTTGATTCATTTGTTGAAGGTGTTTCATTCGCACTTTGAAAAGCCATTTGTTATCTCGTGATAACCATGTAAAAACCAGGTCACGTTTGTGTATTCAATGTAGTGAGAATATTCAAAAAATGTTTTGACAAATAAGAATATAAACACACAAAAAACGTCCACTTTTTGCCACGAAAACAACAAAAATGCTATCACCAATTCGCCATACAATAACAAGTTACATTTCCATACGGTTTTTTAAGTTTTAAGACATTTTTTCACAAGTTTTAAGCATAATTCCGTTTTTTAAAATCAAGAGCACGAGCACACGTCTGCTCGCTAAGAGGCTCGATTTGATTTAAAAATCTGGTCCCCACATGGGGTCAGCCGGTACAATGCCATTGTAGTACCGGCAATGAGTCTTGATTTCGAAGAGTACACTGATTGGGTTGCGAAGTATCGCCGAATCTGGTCAAAGATCGAAGAGTTGATATCTGAGCAATTGACGACAGAGCCCGTGAAAAAGGATCGTTACGTGAACGCCAAGCTTAAATACTATAAGGATGCAATAACAACTAAATTCCACGGTACGATGAACCCTGCCAAGCCAGTGCCATCCTGGCTATTTCATCGGTGTATGTGCAAGGCGAAAACTACTACCCTCGGGCACATATTACGGAGTGTCGATATAAGAACTTCAAAAAGGAATGGTTGCTAAGTGATATATGTCAAAAACGTTCCTACAGATATTTATAGGCAATGGAGCCTAGCAGGGATAAGGAGCCAACAACGAACGTTAACTCACCATCTTGCTGTTGCTTGCTGGGTATGTAAAAGTCCTTCAACTGAGAAGCTTTTTTTCCGATGCGATGAAGTATTGGTACATATCGTTGTCCAATCCACGAAGGCTTTTTCCTGCCCTTATTTGCCTCCCTCTTTCTTCACCGAACCAGATCAATTTGGCCTGCCTTTTACGTATCCATTCCGCCTGGGCTGCATTAAGATTTTCAATAACTTGGTCATGCCTTTTCCGTTCCGCTTCGCCATGTCCCGAGAGCTTTGAAAATAGGAAGTTCGTTCCGCTAAATGCTAGGGCGTTTAATGACGGCGATAGTAGCCATGTCTCTTTATTTTGAGACATATCGGTTACCCTTGGCTATATTTTCGTTTGCCCACATAAGTTGGGTATTGGTGTAGTGCAATCTCCTACCTACCTCATCAAACGATGGGGCATCGCCATTTTCCTTATACCTGAGCGGGATTTTGTGATTGATATGCCACCCTTGCCATAATTGTCCCATGTCATTCCATCAACAAACTGGACTCCGATGTGAGCTTGCAGTGTAGCGATATCGCACCCGATATACTCCCGGGAACTGAGCTCCTTATTTCCCTTCAGGGTGCTGCGGGTTCGGCTTCTTACATAATGAGCGAGATGTCCAGCGGGGTCGCATATAGGGCAATATCGCCTCTGCTTTTCATGGTGGCAGTACTGACTCCCCTTGCAGTCTTTAAAATAGGCCCTATCCCTTTGATGTTTACAAATCTGACTGCCCTTACATTCCTTACAATAGGCCCTCACCCTTTCATGGTGGCATATTTGTTTTTCCCCACAGTCTTTACACTGCTCTATCCGCCTGCCATGAGGGCATTTGTTTTTGGCACGCCGCTGTTTCTTTTTATCCAGGCATGTGATGCATGCCTTTGTAGCTTGGCCATTTTTCAACACTCTGAATGCATCCAAGGCCAACACTTTTTTACAATTTGGGCATCTCTTGTTTTCTTCCATGTTGATTTGTATTTGCCTCTGAGGACAAATATAAATTGTGGTCACTAATATTTCACGGAATGGAACCTACCGTCCAGGATATTTAATTGGGCATCCTGTAAGAGGTAGACGTAAGTCCTAAAATCACCGATTCCGTATGCTTTTTTAGTGATGTGCAGCGTGATACCATCCCTTGGACGTTGTAGAGGCCTTCCGCTACCATGTAGGGTATGATCGGGAGACGCCCGAAAGTCTACAAACAGGGCATACCTTTCATTGAAAAAACGTTCGAGTCGTGACTACCAAAGACGTTCACAATCTGTTCGAGGTAGTCCTTGGGGAGCATGGCATGAGAGTACAAATCATTGGGTCTCCCTCGACAGTAACGCTAATTTTTTCAATTTTTGGATTGTAAAAGACCTCGTTAACGCCGGTGTAAGCCTTCACTTTTCCAGGGTCTATGAAGAGTAGCAAGACACCTTTGAGACTCTTGGCCGGGTTATTTAGCTGGAGGTGATATGAGGTGTCAGCCTTTTCATCGTGATAACCTTGCTACGGAGTGTGCGTTCATATGGCAGGGCCAATCTTGCATACCTCGACATCATAGCCCTTGACAGACCTTCATGTGTAATCTTGTCATATTCTAGCCTAATGTTGTTAATCTTATAGGCTGCATCGGCTGCCTTGGTTACCGTAGACCCCGAGGCTGCCGTCCCTGCATCTTTGATGACATCACTGTAGGACGCGAAATGCAGGACAAACTGCAACCTGTCGTATAAACCCGCTGCATAAAAGGGTAAATCTCTCGTAAACTCAAACATTTTTCCCAGGGGTATGCAGAAGGTGTTACCATACGCCGCCACGATTGCCTTCTCCTTATCTGTCCCGACGTGGTCGGTGGCCTTGACTTGCTGGGCCCGGATAGTCCTGTCGTTGGGATTGATGCCGTCTAGGATAAGGTTGTTGTCCCTGTCAAACTTTGGCAGCCAGAGGTCCCGGTATACTGCCAATCCCAAGTCTTTTTTAACAGGTTCTGTCGTCAGTTGCTCGGAAATAAGCTCTTCGATTTTTTGCCATATTTGTCGATACTTTGCAACCCAATCGGGGTATTCCTCAAAATTGATGCTCATTGCCTGTACTGCATTGGCGTTATACCGTGTCACCCCATGTGCGGACCAGATTTTAGGTGTTTTCACCCTCAACTCTTTCATCAGCTATGACGTCGTCGACTATGAAGAGACTCTCTTCGCCTGCCAATAACGACGACAATTTCTGAATCCATTCAAACAGTTGGTCCTTGGGGTCTGTTAGGAACACGTAAGGGTCTTTCCAGAGCGATGCCCTCTCAAGGTATGTTTTATTTCATTTCAGGGTAGGGCACAGTATGACAATATTGTGGAAGTGTCCCCTATACTCATTTTCCAGTAGGTTCAATACACCGCCGTGATTGTTTACCAGGGAACCCAGACAGGCAGGGCAGATCTTGGTATTTTGGGTCTTATATTCCATGGGTAGCGGAGTTAGCTGCGCAATAGCGAGAAGCACGCAATGCAGTATAAAGAGGACGGGCGAACCCGTGGATTTTCCACGGGCTAACGACTTGTTATATAGATACTCCTTCACTAATTCGGCGATTCGGTTCAGCTTTGTTGCCGTAGTGATGATTGACATTTTCCTTAATTGACGAATCACATTTGTGCTACATCCGCCATTTTTTAAAATTTCGCAGGGTGAAAAACAAACCAAAGTGGTGCCCCCCCCCCTGGCGTGAGGCGAGGATCGCCAAGACGCAAAGTTCTAGACGCTAAAAAAAAGTTTAGGTCTTTTTCTATCAAATAAGCCTGAAGTGAGCATCTAGTTCCTTTTTGTTCTTGAGTTATAGTCAATTAAAGTAGGAATAAAAAAGGTTCTGTCAAAATTGGGCTTTTTGACAAATGGACCGCACTCTGAGGGTTAGGGTGCCTGCCCCTGCCTTGCCGTTCCCTTGCCAGCATTTACCGTGCCTTTGCCTACCCTTCCTAAGCCTACCCTTCCTAAGCCTACCCTTCCTATGCCTTTTCTGGTGCCTGCCTACTATGCCCTTGCCTCCCACGCCTTGCCAACCTCTGCTTTGCTGATTCCTCATCCTGTTTGCCGGCCCGCCTTTGCCGTGCCCTGTCCTTGCCATGCTTAATGCCTTTGCCTTGCAACCTTTCCGCAACACTTTCTATTTTGATTACGACGATAGTCATCAATACTCGAATCTGATTGGGTCGCGATTTTCGTCAAAAATCGTTGCGAATATCGTCCAGCGGAGATTCGGCCACGCTGACTCGATTTTTATTTATTCATGATTTGTAACTGGGCTATCGAGCGTATCAACAATTCGTTTTTTTTAAATGGCGTGCAAAGTGTAGCGTAGGTTTCGTGGGTGAGAAGAGAAATCTGAACGACTATCTGACAATGCTCAAAATGGAGACTCCCTGTATTTCATACGTAGCGTTATATTTAGTAAGTGCAGTGATTTGGAGTAGCCACACGAAATGTGCAACTCATTGGCGTTTTGAACATGGTAAAGTGCATGTAGTTGCTGGTGAGGAAGAATTGATTTGGGACAACGATCCATTGTTCCGAATTTTGGCTTCAATTTCATGGCAAAAATCGAAAAACGTAAAAGAGAATATGTCCGTTGATGTTATTCCTGTTGATTCTAATTCCAAAGAAAATCCTTCTAGTGCTAAAGAAGAAAATATTAATAATAGGTAAAGTTGACTTTCTTTTAGGCAGAGTAACCATCCGTTTTACATAATTATCTATAGATGGATTCCGGCGTGGCTTTATTTGTTTACTTTTCAGCGGTAAGCTCCTTGGCTCCGGCATTTGCGTGGCAGGAAAAAAGATGCTAGGATTTGGTGAATAGAGGTCTTTGTGGATTTCTTCTAATAGGAACGTCACTGGGGGTTATATATATGAACTATTATTAAGTGTAGGTTGATGCCTTCTGATTTATTTGAATTCATTAAAATTCCTAATAGATTTTAAAAAAGCGTTTGATACTGTAGATCATAAGATCCTACTTAAGAAATTATTTTAATATGGTTTTCGGAATGCTGCATTCTCCTGGCTATCTTTCGGATAGAAGAAAGATTATGTTAGTAATCAACTGCACATCAGACGTCATTGCTGAGGGATCATATATGGTGTCCCACAAAGATCTGTCCTTGGCCCTTTACTTTTTCTTGTGTACATTAATGACCTGAAATCGACCATACAACTTTCTTTTTTCCATCTTTATGCTGATGACACAATAATCATTTGCAGTTGTGACTTGACCCAAGAACTGAAATTGTCATTAGAGCAGGATGTGTAAGATATATAAGTAACTGGCTCAACTTAAATAAACTCACTATAAATACTAGTAAGACAGAAGTTGTATTTTTTGGTAATAAGTCCAGATTAAAATCTTGCAATGATGTAGCTATTCATTATGATGGCATTCATTTGGTATCTAAAAGCAAAGTGGATATCTTGGTGTGGTTTTTGATAACAATTTGAGCTGGAAAAATCAGATGAAAAGTCTTGTTGGTAAATCTTATCACAAACTTAGTAAATCTATCTATAAGATTCATCAGTTCCAACTTGACATATGACACCAAAAAATTAGGATATTTCTATTTATGTCATTAATGAGCTCTTTCCATGGCATTTTTTTATCAAATATTACTCGAGATATTTACCTTTTTCACTCCTTACTACCCCAGAGTATTCCAATTTTGGTTACCCCTCACAATAATATGTCCTTCTGAAGTGGTTTCCAAGGCATCAACCAAATCTCTTCATGCATGAATTACATTCTCACTCTTCTATAGACATATTTCACTATGACGCGGTATGAGTGGCTCCCAGACTTCTGCGCATTTCGACAGGCAAAAGATGGCAGCAGAAATGGTAAACAACATGCAAAAAGAGCATAAAATATTACTATAATTACTCAAAAAACTGAAAAAGGAAAGTCGTTTCGCTTATCGATCTTATAATGTCTGCTTGCTCAACAAAAAAGTCCTTGCCCGTGGGGTATTTACTCGTTTATTATACATCCCTTCTGTTAGTATTTGAAAATCATGTTCATGAAAGCGAGAACAGCTGTCAATCATATTTTTTAAGCTATGGATGTCTATATACAACAAAGTTAAGCCGAGCCACAGACTACGTACGTTTCCGGTAAGACATAACAGTTTAAATAAACCAACATATAAACGTAGCCAAAAATGTACCGATTGTGTTTGAAGCATTTCCTCTTTGCTGATAAAAACAAACATTTAGAAGGCACGTGTGTTGAAAAATGATGACTATTTTCAAAATCTTTCAAATGCAGATAAATCCTACTATACTGGAAAACTTACACTCGCAGATAGGACTATGCTTACAGATCCTTACTCGCTGCAGACTAGCGATTGGAGCGATGACGTTTTACTACTTCCAGATATAACTTATGTTGATCTGTATGTGTATTTGGTTCACACTTCTAGCGAGTTCACACACCAGTCGCTTAAAGCACACAAATCCTTGGAAGCTTACAACTTTCATCTAACAGGGCACGTACAAAAAGTGTATTGTCACCACTTAAAAGAAGTAGATTTCTGTTACATAAAATTGTCTGTGTTACCAAGTCAAAGGCAGGGGAAAACGCAAAAATTACATGACACTTGGATTATAATGCATAAAACCGGTTGGATACATTCGGCAAATTGTACCTGTGTTGCAGGGTAAGTTTATTTATCGTCTTTTTATTATAGTGATCAAACAAATATTATAAATAATGACAATATTTTTTAGACTTGGTTCAGCTTGCAGTCATGTTGCTGCATTATTATTTAAATTAGTGGCATGTGCTACATTAGAGCTGAACAAAACAGCATGTACTAGTGTTTTATGCTCTTGGAATAAGGCAAGAAAAAGAGCTCATCCTGCACCCTTAAGTAAAATTGATTTTAGAAGACCAAAAAAGACAAAGACACTTCCAAAAGTTGATGATCCTTTTGGAGACACAATAAAAGGTTTTGTATCACCTGATCCAATAAAATTTATTACTGGAAAGGATCAATAACATCTTGATGAATTAAGGCAGATTGCTCCAGATGCGGTTATCTTTAAAAGCATCAGTTTATGGCATGAGGATGATCAAAACCGAAACAGTGACACAGATAGTGCGAACGAAAATGAACAAAACAGCCTTCCTGAACCTCTTACATTTATTTGTGAGCCAACAGCAATTAATAAAACTGATGCAGAGGTAAAAAATATTGCAGTAAAAAACTATGAAAAATATACAAAGTCGTGTTTTCAAAATCAATATGATAATTTAAAAAAAGTAACAGCACTCCAAAGTATCAGTAGCAAATGGATGTTGCACAGGGCTGGGCGTATCACAGCATCAGTTTCAAAATTTGCCTTCACATGTGATTTAGAACGGACAAAAACATTAGTGGACACAGTCATGCAATACAAGGATCAAGTCGATGTTGTTGCTACAAGATACGGAAAGAGAATGGAAACAAGAGCTCGGGATGTTTATACAAAGAAATTGGAGCAAATACACACTAACTTTCAAATTAAATGAACTGGTTTACACATTAATACAGATTTTCCATATCTTGATGCCAGCCCTCATGGCATAGTTCAATGTGACTGCCACAGTTTGGGCTTGGTAGAAATCAAATGTCCTTTTAAATTCAAAAAAACCCTTAAAAATTGGAGACAGAATAAGCTCTGTCCAATTAATTCAACTGGAGAATTTAAACAAAATCACGCCTACTACTTCCAAGTGCAACATCAATTGCTTGTAACTGATACAAAATATTGTAACTTTTTCGTTTTTTCACAAGGCAAACGTGCAGAGGATACATTTTTGCTAAGAGTTGAAAGAAATGATAAGTTTTGCCAATCACTATTACTGAAGCTTTCAGAAACTTTTCAGAAGGTAATACTACCAGAGCTTGTAACTAGAAAGAGTGATCCTAATTTACAAAACGAAGAAAAACTTTATTGTTTATGTTGTAGACCATCATTTCCCCCAATGTTTGGATGTGATAACTTTGGCACTTGTGACATTGAATGGTATCACTATTCATGCGTAAACATTACTAGAGCTCCTAAAAAGTGGTTATGTCCAAATTGTTCCAAAAAGATTTAAAAACCTATTGATTTTTAGTAGATGTATATAATATACGTTTGTGTTATGTTTATGTATGTATCATGAAAAGTTTGCCTTATGAGGAAAAATTTCTGTGTTAAAAAAAAGCCAGATTTGTGAGAATATGCAAAATTAAAGCCACATCAAATTTATTCTTATAAGGCAATATAAAAGATATATATAAAAAGTTAGTAAAACAAAGTCAGTAAAATATATATAAAGTTTTTAAAAAAATTATGTTTAAAGTTTGTAAAAAATGTTTAAGTTAGTAAAATGTACTACTAAAGTATATGCACTACATATAATTTATACAATGCCTTTGCTTATGTTGACTAGTGCACAAACAAGCACCATTACTTTATCCATTAGGTCGAATTGGGTTATCGGAATAGTGGTGTTCAGAATCAAGAATTTTCTTAATCGTCCAATCACTCTCTCAATATGTATTCGAACATTTGCAATTTGCCTCGATCGATCAACATCTGCAGCAGACATTTGGTCTTTTCCCCTAGTAAATTCAGGTATCCTCAAAAATGCTCCCCTTGTGGCTAATTCTTGTTCAATAAGAAAACCTCCATCTGCCAAAACCATATCACCATACTCTACAAAGTCTAGAAAGCCACTTTTGATCGTTATTTCTTTATCTGATACTCTTCCACCCCATCTTCTAGATAAAAAACTGACAGAATTGGATGGAGAACAAGCTATCAAATATTTTATTGTATTGGTATTTTTGTAATTGGACCAAGTCTGTGCCCTGGCATTCAAGTTTAATGGTCGCTGAATAAAAATTTCTGTGCAGTCAATTATACAGCAACAGCTTTTATAGCATCTAAAACATTTTGGCAATTTTTTTCTTAAGCTTGTTTTTCAGGCCATATCAGTGTAAACAATTATGACTTTGCTAGTAGTGGTAACAACTGTCGATAAATACGAGAAATCACAATGCAATGTCCCTATTAAGAAGTCCAAGTTTTAATTTCATGAGGACTACAAGGACATGATCTTTTTGTGTCAACAATTTTGTTGCTGGCTTAATTTTATGTTTTACAATATTGACCACCCAATTAAATCTTCCTTTGTTTAAGCCAGTATAAAAATAAAGCATTTCAGGAGATTGTTTTAATGACTTATAACTAAATTTATTCAATTCAATGAAAGACTTTTGTTTCTAAGTCCATGAATTTCATTTAATCTATTCGCATACCGTATTTCCTCTAAAGAACGCTGCCCTCTAAAAAACGCCGCCCTCCAAAGAACGCCGCACTTCTATATGAAAATTTGTAATAAACGCCGCCCTCTAAAGAACGCCGCCCTCCAAAGAACGCCGCACCTTAGATGCAGCGTTTATTAGAAAAAAAACATTTTAATAGGGAAAGTAAAAAAAGTTGGTTATTTATATGAATTTGATCTGTTTTCTTTCACAAAATTCTTCTACATCTAATGACAAATACGAATATTTAGTTTTACGCTTTAACAGTTCACCGTGAAGAATTTTAGCATAACTTTTGCTAGATGTAAAACAAATGAACTTTGCAGGTACACTCAAACCAATCTCTCGTTTTCGTTTCCCAGTAACTGTCGCATTTACATGATTATCTCCAATTTCAATAAAAAACGATATCAGCTTTGACAACTCTATTGGCAAATGTCCCACTAAGGTTTCGTTGCCGTCCATGAGTTTGTACGTTCCAATTGCATTCTTGTCCAGTTCTTGAGCCTCTACTCTCTTGTCTTCTTTGCAAACCAAAGATTCTCCTATAATGGGTGTCCATATATTTTTATAAACATGATGTCCGCGAATATTTGTAGAGAATTTAATGATGAAATACATTTCAAATGTTTTAGGAATCACTCGAGCCATGTTCTTCTCAAATCTCTGACTTCCACGTGTAGCTATCATATATTTCGTATGAGCGTGCAATCAACGATTGATAAAAATAGAACTTTTTCTTATAGAGAAAAAATTCTATTCAAAATCATTTTCCGCGCTTTTGATCTCGTCGAAAATAACACTCCCTTGGATTGTTAATAGTGTTTAAAGAAAAAGTTGACACCAGTAAACAATACTACAAGATAATTGCTCCCAATCTGTATATATCAACCTTACACACTTTTATGTTTGTAAGTGAAAGTTCATTAGAAAAATGTCGCACAACGAGGAGAAGCAGTTAATATCCCATAAAGGGGAAAAAAGAAGAAGCTTTACCTTTGAATTTAAGACAACAGTTGTTGATCACGCAATTAGTACATCAAATCGCGAAGCAGGAAGAAAGTACGGTGTCGATGAAAAAAGAGTAAGAGAATGGAGAGCTAATGTGGAGAAGTTGAAACAAGGAGCAGCGAAAAGATTTAAACTAGAAGGAGGAGGTTGCAAAATCAAGAATCTTGATTTAGAAGAAGATCTGCTCGAATGGATACATGATAGGAGAGCTAATTCTTTGCGTGTTTCGAGAAAATGCACGATGAAAAAGCTGGAGAGGACACTGTTGCAAAAAATAGTTTCCAGGCTAGTCGAGGTTGGTTGGAAAAGTTCATGAAACGAAATTGTCTTTTATTACGTCGTAGAACGACAACAGTTCAAAAGGATCCAGCGTATCTTGTGGACAGGTTGGTGCAGTATGTAGTACATGTCCGCCGAATGTCAAAGAAATACCAATTCAACGCCAGTTCGATTCTTGCAATGGACGAGACTGCTGTTTGGGCGGATATGACAGCACCTACAACGGTGTCACAGCGTGGCGAACGAGAAATTATGCTTAAATCGACTGGTCATGAAAAGGTCAGAATTTCTGTATGCTTGACAGCAAAGGCAGACGGAAGTAAATTTAAACCATTTATTGTTTTTAAATACTAAATACTAAATTAAATACTAAATACTGAATTCAAAAATAAATGCGTAGTTGTGTCCTCAAAAAATGCATGGATGAACGAGGAACTCACCTTACACTATGTGCAAACAGTTTTAGGAAAGTTTTCCTTTAATCGACGCTTGTTAGCTTGGGATTCATTTGAATGCCACATGATGGATTCCGTGAAACAAGAATTGTCAAAAGGCAGAATTGAGAATGTCATAATTCCCGGTGGCTGCACTAAATATATACAGGCACCAGATGTCTCATGGAATAAACCATTTAAGAGTCGGATGATCGATCTTTATAACGAATGGATGGTTGAAGGTGTTCAACAGTTCACAAAAGGAGGAAACCAGAAACCTCTATCGCGACGAAAGCTAGTGCAATGGGTTTTAGACGCATGGAATGGCTTGAGCACGGAAATGATTATCAAATCTTTCAAGTCGTGTGGTTTAAATTTAGCTCTTGATGGATCAGAGGATGGACAAATCCATTGTTTTAAAGAAGGATCGTCCTGTTCATCTGGTGCTACCTTAATGAAAAAAGCAACTGAGGCATTGGTAGAAGACCAATCTTCTGACAACCCATTTGAAATTTACGATTGTGATGTAAATGAAAGCTATGAGTCCTTTCATGTTATCGACGAAGACTCGGACGGAGATAGCGACATTGACATTGACATTGTTTAATAGACTTTTCATAGTTTAATTCTTTTGTTATCTATATTTAATCTTAAAGAAAATACTTAACGTCAACTTCTGCTTTTTGTCTCACTCATGGTTTTGTAATAAACGCCGCCCTCCAAAGAACGCCGCCCTCTAAAGAACGCCGCACCTAAAAATTGCATTTTGTAAAGAATGCCGCGGCGTTCTTTAGAGGAAATACGGTATTCGCTATTCAATCCAGTGTATTTGTTTGAAATGTTCTGTTTTTCATCCACCTCATTTTTTAAATCCTTTTCTAAGCATTTAACTTTCTCCTCAAGTTCTTGTACTTTCTGACATAATTCTGACATGGAAGGACTTTGATCTTCTGGGGGTTTAAAATCATTGTCAGATTCACTTTCAGCTACTAGTTCAGATGTTAATTTCCTTCGTTTTGTGAGTCGAGAATGTCTATCTTGCTTTTCAAGCTTTCTTTTCTCACTCACTCGTTTTCCACAACGTTCAAATACTGAGGGTACCCAGTCTGGATGAGAAGAATCTTTGGACTTTTTTCCTAAAAAAGCAAACAATAAAAAATCTATAAAATTTTAAAAATTCCAGAGAAAAAGTTCATGTGGGTGAGGGGACGCAAAACACAATATGGCTGACACTACTTTACAAAATAACTTTTAAAAATGAGTGAACAAAGTCACTTACCAGACACAAAATGTAAATAACACACTTTGGCATTCTTTATTAACTCTTCTGACCATTCAATTCTGCCAATTGCAGTCAGCCATCTCCCCCTCAACACAAGATGCTTCTTGTTAGGAATTTTGTAAAATCCACCTTCTTCACCCGTCTTCCGACGATTTGTACAATTAGGTACGCAACAGCTATCAGGCATTGTTATGAAAATAACAGTTTTTTAAAGTATTTAAAAAATAAATATATCAAAACAGTACAAAAACTTCCAATAATCTCTAACAAATGACACTGGGCGCCTGTTGATTTTTTCGCAAGTTTGCGCATGCGCAAAAGTGCCGTAAAACGTAAACATTGAAATACGTCTATTAACGAGATACATTTCCTTACTAATTCATTTATTTATCTATCACTAATTATGTAATTCATTAATTATTTAATTTATTATTTATTTATTTGATAATTTATTCTCGTGCATGAAGGATGTTTATTTTTATTTCCTCTTTAATCATGAAGGTACACTTTCACTTCACTATAAACAGATAATCACACACGGTGCCTTTCTGCATCCAATAAACATGTGCTATCAAATAAAAGGTAGCATGTGCAAGCTGGTCCAGTATTGGACCAGCACGTGTTACCATATAATAATAATATCAGGATTCATAAAAGGGTGTGCCTCACCGTAGTGATAATAAGTCATAATATTATCAAGTAACAATAAAATACACAAGCCTCACACACGCATCTGTCCAAATTTTTTGGTTGACGTAGGAATCCCGACATCCCCATCAGCAAAAGGCAAAGTGGGAATGGGAATGAACTGTTGCTCCCACCGCTGGACAAAACTTTTATCAAAGTAGATTGGTCACATCGACTTTCATTATATATATATATATATATATATATATATATATATATATATATATATATATATATATAGTTGATAGTTTTGTTGTCAACCTTTTTTACCTGGCTGTGGTTGCCGAAAAAGATTGTTTCCGTTCTGTTTGTATTAATAGTCATTTTGTTATTATTCAACCACTTTCGAAGTTCTAACTGGACCTGCAAGGCAAGGGTATCCAAACTTTTATGGGATGAAATAATTATTGTATCATCTGCGTATGGATGGTGGTAATTTTAATTGATGACAGATTTTAACTCATCAATATACTCAAGAAAAAGCAGGGTCCCCAACATAGATCCCTCTGGCCCCTGAAAGCGTCTTCATCAAGCAGATCTTATTTTGTGTCGTGTACAAGAGTCAGGTGCATTTGGCCTATTAAGTATGACTTGAACCAGTGAAAGGCACCATCTCTGATGCTAAAACACCATAGTTTTTTTAACAAAATTTTATGATCAACAGTGTCAAAGGCTTTTTTAAGGTCAATGAGCACAGCACAAACAAAGTTTTGTTGGTGGAGCTCAACATACAAATTCTTAGCTACGATTTTTAAATCATCCATACGTACATATTATAATAAAAATTTGTTTGTTTGTTTCACTAAAAAGAAAGATTTAAAAAATCCCCTACATAAACTCTCTTCCACATTCTTACTAGCTATGGAGAACTCTACAAACATGAAAAATATTGGTGTTAAAGCAGCGTAGCTACTCGTAGATTTAAGCGTAAAAAAAAAATTATCTAAATTTTTAATAGTTTCAAGTACATTTTTTATCAGTAAATAACAAACTAAATCGAATTAGCTTTGGACCCTTTTTAAAAAAGAAAAGATAAAAGGTGACTAGCGGATCATGTTAGAAAGTGATTTTTTTTATTGCCTTTTATTTAAAATTTTTAGTGGTAAAACTATATGTAATAATATATCACTTAAGTGAAACAATTGTATAGTGACAAACACAATTTTAATTTATTTTTTCATATGATTGTGTGAAACCATGATGCATCCTGACGCGATAGATCGCGTCCTTTACAATGGCATTATTTCACCTTTGAGCACAAAGATCGTGGATCGTTGATGTTAGGCAGTACTGTACATGCTTCTTCTCTTGTTTTAAATTAATAAAGTAACTACCTGTCAAGGTGAAAAACAAAAAAAATTTGCATGTTCAAAAACTCCTTTTTTGAGTTTTACAGCAGGAAGTTTGCTGGTGCCGTTTTGAAAGTTAAACAGCAAGAATTATTCTTGTCTTGTGTGAAAGTTATATATACAGAATATACTCCTGTTTCTTAGAAAGTGATCCAGCAAGTTTACTTATGCTGTTTAGTAATTTATACAGCAAGTTATTCTCCTCTCACTTCAAATAATAAAAAAAACAGAAACTTATTTTTATAAGAAAATCTAAATCTAAGTGAAAAATCTTTTTAGGGGTTTTTATTAAGTTGGCAATATTTAAAATCTATTGTAGCATTTTATTTATTTAGACATGGGCTTATCCGGAAAGTTATTTTAGGAGTTGATAGCCTGGGTAACGGCGCAGGCGAAATTTTATTTTGCGGCTTTGCGGGGGGTCTCTGGATAGGCTGAAACAGCCTGATTGGCTTACACAGCTAAAATAGCCTCACCTGGAAATTAGAAACTCAAAATGGAATTTAACTATGCTTGTTCCCACATCAAAACAGCAACCTCTGCGCGGTGCACGGAGGATGCTGTTTTGCCTTGCGAAAGACATTTACGCCTGTTTAAGCCAGAGTAAACGATAAACACATTTGAAAATGGATTATTTTTTTTCAAATAATCAACTAAAGCGCAAAAAAATTTGTTTCAGAATGTAAATGTGGTGATTGCCGATAATGAAAGATTAACTATGAGTGGCCTTATATCAGGGCTGCTTTAATCATTATTGACTGTTATAGCCAAAACAAATGCCTTCTCACCACAACGTGAAAAAAATGTTCTCTAGGAACAATTTTTTTTAAAAAAAATAATAATTTTGCATCAATGTTTTCACATAGCTGAACAATTAAATTGAAAATTAAATACATGTTCATGATTTTTATTTCAAAAGGACTTAAGACGTGGATTTGAACTGACTTTGTTGAAAAGTTGTTTGTTCTTACTGTAACTGAGTGTGTAGCGCTTTTTCTGACATTTTTATTTATATATGTAAATTCATGTTTCTGTCTGTCAAAACCTATTAAAAATCATTTGAAGTTGACAATGTCAAAATTTTCAAAATTGTCAACGTTCAAAAATTGGTGAGACTTATCTATGCATATGACATATCCAAAAAAATTCTATTTTATAGTAAGCTTTCGCCAACACCAAGGCTGGCATGTTCACACTAATTCTAAATTTTTAACATTCGAGATGAAATACTAAACATAACAATAAGAATAAAATTGTGACAATAAGACTTTCAAAATAATTCTAAAGGCCTAAACTTAACTGTGTTATTTAAATTAGAACGGTCACGATCAATTGATAAACTTTCCATCAGAGTGAGTTTGAAATCATCAATCATCTAACTCTAAGGACACTGATTCCTTTCGTTTGTAATTTCTGCTCTTAAAAATTCTGAGACAGAATTCAAAAACCTTCAAAGGGTATTGGGTCCTTCCAAGAATAATTTTTAATCGAGATACTTCTATATAAAATTTATTGAGATCTGAGAACAGATGGTAACAATGATAAAGTAAAGAAAAAATCTAGCCATGTTTATTCTATCAGCGCCCGCGGCGCGATTTGTAAAGTGGTCGGGCCACATAATATAGTGACTAAGGAGGCGGCACCTTGGTTGGCGCCGACGAGCCGAGAAAATTTTTACTATAAAGACCCTTCAGATTGGCTAAAACAAGCATCTTTAGCTATAAGCTACAGCAGATATGTATGTCAAAATAAACTCTTTGCAGAGGAATAATTATTTTTTCTCACAGAATATCAATAAAAATCTATTTTACATTTTTCATAAAAAGTAATAAAAACGTTACAAATCGCTTTCTGTAAAAATACCAAAAACATTTTGCCTAGATGGATGAGCCCTTACAAACTCATTGGCAATATCTATTAAAGAAATCGTATCTAAGATTTCCTTGTGTATGTTCAACAATGACAAATCGTTGAACCCTTTCTGATTCATGTTAGTATGTATCCAGGTTTTCAACCGTCTCATCGTAGAAAATGATCGTTCCGGAGTAGCGGATGTAGCTCCCATTGTTAAAACCAATCGTATGATGATGACGACATTTTTTATCAATTTTCGTTTTTCGGTTGATAACGACTGTACAACATCTACAACATCGCTGAAGTTGACAGGACTGGATTCACGAAAGATAGTTGGTAGCAACTCCAAGTCACACAACAACGATTGATCGTCAAAGTCATCACAGAAACTTGCATTAACGGTCTTCATTTCTTCTTCGGCTGGCGTTTTACTTATTGACTTCAACAACAGTTGTTCCACTTCTGTAAATACTTTGAAGGCAGGTTGCTCAAACCTCTCTTTGATGGCGCTGACAATTACGTCAATTGCTTCGAAATAGATGGCCTTATAGTGGGCATGAGCAGTTTCTGGATAGTAGGCTTCTCCAGTGCTGCTTGGATTTCCTTCCACAAATTCCAAGATGTCGTACTTTGGTCTTTTGCGTTTTCTTGGCGCTGTTGGCGAAGAAACGAAATCCATCGAACTTGCTGACTTGGTGACTGTCTCGTAGAATATATCAAAGTCTCTCTCGTTTCTCATGCCTTGCATCGTCTTGTTCGTAAGTTCAGCCAATTCTTTACCGCTGATTGCTGACATTTTTTCTTTCTGAAGTGTTATGGACAGATTATCTGTGTGAGCATAAAGCTTGCGTCCTAGATTCAGACCAAAATAGAATGAAAATGACTCCATCTGCTTTTTACACCCATTAATCCTTGACTTCGTTTCAGCGTCTAGCTTCTCATTTAAACTCTCGTTCCACAACGCCATCAGTGGTTCGTAGTTTTCGATGATCTTCTTGAAACAGTTCGCCCGAATTGTCCACCTTGTTGTACTCAGCTTATCCAGCTTTCCTGCATGTTTATCAGTTCCTAGGGTTCCTTCAACATTTGCAGTCAGCTTACCCAGCATGTTCTCCCGTTTCGGTGAATACTTCACTAAAACACAAATTTCACCGGCAGTTCCCATTGTATCTCGGAGGATCTGACACTCTTTAGTCATCGATTTGACAGCAAGGCTTAAGGAATGTCCTTGGCAATGGGTCGCGATGGCTTTTGGCTGCTCCTCTTTGATAATGGCAGAAA
The DNA here is from genome assembly GCF_029227915.1 of Hydractinia symbiolongicarpus. Lineage (NCBI taxonomy): Eukaryota > Metazoa > Cnidaria > Hydrozoa > Anthoathecata > Hydractiniidae > Hydractinia > Hydractinia symbiolongicarpus. The sequence goes on from NC_079878.1 coordinate 16,510,642, forward strand.
CACCTGAACGTTTTCCCATCATGTTGCTTGCCCCGTCATAGGTTTGGCCTCGACAATCAGATAGGTTCAATGAGCACCTCAGCAAAATATCTTTGATGGCCTTGATGATAGTTGCGCTTCGAGTATTGTCAACTTTATAAAAGCCCAAGAAATCTTCATTCACATTTAAATCGTCATTCGCTGATCGTACACAAAACGAAAGTTGTTCGGCATTACTTACATCAGTGCCTTCATCTGCCATCATAGAATAAAACCTGCGCTCTCGAACGGTATCTAACTTTTTCCGCAATACTTGAGAAGCCATCAAATTCAAGAGTTCATTTTGCACATCATGGTGATTGTACTTATGTCCAATTTTTCCATTGATATGATCCATTACGCTTAAATCTCTACTTCCGAGGAGATAAAGAAGTTGGGTGAAGTTGTCATTGTTATCGTCTTCTTGAAGAGCAATGCCTTGTCGGCCAAGGTAGCGTAAACATCTAATGACATCAAGGAGGTACTTTCGTTCAACCTGTCTCTGGTCGGTGAGAATGTTGTCCATCAACTCGCCAACGTCTGCACAGTGTGGTAGAACCAAGTGGTACGAGGAAGCGGTTTTGTGGCATGATGAGCTTTGTTGACCTCGGAAACTATCAAGAGCATTCTTCCAATTTGAAAATCCTTTTGAGGTGAAGGCTGTGTCCTTGTTTGTTTGATCCTTCAAGTTTCCACGCTTTTCTTGCGTATGGCAATAGAAACACACCACAGCATGTGCGCTAAAACAATAAAAAAGATATTTAGTTGGATGCATTATCAAAAAAATAAATTTAATGATTGAAATGATAGTCCGTTTAATTTATGTAATTTATGTTCGTTTACATATTGATACATCCTATGTTGATAGTGGTAGTTTAATTTAATGCCTTCATATCCCACCCTCTAATATCCTAATTTAAAGGATTACAAGGATTTAAATAAAAAAGATGCATGTTGGAGAGATAAGTATTATTCATTAGTATTATTCATTCCATGAAGTATTATTCATTCCATTTTAATAATAGAGGGTTTTTTTGCTACAAGATTGGTAAAAGCTAGCTAGTTAATATATTTATTTATATTTTATTCTTAGTGGACACCTTGAAAAAAGAATGGAACAGACCCAGAGATAATTATTGAAAAAAAATTGTCAAAAAGGGAGAAAGCATCAAGATCTGGTTCTGCTAAAAAAACATTACCAACTTGCAACAGCGTTACCAATAGAACACAACTGACAAAAAATTGAGTTACTACCAACCCCTTTCCTGCAAACTTCACAAGGCCACTTTCCAACTACAAGGTCACACTTGGCTGCAATGCTACTAATCATGACTTTAGACTTTGCTGTGTTTACCTTTATCCCTTTCTCTTCTAGTCCTTTCTTCCACTTCTCAAACTTTTAACAAATTCTTCCATCGACTCTGCTATGAGAACCAAATCATCTGCATACAATAACTCCCATGGACAACCTGTTCTGAACTCCATCGACAGCGCTTCCAAGACTAGAATAAACAACAAAGGACTAAGTACAGAACCCTGATGTACACCAACATTTACACTAAATTCATCACTAAGTGAATCGTTAATCCTGACACGACTTCTAGCATTGCTGTACATAGACTGTACCATCGTAACTAGCCACTCATCCACACCTAATTTTCTCATAGCCCACCAAATAACTTTACGTGGCACTCTATCAAAAGCTTTCTCTAAATCTACAAGAGCAAAATAGAGATTCTTTCTTTTTCCTAAATACTTTTCCTGAAGCTGTCTGAGTAAAAATATTGCATCTGTAGTGCCACGCCCTGGAACAAAACCAAATTGCATCTTATCTATATCAATTCTTTCTCTAAGTAACTTATCAATCACTCTTTCAATAACTTTCATTACTTAATCAACCAACTTCAAACCTCTATAGATACCCCTTTCTAATGCATCACCCTTGCCCTTGAAACAATTCACTATTACACTCGACTGCCACTCACTCGGAATAGCACCATCCTTTATAATCTGGTTAGCAAGACTTGTAATAAGCTCAACTCCAATATATCCAGATGCTTTTACCATCTCTGCAACAATACCTGATACTCCTGCAGCCTTTCCAATCTTCAATTCCCTAATAGCCTCCACTACCCATTCTGTCTTGATCTGCATAGCTGGCCCTTCTACAACATCATCATCAGACAAATTATCCTCGTCCCAATCAAACTCAGTGTTAAGCAACCTCTGATAATGATTCTTCCAAGCTACCCTTTTCTCCTCTTCTGTGCTAGCCAAAACACCTTCATCATTACGTATACACTTTTCACCTACAACATCTTGATTAGTCTTCTTCATTTGCTTTGCTATCTTGAATACCTCATTGCGCTGGTCTTCCCTTCTTAACACATCTGCAAATCTGTTTCTCTCTGCTTCTGATTTTGCCTTATACACTGATGTACGAGCGCGACACTTAGCTTCTAAGTAAATATTTTTACTACCACCTGACTTCCACTGTTTCCAAAGTTTCCTCTTTTCCTTTATACACTGGTCAACCTCATTATTCCACCACCAGGTCTGTCTATGTCTAGCTGGTCCTTTCGTCCACCCACAGGTATCATCAGAAGCTTCTAGAAGACAATTCTTCAAAGTAGTCCAAGTACTTTCAACATTGTCACTATCGCATTGACCATTGTGGGCTAACTGGTGAACTTTTGCACTAAATTGTCTTGCTACAATCTCTTCCTTCAACTTCCAGACTTTTCGACGGGGCCTGTACTTTCCCTTGGCTTCTTTAACACTCTTCAAGATAATATCACATACATCACAAACATATCAAAATAATATCATAAACGAGAGATAATAAAAAATGCGCATGCAAATTCTCTGAAATAGATTTACGTGTGTGATTGTAGGACGTATGTTATTTTCTTGTGGAATTCCTTGTGAATTAGACAACAACCATCACAAAAAGAGAAGCCAGTGGAAGACGGAAATAAATTATTTTGTTTAAATTTACTAGATAAGAGGTATAGACGAGAGAAAAAATACGTTGGCACAAATTAAAATCCAACATGTGTTGTTTGATATAAAATTGGAAAAGTAAAAACAATATATGTAATATATACTGCAACTGTTCTTCAAAATTTTGTTAATATAAGTATGACTTGTTTGTTATATAAAAAAGACAAAGTTTCTTAAACATAACATTTGAGTAAGATACCACTCAAGTCTTACGAAAGAAAAGCCTTTTTCATATTTAAACAAAACAAAAGAACAAAATCAGAAGAGCATTGTTTGGTTATAAAATATAAAAAGGTTCAGGAATTATTGAGAACTGTGTGCATTGTTTTTAATGTAGACTGTGCTCTACGAGAAAGATATTTTATGCTACTTTGTATTTTCTAAATATAAATGTAAAAAATATTTACTAATGAGTCAAGTATGCCTACCGTGGAATTCACTACATTTTCTTGCCAGGAAACACATCCAACGTTTGTCATAAAACACTTAATGTCATAAAAACTATCACGAACTTCCTTAGCCTCCAAAGTAAAATTGTTTGAAGACACTCTTTCAATTTCTAATAACGCTCTTTGAAAATTCTCTTCATCTCTCCAACTACCCTCTTTTAGCATCCTATTTGTAACAAAATCACCAAAGCCAGATAGGCAATAAATTTTCCCATCATCCATTAAAGTTATGCAAGGCTACTGTTGCTTTTGTTATTTCTGTAATGTCTTTTACAGTGCCAATCATGATTTGCGAAAGATTCAAAATCTGGATGCGCATATGCCAAATGTATTTTCTATTACTCGCCTATAGCTCTTGATAGCCTGTAGTTAAATATACGCCTTCCATCATTTAATAAATTATGGATTAAGGTTTAGCTAAGTTGATCTTTAAAGGAAATGCTTCATCTTTAACGAAAACTTAAGGAAAATTCACCTTATCATATCCACGAAAATATCTTGGTTGGGGGAGCTCAAATAGATTTTCATTAATTGCATACTCAATATTTCTGCTTGAAAATACACCCAAGTCACTTTGGCGGCCACGCCAGCACAGTTAGGGAACTACCAAAGTTTCTCGAATTTTGTAGCTATTTTTTTTCCATTCCATTGATGGACATTACAACTGTCCCGCTCCAAACAACTTTTCCCATATGGCATTGCATGTTTCGCTTATAATTCTACCAACTGTTGTACGTTCCACGCGATAACTGCTTGCTATGGTAAATTTTGCATCTTCAGTCACTGGATATCTTAAAGTTATGCACAAACGTTGATCAGCAAATATGCTTTCACGTCTTAGATTCGATTTAGAAATCAATGGCGTAACATAAGATAGAAGTTTTTCGTATTTTCCAGGTAAGATGCGAAATTGTTTAAAGAAATACTCGTGATCAAAGAAACGTAGATCTTTAATTAATGGATGGTATTCTCCCTTCTGTTTTCTTTCTTGGAAAATTTTTCTTAGCCACCATCTTTTTTTGTATTTATTTCTTAACTTTCTTCTTTGAATGCACCTTTTTAAAATTATCAAAACCAGCAGGGTTCTAATGTTTATTGCAGCCATATTTATTTACATTTTTTTAAATGAAAATTCCTGCTCTTTTTTTACATGGATCTGGACCACATTATAATTTGATCTCGGTCTGATCCGGTCCGATCCAAACAAGTTAAAACCAGCCTTTAGTGAGACTTACAAGCTTAGGTACAAAAAAAACTTTGCAAGGCTGTACATGGGAGTATCAATAGCAGAAACAATAGGAAGAATCTTTACACCATTAACACAGGATGTACTTTGACTAGACCATACAGAATACCAGGACAAATACAAAACACTAGGACCCACTGGGACAAAATTTCTTGTATGTAGTTTTATTGATATAATTATAAGCTCGCGAGCTTGTATTAAAACGCAAATGTGCCCTACAAGAATGGAAATTTTTGCCTCTCTGAGCACCGACATGGGAGTAGTCGGGTGTTCGAATCTCATCTTGGTAACTATTTTTACTTTTTAAATTTATTTATTTTATTTTTAAAAAGATAAGATGAGTGTTCCAAAGCTTTATTTAACTAACTGGTAAAGTTGAGGTGGTTTCCACCAAAGTTTTCAAAAGTGAATGTAGGCAGCATTAAGGTCTCCCCAAATGCCTGGAAAATAGTCTGCGAAAAATAAAATTTCCACAACAATACGTGAGAGAAGAACAAAGACGCTCCACCATATATAAATAATGACAAGAACAAAATTATTTTCGCTTCGCCAATGACATGCCAACATAGAGAAATATTATTTTGGAAACACTTCGAAAGAACGTAAATTTTCGATTCCGTTCTTGTTATTTGTCTCTGCGCCATAAGTGCAGAGGATTCTGGTAATATATTTTTTAACTACAGACTTAGATTTAACTACATTTTTTAACTAACTCTTTTTTCGAACAATTAAGATTTACTCGTATATATTTTTTTTTTGCTTTTTCTCACTCAGTGACTTTCTTATACTTTTTTTTTTTGGGTTACTGAATTACTGAAAATTTTAGGTGAGGCTTGTGGTCTTTCTTCTTCCTGTCAGTCAGTTTACTCCAGACTGACCCAACGAAAATTGAAATTTCGAGGAACTTTTCGTTCAAGAAGATTTCACAAATCAATTTGTGTAACTGCGCAGTGCGTAACAAATATTATTGCATATCGTCTTGTTATTATTAAACAAAGATCTATAAGAATTTCTCAACTTATTTTCCGTATTAATTACATATAATTAGTGTCCTTACCAGTAGGAATGTTCAATTTAGCGAATTTTGTTTCAACATTGAGAATGGATTCAACGGCTACAATGTAACTATCTTTGTTCAACAATACTATTGTGTTTTCTTTATCAGCTTTCTGTATTATATTATCATCACAATTCATAAGATCTCCTAAACCTCCTAGATCTCTTAAACTTATTAGCAGGAAGATCCTCAGGCTTCTCTGGCTTATTGTTGCAGGAATATTAAGATGAAAAGGCAGCATTTTTCAGTTTTGTTTTTATGTAGTTTTTGTTTTCGTTAAACAGGTTGTCTTTGTTGATACCTCCCATCAAGAGTTCGAGGGATACGGGTATAAACATGCCAACCTGTTGGCAAATATATCTGGCATATCCAGTTAAAATACATACACGAGTACACCCTTCTTGTAGTACTTTAGGAGAAGTGTAAAACCTACACAAGACAGTATCTTATTAGTTCATAATATATTTAGGTCTAGTCTAAACAAACAGAAATACACGTTAGAGTGTTACACATGCACATTGCTTGTACATGTCCGAAGAAAACAGAAAGAAGAAAAAAAGATCTATAAGTATCTATAAGTTCATGTCGGCGAATCTCTGGGGGCCATTTCATGGTCTGGTTGATTGTTGGACAAAATCAGTTTGTTCTGGACTGGTGGGCGCAGGTGCTACCTGATTTGCAGGGGCTGGTGCAGGTACCGCTGGAACTGGTGACGGAAGGGTTTCGATACATGCTTGGTGTTCTGTTGCAGCGGCTGGTGTCACCACATCTGTGTCTTTCAACTCCCATTGGTGTGGGCAGCAGTGGATTTTTGGTTGTTGTAGGTTGGTTTTTTTCGTCTTGAAAAGGCCTTCCACTTTTGTGCATCTTGTGTAACATATTTTCCTTGTCGTGTAGCAGTTATTTGGTGATCGTTTACATTGGTGAAGATGTAAAGCTCTGGATCGTATGGTGGTTTCGACTTATTGCTTTGTTGTTTTAACAGGACGACATCATTAACGTGGAATGCGTGTGGTTTCACATATCGTTTGTCATCTTTACGCGATTGTTTGGACTTCATCGTTTGGTCTTGTTGCTTTGCCTCTTCTATGTCCTTTCATTTGACGATCTTGGTTGCGCGAGGGAGGCGGGTATGAAATTGTCTACCAAAGAGTAGCTCAGCTGGTGCTTTTCCTGTGGTTGGATGCGGAGTTGCTCGATACAGTTGCAATGTCTTGTTGAGTTCTGCTCTTAGATTTTTTTGTTCAATGATGGCTGTATGCCATACCTTGCGGCATACCTTCATAAATGCCTCTGCCAGGCTGTTCGCCTCTGGGTCTTCTGCACTGATGGTAGGTTCGTGTTTGATTCCTGCCCATTTAAAGTATTCTTGGAGGAGATGGTGTTCTTTTCCATTGAATGGAGGCCTGTTGTCTGTCTTCAGGCGTTGACAGTATCCATGTCTTGAGAATATGTCGTCAAACGCTTGGATGTTATGTTCTGCTCCCGTTCCCTTGACAACAGCCACCTCAGGGTATCGTGATGGCTCGTCGATTACTACCAGGAGGTGGAAGCCGTCTGCAGTTAGTGCCCAATGATCTGCTGAGAGCTTCTGCCATAGCTCCTCTGCTACTGGTGAAGGGGTATTCGGGTCTCTATGTTTTGTTTCTGTGGAGGCTTGGCAAGCCAGACATCCGCGCACAACTTCCTTGATGTCCTTATCCATTCAGGGAACCACACTTGTGATCGCATAAATCGTTTCATCATCGTCTCTCCAGGGTGTCCTTCGTGTGCTATGTCGAGAAGCTTTGTTCTGATATTGGGTACTCCTGGTTCCTCCGATGCGTCTGGTATGTATATTCTTTCGCCTCTCATTGTTAATCTTCCGGATGTGCTAAGCTCGTATATTCCCCGGTTGATTTGCGAGCTCAGTGGTGCTTTTCCATTGTTCAACGAGTCAAACAGCTCCTGGTATTTCGGGTCGTTGTTTGCAACTTTCTGTATCATAGTGATGTCAACTGCATTGGGGAGTTGCTCAGATTGGTTATTTTGCGGACAAGGGTGGTGTTGCCAATATCAAATCCCAGATGGGGTTAGGGTGTCGTCTGCTCCCGTAATTGCATGGCATTTCCTTTCCTTTAAGGTATCTCATCCTGAAGCATAAATCCTGGATTCTATCCCTGTAGTTGCCGATGGGGCGGGATGCAGGTTTCTGTGGATTGTTGTAGATGGACATAAGTGGCTGGTGGTCTGTCCAGGCTGTGAATTCGCTTTCAACGACGTAGTAACGTAGCTGCTTCATCGCCCAACATAGACCCAGACTTTCTCTTTCAATTGGGCTATACTTTCGCTCAACGTCTGTGAGGGTACGGCTAATTTGGTCAGTTGGTGCCCATAAATTGTCTTCTGGTCTCTCTTGGTAGAGGCTTGCCTGTATTCCTACCTCGGATGACTCAGCCACGATGTGGGTATTCCGCTTGGGATCATATGGTTGGAGTGTGGCTGGGTTGTTCAGTATCTGTATGAGCTGATGATAGGAGGTGTCTTCTATTTCTGTCCATCTAAACTTTTCCCCTTTCTTCAGTAACTTTCTGAGTGGTGCTGTTACCTCCTCGTATGTGCGGTGGAGTTCGTTGTGAAAGGTAAACTTGGCGTTGTATTGACAGACCATTTGGAATGATCTCACATCTCCACCGTCTTTGATTTTCTGAATTTTATGGGCGTCTGCGCTAACTTTGTTTGAATGGAAATCTCGACCAAACCATTTGACCCGTGGCTGGCCGAATGTAGATTTTTCAGGTTTTCAGTACTGCCCGTTCTCTTTACAGCGCTCAAGGAATGCTCTGGGATTTTGAAAAAGATCCTCTAATCTCTGCCAAATACTACGATGTTGTCTTGTATGGTGGCGACTCCCCAAAGTCCTGCGAACGCCTTCCTGACCTCGTTGTGCAAGATGCCACTTGCTGCCGTTGGTCCAAAGTAGAGGCGTTCCATTCGGTGTAGGCCTTCATGGGTTTGGAAGACACTCTTCTCCTTTGACTCCTCATCTAGGTTTAGCTGGTGGTATCCCCATCCCATGTCCATTTCGCTAAAGACCTTTGCTTTCTTTAGGTTATGGTGGATTTCCTGCGGCGTCTGAACGTGGAATCGTGTGCGTGTCATTCCTGGGTTTCAAGGGGTGTTATCAATGTTCATCCGAGTTTGGATGAACATTGTTTTTTTGTCTGTAATGACCACGTTCATGACACAATCATAGCTTTTGAGGGTCAACATCGGTGATCACCCCTTGTGCCCTCAAGAAGCTGAGGAGTTTGCTAACTTCCTCTTGATAATGGATGTGGACATTGTAAAAAGGTGGTTGTCTGGGTTCATAATCCTCTCTGTATTTCAGATGGATTGGGTCTGTGTTAAGGCATCCCACTTTGTGGACGTCGAAGACTAGACCTCTCTATCGTCGACGAGTTTCTGTATCTTCTCAATCTCTTTAGAATCTGGTTGTGTTTCTGGTGGGTGTGTCTCAACTTGTATTCCCATGTTTTCTCTGATCAGATGTGGGATTCGTCTGACCGGGGTGGCAGGCGGGACACCTCCGTCCTTGTTGAAGGTGATGAACCTTAAACGTTCGGCGTCCCTGTCACCGAGTAGTGGCTCCGGTTTGAATCCGTCCACAATGTATACCTTGCTGTTAACAATGGTTCCTTTGTCATTCTCGATAGTTGTGTTTACCATACCTGTGATGTTGAGATCTTCAGGTGAGCCCCAAGCATGAAGGATGATGTCAGCTTCCTCCAGTGCTCCCATGGCGGCTGTATAGTGTTTGGGGGTGATGATGGTGTATTCGTTGCCAGTGTCTGCATACAGTGTTTGAGGCGTTCCCCCAATTTTCACATTTACCCATCTGCCTGGTGGGGTTTGTATCTTCCTGACTGGTTTCGCTTCCTCTGGTTCCAGACTTGTTTCTCCCTATAGTGTTGCAATGTAGTCAGATGAGATCTTTTTGACTAACCTTTTGTTCGGACATGCTGGTGCCCTAGCAAAATGGTTCTTTCCCCCACAATTTAAACATGTTTTCCCATTTTCTGGGCATCTTCCTGTTTGATGTTCTGCGCTGCATCTGTTGCAGGGCTTTGTTTCGTTTTTTCGATTGCTGTATCGCCCCGCTTTCCTGAGTTTCATGACTTGAAGTGTTTCAATCATTTCATCTATCTCACTTTGGCTCATCTGGTCATGTTGGTTCGCGTTCTCCAACCATTGCCGGTCTGGCGTTTAGGTTGGATTTCTCTGTACGGATGAGTTCCACCGTTTCTGGCCCTCCCCGTGTTTTCAGGAGGATGATCTTTTCTTTGTCCTGTGTGACTCCAATATAGCCCATCCTGTTTTCTGCATCTTCCACCCATTCGTTGAATAAGTTGAGTTTCCGCATTTTATCTGTTCCTATGGTGCATTGTCGAATCGGTCCTAGGACTGCAGGATCATTTTTAGGTGTTGGTGTGGAGGGAGCCGGTGTATCTGGCGCAGCTGGTGGATTGCCACCCTTTAAAGTGGCTATCAGTGTGTTGAATTGTTCTTCACTAAAGTTCATGTTCACAGAAACTTGAGAACAAGAAGAAACTGGAGTGGTTTCACCTAACATGTGTTATTCACTTTAGTGAGACAATGTCTCCGCTTGAATTTTCAGACTAGTTGGCACTGTTGGTCACTTGAAACCCACGCTTGAAGTAAGGGAAGGAAAATGCCTCTTACCTTGGTCAACCAGGGCCGACCTGGTGTGATGATAGCGACCAAGTCTCTGGTGAGGAAGTGATGAAGGTGTCTGTTGCCCCACACGCTGTGTGACGTTTGATGTGAACCTGTGTATCTTCAGTTTCAAAATTACTTTGTGTCGAGTATCGATCTATTTCGAGTATCAATCAGTGTCTTTGAACTGGAAGTATCAATCGTCGCCAGTGTAAAACCGGCACAAGACAGTATCTTTTAATTGATAATATATTTAGGTCTAGTCTAAACAAACAGAAATACACGTTAGAGTGTTATAAGAAGAAACTTCTGCAGAAGACTTTCATGATATCAAAACAGCTGCAAGGAATTTTAGAGGGAATAAACGTTAGCAGTTAAGCAACTTAGGCAGAAGTAACATGAAAAATGAGGTTAAAATTATTGCACAAGTATTGTTTTTAAATGCGATAATCATCGGCTTATGATATTGTTCAAAATAAGTATCAGTGTATTAACCAGCCCAAAATAGAAGTGACACTATTAAGGGGGGTTGGGAATTATGTTTCAAGCATATGTTTGAAAGCTTTTACTATGGAAATACAGCACATTTGGGAAGCAAAAGGCGAGGTTAGCGTGCTGTAAATTTAAAACTGGTTACCTTATTCTTTTTGTATCTAAACGTTGTTTGCGCTACATATTGGAATAATATCACAAGAAAAGAAACTTTAAATCATGCAATAATTTCTATCTCTTACTGTATCGTAGTATGCATTGCCACATTATATGTCAAAATGCTTCAAACTTGCTTTGGCAGTTCTTTTCTATTGATTTTTTTAATCCGTCTACACCTTTTTGTGAGAGCTGTGCGATTGCATATGCCAACCCCATCAGAAATGTAGACTTATTTAGGCATTTGAATAATTTCACGCGCAAATCAATGTTTTATTTTGTCAGTGAAAGCTTTTCTAAATAAACCTATTTCTATATTCATTTTGTTCAGCGAAATATGCATGCGAAAATGCAGAATAACATGAAAACGAGATTAGTTATGAGCAAATTTCGGGATGCTGGGTGTTTACATGCAAGTTTGAAGAATGAATCAACAAAATGTTGACTTTTTACAGCTTTTTACTAGCAGTGTCATAAAATCGTAGCTAACACAGTTATAAAGAATGGTATTGGGAGTGGTAGTGTGACAAAAAAGTTAAAATATTGCTTATTTTTGGCATGTCTTTTGGTATAAATGTTAGCCAGCTGAACCTAAAGCATAGCCACATTTTTAGAATGTTGTGAATTCCTTTTTTATATTACTGTTTCCTAGTAAATTTAGAACTTCATATTACTCTGACCTTTTTAAATAAAATAAAATTAACTTACTGATAGCCAGTCAGCATAACTGTCATGCAAAACAAATTGAATATTGAATATGCTTTGCTGATGCTAACAGAAGTACTTCAATAACCTGGAGTACTTGAGATGAGTAAGATTGAAAGTGAATGAAGTGAATGAAGTTTATAAACAAATATTTTATTACAAAATGTTTTTTTTATCTATTTTATCTTGTCTTTTTGATATATTTTAGTTTTTTTATGCAAATAATAAGAAAGATAACATTGATTTCCATGTGAGATGAATTGATATTGCTCAGCCAGACAAAATTTTGTGGAATTTGGTGAGCCTTTGCGTGAGCAAGTGCAATCGCTCTGCCCTTATTGATAGGCCTGCTGTCAATAAGCATACATTCGTATCAAGCATTGTGATGGTTAACCTCAATAAATTTCAACAAGTATTTTGTAGACAAAATTTTACAAAAATTTCTTTTTTTCTAGGCAGTACGTCAGAGCCGTGTGAGTAACCATTTTGTGTTTTTTTAATGAACAATTTTTAAATTGCTTTTTGAAGTGATCCTCTCAAGGAAAAATTTGTTTTTGACCAAGCAAAATCACTAAAAAATCAAATTTGCCTGAAAAAATACAAATATTTTAACTCTCTCAATACAAAATTTAAGAATTAGGATAAGCGAAATGTGAAGTCAGAGAACGATATAAGAAAGCTTTATACCACTTATCATTGACTTAATATTGTTTCGTGAGCCGATTTAATCAATTGTTTTTATTTGGGGCTGCACTAATTATTATAAATATTGATAAAATAATATATGGCAATATTTATGTTCCGTTGAGTAACGTTTTTGTAATTTTTTAATTTAAGCTTTATATAATATAAAAACAATATTTTTATAGTCATCTTTTGTGGAAATAAATTTAAAATATAACTAAAATGAAACAATACCCCATTGACATCTAATAAAACTAGTTTAATTTAAATTATTGTTACCTAAACTGGTTTTCATTAAAACTCGGTTATACATGTACACCTAAAGTTCACACCTAAACTTTCAAAATACATTTGACACAATCAAAAATAGAATTCATTATGCTCAAAATTTCTGACTTAAAGCCTCTTTAAAGGGTGTGAGAAATATTCTCTGGTCAGAACAAGTCTTACTGTGGTATGAACGGGTAGATATAAAGCATGGTCTTTTAAAACGACTTTTAAACATGTTTTAACGTTAGGTGTGAATGGGAACAAGAAGCCCAGGGGCTTGAAGATTTTCGCCATTAGCCTAAAAGATTTTAAAATTTGAAGTTGTTGAACGGAGAATTATGGGGTAAACAAATCATTGAGTATTCTCAATTATTATTGTAAAGGGCCTGATACACTTGTACAATATCACTGAAATATAACTTATAATATCAATATAATTTCTTAAAATATGTTTAAAATAGAGTTATAATTTCTTATAATTTCTTATAATATAGCTATAATATGTATAATTTCAACACCTTACATGTGCGTCATAACCTCATAATTTGCTGCATGGCTATAATATTTGAATAAAATCAAACGAGTTTGATTTTAATAATATTGTTGGTGATCTGGTTTTGAATGCCTTTTGTTTGTGTGACAATAGATCTATTATCTGCTAGCGTTGTTGTGGCAACAATGTTATGAAATTAAATGAAATTATAACGATATTTTAACAAATTATTAGTATATTGTAGAAAAATTATAACTGTATTATAGAATATATTTAATGGTATTATACAAGTGTATCCTGGCCTTAACTAACCTGCAATGTTAAAATACAACTCAAAAAATAAAAATAAATACATGAATAATTAATTAGTTCTGCTGAATATAGCTTTAGTCTACGTGCTTGAAAAATTGTACAGAAAGAAATGACGTAACATCAAAGATGGCGCATTATAAGACGATCTTCATTATGCTACACTGCACGAGCTTTAACTTTCGATAGCAAATAAACTTTAAAATAAAGTATTGTTCATTGGATAATAAAACAACCTGTTGCACTGTTAGGATTCTTATTACTTAAAACTCATTTTAGCCTCGTTCTCAGAAAAAAATCTTTAGCCTGGATAAGTTTCTGGCGTCCAGCCTAGCTGCGCTGTCTCTATCTATCTATCTCTCTATCTCCCTATCTCTCTATCTCCTCAGGCGATTTTAAAGATTCCGCCTTCGCTGGCGGAAATTAATAAGTAAAAAATTTGTTTGTCAAACTTTGACAGTTATGGAATATTATTTTAAATATATAATGGTTTTTATTATCCATCATTAGCGTTGTTAATGTTGTAAGGTCAAGTATCGTTATTAGTAACCGTTCAACTTTTCGTAATTTAATTTGCATTAAATATTGTTTGTGCCACCACTAGTTACAATATTTAATTAATGACTTCTTTCACGATTTTCATGTATTTGGTTTAAATTCCAGGCAGTGAACTGTGATGGAACTTGCTTCTAAGAATTTTCCAATGTGTGGAATTAAGCCTGTTTCCCGCTGGTACCAATGTTGTATTTTCTTCTTGTTCGTTACCATTATCCAAACAAGCGCTTTACTAGTGGCCAGACAGCGCTGTATGAAAGCTGGTAATAATTCAAAAATGCCTTGGTTCTAACCTTTTAAAAAGATATTTCCATGACGTATACCAAAAATTCCATAAAGCATACCAAAAATGAATATTTCAATTTATACAAAAGATCTATTTATATCAGTAGTTTTTGATACAAAATATACAAATTGCATATACAAATATTTTATGGTTCCTTACCACAGCTTTTGTTCTCTTTTGTGATACTAGAAAATCATGTCACATGGATTTTGCAAACCATTCTGCAAGCAAAGTCATGTCTTTCTTTAAGTGCTACCCCTCCTTGGTGCAGAAAAGGGTTCAGTCATTGGTGAGAAAATGCTAAAAATAACTGCGAAATGGTTTATTGTAAATAAAATGAATTTTTTTAAAATGATGAAAATTTTGGAAATAATGAACTTTTTTACACCAATCCACAAACATTTACCGACAGTGAATGAGAAACTGCAATGCAACTTTTTCTGCTGTAACAATCACATGTTCTTGCTTGCACCATTCCGAAGCAACCTTCTTTAACTTTCTTTTTGCGAAACTAATTTTTATAATAAGCAAGGCCTAGAAAAGTCTTTAGTTTTTAAAGAATTTGACCCTCATAAAAAACCTGTGTGTAGTTCTGTTTACATTTTTATTTTGTGGTTTCTTATTCTTAACTTGCTGAATTGGTAATTGCAGCAAGCGCGTAGAACCCTTTCCTTACTCAAATCGATTTTTTTATAAGTTTTTGAAAATTGCTGGGAAGTAGATTAAGAACACAATCTCAAAGTAGCATGCATAATATCAGTAATGAAAGCCCTGGAACTGGAACCATTTTAAAAAAAAAAATTTAAAACATCTTTTTGTAGTATTTTGTCATACTTTAGCAAATACTAACTACGAAAATAACACAAATACCTTTATTATTGAATTTGACTTGAATTCATTGTGGGCAGGAAGCAAAAAAAACACATCTTAAATGAACACTTTTACATCAATAAAACACACAACTATAAGAAAACACACAATAATTACAGTGTTAGGTAAGATGATAAATCAGAAAATGTGTAAGATCCCATGGGATAAAAGTCCATATGCGCAACCAACAACTTACATCTGCTTCGAAAATAATATGAATGTAGTGAAGCTTTGAACATTACACAACAGTATCATTGACATCAAAGTAAATTTTACTGTCAGAAATTTATGAAAGGATTAACAACTTCAGAATTTAATGTAGAGTATAATTTTGATGGTGATAGTTATACCTTAGTGTTGTAGCTGATATTGGATAAAGATAGTAGCTTTTGCAGTATTATGTAGTAGTTTTTGAGTCCTTGTAATGGTGTTAAAAATAATAGTCCTTAGAAAACATTTAATTTTTCTTCACTGGCATTAGCTCTGTTGTTATACTGGTCATGTTTTTTTTAGTTTTAAGCCATGTGCAAGTACTCTCTGTGCAAAAATACACAGACGGAACTACTTTCTAAATTTTAAGCTGAAGCTCTGTGGCATAGTCCACCTTAAATGATCTTTTGACCACTTGAATAATTTCTGCACTTGTAAATTATTATTTTTTATCCCTTAATGTTTTTTGCAACCTTTAGCTAATGATTTTCTTCCAATGTCTGCAATATGAATGGTTATATGGAAACTAAATGTGTTGTGACCTTAAATTTGAGTCACTTTCCTTAATTATGAATGATTCTCCTTCTCCTTGAGTATGAATGTTTATTTACTTTCTTGATTTTTGCTTTTATATAATTTATGTTCTATTAAATTTACATGTTAAAGATGTAAGTTGATAGAAATAATATAATTAATAGAACAGAGTAAAAAATCATTTAAGAACCTTTATTATTAACCAGAAACAGCTGCAAAAATAAAGGAGATGTCAGAAAATTTAGTCAAAAAGTGTCAGGAAAATGGAAGGAATGTGAGAAAAGTAGGAAGTTAAATTGAGTGGACAGTAAATTAGGTGGTTTCTTTTTTAAGGTACTGTCACTCAAATCTTTCCTAATAAAATGTATATATAGCTTTGTTTTTTGAAATAGTTCCCTGGATCAGTCAAATGTTATTGCTATGAAGAAATTTCTAGCTGCTGCACTAACTTGTGGAGAACCAGTAATTGAGACTCCGATTGATCACCTGGAAGGAATAGCTGAAAGGTTCTCTCACCCAGTTTCTTCAGAGCCAGAAGTTGCACTATTATTTCGAAAAAACGAGTTTGACAATGTACAAACAGACGTCATCGAAGTGAACTTGATAGATGCTTTAAAATCAGTAAGTTTCTCTTTTTTGTTTGTTTTTATACTAAATCTTAGAATTTTTGACTTTCAGTATTAAATATACTAAATCCTAAAAAAAAAATATGTTTTTTACGCACACATTTTCATCGGTCACTGAACCCTGAGGCTCATCCCATGTTTTTTTTATGTTTGTTGCCAAATCACAATCAAATGGACAGATACTCTCTTTGTATTTTTAATCAGATGAATATTGAGAATCCAATCCTTTGTTTAATATACCTTTCATGATGAATTGCAACAGGGTACAAGTTACAAAGAAAAACAGTAAGAAATTTATGTTATATACCCGTTTTTCGGATTCGCAAACGTTAAAAAAACCCTATATTTTTGTGTCATAATGATGACAAACTTTGTTACACAACATTGAGACATTGGAGGACCGGTAGCTACCTACAACGTGACAATTGCCACAAATCTTTAGCTAACTAATTTTTTTGAAAAATCGATCAAAACGTGGTTAGGGTGAGAGTCAGGAAGTAAATTATTTGTAAGAGAATAATGCTACTTTTGACTTTTGGGTGCTTAGGTAAGGAAAGACGCTTCTCTTGCTAACATGTGTGACATATGCAGGTGAATAAGCCATATCTATAAAATACCCAAATGCGTCTGTCACGCAAAATGTAACTGCAGTAGCGAGAGACACAATCTGCGGTAAATAAGGGACGGGCAAACCGACTATTTTTTTATTCAAAGTCTTTTGAAATTGTAATTTTTGATAGGTAAATTTATTGGAAAATGCATTTATAGGTGGCTATAAATGCATTTTCCAATTCTTAACCACTCCGTTCACGCTGAGATAGACGTATCAAATAAAAGAGTTTATTGGTAAATTGTCTCCAGATACAATAAAACTATCATAAAAAGTATATTAAAAAAATTAAAATGGAATTATCCGAAAGACTTACTTTGTTAAAAATTCTTTTGAGAAAGAATTTAAAGATAGTGTCTGCTAAAAAAATAAAACTTCATTATCAAACAATATTGTAGAAAAAGCAAACAAACCTGTCTTCAAAGTTCGCCAGCTTTATCTTGTGTCAACATAACAGAAATATATTCTTGGCCATGTTGAAACACAGCGCTCAACTTTTTAAATAACATGCACATAAAAAAGACTGGGTAAATAATTTAATATGCGTAATTATGCATTTGACGTAGACATTTGAATAGAAACCCAGACGCGCAAGGCGAGTAAAAACACTACACCCCCAGATTCTTAGTAGATGCTTTCGAAACTTATTTCCTAACATTTTTAATTGGATTTTAAGAATAATTCAGCTTTTTTTAAGAACATCTAAGTTTTAGCATACCTTAAATGTGTTTTTATTTTTACATAATTCAGGACAAAATTGTTCTTATTACGTTTGAACATCTTTAAATTTAACTTGATTTTTGAAGTGTTTTTTATTAAATCAAATTATCAAGTTATAGGCTTTTGCTGTGAAATAAAAACGAGTTATATTTCACAATTCTATATTCTTATATTTTAGCGCTCTCTAGTGAATTTCGTCGCGAGAAGGCCTTTCTTCTGGTGCAACTTTAAGTTCCAGCTGACGCTTTTGTCGGTCCTTCTTGCTTTCTTCTTTTTTTCGTTAGCGCGGGCAGTAATGTGTTTTATAATGTTCGATAAGTAGTTGTAATTTTTCTCTTCTTTTACCACCTTGGCCACAAATCGTTTTGTTGGCTTTGAATATGCCACAAAGTATAATGGTTTTATCTCCCCTTCTTCACCTATAGCGCATTTCTAGGAAAGAAAATTTAAGACAACCAACTTCCTTTGACTTCCTTGATTTAAGCTTGGTTTCCAATAAAGACCATAACTGTTGTGGAACAAAATATAAGTTATTGGGAACCAAGTTTGAAAAAATGTAAAATTAAACTTGTCTGACCACGATTAATATTGTGATTATGATCGAGTGCGGCAAACTGTGTTCCGGCTAACATTTTCTGCATATGGTAAAAGGTGCTTTTTGGAAGATATTGGATTTTGAGAGAATGGTATACCTCAAGCGTAGTTGTATGAACTGGTTCAGTTATTTTCTCAGGATCTTTCATCGATTCTGGCTCGGTAACTATTTTTATTAACTTTGGGTGTGCCTGCGAGCCAATGATAAGCCATTCTTTTCTTCGCACGTCATCGTCAGGCAATGTATCATGGTCACACTTTTTATAGTATTTATTATGCGGGAAAGAGTGCTTATTTACGCAATGATGTACTAATGACTGGAACCTTTCTACCAGCGCCTGGCCATTCCCCCTGCATGTTGCTATGGACAAGTAAAGGTGATTAACGATAGCTGGTGCCCATTTTCCTAGGACGTTTGAATCTAAGAAAAAAATTAAATTAAAAACTCAACATAAACCGTATCACCGAAAAAAACTAGCTGATTTAGGCACCTTTTGTTTTGTATTCCTTTACAAGTTTTTTAAGAATTCCTTTTCCAATATGCCATGGATCGAATTGATGATGAATTTTGTTGAACCTGGGTTTATTAATAAAGAATTGTTAGAATTTTGACATTGACAAAGTGTTTTAACCGCGACGCACCTTAACAAAACATAACAAATTACCGTGGATCTGTCCTCATGACCTTAATTGACGCGTGCTTATCTGTTGATACTAGGGAACTTTGCAGATTGAAACAGTTTTGAATGGTATTAATGCAACGGATAAATGCTTCTTTTTCCATTGCCTGAGAACTAGAAACTTCCTAAAAGAGATATTATACTATAATATAATATAATTTCCTAGACATTCGTTACTGTAGCACTCACATACTAACCTTAACGTGGACAATGTTGAAATTTACTATTTTGTTGCTGTCAACATGCATAGCAGACACAGTGTTGTATGTGGCATTATGCCCAGACGAATCGCACTGACCATCAACAGCAAGCTTTAAATCTTTTCCTGAATCTTTAATAATTTTAACAAGTCCGTTCTGTTCCTTCGTCCATGCATGGTCGAGTTCAGGAAAAATAAAATTTGAGCGATATAGAAAGTACATTGGTTTTTATATGAACTTTAGATTTAGTAAATTAGCAAATTTCGAGATTTTGTTGAATGATATTGAAGATAACTATGCAGCAGCAGCAGCAGCGATCAAAAGATTACCAGCATCTCTGGTGCAGTTCAGCGAAGGCTGTGTAGACCAGTTTATTCACATCCTGAGAAGTTAAGAGCAGAATTTAGGTGCTGGACCTTGCAGAATGATCTCTATGATTCACTACTTTACAATAATAAATTAAATCCATACCTTTTGAACAAATAAACGTTAGAGTTAATTGACTTTCTGTGTTTTGAACTTCAGATGTACAAGATTGATCTAAGCAAGCACCACATTTTATGCAATAATGCATCAACTGTTGAAGTTTCCCTTCGTAAACCAAAAGCACCTTTTCCTCGTGCAAGGGTTTATTTGTTGATAGAGGTGCGCTATTTTCACTTGCACAATCTGATTCGGTATCTTCTGTTTCCCTGTCAGAACAATCGGAAAAGTGGAAGCTGAAATCGGGGTATCTTTTTTCTGATCTAAATATAAAGACGTTTTAAGTGCAGATTAGACCAGATAAAATTCCAGACTATTTGACCAAGTTACCACTCATTCTCATCGCTGATATCATTTTCAACAAAGGTTTTGTCGTGAATGTCTATCATGGAAGATTGACCTTTGGAGTTTAACTTAAAAGTTGTTTTAACACCCAGGCAGCTGAGAAAGTCTTCTACTTCCCTTGGGTTGTTTAACACGATGGAACTGTTGACTACAGGATTAAGCATATGTTCCTCCTCTGCTTCATCATCGTCCTTTGTGTAATCATCACTATCATCACTATCGTCGTGGCCTTCTGCAGGAAGTAACAAGTAAAACGAATAGCTCTCTACTTTTAATAGTATAGAACGTTAACAAAAAAAAAAAAAAGATTTGACCCCACCTGTAGAAAAAACACTTTCTGTTTGGCACACAGAATCCTGAAAAACCAACGATGTTACTTTTTGTTCTGTTTGACACAAGGAATTAACAACCTCAGGCTCAGCTTGAACACCAATGTTACGTAATAACGGGTTTTTATATTGACTTCCGCGACCTTTTGTTGATACTTTTTCTTTTTTGTTTGCACGCCTAACGAAAATCTTTCATTCATGCTGTCAAAGTTGACAGCTAAGGAATTGCTAGTCTCTTCATTTATAGAAGTCTCTTGAAACGCTGCTTCAACAACCTTTAAAACAAGCATTGCAAAAAAAATGAAACAGTCGTAACAACAGCATCCACTCCATATTCTTTTGTCGTTTCGAAGAACGCGGAAAAAGAAAGATATGTTAATACTAGGAGTAATAACAATATACCTCGTTTTGAATCCTTTTTTCAGCTCTCTTCTTTGAAGTTGGTCGCGCCTTTTCTTTTTGTTGCTTGTGGGGGAAACGCGATGGTACCGCGCCTTTTAGGAGACGTCGTTTAACAGGTCTATTTGTGTAGTACAGTCTGTTCTGCATTTCTCAACTTAGGTCAAAATTTTTCTCCTCGTCAAAATGACCAGAACATAAGAATTCATTATTTGGAAGATTTTTCCTGCTGATTGCCCAACCCAAGCAATTCTTACGCTTGGTTCAGTAGGAAGCGAGAAAAGCTTTTGTCTTTGTTCTTTTTACTGTTATTCTCACAACTAACGGCAGCACACCAAGACATTGTAAAATCACGAAATGAAGAAACATATCTGTTTCGGTAAACACTGTATAAAAAATCTCCCGCGCAAATTTTGCCTTAAGGCCTATTCTCACGATCGATTTTGAAACACGTTTACTCAGCATGCGAAACGAAGAAAACTTTGCTATGTTCGTTTCATTTAGCAAACTGTTTAAAATTAATTTTCCTTCTTGGAGGAAAAAATAATAAACAATATTCTTATTTTATTCTTCTTGCTTTTTTTCATTCATTTTTCATTTTTTTATTTTTTGACACGCACTAAGTCATTACAATGTACAGAGGTCTTTAAAAAATTTCCAGACTTGGTGGCACTTGCGCGTATAAACAATTTGTTTAGTTTTTGTCTCGTTTGTAAATGGGGGTAAAATTATTACTTCGGTTAATTTTGTGCTTGGATTAAAAAAAACATCAGATTTAATTTTTTCTGTACAAATCTCTACGTCATGGGGTACATATTATAACAGCCTCGTATTCGTTTTGAAGATCGTAAATAAAAAGTAGCGTGCGTTGAAGGTGAGCAAGCAGGAAAGTTTGAACTTTATTAAATAATATTGTTAGCTCTGATAGTTATTTAAAGGATTAAGACAGCAAATTTGTACTTCATATACTTTTATGCTCAACTAAGTAAACTATTAGCAAGTGTCTTTACCACAGCAAGTGTCTTAACCACAGCTACCGGTCAACCCATGCCACGTGAGAGAAATCGGGTAGGTATTGCTGGTGTATACTTAATGTATACATTCCGAACACAGGACCCACATTGATAACAGTGTTTCCAACACTGAAGTGGCTATATCCTGTATAAATATTCAGAATAATAATAATAATAATAATAATAATAATAATAATAATAATAATAATAATAATAATAATAATAATAATAATAATAATAATAATAATAAAATAATATTAATAATAATAATATTAATAATAATAATATTAATAATAATAATATTAATAATAATAATATTAATAATAATAATATTAATAATAATAATATTAATAATAATAATATTAATAATAATAATATTAATAATAACAAGAAGCCCTGGGGGCTCTAAGAATTTCCGCGCGCTACCAAAATATTTGATGAAAACCTGCTAATTCGTTGTGTTATTGTGCTAAACATTTGAAGGGGTTTGGTGCATGAACCTCTGAAGATAAAGCCCATCAGTGACATTATATCTTAGAACAAACGCAAACAAAATGAAACGTGTCATAATAAACTCACATTTTAAAAGAAATTGCTAACAAAAAATACAGCCTATTATTCATGGTTGAAAGTCTTGCGATTGAAACGTTTATGGTCTTAAACGGCATTAGTTGACAAAAAATCAAAATTTTGATGTGACCATCATTTTCAGCATACTTTTTTTATTAACTGTGTCAATTTTTGTCGAAAATAAAGCAGTTTTAATTTTTGGATAAATTTTGGCCTGAAATGACATTTAGGTGACAAAAACCAAACTTTTGTACCATCATATCATTTTCAGCATACTTTATTTGTTAACTGTGCCAGATTTAGCCGAAAATGAAGTGGTTTTAATTTTTGGACCAATTTTGGCCTAAAATAGCATTTAGGTGACAAAAATCAAAATTTTGATGTCACCATTATGTTCAGCATACTTTTTTTGTTAACTTTGCCAATTTTTGTTGAAAATAAAGTAGTTTTAATTTTTGGACCAATTTTGGCCTAAAATGACATTTAAGGTGGCAAAAATCAAAATTATTATGTCACCATTATGTTCAGCATACTTTTTTTGTTAACTGTGTCAAATTTTGTCGAAAACAAATACCAATTTTGGCCTGAAGCGTCAACAGTAGTTAAGGAGCTTGGGTACGAAGTTTACATCCGTGACGGACCAACGTGAAATCCCAGGGTCGATTTTTTCTCAAAAAATGCTCCGAAAGAAAAAACGACGGTTTTAAAGAATTTCCTACGCCTTCGGGCGCGGAAATTCAATAATAATAATTAATAATAATAATAAATAAGTAGTTCAGGTACTGGTCAGTTAGATTAAATTTTATTGAAACCTTAATATTGCCAGTAGATAAACAATTGCTTTAGGACAAGTTAATCATTCTTTAATGAAACGTTTTAAAATTTTCTGATAATTACTCTGCTTTTGTTTCACTGCATGTTTGGAAAGCGTGATGCTGGTAAAAATTGGGTTAGATAGACTACCATGTCAAGTTCATAATGTCTCAAAGGTTTCACGCAAAGAAGGAAAAGTATTAAATTTTCCATATCCAGTTAACACGGAAGTGCACTGCATGAAGAACTTGTTGTGCAATATTTGTGTGTTTCTTTTGTAAACAGACAAAAGACAAGCCTCTCTTATGTCTGTTTGCAAAAAAAAGCCTTATACTTGTCCACTACTGTATGTCTAAGATTGAACTTATCTTTACTTTAATAATTGGAACTAAAAATTAATTAAAGATAATTAACTCCTATATATACGGAGGTGTGGCACCCGAGGGCCAAAATATGCTGATATCAGCAGCAAATATCTGAAAATCATAAGGCAGAACCACATTTTTTCAAAATTACCCAGAGTTCCTCGACGTTGTCCGTCATTTTGGTTAGCGCTGAAACTTGTGACTGAGACGCGGTTGGAAGCTCAGGGATCGTGGCTTGAAACTAAAGACATGCAAAAAAATGCCATGAGTAGTCCAAGGGAAAGAAGAGGAATTCTTATTTAATTTTTTTTCATTGGATTTACAAGAATTTGAGGTACCCCACAATGAGAAGTAAAGAACAGAAACGCCTTTCCGATGTCTGATGATGAGGGATGGTCACATCTGGATAATATTTATTTTGTGATTTTAAGCTACCTAGCCAGTACCATGCCAGCACTCCAGGGCGCATTTTGTTATTAAATAATTAAGTGATAGAGTACAAAAGCTAAATATATTACTTTAATGTAGCGAGCTGCACAAAAGATTTTCCAAGGCATTCTGTCATTTTAAATAAGAATAGCTAGGTAGTTATTTGGACCTCCCATAACAGTGAACATTCAAGACTTGAGTATATAGCTAGTTAGGTATGCAAGACATCGCATGTTGGTAAACATGTTTCCACAACAAACTGAAACCTATATTTCATAAATAAATTTCTGCATATATATATAAATAATTTTGTAGATTTTCAGTTTTCTTTTATGAAATAACAAAATTTGGGAAAGTATAGCCAGAAGTAATATTCTCTTGAAGTGGGAAGACCTACTCGTCAGGTTAAGACTTAGTAAAGTGTAAACTGTTTCACATGGAGGACACTTAGTGTAATGTGTTACAAATCCAGTGGAGCACTTATAGCATTAAGGGTATAATATCTTTTTCATAAACCAACATTCACAGGATTTATGATAAAGATAAAGCCTATTGTTACTTCTGCAAAGCAAATAGATAAGGTATTTGGTCCTAAACCTAGGACACATTTTATCTGTTTGAATTATTTTTAATCCTGAGAATCACTTGAATGTTTTCTGTACACATGGCTTGTCAAAATTGATATGCTGTCAAAAAATGGCGAAAATTAAGAACTCAGAAACTATGAAAGTAGTACAAAAAAAATTTTGGGTTCATTTCATCAAACTGGTCTAAAAACATGTAATACTAAGTTTCAAGTCATTATTTCAATTTTTGCTGAAGTAATAGGACTTTTACTTGGTATAGTTTTAGCATAGTTTTTCATACCGCTGACACCAAAATGACTGCAGGGACTAATCGGTTTGAAACTAATCTATATTATAATACCCGTATACGTCTGTCTGTCTGTCATGCAAAATGGTAGCTTAGCTGTGCAATAGCGAAAAGCACGCAATGCGGTATAAAAAGGATGGGCGAACCCGTGGATTTTCCACAGGCTAACGACTAGTTTATAATATTTTATTAACAAACTTTTTCTCTTGATGTGTTTTTATTTTCCTGCAAAAGTTGTTGCATAGCTTATGTATTAACATTAGGATAAGAACGAAAAAGTTACTGTGAGACATGGGTTTTAAACCTTAAAAATTTCCAGCGAAAAATTTGAAAACTAATGAATGACAAAATCGCAAAAGTTTATCTTCAAATTTTTAATTTCTGTTAATGTAAAAGTAATCCACATGAAAAAAGTTTCTGATGCTTTTTATGAAGAAATCTTCCATATTAGACATATATGCAGGGGCGGATCCAGACTTTTTCAAGACTTAGTTAAAATATTGCTGCTGCGCAGCAATATTTTGAATTAGTCTTGAATTTAGCAGCTGGGGGCCTGGGGGTGCTGTAAGCGGGTACAAAAATCGCTGAAAATTGTCTTCCGATTTATCTAGTTATTAATAAAATTGGCAAAAAGAAACGCTAAGCTATAAGAAAATCTCCTCAGAACATTTTTTATAAGAATCAACTCCCCGTCTTACACATCTTATTTTAGATAGATAAAAGCACTAAAATTAACAGGGATTAACTACAATAAAGTGAGACAATTGTGAATATATTTCAATATTTATAAACTCTTGCTGTTTCTGCCAATATCAGGCTTCATCAGCATGACTAGGTGATTCAAATGATCACACCGGCCATGGACAGCAAAATAAAACACAATCATAACAAAAACAATAAGAATATGGAAAGATCAGAATAATGAAGATGAAATGTACATACATGTGACATGATATATACACCTCAACCCATGTATTTGTTCAGATATATTTGTTTATTCAAAGGGCTAAACTCAAGTTTCGTTTGAACTTTAAAAGAAGAATTACGAAGGGCAGTTTTCTGCTTTTTGCATGCTGAAATACGAAAATGCAACTTTCGCTTAAGAAAGTTGCAACCTGGAACAAGGGGAACGTAATGATTTGGCTTGAAGTCTACACCAGACTTAACAATACCTTCATAACAAAATAAAATTTTTAACTGATTTTCATCAGGTAAAATAGATGGGCGTGGCAATATACACTGTGTAAAGAGAGTTCGAAACCGTAACAAGCGAACTGTGGGTAAAACGTATTAATTTTTCTCTTTATTACTGTTGACAAGGCAAGTATTGATAGAAAAGGAGACCATGTCTTGGGGGTACAGCTTCTGCTTTAACTGCCTCCTCAGGAGAAAGAGTCATATCACAAACAATATGGGAAAGGGAAAATCTGAATAAACTTTTTTCAGATATAAAAATATTTGCCTTTTGGTTTTTAAAAGCAAATTGAAAACAAGGATGATTGGAATAAAAGGAAGGATGCAAGAAAAGTTCTGTGGATGTCATGATTATCAAAACATCAACAAGAGAATTATCACCTACCAATACCAACGATGCTGAGCTGTATAGACAGTCTCCTGATGGATTGGATCTAAAAATAATATATTTTGCCATGACCTTTCACTCAAACTTTGTTACCTAATAGCCATTCGAAGAGTTTTTTTCATCACCAACCTTAGCTACTAATCCAGTTCTTGTTTCTAATAACAACAAAAATATTAATTGAGAAAGAACTCCTCCACAATGCTGAAAATTCTGTTCAAAGCTCATGTTACAAAAACAATTAGCCAGCTAGCTAGCTATAGCTAATTAAGTATTTTTGTATTTGTTTTTAATAGTCTGTTGTAAAAAGCTCTCCCTCAACTAGCTTTTTGTAGCAAATATACTGAAAACCTTTAAATAAATGCAAGGTGTGTTATAGAGTAAAAAACATACTTCTCACCTTAAATCAATAATTCCTTTATCTTCACACCTCGCCTCAGATGGAATGTATATATCTGCACCTGAATTCCGATGAAAACTTTTACCAAACAAGGGATAAATATCCCCAGATAACAAAAATGTCCGAGAATAAACACTTTCTGAAAGTTCTTTTTGCATTTTACGAACAGATTCAACATTATCACACTTTAAATCAGTAAGCACCCGCGTCAAGATGTCTGCAGCAGCCATGATAGTACGGAAGGAATCCAAGCCAAAAGGCGTGAGTCTTTGACTAATCCTGACGGATGGGAGTTAAAACTATAGCCTAACAGGTTATAGTAACCACGCAGTACGGAACCTAAATTTTCTACGCTGGCCGCGAGCTACATATTGTTGGACTACGCATAGAGTGTGAAAATTACGTCACGATTTTGACCACACATGCCCCTTAGGTGAGATGGGGAGGGTTGCGGGCCATAGCTATTTGATTTTTGACTGACTGAGTGACTGATTAGTCAAAATGAATCAGTCAAAATCTGTAAGCTATAATTTGCAACCCTCTCAGTCTATATGGTAGCGACGTCACAACTTTGACGTCAACATCGCCATAGGCGAAATGGAGAGGGCTGTGAACCATGGCTTTTCGCCGAAAATAAATTACAATCTGATTTTTTAACGCGCTCCGTCTGCAACACCTGGATCGTCGACATCATTCGCTTGGCTAACATTTTTCGTCAAATTTACACTTAGTCACGCGACTTATCTGACTAACCCTGGATCCGCGCCTGATATGGTAACTTGATGAACAATGCATTTTCCTGCAAGTGTTCTCAAATATGTGTAGTATAATCTTAAAAAAATGTGATGTATCTTTCCTCTTAAGTTTTGACTTTTAACCCAGCTAAAAATCTCAGCCTTGTCCTTTCATGCTTAGTCTAGCTAGCTATAGCGAAAAAGTTTAATATTCAAACTTGACCTATTTTACTGAGTATTAGTAATAAATGCTAGTTTAATCCTAAATGTAACTATAGTAGCTAAGCCACCTGTAAGAACAACATCAAACAACATCGAGACTGTTCTCTTTGTAAACAAACCCATTGGTATTTTTGTAATAAGTAACAAATTTTATGTGTTCATTTCTTGCGCTTATGAGTGTAACCAAAGTGCCCTGTATGTAAGTCCTAAAAATTTATGTCATTGGCTCACTCTTTACGAATGACACCACGTAACAAAGGAAAACCATGCTTTGCTATTTCCCGTAACCTATACCGAGATTTGGTTGTGATATATATCAGAATTAATTGTCTTTAAGTGGTTCTTGTAATCGTGTTTTGGGCAGTAGTGTTGTTTTTCTTTTCTTTTTTTATATTTCCTTTTTCATACTCATTCTTAGGCATTTTAGTGGTAAAGTGGTAAAGACTTTCGCTCAAGTAGCTGACTTGGTTGACCAGTACTAATTATTTTTTGTGTTGTTTAAAGGTAGAGTTTCTAAGATAAAGTTTCTAAAAGTTAATACCTTCATCATTGGGTATGTTGTAATACTACATCACCAGTTAATAAAATAGAAGAAGAAGATTCAGTTTGAGAATATTTATTACAAAATGTTCGGTATCTTTTCTGTAAGAAGGTAGTGACATTATCATCGTTGGGTTGACATGTTTTGGCAATCCATAAAAAGTGTTGTATTTCGGAGAGTAGTGAGTAAAAGATTAGAAACTTGTTTTGTTATTCTGGAATATAAAAAGCGAATGAATAAATGTTGATCATTTGCAATCTAATTAGTAGGATCAAAAGGTAATTTTTTGTAGTATTTTGCGATATCAAGTTTGCTGTTGACTTTAGAAATATAATCAATTTTATTCATAATAACAAGACTGTGGTCAGCTGATTTAAGTATGATATCAAGGTTATTTATTCTAATTTTTAGACTTTATGTTTTTTGTATGAGAGAGTTGTAAATGGTTGTGGATGGGAGGAATAATTTAATGTGGTTTTAATATTGCATTTTATTCTTTTGATATGTCCCTGAAGATTCTGATTTTGGGCATGGTGGGGGTCCAGTTGAAAGGTTGAGCTTTGATATCCTTGACTTTCATGAGTGATGCTGATAAACAAGGCTCATAGACCTGATAAATTTTTTAAGGGATTTGGAATGGTCAATTATAAAAGTTGAAGTAGTTGGCATAAATCCTAATCCTTTGATAAGGATATTTTTGAACATTTGATAATGTAAGAGGATAAACTTGTTGTCAATCAATTTTTTGTTTTTTTGTTAAGATTTATCTTTATACTTTGTTACATGGACTAGTACTTCTTGCGTTTCTAATTGTCATGTGTTTTAAATCGTTCTGTGTTGTTTGACCGTTAGGTTTAGAAATATTTTTATTCAAAGAATTGTTGTCTTGTTGTTTCTATTGTAATTATTGTAATTGTCTATTGCAATTGTAATTGTTGCTCAACAGTCAATTTCATCCTTTTTCTTATGTCTGGTAAAGGTCATGGTGTGGTAGCTAGAAATGCGTTTTACTATATTTTTTTTGATAAGTGGTTTGGTCTTGCAGAGGCTAGTGGTCATTTTTAAGTTACTTTTTTTAACTTTGTTGCGAAGGCATATTAATTGATGTTGGCTATGAAAGTCAGAATTTCTAGTGGATGAAAGTCTTAATTTGAGCGGAGCCGTGAATCTTACATAATAGTAAAAATTTTAACTAAGAAGAAGACATGTAATGTTAATAAAAAGTAGATATGTCATTGGGAATTTCTCATGCAAATCTTACAAGTTAGTCCAACTTGTGAAAGTACCTCGGGAGCTCTGCCTTAAATAAAATTACTAAACCTGCAAAATGCCGTATTTTGAAAACAGTTATTCGCAAAAATACCTTCTTTATTTCAGGTAAAAAGTTACCACAAGCAATAACAATAAATTAATTGATATACTCAAATGTCTTTTCTGTCTTGTTTTCTACACTATAATGTTGTGTGCGCCTTACTCGATTTGCGACATACTGCATACCTATACTAAAGCGCTCCACCTGACCGTGTGGCACAATTTACGGCTCTTATGGAGTGCTTCACAGAGTGTTCAACACTAGGTCACACCTTTACTTGTGGCTTAACCCGGCGTTTTGACGCCAGGTCTTCTGGCTATCTCTATAATAATAGCCGTCGTCTGTCTGTCTCTGCGCGGAACCCATTGCTGAGTTAGAAAATCATGCTACGGAAACACGAATATCAAATGCGATATATTTTATCCACTTTGTTGCGACGGGTAAATTTAAAGGACGGGTGAACCTGTGGATTTATCCATGGTCCACGGACTAGTCTCTTTAATAATAGCCGGTGTCTATCTCTTTGTTCAAAAGGGTTACCGATATTCCTTTGATCTTTTCGTGATTTTTTAGAAACCAGGGGGTTGTTTACCCGAAAACCTCATTATTGGTTAAAATAAATTAAATTAATTAATTTATTTCCTAATTAATTAAATTATTTTAATTTAAAAACTTTGTCACGATAAATAAATTAGGGGTTAAAATAAATGTATTATTATCCTATTATCCTATCCTATTATGAATAACAGGCTGTTTTTCCTGGTATTTGCAATTGTTTGCTT
Organism: Hydractinia symbiolongicarpus; assembly: GCF_029227915.1. Classification (NCBI taxonomy): domain Eukaryota; kingdom Metazoa; phylum Cnidaria; class Hydrozoa; order Anthoathecata; family Hydractiniidae; genus Hydractinia; species Hydractinia symbiolongicarpus. The sequence goes on from NC_079878.1 coordinate 16,541,314, forward strand.
AGAAAATTTTATTTTTTTAAATAAAATTGGTCTTGGGTTCCATTTAAGCACTGTAAATTATTTTAACGAATAGTTTCCTCAAAAAATTATTCTTATTTCCAATAGAAGCAGAATACAAAAAAGCAGATCAACATCAACAACTTTTTATTAGCGTGACTTCCATTTTAGACTAAATATTTCCTGTTCGCTAAAATTGCAGAATTGGGTGCTTCACTATTGTTGATGTTACATAGTTGTGCATTTTGTGATAGCGAGGTAGTTTATGCAGCGTTTAAAATTTAAAACCCTTTGAAAGCAATATATTAGAGTACTATAATTTAATATTAGTTGTTCCCCGTGAAAAAATCCACTGTATTTCTCATTTCCATCAAACAAACAAACAATACAGCAGTGCGAATCTTACAATTTGCATTATTTTATAAATGACCAAAAAAATTGAAGGTGTCCAACAACTGCAGTATATATGTTATATGATATATTAAAATCTAAACTAAAATTACTTATTCTGACCCTCTGAAAATGCGTTTACCAAAGCATTTCAAAATACATTTCACCCATAAAATTTAAATCACTCAAAATGTCATATACAAAAAAGCTGATTGATGTCAAACACAAATCTCTCTCAATGTATATGTTAAAATCAGTTAGTTTATTGCACACCCTGCCAAAGGTTGACACAAAATGTGAAAAATAAACAATAAATTGTGCCTCTGGCAGAAATTTTTATCTAAGGTGTAAAAAAATGGATTGCATGGATAAATTATAATGCGACAAAACGTTTTTTGATATATTGCATGCGGTCCTTTCTCACTAAACTTCAGACAAAATGTAAAAAGAAGACATTAAAATAATTAATAAAAATAAGTCCCCTTAGCAACTTGCATGCTGTTCTACCATCAATAAAGTCTTGCACAAAATTTAAAATATGTTGTTTCGGGTTTCTTCGGCGAAATTTTAAGTTTTTTTGAAAACGTTGGAAGTCGTCTGACAGTCCCCGTGGTTTTTGCGGCGTTTCCGGCGAGTCGGCACCTTCGTGAAATCAGTCTCGCATCAATAGTATCATCTGAAAAAAACTAAACAAATCTTACAGAAACCTTGTTATGACTAATGTATATAACCATGCTCCTTTTGAATGTTTTTTTAAAGATTTATTTTGAACAAAAGAGTAGAAAATACTAAAAAAGAACAGCCATCTTTTTTGTAAACACAGTTTCCCTTTTTTTATGCTAGGAACTTCATTTAACAGTCCGTGTAGTCTGTGGAAATCTAAGCCTGTTAATTCATACGTAGCATATACCTATATATGTATTCCTAAGGTATTTTATCATGTGGTATATATATTTATATCGTACATTTACGCGGTTATATAGTTATAACTTATATGTGATTTCAATGAAGTAACGGTCTAACTATTATGGTAAAATTTTAACGTAACGCCACGCTTTAGGGGGCAATCCATGAGCCGTAAGAAAGTTACTGTTAATTTTTATTCCTTGGCCTCACTGTGCTATGTACTAAAATGATCTCAATTTATTTGAACATATTTCCATATCTTTTCCGGTAAAAGTCCTAGGTAGTGTGTGAGGCATATCGGAAATGTGGGACTCGATACTCGAGACTCAATATTTGCAAATGTGTACTCTGGCATCATTGAGTGATTTTTGACCAATATATGGCCAGATTATGCGAACGCGTGATAAGGAATAAGTTATTTTATGCGATCAAAAAATGGCGGCGGTTAGAAAATTTATGTTCCAGCAACAGAAAACGTACTGACAATTGTAGCTATTGTCTCACGCGTTATCTTGGTAACTGCAACAAGACGTATGATATACGCAAACAACCTCGCGAATAAAGTTAAAAGCTGTCTATCAAATTGTGATTTCTGTTACGAAGTTAGACAAGACATATTTTGCTATTCGGATAGGCAATAATATTTGTTACGCATTACGCAGTTATTTTTCAAAATTGATTTGTGAGATCTTCTTGAACGGGAAATTCCTCGAAATTTCAATTTTTGTTAGGTCAGTCTGGAGTAAACTGACTGGCAGAAAGAAGAAAGACACAAGCTTCACCTAAAATTTTCGAAATTCAGTAATTCAGTAAATACAGCCTATCATTCATGGTTGAAAGTCGCGCGATTGAAACGTTTATGGTCTTAAACAGCATTTATAGTTGACAAAAAATTAACATTTTGTTGTCACTATCATGTTCAGCGTACATTTTTTGTTAACTTTTCCAAATTTTGTCGAAAATAAAGTAATTTTAATTTTTGGACCAATTTTGGCCTAAAATAACATTTAGGTGACAAAAAATAAAAATTTTGATGTCACCATCATGTTCAGCATACTTTTTTTGTTAACTGTGCTAAATTTTGTCGAAAATAAAGTAGTTTTTATTTTCGGACCAATTTTGGCCTAAAATGACATTTAAGTGACAAAAATCAAAATTATGATGTCACTATTATGTTCGGCATATTTTTTTTGTTAACTGTGCCAAATTTTGTCGAAAACAAATACCAATTTTTGCCTGAAACGTCATTTAGATGACTTCTTAGTACTTAGAGAGTTTAGGTACGAAGTTTAAATCTGTGACGTTGCAATTGACCATTTGGTTACTTTAATGGGATAAATTTTCGCGGGGAATAAATTTCGCGCATTTCGCGGATTTGGGTGCTATCCGCAAAAATATGTCCCTTCGAAAATTTGGAATTAGGCAATCCGCGAAAATTTGTACCCGCGAAAATTTTGAAAAATTGCTCGATCGAAGATTTAATTTTTTAAAAAAATTTTTCTTTGTCTTTCAATCGAGTACTGAAGTTGAAAAGATAAGAGAAAATTGACAAAGGTCTCGAATCAGTTGACCCTTTCAAGGATATCGATCCTTTGCTCCCAGCTTCTAATGTAGATGATCAACCGAAATTGAGTTCTCTTTCCAGCCTCACGGATGAACAATTGAAAGTTCCTTACATCCCCCACGAAGTGAAATAGTAGTAGTCGATGTAACGGGTGAAAAATCAGCTTTTTTGAATTCAATCGTTTCGTTTTTTATCTAGTTGTGTTTATTCTACCCATAGTTGATATGTTCTACCTGACGTTATAGTTATGTTGAAAGAACTTTGAGCTAAAATGCAAAACTACATTTATCTCGGTCCGTTTAGAAATGACAGGTGTAACGAGGGTCGATGAGACAGTGCCATTCGGCCCCGAACCCTTTTGAAAACTTATTTTTTCAAAAATTGCTTTTATGACCTCATCCGCAAAATTAAGTTCCCGCCAAAAATTAAAACATACCTCATCCGCGAAAATAAGTCCCCGCGAAATGCTAAAATTTCGCGGAAGAGCACAACCGCGAAATTTAATCCCCGCGAAATTTTATCCCATTAAAGTAGTTAGTTACGAGTTGGAAACACATCCTCGCAGGCGAGATAGTAAAAAGAAACAAGAAGCCCTGCGACTTTAAGATTTCCGTCATTAGCCTGAAAACGGAGAATTATGGGGTAAACAAATCACGAGTATCACAATTCTCAACTATTTTTGTAACTAACCTGCAATGTTAAAATACAACTCAATAAATAAAAAATAAAAATTTTACATAGCTATATGAAGTATTCTAAAATAACAGTTAAAACTTAACTGGATATTTTTAAAAGTGATCAGGAAAATTCTGGAAATTCCAGAATACAAATCTTGCCATGTAGAAACTTGACGACTAGAATATAATAACTTCTGAACGAGCTCAATTTGAATGATGAAGTAGTTCATTGTTTATTAATTCAGCAATAAATACATATTAGCATATGAATATTTCAGTATTTAGGCCTTTAAAATTTACTCTCTTGTTGAAAATTTTTTGAAAATGCTGATGGTGCATGGTTTCATAACAGTATATACTTCTCTGTTATCAAGATAAATCTTTCGTGGAGTTATGGGTCATAAATGAATTAGAAATGAAGTTTATAATATGGACCAAAACCTTTTATGATTGGTTTCAATAATGTTGAAGTTTGTGTTGAGCTAAAAGTTTTAGAAAAATTTTTTTTTACAAAAGGTTTAAAAAGTTTAAAATATCTTGTTTAAAATATCTCCCTAATTTGAACACATTACCAAGTTTGAGTCTATGTGCCGAAAGGGTTAAAGCTAAAAGTGCCCAGCAAAGTGGGCTATAAAAAATACTTCTCTTTCAAAACCATACTTTTGGCTAAACATAAAATTGAAATAAAGAAACTTGGTATGACATGTTTTTAGACTGGTTTTAAAAGAAAAATTGAGACACAAAATATATTCACTATCATCATAGTTCCTGAGTTCCTATTTTAACCATTTTTAGGGACACCAACGATTTTTGTGCCATGTTTGATTGGTACAACCCAGTTTTATATTTGCTAATTTTTTAAACGCACTATCTCACAATAAAAAAATATTCCATAATCGTGTTGGAAAATTCTGTTGCAGGAGGCCCATAAAAGAAAAGTCACCAAATGCCAGCTGCGGGTAGGTTAATTTTACCTGGCCCTGCATGAATACAGTTAAGGTAGTTATAAAATTCAGGGATATCTCAGAGACAATAGATCCCTCCTTCCCCAAGTGTTTTAATTACATTCTCTTTTCTTGAATAAATTTTTCATTTTTAAGGTAATATTTAATAAATTTTTGCAAATAGGGTCCCCCAGAAATCTACGAATTTTTGGGATTTATTTTTGTAAGTCCGACATTAAAGAAATATGGCAAGTCCTTAGGAGAAATTTAATCGAGAAACACAGAAACAAAGTTTTTTATCCGCTCTAATGTTGCAAATTTTACTATGAAAAAGTTAAGCTGGCTAGCTAGCTAATAGCTAAATGTAAACAAAATACCAAGCTAAAATATATAAAACTGTCATCAACACGTCTACATTAGGTTTTTGATCACCTACTACATGTTAAATATAATAAAAGCCTTGTTAGCTAGCTAGCTACACATACTCTACTTTTTTTATACTGCTATCTTTTTTTTAATGTACAACGCGACACCATAAACTAGCCAGTGATATTTTCAAAATTCCAACAAAGTAAAACCAAACGTTTTTTATAAATTTAACTAGCTTTATAACAAAGTTTTGTTGTTTACAAATATCCACGACTCAATGCGCCATTTTAATCTTGACCTAAAAAAAGGCCGACTAGGAAAAAAAGTCGTAATATTTATGCGAAAATGTAAAAGCCAATAATATTTCAATATCCGGTCAACGATACCAGGGTATTTTCGACGTCATCTCTCATATCAAGAAGGCAAAAAACCCTAGGGACGAGGGTGAGACGATCCTCTTCCAATTTCTTGTTTCCGGTAAATTTCATTTACGTCAAATTTGGGTAGACTGTTTGCACTTGGTGGTATTGCTGGAATCTTTAAAAGACCATATGTTATAAAAATACACCGAAACTCACAATACTTACTTACTAATACTATTGTAGAGCTATCTGAACAGATGAACCTTTACTTCTTCCAAGGTATAAAAGATAAGGATGCTGTAATTGCGCATAATAAAAAATGTTTATAATAATAATTATCCACAAACAATACCTGCAATTACCTTTATCGTAACTCTCTGTTGTAACTCTATAATAGCAACAAGGTGACAAAAACATCAAGAAAATAGTTCGGTCTGTATTTTACATATTGCAAATTTAAGGGTCCGAATCCCATATCTCGTGTCTTGAGTCCCGGGTTCCGAGTGGTCAAAGTCCCTGATCCCGAGTCCCACTTTTCCGATATACCACTGTGTGGTGGGGTGCGAGTGACGTAAAATCTTTAATAATACAAACCATTTTGTTTTACCTTTACATTCACCAAGATGCAACTGTTACTGACATCAAGAGTATACAAAGATTGTTTACGCTCGCCGTTGTGTCTTTTTGCCGCAACGTCGATACCAAAAAACAGCGTTCCCTTTAAATTCATAATAAGACTTGTTGAATAAAATGCAGTTATTTTAACCCTACGTTTCTCAAACGGTATTTTTTATTTTGTTTTGTTTTTATTCCTTTTTTTGTGTTTTTAGAGTGAAAACAAATTGATCTTGTTCAACCAGATTGGAAACTTTTTACGAATCAAGGGAGACACCTATCACGCCATTGAATGTTTTCGCAGCGCACTAGTGATTTCCTATAACAACGCAGATATACTCCTGAATTTGGCAAGACTCTTGTTAAATTTGAATTACATAAAGGACGCCCTTTATTTAGTTGAACATTCTCTGGATCAGCAATCGGCCGAACAGAGTACATGGCTGCAACATTTTACGCTGGGAGAGATTCTCGAAAAGAATGGAGAACTTGAACGAGCCTTGTCGCACTTTCAAATGGCATTGGACGAAAACCCTGCTTTCCATCCAGCAAAAATAAACATAAAAAATTTAGGCAATGTGTCCACACCAGTATCAGCAAATGTGTATACGTTTTGCATAATTTCAGTGTTGTGTTTCTTTATCTTGACATACGTTTATTTCACGATCATCAAAGAACCCGATGAAGAAAATAACAACAAAGATAGAAGGTCTTTTATCTTTAAAAACACTTAACAGATCACGAAACAGTGGAAATGTTTATGTATTTAGATTTTTTTGCAGTTTTTTCCCTCTTTCTTTTTCCTTTTTTTTAATTGCAAGTCTTTAAACAGCAATGTTGTATATTTATAAAAAAACTAAGATTGTAAAAAAGATTTTTAGCATGCATTTATACTTTGTTTGTTTAACGGTTTTTATGTATTTATATATTCAATTCTTTTTTTCATTTTGGATAATGTTTTTCACTAAAGAAGTAGGCCAAATCAAACCCGTTTTGCTTTTTTTTAACTGCTTTAAAGTGTATTATATGACAGGGAGAATTAGCAGCATCATTAAGGTGTATTATTCTTCGGCGAAATCAAGAAGGTGAAATATATGTTGCATACTATCCTCACATGGTCAGTGCACACCATATGACGACCAAGAAAAAAAAGTCAACCAGAGATATTTAATGTAAAACACCTATCCATGGACGCTTACTTTGTTATTCTTAGACATGGATGGCAGACTACGGCCACAGTCATTTTCCTAGGGGACTTTTAAGTTTCTTGACATGTTGACTGGTAGGAGAAAACTGATAACATAACCTTTTTTTTTCAGCCATGTAGTCGAGAGGCTACGTACCACGAAAATCCATGTACCTTAAATATGTTTTCGCATATCGGGAAAAATACATCGGGAAGAAGAAGCCTTGCGGCCTGAACATTTCCGTCATTAGCCTTGAATATTCTGAAATTTGAAGTAGACCTTACTTACTTCTTACTTCTGATACATTAAGAACTAAAATTTTTAGCAGTTCGGACACAATTTTTTATCTCAGCGGAAAAATTTTCGGACAAAATTTATAAATTCAAAAAATGTATGGGTAAGTCTTGTTGACTGAATTTTAACTAAATTTCAGAAAAGTAACGATTACGGGATATGACACAAAAAAAGGGTAGAAGCATTTATAGTGTACATGTATTGAATTAGATCTAAAAAAAGGGTCTTCAGGATCCAACTTTATAGATAGAGCCTCAGGCAAATGTACCTCGTTCAACCTCGTTCCCAGGGCATCTTGTATCTTTTCTGACTCCGGGACGGCGATACAAACATAGCCCTGCAGAAGGCTGGTCCATGAAACCTGATTGGCGCGGATATGACACATAATTATTGCGTCATACAAAACATTTTGGCGAGGCGGCGCGTCTGTGACGAACAGGAGGAATTTTAAATGTATTTTAAAATGGCGGAGGACCTGTATCAGTATCATGTTTTTTTTCAAAGTAAAAAATTTAATAAAATGCATTGCTAAGCAAGGAGAGTATAAAATAAGGCATCATAAAGTAATACACCAGTCCGACATGCTGGGCTTACCATTTTGTATTGCAGCGCTGTCTTGAGACTGGGTGAAAAATTAGTTGAGAGACGAGCAAACAGAGTTAAAAGAAAGCTTCATACAAAGTAAATATAGCCATAAACAAACTGTTATTTTTAAAACAAATGCTCAGCGTAAATTGTGCTGTTATTGGTTGTACGAATAGCAAGTATAAAATTCAAAAGTGGAAAAAAGAATTGTGTGATACTAGTCGGTTGCCTGTGGAAAAATCCACGGGTTCATCCGTCCTTTTTTACCGCATTGTGTGCGTCTCAGTACTTGCGCTAGCTATCTAAGCTACCATTTTGCGTCACGCAAAATGGTAGCTTAGATAGCTACCATTTTGCGTGACAGACAGACGTATACGGGTATTACAATATAAACTAGTCGTTACCCGTGGAAAAATCCACGGGGTCGTTCGTCTTTATATTACACGCTGTTTTTGTGTGCCTGTTACACTACACTTTTCTTGCGGACAGACAGACAAAATACGGCTATTATTAAAGAGACTAGTCGTTGCCCGTGGTAAAATCCACGGGTTCGCCCGTCCATTATATTTACCCGTCACAACAAAGTGGATAAAAATATATCGCATTTGATATTCGTGTTTCCGTAACGTTGTAAAACAAACAAAAAATGTTATAAAAATTCCACTAATGCATATATTTAACCTTTCCCTGCTGCAAGGATATTTTCCTGACAAACTTAAAATTGCAAGAGTTTTACCAGTATATAAAACAGGCGAAATGACTAATGTATCTAATTATAGACCAATATCAGTTCTTCCATGTTTCTCAAAAATACTAGAACGCATAATGTACAATAGATTTTACTCTTTTTTAACTGCCAATAATATTTTATACGACAATCAATTTTGCTTTCAAGCAGGTCATTCTACTGATCATGCAATAGTTAAACTTGTTAATGAAATATCAAAAGCATTTGACGAAAACAAGTACGTGCTAGGAATTTTTATAGATCTAAGCAAAGCATTTAACATCGTAGATCACAAAATTCTACGAGAAAAACTCAAAAACTATGGTATCCACAATTTCAACATTCGCTGGTTTGAAAGTTATTTATCCAATAGAGAACAGTACATTTCCTTTGACGGTGGAAGTACAAATTACAAAACAATCATCTGTGGAGTTCCACAAGGTTCCATATTAGGACCACTCTTATTCCTTATATATGTATAATGATTTAAACAAAGCTTCGAATATTTTACATTCAATTTTATTTGCAGATGATACAAATCTGTTTTATGCACATAAAGATATAAAAACATTATCTCGCACAGTCAATTATGAACTCTTTAAGCTGGCAGATTGGTTTAAGGCAAACAGACTGTCCCTAAATATTTCTAAAACAAATTACACACTTTTTTACAGGCAAAATAAAAAAGATGATATGCCATTGAAGTTTCCTGATTTATCTATTAATAATATAAGTATAAAAAGAGCACAATCCATGAAATTTTTAGGAGTTATTCTTGATGAAAATGTTACTTGGAGAGAACATATAAATAATTTAGAAGAAAAGGTCGCAAAGAATATTGGCATCCTATTTAAAGCAAAATTTGTTCTAGATCAGAATTGTTTAAAAAACATATATTCTTCTTTCATTCACTGCTATCTAAATTATGCTAATATTGCGTGGTGCAGCACCAACGCTACAAAATTGACAAAATTACAAAATAAACAAAAACATGCAATCAGAATTATTTTAAATGTTGACAGGTACACTCACTCCAGAGAGTTATTAAAAAAGATCAGTGTACTAAATGTATACCAACTAAACATTTATCAAACTCTTATTTTTATGTTTAAGCTTGAAAACAATATGTTACCAAGAGTATTTAATAATACCTTTCAGAAGATACAACATAAATATCCATCCAGATTTTCAATTAACAGTTTTTTTCAACCTAGGATTAATTATACAATCACAAAGTTCTCTATAACTAGCAGAGGACCTAAATTGTGGAATACATTTCTTGATAACGACATGAAAACTATTACATCACTTAACGAATTCAAACATAAACTAAAACATAAACTATTGACTACTGACAATCTATATTTATTTTAGAACACACAACTGTTACAACGTAAGACACATATAACACAACTCCTCATCATCTTCAATGCTAACCTTTTATATAGGTTGGGGGGTTGGTGATAAGGCTATTATAGCCTTCTTCTCGCTCCTGCCATTTTTTACCTCTCTAGCTAATATTTTTAGCATATGCAATCCTATCCTTAGATTATACGATATAATAGCTTAAGATTTGTATTTTATTCTTACGGAAAACTGTAAATTCTTCAACGGCAAAATAAAAAAAGTAAAAAAAAATTCTAACTCAGCGGGGGGTCCGCGCAGAGACAGACAGACGACGGCTATTATTATAGAGACTACTCGTTGCCCGTGGAAAAATCCACGGGTTCGCCCGTCCCTTATATTTACCCTTCGCAGCAAAGTGGATAAAAATATATCGAATTGGATATTCGTGTTTCCGCAACATAATTTTCTAACTCAGCGGGGTACCCACTGCTGCCAATCCAGATTCAACTTTGAACATGGGTTACGAACTCTTACAAAAACGACCAAGAAGAGAATTATTTTGTTCAGGTGTTGTTGAAGAGAATTATTTCGTTCAGGTGTTGTACCTAACTGTAAGAAAAAAAATTTGTCAAATGGAGAAGTTGACGAAGTAGTTGTTAATGATAATGTTTTTAATGATAATGTTAATAATGAAGAATTACCATGCCAATCATCATCATTCTTTTCACCAGTATCGGAACATTCCTATTTTTCATCATCATTAACTCACCAATGTGAGGGATGTAGCTACAAGAAATATGTTATCGATTCTCTTGTATCAAAAATAACATGTTAACATTGCAAGTTAAAACTGCCAACAGAGTAAAAGTCTTTAATACTAAAACAAGAAGCCCTGTGGCTTAAAGTTTTCCGCCATTAGCAATAATCTGAAAAAGTACTGAACTTTGAAGAGGACTGCACTGAGTTATATGGGGGAACAAAATCATTGAATCAGGGGCGGATCCAGTGTACGTCAGCGCCGTAATTATGTCAATTATGTCAGTCGCGTGACGTCACGCGACTGACATAATTTTTACTAAGAATTGTAAAAAATAATAGGGTACTGTGATCCTGCAGTCCCTGCGACCATTGACTTTTATTTTACGGACCTTCCTCTTGTTGTGTGACTGTTTGACGGATACGGCAAAAAGCGACTAACATCTGAAGAATTTTCATGCAATGTGATTGGCTTGCCGGTCGAAATAAGGTAATCTGATTGGTTTACAAAAAACTGATGACTTTGACCCATATTTACGGCATTCGAAATGTGACACAGCATATTTTTCAATAATCATTGAATTTTTTTGTAACCGATGCCGTGTAATTTGAATTTCGGACCAAACGAAAGCAATTAGGAGGGTTTTTCGGACCAAACGAAAGCAATAAATGACTTTTCGGACCAAATGAAAGCAATCAAGAGCTTTTCGGACCAAACGAAAGCATGGAAGGCTAATAAGTAACCAGGCATGATGACTCACCATGTGTGCTGCAATGAGATGCAATAATTTTTTAAATGTGCAAGAAAGATACTTAAAGTTATTACATTAAATCAAGTCTTTATGTCAAAAATATAATTACAGTTGCGTAGCTAGCTAGCTAGCTATAGATATTGGAACATATGTAGCTAGCTAGCTAGAAATTTCAATGCAGAGTAGCTTATTTTTTAAAGTTGTTGTTGTTGATCAAAAACTTAGAGAGTTCTGCAATTGCTTTATGTTAAGAAGATAATGCTTTATTATTCTTCTTATCTTAAACACTTGTAATATATAGCTAATAAAAGCCTGCAGGATCTAACTTTCATATGAAAAATCCTTTTTATACTTAATTTTTAATTTTCACGAAATAGGTCCAGAGAACCTGTAGACTGATAATAACTTCCTGCAGATGTTAATAGCTTACTACTAGGATATATCATCTGAGGAATTTGGATATTAGTAGCTACAAGTCTGTGAATTTTTTTTAAAAAGTAATAATTCCTAACCAATTAGTCAAAGTGGCAATTTTATGAGTGGGTAGTATAAAATAGAATGTTAATACCCCAGCTGTTTTGGCCACAGCAAATTGCTGCGCTTTTTTTGCTTCGCAAAAAGTGTGACTGACATGTTAAAAATGTTGGATCCGCCCCTGTGAATATTCTAAAATAACTTAACTTGCATAAACTTCATTTCTCTATAAGAACAATTTTAAAAGAAAAATAATAAACCTAAAAACAAAATAACGGCAAGGCTGAAAATTTGTCTATTTTCTCTTTTTCTCTGAAAAACAACTTGGAAAATATCTTTAAAGGTGGCAGCAATTTTTTTTACATAATCAGTTACGAAAGGTTATTTTCAGACTACATATTCTTATTTTTTCTTTTATAACACACTTGTCACGATTTTATAGCTATAATACATTATCTTTCACCAAAAATATTCAGCCTCAACAATTCCTATTTAAATTAAAATTCATCAATTATTAATTAGTTCTGCTGAATTACGTGCTTGCAAAATTGTTCAGAAAGAAATGACGTATCGAAATCCATTCTTAAATACAAATATTGATGGTTTTTGTTAGTGAATGGTGTTTATACTTCGTTTGCTCAAGTTAAAATGGCCTACGGCTTTGGATTTTTTTACCCCATCATGGATTCCAGGCCTCCATATTGAACGCAGTCACGGCAGTGTCGGATTGGTTTATATTGTTTACATGAAAATATTTCAATAGCTGGGAAAGTTTAATAAAACTAGAAAAGTAGCTAGCTAGCACACTATACCTAGCAAACTATCAAGTTTTCCAAGTGGCCAGGTTTAATTTGCAGCTTTATACAAAGAATGACGTTACATAAAATTACTAGCTGAGAGACCTAGTGCCGCCCATTTCCAAAATAATTTTTAAGTTTTAAGTTATATCAGGTTGTTATTAATGGGCATGTTTTATTATTTTATATGCTTTGGTTACAATAAAAAATATAAAAAGCCAGTAGGTTAACCGTCAGAGCCATTTTATTACTGCACATTTACCCGGCCTAATTCAAGAAAGTTCAAAGTGCAATAACTTCGGTAAAAAAGTAAAGTTATTGAATTGAAACTTAGTATGGAGTACTTTTAGACCAACCCGATAAAATATAATATTGCACGAGGCCATTTTAGGGAACAGAAAAGGTAGAAAGAATTTCTTAAACTGATTCTTGCTAGGCCTTTTTTAACACACTATAAAGAAATTTCAGAAAATCGAACTCAATCAAATTTTAAGTCACACTTTGATTAACCGCTCAATCTGGTATATGGTTAAATCGTAGTCACAAGAATAGTCTGGAGACTCCAACGCGCTCTGCTCCCGGCAAATAACTCGAGTTCCTGCATTTTCTAGTACCTAGACTATTTTAGGGGCACTAAAATTTGAAAAACAAGTGGGAAACCTTAGCGAAGCTTATATTTTTTTAAAGCAATTTTTTATTTATGATGTAATTTGCTATGCCTGGTGCTAATTGTTCGATTTTTGGTTGCTTTACTTCGAGAAGAACTACTGCCATCTCAATAATTTGTATTCCACAAGGAAATGATGAGTACAACACATCTTGGAGACAGAAGCTTATTGAAGTGATCGTGTTGTTGATAATAAGTTGAGGACACAGATTAAAAAACGTAATTTACAAGTATGCGAAAAACACTTTCAACAGAGTCAGCTTATACAACGTAGGTGCTATTTTATGTATTTTTAGCTATGTAAACATTGAAAACACTATTAATAAAGCTTTTTTTATACCTGTTGTTTATTTAAATAAAAAAAAAGAAGAACACTAATTCCAGGATCTATACCAACACTAAATTTACCAATAAAAAGTATTCCCTTTTCAAGGTATGACACCATATATTTGTTTGTACAGAAACGTATATAGCTAGCTATTTATAAACATTTATGCATATACAGAAAATATGACCACAGGAAAATATATTAAAGTAAATTTTATTTTTATTTAGCACATCAGTCAAGCCAAGACCTTCAGCTGAATAGATTGCTGTAAAAAAAACAGTACAATAACTGTTGATCAAAACCACCACATATTTTATCAATCCTTTGACAACTTCATCGACCGAGTAAAATCACTAAAGCTTCCAGAGAGTTGAAGTGTAGATATATCTCCAGACTCAGTAAAGGATTGGATGTGCGATGAAATTAATTCCAGTGCAGAGTTCGAAATATATGTTGACGATAGTTTGTCATTTACTATTCGAGGCTATACATAGAGTTTTCCTGATGATCACGAAATATACAGTACATATAAACGATCAGTCCGAAATATTACACTGTCAAATTTAACCCTATTTGGTATGGACTTTTTTGACCCTTGTAAGTATGGGGGGAAATAAAGTGCCCGCGGGCTGTAACTTTTGTTCTGTTTGGTTTTAAGTGACGAAACTTGGCACGAAGAAGCATCAATATGTTGTAACTTAATTAATGACAAAATATTTTGGTGGACATGTCATCACAGAAAGTGATGACGTCATAATGAGACAATGGTTGGCGAAAATATGTCATTAAAATATGTCATTAAAAAACCTAATATAAGAATGTAAGTCATTATTAGAAACATTTACAGGTGCTACCAAAGAATTTCTCTAGGGAGAAAATGGAAATCGATCAGAATTCAATTTTGTTAAAAAAAATCGATATTTGAGAACCGTGGTGTTAGTAGCTGTCATGGGATAAAACTTGGTATATCAATGCGCATTCATGTCAGTAAGTACTCAAACAAGGCAAATTGGATTGACATGTGACAAAATGACCTATGACGTCACCATATGTCGATATATATAAAAAATAGGAAAGTAGAAATATTCCGGTCTGTAAATTACCAATATTCCGGTCTGTAAATTACACAGTGTGTATGTCAATATTGTATGATGACTTTATGTCAGTATCACATGCATAATCACATATTCATACAACTGGTTAGTTTATAAAACATTTATTTTTAGCACTACAGCAAAAGTTGATATGACCACCTGTTAATAAAGGACAAAGTGACATTGACAGGACAATTTTTGTGAAAAAAAATTTAATTGTCCGAAAGACCTATAAAAGTTGGGAAAATTCCTAAAATTTCAAGGAATTTCATCCAGTAGTTAAAAAGTAATGGGACTTTGAAAATGCCGCGGGCACTTTATGCCCCCCCCCCCATACCAAATAGGATTAATAAATGTTGTATCCACCTACAAATTCTGTCCTGGAGTTATTGATTTGTCACTTGTACATTCACACCACTTAACGAAACATAACATCACGAAAAAATTTTGTCTTCATTCTGACGAAATACCCTCACAACAGTCAGAATATCATCAATCTTTGCATTGTTCACTGTTACAATTTAGCGATGAAAAAATGTGACAGTGCTGCTAAAAAAAAGCAAAAATCTGTAAAACGTTCATTAACAAACTTGACTGTTCCAGTAAAGTTAAATGCACCAATTGTGTTAACATCACCATAACGTGTTGTGCTAAGGCTTTGCAATGCACGTGAAGAGAACAAGTCCTTGAAAATTGAGAACATGTCATTAAAACATGAAATCAAATTGCTACAAGGGGAAATATCTTCTTCTTCAATCCCTGTTAGTTCAGAGCTAGGTTCAGATTTAAAAATCATTACGTCAAATACCAACACATCGACAATTTCTCCATTCATGAAATTCTTCTGGAAGGAGCAACAAAAGTATTCGTCGTCTACAAAAACTGTTGTCCGTTACCACCCAATGGTAATTAGATATTGATTGTCATTGGCAGCAAAGTCACCAGCTACTTATGATGATATCCGTTATGATAAAAAATCTGCTACTGGTTTTGTGATTCTACCTAATCGACGTAGATTGAGGGATTATAAGAACTACATCTATCCACAACGAGGATTCAATAAAAGTGTAGTTGAAGAATTAAAACTTAAAGTTGAGCATTTCAGTGGCATTGAAAAGTTTGTTGTCCTTTTATTCGACCAAATGAAAATCCAAGAAAATTTAGTCTGGGATAAACACACAGGTGAACTAATTGGATTTCTCGATCTCGGAGACATAAATATAAACTATGCAACATTACAAAAAGTAGATAAGTTAGCATCCCATGTTCTCGTTCGGAGTATCGTAAACCCTTTTAAGTTCAGTCTGGCTAATTTTGCAACAACTGGAGCTACAGCAAGTCAAATGTTTCCTTTATTTTGGAAAGCAGTTGGCATACGTGAACTACAGTACAATCTAAAAGTAGTTGCTGCAACATGTGATGGAGCATCACCAAACAGGAAGCTTTTTCGTATGCATTTCAACTTAACAAAAGCTGACGATATAAATCCAGATGTTGATGTTTCATATCGCACAGTAAATTATTTTAGTGCTGAAAAACGATACATCTACTTTCTCTCTGATCCACCTCATTTGATAAAAACTGCTCGTAATTGCTTGTCAAACTCTGGTGCTGGTAGATGCACAAGGTTTATGTGGAATGATGTAATGTTCCTCATTTGAAATCACATAGCTGATATATTTTATGAGGATCGTGAATGTGGATTACACCTTCTACCTAAATTATCCCATGCCCACATTAAATTATCATCTTTTTCTGTAATGAATGTTAAGCTAGCTGCACAAGTTTTAAATGATTATGGCCCTCCGGAAGCAGGTGGTACTGCTAAGTTTTGAGAGATGAAGGATGGGTTCTTCTGGAACATCCGAAACACTGAAGAATACAAGCAAAAGAGGAAACCATTTCTCGTTCTATTTTCATCAGTCGATGACGCACGCTTTGTTTGGTTACGTAAAGTTTTCCTTCAATATTTTGAAGATTGGTTACAGTCCATTGAGGAAGGACCAGGTGATTTTTCTCAAAACGCAAAGTCAAATATGTTTATATCTTGGCAGACATGTGAAGGCCTTAAAATAACTGTCAATTCTATTATAGAGTTGGTTCAGTTTTTAGTAAATAATAATGTGCCTTATATTGTTACTGGTCAAGATCCCTTAGAGAATTATTTTGGTCGTCAGAGATCCATGGGAGCACGAAAAGACAACCCTTCAATGCGTGATTTTGGCTATAATGATAACACTATCAGGAACCAAAAAATCTTTAGGCCTACTTCTGGAGGAAATGTATCTGTTAATGCTGTGGTGGATTTTAGTGATGAACCTGTTCTTTGCAGAAAAAAGAAAAAACTATGAAGAAAAACACTTAAAAAAAATGGCTATTTTCATAGCCACACATTCTCAAAAACATTATACTTGGCTTTAAAACAGTTACACTTATGCCTCTCACTAGCCTAGCCATATGCTAGTAAATAGCTATCCAACTATGTTTGTTTTAGCTAAATTTATTTAAACGTGGCTAGTGCACCGGTACCGGTTCTTTAAGCTCAAAATCGCTTAAAGAACCGGTAAATCTAAAAATGGCATGTGCGCAACGATATTTATTTGTTAACTGAATGAAGTATTACACCTTCTGGATCTCAACAATGCAGTTTTTTTTGCTAAATAAACGTGAATGGCGCATAAGAGCTACCGGTGCTTTAAGATAAAAGCGTTCTGAAGCTTAAAGTGCCGGGATTTTTCGTAAAATAAAGTAGACTTAGAGTGCTGGGTTTTTTGTGCGATTCAACAGGCTTAAAGCAGCGGGGTTTTTCAGAGATACTTAGAGTGCTGGTTAAAAGTTTTTTAAAGAAGACAAGTAATCAGTAACTTATGAAATAAAAGTGGATATTGGATGGAGTAATATTTGATCAAAAAATGCAATGAGAAGAGAACATTCAAAATTAGATTTATAAAAACTTAAATATATATTTATTCACTTGTCATGCCATATTTCCAAATACTGCTTTTGCACACTGTATCTACAAAAACAAAGTAGCATGACCAAAGAGAGGCATTACCTTTGGCCCTATTAACTCCTGCCAGGATTTGAACCTGTATCTCTTATGAAATTCTCCACAAGAATCTTACCTTTAGACCACAAGAGTTTTACACAATTCCTAACGAACTGTAAGAATTGCATTACTGTAAAAACTTATTCAAAAACAGTTAGTGCAATAACAGACCTAACTATTAAATTCTGTGGTGCGTTATTTGTCACGGTCATAAACCCCACCTCAAAACATCCAATGTTATGTAATGGCAACATGAGTACGAAAGAAACCCTCTTAGCTCGCTACCAGACTGACTAAAAACAAGGAAATATGCCTCTTGTTCCTTCTATTTAAACCTGAGGAAATTAAACAAAAGATCTTTTACTGCAGATGGATGGACATCTAATTGTTAAATGCAAAGGTTAACCAAGAAAAATCTAACAATTTGAATAGGTAGATGTGCATTGAATAAGGCATATTTACCCACTGACAGGATGGTTGTGATCCTCTATAAATGAATTTACATGCAAGTGTTTTCCATTCTTAGACACACTACAGCTATGGTAAAAGGGCATCCTTGTTGCATAGTTCTATGGAAAACATTATAAAATAAAAGAGCTGACAATTTAGAAGAATCTTCTTACAAAAAAGCAAAAATAAAAAATTACGTACGATGAAGTTCGCAATCCTGACCCACAAGATTTAAACGACCTTCCTCCGTTGTTAACACATGCATACTTTAACTCGTAATATTTCAAATCAGGATTTAATTCTGTTTTATCCCTTCCCTGTGCTGCTTTAATGGTTCTACAATCCCTTATCCACAATTCAGTAGAATTCTCTGCTTATACAAGCTAATTTTTTGTTGTAGTTTGAAGAGTACAACTGATCTTCTGTAATGAGAGCCATTTTGGAAAGAGCGCGCATGAGGGAATGCACGCCGTATAGCATGGTAAGTCCAGAAAATAGGCTGAAACACTATCATTTTTCAATGATCATTTTTCAATTATCATTGAGAAATGACAGTGTATAAGGAAAAAATGTCATTTTTTACACTCTCATTTCCAATGATACGGCCGGGGCAAATCGAGGCAACTTTTTAAGCAATATTACCCGTCAACATGTGTTGATGAACATGCTGATTCGATTTGCTATAGGTATCAACATGTTGATGAAGAAAAAAAACCTCTAAAAATGTTGATCAACATTTAATAACTTTTTTATAAATGTTGATCAACATTGTTGATGAGTTTTGTATGTTGCTACGATTTGCCATCAACATTTCTGGCAACATTTCTCAGTATTTTCGAATTATTTAATTGCAAATTCGAATGTTCTAGCACGAATTTGAATGTTTTTGTTCGAGTGTATACACGACTTGCATGAAAATAAGATCAAAACATAGAGATTATTCATTTTGAAAATGGCGGAAGTCACTGCTTCAGCTGATCCAGCAACTACCACTGCTAGTAAACAAAAATTTAAATGGAACGATGAATTATTGGAGAAACTGCTTGACCTGTACGAAGAAAGACCCCGTCCGCTTTCTTTTTTCATCGTCATCTATTACCAATGCCAGCAATAAACATGCTGCAGCTTCCTTCTCCGCCATTTTGAAAAGGGAGAATGAATGGCCAAGTTTCAGTAAAATGTTGACGAGAATGTTAACGAGGGTATAGCAAATCGTATCAACATGTTGCTCAAAATGTTGACGAGAATGTTGACCGAGAATGTCGATCGACTTGCCCCGGGCTTTAAAAATTAAAAGTTGAACATGTTCAACTTTTAATTTTTCAATGACATTCTTTTCTATTGTTTTAAATCGAATCTATTGTTTTCGCACACGTGTTTGTTGCACGGATTTAGATAGGCGTAAACATAGTTAAAAACAAAGATTTGAACAAGTAATTTACCCGAGAATGTAGACGAAAGAAGCGACCGAAAATTTTATTGAGATTTTGAGAAGCCAGCCCAGCTTGTGGGATGTTAAATCAAAGTTATGAGATATTCAAAGGTAGACTAGGAATGGAAGGTTTGTGTTATTTCGAATGCTTTGAATGAGAAAAGAAAAACACGCATGTTTTTATGATCTGTTTTTCTGTTTAGAGAATGAAATGAAAAGTAAAATAAATACACTGCGAAGTTATTTCGGCGCAGAATTGAAGAAAGTAAACAACAGCAACAAAAGTGGAGCAGGACGAGATGATGTGTACAAAAGTAAATGGCTAAACTTTCAGTCCTTGCTCGATGGTGGGTATAAATTTCAGACAAATTTTTCTTGCCATGGAACAGCACCTGTGGAGTTAAAGTACGCACAAAATTTATCCCTGATATCTTTCGCATCATTTCTGTATAGTTATTGCTTCCAGCGAAATTAATCGACTCCTTTGTATTTGTGAACGCCATTCACCACTGTGGACGGAACCATTTTCCAAATTTTCAACATCAAATGACCCTGGTGGTGAATACTCTGAGGGTGTTTTCTCACAAAGAAAATTGTGAAGTGCGCAACATGCTAGCGTGAATTTCTCTATATTTTCAGGTGATAGCAACATTGGTGACAAAAAAACGCGAAATCTATTTGCCAATATCCCAAAAGCATTTTCTACTATAAGGCGCGCCCTCCTTAATCGGTAGTTGAAAATTCGTTTCTCACGAGATAAGCCCCAAAAAGCATAGGGTTTCATGATATATTCTT
The DNA here is from genome assembly GCF_029227915.1 of Hydractinia symbiolongicarpus. NCBI lineage: Eukaryota > Metazoa > Cnidaria > Hydrozoa > Anthoathecata > Hydractiniidae > Hydractinia > Hydractinia symbiolongicarpus. Next base: position 16,561,872 of record NC_079878.1, read on the forward strand.
TTAGCGGAAAAGCATCGTCTGCGACTATGACATGTAGTAAATATTTCCCGTTTCCTACTAACCTTTGGGGTGGAATATTGACAACGTTGTCGTGTATGGCTTTTGAAAGTGTAGAATTTTGATACACCCCTCCATCACTAATTCTGCAGTTGCAACCCACATCAACGTAAATAAAATTGTAATTTGCGTCGACCAGAGCGAGCAGAACAATGCTGAAAGTGCCTTTATAATTGAAATAAAAGATACACTATTTTTTGGCTGCTTTATGACAATGTGCTTGCCATCCATAAAACCAATACAGTTTGGAAAGTTCCAAAGTTGTCCATACTGCGACGCGATTTTCCGCCATTCCTCCTCTGTACGTGGTGTCTAAACAAATTTATTATAGTTTATATAATTTTATTATATTATTATTGACTACAATGAAAATACAGCTGACAAGGAGAGTGAGTCACTTCAAAATTCACCAATAATCCTCCAAGAATGGGACATGGAAGATGAAATTGACGTGTGTGCAACCGGTGTGATATCAACGAAGAAGCCTCTCCCCAAAAAACGAAAAGTTTCCCCGAAATCTTCAGAAGATCACATGTTGAAGCACGCGATATCAGTTCTGGAAGAAAAACGCGGAAAAACACTGAGTGCAGATGAACTCTACGGTCGCACTCTTGGAGAGAATCTAAAAGCCATTCCAGACAGAATGCAAAAAAAGTACTTTAAAGTAAAAAAAACAGGAGCTCCTTTTCAAGCTCAGATGGGATTACTCGCCGTACCCTTTCTCAAAACACCGTTCGTGCAATCTCCGATCCCAAGGAACTCTTTAACACATGCCACACAAAGTTACCCACCCTTCGTGTCTCCGCCGTTATCGCCTGTTTTACAGAATTTGTACCGACACCCAGTGAACATATATCAAAACACTTATCAGAGTCGAGAAAGTTTGTCAGATCTCAATCCAGAAAGTGAATGCTCACAAAGTACAAGAGATAGGAAAATGTTCGTTCTAGCGCAGTCGACGACGACGACAAGGGAAATTCCCCCAATTCCCGAAATCCGAAATCCCAATTCCGACAAATCCGAAATCAAATCCGATTCCGATAAAATCGAACGGATGCGCAATAGCGACTAACGGGGATAATGCTGACATAAACAAAAATAGAGATTGCGGGGAAAGTTCATAGAGTTGTGACTGCTAATTGATGCTAGGATGTAATAAAAAAATATGATCCTGTTCAAAAAAATTTATGACACCATATCAGCTCTACTATCAGCAACTCGCGATTATTTCATGACCCAGGAAATGTACGCGAGGGCGGTTCAAAGGAATCTCTTGAACCTCTGGTATGTTCCGGCCCATTTCAAGACCCAGGAAATGTGTACTCGGGCGGTTCAGGGGAATCCCTGGGCCCTCCAGTATGTTCCGGACCATTTCAAAACCCAGAAAATGTACGCTATGACGGTTCAAGAGGATCCGTTAGTATTTAGGGATGTTACGGACCATTTCAAGACCCAGGAAATGTGCAGCATGGCTGTTTAAGATAAACCCCAGTGGCTTGAGTTTGTTCCGGACTATTTCGTGACCCGTGAAATGTGCATGAGTAACAATGATCTGCTCGAAGCCTATCATCAGCGGAAAGCGGAGAAGTATAGGATTAACAAGGAATTGCTACCAGTGGCCTGGCATCCCGACAGAGCTATAGACTGGTGTTTTTCAGAGGATGAAAAGGCAGACCATGAGCTCTTGTGGAGTAAATAAACGATGAAGGAACAATGCGATGAGTGTGAACGAGTACTCGACACCTATGCTCCTGTGGACGAAGGTTCTTCATAAAAGCCAAGCTGCTGTGCCGGCACTGCTAGCAAGAGTATATCACGTATAATGGTGGTAGCTGTCCATGTGAGGTTTTGTTTTTCCACAAATAAAGAGACATGTCTGACAAAATGAACAAAACACTAAACATTTCCGGAATCGAAGTACCAACCACGAACATCTTATTCAATGTGGATTCGAAAATCATGAAACCTTCCGAAGTCGATGTGAACAAGGTCGTGATCTCGTCGATGGTCGACTTTTCAGTCAATGACAACACGATCAAGTTCAAGCGCATCTATGTGGGATACAAGGTGTCGGAAGACAAGATCACATCCCTCTGCATCCAGGCCCCTAAGCAGAACAGCTATGGTATCCAAAAATATAACGAGACCGCCAAGTGGAAAGTGTGCTTTATCATCGACCCAGAAAATACGAAGCAGGCCGCTTATATCGAGCGCATGCAAAAGATCGACGCCCTGATCTGTGAGCTCGCCAAGAACTACAAGCACCCCATGACCAAGCACATCTCGGATAACTTCCCGATCAAGGAGAGATCAATTCCCACCTTTTGTCACCAGAGCACAAATTATGAAGTCGGTAAGCAAATCAGGAAGATAACCACGCCATTCTTCAACAGGCACCGGAAGCAGGTGAATCCGGCGAATTGTGAAGGGAACAGGCTTTCCATGGTGGCAGCCATAACTTACAGAGATGTGTACCTTTCGTCTAACACCATCCCAGAAAGAAGCCTCGAGATTCGGCAAGCGATCATCACTGGGGCTCACGACATACCAAAGCAATCGCCGATGATTGATGTGGATGAAGGAGATTTTTCGGAAGATGAAGCCGACAACTTTGACTCTCTACCATCCGATGACTCTGTAGACCTCGAGTAAGAGACGACATTCAATCAGGTGAACCTTCGGGTTTAGCTGATCAGCGCCCAGAGCGTCACTGAGTTGTAAGTGGATTATCAAGGTTCTATGTTGAGATTCAACATAAACAAACATGAACGTTCCCGAACTGAAAAAGGAAGCGAAAGCACTGGAGATCCGTAACTACTCAACTATGAATAGGGGTCCTCTTCTCGAAGCGATTCGCAAGGTCAAGTACAAGGACGCTTCTACACAAACAGACGGCCCTTATTGCGAACCTTGCGTCACACTCGCTTGGGAGAAGAATATCGATGAATATTCAAGACAGCTCTCCGAAAAGCAGCGACGTGTCGTACATGATGGTGACCTCATCATCGATCAATATACTGGAGAAGTACTCTAAATCGTCTAGTATGTTGAACAACACACTAGATTTATGAATAAGCAGGCGGCTCCTCTAAGTACCGCTGAGATACTGCGCAGATTGAAGTTTTTTCAGAAGCTCGTTCTTCGCCTCCTCACGCCCTTTTGCGACAAGCTGCATACGTTCCCGTTCCTTGATAGAGTCCACTTTCTTCTTGACACACTGTCTGATCTACTCCTTCAGCACCATGTACTTTTGCTTTTCCTGCATGATTAGGCTGAACTCGTAGTCGTTGATCACACCATTCTCCACGGCTTTCGAAATCAAGTCAACGATAGAGTGCAACTTAGTCTCCGCTAGTAATCTGATGCGCTCATGCTTCCTACTCTTCGCACCCAACCTCTTCCCGGCGTTCCGCAGACCCGCTTGTCCCAACCCTACGGCAATCGTAATTCCACCAATAGCCACGGCCAGTGGTACACCGATTCCTGAGAGTATACTACCAATGCCAACACCGGAAGTTATCACACTTACCGCTAGTAGCCTGTGATCCATGTATCTAACCCACGTATCATGCCTTTTGAATTTTTTAGCGAGTTTGTCCCTCTCCCTAATCTAGGCTCGCAAGTATTTCTCCACTTCTTCGATTTTCTTCAGTCTGTAGACTTGTGAACTATCATCCTGCCTCTCTTCCGCAGGTGCACTCGGTACGCTTGGATAAACCTTAACAATGTCCGCCATTTATTCTATCCATCAATAGGTGCATAGTTATTCCCACGAACAAGACGTTCTTATCATGATGATGTTCATCCGTCAACATGAACTCCAGCCTGTCTGTTGAACCTTTAAGAGGAAGGTAAACAGGGTTATCGAAACTCCACGTCAACATATCTCCCCAGGCAGTTACCTCTGTGGTCGGTATGACAAGTGAGTCTCAGCCGCTGGTAGACGTCAGTCTTGTAGAAGCTGTCATGGTCTCCCTCGGTAAACATTGCTTCGATATGAAGATTATAACCCATAAGGTCCAACAGTGATTTATCGACTATTGCAAAGTACCCCTTGCTAACCCTAACCCTGCACACTCCATTTCGGAATACGAAGAACTTGATCCTGTTCCTTGCTTGGTCGTTGACTATGGCAGCGAGATCCTCGATCCTATATAGACCCTTCTCGATCGTGATGAGGGCTTCAAAAGCCCCAACATTAAAGTTCCCATCATCGGTCGACCCAGACACCCCTTTATGAATCTTGATATCGTTCTTTTTTTTGAAAAGATTCAGCCACGTAGGGCGGATACTGATCGATTTTAGAGCGATCGTCGTGTCCTGCCCTAGGTAGTCCCCAAATATCGTAAGGTTCTCTATATCTGTAATATACAGCTGTCTCATGTTTCTTTAAACAAACATAAACATTTACTCGTATAATCCGAGAGCAAAGTACAAGTCCAACAGAGGTGAGTGGCCTCTCGGTGTAACTAACTTGGAGCATCAAGACCTCTACGTGAGTACGACTCAGCATATTTCCGTGACCTTTCCACAGTTCACTAAGTACCCCATCAAAGTTCCCACTAACCTATCGACCGATCCTGTGAATGTAAATTGGGAGCCTTGGATTATTGGAACATCCAGGTGAATTTCGCTTGTCATTGCGCGACAACGGCGACAACGGTGTTGGGGATCTCTGACAAGCACATGAGTGGCTCCGTACCCCTTGTTCAATCCATTTTCAAATTCCACGTGTACTATTACATGAGACGTAATCTCGGGGTGTGCGCAAATATGTCGTGAGTACGGTGCGGACCCCAACGCTTTGTACAAATTCAAAGCCCTGGTGTCTTCGTTGACAAATAGTAGATGGTGGCCGCAGGTTGATGGGGATTGGGCCAAGTCTATCATCCCCACTATCCAGGGTCTGACATCAGAGGGGTTGATGAAGCTTAGCGAGAGTATTCGCGTTTACGTGATTTTGCTACTAGGATCCCAAGCGAGTGCCAAGCCCTCAATCTTGGGCTCTAACGCCGATAACTTCACGGCTAGACAGATCCTCCTGCAGAAATTCGAGTCCATGGTTAAGCGTGAGGAGAACGTAGGTCACGACATCAGGGAGTTTCTAAATGTGCTCCAGTATGCACGAACTCCGGTAAACTTCGTCGTGATGTCCAACGTGTACATGATCCCCTCTAACATGGACCTCCGCATTGGTAAAATCGTGGGGTGTAACAATAATGTTCTGATCGCGCTCTCTAACGTAGGCGTGAGGGTGGAGCTAGACTTGAATACTAAAGCCTTGAGTCATACTGTTAAACATGAGGCATCCTTCACCACACCTCCTAGGCAGACTATGGAGTCGTTGAAACATCAAGTACCAAGTCCTGAAATGGGGCAGGGTCCCACCCCTCCCATGATCAGGTCTGCGGATGTCCACGATGATACCAAGGCTACCGTTATCACTTTGGGAGTAGGACTAATCCTCGCTATCATCTGGATGAAGAAATAGGTCTAATGTGTTGAACATACTAGACCTATTTCTAGACCTATTTCCACCCTTACTTCTCCTGTTACCCACATACGCAACAACAATACCCACAGCAGCAGCCATGACCATATACAAGTGCTTTGCTGCGAACTCGATGACTCTCGCAGCAACTCTGAAAAAGAACGAGACCACGCCGCCAATGATCCCTGGTAACGCAGCGCCTGCCTTCCCTGCTAGGTACTTTAGGAATTTTCCGAGTCTTTCAAGCTGTTTTTGCACGAAACCTTTCCCACCTGTACTTCCCCCAGCAGCTTCTCCGGCAGTGCCTCCACCCCCAGTGACGGCGAGCACGATGGTAGAGACTATCAAGCCAAAAGCGGAAAGATAGTCAAGCCTTGCTCCCGGAAAAGGGTTTTAAGATTTTCAAGCAAGATTTTATCGTCTCCGGCAATCTTTATCAGCTCGGACTTAATAGACCTCAGTTGCTTAAAAACCTCGGATGAAATTAGACCATGCCTATCCAGTTCATCCTTCTTATCTTTCTTCAATTTCTTTAATTCCTTCTTAAGATCATCAATATCCTGAAGCTTTCGCACCTCGGGCTTCCGCTTCTTAAGTTCTTTCAGCTTGGCCTTTTTCGTATTTATCTCGCTATTATATTGTACAAGTTTATCCTTCACCTCCTTAATAGTCTTCTGCAGGTTTTCAATGTTGAGCTTTAACTTTCTCATATCAGGGACCTCGATCTTATCGTCGATGCCCGCAAACAAAGTATCTACATTACCCTCTACGTCACGAGCAAAGTTTTGAATGCTATCAATTGTTTTCATTTCAATCGTCTTACCCTCCTCTTTACCCGAAGTCTCCTCCTCATCATCCATATTCAATACACGAGCATCGACCTCTAGCGCGAGGTTCTGAGCCATAGTATTAGTGCCCTTGTGTGATGTAGTATCGTCGTCGAACCCCATGGTTCGCAATCGCCCCGCACCTAACCTCCGTTCGGCAACACTCCTGAGCCCACCATTCATTTTAGTGAGCTCTACACCATCGTATAAAAGCCGGTTTCCATCGACCTCAAAATCGTCGTAGTGTCTCGCACTCGGCTCCTTCCTCAGCTCCTTACTTAGATCGTCTACCTTCGATTTGAGCAACTCTCCCCTTGCGTAGGTCGTGATATCTCCGCTAGACGATTGACCCTGCTCTTCTGGTGTTAAGCCGACATCAGACTCTGGTCGAAGGATCTCGCTATCGATACTGAACTCCTCAGGCTCGTCTTAAATACCTTCCTCTGGCGTAAAGCCTTCGTTATTGTATCCTGGATTTTCATCCATTTATTTCAACACCGCAATTCCCTATTAATAAATGTATGGAACGAAGCTAGGTCCTAACAAGGAATTAAAGACAATACGGGCCATGAAAGGGAACAAGCAGCGTGTCAAGGTCTCCCACGTACCCAGTACGATTAATCAGAACGAAGACTTGTATGTCGATGTTCCAAACATGGGACAGAATGATGTTTTTTTTCCGGGGTCCCTCAAACTCCTCTTTGACCTGGAGCTTACTGGTACCAACACCCAGCGAACCATCGTCAGCAACATCGGCAAAGCCCTGGTTCAAAACCTTCGCATAAGTCTGAACAGCCGCGAAGTGCAAAACATCAACCACTGCAATATACTCGCGGTTTACAAGGATTTGTGGATATCCAAATTTGACCGTGATAACAATCTAATTATTGAGGGCATCAATCCCAATGTTGGTACCATCAGGGCTCTTCAAGTCAAAGCTAGCAACGATGAAGGAAAAGCGATCGTGGAGGCCTACGGCAACACCTTTTGCATCCCCATCGGCAAAATGTTCGAGTTGACGAGGGATCTGCCATTGTATCAAGCCGGCTTATATGACAGGTTGCAGTTTGTAATGCACTTTGCACCCTATAACCAAGTCATCAAGGATGCTGTTACGGCTGCTTCGGGGTCTACGGCGGCTAAACCGGCTGATGCTGGTTACAAGATCTCCAACATTTGCTTGGAATTTGACAAGGTTACAAATGAGGATCTCGCTAGTGCTATGATCTTAAGGTACAGACAGTTCTCCCTTCCCTATGAGCGTGTACTTTGCAGCAAGGTTATAGAAATGAAGAAAACCGACACCTCATACAACTTGCAAATCGACGCCCCCGCCAAGAGCTTGAAGGGTGTCTTACTACTATTTATAGATCCTGACAATGTGAAGTCGTACAGTGGAGCTAACGAGGTCTTCTACAATCCAAAGATAGAAAAAATCGCGATCACTGTGGAAGGCGAGCCCAATGATCTCTACTCGCATGCTATCCTCCCCAAAGATCATCTCGAGCAAATCGTTGAACTCTTCGGATCCCATGACAGCAAAGTGACCATCGGTCAGTTTTTCACGGAGCGCTACGCCCTGTTCATTGATTTCCGCAGTAGTCCAGATCACAGTCTTCATGGTTCTGGCAGACCCTTGCAAAGGCTTAGCGATGGGATCACTCTCCACATGACCAAGAAAAATAACAAAAAAGATAAAGATACAAGTGAGGATATCCGCTGCTATGTGTACTTGCTCCAAGATGCGCAGTTGAACATCTTGGATGGGCGCTTCCACTCTGTGGAATACTAGAAATAAACAATGGCAACCTTGGCTGTAATGGCAGGAGGAGCGATTATAAATGCGCTCGCGTTCTCAGGGAGTAACTATCTATTCAGCAAACTTTCTGGGCATGGAGAGGAAGAGAGGAAGCGTCATGACAAAGCTATCGAACAGCTCCAGACAGCCCAAGCACAGTGGGTGCGAGATCGTCAAGCGAAAATCGATTAGTACAACAAGCAACAAGAGCTTCAAAGACAAGCCAGTAAAAGCTTGGATGAACTGGATGCAAGCATGCAAGAGTACTATGTCGCGACGATCGAGAAGGCCCCTAAGTTATCCGACTTCTACACACCAAGCAAACAGCAACAAGATGGTGAGCTAACGTTCATCGTAGGGTCCTTGGCTCTGCTTCGTTTCGCGGTGTACAAGTACATGTAAGGAACGTTTTTGACATTTAATAAATGTCGAAAGCACATATCGTTACCTCTGAAGAGGAGAAAAAACTAAGCAGTATCTACTACTCTCCGGAATATCTTTGGACTGGTCGAAAAGCGATCAAATTACTCGCTGAACACTCTGGTCTTTCCAAAAAAGAGAGTTATTCACTGGCCCTCTCGCCAACTGCTCTTGCTCAGGCATATTCGAGGGCCCAAGCGTATCAATTACCCTCATTTCACAATCACAAAGCCCAACGAAATGCACCAATTTGACTTTCCACATATGTCCTATGACAAAGTCTATGGAAACACCTATAAATACATCCTCACAGGCATTGACGTGACCTCGAGATATAAGCTGGCTAGGCCCCTGAGAACGAAAAAGGCCAGTTAAGTCGCCGACATGCTCAAGGATATTTACAAGGCAGGACCTCTGCGTTATCCGAAGACCTTCCAGTGCGACAATGGTTTAGAATTCAAGTCAGAAAAGTTTGAACAACACCAAGACCGGCATGATTGGTATAAACCTTCCAAAGCGATCAAACTTGAGGAGGTGCCGCAAGGTGAGGAAAAGCATGAAGAAAAGCCTCTACCTGATGACGATCTCTATCTTTACCTCTTCCGGCCTGGGGAAGAGCATGGTGATGCTAAAAGACGTGCAACAGACGCATGGTGGAGCAAAAATACGTATAGACTCGACCGTAATGTGATTGGTACCTGTCTCCTGTACTATTTGGCAGATGGGCCTGATCGAAGCTTTGTGTCGGAGGAGCTGATGCTAGTACCAGAGGATGTTGAAGTTCCTCCGGAGTATGTTAAAGAGTGGTAAATCTCTCGAGTCGGATGGCCATTTCATCGAGTCCCTCATAGCGGGGAAACGATTTGATATCAATTTTGACCTTCCTTTGGGTCTGCCCCAGGTCTGCCACACCTCAGGAGGAAGCAATCAAGGCCGCTTCCGTCAGTAAAACTGTATCTGGTTGGGTGTGGACAGATGTTTCCACCCCTTGGAGCTCAACAATAGCGTCACCAAGCCGCATTTTGTACTTCTCCGGAGCATGTTAAAGAGTGGTAAATTTCTCGAGTCGGATGGTCATTTCATCAAGTCCCCCGTAGCGGGGGAACCGAGTTGATATCAATTTTGACCTTCCTTTGGGTATGCCTCAGGTCTGCCACATCTTAAAAGGAGGCAATAAAGGCCTGCTTCTGTCAGTAAAACCGTGTCTTGATGACACTTATGCAGAGCATTTTTAACGTTTTTAAATCGTATTATATGCTTCTCCGGAGCATGGTAAAGAGTGGTATATTTCTCGAGTCGGATAGTCACTTCACTGGTTCGCCCGCTGCGGGTAACTTGCTCGGTTTAATATGTGTCGGCGGCACCGACATATATCAATTTTTGACCACGGGGCTCGTGATTTTTGCTGACAGCTAAGGCGAGCCACAGGTTCACCTTGATACTTACTTTACCCCGGGGCACCATCTAATGGGACGTCGTGCAAAATAAATCTATAAGTGCCCGCAGCCTAGCCTGAATATCGGGGTCCCTTATATTACCCTTCATCCACTTGAGTCCTTCGAGTGATATGAAGATATCGTTAGGATTGCCTTTGTTATTTCCGAGCTGCTGGCGGGTGTTTTGAAAACGGGCTCTAAGGGCTCTAAAAGACGACTGATGTCCGCGTCACTCCAAAATTTTCCAGGTCCGAGGGTGCTCAAATCTCACATACAAGCACGCATGTTTCGACTTCCTGAGCTTAGTCTTGATGCTCTCCCATTCCGAGATCATGTTGGTTTCCTCATCCACCAGCTTCATACCTGACCTCTCGTGGGGATACCACATAAACAACTGCTTCTTTTGACGTCTGAGGTTCTTTGGCAAGGCCGTATAACTCTGCGTTAATAACCACAAGCTGTGTCCTCGATGCTTCCCCGAGACAGCGATCTCGAGCAGGGGTTGACGCTTCTTGTCGAGACTTTAATCGCTTATCAAGTCATCAATGATAAAGAGCGTCTCTTCTCCCGCTAGGAGCTTTGATAGTTGCTTGATCCAGTAAAAGAGTTGATCACCCGGCTCTATAAGGAACATGTAGTCATCTTGCCACAGACTGGGTCTATCGAGATAGGTCCTATTCCACCGAATAGTGGGGCAGAGTATAACTATATTGTTGAAATGGTACCTGTATTCATTATCAAGGAGATCCAGGACCCTATGCGTTTTTCCCGCAGCTTGTAGGCCCTGTGAAGATTGCGGTATGCGGGTCTTTTACAATATCTAGAGTTATTTATTTGTGTTTGCCAGAGTGGCAAACACAAACCTTGTAGGTACTTACTTGGGTTTTAGCACGATGGAGGCAGGAATCCACCCCTTGCTTACAGCCATCTCACGACTTCCTCGCCCGGCTGAGAAGTAGGCCACCATCTTCATAACGTCGCTGGTATCTAGCTTGGTACTGGTGCTCGTTATCCCGAGGAATCTCTTGCCAACCATGGCATATGCAAAGGTAAAGCCCAGGTCAACGACAGTTTCATAGAGCATGTCGATGATTTCTTTCTCTTTGGGGGTCACATTAGAACTCATGTTTATATTATAGATTATCACATGTGAAAAAAGTCGGTATCGGGCTGGGCTGGGCGCACGTACTCCTCCGGATCCGCCAGGCGATGGCTCTGGTGTTTCAACGGGCTGCGGAGACGCTGCGGGCTTTTTACGGAAAATATAATATGCCCCTCCTACACAGGCGAGTATAGCAGCAAGGCCTCCACCAATGTATACACTGCCTGATTGTACTCACCCCAGAAGAGGTTTTAACTGTAGATTCTACTGTACCCTCATGTTGCTTCAGATCTTCCTTCCTCTTCTTCATCAGCTTCGCCAACTTGTGACCCTGTGCGACTCTCCCGGGGTGCTTTACTGGTACTGTATCTACTCTCTCTTCTTTTTTTGAACAACGCTCATTTATTGTAACTCGAGAGAATTACAAAAAATCACTTCACTCTAGCTAGCCTTCAAACCTTCCCTGCCGGCGTATCTTATCTTATTCATATGTGGAACCCTCATTAAATTACATGCTTGTGGTGAAAATCGATCGGCCGCTAGTGTCAAAATCACTAGACCGCGTGCGTAACAGTCTCCGTAAACCGCGCACCAGTCCGTATACCGCACTCGTACTCTGCATTTGCACAGGACCTCATTGTTTGATCTATCAACTATTTCGCAATTGTCCATGTGTATCTTCGATACACTGTTTCCCATTGTTTTGTTGCTCTTCATCATCTCGTTCTTGGAGAGTTGACAGTGGTTTGCAGTATGCGCAGCAATAAGCAGAGGTACTAGGAGCTTTCCAAAAGCTGAATACACAAAGATCCCCAAGTCAGCCATACTGTCCCTGATGATAGGTAGTCAGTATGTATTTTGTCGATAACCTCAGGTGATGCTTTGCCAACAAAACCTTCTGTGCATTTCTTGGGTAGAAGGTGCTGTTTACCTTGACGTATTGCATCTTTCAAAGCCTGACGCTTTTCGATAGGTTTTTCACGTTGCTCAAGGGCTTCTATAGGTATCATCAAAAATTTGCGCGATATCAGATATTCTATTTATTAAACGTTGATATCGGAAGAATACGTAAGCCAGCAGAGCGTACGGTAGTAGCATGGCGATGCATATGCACAATTCCATTTGTCTTGTGTACTCGATCAAGCACACAAAACCGCATTCTAACTAGGCTATATATCGATGGCCCTTCTTTTTATTATCTTCGATCCACATCGGCTGTATATTGGTATAGTGGAGCCTCGCGAGTTGCACTTCTTCGCTGGGGTATTCTTCGTTCTCTCTATATTTAATCGGGATTTTATGGTCAAACTGCCACTGCCCCCTGTTGTTCCAGGTCATCCCGTCTCTGAATTGATTTTGGATGTGGCCAATGAATGTGCAGATACCACACCCCAGGTACTCGGTGGATGCTATCTCTGTATCATCATTAAGAGCATTTCGAATCCTGGTTAGAATAAGTTCATACATATACCCGGGGAAATTGCATTTCCTGCACCGGTTCCTCCGCTTTTCATGGTGGCACTTGTTGCGCTCCTGACACGCCTTCGAAAAATCGCAGCATTACACCATTTCGTTCGCTGGCCTTTTTTGTCGATTTTGAAATTATCTAAAGATAAAGGATGTTTACATTTCGAGCATTGCTTAAACTATATTTGTTTTTGCTTTTTGTGAAGCACTACTTCACAAAACTTTGGACATGGAAACCTCGCTCATCATCTTTCCTTAGCCACTAAGCGATAATGACCCCTGGCGAGCGTTGATATCTGGTCTGGTTGCACTATCCGTTTGTCATCTACCCTATTGAGCGCCAGCTTGTTCACTTCCTGCGTGTAGATTTGATGCCCCTTGTTCTGGATACAGACCCAGGTCTTGTATATGTCAATACCATCCTCCAAGCAGCGTTGATAGTCCTCGAAGGTGATGGATTTTTTGGTTACACACTTCTTCACACCTTTCGCTTTGCGATCACCGCCCTCTTTCGTGAGACTCTTATAAGAGTACAGCTTTGCTCTCAAGGTGATGAATTCTGTCATGATCTTACCATTAAGCTCATCTTTCATAAGTCCTACCACCTTCTTATTTTTACCGATGGGGAGAGGTCTGTTGCCATCTTTGCTATAGGCACTCGTATCGAAACGTGCATCTACATCATCAGCAATGTCGCGATAAAAATCCTCCGTTCTGATGTGGCATACGAATGAGTCGGTATCCGTATAGCAGATCCACAGCTTGCTACCGTACTTGGACTGCATATAGTCATAGTGGAAGTTGTACATCACAATTTTCGAGTTATCCAAGATGGCTTGGCCAATATACACCGGCTTGCTCATCTTTACCTCTGTTTTACACATTTCCACGCCCATGAGGTGGCTGCTGAAGTAGTTTCCGCCCTTGAAGTTTGGTTTCATGTCGAGCTTTGTCTATTTCTCTTCGTTAGTAACCAACTGGATGTTGTGATGGTTTCTCAAGTTCTCCATAGTTTTACCAAATACCGAGAGGTTCATGAGCTTATAGAAGTCCTTCTCGAACTTGTTTTTGGCGGCTGTTTTAAGCCTCGTGTTATGATCGATGTAGTCTCTCAGCCAGGGGTTCTGGTTAAACTGGATCACTCTGTATACCTTCCTGAGCTCGAGCCCATGCTTTAAAGCTTGATGAAGAGCTCTGATGTGCACCACGTATCTCCGCTTTTGCTCAAGATTTGGTATCAGTTTCTCGACCCTGTGATCCATCTTGCGCTCCGGCAGGAAAGGAAGCTCGTTGTGCTTGTCATGTAGGCTCTTTGGATAATCGATGTCAACCTCCAAGATGTATCCATGCTTGTTGTCAGCGACGAGTTTGCCGATGCGCTTCTCTGTAAAGGTCTCAACCTTTGATAACCATTTGAATCCATGCGTGGGCAGATCTTGACACATGGCCTAGCCGTACAAATTGTTGGCATCGAGGCACTGCAAGTATGATGATTCAGCCTCCGGGTCGTATTGATCCCCCATGTACTTGTTGTTGGCTTTGGCAAATCTGTGCCCAGCTTGAGTTATACCTCCACGGATACCTCTTTCAAACATCAGGAGCATGTAAGGATCCGTAAGGAGCTCCAGCTTGATCTCGGTGTACTTCAACGCTGCTTTCCATGCCAGGCCTGGTGCGCTGTAGAAATGGACAGGATCGAGCTTGTAATTCTCCTGGCATACACTTCGAAAGCTCTGGAAGATGTCAGTTAATAGCAGGACGTCCGCGCCGAGGTACATATCATGGTAGTCACCCATGTTGACCTCAGCACCCTTTGGATTGATGACATTCCAGAATTTTTGAGCGTGTTCGTGGTCTTCGTGGTCTTCGTCGCTGATCCCCTTCATGTTCAACTTGCTATAGAAGGCCTCCTTGGGAGGCAGCTCAGTCTCATGGAATCGTCGCCAGCCATCCATGTACTCGTAGGGATGTACACCTTTTCTGCGCATGAGTTTAAAGGTGTCATCCTCGGTGAAATACCAACGGAGATTTTTGCACTGTTCATCATCGAGGTTGCTTGCCAATTTCTCCAAGCTTGATGCCATGAATCGACAGCTGTCTATGAACCTTATCTCGATCTTCTTGTGCGTTTCACCATCACCGTACCCCATGCCTGCAATGGGTACGGTGATTTTTACGTTGAAGGAGATATACTTTTCAGTGTTTTCAGCGATGCAACCAATGTCCTGGGTATTATACTTCTTTCCCAGTTCTCGAATGAACAAGTGGGCGTCGTACCCTGAAAAATTGTGGAAGATCACGGGTACGTGGCTGGGTATCTTGTATTTGAGATTGCAGGTGTTGTGCGCGGCACCTCTGTATAGAACCTGCGTAGTGACAGTGGTCTCGAACTTTGCGGTTCTTTGGGTCATCGTTAAATGGTTTCATGCAGATGTGACATGTCTTTGCCGCTTCGTGTTCTCTTTGTAACACCTCCGTTAGGGGCAGCATGTCATGCTGTGGGAAGGTAGCGTAGAGCCGCTTTACCTCATCCTCCAGGTGTTGAACGAAAATCTTCACACAGTCTTTACCACGGTATCTCTGCAAGGGATATGATATATCACCATAGGCGAAGGTACTATATGTACACCAGCCACATGGTACGTGCTTGTTCAGCTTTTTCGTCTTGGTCTCCCTCGCATTCTCTTTTATTGGGATCAACAGGCTCTCGAAATCTGCATAGATGGCTAAGGGTACTTTGAATTGCTGCTGACCATCCTTGTGGTATAGCCACTTTTCCTTTTCGGTTGGCATCGTGATCTTGACCGCTTCGTTGTCCCTGCAGTAGGTATAGTGCTTATCACGCGATTCGATTGTTGGAAAGGCTTGCAGACAGCTCATACAGAAGTGCATCTTTGCATGATTCTTTGATGTCTCACTACCCAGGAGCCGTGAGAGATTTTTGATGGCTATATAATGACTTTTTTTATCGTCCGTGAGGAGTAGCAGATTAACCTGTTTCTCGCGTCCGTTTGGTATAGATCGACGCAGGATATTAAAAGTCTTCCCCGTCACATACAAGACGTTCACCGCGATGTCTGTTCATCTCGAATTTGGTGATATCCTTGATGCTTGAGGGAAACTCGATGCCCTGCCAGTTATAGCGCTCCGCATATGGTCTCAGCTTGCTGATTCTCTGTGGATCGCTAGTTATATCCTCATGATGCAGAGCAGCTATCATGCTCCACTTGAAACACTCCTCGTCCTTGTTCGCGGGGTTAATGATGGCCTTTTTGGTGGCTATCCACTTGGGTGCTTTGATATATGAGGAACCCCTTGTTAGTCGTAGTTTATAAAAGTCCACGTCGAAATGCATGATTCGACCGATCGTGAAGCCACTTTTGGGCAGCGCTGGGTTCTCCACATGCGTTTTGACTTGGGCAAACATCGTATCTAGCACCTTGTCCACGACGGTACCCTGAAAGACCGGTGTCATGTTGCTATGGAAGACCTTATCAACTTCGATAAACACGTTAGTACCCTCCACTGGCTTCTTCCATAAAATCTAGAGGGAGCACTGCACCTTAGCAGACCCCATATCTTTAACCTGCTTCTCAACCAGGGTTTTCACGTGTGATCGCACCATCCCCAAGTACCCATCGACATCCGTACCGTCTATGCCAGGGATGCGGAAACTTCGGAAGGTTCTATGGTGAGCATGCTTATGTTCTTGAGGCGTGAAATCTTGGTTCGACTGCTGCTCGTCTTCAGCATGATACTCCCTTGCCTCTTTTTCAACTTCACCCATCAGAGTCTTTCTTGCCCCATCATAAAGAGCAAGAATGCGATTTTTTACTGATGCATATATACCTTGCACCGACTTTCTAATACCCTCTGGTACATAGTTCACAAGTCAGTCAGACCACTCTCGCAGCTTACTCTTGACTACTGGACGTGTCCTCGCCATCTCTTGGCGTTCAAACACATTCATGGCTTCGGGTTGGGGGAGTCGAGGTTCAATCTTGCTCTTATTAGGACGGGTTTTTGTCATTTCTTGACGTTCGAATATATCCAGGGCCTCTGGTGTAAATGCTTGTGACCTTGATTCTGGACCAGGAACAGGTCTTACGTGTGCCTCTAATAAAGCAACAAGGTCGGCTTTGCGTAGCTTGGAATAGCCCGTAATCCCACGGGTTTTCACAATAGCGTGTAACTGTTTCACAGTATGTGTATTGATCTTTATTGTATAGATTTTTGATGTCAATCAATAAAATTTCTAGCGCGGTCGTATTTTGAGTAAGGGACTCTCCCCTACTCAATTGCGCAATCTCTATTTTTGTTGATATCAGCATTATCCCGTTAGTCGATATTGCGCATGCGTTGGATTTTATTGGAATCGGATTTGGTTTCGGATTTGTCGGAATTGGGATTTCGGATTTCGGGAATTTGGGGATTTTCCCTTGTCGTCGTCGACTGCGCTAGAACGAACATTTTCCTATCTCTGTACAGGGTATTAATGTGTGACTGCTATTTTAGTACGTTTGATAAATTACTGAACGAAATATATATTTACCTTGAGGTATTTATCTTTTATTCGCATGTAAATAGCTTCTCAAACTTCAGGGATGAACTGTGACAAAGTACTTTTGTGAACGCGAAATAAATACTGTAATTCGGCGTAATTTATCCCACATAATAAAAACTTCAAAGTTGCAGCTACTTTGACTTTAGCAGGAATTGGGTCTCGCAAATGCGTTGTTTTTTTCTCAATGCCAACCTCTATGAGATTTAGGAGCTCATCAAAAATACTCGGCGGCATTCTTAAAAATCGCGTATACTCTGCAATTTCCTCTACGTGCAGTTCATACATGGGAGTATTGTAGATGTCAAGTTCATTTCGCCTACTTAATCACGGTTTTACCCATACATCTCTTTGCTTTCTTTTCCTACATTTGGCTCTCTTTTTTGATAAAACTCGTTAGCCCGTGGAAAAGTCCACGAGTTCGTCCGTTGCAGCTAAGCTACCATTTTGCGTGACAGACAGACGGACGGACAGACGTATACGGGCATTAAAATATAGAATAGTCGTTGCCCGTGGAAAAATCCACGGGTTCGCCCGTCCTTTATATTTACCCGTCACAACAAAGTGGATAAAAATATATCGCATTTGATATTCGTGTTTCCGTAACATCATTTTCTAACTCAGCGGGGGGTCCGCGCAGAGACAGACAGACGGAATACGGCTATTATTATAGAGATAGCCGGAAAACTCGGCGTCGAAACGCCGGGTTAAGCTACAAGCAACTGTTGTTGAAAGCCTTGAGGAGCGCGTAATAAGAACCGCACACTGTGCAACCCGGTGAGGTGGAGCGCTTTAGTACGGGTATGCAGTATGTCGTAAATCAAGTGGAGCACACACACCATTGTAGTGTTGCGACTGTAACATTTTTTTAAAAAATAACTTTCCCGCGACAAAAGCTAAATTAAAACAGATTTACAAACCGTTGTTACTCCGTCATAACAAAAACAATCAGACAATATTATTTTATTTTGTGGAATAAGTTTCTGTGAAAGTTCAAAACATAATTATGACAGCGGGCCAAGAACGCATAATACCCTTTTTAACAGACTTAGTTAAAACACAGGAAAAATGCAGTCACTACCTCATCCAGCTAAAAAAATCCATAATGGGAGCGCTTCAGTACAGGTATGTAGAATATGTCTTGAATCGAGTTAAGCTCACACAACATTATAGTCTTTCGGTTGTAATGTATTCTTTAAAAGTTATATATATTACTTTGATGCAAATTTAGCCAAAATAAAAACACAGTTTACAACCTGTTGTTACCCCGTCATAACGAAAAAAATAGTCAATATATATTATTTTATTTTGCGGAATAAGTTTCACCAAACCTTTAAAAATTAGTCATGACACCGGACTGAGCACTTAGTACAGGTAAATACATGCGTAAACATGCAACATACATGCGTAAATACATGCGTAAACACATGCGTTATAGCCATAATAGCCTTCTCCAAAAAAAACTTATCGCAACTTCAATTTAAATAAAAAACACATAAAACACCCTGTTGTTAACACCGGGTTGAACGTTTATTGCTGGTAAAAACATTTTATCACAACAGATTAAATAAAAAACATTGTTACTGGGAGATATCCCAGTTTTGAAATGAGCGGCGCTAACGCTATAACTCGGGAATATCCTACTCGTTTGCGATCGTGCCATGCGTTCGCTTCAATCACGCAGCTTTGAAATCATTTTTAACTACTTTCACACATACCCAGATACCACTTCGAACAAGCGTACTCAATAACGGCCAAGTAATTTTTAAAGATGCTATCATTTTTTTTGCATATTCGGCAAAATTTGCAGATTTCTTTCGTCGGATATTAGCTTGTCTGTTGGCCATGGGTTGGAATGATATGGACTTTAAAACCGCATGCTCCATCGTCCAGACCTCCCGGCTGGAAATCAGTTCAAGAAGACGACAAGTAAACAACCAGGAAACGTATGTTCATATTTATAATTCTGTTGTTCGTACATATTTTCTATTTTGTTTATTTTGCGGAGATTAGAAGAACGGGTGCTGATGCATACCGATCTATCTCTGCCCTCTCAGCAATATCAAACATTACTTAAAATATACTCAACTCGAACTTTCAAAACCTTGAACTTTCGTGAACGTTCAAAATGCAAACACAGGGTAGCTCTCCGGTGAACAGCTCTCACGCTTTCATTCACTCCGTACGTGCTTCTTTTCACCAAGGTCATACTAAATTTGGAATCACTTGAGGAATTCAGTGTTCATGTATATCCCTATTTGCAATTTGTTTTTCCAAGTTCAAGCGTATCAACATCTGGAATTCAAATGACTTGGAATACGTCATTGAACAGGGTGATGCACTTTACAAGTCCATGAATACTTCATCATTTTCATCAACCCCGGACCTTCCCAGGACTGCGTCCACAATGCTGTAGTAGAACTTGATTTCAACTATGACAGGTTTGGAACACTGACCAGGACTAATGATACATTGAATGACTTGATAACACTTTTATGTTCAGACCAAGATCACGATGGTAAAATATTCATTTGTGAAGGTTACTGTATATCATTATTTAATGCATGTTGTAATCCATTCAGGGCTTATTTAGTTGATTCTCATAGCCGTGATAGTAAAGGAGAACCAACTCCTGATGGAACGTCAATCATCTTACATTTTTCTAGTTTGCAAGATCTGGCATCCTACTTAAAGCATGTTTACTTAATATTACCCAACAAGGTTCTAGTTCCATATGAAATTCAGTTTGTCAAAGTTTCATCAGAACTCACTGAGCCTGTCCGTCTTTTTGTACTGAATCGTCGTAAATCACAGAATCAGCAGCAAAAACGAAAAACACAACAACAGCAGCGGTTTTCTCAAATATACAAATCATATAACAATCATTCGTCAAGTGATCTTGAGAAAGCTGTTCTCAAATTCAGATCAAAAATATGTGAAGGACCTATTCATATTTGTTGCATATGTAACAGGTGTTTATACAGAAAATCTGTAATAATTTACGATATTCAAAAGTATGAAGCTACTTTTGCTAATTTAATAGATACAAATATTCCCAGTTCTGATGGTAAGAAATATATATGCTACACATGTTCAGCTAAGTTGAAGAAAAGTGAACTGCCATTTCAAGCTGTACACAACTCTCTCCATTTAAATGACATTCCGGCTGATCTGAAATGCCTAAACAGGCTTGAAACAGCGCTTATTTCAAAACGTCTTCTGTTTAAAAAAGTTGTCATCATGTCTAAAGGTCAGTTTCCCAAGATAAAAGGAGCAATCTGCAACATTCCAATAGATACTGTTGATATATCCAATGTTTTACCACGTCATTCAAGTGCAAATGGTCTCATTCTTAATATTTTCAAACAGTCTCCCCCGAAAAAGTCCATTCAGCTCTATTATATCTGAAATTGAATAACCCTTTTTACAACGACATTGATATTGATGTCAGCCAAATTCAACAGGACTTGATTAACTTTGATGAAGATGAAGAAATTTCAATTGAAGTTGAGACTGATCAGGACAAGCTAGAGGAAACTGCAGAATGCCCTTATTCAGAGCACAGCCAATCAGCTACTGAAAGTTTCACCCTTCCTTTGCATACCCAAGAAGATGTATTTGAACTTGCACCTGGTGAAGGTAAATCACAGACTAGCATATTCAATGATCAAACTTGCGAAGAGCTTGCATTTCCTCAGCTTTTCAGCGATGGAAAATTTGGGTATACGTATAAAAGAGAAGTCAAATTAAGTCCATCGAAATATTTTAACCAAAGATTGTTGAATTTCAAGCAAATGTTCTCTTCTGTTACAGATTATATATTCTTTGCCCAGTTTTTATTACAGCAGTTGAGCTTGACATCTCAAATCAACATTGCTATAAAAAAAGTAAATGGCAACACAATCACTGCTGGAATGCTTGGCAATTATAAGGAAGCCTTGAAATCTTTCGTATCAACTGACCAAGGGTACACATTCATGAATTATATCAAAGGTACTCCAGCTTATTGGAAGCGATTCCAACTTGAAGTGTTAGCTATGATCCGGCAGCTTGGTTGTCCAACTTTCTTTTTGACTTCGTCTTGTGTGGATTTGCATTGGAAAGAATTGATCTCAATAATTTCTGAACTCAATGATTTGAATCTCACAGAAGAATTTATATCTAATTTAAGTTATTTTGAAAGAAGTAAAATTCTAAACAGCAACCCTGTGCTTTTAGCTCGACACTTTCAGTACAGAATTGAAGTATTGTTTGCAGAAATCATAATGATTCCAACTGGTCCACTTGGCAAAGTCTTATACTATGCGCTGAGAGTCGAATTCCAGTTCAGGGGTTCTCCGCACATACATTCTTTTTTATGGATTTTAAATCCACCAAAATTAGATCCAAATAATATTACTGAATATATTGAATTTTTGGATGCTGTGATCCAAGCTTATATCCCTGACGAAGAACATTTTCCAGAATTGAATTGTCTAGTAAGGAAATACCAGATTCATCAGCATTCAAAATCCTGCTGAAAATATAAAAACCTTCCGTGTCGTTATTCTTTTGGAAAGTATTTTTCAGAAAAAACTATTGTTGCGAAACCGTTGCCAGAGGATATGGAAATGATTCAAAAAACTGAAATACTAGAAAGAAGAAATTCTATCCTTACGAAAGTGAAAAATTTTATAGATGAGTACTTGAATCCGAACAAGTCTGAATTTATAAATAATGCAACTATTTCTGATATACTTGAAAGGATTGGTGTAAATGAGGAGCAATATTATGAAGCTTTGAACATTTCATCAACAGATGACTATGAAATTCACATGAAAAGGCCACCACATTCCTGTTTCTTTAATAACTATAATCCCACCATTCTTAAAGCGTGGCAAGCAAATATGGACTTACAACCTGTGCACAATTACTATAAAGCAGTATCATATATGTGTGCGTATTTCTCTAAAAGTGAATCTGAATCTTCCAGTGCATTGAAACAAGCTTCTCAAGAAATTAAAGATCAGAAGCTTGGTGTCAAGCAAGCAATGTACAGAATTGCATCTGCTTTTTCATGTTCTCGACAAGTATCTGTTCAAGAAGCAGTTTACCTCTGTTTACCTGAGTTATGGCTTCGGAAATGTTTCCCTAAAACAACTTATGTTAATTCAGGTTTGCCTTCAGACCGTATCAGAATATATAAATCAGAGGAAGAAATAAAAGAGCTTAGTTCCGATAGTACTGATGTATTTAAGCGAAGTTTGTGTGATAGATACATTGACAGGCCAAATACCACTTTTTGCAAAGGGAGATATGCACAAGTTGATTCCATGTGTCTTGCATTGTTTGCAGCATACTATACTATGTTGATTACAAAATTGATGAAAATGATTCACAACCAGACATCCTTAGTGAGGATGCTAGTCAACTTAACCATGACTGTCATGTACAACTTCCACCTAAAACCACACTCATGTCATCGAAAGACACAATGATATGTCGTAAAATTAGACAAGTTTTGAGATACCATATTCCAAATGAAAAGTTATTCCCTGAAAAGTATGCACGTCACCTGCTATATATGTTTTACCCTTTTAGAAGTGAAAATGAATTAATGCTGGATAATAGCTATTGTAGCAAGTTAGCCTCTCCGGGTATTCTCGCTATTGTTGAACAAAGTAGACTGACTTTTGAGCCAGATAAAGAAAAAATCGACTCTGCAATGTACAAGGTTATATCAGAAATGAATGACTTGCAAAGTACCCAGAATGACATTCCTGACAATTTTACCTGTCAAAATGATGAGGAAGACATGCCGTTGTCTGTGAATCAACTTTTTGATATTAGTTTAATAACCTCTCAAGCTGCCAATGTCAGTGATGAACACTTGTATTTCATGATTCATTCCCTGAACTCATTGCAACACAAGGTTTTCCTGGAAAGTTATTCGTGGGCTAAACAATTTGTGAAAAATAAATTAGCCATGAAAAATGTTAAAATTGAACCAGTTCGATTGTTCATCACAGGTGGAGCTGGTACAGGAAAGTCACATTTGGTCCGCACAATTCATCAAGCATGGGAAAAACTCTTTAACATAGTCTCTAATGATATTGAGAAGATCAAAGTTTTACTCATAGCTCCAACAGGTGTTGCAGCAATTATTATCAATGGCACAACAATAAATTCTGCCTTAGGCATTCCACCATGCCAGTCAATTACATTACCGAAACTATCTGCTCTTAAAAAATCCACCCTACGTAACAAATATTCACAATTATTTGCTGTAATAATTGATGAAATTTCAATGGTGTCCAATATACGACTGCTACAAATTCATCAACGTCTTTGTGAGATATTTGCATGTCCTGTTCATATCCCATTTGCGAACCTTAGTGTAATTGTTGTCGGTGACCTGCTCCAACTGCCACCAATTCGTCAACCTTTTGTTTTTATGCCATTTAAAAATGAGTTCTTGAATTTGTGTCATCCATGGAAACAATTTTCTTGTTGCGAGTTGAATAAATGCATGAGACAGCAAGGTGATACAAAACTTATTGATTTGCTCAACAGTATACGCATTGGTTCAACCGATGATGATAACATTGAGTTACTTAAATCACGGTCAGTAGAAAACCTAGCAATACCGGACGATGCAGTGTATTTATTTGCTGAAAATGCACCGAAAGATGAAGTCAATCAACAAAAGTTGGATCTTCTCCCATCTTTAGAAATAACAATAATAGCACATGACAAACTTCCTAACCATGTTTCTGAAGATAAGATTGACAGAGCACTCAATTGTTCCACAAGCGAAGCTGGTGGGTTGTCAAGGTATTTGAAGGTGAAAAGTCATGCCAGAGTAATGTTAACAACTAACATTGATATAGAAGATCGTCTTATCAACGGTCAAATTGGAATGATTGTTGATTTCAAATACTCTACCGCCAATAACGTTGGCATAATATTTGTTAAATTTGATGATCCTTTAGCAGGACTGAAAAAAAGACGCAAAAATGTTTTTGCTCTACAGAATGGTTTCGTACCCATTATTAGAACTGAAGCAAAAATTCCAATTAATAAAAACTTTTCAAGTTGTATACTCCGCTCACAATTTCCATTAACTTTGGCTTATAGCTGCACCATTCACAAAGTCCAGGGTTTGACTTTACCAAATATTGTATTCTCCTTCCAGTTGCATAAGCAAAGATTGTTTAATAAAAGCCAAGTATATGTTGCTCTCAGTCGCGTCCGCAAGCTGGACAATATTTTCCTAACCGGAACAATTTCACAAAATGCAATCAAGACTGATCTCACCACATTAGCAGAATATGAACGTCTTCGCACGGACGCCAACTTTTTTACAAAATGTGTCTTCACCAATAAATTATATAATATACAAATCTCCGTTCTTAATGTAAGATCATTGCGAAAACATTCTAAAGAAATTGCCGAGGATCCCTGTCTTTCATCATCTGATGTCATTTGCTTGACAGAGACACAACTTACTTCTGATGACTCTCTTTGTCCAATCCAACAAACGTTTCCTCAATACTCTCTCACAGTTTGCAATTCTGAACACAAATATTCCAGTCTAGCGATGCTTTTCAAGTCAGATACGATCAAAATGACCTCTGAATTTAAGTTAGATGGTTTTCATTTTACAGAAATTAACAAACCCGCCTTGAATTTGTCACTGACAATACTTTTAGTGTATAAAAAAGTGTCCCAGCCTATCAATGGTTTTCTGAGAGCTATTACTTATTTGATTCAGTCTCGTAAACCAGATATAATCAGTGGAGACTTCAATATTAATATTCTTGAAGATGGAAACAGTTATTTCCTTGAACAGTTGGCCAATCTTGGATATACTCAGCAAATAACAAATCCAACACACATTTGTGGGTCATTGCTTGACCATCTCTATATCAAAAAACAATTTCTTGATGAAAGAATGATTGATTCACATATCAAAAAAAAATGTCCCATACTTTGACATGGAGCTGCAGTCTGATGCTGGTTCTGAGCGTGCTGTGTGTTTTACAAAAGCAAGATATGATTTATTCAAACGTTTAAACAAATCAGATAATGAAGGTGTTTCCCTGAAACGATTCAAAAAGTCGAATAACGATATTCTGATAACAGACTACAGTCAAGTGAAAAAGATCGCAATGAACAGACAAAGACCTGAAGAATCAATACAGATATCTGAAATTGCAACATCATTAGCAGAATGTGCATTATTTCAACGTATTAACATAAAAGGAATAATTACAGCAATTTCTGAAGTTAAAACTAGTCAAAAAGATGATGGCAATGCTATACAATTCAAAACAGCTATCGTATCCGATAGCTCTGGACATGCTAATATTACAATATTCGGAGATTTAGTGAACCAGGTCAAAAATGATGAAGCTGTCTTGCTAACGCATATACAAATTGCCCGGTTCAAGCAGGACAGACTGCTTAAGACGACAGATTTAACGAAACTGAAAAAAGTGACAATTGAAGAAAATATCGACACTACAATAACTAATCCATGCCAGTCGTTCCAATGTAAATTTGTTACAATGAATATGTCATCCTTGGATACAAAAACAATCTGTCCGTCCTGTTCCACAGAAATACAATCATATGAAGAAATTGTGTTATGCAACAATTGTTCTAACATGTCCTCTATTGACGAATGTCAAAAAAAGAATTCTAATGTTTTAACAGTGTTGAAAAATACATCTACTGGCGCAAAATATAATGTTTCGATCCCATTGGATATGCTCAAGATAATAGATGTTCCTGTAAGTAACAAAGTTATGTTTGTTAAGAAGCTTCTGTCTGAAACCTTCACAATAACGTTGAATATGGACAACATGACACCACAGGACTTGGAACTGTTCACCGAAAACTTGGAAGCCAGTGATACAAAAGATGAATAGGTTGACTTCCCATGACAATCTTCATGTATATATTTTTGAATAGTTTATGAACTGTCTGAAGCTATCACTACTTTTGTTCATTTTGATCATTTAGTTCACAAATTTGTTATTTTTCACGATTAGATAGATATATTTTATCATACGTCCAACATCGTTATGCTACTGAAAGTTTCACAAACTTCAAAATCCACGTTGCTTCGGTATTTTCACACAAGCTGGTCCAGAGTTGAAAAGTTATTTCTTATCCTTTCTAGCACGTAGCTAATTTTTGGCAGCTATTGTATATATAATTCCTGACAACTGACTTTCTTTCCTCTGAGTCAATTCTTCATTCAAACGATAGCTATTACCCTATTTTCGTTTAAATTTGTTACACAAAAGATCACGTGACAAATCAATTTTGACCGCTAAGCAGCCATTTTTGTTTGAGTGGAAGAATACCAGCTCGTATAACAGTCTTGTGCACGTGTAGTGTTTATTTGCTGACGAAAAACGTCAGCGACTCTGCCGTGTAGCAGTATCGCACCAAGAAATGACGTAATGTGGCTAAATCTACGGCAACGAATCAGCTAAATACACATTCCTTAACCAACTCTCCTTGCAAATTTGAACGTAGCCTATTTCATCGACCCCGAACCTGGTTGTATTCTCTTTCGTCGAATTTTCTGAGATCTCGCTTAGCTTACAGCTGCTTAGCATGCGCTTTAGTAAGCCTTGGTCTGAATGACCCAGCGTTGGTTGTTGTTCCCTGTGTCAGCCCCGGTCCGGCTTACCCTTTACTACCAAAGTTGATAGACCATGAGACCGCAAAGAAATTGTCTATGGAAAGACTAGGCTAACTACGCTTGAGACTGGTGAAAATTGAGGGCTTTGACCAGCGTTTCCCGCTTCGCGTCAGATTTGAGGCTTCTTCCACTACTCCGCTCCGACCGTTTTGAAAAGTAACTTCGTAATATCTCCCAGTCTGATGCCGAGCGGCTTCTTGTTGTTGTTAACACCAGGCTGAGCGCTTAACAGGTGAATCGTGTTATACAGGAGTATAGAGGTACTATTATTTTGCAAAAGTCCTTATCGCTTCGGAGTTAAAAGAAATCAGCCCGGTTCAGTTTAAAAAATTACTCAGCAATTTTATTCTGCAGAATAAATTTTTAAAACAGTAATAAAAGTGGTAGCTGCCAACTGCATTTGACTACTTTCATTGCAGCCAAACTGCATTTGGCTACTTCCACTTTTTAGCCAGAGGTAGCTAGGTACGTAGACCCAACTTCAACATAAAAATAAAGAGCAATATAGCAAACTGAATAAAAACTTTAAAAGAATAGGAATAAATAAAGATGGCTATAGTTACCTGGCTTAAAACCTACGTTTTGTGTGGCTAGCCAAAAACTTAAAATTGGTTTGTTTAAGATTTGTACGTAACTAGAAAACGTGATGAAATATTCACCTTAACATGTGAAAACAAACTAAATAATCCTATGGGATATAAAGTACTCAGAAGAAATAAGGAGGATTGAAAGGAGACCTACAAACTTCAAATCATCACTTCCATACCAAAATGGCCTTCGTAGGGGTATCATGTTTCCTCCCGTCGGCATGTTGAGGCCGCGAAGCACTTGGATTGGTCATTAGTGAAAATTGAGCCTCGTGATTGGTTTATTACGCGTGAGCGGCAAAGCGAGGCCGGAAAAAAATTGGAGTCTGCCGGGGATTTGAACGTCCCAAGGAGCGCTTAATAAGAACCACATACTGTGCGACACTGTCAGGTGGAGCGCTTAGTACATGCATGCATTATGTCGTTAATCAGTTGAAGCGCATAAACCATTGTAGTGTTGCGACTTTTTTAAAAAACTAACTTTTCCGCAACAATAGCTGAAATAAAAACGGAGTTTACAAACCGTTGTTACCCTGTCATAGCAAAAACAATCGGTCAATATTATTTTAATTTGCGGAATAAGTTTTTGTGAACAGTTATACAGTTAAACGGTGTTGTACAGGCTTATTGGGATAATAGCCTTTTGAAAAAAACTTCTCTTCTTCTCAAGTCTCTGTTTAACCTTAGTACAGGTAAACTGCGTTCCATATGCGCATAGGCCTTTTCCAAAAAAAACACTGGGCTAAGCGCTTAGTACAGTTAAACAAAGTTGAACAGGCGTATAGACGTAATACCCTTTTCCAAAAAAACTTCATTGCAGCTTCGGTTTAAATAAAAACACAGTCTGTCGTTGCCCGTCCAGCTAAAACAATCGCTCAGCCATTTTATTTGCAGAAAAAGTTTTCAGGAAAAAAATAAAAGATGTAGCTAGCTACCTAGCTAGCTAACTGCATAGACGGGTTTCCCAATATTCGGTCCCAGGCCTTTACGCAAACTGGCAGGCAAAACATAAACAAATATGGCGCACAACTTTATGAATTCCTGCATGTTTCTCAATGCCTTGTACTTCCACTGAGGCCTGTTGAATGATAAAAAGCAAAAACAACCTAAAACATTTATAAAGCGCTGAAAAAAGCAAAATTTTAATTACGGAACCAAAAAATGCTGCCAAGCGACGTTGTTTATTTCCGCTTCTTAAAAAAGCACGTGGAGAAGATGGCGAGCGAATATTATGAAAACTTAGACGATGAAAACAAAAAAATATATGATAAAAAACTTACATTGAAAGATGGAAGTAAATTACCCGACCCATGTTTTTTACAAAATTGGGACTGTGATGTTTTTAAACTTCCAAACATGGGATGGGGAGATATAGAGCACTATTTAATACACTCTCCCAATGAATTTACTCAAGAGTCTTTAAAAGCGTACAAATCTTTAGAGGCCTATAATTTTTTTATTTGTGGGCACGTACGTTATCAGTGATACAGATTTCTGTTTCATAAAATCAGAGTTAGGTGGAATAAAGTATTTCAATTTGTTTAAGTCATTCTTTAAGAAACTAAAGTTATGTTTAATAATAGGTACTGCCAAGTCAAAGACAGGGAAAAAAGCAAAAATTACACAATTGTTGGGTTGCGCTTCACAAAACAGGATGGATTCTCACTGCCAACTGTACATGCATGGCAGGGTAAGAAAAATAAAATATATTATTTAAACAACAGCCTGCCAACCATTCGATCTCTCTCTAGAACCAGAATTATGTGTGAATAAACCACTGGCCAAAACTTCTCTCATCATAAGTACATATATAGCTTCAGTCCACCGCATGAAATTTCTATATGTAAAAATACATGAGAAATGATTGAAGAACATACAAGAAGCAATATTTTCATAGCTAGTCCTAACTGGATTATCTATATCTTGACAAAAGTCTATATTAACCCTCCTTCATAGAAAATGCCCTCAGGAAACTCAGGAATAAACATTATCAAGAACTTTCACTTTCCACAACGTTTTCCAGCAACAAATTTGACTTTCGTTTTCATCCTTCGATGAAAAAAGATTGTAAACATTTTTAAAGTTTCTCAACAAACATACAGAAAACTTGTTTGTACATTCAGTACATATACTGACTTCATACTAATTGAAATAAAGTCAATATACAATTTTTTACTTACTTTTTCTTGCCTGATGAAGAATTTTCCGCAGCCATTTTATCCACGTTTCACCAGAACGCCAAAACAACACTTTTGAGGTCGTGAACGCGACTCCACGATAGAGGACGCACAGATTTTTGTAGACTCCAGTCCCTTTTTCCTCAGGTGATTCCCCCGATCGAAGTCTGCGTCCTCTTGCTAAAACAGCCTACTACGTGCGAGCGGTCAAAACAAAGCCAACAAAACTGTCCTATTTGTTTTCTGAGGCTCTGAGCGGAATCGGCGATTAAGGTCACGGGGGTAATTATTATTAAAAATGGCGTATTAAAGTAATGCATTCATTTTTATCACTTAATATTTTTTTTAATTACAAATTATTGAATTAAAGTAATTGAAATATTTAAGGAAATAAAATAATTGCTGAAATTTATTTTGATCAATAATAAGATTTCCTATAAGGTGGTTCCCCAATAAAAAATATATTTTCACATGTACATTTGCGTAAACAAACTTTTGGTGCAATCAATTTCCCCATATGAAAAAACGCAAAAAATATTTTTTAAAACTCGAAAATTAATTATGCACATAATTAATTAGCATTTTGTCTAAAATACTGTCCTTTCTTTTGTCAAAAATAACTAATGAACACATATTCATTTTAAGCTCAAACTTACAATGGTTCACATCTGTATGCATGTACTGAAGCAATAAAAAAAAAATTATCAGCCATTTTTAAAATATCATTAATGCAATATACCGCAAATATTATGGCTACATTTTCAAGAAATTATGTATAATAAAACAAAATTTTTTAAAAAGAAGTGTGCTGATTTTTGGTTCATAGATTAAAATAAGAACTAACTTTGCTGAAAATTTGAAGCAAATAGCATAAATATTTCACGAGATATCTTTGTCAGAAGTAGAAAAAATGTGGTTTGTAGAAAAAAGCTGTAAAAGTCAAAATATACTAAAAAAATACAAAACAAGCCAAGAAAATCAATTAAAATCCTCCTTTTAAATAGGTTTCACCTTCCTTTTCCATGTTTTTGTCCTGGTACCCTTTTCTCTTGGCATGAAGTACCTTTCACGTGGGTTTAACAGGTACTGATGACCGTTTGCTACTGGCTTTGATACGTGTAATATCGCTTTCTCGGAAGAAATTTTCCACATAAGTTTCTGGCACTAATGCACTTCGTCGCATCACTTTCATCAAATCACTATACCCATCATTATAACTTATGATGAATGAATATACTCCAATATTCAAAGCCATCTTTCCTACAAAATCATCCTTGGGAATCCTTTTCCAAATGATTTGGTTCAATACCTCATTCGCATTCTGTGTTTCGCCATCAACACACCGGGAAAGCAAATCCTCAGAGGCCAGATCTTTATGGGAAAATATTGGTTTGATTACAGCAGCAACAGCAGATGGTATAATAAGGTATTTTTGGAGGTAATTTTGGAGAGTGTTCATAACATGATTTGTCAATCTGCCTTTGCTAAAGAACTTCCTCCCATCACACAACTTTTGCCCCTTCATTTAATCTTTAAGTGTCCTAAGACGAGCTCTGACGCGCCTCTGGACATGACCCACACACTCGCTTTTCTCAATCGAAAAAGCTTTGTATGGGTCAGCTTCAACTACATCTGCATAGGCTTTGCTATCCCCATCTCCTCTACACTTCAAGTATCGCATGTTATTCTGGGTGATAGACCGGTTAAATATCTTTAGCGCTCCGGCAGCTTCCATGCTACCTGAGCTACCAGTATGATTTACGGAACAGTCGTGGTTAGCTTTCCATTCATCGTATTCCGGTGTACCCTTTTTAGGATTCCAAAAC
The DNA here is from genome assembly GCF_029227915.1 of Hydractinia symbiolongicarpus. Lineage (NCBI taxonomy): Eukaryota > Metazoa > Cnidaria > Hydrozoa > Anthoathecata > Hydractiniidae > Hydractinia > Hydractinia symbiolongicarpus. The sequence continues at coordinate 16,593,318 of NC_079878.1, forward strand.
CGGCATGATCTGCAAACTTTGGTTATTATGTACTGCACTGCCATGTTCCGTCAAAACTTGCGGTGACAGGTTTTACATCATCACTGGTGACATGCATTTTCTCTGGAATAGCTTCTGCAGCAGCCTTTTTTTATAGAATCTTTCACAATGTCAGAATAACTGTCATGTAGAATAGAATTTATGGTGTACTCATAAGCAAATTTATTTATAGGAGCAGGCATGTTCATAATACTGCAAAACTTTTTGATCATTGTGTGTCCACGACCAATCTCCCGAAAAGCTATTGGAGTTCTAATGTTTATGTCAAAAATTTTTCTCCCTCTTTCTTGTTCATTGGCTTCTTTTACCTTTCTTGAAGTTGCAATAATCTTTTCATAATCGCAACTAACGCAATATAAACGAAAGAAATGGCAAAGTCCCTTTTTAATCTTGATGTCGTGCTCAAACTTGACATCTGTGAACAAGTTGGACATCTCCCGATGTCCTCAACCATTTCCTTTAAAATACTTGTGTTAAAAAATACATAAATATCCTCTACATTTTTATCTAATTTCTTCACATCTTTTTTATTTGAATATATATCCAGCTTCAACTTTTTGGCAGAAGCACAAACAATTTGTACCCGTGGGGTATCTGTAGTCGATGGCGTTGGAGCAGCACTTGTAGATGGTGAATCTGTGCTGCTGGAATTTGTTATGGCTAGCTGCTGCTTAGATGGGCTGGTAGTTGTCAAAACAACTGTTTTCTTATGTTGATTACCATTAAACTTTCTTTTCCTTACTCTAGATTTCTAGATTTCGATTCAGCATGGGCGAGTGAATGTTACCATAGCCCCGGGTTAACCCAAGCCATGTGAGGAAAATTGGGGAGATGGCACACTGTGTGGGCCGTTGGATGATGCCGGGAGTTGTCTAGTAGAGCGCGGGCCCTAATTGGGTCTGCGTAGCTCAAAACATAGTCATGAGAAAAAAAGATAGTCTGGTGACAAACAATGGCCTATTGTTTTATGCTTTTGCAAGCAAATAAAGCTCGCACCCAGATCTCCGATCCTGCACAGAAGTTCAAAATGGCGTATAATTGCCTGTATGTTTTGGTTTGATTTCATAACAGTTTGATGTTTATTCTAATATGCCTGGGAAAATTGCGCAATATTTGGTTGTTTCACTTCCAGAAGACATAAGAATATAAGTATTTTCAAAGTTCCTTTGCCAAATAGTGATTTCAACAAGACATGGGGTGAGAAATTGATCAACATCATAACAAAGGATCGTGTGATTGATAAGCAGCTGAGAAAGCGTATTGATACCTTCAAGCTATATATTTGCGAACGTCATTTCTCGCCTGATTAATTTTATGTTTACCCTACACGTAAGTCACTAAAAGAAGGGGAAATACCATATCTGAATCTTCCTAAAAAAAGTTTTCAAACTGTCACCATTAGTAGTGAATGTCGTTCAACCACTTCTATACAAAAGCGTGAGTAATTCCTAGTGTTTCAAGATTTATCTCCGCCACCATCTCCTTCCACAATTTATAAAAGTTTTTCTGATTTGAAATTTTCATTAAGTAAAAGTTGGCATGTTGATGTGCAGGATACTTTAGTCATTGTTACATGTTTTACCACAGATCATATCCTACCAAAGTATGAAGTATTTATAGACCAATCATTAGCATTTTCCATAAGGGTTTATGGTTGGATGTTGCCTGATGACATTGTTTTTATTCGTTATACAATCGAACATTTTATAACACTACACTTTCAAGTTTTATTTTTGAATTAACCAATAACTACATATTATGTGGAGGTATAACTATGCTTGATCCTAAAAGAATTTAACTATCAAAAACATGTCATACCTAAAAAGTTTAATTACCTCTCCTTCCAACAGCAGTCATTTCAATCTCATCTACACCAAGATGAATACTACCGGTCTAATGATTGCAGGATGCTTCTATCCACCAATGACAAACATCCACGTTTACAGTGTGTTTCTCACAACATAAAGGTTATGTATAGTGACACTCGAAAAGAAAAAAAGATGCTTGAACCAGCTAAATTGAAGGCACCAATTAAATTTACCTCCCCTGAAAGGATAAAATTAACTCTGCAAAATCAAAGACTAAATTGTAAGAGATTGGAAAAGGAAATTGCAGAAATAAAAATGCTTTAGAAAGTCACTCTGAAAATGTAAGTCCGGCGTTAAGTAAAGATCTAATATCTATTTTTACTGGTTGTGACAGAAAGGCTGTTCCATCTTTTATAAAGTTATTTTGGGAGGAGCAACAAAAGTATGTGCAATCTTATAGTCTACATAGTGTCAGATACCATCCTAAGATCATCAAATACTGTCTGAATCTAGCTGCTTAATCTTCCTCTGCATATTCCGACTTGCGATTTGATAAAAACACTCGTTCTGGAATATTAGTCCTTCCCAGTTCGCGTACTTTGCGAGATTACAGAAACTACATTCGCCCAACCAGAGGATTTAACTATCAAATTATTGAAGATCTTTCTAAGAAAACAGCATTATTTTCAGCACCTGAGAGATTTGTCACCATACTATTTGACGAGATGAAGATACAGGAAGATTTGGTGTGGGAAAAGTACACAGGTGAACTAATTGGTTTTGTGGACCTAGGTGATATTAATACAAACTTTGCAACACTCAAAAATGTAAAAGAATTAGCATCCCACGTCCTCGTTTTTCTTGTTAAAGGCATCGTAAACCCATTGTCATTCAGTTTGGCAACATTTGCTACCACCGGTATTACCTCATTTCAACTCATGCTACTTTTTGGAAAGCAGTTTCTTATTTGGAGCAAAAATAATTTTAAAAGTTATTGCTGCTACAGCTGATGGTGCTTGTCCAAACCGTCGTTCTTTTAGAATAGAGTTATTATGGAGTCAGAAAAAAATGTAGTGTATCGTTCCATTAACCTATATGCTGCAGATAAACGTTTTATATATTTTTCTGCTGATGTACCCCATCTCATTAAAACTGCTCGCAATTGTCTGTCCAACTCTGGTTCTGGTAGTGCAACACGGTACATGTGGAACAGTGGGTTTTTTTTGTACTTTGGAGTCACATATCTCAGTTATATCATGAAGATCTTGAAAGTGGCTTGAAGTTAATGCACAAGTTGACATAAGATCATATAAATTTGACACCTTATTCTAAAATGAGAGTCCGTTTGGCTGCATAAGTACTAAGTGAAACAGTTGGAAATATAATTAATGAGTTTGGTCCACCTGAAGCAGCTGGCACTGCACAATTTTGCATCATGATGGATAAGTTTTCTGACTGCCTTAATGTTAAAAACACTGTTGACCATGAATTGAAGAGAAAACCATTTTTAAGACCATATGGATCTATCGATGATATCCGTTTCACCTGGCTGGACGATTTTCTCTCTTATTTCCTATTATGGAAGGAATCGCATAAAGAACGCAATGATCATCCTTATACTGTACAGGCAAGATCGAATATGTTCATCTCTTAGCAGACTTATGAAGGATTACAAATAACTGTACAATCCTTTAAAAAAGTCTGTAAATTCTTACTTGAACATGGCGTACGTTATATTTTGTCAGAAAGGTTTTGCCAGGATGATTTAGAAACAAGCATCTAATATTATCAGGCAAACACAAATCTTTAAAGCATTAATCAGCACATTTATTTACATTTATTTTTTATTTACCTAGAGCACTTGTAGCAAATATTACTCTTATTCGTGAATCTGACTTCTTTAACTCTTTCAATATATCCTCTTTCATTTGTGAAAAACCCAAGTTAGAGTTTGGGCGTCTTTGTATGTTTAAATACACATTTTTTTGATTTGGTGATATAACAATGACAAATAGGTAATAAGGGCGAGCGATATAATTAAATACTCTACAGTGTTTGGTGGGGCAGTAGCGGTTAGAGCCAATGTAACAGCATCTGGGATAAGTGCCTTTAGCGTAGACAACTCGCTAAAAAATTTTTGCGGAAATTCTCACCCCTTTGGATTTTTCCAATCTAAGTAATATTTAGATACATTACTCGTTCTCCGTGGCAATTAAATTTATTTTAAAGCCTATGGAAGCTGCAGTTAGAAAATAAAAGACAACAGCAACAAAACAAGACAACAGGACATAATCATGCATTTCACGCCCACAACTTTGATTCGGGCTTCACATCAACAAATCAATCAATTCAGTGGCCGTATCGAATTCATAAGAGGTGACAGCAACGAAATTAAAGCTCCTGAAGACTTTTCACGTCCTGTCACAACTACTATTCTTCCATTTTTCATAGAGGCAAGCCCGCCCATTAGGGTCGGTGAGATACATTGGGCGTAGCGTATTCTCAGCTTCTCATTACAATTTTATCTTTTTCTTTCTCTGTGACGTGAAGTGTCTCTTTTTGTGTGACGCATTATTTGTGTGTTGTGTGTTGTTGTTATTCACACATTTGTATGTGACAAAATATTGAATAGCTAGAGTTATACCTGCTTGTGATCTTAGCTTCAATGTACGATATTTATTTTTTTTGATTGTCTTTTGCTCATCAATTTTTGAACTCCCTCCCGAGGAAGGCACATAGCTACCTTTATCTGGTAAACAAGATTTATCACCACATATTATTGTTTTAATTATTCATTTTTCATATTTTAACACATTTTTATCTGCATATATATAGTAAAGACAAGTTATTATCTGTCATTTTAGATAAAGAAGATAAAAAAGAGAGAATTTTTATTAAATTTTATAGTTTTTTCTGTTTTTTTGTATTTTTTTATAATTGAATAACCATTTCCGAACGAAAGTTTTGCCATGTGTACCTTTATGTGCAACCTGTTTTTCAAAAAAAAGAAAAGAACAACAAAATGAATAAGAAAACACCTGATGACTTATCAGTAGATACCAGTGCAACTGTTTCGGGCAGTTATTTATAAACAATACCAGTTGCACTGGATGTCCAGCAGGAGTACGTAATTACCACCGTCATAGGTGTGTTTGTTGTTGGTATAATTAATGACAATTGTCACAAGTCAAAAGGAATTTGATGGTTTGTACCATAAGTCGAGTTTCAAGGACTAGCTACGAAGCAATTTGTAATATAAAATGTCCAGCATAATAGTGTCATTAGCTTTGCTGGGAATGCAGGCTTCATTTCTGAATAGATATTGTGTAAGGAATAATAATATAGATATGGAAGATTAAGATATGCTGACAGTTTTGGTTCTTGATCTTTTGTATTTCTTAATTTTACTGAATAAATGCTGAGAATGATAACTTTTGTTTAAGACATTTTTCTTAATGATATTTATGAGCACGTTTGAGAGAAGGACTGTAAATATCAAAGATTGCATTGTATATATAGATTAAAAATGTGTTGTGTTATTTATAAGTTAAAAGTTTATTTGGTCAGACTTGCTATATTGTATTATCAATAGTATAAAAGTATAAACAATAACATAGAATTGTACGATTTAAAAGATATATATCTTTTAAATCGTACAATTCTATGTTGACTGCATCTGATGACGACACTTTAAACTTTGTATGTTCCATATGCCTCCGCAATGAACTTCCTTTTGAGGATGGGTATTTTGACAACTCATTTCCAAACGATGACGTAAAATCAGATATATCTTTCTTTGACCAAACTTTGATTTTGAACTGGGTTCAACTAAAAAAAAGGGTTTCAAGATGGGTCATTTGAATGTGAATGGGTTAAGAAGCAAGATTGACCAATTAAAAGTCTTCCTACATGAACATAAGCTTAACATCCTAGCTCAAAATGAGACTAAAATTGACAGCCATGTCACCAATGCAGATATTACCATCCTTGGTTAAAATATTTTTCGTAGTGACAGGAATAAACATGGTGGTGGAGTCTTAATTTATGCTATTGATACATTACCCAATAAAAAGCTTAGCCATTCGAGTAAAGGTAATATGAAAGTATATGGATTGAAGTCAAACTAAAAAAGTCTTCTCCAATTTTTTATGTTCCATATATAGACCACCTGTAAAGGGAAAAGATCTTGTCATGGTGAAACGACTGTCTCATTAATCAAGGAATGTTTAGAAAACCTTCCGAAAAATCCAGAAGTTTTCATCTTAGGTGATTTAAGCTGTAATTTTAATAAACCTAAAAACTTGACTAGAATTCTGAAAGATTGTCTTGTCTCCTGTAACTTGAAGCAGTTTATTAATAAGGATACTCACACAACTATTTCTTCATCTACTTTAATTGATCTCTTTGTTTCCAACAGTGAGCATATATGCCACTCCTTTGTCATTGATATGGGTCTGAGTGACCACTCCTTTATATATGCCATTCGTAAGTGGAAAAGGGTTAAAATTCCTGCAAAAGTTATTAAAGCAAGATCTTTTAAGAACTTTAACAATGCAAACTTTTTGTATGACTTGCATTCTGTAAACTGGAATAAAATTTTAAATAAAGACAATCTTGACACAGCTTGTAATGTATTTCATGAAGGTGTTACTAATATGATTGATCAAGATGCTCCAATTAAACCTAGCCGTGTCAAAGGAAATCACCCTCAATGGCTGAATGATGACCTTATTCATGCCATAAAAGAGAGGGATTTCTTAAAGAAAAAAGCCTCAAAAACTTAATCAATTGCTGACTGGGACAAATTCCAATTCAAAAGAAATCAAGTCAATAAAATGAAAGAAAGTTTGAAAGGTCATCATTATGGCAATATAATAAATGAGGATGCATCGGATCCTAAAAGCCTATAAAAACTCTGAAGGAACTTGTTCCTGATAAAGAGAACAATAATGTTCTACCTTCCATCTCTAATGACGACATGGAAATAAATGACCCTAAAGGTATTTTCAACACTTTCAACTCTTTTTTTCTTTTCTTTTCAATTTATTTAAAGTCGATTATTCACATATTTACAATAGTTTCCAAAAAAAAGTAATTAAGAAAACTAATCTAAATCGACTCCTTCTTTGCTACTATCGGTAGTACCCTTACTCAAAAATTTACTTCTGACACGTCTGGTGTCAACATAAAATGTGATGATAAAAACTTTTATTTAAAGAAGTTGACGAAAATACGGTTACCAAAATAATAACTGGTCTAAAAAGCATAAAGGCCACCGGTACAGATAAGATAGGAGTGATATGTTGAAAGCTAGCCTCCAAGTTTTTTCACCTGTTCTCACCAAATTGTTTAACAAATCATTAACTACTGGTTATGTTCCATCATGTTGGAAAAATAAAAGAGTATCTCCTCTTTTCAAATCTGGAGACCCTAGTGATGAAAACAACTACAGACCGATTTCTATCTTTCCGGTTGCCATGAAAGTGTTTGAAAAAATTGTCCATGGGCAAATGGTTGAGTTTCTATTGGAGAATAATTCATTAAATTCCAAACAATCTGGTTTTCGAAACTTCCATTCCACTTCTACTGCTGTGATTGATGTGGCAGATTATATTTTTAACCAGTCGATAAATCACGTGGAAAAATCCACTGAGGCAGGATAAAATTAAAAGAAGCGTAATTTGAATTTTGATGACGTCAGCAACCAATCTACAAAAAAATTAGCACCTTGTTTTTTCACGTTGCCTTTATTGTGTAGAACTTAAACCGCTGATCAAGAAAATGTATATGATTATATGCTTTTGCTGACGTCAGCAATGGCCCGTCAAAACCCAAAATTATTTTTTTTAGAAATTTGTATACCTGTTGCCTTTATCGTATAGATCTTGAAACGCTGATCAAGAAAATCTATAGGATCATGTATCTTTGACAAACGGTTTCAAAGATATTGGAGTTTAAAGGGTTTTGTACGACGTCATCAACCCGTCCATTCCGAAACGGATTTGGGTACCCAGGTTTGGAAAAATTACACAAATTGGTCCTAGTTGGTCCCTAGTTACCCACGCGGTGTAAAATTATTGACGTAACCACCTCGTTTCCAAGTTATTTGGCCATAAAGTTTTGCACTGTAATGGCTTCTCTGTAACCGTTTGTCAAAAGCACATGATCATATACATTTTCTTGATCAGCATTTTAAGCTCTACACAATAAATTTTTTGTGGATGGCTTGCTGACGTCACAAAATTCAAATGACGCTTCTTTTTCATTTTTATCCTGCCTCAGTGGATTTTTCCACGGGCTTTATCAACTAGTACAGGATATTGACGTTAAAGTAGTGATATTGACGTCGCGCCGTAACGTCATAAAATTTAACATATTAGACATGCATTTTTCGGCTACATCAAAGGAAAATAAACACATCCACTTTGCCTGTTACAGACACACAGATACACAGACACACAGACAGACACACTTTCCGTATTATTAAAGAGATAAAATGGTTAAAGGCAAATATGTTGGTGCAATTTTGATAGGTTTTAAAAAGGCTTTTGATACAGTGAACAATAAAATTCTTTTCGAGATGGTTCTTTTGTTTGGTTGGAGTCTTACCTTTTCAATCTGTATTGATTGATAACTGCCAAAAGTCAACGCACACAGGGTGGTTTATTGTTGTTGGCGTTATCTAATGAAAACATAACACAGTAATCAAACTCAAAACGATGTTTATCCGTTATGTTGTAACTTTTGAATGTTTATCAAATCCGAAGACGCTGCATTGCGGTTAATGTGTACATTGTTTTTGATGTTGCTGTTGTTGTTTGTTGTTAATATCATAAACAAATGTTTTGCGATGTTTATCGCAAATAGCTCTCTCTGGGTACTAAAATGCTTATTCTGCAAACTTTTTAATAAGCACTTTATGGCCAAATAATTTCAGTCCAAGTTTAGTCCAAATGAGCGCACATAGTAAATAGTTCAAATGCTTAAATTCTTAAACCAAAAACACAGAAGACGGAAAAAAGCAATTGTGTAGATAAAAACCCCTTTGAAATGTTTTCTATAAATAATTTCTTGCAACGTATATGTCGTTTGCACTTGCTGAAAAACGAATGCGTTTATAATAGACTTACGATTTTTAATAACTTGTAGGAAACTTAAGTGCACTGCAGCTGCACTCTCATTGTAAAAAGAAACCTGGAGAATAACCATTACCAAAAAGTGAAAAAGAGCCCTGTGGCGAAGTTGCCTGGGGACTTTTAAATTGCTATAAAAATTTTCGCTTGCCTCTTCCCGCTCCGAAACCCTTTATATATCGATGTATTTCTGCTCGACTTTTGTTTTGCTCACCTTTTATCATACATCAAAAGAAAGCTTAGGTCTTTAATTTTTTCCAGAATTGCCATATAATTAAACGTGTTTAGGTAATAAAATAGGTACAATTCTAAAATTGCTTAAAAATCCCGGACACGGTCCGAACACTGTTTACATATGTTCCCGTAGACACGGCATTTAGTCACGTGACTGAGGAGCCTAAGTTGAGTTACAAAACCAATGAAAATTGAAGTTTACAAATCTGATAAAATCTTATTACAGGTTGTCGTTAATGAAAAAAAGTTCGTAGTTGTAGAAACTAAGGGTGCCGCTATAAACACTAAAATACAAAAATCTATTTATAGAACAAGTTTTACACCCTTTTGATAAACGACACCCACCATATGGTTTTAACTCACATCCATGATCGACGTACCAAAAATTGCATTCGTAGAGCGATGACAAGTGCCGGACTGGCCTTACCAAGCCCGAGTAGCCAGGAGAACCAGCACAAGTTTTCTTACCACCAGGAAATCAGAATTGCTAAGGTGGGAAAAATTTCGCTGGGTCTTAAAATTGATTAATTTTATTGTTCTTTGGTCATGTAGTCAATATCGGAAAATCCTTTGTTTTGAGCGCGAATGACCTTACTCAACGGAACAAATATAATCAATTCTCAAATTATTTAAGAGGGTAAGAAGTGACCACGCCAGCTTTGTGCGGTTTCAATGACTGTATCTCGGGGTTTTCTATGAGGGGAATTTGAATACATTAAGAACTAAAATTTTCGGTGGAAATTGTTTCGGCGGAAATACTTTCAAATACAATTTTTTATTTGAGCAGAAACATTTTCGGACAAGATTTATAAAGTCAAGAAATGTATTGATAAGTCTTTTGAACGACTTTAACCAAATTTCAAAGTAATGATTACGGAAAATGACACAAAAAGAAGGCTAGAAGCATTTAAAGTGTACATATATTCAATTAAGGTCTAAAAAAGGGTCTTTAGGATCTAACTTTATAGATAGAACCTAAGCCAAATGTGAAAATCACGAAAATAATAAGTTCAAAAACTGTAGTTTTTATTAATTTTCTGATTACCCTATATATAATTTCTATGCACTAGCCCTTTTTGAAAAAAGTTAGAAAAAAATCCGAAAGTTTTTCCGTGCGAAAATTTTCGTTTCTAATTTATTAGGGATTTGCTGTAACATTTGTATGAGTCTTAGCTTTGGTTGGAGAGAAACTGATTTTGATATCCACGAAAAAAGCTTAGTTAGCTAGGCTAACTTGCTGCTTTTTATGTGGTATCAACTGTGTTCACGATATCTTTGTATCCATATACACAAAATGAAAACATTACATGGCTTCGTGTCATTTACTGATAAAAAAGTTCCGCGTCGCAGTGCATTTTGACAATATACGTTACAAGGGAAAAACGGGGTTCGTAAAGTCAGCGCAGAAAAAAAAGTTAGACAGTCGCTTTTCCTCCGATAAAGGTGTCTTTTGTTAATAATTTAACTAGCTATAGCTAGCTAGCCAACATTAAAGTTGCCATAAATTGCACACTTAATATCAATAAGTATTTATATTTTTTGTCACTTTACCACTATTAATACCCTCTATATACTTTTATCCTCTACGATTCTTTAAATATGGCAGTTAAAAATTGTAAAAATGACATTTGTTGATAACTAATGTCAGAACAGCTAGTAAACACCTTGGCGTCCTTAACTTTATCTAAACTAACCTCGTTTTCATGCAATGTTTTAATTTTTCGCCACCACGGCTGAACATGAAAAAGCGGTATGGAAATAGGTCTATTAAATATAGCCAGATGGCTGGATTCCAGCGTGACGTTATTTGTTTAATTTTCAGCGGTAAGCTCCTTGGCTCTGGCATTTGCGTGAAAGAAAAAAGACGTCGTTGGGGTTATAAACTATTATCGAGTGTAGGTTGATGCCTTCTGATTTATTTGAATTTATTAAAAGTCCTTAAGATGCCTTCGTGTGAAGAAATGGACTGACAATTACTTCGCTTCACCTAGCGCCCCCATCTCTTTAATCGCTGCAAATGTAAACAACGTAATTCATCTATGCATGGCTGTAACATTTAAGGGAGGTGATTTTTACAGGAAGAAATTTTCATCATTATAGACTTTTCTCTAAGTTCAAAAGTTCACAACAAATTTTTGAGAGTCGTGTCTTAAGTATCAAGAGAAAATATTCTTACATCATGTGATTTTGTTACGATTTCTTCCAACCCTATCCCATTTCCGTCAGAAAAGTTCCACCTAACATCCATTTTTTAATACTCAATTCCTAACTAATATTAACCCTATAATAACTGTTTATGAGGGCAATACAGGAGAATATTGACCGACGTCAAAATATTGCCCAAGCTTGTGAGGGCAATACGTGACAGAGGTCAATATTCGAAGGTAATGCCCGAAATAAACAGTTATTATATGGATTATTATCCGGGTACTGCATTTTACAACAAAAGATATAACATTATAAAAGCAGGATGTAGAAACCACGTCTTTATAGAAACTGTTCCCATACGGAACGTACATTCGAATAAATTTTTTTTTTTTTTAAATCGAATATCGTGTAAACATAGCAGGTTTTCATTGCAGCCACAACATTGAATCCTTATAAAGATAAAAGTAAGTTTCACTTCTGTTTCACTTCTTTTTGGCGTTTTGTTTACTTTTTTCCGTGTTTATTTACATTTAATGCTACCGTATTTAAACTTTAAACACGGTTGCTATGGTAGCGGGCAATACCGTGGAATATTGCCCGCTATGACGTAAGTTCTAACCAATCACATTGCACGATTTTCGAAAATATCGATGCCGCCCTTTTACCCGGGTAATAAAGTCCATAAATCATTAAAGAATACCCTTCTTTGATTTTAGTCTTATAATGGTAAAGCCACAAGTTAAATATTCTGCCAATGTTGTTGTTTTCTTCTTGTTGCTCTACCATTAAGAAAGATATTTCTACAAGCGCTTTACTAGGTGCACAGGCTGCGCTGTGTGAACGCCGGTAAGATTGACGTCAATAATATTATTAAAGTTGAAGAAACCATTGCAGTGCACTTTTAAATATCTTGGAAAAGAGTGCAAAAACTGACGCCATCTCCTGCGTTGATAAGAAGGAACACTTAGGACCAAAATGGGACTAATTTTCTAAAGCTGTGTAAACTCATCCGTTTTGGAACAGACGGATTGATGAAGTCATCAAATTACCTTAAACCCCCCAATATCTCGTAAGTGTTTGTCAAAAATACATAATTCTATACTCTTTTTTGATTAGCATTTAAGCTCTATATAACAATAGAAGCAACGAGTAAACAAATCTAAGAAAAACAATTTCTTGTACTTTGGCGAAGCAAAATTTTTAAACCCTTATATCTCCCAAACTGTTCGTCAAAAGCACATGATCCCATAGATTGTCTTAATCATTATTTTAAGCTATACAATATGGAGTCAATGGATAAAAAATTCTCCCGCCTTAAAAAATTAATGGGTTATTGCTGTCTTTATCAAAATGTGTACCAACTTCTTTCCCAGGGCATTTTGCCTTGTTGATGAAGCTGATAACGGCGAAATTGATGATCACTCCGTAATAACGGCTCAAGGGGCAGAAGACCCTTGAGACTAGGTTGAATGTGTACGTGTGTTGTGAAAGTTAATGTAATCGCTTTTCCTTGATGTCGCCGAAAAATGAATTTGGGACAAATGTTAATCGACAAATGAAACGTCGCGACGTCAGTAACATGAATTGAACTTCATGAACGTCAATAACTTAAATTTAAATGACTGAAGCCACTACAATGCACTTAAACCTTTGAGGTCAAATAACTTGGAAACATTTTTCACCGCGTGTGTAACTAGGGACAAACTGGGACCAAATTTGGTAAGTTTTCCAAACGTGAGTTTCCGAATCGTTTTAAAATGGACGGAAATCCAGGACCGAAAAGGGAAGGAAAGTAACTTGAAATAAATTATAACCTTCTGCGACATTCTGTCACAAAACGATTTAATGATTTATCATTAAAGTTAAAATTACTTTGCGTTTCTAAAATAATGAAATGTTGCTCCGCCTTCAGAACTTCTAAGTGCAATAATTTACATTAACACCTTGGCAATAAATTACGTTGACATTTTATCTGGAATGTCTTGCCTAATGAAGCTAAATGAAGTAAATCGTTCATACTGTATTAAAATTGGTGTAAAGCTGTTTCCAGCTATTTCCGACCAGTTACGAGAATAAATGATGTAAGAAAATAGAGCTCTTCTAGCCAAACTATTTTGTTTGAATACAACGGATTTTACTAACAGGCCGTCATTTTTATAATTGAAGTAAAACTTACTGAAGAGTTGAAAGTAGTGAAAACGCTGGCAGAAGGCAAATAAATTTCAAATAATTACTTGGAGCACTGTTGAAATTTTAAATCCTTTAAACTAAAAATTATCATAGAAAATCACTACCTATTAAATATCCTAGAAACGTCACTTTTTTCTGAGTAAATTGATCATCATTATCAGAAAATAAATTTAAGTCCATCCAATTAACTGCAACTGCCTTTAATTTTTTTTCTATTTTTTAAGCATAAAAGTTTTTCTTTGAACTATAGTTGTTGTCATAGCTCTTGATAAATATTTATAAATGAGAAGAGAATTTTGCAAGTATTTTTATCTTCATTTATACTAGAATAAGTCTATTCATTGAAAAGTCGTCGTATCGTCCTGACTGACTCATATTTTCCCTGCGTAAACAAAGTTATCATACAGTGTTAAAACTATTAACATGGAATAAAATGCTTATTAATAGATGACGTTTAATGTTAGAATGCAAATATCAAATCATAACAAGATATCTTGAAAATACAATTATTTCAAGCAAAGTGACAGAAGATATTGAGTTCATATTTCCTTGTAATGTTCCTCCATGCCCTAATTACCATTTAGGCTTAAATATTATGTTAGCTTCACTGACAAATTATTTCGTCCAACGTCATATCAAACGGTTTGTAGTTATTTTCTTGGTTTTATTAAAATGAAGAATTCACTTCTAATTAGTAAGCAGCGCAGGTAGTATCCCACCAACAGCCCCGTCTTTATATATTTGTGATGTTAAACATAAAAATCTATACTCGTCGGCTCAAATCTATTTTTTCCACTTTCTAGTTTAATAATGGTCTGTCATAATTTACAGCGACAATTATTTCGTCTTGTGTACAAAAAACCTTATCGTGACTTAATACTAAAATATTTCTTAAAAGCATTATAAATATTACCGTTATTATAAAAGTCGTGATAACATCTATTTTCCAGTCATAATACTAGCTTGGCATCGACAGGAAATTATTTTCAGTACTCTTGTAGTTTTCCTATTTTTTCGTCTTCCTGGACATCTCATTCTGATACGCACAAGTTCGAAATCGTTTGGCCAACATTGACGACAACTTAAATAGCGCGTATGCGTTGAAATGCATTGGCAAGATCCATAGCATATCTTATTTGGCATAACCACTGGTATACATCCATCGACCATTACCGTACGATTGTAATCGAGTGCTTTGCAAATTTCATCATTTGGTCCAGATTCACCTTCTGATGCAGCTTTTGTAGGTTCTAGTAGTTTTCCCCTTCCTTCCAGCGATAAAAGTAACCATAACAACACAACAGTTTGTAGGATCATATCTCTTCGTAATACCTTTTATCTATCTAGAATGACTTTTATTGTCGTATATTCAATCTAAATAAAGAAATTATATTTATAATTTCAAGCATACAGTATTTATACTTTTCTTGAGCACCTCTTAAGCTACTAAAATACATTCAGAATTATTTATTAGTCATTTTCATTAATTTCCTGAAACTGGTCAGCTCTTTGAGCGCATGCGTAGTTAATAGTGATTACGCTGTCAAGAGTAATTCATAAGCAGCTTCTTTAATATTATGTGAAGCAATTTATCCTCTTAAATTCCATTGTTCTCTTGCTTCACGCAAGTAAACTATTCTGTCATTGTTTATGTATTGCAATTGTTTAAAATGATAACAGCGTGATAAACGTTGGCTAGGTGTTTATCAAATAAATAATTTCAAAGTCATCCTGCGGTCGGAAGGTTTTAATGCAAGACAAACGAATGGACGTGAAGAACAAGTTGATTAAGGGATGATTTATCTCTGAACCACTTAAAACAAAGGCATTGTTCACAGATGTGCTGATGATGTAAAGCTTTGTAAACTGTGCAAATTTTTTCTTCTGCCATTAAAACACTTAAAATTGAAAAGTTAAATTTAAATTTTTAATAAGGGCAAAATCTATATTATAATGCCCGTATACGTCTGTCCGTCCGTCCGTCCGTCACGCAAAATGGTAGCTTAGCTGCGCAATAGCGAGAAGCACGCAATGCGGTATAAAAAGGACGGGCGAAACCGTGGATTTTCCACGGGCTAACGACTAGTTATTAAAATTTGCCTAGAGCATTTACATTCCTTTCTAAGCAGGTATTTATTTTTATCTCACATCCTTGACATCCTATTAATTAAGAAAGAAGACTATAGCTGACTGGGTGGATAAATATAACTAAACATAGCTGATTTAATTGACGGACTATGATATGGGCACAACTGTAGACGAGATACGTGCAAGTATGTTCCGTGTTTAAACTATTTCGGAACAATCGTTTTTAATAACAAATTAAAACATAAGGAACGCTAGAGCAATTGAAATTCTTTCAGTACAAAAAAAAGGAAGTTGTCAATTTCTTAATAGTCGAATAGATGACATGTACCAAGGCTTTTAGTTATTAATTTTTAGGTTCTAGATATAACCCTTACAGGAGTCTACATCTACAATTACCCAAAAATACTTAATGAAATTTTGTCCAAACAATATTTTCTTTCGCCAGTTAATGTGAAATAGTTATGGCTCTTTTGTTATTAATGTTTAAAAGGTGTGACCAGAAAATACTAAGATATCTTTATTCCACCTTACGACAAATATTCCAAGATTTGAGTGATAGGACAGACACTCAAAACTGTGACTAAAATGTATAAGCTCGTGCCAGCATAATGTAGACCTACCGCAAACCTTCTATTCAGATTTTGTGCCATGTGGGAATAGTGCAATCTTGAGCCGCATGTTTTAGAATTGAGCTGGATGGGACGACAACTTTTCTCTGTATATCTAAAATATCCCAGCTAATACACGTTTCCCGAATTACGCGTTTTTTAAAATTATAGAATTTTAATGTTCTGACTTTAGGATCGTATTTAAATGATTGAATTAGTGTGAAATTAGACAAAAATGAGACATTAGTTCGAGTTGAGGCGATTTTTTCTTCAGACTTCAGACAGTAATTGCTTATTATTGTCTGAGTTAGATAAAAATAAAAAATAAGAATTTCGGTTTAGTGTTCTTTTGATAATATAATTTACTAGCACTACTTTCGTTAACACTACAGGTCAACATTCAAAACAGTCCTGTTTAAAAATAGAAATATTCTATGCAGAATTCGAAAGATTAAATTAAAACACTCGAAAGCTAAAATGTTGGTCGAAATGTTGGCCAACATGTTGGTTACCCAGCGCAAACCGACAAACATGCTACCAACATGCAAATTTTGGCGGAAATGCTGGCCAACATTTATTAAATATTTAATAAATGTTGACCAACATTTTTTGAGATTTTTTTTCTTCTTGAGCATGTTGGCGCCTAACGCAAACCGGCCAACATGTTGGTCAAAATGTTGGCCAACATGTTGGCCGGTTTGCGCCCCCTTTACAGAATAATGTGTAAAGTTGAATGTGCAACTAAAATTGAGTTACGGCGAATTTTGAAGTGAATTTTTCACCTAGCTAGCTAGCTAGCTAGCTAGCCAAGGATAGATTGGCTTTTGACGAGTTTTATATCGTCTCTTATCGACAATGTAGCTAGATAACTAGCCATGTTGAAGTAGCATCCAGACAGAATGTTGCTGAATCTGGTTATTTTAACGGAGTTAAACTTGACATTGTTGTTATTTCTATCCTATGAAAATGTTTTTATCGATAAATGTATTGTACGAGTTAGATATATAATCATTTCCAATGCTTCTTGAAACTTGTTTTTTCGTGTTTGTTAACATTATAAGCTACCATTTTTCTTGACGACGGGCAATACCGCTCCATATCGACCCGCCGTAAAAACCCATATTGCCCGCTTGCAAAATCCAGACGGTTAACAAAAGACAAAAGAAGCCCTGCGGCTTAAAGATTTCCGCCATTAGCAATAAACTGAAAAAAGATATAAAATTGTGACATACATGTCACCCTTTTATAGCTATAATACATTATCTTTCACCAAAAATATCCAGCCTCAACAATTCCTCTTTAAATTAAAATTCATTGATAATTAATTAGTTCTGCTGAATATAGCTATCTATCTATCTATCTATCTATCTATCTATCTATCTATCTATCTATCTATCTATCTATCTATCTATCTATCTATCTATCTATCTATCTATCTATCTATCTATCTATCTATCTATCTATCTATCTATCTATCTATCTATCTATCTATCTATCTATCTATCTATCTATCTATCTATCTATCTATCTATCTATCTATCTATCTATCTATCTATCTATCTATCTATCTATCTATCTATCTATCTATCTATCTATCTATCTATCTATCTATCTATCTATCTATCTATCTATCTATCTATCTATCTATCTATCTATCTATCTATCTATCTATCTATCTATCTATCTATCTATCTATCTATCTATCTATCTATCTATCTATCTATCTATCTATCTATCTATCTATCTATCTATCTATCTATCTATCTATCTATCTATCTATCTATCTATCTATCTATCTATCTATCTATCTATCTATCTATCTATCTATCTATCTATCTATCTATCTATCTATCTATCTATCTATCTATCTATCTATCTATCTATCTATCTATCTATCTATCTATCTATCTATCTATCTATCTATCTATCTATCTATCTATCTATCTATCTATCTATCTATCTATCTATCTATCTATCTATCTATCTATCTATCTATCTATCTATCTATCTATCTATCTATCTATCTATCTATCTATCTATCTATCTATCTATCTATCTATCTATCTATCTATCTATCTATCTATCTATCTATCTATCTATCTATCTATCTATCTATCTATCTATCTATCTATCTATCTATCTATCTATCTATCTATCTATCTATCTATCTATCTATCGATCTATCTATTTATCTATCTATCTATCTATCTGTCTTCCCAGGCAATATTAAAGATTCCGCCTTCGCCGGCAGAAATCAATAACGTACTTTTGTTATATTTAGTTCCTGAACAAGAAGTTCTAACTGAAATGTGTTAGCTGGACAAAATAGCAGTTCATTTGTCTTGGCTTGGGGAAGTTGCGGGGAAGAATGTGAGCATTTTTTAATTAATGTTTCTTTGCTACAATTCTTTTCAATAAATGCTTAGTTTTAAAAATAATACTCACAAGCATAGATTTACGGCTTTTTCACAGTAGACGTACGCATTTTGTAATTGTCAAATTTTACTTTTTAATGCTTACAACGGGTTCGCAATAGGTTTGCAACGGACTTAGGTTCTTATGTTATATTTAGATGGATAAAAAAAGCAAATTGTGATAATTCCTGCTGACCCCAGCAAGACGTATTTTTTTGTTATTTCCTGGACCTTTGTAGGTCGTCTAGTTGATTGTTCCACAATGTTTACATCGCAGTAACTACGACTACCGCAATTTCAACGTTCCCCACCCACCCTACTCATCTACCAATTAAAACTTTCGCAGCCTTTGCGCTGCCGAGCATTTGTTCGGCGATGTTGTTTTGCCATTTCGGGAAGTGGTCAAAAACTGCCATTGTCCAAGAAATTTTAATCACAATGTTTAAACCCAATTTATAGCATAATTTAACACTTTTGAAAAGCACAAATTGAAATCATATGAATGAGTAAATATTGAACAGCTTGCCATTTTGATAATTAATTACATAAACTGATTCTTATGAATATATGTTTTTAGGCCGAGATAATGAAATTTAAAAAATATAATTATCCGTTGTCCTTATAGTTCCTGAATTGCTGAATTTAGCTGTATTTGGAAACGGCAATAATCGTTTGTCTAACAGAATATCAAATAATCTATATAATAATACGCCAGTTCCGTGTGTCTGTAACAGGCAAAGTGGATATGTTCATTTTCCTTTAATCTTACCGAAATTTTCTTTGAAGTAACCGAAAAATGCATGTCTAATATGCTAAATTTTCTGACGGTACGGCGCGACGTCAATAACACCACTTTAACGTCAATATCCTATATTAAATTAATGAAGCCGTTACAGTGCACTTAAAACTTTGAGGCCAAATAACTTGGAAACGAGGTGGTGACGTCAATGATTTTTCACTGCGTGGGTAACTAGGGACCACCTGGGACCAATTTGGGTAAGTTTCCCAAACCTGGATCCCCGAATCCGTTTCGGAATGGACGGGTTGATGACGTCATCACAAAACCTTCAAATCCCAATATTTCTGCAACCGTTTGTCAAAAGTGCACGTTCCTATACATTTTCTTGATCAGCATTTCAAGATCTATATGATGAATGCAACGGGTGTACGAATTTGTGAAGAAATTTTTTTTGGAACTTTTGATAGGGACTTTGCTGACGTCAGCAAAATTTTAAAGCCCTTAAATCTCCTTAGGCGTTTGTCAAAAACATAGGATACTATACATTTTCTTGATCAGCGTTTCAAGATCTATACGATGAAGGCAACAGGTATACAAATTTCTAAAAAAAAGTTTTGGGGGTTTGACTGGCCATTGCTGACGTCAGCAAAATTTTAAAACCCTTATATCTCATTAACCGCTCATCAAAAGCACATGATCATATACATTTTCTTGATCAGGAGTTTAAGCTCTACACAATAGAGGCAACGTGGAAACACAGTTCTACTTTTTTTTGTGGATGGGTTGCTGACGTCATCAAAATTTTTATTCTGCCTCAGTGGATTTTTCCACGGGCTTTATCGACTAATCTCTATAATAATACGCCAGTTCTGTCTGTCTGTGACCACCTTTGACCAATTTGGGTAAGTTTCCCAAACCTGGGTCCCTGAATCCGTTTCGGGAATGGACGGGTTGATGACGTCATCAAAAAACTTCAAACCCTAATATCTCTGCAACCGTTTGTCAAAAATACACGATCCTATACATTTTCTTGATCAGCGTTTCAATACGATGAAGGCAACAGGCATACACATTTCTGAAAAAAAAGTTTTGTGTTCTGACATGTCTCTGCTGACGTCATCAAAATTTAAATGACGGTTATTTTTCTCTGTTATCCTGCCTAAGTGGATTTTTCCACGGGCCTTATCGACTAGTCTCTATAATAATACGGAGCTTCTGTCTGTGACTTTTGCGAAGTGAATAAAATTTCTTTGATAAAGTCTATAAAACATCGTCTATAAATTTGTTCTGTAAATTACCAAACTTTGACGTTAAATCAATATTGACGTCAAAGGAAAGTATATTAAGATTAGTGAAGCCAATGCATTGCACTTTTAAAATTAAGGCTTAATAACTTGGAAACGGGTGGAAATAACTGACGTCATCTCCTGCGTGGGTAACTAGGGACTACCTGGGACCAAGTTGGGTAAGTTTTCCAAACCTGGGTCACCAAATCCGTTTCGGAATGGACGGGTAAATGACGTCATAAAAAACCCTTTAAACCCAAATATCTCTGCATCTGTTTGTCTCAAGTACACGATCCTATACATTTTCTTGATCAGCGTTTCAAGATCTATACGATGAAGGCAATAGGTACACAAATTTCTTGAAAATAAATTTTTGGGTTTGACAGGCCATTGCTGACGTCAACAACATTTTTAACACCTTATATCTCCTTAGGCTTTTGTCGAATACATATGATCCTATACATTATTGTAATCAACGTTTTAACCTTTACACGTTATAGGCAACGAATAAACTAAACTTGGCCAATTTTTTTTGTACCTGCACTGTTGACGTCAGCAAAAAATCTAAAACAACCTATTTTTCCAATGTCCTTTTGCCTAAGTGGATTTATCCACGGGCTTTATCGACTAGTCTATATTATAATACTCGTATACGTCTGTCTGTCTGTTTGTCACTTAAAATGGTAGCGGCGGCTTCTTTAATCTTGCTAAGTCCTTGAAAAACCGGGGGTTCGAAATATTTAATTTTGTTATATGTTAGTATGCTATTTGTTCCTATTCATTAGTTATAAAAGAATAGTTATGGTTAACATTTTTTTAAAAATACACGTGTTATCAAAAACAAAATTTAAAAATCGTAAATCCTCCGTAAACACTACATATATTTGCCATCCCCCCCCCCTATTTTCAGGTCACCCGTAAAATTACAGAATGTACGAAACTACGGAAGTTTTGTTATATCAATCTGATATTTTATCTCACATGTTTAGTTTGAAACTGTTTTGTCAAATTGCAACGGCCAATTTTGAAAAAATTCAGGATTAAGAAAATATTATCCTATCTTTGATGTTTTCTTTTAGTAAGAAAGAGAAAATAAGGTAATTATTCGCGATGTTGTTGTTCTTATTTTTCGGCCATTCCCAGCTTCATTGTTCTTAAAAACAGAGTGCATTTTATTCCACAGTTTCATTGCTGTCACTGAAAAGCAATCTTCAGAGTTTTCTTAACCCTCAAGTTTACAGCACTTTTTTTATGCCTCACTTTGTAATAATTGCCCCACGTTGTAATATCTGCCCCACTTTTAAGTAAGTTGCCCCACTTTATAATATCTGCCCCACTTTGTATTAACTTTTGCCCCACTTTGAAATTCTTTGTTGCCTCACTTTGTAATTTTAGAAGCTGCCCCACTTTGTAATAATGTCTTTTGCCCCACTTTGCAATTTTTCGTTTTTCGCATACTGCCCAGTATGCAATTCTTATGACGTCATCTTTTTTGATGTTATCCGTGTTCTGGATGCCCTGTCTTGTTTATTGCGATGAAACGCGTGGGTCTCCTGGCTAGTAAATAAAATACGAGTTTAGAAAATAATTTCTATCTGTGGTCACTGTGAATTATAACGAAAAATAAACTGCCTGAAACAAATTAAAAATTGTGCAGCGCTCTCTCTATAAAAAGGTTGTTTAAAAACTTGGGACAATTTAAAAAAATTAGGTAAGTTTACAGAAAGTGCTGCTAGCCAAAATATTGGCAAATTACGCCCTTGTGGAAAAAAAAAGTGAAAAAGATAGTGTGAAATACCTTAAGGGAAAAAATTATTACGCAAGAAAATATTGCGAAAATAAAAATTTCAGAATTAAATATTTACGATTTTTTCTAACATGGATTCGCAATGTTTAATTCCGCAATCATTTCTTGCGCAAACTTTTCTTCCCTCAAGGTAACTCCACCAATAAATCTTTCCATTAATCTCTTTTGTCATAATTTAGGGGTAGGAATAAAATTATAATATTATTATCAATTGTGTTCGCTTGCGTTATTTTTTGAAAACTAGATAAAACAATAATCACGTATTAACACATAAATACCTAGCTATATCATCTTCTTCCTTTCTGTCTCTTGTAACTTTGTTTTTGCGCTGTGTTAAGAAAAGTATTTCAACAGGAAAATAGAAATAAACAGTTCTGTTGTTTAACATATCCATACCCATGGGTAACCAAAAAATAAATATTTACCTAAAACAATATTTATTCGAAGCATGTACTTCAGAAATTCAATATACTGTCGGTTTATATCATTAATTAAAAAGGTCAGCTATCAAGAAAAGCTTATCAATAAATGTAGAGAATACGCTGAACATAAACCAATCTCGCGGGTATTATATGTAACTTCTAAGGTGGGCTCCTAATCGAACGGGTGTGGGCGGGAGAACGGTTTATTCCCGTGTCTTCATTTTACATAATATTCCCCTTAATAAAACAAGTGTGTTGTTAGTTTCATGTTCTAACAATAAGCCTAACGAAAGTAATAACATTTCCTTGATAACAAGGATTTTATAGAAATATCTGGGTTAGTTTTGAGTTACGGCCAATATGCAAGGTTTAAGTCGTATGAGAACTAAAAATTTGATTTCTTAAACCAGTGTATTAACGCTGAGTCTTCTGGATAGTCTCTATATTAATAATACCCATATCCCGTCTGTCTATTTGTAACGAATTGCAAAGGAGGGTTTTGAATTTTAAAAGTGCGAATTGAATGCGGGCAAAATAATTTACCTATAGAATATTTCATTAGGCTTGCTGATTGGTTTATTCACCTAAAAATTGACAGCTGCTAGTTAATAGAGAGCGGGAAACAAAATAAGGTCCTACATACGGTATAAAAGTTAGGTGCGTAGCACATGACTACTTGCGGTATAATTCGGTGCATAGAGAGACAGAGAGACGACGGCTATTATTATAGAGACTAGCCTGGGGACCCGGCGTCCAAACGCAAAGCGATTAATAAGAACCGTAAACTATGCCACACATTCAGGTGGAGTGCTTTAGTACAGGTATGTCGTAAATCGAGTAAAGCGCACACAAACTTTATAATCTTTTCGGTGTAATATTTTTTTTGAAAAATAACTTTCCACCACTTTAGCTGAAATAAAAACACATTTTTTAACTCATTACTACCCCGTCATAGCTAAAACAGTCGACGAACCTTTTCATTTTTCGGATTGCTGGTGAAAGCTCCAAAATAAATGTTACTCCAGGTTGAGTGCTTAGTACAGGTAAACAGTCGCACATGCGTTTAGGTTTAATACCTGTTTTAAAAAACTGAATCTCAGAAGAACACAGGATACACTCTGTTATTAATCTCTTAATCTATTTATATTATTAAGTTTGAAAAATGGTAAAAATAATTACATTAATTCGAAAATAAATTAATTTATTAATTTTTATTAATCAATAAATAAGTTTCTCAATTAAACAACCCCCTGATTTCTAAAAACCGCAGAATGATTAAAGGAATATCGGTAGCCATATTGCGCATTTACACACAGACGGAATACGGCTATTATTTAGGAGACTAGTCGGTATCCCGTGGATTAATCCGTGGTTTCGCCCGTTCTTTTTTTTATCACTTTTCGTGTTTTCGTAACACGACTTTTTCTCTCTCGCACAAATAGACAGACGGAATACGGCTATTATTAAAGAGTCAAGCCGTTATTACTCCGTCATAGCAAAAACAATCAGTCAATATTATTTTCGTTAGGGTGTGAAAGTTAAAGAAATTCATTGTGACACCGGGCTGAGCGGTTAGTACAGGGAAACGGTTTTGTACGTGTATATAGGTGTAATACCCCTGGAAAAAAACTTTGTGGCAACTTCGGTTTAAATAAAAACACAGGGAACAGCCTGTCGTTGACCCGTACAGCTAAAACAATCGCTCAGCCATTTTATTTCGCAGAAATGTTTTCAGGAAAACGATAAAATGTGTAGCTAGCTACCTAACTGCATTTAGAGTAAGGGTAACTAAAGAGCTAACTGGATGGTGATGGATGAAAAAAGCCCTTATATTAAACTGAATAACACCCTTAAAAGAATAGAAATAAATAAGGCGAGCTAGCTAGCTGGTATTAGGATGTTTCCACAAAATTGGTGGTTTAAGATTTGTACGTGGCTAAAAAATTCACATGTTATTTACCTTAACATGTGAAACATATAGAAAACAAATAGTACAAGATAAAAAGGTCAAACAGAAACCTACAAACCTTGCCCGAACACACCACTCCCAAATTCAAAATAGCCTTTGTTGCTTTAGACGTTTCTTTGTCGGCATGTCGAGGTCGCAATAATCTCGGATTTGTGTTTCAAAAAATCGGGCGTTGCGATTGCTACGTGCGGGCGATCAAAACTAAGTCGGTTAAAATACATCGCAATTGGTATTTTGGGCAGGTATAAAAATTTAGCGCGGCCGTGACACGACGCGTCTCTTGTGGACGGACAGACAAAATACGGCTATTATTAAAGAAACTGGTCGGTGGCCTGTGGAAAAATCCACGGGTTCGCATGTCCTTTATATTTACCCTTTGCAACTAAGAGGTTAGGATATATCGCATTTGATATTTATGTTCCCGCAGCACATCTTTCTTACTCAGCGAGGGGTCCGCGCAGAGACAGAAAAAATACGGCTATTATTACAGAGAAGAAAGTAGTCAGTTATACCCTTAGAAAAACCCGGGGTCGCTCGTGTTTTATATATCACATTTCGTGTTTTCGTAACACGACATTTTTCTGGCGCACAAACAGACAGACTGAATACGGCTATTAATCACCCAATTCTTCTGAACCTATAGCCCTGATCGTTTGCGCGTTGCACTTAGATGCAATAGTCTGCTCCAGTGCTAGTACTTACTATAGGACAGAAACTTTTGCGGCCAGAAATATTTTGCGAAAAAGATTATGCTTTTGAAAAAGATAAATCAGCAAAGAAAAAAACCTTTTCTTCCTTTGCGAAATTAAATTCTGTCACAATTTTAATTTCTCCCTATTAAAGGGGGATTTTCACGAAGCGAATTGAACGGCGAATCGTATCTGAGCATGCGCAGTTTTGTTTGTGTTGATTTTGCATCGAAATATTCGTTTCGCTGAAAAGTAGAAACAGTTCCTACTTTTTCGCGGCTAAAGGTTTCTCTGCTAGTTTTTGACCAATCAGAACGCGGTTAAGTAATGTAAACAATGAATTTGGCGCCTAATTTATTTTGTCGTGAAAATTAAAAAGCGAATTCGCCGTTCAATCCGCTTCGTGAAAATCCCCCTTAAGACCATCAAAGATTTTGCGTTCGTTGGAAGTTTTTCATGAGTAGAATGGCAAATAAAGACAGGAATTTTGTCCAAAGCAGTGTAGATTGGTTTTCAAAATAGTGTCATGACGTAAAGGGCGTATGTACAATAAGGATTTTAATTGTCTAAAACAGGAATACTATTATCTCTGAACTCTTTAGGTTGATTGTTATTTTATTCGTTGCCTGTGCTTTTCAGGCTAGCATCGACCTTATGTTGCATGATCTGACTTGGTTTTGGTCTTTGGTTAGTGAGAGAACCTTTTTTCGTCTCTTCTTTAAAGTGTTGACTTCAGATTCTTATTCATAATGTCATCATAAAATAAGAATTCCGTCATGATGCTTTCCTTCGGCTCGTGAAAAAAGTGCGCAACCCCTTTTTTTGTATCTCTTTAGTTTTTGTTTAACACCGTAGCAGGCATTAGCTAGAGTAGTACACCCTTATGCGTACAGTTTAGGTTTTCGACGGTCAAACCCCTATTAAAAAACGCTGCTTTTAGACCCCTAAAAAATCTGTGACGTCACGGATCTCATCATGCTTCAAATGAGTAAACAAGTCACGTGACATCAATGACGGCACACGACAAAAACTGACATCAACAAATCTGTTTGAGTAGGGGAAATTCCCTACTCAAATTGCGACCGCTGTTAGTTGAAGTCTGAATGTACTTATAATAAAGAGAAATGATTTGGTTCAAGAATGCAATTAGTAAATTATATAGCGCTGTCTCAGCGCCGGTAGCAGCAACTCGCGATGCTCTTGCGGATCGACTGCAGAGCGTGCGAGACACTGTTAGGTATTATTATAACAGGGCGAGGGAGCATATTGCTGGAAGGGCAACGCTGTACGATGAAATCGAGAGAGAAGCGCGGGAGGACTTTTACGATGCTGGAGACATACAAGACGAATACAGCGGAGTCGAAGACATCAAGCACATGTTCCCACAAGAGAAAAACCGATCCGAAGGCGTCGAAGACATTCAGCATATTTTTGATGAAAATGACACACAGATGTTGGAAGACGGAAATCGCGTCAAGACATGGCGGTTCAACAAGAACCTCAATCGACCATTGGCAGATGCCATCATGCGAATAGTTACGCCCTACATAGACATGAGAGTCAAGGTAGTCTACAGTTTTGCTTGCACCATCTACGAGGCAGGAGGTGGCACGGCTCCGTATCACAAGACCAAGGGAAGCGAAGGATCGCTTACGAGCCTAGCTGACATCTAGGCCTTTGTTGAAAAATGCGAAATGCAGCGATTAGATCTAGGAGATAACGAATTTTGGGGGAAGGCGTACCTGCCACCAGAAAGAACAATCGAGACCCCAGGATCGTACGAAGGGAAAATAGTCTTCAATCATGTGCAGATCAAGATCATCTCCACAAGGGAGCCCCTGTTAGGCTGTGGACCTTTGCCAGACTGGTTGCGAAAGAGGAGGTGCATCTACAGCTTTGACAAGGAGGATGAGAGAACCGACACTTTGTGTGTCTGGAGATGTCTTGCCGTACACTACCGTGAAGAAAGAGAGCAGCGCGAGAAATGTGTCACAATACCATTTCTCGCAATAGCACGCGATTACTACGAGAAGCCCAAACTGAAGCGCGAGGACGTGCGTCCTACAAAGCTCGTTGACTTCGAGGGCATAGCGAAGCGTTTCAAGCTCAGTATCAGAGTCCTTGAACCCAAGACCAACTCTGAGAAAGCGCCATGGAGACTCGTGTACGGTCAGAATCAATACAAAAAAGATTTAGACACAATCAACCTTGGTATGCTGGATGGACACTGTTTCTACATCAAGGATTTAGACGTACTGGCACGACAGAAATGGGAATGTAAAGCCTGCAAGCAAATGTTTACAAGCAGCGGAGATCTTACGAGACATAAGAAGATATGTGAAGGAAAAAAGCCGACTATCATCTGTAAAGGCAAGAAGGTCAAACGCAAACCTAGCAAGTCAGAGAAGGTCTTTTATGGTGAGGGCTTCAGCTATGACGCTTGTAAATGGCTCGAGCACATGTCGAGGGAAACTGGAAGGCACATTCATCACGCACTCTGTGGGCATGGGGGAGAACGCGTGATTCGCTATGGCAAAAAGGAAAACCAAGTCTACCCTGTAGACGGCTATGAACCTCAGACCAGGACAGTCTACGAGTACCATGGTTGCAAGTGGCACGGATGCCCCTGCCAAGGAACAAACAAAAATCGATATACGGCCACCAAGTCAAAGGAGGAAGGCATCCGAAAACTTGGCTACAACCTCGTGACAGTGTGGGAGTGTGAGAGCCCACCCAAAGCGAAGAGGTACTTCTAGAAAGAATTTCGACCATATCCTCACTACATCGTGTTTGATTTCGAGGCCCTCCTAGCACCTTTACACCAGCGGCAAACAGCCGACCTGATGTATATATCGGAGCATGTGCCGGTCAGCGTCGCTATTCACGATAGTCTGAACGGAGATCCAACGTTCCTGGAGCACGATGATCCCAAGATCTTGGTTAAACGATTTTGAAAGACGACATTTTGAAAGACGCGGTAAGCATTCCAGGCGTATCGATGCGCTAAGTCTTGAACAAGTCTCTACGACTGAACCCAAAGCTAGAGCTCTACGCTCCAGGAGAGCCTTGTAAGCATAAGTGTAATGAAGACTGCTTCAACAAGAAGTGCAAGGCGTGCAAAAAGGTGCAAAAGGCTTGCACTGAGTGCACGAAGAATGAGGCCTACGAGCTCTTGCAGACGGGTATGGTAGGAGGGCCTGCCATCGTGTTCTGTAGGTACCACGAGAGAGACGTGACGGGTATCAGATCCCACGTCTGCCAGGAGCCACGGAAGTGCAAAACTGTTCTGGGGCTTGACGCGAACCTGCTGTACCCGAGTACGTTGATGAACTACTTTCCATGCGGTAAAGAAAAGCTGATCAAGATCAAACCACCCACGGCTGAGCACAACATCAGACTGTTGAAAGAAGGTATGCAAAATGGATCCCTCTTTGGTTTTGCGCAGGTCGACATCGAGGTCCCTCTGGAACTGTATGACAAATTCAGCGAGATGGCTCCGCTATTTGTGGTCAAGGAGATACCCGAGGATCAAATCCCCGAGCACATGCACGAGTACCTAAAAGCAACAGGGCGCAAACGTATTTCAGGCACACGTAAGCTCCTAGGGTTGATGAAAGCTGAAAAGATATTGCTGTACACTCCGGTGCTAAAGTGGTACCTTGACCATGGCCTGAAAGTGACTGCTTTTTACCAATTCATCAAGTACACTCGAGGTAAACCGTTTGCGTGGTTTCCAGAAGAAATTGCGGATGCACGACGACAAGCCGATAAGGATCCTGACAAGCGTCTGGCTGGAGAATCGGCCAAGCTGAAAGGGAACTCGTTCTATGGAAAAATGATCGAGGACCAAGCGAGGCACGCGAACACCACCTTTACGAGAGATGAAAAGAAGGTGGATGCAGCGATGAGATCGCCATACGTTGAAGATCTTGAAGAAATAGGTGATGCTTACGAGATCAGAGAAGGAAAGAAAAAGGTGCATATCGACAGAGCGTACCAGTGCGGCATTGCGGTGTACCAGCTGGCCAAATTGCGCATGCTTGAGTTTTATTACGATTTCATCGACAAGTACGTGGATCGTCGAGACTTTGAGTACGTGTATATGGATACAGATTCCGCCTACTTTGCCATCAGCGGAGAGTGCTTACGAGATGTCGTTCGCCCTGAACTGCTTGACGAGTACGACAAAGACGTGAAAAACTGGCTCGTCACTGATAAGTACTCGAGTCGAACAGGAGGGCTATTCAAACCGGAATTTATCGGTTTTAGAATAATCGCTGACTCAATCAAGTGTTACTTCGTCGAAGGGAAAGAGGGCACAAAATTCTCCTGTAAGGGTATGTCGAAGAAGCAGAACGCTATGACATGGGAGAGGTATAAGAACGCGTTGAATGGCTCTATTGACATGGCCAAAAACGTAGGTTTCCGGGTGCACAACCAGGGGATGGTTACGTACGAACAAAACAAGCTGGGTCTCTCGGCGTTTTATGATAAGCGAAAGGTACTCGAAGATGGCATCCATACAGTACCGCTGACGCTGTAAATAGTGAGGTTTCCCTGTCCGGATTTTTGTGAAGTACCACTTCACAAAAAGCAACAACAAATGGAAGGTAAAAGGTGTACAAAATGTAAACGAAATCAACCACTAGACAACTTCAAAATCCAAAACAAAAGCCAGCGAACAAAACAGTGCATCAAATGCCGCAATATTGTCAAGGCGTCACGGGAACGTAGCAAATGCCCGCATAAAAAACATAGACACGGATGCTCCATATGCTCCATATGCGATCACCCTGCTTATCAGTATAACCTCATTCTAAATAGAATTCACAAGGCTCTAATGTATGATAGGGAGATAGCCTCTACGGAGTACCTGGGGTGCGGTATCTGCACATTTATCGGTCATATCCAGGATCCATTCAAAGATGGGATGTGCTGGGGAAACCGAGGGCAGTGGCAGTTTGATCACAAGGTGCCACTAAAATACAGAGAGAACGGAGAATACCCCAGCGAGGAGGTGCAATTAGCAAGGCTCCACTATACCAACATGCAACCCTTGTGGACCGAGGATAATCAAAGCAAGGGCGATCGATATATATCTGGGTAAAGGTCGCGTTGAAAAAGATTGTTTTTTAAATTTTTCAAACAACTTCGAGTCACTCCTCTTCAGTATGAGGCGGTAGAAACAAGATAAAACTCATTTGCCTCATCCATTTAAAATTGATAAACATTTTTGAATAAGCAAGAGGTTTTCTGTATGATGTGCAAATGAGCTAACCGGTGATGCGTGAATTTTCACACAGGTAGGACTCAAGGTGATACTGAATAGCTTATATACGAAGCTCGAATTATAGCAAAATTGTGGGAGCAGGCTTAGATCCTGGCGGAAGGGTAGGAGTGCGCGGGCGAGAGCACGTCCTAACTGGAAGCGGCCGTCTCGCCCCGGTTTCTCCCACACTGTACCACGACGGGAAAAATTGCGCCAAAATGCCGGTTAAATGTCAGTGCTAGGAACGGCCTCTGAAAGTCTTAAAAAGGTGGGTCTTGTTAATGCGTAGTACAAGCACGACATTCTGTATAGAGTATAAAGAGCAAGTACGCTAGGCCTGCAAAGCAGGACAGCACTGAAAAACACCTCGGATATGGTGAACCAAAGGCTCTGAGTCTCACAGAATCAAAAACCCTCTGGGTTCAAACAACAACAACAAAAACAACAAAAACCTAGAGGGTTCCCTTGCGAGGGTTTTGTTTTGAAAAATAAAAAATGATGAACGACATAGCCCTCACCGTAGCAATAATTCTTCCGTACGTCTTGATCGTGCTCTACTTTTTGCGCTATAGAAGGGTATTAATAAAGATGAGTGAGATTACAACTATATTTGATGACACACCAGCAGAAGCCTTTCAAGCCGAAGAAAAACCGGCAGACAATCGCCAGGCCTTGAAGGATGCGATAAGGCTACGGAAATCGCATCTCTTACCCAAAAAATGTACCGAAGGATTTGTCGACAAAGCTCCTGAGGAGGCGATCGAAAAAGCGTACGCCGACTATGTTCAACGAGAGCTCCAAGATAAGGGAGAAAAAACCGCCAAAGCACTCTCTACGCATGCTATCAACCTGTACGCTAACGCTGTGGGAAATTACGTCAAAATCGACTCTGTCGAAGGACTTAGAAAAGACATCGAAGAGGACCCCATCATTAAAGACTCCATGGCAGATTTGGGGATCCTTGTGTACTCTGCCTTTGGAAAATATCTAGCGCCACTATTGATTGCTGCTCATACTATTAATCACACTCAGCTCTCCGTGAAGTCCAAGACAGATGAAAAGCGAGATGACGAACAGCAAGAAAAAGTCTTTCGAAGTTTCATATGAGCAATCGTGAAATTATTGATCGTATAAGCAAGGGGAAAATGGGTAGAACAAGAGCACGGTACACAGCTTGGTGCAGCATTTACGGTGACTCCTGCTCACGCGGTTGGGTAATCCTGACACCAGAAGCTGATCGCTTTCCACCACACACAGGTTTATCACTGGATGAAGGGCTGCGGACGTCTCACGCCTGACAAAATCCAAGCTATCCATGAGATCATGATGCGCGGGGAAAAAACACAGGTACGGCAAACCCGTGCTGACAGGTAAATACAGGACGGCTAACGCTGGTTTTCACGAATTTGCCCCTGTTTCTGCAATCCCAAGGTTAGTGATAGACGCCCTGGATCGATACTACTCTACAGAGACTGACGATCCAATATGGAACGCGGTGGGGTTGTTTATGGACTTGATTAATATCCATCCATTCGAAGATGGGAACGGGAGGCTATGTAGGCTCGTTATCTCACACGTACTTGTGGAGAGTGGAATGAGTCTCTTTCCAGTTTTGCTTAGCTCGTTCCACAAACGCGGCAGGCGCCATTACATTCAGGCTGTTAAAAGGTTTGAAGAGAGACCATCGTTACTTTACACGATGGTCTGTAGGTCTTTTGTGAAGGTATGGGATAATTTTGAGCAAAACTTGGCTCTACTAGAAAAGTCGAAATTTCACTGATTCGTCGGGTCCACTAAATTTTTGTAAAGCTTAAAACTTTACAAAACTTAATTTTTAAAACACCAAGGGCAAGTCTAAATAAATGAGTGAAGAACAATCTAACCAAGTCATAACCAAGAAAAATGAGGGTCGTGTTGCTGCTGGCAAGAGGTATTGCCGTACTTGCCGCTTGCGTGGCAGTCTATTACATACGTAAGAAGCCTGCTGAAACGCCTAGCGTCTCCGCACGTGCGCCCGTGTCAACGGAAGGACCGTCTCAGCAACAAAAGCCTTCGAAAATTGACATTTTCAAGATGCGGTAACCTATAATAAATGAGTGTTACCCCTCGGGAAAAAGAAATTATCGACATGATCTATGAAACAGTCGTGGATCTAGGCTTTACGTTCACCTACGCCATAACCGGGAAGAAATTTCTGGGAATCTCTAGCCCCAACACCAAGATGGATACCAGCGACGTGCTGAAGATGTTTGCTTACTTTTCATCGGGTCGAGGCTCGCGGGAATTTGTGGTAGCAAAGGGGTGGATTCCGGCATCTATCGTACCAAAGCCTAAGTAAGTCTACAAGGTTTATGTCTGCCCAAGGCAAACACAAAGAATACCCTCAGAATAAAATGGACATTGTCAAAGACCCGCATACAGCAATCTTTACTGGACCGACAAGCTGTGGCAAGACGCAGCGTGTCCTGAATTTGATTGAGAACGAGTACAGGCAGCATTTCGACAACATTGTCATTCTCTGCCCTACAATCCGCTGGAACAAGACCTATCAAGAGAGGTCCTCGCTATGGAGGGATGACTACGTGTTTCTGGTGGAGCCCAAGGAGCAGCTGTTCGAATGGATCCAAAAACTGTCGTTATTACTGGCGGGCGAAGAGACGTTGTTTATCGTTGACGATATGATATCCAACGAGGATCTCGATAAAAAGCGTCAGCCCTTGCTTGAGCTTGCCATCAGTGGTAGACATCGCAAACATAGTCTCTGGCTACTCACGCAAAGCTACACGGCCATCCCGAAGAACCTTCGAAGGCAAAAAAAGCAGTTGTTCATGTGGTACCCCCACGAACGATCAGACATGAAACTCGTCGACGAGGAAACAAACATGATCAGCGACTGGGAAAACATCAAGGCTGAGCTGAAAAAGTCCAAGCACGCTTGCCTTTGGATCAGACTTGAGCACCCCAGGACTTGGAAATTTTTTTGAGTTCTGTCCCAAGCAACCTGGTTGGAATTATTCCAAAACTAAAAGATGAAAAATATAGAGATAAATCGTCTTTTCAGATCCCTTCCAGCCCGTTTTAAACAAACCCGCAACCAGCTCAGAAATAACAACGGCAATCCCTACGATATCTTCATCTCTCTCGAGGGACTCAAGTGGATGGAAAGCAATACAAGAGACCCCGATATTCGAGGTAGACTGCGAGCACTTATATATAGCACGACGGCTTAGTCCAATTAGATGGTGCCCTTGGGACGAGGTAAGTATTAATGTGAGCCACAGGTTCACATTAACTAGCACGTTTCAAAGAGCACCGTCCATGCTATATGATCCCCGGAATTCCAAAAACTCACAAGCAAAATGTCTCTTGTAACGGTTGATTACTTTAAAGGAAAGCAAGTCCGATCATTCTTTGTTCAGGATAAAGGTCAATGCATCGTAGCCTCCGATGTTTGGAGAGCCGCGGGCTATAAGCGGGAAGCGGGAGTAAAAGCTATTCAGAGACTTGTTCCCAACAAGTACAAAATACGGAAAGGTGACGCTGTTGTTGACCTCCAGGGGGTGGACAGATCTGTCCACCCCCAGCAAGATACAGTTTTACTGACGGAACCAGGCCTTTATTGCTTCCTTTTGAGGTGTGGCAGACCTGAGGCAGAACCATTTTTGGATTGGGTTGTTGAAGAGGTTTTACCTCGAGAGCTCCGCAAGCTTGCTGGAATTGTAGAAGAAAATCAAGCGGTTCTGGCTCTGCTCGCCGACGACTTGGAGGATAAAGATCGTCAAATTCTTACCCTAGAGGAAGACGTTGACGACCTCGAGGGAATGATAGCCGTACAAGAGCAAGAAATTGAAGAACTACATAAACGAACCGTTCCTCACCTTGAAGACCCTAGAAAGGATAACGGGATGGTTATAATCCAAAAGAATAACAACGATGAATATCCGTATGTCGCTATATGTGGGCAACAAGGCTATGTAGCGCAAAAGATTCGCAACAAGTTAACAGATCACCCCAACGGTCAAATCGTCGTTCTTGCAGAAACTCCAAATGCCATTGTACATTACAACTGGCTCCGAGAGCGTGGATGCATCGAAGTAAATCCCGAAAGTCCAAGGCACTTTCGATTAGGTCGTAATTATACACATCAAAGATTGATGGAGCTTGCCGAGATCTAGGATTTTTTTTTGTAACCCTGATAGATTACAAAAACCACAAAAAAACCTGACGCTGCTTGACCACTTCGGCTGTATGTTAAATGTCAAAGAAAAATGCAAAAGTACGTACAGAGTCAGCAATTTACAAAGTCTTACGATGTGACGGTACCGGTTCTGCGATGCTGTATCAATGCAGGTTCCACTACCGGTTATTGTTCACAGTGTTTGGAGAAATTTAGATTTAGAAATGGACCATACTACGAGGGGTTTGTATATCCGGATGATGACGAGCTTTTAGACAGAGTAGCCTCGGGCAAAAAAACCATGGGCGACAATCCCGACGGAATATATAGATGAGGATCTCCAGGTTGATATTGAGGACCGGGATTTGCATATTGTTTCCGCTGAGGTGAACAAGTGGGGCATGCTCTGCTACGAGATTATCAAGGATAAGGACTTAAGGCTCTCGGATCTAGCAGACCTAAAGAAAATTGGCGACATACTCAACATTCAAATCAAGGATAGGCGCCTAGTTGATATCAAAGATCTTGATAGCGAGCCAAATGTTATCAAGGGAATCGTCAATGGCTATCCATTCTATACCCTACATCCTGATGATTATACCCGCCTTCATCCGATTGACTCCAGCGATGACTCCGACGATGATTAAAGGGATGTTGCTCGGGTAGGTATTAACGTGAACCACAGGTTCACGTTAACTACCACAAAAAATTACACCCACAAGTGGCAACTGAGCAAGTCCCCCGCTGCGGAGGACCAATGGCTCGTGAAATTTACCATTCTTTTACATGCTCCGGAGGTACTTCAACATCTTCCGGCACCAGCATCAACTCCTCTGCCACAAAGCTTCGATCAGGCCCATCTGACAAATAGTACAGGAGACGTGTACCAGTCACGATACGATCGAGTCTATACGTCTTTTTGCTCCACCAAGCGTCCGTTGCACGTCTTATCGCAACGAAATGCTCTTCCCCCGGTTGTAGCAGGTACAAGTAAAGACCGTCC
The DNA here is from genome assembly GCF_029227915.1 of Hydractinia symbiolongicarpus. Taxonomy (NCBI): domain Eukaryota; kingdom Metazoa; phylum Cnidaria; class Hydrozoa; order Anthoathecata; family Hydractiniidae; genus Hydractinia; species Hydractinia symbiolongicarpus. The sequence goes on from NC_079878.1 coordinate 16,629,341, forward strand.
TCAGGTAACGGCTTTTCCTCGGGATATTCTTCGCCTTTCGTAACTTCATCTAGCTTGATTGCCTTGTTGGGTTTCATGCCGATCATGGCAGTCTTGGTATTGTTCATACTTTTGACGATGGTGTACAGATGTTTGACCCATGTGGTACTAGTCTCTTCAGAGACCAACTCTTGCGCGTCCTGAGGTTTGAAAAGTCTCTCAGCAAGCACCTTGTTGTAGCTCTCGACAAAGGCTGTGAACGTATGATGATATTTGGTGGTTGCGCGCTTAATCTCGACGTCTTTTGCTTCTAACAGCTTCGTTACGTCTGACTTGAACTCACTACCGTTGTCGCACTGGAAGATCTTCGGATAGCGTAAAGGTCCTGCTTTGTAAATGTCCTTGATCATGTCAGCGACTTTGCTGGCTTTCTTCGTTCTCAATGGTCTAGCTACCTTGTAGCGCGAGGCTACATCGATCCCTGTGAGGATATATTTGTACACGTTGCTGTAGACTTTGTCATGAGGCATGTAGAGTAAATCAAATTGGTGCATTTCATTAGGTTTTTTAATGGTAAAATGTGGGTAGTTGATGCGCTTGGGCCCCTTGATATGTCTAAGCCATAAGAGTTGCCTAGACAGCCAGTGTACGACTTTCTTTTTTGAGAGGCCAGTCTGCTCAGCGAGCAATTTAACAGCCTTCCGACCAGTCCATAAATTTTCAGGGGTATAGTAAATACTTAATTTTTTCGCTTCTTCTGGAGTAATGATATGTTTCGACATGTTTATTATATATCGAAAACATTTTTACGCCCATTTGTACACTGCAAAACCAAGGAGGGCTAAGGATCCAACGATGAACGTGAGCTCACCGTCCTGTTGCTGTTTGCTGGGCGTGTAGAAGTCGGATAACTTAGGAGCCTTCTCGATCGTTGCGATATAGTACTCCCTCATGCCTTCATCGAACTCCTTCAAGCTCTCTCCAGCTTGCCTTTTCAGCTCTCGTTGATGGTTATACCAATCGATCTTTGCCTGCCGATCTCTTATCCACTGCTGCTGAGCTGCTTGAAGTTGTTCAATTGCCTTATCATGCTTACTGATCAAATAGTTACTCCCCGAGAACGTGAGGGCATTGATTATAGCCCCACCCGCGAGTACTAATATGCTTGCCATCTTTATTTTAATATTCGACACTGTGAAACGCCCATCTAAGATGTTCAGCTGAGCATCTTGAAGTAGGAAAACGTAGCATTTAATATCCCCCGTTGTTCCGTCTGCCTTCTTTGTCATATGCAAGGTTATACCGTCTGCCAATCTCTGTAATGGCCTTCCGGAACCGTGGAGACTGTGATCAGGTGATGCTCGGAAATCAACAAACAGGGCGTATCTTTCTGTGAAGAACTGCCCAATTGTCACCTTTGAATCGTGGCTACCGAATAAGTTTACGATCTGCTCGAGGTGATCTTTCGGGAGCATCGCGTGCGTGTAGAGCTCATTAGGCTCACTCTCGACAGTGATCAAGATTTTTTCAATCTTGGGGTTGTAGAAGACCTCGTTAGCACCCGAGTAAGCCTTCACTTTCCCCGGATCTACGAACAATAATAAGACGCCTTTTAAACTTTTTGCTGGAGTATCAATTTGCAAATTGTAGCTGGTATCAGACTTTTTTATCGTGATAACCTTGCTACGGAGAACCCTTTCATAGGGTAGCGCCAAACGACTATACCGTGACATCATAGCGCTCGCGAGACCCTCGTTATTAACCTTGTCAAACTCTAGTGCGATATTAGTGATCTTGTACGCACTGTCTGCGGGCTTAGCTGCCGTGCTTCCTGAAGACACCGTACCACCATCTTTGATAACGTCACCATATGATGCAAAATGTATAACGAATTGCAGCCTATCGTGTAAGCCTGCTTGGTAAAAGGGCAGATCCCTCGTGTGTTCGAACATTTTACCAATAGGGATGCAAAAGGTGTTGCCGTAAGCTGCCACGATCGCTTTTTCCTCGTCCGTGCCTACATGATCAGTCGCTTTTACCTGTAGGGCGCGGATTGTACCGTCGTTCGGATTGTTCCCCTCTAGGATCAAGTTGTTTTCCCGATCAAATTTTGGTAGCCAGAGATCCCGGTAGACCGCCAGGGTGCTGAAATCGCTTATATTCTGTACCTCGTTACCGTTCAGGGTGATACGTAGATCTCTCACCAAGGATTTGCCTATGTTGCTGACGATAGTGCGCTTTGTGTTTGTTCCCGTAAGTTCTAGATCGAAAAGTAGTTTGATACTCCCTGGGAAAATTACATCGTTCTGCCCCATGTTGGGGATGTCAACATACAAGTCCTCGTTCTGATTAATCGTACTAGGCACATGACTTACTTTTACACGCTGCTTCTTACCTTTCATAGACATCATCGTTTTAATTTCCGCGTAGGGGTCGAGCTTGGTTCCGAGTATGTTACTCATGCTTTATTATTAGCTGATTTTCATTTCAAATAAATGCCGATTAATCCAATATACGAAGGAGACGACTTTACGTCAGAGGAAAACATTCCAGACGAGGATTTCAGTAGGCCTGATGCCAGCACGCTAACGCCCGATCAGCAGCAAGATCAGGAACAATCCGGCTCAGCACGAGACACCACGACAAGACAGAGGGAAGAGCTGTTAAAATCAAAAGTCGACGATCTTTACGAACACCTTGGTGAGGAGCTGGGGCAGCCAATCGCGAGATATTACAATGAGTTTGAGGCACGAGGAAACCAGCTTCTTTTCGATGGTATAGAGCTCACGAAAAGACATGGTGAATTGAGGAGCGTTGTCGAGATAAAGAGGAGGTTAGGTACAAATCGCTTGCGGGTCATGGGTTTTACGGACTATACTACACCAAACAAAGGCAGTAAAGTAATGGCTCAGAAACTCCTTAACGAGATTGTTCACGTTGAAGAGAAGGCCGATGATATTGAAATGATGCCGCTTCTCGAGAACGTCCTTGATGAAACGGAGAGCCTGATCGAAGAGACTCCCTTTGGCGCCAGCGAAGCCTTCACAGAGCGTGAAAGAAGAGGGCTCAACCTTGAGCTTCAAACGCTAAGGGGTAACCTGAAGCACTTGAAAAGCAAGATGGTCTTCTATGACAGCGAGATCGCCAAAGCAGAAGCCAAGGTAAAAAGGCTTGAGACAAAGAAAGCTACACCTGGAGTATCAGAGGAACAGCAAACTATCTGGAACGAAGACATTGCAAAAGCTAGGGAAGATCTAGAACGACTCCAAGATCAAAAGGAGGCAGTACGAGAAGCACACGGCTTACTATCATCTGACATTAAGAGCCAACTGAAAGCTATTAAGGAGACGCTGATGAAAATCACAGAAGACGATAAATCTCTAGCTGAAAAGCTTAGAATATTGTTCAAGGAGCAAGGGATTACTATAGCAAGCATCGTCTCGGCTGTTGGTTTACTGATTTCCACCATTGTACTCGCAGTTACAGGTGGTGGAGGAGGAGCGGGTGCTGGAGGAAGCGCCGCTGGAAAAAAGGGTTTTATACAAAAACAGCTGGAAAGGCTTGGAAAATTTTTGAAATACCTGGCAGGTAAGGCAGGTGCTGCGCTACCAGGGATTATTGGTACGGTTGTCTCGTTCTTTTTCAGAGTGGCTGCAAAAGTTGTTGAATACGCAGCCAAACACCTCTACATGACAATCGCTGCTGCCGTCGCTTTTGTTGTGGTCTACGTTGGGAAGGGTGGCAAACTATCGTAAATATTGGTGCTCCCGCGGAGCACTAATATTTCTTTAACCAAATGTACATTAGGATCGATAATACTCCCGCAGTAACCAGGGTGGCCTTGGTGTCCTCGTGAGGGTTTCCATCTCCTGACTGAGGCATCTTTTCAGACCCCGGTTTTAGGGCACCCCTCGCTCGCCCAGGTCTGACTCGTTTTAAAGGCTGTGTGGGTTTGTTATGTAGGTCTAGCCTTATGCCAAGCATCGCACTCGCCGGCGCAATCAAGATGTTGTTGTTATACCCTACAATTTTACCAATACGCAGGTTCATATCGGATGGTAGCATGTACACGTGGTGCATCACGGCAAAATTCACTGGGGTCCTGGCATATTGAAGCACCTTTTGAAACTCGGTGATATCGTGGCCTACGTTTTCCTCACGTTGTACCATGGCTTCGAATTTCTGTAGTAGTATCTGTCTCGCTGTGAAATTGTCAGCATCCGAACCTATAAGGGATGCCTTGGCATCAGCTTGGGACCCTAGTAGTAAAATCACGTAAACACGAATACTCTCGCTAAGCTTCGTCAGACCTTCCGTTGTCAGGCCTTGGCCCGTAGGCATAATAAACTTGGCCCAATCACCATCTACTTGCGGCCACCATTTACCATTTGTGAGCGAGGACATAAGAGCCTTAAACTTGTATTGGGCATTGGGGTCGGCACCATATTCGCGACAAATCTAGGCATATCCAGATGTAGAGTAGGGGTTCTCGTATTGAGAAAAGCCGTCATCGTATGGCATGGTACCTTCATTCTCGCTAGGATACGCCGCATGTGGTAATAGACGTGGAATTTAAAGATACTGTTGATGAGGGGCGCGGAGCCATTCAAGTGTTTGGCGGATATACCCAGGGCGGTGCTAGCGCAATGACAAGCGAAATTAACTTGTATATTCCAGTAGCAAAGGGCTTGACCGGTCCAATTTACACTTACGGGGTCGTTCAACAGGTTAGTGGGGGCTTTTATTGGGTATTTCGTGAACATCGAGAAGGTCACGGGAATGTGCGATTCTGTAGAAACGTAGAGGTCTTGATGCTCTAGATTAATTACACCGAGAGGCCATTCGCCTCTATTGGACTTGTATTTTGCTTTGTGGTTATAGCTATAAATGTTCATGTTTCTTTAAAGAAACATGAGACAGCTGTATGTTACAGATATAGAGAAGCCTACGATTTTTAACGATTACCTAGGTCAGGATACGAGAATTGCCCTGAAATCAATAAGTATCAGGCCTGTCTGGCTGAACCTTTACTCCAACAATGATTTTGTCATTCGTAGGACAGGGCCTGATCAAACAGAGACTAGAATTGAAATTATGAACGGTTTGTACAAGATTGAACATATCGCGGCCATCGTCAACAGTCAAGCACAGGACAAGATCAAGTTGTTTGTATTAAAGAACGGACTATGCAGGCTTAGGGTTAGTGACGGGTATACTGTGGTAATCCATAGACAACTGCAGGAGCTTATGGGGCTACCCTACGATCCTGCAAAAAAGTACTTTACCAAAGGCGACTATGACAGCTTCTACAAAACTGACGTGTACCAAAGATTGAGACTCGTTTGCCCTCAACTGGATGAAGACGATTGCCTACTGGATGGGGAGAAATCAAAAATTCTTGCTTTGCTTCCTACTAAAGAGTTAAACGCATGGGGAGACATGCTTACATGGAGTTTTGACAGTCCAATCTACCTTCCTTTGAAAGGCTCAACAGACAGACTGGAGTTCATGCTGACGGACGAGTATCATCATGAAAAAAATGTTTCGTTCGTCGGAATTACGATGCATTTACTCATAGAATAAATGGCTGATATGAAGCTTCACCCACTTTGCCGCCAAGTGCGCCTGAGCAGGAGCAGCCTGAAGAAAGTCAGGTCTACAGACTAAAAAAGATCGAAGAAATCGAGCAGTACCTGCGGTCTGAGATCAAAGAGAGAGAAAAACTCTACAAAAAGTTCAAGCTTCGGGGGGTGGGGCTTCGCTATGCTGATCATGGCATGATTGCTGTTACTGTCATCACCTCCGCAGCAGGTATTGCCACGCTTGCAACCGGATTCGGAGCCCCTATAGCAATTGGTCTTGAAGCCGCGGCTCTTGCAGTGGGCATAGGCCAAGTAGGTTTGAAGAATGCTTCCAAACGGATACAGTATAAGGTGCACAAGCATGAGTGCATCAAACTCCTAGCTGAATCAAAACTAGACACTGTATACGATAAGATTTCCAGAGCGATCCAAGATGGTATAATTTCAGACGATGAGTTTACATGGATCATGCAGGAAAAACAGCGCTACATGGTGCTCAAGGAGCAGATTCGACAACGAATGAAAAAGGCTGTGAAATCCATCAACGACAATGAACGCGCAGAGTTGCTAGCACAAGGCAGGCAAGAAGCTAGAAGAAGATGAAATTTTTTAAAAACTGCAATCTGCGCAGTATGCCAGCGCTACTTAGAGTCTCCACCTGCTTACAAAGTCTAATATGTTGGTCAACATACTAGACGATCACTTCTCCCGTATCTTAATCTATGAGCAAGTCGTACGACACGTTTTTTAGCGAGATCCCTCAAATATTGTTCAAGATTTTTCTCCCATGCAATTTTAACACAAGGCTCGCAGTACGGTCCGTCCGTTTGTGTCGACGCATCCTTATACTTGACTTTCCGTATGGCTTCAACAAGGTCTGCTCGCTTCAACGTAGAATACCCTTTGAGACCTAAGGCTTTAGCTTCTTGTCGCAGTTTGTCCATTTGTTTCTTCTAGTTCTTTAATTATCTCTACTAGAGCGTTGATATCACTCTCACACTCTTCTTCTTTCTCACTTTTCTTTGCGGTAGAGATTAGGTCTCTCAAAAAAGTTACCATTATAAAATGTGTGTACCAATCTAACGCTGTCATTTTAGGCCTTCGGTCGTTGACACGATTTCCGTCTTCCAACATCTGTGTGTCATTCTCATCAAATAATTGCTGAACATCCTCGACGCCTTCGGATCGGTTTTTCTCTTGTGGGAACATGTGCTTGATGTCTTCGACTCCACTGTATTCGTCTTGTATGTCCTCTCGCGCTTCTCTCTCGATTTCATCGTGCAGCGTCGTTCCAGCAATTTGCTCGCACTCTTCTTCTTTGTCACTTTTCTTTGCGGTAGAGAACAGGTCTCTCAAAAAAGTTACTATCATAAAATGTGTGTACCAATCTAACGCTGTCATTTTAGGCCTTCGGTCGTTGCTTGACATTTATTATACATACATTCAGACTTCAACTAACAACGGTCGCAATTTGAGTAGGGGGATTTTCCCTAATCAAACAGATTTGCGCGTTTGTTGATGTCAGCAGTTTTATCGAGTGCCGTCATGATGTCACGTGTTTACTCATTTGAGGCATGATGAAATCTGTGACGTCACAGATTTTTTTAGGGGTCTAAAAGCAGCGTTTTTTAATAGGGGTTAGGGTGTACTACTCTAGCTGCATTTTAATGATTGCCCTTGTTAAAAAAAGGAACAAACAAAGAGATATATTTTGGCCATTCGCGAAATTAAATTCCAGTGCAATCAAAACAAGAAACCGCAGTCCAACCTCGATCCCAGGGCCTATAGCGTTTTGTGATATGAGGGTGAAACGCGTACGAGGCCCTGGTACAACAGACTTACTCAACCAATGAGATTGCGTGTACGGCTTTTTTAAATTATGTTAAAAGATAATTAATGCAGAAGTTTTTTTGCAAGCACTGCATTTTTTATCAACAACAAATATGTCGATAAGCATTACGAAGATTTTGGTTACTTGTTTATGAAGAAAATATTTATTAATTCACGTTATTTTTGACTTCCTGGCATCGTTTACAAAGCTGTTCAAAATTTTTAAACATTACTTTTATTTCCTTACTGATGGTGAAAAAGGCAGCTGACAACTCAAATGGAATAGTGCGACGAACATCCTGTCCTGCGACCTTCTTTTGGGACACAATACTTAATTTGCTTTCATATGCTAAAAAGTAAAGAAAAACTTCGTACAGATGAAACACTGTAGTGTGTAAGCTGACTAACTGGCTAGATGCTGTTGGCTTAAAGATGCACAAACATAACAATAACAACCAATTTTTCTTAAAATGCCACATGTGTCAAGAGATATCTTTTAACAAACTTTTGGGACAAAATACTAGCTAAAGTATTGAAAAATGAATGGAAATAAATAAGGGAATAAAGTATAGCTAGCTGTATATATAAGTAAAAATAAATGTATATATATACAAGAAATCACAACTATATAACGTATTGTTTTTTAGGCAATGAGAAAGTAAATATCACAACACGTAAAGTTTATGGTGGGTGTGTTAAAGTACGTAGGTTTTATGCTGAAACAAACTTAAAACGGTTTAGTGAAATTTTCGGAAGTATTGGAACCTCAAATATCGCAATTATGCAAACTGATACTGTCGTAAATGTGAAAGACAATTAAAGATTTTCCGCCAGATTGCTCAAATAAGCTTTCAGAAAAATTACATTGTAAAGAGCGTTATATCATCACCAAAAACTCATTAATGTTATTTTGTTTTAAACACCTAGTGCTGATATTATGTCCAGTATAATATAATCTTCCCAAAGCTTCTTGCCCTCATCGACCAGAACGTCCAAATTTCTGCATATATATACATACATTCAATGGTATTCAATGGTACTTGATGGACTGATATGTTAGATTTGTTTGATAATGGTGCATAAACTCCTATGCCAAGAGCCGAGGTTGCCATAATAACCCAAACGTCAGATCTTCTTTTGCAATTTCAAGAAGAATTTGGTTTTACATGGTCTTTGTTTGTGGTGTGTGAAGTTGCACAATTGAACAATTGCTAGATGTTGTTATGTTTTTAATGTATATACTTGTTTGTTTAATATGTTATTTTTTATAACCTTAATCTGCAATATTTCTTCCTTGCCAACTTTTCTTTTTTTCTGCGGTATACATTTTATTTACTTTATTTTCGTATATTACTGTTTCAATATAATAGACTTTTTTGTGCTGATTTTGCGTATTTCAAGTTAAATTGAAAAAAAATTAATCCAATTCGAAAATCGAATGAATGGAAAACGATTTTTTTCTTCCCCTGAAAAATATTTTTAGCTATGATACACAAAACGATTTTGGAAAAATCGAATATTTTTATCAATGTCGCGTAAGTGTAGCTCTGCCTTTAACACTTTTGCTCAAATGTCGCTAGACACACCATGTCAGTATATGCCTAGGAAAAATCTTAACAAAATTTTTATAGTGTATTATGGCGATAGTGTATCAACGGCTTGTGAGAAGCAACATTTATCCGAAATTTTGCGACACTCTTAGGTTACGATGAAAGAAAATCTTAAAAACGCTCTGGCATTAAAGCCCATTTATGAATTTTTCATTTCTTTTTCATTCAAAGTTTAAAAGACTACCATATGGACCATTAGCGAAGTATATCAACGAGGATGTTGACGAAATATTAGACGTTGGTCACGTAAGAGACAGTTTTCTGGTTTCGTGTATGTCAGATAAGGATGAGTTATGGTATGCAGCGGACAGCTACAATATAAACCCACGCCCTTCATGCATAATGTACGATTTTGATGCGTCACTAATACCTGAGGCGATGCAAATTCCTAATTTTGAAAGTTACCCAGTACCAGTGTTGAACATATTGATGGAATATGGAAATAACTTTAAGTAATAAAATTTTTTATAATATGCATTGTATATGTTTTTTTTCTGACATCTACTTAATAAACGCTGCTTGTACTAGGGAGAACCTCGATCACAATATTTCTGTTTAGAATCAGATAAGGAAGCAAGTGTAACTAACTGCTCAGAAGATATATACGAGAATGTCCTCTTATCACCACCTCTTTCTGATTGCACAGATTGGTAAGAAATATAGAACTGGTCAAAACCTGGAAGAGGTATTGCCGCATTGTTTTTTTTTACTTTTTTGTAGACTTATAAATGTAATCTATTTTATAGCAACCGGCTCAATCCATCCAGGAATCATTTAAAACTTTTACTAATAAAAAGGTATACCTTCGTATATGTTTTAAACGAACACGGGAATAGTGTTTTACATTTATTTACTTTTTTGTAGACTTATAAATGTAATCTATTTTATAGCAACCGGCTCAATCCATCCAGGAATCATTTAAAACTTTTACTAATAAAAAGGTATACCTTCGTATATGTTTTAAACGAACACGGGAATAGTGTTTTACATTTATGTACTTATGTATATTTATTCCTAGAACAAGGGAATGAATAATACTGCAGCTTTCATCTTTTCAAAAATATTCGCTGAAGTTACTGACTCGAGCCTTTTCTTCAATTCACATGCAGGACCACTGAAAGGTATTTCATATTATCTTAGTACCAGTCTAAGGTCTTTTTTTTATATTTGCCTACTTTCACGTCCTTATGCTGTTCTTAATTATAGGTACGATAACATCTGCGACATATTTGGTAAATAATGATCGGAATTCACTTGATTCAATTATGGCCGACGATAATGGTTTGTACAAAAATATTGGAACCCCCACCAATTATTTCTTCTACGCCGATGGTGATTGTCAAAAAGCACATTTTGAGGAGCAGCAAAGGTTTGTTAAAAAAAGAGTGGGCAAGAAGTACACCAATGAAGCCGTAGAGAAGGAGGAAATATTCGCTTTGGTTCGAACATATCGTCGTCACTCTGTTCAAAAGAGCTTTACAAACACGATATGCCGCATAAAAAGCATCACAACTGAAAAATTTATGAAATATTGCCTCGTTATCAACGCGTGGTCTGGCGAAGAATCGACAGACTTTCGTATAGCATGTCATGGTAATGCAAAACGGAATACTGCAAGGTCGACACCATTTATCCGAACAGAGAAAAAGGTTCTAAAGCTAATGGAAGACGATTTGCAAAAAGGAAATAGACCAGAAAGTACTTATGATCAAGGCATTGACAATTCTGGAGGACCATTTCGATGTTCTTCGCAATCCACGCAGCCACGAAATCAAAAACAGGTATTACCAGTTTTCTATTTTAACTCTGGCTTAAACGTTAAAGTATACAAACAAAATTATTTAGAACTTAATGTTTTTAAGGTGTATAACATACAGCAGAGCATTGGCAGAATTTGTTGTACGAATAATGAGACAGATGTTAATGAAGATAAGCTGCTAAAGGTTGTTGTGGCAATGAGGCGGAAAGAACAAAAATTTATTCGCAACGTAGTGTTCACACCAGACGAATATATTGTCACCGCTTTCGATGACCAACAGTTGAACGACATCGAGAAAATTGTGCGTAAATTAAAACAAAATAATTGTGATGGATACCACATTCAATGTGTGTGATATGTGGCTTACAGATATCGGCTATCAAAACCTCCGACTTGTAAACGACAAAGGTAATCATCCTTGGTTTTGTGGTCCCGTCCTTTTGCATATGAGAAAAGCACCCGAAACATTTTCACGTTTTGCAACAGAATTTCTTTTAGCCAACAGCAAATTACGTAGCCTAACTTATTTGGGTACTGATCTTGAACGAGCATTATTACAAGGGTTTAAACATGTCTTACCTGATCTTAAAAGTCTGCTTTGTGTTAAACACATGTCTGATTGAGACCAAAAAAAGTTGACACAGCTTGGTGCAAAGGGGCAGAATAATTTTTTAGCGGATATCTATGGCATCAATGACGGCGTTGTTATGGAATTAGGATTAGCGTCGGCTGAAGATGAGGACGATTTTAAAGCCAAGCTTGACTCTTTGAAGGAGAATTGGGAGGACCTTGCTCCAACTTTCCACGACTGGTTTTCGAGGAATCGAGGAAAACAGTTTATTGAAAGCGCGATCGAGTCGGCGAGAGAGGGATCTTGTCTGGATAGGCTATTCTACAACAATGCAATCGAATCACTTCATTCCATTTTAAAAATGGAAACTGGAAATAAAAAACTTGGAATTATCGAGCTTATTTCAAAAGTGAAGGTCATTATTCAGAGACAAAGAACTGAAGAAGTTCGAGCTGTTTACCAGTCTGGAAAGTACAGATTAGCAAATGATTACAATCAATTTCAGGTAATAATATAATTGTTGTATACACTTTTTATAAGAAACAGGAAATTTTGCTTCAGCCTGAAATGCACTTGCCATTGTTCTTATTTTTCAGCAATTCTGATCCTCATTGTTCTTATAAAATTGTTCTTATATAAAAAAAGTGTAATTGTATAATTGGTAGTAACATACTCGTTTCAAAAAATTACTTTTCATAGAAGCTGACATAGTATACGTTCACGTCGAATAAAATTATATTATAAATAATTGCAATATTACAGGTTGATCCAATCACTTGGCACCGTTGGGACGAGGCACGTAGAATGGAGCATGTAAACAGTCTTCGACAAATTTCACCATCGTTCAGTGACCTGTATATAACATCTAAAAACGTTGGGAGGAAGCCAAACCACATTAATCGCAAACGCCACTTCACAGATGCAGTAATAGCCGAGGAAAGGATTGATACAACTTAAACCCCAGTCACACCACTAGTTGTTAAAAAGAAAAAAAAATGGCGATTATCATTGCCAGAAGGTGATGCCTGTTGATTTAACTATGATTAACCCTAAACGAAAGACCTCTGGGAAATGTATGATGCTACGACTCAAGGCAATGCATAAAATGGTTACAAGGTATTTTTAGTTCGTGTAATTCTTTAAAATATTGAAAGTGTTAAACTCTTTAAGGTTTAAGGTTTATACGTTAGAATGGCTGGCATATGGTATTTTCTTGAAACAAATTGTTTTAATATGTTTTAGATGTGTCTCACCAAGTTGTACCATGAGAATTACGCCACAAGACTTTCTCATCATCAAGTCTACTATTTTTCAAGAAATTAAAACTTTATATGTTAATACAACAACATTAGCAATAATATGAGAAAGTACTGAACTTTGAAGAGGACTGAGTAATATGGGGGAACAAAATCATTGAATATGAAAACTTTAAAATTCAATTTTTGATTATTATTGTAACTGTAAATCATAGCTAACATAACTTACATAAACTTCATTTCTCTATAAGAACAATTTAAAAAAAAAAATAATAAACCTGAAAATTGATGAACAATAAAAAAACAAGGCAAGGCTCAAAAAATCTATTGATTTTATCTTTTTCTCTGAAAAACAACTAGGAAAATACCTTTTAAGGTGGCAGTAAATTTTTTTTACATAAAAAGTTACGGAAGGTTAATTTCTGACTACATAGTCATATTTTTTCTTTTATAACACACTTGTCACAATTTTATAGCTATAATACATTATCTTTCACCAAAAATATTCTTGCTGACTATAGTTTTAAGGGGGATTTTCACGAAGCGAATTGAACAGCGAATTCGACGACGAATTGTTTCTGAGCATGCGCAGTTTTGTTTGTTTTGATTTTGCATCGAACTGCGCATGCTCAGATCCGCTCAATTCGCTTCGTGAAAATCCCCCTTTAGTCTACGTGCTTGCGAAATTGTACAGAAGGAAATGACGTAATTCTTAAAGGAAAACAAAAATAACATCAAAGAACGCGCATTATAAGACGATATTTATTATGCTACATTGCACGAGCTTTAACATTTGATAGCAAACTATAAAATAAAGTATTGGTAATTGGATAATAAAATAATTTGTTGCACTGTTAGGATTCTTATTGGCTTGAAACTCATTTTAGCCTTGTTCTCAGAAAAAATCTGTCAAAATGAGGATTTAGGCTTTAGTCTGGATAAGTTTCGGGCATCCAGCCTAGTTGTGCTGTCTCTATCTCTCTATCTTTCTATCTCTCTATCTCCTCAGGCTATATGAAAGATTCCGCCTTCGCTTGCGGAAATCAATAAATTATACGACACACAAATTCAAGCTACGACTCTTTAATACATGGCAAAATACACATAATGAAAATTGGTTTGTTTGTTTGCTCGTTTGTTTATTTCGCTAAAAAGAAGAAAGAAAAATTCCCTGCATAAAGTCTTTAAATTCTGGATAGCTTTGAGGAACTCTATAACAGAAAGAAATATTACGTATTGTAACATAACACCAAGGTAAAACATAACGTCCTTTCAAGTCATCCTAAAATTGTTGTTTTTAAAATTATTTGTTTACTTCACTTCATTTTTGTTTAAAAAAATTCAGCAACAACAGCTTCTTTCTTCATCTTAACTAAGGGACATACTTCAATAAAAACAGCTAAAGATAAAGGTCTTGTTCCTTAACTCTATATCAGGAAAGCACAACATCAGCTTTCCGTTTACGCGAGAAAATAGTAGAGAATTTTTTTTATTCAGTGAAATGAGCAATAACAATGACTCGAATCCAGTGTGATAAAACTTTCCTGAATACCGCCAGCGCCGTCGCTGCGGCGAAAGGGTAAACCAACATATCACACTACTGCGTATGTGTGATTAAAAAATTCTGGAAAGTCTTTGTTTCGCGAACATTTCCTCCCGTTAGATTTTCTTCCAATAAAATATTCGTCCCAACATAACCACTCACAAAAGTTTTCGCCTGCAAAAGTTTCTGCCCCTAACGTAGTCAGTTAGATAAGGGTTTTAAACCAATACTTTTCTCGTAGGCAAGATAGAAAAGTGCTTTAAAAAAGAGGCGAACTAAATATTATTGTGTAGCAGCCAGAAAATAAATTTTAAGCGAGAGAATAACAGATTTCTAAATCCTAAACTCTGCTGAGATAACTACCAAGTAACTATAAATCTTCCTAGCAACATAGTTACAGTATTTTCATGGCTGATTGGAGTGAAAATAAGTAAGTATTGCATGTACTTACCAGTAAACCTCAAATAAAGACCTTTCACTCAAGATAACCAAGAATTTTTTACGTACTATAGTAGTAACAGCATTTTATAATCTTCGTTTCCCTTTTCCACAACATACGGTGGCAGCCCTTATACGAGTTAATAATTATGCTACAGGATCATATTCAGGCACAATTTAATGAGGGGTATACCTGGGAAAATTATGAGGGGTATACATTTATGAGGGGTATTATTTATATAAATAATAAGATACAATTCAGATACGACAAAACGTTTAACCGCCCAACGCTTGCCGAGGTCACTAATGCATTACGACGCGCAACGGATGCATTAACAAATGGAGGTTAAATGTTGTAGGATCTGTAAGCAAATATTAGCGCTACACAAGTTTAAAATAAGAGGCAATAGTCGGACCAAGACCTGCTTGGCATGCCTGGCTAAAGCGAAGGAAAAGCGTGCGACTCCTAAAAATAGGGACATCGAAGACGTTGAAATAGACCCCATTGCCATTGATGCGGAAATTCGGGGCGTTCAACAGGATAACAAAACTATATCATCCTGTATGATCTACTCACATACAACATTATATCCAAATATATCGAACTTATCGGGGATAGCCCGGAGAAGGCAAGGCTCGTTGAGAGGTACCGTAACGTATTGCGATGCCTTGGAGGCAAAATAATATACGCCCCAATACCCATGGAATACAAAGCTCGAGGGACCAAGCTCTGCCATGCCTGTCGAGGGTCCTTGGAAAACAGGCATGAAGGTGTGTTAATATGTACGGGCTGTACGGCCCTGTACCCCAGGATACATGATCGAAAGTAATCGAATTATTGAAATAAAATGGATATTGTGGGTGAGCACCACACGGCAATATTTACAGGTTCTACGGGTTGTGGGAAAACACAGCGCGTCCTGGACCTCCTTGAGCATGAGTACAAGGGACACTTTAACAATATCATCATTCTATGCCCGACATTGCGGTGGAATAAGACATACCTAGAGAGAGTCTCATTATGGAGGGATAGCTATGTATTCCTGATAGATCCGGGAAATGAGCTGTTTGAATGGATTCAGAAATTGTCGTCGTTAGTCGCGGCTGAGGAGAGTCTTTTCGTGGTTGATGACATGATATCCGACAAAAACCTCGATAAAAAAAGGCAGCCCCTACTTGAGCTGGCTATTTCGGGAGGCAGATAAGGCATAGTTTATAGTTATTAACCCAAAGTTACAGTGCTCTTCCAAAGAATCTTAAGAGACAAAAGAAACAGCTCTTTCTCTGGTACCCACATGAAAAGTCAGATATAAGGCTAATTGACGAAGAGACGAACCTAATAATGGACTGGGACGAGATCAAAGTTGAGCTGAAAAAATCTAAATATGTGTGCCTCTTTGCAAGATTGGAACATCCCAGGACTTGGAAAATTTTGGATTGAGCAAGATGAAATCCTCCGGCCAAGTATCGGTATATAGAAAATGTCTTCACTCGCCTTATTCAACGCAATACCCGCAGGGGCCATTGAGACTTTGTTCGATAAACATGGCCAACCTCTCTTCAAACGTGCAGACCTAGAGAAACTTCTATGTA
The DNA here is from genome assembly GCF_029227915.1 of Hydractinia symbiolongicarpus. Taxonomy (NCBI): domain Eukaryota; kingdom Metazoa; phylum Cnidaria; class Hydrozoa; order Anthoathecata; family Hydractiniidae; genus Hydractinia; species Hydractinia symbiolongicarpus. The sequence continues at coordinate 16,645,502 of NC_079878.1, forward strand.
TTCAAAATGCTAGGCAGTATGGCCTCAATCGCAATATAACAATATCAAGAGGAGAAATAGAGGGTATAACAACCGTATGTAGCGAATACAGTTGCCCAAATACCTCGGAAGGTGTTAAAAAACGAAATGATGTATTTGTCACATTAATGCCCTAGTTTTCTTAAATGATGAAATTGAGGACAGAGATGCCGTACCCCACCGTGCCGTACCCCACCTCTAAGATCCGGGAAAGGATAACAGTATGGTAATAATTCAAAAGAATAATGATGATCCCTGGCCATATGTTGCAATCTGTGGACAACAGGTGTATGTAGCACAAAAAATACGTAATAAGCTTGTCGATTACACAAAAGGTGAGATTGTAGTACTGGCAGAGAGCCTGAATTCGATCGTCCATTACAACTGGCTTCGAGAACGTGGATGTATTGAAGTCAACCCGGAGAGGGTTGGACATTTTAGGCTCGGAGAACACTATACGCATGAACACCTGCTGGAACTCGCGGAATAGGCATGATTTTCACTACCTGCAGGTAGTGAAAATTGTATGCAAAATTGGGTGGGGTAGCACCCCACCCCTTGGTTAAGCTCGATCCCTATCACCAATCCTTCACATGTTCTGGAGGCACCTGAACATCCTCCGGAATAAGCATCAACTCTTCCGAGACGAAGCTGCGATCGGGACCATCTTTCAAATAGTATAGCATGCGACTACCTGCTACTATACGATCCAACCTATACATCTCATTTCGCATCACCGTGCTTTTCCCCGGGTTGCAGGAGGTACAAGTATAAACCATCCTCAGGTAGAGGCATTTCCTCGGGATATTCCTCGCTTTTTGCGAGTGGCACATCATCCAGTTTAATCGCTTTGTTAGGTTTCATACCAATTATAGAAGTCTTGGAATTGTTGAGACCTTTCGCAATACTATACAAATGCTTTACCCAGGTGATACTAGTCTCATCGGATGCTAACTCCTGGGCATCCTGTGTCTTAAATAGCTTTTCCGCAAGGACTCTATTGTAGCTTTCCACGAAGGCCGTAAATGTAAGGTGATTCGTGGTGGCCCGCCTAATTTCAATACCTCTACCAATTTCGTTACATCCGATTTAAACTTGGAACCATTGTCACATTGGAAGGTTTTGGGGTAGTGTAAGGGTCCTGCTTTGTAGATATCTTTGATCATCATCTTCGACCTCGCCGGCTTTCTTTGTTCGTAGGGGCCTTGCTACCTTATATCTCGAGGCCACGTCAATACCCGTCAGGATATATTTGTACGTTTTTCCATATACCCTATTGTTGGGCATGTACAGTAGATCAAACTGATGCATCTCATTCGGTGTTGTAATGGTAAAGTGTGGATAATCGATCTTTTTAGGACCTCGAATGTGTCTCAACCATAAGAGTTGCCTACTAAGCCAATGAATAACTAGCTTTTAGGAGAGACCACTCTCCTTCATAAGGAGAGTGACGGCTTTCCGGCCGGTCCAGAGATGTTCCGGAGTGTAGTAGATATTCCTTAGCTTTTCAGCCTCTTCCTCTGTAATGATATGTGATGATTTTTCTGACATGTCTTTATTATATATGTCAGAAAAACGCACGTTGTTACAGATACTTGTAGGCCACAAAGCCCAGTAGGGATAGGGAGCCAAGGATGAACATGAGTTCTCCATCTCGTTGGATTTTTGAAGGGGTGTAGAAGTCCTTCAACTGCGGGTCTTTTTTATCAGAGGCAATATAGAACTGATACATATCATTGTCCAGCTCCTCAAACTTTTTCCCGCCTTAAGTTGCTTCTCTCTTTCATTCGCAAACCAGTCGAGTTTTTTCTGTCTATCCCTGGTCCATTGGGCCTGGGCCGTATTGAGCTTTTCAACGGTCTCGTCGTGCCGTTTACGTTCGGCCTCCCCATGCCCAGCAAGTTTAGAAAACAGGAAGTTAGTCCCGCTGAATGCAAGGGCGTTTATTAACGCCCCCCCCCCTCCTCCGCCATGATCATAAGAGTAGCTATTTTATTCTAAGACGAAACGGTTGCCCTTCGACATGTTTTCGCTTGCCCACATAGGTTGGGTATTGGTGTAGTGAAGTCTTTTCGCCACCTCGGCAAGCGAAGGATCATCGCCATTTTCCCGATACCTGAGCGGTACCTTGTGATCAATGTGCCACTCTCCATGGTTATCCCATGTCATGCCCTGAGAAAACTGGGCCTCGATGTGAGCTCACAGCGTAGCCATGCCGCACCCGATATACTCCCGGGAACTGAGCTCCTTGTTTCTCCTTAGGGAGTTATGGGTTCGGTTGCTTACAACATGGGCGAGATTTTCGTGAGGCTTGCAAATGGGGTAACGCCGCCTTTGTTTTTGATGGTCGCAGATGCCTCCACCTCCACATTCACGGCATGTTGATCTTATCCTTTCATGGTGGCAATACTGACTCCCCTTGCAGTCTTTGCATTGTGATCTCCGCCTTTTATGATAGCAAATCCCACCCCCTTTTATTTATTTATTCTTTCTTTAAAGTCGATATACAATATACAATAAAACATTAATCAAAAAAAAAAAAAAAAATGTTAGCCTTGGGCTAATTAAAATCGACTGTCCTAAAATAAAGTTTCTAAAAAAATAGGAGATTTATATTATAATAATAAGAAGCTAATTCGTATATCCTACGTTACAAATATATGTGGCACAGAGACGACAGCTGCACTGAATAAACGGAATGGTGTTTAGCCCGTGATGGAATAAAGACAACGAAGGGGCATTTCGGACAGAGTTTGGAAGCTTCTCCCATAATTAGACGCAATATAAGATACGTTTAATAGACCATGCTTTGTGGTGCGAGTTCTGCACCTTTCAAGAGAACTTGATGCACGGAAACTATATGCTGTGTTTTTGAATGCAAAAACATCATTCATGTAGGATGGATTCTGTTTCATTTTTGTTTTAAAAACCTCCTTTAACAATTTTCGGCAGAACTTTTCATGAATACTGATTCTGCATTCATTTTCAATTCTGTCGCATAAAAGTCTATTTGCTCTACTATGAATGCTATTAACTTTATGTAGTAGATCTCTACTTGAAAATCCCCATATAAGAGGGCAGTAATTAAATATGCTAGAAATAAATGAATTAGCAATAACATTTCGCTTATAATTAGACATATATGGTGATATACGTTTTAGGGCATTGATCTTGGCATTAGCCTTCTTACATAATGGAAGAACATGTTGCCGGAAAGAAAGCTGATTGTCCAGAATTATACCTAACAAATTTACGTATGGAGACTCTTGTAATATATTATTTTTCAAATTTAAAGTAACAAAGTCTTTGATTTTTGATTTTCCCAGAATGAGCAGTTTGCACTTCTCAGAATTTAACTGAAGCCCATTATTGGAAAACCATGTGCTAACAGTTGAAAAAGCACTTTCTAAACATAATTTTATCTCCTCAAATTGTTTTCCATATGTATAAAGTGTATTGTCATCTGCGTAATTACAAATTTTAACATCAGTTCTATCATTAAAAATAAACATTAAATCATTTATATAAATATTGAATAAAAGTGGACCCAGAATCGAACCTTGTGGAACACCACTAATAATTTCTTTCCACAAGCTGAAATAGCCATCAATTCCGACTCTTTGGAACCGATTGGTGAGATAACTCCTTAAAAGACCTAAAGCACTTTTGGAGAAACCATATGCATGTAGTTTCGCTATTAACAGATTATGATCCACACAATCAAATGCTTTACTCAAATCCATCAATAGCGCCCCTACAGCATTTCCTTTATCAAGATCTTTTCGCCACGATTCTATCATGTGAAGCAAAACATGCTGGCTGCTAAAACCCTTACGAAAACCTGACAAAAGAGGTGATAATTTACTATCAATAAATTCATAAATCTGATCAAACATAATACGTTCAAAAATTTTTGACGCACTGCTCAGTTTACTAACAGGACGATAATTCAATTTTGATGAACGATCTCCGTTTTTAAATAGTGGAGAAATATCAGCCAATTTCATCGCTCCAGGGAAAACTTCATCGACAATAGATTTCTCAAACAGCTTGTTGAGACGTTCTCCGTACACATCGACGTAATGTTTGAGGAAACACGGTGGAATTGCTCCTTTCGGACCGGATTTGTTTTCTTTTAGGTTACCAATATACTTTTTCATGATGTCAATTTCAATTGATTTGAAGCTCATTTTGTTGGTAGTGGTAACATGTTAATTTATCCATATTATACTTGGATGCTGTTCGTAATTCTTGATGACGTTTTCAATATCGTTTTTAATATCGTTATAGTTTTCGTGCGGAATTCCATAAATATGCAAAGAATTCGTGACATTAACAAAATGACCATTTATTATATTTGCTATATGTTCTTTTTCACGAATTATTTGATCATTTTCAACTATTACTTGGACTGTATCTTTTACACATTTGTTGGAAAATATCGGCTTTACAGTTTTCCAGAACCTTTTGTTATCAAAAATGTTGTTCATATTTAGTGATGTGTAATAAATTCTTTTCGCGTCTCTACAAACAGTGACACATTTGTTTCTTTGCCTTTTAAAGTTTTCCCAGTTTTTAATAGAAGGGTGCTTATTGTAGATATTTTTAAATCTCGATCGAATCATTATCTCCTTTCGTACTGCTTTTGTTATAAATGGGGAGTTATTATTTCTAACAACTTTGTATTTTATAGGGGCGTGTTTGCTGACCAACTGACTGAATTGTTCGTCAAAGTCGTTGTAATTTAAGTCATTGTTTAATGCAATAAGTAACTCCAGGTCATGTTTAAAATGTTCGTCATTAAAAAGTCTGTAACAACGATAATTTATAATTTTAGGACCTTTCTTTGCTATTTCCACATTTAAGAAAGTTACAACTACATCGTGATAATCAGAAAGGTCGTTTTCCAAAATGCTGGTGTGGTGGAATCGTTTAGAATCAGACACCCATATGTGATCGACACATGATGGATTTTGTAATGATTTGTGACACGTTGGTTTTTTAATGAGGTTTTTTAAACGCAACTCTGAATTAAAAAGTAACATATCATCGTCATGTTCAACAGCATTAAAATCACCCATTAAAATAATATTATCAGAATTAATTTTCGAAAGAAACTCACGAATGCATCTTGTAAAATATTTAGTATTCAAGGATGGTGGTTTATAAATGCCAGCAACAATCCATTTTTGTTTACGTAAATTAATTTCCAAAAATATTGCTTCTATATCTTCTGGTAAGGACGATTTATCGATTTGTCTGCAAACAATGTTATTTCTAACATAAAACATAACACCTCCACCATATTGGTTTCTATCGTTTCTGAATGGTGGATAAAAACCATCCATATGAAATTGTGAGTTCAGAAAGCTTCCATCAAGTTTTGTTTCTGATACTAAGAAAATATCAACTTTATCACACAAGAGATTGTTTAAATGTTCAAATTTATTTCTGATTGAGTTGATGTTTAAGGGTCCAATCATAAGTTTGGACATGTTTTTCGTTTTCAAATATTTAATGGATTTGACATCACTAATTTGAGGAGATTCAATTGATAGAAGTGCGTCTCTGTGCTTTACATATCAGTCCTTATATTGGGATCTTTGATGGGGGCACTTTAATTTTCCGTTCATTAGACCCCTCCTTCTCCTCTTGTAGGCATGCTAGGGTTACAAGTGGTAGGGATAGACCAACAGCGGTCAGGAAGATCATGAATAACATACTTTTCAAACTATATTGACGGTTGATACACATTTTATTATAGGTTACACATATTCGAGTACCTCGGGATCCTTTTCAACAGCTTTGTTACACATTTCCGTTGTCTTGAAACGATCCGATATATATTTGAGCATGCGTGGATTCTTTTCAACGGCCCCATTACACATGTCTTGCGCCTTGAACCTATCCAGTACAAGCATTAGCAGCCAGTGATTTTTTTCAACAACTTTGTTACACATGTCTCTTGTCTTGAGTCGGTCCGGTACATGCCTTATCAGCCATGGCTCCTTTTCAACAGCCTTTCAACAGTCCTACTTCCAAAGTGATAACGGTAGCCTTGGTATCATCGTGGACATCCGCAGACCTGATCGGGGGTGGGGTGGGACCCTGCCCCATTTCAGGACTTGGTACTTGATGTTTCAACGACTCGATAGTCTGCCTAGGAGGTGTGGTGAAGGATGCCTCATGTTTAACAGTATGACTCAAGGCTTTGGTATTCAAGTCTAGCTCCACCCTCACGCCTACGTCAGAGAGCGCGATCAGAACATTATTGTTACACCCCACGATTTTAACAATGCGGAGGTCCATGTTAGAGGGGATCATGTACACGTTGGACATCACGACGAAGTTTACCGGAGTTCGTGCATACTGGAGCACATTTAGAAACTCCCTGATGTCGTGACCTACGTTCTCCTCACGCTTAACTAGGACTCGAATTTCTGCAGGAGGATCTGTCTAGCCGTGAAGTTATCGGCGTTAGAGCCCAAGATTGAGGGCTTGGCACTCGCTTGGGATCCTAGTAGCAAAATCACGTAAACGCGAATACTCTCGCTAAGCTTCATCAACCCCTCCGATGTCAGACCCTGGATAGTGGGGATGATAGACTTGGCTCAATCCCCATCAACCGGCGGCCACCATCTACCATTTGTCAACAAAGACACCAGGGCTTTGAATTTGTACAAAGCGTTGGGGTCCGCACCGTACTCACGACATATTTGCGCACACCCCGAGATTACGTCTCATGTGATAGTACACGTGGAATTTGAAAATGGATTGAACAAGGGGTACGGAGCCACTCATGTGCTTGTCAGAGATCCCCAACACCGTTGTCGCCGTTGTCGCGCAATGACAAGCGAAATTCACCTGGATGTTCCAATAATCCAAGGCTCCCAATTTACATTCACAGGATCGGTCAATAGGTTAGTGGGAACTTTGATGGGGTACTTAGTGAACTGTAGGAAGGTCACGAAAATAGGCTGAGTCGTACTCACGTAGAGGTCTTGATGCTCCAAGTTAGTTACACCGAGAGGCCACTCACCTCTGTTGGACTTGTACTTTGCTCTCGGATTATACGAGTAAATGTTCATGTTTGTTTAAAGAAACATGAGACAGCTGTATATTACAGATATAGAGAACCCTACGATATTTGGGGACTACCTAGGGCGGGACACGACGATCGCTCTAAAATCGATCAGTATCCGCCCTACGTGGCTGAATCTTTTCAAAAAAAAGAACGATATCAAGATTCATAAAGGGGTGTCTGGGTCGACCGATGATGGGAACTTTAATGTTGGGGCTTTTGAAGCCCTCATCACGATCGAGAGGGGTCTATATAGGATCGAGGATCTCGCTGCCATAGTCAACGACCAAGCAAGGAACAGGATCAAGTTCTTCGTATTCCGAAATGGAGTGTGCAGGGTTAGGGTTAGCAAGGGGTACTTTGCAATAGTCGATAAATCACTGTTGGACCTTATGGGTTATAATCTTCATATCGAAGCAATGTTTACCGAGGGAGACCATGACAGCTTCTACAAGACTGACGTCTACCAGCGGCTGAGACTCACTTGTCACCAGCTCGATGAGGATGACTGCCTGCTTAACGGAGAGAAATCTAAAACTCTTGCAACCCTACCGACCACAGAGGTAACTGCCTGGGGAGATATGTTGACGTGGAGTTTCGATAACCCTGTTTACCTTCCTCTTAAAGGTTCAACAGACAGGCTGGAGTTCATGTTGACGGATGAACATCATCATGATAAGAACGTCTTGTTCGTGGGAATAACTATGCACCTATTGATAGATAGAATAAATGCCGGACATTGTTAAGGTTTATCCGAGCGTACCGAGTGCACCTGCGTAAGAGAGGCAGGATGATAGTTCACAAGTCTACAGACTGAAGAAAAACGAAGAAGTGGAGAAATACTTGCGAGCCTAGATTAGGGAGAGTGACAAACTCGCTAAAAAATTCAAAAGGCATGATACGTGGGTTAGATACATGGATCACGGGCTACTAGCGGTAAGTGTGATAACTTCCGGTGTTGGCATTGGTAGTATACTCTCAGGAATCGGTGTACCACTGGCCGTGGCTATGGGTGGAATTACGATTGCCGTAGGGTTGGGACAAGCGGGTCTGCGGAACGCCGGGAAGAGGTTGGGTGCGAAGAGTAGGAAGCATGAGCGCATCAGATTACTAGCGGAGACTAAGTTGCACTCTATCGTTGACTTGATCTTGAAAGCCGTGGAGAATGGTGTGATCAACGACTACGAGTTCAGCCTAATCATGCAGAAAAAGCAAGAGTACATGGTGCTGAAGGAGTAGATCAGACAGTGTGTCAAGAAGAAAGTGGACTCTATCAATGAACGGGAACGTATGCATCTTGTCGCGAAAGGGCGTGAGGAGGCGAAGGACGAGCTTCTGAAAAAACTTCAATCTGCGCAGTATGTCAGCGGTACTTAGAGGAGCCGCCTGCTTATTCATAAATCTAGTGTGTTGTTCAACATACTAGACGATTTAGAGTACTTCTCCAGTATATCGATCGATGATGAGGTCACCATCATGTACGACACGTCGCTGCTTTTCGGAGAGCTGTCTTGAATATTCATCGATATTCTTCTCCCAAGCGAGTGTGACGCAAGGTTCGCAATAAGGGCCGTCTGTTTGTGTAGAAGCGTCCTTGTACTTGACCTTGCGAATCGCTTTGAGAAGAGGACCCCTATTCATAGTTGAGTAGTTACGGATCTCCAGTGCTTTCGCTTCCTTTTTCAGTTCGGGAACGTTCATGTTTGTTTATGTTGAATCTCAATATAGAACCTTGATAATCCACTTACAACTCAGTGACGCTCTGGGCGCTGATCAGGTAAACCCGAAGGTTCACCTGATTGAATGTCGTCTCCTACTCGAGGTCTACAGAGTCATCGGATGGTAGAGAGCCAAGGTTGTCGGCTTCATCGTCCGAAAAATCTCCTTCATCCACATCAATCATCAGCGATTAAACTGTCTTTTCTTGGTTTTATTTGATAAAGTTTTTCCAACAATATTTTTTCTTTTTCAGTTGAATTAAACTGCTTACACAGCATATCCTTATGGGTGGTTCTAACTTGATCAACATGACAAGCACAGTGGTTTCGCATCTCTTAGGTTGTTTTCAGATATTTTACGCTTGTCCTTAGGTTGTTCTAGCCTGTTCCAGGTTGTTCTTACAGTCTCCGGTAGAAGAGAAGACTCGTGTTTATTGTTCAAGATCTGGCGATTTCAGGCCAAAATTGCAAAATAGACTTTGTAAAATTAATTCTTGATAGAAATTTACTTCCCTTGACTTCGCGATTATTTCGACTTGCAAAGGTTTTTCCTACGAAAGTTGCTTCCTTTAAAGTATTTATACTTTATCAATTTATCCTTTCATCAATATATTTTCCAGAAATAATAAAATAAAATAGATTTCGCGCAGAAAGATATACACAATTTACAAAAATAATCCCTTCATAAAATATAATGAATTTAATATATACAGGAATTAAAAAACTTAGAAGATATCTTTCTTCTCCACTTTACTGATAAATGTAAAGCTACATTCACACACACACACATTTTTTTGGCGTAAGGACTTTATTTTAACGTAAAGAACGTAAGAAAATTTTGCCTTACATGAAGTTTCGTTCACATGATGTACGTTTTTTGTTTACACTTGTTACGTAGTTAACAAATATCAAGTAGCCTTTTTACCGATGTGCAATACAGTATACTTGTACTAAGCGCTTAGCCCAATGTTACGATGGGCTGTTTCTTGTGTTTCTATTCAACCAAAGTTGCAATACAGTTTCTTGGAAAAGGGTTTGTACCTATATGGGTGTGTAACATTGTTTACCTGTACTTAGCACTCAGCCTGGAGTAACATTTATTTTTGAACTTTCATTGGGAACATTTTTCGAAAAATAAAAAACCTTGGCCAGCTGTTTTTGCTATGATATTTTATTTCAGCTAAATATGCAGAAAATTTTTTTTGTAATATATATTATACCTGAAACACCATAATGTTGTGTGCGATTGTACTTCTACTAGAGCGTTCCACCTGAATGTATACCACAGTTTCGGTTTTTATTAATTGCTCCACTGGTTGTTCAACGTTGGGTAACACTTTTACTTGTGGCTTAACCCGTCGTTTTGACGCTGCCCCTCCAGCTAGTAAGATATATATCATAGTTAAGCGTGTTTTATTTTTCTAATGTTTACTATCCATTCAATAAAATTTGACGGCATATGTAAAGAATAGAGACTTTGAATTTTTTAAAGTAGTTATATAAAACCAATTTTCACAAAAGCAAGAACTTTTTTGTCCTAAAATTTCATAGTCACTAAAAAGTGCATTAGCCTTTCTTTATTAAAAATGAAAAAGAGATATTTAATCACATTCAACACATCAAAATGCATCGAGACTGCTTATCGCTATGGTAGCTTCAACTTAAATTTTAGGGCAAAAAAATCTATTAACTATTTGATCACGTCGCAAGAGATATGCGATCCTCGATGTTAAGTTACATTTTTTACAGTACTGTTGTACATTTATTGTACATTGCAATTTCTAGCTTCACACATATTGCATTTTATCGCTTTAGAGTTTAGGACAAATTCGCCACACTTCTTTCGACAGTTCATTGTGTTTTGTACTCAGCTGGTTTGAAGGTTTTTTTTTGGTTCAGAAATAATTTTTTTTTGTTAACTATTATTTTTAATACACACCGTTCCTTGTCAGTTACAATTTTATTCTGTTGATGTACTCTGGTTATTGATAACTTTATTGGAAACGCAATTAACAGAACGGTGAATCTATTATGATTTTGCACATAAAAATATCAAAAAATACAGCAGACCATCTTTTTTATAACGATTTTGGATCAGTGCTGCTAGGTGTTCACAGAAGAATTTCAGAAATAAGAACAACGATTAGCACACAGAAGAAACATATGTTTCGAAATACAGGACTTTATTTTAAACATCTTAATTTAGTAAATATTATTAATTGTGGTGCAAAAGTATTTCATCAAATGGTTTACTGAGCTGACAGTCGTAGGTTTCTTTGCGTGGACTAATTTTTGTAAGGACAGATTTAAAGTTTTATGTCTAGTGTACTGGCTGTGGTTGACTAAAAAGGATTAAAGTTTTTACATGTTAGAGATAAAATACTAAACATAATAGGATATAATAGAAAGAAAATAGAACTATTGCAATAATTCTAAAGGCATAAATTTTACCGTGTTATTTAAAATTGGACGGTCACGCTCAATTAATGAGCTCTCCACCAGAGTAAGTTTAAAATCATTAGACTCTTCTGCAAGTATTGAGAAGTTGTGAAAGGATGCTGGAGAGTGATTACAAAACATCAAATGTTCGAGAACGGTACTGGCCTGGGGACCAAGTTTAACGCGTTTACCTGTAAGTGCAGAAATACCTAAATGCTCAGACATACGGACTTTAAAATGGCGTTTTGTTTTGCTATAATAAGTGGCTTTGCAGCCACTACACTTAAAGCAGTAAACGAGTCCGGAGCGTAACGATTCGGGCATTCTGTCCTTAAGGCAAAGCAGCTACGTAGCTTCCTCTTGGAAAAAAATATAAGTTTAACACAATGCGCAATTTCTGGTTAAACCAACGGTGCAAACGTTTTCTAATTTGTAAGGAAATTTTTCCTAAAAAAGGTAAAACAAGGACTAACTCTTTCTTAGGATCAAGGGACAGTTCTTTCTTTGGTTCGTAATTTCTGCTCTTGAAGATTGAGACAGAATTCAAAAACCTAAAGGCGTTGGCGAAAGCTTGCTGAAAGATATATTTTGGATATGTCGTAAATTTCGTCGTTTGCTCTACCAACAAGGATTAAAGTTGCCAGACCTGATTCTCACTGTAATTAAGCTTTCCTGTAACATTAATTTGGCTATGTAGATTGTGCCAAATATTATTTTCCTTCCAATCAAAGACAAGAACAGTTTGAGGTTTTTCCGTCGAATAACAAAATTTAAGTATAAGTTAGAAGCTAATATTACCAAAACTATAACGGATTATCTCGCATGTTTGATAGGCTGTGTGTTTAATTATTTAAGGAAGACAGACATCGTTTAAGTAGTCAGAATGAATTAAGTAGTAGTCTAATGCCAGGCATTAGCCCTACTTATGAAAATTTTCCAGGTCGAGCTTATCAACATTTGGCCTTAAAAGATAATGACAAGCTCATTTGATTTAAAATTTTCTTAGCATATGCATAGGTTGTGTAGAAATGACTTTGCTCAAAAAATGTCAATAGAAAAATGTAATTTTTCTTCGTTATATGGTAAATTTGTTATTTTCTTTGAAAAGGGTCATCGCCCTCTCCTAAAATGTAGAAATTCTGAAACTCAGAAAGTATAGCTATTACGAATTCATTTACATTGGCCTGAAAGCTCCCCATAATACCGTTCAAGTCAATTATCCACTTTATACTCAACTTAATGCTTTTTGATATTCACGAAATGGGTTTGAGGATGCTCAGTCATGACAATATAACCAGTACAGTGTAACTGATGAAATTCTTTGATCATCTTTTATATGTTGTCAACTGCTTGACTGATATGTGAGAGAATTTATTTCCTAGGAAGAGAAATAACAAACCTAAAACGGTGAAAATACATTCATTCTGTAGTGTTAGATCCAGCGCGCGATGCAGAGTCTCGTTAATTTTTTATCAAATCCTGAGCTACAGTTGCCATTACATTTTTGATGTTTACGGTAGCTCTTCGTGACCCCCAAATGTTTCGAGGATAATTCTTTCCACAACAGTTGGACTTATTCCGCAGTTTTAGGCAATGTTAATTTCCAGTAACTTAAAGTATCTCATAATAACACAATCTGGCTTGATGGATTCTCGCATTCTTGCTTCTTCTTTTAAAACAAGAAGAGCTACCCAAGACAGTAATGTTTCAAGATCAGAAGGAGACATACAGTATTGAAAAAACCGTTTATGATCATATAGTTTTAAATCCTTTATCAGTAAATGAAACTCTCTCTTCTGCTTTCGTTCTGGGTATATTTGGCGTACCCAGAATCTATTTTTATATTTCCTACCCTTTAGTTTATTCTCCAAAGCCAAATACTTTAAAAGCTTATAATCTTTGCCTGCAATAATCAATAATAAACAATCAATAATCTTAGCCGGAACTTTATTTTGTTGTTTACATTTTAATGGCGCTTTTGGCACCATTTTCCAAGTGAAAATAAAATGTATTTGGCGTAGCGGAGACGTCCATTGCGCTGAACTCTGAGCGTGGAATATCACGCGTAGTGAAAATCCTGCCTAATACCCGTTTTTGTAACTCGACCATTTCGTCGACTCATTTCGTCGAATCTAATTTTATTATTTTTAACTTTTTTTAGCTTATTTTCTGTTTGTTTTTTATCACTTAGGCTCAGCAGGAATATGTGGACATAATTGAAGATAATGTTGATGATAGTCACAAAAACGTTCACAGTGCAGCTACGCTACTGGCTCAGGTAATTAGTTGAGTAACAATAAAACAAACATTTTGCTAACTAATTTGTTGGCTGACGATAACCTTTTCCGATTGGGAATGGCTGCTTTAGAAATACCGATCCTGCCTAAATTATCAGCTCAGTTCCTCTTCCTCGCTGATGTGTAAACCATACGTAGACACATAAGACACGATGGCTTAGCCAGGACACTTAGCATAACACCCAGAAAAAAATTACGCTGGCTCACAAATGAATTGCTGCGGTCAGAATGCTGACCGCGTTTTTGATTGGGCACTTCTATCGTTTTTTGCTCGCATGACTATTATCGGGAAAACCCTTTTCTTCTTTAATGTTATGAGGGAGAATGGTCTTATACTCACCCAAACAAACATGATTAATTCCCAAATTATTTAGGAAGGTAAGATTTGGCTACACTTCCTTTGTATCCAGTGGGTGATTTTAATTTGGGGTTTGCTCTGAGAAATTATTTTGTGTTTATTCCTAGATTTGAATCGGGAATTTGCTTTGGCACATTCGTTTGCATCTAAGCTTTCGTATAAAAAATAGATTTTGATATCCTCGAAGATAGCTTGTTAACGAGCGAAATAATTGTTATGGTATCAGACAAATTGCACAATCATTAATTAGGCAGAAGTGCTTAGTGAGGAAAGCAAGTTGTCCACCTAAAAATGTTTTGTTATCATGAACAACTTGTTACAAAATAATATGACAGGCAGCAAAAAAGATTAACATATTTCCATTGCGTTGTGTCTATTTAAAAAAGAATGTTTAATGTGAAAGTATCCAGTTTCATTTTTTTTATTATGGAGGAAGGGTTGATGTATGTAGGATTGTTTTTAATTCTACTTACACACCTCATCTTTCTCTGTGTTAATAATAGCTGTATTCTGTCTACCTATTAAAAGCGTGTTATGCTAATTTTAAAGTTACAGATATCAAATGCGATATATTTTTACCGACTTTGTTGTGATCACTCGCATGTAGTTAGTCAATCACAAGCCCTTATTCTTATGAATAACCAATTAAAGATTTTTACAGTCTTGGCATGCCGATGAAGCCATTATGAGTAAGACTGTTTTGATTTTGGAAGTTGGTCATGTTTAGTGTTAGGTTTGGACGTCTATTTTTGACTTCACTTAATTTGCCACATGCTGTTTTCCTCCGGATGTACGGCACGGTTTATATGAACCTAAGTGCTCAAACTGACGCTCAACCGCAGGAAAGCTTTATCATTGTAAGCGTTCCACTGAATCTTTAGAAACAACGTATACCTGTACTAAAGCTTCCAACCCATTTGTACAACATTGGTTACCTGCACTTAAGCACTCAACCTAGCGTTTAATGCTTCATTACTGGTGACTTGAGCCGTATAGGATGATATATACTTGCTAGTGGGGGGACACTTTGTCCCTCGTGTGTACAGGCTTGTTAGAAGCATTTATGATTGAGATGAGTTAATTCATAGGTCAGAAGTAAAAAAAACTGAGTAGCATGTTTTTCTATTATGGGCGTTGTCCCTGGATGACGTTAAAAGTATGAAAATCAGGGGGTAAAGCTTACATAAAACTTGTTTCATTTTTGTGTGAATGTATTCAAAAAGCCCTCTAGTTTTTATTATTTGTTTGGATCACTACTGGCCTGATTTAAAAGACACCATTACATTCAATGACTGATATAAAATTGTAATTGTCATTCCAGAAACAATACCTCGTGCTTGTAACCCCCTAGAAATAGTAAAATGATAGTCAAAAGCCCATTTCTGCGAAAAAAAAAGGTTTTGAAAAGTATTTTAAACGTTGAAAAAATATTATATACTATAGAAAATGGAAATATCATTAAGCAAAATCTAACCATTCGTCACGGGCGTCGGTTTTTGCACAATCTACATATTTGCACAAGTCTGTGCACCAAATTTTTTTTTACACTTACATCGATTGTTAACGCAAGAACAACAGTTCCAGAAGTGCCATGGGAGCAGGTAAGTTGTCAGTCGTAATGGGTGTCAACCCCGAATCAACATCTTCCCATCCATAATTAACTTGAAGGTAAAGAGAAGCGAAATTGTGCTAGAATCAACAGATGTTTTATGCATTATTCGCCTTTTTATATCCTCTCTTGCCTTATTTATTGTTATTCTTTTAAGGTTTTTCTTGATTTTTATATAAGAGCTTTTTATCCTGGCCAACATTATTGTGTTATCTTCACCAATTTGATTTTTACTTAGCTACATCTGGGGGTTGTAGCTGCTGCCCGGCGCATATCAACTATATTAGGCTACTTTTAGCCTAATACGGTTGGCTACAACAAATTATTAATCAATAATTCATATGCTGAATGCATTTAGGTACAAAATTTATATTACAATAAAAGTTGTAGCTACAACCCTGGAAAAATATTTCGTTTTTTATGTCATAATTTCCTTTAACTGTTCCCCCTTTCTCCCAAAGTCAATGTTGTTTACCTCTAGGTAACTGGAGTACTTCTGCAAACATCAACTAAGCCAATACGATCTTTAACATTGACTTTTATGGGAAAATGGAAACTAAAATAAAATTCCCATTATATTTCAGGATTGTAGCTGCAACTTTTACTGTAATATAAATTTTGTAACTTTGGGAAAAGTTCAAATTTTGTTTATTCAATGATAGAACAGTCTCCATTAACCTGTGATATATATATATATATATATATATATATATATATATATATATATATATATATATATATATATATATATATATATATATATATATATATATATATATATATATATATATATATATATATATATATATATATATATATATATATATATATATATATATATATATATATATATATATATATATATATATATATATATATATATATATATATATATATATATATATATATATATATATATATATATATATACTCTCACTTTATTGCATAGCATGGCATTGTTTTCAGGCTAACAGAAATATTCCACCTCGTGTTCAGATATCGTTTTTGAGAGTCTTAAAACCGTTCTCCTGTTGTTTATTGTTAGAAAGCTCCAGAAAGGACTAGACATAGCTGTTTAAAGATATTGATATTGCATTGCTTTCTGGAAAACCTTCCAGAATATATATTTACCTTCAGAATACATCGTTACAGAAAGTTTGATTCGGGTGTGATTGAACTAACTTAGGTAATAAATATTTTAACTTAAAGTTTCTCAGTAGCTAGCTATATGCAGTATTTTTTTGCATCTAACAGGACACAGTATTTTAAGTATAGCTATAGGCTAGCTATATATAGATGAGTTTTCAATATTTACAAAGTTAGCGTGCGGTTTATGGTCGATATGCGACGTCTGAAATCCTGACGTTGGATCAACGTCGGTTTATGGTCGAAATACGACATCGGAAATTACGACGTCGAAGCGACGTTGTAACAACGTAGCCGACGTCGCGACGTAGCAGCGACTAGCAACAGACGTCTGTACGACGTCGTGGGCCTGCTGGGTTCTTATATTTTAATTGTGTCGTGATCTGTCGATTTCTTATATTTTAAGTAAAAATTTGGGAGGGTTGCTGTATGTAAAAGCTTGAATAGCTGATTTTGGCTTGATATGTTACAAACTGTAAATTGTCGAAATTTTGTAACAAACTTTTTTGTATAACTTAGCGATGTTGTGCTTTTTTTCCCTGGTGTGCATCTGACATGGGAAAAGCCAGTATATAGTTTTAGCAGATTTCGCTTTTAACCTTCGATTTTGTTGGATATTTCGCATTTGGCATTTTGCAATTAGTTTTTTGCACCTGCTTATATTTCCACACGTTTTGTTTCAGCGGTTATAAATGTAAAATAATCAGATTGTGACTTTTAAAAATTCAAATTACTGCGTTGTATGTTTTTGTTTGGTACCTCTACGTGTATTCAACAAGGTAGAGATACAGTGAATTCTTCCACGGGAATACGGCCAGTTACATATAGTTTATCATCGAATTTGGAGGAAATGACTGTTCTTGTAATGTACAAAAGTGGTTGGGTTGAGCTCTGTATGCACATTAATGTAAACTTGGTTTGACTTCAGCTTCTGTTTCCCTAGACTTGCAAGGTTCCAAAAAATTTACTCTCCCAATTTCGGACGTGGTCACTTTACCGCCAAAAATTCTGTCTAAGCAAATTCTACGCTGATTGGAATCTCAATAGAAACCATGATCGAAAACGAACCGAACTTGCGATATTAAGCCTAAAATAATGCAAAACATTTTTTACGGAGCTATTGTGTATCCTGTAATGGACTCTATGTATTAAGAATTTTGGATTAATTTCTTACTAGCTGTATGCACTGATTTAAATACACCATTTTTAATTTTAAACAGTAACAATCTTCATTCTTTCATGTTTTAACGTTTAACAATATAAGCAGTAAAATAAGCAGTAACATGAACAAAAAAACCCTCAAAAGTGTCCAACAAAATAGAGTGACTGCAGTATAGATGTGACATGTTAAAGCTAAATCTGCAAAAATTACTTCTTTAATAATGCGAAAAGTCAATCAGGAATTAAGTTCATCGAAAACTATTGCATCCAACAATGAAATTTAAATCACTGAAAATATTACTCTCATATCTTTTATTAAGTGAAATACAAAAAACAGATTATCACAAAATTTTCAAAACCTACAGCTTGCGTCACGTCACATAAAAGTGTACATACCAAAATCAGTTATTTACCCATTGCATAATAGTCACCTTGCAAAATAAAAGGTTTGCACAAAGTAAAATAGAAAGGTTACACAATTCAAAATCATCTTAAATGTAAAAACAAATGGCTTGCAGGGATTAATTATAATTAACAAGCGGACGTGAATTGTACTGAACGTAAAATTTAAATGAGAAGTAATAGGCATGGTTCAAATGTAACGAAAAAGCTTCCCGTTCCATAAAGCGTGTTAAAAGCAATTTTTTTGTAATAAAGTTTTGTGATAAAGATTAGAAAAAAGTAGGGTTACATTATCATAGGGTTACATACAATTACAGTAACATACAATTTTTTGCGAAAGACAAAAGATTTGATAAAATGATAAAAATAATGAAATATACAATGCATACACTTTTGAAAAAATTGAAGACTTAAATTTTCATATTTTTAACGAATCCATCAACAAGAACCTTAAAGCAGGCTCTATGTTCAAGGAAAAATCATAAGCCAAAAATATTAGCGGTATTGCCACAATTTAACTGTTTGCTAAGATTTTCTGATTTCGTCATTTTTATTTTTTTTTTCATCAAAGTTTTGTTCTCTTCAGTTTTATTTCACAAAAATTCAAATAATGGTTGTGACTCAAAATTCAATTTTTCCTGTAACTTTAGCTGAAATAAAAACACAATATACATGTTGTGTCCCTGTGAATCAGCCAACCTTTTTTATTCTTCACAAAATGTTCCCGTTGAAAAAATGAATTTTAAATCGGGGTGAGCGCTTAATACAGGTATAACGTGTCGCATCGGTGTAGGCATAATACCCTATATCCTAACTTCAGTTTAAATAAAAACAAAGGAAACAACCTGTTATTGTCCTGTGCAGCTGAATCAATCACTCAGTAATTTCATTTGTGGAAAAGTTTACCAGCCCGGCCCCAAAGTGCACTTTATACATTAAATGCCAAGGAGAGGAGTGGAGAGCTATTTTTTGTGGACTTACACATGATATCCGACATTGGGTACAGTTCAGGTCAAGTTACAGAAACAGAAATTTTTACTAATTGCGAAATGTTTTATACATCAACATCTACATTTTCCATTGCTAAGTTATTTTTAAATTCTGGCGAGCGGTGCTGGCTACCCCTACTTAATGTTGTTAACATCGCTTTTAACTCTAGCTTATCCTCTTTCACTAAATTAACTTTTGCTATTCTTTCGTTGATTTTTGTATTTAAACGTTTTTATTTGCTGTTCTTTTTCTTTTTAATTTTGCTAGATCTGCTTCCATTATTTCAACTCAAAGCAACAACAACAAAACACTCAAGTAAACTTTTACGTTCAACGTTCAAAATAACACCATATACAACTCACTCTTGTCGGGTGTGGACAATGTAATAAATTGTATTCAATAATAACACAAAGTTTAATCACAAATGTGTATTCTAGAAAACTGTATTTCTTCGAAAAACGTTTTTAAACTCTCCATGAGGTGGGATGTGTCGGCCCAGTCTCCTGGATGCAAAAATACGCATGTGCGACCCTGCGACTGTCCCTGTTCCACGGATTATAAAAAGAATATAATTTGGAACAGGGTTACCATCGACACACAAAAAACGGTCCCTTCGTCATGAAAAAAGTGAAAAAGTAAAGTGGTTCAAAAAAGCATATATGAAAAAGAAAAAAAGAGTCCAAGTGAAGAAGTAGAAGTAGAAAAGTAAAGTTGGAAACCACAAGAAGTTGCTTCGGAATTGAAGAGTGAAGCTAAAATTAGTAAAGTAAAGTTAGAAGTAGAAAATGAATGCTAGAGTTTCAAGTGGATTGGAATTCAGAAAAAGTAAGAACTTTGACATTATTAGACGTTCCGTTTTTGTATGTAGCACACTTGAAATTGTCACTGCATTCTCAAAAAAAAATCCATTGGAGCTTCAAGTTCTTAAAGTTTTATATTTTACCGCTTTTTTTAAAAAATAAAAAAACTAGCATATTTAGGTTTTTTGCATAATTATTGTGTCCCCTGGTGCGTACCGTAACTAACGTAATTACCCTAAAATTCAAAATGCTACACTAAGCTGTCAGCTTGATACCAAACAAACTTGATAGAGAAAGAGGAAATTTTGGTTTGTTGAACTGCAAATGTCATAATTTTTACATTAATATTGTATGTGTTTTACTAAGCATAAATGGCTACCTAGCTATATAAATCTCCCCTGTTAAAATATATTTAACTGGATGTCCTAGCTACTGTAGCTAATGTTAGCTTCAAGCTGCATTAGCTAACTTGTTAGTTATGTTGTTATTCCTCTTTCTTAAGTATTTATAGTAGCCAAACTTAGGGATTGTTTTAGCACGAATTATGATGTAACAAGCTACAAAACCTTTCAAAGACTTATTGAACTTTTAGAAGTTCAATAAGTCTTTGCCCAGCATAGTGATTTATTTTTTCACGTTTGCTGTAAACATTACAAGGAGGCCACATGCAATATGACAAGAGGAAGGATTTTTTGTAAAATTTAAAGTGTGTGTGTTAAGTGGATTTATTTTTACTATTTTGTTTTTGACATACAGTTAATCTTTTGTGAGCCAGTAAGTTACTAGGTTATTTCTACAAGTGTTATTGATATTATTACAACAGTTATTGATATTTTTAGGGGGAGGATCGTATTTTTGTCTGTTTATATTGTTTGTGTTGCAAACTACCGTTTTTTTTAAATTTTGTGTAAACTTCGTGGAAACAGATCACATGCAATATACTAAAGAACAATTTTTTTAGAATTGGACTCCACTGCAAGCTGTTGTGTAAGCTGTGGTATTTTTATATTTCGTATTATAAACTTTTGTTGAGAAGAACTAAGCTTCTGTAATGTCACTTTTGATGGAATATAATCCCACTGTTTCACGGTTTTGTTTGTGTTAAGAATTTTACAAAATTTAGTGGGAATATATGATTGTTGATGATAAAAAAATTACTAAATGTTCTGATTGAAACTGTTTGTTTTTTACATTTTGTTATCTAATGGGTGAGGACTGATGCACTGAAATTACTGATTTTTCTATAATTTGCTGTGTTTCATAACATTTTTGAGGAAGATTTATGGGTAAAGGCAATGTTGAATGAACTGATTTTTGTTGGCTTGGATGTGCTCCTCAAAAACCAGTTTGTTTTTTGTAAAATTTTGTGACGGCGGATCATATACAACGTTTCCAAGATAATGATCTTTGTTGATTCGAAATTTATTCCTTCTTTATTGCTTTTTTGACATGTCGGTTTAAAATGGTTGGTGAAGGCAGTACGGATCATCTTCCAAAAATTTTTTTTGTGCTGTTAACAACAGGTTAATTTTAACCTTTTGTGTATATTTTTGTGGACAATTTTAAAATGCGTAAAGAACTTGTTTTAATTGGTTCATGCTTGCTCTTGCAAGTCTTTTTCTTTTGACAATTCAGATTTAACCCTATTCGGTCCGGGGGTTTTCGAACATAAAATGACCGGGGGAGGGGAATCCGTCGCCCCTTAATATTTTATAGGCTTTATAGGCTTGTCCAAATTGAATCAAACTTAGCACACTTATAATATGTCACAAAAGGAACAAAATGACAGCAATAAATTTTTGCTTGCGTCAGCACCATTTCTGTGATGTCATCAAAAGCAGAGAATATAAAATGTTCCTTCTAGCACAGTCGCGTGCGCGAACGCAGTGACGTCACAACAAATCCAATACCATCCAGCACCATACCATATTGAGCTATGGAATTCAAGGATATATCCCTAATAATCAGTGCAATGTAGTGACGTCATCAAAGTATGCAGAATAGGAGTAAGAAATTTCTGGCACAATTCCTAAAAGTCTACGCATATCAAGTAGTAGGGTTATTACGGCGTTTCATACCGCGCAGGTCTGGGCACTAGCGAAGCGCTTGTAGGGACAAATTTTTATATCCCCCCGCAGAGCGTAAGGCATTTGCTAAGAAAACATGCAGTACGAAGAGAATTATTCAATTTTTCCTTTGTATTTTTACTTTTTAAACTGGTGCGATATATTGATTTTACAATTCTTTAAAGGAAGGATACGCAATATTGACATAAGATTGTATATTATGAAGGTTCAAGACCTAAACTTGGTTATTAATTTAATTGCTTCAAGTTGTGGGGTACACTCATCATGAAAAGTTGGCAGTCAAAAGAGAAAGAAACCTTATTTTGGTAGTTAGTTACATCACAAGTTTTAATATTGTCTTAAAAATATCACAGTGCTGATCAAAGAGGGATTGCTAGCATGTCATTAAAGATTTATATAGCTACTAGTACAGCCAAAATAATGTAGCTCATTTAACATAGTAAAGAAAACAATGGGTTTTTTTCTAAACTAACAGTTTCATGCTCATTAAACAGATACCTAGCTAGCCATAATATTAAAAAACAATTTAAAAATTTCTTATTTTGTGTTTGCTGGAAACTTTATTTAACTAACCAGGGCGGAGCTACCTACATTTTTTATAAACCAAATTAAAAATTGTCAAAAAGCTAGCTGTATCTGTCACACTGGGTCACTCATATATATCGTAGCCTTATTCATACAGTAATCAGATATATAGGTGGGTAAGTGCCCAGATGCTAAAAATAGGATCATAAAAACTCATTTCTAATATCACTCAACTTAACAGTGCAGTTCAAACACCAACTTAGCCTTGAAAATTGCTACGCCTCAATTTTGCATTGGAATAATTTTAATCTGTAAAGTACAAAGTTTCGACCGCTGCGAAATATAAAGTAAAATAACTGTGGTTAAAATTAACAAATTTAATGGAAAATAACTTTTTTAACAAATTTAGTGACTTTAACTGTTTTCGTCAAATATTTTCGGTTGCCAAATTCTTATGTCAATGTACCAAAATTACTATAGCTATCACAAAATTGTAAAAGTGGACCTTGCCTAAATTTATTCTTGTATTTTATCAAAATTAAGAATACAGTAATACAGTACAACATGTTATTATATATATCCCTTCCTAGCTAGTTATAATATTTATATACAATAATTTCTAACGAAAAGTCAAAGCCAGTCATTATATCATTGAAGTGTGTATTTTATTTTCAGTCGATTTCATCTGTGCTCTTTTTTATATAACTAGTTGGCTATACTTTGCAAATAAATCCTTTATTAAATGCTCTTCCACATTAATCCATGTCAAACTTTCAGATCCATACATAGCTAGCTAGCTAGCTATAGCTTACTGTAAAAAAACTTCCTTTAAGTCTTTCTATAGCTAGCTGTAGTTTT
This sequence comes from Hydractinia symbiolongicarpus, assembly GCF_029227915.1. NCBI lineage: Eukaryota > Metazoa > Cnidaria > Hydrozoa > Anthoathecata > Hydractiniidae > Hydractinia > Hydractinia symbiolongicarpus. Next base: position 16,668,991 of record NC_079878.1, read on the forward strand.
TATTTCTTTTTGCCAAAGTACACTGATAATGATAGAATAGTGTTTCTTTTTAACCATTACTTTATTCCTCACAACACAAAATGTATGGTATATGTAGCTTGCAACTTCAGGAAGTTAACCCCTAAAACCAACATCAACAATATGTCTTCTCTTGCCTCTCTATAAAAGTCATTAATTTAAGTTTTCTTCGATTTCAACATCTTACCCATGTCAATATACCACAAAGAGGGTTAGCAACACCATTTAAACGTGTTATTCACAGATAAAAAAACTCACACTATTTCTAGGTCCCTGAGTTTAAGGTCCCTGAGTTTAAGACTTCCGATGAGGACGGACATGCTCTGAAGAAATAGCATAGCAACGCGCCGAGACAAATAACATGACTGAGAGACCGACTATAGCTCGACTTGAAAAACAATTGAAAGAAGGTTTTGATCATATTGAATCACGAATTGATAACCTAACTTCGAAAAGTGAAAAAATTGATTGTGATTTGAACGAAATAAAAAATAAAATTATAAGCAATTTGATCGAACAAAACAAGAAAATGCAAAAAAAAATCGAAGCTTTAGAAAATACTGTATATGAACAAAACAAAGAGTTAAGAGATCTCCAACTGACTACAGTGGCAACAAACCAATACGGCAGACGTAGCAATATTGAGATTTCAGGTGTAACAAATGATATAGATGATGATCAACTGGAAGATAAAATGATAGAGATTTTCAACAAACTGGAGGTCAACGTTACGAAATCCGATATCGAGTCTTGTCATAGGCTTCCTGCGAAGAAAAATCAAACAAAAAAAAACCATTGTACGCTTCGTCAATCGCAAAAATTGTCAAAAACTCTTAGAAAACAAAAAAAAACTGAAAATATAAATTTCGAGGAAATTAAGCTGCCACCAAACAGCAAAATCTACATTTCCGAAAATTTGAATCGATTTTATCAAAGACTGGGATTTGAATGCAGACAACTGAAAAGAAACAAACTCATCTACAGTTACAAATATCAAAGTGAAGCTTTTTTTATAAAATTTGATAAAACTGATGAAAAACACAAAAAAATTACACATGTGGATAACACAGAGAGTTAGATTGTTGTCTTTATCTCACTTTTCTCTTCTTTCTGCTACACACGATTTTCCCGCCTAAAGTTCTTTGTTTGTTTAATCTTATCGGTGATATACGCTCAGGTAATTTTAACTTCAATATGGCGCAAGCTTGCTGTGCAGTCAGTATATAGCGTTTGTTTTATTTGTGAAATCGTTTGAAGCCCAAAACCTGTTCTAACTGGTAAGTTTTCACTTTCTCTTTCTTTTTTGTACTTTTAGACCCTGTTGTCCCTTTAAAGCTGCCAGTTTTGTTTCCCCCCTATATATAATTTTTATGCTTAGCTGTAATGTCTGCAAAAAGCTAGTTGATGAATCATGTAAAAAATCAATTTTTTGTGATATCTGTAATTCCTGGATACATTTTCAAAACTGCTCTAGACTTTCAGTATCAGAATTTGATGCCTTATCTCACAATTCTAGTAACTGGGCTTGTCCAAAATGTTTGGACAGGACATTACCATTTTTTGATTCAGAACATCTGTCAAATTGTAAACCAAAACCAACCCCAAATTCTACATCTCGTATTAATGAAAATGTGAGATCCCTTCTTTCTGATCTTAATAGTATTGTTCATAGCATGGACAACGATGCTGACAGTATCAATTTTCATACAACTAGTTGTAAATACTATGAATGTGAGGACTTTAACAATCTTAATCTAAATCCAAGGTCGCTCTCAGCTTTTCATCTTAACATTGCCTCAATGGCTAAACACTTTGATGAATTTAACACCCTTTTGGCCCTTTTGAGACATGAGTTCTCTTTTATTGGTATTACTGAAACCCGCTTTATCAAAGGCTCACCACCAACTTTCAATTACCATATAGAAGGTTACCAGTGCTTATCCACCCCCACTGAATCCTCAGCAGGAGGGAGCTTGTTGTATATTTCTAACCAGTATAATTTCATTCCTCGTACAGACTTGGATGACATTATGTACCAATCTAAATACTTGGAATCAAGTTTTGCAGAGATGATCTTGCCTAACACAACCAACTTAATTGTCGGTAGCATTTATCGACATCCTTGTATGTCAACAAATTCCTTTAATCGTGATTTCTTAAAACTCTTGCTCAATAAAGTCAGCATTGAAAAGAAACAAATCCTTCTACTGGGGGATTTCAATAAAAATTTGTTAAAACTCAATGAAGATGCAGAACTCTCTGCCTGCATTGATATACTCGGCTCCCACCTTATACTTCCCCAGATCTTATTACCAACAAGAATAGCAGCGACTTCCAAGACGTTAATTGATAATTTTTTTTTCTCTGTCACTGGTCAACCATCAATCTCTGGTAACCTTATTCACATGATCTCTGACCACCTGCCTCAATTCTTTATATTACCTGACCAATTGACTAACAACTCAGAAAAAAATATTCAATACCAAAACTGGTCCAAATTTGACGAACATAATTTCATTTTAGATTACCTGGATATTGAGTGATATTGAGGGTGTTGAGTTTAATAGTCCTGGACAAATTGACCCAAACAGCTGTTTTGACATTTTTAATTCTAAAATTCAAAAGCTTGTTGACAGACACGTTCCCACAGGCAGGCTCACCAAAAGGCAAATCAAAACCCAACAAAAACCATAGATTACTTCTGCCATCATAAAATCCATGTCTAAACGTGATTTCTATTTTCGGAAATTCACTAAAGCCAAAGATCCAGATTCTAAATCAGAGTTCCGACAACTTTTCAAACGCTACCGAAACATGATTGTCAGCTTATGCAGACAAAGTAAAACAAACCATTATACCAATTACTTCAAATAACATGCACAAAATTTGGGAGGGTGTTCGTAGCATTATTTCTACGAAACCGTCGAAACTAATATTCCTACCTCCATTCAGGTTAACGGTAAACTTGAGACAAACCAGATTGATATTGCCAATAGTTTTAATGACTTTTTTACATCCATAGCAAATTCTATTAGGAACAAAGTTCCACCTACATCCAAGAGGTACTCTGACTACCTCAAAAACCCAAACCCAGACTCAATTTTCTTATCACCTGTTACCCAAGAAGAAATCATCGGGATTATTGGCAACATCTCTCCAGGAAAATCTTCTGGACCAAACAGTATTCCAATCAAAATTCTAAGATTGTTGGAAAATGATATTTCCAAACCTATATCAATTTTGATCAATCTTTCGTTTGAATCTGGTATCTTTCCTAGATCTTTAAAAACATCCAGAGTGGTGCCTGTTTACAAAAGCAAAGGTTCTTCTATAGATGTGTCAAATTACAGACCAATCTCATTATTATCAAACATTGAGAAAATCTATGAAAAGGTTATGTACAACAGAATCATAGGCTTTCTCACCAACCATGATATCCTATATCCCAAACAGTTTGGATTCAGAAAACAGCATTCAACATCACAGGCTGTGCTTACTATAGTTGAACGCATTAGACATTGCCTTGACAAAGGTGAGCTTGCCTGTGGAGTGTTTGTCGACTTACAAAAAGCTTTTGATACTGTTGACCACAAAATCCCTCTATCCAAGCTAAATCACTATGGTATTCGGGGAAAAGCAAATGATTGGTTCAGGTCTTATTTAACTGATCGTCTCCAGTATGTCTCAATCGGTGAATTCAAATCTCAACTTAAAGCCATTCTACATGGTGTGCCTCAAGGCTCTGTTCTTGGTCCGCTGCTGTTCTTGTTGTATATTAATGATCTGCATAATTGTATCAAATCGTCAGAGACCTATCATTTTGCTGACGACACTCATCTGCTGAAATTCTCAAAATCACTAGAATCCCTTTGTAGAGGGATGAATGCTGATCTTAAACGCCTTGTGTGTTGGCTTAACGCCAACAAAATATCACTGAACTCCAGCAAAACAGAGTTTCTTGTATTTAGATCCCAATCTCGTAGGCTTGAATTTTTACCTTTTTTGATTCTATGCGGTAAGCGCATTTATCCTAGCAAAAGTGTGAAATACCTGGGTGTTCATGTTGATGAACATCTTTCCTTGAAGTATCATGTCTCATCTGTGGCTACTAAACTTCAAAGAGCCAATGGGATGTTATCTAAAATTCGTCACTATGTTCCCCTAAAATCCCTGCTAAACATTTACCATGCTATCTTTAGTTCTCACTTAAGCTATGCTTGCCAAGTATGGGGCACTCAAGACACCACAGTAGCCCACAGAATACTTACCCTCCAAAAGGCTGCCCTTAGGCTGATCACCTTCAGTGAACCAAGATCCCCATCTTTGCCTATATTTGCAGAACTTGGAATTCTTAAATTCTTCGACCTAGTTAAAGTCCTTAACATTCAATTTATCCACAAATTCCTAAACTCTAACCTCCCATCTGACACACTTACCTCACTCAAATTTGATCGAATCTCACACTCTCATGAAACTAGATGTAACACAATTGGTTTGCTTATTGAACCAACAGTTAACACATCGACGTTTGGATCTTTTTCATTCTCTAGAATCTCCACATTACAGTGGAACAATCTGCAAAGAAATTATCCTGATACTAACCTCACAAACTGTAAATTAGGCACAATCAAATCCCTAGCTACAAGTTTCTACATGAGTCAATGCATCAACTAGCTTTCCTATTCATTATTTTGTCTCATTACTTTTTTCTATTTGACTATATGGTACTGAATTTTCATTTATACTAATTATAATCAATAATGCTTTTTAATTTTAATCTTTGTAAACTTACAGTATTTACTGACATATGAAAATATTTCACATTTTTCTTGGTGGCTTTCTCCTTTGTTTAGCCTTGGCTATCGGGAAAGTCTCCTTCCTAATTGCTAATTTATTCTTTTAGTAATGTAAATTGTCATTTCTTAGGTAAATAAGTGTTTACTTACTTACTTACTTACTTACTTATTAAAAAGCAAAACGTCAGTTAAAGTAAAAAATTAGTTGAAGAAACATCAGGCATCTTTTTTGCAGCACTAACCAGAATAGTTGTGAAAAACTGACCATGAAAATTATCTGGGCTATCGAGACAAATGAAAACAAGCCAAAAATTTGTCCCTACAAAGCGCTTCGCTAGCGCCCAGACCTGCGCGATATGAAACTCCGTAATTCCCTATCAATCAACGCATGCGCAGTACCTGCTCGTCAATCTTCGGACCTTGTTGCACATATAAAAATGAGTCAACTCAAGAGCAAAAGATGTGCAACAAAGCTGTTGAGGAGGAGCCCTGGGCGCTCATGAATGTACCAGATCAACTCATGAGGCAAGACATGTGTAACAAGGCCGTAGGAAAGATGCCGGACATGCTATGGTGGGTACCATACCACTTTAAGATGCAGGATATGTGTAACGAGGCTTTCCTAAAGGACCATGATATATTTTGGTTTATTCTGGATCATTTAAAGACGCATGACATGTGCAACAAGGCCGTTGAATATCATAGCTGTTTTCTAAGGCTTTTGCCAAGCAAGTTCAAAACGCAGGCTATGCCCTACAAAACGTGCCCTGTATGTAGGTGAAGAAGCCAATGTTATCTTACAACATTGTTGTAAGATACCATAATAAATGTGCATCAACTGTCATTCAAAATTCGATATCTTCGGAACTGCAGCATTGATGACCTTTATAGTCGGTATCGGCATCTCCCTACCCTCATGGCCCTGGTATTAGTACAAGAATCTGAGAGGGAGAAGGAAAGTGAACGGAAGATTCCAGCCCTAAATGATCGTCTTGAAGACTATGGAGTAAATGGGGCATTGTAAGGACTGTGAAAGGGTACTAAATTTGTACGACAGGTGCAATTCTCTGAAGTCGCTTGAAATATACAATAAACAGGATGCTGCAATTTGAAAATGAGCTTGTCAAACCCAAATTATTCTACTCATTTTCTGCTACATTTGCAGATATAAACGATATCAACGCGGACTACCTGACAGTGTCGGATCCCATTCCTGCTAATGGGGGTAATGAGCAACGGTATATAGTAGGATACCATACATGGGACCTTGTGGTAGCCCTCAGGGTAAAAACACCAAAAATCTACTCCCCACATGGGGTCACCCGGTACAACGCCAATGCAGTACCGGTAATGAGTCTTGATTTTGAAGAGTACCCCGATTGGATTGCAAAGTATCGTCAAATCTGGTCCAAGATCGGGGAGTTGATTTCTAAGCAATTGAAGACGGAGCCCGTGAAAAAGGACCGTTATGTAAACGCCAAGCTTAAATACTACAAGAATGCAATCACGACTAAATTCTATGGTATGCCGGTACCCCATGATTAGTTGTGCCATGTCAGTGCCATCCTGGCCATTTCATCGGTGTATGTGCAAGGCAAAAACCACTACCCCCAGGTACACATCACAGAATGCCGGTATAAAGACTTTAAAAAGGAATGGTTGCTTAGTGAGGATTAAAAAGCCATATATTTTATAGGCCTTGTGAACCTATAAAATATATATAAATTAGGGGCTGTAAACAGGAGGTGTGTCTACATCGTGCTTGCATACTGTGCAGATTGAAGTTTTTTTAAAATCTCATCTCTTACCTTTTGCTTTCTCTCCTCTCGGGCTTTCGCAACTAGCTGGGCACGCTCTTGTTCATTAATGGCATTCACGATACGATTAAAACGCTGCCGCATCTGTTCCTTCAATAGCATATACTTTTCCTTCTCTCGAGAGATTAGGCTGTACTCATAGTCACTGATTACACCATCTTCCGTTGCCTTTGAGATGAGATCAACAATAGAGTTCAATTTCGCTTCTGCGAGTAGCCTTATACATCCATGTTTCTTGGATTTGAAACGGAGCCTTTTTGAAGCGTTCCGGAGACCGGCTTGGCTCATACCGGCTGCAATCGCGAGCCCCCCCCCATGGCAATGGCTAAAGGAACTTCCATACCCGACGCAATGACCCGATTCCAAGCCCCGACGTGATAACGCTTATGCCAAGCAAACCATGATCTTCTTCTTCTTCTTAATTTATTTAACGTCGGAGAAATAACTATGTACATATAGCTTCCTGATATAAAAAAATAAATAAATACATACTTATAAATATACAGGAAACTAATCAAATCCGACAAAAATTTGTTTATGGTTTTATGAAAAATGTATAAAAATTAAGAAAAAATATTTAAGTAGACCGAGTGACTGAAATCATACTCCTTTAGTTTCGTTTTAAATTTTTTAAGGCTGTTACAACTTTTCAATTCGGAAGGTAAAGTATTCCAAATTTTAGGCCCCAATGAGCGAAGACATTTTTCCCCAAAATTTTTTGTATTAAAGTTCAATGTTTTAAGATTATTTAAATATTGACTTCGTACTGGCCTGTTTGTTTCGCTGCGTTGAAAGATGTCTAACATAAATGGCGGATTTAAATTATTAAGAGATTTAAAAATCTCTATACATAGATTTCGTATTCGCATAATTTTCATGTAGTTACTTTTGTTCTTGGTAGAAATGTACCTTTCTTTTCTCTCTGAATATCCGCTATCTACAAATTTTAGGGCTCGCTTATGGAGTTTTTCGACCCTAGAAAGTGATTTTGAAGATGAGAAATTCCAAATAAGTGGACAGTAGTTAAAGTTTGAATACACAAAACTTTCTGCTAAGACACTCTTAGCTTTAAAAGGAAGTATGTTTTTAAATCTATACAAAGCATTTAGTTGCGCAGATGCTTTCTTGCAAACCTCATTTAAGTGCTGATCAAATCTAAGGTTATTGTCAATTTTAACTCCTAACAGTTTGACTGTGTCTTGCGAATATATGTTTTTATCTCCGATTCTTATCAGTTTACTACTTGTGTTTTCTATCCTATCTTTGCTGATTATAATGCATTGAAATTTGTCAGGGTTAGCAATCATTTTATTTTCATGTAGCCATGCTAACGCCTGCTCAGACTCACCTTCTAAAATTTTAATGAGGTTTGGAATTGAATTGGAAAAGCTTGACAATGTATTATCATCAGCATAGTTGTGTAGGTCACTTCTGGTTATAAAAAGAAAAATATCGTTAAGAAAAATATTAAAAATTATCGGGCCTAAGATTGATCCTTGCGGCACGCCTGAAAGAATCATTTGGAAAAGACTGTAGTGTCCGTTTATACGAGTAGATTGTTCTCTATTTGTTAGGTATGACAGGACAAATTTCAGGGCATTAATTTCAAATCCATATGCCTCAAGTTTAGCGATTAGTAAATCATGTGGCACACAATCGAATGCTTTTGATAGATCCATTAAGACTGCACCAACCACGTAATTCTTATCAAGTTTTTTTTTCCATTCTTCTAGTAAACGAATTAAGACATGCTGTGTGTTATAGTTTTTCCGATAGGCTGACAAAAATATTGAAAGTTTCGATTCTATGAAAGACATGATTTGATCCTTCATTATGTTTTCATAGAATTTTGAAAATACATTCAACACACTGACAGGTCTAAAATTTTTAATGCTATGTTTGTCTTTGCCTCCTTTGTCAAGAGGTGCTACCGTTGCACGTTTGGCTCCATCGGGAAAAATATTCAATTTTATGCTGCTGTTTATAGCATTTTTCAATGGGCCAATCAGATATTCACTAGCTAACTTCACAAGCTTTGGGGGTATTTTGTCTCTACCTGGAGAGGAATTTATGTTTAAATTAGTAAAAAGTTTTTTGATTGTGTTGTCATCTACCTCCTCAAAGTTAAAAAAATTTATATTTTCGTTGCAGGCTTTAATTTTGACAATACTCGGATGACTCTCGTATGTTTTAATTATCTCATTAATTAGTCTCTCTTTGTCTAAGGAATTTCGATAATCAATTGATATTGGCTTGGTTCCACTACTTTTTTCTACAATGTTAATATAGTGTTCATTAAATAATTCAGCAAGCTCACTGTCATTGGTTATCTGAGCACCATCTTTGATAATCATAATGTTATCATTGTTCAAACCACTTTTATTGGTTATAAACGGCTTAATAGTTTTCCAAAAAGTTTTATTTTCTACAATCCCAGAATCTATAACATTTTTAAAATACATTTTTATGGCTTTCTTTCTGATCGCAGAAGCGTACCCACGTGTTATGAAATTTGAATCTCTTCGCAAGTCTGTTCCGCTCCTTAATCTCATCCCGCAGGTACTTTACAATATCCTCAATATTTTTTAGTCTGTAAACCTGTCCTTCATCCTGCATATCGGTGCCCTGCACAGGTGCACTCGGCAAACGCGGATACAGTTTGCTGATATTGCTCATCTTTATTCTATGAGAATGCACATGGGTAGGCCTGTGAGCGAGACGTTCTTCTCATTGTGGTAGACGTCTGTAAGTATAAACTCTAGACGGTCCGTAGAGCCCTTCAGTGGAAGGTAAACAGAGTGTCAAAATTCCAGGTTAACATTAAGCGTTTAACTCTTTGGTGGAAAGCAAGGCCAGAATTTTAGACTTTTTATCATCAAGCAGACAGTCGTCTTCATCCAACTGCGGACAAACGAGTCTCAACCTATGGTAACCGTCAGTCCTGTAATAGGCATCGTGGTCACCACTCGTTTAGTACTTTTTGCGGGATCGTAGGGTAGGCCCCAAAGCTCCTTTCTAGGGTCCGGTGCAGACAATTATACAGCAAGGCAGATCCTATTGCAAAAGTTCGAGGCCATGGTACAACGCCAAGAAAATGTAGGCCATGACATCACGGAATTCCAAAAAGTGTTGCAATATTCCCAAACTCCAGTAAATTTTGCCGTCATGACCTGCAGGACGCGCAAATGAACATCCTGGATGGTACGCTCGATGGTGTGTGGTGTATTAAATAAAAGATGGCAACGATAGCTGTGATCGTGGCCGGGGCTGCAATAAACGCACTAGCCTTCTCCGGGACGAATTATCTATTTTCTAAGCTCTCGGGACACGGCGAGGCGAAACGGAGGCGTCACGACGAGGCTGTTGAAAAGCTTAACTCTGCCCAAGCGAAGTGGATACGAAAAAGGCAGGCTAAATTGGACTGGTTCAATGAACAGAGGGAGATACAATTAAAGGCCGGTAAAAGCCTTCGTGATCTCGATGACGATATGTATAAATTCTATATCGCCTCGGAAAAGAAGGCCCCGAAAAAAGATTTTTACACACCCTCGAACTAGCAACAAGATGGTGAGTTAACGTTTGTCCTTGGCTCGTTGTCTCTACTGAGATTTGTGGCTTACAAATACTTGTAGGAACGTTTTCTGACATATATAATAAACATGTCAGAAAAATCACCACATATCCTTGCGGAAGAAGAGGCCGAAAAATTAAGCCAAATTTACTATACCCCGGAACACCTGTGGACTGGCTGCAAAGCTATTAAATTACTCGCGAAGGAGAGTGGTCTCCCGAAAAAGCTAGTAACTCATTGGCTGAGTAGGCAACTCCTGTGGCTCATGCACATCAAGGGCCCAAAACTTATTGATTATCCACGCTTCACCATCACAACACCCAATGAGATGCATCAGTTTGATCTATTGTATATGCCACATGACAGGCTATACGGTAGCACCTACAACCTCTGCGTACCAAAAAAGCCAGCGAATTCGCAGGGATGATCCAAGATATCTACAAAGCAGGACCTTTACACTACCCTAAAACATTTCAGTGTGATAACGGTAGTGAGTTCAAATCGGATGTAACCAAGCTACTACAGGGTAAAGGTGTGGAAATTAAGAGGGCCACCACCAGATATCATCATACGTTTACGGCCTTTGTAGAGTCCTACAATAACGTACTTGTCGAAAGGCTATTCAAGCCCAAAGATGCGCAAGAGCTAGTCTCCGGGAAGCCCAGTACCATTTGGGTCAAGCACCTGTACACCATCGTCAAAGTCTTAACAATACCAAGACTACTATGATAAACATGAAGCCTAGCAAAGCAATTAGGATGGATGAGGTACCGCTCGCGAAAAGTGAGGAATATCCCTAAGAGAAACACCTACCCAAGGATGGCCTTTATCTCTATCTGCTACAACCAGGAGAGGAGCACGGGGACTCAAAAAGACGCGCCACTGACGCCTTTTACAGCAAACATACTTACAGGTTGGACCGTATTGTAGCGGGTAGTCGTGTTGTGTACTACCTGAAAGACGGTCCTGTTCGCAGCTTCGTCTCGGAAGAACTCATGTTGATCCCAGAGGATGTTCAGGTACCGCCGGAGGTTATCAAGGAATGGTAAAATGCTTTCACGAGTTCGCCTAGATCACCCAGATCTATTTCATTATCCTCGCCATCATCTTCATTCGGATCCCTTACATAGTCCAAAGGATGCTGGGTGTAGAACGGGTATCCATAGACAATGCCTTTGATGACATTAGGTTCATTCTCCAAATCGGAAAGTTGAGTATATTGCCTATTGTTGCGATATCAGCCAAATCCGATAGCTTCAAATCCTTATCCTTGATGACCTGGTAGCAGAGTGCCCCATAATTTTTCGCCTTGTCCGCAACGATATGGAGCCCTAGACGTTCAATATCATCCTCGAGATCATCATCGATCCCGTTTCTCGCAAATGTTGCCCATGCTTTTTCGCTTGATTCTACCCTGTGTAAAAGATCTTCGTCTGTGGTATATTCAAATCCTTCGTAGTATACTCCACCTCGGTACCTAAAATTTTCCAGGAAGGTAGGGCAATAACTGGTCACTGACCCTGCTTTTATACAGCAATGTAGCACAGGTACCTGAATATTGTAGTTGATTGTAAATTGATTCCTTTGAAGATAGGATTCCATATTGTTGATATTTCAGTACCTTTTAACATACAGCTGAATAGGTCAAAAAGGTATATTCCATAGGAGGGGTTGGGAACCCACCACTAAATGAGGCTTTTTCCTCTTCACTACCCACAATTTTTACTACTCTTGTAGGTAGTGAAAATTAGCGCCTGCTTACGACATATCAATGTCGAGCATTCCCTCAAATAGCTCCAAAGTATCATCGTCGGGCATCGTGAAATGGTTGAGGTAAAAATTCTCAATGCCTAGGGTATCGTCCCTGAATCGGCACTAGGCATGTACGGCATTGGGGTCGTCGCATTCCGGTTTCCTTACAGTCTACTCGGGGTACATCTCCCCTAACGTGCTTATTCTTGTACTTAGTTGCTTACGTTGGCATAGGATCATATAGTGCTTATATATACCTTTTTTCCATGCTCGTGAGGATCGTTTTTATCAACCACACATATCACGGTATCATATTGATATCGGTGTGGAACATGCCTATGCCGTAGTTCCGAGTTGTCTTGTTTAAGAGCACTAAGGTGTTCGTCTTTATCCTCGAGCTTATCCCCCAACACCATGAGTTGGTTGTCCCAATCCTCGACTTCATCACCGAGAAAAGCCATAGCCCCATCCCTGTCTTCGAGGGCTTGACGCTGCTCCTTAATTACATCTTGCAGTTTTTTCACACCTGGCCGGGCTAACCATTTGATGACCCCAACAGCTTTTGGTTTTTTTGACCTACGCACAATTTCCAAGGCGCCCTCAAGCGTGACAAAGACGTCATGCCCATTTTACCCTCCTCCTCGCATACCTGATCGGGGGCCCATGGGAGGAGTCCCCGCCCCGGCCCTACTATTTCAGACCTGGTAGATAGAAATGCCAAAGGTATTGTCATATTTTTAACTTTTTCGATACCCAGGAAACGTCCCAAATTGGCACGTTTAATCATAGGCTGATCCTGGTTGTTGGCTAGGATCTCGATGACTCCTGCGTTGAACATAACTTGCGACTACATCTTTCTATATACCGATGCTTACCCAGAGGATTTCACTGTGGTCATCCGAGGATCTTCCAAGTCCTGGGGTGTTCCAATCTCACATACAAGCATGCATGCTTGAATATTTTCAATTCGGCCTTGGTATCATCCCAATCGGAGATCATGTTCGTCTCTTCATCAGCTTGCCTCATGTCGATCCTCTCCGAGGGGTACCACAAAAACAGAGCCTTCTTTTGGCTCCTCAGATTTTTAGGAAGAGTGGTATATGACTGCGTGAGTAGCCACAAACTATGCTTACGATGCCTTCCCGAAATAGTCAATTCAAGTAGTGATTGTCGACGCTTGTCAAGGTCTTCATCGGCTATGACGTCGTCAATCACAAATAACGTCTCTTGGCTTGCCAGTAATGAGGATAGTTTTTGGATCCATTCAAACAATTGATCCTTAGGATCAATCAGAAACACATATTCGTCACGCCATAGCGATGCCCTCTCTAAATAGGTGGTTTTCCACCGTATGGTCAGGCATAATATTACAATATTGTGGAAGTGCTTCCTGTACTCATTCTCGAGGAGGTCCAAAACACGTTGCGTCTTGCTACAACTTGTGGGCCCTGTGAAAATTGCCGTGTGGGGGTCCCTCACAACCTCCAACATTTTATTCTAATAATTCGACCCTTTTTGATCGTGAATTTTGAGGTATATGGCAGCACACGAGAAACATATTAACACACCACCGTTATTGTTTACTAGGGACCCTTGACAGGCAGGGCATAGCTTGGTATTTTGGGTCTGATATTCCAGAGGTAGTGGAGTATATATTAATTTACCCTGTAGACATCGCAATGCATTGCGGTACCTTTTGACGAGTAGTGCCTTCTCCAGGCCCTCCCCAATGAGTTCGGCGTACCGGGGTATAATGTTGTATGTCAACAAGGTATACAAAAGCAGGTAATCTTCATCCTGTTTGGACCCTATAATTTCCCCATCAATGGCAAGGGGGTCTATTTCATGTTCGGGATCATTAATGTCCTTGCATTTGGTGCACCGCCTCGCCTTAGCTTTATCGAGGCAACTTATACAACTGGAGTATGTCCCCTAATCTCGAACTTGTCTGGAGCAAGCAGTTTTTTGTACCCCCTACAACGTTTGCTCTCCATTTAGTATTGCGGTGTACGCCTTGTATAATGCCTTAGCAACCTCGGCAAGCGTTGGGGACTTCCATGTTTCCTGATACCTGAAAGGTGTCTTGTGGTGTACATGCAACTTAAAGTTCTCAGTAATAACCCTCGGAGAACTGGGTCTAAATATGATCCTGCAGCATAATTATCAACTCATGTAGGGGCTGCATATAGGTGCGGCGCTTGCCCTTTGACAGCCTCTTAAGATCAAGACATGGGATACATGTACTCATTTGTTGGCCGTCTCGTTTGATCTTGAACTGGTTCAAGGGGAGAGATTTTGAACACTTGGAACACTTTTTAGCCTCCTCCATATTGACTAGTTTTTGTCGTTAGGGACAAACACGAGCTCTTACTGGACACTTTTGTTGGTTTTGGCACGATACTTGCCGGCAACCACCTCTTCTTGACGGCCATTTCACGACTTGCTCTACCTGCTGCGAAGTACGCAACCATTTTGAGGACGTCGTTAGTGTCCATCTTGGTAGAGGGCCTCGTTATGCCCAAAAATTTCTTACCTGCCATGGCAAAGGCAAAGGTGAAACCAAGGTCCACGAGTGTCTCGTACAACATATCCAAAATCTCCTTTTCCTTCGGTGTTACGTTGCTTGTGGTCATTTATTATTATTACCGCATTTTGAAAATATCGACATTTGACTAGGCTTTGCCCTGCTGGGGCTCTGATGCGGGGTTTTGAGATTCATTATTACCCCTACTAAACATATACCAGACGCCTACTCCTATGACAAGCACAGCCAAAGTCCCTACCCCATAAAGGTATACATCAGTTGACTTGCTAGAACCTGACGCAGGTTCTTGATCATCCTGTGAAGTACCTTTGTCCACGTTCTTCTGTAAGTTAGCCTTGTTCTTTCTGTTCCATTCGACAAGTCTCTTGCCAGCTGCGACACGATCCTCGTTCTTCGGTGGTTTTGTTATAACCCTCTCCTCTTGTTTTTGCTCCTCTTCACTCCTTTTATTATAGCACCGTCTTTGCCTCCTCTACCTCCTTCCCCGCATCCTCTTTCCTCTTGTCCCTCCACGAGAAGTGGGGACAGACACCTCCCGATAGTGCAGTACACAAGGATTCCCAAATCTGTCATGGATATCTCGTCCTCGATATCTCGACGTAATTCATCTACATTGTCGATGTCGACAAAGTTCCAAATCAAATTTGCATACAGGCTTATAACATGGGTAGACAGTGCCCTAGCTGTTTTCTCCCCCTTCTCCTGGAGTTCTCGCTGTAAATATTCGGCATGGACTTTGTCAATTGCTTCCTCCGAAGCCTTGTCAACGAAGCCCTCTATGCATTTTTTTGGTAGTAAACGACCCTTGCCTTTGCGTAGGGCCTCTTTCAGCACCTGACGCTTATCGATAGGCTTTTCAATATTTTCATATTCTGCAGAGGCATTGTCAAAGACTTGTGCAATATCTGACACCTTTATTAGTAGTCGTTTATAACGAAAAAGTATGTAAGCTATCATGGCATAAGGTAGTAGTATAGCGATTAGTAGGCACACCTCCATTTTAATCTCCTGTAGACGCTTGGCGGTAATGGCCCCTGGCAAGTGTTGTAATTTGATCTTGTTGCACGATCCGTTTTTCATCTGCCCTGTTTAATGCTAACTTCGATACCTCCTGGGTGTATACCTTATGGCACTTGTTTTGGATCAATACCTGGCTCTTGTAGACGTCAACGCCCTCTTCTAGACACCGCCGATAGTCGTCAAAGGTGATGGATGTTTTAGTCAAACATCTTTTGACGACCTTCGCTTTGCGATCACCGCCCTGTTTTGTAATGCTCTTGTAAGCATATAGCTTGGCCCTTAAGGTGACGAACTCGGTCATAATTTTACCGCCTTATTCGTCCTTCATGAGGCCTACCACCTTCTTGTTTTTACCTATAGGAATAGGCCTACCATCATCCGGATTATAGGCACTTGTATCGAAGCGTGCTTCAACATCTTTAGCGATATCAACATAGAAATCATGTGTCCTTATATGGTACACAAAGGAGTTTGTATCCATGTAACAGAGCTGTATTTTGCTACCATATTTTGGTTGCATGTAGTCGTAATTGAACTCGTACATCACCATTTTTGACATATCCAGGATGACCTGGCCAATGTATACGGGCTTGTTCATTTTAACCTCTGTTTTCACCATCTCTACACCTACCAGGTGCTTGCTAAACCTGCTTCCACCTTTGAAATTTGTCTTCATCACCAACTTCATGTACTTGTCCTCGTTGGTGACCAGCTGGATGTTGCGATGATATTTTCCATGGTCTTTCCGAACACGCTTAAATTCATCAGCTTGTAAATGTTTTTCTCGAACTCGTTTTTGGCATACGTTCTCAACCTCGTCTTGTGATCGATGTACCCCTTCAGCCATGCCTTCTGGTTAAACCGGATCACCCTGCGTACTTTCTTCAATTCAAGATCATGTTTTAAAGCCTCGTGAAGGGCCTTTACATGTACCACATATTTACATCAACCTTATGGACTATCTTGCGTTCGGGTAGAAAAGGCAGCTCATTATGTTTGTCATAGGTCCTGACGCATCGCCCATCCATATAGGTTGTTGGCATCGAGATACTACAGGTAGGATGATTCAACCTCCGGATCGTACCCGTCTCCCATGTACTTGTTGTTTGCCTTGGCATAACGATGTACGGCGTGGGTTATACCTCCTCGGATACCTCTCTCGAACTTCAATAGCATGTCCGGATCGGTGAGAAGCTCTAGCTTGATTCCGGTATATTTCAGTGCTGCCTTCCAGGCCAACCCGGGCGCACTATAGAAATGGGCAGGATCAAGCTTGTAATTCCTCAAGCACACCTCCTGAAACGTCTCGAAGCAACGGCTAACAGCAGGACGTCTATGGTCAGGTAGATGTCATGGTAGTCCCACATGGTGACGTTGCCAGGTATTTATTTATTATTATTATTATTATTAAACATATATTTGGCATCCATAATTTACAAATGGTTCTTCTGCCTACAAAAAAATAAAAACTATAAAAATCTATAAAATCTATAAGATCAGTAAAAAAATATATTGAATCTAAGTGCATAATGAAATAAATGGGCTCACAGAGTACGAAATGGTGCCGGTAGAGTAAGTAGACACATTGAACAAGAAAAAAAAAAAAAAAAAAAAAAAAAAAAAAAAAGAAGAGACTAATTAAAAATAAATAAATTGATGGCACCGATGTAAGGACACACAAAAAAGGTAGAACTATAATGAAAAGATGGGGGGAAATAGGTAGCCTACATGCATAGAGTTATTCACATTATTTGGATAAAAGTTTGCACAAAGCACTATCGTGTAAAAATAATTTGACTTTTTTGATAAATTTTTTATGGTTGACAACGGAACGAATATTGCCAGGAAGATCATTAAACAACGCTGATGAGCAATCCATAAACGTTTTTCGGAATGTGTCGCTTTGTAGTTTATTTTTGTTTTCTGCATCAGATCGCAGGCTTCGACCATTTTTGTACCATTTCAGTGTAAGGTATTCAGGTGAGCATTCGTCATACAACACCTTGTGTGCCAGTTTTAGTATCGATAAATTTACACGCTCTTGCACTGGCAGCCATTTCAGTATTACTAACACATCGTTAGTGGAAGCATATCTCTGAAGAACAAAGCTGGCAGCGACATTTAGAACTCTTTGTAACCTTTTCATTTGATATTGTGGAATATTATTATAGACAAGATTTCCGTAGTCTATCTTTGATAATATCAGTGCTTCAGCGAGATTCTTTCTCACGTGAAAAGGTGCCAAACGTTTCAATCGCTTTAATGTCGAAATCGTAGCGTATGATGATCTAATGATGTTATTCACATGTGTAGACCACGTCATATGTTCATCGAATGTTATGCCCAGTATTTTGAGAGAGGATACCCGCTCAATCTCAGCACCATTACTATGGAATTTGAATAAGTTACTGAAGTTTAAATTGTTTATACAGCTTAACTGGCTTGTCGAGTACATAATTGATTTTGTCTTTATGGAATTAAACATCAGATTGTTTATCTTTGACCATGTTGTTATTTGGTTAATGTCACTTTGAAGCTTTGCTGTTGCGATATCCATTTCTTTTAGTTTGAAGTGTATGTAAAGATTTGTGTCATCTGCGTACTGGATAGAATTACACGACGAATTCAACGATAGGTCAGAGACATAGATGTTGAACAATTTAATTACATATATGTTGAACAATTTAATTACATTCCATACCTTTTTAGCATATTGGTAGTGAAAACCTTATTCCCCTCGAAATACTCCTCATCGTTGGCCTCCTCCAGGTTCGTCTTCTTCTTCTTCCACATGATCTATTGGAATATCCGTACCTTCGCTGAGCCCATATCTTCCACCTGCCCTTCAACCAAGGTTTTTACGTTGGGCCTTACCATTCCTATATACCCATCAACATCTGCTCCTCCTATGCCGGGAATTCTGAAACTTTGATACGTCCTGTTATGAGCATGCTTATGTTTCTGTGGTGTAAAATCTTACCCCGACTGTTCATATAGATAGTCTTCCTCGGCCTCCTGTTCTACCTCGTTATGAGGTGTAGGTCTTGCGTTGGCCGCCCCGTTATATAGATTCATCACCGTACGTGATGAATCTATATAACGGTCTATCTATACGGTATAATCTATATAGGGTCGCATATGTTCTCTTGACCCCCTCTCTTATAGCTTTTGGGACATCGTCCACAAGCCAAATATAAAATCCGTTCATTCCATCCCTTACAACAGAACGATTTTTCGACAGCTCCTGTTTCTCGAAGACGTCCATCTGAGATGGGGGCAATACCCATTCCTTGATTTTACCTCCTATGGTTGACGGGCCTTCGCCATCTCCTGTCTCTCGAAGACGTCCATATCCTCAGGTGTTATGGACTTGGCCGGTTTCTGTGATACATTCCCCAATAAAGAAATCAATTCGGCCTTGCGTAGCTTATAATACCCGGTTAAGCCACGGGTTTTCGCAATATCGCGTAATTGTTTCACGGTGTATGTATTCACTTCTTTATTGTATAGAGTTGTACTTTCTCGGAGGATTTCATTTTGCTCGACTAACACAGTTATTCCCGACTTTACTGCGCATGCGTTGATTGATAGGGAATAACCCTACTCATTTTTGTATGATAGGGACTTACCTTTGATATACGTAGGCTTTTAGGAATTGTGCTAGAAATTTTGGACTCCTATTCTGCATACTTTGATGACGTCAATACATCGCACTGATTATTAGGGATATATCCTTGAATTCCATAGCTCAATATGGTATGGTGCTGGATGGTATTGGATTTGTTGTAACGTCACTGCGTTCGCGCACGCGACTGTGCTAGAAGGAACATTAGAGATAGGAAAACGTATGTTCTGACACAGTCGCGTGCGCGTACAACAGTGACGCCACGGCAACCCCCAGCAAAATCAACGACAATCCCCTAATAGTCACTATCCAAGACCTAGTCCCTATTAATCCAGCACCATTCCAAGACCATGCCATATTAATCTACATAGGACCTAGTATTCACTAATGACATCATCAGAAGTAAAATAAGAGGTCCAATATTTTCTAGCGCAATTCCCTAAAAATCAACGCACATCAAAGTATACATCAAATGAGTAAAGGGAAATAACCATGTTAGTTTTCACCGTTATGAAATCCACCGACAATGCAAAAATTCTATAATAAATAGAGAATGGAAGGCAAAACGATATCTGCATTAAAATTGTTGGCTAAAAAACGAGGTCTTCAATGTTATTCAGCTCTTAATAAGACTGATCTTATTAAATTAATTGAAAAACATGAATATTTTAACAAGGCTGTTGAGGATATAATCGTTAAGTTCATGGATATACCGGACCATTTCAAGACGCAAGATATGTGTAACAGGTTCGTTGAAAAGGAGCCCCTAATGTTGGAGTATGCGCCGGACTGGTTCAAGACGCGTCGCATATGCAATAGACTTGTTGTAAAGGATCCCCATGCACTCAAATTTGTCCGCAAAACGCAAGACATGTGCAATATGGCTGTCGAAAAGGATTTCACAATGTTAGAGTATGTACCAGATCGGTTCAACCGATCCGGTACATATCTTATCAGCCATGGCTTCTTTTCAACAGCCTAATTACACATGTCCTGTGTCTTGAACATATCTCCATGAACATATCTCCATGAACATATCTCGTATAACGGAGGTGGCTGCGTATGTACGAACATGTAATGCTCTGCAGTCATTCAAAATATACAATAAAGAAGATGCTGAAATTTGAGAACGAGCTTGTTAAACCTAACATATTCAGATATCGATGATATCAATATAGAATACTTAACGGTATCAGAAGCCATGCCCGCCAATGGAGGTAAGGACAAACGATATGTTGTAGGGTACCATACACAGGACCTTTTGGTGGCCTTGAGGGTAAAGACACTTAAAATCTGGTCCCCTAATGAG
This sequence comes from Hydractinia symbiolongicarpus, assembly GCF_029227915.1. Lineage (NCBI taxonomy): Eukaryota > Metazoa > Cnidaria > Hydrozoa > Anthoathecata > Hydractiniidae > Hydractinia > Hydractinia symbiolongicarpus. The sequence continues at coordinate 16,689,444 of NC_079878.1, forward strand.
GTGACCTAGTATAACGTCAATGCGTCACCGGCAATGAGCCTAGATTTTAAGAAATATCCTGATTGGATCAAATATGGTTAAAAGTCGAGGAGTTGATTTTTGAGCAATTGACGACAGAGCCTGTAAAAAAGGACGGTTATGTGAATGCTAAGCTCCAATATTACAAGGACACAATCACCACCAAATTTTATGGTATGCCGATACCCTACGATGAGCCCTGCCAAGCCAGCGCTATTCTAGTCTTTTCGCCTGTATATATACAAGGCAAAAACAGAATGGCGGTATAAGGACTTTAAAAAGTAATGGTTGCTAAGCGAGGACTAGAAAACCATATATTTTATAGGCTCCATATGACCTATAATATGTAATACAAAATTAAGGCCTATATTCAGGTGGGGACTCTACATTGTGCTTGCATATTGCACAGATTGAAGTTTTTTTAAAATTTCGTCCTTACTTTCTGCTCTGCCTTTGCCAACTAGCTGGGCTCTCTCCTGTTCGTTGATGGCATTTACAATCCTGTTAAACCTCTGCCGCATTTGTTCCTTCAACAGCATATACCTTTCCTTTTCACAGCTAATCAGGCTATACTCATGGTCGCTGATTATATCATTATCCATTGCTTTGCTTATAAGGATGGAGTTTAATTTGGCCTCCGCAAGCAGTCTTATCCCCTCATATTTTTTTGGATTTAACACGTACCCGTTTTGAAGCGTTCCGAATACCGGCTTGCCCTATTCCGGCGGCAATCACGAGCCACCCCATGGCACAAGCCAAGGGTACCCCCATGCCCGAGGCCATGGCTCCTATCCCAAGTCCTGACGTAATCACACTTACGCCAAGCAATCCATGGTCGCACATCCTGACCCACGTGTTGTTCATCTTAATTTTTTTCGCCAATCTATTCCTCTCCTTTATTTCAACCCGGAGACATTGTTCTATTTCCTCAATCTTCTTGAGTCTGAAGACCTGTCCCTCATCCTGATCAGAGCCTTGCGCGAGTGCACTCGGTAAATTTGGGTACAGCTTAGCTATGTCGCTTATCTTTATTCTATCAGGATTTGCATCGTGAGGCCGGTGAACGTGACATTTTTCTCATGGTGATATACGTCCGTTAATATGAACTCCAGACGATCGGTTGAACCCTTCAGTGGAAGGTAAACAGGATTGTCAAAGCTCCAAGTCAACCTATCCCCCCAAGCGTTTAACTTCTTGGTGGGAAGCAAGGCCAGAATTTTAGACTTTTTGCCATCAAGCAGGCAATCGTCCTCATCCAACTGGTGACAAGCGGGCTCAGCCTATGGTAAATGTCGGTCATATAGTACCCATCATAGTCTCCTTTCATATAATACTTCTTACTAGGGTCGTAGGGTAAGCCTAGGAGCTCTTGTATTTGTCGATTCATTACCACCGAGTACCCATCCTGACACGGAGCCTGCAGTAGCCACTTTTCAATACGAAAAGTTTAATCTTATCCTCTGCCTGACTGTTCATAATAGTCGCAATACCTTCTATCCTGTATAAACCGCTGATGATCTCGATCCGGGTCAATCTCTGGTCGAGTCCCACCTTACGTATGGTAAACTCTGTATTGCTATATAAATTCAACCATCCAGGTCTGATACTGATAGATTTCAGTGCAATACGGGTGTTCTGCCCCAGGTAGTCTTTGAGTATGGTAGGCTTCTCAATATCTGTAATATAAAGTTGCTTCATATCCTTTTGTTTTAAAACGAAGAGGAACATCTACCAATATAACCACTCTGCAAAGTATAAAAGTAACAGGGGGGTGGCCACTTGGTATAACCAACTTGGAACATCAGGACCTGTGTGTGAGTACGGAGTCTCATATTTCTGTGGCATTCCCGGAGTTTACCAAGTACGCCATCAAGGTCCCAACGAACTACCTTAATGACCCCGTTCAACTGGGGTGGAAAGGACAGGCCTTGGACTATTGGAATATCCAGGTAAAATTCATTACCCATTGCGCGACCCCCGCATTAGGCATATGTGCTAAGCCCATGAGAGGCTCCGTACCCCTCATCAACTCCATCTTGAAATTCCATGTCTATTACCACATGCGTCGTATTCTGGCAAGAATGAAGGTACCCATGTCGTATGATGATGGATTCTCTCAATATAAAAACCCCGGATACGCCTAAGTGTGTCGCGAATACGATGCAGATCCTAATAGCCTCTACAAATTCAAAGCTGTAATGTCATCATTGACAAATGGTAGATGGTTCCCGCAGGTTGATGGGACTGGGCGAAGTTTATCATGCCCACAAGCCAAGGTCTAACATCGGAAGGTCTGACCAAGCTAAGCGAGAGTATTAGAGTTTATGTGATCCTATTGCTGAGATCGCAAGTAGTACAAAAATTCGAGGCTATGGTCCAAAGGCAAGAAAATGTAAGTCACGACATTACGGAGTTGCAAAAGGTGTTGCAGTATGCGAGGACTCCTGTGAACTTTGCCGTAATGCATCATGTGCATATGTTGCCCTCCAACATGAATCTACGTATAGGGAGGATTGTAGGGTATAGCAACAACATCCTCATAGCTCCTGAAAATGCGATGATTGGTATACGACTTGACTTAAATAACAAGCGTATTGCAAAGCATGCGTCTGCCGCACCCCTTAAGCATACTGCCAAAACACCTATATATGCCCCAAAGCATGACACGCATCCTAAAGCTCCGAATCATACCACACCCCATATACCAGATCATACCATACAGGCTATACCATCCGTACCTCCCGGCCCCACAACATCGTCTCCCATAACCGAACAACTCCCACCAAACCAACACGAGGATACCAAGGCCTCAATAATCACCATAGGGGTTGGTATAATCCTTGCCTATATATGGCTACCAAAATAGGACTTATTTAATGTAAGTAAGTAAGTAAGCGTGCAGGAAATTCCGCGAAAGGTCAGGAGGGAAATAACAGCAGGAAATTCCGCGAATAACAGTAACAGTAAGTAAGTAAGTAAGTAAGTAAAATATATTTTCAGGGCTTATCCATTTACAATAAAATGGCTCTTTATCCCAATAAAAATTAACAAGAAATATATTACAGATAAAATACAAGTAAATAATAAAATATTATTAAAAGAAGTTGAGTAACACACGGGAATGGAGCAAATATGCAAAGAAAAAATAAATAAATGAATAAATAAATAAAACATCAGTTTCCCGCAAGGGATCTTGTTATTGCAAAATCTAACAAGTAGCCTTTAACGTTCTTGCAGAAGGTGGAATAAACGTTTTCGTTTTTTAGTTAGATGGAAGCTCATTGAACAACTTACTAGCAAAATCTTGGAAAGTTCCTGATACAACGGATGGTTTAACACGGGTATCAGGGTTCTGCAATGTTCTTGTGTGCACTTTAACATCTAAATGACATGTAGAAGACCAATATACTGAGTTTAAGGCCTTATGAGTAGTTTTTAACAAGTTAAAATTTCTACGTTCTGTAATTGGTAACCATTTTAATTTAATAACATCTTCCAATTTGCAAAATCTACCAAAAACAAACCCGCATGCTACTTTCTGAATACGCTGTAGTTTTTTTCAGCTGTTTATTAGAGGTGTATATACAGTCGTTGAAATAATAATAATAAAAAAAAAAATAGGGCAAAAAACAATGTATAAATGCAGTTAAATACACACGAATAGACATTTTCGAAAGCAATGGTGCATTATTAATAGGTCCCTCCCTATATCTTTGCCCCGACCACTTTCCTCCCTATGACGCCGTCATATTTTACTCAGATTTATCTAAACATTCCTTAAATTATTTAAACACGACACACATTACCAGGGTTTTGCTACAGGTCAGTACAAGTATACAAGCAAAGCAGAAAAATTATTTGTTGCGAAAATAGAAAGACGCTTTTAAAACAAAACGAACGAAAACTACAAGAAAGGAAATCTACAATAACTTCGAACTTTTTTCACAAAATATTTTTCTATTTCCCCTTCGGACATAAATTGAGAATGTTAGTTAAATAAAATTAAGCAACCCTCAATCTACTTTACACCTAGATATTGGCTTAAAATAAGCCAATACCTTGCAATTATGGCGACAAAATTGTGACTGCATTCATCAGGGAAAAAAAGAACAAGGTTTTTAAGTAATGTGCCTTAACTTTTATAAAATCGTGATTCTTACAATTATAATGGATTCAAGAAAATTAAAAAAAAGAGTGTCAAGCATATATATGTTAAATCAGTACGACCAAAATGAGATTTTTTTTTCATTTTAAAAAATTTTAATCGCGGTTGTGCATAAACAAAACAAAATATAAACTACAAAATAAATATACAACATGCCAATATAGCAGAATTACTGTGTCATTAAATATTATTTTTCTAATTAAGTAGTCGTCGTAGCTATTAACAAGCAAGGTGCTAACCAGTTAGGCTTGATAAGTTGTTGATGACACTCGTCCACCATGACCAGTCCAATCAGTATGATGAAACTTTCCTGGACTTGCAAGCAATTCGTAAGTGTGTGCACCGAAGTAATCACGCTGTGCCTAAAATTAAATCTCTTTAATAATAGCCGTATCCGTCTGTTTTTACAACATAGCTTTTTTGTCGCACATAATAACTCACCTGTATTAGGTTAGCAGGAAGTCGTTCCGATCTACAAAAAATTGCCAAATTATCAACAGGGCAGGTTTACAAATGAAATGTTAAAAAAGGTAATTTAAAGTTGGTGCAGTAAGCCGTGCAGGTCAGTAATTTCCTACCTATAACCATCATAAAAAGCAAGTGCTGAGCTAAAGCAAGGCACAGGTACTCCCAATGTAAATGCAGTGGATACCACGCGTCTCCAAGAGGCCTGCAAAAAAATCAGCACATGTAGATACAGAATTTAGATTACATTCCTTCTCTTGCCACACAACCCTGCCGAAACTTACCTGACACTTGTGTACAGCATCCCTAAAAAAATCATCTAACAACAAACTAATCAATGCTGGCTTCTTGTCGAAGGCTTCGCGAATGTTACCAAGGAAACGACTAAAATGAAAAATTTGATCAGATCAAAAACAGCGACACGATACAATCACAGGCAAAATAAATTAACAAGATTTATTCCTGACCTTCTAATAATACAACCTCCTCTCCACATTAAAGCAATGCTGCCATAGTTCAACTCCCAGTTAAATTCTTTAGCAGCCTCTCGTAGCAACATGAAGCCTTGAGCGTACGATACAATTTTAGAAGCATACAAAGCCTACAAAAATAACCAAGACATCACAGCCAAAAGCGGAATGGTAGTCAACCTAGCTGCTAAGGGCATAAACCTCAAATTGCGAAAAATTAAGTCACTTGCTAGCAATGCTTTGGCCTCGATAAAATGACGAGCACGACGTTCCCGGATAGAGTTCACGATATCAGTACTGTGTCAATAAATCAGATACTAAGCAACGAGAAAAGCAAGGCTTGACTCCCAAAATAGGATCACTTATCAAAAAACGAGTTGTAAAGCTCCCACATTCTAATCAGATGAAAAGTTAGAACTAGACAAAACTAAATAATCCGTCCAAAAACGATGAAAATTTTCAAGGCATATTGAAGAATATTGAAGAAAATTGAAGAATATCGATTAAAGTTAATAAGTGATTGGAGTCTTCTAATTTTACAGATGCATATCTTTTACACTAAAATAGATTGTATGCTTCATACCTGTCGTATATCTTCAATGAAAGCTTTCTTATCACCTGTAAATTTATTCGTGTCTGGTCCTTTTAACGACTTGCTTGCTTCCACACGATCAGTTTTTAACGCAGACAAACATCTAGCAAACACTGATTCGGCTGAAATGGATGACAGTTAAAAACGTATTTTACAATACTAACCCGTGGAAAAATCCAATGATTGGCTGGCCCCACTCACAGCTATCATCTTAGGCTCACAAATAAAAAGTCGGATATTATACCATAGATCAATATTAAAAAATACCGTTAAAACCCTACCTATAAGGGTAACTGGTATTCCGTAATCAAGAGCATTTATAGCTGTCCATTTTCCAGTACCTTTCTATTAATAAAAAATACATAAAAAATATATAAATTATAATACATAAATAATATTTATAGAATACAAACTTTGTCTTGTTTGACACAACAGATTCGCACAAATAGAATAAAACGCAATTTTTATCAACCCTTAAAATGTTAATATCTTTATATTATATAGAGATTGGAGTGCAGGTCTTGGATTCAAACCCTGGTTGAGTCATGCTAGAGATCCTTTCTGCTTACGTTCAGCATGACAATAGGACTGATATCTAAGGCGGTTATTTAGTTGAGTGGCTGTTGTGCTTACACGTCTTTCGCAAATCAAATAGGCCCTTTGAATGCATCAGAGCACTCTTCGCACAACCCTTATTGATAACAGTACCAATAGGGACTGAAGAAGCTATCCTGCGTAAATAATAATAATAAAAACAATATCAATAATAAAACAGATTACCTGACCAGCAGTATCTCGAATTTTCTCAACCAAGTATTCACCCTTGTCATCCTTGTATTGTAAGATAGATGCAGATATTTCGATTAAATACGAATCCAATTCTGTTTTGTTCCATGCTTCCATTACCTAAGCAGTAAGAAAAAATGGCGTTGGTTAATTTTAAGAAATGAGAAAAAAAGATGCTTAAAATACATTGTTTCGTACCTTTCCTATCTCTGGTGGAGTCATGCCGAGGCAGGTTTTCATCAGATGATAAGCTTCACATATGACCTAAATGTAACAAAGTCAAGTATCAATAGTTATTATTAGAGGCATTTTTTTCCAATTGAATATAATCCAATGTTATTTTGGAATCAGTTTTACCTGCATATCTCCATATTCAATTCCATTGTGCACCATTTTAACAAAATGTCCTGAACCTTCATCTCCAACCTATACGAAAATAAGAGACATAACTTTGAATAGATCAGAAAATCAGATCTAATATCTAAAATAAACACTATTGTACCCAGTCACAGCAAGGTTCATTATCTTTTTTCGCCGCAATTGATTGAAAGATATTTTTAATGTGTGGCCTGAAAAAATAAAATAATGAAATAAAAACCTTTTTTTCTCTTTGTAAATGTGTAAAAATAACTATGTATAAAAACTAAACGATAAATTGAAACAATACCAAGCTTTTGAAGACCCTCCTGGCATCAAGGATGGTCCATGTCTGGCTCCTTCTTCACCTCCGCTGACACCACTGCCAACATACTCAATACCTTTTGCTTTTAAATCACGACATCGTCGCTAAAAATACAAAGAAAATTTTTTATTATTCATACACAGCAAGTATATGCATGTTCAATCTGTCAATGTCTGATATTATTTATTGCATTCTTTTCTACTTATGAAAATAAATATAAAAAGCAGTAAAGTGTAGAAACGGGCTGCTAAGGGATCCCTTTGCTCTTTCCAATCAAAATGTAAATTTGCTGACTTATTTTCTGGATTACAAAACGTCATAAAGCTTACGTTGGTGTCTTTATACTCAGAATTTCCACCATCAATAATAATATCTCCTGTTTCCAATAATGGTACCTATATATAGAAAAAAGTATTACGCACCAAGACAAGATAAAGTACTTGTAAAATGGAGTGACGCAATGCTGGAAACAACATTAAATAAGTCTATTTCTATTTCTAAATAACTTACTAATTTCTCAATGAACGCATCAACAGCTGAACCAGCTTTAACTAACAGCATAACTCGGCGTGGCTTTTTGAGTTTAGAAACCATATCTTCAAGTGACTTTGCACCGATGACATTTGTCCCTAAAATTATCGAGTTTCAGTCACCAGTTTTTATAAGTTACCTTCAAGTACTTTAGGTGAAGGGGATGTGGCATCCAAAAAATCTTTTAAGTGTAATATAATAAACCATCAGACAAAATAACTCAAAAATAGTCTTATAATACTTTAGGGAAAGAAATTTTCACGAACAGAAACTTCCGCAAATGGAAAAATTTGCGAAATTTTTACATAAACTTTCGCGAATTAGCCACGGAAGAAGATTTCGCGAACATAAACCGCAAAATAGGCTAAAATTCGTGAAATTCGCAAAAGTTTCTGTTTGCGAAAGTTTTTTTCCCTAAATTTATTAGTGTGGAACCAGTTGTTTTATTTTATTCAGTGAAAAAAAATTTGTTACCTTTTGCTTCATTAGCCATAAACTCATCAACTTTGGCCACAGTTCTGTTAAATGCAACAACCTGTTGACAATCGGAAATTGCAGAATTAATACCAAATTTTTATAATTACTATTTTAGTTCTTGTAGAACAATTACTGAAAAAATGACTTACCGTAAACCCATGATCGTTCATATTTAAAATAATGTTTTGGCCCTAAAAATTAAAAATAAAATATTAATTAAATTTAAAGAAAAATTTGTACAAGCATTATTTTGCATATACATACCATTACAGCCAGTCCAATCAATGCGATATCTCCCCTAAAACATTTTTTGAAAATATGTAAGTTTCTGGAATCAAACATTATATATACATTGATATAAAAAAAAAATGGTACCATGCAGACAACAAAACACAAGACAAACAAGAGAACAAAGCACTCACACAAAAAGGATGTTTTAAATAAGATTTTATATTATGCAACACATGACAATTAACAACCAAGATAACGATTCCATATCAAAATTTAAAAAAAATATGAAAATAAACAAATAATTTTCAAAAGAAGAAAAATTTAATCAAACAATCTTTTGGATTTTTGAAACAAAATAATTCCAAACATATTGAATAATGCAAAACTAAATATAAAAATAAACATACCGAAACAATATTGTTAACGTGAAATAATGAAAAAGGACCCCTAGGAAGTATATAATCGTTTCTAGGGAATTTTGATGATATATAGTTAAGATTGAAAATGAATTCGATTCAAATGTGCAAGTTAATGTCTGCAACACTATCTCTATAATGTATTTCTTCACATATTTAGTACTAAAGATTGAAAGAATATATTTAAAAGGCTTTACTAAGTGTTTTTCCTTTTACTATGCTGCTGCATGCCTGCAGCAAACTTAGACCATAACTTCTGTCTAAAACGTTCATCAAGCATTTAATTATGTTGTAATTACCAAAATCATTTAGGAGTGGTGGGGTTTTTGTCTGAAGGCTGTTTTCCACTTTAAGAAAATTTTCTGTGGAAAGAAACAGAACAGAACAGAAAATCTTCTGCTGTTAATTTCCACTTCATATTAATGAGCACATTTCAATACAGAAAATAAACACATTTTGGGCAATTCTAACGAAATAAAATAATCTGATTGGCAAATTAATTTTCTACCTGTCGTTTCTACACAGAAAGCAAAGAAAATGTTGAACTTTTCCACGGAACAGAAAGGAAAATTACTATTTCTGTTTGGTCCATTTCGCTGAAAAGTTTTTCTTGAAGTTGAAAATATCTTGAAAGGAAACCCAAGATGATGTTGGACTTTATAATATCTATTCATTGATAAAGTTTAAATACAAGTTCCTTAACAGGTCTAAAATTACTAATGACAGAAAATGACAAAATTTGCTATTACTTAAAAATGAAATCATAATTAATGCAGCATAATTAAATCTGAAATGTGAATATCTTTAGAACAAAAAGAGCTTCTTAAATTTTTTTAAAAGACTTGCTAACCAACTTTTTAAGCTCTATAATATTAGTCCATACCTTGGGTTCACTTAAAGTAGTTTATCTTTTCATTATTATATAGAAGAAAACCAATATTTTTTTAAATGTGCTAAAAATGTGGTTGCCTCACCCTTTTATTATTATAATTATAATTATAATTATTATTATTATACAGGATATATACATTTCAGTACATGTGTCCTGTGTGGGGATAAAATAATATATATTTTTACATAAAACCTATAAAAACATAAAAACATTTAGGGAGACAAGTTGTGCAGATTCTAGTTTAGTCTAAATAGCAACATAGAGACTACAGAGTAGAACATGGACTGTAGAATTTTAAAAAGTGAAAATGAATTGTATAAATAAGCTCCAAAATAATAGAAAGAATTCCTAGCTAATTCTAACTTAACAGGGGGAAGTTTGATGAGACAGTTATTATTATGTGTGGATTTAGCATGAGCATTCAGTTTAAAGTATTCGTTAAAGTTCTCACACATGCTTCTATTAAGACAGGTTCTAACAATATTAGCAGATCATTTGTAAGTTTGGTGTTTGATGGAACAAACACGTTGAACACCGATGATTCGTGCTGACCTGCGTTAGATTGGTTGTAGCTTTTCCTATTGTGTTCTAGTTAAGTTGAGGTTGATGATTTTGCAGTATGTCCGAACTGGCGTTATCATGGAATTGTAGATGCTGAGTGCTGTAGGCTTCGTGAGATATAGACAAAATTTCTGTAGGAGATGCACTCTGCTTGAGGCTTTTCAGTACTTTTTGTCAAAATCATTACAAAGTATCAATGATGGATCTACAATATTTCCGAGGTATTTATACTCGGCGACGTTGTTGATAACGGAGAATCGATACATTACTTCAAACTTGTTGACTTTACTCTTTTTAAGATCCTCGTTCAGGCACTTTTCAATGTCCTTGACTTTTTTGTCGGCGTAATATAAATCAGGTGAGTTCTTGGTCCCAGATACAGTGCAATGGTAATTTCGCAAAGAGTTGACTATGATTGACTGTGTCAAATGCCCAAGACAAGTCTATAAATACGGTTCCAATAATATCTGAATATTATTGGTGAACATAGCAGAGGCAAACTCTGTCAATCCTTTTGCCCTGAATCAGCACCGAGATTCAGATAACAAGTTTTCAGACTCAAGGTCTTGAATGAGCTGAACATGGACTGTTTTTTCCAGAATTTTGGAAAGTATTGGCAACACCGAATTTAGCTGATAATTTCTGGATCGCTTGCTTGTGCTTTTTTTCCAAATGCATGTTACTGTGCTGCTCCTGAGTGACAGGTTGATAATGTGTGTCAGAGACTTCAGATGGTTTGCGCACAGTCTTTCAGCATTTTGGAGGCAGAGCATCTAGGCTAGGAGCCTTCTTTCGTTTTAGCTGTTTTAGCTGTTTAAGAAAAGATTGTTTTAAGAAAGGAATAAAATGGAACGATTTCAATGTTCTTGGTACAATGTAGGCTGGAACTCGCCAAACAAAATCACAACATTGTATGACTTTCCACTTCAGGGAATGAATGACTTTTGCATTGTGTTCAGAAAAATGTTTGACACAGGACTTGTTCAAATGTCCGGATGATGTGGCATTGGTTGAGGCTTTCGAAAGGAAGATCTTTCTAATAACTCTCCAGCAACCTTCAAGGTTGTTACGATTTTCAGCTAGATTTTTATTGAATGGACTTTTTGCATATGTTAGCAAATTGTTACAATGGTTACGAAGTGTCTTATAAACTTTCCAGTCATTTCCGTCCTTTGTACGACGTGCTTTACGTTATGCTTTGTCACAGTTGTTGAGTGCAGCTTTCGTATCTTTGTCGAGCTAAGGATAAGGCTTTCCTTAAACTCGCCTGTCAATGAATGGTGCAAGTTCATTGTTTACATTAACAGTGTTACACTTTAAGTAATCCGGAACAAAAATAGTTTTTGCTTGAAATCTCATGTGGTTACGTTTGCGAATATGACCGATTATTTCATGGTCAGATATTGATGTTAAAAACATGTCTCTTTTATAACCTTGGGACGTGTGGTGGCAGTTATGTCAATTATAGATGAGGTTTCTTTTGTTATAACATTTAACGACATTATGAACTCTTTCTCTCCCCCATTTCTTTGCATTTGTTGACATTAGCATCTTCCAAGACAATTGACTCAAATGATTCAACTGTTGCTAGACTTGCTAGGAGTGATTATTTTCTATTCAGAGAAATGCTAAGAAATAGTTACTCATTACTGTGCCTACTAAAAACTTTCCTGCAAGGGCTCACGCTACACCCATCTAACAAATTAAAAATGTTTCCATTGCAGTTTGATTTTGAAGTTTTGGATATATTTTATTTACCTTACTCTTACAATGAAAACGTTCTTGTTTCATGTTTCACATGAAATGAAAATAAACAACATTTTTCTACATATTTTTTCTCTCAAAAACAGAAAGCACTTTCTATTCTTGATGATAAGCATTTTTACTTTAACGATAGCTCACAATAAAATCTAACTGTTCTAAAACAATACAGGGTAACATCTAACTAGTAAAAAGTTCCATAACTACACATCAAAATATGCAGGAAAAAAGCTTTTACTTTAGGCGAAGAAACTCTTGTGAACAAAAACATTTGCGAATTGGAAAATTTGTGAAATTTTTGTATTTTGCAACATAAACTTTCGGGAATGAGCCTTATTTAAAAACTTTTATGAATGAATAATTTTTAAGATTTGCAGAAGATTCAATTCTCCTAAATTACAAGAGTTTTCCTTAAAAATTTTAAAAGATACTATCATATGAACAGGAAAATTAGAACTGGTCAATTGTAGGCTAGTTAAAACATCTTTTAAGATCAGCGAGGTCATAAAACAATGAATCAACTTAATATGGGTTATTTTTTCGGGTTACACTAACTTGTGCGAATTGAAATAAAATACCTTTTTTGGCGTAAATAAACTTTCGCGAATGAGCCACGTCTAAAGTTTTCATGGACATAAACTTTTGCAAATTTTAGTCTAATTCGAAAAAGTTTCTGTTCGCAAAAGTATCTTCCCCTAAAGTAGGATATTTTTTCCAATTCTAAATCATCTTTAGTTATATAACAAACAATGTAATAAAGTTATACAAAACTTTTTATTTGAGCTTTAATAAATTTAAATTAATTTGTTTTAATGGTCAATAAAAATTTCAGATTGCAATTTCTATTGTAACTGCATGTATCTGCTTTGTGCCTATACAATTGCTCTAAAATTACAATATTTAGGTTAAAGTCAAGAAAAATGTCCATAAAACGAAAAAAATATAATTATTAGATAGATAAGTAAAGTGCAAGAAATAATAGTAAGATATTCAGCCCAAAAATACATATAAGTCCAAATTATGCACCTTTACTAACCAAATCAAAATAAAGTGTTCTTCTTTATATATATGTTTATTATTTATATAAGTTTGAAATTATTATTTTCATAATTTTTATTAAATGTTTGGAAATTTTGTGTTTGTAAAATTTAGGTTAGCTATTTAAAAAATGAGCCACATTAAGAATTTTTGATAGCAGCTCCATGACCACAACCATCAGTATGATGACAAAAAATGGCAAATTTGTGTTGAAATTACATGCAGCATATGGAAACATGTGAACAATTGATCTAAAACATCCAACAAAGAGTTAAGTTGAGGAAATACTAATGATTCATTTAAAAAGAGGCAATTAGAGATTAATTGAAGGGATAAGATAGTTTTTCCTCTTTTTTTAATTACTCATTATTATTTTGTACTTCCTTAATTCTAAAAGTTCCTTCTTAAGCTACATATTCATTAAATGAATACTTAGATTCAATGGGTTTATTTTAAAAGTCCACTTTCATGTAGGTGGATTTCTCACCAGAATGTTTATTTTGCTGTATTAAATTTATATTCAAATACATATATACATACTTCTTTAGCTACAGAATTCTATTTATAGTTTCACATCCATAATTCATTAGTGTCAGGTTCCCTGGATAAATGTTCTGTTCCTTTTTTGAAGTTTTTTTTGATATTTTTATTATTAAAGGCTTTAAGTAACAAAAAAGAACCCTGGGGTTATTAAACAAATGACATTTTATATTATTAATTTTGTAAGTATGTAATGCAAATTAAACACATGTGCACCTCACAAAAATGTTGCACATAGTTTTGATTGTGTTCCAAACATCACCATATTACTATAGATGACTTGCTATCTTGATAATTTTTTTGTTTTTATTTTTTGGCAGGTAAAATAAGCAATTTAATTGGCTAATAATTCTTTTTAGAAGATCTGATTGGTTAAAAAACTATTTGCCTGCCGAAATAAAATGTAAACAAAGATTCTAGCAAGTCATCTTAGCCTCTTTTTAAAAATTACTGATGCTTTGCTAAAAAAATGAAACTCAACATCGTATTTTATTGCCCCAAAAACATACATTCTTTCAGAAAAAAATATAAAGTCCTTTAGTTACCTTTAATATTTGAACATGCTAGCAAGTGTGTGGGTCTGGTGCTTACATGGCTAGCTACAAGAGCATTATTTATGGTACTTTGTACATACTTAAAACTCATCTATAGCTACCTTCGTAGAAAATAAATGCCACAGTTTTTTAATTTTTTTTTAAATCTGGAAGTGTAAATAAAACTTTATCATAGATGAATTTCTGCATGACGTTTTTATTCGTTAACTTTTCAGGAGTACACTCTTTGGCTCTAGCATTTGCATGACAGGAAAAAATGCTATGATTTGGTGAATGGATGTCTTTTCCTGTGGATTTCTTTTGATGGAAATTCGTTTGAGGTTTCAAACTTTATCAAGTGTAGATTGATGCCTTCTGATTTATTTCAATTCAATTAAAATCCTAACAATGCATTTTTGTGAATGGACTGAACTTTGCTTCACCTGGCAGAGCTGAAAAAGCTTACTGCTGAAAATATAAACCAAATAATTCATGCAAAGAAGCAGAGTGTGTAGAGGATTTGTTAGCTGGCGTTTTTAAAAAAAGTATCGCTTACACTGGCACAGGAAAAGGATTCATTGAAATATACAGCTATATCCTAAGTAAATATATAGAGTTTTTGGTTATTAACCACCAATTTTTTCATATTTTTTTTCAAGTCAAGGTACCAACAAAGATGAAGTAGAACGATTCAATGTATATATTTGAAAATAAGTGATTACGGAAGGAACTTTTAAAAAACGGTGGTACACCCATTGCTACGATTTCAGAAATGAATCAAAAGAAAAATCGACAGAACTGTTAAAACATATCTGGAGTTTGAAAAAAACAGGAACAGTGCAAATTTTGAAATGGGAAATCATTGACCATGCCCCTGCGTACAAAAACAATAGCAAAACGTGCATTTGTGCATCACCGAAAAATACCATATAATAACACCCAAACTGAAATTACTAAACAAAAGAACAGAATTAATATCGAAGTGTCATCATAGCAACAAGTTTTATTTGAACAATTTTAAATAATTTTATACATCTTTCTTCCCACCGGATTTACAGTATTTTCAAAAAAATTTTGAAGTAGTTTATCACCGTACATTTGATAATCGTTCAGCATGAAACTGACAGTTATGTACTTTTACATTTATTTGCCGAAATTCATCTATGATAAAGTTTTATTTACACTTGCAGATTTAAAAAAAATTAAAAAACTGTGCCATTTATTTTCTACGAAGGTAGCTATAGATGAGTTATGTACAAAGTACCATAAATAATGCCCTTGTAGCTAGCCATGTAAGCACCAGACCCACACACTTGTTAGCATGTTCAAATATTAAAGGTAAATAAAGGACTTTATAATTTTTTTTGGAAAGAATGTTTTTGGGGCAATAAAATATGCTAAATATATGCTTGTTTGAAATAAAACAGTGAAAATTAACTACGGCATGCTACGCCAGAATATTTATCTTAAATAAGTATGAGCGTGGAAGTGGAAATAATTTCAAATAAAATTCCATTATTAACACAACTTTTTAGAGGTCACCAGCAGAAACCATATCACAAAAATATGTACTTACTTTGGTTCCGCCATATTTATGTTTATCAATACAACTTAGTTTAAAATCTGTATCTTTGTTTCTGCTTTATACCCAGCCAGAGATACTCTCATCAAACACAAACAGCTTTAGAGAGGAAAACTGCATAATCATCCAGGCTTTTATTTGTTTTCAATTATAGACGTGTCTCGATTAGAAAGTTGCCCAACAGAATAACTAACCGTAAAAGTGACAAGAAACGAGTCTAAACGCCGCGACTTAGCTTTTGCGTTATTTAAGTCATGACGTCTTTCCTTCCTTGTGAACCCACGCAAGAAACCTTTTTCCTGTAATACATGCTGACAAATGCCACAGGTTAATTATTGTGTTTTTTTCAACTTGACATCTGAACTATTTCTTAAACGGTTTGGTACAATTTGCAGATAGTTTGTGTGCCAAAATACAAATAAACTAATTTAACAACATCCGCCTTCCGTCTGTAGCGGAAGTAAAGACGGGTTATTTCGTTAAGAAGGCCTTTTTAATTTCGGACGTATTACGGAATCTATGTCTTCCCCTTCTTTTTTTCTTGCTTTTTAACCAACAAGTTTTGACGAACTGCATCAATAACATGTGGTAAACAAATGAATAAACCATAATTGCCTTAAATATACATATATACATATCCTTTCTCCCAAGGGGTTTTTCAGAGACGCTAATGCTTAGGCTCTATAGGCCCCTAAAAATAAAGTCGCTCGAATATGTATACAAAAGGCCATTAAGCCGTGATAATGACCATAGTCTTTAAAGAAGAGGCGAACTGCGCACGGCACGGCTGCTGTATAAAAGTTCATGATGGCCAAAATATAAAACAGTCTGTTAAAAATACAAGTTTTGTTTACATTTTGCTGTGCTGAATTATTGATAACTAGTTAATACAGCCCGTGGAAAAATCCACTCAGGTAGATAAAAATGAGAGAGCTTCATTTAAATTTTGATGACGTCAGCAACCTATCCACACACAAAAAAAATTAGAACGTTGTTTTCACGTTGCCTCTATTGTGTAGAGCTTAAACTGCTGATAAAGAAAATGTATATGGTTATGTACTTTTGACAAACGGTTGCATAGATATTAGGGTTGAAGGTTTTTTGATAACGTCATCGGCCCGTCCATTCCGAAACGGATTTGGTCACACAGCTTTGGGAAACTTACCAAAAAATTGGTCCCAGGTGGTCCTTAGTTACCCACGCGGTGAGAAATCATTGACGTAGTAGATAGAAGGAGTCACTCAATACAGAATTTGGGGTCACATCGATAAAACCCACTAAAATAACACTCCTTTGACGCCCCCAAAAAGTCTGTGACGTCATCAGCATAAATTAACATACTATTATTATTTTAATTATTATTGCATGCCCAAAAATTCGATAAACTCCACCGACGACATCATGCGCAAGTTGAGTAAAAATAATTTTCTGTCCATTTAAAAATTTTCCTGATAAAAAAATTATGTATATAATAAAGGAAACATGAGTTGGTTCAAAATGCAATGCGATGTTCTTACCGTTCGATTTCGAGTGTGCGGGATACTATTACTAATTATTACAAAAAAGCCAAGGAACAATTTTCGAGAGGAACGACGCTTCACGATGAGGTCGAGTAGAAAGCACAAGAGAACTACTACAAACCGCATACAAGACGAATTTAAGAGAATTTAAGGGAATCAAAGACATATTCCCAAGACAGAAGAAGCAGGCCACAGGGATCGAAGACGTCAAACACATATTTCCGCGAACCTTAACCAACCGGCTCACGCGTGGTATCATTGATAAAATCACCCCTCAGACATGCGAGTAAGTGTTGTTTACAGTTTCAGCTGTGATATTCACAAAGGTGGAGGGAGATCATCTCCGTATTGGAAGATTAAAGGCTCCAGGTCACTATTAAGTATCGCGGACATCGAAGCTTTCATAGACGAGTGTGAGATGAAGCGTCTAGGTCTGGAGGATGGAGAGTTTTGGAGCAAAGCCTACTTGCCTGTGGTGAGAACTATAGAGACCCTAGAAGCAAATGAAGGTAAAATCATCTTCGATCATGTGCAAATCAAGATTATCTGTTAGGATGCGGACCCCTTGATCGCCTTTTTCTTATCAGTCCCGACGTGATCGCATGCTTTAACTTGCAAGGCACGGATAGTGTCATCATTCGGGTTGATACCTTCTTGGATCAGGGTGTTTTCGCGCTCGAATTTGGGCAACCACAAGTCTCTGTAGACAGCCAGCACGTTGTAGTCATTTATGCTTCGCACCTCGTTTCTGTTCAGCAGATTCTAGGTTCTGCACCAGACTTTTACCAATATTGTTCACGATAGTGCGCTTCGTGTTTGTGCCTATCAGCTCCAGATCAAACAGTCTAAAACTCCCTGGGGAGATGACATCGTTCTGCCCCATGTTAGGTACGTCAACATACAAGTCTTTTGATTTTGATTGATTGTAGATGGCGTGGTTCACCTTCCCACACTGCTTCTTCCCCTTTATCGCCAGCATCGTTCTAATCTCCGCGTACGGATCGAGCTTATTTCCGAATATGTTACTCATAGCTGCTTTATTACTAGGTAACTTTGGTTGGAATAAATGCCTATAAATCCTACTTATGAACCTGGAAACGATTTCACGTCTGAGAAAAATATCCCAGATGATGGGTCCTTCAGCAGACCTGGGGACCTTTCTGCCCAGTCTGGTACCAGCTCCACGCAAACTCAAGAAGAACGACTGATGCGTAAGCTGTTGCAGGAGAGTAGCAAATTAACTCGAGAGAAGAGCTCAAAAGGTTGAAGATCGAAGATCTCTATGAACATCTTGGCAAAGAGCTTGGGCTACGACATGTGGGAATTAGGACGATTTTAAACTACTAGGGAATCAACTCCTCTATGACGGCATAAAGATCACAAGAAAAAAAACGATGAGTTACGATTTTATAGTGCTATAAAGCAGAAACTGAGCATCTATACGTGGCAACTGTTGGCGCTGTTGCGAAATCTTACGCCATTGTTGTTGCATACATGGGTAGGAAGTGCAAAAGATCGTAAAGACGATGGCATTTGTGTGTAGACCGTAATATTTTGCATCCATACATGATCGGCTCCATCTGACAGGCAACTACTACTTGAGCCACATGTAGGCGATGATAAGACCTATTCCTGTTGTCACCAACACAGCCTTGGTATCGTCATGTTGTCCTGCTTTTTTCTACACCCGCCATTGCGCTAGTGTTAATCTTCGAATTAACGCCGATAAAGAAGTACTCCTTGCTGATGAGAATTTTGTTTGTGAAATTTAGGATGCTTCCAGTGTGAATGTTCATATCGCTTGGTATCATATAGACACCGTGGGCAACGCTAAAATCCACCTTAGACCTCGCATACTTCAACATATTATAAAATTCAGCTGGAATTAAAAACAGGTATTATCAACAGTTTTTATGATATAAATTCAATATTTTTCACTAAATCGTACAAATTTAAACAAATGAAAAATGCTCAAACTGCATGTATTATCTTATAAGCCTTATCAGAAAGCCAACAACAACTTTTTGCTAATGCTTTATACTAATCATAATATTAAATTTAAAACTTACTTTTATTTATACATTATAACATCTTTTACACACAAAAAATATTTTCTTAAAACCTTAGTTACAAAAAGAAATAAAAAGCTAATAATATCATAACCAATTGTCTTCCTAATTGTTAAATTATTCATTTTGTCACAATATAAAGAAAGAAAAGAAAAGAAGTAGTAGTGTGAAACATGGTTGCTATGGTGACATTAAACTTAGTCCTGTGATTGAGTACAAAATTGTCCTACTCCTTTTTTTCCTTTACGAAGCTTATTAGAATAAAATACAGATACATTGATAAGAGTGAGCAAACTACCGAATAATTTAACTTATTATTTTTGTTCAGGTACAGAATTATAAAAACACAGGTAATCTTATGAACTTGTAAAATGAAAATTAATATCTTTTGCATTGTTACGTGATATTTCAAGTCCAAATGCTATTAAATACATTTTTCTCAAATAAAAGACAAGAAAATCCTTCTGTTATGTGAAAGGAGCTGCAAAGTGTAATACAAAGCTTTGCTTGAAATTGCTTTCTTTAATTCCTATAAATATGCAAAATCTACCCATTTTTTTGTTGATAGCCACCATAATCATCAAAATTTAACATGTACATATCTCTATATGTGTAAGTGGTATTTTGTTTACCCTTTTGTTGCCTCAGGAAAATTATGACATGGATTTAATCTTTATAGTTAATTTTTTTTTAACCTGTTATCTAACTAGCCTCCAACAAATCAGTGCCAGAAATTCCTGCTGAAACGACTTATTTAATTGGTACTGTTTAGAGTCCCCCCTGCTAACATAAGCAAAAAAGTTAAGATGCAACCATTAATATATAAGTTTGTATGATACATTCCTTGTTCCTTGTTTTCAGAATTAATTTTTGAATTTAAAGTTAAGCACCATTTTTAAACAAGGCAAACATGCATTCACTAAACATGTACGTGTGACTTTGCAGTTTCTTTTTTATCTTTATTCTAGTTAGTATATGTAAAGCTCTAAAAGCAAATCATAATTTTTGTTTAATACTTGTGTGTTTTAGATATTGTTGCATTCTCAATCTCTTTTTGTGATAAATTCTCAATTTTTTTCTGATAAGGAATTTTTCACTTTCGAAAGTACTGGCAACCCTAAGTAGGACATATTTTAAAGCTTAAAAGATGTTTCCTGAGCTTTGGGGTCCTGTTTGTAATGCAATCAAAATTTCATTTTTTTTATTCGTAGTTGAAATCCAAGTTAGTCCCCTTTAAGCAAAATAGGTAATCCAAAAATATATGCTAAAACAATATTTTGCTCTGTTAAAGCTGATTGAAATAAACTACAGGATCACATATATATTTTAAAAACCTGGTGTTTTTATGACGTCTTAGAAAATGAGCCATTACCTTTTGTATTCTGAAAAGCTTTTTGCTTAGAACAGGTTGAAGGCATACAGAACAGTGTTACTATACATTATGTGTTAACTGTTAAAATTTTTTACCACATCCTTCAATGCATGCATATTGCATCACCTTTTGTGAATTTGTGAAATTTTGTGAAAATTAGGGACTTGCTAATAGAATTTATAAAACAAAAAAGGAAATCACTGCCTCTATAATAATAGCCATTGTCTGTTTGTTTGCGACAAGAAAATTGTCATGCTGCAGAAACACAAAATGTAATGTATAGTATAAAGGATGGGCTAACAACTATTCAGGTCTAATCATAAAGAAAAAAGATGCTGTTCTGTTGTTCACGCACAATAACTAATTTTAGAATATAGGGACATGTGGAACGTTTTCGAAACCATTTCAGGCTTATCGATCTTACTCGGGATAACCTGTACGATTTGGGTGTTTCGGCATTAGAGGATTAGGCGGACGCTAATTTTTTCACTACTATTGCAGGAAGTGAAAAAAACTTTTTGACCTTTTCGGCTGTATGTTAAAAGGTAGTGAAATATCAAAAAAAGATGGAAGCCTACGTACAAAAAGAGCAAGTAAGAGATTATGATATTCGGGTACCTGTGCAGCATTGCTGCATAAAGGCAGGATCAGTAACTGGTTATTGTCCTACCTGCCTAGAAAATTTTAGGTATCAAGGTGGGGCATACTACGAAGGTTTTGAATACCCCACGGATGATGATCTTTTACACAGGGTAGCATCAGGCGAAAAAGCATGGGGGGGCATTTGCAAGAAGCGAGATCGATGATGATCTCGAGGATGATATTGAACGCCTAGGGCTCTATATTGTTTCGGTTAAGGAGAATAAGTATGGGGCACTCTGTTACGAGCTTATCAAGGATAGGGCGTTGAATTTGTCGGATTGGGCCGATATAGAAACAATAAGCAAAATACTCAATTTTACTCTACCGAATAGACAATTGGTTAATATTGATTTGGATATTGAGCCTGATGTCATCAAAGGTATCGTTTATGGATACCCATTCTATACCGAGTTTCCTTTGCTGTATATACAAGATCCGAGTAAAGAGTTAAAGGATGAACCCTTGGACGTACTTCTGAAAATACTCTTTACCAATCCCTTACAAGCTCCGGTGGTACCTGAACATCCTCCGGAATAAGCATCAACTTTTCCGAAATAAAGCTGCGATCAAGACCGTCTTTAGGTAGCATAAAAGACGACTACCCATCACAATACGATCCAACCTGTAAGTATGTTTGCTGTAGAAAGCGTCGGTTGCGCGTCGTTTAGAGTCACTATGCTCCTCTCCGGGTTGTACAAGTACAGCCCATCCTCGGGTACGGGGTTATTTTCGGGATATTGCTGACTTTTTGCAAGTGAATAGTCTTTCGGCGATTACCTTGTTGTAAGATTCCACGAAGGCCGTGAATGTGTGGTGGTACTTGGTAGTAGCCCTCTTAATTTCAAAACCCTTGCCTTCTAGCAGTTTCGTTACATCCGATTTAAACTCGGAACCATTGTCACATTGGAAGGTTTTGGGGTAGTGTAAGGGTCCTAGTTTGTAGATGTCCTTGATCACGTCGGCGGCCTCGCCGGCTCTCTTTGTTCTTAGGGGTCTCGCTACCTTATAACGTGAAGCCACATCAATCCGCGTCACAATATACTTGTACGTATTGCCATAGAGCCGATCATGGGGCAAATATAACAGATCGAACTGATTCTTCTTGTTGGGTGTACTAATGGTAAAGTGTGGATAATCGATACGTTTTGGACCCTTGATATGCGGTAGCCATAAGATTTGCCTACTTAACCAATGAGTTACTAGCTTTTTGGAGAGGCCACTCTCCTTTGCAAGTAATTTGACGGCTCTGCGTCCGACCCACAGATGTTACGGGGTATAGCAAATTTGGCTTAGCTTTTCAGCCTCCTCTTCAGTAACAACGTGGGTTTTTGACATGTCTTTATTATACATGTTTAAAAAACGCGTTCTTACAGATATTTATAGACAATGAACCCTAGTAGGTATAAAGAGCCAAGTACGAACGTTAACTCACCATATTGCTGTTGCTTACTGGGTACATAGGAGTCCTTCAGCTGAGGGGCTTTGTTGTCAGAGGCAATATAAAATTGATACATATCGTTGTCCAAACATCTTGTCCTTGATGACATCGGCATGCCCCGCAAAATGTATTACGAATTGGAGGCGGTCATATGCATGGAAGGCATAGAAAACTCTCGTTGTGGTTGTTAACTCAGAGTTATACCGCTTTACCGAAGAATATCTGCGGACAGAAAAAAATGCTATTTACATGGTATCCCTGCGAGAGATCGGACCTAAAATTAATTGATGAAGAAACCAACCTGATAGACGATTGGGACACCATCAAGAATCAGTGGAAAAAATCCAAATATGCCTGTTTGTATATTAAGCTTGAGCACCCAAGGACATGGAGTATATTAGAATAAATTTCATCTATCAGAATATTAGAAAATCAGCTGAAAGCCTGTCACAAAGAAATGGACAGAATACCTTATCTAGAATCTCAATAGGAAGCCCTTCGGGAGGATCTAAAGGATGCATTAGAAAGGGAAAAGAATACTAAGTATTTTTTCATAACCGTCTTAATTATACGGACCCTGGTTAGGCTAATGTAAATTAAATAAATATGTCCTCAATTACATTATTTAACACATTGCCCGCTGGAGCCATCGAGACTATTCAATCCGCAAAATCAGCCTCTTTTTAAACGTTCTGATCTCGGGAAGTTTCTTGGGATTGAGAAGATTGCAGAGTCATATCGGGATATTCCCACCATCTCCCGTGATGAAATAGTGTTGGTTTCAAACCAACCCCTTGGAAAAACTAAAAATCCTCATGATGCTTTCATTACATTTAATGCTGCCCTTGAGATATTTGTGCACGTTCGAGAAAACCAAAGGCGCTTGATATCATGAAATGGCTTGCAGTAAAGGGTATCGAAAAATTACAAGAAGCCATCGAAGAACATAGTAAAGCCCTGGCAATGCTCACTGATGACCTGAACGAGAGAGAACAACAGCTTTATCTTCGAACTTTAGAAAATGCGGAGCTTCGTGATCAGTATGTACCCACAGGTTATCCATATGATAATGTGATATGTATTATTGACAAGAACAATCCTAATGAATGTGGGAAAAAGGGGCAACATCCTTACTATATCATTCGTTGTCAGCGCAGATCATTAAACGATCAGCTTCGTACACTAAGGGAGATGTATCCTAATATGATAGAAATAAATCCGATATGTGACGATCCAAACGCCGTACATACATGGAACAGGTTCAGGGATGATAATCTCGGGATAGAAAATTCATGGTGAAATCATTTCAGCTTACCCGATGACGCCACACGCGAGTTATTCGAAGGGTTGTGCGATATTGATATGGCATAATATGTATATGTTTTGTATGCTATGAACATACAAAAATCGAGAATTTTACCATTCTTTCACATACTCCGGAGGCACCTGAACATCCTCCGAGATCAGCATGAGTTCTTCAGAGGCGAAACTACGCGAGGGCCCGTCTTTTAAATAGTACAGGAGACGTGTACCAGTTACAATACGATCCAGCCTGTACGTACGCTTAGACCACCAGTGATCCGTGGCACGTCTCCGAGTTTCCCCATTCTCTTCGCCGGGTTGCAGCAGAACAAGAAAAGCCCGTCGTCAGGTAATGGTTTTCTTCTGGATATTCCTCGCTTTTCGCAAGCGGCACCTCCTCGAGCTTAATGGCTTTTGAAGCCATTATACCAATCATCGCGGTCTTGGTGTTGTTCGTGCTTTTCACGATATTATATAGGGTTTGACCCATGTTGTACTTCGTTTCATCAGTGACCAATTCCTGCGCATCTTGAAGAGTCTTTCCGCGAGTACCTTGTTGTAACTTTTAACAAAGGCGGTGAAGGTATGCCAATACTTGGTAGTAGCGCGTTTAATCTCAACACCTTGGCTCTCTAACAGCTTCGTTACGTCCGATTTAACCTCACTACCATTATCACATTGGAAGATACTCGCATATCGTAGAGGTCCGGCTTTATAAATATCCTTGAGCATCTCCGCGACCTCACTGGATTTCTTGCTACGTAACGGCCGCGCTACCTTATACCTTGAGGCCACGTCAATACCTGTGAGAATATACTTGTATTTATTATTATACAGCTTGTCATGAGGCATATAGAGTAGGTCGAATTGATGCATATGATTCAGTGTTGTAATGGTAAAATGAGGATAATTAATGCGCTTGGGGCCTTTTATATGTCTGAGCAACAAGAGCTGGCCACTCAGCCAGTGAATAACTCTCTTTTTGGAAAGACCAGAGCTCTTTGCGAGCAATTTGATGGCCTTTCTCCCGATCCAGAGATGTTCGGGCTGGTAGCATATTTGACTCAGCTTTTCAGCTTCCTCCCTGGTAATGATATGTGCTTTTGACATGTTTACTATACATATCAACGACTACAGCCATTTGTACGCTACAAACCCCAAGAGGGCCAAGGACCCTACGATGAACGTCAGCTCACCGTCCTGTTGCTGTTTCGGATAACTTAGGTGCGTTCTCGATCGTCGCGATATAGTATTGTCGCATGCCTTCGTCCAACTCTTTCAAACTTTCTCCGGCTTGACGCTTAAGCTTCCGTTGCTGATTGTACCAATCGATCTTTGCTTGTCTATCACGTACCCATTGGCTTTGAGCAGCTTGTAATTTTTCAACCGCAAGGTCATGCCGTTTGCTTTCTCGTCGCTATGTCTTGACAGTTTTGAAAACAGAAAATTTAATCCGCTGAACGCTAATGCATTTATAGCAGCACCCGCTACAAGGACGCCGATTGTTGCCGTGTTTATTCTATAGTTTATGAACCATATAATAACGCCTGGTACTGAATATCTTAATATTCCACCGAGTAAAAACGCCCATCCAGAATATTCAGCTGTGCATCCATTAAGAGATACACGTAGCAGCGTATATCCCCAGTTCCGTCAGCTTTCTTAGCCATATGGAGAGTAATGCCGTCTGACAACTTGTGTCGTTCTTCTTCATCATTATAACATTGCTGTGGAGGATACTTTTGTAGGGCAGGGTCAATCTAGGGTATCTGGACATCATAGCAGTGCTAAGGCCCTCGTTTGTCACTTTATCAAATTCGAGCGAAATGTTGATGATCTTGTACGCAGCATCAGCAGCCTTTGCCGCTGTTGACCCTGATGCTGCCGTACCAGCATCCTTGATGACTTGGTCATAGCGAGCAAAATGCAGGACGAACTGGAGCCTATCGTGCAAAGCTGCCTGATAAAAAGGTAAATCGTTAGTCAACTCAAACATTTTACCCAGGGGTATACAGAACGTATTACCATACGCCGCGGCAATCGCTTTTTCTTCATCGTTCCCCACGTGGCCGCTAGCCTTCACCATTAGAGCGGCAATGGTGCCATCATTAGGATTTATACCCTCTAAAATCAGGTTGTTGTCGCACTCAAACTTGGGTAGCCAAAGGTCCTGGTATGTTGCGAAGATATTATAGTCGGCGATGTTCTGTAATTCATTGCCATTCAGGCTTATTCGAAGGTTTTGCACCAGGGCTTTGCCGATATTAGATACTATAATGCGTTTGGTGTTTGTGCCAGTCAATTCCAAGTCAAAAAGCAACTTGATTGAGCCGGGAAAAATTATATCATTTTTATTTAGGTTGGGGACATCGACATAAAGATCTTCATTCTGATTAATCGTGGATGGTACGTGCGATATCTTGACTTTTTGCGTCTTACTTTTCATTGCCATCATCGTTTTCACCTCCCTATTGGGATCAAGCTTAGTTCCGAATATGTTAGACATCTTTATTTATAGCGGTTTTATTTGAAATAAATGGCTGATAATACAGGATACGATAACGAAGGCTTTATACCAGAGGAAGACATTCCATACGAACCTGAAGAGTTCAGCAGCGGGATCCTTCGACCCGAGGATATTCAAGCAACAAGCACTGAGCCCGCAACACCTTCACGAGGCAGCCTCACTGACACGGCAAGGCGGGAATTACTTGAATCGAAGGTTGATAGCCTCTATGAAGCCCTTAATGAGGAGCTCGGTCAACCACTCGCGAGACATTATGATGACTTTGAAATGGATGGGAACCAGCTTTTTTGCGATGGCGTATAACTCACGAAACAAAATGGTGAAATTAGGAAAGCTTCCGCGATAGTGAGGGATCTAGGCGTGGGACGATTGCGAGCTCTGGCCTTTACCGACTATACCACACCACACAAGGGTAGTAAAAAGATGGCGCAGGGACTCTTGAATAATACTGATACTATCGATGACAACCCCGTAGACATCGATATGCTCCCGCTAATCGAGAATGTACTTGATGAAACAAAGAGTCTTATGGAGGATACTTGCTTTAGCGTTGATATCACGGAACGTGAAATAAAAAAGCTTCATTTCTATGTTGGAACGCTCCAGGACGAGTTGAATAACGTGAAAAGTAAGATGATCTACTATGATGGCGAGCTTTCCAAGGCAGATGAAAAGATCAAGAGGCATGAGGCGAAGAAGACTGCGTCCGACGTATCAGAGGAGCAGCAAATTATCTGGGATGAGGAGCTCGATAAGGTCAAGGAAGATCGTGAAAAGTTAAAGGATGATCGAAAGGCGGCAATGGAAGAACATGGTTTACTATCATCCAAAATTCACAATCAGTTGAAAAATATCAAAGACAACCTCATGAAAATAGCTGCAGATGACACATCGCTAAGGGAGAAATTGACCATTTTGTTCAAAGAGCAGGGGCTCACTATCGCGAGCATCGTCTCAGCCGTGGGCGCACTGATATCAACCCTCGTATTAGCACTCACGGGTGGTGGGGCAGCAGGAGGAAGTGCTGGAGGAGGTGGTGGTAGCAAGGGGTTTGTGAGAAAGCAGCTGGAAAGACTGGAAAAGGCTGGGGCCGCATTACCAGGTATCATTGGAAGCGTGTTGTCGTTCTTTTTTAAGGTAGCCGCCCAAATCGTGGAATATATAGCGAGACATCTGTATAAAGCCTTGGCTGCAGCCGTGGGTGTCGTCGTAGCGTATGTAGGTAACAGAAGGAGTGGGAAGAGATCGTAGATTATTCTGGTAAACCACCTAACTTACCAGATGACAATCTTAATGTTTCATTCATATAAAGGTGATAAATAGCAATATCCCCACAGTGATAATGGTAGCCTTAGTTTCCTCATGAACAGCAGCTTCCTCGGAGGATGGTGGAGGGAGGGGTATAGGCTTGATATGTTGCCTCAGAGGTGTAGTGAAGGATGCCTTGACAGCTTTGGTATTCAGATTTAGCTCCACCCCCACACCTATGTTAGAGGGTGCGATTAGAACATTATTGTTACATCCCACATTCTTTCCAATACGGGGTTCCATGTTGGAAGGAAGCATGTATACGCTGGGCATTACGGCAAAATTTACCGGAGTTCGTGCGTACTGTAAAACCCTTTTTTACTCTGTTATGTTTTTACCTACATTTTCCTCACGTTGAACCATGGCCTCGAATTTCTGCAATAATATTTGCCTTGCTGTATTGTTATCGGCGTTAGAGCCAAGGATTGAGGCCTTTGCACTCGCTTGAGACTCTAGCAATAAGACAACATAGACGCGTATGCTTTCACTTAGCTTGGTCAGACCTTCTGATGTCAGACCCTGGAATGCAGGCATGATAAACTTGGCCAAGTCACCATCGAACTGCGGCGACCATCTACCGGTCGTCAACGATGACACCAGGGCTTTGAACTTGTATAAAGCGTTGGGATCTGCACCGTATTCGCGACATACCTGGGCGTATCCAGATGTGGAATAGGGATTCTCGTATTGGAAAAGCGTCCTTCGTATGGCATGGGTACCTTCATCCTCGCGAGAATACGTCTCATGTGGCAATAGACGTGAAATTTAAAAATTGAATTGACAAGGGGTACGGAGCCACTCATATGCCTAGCAGAGATCCCCAACGCCGTTGTTGCGCAATGACAAGCGAAATTCACCTGAATATTTCAGTAATCTAAGGCTTGGCCTTCCCAATTTACACTCACGGGATCATTCAACAGGTTAGTGGGAACTTTGATAGGATATTTGGTGAACTGTGGGAAGGCCAATGTGCTGAGTCGTAGACACGTAAAGGTCCTGATGCTCCAAGTTAGTTACGCCGAGAGGCCACTGACCTCTGTTCGTCTTGTACCTTGCCTTGGGATTATAGCTACATATATTCATGTTTGTTATAACAAACATGAAGCAGATATACGTTACGAATATAGAGAAACCTATAATTTTTGATGATTATCTGAGTGAAGGCATAAGGATAGCCCTGAAGCAAATTAGCATTCGACCAACATGGTTGAACCTCTACCAAGACTGTGATTTCACCATCCGGAAAGTGGGGCCTGACCAGATGGAGATTAGGATTTCAATCATAAACGGCCTGTATAGGATAGAGGATTTGGCGGCCATTGTGAACAGTCAGGCAGAGGACAAGATTAAGCTGTTTGTCCTGAAAATGAACTCTGCAGGCTACGTGTTAATGACGGGTACAAGGTGGTGATTCATCGACAACTGCAAGAGCTCTTGGGTCTACCCTACGATCCCAGTAAAAAATACTATATGAAGGGTGATTACGATTCATTCTACAAGACTGATGTATACCAGCGACTGAGGCTTGTTTGCCCTCAGTTAGATGAGGATGATTGCTTGCTGGATGGTAAAAAATCAAAAATTCTAGCCATGCTTTCCACCAAAGTGCACTAAATTAGTCGCGCAAGGTCAAGACGAGGCGAGGGCTAAGTTGTTAAAAAACTTGCAGTCTGCACAATATGTAAGAAATACCTAGAGGCACCACCTAAATATTTATAATTTTAATGTTTTGTATAAAACATTAAATTACACCAAGCACTTTACCGGCATCTTTATCGATCATTCTGGATGTTGATGCATGTCAAATGACATGGTAAGCGACGAGCCATCAATATAGCGCGAGGCACCATTGCTATATAAACTCTTTGGTGTTCGGATCAATAACGATGATACCCTACTGTCATTTTTATAACCAATGACAAAGCGCTCATCCTTGCCTTTGTTGGCTTGGATGGGATCGCTTAGTATAATGTTCTCAATTTGAACCTCCCTATGCTTAGTACTGTTGGTTCTCTGTAAAAATCTCTTGTCTCTACGGAGTTATTGCAAACTTTGAACATTTTATTATAATAACTAGGGCCCAACTAAGATTTTTACAAGGACATATTCCACCGTTGTACGTTATATGTATGTAGAAACAGGACCAGCAAAATAGTTTGTCGTTTACAAGGAACCTCCGTCCACATTTCTCACATCTGTCGTAGTCATCCAGAGTAATCTTGCATTCATTGCTCAATCATGCTTTATTTCTTGTAACCATGGCTCTGAAACGATCCGGAACATACTCGAACAGACCCGGATTGCGCTGGACTACCCCTATACACATATCCAAGTTCTTAAAATAGTACGGAACATACACGAATACTATTGGATCCTTTTCAACCGCTGAATTGCACATATCACGAGTCTTTAAATAGTCTGGTACATACTGGGGCATCCATGGGTTGAAATTCACATTCCTATTACAGATCTCTTGGTAGTGATCCATTATTTATTTTGAGATATTCAGATTCGGAGGACGGTTGAAATAATTAGGGAATTTCCCTTTACTCGTATTCTGTATAATATGAGTATATATTATTATTATATGATTTCATATGATTTTGTGTTGGTTATTGGTATGTATATATTATTTTGCGGGAATATTTTAGGGAATTTCCCTTTGGTCGACGTCGTCTGCGCCAGAACGAACATTTCTCTATCTCTAGAGGTTTAACAGAATCGTGAATGCTATCAACGAACAGGAGCGTGCCCAGTTGGTTGCTAAGGGCAGGGAGAAGGGGAAAGACGAAATTTTAAAAAAGCTTTAATCTGTGCAATATGCAAGCACTATGTAGAGTCTCCACGTGAATATAGGCCTTAATTTTTTTTGTATATTTTATAGGTCTTGTATGACCTATAAAATATATGGTTCTATTCATCGCTTAGCAACCATTCCTTCCTAAAGTCTTTATACCGGCATTCTGTGATGTGTGTCTGGGGGTAGTAGTTTTTACATTGCACATACACCGATGAAATGTCCAGGATTGCACTAGCTTGACAGGTTTCATCATAGGGTACAGGCTTACCATAAAATTTAGTGGTAATTGAATCCTTGTAATATTTAAGTTTGGCGTTCATATAGCGGTCTTTTTTAACAGGCTCTGTCGTCAATTGCTCGGAAATAAGCTCTTTGATTTTTTGCCATATTTGTCGATACTTTGCAAACCAATCAGGGTATTCCTCAAAATCGAGACTCATTGCTGTTACTGCATTGGCGTTATACCGTGTCACCCCATGTGTGGACCATATTTTCGGTGTTTTCACCCTTAGAGCTACTACGAGGTCTGGTATATGGTACCCTACTATGTACCGATTATCCTTACCTCCATTAGCGGGGATGGGATCCGATACCGTTAGGTAGTTTACATTGATGTCGTCGATGTCTGTGAAGGTAGCGGCAAAGTTGTAGAATAGTTTTGGATTGACAAGCTCATTTTCAAATTTCAGCATCTTGTTTATTGTATATTTCGAACGACTTAAGAGAATTGCATGTCATTGTACATACGCAGCCGCCTCCGTTATATGTGATATGCTCATTATAACAGTACCAGCATAACATTTTACCGCTTACCACGAACATACGCCGCAGATACATCTGTCATATGCATCGAGTACCCCTTCACAGTCATTAAATTCTTCATTCATTTATTAGGACATCAAGACGATCCTCCAGGTCTTTAATCCTCCGTTCATTGGACCCCTCCTTCTCTAATTCCTGTACTAATTCAAGGGCCATAAGAGGTAAGGATATACCTATGCCGGCCATAAATGTAATCCGTGTTGCCGTTTCAAAAATATCGAATTTTGATTGACAGTTGACACACATTTTATTATATCTTACAACATAGTTGTAAGATATTTCAAACCAACCCCACAAATTCCTCTTGCGTCAGGTCACCCCCAAATATGACGAGGCGTCTGCAATCCGGTTCGGGCCCTCCCTTATAGCGCCTTTTCAACAACCGCAACGGCATTTAGAACGCGCTGTAATACAACTTTCGCTCTTCCACGTCCTCATACACATACCCGTCACTGTCGTCTGTTCGCCTATATGGGCAGCCATGTTTTCTTTGACACGATAAACGCCAGATTTCGTCGTACTCACCTGTGGAGGGTTGTATCTCATGGGGCACCTGACTTTGTCGCATAGTTCTACGGAGCACCAGTAACAGAGTACCATTTTATATACATTCTAATAAGGTCCGAAGCTACATATTGGACACATGTTGTCGCGCATGTCTCGCGTCCTGAATCTTTTGGGGACATACTTGAATAGATAGGGATACTTTTCAACGGCCCTGCTGCACATGTCTTGCATCTTGAACCGGTCCGGGACATATTTGAGTAGATGGGTATTATTTTCAACAGCCTTGTTACACATGTCCTGCGTCTTGGCATGGTCCGGAATACTGTGAAACCAACTCATCTTTATTATATACCATTTCAACAAAGTTCGAAGATTTCATTCTGCCCAACTAGATGTTACAGCGCATGCGTTGATGATCAGTGGATTTTGCTGATGATCAACGGTATTTTGTGCAATGGAGCGTGACGAAAAGTTGTGACGTTACAAACAAAATTGTGTACGATATTTTTTATGAGAGTTTGACCGTGATTCTTTAAAAAGTGTGGTTATATTCCATCCCTACACTAGCTAGGACTGCGTTTAAACAAACGGAAAAGTGATTTTATGAAAGAGTCAATCTCATTTTTGGAGTTGTTAATTTTTCGGAAAGAGTTCAAGCCATACCCAGAGAAAATCCAAAGTTTGGTAGAAGCATTGCACCCAACTTCTGTTACCGAAGTAAGCAGTTTTCTTGGATTACTTACTCATTTGTCAAGATTTATTGATCATTTTTCAAGCAAAACAGCACCGCTAAGATTATTATTATTAAAGGAAGATACGAAATTCATATGGGGAATTGAGCAACAAAAAGCATTTGACGAGTTGAAGGACTGTCTAGTAAGAGATAAAGTAATCTCATTTAATCTTAACACGGAATTAGTTACCGATGCATCAGATTTTGGTATTTTGCAAAACGACAACAACGGACATCAAAGACCGATATCATCCATATCAAAATCATTAACAGAAACCAAAAGCGATATGGTATAACAGAAAAAGAAGCACTTTCTGTAGTTTGGTGTATTGAATAAATAATATCATCGTTATTTATATGGTTTGAAATTTAAACTAACAGTTGATCACAAACCACTCAGTTTGTATTTGAACCGCAAGGAAAGTTAAGCTTACGAATAGCAAGCTGCCAGCTAAAGTTACAGGCATACGATTTTGATATCAACTATGTTCGTGGAGAGCAAACCATTACCGATTTTCTGTCACGACAACGGAATGACCAACCATTGGACGAAAATCGTACAAACCATAGTCACATGCACAAACCAATATATCAACTTTATTAGGAAACACAGCACACCGATGTCAATTAGTCAAAATAAATTCAGGAACCAACCAACCTTAAAGAGTACAAAGTTATGCAACAAGAATTTTGTGAAGTCGATGGAATTATTCTTCATGAAAGTAGAATTGTGTTACAAAAATCACTTCGACAAACAGCTATCAACATTGCTCACCAAGGACACTTAAGTGTTCAAAAAGTCAAGAATTTACTTCGCAGCAAAATTTATAGGAAAGGCATGGACAATCATATAACAGAAGCATTATCAAAATGTGGAGCCTGTTAATCTGTCACTGTTACCTTCACCGGTACCAACCATCCATGGGAGGAACTAGCTATCGATTTATTTGGTCTACTACCATCTGGAGATATTCAAGATATCCTATCGTTGAAGTTATGAAAACACTATTACTTCAAATTTCATCAACAAATTAGAGAAAACTTTTTCGTTAATTTGATGTCCAGAGAAATTTCGTATGGATGGATGGACCCTCTTTTAGTGGAAATGATTTCAAAAAAGATTTAAAATTATGCAATATTAAAGCCAAACATATTACACCCTATTATCCACAAGCAAATGGTGTAGAGAAAGATTCATGAGAGTTATCAAGAAAACCATCGGAACAGCATTTTACGACAACAAAAACTGGGTTAAAGAATTAAGCAGAATGTTACTATATTACAGAACAGCAACACACATGGTAACTGGTCAAACGCCTCCCAATTTACTCTTTAACAGATCCATTAATAAAAATCTACCATTCATCGATCAGCGGAAACATCCATCAGATCCAGAAGTGAGAAATCGACAGAAAGCTATTAATCGAAAAACGAAAAAATGGTTTGATCAGAAAAAGAAAGCAACCGAATGTAACGTAGTTATCGACTATTACTTTATCCTGAGGAGAGAGAAGAATGCTGATAAAACGAAGTCGAAATATTACAAAACGATTTTTAAAGTTATTGACATCAATCATAACATGGTCACAGTGATAAGTGAGAGAGGAAATAAATATACAAGAAATATTATGTATGTGAAAAAAGTACAATCACCTGAAACAGAAAAACCAGCCCCTCACAAATGGCAAACTAGAAAAAAGTAGCCATTACAGAACAGACAGAAAGTTTATGGACACAACTGAAATAACAGGTAAGCATTCTTACATGATTTTGTGTGGACATTATATGTACACATTACTGCACGAGTCAATTTCTGTTTTCATGTAGCACCCGGGTGGTGTTTTGCTCTATGTTTAGTACTATAGTTCCTGGGTCTGCGTTTTATAATGTGTGTCACGTGTTATTATATAAACCTGTATCTTTCTATCTAGAATTAGTTTATATTGAACATATAAAACGAAAGGCATTACTTGGTATTCTCTGTGTAAAGCTCGACAATAATTTATTTAATTTCTGCTTTTTGTTTTTTATTCACTTTTACTTTATACATACTTTCAATTTAATTTACTTTTACTTTGCTTTTCTATTTTAATTTACTCCACTTTGGATAAAAATTTGAAAACCTGGTTTCTATATTGTCATAAAGACATGTAGTGTTAGACATCTTGTTGCTTTATTGTCATTAGCATAACCTTACTCAGATGCTATTTCAAGAGTGGCGTGGTTTGGATTAAGGGTCTGTACAAAAGAATGGTCTACATAACGTGTCGGTTAATGTATTGTACATATAACAACACACATACAAACATTTCAGCACCGTAGTTTTTCTATAATGTATTTGTAAGCTTCGCTAAATTCCTTCGCTTCAAGATCAAGAGGATCTTTTAAATACGCTTGTAGCTAGTGATGTTCTTTCTTCAATGGTCAGTAAATATCTTTCACGACATCAAGACCTGATTGCATCCTGACTTCTTCAATTTGAGCAACTCTGAGTGAGTTTCCTAATAAATAAAAACAATATCTTTCTTTTATATCGAGCAGGTAGATCCTTAACCGAGTCAATTATAGACGTACCACATTGAGTAAGACCGTATTCTTCAGGAAACTCGTATATTTGCTCCGAGACTCCAGAAAAGGCAGGAATGTGTCTTGCTGCTGTCTTATTCTGTGCGTGTTTCATACTGTTGTCTGAAGGAAAACCAATGTATGAGCGGAACTATAATATATGCAAGAGCAGCCCTAAAAATAACAAAAGAATGTATCAGACAACATTTTTGTTCCCAGGATTACCTGCATCATTTGTGGCGCCGGCAATGTCTTACCTGTGTTTTTCACACGTGGAGTCGTAATGTTTGTTTTCTTTTAATTCATTTAGGCCAGGATTAGAGAAATTTATTCACTGGAGTTCTAGTTATCGCGCAGTGCCGAGAAAAATGTCGGCAATATTTTTTGAGTTTTTTTATGTTCTCAACAAGATGTTCTGTCAAGAACACCAAACCTGGATAAAACTTGATTAGTTTAAACTCGCATTATCAAATCCATATGTTATCCAAAAAAATTAATCTTAAAACTTCAAACTGTTTTTCACAAAAGTAGAGAATTGAAACTGAAATTTTTATGAAAACAGTTTAGCATCATGCTATTTATTCACTTTCACTATTCGAGTAAAAATTCTTCTTCTTTTTCTTGAAACCGAAGTAACAGAGGATGTATTACCGCTTTTGGTTACTGCAGGTATGCCACCAAAGTTAACTGTACAGTTGTTAAAACTGAATGTGTTGTGAGTGACATCGGTTGTTTTATTTTCATGTGCAATACAATCCTAGCTAGATGTTTGGCAAATGTCATTGTGCATAAGTTCAGGATTTGATTTAAAATCACTTCTTTGCAATTCTTCTAATTGATTTTTACCTCAGCGTAAAATCTCTCTAAAACATTGTTCAACTCGTCCGGTGGGTACAAACTAATATCTGCGTTGAAATTTCTGAATTTTGCTCATGATTGATAGACACATGATTGATACATACCAATAATTAGTTGCTTAATTTGTATTTTCACTTTTAGATCTATTGTGTAGTAACTTTATTTCTTTTTCATCTGTTGTAGTGAATTGGTATATATTAGTTCCCGTGAAAAAAACACAATAGTCCAGGAGCTCATAACAGAACTTTAGGTCCCATATTTTCTACAAAAGCTTTGACCCTCTAAATAGGTTGGTAGTATCATGGACTACAAAAATCACATGGTCAGCTGACCCAATTTGGGGGCGTTTGGGTCTCAGGCTCCTAAAATTACCCTAATTCAAGACTCCTATTTGGTCCCATAATTCTCAAAGCTTAAAACTTAGTAACATGTGTCATTATATGAGAGAATCTGAAAAATGATAAAGTTTACCAAAGAATTGGGTCTTAAGACTGGGTCAGACCCCCCCTCAAAGACCATTTTAGGACCTTAATTTGTCCCCATAAGCTACAAACTCCAAATTTTGCACAAACATTCTCTAACATAGTGTAATGTCAGTGGTCATAAAGCTGACCAAAAATTTGGGTCTTTGACCTAGTCAGACCGCGTCTTGACCCAAATCCCTATTTTAAACAACTCTTAGAAGGTAAAAAAAACCAATGACTACAAAGCCCAAACTCAATATTTGTGTTCTATACTAACTATGTAATACATAAATGGTCGAGCTTTCCAAAAAATGCAGTCCTATCAGCAGGTCAGACAAAGATCTGAACAGGGACTCAAATTAGACCTCATAAGGTACAAACTAAAGATTTTGGAAGACTATTGTGATTAGGCAAAAAGCAAACCAAAAATTACGGTCTCTTGATCAGGTCAGAAAATAGTTAGCGATATCAAATTAAAAAAGAAATGCTATGATAGCATTTAATAAAATATAACTATGTACAATAGGTTATAGCAGCATGATTGATATTGTTCTGCATCAGCATCTAAAGATGAGTAATGTCATTCAGTCATAAGATCTAGTTTAAACTACAATACAACATTAAAAAATATTAAAAAGGTTACTCAGTTCTAGAATATATGACATTGAATCCTATTCGGTAAATTTTTTGTCATATCACACAAAAAAAATCTAACCTTAAATTATCATTACTCGTCTTCGTCACTAGTTTCGCCATCACTGTCTGAATCGTCATTACTTGACAGTTCATCAAACCCTTCAAAATCTTAAGGAGAATGGAAATACTTTTAATATTTTAAATAGCGGCGGCAGTAGCGGAAATAAAGAATTGCTTCCGAGTAATAATTAAAAAACTCAGTGACTAGATTGTAAAACTTAATATCCAAAATTCTTCTCTGGAGAATCCATAATAATTTTCATTGCTGGTGACATCTACTGCTTTTGGAGACATTTCGGCTTCGTACCACTTAATGATATAGCTGCCATCTTTCAGCAGCCAACCCATGTCTTCAGGAAGGTGATTTGGAGGCTCGGACGTTATTGATGACATCCATAACTGTGCAACCTACTTTGTTCGATAAATCTTTTGACGCAACACTCGTAAACAAGGTGGTAGAGAACTTCCATCAAACTTTTTAACACAGGAAATTGCTTCATTTTCTAATCTAATCTTGAGAGTGACTTTTGGGTTCTTCGCAGCGAAAATAATCCCCTTGGAAATTCACTGTAAACCTCGGGATGGGAGTCCTTTAGTTTGAGAAGATTATCATGATAACGGACAATCCAACGAGCGTAATTTGGATGGTTCATGCTAAAGAAATAGTTTATGATTTTAGTCAAGCAGCACACATACAGATCAAAGTTTCCATTCCTCAAGCTTCTACTAAAATCATGGTAAAGTCGTATCATCTTGACGTACCCATCCAGTATTGTGCTGTTGCACCCTGATTTCCTTTCTCTGTATCTTGCCTGAATTGACTGTATTCACGCAAGACATTGTTGACTTCTTTGAATACTTTATGTCCTTCATGCAAGTTCAAGGGTTCTTGGGATTTTATAAACTTGATTTCTTCTTGGATATCTTTTTTTAATTGAATTTCCTCTCTTTCTTGAAGAAAATATTGAAAATGAAGAATCTCCATTGCAAGTGCAAGTATTTGGTGACATCTTTTACTTCTCTTATAACACTTTCATAGTAAAAATGACTTGAGAGAACCTTTTTCAATCACACCAGCTTCATTTAGGATATGTGGAACACCAGATTCAGCGATGTACTTGCCAAATGCGCTAAACATGGCCATCTCTACATGGAATGCACCTAGAGCGACAAATATATCGTCAAACTTTGAAGATTCTTCCGCTTGAAGTTGCATAGCCACTTTGGCAATCGCAAGATCATATGTTACTGAAATGGTTTTTTTACCACATTCATTCGCAATCACCTGTGTACGCCTCAATGTTTCTGCTACTACAGCTATAGAAGTTGGAGACTGATTAATTTGTGGCAGGTACCAAACTTTTTGCAGATTGTTGGTATTTTGAAAAATTATAGAATTCTAGCCAACCCACATTGGTGTAGTGTCGGGTGAAAAATAAAAATCCATCATCCACAAGGTATAGTACATGCGTGCTTTGATATATGAAAGGGGTTCTGACGCCCTTCTCTGGTCATCTAGTGTAAGCATTATTCTTGTTAAAATCTTAGTGTTTTTTTCTGTACGGCTCTATGTCTAATCCTACAACCAGAAATGATCTACGTTTTTTCTTTCCAGCTGGCTGAGAATTGCCAAGGGTAGAATCGTCATCTTGGTACAATGATTTTTTATTATTTTGTGACACAACTTGGTACGCTATCCCAACGGTATCATGCAAGGTATCCTTTCTTTTTCCAGGGTTTCCATATTGAAGAGATTTATTTTGCCAACTTTGTATCCATCACCAGCATGCAGCACACAGCATCGTTCTAAAAGTTACAAAATTGACAAAAACGGTTTTAATTGTGGTGAAAAGAAGGTTTTACGGAAATTTGGGTGTTCCCATTAACCAGTGATTTTAAAAACATTAAATATACTTATAAATACAATACGCCATGTCACTTAAATATAATATACAAAACAACAAAACGTTAATATGAAGATATATTGTAATTCTTCTGTAAATAGCGTAAAAAAAACAGTTAATATAATTAGAACGTAAAAATGTACAAAGAAATTAATATTTACAAGGCTTCAACATAATCTAACAGGTTTGTAAATCAAAAAAGGTCTCATTTACATTAAAGCATATTCAACTTACCATCACTGTCAGTATCTCCATTTGCATTTAAATCGTCATTTACAGTAGCTACAACATCGGCAAAATATCACAATAATAACTTGTTATTGGTTATCTTAAATTAGTATATTCTAATTAATTATGTTTTCCTCTTACCATCGCTTTCATTGATCTTATTGAATATTTCTTTGTTCGAAAATTCTACGAAATGAGAAATTCAATCAATGAAGTAAAAATTGACATAATATATGTTTAAAATTTAGTTCAACAACAGACTATTAAAACTTTTTTGACTTATCATCCGAAACTGACTACAACATGTAGTTACTAAAAACTTGATATAATTACATATATCTTTACCTGTCATATCTTCTATCTATCACATTTTATCTACAGTTTCTAATTTTCTATATTTGATAGTCTAATATGCGAATATCCCGGTAATTTGTTCACGTTTTTACTTTACTTGCTTCAAAATAACTGCTTCTCTTAACTTTTTTCTTTCACTGTCTGGTTTGTTATGTCGGTTTCCTGTTGTATTTGGACGAAAACGTTCTATTCTATTTAAAAAAATTCTAAAAATAGGTTAAGGCCCTCAACACATTGGAAATAAGACAAATGTTTTTTCTATTGCTTCTCCTCCGCATTAAAAATAGAGATATGGGGCGAGACGCGGTCCGACTAGGCCAAGAGACCCAAATTTTTGGTCAGCTTTATGACCACTGACATTACACTATGTTAGAGAATGTTTGTGCAAAATTTGGAGTTTGTAGCTTATGGGGACAAATTAAGGTCCTAAAATGGTCTTTGAGGGGGGTCTGACCCAGTCTTAAGACCCAATTCTTTGGTAAACTTTATCATTTTTCAGATTCTCTAATATAATGACACATGTTACTAAGTTTTAAGCTTTGAGAATTATGGGACCAAATAGGAGTCTCGAATTAGGATAATTTTAGGAGCCTGAGACCCAAACGCCCCCAAATTGGGTCAGCTGACCATGTGATTTTTGTAGTCCATGATACTACCAACCTATTTAGAGGGTCAAAGCTTTTGTAGAAAATGGGACCTAAAGTTCTGTTATGAGCTCCTGGACTATTGTGTTTTTTTCACGGGAACTAATATATACCAATTCACTACAACAGATGAAAAAGAAATAAAGTCACTACACAATAGATCTAAAAGTGAAAATACAAATTAAGCAACTAATTATTGGTATGTATCAATCATGTGTCTATCAATCATGAGCAAAATTCAGAAATTTCAACGCAGATATTAGTTTGTACCCACCGGACGAGTTGAACAATGTTTTAGAGAGATTTTACGCTGAGGTAAAAATCAATTAGAAGAATTGCAAAGAAGTGATTTTAAATCAAATCCTGAACTTATGCACAATGACATTTGCCAAAAATCTAGCTAGGATTGTATTGCACATGAAAATAAAACAACCGATGTCACTCACAACACATTCAGTTTTAACAACTGTACAGTTAACTTTGGTGGCATACCTGCAGTAACCAAAAGCGGTAATACATCCTCTGTTACTTCGGTTTCAAGAAAAAGAAGAAGAATTTTTTACTCGAATAGTGAAAGTGAATAAATAGCATGATGCTAAACTGTTTTCATAAAAATTTCAGTTTCAATTCTCTACTTTTGTGAAAAACAGTTTGAAGTTTTAAGATTAATTTTTTTGGATAACATATGGATTTGATAATGCGAGTTTAAACTAATCAAGTTTTATCCAGGTTTGGTGTTCTTGACAGAACATCTTGTTGTTATTTAATAATAATTTATTCTTTTGAAAATTCGTAGATTGTATTTCCATTCAAATTCTTTCAGGCGTGACATGTACATAATTTGTTATAATGTTCTAAATCGCACGTGACTTCATAAAATCAAATAATTGAATTTCCGCGCCCGAAGGCGTAGGAAATTCTTTAAAACCGTCGTTTTTTCTTTCGGAGCATTTTTTGAGAAAAAATCGACCCTGGGATTTCACGTTTCTCTGAGAGGAGGATCTAACTAACCCTGTCCCAAATAGTCAATTGCAACGTCACAGATTTAAACTTCGTACCCAAGCTCCCTAAGTACTGGGAAGTCATCTAAATGACGTTTCAGGCCAAATTGGTATTTGTTTTCGACAAAATTTGGCACAGTTAACAAATAAAGTATGCTGAACATGATGGTGACATTAGAATTTTAATTTTTTGCCACCTTAAATGTCATTTTAGGCCAAAATTGGTCCAAAAATTAAAACCACTTCATTTTCGACAAAATTTGACACAGTTAACAAATAAAGTATGCTGAACATGATGGTGACATTAGAATTTTAATTTTTTGCCACCTTAAATGTCATTTTAGGCCAAAATTGGTCCAAAAATTAATACTACTTAATTTTCGACAAAATCTGGCACAGTTAACAAATAAAGTATGCTGAACATGATGGTGACATTAAAATTTTAATTTTTTGCCACCTTAAATGTCATTTTAGGCCAAAATTGGTCCAAAAATTAAAACCACTTCATTTTCGACAAAATTTGACACAGTTAACAAATAAAGTATGCTGAACATGATGGTGACATTAGAATTTTAATTTTTTGCCACCTTAAATGTCATTTTAGGCCAAAATTGGTCCAAAAATTAATACTACTTAATTTTCGACAAAATCTGGCACAGTTAACAAATAAAGTATGCTGAACATGATGGTGACATTAAAATTTTAATTTTTTGCCACCTTTAAATGCCATTTTAGGCCAAAATTGGTCCAAAAATTAAAGCTGCTTCATTTTCAACAAAAATTGGCAAAGTTAACAAAAAAAGTATGCTGAACATAATGGTGAACATAATGGTCACATCAAAATTTTGATTTCTTGTCAACTAAATGCCGTTTAAGACCATAAACGTTTCAATCGCAAGACTTTCAACCATGAATGGCTGTATTTTTTGTTAGCACGTTTTGTTTGCGTTTGTTGTAAGATATAATGTCACTTGTGTGCTTTATCTTCAGAGCTTCATGCACCAAACCTCTTCGAATGTTTGGCACGATAACACAACGAATAAGCAGGTTGTCATCAAATGTTTTGGTAGCGAACGGAAATTCTTAGAGCCCCCAGGGCTTCTTGTTTATAATAATTCATGAATATAAATTAAATAAATTACCTTGCAGTGATTTTATTGGCCGCCATAACAATGCTTGTCATGTCGTGAACATAATTAAGGCTCGTGAAATATGTAACGAGAACATAAAAAAAATCAAAAAATATTGCCGACATTTTTCTCGGCACTGCGCGATAACTAGAACTCCAGTGAATAAATTTCTCTAATCCTGGCCTAAATGAATTAAAAGAAAACAAACATTACGACTCCACGTGTGAAAAACACAGGTAAGACATTCCCGGCGCCACAAATGATGCAGGTAATCCTGGGAACAAAAATGTTGTCTG
The DNA here is from genome assembly GCF_029227915.1 of Hydractinia symbiolongicarpus. Lineage (NCBI taxonomy): Eukaryota > Metazoa > Cnidaria > Hydrozoa > Anthoathecata > Hydractiniidae > Hydractinia > Hydractinia symbiolongicarpus. The sequence continues at coordinate 16,732,364 of NC_079878.1, forward strand.
ATACATTCTTTTGTTATTTTCAGGGCTGCTCTTGCATATATTATGGTTCCGCTCATACATTGGTTTTCCTTCAGACAACAGTATGAAACACGCACAGAATAAGACAGCAGCAAGACACATTCCTGCCTTTTCTGGAGTCTCGGAGCATATATACGAGTTTCCTGAAGAATATGGTCTTACTCAATGTGGTACGTGTGTAATTGACTCGGTTAAGGATCTACCTGCTCGATATAAAAGAAAGATATTGTTTTTATTTATTAGGACACTCACTCAGAGTTGCTCAAATTGAAGAAGTCAGGATGCAATCAGGTCTTGATGTCGTGAAAGATATTTACTGACCATTGAAGAAAGAACATCACTAGCTACAAGCGTATTTAAAAGATCCTCTTGATCTTGAAGCGAAGGAATTTAGCGAAGCTTACAATTACATTATAGAAAAACTACGGTGCTGAAATGTTTGTATGTGTGTTGTTATATGTACAATACATTAACCGATACGTTATGTAGACCATTCTTTTGTACAGACCCTTAATCTAAACCACGCCGCTCTAGAAATAGCATCTGAGTAAAGTTATGCTAATGACAATAAAGCAACAAGATGTCTAACACTACATGTCTTTATGACAATATAGAAACCAGGTTTTCAAATTTTTTATCCAAAGTGGAGTAAATTAAAATAGAAAAGCAAGTTAAAAGTAAATTATATTGAAAGTATGTATAAAGTAAAAGTGAGTAAAAAAGAAAGTGAAGAAAAAAAAAGAAAGTAATATCATACATACCCCTGATATACAGGTACATTTCACGCCCCATATACCTGAACTACCCCCACCAAACCAACACGAGAAAACCAAGGCCACATTAATCACCATCACCAGGGGTAGGTATAATCTTGGCATATGTATGGTTGAGAAAAAAATAGGTCTATTTCACGTATAGCACGACAAGCCCGGCAGCTCCTGCGATGGCTGTGTACAGATGTTTTGCCGCATATTTAAGGATGGTTGACGCTACCCTCAGGAAGAATGAGACTACCGTAACAATGATCCCGGGTAGCGCAACACCTGCCTTGGCTCGAGGTCATTCCCTTTCTTTCACGTCGGGTGATGCCACCTTCACCAGGCCCAACAAACAAAGTGTCTTGTATAAGGCTCTTCGTGGCATCTACAAATTCATCCGTCTCCTCCAACGATTCCATCTCAATATGTTCGCCCTCCTCCTCTAATTTATTATACCTTTTCAGGAGGTTCTGGGCCCCAAGTTTACCACCATTTGTTGGGTGTAACATAGTCTACAAACCCTAGGACTTGCAGGCGATTACTACCCAGAAGCGTTTGTATCTGACCAACGATTTTTAGGCTACCATCTTGATTTGTAACCACTATTTCCTTGAATGTTTTCTTACCTTTCACTATTTCCTTTACAATAAGTTGATTACACCCTTGTCTTCCCTGAACATATCATAATACCTCGCATTAGGCTGTAACCCCAACTTTTCCATAAGATGATCGTAAAGGCCATCGATCTTTGATTCGAGTAACTTTTGCCTCTACCCCCATGCTGTTTTTCTGTTGAAGGCCCCGATGTTCTAGGGAGCTTTGGCGTTCCGGGAAGTTTTGATGTAGTATCATTGTACCAAGTAGTAGAAGGGAGTCATTATGAGTACAATAACGCTCCTTCGACACTTTCAACGGTCAAACCCTTGCTAAAAAACGCTCCTCGATACCCCCAATCCTGCAACCCTCACACTAAAATCTGCTGACATCATCAAAAACTACTCAATCCAACAAATCTGCTGACATCATCAAAAATCAACGCATGCGCAAAACCTTCCACGAGCGATAGCCTTCGGTCTGGCAAAACCGCACGGTATTTTGAGTAGTGGGGGAGGAATCCCCTACTCAAACCAAGACCTTTTTGAAGTTCAGCTGTACTTATAATAAACAGGATGAGTTGATTCAAAAACGCAATAAGCAAAATATACGACACTGTATCAGCGCCAGTAGCAGCAACTCAGGGCGCACTTACCGATCGATTGAAGAGTGTGCGGGATACTGTTACTTTTTATTACAACAAAGCGAAGGAGCAAATTTCAGCAAGAACAACAACAACACATCACGATGAGGTAGAACAAGAAGCACAAGAGGATTACCGTGGAGTAGAAGACATCAAGCACCTGTTCACACAAGAGAAAAACCAACCCGAAGGCGTCGAAGACATCCAGCACATATTTGACGAGAATGACACACAATTTTTGGAAGACGGAAATCGTGCCGAGACAAGGCGGTTTAACAAGAATCTAAACCAACCACTGACAGATGCGATCATTCGAAAAACCACGCCTCATATGGACATGCGCGTTAATGTGGTGTACAGTTTCAACTGTGATATTCACAAGGCGGAGGTCGTGTAGCTCCCTATCACAAAAGTAAGAGCGCCAAGTCGTTATCAACCATTGCCGAAATCGAAGCCTTTATAGAGCAGTGTGAAATGCAGCGCCTGGATTTGGAGAATGTCGAGTTTTGGGGGAAGGCGTACTTGCCACCAGTAAGAATCATCGAGACTCCAAGATCGTACGAAGGGAAAATAGTCTTCAACCACGTGCAAATTAAGATCATCTCTACGAGAGAGCCTTTACTTGGATATGGACCTCTTCCAGACTGGTTGGGAAAGAAGAGGTGCATCTACGGCTTTGACAAGGAAGATGAAAGAACCGATAAATTATGCTTTTGGCGATGCCTTGCCGTTCACTACTGAGGGGAACGAAAACAACTTGAAAAGCATATCACGCAATAATCCCTCAAACTAGCTAGCGAGTACTATGAGGACCCCAATCTGAAGCGTGATCACGTGCGCCCTACAAAGCTGGTGGATTTGGAGGGTATAGCGAAACACTTCAAGATCAACATCAGAGTCTTTGAGCCTAAGACAAACTCTGACAAAGCACCATGGGGACTTGTATATGGACAAAACCAGATCAAAAAAGGTTTGGATGATATCAATCTTGGTATGTTGATTGGTCACTATTTCTACATCAAGAATTTAGACGTACTGGCGCAACAGAAATGGGAATGTGATGCATGCGGTCAGCTTTTCACAAAATCCTGCAATCTCACGCGGCATAAAAAGAACGACTGCAAGGGTGCTAAGACGACAATTATTTGCAAAGGGGAGAAAGAGAAACGTATGCCGAGCAAGTCGGAGAAGGTCTTTTGCGATGAGAGCTTTAGCTACGCTGCGTGTCATTGGATAGAGGCGATGTCGGAGCACACGGGGAGACACATACATCACGTGCTCTGCGGTCATGGAGGAGAACAAGTGCTGCGAAATAATCTAGGGCATGAGTTGTGTAAATTTAATGGTTATTACCCTGTTTCAAAGACCGTCTACGAATACAACGGCTGCAAGTGGCACAGATTCCCCTGTAAACCAAATAGATCCAATCCAGACAAGAATCGCTACGTTGCAAGTAAGTTGAAGGAAAGGTTGATAAAGGGTTCAGGTTATAACCTTGTCACGGTCTGGCAATGTGAAATCCACCCAAAATCAAGAGGTGCTTCAAGAAGGACTTTCGACCGTACCCCGACTACATCGTTTTTGATATTGAAGCGCTTTTGCTACCATTGAATCAGCGGCAAACAACAGACCTAGTGTACAGCTCAGAGCATATCCCAGTAATTGTCGCCATTCATGATAGCCTGAATGATGATCCAACATTCATCGAGCACCATGATCCTAAGATTTTGGTTAAACAGTTTGTGGAGCAGCTGGAAAAAAGACAAGCCCTCATAGTCGAGGAAGTTGAGAGAATATACCCGAGGTCCGACGATTTTGATATGCTTCGGAATAGATATCAAGACGCTTGGAACGAGTGGGTAAATCAAGTGGCGGTAATCGGTTTTAACAATGGCAAGTATGATATCAACATTATCAAGCGGTACTTTGTGGAGCAAATTGCTAAAGACGATAAGGAGAAGATCACTGTGGCGAAGAAGGATAACGACTACATGTTCCTCACAACTTCAAGGTTCAAATTCCTTGATATCACGAATTTCCTGGCTCCTGGGATGAGCTATGATAGTTGGTGCAAGTCCTTGGAATGTAAGCTTGAAAAGCTTATGTTCCCCTACGAATGGCTGTCAAACTACAGCAAGCTGAGCCATGTCGGCCCTGTCGAGCACGAGGACTTCTATAGTAGTCTTAGCGGGAAAATTACACTAACGCCTGAGGAGTGTGAAACATTCCGCCGAAAGTTTTACAAGCGAGGCTGCGTCACTATGATGAAGTGGTTGCGTGAGTACAATCTAGCCGACGTGTAACCGTTTATTGAAGCCGTGGATAAGACAAGGCTGCAGTATTACGACGATGAGATTGACATTTTGAAGGATGCGGTGAGTCACTACGGTTAAACTCCGAGCTAGAGCTCTATGCTCCAGGAGAGCCTTGTCAACACAAGTGTGAAGATAGATGTTTCAACAGCAAATGCAAGGCTTGCAAAGAAGTTCAAACATCATGCACTCTGTGCACGAAGAATGAGACTTACGAGCTCTTGCAGACGGGGATGGTCGGTGGCCCCGCGATTGTCTTCTGTCGATATCACGAGAGGGATGTGACGGGTATCAGATCTCACATCTACAAAGAGTCAAACAAATGCAAGACAATTCTAGGGTACGACGCGAACATGCTCTACCCGAGTACGCTACTGGAAGACTTTCCATGTGGGAAGAAAAAGCTGATCAAGGTAACTACACCGACAGCGGCGGACAATCTAGATATACTAACGGGAGGTGTTCAAAATGGCTCACTCTTCGGTTTTGCACAAGTCGATATAGAAGTACCCCCGGAGCTGTATGACAAATTCTGCGAGATGGCTCCGCTATTTGTGGTCAAGAAGATACCCGACGATCAAATCCCCGACCACATACACCAGTACTTGACAACTACGGGGCGCAAGCGTGTTCCAGGTACGCGTAAGCTGCTAGGGTTGATGAAAGCTGAAAAGATCTTGTTGTATACGCCCGTACTGAAATGGTACCTCGAGCACGGGCTGAAAGTGACTGCTTTTCACCAGTTCATCAAATATACCCGAGGTAAGCCATTTGCATGGTTTCCGAAAGAGATTGCCGATGCACGACGACAAGTTGAAAAAGATCCTGACAAACGTATCGCGTGAGATACGGCTAAGTTGAAAGGGAATTCATTCTACGGCAAAATGATCGAAGATATAGAGAGGCACGCGAATACTACGTTTACTAGAGATGAAAGGAAGGTAGATGCAGTGATGAGATCCCCGTACATCGAAGACCTTGAAGTGATTGGCGATGCATATGAGATCCGGGAAGGCAAACACAAGGCTAGTATTGATAGAGCTTATCAATGTGGTATAACCGTCTATCAGCTATCAAAATTGCGCATGCTCGCATTCTACTATAACTTCCTGGACAGGTACGTAGACCGTCGAGAATTTGAGTATGTGTACATGGATACGGACTCTGCCTATGTCGCCAACTCTAGAGAAGAGTTGAGAGATGTCGTTCGGCCTCGAATGCTTGATGAGTACGACGAAGACGTGCTAAAATGGCTCGTCATTGACAAGTACTCGAGTCGAACGGAAGGGTTGTTCAAATCAGAATTCATGGGGTCTCGGATGATCGCTTTGACAGGCGAGTGCTACTTTGTCGAAGGTAAAGAAGGCACAAAGCTTTCGTGTAAAGGCATGTCAAAAAGGCAGAATGCTTTGACGTGGTCTAGGTACATGAGCACGTTAAAGGGGAGTTTAGACACTGCGAAAAACGTAGGTTTCCGCGTGCACAGCCAGGGGATGGTCACTTACGAGCAGAGCAAGCTCTCAGCGTTCTGCGAGAAGCGGAAGGTGCTCGATGACGGTATACATACCGTGCCTTTGGAATTGTAGTGCTTCCAACGTATGTTAATAACCATTAAAGTTAATAAAATAAAAAATAATAATGCCTTGGCAACGTGATTGCGAGCGATTATTTTGCATTGGCGACTGTGGTCACAGGGGGCGTTGGATTGAAGCAATGGAAGTGAAAAAAGTCCCTAAATTCACGGACAGCACAGACACTCAAAAAAGATCAATAAAACCCGTGAAATAACATACACCACAGAACATGGGGTTGAAAAATACATCCTTGTCGATAGGTTACGCAAACACATTAGCCAGCAGTAGTAGCAACGCGGGGATTGCGCTTTGCCACAGAGTCCCATTAGCCAGCAGTATGAGCAGAATTTGTCAAAGGTGTAGTGTGGCTATAACTTTGCGCTTGGGCCCTTCAATGAATGGAAGCCTTGTTACTCCTCGCTATTATTTTACCATACGCTCTAATCGTGTTCGTTTACCTGAGGCACAAGTCTTTAATAAATAGAAAGAGTGATCTCGCTGATATATTTGATGTAGCTGATACCCCAGCAGGGGCCTTTGAACATCGAGAAAAACCTATCGACAAACGACAAGCTTTGAAAGACGCTATTCGAAAAGGTAAACAGCACCTCCCGCGGAAGAAATGCACCGAAACCTTCCTCGACAAAGCATCAGATGAGGTAATTGACAAAATACATGCCGAGTACGTTCAACGTAAGATCCAGGAAAAGGGCAAGAAGACTGCCAAGGCACTCTCCTGTCACGCCATTAGCATGTATACCAAAGCTGTCAGCAACGTCGTGCAGCTGGATAGTGCTGAGACCTCGAAGACGACCCCATTATCAGGGACATTAAGGCTCGTATACGCAGCTTTCGGAAAGCTTTCGGCACCTCTGTTAGTGGCAGCCCACACCATAAATCACACACAGCTCAAGATGTCCACGGACGGTTCTGAGCAAGACGATGAGGAGCAACAAAAAGATGAGCATTGCGTGTAGTATTATCATCAATCAACAACAAACCAAGGCCACAGAAAAAATTGTTGAAGTGCACAAAAAGCATCCGCGAAGGGTTGCCCAGGGGCACAGATTAGCGGCGCTGATGAGGGATAGGAAGCTTGGAATAGCCCCTCCAAAGAAAGAACCCATGACGTTTAGGGAATTCCTGCGATACTTCGATAGAGATTTAAACACTCCAGAGGCTATACTCAAGGGGATAAAAGAAACCATGGAGATCCTTGGTGAACAGGGTCTATCCCTCCATCTTGATGTAAAAAAGAAGTGATTTTTGTACGTCTAACGACTTACAAGAAATGAGCGAGGAATCTACTACTACTTAAGTCATAACCAAGAAGAAACACCCAGGTCGCGTTGCTGCTGGGAAGAGACTTGCCGAATGGAACAAGAATAACAAGGTCGACTTGCAGAGGAACGTGGGCGAAGGCACTTCACAAGAGGATCAGGAACATGACAAAAGTACTTCGCAGGTTCCTCACAGTGTATATCTGTATAGCGCTGGAGGTCTTGCCGTACTCGCCTGTGTTGGAGGGGTCTACTACATTTTACGTAAGCTGCCTATGCTCATGCCTGCGCAGTCTACCGAAATCCCGGAGCCACGTGCGCCTCAGCAAAAACCCAGCGCATCCCAGATTGACATTTTTTAGATGAAATAACCTCTAATAAATGAGTTCTAACGTAACACCAAAGGAGAAGGAAATAATCGACATGCTGTATGAAAGTGTCGTAGACCTCGGATTCACGTTCGCGTATGGCATGGCTGGCAAAAAAATTCTGGGCATCATTCTGAGCCCCTGCACCAGAATGGATACAAGCGACGTGATGAAGATGGTGGCATACTTTTTAGTTGGACGCGCTAGCCCCGAGATGGCCGTGCAAAAATGTTGCATCCCCGCGAGTATCGTGCCAAAGCCGAAATGAATGACCACGCTCGTGTTTGCTCCTCCTAGTCAAACACAAGTTAACATGGAAGAGGTTAAGAAATGCACAAAATGTAAAATGATCAGTTCGCCGGATTCCTTCAAGGTGATGAAAAATGGTCAACGAACAAAATGGTGCATCAAGTGCATCGATAATATGAAAGTATCGCTGGAACGTAATAGATGCCCTCATAAAAAGCAGAGGAATTGGTGCAAGGAGTGCAATTTCCCCGGGTATATGTATGAACTTTATCTAAGTAGGATTCACGATGCTCTAAAGTATGATACGGAGCTTAGCTCTACCGAGTACCTGGGGTTTGATATCGTAACATTCATGAAGCACATCCAGGCTCAGTTTAGGGGCGGGATGAATTGGGGAAACCGAGGCAGTGGCAGTTTGATCACAAGGTGCCGCTAAGTTATAGGGAGAATGGAGAATACCCCAGCGAAAATGTGCAATTAAAAAAGCTCCACTACACCAACATGCAACCCATGTGGGTAAGCGAAAATCGATCAAAAGGCAACCGCTTCATCTCCCAGTAAGCGCAAGGTTCTATCTGCTATTGGCAGACAGAATAAATATGACCGTAAACATCGTGAAAGACCCGCATACAGTAATCTTCACTGGGCCGACAAGCTGTGGCAAGACGCAACGGGTCTTGATTTGCTCGAGAACGAGTACAAAGCACTCTTCCATAACATTATCATAATCTGTCCTATGATCCGCTGGAAGAAGACATATCTCGATAATCCTGCGCTGTGGAAAGACGATTAAGTATTCATGATCGACCCTGGGGACCAGCTGTTTGAGTGGATTCAGAAGCTGTCATCATTGCTAGCGGGCGAAGAGACGTTGTTAATCGTCGATGATATGATAGCCGACGCATCTCTAGACAAAAAGCGTCAACCTTACTTGAGCTTGCTATCAGTGGTAGGCATCGGGGGCACAGTCCCTGGTTGTTAACGCAGTCTTACACCGCTTTGCCTAAGAACCTGAGAAGGCAGAAGAAGCAGTTGTTCGTGTGGTACCCATCAGAAAGGAGTGACATGAGAATGATCGATAAAGAGACGAACATGATCAGTGACTGGGAGACTATCAAAGCTGATCTGAAAAAGTCCAAGCATGCTTGCTTGTATGTGAGACGGGAGCATCCGAGGACTTGGAAATTAGTGGAGTGACGCGGACATCAGTGTTTAAGTTATACTTATACACTAATCATACGATATAAAGACGTTACAAATGTTGTGGAAAGGGGGGTCAATATTGACCCCCTTCATCCAGACACAGTTTTACTGACGGAAGTCGGCCTTTATTGCTTCCTCCTGAGGTGCGGCAGACCTGAGGCAGAGTCCGGCTGGCGCTATCGCTCCTTGAGCTCCAAGGTTACAAGAAAATGTCTTCGATTGCCCTATTCAACGCAGCGCCCGCGGGAGCCATCGGGGCTCTCTTCGATGGACAAAAGCCTCTTTTCAAAAAAGCAGATCTTGGGAGGTTTTTGGGGATTGGAGAATTTGCAGAGTCGTATCGAGATATCACTACTATTTCGCGTCATGATATAGGGTTGGTTTCAAACCAACCTCGATCAGGTATGCGAGGAGGTGGAAAAAACCCTCATGACGTCTTCGTCACATTAGATGGTGCCCTTAAAATTACCGTCAGATCAAGAAAGCCCAAAGCCGTAGAATTGAAAAAATGATTGGCTGGAAAAATTGCAAGATGAGGTCAGGGAGCAGCGCAAGCTACTCGAAGCCAGGGACGTGGCCATCGAAGAGCAGCACCAAGCTCTGGCGCTTCTTGAAGATGACCTCAAAGACAGGGACCAACAACTTGCTCTTCTTAAGGATGATCTTGATCAAAGGGACGTGGCCATCGGTAACCTAGAGGACGACCGCCAGGAGAGGGAGGAAGAAATTGGTGAGCTGCGAGAAAGACATGTCCCTCACCGATACCCGTGCGACAACGTACTCTGCGTTGTCGACAAAAACGCTCCTCATGAGGGTGGAAAAATGGGGATGCGCAGGTACTACATGATCAGGTGCAAGCGTAGGCAGCTGAGCACACGAATAAATCTTTTACGGGCGATGTACCCTGATATGGTCACAAAGCCAGAATGTGAAGATCCAAATGCTGCGCATGCGTGGAGACGGTTTAAGGAGGCTACTCTTGGTATTGAGGAATTCTACCGAAACCACTTCAGTTTAACTGATGATGAGACGGGTGAGCTGTTCGCAGAGTTGTTTGATATTGATATGGAGTAGGCGCGCACAACCTTTTTGTGTTTTTAAGGGGCCCATAGCATGCCCCCCCCCCTTGGTAGTGGCAGAAACCATCATGACGTCTTCGTCACAATAGACGGCGCTCTGGAGATATGGCTTAAGCAGCAGCGCCTAGCGGAACGCGTTGCTTTTGTGACTCCTGTGACTCACAAAGACGAGAAATTTACCATTACTAAAGTCTGAAACTCGTATGATGATAATAGAACTATTTTTTGGCTCAATTTCATCAAACCAATCTAAAACCATATCATACCAAATCTCAAGTCAATATTTTAATTTTTACTGGAGTTATGGGACGCTAATAAACTATATACTCGGTTTAGACTTCTTTTGTTATTTTTTATGTTCACTGCTTTGTAATTTGTATTAAAACTCTTGAGATAATATATCACAGTGGTGAGCTGTTAAATATCCACCACCATCTTCAGTACATCCTGGATTTAACCATATGCCTGATTGAGCGCTCAATTAAATTTGATTGAGTTGGATTTTCTGAAATTTCCTCATAACGTGTTAAAAAAGCCTAGCAAGAATCAGTTTAAGAAAATCTTCCTACCTTTTTCTCTTCCTCAAAATGGCTTTGTAAATTTTTTATGCCTCATGTAAAATTATATTTTATCAGATTGGTTTAAAAGTACTCCTTAACAAGTTTCAAGTCAATAACTTTATTTTTTTACTGAAGCTATTGCACTTTGAATTTTCTTGAATTAGGCCGGGTAAATGTGCATTCAATGATAAAATGGCTCCGACGGTTAACCTACTGGCTTTTTATATCTTTTATAGTAACCAAAGCATATAAGGTAATAAAACATGTCCACTAATAACAACCTGATATAATTTAAAACGTAATGTGTACATATTTTGTAAAAAAAACATTTTCGATAATGAATGCAAAATTATTTTGTTTATGAAGGACACGGGCAGCAATTTTATGCAACGTCATTCTTTGCAAAAAGCTGCAAATTAAATCTGGCCAGTTGGAAACAAATTGAGTTTCTTTCTTTTGTTCTTATCTTGATAGTTTGCTAGGTATAGTATAGCGCTAGCTAGCTACTTTTCTAGCTTTATTAAACATTTCCAGCTATTGACACATTGTCATGTAAGCAACATTACTTTATGATGTCTTATTTTATACTCTCATTGCTTAGTAATGCTTTTTATTAAATTTTTCACTTTGAAAAAAACTTGATACTGCTGATACACCTCCTCCGCCATTTTAATATAAACAGCTTCCTCCTGTTGGTCACAGACTCGCCGCCACGCAAAAATGTTTTGTATGCCGCAATAATTATTTGACATATCCGCGCCAATCAGGTTTCTTATGGGACTAGCCTCTTTCAGGGCCATGTTCGTATCGCCGTCCTGGCGTCAGAAAAGATACAAGATGCCCCGGGGACGAGGTTGGCTCCGGAGGTACTTTAACATCCTCGGGTATCTGGATCAACTCCTCTGACACGAAGCTTCGATCAGGCCCACTGTTAAGATAGTACAACAACTTACTACCAGTCACGATACGATCGAGCCTATATGTATTTTTGCTCCACCAGGCGTCGGTTGCGCGTCTTTTTTGATCACCATGCTCTTCTCCGGGCTGCAGCAGATACAAGTAGAGGCCGTCGTCGGGTAATGGCTTTTCTTCAGGATATTCCTCGGTTTTCGTAAGTGCGACTTTCTCAAGCTTGATCGCTTTCGGGGGCTTCATGCCGATTATGGCAGTCTTGATATTGTTCAAACTTTTCACGATATTGAACAGATACTTGACCCAGATGCTACTTTGTTCGTCAGAGACCAACTCTTGCGCATCTTGGGGTTTGAAGAGCCTCTCCGTGAGCACCTTGTTGTAGCTCTCGACAAACGCCGTGAAAGTGTGGTGGTACTTGGTAGTTGCGCGCTTGATCTCGACACCTTTTGCTTCTAGCAGCCTGCTCACAGCAGACTTGAACTCGGAGCCGTTGTCGCACTGAAAAATCTCTGGATATCATAAAGGTCCGGCTTTGTATATATCCTTGATCATGTCCGCGACTTCGCTGGCTTTTTTCGTGCGCAAGGTTCTAGCTACCTTGTACCGCGATGCTACATCGATGCCCGTGAGTATGTACTTGTACGTGTTTCCATACAACTTGTCGTGGGGCATATACAGCAAGTCGAACTGGTGCATCTCGTTTGGTTTCGTGATTGTGTAATGTGGATATTGATTGCGCTTGGGGCGTCGAATATGTCTAACCCAGAGCAGCTGGCGATTCAGCCAATGGGTTACTTTCTTTTTAGAGAGACCACTCTGGTCCTGCAGTAGTTTAATGGCTTTCCGTCCAGTCCAAACATTGCTTGGAGAGTAGTAGATTTTGCTTAGCTTTCCTGCTACTTCAGCCGTAACGATATGTGCTACGCGCTTTGCTGATTTTGTCATCTTTATTAATGACAAAATAATTGCGCGTCGTTGCCATCAGGCCCATTTGTAGGCTGCAAAACCTAGAAGTGCTAAGGATCCGAGAATAAACGTGAGCTCGCCGTCTTGTTGTTGCTTCAAGGGTACGTAGAAATCTGAGAGTTTGGGAGCTTTTTTGATCGTGACGATGTAGCACTCTTGCATGCCTTCGTCGAGATCTTTCAAGCTTTCCCCAGCTTGGCGCTTAAGCTCTTGTTGGTGGTTATACCAATCAATTTTCGCTTGCCTGTCTTGAACCCACTGCGCTTGGGCTGCTTGAAGTTGTTCAATCGCTTTATCGTGCCTCTTACGTTCTGCCTCGCCATGCCCTGAGAGCTTACTGAAGAGGAAATTTGAACCAGAAAACGCCAGAGCGTTAATCGCAGCACCTAAAGTATTGCCATACGCTGCCACGATCGCTTTTTCCTCGTCATTGCCTACATGGTCGCTAGCCTTCACTTGCAGGGCTCTTATGGTGCCGCCATTAGGTTTGATGCCATCGAGGATCAGGTTGTTCTGACGCTCAAATTGGCCAAGTCACAGGTCCCTATAAACTTTCAAGGTGTTGTAGTCGCTAATGTTTTGCACTTCTTGGCCATTCAGGATTATGCGAAGATTCTGTCTACCAGGGCCTTGGCGATGTTGCTGACGATGGTGCGTTTGGTGTTCGTGCCATTAAGCTCCAGGTCAAAGAGGAGTTTGAGAAAATTAATTTTTGGGAAAATTACATCATTCTGTCCCATGTTTGGTACGTCGACGTACAAGTCTTCGTTCTGATTGATCGTACTAGAAACATGGGAGACCTTGACACGCTGCTTCTTGCCTTTCATTGCCAGCATAGTCTTTAATTACTTGTGCGGATCTAGCTTAGTTCCAAAACTCATGTTTATTAGTAGGGGCTGGCGGGTTGAATAAATGAATAATCCAGCATACGACGATGACTTTACGCCAGAGGAAGACATTCCAGAGCAGGATGAAGCTTTTGGTAGGCCTGACGATCTCCCCGGCTCCACCCCAACACTAGAAGATCAAGGTCCCAGCAGAGCAGGAGATCCTCTAGAGGATCAGAGGCGGGAGGTGGTCGAAGGAAATGTCGCCGAGCTTTACGACCGGCTAAGTGAGAGCTGGGGAAGCCTAACGCTGCGAATTACGACAAATTTTAAGCACGAGGAAACCAGCTCTTTTACGACGGTAAGCAGCTCACGAATCAGGATGGTACATTTAAAACCATTGACGTGATACGGACGGCGTTGGGTGTAGAGCGCTTGCGAGCCATGGGGTTTACCGAGGTCACTACACCAAAAAAGGACAGTAAAGCAGCGGCTAAAAACGTCATGGGTAAGATTGATTATATCGAGGGCAGGGGTGATGATATCGATATGCTGCGGCTAATTGAGAATGTCTTTGATGACACAGAAAGTCTGATGGAAGATACATCCTTTGGAGTCAGCGAAGCCATCACAGAGCGTCAAAGAAGATGGCTCAACCTCGAACTTCACACGCTCCGAGGTAACCTCAAGATGTTGAAAAGCAAGATGATCTTCTACGATAGCGAGATCACAAAAGCAGAATCCAAGGTGAAGAGGCTGGAGAGGGGGGAAGCTACGCCTGGGGCATCGGAGGAACAGCTAGCTATCTGGAGCGAAGATATCGCGAAAGTTAAGGAAGATCTAGAGGGATTCCATGATCTGAAGGAAGAATCACTTAAAGCACACGGCATAGTATCCTCCAACATCCATACCCAGCTCAGGAACATCAAAGACACGCTGATAAAAATTGCAGAAGGCGATAAGTCTCTGGTCGAAAAACTCAAGATCCTGTTCAAAGAGCAGGGGATTACTATAGCAAGCATCGTGAGTGCTGTAGGTCTACTGATTTCCACCATCATACTTGCGGTTACGGGAGGAAGTGCCGCAACAGGCGCAGGAGGTAGTGCCGGAGGAGGAGGCAAGGGTTTTGTACGGAAACAATTTGAAAGACTCGGACGGTTCTTGAAGTATCTAGCAGGCAAAGCAGATGCAGCTCTTCCTGGCATTATTGGCAGTGTAGTGTCGTTCTTTTTCCGGGTAGCTGACAAAATTGTAGAGTACGCGGCTCAGCATCTGTACCTTTCTGTTGCTGGTGCTGTGGGTACTCTTGTGGCTTACGTAGGGGCTAAGAGGAGGTAGTCGTAGATTCACGTCTAATTTGTTGATCAACACATTCGACCTTTACTTAAACCATATGTATACGAGGATCAGTCCTGCTCCCACCGTAACCAAGGCTGCCTTGGTATCCTGGTGTCTCTCAGGGGCATGCGTCTGACGCACCCTTCCGAAGGTGTCGGTGCCACCGACTCCCCCCTTCCGTCCCACAAATTCTTGTCTTGCTAGCTCGCCCCCCTCCGGAGTTTCTGGTTTCGTCGACTTTCCAAGGGCAGGGTTCATAGCCCCTCCCTCTTGCTTTGCGTTCATCTCCGGATTTACACCGATGAAGAAGTACTCCTTGCTTATTAGGATTTTGTTCGTGAAATTCACGACATTCCCTATATGACGGCTCGTGTCACTGGTAATCATGTTTACGCCATGAGCAACACTGAAATCGACCTTGGACCGCGCGTACTTGAGCACATTTTGAAATTTGGCAATTTCCTTACCCGTGTCGCTAGGTCTGATGTTCAGCTCTTCGAAGTTCGTCAAGTATAGACGCTGTGCATCGATCGCGCTGCCTTGGTTGCTGAGGATGCCGGACCTCGCATTTTCTTGACTCTCGAGGATCAAGTAAGCATAGAAACGTACACTCTGGGATAACCGTTCGAGAGCAATACGGGTGAGACCCCGTGATTTCTAGAATCCACCGGCTCCAAGAGTCTTCGTCAAGATAACTAGGGATAGTCCGAGCGATGACTTTGCCAGCTACTGAAAAGGGTCTCGTTCCTCCACTCATGCTTGCTGTCGCTTACCCCAAATTTACGAGCCAGTTGCCGGAACTTTTGGTTGTTGAAGGGGTTGTTGAGACGTCGGAACCTATCGGAGGCCGGTAGAGAGATGTCAAGCTCTGATAGAACTTTACGGATTTGGAAGTAGACGTGGAACCGGTAAACAGCACGAACTAGAGGCAACTCCGCGGTCAGATGCTGCATGGAAATACCGCAAGCGGATGTTGCGCAAAAGACGGCAAAATTGAGAGGTGGACCAAATATTGAAAGGGTGGCTTTGCCACTCCTTCTGCTATACCTGAGTGGAATTCGTAATCGACGAAGGTGTCTGGAAATTTCACCTTGAACGAGGACCCCTTCGCGTCAATGACGATGCTCTTTACTGAAAGGTCATCTCCCTTGAGCCTCTGCAAGTATCTCCCATGTGTAGGCGCGTACTTTGCTTTAGGGTTGTACGAGTAAATGCTCATATTTTCTTAAAGAAACATGAGACAACTGTACGTCACGGATATAGAGAAACCCACAATATTCGAGGACTACCTAGGCCAGGACACTAGGATCGCTCTATGGTCGATCAGCATTCGACCTACATGGTTGAATATCTACAGTAACAATGAGTTTACCATCCGTTAGGTAGGGTCTGATCGAAGGGTTACTCGAATTTAAATAATGAATGGGTTGTATAAGATCAAAGATTTATCGAGTATCGTCAACAATCAGGTAGAGGACAAGATTAAACTGTTTGTCCTTAAAAATGGATTATGCAGGATCCGTGCCAATGACGGGTACACGGTGGTGATTCATCGACCACTGCAGGAGCTCTTGGGCCTACCCTACGATCCTAGTAAAAAATATTATATGAAGGGTGACTACGATTAATACGACTTGTTTGCCCTCAGTTAGATGAGGATGATTGCCTGCTTAACGGAAAAAAATCCAAGATACTGGCTATGCTTCCTGTGAAGGAGCTGGAGTCCTAGGGAGATATGCTTACGTGGAGTTTCGATAACCCTGAGTGATATTACGAATTCTTACCCTCCTTTACCAAGTGCACTTCTGGAAGACGCGCAGAAGGATACTTCACAAGTCTACAGGCTCAAGAAAATCGAAGAAGTGGAACAATACCTGAGAGCCGAGATTAAAGAGCGGGACAAGCTCGCTAAAAAGTTAAAGATGCATGGGACCTGGGTGAGGTTCTGCGACCACGGCTTGTTAAGCATCAGCATCATCAAATCTGGTGTTGGAATAGGGGCGTTGGCTTCGGAAATAGGAGCTCCCCTCTGCATAGCTATTGGTGTGATCACTATCGCCGTAGGTCTAGGGCAAGCGGGTCTGCGGAACGCTGTAAGGGCTAGGTGCTAAGAGCAAAAAGCACGAGAGCATCTATTGGCGGAGACCAAGCTCAACTCTTTCGTTGACTTGATCTCGAGAGATGTGGAGAATGGAGTCATTAGCGACTACGAGTTCAGTCTAATCATGCAGGAGAAGCAAAAATACCTGGTGATGAAGGAGCAAACCCGACAACGAACGCGCAAAATCGTGGACTCGATCATTGAACGGGAACGTATGCAGCTTGTCGCGCAAGGTCGAGAGGAGGCCACGAACGAGCTTCTGAAAAAACATCAATTTGCGCAGTATGTCAGCGGTTTTTAGAGGAGCCGCCTGCTTACACAAGGGTCTAGTGTTTTAAACAATACATTAGACAATCTCCATCATTTCCCCGGTGTCTCGATCGATGATAAGACCACAGTCCCTATTCAAAGTTGATTAGCAAGGAACGCGTAATGCTTTCGCTTCTTTTTTTCAGTGCGGGAACGTTCATGTTTGTTCCTATGGCTGAAGACAACTATAGAGTCTTGATAAGCCACTTACAAGACAGTGAAGATCTTATCGTCATCGGAGTCACTAAAGTAGCAAGCGCCGTATCCTTCAACCTCTTTGTATTTACACTCTTCCAGTTAGGTCTGCATATAGTAGTTGCGCCCTTGGTTGTAGATACTCGCCAGCTTGATGATAGCTTTACACTCGCAGCTTTTTTGTGGTATCTTCTTCTTATGGAAGTTGGTTCTGACTTTACCATCCCACATCTTGAGCTTGGTACTGAGGTACCGCCCTTTTTTCACGCTGGTGTTTGTGAAGCAAATCCCCTCCAAAGACTCTACCCTGACCATATCAAAGGACATAGTTAGCGCGGAACCCTCGCTATATTGAGAGACACCCTTGGAGCGGACTTTTCAGGGGTCAGTATCAGTAACGATGCTAGATTGCCGTGTTGGTCCTGATAGCCAATCACGAAGCGCTCATCCTTGCCTTTGTTTGCTGGGATAGAATCGCTCAGTACAAGGCTTTTGACTTGGACTTCTTCGATTTTTAGCGGTTTTGAATTGGTGTAAAAGTTTTCAGATTTTGCAGTTTTTTCTCCAAATTTCATCAGCATCCTTTATTGTAGAGACAAAATCTCAACCAGAGTTTTTTCTATGTTCTTTTCTTTCCGCGGACGATAGGCCTCGAGCAATTTAGGCTCATATTAGAAGGCCCTGATGCACATGTACTTTAATTGATCTGGTACATACTCGAACATATCGAAATCCTCTTCAACGGCCTTGTTGCACATGTCTTGGGTCTTGAACTGGTCCGGGACAAATTCAAGCATCGAGGGCTCCTCTCGACGTAATCGTTGTACATCTCCTGCGTCTTTAACATCGAATATGTAGGGATCTTTTTCATAAGCTTTGTTGAACATGTCCTGCATCATGAACCGGTCCGGTACATACCTTAGCGCCAGAGGATCCTCTTGAACCGCTATGGTAGCACATTTCTAGGGTTTTGAACCGATCAGGCACACACATAAGCTGGTAGGGATCCTTTTCAACAGCCTTGTTGCACATGTCCTGTGTCTTGAACAGGCCTGGTCTGTACTTGAACCAACTCATCCTGTTTTTTTATTATAAGTACAGCTCAACCTCAAAAAGGTCTTGGTTTGAGTAGGGGATTCCCCCACTACTGAAATTACCGTGGGGTTTTGCCAGACGGAAGGCTATCGCTCGTTGAAGGTTTTGCGCATGCGTTGGTTTTTGATGATGTTGGCAGATTTACGTGTGAGGGTTACATGATGAAGTCTGTGACGTCACATATTTTGGGGGTATCGAGGGAGCGTTTTTTAGCGAGGGTTTGACCGTTGAAAGTGTCGAAGGAACGTTATTGTACTCATAATGACTCCCTTCTACTACTGGTTTATCTGGATGACCTCCATCCTCCTCATCATCAATATCAATGTCAGGTACAAATATTGGATTAATTGGCATTCTTTTACTTAAGAGTTCCCTTTATAATAAATATGAGTGCATTTGGAACGACGCTAGACCCCTATGCAGAGATGAGGCAACTCTTTGGTATAAAGGGCCGAAAACAAAGGGTTCAGATAAGTCACATACCTTCAACCATCAACCAGAACGAGGACCTCGTGTGGATATGCCTAATATGTCCGGGAATGATGTCATCTTTCCAGGTAGTTTTAAGCTTCTACTTGACCTGACGCTGACGGGGATCAATACAAAGCGTACCATTGTCAGTAACATTGGTAAAAACCTGGTACGAAACCTACGTATCACCCTGAACGGCAACGAGACACAGAACATATCGGATTACAATATCCTGGCAGTGTACCGGGACCTCTGGCTGCCCAAATTTGTCAGGGACAATAATCTTGTCCTGGAGGGTATCAATCCAAACGACGGGACCATCAGGGCCCTGCAGGTCAGCGCCAGTAACCATTTCGGGACAGATGAGGAGAAGGCAATCGTGGCGGCATATGGCAACACCTTCTGCATACCACTAGGCAAGATGTTTGAACTGACGAGGGACCTAGCCTTTTATGCAACGGGTTTATATGACCGCCTCCAATTCGTAATACGTTTTGCGGGGCATGCCGATGTCATCAAGGATGAAGGTACGGGGTCCGGGGCAACGGCCAAGGCAGTCGATGCTGCGTACAGGATCACCAACATTAGGCTAGAATTTGACAAGCTTAGTGACGAAGGTCTCGCGAGACCCATGATATCGAGGTATGCAAGATTGGCCCTGCCCTACGAAAGGATACTGCGTAGCAAGGTGCTTACTATGAAAAAATCCGACACAAGTTATAACATCCAAATTGACACCCCCTCCAAATCGTTTAAGGGTGTCTTGCTACTCTTCATACAACCTGGAAAGGTGAAGGCTTACGCTGGTGTTAACAAAACGTTTTATAACCCCGGGATTGAAAAGGTTAGCGTTACTGTCGAGGGAGAGCCCAACGATTTGTACTCCCATGCCATGCTCCCTAAGGATCGCCTTGAGCAGATTGTGAACCTCTTTGGTAGCTATGATTCCAGCGTGACCATTGGGTAATTTTTCAATGAAAGGTATGCCCTGTTTGTAGACTTTCGGGAATCTCCCGATCAACACCTACATGGTAGTGGAAGGATGGGATTACCCTACATATCACAAAGAAAGCAGACGGAACCGGGGATTTCATAGCTTACGTGTATTTGCTTCAAGACGGCCAGCTGAATATCTGGACGGAAGGTTTCATTCCGTGGAATATTAGTGTCCACACTTTGTATTTGTCCTCAGGGTACCCGCATCAAAAGAAAAGGCCTAAATGCAAAGACTGTAAGGGAAGGCAGATTTGCCCCCATCAAAGGATGAGGAAACAATGTAAAGAGTGCGGGGGGAGTCAGATTTAAAAGCATGAAAGACATAGGGCCTATTGCAAGGATTGGGGGGGAGTCAGTATTGCGACCATGGAAAACTGAGATCCACCTGTCAAATTCATGATCCTGCCGGACATGTCGCCCATAATGTACGCGGCCGGGTCTGCAAGGTCATAAAGGGAAACAAGGAGCTCAGCTCTCAAGAGTACCTGGGTTGTCATATGGCTACGCTGCGGGCTCATATCAAGGCCCAGTTTTCCGAGGGTATGACATGGGACAATTTTGGTAAGGGGTGGCACATTGATCACAAGATACCGATTAAATATCGAGAAAATGGGGTTGTTCCATCGCTTACTGAGGTTAGCAGGAGATTGCACTACACCAATACCCAACCTATGTGGGCAAGCAAAAATATATCCAAGGATAACCGATATGTCTCAGAATAAAGTTAAATTACTTGCAAAGGAGAGTGGCCTCTCCAAAGAGCTAGTAACTCATTGGTTGAGTAGGCAACTCTTATGGCTACGGCATATCAAGGGTCCAAAACGTATCGATTATCCACACTTTACCAATACTACACCTAACAAGATGCATCAGTTCGATCTGCTATATATGCCCCATGATCGGCTGAATGGAAATACGTACAAGTATATTCTGACGCGGATTGATTAGCTTCACGTTATAAGGTAGCGAGACCCCTAAGAACGAAGAGAGCGCGCGAGGCCGCCGACATGATCAAGGACATCTACAAAGCAGGACCCTTACACTACCCCAAAACCTTTCAATGTGACAATGGTTCCGAGTTTAAATCGGATGTAACGAAACTGCTAGAAGGAGGGGTTTTGAAATTAAGAGGGCTACTACCAAGTACCACCACACATTCACGGCCTTCGTGGAATCTTACAACAAGGTACTCGCCGAAAAACTATTCAAGCCCCAGGATGCCCAAAAGTTGGTCTCTAGGAAGCCTAGTACCATTTGGGTCAAGCACCTGTATACCACCGTCAAAAGCCTTAATAATACCAAGACCGCCATGATCGGCATGAAACCTAACAAGGCAATCAAGCTGGAAGATGTCCCACTTGCACAAAGTCAGAAATATCCCAAAAAGAACCCCGTACCCGAGGATGGGCTGTACTTGTACCTCCTACAACCCGGAGAGGAGCATAGTGACTCTAAGCGACGCGCAACCGACGCTTTCTACAGCAAACATACTTACAGGTTGGATCGTATTGTGATGGGTAGTCGTCTTTTATACTACCTAAAGGACGGTCTTGATCGCAGCTTTATTTCGGAAAAGTTAATGCTTGTTCCGGAGGATGTTCAGGTACCACCGGAGCATGTGAAGGATTGGTAAAGAGTATTTTCAGAAGTACGTCAAAAGGTTCATCCTCCAACTCTTTACTCGGATCTCCTATATACAGCAAAGGAAACTCGGTATAGAATGGGTATCCATAAACGATACCTTTGATGACATCAGGCTCAATATCCAAATCAATATCAACCAATTGTCTATCCAGTAGAGTAAAATTGAGTATTTTGCTTATTGTTGCTATATCGGCCAAATCCGACAACTTCGACGCCCTATCCTTGCTCGTAACAGAGTGCCCCATACTTATTCTCCTTAACCGAAATATAGAGCCCTAGGCGCTCAATATCATCCTCAAGATCATCATCGATCTCGCTTCTTGTAAATGTCCCCCACGCTTTTTCGCCTAATGCTACCCTGTGTAAAAGATCATCATCCGTGGGGTATTCAAAACCTTCGTAGTATGCCCCACCTCGATACCTAAAATTTTCTAGGCAGGTAGGACAATAACCAGTTACTGATCCTGCCTTAATTCAGCAATGCTGCACAGGTACCCGAATATCATTTACACATCGAATATCATTTTTTATTGTTTACTTGCTTTTTGTACGTAGGCTTCCATCTTTTTGATATTTCACTACCTTTAACATACAGCCGAAAGGGTCAAAAAGGTATTTTCACTACCCGCAAGAGTAGTGAAAAAATTAGCGTCCGGCTAATCCTTTAATGCCGAAACACCGAAATCGTACAGGTTATCCCGAGTAAGATCGATAAGCCTGAAACGTTCCACATGTCCCTCCTCTTTGAACCGATTAAAGGCTTGTATACCGTTACTTGTATATATATTGCGCCTCTGAACATACCTCGGGCGTACTTAAGGAACTTGTGAAAGGCAGTAATCTTTAGCCCATGGTTAAAGTACCATTTTAGCACAGGGGTATACAGTAGGACTTTTTCAGCTCTCATCAAACCCAAAAGCTTATGTGTACCGGAAAACGCTTGCGGCCCCTAGTTTTTAAGTATTCGTGCATGTGCTGGGGGATTTGATCATCAAGTATCTCCTTGACGACAAACAGGGGAGCCATTTCGCTAAACCTTTCGCGCAGATACTCGGGTACCTCGATATCAACCTGGGCAAACCCAAACAACGATCCATCCATCACACCACGCGCCAGTAGCTCTAAGTTATGTGCTGATTTGGGTTCAGCCGTAGAGACATGTTCAATACGTAGCGCATCGACACGCCCGGAATACTAACCGCGTCCTTCAAAATATCGATTTCATCATCGTAATACTGCAACCTCGTCTTGTTCGCGGCTTCAATAAACGGTTCCACATCGGCTAAGTTGTACTCACGCAACCAGTCCATCATGGTGACACAGCCTCGCCTGTAAAACTGGGAGCGGTATGTCTCGTACTCCTCGCCGGATAGTGTGTTTCTCCCACTTAGACGGCTATAAAAGTCCTCCAGACGAAATCCAGATGTTGGAGGATGGAAATAGGATCAAAACATGGCGTTTCAATCAACAAGCATCTAAACCAACCTCTAAAGGACGCGATTATCCAAAAAGTTACACCACACGTGGACATGCGCGTTAAGTTTGTGCACAGCTTTGGCTGTCATATTTGTATTTGGTGGGTGCGATGTGTCTTATTACCACAAAACTAAAAGCTCCAGGTTGTTTCAAGTATAGCGGAAATCGAAGCGCTCGTAAAAGAATGCGAAATGAAGTGCCTCGATCTGGAGGATCACGAGTTTTGGACTAAGGCTTATTTACCACCTTTTAGGACCACCGAGACTCCCGGGCGCGTATGAAGGCAAAATTATCTTCGATCACGTACAGATTAAGGTGATAAGCACACGTGAACCCCTTTTGAGATGCGGCCCTCTCCCGGGCTGGCTGCAAAAAAAGAGGTGCATCTACGCCATGGACGGGAAAAAAGAACGAACACACAACCTATGTTTCTGGAGATGCTTAGTTGTGATGGAGAGGGCCAACGTAGCACGAGGAACAGAACGTCTAACGAAGACAGCTCTCATATTAACCCGAGAGTACTACAGGGACCCTAAGCTTAAGCGTAAGGACGTCAGGCCTACGAGGCTGGTGAATCTGGAGGGTGTTGCCAAACAATTCAAGATCAACGTCAGAGTCTTTGAACCCAAGACAAACTCCGAAGAAGCACCATAGCGACTCGTCTATGTTCAAAAGCGGTACAAGAAGAGTTTAGACACTATCAATCTTGGTATGCTGGACGGGCACTGTTTTTACATCAAGGATTTAGATGTGCTGACCCAACACTGGCAATGCAAAAAGGAGTGGGAAGTGGATGGCTATGAGCCTGCCACAAAGACCGTTTACGAGTACAACGGTTGTAAGTGGCACGGATGTCCCTGTCTGTCCGGGAGAACCGAGGCGGACAAGGCTCATTACGCTGCAACCTTGTCTAAGGAAAGGATGATACGGGAAAAGGGCTATAGTCTCGTCACATCTTGGAAATGTGAAAAATCACCCAAACTCAGGAGGTACTTTCAGAAGGAGTTCAGGCCATATCCTAACTACCTGGTATTTGATTTCGAAGCCCTCCTATCACCTTTAAATTACCAGCAAGCATCCGATCTAACATACCTTTCGAGGCATGTTCCTATAAGTGTTGGTATTGCCGATAGTTTGAATGGCCACCCGACGTTCATCAAGCACGAGGACCCCAAGGTTTTGGTCAAGCAATTTGTGGAGGAGCTGGAAAAGAGGCATGCCCTCATTGTGAAAGAGGTCGAGAGAATGTACCCGAAGCCCGACGACTTTGACATGCTCTCCAAAAAGAACCAGGAGTTGTGGGATGAGTGGGCAAATGAAGTAGCTGTAATAGGGTTTAATTCCGGCAAGTACGACATCAACCTGATCAAGCGGTAATTTGTTAAAGAGATTGCGCGGGGCGATAAGATCATGGTGGCGAAAAAGGATAAGGACTACATGTTCTTCACTACCTTGAGATTTAAAATTCTAGATTTCCTTGCCCCCGGCCTAAGCTATGACGGTTGGTGCAAGTCGTTGGAATGTAAGCTCGAAAAACTTATGTTTCCGTATCAATGGTTGACGAGCTACGCAGGGTCGGATTGAGGTATAAGCAAGATAAGCGCGCGCTTACTTTCAAAAACGTAGAGAAAAACCTGCACGCGTCTTGTGCGTGAAGTTTTCCTTGTTTTTTTTAAGAAGTCTGGTAAGGAAGTTGTGTTTTTGCTTATTGCGCTTATTCACTTTCCCAAACAAAGTAGATAGAAACTCCTCTGAGCAAGTGAAACGAAAAGCAACTTTGCTTTCTCGCTTATTTAAGAATAAGCAAGAAAGCGTGTCAAAGTTGATATATTTGCTTTTTTGCATGGAGAGAATGCGTAGATGAAAAACTACTTTGCTATCGCGTATAAGCAAATAAGCAAAAAAAGGCAAGGTAGACAGAATTTCTCAACCGTAACAAAATGAATGCAAAGAGTCCACTTTGGACGGTACGGTAGAGGTAGAGTGATACTTTTAGGTTTCTGGATGTCTTTTTTACTATTTCTTATAAATTTCAAGTACCCAGTGTGTAGTAGTATGTATAGTTTATTCTCTAAGCTAAAATATCAGATTTTTTTTGGCTTGAGAAGATTATTTTAAAAGGTTTCTCGCTGAAAAAATATCTATAGCAATATGGTGAATGAGATAGCTACTTATTTATTATTCACTATAGTAGTTGAGAATGTGTGTACACTAAGTTTTTCACTGATCCAGTTCTGTATGAAACTTCTGGTGCTATATTTTTTCAACAAAATGAGTTTGTAGCTACTGCTTTCTCTTGTGTTATTTTTTACACTCAAACCTCCCACCACACAAATAAATAAATCGAAAGAAAAATACACTCAAAATAATTCTGAAGTGTTCATGTGGTGCTTCATTTGTTATTTTATACCTAGCAAGATACACTAGTGGTTGGATTTTGAGAGAATATTGAGCCAGTATGATGAGTGGAAACGGAGCTGTATTAAGGATTGAAAACGTATCCATCAATTTTCAAGCCAAGTCATCGCAGTGGTGCCCTCTGCCAAGACTACTTGACATATGTTATATAGCTAAAACAATATGGATAGAAAAAATCTTACCAATCTTACTAATATTTTTTATTTCATAACTGCCTTTTAATATATCTGATGTATTTTTTTGTTATGCAGTGTCAGTGGAGATGGTAACTCTCTTCACAGATCTATTTTAGTGTTGCTGATTCGTGGTGAAACCCTGGCTTTTGAGAATTTTGATCAACCGCTTAACAATATTTTTGTGCAATGTTTATCGAATGGTTGTAATGTGTATACAAAGACCAAGTCAAGAGAACTGGCCATAATTGAGTAAGCAAAATGTGTTTCAAAATCCTTCATTTAGTCATCATTTATGTGTGTTTTATCAATTTTTAATGTTGTTGAGGAATAATAATTTTTTACTACTCCTGTAATCAAATGGTATGATATTTATGATACAATTTCGTAAAAGTTTCAGGTTCGATTCCTGACAGGAGTAAACTATATGTGATGCAGGCAGTACCTTTAAAATTTGTGTCACTCTATATATTTTTTAATTTTGTAGCATCCTATTAAAACCACCTATCAAAGCTTATGATATCAACAAATGGACAATTTATTCAACACAATTGTTGAGCCCAGGAGAGGTGTTGCTGGTGTTTCTGTGAAGGTATTTTGATTTAACTAGAAGGTTAAGTTTAAAGAATTTCTGCGATTGTTTGCGAGTGATATTCCGACCCTTAGTAACATATGCCCACTTGGATATGTGGAGGATATTTTGGAAAAACTATCAAGGTGCTCTACCAACAGATATCACCTCTTTACTTAAAACCACAAATAGGTACACATTTCCATCAATCCGTGAAGTTTTAGAATTTTGGCTACAATTCCTGTAACCTCATGCACTTGTGAGAAAAGTATCTCTGGACTAAGACGTTTAAAGACTCAGATGCGAAACATGAAGTCAGAGGAAAGGTTAAGCAGCCTAGCAGTGGTCATGTTTAACAGGTCAATCACTGTGATCTCTGATGAAGTGATAGATGAGTTTGCTGAACAGAATAAAAAATAAAGGCTTTTTGAAATACATATACTTGCTGATTGATTTATACATAGTTTACATGTTTTACATATTTAAGCTGTATATTTTTTTTATGTATATTGTTACTTTTTGTACTTTTTAACGCTGGAAAAAGCCTGAACAAGGTGATAAATTTTGTTACTATTAGGTCCGCCTATTTGGCGTATTTTAACGCCCATTCTGGGTGTTAATCTCCCGGAAAATTTTTTTGCTTAGTTACATAAAAATCCTGGATCCGACCCTGCTACGAGAAGCTTATTTTATTATTATTTCATTTATTTAAAGTTGGTTTTACATAGTAAATGGTAAATACTAATTTACACCAACTAAAGTAAAAAATAAATAAACAAAAAAATCACAAAGATGTACCAAACATTAAAAATAAGAGACGAGAATAGCCGACTTATGTAGCCTACATGTGCAGAGATCTGAAAGATTAAGTGAGATAAGTTCCTTTTTAAAACTCTTGATGGATAGAGAACTCTTCACTCTGTCAGGCAAAGAGTTCCATAACAAACAACTTCGAAACAAAAAAGATCTAGTACCAAAGCGTGTTGAACTTGTGGATGGTAAAAGTAGACTATTTTTGCTGCGCAAATTGTAACTGATACGTCTTATAGCGTAAAAAGACTGCATAAATGACGGATTTTCGTCTGTTAATGTTTTATAAATCTCTATGCAGATTATACGTAAATGCAGTTCGTGAATTTGCACACAGTTACAGTTTCAATTTTATTTTAGTTACAAGCTGAACCATGTTGGGCCTGTGGCTCACGAGGACTTTCATGGCCGTCTAAGTGGGAGAAACACACTATCCGGCAAGGAGTACGAGACATTCCGCTTCCAGTTTTACAGGCGAGGCTGTGTCACCATGATGGACTGGTTGCGTGAGTACAACTTAGTCGATGTGGAACCGTTCATTGAAGCCGCGAACAAGACGAGGTTGCAGTATTACGATTATGAAATCGATATTTTGAAGGACGCGGTCAGTATTCCGGGCGTGTTGATGCGCTACGTATTGAACATGTCTCAACAGCTGAACCCAAAGCTAGAGCTATACGCTCCAGGAGACCCCTGCAGGCATAGGTGTAAGGACACTTGCTATAGCAAGACTTGCAAGGCCTGCAAAGAGGTACGGAAAGCATGTGAAAAATGTACGAGAAATGAGGCCTACGACCTTTTGCGAACGGGGATGGTGGGCGGTCCCGCGATCGTATTCTGTAGATACCACGAACGAGACGTGACGGGTATCAGATCTCATGTGTACGGCGAACCTCACAAGTGCAAGACCATTCTAGGGTATGATGCAAACATGCTGTACCCGAGTACCCTTATGCAGGACTTTCCTTGTGGGAAGGAACAGTTGATCAAGGTGGCCACACCGACATCAGCACATAACTTAGAGCTACTGGCGCGTGGTGTGATGGATGGATCGTTGTTTGGGTTTGCCCAGGTTGATATCGAGGTACCCGAGTATCTGCGCGAAAGGTTTAGCGAAATGGTTCCCCTGTTTGTCGTCTGAGATACTTGATGATCAAATCCCCGAGCACATGCACGAATACTTAAAAACAAGGGGCACAAGCGTTTTCCGGGTACACATAAGCTTTTGGGTTTGATGAGAGCTGCAAAAGTCCTACTGTATACCCCTGTGCTAAAATGGTACCTTAACCATGGCCTAAAGGTTACTGCCTTTCACCAGTTCCTCAAGTACGCCCGAGGTAGGACCTTTGCCTGGTTCCCGGAGGAGATTGACGATGCACGACAGGCTGATAAAGACCCCGACAAACGTATTGAGGGGGATACGGCAAAGTTGAAAGGCAACTCGTTCCACGGCAAGATGATTGAAGATTTGGCAAGGCATGCAAATACTGCATATACGAGGAATGAAAAGGAGGTTGACGCTACTCTGCGAAGCCCGTACCTTGAGGACTTTGAAGAGATGGGGGATGCTTATGACGTACGATTTAGACAATGGGGTCATTCTCCAAGCGTCAGCTTCAAGCTTTGATGGTTCAGCTGCTTCTTTGGTTTTGACTGCCGTCTTTTGTATGCTCCCTCCGTCAATGTTATCATAGGTCGTTCGGTGAATAAATTCTTTAGGTCCCTGCAGCAGTAAGTCGTCCAATTTGGATCTGGGTGCTTATCCAATAAAATTTTATTACGTCATCGTTCATTCTCAAAACACCCGAAGAGCTTTAGTTTGAAAGAACATTTAGGGCCGAATTCACTTTACTTAAAAGCATCAGGTTACTAAAGCGTTTAGCTATTAATTCTTTCTTTAACTTCTTGCTTTGTATGAAGCGATTTTGAATTGCACTCTGGGATAATGTCGTTGAAATCTCCGCTAAACCATTTTGTAAGTCTTTGCTTTAGACATTCTGAATGTTCTTTTGATTTCGAAGATTTGCAGTAGTAACGAGGGAGTTACGAACAACAGTTTCATCGACACATTATCAATTTGTGACTTGTTGTTCCAGTTTGTTATAAGTCGAGTGGTTTTTTCAATGAATTTTTTCCCGCAAAACCACTTGGTATCATAAAGATGTTTTTTCGCCATTTCACTATTGTATCGTACTGTAATTTGCTTAAGATCTTCGATAGTATGCCAACCATAAACCCGGATAGTCTGAATCCGTTCAGTGATTGGTCGTTTAAGGGTGCAAGTGACTTGTTCTTTCTTTTTGCACTGGTTTTGATGGTTTGTTTTTCCACCTTTACTTAGGAAAGAGCGACCACATACGTTATATTGAAAGCATTTTAAAGGTTTCGTTAAATTCTGTTCTTCATCTGCTTTAGTTGAAGGTACTGTAGATACCTTTCCTGGTCTTTTTTCGCGATAGCGTCGATCTCTCTATTTTCTGCATAACTTTCAGAAAACAGCTTCTGCATTAGGTCTTCCATCATTTAATTTTTTTGTCTAAAGAAATGTCCTCGAAACTTTTTAGTGCCCGAATCTCCTTTGGCAATCATAACTTTAGTCTCCTCCAAAGTCAGTTCAAAGTGAGTGTATTTTGTTTTAATTTGATAAGCGTTCCTGCCTAATTAACCTCCTTGCCAAATAAGAACACCCCAAAAACATTTATAGGCTACATTTCAAAAAAATTAAAAACATTGTCAGGCTTTCTTCCATTTAAATGATCTTATAAAAACAGAATGTCTAAAAAAAATTAAAATATCTTACATGTAGTATTGTCAAAAGAAAAAGAAAAGCTTTAACTCGATGTCTTTATAACAAATCCTTTTATGTGAAATTAAACTTCTGAACAAGTTTATTGAATGTTACAGTATTAAGGCGTTACTCTTTCTCTAGACATACTCTATCATTATCAGTCATTATCAAAACATCTCTAGATGTTTTGATAATGGCTGATAATTCTAATTCAATTTATTTCGTGTCGGCAACAAATTGCCAACATAAAATACCATTTGCCTGCTCTACGTCGGCAATTTATATTTTGTTTGCGATTGTATGCTCCGATGCACGAATACTAGTTAAATTTAGAGAGAAATTTAAAGAAAATGAACACGAAACTTTTTAAGTTTAAGTCACATCCACCTGCAACAAAAAATGTGTCGGCAAAAACAAGCCAAAGTGAATCAAGAATCTTTGTTAACACCAAATTCGCCGAGTGTTGACGTGAATTAGAAAGCTAAACGTATATATACGTGGCCTGGATTTTATCAGTTTACGGAAAAACATAGCTATATGTACACGATCCAGATTCAACGTGTTAAGGTAATATATATCCCAATTATAATATAGTTGTAAAAACAATTAAAACATAGTATATGAGTGGGCAATACACAAATCTTGAAAATAAAGTTTGAAGTGGAGTAGTCTGTGGATTACCACCTGCGTTTATTTAACCTGTCGATTAGCGTTAGGGGTCTGGAAATATTAACACCACCGTGCCACGATGAAATATGTCTAGCTAGCTAGCTAGCTATCTACTCTATATGATGAGGTTAAGTGTAGCTAGAGACAAAGTGCTTTATACATAATTATTTATTTTTTGTAGCTCTCTATTATACGGAAGCTTATTAGTGCCATCTGTACTGGGCATATGAGAAAAGTGAGAACCGATACCCTATGTGATACCCGAGACCCGATACCCTGACGCCTATACCCGAGACCCGATACCCTGATTTTTTTCTTTTATTAATTTTTTTTGGCGATGTTTTATTTCAATAAAAATCTAACTTTTTCGCATTATTTTCTTGTTTTTTCAACCTAACATATCAGAGATGATATGTTAAGTTTATTCGAAGCAAGACGTACGTACGTTCGATCGAATGAATGAATAATTAATGAGGACGTCCAGATTACGCATGTGAAAGTGTCTGTTCGATGGATTGAATGGGAAAGGAAAAAGCAAATAGTGAAGTTCGTGTGTTTAGTGAAGTAATAGTAATTTTAAAACGCGTTTTAATTATATTTTACATTCAATTACAACTACAATGGAAACTAGGTATGTTCTCTTTTAAAGAGAAATTGTATTCTCACCCAATTTTTCTTCTAACAGTTACATTTTGAAAAAAGTGAAGTTGATGGAAGCGAGAATTCAGAAAGTAAAAGGAGATGGTTTTTGTGCGTGTTGGGTGCTACGAAGCAAAAAGAATTTAGCGTGATACCTTCGCTGGATGGTCTCATTGAAATGACAAGATATGAACTCTTAAGCAATTTAGATTATTATGGAGTGTTTACTGCCGATGACACTGATATTATCGAAAAATTTGATGAATACGTAAAGATGAGGAATTATAATCAGAGTATAGTTGATTTAATCTTACACGCTATTAGCAATAGCATGCATTTAACTATAAAAATATTTTTATAACAAGAAAAAGATTACGTGTTGTACGATCTCAACAATATTGTGCCCAACAGAACAACATCGTATAACGAAATAGACGTGTTGAAAGTTGGCGAACACTATGATATTTTGACATTGGGTGAGCATCATTTATTTACGTGTATAATTGTTAGTTTAATACAGACAAGTTTTAATTTGAATATTATTTTCCTCAATTAGGCACCCATGGAAGCTGCGTGGATTTCATTAATCTTGATTCTGACGATGAAATTTCAGACGCAATGTCCGGTATGTCTAATTATCATATACTTTAGTTTTTCTCGCATTTTGATTGAATAATCTACACAAATTATTTTTTCTTTTTCTACCGAGTGCATTTTTCACTTACTTTTTTTTATTTCTAACGTGCAGAAAGCTTATATTATTTACGTGTCTAAGTGATGATTCAGCATAATGTCTCTAGGCATTAAAAGAGAAAGGGATGATAGAGAATGGATCCGGGTCGGAAAAGTGGGGAAAAGAAGTACGTTAATTTTTTTGATAGCTTTTCATGGTGAAACAACGTTGGTAAAACGGCAAAAATTATCATTCATAAAGTAAAAAAATTTATCATTTTTCACTTTTTTATAGTTTAGAGCAGCAAGTAGATAACAAACATGATACGCAAAGAAAAGTTATAATAATAGGTAAATAATTTTATTTCCATTTTTCAAACTGGAAGACAAACTTGATATTCTGGATCTTTGGGTATGGAGCTAGTAGAGTTCAACGTTATAATTAATGATAATTACATAATATTATAGATACAAGTAGTGATAGTGAAGATAACATTTTATCGAAGAATCCATTCGAATGCAACTTTCCAACAGGTTAGGAGGTTTAACATTTTTAACAATGTTTTGGTGTGTCTGTTCAATGATTTTTACGTGTCATTAATTATTCGAATTAGATAACGCGGGTTTAAATGAAGAAGAAAGTATCTGTGATGAAACAGCTTCTGATAGTTTCAATATGATGGATGAGAGTCATGGTAATGAAAGTGATGTGGATATCATACCAGACGGTAAGAAATCAGAAGACCTCTCTTTGGTGCACCTGATGGCTTTAATGAACCTTTTCAACAGGATAGCCAATAATAAAAAAAATTATGTTATAGGTATATCGTATTACAATAACGACTTGACGATACCAATTCTTAAATCTGGAAGCTCTGGGTCATGCGAAACAAAATGGATAGCAGGTATGATCATTCGTCAGGACTTTCCTGCCGGAAATATTGCTTCTGCAACATCCGTTTATGTTCAACATAATGTTGAATTTGTTGTCGACACAACTAAGCTTGGAGATTGGAGGGATGTGAAAGTCGATCTCATTCCTGACATAAAGAGGAAGGCTACAAAGAAATTTTACTATGTCACTGATATTGATGGTGAATTGAGATCTGCAGATCAGTTCGAGTCGCACGATTACAAAGTCACGAGATTTCTTTATTCACATGGACAAACTGGTGATTTTCATAAAGTCACCATCACTGCAACCGATGGAAATGGTGGAATGAACCCATTGGTGTACATAAAATACTACTTTGATAGCCACGAACATGCAATAGATATGAAAAAAGAAGGAAAAAATAATCGCAAAACATTGCACTCAACAAGAAAACAATTGCTAGAGACACGTAGTAATGTTAACAAGTAAAAATAGTAAAAAATACTTTCCATAAAGTCAGTGATAACATTGGTGGGTTTGAAAATGCACGAACTGTGGCTGAAATACCTAATAACTATAGACAATCATATGATGTCAGTAAAAAAACTGATGGTCTACACAGTAAAAATGAACTAGTTGAGTTGCTGGATTTATGCCAGGGTCAACTTGGCACAAGTACAGGTTTTTGAGAGATATAAGAACTGCACCGGAGCAAACATTGTTGATGGCCACTGATACTCAGTTAAATGACCTTGAGCGTTTTTGCATTAACAGTGCACCGCCAAGTATTTTAGGTGTGGATGCTACTTTCAATATTTGTGATTATAACGTAACAATCACCACTTACAAGCATCTGTTACTTGTAAAAAGTAACACTGAAGAACATCTAGTTATGATTGGACCTACCAATATACATTCTCACAAAACCTTTGATTCATATTACACACTTCCGAGTAATATCGTCAGATTTTAGCCCAATGCTGTCAATTTGAAATCGTTTGGAACCGATGAAGAAACAAACATCCATCGAGCATTTACAACAACCTTCCAAAAAGCCGATCATCTGTTATGCTCCATGCATGTAAAAGACAACATAGTCAAAAAAGCAAAAAAAAACTTGGTATGGAAAAAAATTTTGTGGGATATATTTGGCAAGATCAGTGGTGAAACAAAAATAAAGGGTTTAATGGACTGTGAAACAGAAGAGGAGTTTGAAGAAATGTATGAAATGATATTAGAAAAATTAAACCAAACGGGCCAAAATTCATAGAATATTTTGAAAATTTCAAAAAAAATTCAATAAAAGAAAAAATGCTGTCGAGTGTTAGAATCAAGTGTGGCTTTGGTAATCCACCAGAAACATATACACAAAATGCGAATGAGTCAATCAACTCAATGATAAAACGGAGCAAAGAAAGTGGAAAACTAACGTTGAAACAAACAGTGAAATTGATGCAAGATGAGGTAAAGAAGCAAGAAGGGAAAGTCAAACTTGCTTTAAGTGGGAAAAGTGGGCTATTTGATACTTTACTTCTAAACTATTTTAGTTTGAATCAGAAGATCTATATTGCAATCGTACTACTAAGATGAAAATATATGCTTACTCTGATTCAAAGAACTCTTAAGTTGTGTTTTTTTTCTATATTCGACGAAAATTCGCCAAACATTTTCGTCTGGGACTTAAGTTTAATTATTTTTCCTGTGTCTCCATAGGGGATTGGAAACTAGCAAAGGGATACCAGCAGTTCTTTATAATTGAGAGCAAATTTTACAACATGATCCAGACCCAAAGGAAAGCTGAAATCGATAAGTTCAATACATTCTTCCCCGATGCTGAAAAACAAGATACACCAAGAAAATCTGATATTATTCAGAAAAAAAAATTACCTTTTCTCAAACTCAAAATTCAGATGGAAAAGACGTCAAGATTGTGAAAACGTTAAGTTGGATTCCAGAGTCGATAGTTGAAGAAATAATGAAAGATGCCAGATTGTTAGCTTGTAACAATGAAGATGTCATCAAAGGATTTGGATATACATATTATGTTAAAAATGCTAAAAACGAAAAACAACCATTCACAGTTGGAATAAACAAGAAAAAAAGCATTTTAACTTGTTGTGAAATTTGCTATCGGTTTAAAGGTTTCGGAATATGTGCGCATACTGTCTGCATAGCATTCAAATTGAATGTGGTCGAACCTTTTTTAAAGCAATGCAAAAAAAATACAACTAATGTCAGAAGCCTAGTAGACTTTTCCAAAGAGAAAAACGCGGGCAAAAAGAAAATGAAGGCAACTCAGAGAAGAAAGGGGCCAGCTAACGTTAACCCTATTCGGTCCGGGGGGGGCGGATTCCGCCCCCCCTGACGGTTTTTTTTTAATAACTCCTGATTGCTTTCTTATATGGCTATGATACTTACTGAGTTTCAACATTTATCTATTAGACACCTGCATGCTAAATTTTTAGGTCCCATATCTTTCAGAGGCTTTGATATTGGCCATTACTCGAAACTACCCCTAAAATCTCTATGAAATCCTTATAATGGGGAAAATATAATAACTTCTGTTAGGATTATCCTTAGAACTTGAAACTTGCAACACAACTTTGTTTCATCAAGAAGAATCATTTTGAATAATTTTGACACGTGACTAATCCGATTTCTTGATTTTGTCGGATTTTACCCGAAAATCAGAAAAAAACGGATTTTCGGGCAATTTTTGGCAATTTTTTATTCGATCCATGTAAAAACCGGAAGATATGTTCAAAAAAATTTATTTAGCTTTCAGAAACTTCAAACAGAATGTAAAAATTCGCTCTAGAACAAATGTAATTATATTTTAATCAGATAGTGGCATTTTTAACAATTTTAAAGCTTCTGATGACGTCACCGAAAATGTACTGATGCAAGCAAAAATTTATTGCTGCCATTTTGTTCCTTTTATGACGTACTATAAGTGTGCCAAGTTTGATTCAATTTGAACAATCCTATGAAAAGTTATTAAGGGGGGGCGGAATCCGCCCCCCGGTCATAGTATGTTCGAAAAACCCCGGACCGAATAGGGTTAAAAAGGTTCCAATCCACAAGCTTCTGCACAAACGAGAACACCATCAACGCAACCTATTCTACCTTCAGCAACAGTTAATAAACCAGCACCACCTGTACTAACAGATAATGGTTATGTCTTGTTCCTACTCAACTACACCCACAAAAATGTATCAACTTGCTATGGTTGTGGAGGAAAATTTCAGTCTAATATTTCATAGAAAATTTAATCGTGGTTTCGAAAACTAAAAGGAGTTATTTCGACTCTGCAACGAAAAAACAAACATTCGCTAATGAATTTAAAAACGTCTAATATCACTTTAATTGTTCATGTTTGATAAGACAAAATAATTTTTTTGATGCTAGTTTCATTGTAGTTCCTGGTGATATAAAACCATTGTTGAGCCAGCAACATATTTGCATATTGCGTGCAACAAATATTTCCGCATGATGAAGAAATATATACATATCAAAATGTGTTTTTTATTATCGTTCATATTCAAATAAAAAATTAAAAAAAAAATAAAAAAAAATCAGGGTATCGGGTCTCGGGTATCGGTATCAGGGTATTGGGTCTCGGGTCTCGGGTATCGGGTATCGGTGTCAGGGTATCGGGTCTCGGGTATCACATAGGGTATCGGGTCTCACTTCTCTCATATGCCTCTATACTGACCTACTTTTCAAAAAAAATTATAAGTAATTTTTTGAATTATTTTTATTTGTCCACTTGTTAATTTTTTTTATAAGTGGTTTTGTGCATTATGTATTTTTCTTGGTTTTTTTTGGTGTTTTGCGTTAGGAATTTTTCCACTTGTTAAATATTAACAAATGGTTTTCACTTTTATCCTCCACGTGGTGCTCTGTTTTCCTGCCGTATGCAGTAATATTTGTTTTGGAGAGTGGCGAAGATGGCGGACGAGAGTAGTAAGTACATGGCCACAGAGATAATAAAATGTTCGTTCTGGGACAGTCGCGCACGCACATCATACAGCAAATGAGCAACTGCCCCAGAAATGATGTCACGCTTCATTGCATAATATAGGGAAAGTCCCTTAGTCGAATATTAATATACAGCCGAATTCCCGTGGAAGAATTCACTGTATTTCTCATTTAATTCATAGAACAGTTATACCATCAAAAAGCAAACAACACAGCAG
This sequence comes from Hydractinia symbiolongicarpus, assembly GCF_029227915.1. NCBI lineage: Eukaryota > Metazoa > Cnidaria > Hydrozoa > Anthoathecata > Hydractiniidae > Hydractinia > Hydractinia symbiolongicarpus. The sequence continues at coordinate 16,769,148 of NC_079878.1, forward strand.
TGTGAATTTTACAATCTGCATTATTATATAAATGACCAAAAAATTAAAGGTGTCCAACAACTGCAGTATAAATGTGACATTTAAAATCTAAATCTACTAAAATTACTTGCTCTAACCCTCTGACAATGCGAAAATTATTCGCTAAAATTTTTAGTAAAGAAGTTTGTCAAAGCATTTCAAAACACAGCTCACTAATTGTCTCCATGAAATGCGTGTAAGGGATACCAAACAAAAACATGCAGCATGGTAATTTGAATTTTTAAAACTTACAATCCAACCTCGGCCCTTTGTTTTTTTTTATAACGGGACGGAAAAGAGAGAGAAAAAGCCCTGGGATCGAGATTGCTCACAGTCTGCATTACTTTATATTTATACCCATTGAAACCAAAAACGTTAAAAATATAAGCAGGTGCAACAAAAAAAAAATAAAAAAGCAAAATGCAAAGGCGTGTAACAACTGTTACTTAAAAAGCGAAATCTGCTAAAATTTATACTTGCTTTGCCATGCCAGAAGTACACCAGGAACAAAAGTATATCAGACAACACAGTAATTTGAATTTTCAAAACTCACATTTCAACCTCGACCCCGGGCTCTTTGTCTCTTTTGTAACGGGATGACAAAAAAGAAAAAGCCCTGGGGTCGAGGTTGCTCACAATCTGCGTTGTTCTATGTTTATAACCGCTAAAACAAAACTTCTAAATACATAAGCATGTGCGAAAAAAAATATATATAAAAAATAAAAATTGAAAATGTCCAAAAAAATCAAAGGTGTCTAACAACCGTTACGTAAAAAGTAAAATACGCTAAAACTATATACTTGCTTTGCTATTCCAGAAGTACACCAGGGAAAAAAGGGATACCAAGCGTTTGAAAAAAACCCAACATTTTTCATTAAGTCGCACAAAATCGGCTATTCAGTCTATTGCATACGGTGAATCTTTCAAAGTCATACTCAAAATATAAGAAATTATTAGTTAAAAACACATAAAAGAGAAATATAAAAACTTGAATCAGTTGATATAATTGTATATCTACAGAAATATTTCAATCCAAAATATTAAAAGAACAGTTTGCCTTACAGACCCAAACTTATAATCAATAAAATCACGCATAAAATCAAAGAAGATAACAATGCAGTGTTTTCAAAATTTAAGAATCGAATATATTTCAAACGGTCGTAAAGTAACAGATGTAAGCATTGATTTAAGTTTAGGATTTAGGTTTTTTATAACGACATCAACACTGTATTACACAGTCTGTACTGTTAAACACAGTAGCAACGAAAAAATTATTTCTCTAGGATATACACGCTGTTTTTTAACAATAGTATGTTTTAGTTTCAGCCTCGATGTTCTTAAGTTTTTTGACAAATGCTATCATCATTATTCTCAATATGTTCTTAGCATGACTATGGCCTGAAAATATATAATGCCTTGATAAAATAAAGCATGCTATAAGTTATTATAGCTAGCTAATGGCCATTTCTACTACATGTAACGGCCTATTGCTTGGACACAGAAAAGTTCAGTTCGTTTGATATACAATAAAAGAAGTAAACTTCTAATCAATTTTGAGCGTCACACAAATGTTTATAATTAAAACAAACTATCAAGCTTAGACGTATTCTTAGGATATTCTAAACTTCTGACCCATTTTTTAGAGTATATTCTTGCAAAAATAAGTGCTTAAAGAAAATATTTTTCCGGCGCAAGGCACAACAAGAAACTTATTATTTAAGGAAAAATTTAGTTCAGAAAGAAACGGCTAAAAAATCGTTATACACCCAAATTCATTTCCCTACTAAATAATCTAAACAACACACCTTTCTCAGTGAGTAGCTTGCTAGCGTTCTCCTAATAAAACTCCAATCAGTTTTTTACTATGAATACTAAACTTCGTTTCATCCCAAAGAGAACGAATTGAAGATGCATACAATTGCCTGAAACATTTCCAATCAGTTCTTTTTGTGATGTTAAATCATCGTACGTTAGAAACATTTCTAACTACAACACCAACTTCGTTTGACAACAACACAACAGTTTGTTTTTTACATTTCAGATTCGAATTACATTCATATTCGAATCCGATATAAAAGGAAGCAACCTCGGTCCCAGAACACAAAAATGGAAAATATAGAATACAAGCGTCAAGCGTATTATTATATAGACTAGCTGAATACCCGTGAAAGAATCCACTGAAACTCTCATTAAACATGTAAGGATACCAAACAAAAACATATAACACAGTAACATGAATTTTTAAAAGTCACAATTTGTATTATTCTAGTTTATAACCACTGGAACAAAACGTCCAAAAAAATAAGCATGTGCAGCATAAGAAAATAATAATAATAAAAGAGAAAAAAAGCCCTGGGATTGAAGTTGTTCACAATCTGCGTTATATTTTTACCCGCTGAAACAGAACGCTTAAAAATATAAGCAGGTCCAGCAACAAATAAAAATGCAAAAGATGTAACAAAATCGAAGGTGGCTAACAAATCTGCTAAAACTATATACTTGCTTTGCCATGCTAAAAGTACACCAGGGAAAATAGTATACCAGACATTAGAAAAAATCGTTATAAAATCGTTAAAAATCGTTAAAAAGGTTATTGCAAAATTTCCACAACGTACAGTTTCTAATGCATCATACCAAATTAGCTATTTAGTCTATTGCATACAGCAACCTTCCCAATGCGCAAACGTGCAGTGCATTATAACAATGCAGTGTTTTCGAATTGAAAAATCGAATATTATTTTAAACGGTAACGTAACAGATGTAAACATTGATTTAACTTTGTTTACATTAAGGTTTATTATAACGACATCAACCACTTCGTAGCGTTAAAAACAGTAACAACGAAAAAATACTTTCTACATTATATATACACGCTGCATTTTATAAGAATAGTGTTTTTTTTTTTCGTTTTAGCCTTCATGTTCTTAACTTTCCCTGGTGTACTTGCCCATTGCTTTGGAGAGAAAAAGGTTCAGTCATACAAATTTTTATATTAAAAAAAACAACCAGGCTTAGACATATTCTTAGGATATTCTGACCCATTGTTTAGAGTATATTCTTACAAAAAAATGTTAAGTATGTTCAGGCTGAAGACAAAACATATTAAACTTCATATTTAAGGGAAAGTTTGAAAACTTTATTCACCTAAATTTATTTCCTTACCAGATAATCTAAACAACAGACCTGGTTTTCTTTCGCTTTCTCAGTAGTAGCTAACGTTCTCTGGATAAAAGTCCAATCAGTTTTTTACTTCGATTACTAAACTTCGCTTCATTCCAAAGAAAACAAAATGTATAGCTAGCTACAATTGTCTGATACATTTCCAATCAGTTTTTTTTGACGTTATATCATCGTACGTTTTTCTTCGTTATAACAAATATTTCTAACCGCAACATAAACTTTTTTATTCTCGCTCGACAACAACAGTCGCTCTGCAATAACATATTTGTTTTGTACATTTGAGATTCGAATTACATTCATATTCGAATGCGATACAACCTCGGTCCCAGAACACAACAATGGAAAATATAGAAGAAACAAATAAGCTTTAATCTAACCTTATGATGAGTGAACGTTGTTTGAAATAACTTTTTTCAGGGTTACTTGGAAAAAGAGACAACATTCTTCGCTTCGGTTTTCTTTTTTCAGTTGATAAACGTTCAAATACATTCATGGCTTCGAGTGTAGGGGGAGCCGAGGCTCGATCTTACTCTTAATAGGACGGGTTTTTGCCATCTCCTGACGCTCAAAAACATTCCTGGCTTCAGGTGTGAATGCTTCTCCCGGAGCAGAAGCAGGTCTTAGGGGTGCCTCTAATAAAGCAACAAGGTCGGCCTTGCGTAGCCTGTATTATCCCCTGAGCCCGCGGGCCTTTGCCTCATCTCTTAATTGTTTCACGGTATATGTATTCATATCCTCTTTATTATATGAATGTTAGAGCTCAACCAACAACATTTCTGGGACAGACGTCGACTAGGGGACTTTCCCTACTGGGGCAGTTGCTCATTTACTGTATGATGTGCGTGCGCGACTGTCACAGAACGAACATTTTATTATCTCTGTCACAACATCTATTCGTTCATATTTGCAGTCTTCAGATTTTTACTATATAATGTAACTTTTTAGGAGAATCCTTAACAACATTTTTGTTTCATCAAAACTTTACTTACAACGAGATATTCGTTTCGTTTATTTACAAAACGCTTTACCGCAGAGGTTGAATATCGCGGCAATTTAGTTTAAATAACTTTTAAACAACTACTCAATTGCATCAACAAATCGTTTGATAATAATGAATTCCCAGACATATTGAAAGAGGCTGATGTATCACCTGTACATAAGAAAGGTGACACCACGGATAAAAAAAAATATTGACCTATAAGTGTTTTACCATTACTATCTAAGGTATTCGAAAAATTAATCTATGAACAACTTAATACGTACATACAACAGTATCTACACAAATTACTATGCGGATTCAGGAAATCACATTCAACTCAACACGCTTTATATAGATTAATTCAAGCATGGCTTTGTAGGGTCAGTACTAATGGACCTTTCTAAAGCTTATGACTGCCTATCACACGATCTCCGATCTCTTGCTGCTTACGGTATCAGCACAAATAGTCTAAAATTGCTTTTAAATTATCTCACGTCCCGTAAACAAAGAGTTAAAATAGGCTCATCATTTAGTGAATGGCTTGAGATTATTTGTGGTGTTCCCCAAGGTTCCATTTTAGGACCACTCCTATTTAACATCTTTATTAATGACTTGTTTTTTGTTATTGTAGAATCAGAGGTATGTAATTTTGCCGACGACAATACATTGTATGCATGTGGTTTGAAGTTGGCTACTGTACTAAATTCATTAACTGTTGATACACAAAATATGCTACATTGGTTTAAAATCAACTCACTAAAAGCCAACCCAACCAAATTTCAATTTATAATACTAGGTAAAAAAACAAGAGATAAAATCACTCTACCACTTGAATCAGTTACTTTAAATGAGTCTGACCACGTTACACTCCTAGGTATTCAAATTGACAATAAATTAAACTTCAATCAACATATAAACAACTTGTACTCGAAGGCAAATTTTAAACTTCATGCATTACGAAGACTACGACCTTATTTATCGCAACCCAAAGCAAAAATACTCAGCTCAAGCTTTATACAGAGTCAATTTAACTATGCACCCCTTATTTGGATGTTCTGCAGTAAAACTGCATATAGTAAAATAGAGCGAGTACATTATAAAACATTGAAGGTTGTATACGATATAGTGAAAGCTGACTATATTGACATTTTAGAAAAATACAAGGACAAATCCATCCACCAACGCCACTTAAAAACTTTAGCAATAGAGGTGTTTAAAAGCATTAAGAATCTGAACCCTGAATTCATGTGGTGCTTATTTAGTTTTAACACATGCCAATGTGAGCATAACCTCCGGAGAGGCCCTTCTTTGACTTTACCTAAAGCTAAAACCACTACCTATGGTACAAATTCCATCTTGTATCAAAGTTGTTGGATATGGAATAATCTTCCCCGTGAAATTAAAAATAGTTCAACCATTGAAGAGTTCACGGTTAAATTAGCCTGCCAGGATTCTATTTTATGTAATTGTAAAATATGTAAAAAAAATTGATGAAAAAAAAAAAAAGTGTAAAATATGAATTGTAAACTTTAATTTATCTTTACCCAGAATGTTATTTTTCATTATTATTATTATTATTATTATTATTATTATTATTATTATTTGTTACTTTAGTTGGTTTTTATTAGCGAAAGCTATCTTGTAAATTTGACCAACGTTAAATAAAGAAACATACATACAAACAGAGCGATGAAGCGTGCCGTTAAAAAAACCACTTAAAAAATATTAAAGGCGAAGTTAACCCAAAAATTATTTTTTGATATTTCATAGAACACAAGTCAACAACTTCAAAATTTAAAGTTTTATTTCAAACTTTTAACAGGAAAAGTTAAAAAAAACTCACGCTCTTTCTCTTAAGGTGGTAGGGCTATAAAAAGCACTTTTTTTGGAAAGACCTATAAAAACATCATTTTGGTGTTTCGAAATGGTGGGGTAAATAATGCAGACAAATTTTCAGGAAAATTTTTTTTTATTATTTTAAAGGTATTCCATAATGGCGGAAAAAATGACCTAAATATGACAAAATAAATGAAATGTTTGTGACAACATAACTAAAGTTACCAACAATATTAATAAAAAACCTTTGGCAGTCTTACAAAACATTATATTATACTTCATTTAACAGATGGAATTTTTATATATTCAAATATTTAAAAAAATATTGTGATTTGTCCTGATTAAGTCAAATTACCAACTTTCAAGCACTAAACAACTTCACTCCTACAATAATAATTTCAGTTAAAAAAAGTTGTACAAAAGATCTATCTGTCAAATGAAGTACATAAGCATTGCAGACACACCCTGAAAATTTGAAGTCAAAAGCTTAATGCAATCTCAATTAATCATGTTTTGAATTTTCGGATTTAGTTGAAAAACGCAATTGTTAGAATATCACAAAACAAAAATAAGTTTTATAAATATTACATGAAAAGTATATATTATGTTAATATGCACCAGCTTGATAAGAATCTATAGGCTCTTTTTCTTTCATATCATCTGTGTAACCTTTCTTCCTGGCTCTTAACCTCTTTCTTTGCTTTTTATCTTGGTCGGTTGATCTCCTATTCATACGAGCTATGCGTGAATCATCTAACTTTTCTGCCATAATTTGGGAAATTGCGCCTTTTAAACCAAAATGACTCAAAACGTTCAGCAATCCTTTTTTACCATCATTGTAATGAATGACAGCAGAGTGAACACCCATTTCAATGGTTTCCCTGCCAACGAAAGTGGCTTTTGGTACACGAGACCATATAATACTGTTCAACGCCTCATTAGCATTTTGCGTTTTTCCATGCATGCATTTCTCTAATAATTCTTCGGACATAAGGGCTTTGAATATTGGTTGGAGCAAGTTTTTAATAAATACAGGTATAGTGTTGGAAGGTTTGTACCTTCTATCACCTTTTGACCAGTACTTACACCAGCTGCTATTATCACGGGGACAGAACTGGTGACATGTCGCAAAATCATCAAAATCTGTAAAATGAAAAAGTATGGCATAAACTGCTTTTTTCATTGCATACAAGTTTCCAATGTTATTTCTTATGGCCATGCCATAATAATTCTGCATTGAATCAATGCATTTATTTGTTAACTTTCCTTTACCAGATAAAGGAGTTTTGGTACCCTTGTAAGATTTTACAAGGTTACGTAAACGTGTTCCAAGGCGTTTCTGAACATGTCCAACACATTCCAGTTTAATTGGTGTAATGCCATGATTCTCATAGGGATTTGACTTAACCACATCATTAAATGATGAAGTATCTCCATCCCCTAAATATTCCTTGTAAATTAAATTACGTGTGGCAATCGAACGATTAAATATGTCAATAGCACCCGCAGACTCCATTGCGCCTGATGATTTATCATGGTTTATCTGACAATTATGTTCAAGCTTCCAAATTTCATACTCAGGGGTGTCTTTTTTATTCTCCCACATTTTACATCCAAAGCAATGTCTTGATTTCACTTCAATGTCTATACATTTGTCTCCAGAGATAGATGTTACAACCCCATGTAATGAGGAATGTCCTCTTTTTTGCCATGAGCCATCTATTGAAACGCGCGTACAAGATATGTCATTGACAAAATCAATTTTTGGAACTTCTTTTGCTGCAGCTTCCATACTGCTTTCTGCTGCACTTTTATATGCAATCATTGCTTTTTTATTCAGCTGTTTAAACGGAAATGATGACAAACATTTGACATTCATGACTGATGAAAATGTCTCCATGGCTGAAAATCCACATCCTATTTCCCGAAATGCAATAACCGCTCTAGTGTTCACATCAAATGCTCTACGACCTTGAGTGTTTTTGTTTGTAGTGGTTTCAGGAGATGTATAAAATGACTTAATCCAGCCACACTGCAAGCAACTGATATTTAAGGAATGAGCAAAACCTCGTCGTTTTAATTTGTCATCAGAAATACTCACTTCACCAGCACAATTCGGACAGGCGAGTTCTCCACATATATTTTTGAGCACATTAAGATGAATGATAATAAATAAGTTATTATCAATATCTTCCAAAGACATATCAAAAGTTATTTTGTTACCATTATCACGCCTAGATGCTGAAGATAACTTTCTTTCACTGGAACTGGAGTTAGAAGTTGAGCTTGAAGGTGTATAAACAACACCAGCAGCGATCACATTTGACACTTCAGAAGATAAAGTTTTTGGGACAAAACCGTTCCATTTTCTTTTTCTTTTTCGACTATAGTTCTGTTTATTGCTACTTTTAGTAATTTTGCTAGTATCCTGTTGGTTATCTGCATTATTTTTATCCATACTGACAACGTTATATAGTTTTTTCACAACACAATCTTCGGCAAAAAAAAGTAGCTAGCTAACTTCACTTTAAATGGGATTTGTGATTTTAAAATGTGGGTTTTAGACCGGCAAAATAATCAGAAAGCAAAGTAGATATGTCAATATCTCTTCCAGATCAGTGTCTCTAAATTTGGGGCAATAAAGGGAGAGGTAAATTTGGGTAAAACTTCTTGATGTGGTAACTATGGGCGTTGCTAAGGAACTTTTTTGCTATAAACGAGTTTCTAAAGCCTCAAAAAGCACAAAATGTATCAGATTATCATTATTATTGATTGGTAATGGAAAGTAGATATATTAAATAGTCAGATTCAAAAAAGAAAAAAAAATGTAATTTTTAGCGTTTTAAGGTATTTTTTATAGCCCTACCACCTTAAAATTACGACCGCTATCTCGACCCCTTCGACAGTTAAAAAAAACTGGATCTAGCGCGGTTTATGACGTAAATGTGTTCAGAAAGCAATTTTCGCAAACAAAGCTACAAAGTACAGTCTCGTTTTATGTCTGAGTCGATTAGCTAGCAATACGTTTAATAACATCAATTCTTACATAAATAAAACATGCCCAACTGTTCAGCATTCGGATGTACAAGCTGATCGTCACGTGAAAAAGACCTGAGCTTCCACAGAGTTCCTTCAGCGAAAAACAACAAAACCTTGCGCAAGAAATGTACGATGGCACTGAAGGGTCACACTTCCATACAAAAAAATTGAGACTTCTATTCAAAAAATTTAGACTTCTGTTTAAAAAAACAAAAACTTTTATACAAATAATTGAAGTAACTATTATTGAAAAAAATGCAAACTTCTATTCATAATAATAAAAACTTTCATTGAAAAATTCAAAAAACTTCTGCAAAAAAAAATTGCGAACTTCTATACTTCTATAACTTTTTTTGAAAGGTTTTATCGGCTACCGTAAAATTAATGATACTAAATTATAAACAAACATGGACGCCATGCTGGAGCAAATTGTACGCAGCCAGGTAGAATCGTACATGATGAATACTTTAAAGTCAACAGCAAGTAGTTATTGTAATGCAAACAACCCCGATGACGGTTCTTCAAGTTCTTGGAGCACTAGTAGTGCTAACAAAAAACGGAAAACAGAAACTCGTCTTGGCAATTTATTGTCAAGAGTTCGTCAAAAGGCCTCATCATCCTCTTCAAAAAGTTACACACCTCGAAAGATCAAAAAAGTACAAGTGAAATGGGAGCGATATAATTCATCGAGAGAAGGATACGAAATAGTAAAATAGAAAGATGGGGGTGGATATCGATTCATCAAGGTGGAAGTTGGAACATCATTGAATTTTGAAAATGACTGTAATAGTTACATGGAGGCAGAATCAGAGTGCATGAAGTCGTTATGTGGTCCAAATGGAGAAACATTAGATGAAGATGAAGACCTTTGGGCATACATTGAAAGGAAAGGTCTATTTTTATCGAAGTGTTGGTTTGTTTTATCAACTAAATCTGTAGCATATGACCATGATAACGAGTATGAAGAAGCTGGTCAGGAAACTTTTAATAAACAAAATGATTACGTTGAAACTTTCACTGAGAACTTTTGCCATGCAATAACAGAACCAAAGGAAATTAGCAGGCGACGTATATGTTCTGTTTGTAATTGCAGCTATATTGGAAACCAATGTATTATTTGCATCCAAAATAATGAGTATAGTGCTTCTTGTATTGCAGATAGCAACTGGAACTTGTTTGGCAATTTGTTTGAACCTTCTTGTGTTGATGATGACTATCAACTTTCAAATGAAAACGAAGAAGAAAGGCCATCTTTAAATCAATTGAGAGAAAGAAGGATTCACACTTTAGCTGGAGCTTCAATAGCTATAGCAACCGCTGGGAACGAGCCTTCGAATTTGGATAATGCAAGCGCAAGAAGAAAATGGTGCAGGGTCAGGTGTTTCTCGGGATATTTATTCTTCATTCTGGAATGAAGTATACAATGCATACTTGTATGGCGAGCAAGAAAGAGTGCAACAAGCTCGGCATGATTTGTACAAACAAGAGTGGCGTGCAATTAGCATGATCATTTTAAAGAGGTATGTTGAGACTGGTTACTTTCCAATCAGTTTCAGTCGAGCATTTTTATCTTTTTGTTTTTCGGAGAAGTTCCAGAAGAGCTGCTGATATCTTCATTCCTGAAATACTTGTCATCAGATGAAAGTCAGTTGGTGACAAAAGCCATTGGTAAAAACGAAGGTGAGAATGTTATTCACAGTGATGAATTTGCTGAAATTTTGGAACAATTCAAATGTAAAACTATAGTAACAGAATCAAATGTGAAATCAGTTATCATTGAATTAGCTCGCCAGCAACTTGTACAGAAAAGTCACGTTATAGCCTCATGTTGGGAAGTTGCCTTTTCAGAGCTTAAAAAGAAGCCAGAATTTTCATCCATGGAGAATATTGTGAAGTTTTATGAAAGATTGGAACCAACCACAAAAAAGGTTGTAGCCTTGTTCAAAAATGTCCATACGAGTAGCAGTGCTGAACAAGACTCATTCAATTATTTAAAGCGGTATGTGAGAGGTTTGGAAACCATTATGTTGAAAAAATTTATGAAGTTCATAACAGGCTCAGATAACATGGTTGTTGATACAGTAGAAATAATTTTCCCGCGACCGGAATCGAATTTTAGTCGTAGACCAGTAGCTCACACATGCACACCAAGCTTAGAACTTCCTTCAACTTATAATAATTATTGCGAACCCGTGAAGAATTCAGCAATATATTGCAGTCATCTGAATGGGAGCTGGACATCATTTAAACTGATTTTGGATCCTTTTTTGTTTTGTTGTTATGTTTGAACTGACAGACAATAGAGTTTCCAGTATTCTGTTTTGTTAAAACTTTTTTTATACAATTTTTAAGAGGGTTTTTAGGTCCAATAAAAAATTATTAGTTTTTTTTTATCAATTGTATAAATATCTGGGAAAATTGAAGAATGCCTGAAAATTATGAAGGGGTCTGTTCATTCTTCGATATTAAACACGTAATACTAAATTTGGATTAAAAAAAGAGTTTAAACAGTTAACTATGTTCTATGAATACTGTTCGATCTTTGATAGCAAGTACATGTACAGACGTAACGCATCTGAAACAACATTAGGAAAGTCCCATCCATTTTGCTGCATCAAAGTTTGTGCGAACTCCTTAAACTGGGGGGAAACATCTTCAACTGTGTTGTGGGTAACGCATGGATAAAATTGTTCAATTTCATCAGCATCTACGTTTATTAGGCAATCAGTGGAATGATACAAATGTAGCAAGTAATACATTACATCCGGTCTTCCACGAGGGCCAGAGTTCCTACTCTTAGAAATAATGTGTGAATTCCACTCATCCCGAACAGTCTGTAACTCCTTGCGGATTAACTTCATAAGGCAAAAACGTATGCAATCGACTAACACAGGATCCGAACTCGTAAAAACATTTAAGTCGGTCATATCTCTGAAAAATGATTTCCACCAACCAATGTGATCACGCTGTAAGGTAGACCAGTAGGACTCAATTCTTTGATTTTCCGGGGAAGAGATAATACTAAAAGAACCCAAGCTGTTTTGACTGTCAGTTGAACTATGTAAATAAACATGAATTGGCTCAATCAAAGAATGTTCGGTACCGTCACCTGCCTTGATTTGACTGGGTATGCGTCCCAATTTCTTGATCGCGTCTAAATAAAATTTTGCTACGATTTCCGAGAGTTTATTGGAGGATCCCACTTCAAGCCAGATTAATTTTCTCGAGAAGCCATCAATACAACCGTGGATCGAAAAACCAAAGGGTTTCAATTTGTCATGACCGTCAATGTGCCATGCGTAATTAGGCCCTCGCGAAACATATTTGCGTCTGTGAAGTCGTCTGTTTTTTCGAAGAATTACTCCTTCGGGGTTTAACGATTTTATTATAAATCTTACGTCTTCGTGACGACAAATAATTGACCTAGACATCATTGCTGCTCGCTTTCTACGATAACCTAAGATGTAACCACTACCATTCATCTCCTGCTGGATTGCTTGAACAAGTTCCTGATTTGAATTACGATTTCCCTCTACAGCTCTACGTTTCAAGCCATGCTGTCTGAGTCTTCGTTTATGAGTCGATAAACTAATTTCAATCCCATGAACATGTTTCAATAACCCAATTATTTCAGAATATAAAAAGCCTTTTACAAAATAGTCTCGGATTACATCCATCCTTCCTCTTCAGCTCTTCCTCAGATCATCTCTATTTGGCTTGATCAAGAATTTTCAAGTTTTAAAAACTGTGGAGAGTTTCAAATATTTATGAAAAAAATAAAATGTGTTATAAAAGTTTCAAAAACAATTTGTAGAAGTTTCAAAAATTTTTGTAGAAGTTCCAAAAACGTTTCTAAAACCTTGAAACCTCTAAAACCTTGTTTCAGTTTTTTGTATAGAAGTTTCAATTTTTTAAATGGAAGTGTGACCCTTCAGTGCCATCTTAGAAATGGTTGCAAAACATACGTGATGGAGACTTGCGAAAAGATTCAAGCTTTTTTATTTGCTCAAAGCATTTTAAATCAGAGTGTTTCCAGAGAGACCTGCAAATAAGGAAATCATCCATAATATTTTTCACACTTTTTGATTCATTATTTGCTGAACAAATTTTGTTAAAACAAGGAATAATTCTTATTGCATTTTAGACGGGGGTTATATTTAAATATTATTTTGCGTTTTAGGCGGAACTACTTGGTACCACCCCGCGTAGAAGATTGTTGTCAGATACTGTACAGTCTTTATATTCACGTCAGAATGTAAAAAACAAAAACACACAGAAGAAAGGATAAAATCACGGGAGAAAAAACAGGTAAATATAAAATAAAAGCCAAACAAGTCCTGGGGACGAGGTTGAAAAACACTCATAAAAAAGATAAATGTTGTATTTTGTCAAACTTGTTTCCACAGCCTTTTCATTATTTAGGCGGTAGAGTTAGTACTCGAAGACACATTTTCCGAAGCAAACGTGTCTTCAGACAGATATCAACATTTTGCTGCTCAAGTTGCACCTGATGTTGTGGATAAAGGTGTCAATGCTGTTGCTAGTACGCAGTCGAAGAAAACTCAATACTGTTTTCAAGGTATCTCAACAGTAGAAGTAAACGACTTGCAAGCACACAAGAAACCGCTGCTTGTAAAAGTCCCCGGGAAGAAGTCTGTTAAGAACAAGAGTTGCAACACCATGATGTCATTTCCACCCCATGTGACAGTTGAAATGCATACTGTGTTGTTTAAAAAAAGCAACGTGGAAAACAATGACGACGACCCAGCTGCATCCGTGTACAATGATGACCAAGATTCTTTGTTTCACCTGGATAGCGTGACGGAGAGTAAAAGTGATGATGGTGATGAAAATGATTCTGGGAAACTCACTGGTGACTACAAATCAAGTAACTTTATTGTACATTGGTCTTGCATACTTTCACTACTGCGCTGTTTCACATGGATGAAAGCGGTAAGCATTTCCAACTCCATAATCATTGGGACACAGCTGATCTTACATATGATATGCTCAGCTGGCCACACTCACAAGTGGTGCTCGCAACCTTTTATTCGGCGACAACCTATGGAAATTTACTCGTGTCAGCAGCTATATTATTTACAGGCAATACTTACCAGCGAATTAAGGAATTTATGGTAATTTCCAAGATAAAGTTTATTTCAAAAGTCGCATTTTATCGATTCCAAAAACATTTTCTTTTTTCGCCTGTCCATAAAGTGTACACATTACACAGGGAACTTCGTTTTCAAAGCTGTCTTGATGCTTAGGATAAACTTGATTTGATAGGCGACGGAAGATGTATTCACCGGGTTATAAGGCGAAGTACGGTACATACACCCTTATGAGTTTGGAATCTGGAGAAATTTTGGCTTTCCATGTGATCCTTGTGGGAGAAGTGGAAAATTCATCGCGGATGGAAAAAGCTGGGATGATTAAAGTACTAGAGCGTGTCGGTAATGCTGGAATATCCATTAACAGCCTCACAACCGATTGACATATTCAAATAAGGAAATACTTAAAAGAGGAGCGGAATGACATTAATCATCAATTTGATATATGGCACATTAGTAAGAGCATAAAAAAGAAATTAGTGAAGCTCAGCGGGAAAAAAGTGCCCGTGATTTACAACCCTGGATAAAGTCTGTTATCAATCACTTTTGGTGGTGCTGTGCATCATGCGAGGGTAATCCAACAATTTTAAAAGAAAAGTGGTTCAGTCTTTTACATCATGTGAGTAATAGACATCACTGGGAAGGAAACACTTATTACAAGAAGTGTGTCCACGCCAAACTCAGTGAAGACGACAGCCAAATTAAAAAATGGCTTCGAGAGGGTTCTACTGCTTTCGTAGCGCGGGAGAAAGTTGTGCGAGACAAACTATTGGTACGAGATTTGAAGTACCTAGTTGGATTTAAACATACTGGCAGTTTAGAGGTATATCATGCCCTTTATAACAAATACTGCCCCAAACGGCATTTTAGCTACAGTGGTATGGTCGCGCGTTCTCAGTTAGCAGTGTTAGATCACAATGCTGGCACAAGCTTAAAGCACGCTCAAACGAAAGATGGCAAATTGCGGTTTAAACACCAATACTCAAAGGTTTCTGGCGCCTGGGTAGTAAAAAAAATTTCGACAAAAAAAGATAAGAGCTATACAGAAGATTTGGTAGAGGAAGTCGAGTATTTAGTGTCTTCTCAAGAAGAATGTGCTGTTCCAGATCTTAGCAACGTACCAAAATACATCGCACCTGTACAACGCCCAGAAAAAGCAGAAACTGTATGCAACACAAAAACAAGATTCTTGTTTTGAATTGATTTTTTATTGTAAAACGTTTTTCTTCTTGTTAGTTATACACCTCAATGGTTGTCATCAACACTGGTTTATAAAGCCAATTCATTCTGAAATCGTCCGACTCTGTGATTCACTCGTTCTCTAAATAAGAAATAAAAATTAAACAAGAAGCCCTGGGGGCTCTAAGAATTTCCGCTCGCTACCAAAATATTTGATGACAACCTGCTAATTCGTTGTTATCGTGCCAAACATTCGAAGAGGTTTGGTGCTTGAAGCTCTGAAGATAAAACACACAAGTGACATTACATCTTACAACAAACGCAAACAGAACGAAACGTGTCATAATAAACTCACACTTTAAAAGAAATTGCGAACAAAAATTATAGTGACATTACATCTTACAACAAACGCAAACAGAACGAAACGTGTCATAATAAACTCACACTTTAAAAGAAATTGCGAACAAAAATTATAGCCTATCATTTATGGTTGAAAGTCTTCCGATTGAAACGTTTATGGTCTTAAACGGCATTTAGTTGACAAAAAAACAAAATTTTGATGCCACCATCATGTTCAGCATACTTATTTTGTTAAATGTGCCAGATATTGTGGAAAATAAAGTAGTTTTAATTTTTGGACCAATTTTGGCCTAAAATGACATTTAAGGGGCCAAAAAATCGAAATTTTGATGTCACCATCATGTTCAGTATACTTTTTTTGTTAACTGTGCCAAATATTGTGGAAAATAAAGTAGTTTTAATTTTTGAACCAATTTTGGCGAAAAATGACATTTAGGTAACAAAAAATCAGAGGAACGTGAAATCCCAGGGTCGATTTTTTCTCAAAAAATGCTCCAAAAGAAAAAACGACGGTTTTAAAGAATTTCCTACGCCTTCGGGCGCGGAAATTCAATAAATAACCCCCCGACAGATCTCACAATAAGTCATATATGTTTATTCCGAATATGCGCTTAAGTGATGGAACACAATACAAAAAACCCAAATTAGACTGTCGTAACAACACGAGCAGTTTTAAAAAGTTTAGAAAAATATTTAGCAGTGAAAAAACTTTAGAGCAAAAAAAGAGAGCTTAAGAAAATATATTTTCGAAAAGATATTATTTTTTGCTTAATTAAATTTGGTTTATTTTACCTTGGAAAATTACTCCAGTGTTGCTGTAACAAAACTTTCCGTTTGTTTGCATGCCTTGGCATAACCAACAAATTCAAGAGTTCTTGTCGCTGTTGTCACACATAATAATTCCAGGTATGTTTTAAAATATTTTAAACTACGTATGATACTTTGAAGAAATAATAAATGTCAGTAGAAATTTATTCTAGTACGCTTTTCTATACGCGACCTCAAATTATTGTTTCTGAACACATTTACGTCATTTTTGTTGTTCGATCCCAGACCGGTACAAAACGCGCTGCGCAAAAAAATGGCAATTCTCGGAGGCGAAACAGCAGCTAGTTCACAAAGAAAACACAACATTCAGGAACTAATATAGGAACTATATATTTTCATGATTTTATGGACTAGTTGAATGAAATATCAAATAATAATTTTTGGGTTAACTTCCCCTTTAAGTGGTCGAAAAAATATTTTTTAATAAAAAACCACTTAAAATATATTATGATTGTAAAAAAATATAAAGAATGAAAGGTTAAAAACACGTGTAAAACCATTGCAATGAAGTAAGCAGGCAAAAGTGGCACTAATACGCTTCCGTACTATTACTATTGTATAGGTTGGCGACTAGACAAAGACATGTTGGGATCAGCTGAAAAACAAAGACCTACTCTCACTAAGCTAATCAAGATACAATGATTCTTACCAGATAAGTATTGCGATCAAATTACACGATTTTGAACAGATAATATCATATCGAGCATACTGTAATATAAGCTACTTTGGAATCCCCACCAACAATCCAAACCCTAAAAAAATTTCCCACAGCCAAAGGACGATTCAATTCAACAAGAATTAATAGTGCTTTTGGTCATAGCTCAAAGTGACTATGGTTTGGCCAAGGAACGTTAAACACTAGAAAGTCGTGTATATGAAATTATTTACAATCTGCATTCTTATTAGTTGAAAACGACACAAAGATTTCCTATTGGCTTTCCAGGTAATGACACTCTCGTAGCGGTCAGCGGAAATCAATAATCTAACAGTCATGGAAGATACAGAGTTATAATCAATATATTGCGAATCATAAAGGGGCGGAAGTGGTCAGCAACAGCCAGGTAGTTAAGTATTAAAAAATAATAAACCTGTGTTTGAGGTCGAGCTGAAGAAAGCAATGCTCTAACTTTTCAAATATAAAATAATTTTTAGAACTTGCTTGCCGGTATTAATAATGACGGACTGATAAAAGCCAAGTGGTGAGCGGTTTTTTTTAGCTACGACGGTGTCACGACAAGTTATAGTTTGTGTTCTTAATCCAACTGAGGTACCAACTTGCAATTTTTATTTATTTATAATGAACTTATCAAGAATAACTGTCAAATATTTGTAGAACATGATTTGTGGATTAATTTATCACAATATGAAACGTAAAGCGTGCAACTTCAAGTGGACGTTCCTGTGAATCAAATGCGTCAGCTAACTCCAAGATTTTTATACTATTGACTTCAAAACGAGTGTAGCTATTCGTTTGTAAAATACTCTTTAGGTTAAAAATTCTCCGTTCAATAGTACCAAATTATGGATGACTTTGTGACACGGTTTTATGACTTAATCAAAATGGAAGTTTGAGTTTAAGTACCATCTCGCTTAGTATTTTAATATCTTTTTATTTCAATAATACATCATCCGGCATAACGTTTCTGTGAAGGTTAGAATGACTGGGCAACATTGTAAAGATGGGCTCGTTAATGAAAGACGATTTATGGATCAATTTTATTGCTGGACATTATTATACTAAATTTTTAGGGACGAATTTTTTAGTTTCCAACAACAATCGGTCCGCTAAATTTTATGGCAAATGGAGATGGACAGTTTGCTACCAGCAACATACCTCTTCTAGTATAGGATATCGAAGTTATAAGAGGGAACTTTCAACTCTATGGTCTCTTACTTCTAGGCCTCCTTTTTTCTTTTTGATAGCTAATCCTGATATGAAAAGGTGAAAAAGAGACATTCTATCTGAAAATAATGACTCTGGCGTGTTACCTGCTGATGACGAGACAATAAGAGAACTTCGAGCAAAACATCCGTCTCCAGCTACTATACTACCAAATAGTTTATTACAAGGACCATTAAATCAGCTGCAAGATTCATACTTCGCCAACATCAACGAAGACCTCATAAGAATAGCTGCAAAGCAAACACGAGGTGCAGCAGGACCTTCAAAGATGGATGCCGACCAATTTAAAAATATGCTGGTTAACAACAAGTTCAAACAGGAAGGAATAGAGCTTCGAGAACAAATCGCAACTCTGACTCGAAAATTAGCTACCACAATTGTAGACCCTAATACAATCGATTCTCTTGTCGCATGTAATTTAATCCCGTTGAACAAAACCCTGGTGTCAGACCCATTGGAGTTGGTGAGACGTTGCGCCGTATAATGGGCAAAGCCATCGGCTGGACTCTCAAAAAAGACATACAAATAGCCGCAGGTCCACTTCAAGTCGCCACAGGTGTCGAAAGTGGCGCCGAAGCTGCTATTCATGCGATGAGAACTATTTTCGAGACTGAACAATGCGAGGCTGTCATACTGGTAGATGCGAGTAATGCGTTCAACACACTAAACCGTAATGTTGCACTTCATAATGTACAATATACTTGTCCACACTTTGCCACGATACTAATCAATACCTACAGAAAGGCATCGAGACTTATTGTACGAAATGAAACTGAGTTATTATCACAAGAAGGCACAACTCAGGGAGACAATCTTGCTATGTCCTTTTACGCGATCAGTACCGTTATTATACAGGATTGATTGAGATCTATCGCTTCCGTAAAGCAGGTCTGGTTGGCGGACGATGCTACAGGTGCTGGCACTGTGAACGGTTTACTCCGATGGTGGAACTTAGTGATATCTGAAGGACGCAAATACGGATACCATGTTAATGAATCGAAATCGTGGTTAATAGCGAAGGACGATAGGGTACTCGAACTTGCCAAAAAAGAATTTAGTGGCTCCTCTATTAAATACACAATAGATGGAAAACGTCACTTAGGAGCTGTAATTGGTAGTGCAGATTATAAAAAGCAGTATGCAACGGAAAAAGTGGATCAGTGGTGCAATGAAATGAGAAAATTAGCTGAGATCGCAATTAGCGAACCACAAGCCGCATTTGCTGCTTATACTCATGGCGAAATGCATAAATTCAATTATTTTATGAGAACTATTCCAAATATGGAGGATTTCCTCACACCACTTGATAAAGTCATCGAGGACGAATTCCTGCCTGCTTTGTTTGGAGAGACCATATCTGAAACTGATCGTAAACTGTTCAAATTACCAATTCGAGATGGCGGAATGGGCATACCTGTGTTGACTCAAAAAGCGAAAATTGATTGTAGTTCATCATTGGCCATATCTGCACCCCTTGTTGAAGTGATTGTATCTCAAGGTAACGACATATCTTCAAAAGAAACTGTAAGACAAGTTCGCCATGACAGAACGGAATTAGTCACAGCCTTACAGAGACAAGAACGTGAGAATGTAATCAGTGAACTTGATAATAAATTGTCAAGAGTTCTTTCTCAGAATTGCGAAAAAGGCGCATCAAGTTGGCTTACTGTCCTCCCCCTGAAAGACCAAGGATTTGATTTATCAAAGGACGAATTCCGTGATGCATTGGCTTTAAGATATAATCGCAAAGTCAAGAACTTACCATCAAAGTGTGCATGTGGACAACCATTCGATACGAATCATGCCATGAACTGCAAAAAGGGAGGATTTGTTTCTATTCGTCACGACAACGTAAGAGATTTTGAGGCAAACCTTCTTAAAATGGCATGCAATGACGTTGAAATTGAACCGAAACTACAACCGGTTGAAAATGATGAAGCCCGACTAGATATACGAGCTCGCGGTTTTTGGCGTCCGGGACAATCCGCTTATTTCGACGTTCGAATTACCAATGTCAACTCCAACTCACAAGCGAACATTCCAGTAGCAGCAATATATAGGAATCACGAGAGCGAAAAGAAGAGGAAATATAACGACCGCGTCATCAACCTTGAACATGGCTCATTCACTCCACTTGTTTTTTCCATTAATGGAGGTATGAGTCAAGAAGGTACCATATTTCACAAACATCTCGCTGAAAAGATTGCTAACAAGACGGGACAAAAGTATGAACGAATAATGTCATGGATAAGATGTAAATTAAGTTTTGTAATAATGCGTTCTGCTTTGTTGTGTCTGAGGGGTAGTCGTTCTGTGAAGGTTAATGTGGAGCCAGCTGATGACTTCAGCTTCGCATGTGACGAAGCCAGGCTTTGACATTCTGTTTTAGTCATTATATTGTTTTTTATATTGTTTGTTGTTTCAATATTTATTTTTGTTGTTTGTTTGTTCTAATAGCTGGTACACATTAGGCATCAAGTCCCCAACAGTCCTCTCTTTTTCGTTCTCGCAGCTATCTCCTTCTCGAATCTTTTTAGTCTACATCATCTTCACGAAAAAATTTTTAACTCGTTTTTATATAATATATAAATAATTTTATTACTTTTATTTATTTATTTAATTAGCGAACACTCTTTTTTGTATTAAGTATTTTAAGCAATTTTTTTTAAAAGAGACATGGATGAGGTTGCATCCCAGAATTTGATCATTTTAATTAGAAAGATATTTAATGACGTCAGCATAAAAACGGCCTTTCTGACTTGTGTTGACATCAGATTGGGATTTCTAAAATTCACCCAAAGAGTTCTACAGCCAGTGTACAGCCGGTTTACAGCCGGTAAACTTCTAAGTTGATACTTGACTAAATAAAAGTCCTTCCAAACGTTTAAGGTTTTGGATAAAAAGGCGGATTTCCGCAAAGCAAATTGTACAGCAAATTCGCCGGAGAAATGTGTCGGAGCATGCGCCACTTCCTCTCTTTTGATTTTGTTATTCGTTTCGCCGAAAAGTAGAAACAGCTCCTACTTTTTAGCGGTATATTGTCTCACTGTAAACTGTCAACCAATCAGAACGCAATTACTAGCGTTTATTTTTGGAAAATCTTGTTAGTACAAAGATTTCAAAATAACCATTTTGTGATTAATGCCAAAAAACAAGAGTTTGCATTCAGTATTATAAATTCTCCGCATGTTTCTTTGTTATTCGTGGAAATCAAAGTGATACTTCTAATTCGCCATAAATTGCACGACTCACAGTTCCTCCGTAGAAATCTGCCAACAAGCTAGTTAATTTTAAATTATGTTATATGTGGGCAATAATAGGCATTATGCATGGGCAATTTATAAACGATGTTGAACTCTTGAGAGATTACAAAAGAAGATAATAAAGTGCGTTTAATCAATGGTATCATCCAATGGGGAATTCTTTTTTCATAGATAAACATTACAAATACACTGGCAGTAGTGTGTTGTAACGTTGAGAAGAAAACCTTTGCAGGGTGGTTGGAAGATTTCGTATTGAACAACACAGTATTTGTCTTTGCTATTATAAACCTTTTTGTGACCAATAAAGACCTGACTTTTCTGAGGAAACCTTAGAAGCACATATCCAAACATATCATGTCAAAAATTTTTGGTAAAATCGAACTTATAAAATTAGATGTTGTGGAAAACGCTATTGAAGAGCAAAACAGGTAGGTTTAGAAAGATAATTCAAAACTCAACGATTATCAATCCTTATTCTTCTCAATGTTAACTCAAGTACTGGGACGACCTGTTAAGCATTGGCTTCTTAGAACTCGGGAAAATACATAAACATATTGACAAAACGAATTAATAGCTTATTGAAAATAAGGATAAGCGGTATCCGAAAGCGCAAAATTATACTGCACAGATATACTAGCGCTCCACTTAAAGACCAAATCTTTTTTGTCCACTTGATAATAAGTATACTAAGTGTTGTTCTTTTTAGAAAAACAGGACAAATGGAATTTTTATATGTAGTTAAACAGGCTCAAAAACCATATGGCTCACTTTACTGTGCTGTTTAAGATAAGAATATGTTGCTGCTTACTATACTTTGCTTTTGACAATCATCAACGATAAACACTGCTTAATTTTAACATGTTTTTGAATTTAAACGATAAAAGAGGTGATAATTTATTGAAATACGAAGCAAGGAAAATTTTTTGTTCAGCTATTTTTTTACTGGCAGCCTAAGTTTTTTTGGTTCTATTCACAAGTAATATTTTCATACTTTTATCATGTCGCACTATTTATCTATATTATGCAATTGTTATCAGCTCTGGCCATCATCTTTTTCCACAAGACAATTTGGTATCAAATATATTTAAATATATATTGAAAAAATCGTGAAAATCAATCCAACATAAATATTTTTCCGACAGTTATATAGACCTACTATTAGGTTATTTTGATAACATGCTCGTATAAAAAATAAGCAGGCTGTAAAAAGTTCACATGTGACAAATTTTTTGGTCGTCAACATTTTTATCAACGTATCTAAATTTTCTTGCCACCTCAATCTTATGTAGAAATACATTGCAAAATCTTTTGGACTCACGTTTTTTTCACATTTGATCTTTTAAGTGTCCTTAGTGAGTAAATTGGCGTTTAAGCCTAAAAATCCCACCAGGAGGCGGTCAATTATTGAAAGATTAAGAGAGATCTCACTTACTGGCTTACGCGCATATAAACAGATGCTTGTATGTCTCGGTACTGTTTTTATTTATATATATATATACGATTTAACTTTTTTTAACATTTTATTTAACTTATTAGCCACTGGACACATTGGTAAAGCAGATTGGTATCTGAAATGTAAATATCCTGTATAAATATTGATAATAATAATAACTATAGAGGGGAGCGTAGACAAGGCGATATCACATAATGTTAACCAACCTGCTAGAATGATCTTTAGTGTAATAACAGCATGTTTTTGTTTTGCAGGACCGAAAACGGTGAATGCATGGGAGTTTCCGTACTTAAAACAAGGGAGTTGTTTGAGCAAAAGAATAGGAAAAAGATGGAGTAAGAAAATAACAGTTCTCTTATGACGTCATTGGAGAAGTTTTCTCCTTTTTTATCGATAAAAAAATCACTTACGACATGTGTTGACGCAAAGACCGGTTTATTTTACATTTAGATCTAAAAGCCCTTCAGAAGAGCTCTCACCGCTGATAGCAGAGAAGTTGAAGATGTTTAAAGGATTTGTGCAAACATCGGTCTGCGCTGCAAATATTTTTATTGCTAATTTAAAGTTTGTTGATGAGGATGAGAGATTTGTTAGAAATCTAAAAATAAAGTAAAAAAACTCTTGTATATTCGACCATTCTCTTCTTAGAAAAAGAGCTTAAAAAAAAGCGTAAGAGTCAAGGAAGATAAGAGTAAATCTGTGGAAAATGGTATGTTATTTTTTGTAAACTAAATTAATTTTACAGACATTCCCATATCAGATTATTTTAACTTTCCCGTGCGTTTCTTGACTTCTGTCGAAACATAAGGTGTTTTTATGGGTACATGAAGTAACTAGTGACTCCTCAAAATTGCAAATTTTTAGACGAGGAAAAAATTTCTAAACAAGATTACGAACGAATGCTAACTGAAGAAGCAGAACAAGCTCTCCTAAATCAACCGATGATTCGCTCGAAAAATGTATTAAAACGCTGGTATTTTGAATCAAAGTCGACTGAGAATGAACGAAAACTTTCAGATGATTCGGGCGTCGTGGAAGAAGAAGAAGAAGAAGAGTTTGGTGCGGTGCAAAATCAAACTTCGAACGTAAACGTTTTTAATGGTATGTTTACATTCTACATATTTATATCCAGTGAAATCTTGTTTCGCGCCTAAGCTAGAAGTTTTTTGTGCTTTTTCGTTCTATCTTAGGCGGACTTTCCGTTTAGATTTTGCATTGCAGGACTCATAACTGTTCCACTGCAGCAAAAAAACCATTAAAGCGAAAACACGACCTGTTGCGTGTGGACTATAAATTTTATTGAGCAAATTGCCAGTTAAATGTCATTCCCAAAAACTAAATGAGTCGATTAAGTCATTGTAGCCATATTCACAGCAAAAAAATTGCAGCATTTCGTATTCTTGCTATTTGCTGCTGAAATCTGCAGCTAAAATATGATGTGTTTTAAAGATTTGTTTTTACTGAATATTAGAATACGATAATGAACGTCAAATATTAGAAGAAACAGAGGCTGCATTTCGGACATTTTCCATAAAATACAAACACTCTTCACATGCAATGCAGAAAGAAAAAGGTATAAATGATTAAGGATATTTTCAGTTATGGCACTTGTATTTTTGCTCATTGTTTGTTCTTTCACATATCTTCATCTGTTACAGTGATACAGGCATGTATTCGTCGAGAAGTTCCTGCTGATTTAAATGATGGTAACGTTAATGTGAAAGTTATGAATGCGGAAAATTCAAGTCTGAACACGTCTAGAGAGTGTAAATTACCGAACAAAACAACACAGCCACCTGTTATCGTTTCTGATTATAACGACGAAGGAGAATGCGTTCCAGAAGGTATCATCACCAATAGATTGATGGTAAGTGAGACCACTTTTCGTCTTGTTCGTCAAGTTCTAGAAGCTGGCCTGTTCTCTCCCACTGCGTTCGTAATAGTCGAATAAACAAGTTCAATTAAAAAGATTTCTTGATGATTAAAATTAGTTCTTACTTATTTTCGATGCTATTGTAATAACACTGAAACTTGGAATATGAGTGCTTGTCTTTTTTTTTAGTTATTTCAAAAAATAGCAGAGTAGAGACGAACAATATGAGCATAAATATTTCGGGACGAAAAATATCTTTAGTGTACATTAACGTCGAGAAAGTTCAGACCAAAAATTTCAGACATTAAATTATCGGATATTATTCTCGCACAAATTTATTTTAAGGATTTTTATCATAACTTTAAAATAAAATATCTAATAGAATACAAGGATGTTAGTCTACATCTGAAAATAGGTCTTTTGTTTCGATCTTGTGATCAATTGCTTACCATATGCTCATTTTATCGAATCCTTTTTATTATGAGCTACTGAGAACTTCTCAAATTGCCATAACGCCAATAATTGAGCATGAACTGGTTTCATTGCAATAAGGTTGGTAACCACATTATTTCTTAAAAATAAAGAATGAACAATTGAATGTTCGGACATAAAAAAAATCGGACAATTTTTTTTAAGTTAATGTAAAAAATGTTCGTTATTTATATAAAAAAAATTAGAAAATTTTTGTGGTTAGATATTGTAAATATGATAATAATAAATTTTCTGTTTTTAACGTTTGTCCTGTTACTTAACTCTGTTCATACCAGGGGGAAACATACTTTCGTTAACAACATAGAACGGTTTATCCACTGACCCTGAAACTTTTGACTTCCTAAAAATATTGTGTATAACATTTGCATTGCTGAAAATGTGTCTATTACGACATTTCTGCTAATACTATCATAGCCACGTTCTCTGTTGCGCTTTAAAGGCGCGTAATCACCCTTATCGAAAAAAATTAACATAACCATTTTTTATATTTATTTCAAAGTTCAGACGGAGTTACGACTTTCCTGAAAATTTGAGGATATAAAACTCTAGAAATGGAAATAATGGTACTTCAAAATCTTGAATTTATTTCCAGGTTTTTTTCCAGCCGCCATATTTAACGGTCTTGTTGATCTCTTATTCTCGTCTAATAAGCGGGCCGTCGCAAAATGTTTGTATGAAACCGTAGGTAAACAAACGGCATGACCACTGAGATGGAGTTCGATAAAATCGCCATTATGGTTGGCTCCGTGCACGCTTTTCTTTTTGGCTTGTTTTTCTTTGTAAAACATGGCATCAAAAAGTGGAAAGAAATTTTGGTTCTGTTTAAAAAAGAGGCCGGGCGTAGAAACACTTTCTCCACTTAGATTTAATTTTCTTCTATTCTATTCGCCACTGTTTTTGGAGACAAAACAAAACGGAAAGAAGAAATCACAGCATTGCCTCGTGGCTATTAATTATGATAATTAATGCTTATCACGCTCTTTCTTTTTTATTAGCTGACCGGGATTATTGCATATTATAAGCAAAAAAACCCTACGGGGGAGAATGCTCATTGTGATAGTTGAAGATAGTTAAAGCACTATGGAGATAATTTTATTTAGAGCATGAGAGGGGAAATTCTGAATATTTAGGTATTCTAATTGTGTAGATTTGATACTGTCTCCATAAGGAAACGACTAACTGTTTGAACAAAGGAAAATAATCAAAAAGTAAGACAGCTAGCGAGGCGAAGCTGTCTTCAGAAACAACAACAAGAAGTGGTCAGTGTCGCAAAGAAGATTTCAGTAAGTTAAAACGTTTAAGTAATAAAGAATAACACAGAAACTTCGATTGATTTATCTGATTTATCACGTCCGGAACTTTGTTGATACATTTGTAAAGGCATTACGATGGAAACACGGCTACGGATACTCTCCTTTCTTCATTGTTTTTTCTGTAATGGCATGAATCCAGCAACCATATGATCGATTTTGCCGTGCGTTTATTATCGCATGATTCGTGCAATGAAATGCAATGGCGGTTCTGTAGGCGAAGAGAAATTGGGGTGAGTTTGCTATTTCCATGAAACATTTGAACATGTTCTGGTTGTCAGTTTTCAATAAAATTTTCTGCGTAATGCTTTCTCATGTATATCTTTCAATTTTTACAATAAAATAGGCACCTCAAAAAAAAGTTGCATACAGGGTGATTACGCGCCTTTAAGAGTTCAAACGCTGTATCTAATTTACTTATTGGTAAAGGGTAATTTTTATGTTAGTCTATCTTGTTTCTAATATTTGGTTCTAGACTCCATCCTACGTTAACAAAGAAATCGTTAATTGCAAATTCATTTTTATTTTCTATTACAATTTCACTCTTATTAACTTTTTTTGAGTACTGCATCTTGACTATCAATTCTTTCATTATTGATAACAGGTTTGTGTAGTGATTTTTCTTTGAAAGTTTTCTTAGTTTCTCAAATGGTTTTTTTCAAAGTTTCCTAGTTGTCATATATTTAGCTTTAGTTTTAGTTTTGATGACTTTATCCAGCCTTTGTTATCCATGGGGAATTCAGCGATTTGGTTTATAAGAAAAAAAGGAATATAAGAATATATAAGAAACATGAGGCAAGGATTTGCAGAAAATAAAAACAAAGTAAGAACACTGACAAGTCTGAATCTCTGGCTCTTAAAAAAAAATATCAACTGAACCAACACAAAAAACTGTAACAGGCCCTGGGGACGAGATTGTGTTATAAATCTGTCTCATCTTAGACGGTGTTTATTTTATTCCTTTTCATTTTAAAAATGTTTCATAACAAATGCAAATTACGTTATTCCTTTGCCCATTTGCAATTATTGTCGTGCAAGTTGATACTTATCATTCTTTGTTTTTCACTTATGATGACGTTATAAGTAGGCGTCTTTTAAGAACTCGTTAAATTGAGGGTCAGACAGGAGAAGAAAAATGTGAGTAAGACTTTTTTCGTTTTTATATCATTAAGAACGATTTTTGGTGGTGTTCGTAACGTCCCTCTCTCTGCAATATTTTTTTGCCCAGCGTTCTGACTAATTTATTCGTGGCTTTATAATTTACATGTGCGCTGCCCCTGCGAGCCATTTTGAAAGGGAAGTTTGTTTCTGGGCCTATTAAGTTTCTCAAATTTCAAAACGTGTCCGGGGGTCCCGATTTATTGAAGAAAAATAGATTCGGACCCAGTCTTCCGTTTTTATCGGAAATTATGAACCGATTCCTTATAATGCATTTTCGTACTGATTTACGCAGTCTACGAGGGTGAGTCTTTGTGTCAATGGTTCGCCGTTGTCGGCTGGTATTGTGTTGTTATTAATTGACTGGTTTAGAGGTTGTACCGTTTTTTGCTCTTCCTCTTTTAAGACTATAAAAGGTACAGATGAGTCAGGTATACAGGTACTCTTTCCCGGAAATACATTTTTTTGATTTTACAAAATTTCTGTAAGCTGTTCCTGTTTTTTATTAAAAGATTTTAGTGGTAATCATTTGGTATTTGGTATGTACAAGTGTTGCTCAGCTGTTTGTCAAAGTCCCAATCGGCAGAATTTCGCAGAGTTGATCACGCACATTCATATTATTCTTAATATCAGCTAACAACCAGGGGCATAAAGAACCTTTGATTCGCTTTGTTATAATGGTTGCGCGTTTGGTAAATAACGTTGTCAAAATCATTCTCAAATATTTCCAAGCGGTTTTTACATCTTTTATTTAATACAAAGGTTCGAAATCGCGTGACGAAAGATCTGCTTTTAGTGCCTTTGGATCGTACAGTCTATAATCTCTGCATATTATGTTTTTTTAGGCTGAAACTATTATGATTTAATTTTCGGATATATCTAATAAAATAGTAGTAGAAAAGGTAATTATAAGTAGTATTAGGTTATTCACGGTCAAATCCCCGCTTCAGAGTATCTCTGCAGTACCAAAAACTGTGACGTCACAGATTTATCGTGCATCAAATTAATAAAAACTGCCGACATCATCAAAAATTGACGCATGCGCACATGAGTAATGTGAGCCATCCCAAGAATCCGACGACATCATGCAGAAACTGTTTTCCAGTTGGGCTCTACTTATATTGAAGAGAGATGAGTGTCACACACAGCTTTAAGACGCAAGACATGTGCAACAAGGCTATTACATCTATCCTCAATTGCTCATGCGTGTACCGGCTCAGTTCAAAACCCAAAACATGTGCAACAGAGTGGCCGAGGCAAAACAATATACCATATAGTATGTCTTGGATAGGTTACAGACCCAAGGCATGTAAAACAAGGCTGTTGAACAGATTCCTTTCTTTGCTCAGGCACTTTTGGACCCTCTCAAACCCCAGACATATGCAACAAGGCTGTTGCACATGTTCCGGATAAGTTTAAGACTCACAACATGTGCGGCAAAGCCGTTGCAGAGGATCCCCTTGCACTGGAATATGTTCCAGATAAATTGATGACCCCAGAAATTGGCAACAAGGGTGTTGCGGCCGTGCTCTACGCGCTCGATTATCTTCCGGACAAGCTTATTACGCAAAACATATGCAACAAGTCAATTAAATATGATCCTTATTTGCTCGGGTGTGTCCCAGACTTGTTAGTTACATTACGGAGTTTCATACCGCGCAGGTCTGGGCACTAGCAAAGCGCTTGTAGGGACAAATTTTTATATCCCCCGCAGAATGTAAGGCATATTTTACAATTATTTAAAGGCAGGATACTCAGTACTGACATAAGATTGTATATTATGAAGGTTCAAGACCTAAACTTGGTTATTAATTTAATTGCTTCAAGTTGTGGGGTACACTCATCATGAAAAGTTGGCAGTCAAAAGAGAAAGAAACCTTATTTTGATAGTTAGTTACATCACAAGTTTTAATATTGTCTTAAAAATATCACAGTGCTGATCAAAGAGGGATTGCTAGCATGTCATTCAAGTTTTACATAGCTACTAGTACAGCCAAAATAATGTAGTTCATTAAACACAGTAAAGAAAACAATGGGTTTTTTTCTAAACTAATAGTTTCATGCTCATTCAAAAGATACCTAGCTAGCTATAATATTAAAAAACAATTCTAAAATTTCTTATTTTGTGTTTGCTAGAAACTTTATTTAAATAACCAGGGCGGAGCTACGTACATTTTTTATAAACCAAATTAAAAATTGTCAAAAAGCTGGCTGTATCTGTCTCGTAGTTTTTGTTAGCTAGGGTTCACTCATATATATCGTAGCCTTATTCATACAGTAATCAGATATATAGGTGGGTAAGTGCCCAGATGCTAAAAATAGGACCATAAAAACTCATTTCTAATATCACTCAACTTAACAGTGCAGTTCACACCAACTTAGCCTTAAAAATTGCTACGCCTCAATTTTGCATTAGAATAATTTTAATCTGTAAAGTACAAAGTTTCGACCGCTGCGAAATATAAAATAAAATAACATACTGTGGTTAAAATAAGCAAATTTAATGCAAAATAACTTTTTAAACAAATTTAGTGACTTTAACTGGTTTCGTCAAATATTTTCGGTTGCCAAATTTTTATGTACCACAAATTACTATAGCTAGCTATCACAAAATTGTAAAAGTGGACCTTTCCTAAATTTATTCTTGCATTTTACCAAAACTAAGAAAACAGTAATACAGTGTAACATGTATATCCCTAGCTAGTTATGTAATATTTATATACAATAATTTCTAACGAAAAGTCAAAGCCAGTCATAATATCATTGAAGTGTGTATTTTATTTTCAGTCCATTTTATCTGTGCTCTTTTTTACATAACTAATTAGCTATACTTTGCAAATAAATTCTTTATTAAATGCTCTTCCACGTTAATCCATGTCAAACTTGCAGATTCATATATAGCTAGCTATAGCTTACTGTAAAAAAAACTTTCTTTAAGTCTTTCTATAGCTAGCTGTAATTTTTATTTCCTCTTGCCAGAGTGCACTGATAATGATAGAATAGTGTTTCCTTTTAACCATTACTTTATTCCTCACAACACAAAAGGTATGGTATATGTAGCTTGCAACTTCAGGAAGCTAAACCCTAAAACCAACATCAACAATATGTCTTCTCTTGCCTCTCTATAAAAGTCAGTAATTTAAGTTATCTTCGATTCCAACATCTTACCCATGTCAATATACCACAAAGAGGGTTAGCAACACCATTTAAACGTGTTATTAAAAAGCAAAACGTCAGTTAAAGTAAAAAATTAGTTGAAGAAACATCAGGCAGGATTTTGCATTTCTGCCTCTTTTCGCCAGAATAGTTGTGAAAAACTGACTATGAAAATTATTTGGGCTATCAAGACAAATGAAAACAAGCCAAAAATTTGTCCCTATAAAGCGCTTCGCTAGCACCCAGACCTGCGCGGTATGAAGCTCCGTAATCAAGAATGCTTAGCGTAGCGGATAGTCTGGCAACTAGTATAGAAAGTGTTGCGGAGAGGTTGCCAAGGCAAAGGCATTAGGCACGGCAAAGGCACGGCAAAGGCAGCCAAGGAAAGAGGAAGAGGAATCAGCAAGGCAGGGGTAGGCGAGGCATGGGAGGCACAGGCAAGGGCATAGTAGGCAGGCACCAGAAAAGGCATGGGAAGGGTAGGCAAAGGCATTAAGCACAACAAGAAAAGGGCATGGCAATGCACGGCAAAGCAGGCAAGGAAACAGGAAGAGGAATCAGCAAGGCAGGGGTAGGCAAGGCCATAGAAGGCAGGCAACAGAAAAGGCATAGGAAGGGTAGGCAAGGGGACGGCAAGGCAGGGGCAGGCACGTTAATAGAAACTCTCTCCCCCTACAACTCAAAGATATACTCAATGTAAAGTATTACATTTATATAAGGTCAATATACAGTGAATCATCTTAGCAGAATTATGTGCCAGTATAATACAACCTGGTTGTTGTAGGTGCAAGATAATTATGTTTTTCCTAGCCCTGTCCAGAATTTGAACCTGGATCTCTCATTTGCATGAGTGTCATAGCCATTAGACCAACAGGGCATGAATATACATATATAAAAAAACTTTACATGTGCATCTTATATATGCTCACATAGTCTTTTTAGAGAAAAAACAGAGAAAAACACAATGAACTAAGAAATATAAAAGGAATACAGATATAGTTGATAGTTTTGTTCTCAACTTTTTTCAACTGGCTCTAATTTTGTTATTATTCAGCCAGAGGTCGACTTGCGAAGGTTCTAACTCGACCTGCGAGACAAGGGTATCCAAGTTTTTATGGGATGAAATAATTAGTGTATTATCTGCATATGGGTGGTGGTGGTTTGAATTGATGACAGTTTTAAAGTCATCAATATACAAAAGAAAAAGCAGGGGCCCAACACAGATCCCTGAGGCAAAGGTAAAAAGTCAGGGTAAAAATCAGAATATATATATATATACATCATAGTATACGGTATATAATATCCTTAATACTGCAATATATAGCTATAAGGCAACATAATTAATGTTTTTCCTAGCCCTGTGCAGGATTCGAACTTAGATCTCTCATTTATAAAAGTGTCATAGCCATTAGACCAACAGGGCATGAATGCATATATACTTTTATAGTTGCACATTATAGCCACACATGTACAGAAAGTCTGATATATAAGAACATCAAAATTTAGTTTTCTACATACAAGTGTCTCAGAACTGCAATATTAACCACAACAGCAAAAAACATATCAAAATATAAAAATATATAACCAAAATGAGTCAAAACTTTGTACTTTCTGCACACCATATGTTACTTATGTTAACTTTTGAAGTTGTAGCTTCACGTCTGTCGTAGACGACCGACGTCAGTCACTTCTTCCTCTTCTTCTACTTCATCTCTAGAGAGAGAAGGATGCGGGTTAGATCGAACTACAGTGACTATACTGTTTTCTGAGGCTTTATATATGGAGAATTTTTACTCACAAATTTTTATATGTCATGGGGCTTCTTTATTAGCAAAAACACAGTCTATTCTGGACACAATATTCTATATGGGTCAGTGACACATTTCATTTAGAACAAAACAAATCAGAAGATGCTACAAAACGTTACGAAGGATTTTTCTAATGAGAATTGGATGGCAAATTTGCAGGCGAAATGTATCTGAGCATGTACATTTTTATTTGTGTTATTTTGCTTCGAAAAGTTTGCTTAACTGAAAAGTAGAAACAAGGTTCTTTTTTCATGTAAATATACATCCTAACAAAGTTTTATCCTAACATAGAAAAAATAACAAAAGAAGTCTTAATTCAAAAAAAAAAGATGTATATATATACTCAATAAAATGCATAACTATAAATTCAAATAAAAGCTCAATGTTGTTCAATGTTTATATATATTTGAAGATTTTCTATGTTTCTATGTTATTTTTTCTGTTATTATATAGATGTTTGAAGATTTTCAGGACATGTTAATGATTGCACAAGAACCACTCCTTAGAAATTAAAAAAAATTGTTACTAGAAAATATGGATGTTGGTGTTAATCCTGATATATATATATATAGAAATAATTTCAGTTTCTATAACATGACTCGCACTAGTGTATAAAATTAATTTGAAGACACATGATCCTGTTGCTGTATTAGCGAAAGAGTAGTCTGTTTGGAACGCCAAATAGTCTATGGGTCTACATTTTGTTTAGAATCCGACGACTACAAATTTACATGTTAAACAAAAATTGCATCCAGCACCATGATGCCCCAGCGGTAGCTAAATATTTACTCCTCTGGGTGTTTGGTGATGCCTCTTAACTTCTAGCTAGCTCCACAATCATATGACTTTCCTCCCCCTGCCCTCTCCCCAACACTTCTCTGTCATCCAATCTTGAAAAAAATTACCTTTGGTGTCGGTAACATGTGACCATGTCAATGTCTATATAAATATTGACAGGAAGTATTATATGTGGAAAAATTAGCGATGTTCTTTTGTTGATTTTGCTAAGTTTTTTTAGTCATTCTTTATATACATTTAAAAAATTTGTCAAGAGCCAACACATTTTGTGGAACTGGATAAAACTACAAAGTAGTTATGTGATGGACATCACTCACTGTGTGCAGTAGCAGCTAGCTAGCTCAAAAATCCGTCCTAAAGTCTTAGGACGGATTTTTGAGAATTCTCTTATGATCTTCTAATCATCTAGCATAAGAGAAAACTTAATAAGCATTTTTGCGGAGAGAAGCGGAGGGCGCGTCAGCGCCCGGAGCGTAGCGGAGCCCATTTCCTCATTAAATAAGCCAAATATAAAAGAAAAAGGAAGTACGGTGGAGAGTATATAGGATTTCTATACGATTTCGTCCCTATACATCAAATTTATAAAAAATTCTGCCATTTTATCAGTGTTGCCCAGTAATTTTATCTGGTCATTTGTTGGTAAATTTTCGTAAATATCTGATTGAGCGAGACAACGTGTTTTTTACACGGCGATGGAGTTTTTGTTGTGTTTTAAAGATGGTGCTAAACGTAGTCAGCCAGCTAGAAGCGAAATGATGAGATTTTTCAAGAAAGAAGTGGAGGTTATGATCACTGTTTTTTAAAGGTTGTGAAAACCCCTTACATACACCTAAAGCTATCTAGCACAACAGTAGCAGCTAAGCTAGCATAAAACTACCAATTTAACTAGCATAAAAATTACAATATTACAAAGCTTTAAATTAACATAACAAAAGAATCTCGATTAATATTTTTTATGGCAGTCAAATCTTCAGAGACAACAAAGAAACCGAGACAAGATAAGTTTTGCTCGATCAGTGTTATTTTTGTCTTGATGGTACCAAACACACAGGTTGTGTTATATCAAACCTAGGTTGGATGTTCGAGCCGAAGTTCCCCCGCGAAATTGAGAGTAAGAAAAAAACTTCTCCCATACATAAAACTAGCCATAGTTACCACTAATGCGCCCCGAATTACAAATAACGATTTCAAACATTCAAATTTAGAACGGGATTTAAAATTAAAATGGAAAATGGTGGACGTTTGAAATCTATAAAAACTGCAGTGTTAGAACTTATTATTTTCGTTATTTTCACATTTGGCTAAGGCTCTATCTATAAAGTTAGATCTTGATTAAATATATGTACACTTATTTTTGACTTATCAAATCTCCAAAAATTCTTGTGCTGTAATAACAAATTGTGTCTGAAAGCTATTAAATTGATTCTTTCTTGAAAAATCTCATCATTTCGCTTCTAGCTGGCTGACTACGTTTAGCACCATCTTTAAAACACAACAAAAACTCCATCGCCGTGTAAAAAACACGTTGTCTCGCTCAATCAGATATTTACGAAAATTTACCAACAAATGACCAGATAAAATTACTGGGCAACACTGATAAAATGGCAGAATTTTTTATAAATTTGATGTATAGGGACGAAATCGTATAGAAATCCTATATACTCTCCACCGTACTTCCTTTTTCTTTTATATTTGGCTTATTTAATGAGGAAATGGGCTCCGCTACGCTCCGGGCGCTGACGCGCCCTCCGCTTCTCTCCGCAAAAATGCAGCTTTACTCTTCACGAGTTCTAGGGCTGGCGCGAGGAGTATGACCAGCGTAGGGCAAAGAAATATCAAGTCAATGGCCATGACCGGCGGAGCAATTTTGAAAGGGGAGGAGCTAAATTATTCAGTATTAAAGGAGGCCCGACCATGGTTGGGGCCGACGGGCTAAGAATTTTTTTTAACTTTTGGCCCCCTAGATTGGCTAAAATATACTTTAAATTCGAAAATATTGCGCTGAAAGCCGTCACAACTACCAGTCCTCCTTTGTAAATTTTCCGAATGCTGGCTTTCTGCTGTCGTCCGGTGGAACAAATGCGTTGGCAATTTTGATCAGGTTTAGTTTATCAGTCCTATATTTGCGGAAATTGAAACGAGCTGGAAGCATTGTTGATCTCTTACGGAACATCTATATAATAATACGCCAGTTCTGTATGGCTGTAACAGGCAAAGTGGATGTGTGTTTTTTTTTAAGGAAACAGCCGCGGTAACATGTCACTTTTGCTAAACTGTTATTTTTCTTCTGTCTATAGTGTGCTTTTTCAAATTGATTTAAAAATTTGCTTTGAAAAAGTCACGGTTAATTTATTTTATTCTCATAAAAACCTTTGTGTAATGATGTAAACTTTCAACCTCGTTCCCAGGGCAGTTTTTTGGAGCGAAGAAATGACCCTGGGCCAGGCTGGTTAAAATCAGCACGATTCGTGCTGATTTTTAATTTATACAAAATTTAGTCATTTGTTAAGAATTGCATGCGGACCGCCGAGAACACCGTATTGTTATAATTTATGCAAAACAATCTTAGATCGAAATCAAGGATAGAGTTTTATTTTTAATCAGAAACAAGTTAGCTAAAGTGTTTTGATTTTTTGCTTCAAGAAAACATGATTGCAGTGTTGCCTTCGCTTTTTTTTTTTTGGCTACAAACAAATTTTAAATACATATTTATTTTAAAGTTTTCAGCCATCTATGCTAGCTAGCTAGCAAAGATCCAAGACGTACTTTTGTAGCTACAAAGGTTGTGCAAACCAAGGTAGCTAGCTATGCACTATTTAATTATGATTTTTAGCTATCTTTATTTCATATTATAGTTAAAAGTGAAAGTACTTTTAGCTAGCTATAGCTAGCTACCAAGCCACAGAATTCTCAGAGGGTTTTGTGATTAGAATTACTGAAGATGCCTATTAATATTTTATTATTGAAATTATTTACCCAGAATAGTTCCTGTTGGTACTGCTATCAACAAGGGTCCTGTGAAGAAAGTCCTAGCACATTTAAAGCCAGTTGAGCTATGGTACAGCTATATATTATACTAGTATTGAGTCATCAACGTAACCATGTGTCAGTCAGATACAGACCAGATACATACGTTTTGACGTATATAATAACTGCCTCCTTTTGTCTGTTATTGTCGTAACGTGCATAAACACCTAAATAAAATCGTATTGTCTAAAAAATTTTACAATTGTTAGGTCAAAATTTATAATTGTCAATAAATTTATGTTTGTTGCTTTACTAAGAGATTAAAGTCATAAAACATAGGATGTTGCATTTCATGCAGTCAGAGAAAATTGTTATTTAATCTGTGAAATCGATTGTTATTTAATCCGTAATCGATTTAATTAAGCATATAACTATTTAGTTAATTAAATGGTATGAACTTCTTAATCCAGTTTTTTAATCTTTTTCAACCAAATCAACAGCATATGATTTTATTTTTTTGTTTATGTGTTCTGCACCGAAAGAATATTAGCTAGAGTGTAAAAGAAGGTCCGTTCGGGAGAAATAGGATTAGTTATGTATACCTCTATATACCTTGTGTTGTATTTGAGCTAGCTAGATAGCTGCTAAACATGTCTTCAAGGAAACCTTCATTGTGTTTTTTACTACACCCTGTGCGCAAAAGCTAGCATAGCTAGCTTTAGAGTCTAGTAGCTACCTCCTCAACTGCACTGCAAAAAAAACAGAAGCTTACTTTAACAGCCTCTGGGTACAACTAAAAGCTATTTAATTTTGTTTGCACGTTAAGCTATACTAACAATGCCAAATATTTTATTTTTCACAAAAATAAATTCAGTCCAGCAGAACTTAAACATTCCAGCGTTCGCACATAAACTTAGCCGCCATTATTGTTTTTCTGTTATTATTCAATTTTTTACGCATAAATTAATTTATCTTCATAATTAACGGAAACTTGAGAAACCAATCAGATCTCAGAACTGACCAGTGTGGCCCAGGGTCATTTCTTCTCGCTGTCCGAGATCGTCAAAAAGAGAAAAATGGGCCTGGGGACGAGGTTGGGAAACTTTATTACACAAAAGTCACGGGTAATTAATTTTTATTATTCCCTTAAGCACGTGTCTATTGTCTAGTGTTATATGAAAAACATATTGGTTATATTTATTCCCGCTTGAATGAAATTAACACCAAAACTTTTTGACGAAAAGAGCAATGAATTTTATTCTTAATTTCGCCCACTATTCGCTGTATTTCTATTCGGTATCTATAGTGGATTTTTCCACGGAACTATATACTATCTTAAGGGAAGAAATTATTTGCGGAAAAAAATTGTGCGGAAAGCGACCTCAAAAGAGACATTGCGGAATAAATTTTGGATGCAAGAAATTTGGTAAATCAAAGATCAGGAAAAACCTAATTTAGTACCTTAGTGTATGAAAAACATCCAATTTATGAAATATCATCTCTCTATTTTTCATCAAAATATCAAAAAAAGAATACTAAGCTGTAACAATAATTTATTTTTGCGGATGACCAAAATTTCTTCACTTCTGCGGAATTAACATTTGCGGATTTGGCCAAAAACCACAAAAATTAATTCCGCAAAAAAAAGTTCCGCACAAATTTCTTCCGCAAGTAATTTCTTCCCTTAAGGTAGTCTATATAATAATACGCTAAGTGTGTCTGTGGGTCTGTAACAGGCAAAGTGGATATTTTTTACAAGTTTCTTTAAACGCGTCAATAGTGTATCCCCTATAAAAATGTTTTGTATTTTATAAACGTTTTGTTGACGATTTTGATTGGCTAAAACAAATCATGTGATAAAATAAAGTGATTTCATTAGTTAGGAATTTATTGCATGCGAATTTAAATTTACCGTGACGGGAGTTTGTTATAAATTGTTACGAGTAAAGTCACAGGCAATTAATGTTGTTATTATAGGTTGTCAACTTTGTTCATAAGCTTCATTGATTGTTCATACTTTTTTAATAAAATTGACAACAAATCATTTTTTGATATAAAACATAAATCATTTTTAAATGTTTTTCAGTGAATTCCTCCAGGGGTTTAAAACGTTCTTCATCCTTCTTAATGAAATTAACAACATACTTTTTTGTAATAAGAAGCACAAAAAATTTTTTAAAAAAATTAGTGGTTATTCCACGGGTTTAAATAACTAGTCTATATATTAATACGCCAGTTCTGTCTGTCTGTACGTGATACTTTTGCAAAGTGGATTATATTCTCTACAATTTTCTTTAACAAATTCTATATAACATTGCCTATAAAACTATTCTGTAACTAGTCGATAAGGCCCGTGGAAAAATCCACTTAGGCAGAAGGACAATGGAAAAATAGGTTGTTTTAGATTTTTTGCTGACGTCAGCAGTGCAATTACAAAAATTTTTGGCGAAATTTAATTTATTCGTTGCCTGTACTGTGCAGAGATATAAACGCTGACCAAGAAAATGTATATGGTCATGTCTTTTTGATAAGCGTTTAATGAGATATAAGGGTTTTAAAATTTTGCTGACGTCAGCAATGGCCAGTCAACCGCCCAAAATTTTTTTTTTGGAAATTTATATACCTGCTGCCTTTATTCTATAGGTCTTGAAACGCTGATCAAGATAATGTATAGGATCGCGTGTTTTTGACAAACGGTTGCAGAGATGTTAGGGTTGAAGGTTTTTTGGTGACGTCATCAACCCGTCTATTCCGAAACGGATTCAGGGACCCAGGTTTGGGAAACTTACCCAAATTGGTCCCAGGTGGTCTCTAGTTACCTACGCAGGAGATGACGTCAGTTATTTCCACCCGTTTCTAAGTTATTTAGCCTCAAATTTAAAAGTGCAATGCAATGGCTTCACTAATTTTAATATACTTTCGTTTGACGTCAATATTACTTTAACGTCAAAGTTTGGTAATTTACAGAACAAATTTATAGACGATGTTTTATAGACTTTATCAAAGAAGGTTTATCCACTTTGCAAAAGTCACAGACAGACAGAACTGGCGTATTATTATATAGATTTACCAAACTTTAAAGTTAAAATAGTATTGTAGTCAACGGCAAGTTAATTAAGATTAGTGAAGCCATTCAGTGCACCTAAAACTTTGAGGCCAAGCAACTTGGAAACAAGGTGGTGACGTCAATGATTTTTCACCGCGTGGGTACCTAGGGACCACCTAGGACCAACTTGAGTAATTTTCCCAAACCTGGATCCCAGAACCCGTTTCGGATTGGAAGGGTTGATGACGTCATCAAAAAACCTTTAACCCTAATATCTCTGCAACCGTTATTTGTGAGAACTGACCGGTTTTGGCTCAATCCATTTCAGGATGCTCTTTTCCCTAAAATTCCCTTCCTAACGGGCGCCCGTCTACCCCACCAGCGCAAGTCAAAATAAAAAACTTAAAAAACATCCAAAATGAATCACCCAACCCCCAGCAATATCACTACCTGTCTATTCCAAGCCATCAGAACAACAATCCCTCGACCAGACCCTACATTTCACACTCCCTGCAAGCCATTTGAATAGTTTAGTGGACTCAAAGCATCCCGTACCCCACCCCGCAAGACATTTCAAAAATCACTAGAACCTTGAGCTATCGCACCGCAAATTAAAAATTTTCGAAAATATTTGATTTATTCCAAGATAGAAAGTTTTTTAAGTCCCATTAGCAATAATAAAACTGCCAGACAGGTCCGTGACACCATTGTCAAACCAATGGAGAAGGTAATTGCATAACAAGCTCTTGTAATTTCCCAGTTAAAGGACAAGCTAAAAACCAGAAATAGACCAACGTTAGAAGAAACAGCATTGGAAAGTGCATAAAAGACATACACAGAAAAACTAAACCTTTTGAAGAGCAAAGGAGTCTATCCGTACAACTACATGGATTCATTCGAGAAGTTTGAGGAGACGTCCCTTCCCCCAAACGAGAAATTTTACAGCACCCTCTATCTGAAAGGGATAAGTGAGGATGATTATAATCACGCCAAGAAGGTGTGGAAAGTATTCGGGATGAAGAACATGAGGGAATATCATGACCTCTATCTGAAAACCGATGTACTATTACTAGCCGATGTGTTCGAGAATTTCAGGGATATTTGTATGAAAAATTTCAAGCTGGATCCAGCCTGGTATTACTGTTTCGAACTTCGTTCGCGGAACGCTTTCGGCAACCGGAAGTGTACAAGATAAACAAACGATATCGTAGAGTACAGACGCTAAGAAGGCAGCTGAGAAAGCAGAATGCAATACGACAAATACGTGGTCGAAAAGTGAGAAAATGATAGTCTTTTTTTTAACGATCTTTCTTGTATTTTTGATTATGTTCAGAACTAAAGTTTTATTTTGTTCATTGTATAGGTAATCGAACTTGCCAAGCCAAGAGATTCTCATGTTTGATTATACATTTCCACAAATTTGTTTTCTATCTGTATGATCCACAAAACAATTACACAGCACCAGGGTTGTCATGGGACGCACTTCTCAAATCAACAGACGTGGAGTTGGATTTACTTAGTGATGTCGATATGTTACTTTTCTTTGAAAGATCAATAAGAGGTGGAGTATCAATGATCTCACATCGATATGCAGAAGCCAACAACAAATATATGAAGGATTATGACGACAAAAAACTGTCGAAGTATCTGATGTATTTGGGCGCAAACAACATCTACGGACACGCAATGTCGAGATTATTGCCAACGGGTGGGTTTAGGTGAATGACACTGAAAGAACTGAAGAATATTAATTTTGATAGCGTTTGTGAGGGGTATATGCTGGTTTTGGAAAATCCGCAAAATCTACACGATTTGCACAACGGATGTCCACTCGCTCCTGAGAAAATTGTTGCAAATAGGATTGAAAAGCTGATCCCAACCTTGCATGATTAGAAGAATTATGTTGTGCACTATAAAAATTTGCAGCTATACTTATCCCTGGGGTTTAAGTTGAAACAAATCCACAGTGGTATCAAGTTCAGGCAATCCTCAAGGATGGAACCGTACATCAGGAAGAATACCAAAAACGATTACACTAATGTGTTCGTGTTGTAGATCACTCGAACTACAACACGAAAAACAATAAGGTTATTGGGAAATTCAAGGATGAGTGTGGGGGTAGGCTCATGACAGGCTTCGTCGGCCTCAGATCAAAACTGTATGCTTTAAAGGTGGGTGAATATGAGGAGAAAAAGTGCAAGGGGGTGACTAAGCCAGTTATAAAGAAGAACCTGTGTTATGATGATTATGTGAAATGTCTATTCACCCAGGAAGATAAATGACTGGAAATGAGTGTAATTGGATCATATAAACACGATATCTACGCAGAAACAGTAAACAAGATCGCCCTCTCATGGAAAGATGATAAACGAATCATCAAAGACGACAAAATACACATCTACGCCTACCGTCACTATACTTCCTGATCACCAATAAGCCATCTTTTCATTAACTTTTCATGTAAATTAGCTATATCATGGACGAGAAGAACCTTG
This sequence comes from Hydractinia symbiolongicarpus, assembly GCF_029227915.1. NCBI lineage: Eukaryota > Metazoa > Cnidaria > Hydrozoa > Anthoathecata > Hydractiniidae > Hydractinia > Hydractinia symbiolongicarpus. The sequence continues at coordinate 16,811,400 of NC_079878.1, forward strand.
TGATGAACAAAAGCTTCGTATATAGCCCCACGAAACGGTCTATAGTATGTGGTTCGCATAATACGCTTCCCTTCAAAATTAATAATCTCTTTAACTTTAATCCTTCCACACCATCATATTTATTATAATAAGAACTGTATGTTGTAAGTATGAGTACACCACCTCACACGTGTTCGTTGGACAAATAATACTTAGACTTACCACCTTTACTACTAAGAGTAAAAACAGTTCTCTTACCATTATGAACATATGCTTTATTTTTCGTGATGTCTTCTGTTTTAAACGTCGTAATACTATCATTATTTTCTAAAACAATATAGCCATTATGCCTTAAATATATTGTAAAACCATTCTTCTGTGATATAAGTTTCGACAGGTTAGGGTCAGAAAACAAAAATGGACCTCCCCCCCTTAAAATCCTCCTTGACATATTTTTGTAGCAGCTTCTCATAATCAACAGGAACATCATGTCAAAACACAACAGTTAACGTGAAACCAGATTTGGCTAATTCATACACCGACGACGACTCGAGACGAACCTCATCACGTGATTTATTAATGCTTGTCGGTGTAAATCCATCGCTGGCAATGGTCGGTTTTGGAATATTAAAATGAATGAAGTGTTTCTTTATATTGTTATCATACCCCTTCAAGATATGGTTAGATAAATCACCAACACGTACCTTATCGCCTTACTATCATCCTTTGTAATTATACTCAAACTATATCCACAGTGCACCCACAAACTGACACCTTTAGCTGACTTACAATATTCATCCGTGTACTGTGAAACAATAGATATAACATCTTCCTTACTTATAGTAATATCCCTAACCACAATACGAATATACCCTATATCAGGATTTCTATTCTTCTCAACTATACCCTTAACATAATCGACATTGGTCGGGGTTGGATTATCCCTAACAATCTTTAATACAACATCAGTTTCGAGAGGGGTAGGATTATCAGCAATTATTTTCCTAACTCTATTAACATCCATACCCACAGACATCTCACGATAAACCTCCTTAAGTAAATCCAACTTATGCTCATGATCAACAGCCAAACGACCGGAATAAACTAACATTTTATTCTATACACATTTTCCGGAATAATCTTTTTCTTGACAAGATAATCTATTGTAAACATGGACATGGCAACAATACCAACCAACTTCGCTGAGTCACTGAAATCCACCTTACCTAAATCCGGTGTAGAGACCTTAAAAACATTTTTTAATAATACCGCATAAGCAATAAATGCACTAACAACGACAGCATGATAAAGGTCATTCTTAATTTCCTTTTCTTCACTCATTTATATGAGAACTATTTTAATCCATTTCATGAACTGGCTTGGATTTTTTAGTTACAGACTCAAGGACGGAAACAGATTTCGGTACCTCGACATTATCACTTTTCCTAAAATACCAAACACCTCCACACAAAATAAAAACAACCAAACCACCAGCTAAACACACACCATAACCAAAATCCCTCTCATACTCTATCTCCTTCTTCTCAATATGCTCGACACCCCTCAATATCTCCTCCTTTCTCTTCCGATTAAACTCAGCAAGCTTCCTACCCTTTTCGGATCCTTTTCTTCCTCGTCACCGATTTCTTCACTTGTTCCTTCTCCATTTTTATCACTCAAAGATTTTTCAGATAATGTTTACCAGTTATAACACCAACACTTAAAGGTGCTAGATAGGAACCAAACCTATAATACAAATCACACATGATTCTCTGCAAAGCTGCGTTCAAAAAAGGATCACTTTCTAAATCATTACCAAGCTCATCACCAAAATCATCCAAACAAAGAGCACTCGAAGCGACACTGGTATAAAGGCTAATAACTGTTTTCCCCAACGATTTCACCATCAACGCCCCCAACCTACACTCATATTGCGAATGAACTTTCTCAACATCAGCACTGGACAAAGCATTAATCTGTTCCTTTGTATAATACTTACCAATTGAACCACCACTATTAACACACACAATCAACCTTTCACGTTTTACAGAAATATCACCATCAACATTAACAACATCTTCCATTATTTTTATTACACACCGAAATTTCCAAAAAACGTACAAAAACGCACAATACAACCCGACACTAACAAACAAATTCAAATATTCAATCATTTAATAACTAATTAATCAACTACTATACAGGAAGATCACAACTATTTATCCAACTAGTTTATAAAAATCCAACAAAAGACAACAACCTAAACAGCTAACTGCACAACAAAATCATAACAAAAACATAACAAATGATAATCCAGTTGAAAATTAGGTAAAACAAAAACTGAACGACCAACAACTCCTCCCTCACGAAATATCTCTTCACTCCATCCAAATAATACAAGTTCGGTTAATTTACACTAATGCTTATTTTTTCAATCTTATACACATCCACCGACCAATTTGGACCCATCGCCCTTCTCCTACCACCCTCCAATTCACCATCCTCATACCAATATCTCACGGAGGTACCCACATCCAATAAAACTTCACTATGCTTCCTCGGTAATGAAAAACCTTGATAAATACTATCCAACTTAATCGCATGAACAGGTCTCATTCCAATAAGTTTAGTCTTATCCTCATTAATACCACGAAACACACCCTGCAACCTGGCTACTCACTTAACATTCCTCTTACCACTTTTCATCATCATCCGATATTGATGACTAAACAATCTCTCCGCCAACGTTCTATTAAACCTTTCGACAATACCCTGACTTCTATGTTGTTTTGGATCACCACGTTGAATGGATGTGGAATGTTTTTTGAATAATTTTGTGAAATCACCGTAAAATTCCTTTCCCTCATCCACCATAATTAGGTCAGGGTACGTTAATGGTGTCGTTTTGTATATTTTTTCAAATGCAGCCATCGTTTCACTTGCTGTTTTTGATGTAAGTTGGTATGCCGTCTTATATCTAGATGCTACATCAACGACACACAGGACTTACTTGTATGTTTTTCGTTTATATTGGTTGTGGTAGATAGTGGTAGATAAATTTGGTATGTTGGTTGTTTTCTTAACCATTTCTCTGCCTCATTTCTACCGACACAAGCTGCCTTTGCCAACCCACCCACAGCTTATAAGCCATTTCAATATCCACCAACTCCATAATAAATCTTCTTAAACTCCTCCATTTATGAATAAGCAGCTTATAAAAAGCATGGTGCAGAATAAAACTTTTGTTAATATCCGCTTTATTAATTTCTCTAGTAATCGCAACATACTCGTCCCTTATCTTCTTAAACTCATTAACACCAATCTTTCCATCATCTAAACCCTGCGATATAAGAGTATCGATTATTACCATCGATGAGTTCAGTCTATCGATCATGGTCGAATACTTATTTTTTTCCCACATTTTTTTATGAAGTTTGATGTTGGTAGGATCGAGAGACCGATAATGGTGCTTAGTGATCCAAATGAGATAGATCCTGGTAAACCGATGACTGTTAGTGCCGATGTTAATGCTACTACACCTGACACAGTACTCACACATTCAGCCGCACTTACATAATTACACGCTATAGATGACGTCTTGAAATGTTTTTTATACTTATATGTAAGCTTCTCCTTTGTTGACCTCAATTCGCTCCAGTATCCGTTTACGATACCGGCATTGTGGTTGATTTGTATTTCTTCAGGTGAAGCAGATGGAATTTTCGGATAAATTTCTTTAACTCCCATTTTTATTTGCCAGGGAAAAGTAATGGATATGAAAGATTTTGGTGACGTGTTCTTTGATGGTGATCGTGATGAGGATGTTGATGATACGAATGAGCAGGAATTTTACTGATGATCCCGGTACTGGAATAATTGATACTAGTGAGAGTACACCTGATTTGTCATTAGAGACTAGAGTGGTTAGAACCTAGGTGGATGACTTCTACAAAAGATTGAGAGAGGGCTGGGTTTCGCAGTGAATGTTAAACGTTATGATATTTTCATTGTAAAAGAGAATAGACCGTTTTATAAAGACACGCATCTTAGTTGACAAAAATTAATGTCAATTTGAAATCTCCGAAATCGTTGTTGAATGTCCTGGGTAAGGGACAGTTAGAAGTTCTTGGATTTCGTAAAGATACTATAAGTAAGCAAAAATCATCGGAAGAAATTGAGATGGAGGTAGGGAATAAGATACCGGATGCTAGCGAAAGAAATGAATAGGGGAATAGTGAGGTGGTTGGTGTTGCGGATAAGGTTATTGAAGGCGTTGGAGAGGTTAATAATATTGAAATGGATGGACAGACACCTGAATTTAAAAAGTATTTAAGGGAGATTATGGGTCTCGATAAGTCATTACAGAATATTAGGGGTGCATTGAAGACTGCTACAGTGAAATATGTTACTGTAAAGAACCATTTGGATATGGAATATGAGAAGCAGAAGGAGTTGATTGGCGGAGAGGGAGGTGAGTTGAGTGATGAATACATGAAGTTGAGGAAAAGGGTTGAGGATAGGATTGAGAGGCTTAGGGTGATTTGAATTTGCATGAACAAGAAATAATAAATATCAATTTTAAAGGGTAAGTTGTCCGGTGAGGTTGCAAAGAATAAGGAGTCGTTTAAGCAGTTAATGAATAAGGAGTAAGGGATTGTTTAAGGAGTAAGGGATAACCATTGCCTCTATACTTACGGTCATCGATATGACAATTAGTACTATTGTGTTTGCTGTGGAGGGTGTTGGTGGTGATAGGGGGGGGTAATACAAGTAATAAATCTAAGGGTGGTGCAGGTGAATGGATTAAGAAACAGTTGGGGGCTTTATCTAGGTTGTTGGGTAAACTTGGTGAGAAAGCGTTGGATGCACGTCCTGGTCTTGTTGGTTCCGTTGTGGCGTGGGGTTTAATGCTGCAAAGGAGACTGTAAAGTTTGTTTCTGATCATTTATGGACGACTTTTGCAGGTGTGGGAGGAATAGTTATGTTATCCGATTGGGAAAGGAAGGGATTATAGAATTGGTGGTTATCCGTTGAGAGTAAGAGGTTTACAAAAACACCGGATTTATGTGACACGGAAGGATTTTATTAATATGAAGTTTCCTAATGTGTTTACACATTACGTTTCTGAAATTACACGCGCAAATCATCAAGGTCTTATTGAGAAAAATGAGGATTTGAGATTATGAAGTAGTAATAAATATTATGGTTATTGGTCTGTTCAACTTGGATTTGCTACTTATTGCGCTTCTACGTGTTTAGGTGTTTCTGACGAACATTTGGAGAAAGGTAGCGAGATGTTGAAGGCTGTTATAGGTTTCATATTTATTATCATGTCAGGAGGATATTACATATTATTCAGGTGAAGTTGCCTGGTAAAAGTGGTTTCTCACAATCTATATAATAATACGCCAGTTCCGTGTCTCTGTGACAGGCAAAGTGGATGTCTTCATTTTCCTTTGATATTGCCGAAAAATGCATGTCTAATATGGTAAATATTCAGACATTACGGCGCGACGTCAATAACACAACTTTAACGTCAATATCCTATATTAAATTAATGAAGCCATTACAGTGCACCTAAAACTTTGAGGCTAAATAACTTGGAAACGAGTTGGTGACGTCAATGATTTTTCACCGCGTGGGTAACTAGGGACCACCTTGGACCAATTTGGGTAAGTTTCCCAAACCTGGGTCCCCGAATCCGTTTTGGAATGGACGGGTTCATGACGTCATCAAAAAATCTTTAAACCCTAATATCTCTGCAACCGTTTGTCAAAGATATATGATCCTATACATTTTCTTGATCATCGTTTTAAGGTCTATACGATGAAGGTAACAGGGATATAAATTTCTGAATTTTTTTTTTTTGCGTTTTAACGGGCCATTGCTGACGTCAGCAAAATTTTAAAACCCTTTTATGTCTTTTGTTGTTCGTAGAAAAGTTATGATCCTATATTATTTTGATCAGCGTTTCAACCTCTACACGTTACAGGCAACGAATAAACTAAATTTCGCCAATTTTTTTTTTTTTTTTGGATTTGCAATGCTGACGACAGCAAACCAACATTTTCAATGTCCTATTGCCTAAGTGGATTTCTCCACGGGTCTTTATCGACTAGTCTATATAATAATACGCCAGTTCCGTGTGTCTGTAACAGGCAAAGTGGATATGTTCATTTTTCTTTGATGTTGCCGAAAAAAATCTTTGATGTTGCCGAAAAAAATATGTCTTCTTTGTCGTGAAAAGCCGCGAGTTTTGTGTGGTTTGTTAAATGAAGTTCTAGCACAAAGTAACGGAAATTGTGTTTGCAAAAAAGATGGCTGTCCTTTTTAAGCATTTGTCTTCTCTTGCCTTCAAAATAAATCTTTACAAAAGCATTTAAAAAGGGGCATGGTATATAAATGAAGTATAGAAAGGTTTCTGTAAGGTTTGTTTATGTTTTTTAAAGTTTTGATGATATTATTGATGCAAGACATGTTTGTTAGCTAGCATCAACCACACCAACAACAACTAGCAGGTAGCTAGGAATTTAGAAATATGTAGCCATGTTCTTTATACCTAGCTAAGTCTCCAGTTTATATTTAAGTGACCAGCTATTAGCTGCTGTAGCTACCTTATGTTAGCTTCAGTTTTATGTTGCTTTTTACATGTAAGCTAATCTTAGTGGTCTTTGCTAAGAATGTGACTGTAACTTATTTTAATTGACATTTTAAGCTTAAATTAACAAGCCACAACAACTTTTAAAAAAGTATTACATAATATTTAAGAAGAGTTTAAGGACTGTTTTTAAGCAAATAATGTATTTTTCACAATTTGTGTATGCAAATAATGTATTTTTCACATTTTGTGTAACTAAACTTATATACATCGGTTACATGCAATATGACGAAACGATTTTTATTTAACGTGTAGTAATTCTGGTACCTTAGTGTAGTGATTTTTGTTGTTCTAGATGTTCTGACTAAAATGTTTTTGTTTATGGCATTTTGTCTCAATTAAGAAAAGTTTCAACTTTTTTGAGGGAGTACAACACCGAAAAAACTTGTGTTTTTTTTATATTTTGTTTAAATTCTTACTGGGCAGGACTCTGTACAACATACCGAAATGACTGATCCCTCTCTATTTATAAATTTCATGCGTTCCAAATCACAGTTTTTTGAAATTTTGGGTAATATTTAATGAGTACAAGATGCAAATACTGATTTTTGTTGAATCAGAAGTATTTCCTACAACCATTCTTTTTTTACACTTTTGTGGAGAAAAAGTGTATGCAATATCATCAGAATAACTGATTTTGTTGCAAACTGTTTTTCTTTTTTTAAATTTTGGATTGAAATATTGTTATAAAAGGCATATATCAATAGACATATATATACCAAAATAATTAAATTCTGCAAACTTTGATTTTGTCGTTCACCTCTCATCTTTTATATTTTGATTAAACTTTTAAGGAAAACCATAGGAATTATTTAGAGTGTGTATTTTGTGTTGCAAATTTAGTGCAAAAATTTAACTGTTGTGAGGGAGGACCATATGCAATTATATATACTAAAAATAATAATTTGATATTCTACAAGTTGTATTTTTGTATGCACTTAAATGACTGCTTTTTTTGAGTTGAATTTGATGGGTTTCATATCAATTTTGTGGAAGATTTTATGGCTGAAGACAATATAGAACATGCCAATTGAACTGATTTTTGTTCATATTTTGATTTGCTCCTCATAAACCTTTGTGTTCTACATTTATTGTAAACTTTTGTGAGGAAGGACCATATATATATACAATGTTTTCAAAATAATGATTTTTGTTGATTTGAAATTTACTCCTTGCATATTGCTTTTTCGACATTTCAGGTTAAAATGTTTGGTAAAGTCAGTACGGATCATTAGACAAAAAATTGTTTTGTTAACCGGTTAATTTTTACATTTTGTGCATATTTTTGCGGGAGAGGATGGTTTGCAACCAAATAAATGATTTTTCAAAGTTTAACTTTTTGTTTTTAGGTGTGTTGTGTTTGTTTAAGTTTGGCTTTTTGATATTGTTTAAAATGCGTAAAGAACTTATTTCATAGATCTGTGCTTACTGTTGCAAGCCTTTCTTTTCGACACTTTAGATTAAAATATTGAAGGTTTTCAACATAATCACATAATAAGATGTATACATATTTGAGATATGTGTTATTTCTGATATTATTATTATTGTTGTCGTAACTGTCTGGGTTGTGACTGTCAATGTTGTAACTTTCTACTAACTAGATTTTACACCTTGCACGCCGTTGTTTTTCATATTTTGTCTGAAGTTTTGTTGGGAGGATTTCATGCGATTTGACATTTGATATTTTGTGTTAGATTTTAAGAACTTTTTTGTTAAATTATGACTTATATACTTTCTTTTTATGCATTTTCAGATTATTTTTTTTAGTAAAAGGCATATTCAATATACTGAAATATTTGCTAATGTCATCAAAATTCAAATAACAGAACTTTTCAATTGTTTTTCTGCCTAAGTGGATTTTTCCACGGGCCTAATCGACTAGTCTATATAATAATACGCCAGTTCCGTGTGTCTGTCTGTCACTTTTGCAAAGTGGATTACATTCTTCAAAATTTTCTTTAACAAATTCTGTAAAACATCGCCTATAAAATTGTTCTGTAATTTACCAAACTTCACCGATAAAATAGTATTGACGTCAAAGGAAAGTTAATTAAGATTAGTGAAGCCATTACAGTGCACCTAAAACTTTGAGGCCAAATAACTTGGAAACGAGGTGGTGATGTCAATGATTTTTCACTGCGTGGGTAACTAGGGACCAACTAGGACCAATTTGGGTAATTTCCCTAAACCTGGGTCCCCGAATCCGTTTCGGAATGGACGGGTTGATGACGTCATCGAAAAACCTTCAAATCCTAATATCTCTGCAACCGTTTGTCAAAAATACGCGATCCTATACATTTTCTTGATAAGCGTTTCAAGACCTATACAATGAAGGCAGCAGGTATACAAATTTCTAAAAAAAAATTTGGAGGGTCTGACTGGCCATTGCTAACATCAGCAAATGGTAAAACCCTTATGTCTCATTGACTGCTTATCAAAAAGATATAATCATATACATTTTCTTGGTCAGCGTTTTAACATCTGCATAGTACAGGCAACGAATGAACTAAATTTCGCCAAATATTTTTGTAATTGCACTGCTGACGTCAGCAAAAAATCTCCTGCGTGGGTAACTAGGGACTACCTGGGACCAAGTTGGGTAAGTTTTCCAAACCTGGATCACCAAATCCGTTTCGGAATGAACGGGTAAATGACGTCATAAAAAACCTTTAAACCCTAATATCTCTGCATCCGTTTGTCTCAAGTACACGATCCTATACATTTTCTTGATCAGCGTTTCAAGATCTATACGATGAAGGCAATATGTACACAAATTTCCTGAAAATAAATTTTTGGGTTTGACAGGCCATTGCTGACGTCAACAAAATTTTTAACACCTTATATCTCCTTAGGCTTTTGTCGAATACATATGATCCTATACATTATTGTGATCAGCGTTTTAAACTTTACACGTTATAGGCAACGAATAAACTAAACTTGGCCAATTTTTTTTGTACCTGCACTGTTGACGTCAGCAAAAAATCTAAAACAACCTATTTTCCATTGTCCTTCTGCCTAAGTGGATTTCTCCACGGGCTTTATCGACTATATAATAATACGCCAGTTCCGTGTGTCTGTCTGTCACTTTTGCAAAGTGGATTACATTCTTCAAAATTTTCTTTAACAAATTCTATAAAACATCGCCTATAAAATTGTTCTGTAATTTACCAAACTATACCGATAAAATAGTATTGACGTCAAAGGAAAGTTAATTAAGATTAGTGAAGCCATTACAATGCACTTAAAACTTTGAGGCCAAATAACTTGGAAACGAGGTGGTGACGTCAATGTTTTTTCACCGCGTGGGTAACTAGGGACAACCTGGGACCAATTTGAGTAAGTTTTCCAAACCTGGGTCCCCTAATCCGTTTCGGAATGGACGGTTTGATAACGTCATCAAAAAACCTTTAAACCTTGATATCTCTGCAACCGTTTGTCAAAGATACATGATTATATACATTTTCTTGATCAGCATTTCAAGATATATACGATGAAGGCAACAGGTATACAAATTTCTAAAAAAAGATTTTTAGTTTTTGACGGGCCATTGCTGACTTCAGCAAAATTTTTAAACCCTTATATCTCATTAACCGCTCATCAAAAGCACATGATCATATACATTTTCTTTATCAGCGCTTTAAGCTCTACACGATAGAGGCAACGTGAAAACAAGCTTCTGAATTATTTTTTTTGTGGATTGTTGCTGACGTCATCAAAATTCAAATAAGACTTCTTTTTCATTTTTATACTGCCTCAGTGGATTGTTCCACGGGCCTTATCGACTAGTACTATAATAATTGCTCAGGGGACGGTTATAATAGTGTTTGTGATGAGTATGGTGCAGATAGGAATGCGAAGTATTCTGAGAGATCGTTTATGTATTGAAATAGCAATAAACAGGGTGATTGGTTAGAGAATTATATGTTTTCAAGGTGGATTATTGATAGAAGTAGGGGTTTGACGAGAAAGGCTTTACCATTGATTTATGAAAGTGTAAGTGAATGTTTGTTATTTGTTGATTGTTAGTCAGGTTGGTGCAAAGAGAAATATTTACAATCCGGATGCGAGGCGGAGCTATCTTGAATAACTTGAGGTTATTACTATGAGAGCTGTTGACATTGATGAAAATATTAAGAGATATGAGAGTTTGTTGAAATATGCCAGGAGTAAAGTTGATTTTCCTGTTGCTTATGGAGCGAATATGTTTTCGTCAGATATGTTGGTCAGGCTTGGTGATGTTGATGGTTATAATTATAGTACTAAGCTTGCGGGGGCTACCATGAGGATTGGGGAAACTAATGTTGAGGTTAATAGTCCTCATGTTTCCAAGTCGAGTCATAATGTTACTGCTAGTCATCCGATTCATGTTTCCAAGTCGAGTCATAATGTTACTGCCAGTCATCAGATTTATGTTACTGTCCATCATCCATTCAATATTCCTAAAACAAGTAAATCATCGAATGTTGGCAAAGAGCATGAGGAGGAGAAGTCGGCATTGGTTTTATTTGTCGATGGAGTAATTGGATTATTTTTGGTTCTACGTAAATGGCGAGTACGATAGCTATGATGATTGGTTCGGCTGTGGTTAATGCTGCTGCATTTAGTGGGGGTGGTGTGCTTGCCAGAATGCTTGGTGGTAGTGATAAGGAGAGAATTAAACATGATAAAGCGTTGGAGAGACTTATAGAGGCAAGAGATAGATCTAATAAGGAGAGGGCAAAGAGGATCGATATGATTAATAAAACGTTGAGAGGGGAGAGAGAAGCTAGAAATGATTTTAGTGAGTACGATAGTGCTATGAGAGAGTATTATTTGATTACCAAGACTAAGTTACCGGAATTGAAGGAGCCTAAATTGAGTGACTATTATGTCCCTAGTGAAGGACAGAAGATGGGGGAGATCGTGTTTGTTGTTGGTGGGATTGCATTTTTGGGGTATTATTTGTGGGACAGGTAAATGTATGTGAGAATTACAGATATTAGTAAGGTTTGTGAATTGAACCAGAGTATTGATAGTGATAATGATATTGAGGTTGGTCTGGTTAGCGCCAGTTTTATTTTTTCATGTTACAATGTTCTTGTGGATGAGAGGGTTTCCTCTGGCGGTAAAGAGAAAATATTGAAGGCAGGATCTTATACGTTTAGTGAGTTATGGAATTTGTCGGAGGAATTAATTTTGATTAGCAAAGCGGGAAGGTTAGTATTGATACTGATGTTGTTATACCGAAATATTTGAGAAAAAATGTTGAGGCGTTGGTTAAATTTGATGGTTGTTAGGTCGTTGTCATTTAGATTGGAAGATTTGAATAGTTCTGATAATTTAGTTAATAGAGTTAGGTGTAAGGATCTATACATGCATGCAGGCAGAGAAGAGATTCGATATGGAAACGTTGTTAATGTAAAACCTAAGACTAATTTGTATAAGAGGTTGTCGTGGCAAATATTCATTACTGGATGTTAGTATTGTGGATGGATATGGAATTAAAATTAGTATGGACTATCCTATTGAAGTGGTTTTACATTTTAGAAAAAATCTTGGTGGATAGAAATGTATGGGAATAAATTGCTTCAGTTATAGAAGACAGGGTGAAATTAAAGGTTTGAAGCGGCATATATCAAGGAATAATAATTCGAGTACAATTGATCAAAATGAACTTCTAACGGTTAGGTTTCCCAATCTATCCAATAATCGTTCAATATTAAACTTATGAGCAAGGATAATGATGCGACCGTTGTTAATAATTTGGGCAGAGCGATTGTTAAGAAAGTTGTCTTTCAGATAGGATCACACGAACTTGTATCTATTGAAGATTTTGATAAGTTGATGTGTTGGAAAGATTTGTGGATGACAAGTGGACAGAGGAATGATAGGGTTCGTCAGGGTATTTGAAGTTAAGGGTGAGTACAAAAGATGCTGTGAAGACGAATGATGAGGAGAATCAAGTTAGCAAGGTGTTTGGAGGTACGTTCTGTATTTCACTAGATTTTGAGTTGCTTGAGAGATTGACTTACGAATTGACGTTTAACTATTATAAGAACGTTATTGTGAGTGCGGATAAGACTGCTTCATATAAAATTGAGGAGATAACTTTGGAATATGATGTTGTTAATAACGAGGCTTTGGTAAACGAGGTTAGGATGAATTATGGTGATACTGCAATATTGTACGATAGGATATTGAGACATAGGACAGTAACTGTTAATAAGGCTGATAGTGTTTGGAATTTCGGTTTTAATACACCCTCTAGATCGTTAAAAGGTATATTAATTTTGTTTGTGAATGAAGATGGGTATGGGAGAGATAGTGAGAAGTATTACAATCCAAAGATTAATAAGGTAAGTGTGAGTGTGGAGGGTCAACCGAATGGATTGTTTAGTTCAGGTCTTAGGAGTCATCATCAGTAGGATGAGGTGAAAAATTTTTTTGCCAGTGATCGGTTGCTGGAGTATGGAAATGTGCAGAAGGAAATGTTGCTGGGAGGATTGGATATGGGAGGTCATTATACGAATAAGTTTGCGTTTTGGATAGATTTTAGAACTACTGAAGATATTAAGATTCATTGAAGTGGTAGAAGGGTAGAAAATGCGTCAGAAGGTGTTACTTTGCAGATAGAGAAGACTGTTGAGGGTAAGGACAATCTGAATGCACATATATTCTTGTTTATGGATGCGCAGATTAATATTAAAGGTGGAACATTTGCAAATCTTTTGTATTAAAATGTTTGTGAAGAAACCTTGCACGGCGTTATTTGTAGGGCGTCGGGTTGTGGAAAGACTAAACTGGTTTTGGATTTGTTAGCCGGTGAGTTTAAGGGTCATTTTGATTATAATGTGGTGTTGTGTTCGACTTTGAGTTGGAGTAAGACGTATTTGGAAAGGAAGTGGTTATGGATCGATGATTGTGTATTTTTGGTTGTGAGGTACTGTTTATTGCGGACGATGTTATTGCTTATGAAAGATTGGATAAGGGGAGACAACTATATAAATATTAAGTCAGACCTTTACTATAATTGTCTTGCGGTGGACAGACCGTGAGACCGTGGATCAGTAAGAGGGTGGGCTGTCTCCCTGCCTAATCTGCTGTCTGTCTGTCTGTCTGTCTGTCTGTCTGTCTGTCTGTCTGTCTGTCTGTCTGTCTGTCTGTCTGTCTGTCTGTCTGTCTGTCTGTCTGTCTGTCTGTCTGTCTGTCTGTCTGTCTGTCTGTCTGTCTGTCTGTCTGTCTGTCTGTCTGTCTGTCTGTCTGTCTGTCTGTCTGTCTGTCTGTCTGTCTGTCTGTCTGTCTGTCTGTCTGTCTGTCTGTCTGTCTGTCTGTCTGTCTGTCTGTCTGTCTGTCTGTCTGTCTGTCTGTCTGTCTGTCTGTCTGTCTGTCTGTCTGTCTGTCTGTCTGTCTGTCTGTCTGTCTGTCTGTCTGTCTGTCTGTCTGTCTGTCTGTCTGTCTGTCTGTCTGTCTGTCTGTCTGTCTGTCTGTCTGTCTGTCTGTCTGTCTGTCTGTCTGTCTGTCTGTCTGTCTGTCTGTCTGTCTGTCTGTCTGTCTGTCTGTCTGTCTGTCTGTCTGTCTGTCTGTCTGTCTGTCTGTCTGTCTGTCTGTCTGTCTGTCTGTCTGTCTGTCTGTCTGTCTGTCTGTCTGTCTGTCTGTCTGTCTGTCTGTCTGTCTGTCTGTCTGTCTGTCTGTCTGTCTGTCTGTCTGTCTGTCTGTCTGTCTGTCTGTCTGTCTGTCTGTCTGTCTGTCTGTCTGTCTGTCTGTCTGTCTGTCTGTCTGTCTGTCTGTCTGTCTGTCTGTCTGTCTGTCTGTCTGTCTGTCTGTCTGTCTGTCTGTCTGTCTGTCTGTCTGTCTGTCTGTCTGTCTGTCTGTCTGTCTGTCTGTCTGTCTGTCTGTCTGTCTGTCTGTCTGTCTGTCTGTCTGTCTGTCTGTCTGTCTGTCTGTCTGTCTGTCTGTCTGTCTGTCGACGGTGCTGCTGACCTTAGCAAAAGACCTAAACAACCTATCTTTTCCATTACTCTTTCCATTACTCTTCTGCTTAAGGATTTTTCCACGGGCTTTATCGACTAGTAATAATAATAAGAATAAGAATAATAATAACATTCCCTGGACTTTGCAGTAGTCCATAGAATTAAGCGATGAAACAGCAGTGCAATGATGGTAAACGCATGCTTAATGAGTGTGAAACATGCAAGTATGGTTGGAGGTTGAGGCAGTGTTATTTGAAATACATCACGTATAACAGCGGCAGTTGCGTATGCCATGTTGTAGATCTCTCCATTACCCGATGCTAGTTGGATCTTGAAAAACATAAATTTAAAAAAGGATGTTTAAATTTAGAAAAAAAGACCGTCAAGTCAGAAGACTCTTACAGTAATGTCACGTCATTCAATATAGAGGATGTGAATGTCGAAAACCTGGTTTTAACCGACCCTATTCCTGAAAACAAGGGGAATGTTTGCGATTGGGTAATTTGTACAAGGCAAGCCATTTCCGCTGTTGAGAAAGACTCCCAATCATATCTACTACCATGATAAATCTCAATATAGCGAGGATTAACCATGCCTTTAGATCTCAGTGACTACACCGAGTTTTCAGCTAAGTAATTCCAGATCTGGATCACGGTAGAGACGGTGAAGGGTATTGTTTTATTGCTTATAAGTTTTTAGAAAGAACGGTATATTAATACTAAATTGAAATAGTGGAAGGGTGACATCTAAGCCAACTTCCACAAAATGGACCCCTGGGTCTTTGTGAATGTACGGCAATCATCAAAATAGGGAGCGTCTATAGACATGAATGCAAATACTATGAAAGCATACTGGAAAGAGTGGAAGTACAAGTCGGTGCCTATGCTACCTTAGCAACTCCAACGATGATGATGAGAGCAAATTTTAGTAGTATTTTGTGGGTTAGTTTTACCCCACAAAAACAAAACATGAATATTCAGAGGAAGGAGGCAGCGATATTAAACATTAAAGGAAGATCGAAGTTGTCAAAAGAGGAAATGGAGAGAGTCATCGGAAAAATCAAATTTAAGGATGCTTCGTCGCAGATCATGGGTCCGTACTGCATGACTTGTGTAGAGATCGCATAAGAGGTAATCTAGAAATATATACAAAGTCGCTCAGTAGGAGAGGTTATGCAAATGATGCGAATATGATCATAGATAAAGATACATGAGAGGTGCTCGGTAAGATAAGGTTATGTATTCCTACAGAACCTTATACCAAATACGCAGGCGGATCATCTATGCACTGTTGGCTTACTGGACAGATTTTAGTTTTTTCAGAACCTCATCCTTCCTTTGTTTTCTACCTCTTTCAACTAGTCCTTTACATTCCTTCGATGTTGTTCATGATGCGTTTCACTCTTTGTTGCAACTGTTCTTTCAGAACCCCATATTGCTGCTTTTCCAGCATAACCAGACTAAATTCGTAGTCTCTTACGACACCATTCTCAATAGCCTTGGAGATTCAACCAACGACTAAATACAGCTTCGATTCTGCCAGTAGTCTTATATGTATTTTTGAGCGTTCACCCCTAATATTTTCGACGCATTCCTCAGAGCTGCTTGACCGATACCAATTGCTAACGTTATAATTCCCATAGAATCGCACAGCGGTGTGCCATAGCCGCAGCCGGTAGTGATCACGCTAAGCCTTCTACCATACATCTTGAACTTCTTCCCGACTGTATCACGCTCTTTGATCTCCTTGCAGAGGTACTGATCAATTTCTTCGGTCTTCCGTAGTCTGCATACCTGTCTTCCTTAGGGGAAGTAAGGGGGTAATGTCGGATATATATTCACACTATCCATCTTTATTCCATAAGCACCAAGTAAGTACCGTAAAAGCTACTTTTTTCATTGTGTCGGTTCACATAAACTCAAATTTGTCCGTTGACCTCCTTAGAGGAAGGTAGATCGGAGTCTCGAAATCCCAGGTGGTCATATATTCCCAAGCCGTCAGTTGATAGGGAGTATGGCTAGAATCTTAGACTTTTCCTATCAAGAAGGAAATCGTCTTCATCCAGGTGAGAAAAAACAAGTCGTAGTCTATTGTACATATCAGTTTTGTACTATCCATCATACTCGCACGGGGCCTGCAGAGGCCATTCTTAAGCACAAAGACCAAGCCTTTTCATTTGACTTTTAAGTTAATATGTGCCGATATGTCTTCAATCCTGTACAAACCGTCAATGAACGTGATCCAAGCAACATTTTTTTGGCCAGACCTCGCATTTCTGATAATGAAACCATTGGTCAGGACCTTGTTAAACTACGTAGATCAAATACTGATTAACTTCAGGGCCATTCTTGTGCCCAGCTCTAGGTAGACGTTAAAAAGTGTGGATTTGTCGATATCTGGGACGTAGGGTTGTTTTATAAATTCTAGAAAAGAAGATGAACATTTACTCGTATAATCCAAGGGCTAAGTACAAGTCAAACCGGGGAGGGTGGCCTCTTCAAGATTTATACTTGTCGACGGGCAACGCTCATACACCTGTAGCATTCCCCAAATTTACCAAGTATCCCATCAGGGTCCTTGCGACTTACCGTAACGATACCATGTCCGTGGTATGGGAGGGGCAAGCGTTGGAATTCTTGAACATTCGGGCCAAT
This sequence comes from Hydractinia symbiolongicarpus, assembly GCF_029227915.1. Taxonomy (NCBI): domain Eukaryota; kingdom Metazoa; phylum Cnidaria; class Hydrozoa; order Anthoathecata; family Hydractiniidae; genus Hydractinia; species Hydractinia symbiolongicarpus. Next base: position 16,828,640 of record NC_079878.1, read on the forward strand.
TTTGCAACGCATTGCTCAACGACAACGCTGGGGATCTCTGCAAAACATATGACAGGATCGTTACCATTTATCAACAGAATATTTCGGTTCCATGTCTACTACCATATGCCACGTATACTCGGAAGGATGAAAGTTCCCATGCCTTTCGATGATGGTTTTAGCCAGTACAAGAATACTTACTCGACATCTTGATATGCACAAGTGTGTCGCGAGTATAGTGCAGATCCTAACAGCATGTATAAGTTGAGACCAGTCGGTTCATCAATAACCAACGGGGAGTGGTGAAAACAAGCTGGTAACTACGCGAAGTTCATCATGCCTACAAATCCGGGTCTTGCCTTGGAAGGTTTGATCAAAGTTACACAAGCACAGGTAAAAGTCTCCTTGATCGGTTCTGGTGCAGACAACCATACAGCGAGACAAATCCTACTAGAAAACTTTGAAAGTATAGTCTTGAGAGAAAAAAAAAGGTGGGAAGAGATATACCAACCTTTCGAAAGGTACTGCAGTGTCCTCGAACTTCCGTGAATTTTACCGTGTGCATGTTGCATGTGCATGTCGTGTGCATATTGCCTTCGAATTTCAGGATTCGTGTCAGTAAGGTACAGGGGTATAAAAACAACATCTTGATTGGCCCTTCTGCAGGAAATCCAGGCACACAAGTCAATGTCAACGCAGTGCGGAAGTCTGTACAGCACACGCAGAAGCAGTTACGCGCTCTGCCAACGAAGCACAGTGCTTTTGATCTGCCACAGGTGAATTTGCATGGGAGCGCAAACGCAAGCGCGGAAAAACACGCTAAAGTCAAGGACATCCTTGACATTGGTTACAACAGGGGTAGCGCTTATCCTTGTCTATGCATGGATGAAATATGATGTCAAATTTCCGTGAAATCTTGTGATCTGCTACTTTATAAAGATACAAGTGCACGCAATGTAAACGTTCTTTGTCTCTATCAAATCTCAGGGTCAAGAGAAATGGACAACCAACACAAAGTGCTCCGGGTGCCTGGATAATACCAAGGCGTCAAAGAAAAATTCACAAGATGTCCTCATGGCAGTGGGAGAGGTGGGAGCATCTACGACCCTGCATATGGAGCAGGTGAATAAGGAAAATAAGGAACTTAGTTTTCAAAAGTACTTAGGCTGCGATATTACAACCTTTTGAGATCATATAGAGTCTCAGTTCGTTCCAGGAATGTCTTGGAACAAATGAAACGAGTGGCATATCGATCTCAGAATATCTATCAAGCATCAGCAAAGTGGTGAGGAACCATCATTTGTAGAAGTAGCCAGCAGGTTGCCATATCTTTATCTAAATATGTCAAGAAGTAACCAATACAACTCTGTCCAGTGTGCTTCATCAGTATACTAGACACTTTTAAGATCTCTTTGTCTTTCCGATGTATACCACCGCAACTGCAGTAGCACATGCAATGCCCAGGTACAAGTGCTGAGCAACAAACTCTACAACCTTTTGCGGCAACTCTGAAAAGTAATACAACTGCTGTGCCATGAATTCCATGAAGGGTTGCGTCTACTTTGCCTGTGAGATATTTTAAACATTTTCCAAGCCTCCTAAGTTGTTTTTGTACAAAACCTTAATCCTTCTTCCTGCAAAACCTGCTTACAAATCTGCTTCTCCACTTCCACCTGTCACGCCTAATACGATTGTTGAGATCAGCATATCGACAGCTGTGATAATTAAGGCTCCTTGAACAAAATCTCGCTTCAAGCGTTCTGATCACGGCAGATTATTAGGGTTTGAAGAGCGCTTAACATAGCTGGAGAAGCCCGTGCTAAAATATTTGCCAAAATTGCATACCACGATCTATTCGTCACATCGGATGCTACTCTAGAGATTACCGGCCGCTCTATGAAACCTAAAGCAATAGCACTGACAAAGTGACTTGCAGGAAAAGGTGTTAAAAAGCTGCAGGATAAGGTTCAAGAACTTTGTGCGCTAAACGGTGAGCAGCAGCAAACCATTAAAGACGCAACTATATGCGATTCTTTGAGATGCAGAGTTACGACAGCGACATGTACGCAGCATTGACAACATTTTGATCGCGATCAATAAACATTATAAGGATAAGCAACCTATGTGCATGATGCGATGCCAAGAAAGGAATAGCGCACGCTAGTCAAGATTGGCTCATAGAAGGTATCTAGACATGCATATTCTAGGCCAGTGCGATAATCCCAATGTCGTACAAAGAGATGCGCTTCGATCTGAAGACTATTGTCGCAATCAATTTCGTTTCACCGACGAGCAACTTAAATAGTTTAAGAGGATATTCGGCATTGGTGCAATAGATTAGATTTATAGCCTTTTTGTGTCTCTACAAAATTCTGTGACTGTCACCACTTTTTGACATGGTCTGGCGTTAATTTTACGTCCTCAGGGACCAGCATGAGTTCTTCCGAGACGGAACAACACTCAATACCTTATTCGAGGAAGTACAAAACTTTGGTAGAGCCAAACTACTGTTTGGCTCTACCATCGTACGATCAAGTCTATACACACTTTTGCTCCAAAAGGCGTCCAAAAGTCGTCTTTTCTAATCACCGTCTTCTTTCCCCGGTTGAAGCAGATAGAAGATAGTAGTACTTTTTCCGGCTTGATGGCATTCGAAGGCAGTACAAGTATTTTACCCATATCGTCCTAGTGTCTTTAGTGAATAACGTTTGGGCATCTTCAAATTTGAAGAGTTTCTCCACAAGGACCTTGTTAAGCGACTCTACAAAGGCTGTAAAAGTCTGATGATATCTGGTTGTAGCGCGCTTTATCCCTACACGTTTACTTTCTATCAGCTTTATCAATTCTCACTTGGACTCGGACCCGGTACCACATGAACGATCTTTGGATTGCGTAGACTATGGTAAAAGTCGGAATGCTTTGGTTATTTGTCCAAAATGGCGATGTAGTACTTCCTCATGTTGTCCTCTACCTCGGAGAGGTTTGCACATGCTTTGCGTTGCTATTCACGTTCACGTTCTTCAGAAAACCAGTCAAGTTTTGCTTGTTTATCTTTGAGCCACTGTACTTAAGCATCCTGTAGTTTTTTGACGGACTTATTATGGCTTTTACGTTCTTCTTCACCATGCTCTGAAAGTTTAATGAGAAAGAATTTTATTCCCGCGAACGCGAGTGCATTGATTGACGCTCCTGTGATGAGAATTCCGACCGTTGCCATTTATTTAGAGCACAGGCTATTAAATGAATACTGAGCAAAACCATGTATGTGATTACGACTTCCTAGGCATGATACAGGCTGGAATCCATCCCTTTTTGACCGTCATTTTGCGATATGCTTTTTTCGTTGTAAAGTACGCTGTTATCTTCAGGATGTCCTCCGTGCCAATTTTCGCAGAAGGTTTTGTGATCTCTGGAATCTTCTTCCTGCTAGAGCATAGCTGAAAGTAGGCCCCAGATCAACCAGGGTCTCATAGAGCATGACAGTTATTTCTTTCTCATAAGATGGTACGTTTGTTGTTTGTATTACGCACATTTAAACCATCCAAAACATGGCTAAGTTGTCCTCAGGCTTGATGCACCGGGGAAGTGTGTTTACAGGCTTCGAAGCTGTGTTCGCTTCTACGTCCGGAATTTTAGTACACGTTGAAGACAATTTATATTGCGAGTACTGTTAGAGCTCCTACACCATAGTACACAGTGCTGTAGGACTGTGAAGTGGCACTTGACTTGATGAAATACTTTCACTCTGGCTCGTTCGTAAGTTCTCTTTCTTTCTTGCAAGTCTCTTGTCAGCAGCAACGCGACCTTTATTTTTCTTTGTGAAAACTTGCTCTGTTTCTTTCTTGTCCTCGCTCATTAATTTTATTTGGTTTTTAACAAAAAAATCATACTCTCTCCTCGAATCCCTTATTGCATATCCTATTGCAACCATTATTACGGATTCTCGCCTTGCCTTGCTTGGCTTTCTTTAACGCATAACGTTTGCCGACAGCCTTTTCCTTGGTGTTCACGGCCTCTGCAGGTGTATCGACAATGTCAAACTTCTCCACAATTGACGGTAGAGCTATGGCGATAAACAAATATATCTCTATGTTTATTAAAAGGATTCTGTGAGGTTATACATCACACAGCACCGATTTATACTCATAAGGAGTGACTCTCACTTTTCAGCGCAGTTTTCTATCTACAACCCTAAAAGTACTGTGTGTACACCGTCGTCTAAGACTCTACGTTTATCGTAAAACGCAGAGAATTCTTGCGTACTTCGCTTGTAGGTGACCATCCCCTGTTTGCACACTCCAAAGCCCGTGTTTTCCCTGCGTCTAGGCTCCATTTCAAAGTCATCATACATGTCTCCCAGGTCATACCATTCTGCTTTTTCGACATACCTTAGCACGAGAACTTTGTGCCATCTTTTCCTTCCACGAAGTAGCACTTGGCTGTAAAAGCAATCATTTGATACCATATAAATTCTGGTTTAGATAATCCTCCTGTGCGACTAGAATACTTGTCTGTCACGAGCCAGTCCTTCGCACCCTTATCATACGCTTTTGCCAGTTTATCTATGTAGATATACTTAAACTCTCGACGATCTACATACTTGTGCAGGAAATCGTAGTTTTCCGCTTTCATCAACCCAAGGAGCTTACTCAAGTATTCATGCATATGCTCAGGGATTTGAGCGTCAGGTATCTCCTTAGCCACGAATAACGGGAGCATTTTAAAGATATTCTCATACAACTCCGGGGGCACTTCGATGTCTACCTAGGCGAAACTAAACAAAGTTAGTTCTAGGCTATTGCTTGCTGTTGGCGTAGAGACCTTGATCAGCCTTTTCTTACCACACTGAAAGTCATGCACCAAGGTGATAGGGTGCAGCATATTACCAACGAGCCCTAAGATAGTTTTACATGCCTTAGGGTTCTCATAGAGGTGAGATCTGATCACATTGCGTCACATTGCTGTCGTGATAGCTACAAAACACGATTCCAAGACCACCCGCCATTCCCGTTTGTAGAAACGCGTGAACTTTGTTCTTCGTGCACTCTGTGCAGCCTTTATGTGCCTCTTTAGAGTCCTTGCATGTCTTTTTGAAGCATGATTCATTACACTTGCGCCTAAAGGTACATATAGTTTTATCTTCGAGTTACGTTTTAAAACCTTGTTTAACACTTACATTATCGATACGGCTGGGATACTCACAGCGTCTTTTAGCATGTCTACATCATCGTACTGATGCCGTGTCGAGTCGATGAACGGTAGTAAATCCGCCAGATTGTACTCTCTCAACAACTCCATCATGGTAACACAACCTCGCCTATAGAACTTTACTTGAGAGATATATATTTATTCCTTTTGGGACAACCTGTGTTCTCCTCCTCTTCCAAAGGTCTCCAGTATTAATTCCCCGCCTCCTGATGCTGATTTGAGGGTTGTTTTAGTCTGTGAACGAGCGTTAACGAGGTCTTCCAAGGGTTAGCATTTGTGACTCCCTGCCTCCATCATACTCCTTTGATAATTGTTTTAGTCCATGAGCCACTGCGCCAACTAAAATTCGTCAAATTGTTCAACTCGTGAAAATCAGACAGTATCCGACGCAAATCAGGGTATGCGGTAAAACGAACGACAATATTCGATAGAATATGCGATATTCTGGCGCAACTGTCAATTTCTGTCCGAGTTGAAGATGTATTGATCAAAAAAAATTAATAAATAAATATGAACGTCTCAAATTTGTCCAGAGATTTTAAAAATCCATCTCAAAATTTTATAGTAAAGATGAATACAAGAACCGTTAAAGAATTTTATTCAACCTTCTGCAAGAACGTTAAAGGCGTGGAAGCACGTGATTTACGTGTAAGGCCCTTATTAGACTACAAAAGGCCGTATTACAACATTTAGAAGACTGTGCACGTAGTTGACGATGTTCTATGGCCATTACGGATTCGAAAACGACTTGACGCGTTTTAGACCATTGAGAGTGGAAGAACTAGAGGGATCCTGTCATGTATACGCATGTGGAAGCACGTAATTTACGTGTAAAACCCTTATTAGACTGCCAAAAGCCGTATTACAACATTTAGAAGACTGTGCACGTAGTTGACGTTGTTCTACTGCCATTGCGGATTGGAAAACGACTTGAGGCGTCGTAGTCCATTGAAAGTGGAAGGACTACACTGATCCTCACATGTCTACCCTCGTGGAAGGACGTGATTAACGGGAAAAGCCCAATTTAGGCTGCAAAGGGCCGTATTACAACATTTAGAAGACTGTGCACGTAGTTGACGATGTTCTATGGCCATTGCAGATTGGAAAACGACTTGAGGCGTCGTAGTCCATTGAGAGTGGAAGGACTTCACCAATCCCCACCTGTGTAGGCTCCTGGAAGCACGTGATTTACATGTAAGGCCCTTATTAGACCTCAAAAGACCATATTACAACATTTAGAAGACTGTGCAGGTAGTTGACGGTGTTCTATTGCCATTGTGTATTGAAGAACGAATTGAGGCGTCGTGGTCCGTTGAGAGTGGAAGGACTAGACCGATCCTCACATGTCTACGGTCGTGGAGGCACGTGATTTACGTGTAAGGCCCTTATTAGACTACAAAAGGCCGTGTTACAATATTTAGAAACCTGTGCACGTACTTAACGGTGTTCTATCGCCATTGCAGAATGGAAAACGACTTGAGGGGACGTACGCAGTTGAGAGTAGAAGGACTAGACGGATTCTCACATGTCTGCGCTCGTGGACGGACGTGATTTACGGGAAAGGCCCTATTAGGCTGCAAAAGGCCGAATCGCAATCTTTAGAAGACTGTGCACGTAGTTGACGATGTTCTATGACCATTGCTGATTGGAAAACGACTTGAGGCGTCGTAGTCCATTGAGAGTGGAAGGACTAGAACGATCCCCACCTGTCTAGGATCGGGGAAACACGTGATTTACGTGTAAGGCTCTTATTAGACAAAAAAAGGCCGTATTACAACATTTAGAAGACTGTGCACGTAGTTGACGATGTTCTATGGCCATTGCGGATTGGAAAACAACTTGAACCGTCGTAGTCCATTGAGATTTGAATAACTAGAACGATCCCCATCCGCCTAGGCTTGTGGAAGTACGCGTTTGACGTGTAGGGCCCATGTTAGGCTGCTAAAGGCCGTATTACAACAGTTAGAAAACTGTGAGCGTAGTTTGCCGAGTTCTATGGCCATTGCGGATTTGAAAACGACTTGACGCGTCGTAGACCATTGAGAGTGTAAGGACTACACGGATCCTGTCATGTATACGCACGGGGAAGCACGTGATTTACGTGTAAGGCCCTAATTAGACTGCCAAAGGCCGTATTACAACAGTTAGAAAACTGTGCACGTAGTTGACGGTGTTCTACTGCCATTGCGGATTGGAAAACGACTTGAGGCGTCGTAGTCAATTGAGAGTGAAACGACTACACTGATCCTCAAATGTCTACCCTCGTGGAAGGACGTGATTAATGGGAAAAGCCCATTTTAGTCTGCAAAGGCCGTATTACAACATTTAGAAGAAGACTTTGCAAGTAGTTTACGGTGGTCTATGGCCATTGCGGATTGGAAAACCACTTGAGGGGTCGTAGTCCATTGAGGGTGGAAGGACTAGACCAATCCCCACCTGTCTAGGATCGTGGAAGCACGTGATTTACGTGTCAGGCCCTTATTAGACTACAAAAGGCCGTATTACAACATTTAGAAGACTTTACTTGTAGTTGACGATGTTCTATGGCCATTGGGGATTGGAAAACGACTTGAGCCGTCGTACTCCATTGAGATTTGAAGAACTAGAACGATCCTCATCCGCCTAGGCTTGTGGAAGCGCGCGTTTGACGTGTAAGGCCCATGTTAGGCTGCTAAAGGCCGTACTACAATACTTAGAAGACTGTGAGCGTAGTTGGCCGAGTTCTATGGCCATTGCGGATTGGAAAACGACTTGACGCGTCGTAGACCATTGAGAGTGTAAGGACTAGACGGATCCTGTCATGTATACGCACAGGGAAACACGTGATTTACGTGTAAGGCCCTTATTAGACTGCCAAAGGCCGTATTACAACAGTTAGAAAACTGTGCACGTAGTTGACGGTGTTCTACTGCCATTGCGGATTGGAAAACGACTGGAGGCGTCGTATTCCATTGAGAGTGGAACGACTACACTGATCCTCACATGTCTACCCTCGTGGAAGGACGTGATTAAGGGGAAAAGCCTATTTTAGGCTGCAAAAGGCCGTATTACAACATTTAGAAGAAGACTTTGCACGTAGTTTACGGTGGTCTATAGCCATTGCGGATTAGAAAACCACTTGAGGCGTCGTAGTCCATTGAGATTTGAAGAACTAGAACGATCCCCATCCGCCTAGGCTTGTGGAAGCACGCGTTTGACGTGAAAGGCCCATGTTAGGCCGCTAAAGGCCCTATTCCAACATTTAGAAGACTGTGAGCGTAGTTGGCCGAGTTCAATGACCATTGCAGATTGGAAAACGACTTAACGCGTCGTAGTTCATTGAGAGTGGAAGGACTAGACCGATCCCCACCTGTGTAGGGTCCTGGAAGCACGGGATTTACATGTGAGGCCCTTATTAGACCTCAAAATTCTGTATTACAACATTTGGAAGACTGCGCACGTAGTTGACGATGTTCTATGGCCATTGCGGATTGGAGAACGACTTGAGCCGTCGTAGTCCATTGAGATTCGAAGAACTAGAACGATCCCCATACGCCTAGGCTTGTGGAAGCACGCGTTTGACGTGAAAGGCCCATGTTAGGCTGCTAAAGGCCGTATTACAACATTTAGAAGACTGTGAGCGTTGTTGGCCGGGTTCAATGGCCATTGCAGATTGAAAAACGACTTGACGCGTCTTAGTCCATTGAGAGTGGAAGGACTAGACCGATCCCCACCTGTGTAGGCTCCTGGAAGCACGTGATTTACGTGTGAGGCCCTTATTAGACCTCAAAATGCCGAATTATAACATTTAGAAGACTGTGCACGTAGTTGACGGTGTTCTACTGCCATTGCGGATTGGAAAACGACTTGAGGCGTCGTAGTCCATTGAGAGTGGAAGGAATACACTGATCCTCACATGTCTACCCTCGTGGAAGGACGTGATTAACGGGAAAAGCCAATTTTAGGCTGCAAAAGGCCGTATTACAACATTTAGAAGACTGTGCGCGTAGTTGACGAATTTCTATGCCCATTGCGGATTGAAAAACGACTTGAGGCGTCATAGTCCATTGAGAGTGGAAGGACTAGACCGATCCCCACCTGTGTTGGCACCTGGAAGCACGTGATTTACGTGTAAGGCGCTTATTAGACCTCAAAAGGCCGTATTACAACATTTGGAAGAATGTGCACGTAGTTGACGGTGTTCTACTGCCATTGCGTATTGAAAAACGAATTGAGGCGTTGTGGTCCGTTGAGAGTGGAAGGACTAGACGGATTCTCACATGTCTACGGTCGTGAAAGCCCGTGATTTACGTGTAAGGCTCTTATTAGACTACAAAAGGCCGTACTGCAATATTTAGAAACCTGTGCACGTACTTATCGGTGTTCTATCGTCATTGCAGACTGGAAAACGACTTGAGGGGACGTACGCAGTTGAGAGTGGAAAGACTAGACCGATTCTCACATGTCTACGCTCGTGGAAGGACGTGATTTACGGGAAAGGCCCTGTTAGGCTGCAAAAGGCCGAACTGCAATCTTTAGAAGACTGTGCACGTAGTTGACGGTGTTCTATAGCCATTGCGGATTGGAAAACGACTTGACGCGTCGTAGTCCATTGAGAGTGGAAGGACTAGACCGATCCCCACCTGTGTAGGCTCCTGGAAGCACGTGATTTACATGTGAGGCCCTTATTAGACCTCAAAATTCTGTATTACAACATTTGGAAGACTGCGCACGTAGTTGACGATGTTCTATGGCCATTGCGGATTGGAGAACGACTTGAGCCGTCGTAGTCCATTGAGATTCGAAGAACTAGAACGATCCCCATACGCCTAGGCTTGTGGAAGCACGCGTTTGACGTGAAAGGCCCATGTTAGGCTGCTAAAGGCCGTATTACAACATTTAGAAGACTGTGAGCGTTGTTGGCCGGGTTCAATGGCCATTGCAGATTGAAAAACGACTTGACGCGTCTTAGTCCATTGAAAGTGGAAAGACTAGACCGATCCCCACCTGTGTAGGCTCCTGGAAGCACGTGATTTACGTGTGAGGCCCTTATTAGACCTCAAAATGCCGTATTATAACATTTAGAAGATTGTGCACGTAGTTGACGGTGTTCTACTGCCATTGCGGATTGGAAAACGACTTGAGGCGTCGTAGTCCATTGAGAGTGGAAGGACTACACTGATCCTCACATGTCTACCCTCGTGGAAGCACGTGATTTACGTGTGAGGCCCTTATTAGACCTCAAAAGGCCGTATTACAACATTTGGAAGAATGTGCACGTAGTTGACGGTGTTCTACTGCCATTGCGTATTGAAGAACGAATTGAGGCGTTGTGGTCCGTTGAGAGTGGAAGGACTAGACGGATTCTCACATGTCTACGGTCGTGAAAGCCCGTGATTTACGTGTAAGGCCCTTATTAGACTACAAAAGGCCGTACTGCAATATTTAGAAACCTGTGCACGTACTTATCGGTGTTCTATCGTCATTGCAGACTGGAAAACGACTTGAGGGGACGTACGCAGTTGAGAGTGGAAGGACTAGACCGATTCTCACATGTCTACGCTCGTGGAAGGACGTGATTTACGGGAAAGGCCCTGTTAGGCTGCAAAAGGCCGAACTGCAATCTTTAGAAGACTGTGCACGTAGTTGACGGTGTTCTATAGCCATTGCGGATTGGAAAACGACTTGACGCGTCGTAGTCCATTGAGAGTGGAAGGACTAGACCGATCCCCACCTGTGTAGGCTCCTGGAAGCACGTGATTTACATGTGAGGCCCTTATTAGACCTCAAAATTCTGTATTACAACATTTGGAAGACTGCGCACGTAGTTGACGATGTTCTATGGCCATTGCGGATTGGAGAACGACTTGAGCAGTCGTAGTCCATTGAGATTCGAAGAACTAGAACGATCCCCATACGCCTAGGCTTGTGGAAGCACGCGTTTGACGTGAAAGGCCCATGTTAGGCTGCTAAAGGCCGTATTACAACATTTAGAAGACTGTGAGCGTTGTTGGCCGGGTTCAATGGCCATTGCAGATTGAAAAACGACTTGACGCGTCTTAGTCCATTGAGAGTGGAAGGACTAGACCGATCCCCACCTGTGTAGGCACCTGGAAGCACGTGATTTACGTGTAAGGCGCTTATTAGACCTCAAAAGGCCGTATTACAACATTTGGAAGACTGTGCACGTAGTTGACGGTGTTCTATTGCCATTGCGCATTGAAGAACAAATTGAGGCGTTGTGGTCCGTTGAGAGTGGAAGGACTAGACCGATCCTCACATGTCTATGGTCGTGGAAGCACGTGATTTACGTGTAAGGCCCTTATTAGACTACAAAAGGCCGTATTGCAATATTTAGAAACCTGTGCACGTACTTAACGGTGTTCTACTGCCATTGCGTTTTGGAAAACGACTTGAGGCGTCGTAGTCCATTGAGAGTGGAAGGACTACACTGATCCTCACATGTCTACCCTTGTGGAAGGACGTGATTAACGGGAAAAGCCCATTTTAGGCTGCAAAAGGCCGTATTACAACATTTAGAAGAAGACTTTGCACATAGTTTACGGTGGTCTATATCCATTGCAAATTGGAAAACCACTTGAGGCGTCGTAGTCCATTGAGAATGGAAGGACTACACCAATCCCCACCCTTGTAGGCTTGTGGAAGCACGCGTTTGACGTGTAAGGCCCATGTTAGGCTGCTAAAGGCCGTATTACAACATTTAGAAGACTGTGAGCGTTGTTGGCTGGGTTCAATGGCCATTCCAGATTGAAAAACGACTTGACGCGTCTTAGTCCATTGAGAGTGGAAGGACTAGACCGATCCCCACCTGTGTAGGCCCCTGGAAGCACGTGATTTACGTGCGAGGCCCTTATTAGACCTCAAAATGCCGTATTATAACATTAAGAAGACTGTGCACGTAGTTGACGGTGTTCTACTGCCATTGCGGATTGGAAAACGCCTTGAGGCGTCGTAGTCCATTGAGAGTGGATGGACTACACTGATCCTCACATGTCTACCCTCGTGGAAGGACGTGATTAACGGGAAAAGCCCATTTTAGGCTGCAAAAGGCCGTATTACAACATTTAGAAGACTGTGCGCGTAGTTGACGAATTTCTATGCCCATTGCGGATTGAAAAACGACTTGAGGCGTCGTAGTCCATTGAGAGTGGAAGGACTACACTGATCCTCACATGTCTACCCTTGTGGAAGGACGTGATTAACGGGAAAAGCCCATTTTAGGCTGCAAAAGGCCGTATTACAACATTTAGAAGAAGACTTTGCACATAGTTTACGGTGGTCTATAACCATTGCAAATTGGAAAACCAATTGAGGCGTCGTAGTCCATTGAGAATGGAAGGACTACACCAATCCCCACCCTTGTAGGCTTGTGGAAGCACGCGTTTGACGTGTAAGGCCCATGTTAGGCTGCTAAAAGCCGTATTACAACATTTAGAAGACTGTGAGCGTAGTTGGCCGAGTTCTATGGCCATTGTGGATTGGAAAACGACTTGACGCTTCGTAGACCATTGAGAAAGGAAGGACTAAACGGATCCTGTCTTGCATACGCACGTGGAAGCACGTGATTTACGTGTAAGGCCCTTATTAGACTGCCAAAGGCCGTATTACAACATTTAGAAGACTGTGCACGTAGTTGACGGTGTTCTACTGCCATTGCGGATTGGAAAACGACTTGAGGCGTCGTAGTCCATTGAGAGTGGAAGGACTACACCGATCCCCACCTGTGTAGGCTTGTGGAAGCACGCGTTTGACGTGTAAGGCCCATGTTAGTCTGCTAAAGGCCGTATTACAACATTTAGAAGACTGTGAGCGTAGTTGGCCGAGTTCTATTGCTATTGCGTATTGAAGAACGAATTGAGGCGTTGTGGTCCGTTGAGAGTGGAAGGACTAGACCGATCCTCACATGTCTATGGTCGTGGAAGCACGTGATTTACGTGTAAGGCCCTTATTAGACTACAAAAGGCCGTATTGCAATATTTAGAAACCTGTGCACGTACTTAACGGTGTTCTACTGCCATTGCGTTTTGGAAAACGACTTGAGGCGTCGTAGTCCATTGAGAGTGGAAGGACTACACTGATTCTCACATGTCTACCCTTGTGGAAGGACGTGATTAACGGGAAAAGCCCATTTTAGGCTGCAAAAGGCCGTATTACAACATTTAGAAGAAGACTTTGCACATAGTTTACGGTGGTCTATATCCATTGCAAATTGGAAAACCACTTGAGGCATCGTAGTCCATTGAGAATGGAAGGACTACACCAATCCCCACCCTTGTAGGCTTGTGGAAGCACGCGTTTGACGTGTAAGGCCCATGTTAGGCTGCTAAAGGCCGTATTACAACATTTAGAAGACTGTGACCGTTGTTGGCTGGGTTCAATGGCCATTCCAGATTGAAAAACGACTTGACGCGTCTTAGTCCATTGAGAGTGGAAGGACTAGACCGATCCCCACCTGTGTAGGCCCCTGGAAGCACGTGATTTACGTGCGAGGCCCTTATTTGACCTCAAAATGCCGTATTATAACATTAAGAAGACTGTGCACGTAGTTGACGGTGTTCTACTGCCATTGCGGATTGGAAAACGCCTTGAGGCGTCGTAGTCCATTGAGAGTGGATGGACTACACTGATCCTCACATGTCTACCCTCGTGGAAGGACGTGATTAACGGGAAAAGCCCATTTTAGGCTGCAAAAGGCCGTATTACAACATTTAGAAGACTGTGCGCGTAGTTGACGAATTTCTATGCCCATTGCGGATTGAAAAACGACTTGAGGCGTCGTAGTCCATTGAGAGTGGAAGGACTACACCGATCCTCACATGTCTACCCTTGTGGAAGGACGTGATTAACGGGAAAAGCCCATTTTAGGCTGCAAAAGGCCGTATTACAACATTTAGAAGAAGACTTTGCACATAGTTTACGGTGGTCTATATCCATTGCAAATTGGAAAACCAATTGAGGCGTCGTAGTCCATTGAGAATGGAAGGACTACACCAATCCCCACCCTTGTAGGCTTGTGGAAGCACGCGTTTGACGTGTAAGGCCCATGTTAGGCTGCTAAAAGCCGTATTACAACATTTAGAAGACTGTGAGCGTAGTTGGCCGAGTTCTATGGCCATTGTGGATTGGAAAACGACTTGACGCTTCGTAGACCATTGAGAAAGGAAGGACTAAACGGATCCTGTCTTGCATACGCACGTGGAAGCACGTGATTTACGTGTAAGGCCCTTATTAGACTGCCAAAGGCCGTATTACAACATTTAGAAGACTGTGCACGTAGTTGACGGTGTTCTACTGCCATTGCGGATTGGAAAACGACTTGAGGCGTCGTAGTCCATTGAGAGTGGAAGGACTACACCGATCCCCACCTGTGTAGGCTTGTGGAAGCACGTGATTTACGTGTAAGGCGCTTATTAGACCTCAAAAGGCCGTATTACAACATTTGGAAGACTGTGCACGTAGTTGACGGTGTTCTATTGCCATTGCGCATTGAAGAACAAATTGAGGCGTTGTGGTCCGTTGAGAGTGGAAGGACTAGACCGATCCTCACATGTCTATGGTCGTGGAAGCACGTGATTTACGTGTAAGGCCCTTATTAGACTACAAAAGGCCGTATTGCAATATTTAGAAACCTGTGCACGTACTTAACGGTGTTCTACTGCCATTGCGTTTTGGAAAACGACTTGAGGCGTCGTAGTCCATTGAGAGTGGAAGGACTACACTGATCCTCACATGTCTACCCTTGTGGAAGGACGTGATTAACGGGAAAAGCCCATTTTAGGCTGCAAAAGGCCGTATTACAACATTTAGAAGAAGACTTTGCACATAGTTTACGGTGGTCTATATCCATTGCAAATTGGAAAACCACTTGAGGCGTCGTAGTCCATTGAGAATGGAAGGACTACACCAATCCCCACCCTTGTAGGCTTGTGGAAGCACGCGTTTGACGTGTAAGGCCCATGTTAGGCTGCTAAAGGCCGTATTACAACATTTAGAAGACTGTGAGCGTTGTTGGCTGGGTTCAATGGCCATTCCAGATTGAAAAACGACTTGACGCGTCTTAGTCCATTGAGAGTGGAAGGACTAGACCGATCCCCACCTGTGTAGGCCCCTGGAAGCACGTGATTTACGTGCGAGGCCCTTATTAGACCTCAAAATGCCGTATTATAACATTAAGAAGACTGTGCACGTAGTTGACGGTGTTCTACTGCCATTGCGGATTGGAAAACGCCTTGAGGCGTCGTAGTCCATTGAGAGTGGATGGACTACACTGATCCTCACATGTCTACCCTCGTGGAAGGACGTGATTAACGGGAAAAGCCCATTTTAGGCTGCAAAAGGCCGTATTACAACATTTAGAAGACTGTGCGCGTAGTTGACGAATTTCTATGCCCATTGCGGATTGAAAAACGACTTGAGGCGTCGTAGTCCATTGAGAGTGGAAGGACTACACTGATCCTCACATGTCTACCCTTGTGGAAGGACGTGATTAACGGGAAAAGCCCATTTTAGCCTGCACCTGTGCACGTACTTAACGGTGTTCTACTGCCATTGCGTTTTGGAAAACGACTTGAGGCGTCGTAGTCCATTGAGAGTGGAAGGACTACACTGATCCTCACATGTCTACCCTTGTGGAAGGACGTGATTAACGGGAAAAGCCCATTTTAGGCTGCAAAAGGCCGTATTACAACATTTAGAAGAAGACTTTGCACATAGTTTACGGTGGTCTATAACCATTGCAAATTGGAAAACCAATTGAGGCGTCGTAGTCCATTGAGAATGGAAGGACTACACCAATCCCCACCCTTGTAGGCTTGTGGAAGCACGCGTTTGACGTGTAAGGCCCATGTTAGGCTGCTAAAAGCCGTATTACAACATTTAGAAGACTGTGAGCGTAGTTGGCCGAGTTCTATGGCCATTGTGGATTGGGAAACGACTTGACGCTTCGTAGACCATTGAGAAAGGAAGGACTAAACGGATCCTGTCTTGCATACGCACGTGGAAGCACGTGATTTACGTGTAAGGCCCTTATTAGACTGCCAAAGGCCGTATTACAACATTTAGAAGACTGTGCACGTAGTTGACGGTGTTCTACTGCCATTGCGGATTGGAAAACGACTTGAGGCGTCGTAGTCCATTGAGAGTGGAAGGACTACACCGATCCCCACCTGTGTAGGCTTGTGGAAGCACGCGTTTGACGTGTAAGGCCCATGTTAGTCTGCTAAAGGCCGTATTACAACATTTAGAAGACTGTGAGCGTAGTTGGCCGAGTTCTATTGCTATTGCGTATTGAAGAACGAATTGAGGCGTTGTGGTCCGTTGAGAGTGGAAGGACTAGACCGATCCTCACATGTCTATGGTCGTGGAAGCACGTGATTTACGTGTAAGGCCCTTATTAGACTACAAAAGGCCGTATTGCAATATTTAGAAACCTGTGCACGTACTTAACGGTGTTCTACTGCCATTGCGTTTTGGAAAACGACTTGAGGCGTCGTAGTCCATTGAGAGTGGAAGGACTACACTGATTCTCACATGTCTACCCTTGTGGAAGGACGTGATTAACGGGAAAAGCCCTTTTTAGGCTGCAAAAGGCCGTATTACAACATTTAGAAGAAGACTTTGCACATAGTTTACGGTGGTCTATATCCATTGCAAATTGGAAAACCACTTGAGGCATCGTAGTCCATTGAGAATGGAAGGACTACACCAATCCCCACCCTTGTAGGCTTGTGGAAGCACGCGTTTGACGTGTAAGGCCCATGTTAGGCTGCTAAAGGCCGTATTACAACATTTAGAAGACTGTGAGCGTTGTTGGCTGGGTTCAATGGCCATTCCAGATTGAAAAACGACTTGACGCGTCTTAGTCCATTGAGAGTGGAAGGACTAGACCGATCCCCACCTGTGTAGGCCCCTGGAAGCACGTGATTTACGTGCGAGGCCCTTATTAGACCTCAAAATGCCGTATTATAACATTAAGAAGACTGTGCACGTAGTTGACGGTGTTCTACTGCCATTGCGGATTGGAAAACGCCTTGAGGCGTCGTAGTCCATTGAGAGTGGATGGACTACACTGATCCTCACATGTCTACCCTCGTGGAAGGACGTGATTAACGGGAAAAGCCCATTTTAGGCTGCAAAAGGCCGTATTACAACATTTAGAAGACTGTGCGCGTAGTTGACGAATTTCTATGCCCATTGCGGATTGAAAAACGACTTGAGGCGTCGTAGTCCATTGAGAGTGGAAGGACTACACCGATCCTCACATGTCTACCCTTGTGGAAGGACGTGATTAACGGGAAAAGCCCATTTTAGGCTGCAAAAGGCCGTATTACAACATTTAGAAGAAGACTTTGCACATAGTTTACGGTGGTCTATATCCATTG
This sequence comes from Hydractinia symbiolongicarpus, assembly GCF_029227915.1. NCBI lineage: Eukaryota > Metazoa > Cnidaria > Hydrozoa > Anthoathecata > Hydractiniidae > Hydractinia > Hydractinia symbiolongicarpus. Next base: position 16,846,207 of record NC_079878.1, read on the forward strand.
CAAATTGGAAAACCAATTGAGGCGTCGTAGTCCATTGAGAATGGAAGGACTACACCAATCCCCACCCTTGTAGGCTTGTGGAAGCACGCGTTTGACGTGTAAGGCCCATGTTAGGCTGCTAAAAGCCGTATTACAACATTTAGAAGACTGTGAGCGTAGTTGGCCGAGTTCTATGGCCATTGTGGATTGGAAAACGACTTGACGCTTCGTAGACCATTGAGAAAGGAAGGACTAAACGGATCCTGTCTTGCATACGCACGTGGAAGCACGTGATTTACGTGTAAGGCCCTTATTAGACTGCCAAAGGCCGTATTACAACATTTAGAAGACTGTGCACGTAGTTGACGGTGTTCTACTGCCATTGCGGATTGGAAAACGACTTGAGGCGTCGTAGTCCATTGAGAGTGGAAGGACTACACCGATCCCCACCTGTGTAGGCTTGTGGAAGCACGCGTTTGACGTGTAAGGCCCATGTTAGTCTGCTAAAGGCCGTATTACAACATTTAGAAGACTGTGAGCGTAGTTGGCCGAGTTCTATTGCTATTGCGTATTGAAGAACGAATTGAGGCGTTGTGGTCCGTTGAGAGTGGAAGGACTAGACCGATCCTCACATGTCTATGGTCGTGGAAGCACGTGATTTACGTGTAAGGCCCTTATTAGACTACAAAAGGCCGTATTGCAATATTTAGAAACCTGTGCACGTACTTAACGGTGTTCTACTGCCATTGCGTTTTGGAAAACGACTTGAGGCGTCGTAGTCCATTGAGAGTGGAAGGACTACACTGATTCTCACATGTCTACCCTTGTGGAAGGACGTGATTAACGGGAAAAACCCATTTTAGGCTGCAAAAGGCCGTATTACAACATTTAGAAGAAGACTTTGCACATAGTTTACGGTGGTCTATATCCATTGCAAATTGGAAAACCACTTGAGGCGTCGTAGTCCATTGAGAATGGAAGGACTACACCAATCCCCACCCTTGTAGGCTTGTGGAAGCACGCGTTTGACGTGTAAGGCCCATGTTAGGCTGCTAAAGGCCGTATTACAACATTTAGAAGACTGTGAGCGTTGTTGGCTGGGTTCAATGGCCATTGCAGATTGAAAAACGACTTGACGCGTCTTAGTCCATTGAGAGTGAAAGGACTAGACCGATCCCCACCTGTGTAGGCCCCTGGAAGGACGTGATTTACGGGAAAGGCCCTGTTAGGCTGCAAAAGGCCGAACTGCAATCTTTAGAAGACTGTGCACGTAGTTGACGGTGTTCTATAGCCATTGCGGATTGGAAAACGACTTGACGCGTCGTAGTCCATTGAGAGTGGAAGGACTAGACCGATCCCCACCTGTGTAGGCTCCTGGAAGCACGTGATTTACATGTGAGGCCCTTATTAGACCTCAAAATTCTGTATTACAACATTTGGAAGACTGCGCACGTAGTTGACGATGTTCTATGGCCATTGCGGATTGGAGAACGACTTGAGCCGTCGTAGTCCATTGAGATTCGAAGAACTAGAACGATCCCCATACGCCTAGGCTTGTGGAAGCACGCGTTTGACGTGAAAGGCCCATGTTAGGCTGCTAAAGGCCGTATTACAACATTTAGAAGACTGTGAGCGTTGTTGGCCGGGTTCAATGGCCATTGCAGATTGAAAAACGACTTGACGCGTCTTAGTCCATTGAAAGTGGAAAGACTAGACCGATCCCCACCTGTATAGGCTCCTGGAAGCACGTGATTTACGTGTGAGGCCCTTATTAGACCTCAAAATGCCGTATTATAACATTTAGAAGATTGTGCACGTAGTTGACGGTGTTCTACTGCCATTGCGGATTGGAAAACGACTTGAGGCGTCGTAGTCCATTGAGAGTGGAAGGACTACACTGATCCTCACATGTCTACCCTCGTGGAAGCACGTGATTTACGTGTGAGGCCCTTATTAGACCTCAAAAGGCCGTATTACAACATTTGGAAGACTGTGCACGTAGTTGACGGTGTTCTACTGCCATTGCGTATTGAAGAACGAATTGAGGCGTTGTGGTCCGTTGAGAGTGGAAGGACTAGACGGATTCTCACATGTCTACGGTCGTGAAAGCCCGTGATTTACGTGTAAGGCCCTTATTAGACTACAAAAGGCCGTACTGCAATATTTAGAAACCTGTGCACGTACTTATCGGTGTTCTATCGTCATTGCAGACTGGAAAACGACTTGAGGGGACGTACGCAGTTAAGAGTGGAAGGACTAGACCGATTCTCACATGTCTACGCTCGTGGAAGGACGTGATTTACGGGAAAGGCCCTGTTAGGCTGCAAAAGGCCGAACTGCAATCTTTAGAAGACTGTGCACGTAGTTGACGGTGTTCTATAGCCATTGCGGATTGGAAAACGACTTGACGCGTCGTAGTCCATTGAGAGTGGAAGGACTAGACCGATCCCCACCTGTGTAGACTCCTGGACGCACGTGATTTACATGTGAGGCCCTTATTAGACCTCAAAATTCTGTATTACAACATTTGGAAGACTGCGCACGTAGTTGACGATGTTCTATGGCCATTGCGGATTGGAGAACGACTTGAGCAGTCGTAGTCCATTGAGATTCGAAGAACTAGAACGATCCCCATATGCCTAGGCTTGTGGAAGCACGCGTTTGACGTGAAAGGCCCATGTTAGGCTGCTAAAGGCCGTATTACAACATTTAGAAGACTGTGAGCGTTGTTGGCCGGGTTCAATGGCCATTGCAGATTGAAAAACGACTTGACGCGTCTTAGTCCATTGAGAGTGGAAGGACTAGACCGATCCCCACCTGTGTAGGCACCTGGAAGCACGTGATTTACGTGTAAGGCGCTTATTAGACCTCAAAAGGCCGTATTACAACATTTGGAAGACTGTGCACGTAGTTGACGGTGTTCTATTGCCATTGCGCATTGAAGAACAAATTGAGGCGTTGTGGTCCGTTGAGAGTGGAAGGACTAGACCGATCCTCACATGTCTATGGTCGTGGAAGCACGTGATTTACGTGTAAGGCCCTTATTAGACTACAAAAGGCCGTATTGCAATATTTAGAAACCTGTGCACGTACTTAACGGTGTTCTACTGCCATTGCGTTTTGGAAAACGACTTGAGGCGTCGTAGTCCATTGAGAGTGGAAGGACTACACTGATCCTCACATGTCTACCCTTGTGGAAGGACGTGATTAACGGGAAAAGCCCATTTTAGGCTGCAAAAGGCCGTATTACAACATTTAGAAGAAGACTTTGCACATAGTTTACGGTGGTCTATATCCATTGCAAATTGGAAAACCACTTGAGGCGTCGTAGTCCATTGAGAATGGAAGGACTACACCAATCCCTACCCTTGTAGGCTTGTGGAAGCACGCGTTTGACGTGTAAGGCCCATGTTAGGCTGCTAAAGGCCGTATTACAACATTTAGAAGACTGTGAGCGTTGTTGGCTGGGTTCAATGGCCATTCCAGATTGAAAAACGACTTGACGCGTCTTAGTCCATTGAGAGTGGAAGGACTAGACCGATCCCCACCTGTGTAGGCCCCTGGAAGCACGTGATTTACGTGCGAGGCCCTTATTAGACCTCAAAATGCCGTATTATAACATTAAGAAGACTGTGCACGTAGTTGACGGAGTTCTACTGCCATTGCGGATTGGAAAACGCCTTGAGGCGTCGTAGTCCATTGAGAGTGGATGGACTACACTGATCCTCACATGTCTACCCTCGTGGAAGGACGTGATTAACGGGAAAAGCCCATTTTAGGCTGCAAAAGGCCGTATTACAACATTTAGAAGACTGTGCGCGTAGTTGACGAATTTCTATGCCCATTGCGGATTGAAAAACGACTTGAGGCGTCGTAGTCCATTGAGAGTGGAAGGACTACACTGATCCTCACATGTCTACCCTTGTGGAAGGACGTGATTAACGGGAAAAGCCCATTTTAGCCTGCAAAAGGCCGTATTACAACATTTAGAAGAAGACTTTGCACATAGTTTACGGTGGTCTATAACCATTGCAAATTGGAAAACCAATTGAGGCGTCGTAGTCCATTGAGAATGGAAGGACTACACCAATCCCCACCCTTGTAGGCTTGTGGAAGCACGCGTTTGACGTGTAAGGCCCATGTTAGGCTGCTAAAAGCCGTATTACAACATTTAGAAGACTGTGAGCGTAGTTGGCCGAGTTCTATGGCCATTGTGGATTGGAAAACGACTTGACGCTTCGTAGACCATTGAGAAAGGAAGGACTAAAGGGATCCTGTCTTGCATACGCACGTGGAAGCACGTGATTTACGTGTAAGGCCCTTATTAGACTGCCAAAGGCCGTATTACAACATTTAGAAGACTGTGCACGTAGTTGACGGTGTTCTACTGCCATTGCGGATTGGAAAACGACTTGAGGCGTCGTAGTCCATTGAGAGTGGAAGGACTACACCGATCCCCACCTGTGTAGGCTTGTGGAAGCACGCGTTTGACGTGTAAGGCCCATGTTAGTCTGCTAAAGGCCGTATTACAACATTTAGAAGACTGTGAGCGTAGTTGGCCGAGTTCTATTGCTATTGCGTATTGAAGAACGAATTGAGGCGTTGTGGTCCGTTGAGAGTGGAAGGACTAGACCGATCCTCACATGTCTATGGTCGTGGAAGCACGTGATTTACGTGTAAGGCCCTTATTAGACTACAAAAGGCCGTATTGCAATATTTAGAAACCTGTGCACGTACTTAACGGTGTTCTACTGCCATTGCGTTTTGGAAAACGACTTGAGGCGTCGTAGTCCATTGAGAGTGGAAGGACTACACTGATTCTCACATGTCTACCCTTGTGGAAGGACGTGATTAACGGGAAAAGCCCATTTTAGGCTGCAAAAGGCCGTATTACAACATTTAGAAGAAGACTTTGCACATAGTTTACGGTGGTCTATATCCATTGCAAATTGGAAAACCACTTGAGGCATCGTAGTCCATTGAGAATGGAAGGACTACACCAATCCCCACCCTTGTAGGCTTGTGGAAGCACGCGTTTGACGTGTAAGGCCCATGTTAGGCTGCTAAAGGCCGTATTACAACATTTAGAAGACTGTGAGCGTTGTTGGCTGGGTTCAATGGCCATTGCAGATTGAAAAACGACTTGACGCGTCTTAGTCCATTGAGAGTGGAAGGACTAGACCGATCCCCACCTGTGTAGGCCCCTGGAAGCACGTGATTTACGTGCGAGGCCCTTATTAGACCTCAAAATGCCGTATTATAACATTAAGAAGACTGTGCACGTAGTTGACGGTGTTCTACTGCCATTGCGGATTGGAAAACGCCTTGAGGCGTCGTAGTCCATTGAGAGTGGATGGACTACACTGATCCTCACATGTCTACCCTCGTGGAAGGACGTGATTAACGGGAAAAGCCCATTTTAGGCTGCAAAAGGCCGTATTACAACATTTAGAAGACTGTGCGCGTAGTTGACGAATTTCTATGCCCATTGCGGATTGAAAAACGACTTGAGGCGTCGTAGTCCATTGAGAGTGGAAGGACTACACCGATCCTCACATGTCTACCCTTGTGGAAGGACGTGATTAACGGGAAAAGCCCATTTTAGGCTGCAAAAGGCCGTATTACAACATTTAGAAGAAGACTTTGCACATAGTTTACGGTGGTCTATATCCATTGCAAATTGGAAAACCACTTGAGGCGTCGTAGTCCATTGAGAATGGAAGGACTACACCAATCCCCACCCTTGTAGGCTTGTGGAAGCACGCGTTTGACGTGTAAGGCCCATGTTAGGCTGCTAAAGGCCGTATTACAACATTTAGAAGACTGTGAGCGTTGTTGGCTGGGTTCAATGGCCATTCCAGATTGAAAAACGACTTGACGCGTCTTAGTCCATTGAGAGTGGAAGGACTAGACCGATCCCCACCTGTGTAGGCCCCTGGAAGCACGTGATTTACGTGCGAGGCCCTTATTAGACCTCAAAATGCCGTATTATAACATTAAGAAGACTGTGCACGTAGTTGACGGTGTTCTACTGCCATTGCGGATTGGAAAACGCCTTGAGGCGTCGTAGTCCATTGAGAGTGGATGGACTACACTGATCCTCACATGTCTACCCTCGTGGAAGGACGTGATTAACGGGAAAAGCCCATTTTAGGCTGCAAAAGGCCGTATTACAACATTTAGAAGACTGTGCGCGTAGTTGACGAATTTCTATGCCCATTGCGGATTGAAAAACGACTTGAGGCGTCGTAGTCCATTGAGAGTGGAAGGACTACACTGATCCTCACATGTCTACCCTTGTGGAAGGACGTGATTAACGGGAAAAGCCCATTTTAGCCTGCAAAAGGCCGTATTACAACATTTAGAAGAAGACTTTGCACATAGTTTACGGTGGTCTATAACCATTGCAAATTGGAAAACCAATTGAGGCGTCGTAGTCCATTGAGAATGGAAGGACTACACCAATCCCCACCCTTGTAGGCTTGTGGAAGCACGCGTTTGACGTGTAAGGCCCATGTTAGGCTGCTAAAAGCCGTATTACAACATTTAGAAGACTGTGAGCGTAGTTGGCCGAGTTCTATGGCCATTGTGGATTGGAAAACGACTTGACGCTTCGTAGACCATTGAGAAAGGAAGGACTAAAGGGATCCTGTCTTGCATACGCACGTGGAAGCACGTGATTTACGTGTAAGGCCCTTATTAGACTGCCAAAGGCCGTATTACAACATTTAGAAGACTGTGCACGTAGTTGACGGTGTTCTACTGCCATTGCGGATTGGAAAACGACTTGAGGCGTCGTAGTCCATTGAGAGTGGAAGGACTACACCGATCCCCACCTGTGTAGGCTTGTGGAAGCACGCGTTTGACGTGTAAGGCCCATGTTAGTCTGCTAAAGGCCGTATTACAACATTTAGAAGACTGTGAGCGTAGTTGGCCGAGTTCTATTGCTATTGCGTATTGAAGAACGAATTGAGGCGTTGTGGTCCGTTGAGAGTGGAAGGACTAGACCGATCCTCACATGTCTATGGTCGTGGAAGCACGTGATTTACGTGTAAGGCCCTTATTAGACTACAAAAGGCCGTATTGCAATATTTAGAAACCTGTGCACGTACTTAACGGTGTTCTACTGCCATTGCGTTTTGGAAAACGACTTGAGGCGTCGTAGTCCATTGAGAGTGGAAGGACTACACTGATTCTCACATGTCTACCCTTGTGGAAGGACGTGATTAACGGGAAAAGCCCATTTTAGGCTGCAAAAGGCCGTATTACAACATTTAGAAGAAGACTTTGCACATAGTTTACGGTGGTCTATATCCATTGCAAATTGGAAAACCACTTGAGGCATCGTAGTCCATTGAGAATGGAAGGACTACACCAATCCCCACCCTTGTAGGCTTGTGGAAGCACGCGTTTGACGTGTAAGGCCCATGTTAGGCTGCTAAAGGCCGTATTACAACATTTAGAAGACTGTGAGCGTTGTTGGCTGGGTTCAATGGCCATTGCAGATTGAAAAACGACTTGACGCGTCTTAGTCCATTGAGAGTGGAAGGACTAGACCGATCCCCACCTGTGTAGGCCCCTGGAAGCACGTGATTTACGTGCGAGGCCCTTATTAGACCTCAAAATGCCGTATTATAACATTAAGAAGACTGTGCACGTAGTTGACGGTGTTCTACTGCCATTGCGGATTGGAAAACGCCTTGAGGCGTCGTAGTCCATTGAGAGTGGATGGACTACACTGATCCTCACATGTCTACCCTCGTGGAAGGACGTGATTAACGGGAAAAGCCCATTTTAGGCTGCAAAAGGCCGTATTACAACATTTAGAAGACTGTGCGCGTAGTTGACGAATTTCTATGCCCATTGCGGATTGAAAAACGACTTGAGGCGTCGTAGTCCATTGAGAGTGGAAGGACTACACCGATCCTCACATGTCTACCCTTGTGGAAGGACGTGATTAACGGGAAAAGCCCATTTTAGGCTGCAAAAGGCCGTATTACAACATTTAGAAGAAGACTTTGCACATAGTTTACGGTGGTCTATATCCATTGCAAATTGGAAAACCACTTGAGGCGTCGTAGTCCATTGAGAATGGAAGGACTACACCAATCCCCACCCTTGTAGGCTTGTGGAAGCACGCGTTTGACGTGTAAGGCCCATGTTAGGCTGCTAAAAGCCGTATTACAACATTTAGAAGACTGTGAGCGTAGTTGGCCGAGTTCTATGGCCATTGTGGATTGGAAAACGACTTGACGCTTCGTAGACCATTGAGAAAGGAAGGACTAAACGGATCCTGTCTTGCATACGCACGTGGAAGCACGTGATTTACGTGTAAGGCCCTTATTAGACTGCCAAAGGCCGTATTACAACATTTAGAAGACTGTGCACGTAGTTGACGGTGTTCTACTGCCATTGCGGATTGGAAAACGACTTGAGGCGTCGTAGTCCATTGAGAGTGGAAGGACTACACCGATCCCCACCTGTGTAGGCTTGTGGAAGCACGCGTTTGACGTGTAAGGCCCATGTTAGTCTGCTAAAGGCCGTATTACAACATTTAGAAGACTGTGAGCGTAGTTGGCCGAGTTCTATTGCTATTGCGTATTGAAGAACGAATTGAGGCGTTGTGGTCCGTTGAGAGTGGAAGGACTAGACCGATCCTCACATGTCTATGGTCGTGGAAGCACGTGATTTACGTGTAAGGCCCTTATTAGACTACAAAAGGCCGTATTGCAATATTTAGAAACCTGTGCACGTACTTAACGGTGTTCTACTGCCATTGCGTTTTGGAAAACGACTTGAGGCGTCGTAGTCCATTGAGAGTGGAAGGACTACACTGATTCTCACATGTCTACCCTTGTGGAAGGACGTGATTAACGGGAAAAACCCATTTTAGGCTGCAAAAGGCCGTATTACAACATTTAGAAGAAGACTTTGCACATAGTTTACGGTGGTCTATATCCATTGCAAATTGGAAAACCACTTGAGGCGTCGTAGTCCATTGAGAATGGAAGGACTACACCAATCCCCACCCTTGTAGGCTTGTGGAAGCACGCGTTTGACGTGTAAGGCCCATGTTAGGCTGCTAAAGGCCGTATTACAACATTTAGAAGACTGTGAGCGTTGTTGGCTGGGTTCAATGGCCATTGCAGATTGAAAAACGACTTGACGCGTCTTAGTCCATTGAGAGTGAAAGGACTAGACCGATCCCCACCTGTGTAGGCCCCTGGAAGCACGTGATTTACGTGCGAGGCCCTTATTAGACCTCAAAATGCCGTATTATAACATTAAGAAGACTGTGCACGTAGTTGACGGTGTTCTACTGCCATTGCGGATTGGAAAACGACTTGAGGCGTCGTAGTCCATTGAGAGTGGAAGGACTACACTGATCCTCACATGTCTACGGACGTGAAAGCACGTGATTTACGTGTAAGGCCCTTATTAGACTACAAAAGGCCGTACTGCAATATTTAGAAACCTGTGCACGTACTTATCGGTGTTCTATCGTCATTGCAGACTGGAAAACAACTTGAGGGGACGTACGCAGTTGAGAGTGGAAGGACTAGACCGATTCTCACATGTCTACGCTCGTGGAAGGCCGTGATTTACGGGAAAGGCCCTGTTAGGCTGCAAAAGGCCGAACTGCAATCTTTAGAAGACTGTGCACGTAGTTGACGGTGTTCTATAGCCATTGCGGATTGGAAAACAACTTGAGCCGTCGTAGTCCATTGAGATTTGAAGAACTAGAACGATCCCCATACGCCTAGGCTTGTGGAAGCACGCGTTGGACGTGTAAGGCCCATGTTAGGCTGCTAAAGGCCGTATTACAACATTTAGAAGACTGTGAGCGTTGTTGGCCGAGTTCAATGGCCATTGCAGATTGGAAAACGACTAGACGCGTCGTAGTCCATTGAGAGTGGATTGACTAGACTGATCCCCACCTGTGTAGGCTCCTGGAAGCACGTGATTTACGTGTGAGGCCTTTATTAGACCTCAATTTGCCGTATTATAACATTTAGAAGACTGTGCACGTAGTTGACGGTGTTCTATTGCCATTGCGGAATGAGGAACGAATTGAGGCGTCGTGGTCCGTTGAGAGTGGAAGAACTAGACCGATCCTCACATGTCTACGGTCGGGGAAGCACGTGATTTACGTGTAAGGCCCTTATTAGAACACAAAAGGCCGTATTACAACATTTAGAAGACTGTGCACGTACTTATCGGTGTTCTATCGTCATTGCAGACTGGAAAACAACTTGAGGGGACGTACGCAGTTGAGAGTGGAAGGACTAGACCGATTCTCACATGTCTACGCTCGTGGAAGGCCGTGATTTACAGGAAAGGCCCTGTTAGGCTGCAAAAGGCCGAACTGCAATCTTTAGAAGACTGTGCACGTAGTTGACGGTGTTCTATAGCCATTGCGGATTGGAAAACAACTTGAGCCGTCGTAGTCCATTGAGATTTGAAGAACTAGAACGATCCCCATACGCCTAGGCTTGTGGAAGCACGCGTTGGACGTGTAAGGCCCATGTTAGGCTGCTAAAGGCCGTATTACAACATTTAGAAGACTGTGAGCGTTGTTGGCCGAGTTCAATGGCCATTGCAGATTGGAAAACGACTTGACGCGTCGTAGTCCATTGAGAGTGGATTGACTAGACTGATCCCCACCTGTGTAGGCTCCTGGAAGCACGTGATTTACGTGTGAGGCCCTTATTAGACCTCAATTTGCCGTATTATAACATTTAGAAGACTGTGCACGTAGTTGACGGTGTTCTATTGCCATTGCGGAATGAGGAACGAATTGAGGCGTCGTGGTCCGTTGAGAGTGGAAGAACTAGACCGATCCTCACATGTCTACGGTCGGGGAAGCACGTGATTTACGTGTAAGGCCCTTATTAGAACACAAAAGGCCGTATTACAACATTTAGAAGACTGTGCACGTAGTTGACGATGTTCCATGGCCATTGCGGTTTGGAAAACGACTTGACGCGTCGTAGCACATTGAGAGTGGAAGGACTAAACGGATCCTCTCATGTATACGCACGTGGAAGCACGTGATTTACGTGTAAGGCCCTTATTAGACTGCCAAAATCTGTATTACAATATTTAGAAGACTGTGCACGCAGTTGACGGTGTTCTACTGCCATTGCGGATGGGAAAACGACTTGAGGCGTCGTAGTCCATTGAAAGTGGAAGGTCTACACTGATCCTCACATGTCTACCCTCGTGGAAGGACGTGATTAACGGGAAAAGCCCATTTTAGGCTGCAAAAGGCCGTATTACAACATTTAGAAGAAGACTTTGCACATAGTTTACGGTGGTCTATATCCATTGCAAATTGGAAAACCCCTTGAGGCGTCGTAGTCCATTGAGAGTGGAAGGACTACACCGATCCCCACCTGTGTAGGCTTGTGGAAGCACGCGTTTGACGTGTAAGGCCCATGTTAGGCTAATAAAGGCCGTATTACAACATTTAGAAGACTGTGAGCGTAGTTGGCCGAGTTCTATGGCCATTGTGGATTGGAAAACGACTTGACGCTTCGTATACCATTGAGAGGGGAAGGACTAGACGGATCCTGTCATGTATACGCACGTGGAAGTACGTGATTTACGTGTAAGGCCCTTATTAGACTGCCAAAGGCCGTACTACAACATTTAGAAGACTGTGCACGTAGTTGACGGTGTTCTACTGCCATTGCGGATTGGAAAACGACTTGAGGCGTCGTAGTCCATTGAGAGTGAAAGGACTAGACCGATCCCCACCTGTGTAGGCTCCTGGAAGCACGTCATTTACGTGTAAGGCCCTTATTAGACCTCAAAATGCCGTATTACAACATTTAGAAGACTGCGCACGTAGTTGACGGTGTTCTATTGCCATTGCGGAATGAGGAACGAATTGAGGCGTCGTGGTCCGTTGAGAGTGGAAGAACTAGACCGATCCTCACATGTCTACTGTCGGGGAAGCACGTGATTTACGTGTAAGGCCCTTATTAGGCTACAAAAGACCGTATTACAACATTTGAAGACATTGCACGTAGTTGACGATGTTCTATGGCCATTGCGGATTGGAAAACCACTTGAGCCGTCGTAGTCCATTGAGATTTGAAGAACTAGAACGATCCCCATACGCCTAGGCTTGTGGAAGCACGCGTTGGACGTGTAAGGCCCATGTTAGGCTGCTAAAGGCCGTATTACAACATTTAGAAGACTGTGAGCGTTGTTGGCCGACTTCAATGGCCATTGCAGATTGGAAAACGACTTGACGCGTCGTAGTCCATTGAGAGTGGATTGACTAGACTGATCCCCACCTGTGTAGGCTCCTGGAAGCACGTGATTTACGTGTGAGGCCCTTATTAGACCTCAATTTGCCGTATTATAACATTTAGAAGACTGTGCACGTAGTTGACGGTGTTCTATTGCCATTGCGGATGGGAAAACAACTTGAGGCGTCGTAGTCCATTGAGAGTGGAAGGACTACACTGATCCTCACATGTCTGCCCTCGTGGAAGGACGTGATTAACGGGAAAAGCCCATTTTAGTCTGCAAAATGCCGTATTACAACATTTAGAAGAAGACTTTGCACATAGTTTACAGTGGTCTATATCCATTGCAAATTGGAAAACCCCTTGAGGCGTCGTAGTCCATTGAGAGTGAAAGGACTACACCGATCCCCACCTGTGTAGGCTTGTGGAAGCACGCGTTTGACGTGTAAGGCCCATGTTAGGCTAATAAAGGCCGTATTACAACATTTAGAAGACTGTGAGCGTAGTTGACCGAGTTCTATGGCCATTGTGGATTGGAAAACGACTTGACGCTTCGTATACCATTGAGAGGGGAAGGACTAGACGCATCCTGTCATGTATACGCACGTGGAAGTACGTGATTTACGTGTAAGGCCCTTATTAGACTGCCAAAGGCCGTACTACAACATTTAGAAGACTGTGCACGTAGTTGACGGTGTTCTACTGCCATTGCGGATTGGAAAACGACTTGAGGCGTCGTAGTCCATTGAGAGTGAAAGGACTAGACCGATCCCCACCTGTGTAGGCTCCTGAAAACACGTCATTTACGTGTAAGGCCCTTATTAGACCTCAAAATGCCGTATTACAACATTTAGAAGACTGCGCACGTAGTTGACGGTGTTCTATTGCCATTGCGGAATGAGGAACGAATTGAGGCGTCGTGGTCCGTTGAGAGTGGAAGAACTAGACCGATCCTCACATGTCTACGGTCGGGGAAGCACGTGATTTACGTGTAAGGCCCTTATTAGGCTACAAAAGACCGTATTACAACATTTGAAGACTTTGCACGTAGTTGACGATGTTCTATGGCCATTGCGGATTGGAAAACGACTTGAGCAGTCGTAGTCCATTGAAAGTGGAAGGACTACACTGATCCTGACATGTTTACCCTCATGGAAGGACGTGATTTACGGGAAAAGTCCATATTAGGCTGCAAAAGGCCGTATTACAACACTTAGAAGACTTTGCACGTAGTTTACGGTGGTCAATGGCCATTGCGGATTGGAAAACCACATGACGCGTCGTAGTCCATTGTGAGTGGAAGGACTAGACGGATCCTGTCATGTATACGCACGTGGAAGCACGTGATTTACGTGTAAGGCCCTTATTAGACTGCTAAAAGGCCGTATTACAACATTTAGAAGACTGTGCGTGTAGTTGGCAGAGTTCTATGGCCCTTGCGGATTGGAAAACAACTTGACGCGTCGTAGTCCATTGAGATTTGAAGGACTACACCGATCCTCACATGTCTACGCTCGTGGAAGGACGTGATTTATGGGAAAAAACCTCATTGAGCTGCAAAAAGCCGTGTTGCAATCTTTAGAAACTGTGCACGTAGTTGACGGTGTTCTATGGCCATTGCGGATGGGAAAACTACTTGAGGAGTCGTAGTCCGTTGAGAGTGAAAGGACTACACGGATACTCACATGTCTACGATCGTGGAAGGACGTGATTTACGGGAAAAGCCTATATTAGGCTACAATAGGCCGTATTACAACATTTAGAAGACTTTGCACGTAGTTTACGGTGGTCTATGGCCATTGCGGATTGGAAAACCACTTGACGCATCGTAGACCATTGAGAGTGAAGGACTAGAAGGATCCTGTCATGTATACGCACGTGGAAGCACGTGATTTACGTGTAAGGCCCTTATTAGACTGCCAAAAGGCGTATTACAACATTTAGAAGACTGTGCACGTAGTTGACGGTGTTCTACTGCCATTGCGGATTGGAAAACGACTTGAGGCGTCGTAGTCCATTGAGAGTGGAAGGACTACACTGATCCTCACATGTCTACCCTCTTGGAAGGACATGATTAACGGGAAAAGCCCATTTTAGGCTGCAAAAGGCCGTATTACAACATTTAGAACACTGTGCACGTAGTTGACGATGTTCTATGGCCATTGCAGATTGGAAAACGACTTGAGGCGTCGTAGGCTATTGAGAGTGGAAGGACTACACTGATCCTCACATGTCTACCCTCGTGGAAAGACGTAATATACGTGTAAGGCCCTTATTAGACCTCAAAAGGCCGTATTACAACATTTGGAAGACTGTGCACGTAGTTGACGGTGTTCTACTTCCATTTCGGATTGGAAAAAACGACTTGAGGCGTCGTAGTCCATTGAGAGTGGAAGGACTACACTGATCCTCACATGTCTACGGTCGTGGAAGAACGTGATTTACGTGTAAGGCCCTCATTAGACTTCAAAAGGCCGTATTGCAATATTTAGAAACCTGTGCACGTACTTAACGGTGTTCTATCGCCATTGCAAACTAGAAAAAGACTTGAGGGGACGTACGCAGTTGAGAGTGGAAGGACTAGAGTGATTCTCACATGTTTACGATCGTGGACGGACGTGATTTACGTGTAAGGCCCTTATTAGCCTGCAAAAGGCCGTATTGCAATATTTAGAAAACTGTGCACGTACTTAACGGTGTTCTATTGCCATGGGCGGTTTGGAAAACGACTTGGGACGTCGTAGTCCATTGAGAGTTGAAGGACTACACGGATCATCACATTTCTACCGTCGTGGAAGGACGTGATTAACGGGAAAAGCCCAATTTATGCTACAAAAGGCCGTATTACAACATTTAGAAGAAGACTTTGCACATAGTTTACGGTGGTCTATGGCCATTGCGGATTGGAAAACCACTTGAGGCGTCCTAGTCCATTGAGAGTGGAAGGACTAGACCGATCCCCATCCGCCTTGGCTTGTGGAAGCACGCGTTTGACGTGTAAGGCCCATGTTAGGCTGCTAAAGGCCGTATTACAACATTTAGAAGACTGTGAGCGTAGTTGGCCGAGTTCTATAGCCATTGCGGTTTGGAAAACGACTTGACACGTCGTAGACCAACGAGAGTAGAAGGACTAGACGGATCCTGTCATGTATACGCACGTGGTAGCACGTGATTTACGTGTAAGGCCCTTATTAGACTGCCAAAGACCGTATTACAACATTTAGAAGACTGTGCACGTAGTTGACGGTGTTCTACTGCCATTGCGGATTGGAAAACGACTTGAGGCGTCGTAGTGCATTGAACGTGGAAGGACTACACTGATCCTCACATGTCTACCCACGTGGAAGGACGTGATTAACGGGAAAAGCCCATTTTAGGCTGCAAAAATCTGTACAACAAAATTTACAAGAAGACTTTGCACGTAGTTTACGGTGGTCTATGGCCATTGCGGATTGGAAAACCACTTGAAGCGTCGTAGTCCATTGAGAGTGGAAGGACTACACCGATCCCCACCTGTCTAGGATCGTGCAAGCACGTGATTTACGTGTAGGGCCCTTATTAGACTACAAAAGGCCGTATTACAACATATAGAAGACTGTGCACATAGTTGACGATGTTCTATGGCCATTGCGGATTGGAAAACGACTTGAGGCGTCGTAGTCAATTGAGAGTAGAAGGACTAAACCTATCTCCACCTGTGAAGGCTCCTGGAAGCACGTGATTTATGTGTAAGGCCCTTATTAGACCTCCAAAGACCGTATTACAATATTTAGAAGACTGTGCACGTAGTTGACGGTGTTCTATTGCCATTGCGGAATGAAGAACGAATTGAAGCGTCGTAGTCCGTTGAGAGTGGAAGGACTAGACCGATCCCCACATGTCTACGGTCGTGGAAGCACGTGATTCACGTGTAAGGCCCTTATTAGACTACAAAAGGCCGTATTACTACATTTAGAAGACTGTGCACGTAGTTGACGATGTTCTATGGCCATTGCAGATTCGAAAACGACTTGAGCCGGCGTAGTCCATTGAGATTTGAAGAACTAGAACGATCTCCATCCGCCTAGGCTTATGGAAGCACGCGTTTGACGTGTAAGGCCTATGTTAGGCTGCTAAAGGCCGTATTACAACATTTAGAAGACTGTGAGAGTAGTTGGCCGAGTTCTATGGCCATTGCAGATTGGAAAACGACTTGACGCGTCGTAGTCCATTGAGAGTGGATTGACTAGACTGATCCCCACCTGTGTAGGCTCCTGGACGCACGTGATTTACGTGTGAGGCCCTTATTAGACCTCAATTTGCCGTATTATAACATTTAGAAGACTGTGCACGTAGTTGACGGTGTTCTATTGCCATTGCGGAATGAGGAACGAATTTAGGCGTCGTGGTCCGTTGAGAGTGGAAGAACTAGACCGATCCTCACATGTCTACGGTCGGGGAAGCACTTGATTTACGTGTAAGGCCCTTATTAGAACACAAAAGGCCGTATTACAACATTTAGAAGACTGTGCACGTAGTTGACGATGTTCCATGGCCATCGCGGTTTGGAAAACGACTTGACGCGTCGTAGCACATTGAGAGTGGAAGGACTAAACGGATCCTCTCATGTATACGCACGTGGAAGCACGTGATTTACGTGTAAGGCCCTTATTAGACTGCTAAAATCTGTATTACAACATTTAGAAGACTGTGCACGCAGTTGACGGTGTTCTACTGCCATTGCGGATGGGAAAACGACTTGAGGCGTCGTAGTCCATTGAGATTTGAAGAACTAGAACGATCCCCATACGCCTAGGCTTGTGGAAGCACGCGTTGGACGTGTAAGGCCCATGTTAGGCTGCTAAAGGCCGTATTACAACATTTAGAAGACTGTGAGCGTTGTTGGCCGAGTTCAATGGCCATTGCAGATTGGAAAACGACTTGACGCGTCGTAGTCCATTGAGAGTGGATTGACTAGACTGATCCCCACCTGTGTAGGCTCCTGGAAGCACGTGATTTACGTGTGAGGCCCTTATTAGACCTCAATTTGCCGTATTATAACATTTAGAAGACTGTGCACGTAGTTGACGGTGTTCTATTGCCATTGCGGAATGAGGAACGAATTGAGGCGTCGTGGTCCGTTGAGAGTGGAAGAAATAGACCGATCTTCACATGTCTACGGTCGGGGAAGCACGTGATTTACGTGTAAGGCCCTTATTAGAACACAAAAGGCCGTATTACAACATTTAGAAGACTGTGCACGTAGTTGACGATGTTCCATGGCCATTGCGGTTTGGAAAACGACTTGACGCGTCGTAGCACATTGAGAGTGGAAGGACTAAACGGATCCTCTCATGTATACGCACGTGGAAGCACGTGATTTACGTGTAAGGCCCTTATTAGACTGCCAAAAGCTGTATTACAATATTTAGAAGACTGTGCACGCAGGTGACGGTGTTCTACTGCCATTGCGGATGGGAAAACGACTTGAGGCGTCGTAGTCCATTGAAAGTGGAAGGACTACACTGATCCTCACATGTCTACTCTCGTGGAAGGACGTGATTAACGGGAAAAGCCCATTTTAGGCTGCAAAAGGCCGTATTACAACATTTAGAAGAAGACTTTGCACATAGTTTACGGTGGTCTATATCCATTGCAACTTGGAGAACCCCTTGAGGCGTCGTAGTCTATTGAGAGTGGAAGGACTACACCGATCCCCACCTGTGTAGGCTTGTGGAAGCACGCGTTTGACGTGTAAGGCCCATGTTAGGCTAATGAAGGCCGTATTACAACATTTAGAAGACTGTGAGCGTAGTTGGCCGAGTTCTATGGCCATTGTGGATTGGAAAACGACTTGACGCTTCGTATACCATTGAGAGGGGAAGGACTAGACGGATCCTGTCATGTATACGCACGTGGAAGTACGTGATTTACGTGTAAGGCCCTTATTAGACTGCCAAAGGCCGTACTACAACATTTAGAAGACTGTGCACGTAGTTGACGATGTTCTATGGCCATTGCAGATTCGAAAACGACTTGAGCCGGCGTAGTCCATTGAGATTTGAAGAACTAGAACGATCTCCATCCGCCTAGGCTTGTGGAAGCACGCGTTTGACGTGTAAGGCCCATGTTAGGCTGCTAAAGGCCGTATTACAACATTTAGAAGACTGTGAGCGTAGTTGGCCGAGTTCTATGGCCATTGCAAATTGGAAAACGACTTGACGCGTCGTAGTCCATTGAGAGTGGATTGACTAGACTGATCCCCACCTGTGTAGGCTCCTGGACGCACGTGATTTACATGTGAGGCCCTTATTAGACCTCAATTTGCCGTATTATAACATTTAGAAGACTGTGCACGTAGTTGACGGTGTTCTATTGCCATTGCGGAATGAGGAACGAATTTAGGCGTCGTGGTCCGTTGAGAGTGGAAGAACTAGACCGATCCTCACATGTCTACGGTCGGGGAAGCACTTGATTTACGTGTAAGGCCCTTATTAGAACACAAAAGGCCGTATTACAACATTTAGAAGACTGTGCACGTAGTTGACGATGTTCCATGGCCATCGCGGTTTGGAAAACGACTTGACGCGTCGTAGCACATTGAGAGTGGAAGGACTAAACGGATCCTCTCATGTATACGCACGTGGAAGCACGTGATTTACGTGTAAGGCCCTTATTAGACTGCTAAAATCTGTATTACAACATTTAGAAGACTGTGCACGCAGTTGACGGTGTTCTACTGCCATTGCGGATGGGAAAACGACTTGAGGCGTCGTAGTCCATTGAGATTTGAAGAACTAGAACGATCCCCATACGCCTAGGCTTGTGGAAGCACGCGTTGGAGTGTAAGGCCCATGTTAGGCTGCTAAAGGCCGTATTACAACATTTAGAAGACTGTGAGCGTTGTTGGCCGAGTTCAATGGCCATTGCAGATTGGAAAACGACTTGACGCGTCGTAGTCCATTGAGAGTGGATTGACTAGACTGATCCCCACCTGTGTAGGCTCCTGGAAGCACGTGATTTACGTGTGAGGCCCTTATTAGACCTCAATTTGCCGTATTATAACATTTAGAAGACTGTGCACGTAGTTGACGGTGTTCTATTGCCATTGCGGAATGAGGAACGAATTGAGGCGTCGTGGTCCGTTGAGAGTGGAAGAACTAGACCGATCCTCACATGTCTACGGTCGGGGAAGCACGTGATTTACGTGTAAGGCCCTTATTAGAACACAAAAGGCCGTATTACAACATTTAGAAGACTGTGCACGTAGTTGACGATGTTCCATGGCCATTGCGGTTTGGAAAACGACTTGACGCGTCGTAGCACATTGAGAGTGGAAGGACTAAACGGATCCTCTCATGTATACGCACGTGGAAGCACGTGATTTACGTGTAAGGCCCTTATTAGACTGCCAAAAGCTGTATTACAATATTTAGAAGACTGTGCACGCAGTTGACGGTGTTTTACTGCCATTGCGGATGGGAAAACGACTTGAGGCGTCGTAGTCCATTGAAAGTGGAAGGACTACACTGATCCTCACATGTCTACCCTCGTGGAAGGACGTGATTAACGGGAAAAGCACATTTTAGGCTGCAAAAGGCCGTATTACAACATTTAGAAGAAGACTTTGCACATAGTTTACGGTGGTCTATATCCATTGCAACTTGGAAAACACCTTGAGGCGTCGTAGTCCATTGAGAGTGGAAGGACTACACCGATCCCCACCTGTGTAGGCTTGTGGAAGCACGCGTTTGACGTGTAAGGCCCATGTTAGGCTAATAAAGGCCGTATTACAACATTTAGAAGACTGTGAGCGTAGTTGGCCGAGTTCTATGGCCATTGTGGATTGGAAAACAACTTGACGCTTCGTATACCATTGAGAGGGGAAGGACTAGACGGATCCTGTCATGTATACGCACGTGGAAGTACGTGATTTACGTGTAAGGCCCTTATTAGACTGCCAAAGGCCGTACTACAACATTTAGAAGACTGTGCACGTAGTTGACGGTGTTCTACTGCCATTGCGGATTGGAAAACGACTTGAGGCGTCGTAGTCCATTGAGAGTGAAAGGACTAGACCGATCCCCATCTGTGTAGGCTCCTGGAAGCACGTCATTTACGTGTAAGGCCCTTATTAGACCTCAAAATGCCGTATTATAACATTTAGAAGACTGCGCACGTAGTTGACGGTGTTCTATTGCCATTGCGGAATGAGGAACGAATTGAGGCGTCGTGGTCCGTTGAGAGTGGAAGAACTAGACCGATCCTCACATGTCTACTGTCGGGGAAGCACGTGATTTACGTGTAAGGCCCTTATTAGGCTACAAAAGACCGTATTACAACATTTGAAGACATTGCACGTAGTTGACGATGTTCTATGGCCATTGCGGATGGGAAAACGACTTGAGCAGTCGTAGTCCATTGAAAGTGGAAGAATTACACTGATCCTGACATGTTTACCCTCATGGAAGGACGTGATTTACGGGAAAAGTCCATATGAGGCTGCAAAAGGCCGTATTACAACACTTAGAAGACTTTGCACGTAGTTTACGGTGGTCAATGGCCATTGCAGATTGGAAAACCACTTGAGCCGTCGTAGTCCATTAAGATTTGAAGAACTAGAACGATCCCCATACGCCTAGGCTTGTGGAAGCACGCGTTGGACGTGTAAGGCCCATGTTAGGCTGCTAAAGCCGTATTACAACATTTAGAAGACTGTGAGCGTTGTTGGCCGAGTTCAATGGCCATTGCAGATTGGAAAACGACTTGACGCGTCGTAGTCCATTGAGAGTGGATTGACTAGACTGATCCCCACCTGTGTAGGCTCCTGGAAGCACGTACTTTACGTGTGAGGCCCTTATTAGACCTCAATTTGCCGTATTATAACATTTAGAAGACTGTGCACGTAGTTGACGGTGTTCTATTGCCATTGCGGAATGAGGAACGAATTGAGGCGTCGTGGTCCGTTGAGAGTGGAAGAACTAGACCGATCCTCACATGTCTACGGTCGGGGAAGCACGTGATTTACGTGTAAGGCCCTTATTAGAACACAAAAGGCCGTATTACAACATTTAGAAGACTGTGCACGTAGTTGACGATGTTCCATGGCCATTGCGGTTTGGAAAACGACTTGACGCGTCGTAGCACATTGAGAGTGGAAGGACTAAACGGATCCTCTCATGTATACGCACGTGGAAGCACGTGATTTACGTGTAAGGCCCTTATTAGACTGCTAAAAGCTGTATTACAACATTTAGAAGACTGTGCACGCAGTTGACGGTGTTCTACTGCCATTGCGGATGGGAAAACGACTTGAGGCGTCGTAGTCCATTGAGAGTGGAAGGACTACACTGATCCTCACATGTCTACCCTCGTGGAAGGACGTGATTAACGGGAAAAGCCCATTTTAGGCTGCAAAAGGCCGTATTACAACATTTAGAAGAAGACTTTGCACATAGTTTACAGTGGTCTATATCCATTGCAAATTGGAAAACCCCTTGAGGCGTCGTAGTCCATTGAGAGTGAAAGGACTACACCGATCCCCACCTGTGTAGGCTTGTGGAAGCACGCGTTTGACGTGTAAGGCCCATGTTAGGCTAATAAAGGCCGTATTACAACATTTAGAAGACTGTGAGCGTAGTTGGCCGAGTTCTATGGCCATTGTGGATTGGAAAACGACTTGACGCTTCGTATACCATTGAGAGGGGAAGGACTAGACGGATCCTGTCATGTATACGCACGTGGAAGTACGTGATTTACGTGTAAGGCCCTTATTAGACTGCCAAAGGCCGTACTACAACATTTAGAAGACTGTGCACGTAGTTGACGGTGTTCTACTGCCATTGCGGATTGGAAAACGACTTGAGGCGTCGTAGTCCATTGAGAGTGAAAGGACTAGACCGATCCCCACCTGTGTAGGCTCCTGAAAACACGTCATTTACGTGTAAGGCCCTTATTAGACCTCAAAATGCCGTATTACAACATTTAGAAGACTGCGCACGTAGTTGACGGTGTTCTATTGCCATTGCGGAATGAGGAACGAATTGAGGCGTCGTGGTCCATTGTGAGTGGAAGGACTAGACCGATCCGCACCTGTCTAGGATCGTGGAAGCACGTGATTTACGTGTAAGATCCTTATTAGAATACAAAAGGCCGTATTACAACATTTAGAAGACTGTCACGTAGTTGACGATTTTCTATGACCATTGCGGATTGGAAAACGACTTGACGCGTCGTAGCCCATTGAGAGTGGAAGGACTAGACGGATCCTGTCATGTATACGCACGTGGAAGCACGTGATTTACGTGTAAGGCCCTTATTAGACTGCTAAAAGGCCGTATTACAACATTTAGAAGACTGTGCGTGTAGTTGGCAGAGTTCTATGGCCATTGCGGATTGGAAAACGACTTGACGCGTCGTAGTCCATTGAGATTTGAAGGACTACACCGATCCTCACATGTCTACGCTCGTGGAAGGACGTGATTTATGGGAAAAAACCTCATTGAGCTGCAAAAAGCCGTGTTGCAATCTTTAGAAACTGTGCACGTAGTTGACGGTGTTCTATGGCCATTGCGGATGGGAAAACTACTTGAGGAGTCGTAGTCCGTTGAGAGTGAAAGGACTACACGGATACTCACATGTCTACGATCGTGGAAGGACGTGATTTACGGGAAAAGCCCATATTAGGCTGCAATAGGCCGTATTACAACATTTAGAAGACTTTGCACGTAGTTTACGGTGGTCTATGGCCATTGCGGATTGGAAAACCACTTGACGCATCGTAGACCATTAAGAGTGAAGGACTAGACGGATCCTGTCATGTATACGCACGTGGAAGCACGTGATTTACGTGTAAGGCCGTTATTAGACTGCCAAAAGGCGTATTACAACATTTAGAAGACTGTGCACGTAGTTGACGGTGTTCTACTGCCATTGCGGATTGGAAAACGACTTGAGGCGTCGTAGTCCATTGAGAGTGGAAGGACTACACTGATCCTCACATGTCTACCCTCGTGGAAGGACATTATTAACGGGAAAAGCCCATTTTAGGCTGCAAAAGGCCGTATTACAACATTTAGAACACTGTGCACGTAGTTGACGATGTTCTATGGCCATTGCAGATTGGAAAACGACTTGAGGCGTCGTAGGCTGTTGAGAGTGGAAGGACTACACTGATCCTCACATGTCTACCCTCGTGGAAAGACGTAATATACGTGTAAGGCCCTTATTAGACCTCAAAAGGCCGTATTACAACATTTGGAAGACTGTGCACGTAGTTGACGGTGTTCTACTCCCATTTCGGATTGGAAAAAACGACTTGAAGCGTCGTAGTCCATTGAGAGTGGAAGGACTACACTGATCCTCACATGTCTACGGTCGTGGAAGAACGTGATTTACGTGTAAGGCCCTCATTAGACTTCAAAAGGCCGTATTGCAATATTTAGAAACCTGTGCACGTACTTAACGGTGTTCTATCGCCATTGCAAACTGGAAAACGACTTGAGGGGACGTACGCAGTTGAGAGTGGAAGGACTAGAGTGATTCTCACATGTTTACGCTCGTGGACGGACGTGATTTACGTGTAAGGCCCTTATTAGCCTGCAAAAGGCCGTATTGCAATATTTAGAAAACTGTGCACGTACTTAACGGTGTTCTATTGCCATGGGCGGTTTGGAAAACGACTTGGGACGTCGTAGTCCATTGAGAGTTGAAGGACTACACGGATCATCACATTTCTACCGTCGTGGAAGGACGTGATTAACGGGAAAAGCCCAATTTATGCTACAAAAGGCCGTATTACAACATTTAGAAGAAGACTTTGCACATAGTTTACGGTGGTCTATGGCCATTGCGGATTGGAAAACGACTTGAGGCGTCGTAGTGCATTGAACGTGGAAGGACTACACTGATCCTCACATGTCTACCCACGTGGAAGGACGTGATTAACGGGAAAAGCCCATTTTAGGCTGCAAAAATCTGTACAACAAAATTTACAAGAAGACTTTGCACGTAGTTTACGGTGGTCTATGGCCATTGCGGATTGGAAAACCACTTGAAGCGTCGTAGTCCATTGAGAGTGGAAGGACTACACCGATCCTCACCTGTCTAGGATCGTGCAGGCACGTGATTTACGTGTAGGGCCCTTATTAGACTACAAAAGGCCGTATTACAACATATAGAAGACTGTGCACATAGTTGACGATGTTCTATGGCCATTGCGGATTGGAAAACGACTTGAGGCGTCGTAGTCCATTGAGAGTAGAAGGACTAAACCTATCTCCACCTGTGAAGGCTCCTGGAAGCACGTGATTTATGTGTAAGGCCCTTATTAGACCTCCAAAGACCGTATTACAATATTTAGAAGACTGTGCACGTAGTTGACGGTGTTCTATTGCCATTGCGGAATGAAGAACGAATTGAGGCGTCGTAGTCCGTTGAGAGTGGAAGGACTAGACCGATCCCCACATGTCTACGGTCGTGGAAGCACGTGATTCACGTGTAAGGCCCTTATTAGACTACAAAAGACCGTATTACTACATTTAGAAGACTGTGCACGTAGTTGACGATGTTCTATGGCCATTGCAGATTCGAAAACGACTTGAGCCGGCGTAGTCCATTGAGATTTGAAGAACTAGAACGATCCCCATCCGCCTAGGCTTGTGGAAGCACGCGTTTGACGTGTAAGGCCCATGTTAGGCTGCTAAAGGCCGTATTACAACATTTAGAAGACTGTGAGCGTAGTTGGCCGAGTTCTATGGCCATTGCAGATTGGAAAACGACTTGACGCGTCGTAGTCCATTGAGAGTGGATTGACTAGACTGATCCCCACCTGTGTAGGCTCCTGGACGCACGTGATTTACGTGTGAGGCCCTTATTAGACCTCAATTTGCCGTATTATAACATTTAGAAGACTGTGCACGTAGTTGACGGTGTTCTATTGCCATTGCGGAATGAGGAACGAATTGAGGCGTTGTGGTCCGTTGAGAGTGGAAGAACTAGACCGATCCTCACATGTCTACGGTCGGGGAAGCACGTGATTTACGTGTAAGGCCCTTATTAGGCTACAAAAGACCGTATTACAACATTTGAAGACTTTGCACGTAGTTGACGATGTTCTATGGCCATTGCGGATTGGAAAACGACTTGACGCGTCGTACCACATTGAGAGTGGAAGGACTAAACGGATCCTCTCATGTATACGCACGTGGAAGCACGTGATTTACGTGTAAGGCCCTTATTAGACTGCTAAAAGCTGTATTACAACATTTAGAAGACTGTGCACGCAGTTGTCGGTGTTCTACTGCCATTGCGGATGGGAAAACGACTTGAGGCGTCATAGTCCATTGAGAGTGGAAGGACTACACTGATCCTTACATGTCTACCCTCGTGGAAGGACGTGATTAACGGGAAAAGCCCATTTTAGGCTGCAAAAGGCCGTATTACAACATTTAGAAGAAGACTTTGCACATAGTTTACGGTGGTCTATATCCATTGCAAATTGGAAAACCCCTTGAGGCGTTGTAGTCCATTGAGAGTGAAAGGACTAGACCGATCCCCACCTGTGTAGGCTCCTGGAAACACGTCATTTACGTGTAAGGCCCTTATTAGACCTCAAAATGCCGTATTACAACATTTAGAAGACTGCGCACGTAGTTGACGGTGTTCTATTGCCATTGCGGAATGAGGAACGAATTGAGGCGTCGTGGTCCGTTGAGAGTGGAAGAACTAGACCGATCCTCACATGTCTACGGTCGGGGAAGCACGTGATTTACGTGTAAGGCCCTTATTAGGCTACAAAAGACCGTATTACAACATTTGAAGACTTTGCACGTAGTTGACGAGGTTCTATGGCCATTGCGGATTGGAAAACGACTTGAGCAGTCGTAGTCCATTGAAAGTGGAAGGACTACACTGATCCTGACATGTTTACCCTCATGGAAGGACGTGATTTACGGGAAAAGTCTATATTAGGCTGCAAAAGGCCGTATTACAACACTTAGAAGACTTTGCACGTAGTTTACGGTGGTCAATGGCCATTGCGGATTGGTAAACCACTTGACGCGTCGTAGTCCATTGTGAGTGGAAGGACTAGACCGATCCGCACCTGTCTAGGATCGTGGAAGCACGTGATTTACGTGTAAGATCCTTATTAGAATACAAAAGGCCGTATTACAACATTTAGAAGACTGTGCACGTAGTTGACGATTTTCTATGAGCATTGCGGATTTGAAAACGACTTGACGCGTCGTAGCCCATTGAGAGTGGAAGGACTAGACGGATCCTGTCATGTATACGCACGTGGAAGCACGTGATTTACGTGTAAGGCCCTTATTAGACTGCTAAAAGGCCGTATTACAACATTTAGAAGACTGTGCGTATAGTTGGCAGAGTTCTATGGCCATTGCGGATTGGAAAACGACTTGACGCGTCGTAGTCCATTGAGATTTGAAGGACTACACCGATCCTCACATGTCTACGCTCGTGGAAGGACGTGATTTATGGGAAAAAACCTCATTGAGCTGCAAAAAGCCGTGTTGCAATCTTTAGAAACTGTGCAAGTAGTTGACGGTGTTCTATGGCCATTGCGGATTGGAAAACTACTTGAGGAGTCGTAGTCCGTTGAGAGTGAAAGGACTACACGGATACTCACATGTCTACGATCGTGGAAGGACGTGATTTACGGGAAAAGCCCATATTAGGCTGCAATAGGCCGTATTACAACATTTAGAAGACTTTGCACGTAGTTTACGGTGGTCTATGGCCATTGCGGATTGGAAAACCACTTGACGCATCGTAGACCATTGAGAGTGAAGGACTAGACGGATCCTGTCATGTATACGCACGTGGAAGCACGTGATTTACGTGTAAGGCCCTTATTAGACTGCCAAAAGGCGTATTACAACATTTAGAAGACTGTGCACGTAGTTGACGGTGTTCTACTGCCATTGCGGATTGGAAAACGACTTGAGGCGTCGTAGTCCATTGAGAGTGGAAGGACTACACTGATCCTCACATGTCTACCCTCGTGGAAGGACATGATTAACGGGAAAAGCCCATTTAAGGCTGCAAAAGGCCGTATTACAACATTTAGAACACTGTGCACGTAGTTGACGATGTTCTATGGCCATTGCAGATTGGAAAACGACTTGAGGCGTCGTAGGCTATTGAGAGTGGAAGGACTACACTGATCCTCACATGTCTACCCTCGTGGAAAGACGTAATATACGTGTAAGGCCCTTATTAGACCTCAAAAGGCCGTATTACAACATTTGGAAGACTGTGCACGTAGTGGACGGTGTTCTACTCCCATTTCGGATTGGAAAAAACGACTTGAGGCGTCGTAGTCCATTGAGAGTGGAAGGACTACACTGATCCTCACATGTCTACGGTCGTGGAAGAACGTGATTTACGTGTAAGGCCCTCATTAGACCTCAAAAGGCCGTATTGCAATATTTAGAAACCTGTGCACGTACTTAACGGTGTTCTATCGCCATTGCAAACTGGAAAACGACTTGAGGGGACGTACGCAGTTGAGAGTGGAAGGAATAGAGTGATTCTCACATGTTTACGCTCGTGGACGGACGTGATTTACGTGTAAGGCCCTTATTAGCCTGCAAAAGGCCGTATTGCAATATTTAGAAAACTGTGCACGTACTTAACGGTGTTCTATTGCCATGGGCGGTTTGGAAAACGACTTGGGACGTCGTAGTCCATTGAGAGTTGAAGGACTACACGGATCATCACATTTCTACCATCGTGGAAGGACGTGATTAACGGGAAAAGCCCAATTTATGTTACAAAAGGCCGCATTACAACATTTAGAAGAAGACTTTGCACATAGTTTACGGTGGTCTATGGCCATTGCGGATTGGAAAACCACTTGAGGCGTCCTAGTCCATTGAGAGTTGAAGGACTAGACCGATCCCCATCCGCCTTGGCTTGTGGAAGCACGCGTTTGACGTGTAAGGCCCATGTTAGGCTGCTAAAGGCCGTATTACAACATTTAGAAGACTGTGAGCGTAGTTGGCCGAGTTCTATAGCCATTGCGGATTGGAAAACGACTTGACACGTCGTAGACCAACGAGAGTAGAAGGACTAGACGGATCCTGTCATGTATACGCACGTGGTAGCACGTGATTTACGTGTAAGGCCCTTATTAGACTGCCAAAGACCGTATTACAACATTTAGAAGACTGTGCACGTAGTTGACGGTGTTCTACTGCCATTGCGGATTGGAAAACGACTTGAGGCGTCGTAGTGCATTGAACGTGGAAGGACTACACTGATCCTCACATGTCTACCCACGTGGAAGGACGTGATTAACGGGAAAAGCCCATTTTAGGCTGCAAAAATCTGTACAACAAAATTTACAAGAAGACTTTGCACGTAGTTTACGGTGGTCTATGGCCATTGCGGATTGGAAAACCACTTGAAGCGTCGTAGTCCATTGAGAGTGGAAGGACTACACCGATCCCCACCTGTCTAGGATCGTGCAAGCACGTGATTTACGTGTAGGGCCCTTATTAGACTACAAAAGGCCGTATTACAACATATAGAAGACTGTGCACATAGTTGACGATGTTCTATGGCCATTGCGGATTGGAAAACGACTTGAGGCGTCGTAGTCCATTGAGAGTAGAAGGACTAAACCTATCTCCACCTGTGAAGGCTCCTGGAAGCACGTGATTTATGTGTAAGGCCCTTATTAGACCTCAAAAGACCGTATTACAATATTTAGAAGACTGTGCACGTAGTTGACGGTGTTCTATTGCCATTGCGGAATGAAGAACGAATTGAGGCGTCGTAGTCCGTTGAGAGTGGAAGGACTAGACCGATCCCCACATGTCTACGGTCGTGGAAGCACGTGATTCACGTGTAAGGCCCTTATTAGACTACAAAAGGCCGTATTACTACATTTAGAAGACTGTGCACGTAGTTGACGATGTTCTATGGCCATTGCAGATTCGAAAACGACTTGAGCCGGCGTAGTCCATTGAGATTTGAAGAACTAGAACGATCCCCATCCGCCTAGGCTTGTGGAAGCACGCGTTTGACGTGTAAGGCCCATGTTAGGCTGCTAAAGGCCGTATTACAACATTTAGAAGACTGTGAGCGTAGTTGGCCGAGTTCTATGGCCATTGCTGATTGGTAAACAACTTGACCCATCGTAGACCATTGAGATTGTAAGGACTAGACGGATCCTGTCATGAATACGCACGTGGAAGCATGTGATTTACGTGCAAGGCCCGTATTAGACTTCCAAAGACCGTATTACAACTTTTAGGAGACTGTGCACGTAGATGACGGTGTTCTACTGCCATTGCGGATTGGAAAACGACTTGAGGCGTCGTAGTCCATCGAGAGTGGAAGGACTACACTGATCCTCACATGTCTACCCTCGTGGAAGGACGTAATATACGTGTAAGGCCCTTATTGGACCTCAAAAGGCCGTATTACAATATTTAGAAGACTGTGCACATAGTTGACGGTGTTCTACTGCCATTTCGGACTGGAAAACGACTTGAGTTGTCGTAGTCCATTGAGAGTGGAAGGACTATACTGATCCTCACATGTCTACCCTCGTGGAAGGACGTAATATACGTGTAAGGCCCTTATTAGACCTCAAAACGCCGTATTACAATATTTGAAAGACTGTGCACGTAGTTGACGGTGTTCTACTGCCATTGCGGATTGGAAAATCACTTGAGGCGTCGTAGTCCATTGAGAGTGGAAGGACTAGACCGATCCCCACCTGTTTAGGATCGTGGAAGCACGTGATTTACGTGTGAGACCCTTATTAGACTACAAAAGGCCGTATTACAACATTTAGAAGACTGTGCACGTAGTTGACAATGTTCTATGGCCATTGCGGATGGGAAAACGACTTGAGGCGTCGTAGTCCATTAAGAGTGGAAGGACTAGACCGATCCCCATCCGCCTAGGCTTGTGGAAGCACGCGTTTGACGTGTAAGGCCCATGTTAGGCTGCTAAAGGCCGTATTACACCATTTAGAAGACTGTGAGCGTAGTTGGCCGAGTTTTATGGCCATTGCGGATTGGAAAACGACTTAAGGCGTCGTAGTCCATTGAAAGTGGAAGGACTACACTGATCCTCACATGTCTACCCACGTGGAAGGACGTGATTAACGGGAAAAGCCCATTTTAGGCTGCAAAAAGCCGTACTACAACATTTAGAAGACTGTGCACGTAGTTGACGATGTTCTATGGCCATTGCGGATTGGAAAACGACTTGAGCCGTCGTAGTCCATTGAGATTTGAAGAACTAGAACGATCCCCATCCGCCCAGGCTTGTGGAAGCACGCGTTTGACTTGTAAGGCCCATGTTAGGCTGCTAAAGGCCGTATTACAACATTTAGAAGACTGTGAGCGTAGTTGGCCTAGTTCTATGGCCATTGCTGATTGGAAAACAACTTGACCCGTCGTAGACCATTGAGAGTGGAAGGACTAGACAGATCCTGTCATGTATACGCACGTGGAAGCACGTGATTTACGTGTAAGGCCTTTATTAGACTGCCAAAGACCGTATTACAACTTTTAGAAGACTGTGCACGTAGTTGACGGTGTTCTACTGCCATTGCGGATTGGAAAACGACTTGAGTCGTCGTAGTCCATTGAGAGGGAAAGGACTACACTGATCCTCACATATCTACCCTCGTGGAAGGACGCAATATACGTGTAAGGCCATTATTAGACCTCAAAAGGCCGTATTACAATATTTGGAAGACTGTGCACGTAGTTGACGGTGTTCTACTGCCATTTCGGATTGGAAAACGGCTTGAGGCGTCGTAGTCCATTGGGAGTGGAAGGACTACACTGATCCTCACATGTCTACCCACGTGGAAGGACGTGATTTACGGGAAAAGCTCATATTAGGCTGCAAAACGCCGTATTACAACATTTAGAAGAAGTCTTTGCACGTAGTTTACGGTGGTCTATGGCCATTGCGGATTGGAAAACCACTTGAGGCGTCGTAGTTCATTGAGAGTGGAAGGACTAGACCGATCCTCACCTGTCTAGGATCGTGGAAGCACGTGATTTACGTGTAAGGCCCTTATTAGGCTACAAAAGGCCGTATTACAACATTTAGAAGACTGTACACGTAGTTGACAATGTTCTATGGCCATTGCAGATTGGAAAACGACTTGAGGCGTCGTAGTCCATTGAGAGGGAAAGGACTACACTGATCCTCACATATCTACCCTCGTGGAAGGACGTAATATACGTGTAAGGCCCTTATTAGACCTCAAAAGGCCGTATTACAATATTTGGAAGACTGTGCACGTAGTTGACGGTGTTCTACTGCCATTGCGGATTGGAAAATCACTTGAGGCGTCGTAGTCCATTGAGAGTGGAAGGACTAGACCGATCCCCACCTGTTTAGGATCGTGGAAGCACGTGATTTACGTGTGAGACCCTTATTAGACTACAAAAGGCCGTATTACACCATTTAGAAGACTGGGAGCGTAGTTGGCCTAGTTCTATGGCCATTGCTGATTGGAAAACAACTTGACCCGTCGTAGACCATTGAGAGTGGAAGGACTAGACAGATCCTGTCATGTATACGCACGTGGAAGCACGTGATTTACGTGTAAGGCACTTATTAGACTGCCAAAGACCGTATTACAACTTTTAGAAGACTGTGCACGTATTTGACGGTGTTCTACTGCCATTGCGGATTGGAAAACGACTTGAGGCGTCGTAGTCCATTGAGAGGGAAAGGACTACACTGATCCTCACATATCTACCCTCGTGGAAGGACGCAATATACGTGTAAGGCCATTATTAGACCTCAAAAGGCCGTATTACAATATTTGGAAGACTGTGCACGTAGTTGACGGTGTTCTACTGCCATTTCGGATTGGAAAACGACTTGAGGCGTCGTAGTCCATTGGGAGTGGAAGGACTACACTGATCCTCACATGTCTACCCACGTGGAAGGACGTGATTTACGGGAAAAGCCCATATTAGGCTGCAAAACGCCGTATTACAACATTTAGAAGAAGTCTTTGCACGTAGTTTACGGTGGTCTATGGCCATTGCGGATTGGAAAACCACTTGAGGCGTCGTAGTTCATTGAGAGTGGAAGGACTAGACCGATCCTCACCTGTCTAGGATCGTGGAAGCACGTGATTTACGTGTAAGGCCCTTATTAGGCTACAAAAGGCAGTATTACAACATTTAGAAGACTGTACACGTAGTTGACAATGTTCTATGGCCATTGCGGATTGGAAAACGACTTGAGGCGTCGTAGTCCATTGAGAGGGAAAGGACTACACTGATCCTCACATATCTATCCTCGTAGAAGGACGCAATATACGTGTAAGGCCATTATTAGACCTCAAAAGGCCGTATTACAATATTTGGAAGACTGTGTACGTAGTTGACGGTGTTCTACTGCCATTTCGGATTGGAAAACGACTTGAGTTGTCGTAGTCCATTGAAAGTGGAAGGACTATACTGATCCTCACATGTCTACCCTCGTGGAAGGACGTAATATACGTGTAAGGCCCTTATTAGACCTCAAAAGGCCGTATTACAATATTTGGAAGACTGTGCACGTAGTTGACGGTGTTCTACTGCCATTGCAGATTGGAAAATCACTTGAGGCGTCGTAGTCCATTGAGAGTGGAAGGACTAGACCGATCCCCACCTGTTTAGGATCGTGGAAGCACGTGATTTACGTGTGAGACCCTTATTAGACTACAAAAGGCCGTATTACAACATTTAGAAGACTGTGCACGTAGTTGACAATGTTCTATGGCCATTGCGGATTGGAAAACGACTTGAGGCGTCTTAGTCCATTAAGAGTGGAAGGACTAGACCGATCCCCATCCGCCTAGGCTTGTGGAAGCACGCGTTTGACGTGTAAGGCCCATGTTAGGCTGCTAAAGGCCGTATTACACCATTTAGAAGACTGTGAGCGTAGTTGGCCGAGTTTTATGGCCATCGCGGATTGGAAAACGACTTAAGGCGTCGTAGTCCATTGAAAGTGGAAGGACTACACTGATCCTCACATGTCTACCCACGTGGAAGGACGTGATTAACGGTTAAACCCATTTTAGGCTGCAAAAAGCTGTACTACAACATTTAGAAGACTGTGAGCGTAGTTGACGATGTTCTATGGCCATTGCGGATTGGAAAACGACTTGAGCCGTCGTAGTCCATTGAGATTTGAAGAACTAGAACGATCCCCTTCCGCCTAGGATCGTGGAAGCACGTGATTTACGTGTAAGGCCCTTATTAGACTACAAAAGGCCGCATTACAACATTTAGAAGACTGTGCACGTAGTTGACGATGTTCTACGGCCATTGCGGATTGGAAAACGACTTGACGCGTTGTAGACCATTGAGAGTGAAGGACTAGACGGATCCTGTCATGTATACGCACGTGGAAGCACGTGATTTACGTGTAAGGCCCTTATTAGACTGGCAAAAGCCGCATTACAACATTAAGAAGACTGTGCACGCAGTTGACGGTGTTCTACTGCCATTGCGGATTGGAAAACGACTTGAGGCGTCGTAGTCCATTGAGAGTGGAAGGACTACACTGATCCTCACATGTCTACCCTCGTGGAAGGACATGATTAACGGGAAAAGCCCATTTTAGGCTGCAAAAGGCCGTATTACAACATTTAGAACACTGTGCACGTAGTTGACGATGTTCTATGGCCATTGCGGATTGGAAAACGACTTGAGGCGTCGTAGTCCATTGAGAGGGAAAGGACTACACTGATCCTCACATATCTACCCTCGTGGAAGGACGCAATATACGTGTAAGGCCATTATTAGACCTCAAAAGGCCGTATTACAATATTTGGAAGACTGTGCACGTAGTTGACGGTGTTCTACTGCCTTTCAGATTGGAAAACGACTTGAGTTGTCGTAGTCCATTGAGAGTGGAAGGACTATACTGATCCTCACATGTCTACCCTCGTGGAAGGACGTAATATACGTGTAAGGCCCTTATTAGACCTCAAAAGGCCGTATTACAATATTTGGAAGACTGTGCACGTAGTTGACGGTGTTCTACTGCCATTGCGGATTGGAAAATCACTTGAGGCGTCGTAGTCCATTGAGAGTGGAAGGACTAGACCGATCCCCACCTGTTTAGGATCGTGGAAGCACGTGATTTACGTGTGAGACCCTTATTAGACTACAAAAGGCCGTATTACAACATTTAGAAGACTGTGCACGTAGTTGACAATGTTCTATGGCCATTGCGGATTGGAAAACGACTTGAGGCGTCGTAGTCCATTAAGAGTGGAAGAACTAGACCGATCCCCATCCGCCTAGGCTTGTGGAAGCACGCGTTTGACGTGTAAGGCCCATGTTAGGCTGCTAAAGGCCGTATTACACCATTTAGAAGAATGTGAGCGTAGTAGGCCAAGTTTTATGGCCATCGCGGATTGGAAAACGACTTAAGACGTCGTAGTCCATTGAAAGTGGAAGGACTACACTGATCCTCACATGTCTACCTACGTGGAAGGACGTGATTAACGGTTAAACCCATTTTAGGCTGTAAAAAGCCGTACTACAACATTTAGAAGACTGTGAGCGTAGTTGACGATGTTCTATGGCCATTGCGGATTGGAAAACGACTTGACGCGTCGTAGACCATTGAGAGTGAAGGACTAGACGGATCCTGTCATGTATACGCACGTGGAAGCACGTGATTTGCGTGTAAGGCCAATATTAGACTGCCAAAGACCGTATTACAAATTTTAGGAGACTGTGCACGTAGTTGACGGTGTTCTACTGCCATTGCGGATTGGAAAACGATTTGAGGCGTCGTAGTCCATTGAGAGTGGAAGGACTACACTGATCCTCACATGTCTACCCTCGTGGAAGGACGTAATATACGTGAAAGGCCCTTATTAGACCTCAAAAGGCCGTATTACAATATTTGGAAGACTGTGCACGTAGTTGACGGTGTTCTACTGCCATTTCGGATTGGAAAACGACTTGAGTTGTCGTAATCCATTGAGAGTGGAAGGACTATACTGATCCTCACATGTCTACCCTCGTGGAAGGACGTAAGATACGTGTAAGGCCCTTATTAGACCTCAAAAGGCCGTATTACAACATTTAGAAGACTGTGCACGTAGTTGACGGTGTTCTACTGCCATTGCGGATTGGAAAATCACTTGAGGCGTCGTAGTCCATTGAGAGTGGAAGGACTAGACCGATCTCCACCTGTTTAGGATCGTGGAAGCACGTGATTTACGTGTGAGACCCTTATTAGACTACAAAAGGCCGTATTACAACATTTAGAAGACTGT
The DNA here is from genome assembly GCF_029227915.1 of Hydractinia symbiolongicarpus. Lineage (NCBI taxonomy): Eukaryota > Metazoa > Cnidaria > Hydrozoa > Anthoathecata > Hydractiniidae > Hydractinia > Hydractinia symbiolongicarpus. The sequence goes on from NC_079878.1 coordinate 16,881,724, forward strand.
GCACGTAGTTGACAATGTTCTATGGCCATTGCGGATTGGAAAACGACTTGACGCGTCGTAGACCATTGAGAGTGAAGGACTAGACGGATCCTGTCATGTATACGCACGTGGAAGCACGTTATTTAGGTGTAAGGCCCTTATTAGACTGCCAAAAGCCGTATTACAACATTTAGAAGACTGTGCACGCAGTTGACGGTGTTCTACTGCCATTGCGGATTGGAAAACGATTTGAGGCGTCGTAGTCCATTGAGAGTGGAAGGACTCCACTGATCCTCACATGTCTACTCTCGTGGAAGGACATGATTAACGGAAAAGCCCATTTTAGGCTGCAAAAGGCCGTATTACAACATTTAGAACACTGTGCACGTAGTTGACGATGTTCTATGGCCATTGCAGATTGGAAAACGACTTGAGGCGTCGTAGGCCATTGAGAGTGGAAGGACTACACTGATCCTCACATGTCTACCCTCGTGGAAGGACGTAATATACGTGTAAGGCCCTTATTAGACCTCAAAAGGCCGTATTACAATATTTGGAAGACTGTGCACGTAGTTGACGGTGTTCTACTCCCATTTCGGATTGGAAAAAACGACTTGAGGCGTCGTAGTCTATTGAGGGTGGAAGGACTAGACCGATCCTCACATGTCTACGGTCGTGGAAGCACGTGATTCACGTGTAAGGCCCTTATTAGACTGCCAAAGACCGTATTACTACATTTAGAAGACTGTGCACGTAGTTGACGGTGTTCTACTGCCATTGCGGATTGGAAAACGACTTGAGGCGTCGTAGTCCATTGAGAGTGGAAGGACTACACTGATCCTCACATGTCTACCCTCGTGGAAGGACGTAATATACGTGAAAGGCCCTTATTAGACCTCAAAAGGCCGTATTACAATATTTGGAAGACTGTGCACGTAGTTGACGGTGTTCTACTGCCATTTCGGATTGGAAAACGACTTGAGTTGTCGTAGTCCACTGAGAGTGGAAGGACTATACTGATCCTCACATGTCTACCCTCGTGGAAGGACGTAAGATACGTGTAAGGCCCTTATTAGACCTCAAAAGGCCGTATTACAACATTTAGAAGACTGTGCACGTAGTTGACGGTGTTCTACTGCCATTGCGGATTGGAAAATCACTTGAGGCGTCGTAGTCCATTGAGAGTGGAAGGACTAGACCGATCTCCACCTGTTTAGGATCGTGGAAGCACGTGATTTACGTGTGAGACCCTTATTAGACTACAAAAGGCCGTATTACAACATTTAGAAGACTGTGCACGTAGTTGACAATGTTCTATGGCCATTGCGGATTGGAAAACGACTTGAGGCGTCGTAGTCCATTAAGAGTGGAAGGACTAGACCGATCCCCATCCGCCTAGGCTTGTGGAAGCACGCGTTTGACGTGTAAGGCCCATGTTAGGCTGCTAAAGGCCGTATTACGCCATTTAGAAGACTGTGAGCGTAGTTGGCCGAGTTTTATGGCCATCGCGGATTGGAAAACGACTTAAGAAGTCGTAGTCCATTGAAAGTGGAAGGACTACACTGATCCTCACATGTCTACCCACGTGAAAGGACGTGATTAACGGTTAAACCCATTTTAGGCTGCAAAAAGCCGTACTACAACATTTAGAAGACTGTGAGCGTAGTTGACGATGTTCTATGGCCATTGCGGATTGGAAAACGACTTGAGCCGTCGTAGTCCATTGAGATTTGAAGAACTAGAACGATCCCCATCGGCCTAGGATCGTGGAAACACGTGATTTACGTGTAAGGCCCTTATTAGACTACAAAAGGCCGCATTACAACATTTAGAAGACTGTGCACGTAGTTGACGATGTTCTACGGCCATTGCGGATTGGAAGACGACTTGAGGCGTCGTAGTCCATTGAGAGTGGAAGGACTACACTGATCCTCACATGTCTACCCTCGTGGAAGGACGTAATATACGTGAAAGGCTCTTATTAGACCTCAAAAGGCCGTATTACAATATTTGGAAGACTGTGCACGTAGTTGACGGTGTTCTACTGCCATTTCGGATTGGAAAACGACTTGAGTTGTCGTAGTCCATTGAGAGTGGAAGGACTATACTGATCCTCACATGTCTACCCTCGTGGAAGGACGTAATATACGTGTAAGGCCCTTATTAGACCTCAAAAGGCCGTATTACAACATTTAGAAGACTGTGCACGTAGTTGACGGTGCTCTACTGCCATTGCGGATTGGAAAATCACTTGAGGCGTCGTAGTCCATTGAGAGTGGAAGGACTAGACCGATCCCCACCTGTTTAGGATCGTGGAAGCACGTGATTTACGTGTGAGACCCTTATTAGACTACAAAAGGCCGTATTACAACATTTAGAAGACTGTGCACGTAGTTGACAATGTTCTATGGCCATTGCGGATTGGAAAACGACTTAAGGCGTCGTAGTCCATTGAAAGTGGAAGGACTAGACCGATCCTCACATGTCTACCCACGTGGAAGGACGTGATTAACGGTTAAACCCATTTTAGGCTGCAAAAAGCCGTACTACAACATTTAGAAGACTGTGAGCGTAGTTGACGATGTTCTATGGCCATTGCGGATTGGAAAACGACTTAAGCCGTCGTAGTCCATTGAGATTTGAAGAACTAGAACGATCCCCATCGGCCTAGGATCGTGGAAGCACGTGATTTACGTGTAAGGCCCTTATTAGACTACAAAAGGCTGCATTACAACATTTAGAAGACTGTGCACGTAGTTGACGATGTTCTACGGCCATTGCGGATTGGAAAACGACTTGAGGCGTCGTAGTCCATTGAGAGTGGAAGGACTACACTGATCCTCACATGTCTACCCTCGTGGAAGGACGTAATATACGTGAAAGGCCCTTATTAGACTTCAAAAGGCCGTATTACAATATTTGGAAGACTGTGCACGTAGTTGACGGTGTTCTACTGCCATTTCGGATTGGAAAACGACTTGAGTTGTCGTAGTCCATTGAGAGTGGAAGGACTATACTGATCCTCACATGTCTACCCTCGTGGAAGGACGTAATATACGTGTAAGGCCCTTATTAGACCTCAAAAGGCCGTATTACAACATTTAGAAGACTGTGCACGTAGTTGACGGTGCTCTACTGCCATTGCGGATTAGAAAATCACTTGAGGCGTCGTAGTCCATTGAGAGTGGAAGGACTAGACCGATCCCCACCTGTTTAGGATCGTGCAAGCACGTGATTTACGTGTGAGACCCTTATTAGACTACAAAAGGCCGTATTACAACATTTAGAAGACTGTGCACGTAGTTGACAATGTTCTATGGCCATTGCGGATTGGAAAACGACTTGAGGCGTCGTAGTCCATTAAGAGTGGAAGGACTAGACCGATCCCCATCCGCCTAGGCTTGTGGAAGCACGCGTTTGACGTGTAAGGCCCATGTTAGGCTGCTAAAGGCCGTATTACGCCATTTAGAAGACTGTGAGCGTAGTTGGCCGAGTTTTATGGCCATCGCGGATTGGAAAACGACTTAAGAAGTCGTAGTCCATTGAAAGTGGAAGGACTACACTGATCCTCACATGTCTACCCACGTGAAAGGACGTGATTAACGGTTAAACCCATTTTAGGCTGCAAAAAGCCGTACTACAACATTTAGAAGACTGTGAGCGTAGTTGACGATGTTCTATGGCCATTGCGGATTGGAAAACGACTTGAGCCGTCGTAGTCCATTGAGATTTGAAGAACTAGAACGATCCCCATCCGCCCAGGCTTGTGGAAGCACGCGTTTGACTTGTAAGGCCCATGTTAGGCTGCTAAAGGCCGTATTACAACATTTAGAAGACTGTGAGCGTAGTTGGCCTAGTTCTATGGCCATTGCTGATTGGAAAACAACTTGACCCGTCGTAGACCATTGAGAGTGGAAGGACTAGACAGATCCTGTCATGTATACGCACGTGGAAGCACGTGATTTACGTGTAAGGCCTTTATTAGACTGCCAAAGACCGTATTACAACTTTTAGAAGACTGTGCACGTAGTTGACGGTGTTCTACTGCCATTGCGGATTGGAAAACGACTTGAGTCGTCGTAGTCCATTGAGAGGGAAAGGACTACACTGATCCTCACATATCTACCCTCGTGGAAGGACGCAATATACGTGTAAGGCCATTATTAGACCTCAAAAGGCCGTATTACAATATTTGGAAGACTGTGCACGTAGTTGACGGTGTTCTACTGCCATTTCGGATTGGAAAACGGCTTGAGGCGTCGTAGTCCATTGGGAGTGGAAGGACTACACTGATCCTCACATGTCTACCCACGTGGAAGGACGTGATTTACGGGAAAAGCTCATATTAGGCTGCAAAACGCCGTATTACAACATTTAGAAGAAGTCTTTGCACGTAGTTTACGGTGGTCTATGGCCATTGCGGATTGGAAAACCACTTGAGGCGTCGTAGTTCATTGAGAGTGGAAGGACTAGACCGATCCTCACCTGTCTAGGATCGTGGAAGCACGTGATTTACGTGTAAGGCCCTTATTAGGCTACAAAAGGCCGTATTACAACATTTAGAAGACTGTACACGTAGTTGACAATGTTCTATGGCCATTGCAGATTGGAAAACGACTTGAGGCGTCGTAGTCCATTGAGAGGGAAAGGACTACACTGATCCTCACATATCTACCCTCGTGGAAGGACGTAATATACGTGTAAGGCCCTTATTAGACCTCAAAAGGCCGTATTACAATATTTGGAAGACTGTGCACGTAGTTGACGGTGTTCTACTGCCATTGGGGATTGGAAAATCACTTGAGGCGTCGTAGTCCATTGAGAGTGGAAGGACTAGACCGATCCCCACCTGTTTAGGATCGTGGAAGCACGTGATTTACGTGTGAGACCCTTATTAGACTACAAAAGGCCGTATTACACCATTTAGAAGACTGGGAGCGTAGTTGGCCTAGTTCTATGGCCATTGCTGATTGGAAAACAACTTGACCCGTCGTAGACCATTGAGAGTGGAAGGACTAGACAGATCCTGTCATGTATACGCACGTGGAAGCACGTGATTTACGTGTAAGGCACTTATTAGACTGCCAAAGACCGTATTACAACTTTTAGAAGACTGTGCACGTATTTGACGGTGTTCTACTGCCATTGCGGATTGGAAAACGACTTGAGGCGTCGTAGTCCATTGAGAGGGAAAGGACTACACTGATCCTCACATATCTACCCTCGTGGAAGGACGCAATATACGTGTAAGGCCATTATTAGACCTCAAAAGGCCGTATTACAATATTTGGAAGACTGTGCACGTAGTTGACGGTGTTCTACTGCCATTTCGGATTGGAAAACGACTTGAGGCGTCGTAGTCCATTGGGAGTGGAAGGACTACACTGATCCTCACATGTCTACCCACGTGGAAGGACGTGATTTACGGGAAAAGCCCATATTAGGCTGCAAAACGCCGTATTACAACATTTAGAAGAAGTCTTTGCACGTAGTTTACGGTGGTCTATGGCCATTGCGGATTGGAAAACCACTTGAGGCGTCGTAGTTCATTGAGAGTGGAAGGACTAGACCGATCCTCACCTGTCTAGGATCGTGGAAGCACGTGATTTACGTGTAAGGCCCTTATTAGGCTACAAAAGGCAGTATTACAACATTTAGAAGACTGTACACGTAGTTGACAATGTTCTATGGCCATTGCGGATTGGAAAACGACTTGAGGCGTCGTAGTCCATTGAGAGGGAAAGGACTACACTGATCCTCACATATCTATCCTCGTAGAAGGACGCAATATACGTGTAAGGCCATTATTAGACCTCAAAAGGCCGTATTACAATATTTGGAAGACTGTGTACGTAGTTGACGGTGTTCTACTGCCATTTCGGATTGGAAAACGACTTGAGTTGTCGTAGTCCATTGAAAGTGGAAGGACTATACTGATCCTCACATGTCTACCCTCGTGGAAGGACGTAATATACGTGTAAGGCCCTTATTAGACCTCAAAAGGCCGTATTACAATATTTGGAAGACTGTGCACGTAGTTGACGGTGTTCTACTGCCATTGCAGATTGGAAAATCACTTGAGGCGTCGTAGTCCATTGAGAGTGGAAGGACTAGACCGATCCCCACCTGTTTAGGATCGTGGAAGCACGTGATTTACGTGTGAGACCCTTATTAGACTACAAAAGGCCGTATTACAACATTTAGAAGACTGTGCACGTAGTTGACAATGTTCTATGGCCATTGCGGATTGGAAAACGACTTGAGGCGTCTTAGTCCATTAAGAGTGGAAGGACTAGACCGATCCCCATCCGCCTAGGCTTGTGGAAGCACGCGTTTGACGTGTAAGGCCCATGTTAGGCTGCTAAAGGCCGTATTACACCATTTAGAAGACTGTGAGCGTAGTTGGCCGAGTTTTATGGCCATCGCGGATTGGAAAACGACTTAAGGCGTCGTAGTCCATTGAAAGTGGAAGGACTACACTGATCCTCACATGTCTACCCACGTGGAAGGACGTGATTAACGGTTAAACCCATTTTAGGCTGCAAAAAGCTGTACTACAACATTTAGAAGACTGTGAGCGTAGTTGACGATGTTCTATGGCCATTGCGGATTGGAAAACGACTTGAGCCGTCGTAGTCCATTGAGATTTGAAGAACTAGAACGATCCCCTTCCGCCTAGGATCGTGGAAGCACGTGATTTACGTGTAAGGCCCTTATTAGACTACAAAAGGCCGCATTACAACATTTAGAAGACTGTGCACGTAGTTGACGATGTTCTACGGCCATTGCGGATTGGAAAACGACTTGACGCGTTGTAGACCATTGAGAGTGAAGGACTAGACGGATCCTGTCATGTATACGCACGTGGAAGCACGTGATTTACGTGTAAGGCCCTTATTAGACTGGCAAAAGCCGCATTACAACATTAAGAAGACTGTGCACGCAGTTGACGGTGTTCTACTGCCATTGCGGATTGGAAAACGACTTGAGGCGTCGTAGTCCATTGAGAGTGGAAGGACTACACTGATCCTCACATGTCTACCCTCGTGGAAGGACATGATTAACGGGAAAAGCCCATTTTAGGCTGCAAAAGGCCGTATTACAACATTTAGAACACTGTGCACGTAGTTGACGATGTTCTATGGCCATTGCGGATTGGAAAACGACTTGAGGCGTCGTAGTCCATTGAGAGGGAAAGGACTACACTGATCCTCACATATCTACCCTCGTGGAAGGACGCAATATACGTGTAAGGCCATTATTAGACCTCAAAAGGCCGTATTACAATATTTGGAAGACTGTGCACGTAGTTGACGGTGTTCTACTGCCTTTCAGATTGGAAAACGACTTGAGTTGTCGTAGTCCATTGAGAGTGGAAGGACTATACTGATCCTCACATGTCTACCCTCGTGGAAGGACGTAATATACGTGTAAGGCCCTTATTAGACCTCAAAAGGCCGTATTACAATATTTGGAAGACTGTGCACGTAGTTGACGGTGTTCTACTGCCATTGCGGATTGGAAAATCACTTGAGGCGTCGTAGTCCATTGAGAGTGGAAGGACTAGACCGATCCCCACCTGTTTAGGATCGTGGAAGCACGTGATTTACGTGTGAGACCCTTATTAGACTACAAAAGGCCGTATTACAACATTTAGAAGACTGTGCACGTAGTTGACAATGTTCTATGGCCATTGCGGATTGGAAAACGACTTGAGGCGTCGTAGTCCATTAAGAGTGGAAGGACTAGACCGATCCCCATCCGCCTAGGCTTGTGGAAGCACGCGTTTGACGTGTAAGGCCCATGTTAGGCTGCTAAAGGCCGTATTACACCATTTAGAAGAATGTGAGCGTAGTAGGCCAAGTTTTATGGCCATCGCGGATTGGAAAACGACTTAAGACGTCGTAGTCCATTGAAAGTGGAAGGACTACACTGATCCTCACATGTCTACCTACGTGGAAGGACGTGATTAACGGTTAAACCCATTTTAGGCTGTAAAAAGCCGTACTACAACATTTAGAAGACTGTGAGCGTAGTTGACGATGTTCTATGGCCATTGCGGATTGGAAAACGACTTGACGCGTCGTAGACCATTGAGAGTGAAGGACTAGACGGATCCTGTCATGTATACGCACGTGGAAGCACGTGATTTAGGTGTAAGGCCCTTATTAGACTGCCAAAAGCCGTATTACAACATTTAGAAGACTGTGCACGCAGTTGACGGTGTTCTACTGCCATTGCGGATTGGAAAACGATTTGAGGCGTCGTAGTCCATTGAGAGTGGAAGGACTACACTGATCCTCACATGTCTACCCTCGTGGAAGGACATGATTAACGGGAAAAGCCCATTTTAGGCTGCAAAAGGCCGTATTACAACATTTAGAACACTGTGCACGTAGTTGACGATGTTCTATGGCCATTGCAGATTGGAAAACGACTTGAGGCGTCGTAGGCCATTGAGAGTGGAAGGACTACACTGATCCTCACATGTCTACCCTCGTGGAAGGACGTAATATACGTGTAAGGCCCTTATTAGACCTCAAAAGGCCGTATTACAATATTTGGAAGACTGTGCACGTAGTTGACGGTGTTCTACTCCCATTTCGGATTGGAAAAAACGACTTGAGGCGTCGTAGTCTATTGAGGGTGGAAGGACTAGACCGATCCTCACATGTCTACGGTCGTGGAAGCACGTGATTCACGTGTAAGGCCCTTATTAGACTACAAAAGGCCGTATTACTACATTTAGAAGACTGTGCACGTAGTTGACGATGTTCTATGGCCATTGCAGATTCGAAAACGACTTGAGCCGTCGTAGTCCATTGAGATTTGAAGAACTAGAACGATCCCCATCCACCTAGGCTTGTGGAAGCACGCGTTTGACGTGTAAGGCCCATGTTAGGCTGCTAAAGGCCGTATTACAACATTTAGAAGACTGTGAGCGTAGTTGGCCGAGTACTATGGCCATTGCTGATTGGTAAACAACTTGACCCATCGTAGACCATTGAGAGTGTAAGGACTAGACGTATCCTGTCATGTATACGCACGTGGAAGCACGTGATTTGCGTGTAAGGCCAATATTAGACTGCCAAAGACCGTATTACAAATTTTAGGAGACTGTGCACGTAGTTGACGGTGTTCTACTGCCATGGCGGATTGGAAAACGATTTGAGGCGTCGTAGTCCATTGAGAGTGGAAGGACTACACTGATCCTCACATGTCTACCCTCGTGGAAGGACGTAATATACGTGAAAGGCCCTTATTAGACCTCAAAAGGCCGTATTACAATATTTGGAAGACTGTGCACGTAGTTGACGGTGTTCTACTGCCATTTCGGATTGGAAAACGACTTGAGTTGTCGTAATCCATTGAGAGTGGAAGGACTATACTGATCCTCACATGTCTACCCTCGTGGAAGGACGTAAGATACGTGTAAGGCCCTTATTAGACCTCAAAAGGCCGTATTACAACATTTAGAAGACTGTGCACGTAGTTGACGGTGTTCTACTGCCATTGCGGATTGGAAAATCACTTGAGGCGTCGTAGTCCATTGAGAGTGGAAGGACTAGACCGATCTCCACCTGTTTAGGATCGTGGAAGCACGTGATTTACGTGTGAGACCCTTATTAGACTACAAAAGGCCGTATTACAACATTTAGAAGACTGTGCACGTAGTTGACAATGTTCTATGGCCATTGCGGATTGGAAAACGACTTGACGCGTCGTAGACCATTGAGAGTGAAGGACTAGACGGATCCTGTCATGTATACGCACGTGGAAGCACGTTATTTAGGTGTAAGGCCCTTATTAGACTGCCAAAAGCCGTATTACAACATTTAGAAGACTGTGCACGCAGTTGACGGTGTTCTACTGCCATTGCGGATTGGAAAACGATTTGAGGCGTCGTAGTCCATTGAGAGTGGAAGGACTCCACTGATCCTCACATGTCTACTCTCGTGGAAGGACATGATTAACGGAAAAGCCCATTTTAGGCTGCAAAAGGCCGTATTACAACATTTAGAACACTGTGCACGTAGTTGACGATGTTCTATGGCCATTGCAGATTGGAAAACGACTTGAGGCGTCGTAGGCCATTGAGAGTGGAAGGACTACACTGATCCTCACATGTCTACCCTCGTGGAAGGACGTAATATACGTGTAAGGCCCTTATTAGACCTCAAAAGGCCGTATTACAATATTTGGAAGACTGTGCACGTAGTTGACGGTGTTCTACTCCCATTTCGGATTGGAAAAAACGACTTGAGGCGTCGTAGTCTATTGAGGGTGGAAGGACTAGACCGATCCTCACATGTCTACGGTCGTGGAAGCACGTGATTCACGTGTAAGGCCCTTATTAGACTGCCAAAGACCGTATTACTACATTTAGAAGACTGTGCACGTAGTTGACGGTGTTCTACTGCCATTGCGGATTGGAAAACGACTTGAGGCGTCGTAGTCCATTGAGAGTGGAAGGACTACACTGATCCTCACATGTCTACCCTCGTGGAAGGACGTAATATACGTGAAAGGCCCTTATTAGACCTCAAAAGGCCGTATTACAATATTTGGAAGACTGTGCACGTAGTTGACGGTGTTCTACTGCCATTTCGGATTGGAAAACGACTTGAGTTGTCGTAGTCCACTGAGAGTGGAAGGACTATACTGATCCTCACATGTCTACCCTCGTGGAAGGACGTAAGATACGTGTAAGGCCCTTATTAGACCTCAAAAGGCCGTATTACAACATTTAGAAGACTGTGCACGTAGTTGACGGTGTTCTACTGCCATTGCGGATTGGAAAATCACTTGAGGCGTCGTAGTCCATTGAGAGTGGAAGGACTAGACCGATCTCCACCTGTTTAGGATCGTGGAAGCACGTGATTTACGTGTGAGACCCTTATTAGACTACAAAAGGCCGTATTACAACATTTAGAAGACTGTGCACGTAGTTGACAATGTTCTATGGCCATTGCGGATTGGAAAACGACTTGAGGCGTCGTAGTCCATTAAGAGTGGAAGGACTAGACCGATCCCCATCCGCCTAGGCTTGTGGAAGCACGCGTTTGACGTGTAAGGCCCATGTTAGGCTGCTAAAGGCCGTATTACGCCATTTAGAAGACTGTGAGCGTAGTTGGCCGAGTTTTATGGCCATCGCGGATTGGAAAACGACTTAAGAAGTCGTAGTCCATTGAAAGTGGAAGGACTACACTGATCCTCACATGTCTACCCACGTGAAAGGACGTGATTAACGGTTAAACCCATTTTAGGCTGCAAAAAGCCGTACTACAACATTTAGAAGACTGTGAGCGTAGTTGACGATGTTCTATGGCCATTGCGGATTGGAAAACGACTTGAGCCGTCGTAGTCCATTGAGATTTGAAGAACTAGAACGATCCCCATCGGCCTAGGATCGTGGAAACACGTGATTTACGTGTAAGGCCCTTATTAGACTACAAAAGGCCGCATTACAACATTTAGAAGACTGTGCACGTAGTTGACGATGTTCTACGGCCATTGCGGATTGGAAGACGACTTGAGGCGTCGTAGTCCATTGAGAGTGGAAGGACTACACTGATCCTCACATGTCTACCCTCGTGGAAGGACGTAATATACGTGAAAGGCTCTTATTAGACCTCAAAAGGCCGTATTACAATATTTGGAAGACTGTGCACGTAGTTGACGGTGTTCTACTGCCATTTCGGATTGGAAAACGACTTGAGTTGTCGTAGTCCATTGAGAGTGGAAGGACTATACTGATCCTCACATGTCTACCCTCGTGGAAGGACGTAATATACGTGTAAGGCCCTTATTAGACCTCAAAAGGCCGTATTACAACATTTAGAAGACTGTGCACGTAGTTGACGGTGCTCTACTGCCATTGCGGATTGGAAAATCACTTGAGGCGTCGTAGTCCATTGAGAGTGGAAGGACTAGACCGATCCCCACCTGTTTAGGATCGTGGAAGCACGTGATTTACGTGTGAGACCCTTATTAGACTACAAAAGGCCGTATTACAACATTTAGAAGACTGTGCACGTAGTTGACAATGTTCTATGGCCATTGCGGATTGGAAAACGACTTAAGGCGTCGTAGTCCATTGAAAGTGGAAGGACTAGACCGATCCTCACATGTCTACCCACGTGGAAGGACGTGATTAACGGTTAAACCCATTTTAGGCTGCAAAAAGCCGTACTACAACATTTAGAAGACTGTGAGCGTAGTTGACGATGTTCTATGGCCATTGCGGATTGGAAAACGACTTAAGCCGTCGTAGTCCATTGAGATTTGAAGAACTAGAACGATCCCCATCGGCCTAGGATCGTGGAAGCACGTGATTTACGTGTAAGGCCCTTATTAGACTACAAAAGGCTGCATTACAACATTTAGAAGACTGTGCACGTAGTTGACGATGTTCTACGGCCATTGCGGATTGGAAAACGACTTGAGGCGTCGTAGTCCATTGAGAGTGGAAGGACTACACTGATCCTCACATGTCTACCCTCGTGGAAGGACGTAATATACGTGAAAGGCCCTTATTAGACTTCAAAAGGCCGTATTACAATATTTGGAAGACTGTGCACGTAGTTGACGGTGTTCTACTGCCATTTCGGATTGGAAAACGACTTGAGTTGTCGTAGTCCATTGAGAGTGGAAGGACTATACTGATCCTCACATGTCTACCCTCGTGGAAGGACGTAATATACGTGTAAGGCCCTTATTAGACCTCAAAAGGCCGTATTACAACATTTAGAAGACTGTGCACGTAGTTGACGGTGCTCTACTGCCATTGCGGATTAGAAAATCACTTGAGGCGTCGTAGTCCATTGAGAGTGGAAGGACTAGACCGATCCCCACCTGTTTAGGATCGTGCAAGCACGTGATTTACGTGTGAGACCCTTATTAGACTACAAAAGGCCGTATTACAACATTTAGAAGACTGTGCACGTAGTTGACAATGTTCTATGGCCATTGCGGATTGGAAAACGACTTGAGGCGTCGTAGTCCATTAAGAGTGGAAGGACTAGACCGATCCCCATCCGCCTAGGCTTGTGGAAGCACGCGTTTGACGTGTAAGGCCCATGTTAGGCTGCTAAAGGCCGTATTACGCCATTTAGAAGACTGTGAGCGTAGTTGGCCGAGTTTTATGGCCATCGCGGATTGGAAAACGACTTAAGAAGTCGTAGTCCATTGAAAGTGGAAGGACTACACTGATCCTCACATGTCTACCCACGTGAAAGGACGTGATTAACGGTTAAACCCATTTTAGGCTGCAAAAAGCCGTACTACAACATTTAGAAGACTGTGAGCGTAGTTGACGATGTTCTATGGCCATTGCGGATTGGAAAACGACTTGAGCCGTCGTAGTCCATTGAGATTTGAAGAACTAGAACGATCCCCATCGGCCTAGGATCGTGGAAACACGTGATTTACGTGTAAGGCCCTTATTAGACTACAAAAGGCCGCATTACAACATTTATAAGACTGTGCACGTAGTTGACGATGTTCTACGGCCATTGCGGATTGGAAGACGACTTGAGGCGTCGTAGTCCATTGAGAGTGGAAGGACTACACTGATCCTCACATGTCTACCCTCGTGGAAGGACGTAATATACGTGAAAGGCTCTTATTAGACCTCAAAAGGCCGTATTACAATATTTGGAAGACTGTGCACGTAGTTGACGGTGTTCTACTGCCATTTCGGATTGGAAAACGACTTGAGTTGTCGTAGTCCATTGAGAGTGGAAGGACTATACTGATCCTCACATGTCTACCCTCGTGGAAGGACGTAATATACGTGTAAGGCCCTTATTAGACCTCAAAAGGCCGTATTACAACATTTAGAAGACTGTGCACGTAGTTGACGGTGCTCTACTGCCATTGCGGATTGGAAAATCACTTGAAGCGTCGTAGTCCATTGAGAGTGGAAGGACTAGACCGATCCCCACCTGTTTAGGATCGTGGAAGCACGTGATTTACGTGTGAGACCCTTATTAGACTACAAAAGGCCGTATTACAACATTTAGAAGACTGTGCACGTAGCTGACAATGTTCTATGGCCATTGCGGATTGGAAAACGACTTGAGGCGTCGTAGTCCATTAAAAGTGGAAGGACTAGACCGATCCCCATCCGCCTAGGCTTGTGGAAGCACGCGTTTGACGTGTAAGGCCCATGTTAGGCTGCTAAAGGCCGTATTACACCATTTAGAAGACTGTGAGCGTAGTTGGCCGAGTTTTATGGCGATTGCGGATTGGAAAACGACTTAAGGCGTCGTAGTCCATTGAAAGTGGAAGGACTACACTGATCCTCACATGTCTACCCACGTGGAAGGACGTGATTAACGGTTAAACCCATTTTAGGCTGCAAAAAGCCGTACTACAACATTTAGAAGACTGTGAGCGTAGTTGACGATGTTCTATGGCCATTGCGGATTGGAAAACGACTTGAGCCGTCGTAGTCCATTGAGATTTGAAGAACTAGAACGATCCCCATCGGCCTAGGATCGTGGAAGCACGTGATTTACGTGTAAGGCCCTTATTAGACTACAAAAGGCTGCATTACAACATTTAGAAGACTGTGCACGTAGTTGACGATGTTCTACGGCCATTGCGGATTGGAAAACGACTTGAGGCGTCGTAGTCCATTGAGAGTGGAAGGACTACACTGATCCTCACATGTCTACCCTCGTGGAAGGACGTAATATACGTGAAAGGCCCTTATTAGACCTCAAAAGGCCGTATTACAATATTTGGAAGACTGTGCACGTAGTTGACGGTGTTCTACTGCCATTTCGGATTGGAAAACGACTTGAGTTGTCGTAGTCCATTGAGAGTGGAAGGACTATACTGATCCTCACATGTCTACCCTCGTGGAAGGACGTAATATACGTGTAAGGCCCTTATTAGACCTCAAAAGGCCGTATTACAACATTTAGAAGACTGTGCACGTAGTTGACGGTGCTCTACTGCCATTGCGGATTAGAAAATCACTTGAGGCGTCGTAGTCCATTGAGAGTGGAAGGACTAGACCGATCCCCACCTGTTTAGGATCGTGCAAGCACGTGATTTACGTGTGAGACCCTTATTAGACTACAAAAGGCCGTATTACAACATTTAGAAGACTGTGCACGTAGTTGACAATGTTCTATGGCCATTGCGGATTGGAAAACGACTTGAGGCGTCGTAGTCCATTAAGAGTGGAAGGACTAGACCGATCCCCATCCGCCTAGGCTTGTGGAAGCACGCGTTTGACGTGTAAGGCCCATGTTAGGCTGCTAAAGGCCGTATTACACCATTTAGAAGACTGTGAGCGTAGTTGGCCGAGTTTTATGGCGATTGCGGATTGGAAAACGACTTAAGGCGTCGTAGTCCATTGAAAGTGGAAGGACTACACTGATCCTCACATGTCTACCCACGTGGAAGGACGTGATTAACGGGAAAAGCCCATTTTAGGCTGCAAAAAGCCGTACTACAACATTTAGAAGACTGTGCACGTAGTTGACGATGTTCTATGGCCATTGCGGATTAGAAAACGACTTGAGCCGTCGTAGTCCATTGAGATTTGAAGAACTAAAACGATCCCCATCCGCCTAGGATCGTGGAAGCACGTCATTAACGTGTAAGGCCCTTATTAGACTACAAAAGGCCGTATTACAACATTTAGAAGACTGTGAGCGTAGTTGGCCTAGTTCTATGGCCATTGCTGATTGGAAAACAACTTGACCCGTCGTAGGCCATTGAGAGTGGAAGGACTAGACGGATCCTGTCATGTATACGCACGTGGAAGCACGTGATTTACGTGTAAGGTCCTTATTAGACTGCCAAAGACCGTATTACAACTTTTAGAAAACTGTGCACGTACTTAACAGTGTTCTATTGCCATGGGCGGTTTGGAAAACGACTTGGGACGTCGTAGTCCATTGAGAGTGGAAGGACTACACGGATCATCACATGTCTACCGTCGTGGAAGGAGGTGATTAACGGGAAAAGCCCAATTTATGCTACAAAAAGCCGTATTAAAACATTTAGAAGAAGACTTTGCACATAGTTTACGGTGATCTATGGCCATTGCGGATTGGAAAACCACTTGAGGCGTCCTAGTCCATTGAGAGTGGAAGGACTAGACCGATCCCCATCCGCCTAGGCTTGTGGAAGCACGCGTTTGACGTGAAGGGCCCATGTTAGGCTGCTAAAGGCCGTATTACAACATTTAGAAGACTGTGAGCGTTGTTGACCGAGTTCAATGGCCATTGAAGATTGAAAAACGATTTGGCACGTCGTAGACCAATGAGAGTGGAAAGACTAGACGGATCATGTCATGTATACGCACGTGGTAGCACGTGATTTACGTGTAAGGCCCTTATTAGACTGCCAAAGACCGCATTACAACATTTAGAAGACTGTGCACGTAGTTGACGGTGTTCTACTGCCATTGCGGATTGGAAAACGACTTGAGGCGTCGTAGTGCATTGAACGTGGAAGGACTACACTGATCCTCACATGTCTACCCACGTGGAAGGACGTGATTAACGGGAAAAGCCCATTTTAGGCTGCAAAAATCTGTACTACAAAATTTAGAAGAAGACTTTGCACGTTGTTTACGGTGGTCTATGGCCATTGCGGATTGGAAAACCACTTGAGGCGTCGTAATCCATTGAGAGTGGAAGGACTACACTGATCCCCACCTGTCTAGGATCGTGCAAGCACGTGATTTACGTGTAGGGCCCTTATTAAACTACAAAAGGCCGTATTACAACATTTAGAAGACTGTGCACGTAGTTGACAATGTTCTATGGCCATTGCAGATTGGAAAACGACTTGAGGCGTCGTAGTCCATTAAGAGTGGAAGGACTAGACCGATCCCCATCCGGCTAGGCTTGTGGAAGCACGCGTTTGACGTGTAAGGCCCATGTTAGGCTGCTAAAGGCCGTATTACACCATTTAGAAGACTGTGAGCGTAGTTGGCCGAGTTTTATGGCGATTGCGGATTGGAAAACGACTTAAGGCGTCGTAGTCCGTTGAAAGTGGAAGGACTACACTGATCCTCACATGTCTACCCACGTGGAAGGACGTGATTAACGGGAAAAGCCCATTTTAGGCTGCAAAAAGCCGTACTACAACATTTAGAAGACTGTGCACGTAGTTGACGATGTTCTATGGCCATTGCGGATTAGAAAACGACTTGAGCCGTCGTAGTCCATTGAGATTTGAAGAACTAGAACGATCCCCATCCGCCTAGGATCGTGGAAGCACGTGATTAACGTGTAAGGCCCTTATTAGACTACAAAAGGCCGTATTACAACATTTAGAAGACTGTGAGCGTAGTTGGCCGAGTTCTATGGCCATTGCTGATTGGAAAACAACTTGCCCCGTCGTAGACCATTGAGAGTGGAAGGACTAGACGGATCCTGTCATGTATACGCACGTGGAAGCACGTGATTTACGTGTAAGGCCCTTATTAGACTGCCAAAGACCGTATTACAACTTTTAGAAAACTGTGCACGTACTTAACAGTGTTCTATTGCCATGGGCGGTTTGGAAAACGACTTGGGACGTCGTAGTCCATTGAGAGTGGAAGGACTACACGGATCATCACATGTCTACCGTCGTGGAAGGAGGTGATTAACGGGAAAAGCCCAATTTATGCTACAAAAAGCCGTATTACAACATTTAGAAGAAGACTTTGCACATAGTTTACGGTGGTCTATGGCCATTGCGGATTGGAAAACCACTTGAGGCGTCCTAGTCCATTGAGAGTGGAAGGACTAGACCGATCCCCATCCGCCTAGGCTTGTGGAAGCACGCGTTTGACGTGAAGGGCCCATGTTAGGCTGCTAAAGGCCGTATTACAACATTTAGAAGACTGTGAGCGTTGTTGACCGAGTTCAATGGCCATTGAAGATTGGAAAACGATTTGACACGTCGTAGACCAATGAGAGTGGAAAGACTAGACGAATCCTGTCATGTATACGCACGTGGTAGCACGTGATTTACGTGTAAGGCCCTTATTAGACTGCCAAAGACCGCATTACAACATGTAGAAGACTGTGCACGTAGTTGACGGTGTTCTACTGCCATTGCGGATTGGAAAACGACTTGAGTTGTCGTAGTCCATTGAGAGTGGAAGGACTATACTGATCCTCACATGTCTACCCTCGTGGAAGGACGTAATATACGTGTAAGGCCCTTATTAGACCTCAAAAGGCCGTATTACAATATTTGGAAGACTGTGCACGTAGTTGACGGTGTTCTACTGCCATTGCAGATTGGAAAATCACTTGAGGCGTCGTAGTCCATTGAGAGTGGAAGGACTAGACCGATCCCCACCTGTTTAGGATCGTGGAAGCACGTGATTTACGTGTGAGACCCTTATTAGACTACAAAAGGCCGTATTACAACATTTAGAAGACTGTGCACGTAGTTGACAATGTTCTATGGCCATTGCGGATTGGAAAACGACTTGAGGCGTCGTAGTCCATTAAGAGTGGAAGGACTAGACCGATCCCCATCCGCCTAGGCTTGTGGAAGCACGCGTTTGACGTGTAAGGCCCATGTTAGGCTGCTAAAGGCTGTATTACACCATTTAGAAGACTGTGAGCGTAGTTGGCCGAGTTTTATGGCCATCGTGGATTGGAAAACGACTTAAGGCGTCGTAGTCCATTGAAAGTAGAAGGACTACACTGATCCTCACATGTCTACCCACGTGGAAGGACGTGATTAACGGTTAAACCCATTTTAGGCTGCAAAAAGCCGTACTACAACATTTAGAAGACTGTGAGCGTAGTTGACGATGTTCTATGGCCATTGCGGATTGGAAAACGACTTGAGCCGTCGTAGTCCATTGAGATTTGAAGAACTAGAACGATCCCCATCCGCCTAGGATCGTGGAAGCACGTGATTTACGTGTAAGGCCCTTATTAGACTACAAAAGGCCGCATTACAACATTTAGAAGACTGTGCACGTAGTTGACGATGTTCTACGGCCATTGCGGATTGGAAAACGACTTGACGCGTTGTAGACCATTGAGAGTGAAGGACTAGACGGATCCTGTCATGTATACGCACGTGGAACCACGTGATTTACGTGTAAGGCCCTTATTAGACTGCCAAAATCCGTATTACAACATTAAGAAGACTGTGCACGCAGTTGACGGTGTTCTACTGCCATTGCGGATTGGAAAACGACTTGAGGCGTCGTAGTCCATTGAGAGTGGAAGGACTACACTGATCCCCACATGTCTACCCTCGTGGAAGGTCATGATTAACGGGAAAAGCCCATTTTAGGCTGCAAAAGGCCGTATTACAACATTTAGAACACTGTGCACGTAGTTGACGATGTTCTATGGCCATTGCGGATTGGAAAACGACTTGGGACGTCGTAGTCCATTGAGAGTGAAAGGACTACACGGATCATCACATGTCTACCGTCGTGGAAGGAGGTGATTAACGGGAAAAGCCCAATTTATGCTACAAAAAGCCGTATTACAACATTTAGAAGAAGACTTTGCACATAGTTTACGGTGGTCTATGGCCATTGCGGATTGGAAAACCACTTGAGGCGTCCTAGTCCATTGAGAGTGGAAGAATTAGACCGATCCCCATCCGCCTAGGCTTGTGGAAGCCCGCGTTTGACGTGAAGGGCCCATGTTAGGCTGCTAAAGGCCGTATTACAACATTTAGAAGACTGTGAGCGTTGTTGACCGAGTTCAATGGCCATTGAAGATTGGAAAACGATTTGACACGTCGTAGACCAATGAGAGTGGAAAGACTAGACGGATCCTGTCATGTATACGCACGTGGTAGCACGTGATTTACGTGTAAGGCCCTTATTAGACTGCCAAAGACCGCATTACAACATTTAGAAGACTGTGCACGTAGTTGACGGTGTTCTACTGCCATTGCGGATTGGAAAACGACTTGAGTTGTCGTAGTCTATTGAGAGTGGAAGGACTATACTGATCCTCACATGTCTACCCTCGTGGAAGGACGTAATATACGTGTAAGGCCCTTATTAGACCTCAAAAGGCCGTATTACAATATTTGGAAGACTGTGCACGTAGTTGACGGTGTTCTACTGCCATTGCAGATTGGAAAATCACTTGAGGCGTCGTAGTCCATTGAGAGTGGAAGGACTAGACCGATCCCCACCTGTTTAGGATCGTGGAAGCACGTGATTTACGTGTGAGACCCTTATTAGACTACAAAAGGCCGTATTACAACCTTTAGAAGACTGTGCACGTAGTTGACAATGTTCTATGGCCATTGCGGATTGGAAAACGACTTGAGGCGTCGTAGTCCATTAAGAGTGGAAGGACTAGACCGATCCCCATCCGCCTAGGCTTGTGGAAGCACGCGTTTGACGTGTAAGGCCCATGTTAGGCTGCTAAAGGCCGTATTACACCATTTAGAAGACTGTGAGCGTAGTTGGCCGAGTTTTATGGCCATCGCGGATTGGAAAACGACTTAAGGCGTCGTAGTCCATTGAAAGTGGAAGGACTACACTGATCCTCACATGTCTACCCACGTGATTAACGGTCAAACCCATTTTAGGCTGCAAAAAGCCGTACTACAACATTTAGAAGACTGTGAGCGTAGTTGACGATGTTCTATGGCCATTGCGGATTGGAAAACGACTTGAGCCGTCGTAGTCCATTGAGATTTGAAGAACTAGAACGATCCCCATCCGCCTAGGATCGTGGAAGCACGTGATTTACGTGTAAGGCCCTTATTAGACTACAAAAGGCCGCATTACAACATTTAGAAGACTGTGCACGTAGTTGACGATGTTCTACGGCCATTGCGGATTGGAAAACGACTTGACGCGTTGTAGACCATTGAGAGTGAAGGACTAGACGGATCCTGTCATGTATACGCACGTGGAAGCACGTGATTTACGTGTAAGGCCCTTATTAGACCTTAAAAGGCCGTATTACAATATTTGGAAGGCTGTGCACGTAGTTGACGGTGTTCTACTGCCATTTCGGATTGGAAAACGACTTGAGTTGTCGTAGTCCATTGAGAGTGGAAGGACTACACTGATCCTCACATATCTACCCTCGTGGAAGGACGCAATATACGTGTAAGGCCATTATTAGACCTCAAAAGGCCGTATTACAATATTTGGAAGACTGTGCACGTAGTTGACGGTGTTCTACTGCCATTGCGGATTGGAAAATCACTTGAGGCGTCGTAGTCCATTGAGAGTGGAAGGACTAGACCGATCCCCACCTGTTTAGGATCGTGGAAGCACGTGATTTACGTGTGAGACCCTTATTAGACTACAAAAGGCCGTATTACAACATTTAGAAGACTGTGCACGTAGTTGACAATGTTCTATGGCCATTGCGGATTGGAAAACGACTTGAGGCGTCGTAGTCCATTAAGAGTGGAAGGACTAGACCGATCCCCATCCGCCTAGGCTTGTGGAAGCACGCGTTTGACGTGTAAGGCCCATGTTAGGCTGCTAAAGGCCGTATTACACCATTTAGAAGACTGTGAGCGTAGTAGGCCAAGTTTTATGGCCATCGCGGATTGGAAAACGACTAAAGGCGTCGTAGTCCATTGAAAGTGGAAGGACTACACTGATCCTCACATGTCTACCTACGTGGAAGGACGTGATTAACGGTTAAACCCATTTTAGGCTGCAAAAAGCCGTACTACAACATTTAGAAGACTGTGAGCGTAGTTGGCCGAGTTCTATGGCCATTGCTGATTGGTAAACAACTTGAGCCATCGTAGACCATTGAGAGTGTAAGGACTAGACGGATCCTGTCATGTATACGCACGTGGAAGCACGTGATTTGCGTGTAAGGCCCATATTAGACTGCCAAAGACCGTATTACAACTTTTAGGAGACTGTGCACGTAGTTGACGGTGTTCTACTGCCATTGCGGATTGGAAAACGACTTGAGGCGTCGTAGTCCATTGAGAGTGGAAGGACTACACTGATCCTCACATGTCTACCCTCGTGGAAGGACGTAATATACGTGAAAGGCCCTTATTAGACCTTAAAAGGCCGTATTACAATATTTGGAAGACTGTGCACGTAGTTGACGGTGTTCTACTGCCATTTCGGATTGGAAAACGACTTGAGTTGTCGTAGTCCATTGAGAGTGGAAGGACTATACTGATCCTCACATGTCTACCCTCGTGGAAGGACGTAAGATACGTGTAAGGCCCTTATTAGACCTCAAAAGGCCGTATTACAACATTTAGAAGACTGTGCACGTAGTTGACGGTGTTCTACTGCCATTGCGGATTGGAAAATCACTTGAGGCGTCGTAGTCCATTCAGAGTGGAAGGACTAGACCGATCCCCACCTGTTTAGGATTGTGGAAGCACGTGATTTACGTGTGAGACCCTTATTAGACTACAAAAGGCCGTATTACAACATTTAGAAGACTGTGCACGTAGTTGACAATGTTCTATGGCCATTGCGGATTGGAAAACGACTTGAGGCGTCGTAGTCCATTAAGAGTGGAAGGACTAGACCGATCCCCATCCGCCTAGGCTTGTGGAAGCACGCGTTTGACGTGTAAGGCCCATGTTAGGCTGCTAAAGGCCGTATTACGCCATTTAGAAGACTGTGAGCGTAGTTGGCCGAGTTTTATGGCCATCGCGGATTGGAAAACGACTTAAGAAGTCGTAGTCCATTGAAAGTGGAAGGACTACACTGATCCTCACATGTCTACCCACTTGGAAGGACGTGATTAACGGTTAAACCCATTTTAGGCTGCAAAAAGCCGTACTACAACATTTAGAAGACTGTGAGCGTAGTTGACGATGTTCTATGGCCATTGCGGATTGGAAAACGACTTGAGCCGTCGTAGTCCATTGAGATTTGAAGAACTAGAACGATCCCCATCGGCCTAGGATCGTGGAAACACGTGATTTACGTGTAAGGCCCTTATTAGACTACAAAAGGCCGCATTACAACATTTAGAAGACTGTGCACGTAGTTGACGATGTTCTACGGCCATTGCGGATTGGAAAACGACTTGAGGCGTCGTAGTCCATTGAGAGTGGAAGGACTATACTGATCCTCACATGTCTACCCTCGTGGAAGGACGTAATATACGTGTAAGGCCCTTATTAGACCTCAAAAGGCCGTATTACAACATTTAGAAGACTGTGCACGTTGTTGACGGTGCTCTACTGCCATTGCGGATTGGAAAATCACTTGAGGCGTCGTAGTCCATTGAGAGTGGAAGGACTAGACTGATCCCCACCTGTTTAGGATCGTGGAAGCACGTGATTTACGTGTGAGACCCTTATTAGACTACAAAAGGCCGTATTACAACATTTAGAAGACTGTGCACGTAGTTGACAATGTTCTATGGCCATTGCGGATTGGAAAACGACTTGAGGCGTCGTAGTCCATTAAGAGTGGAAGGACTAGACCGATCCCCATCCGCCTAGGCTTGTGGAAGCACGCGTTTGACGTGTAAGGCCCATGTTAGTCTGCTAAAGGCCGTATTACACCATTTAGAAGACTGTGAGCGTAGTTGGTCGAGTTTTATGGCGATTGCGGATTGGAAAACGACTTAAGGCGTCGTAGTCCATTGAAAGTGGAAGGACTACACTGATCCTCACATGTCTACCCACGTGGAAGGACGTGATTAACGGTTAAACCCATTTTAGGCTGCAAAAAGCCGTACTACAACATTTAGAAGACTGTGAGCGTAGTTGGCCGAGTTCTATGGCCATTGCTGATTGGTAAACAACTTGACCCATCGTAGACCATTGAGAGTGTAAGGACTAGACGGATCCTGTCATGTATACGCACGTGGAAGCACGTGATTTGCGTGTAAGGCCCATATTAGACTGCCAAAGACCGTATTACAACTTTTAGGAGACTGTGCACGTAGTTGACGGTGTTCTACTGCCATTGCGGATTGGAAAACGACTTGAGGCGTCGTAGTCCATTGAGAGTGGAAGGACTACACTGATCCTCACATGTCTACCCTCGTGGAAGGACGTAATATACGTGAAAGGCCTTTATTAGACCTCAAAAGGCCGTATTACAATATTTGGAAGACTGTGCACGTAGTTGACGGTGTTCTACTGCCATTTCGGATTGGAAAACGACTTGAGTTGTCGTAGTCCATTGAGAGTGGAAGGACTATACTGATCCTCACATGTCTACCCTCGTGGAAGGACGTAATATACGTATAAGGCCCTTATTAGACCTCAAAAGGCCGTATTACAACATTTAGAAGACTGTGCACGTAGTTGACGGTGCTCTACTGCCATTGCGGATTGGAAAATCACTTGAGGCGTCGTAGTCCATTGAGAGTGGAAGGACTAGACCGATCCCCACCTGTTTAGGATCGTGGAAGCACGTGATTTACGTGTGAGACCCTTATTAGACTACAAAAGGCCGTATTACAACATTTAGAAGACTGTGCACGTAGTTGACAATGTTCTATGGCCATTGCGGATTGGAAAACGACTTGAGGCGTCGTAGTCCATTAAGAGTGGAAGGACTAGACCGATCCCCATCCGCCTAGGCTTGTGGAAGCACGCGTTTGACGTGTAAGGCCAATGTTAGGCTGCTAAAGGCCGTATTACACCATTTAGAAGACTGTGAGCGTAGTTGGCCGAGTTTTATGGCGATTGCGGATTGGAAAACGACTTAAGGCGTCGTAGTCCATTGAAAGTGGAAGGACTACACTGATCCTCACATGTCTACCCACGTGGAAGGACGTGATTAACGGGAAAAGCCCATTTTAGGCTGCAAAATCCGTACTACAACATTTAGAAGACTGTGCACGTAGTTGACGATGTTCTATGGCCATTGCGGATTAGAAAACGACTTGAGCCGTCGTAGTCCATTGAGATTTGAAGACCTAGAACGATCCCCATCCGCCTAGGATCGTGGAAGCACGTGATTAACGTGTAAGGCCCTTATTAGACTACAAAAGGCCGTATTACAACATTTAGAAGACTGTGAGCGTAGTTGGCCGAGTTCTATGGCCATTGCTGGTTGGAAAACAACTTGACCCGTCGTAGACCATTGAGAGTGGAAGGACTAGACGGATCCTGTCATGTATACGCACGTGGAAGCACGTGATTTACGTGTAAGGCCCTTATTAGACTGCCAAAGACCGTATTACAACTTTTAGAAGACTGTGCACGTAGTTGACGGTGTTCTACTGCCATTGCGGATTGGAAAACGACTTGAGGCGTCGTAGTCCATTGAGAGTGAACGGACTACACTGATCCTCACATATCTACCCTCGTGGAAGGACGCAATATTCGTGTAAGGCCATTATTAGACCTCAAAAGGCCGTATTACAATATTTGGAAGACTGTGCACGTAGTTGACGTTGTTCTACTGCCATTTCGGATTGGAAAACGACTTGAGGCGTCGTAGTCCATTGGGAGTGGAAGGACTGCACCGATCCTCACATCTCTACCCACGTGGAAGGACGTGATTTACGGGAAAAGCCCATATTAGGCTGCAAAACGCCGTATTACAACATTTAGAAAAAGTCTTTGCACGTAGTTTACGGTGGTCTATGGCCATTGCGGATTGGAAAACCACTTGAGGCGTCGTAGTCCATTGAGAGTGTAAGGACTAGACGGATCCTGTCATGTATACGCACGTGGAAGCACGTGATTTACGTGTAAGGCCCTTATTAGACTGCCAAGAGCCGTATTACAACATTTAGAAGACTGTGCACGTAGTTGACGGTGTTCTCCTGCCATTGCGGATTGGAAAACGACTTGAGGCGTCGTAGTCCATTGAGAGTGGAAGGACTACACTGATCCTCACATGTCTACCCTCGTGGAAGGACATGATTAATGGGAAAAGCCCATTTTAGGCTGCAAAAGGCCGTATTACAACATTTAGAACACTGTGCACGTAGTTGACGATGTTCTATGGTGGTCTATGGCCATTGCGGATTGGAAAACCACTTGAGGCGTCGTAGTCCATTGAGAGTGGAAGGACTAGACCGATCCCCACCTGTCTAGGATCGTGGAAGCACGTGATTTACGTGTGAGACCCTTATTAGACTACAAAAGGCCGTATTACAACATTTAGAAGACTGTGCACGTAGTTGACAATGTTCTATGGCCATTGCTGATTGGTAAACAACTTGTCCCATCGTAGACCATTGAGAGTGTAAGGACTAGACGGATCCTGTCATGTATACGCATGTGTAAGCACGTGATTTACGTGTAAGGCCCGTATTAGACTGCCAAAGACCGTATTACAACTTTTAGGAGACTGTGCACGTAGTTGACGGTGTTCTATGGCCATTGCGGATTGGAAAACTACTTGAGGAGTCGTAGTCCGTTTAGAGTGAAGGACTAGACGGATCCTGTCATGTATACGCACGTGGAAGCATGTCATTTACGTGTAAGGCCCTTACTAGACTGCAAAAGACCGTATTACAACATTTAGGAGACTGTGCACGTAGTTGACGGTGTGTTATGTCCATTGCGGATTGGAAAAGGACTTGAAGCGTCGTAGTCCATTGAGAGTGGAAGGACTAGAGCGACCCTCACCCGCCTAGGCTTGTGGAAGCACGCGTTTGACGTGTAAGGCCCTTGTTAGGCTGCTAAAGGCCGTATTACAACATTTAGAAGACTGTGAGCGTAGTTGGCCGAGTTCTATGGCCATTGCTGATTGGAAAACAACTTGACCAGTCGTAGACCATTGAGAGTGGAAGGACTAGACGGATCCTGTCATGTATACGCACGTGGAAGCACGTGATTTACGTGTAAGGCCCTTATTAGACTGCCAAAGACCGTATTACAACTTTTAGAAGACTGTGCACGTAGTTGACGGTGTTCTACTGCCATTGCGGATTGGAAAATGACTTGAGGCGTCGTAGTCCATTGAGAGTGGAAGGACTACACTGATCTTCACATGTCTAGCCTCGTGGAAGGACGTTATTAACGGGAAAAGCCCATTTTAGGCTGCAAAAGGCCGAATCGCAATCTTTAGAAGACTGTGCACGTAGTTGACGGTGTTCTATGGCCATTGCGGATTGGAAAACTACTTGAGGAGTCGTAGTCCGTTTAGAGTGAAGGACTAGACGGATCCTGTCATGTATACGCACGTGGAAGCACGTGATTTACGTGTAAGGCCTTTATTAGACTGCCAAGAGCCGTATTACAACATTTAGAAGACTGTGCACGTAGTTGACGGTGTTCTACTGCCATTGCGGATTGGAAAATGACTTGAGGCGTCGTAGTCCATTGAGAGTGGAAGGACTACACTGATCCTCACATGTCTACCCTCGTGGAAGGACATGATTAACGGGAAAAGCCCATTTTAGGCTGCAAAAGGCCGTATTACAACATTTAGAACACTGTGCACGTAGTTGACGATGTTCTATGATGGTCTATGGCCATTGCGGATTGGAAAACCACTTGAGGCGTCGTAGTCCATTGGGAGTGGAAGGACTGCACCGATCCTCACATCTCTACCCACGTGGAAGGACGTGATTTACGGGAAAAGCCCATATTAGGCTGCAAAACGCCGTATTACAACATTTAGAAAAAGTCTTTGCACGTAGTTTACGGTGGTCTATGGCCATTGCGGATTGGAAAACCACTTGAGGCGTCGTAGTCCATTGAGAGTGTAAGGACTAGACGGATCCTGTCATGTATACGCACGTGGAAGCACGTGATTTACGTGTAAGGCCCTTATTAGACTGCCAAGAGCCGTATTACAACATTTAGAAGACTGTGCACGTAGTTGACGGTGTTCTCCTGCCATTGCGGATTGGAAAACGACTTGAGGCGTCGTAGTCCATTGAGAGTGGAAGGACTACACTGATCCTCACATGTCTACCCTCGTGGAAGGAGATGATTAACGAGAAAAGCCCATTTTAGGCTGCAAAAGGCCGTATTACAACATTTAGAACACTGTGCACGTAGTTGACGATGTTCTATGGTGGTCTATGGCCATTGCGGATTGGAAAACCACTTGAGGCGTCGTAGTCCATTGAGAGTGGAAGGACTAGACCGATCCCCACCTGTCTAGGATCGTGGAAGCACGTGATTTACGTGTGAGACCCTTATTAGACTACAAAAGGCCGTATTACAACATTTAGAAGACTGTGCACGTAGTTGACAATGTTCTATGGCCATTGCTGATTGGTAAACAACTTGTCCCATCGTAGACCATTGAGAGTGTAAGGACTAGACGGAACCTGTCATGTATACGCATGTGTAAGCACGTGATTTACGTGTAAGGCCCGTATTAGACTGCCAAAGACCGTATTACAACTTTTAGGAGACTGTGCACGTAGTTGACGGTGTTCTATGGCCATTGCGGATTGGAAAACTACTTGAGGAGTCGTAGTCCGTTTAGAGTGAAGGACTAGACGGATCCTGTCATGTATACGCACGTGGAAGCATGTCATTTACGTGTAAGGCCCTTACTAGACTGCAAAAGACCGTATTACAACATTTAGGAGACTGTGCACGTAGTTGACGGTGTGTTATGTCCATTGCGGATTGGAAAAGGACTTGAAGCGTCGTAGTCCATTGAGAGTGGAAGGACTAGAGCGACCCTCACCCGCCTAGGCTTGTGGAAGCACGCGTTTGACGTGTAAGGCCCTTGTTAGGCTGCTAAAGGCCGTATTACAACATTTAGAAGACTGTGAGCGTAGTTGGCCGAGTTCTATGGCCATTGCTGATTGGAAAACAACTTGACCCGTCGTAGACCATTGAGAGTGGAAGGACTAGACGGATCCTGTCATGTATACGCACGTGGAAGCACGTGATTTACGTGTAAGGCCTTTATTAGACTGCCAAGAGCCGTATTACAACATTTAGAAGACTGTGCACGTAGTTGACGGTGTTCTACTGCCATTGCGGATTGGAAAATGACTTGAGGCGTCGTAGTCCATTGAGAGTGGAAGGACTACACTGATCCTCACATGTCTACCCTCGTGGAAGGACATGATTAACGGGAAAAGCCCATTTTAGGCTGCAAAAGGCCGTATTACAACATTTAGAACACTGTGCACGTAGTTGACGATGTTCTATGATGGTCTATGGCCATTGCGGATTGGAAAACCACTTGAGGCGTCGTAGTCCATTTAGAGTGGAAGGACTAGACCGATCCCCACCTGTCTAGGATCGTGGAAGAACGCGATTTACGTGTGAGACCCTTATTAAACTACAAAAGGCCGTATTACAACATTTAGAAGACTGTGCACGTAGTTGACAATGTTCTATGGCCATTGCTGATTGGTAAACAACTTGTCCCATCGTAGACCATTGAGAGTGTAAGGACTAGACGGATCCTGTCATGTATACGCACGTGGAATCACGTGATTTACGTGTAAGGCTCTTATTAGACCTCAAAGGCCGTATTACAATATTTGGAAGACTGTGCACGTAGTTGACGGTGTTCTACTGCCATTTCGGATTGGAAAACGACTTGAGTTGTCGTAGTCCATTGAGAGTGGAAGGACTATACTGATCCCCACCTGTCTAGGATCGTGCAAGCACGTGATTTACGTGTAGGGCCCTTATTAAACTACAAAAGGCCGTATTACAACATATAGAAGACTGTGCACATAGTTGACGATGTTCTATGCCCATTGCGGATTGGAAAACGACTTGAGGCGTCGTAGTCTATTGAGAGTGGAAGGACTACACTGATCCTCACATGTCTACCCTCGTGGAAGGACGTAATATACGTGTAAGGCTCTTATTAGACCTCAAAAGGCCGTATTACAATATTTGGAAGACTGTGCACGTAGTTGACGGTGTTCTACTGCCATTTCGGATTGGAAAACGACTTGAGTTGTCGTAGTCCATTGAGAGTGGAAGGACTATACTGATCCTCACATGTCTACCCTCGTGAAAGGACGTAATATGCGTGTAAGGCCCTTTTTAGACCTCAAACGGCCGTATTACAATATTTGAAAGACTGTGCACGTAGTTGACGGTGTTCTACTGCCATTGCGGATTGGAAAAGTACTTGAGGCGTCGTAGTCCATTGAGAGTGGAAGGACTAGACCGATCCCCACCTGTTTAGGATCGTGGAAGCACGTGATTTACGTGTGAGACCCTTATTAGACTACAAAAGGCCGTATTACAACATTTAGAAGACTGTGCACGTAGTTGACGATGTTCTATGGCCATTGCAGATTCGAAAACGACTTGAGCCGTCGTAGTCCATTGAGATTTGAAGAACTAGAACGATCCCCATCCGCCTAGGCTTGTGGAAGCACGCGTTTGACGTGTAAGGCCCATGTTAGGCTGCTAAAGGCCGTATTATAACATTTAGAAGACTGTGAGCGTAGTTGGCTGAGTTCTATGGCCATTGCTGATTGGTAAACAACTTGACCCATCGTAGACCATTGAGAGTGTAAGGACTAGACGGATCCTGTCATGTATACGCACGTGGAAGCACGTGATTTACGTGTAAGACCCGTATTAGACTGCAAAAAGCCGTACTACAACATTTAGAAGACTGTGCACGTAGTTGACGATGTTCTATGGCCATTGCGGATTGGAAAACGACTTGAGCCGTCGTAGTCCATTGAGATTTGAAGAACTAGAACGATCCCCATCCGCCTAGACTTGTGGAAGCACGCGTTTGACGTGTAAGGCCCATGTTAGGCTGCTAAAGGCCGTATTACAACATTTAGAAGACTGTGAGCGTAGTTGGCTTAGTTCTATGGCCATTGCTGATTGGAAAACAACTTGACCCGTCGTAGACCATTGAGAGTGGAAGGACTAGACAGATCCTGTCATGTATACGCACGTGGAAGCACGTGATTTACGTGTAAGGCACTTATTAGACTGCCAAAGACCGTATTACAACTTTTAGAAGACTGTGCACGTAGTTGACGGTGTTCTACTGCCATTGCGGATTGGAAAACGACTTGAGGCGTCGTAGTCCATTGAGAGTGAAAGGACTACACTGATCCTCACATATCTACCCTCGTGGAAGGACGCAATATACGTGTAAGGCCATTATTAGACCTCAAAAGGCCGTATTACAATATTTGGAAGACTGTGCACGTAGTTGACGTTGTTCTACTGCCATTTCGGATTGGAAAACGACTTGAGGCGTCGTAGTCCATTGGGAGTGGAAGGACTGCACCGATCCTCACATGTCTACCCACGTGGAAGGACGTGATTTACGGGAAAAGCCCATATTAGGCTGCAAAACGCCGTATTACAACATTTAGAAGAAGTGTTTGCACGTAGTTTACGGTGGTCTATGGCCATTGCGGATTGGAAAACCACTTGAGGCGTCGTAGTTCATTGAGAGTGGAAGGACTAGACCGATACTCACCTGTCTAGGATCGTGGAAGCACGTGATTTACGTGTAAGGCCCTTATTAGGCTACAAAAGGCCGTATTACAACATTTAGAAGACTGTACACGTAGTTGACAATGTTCTATGGCCATTGCGGATTGGAAAACGACTTGAGGCGTCGTAGTCTATTAAGAGTGGAAGGACTAGACCGATCCCCACCTGTCTAGGATCGTGGAAGCACGTGATTTACGTGTGAGACCCTTATTAGACTACAAAAGGCCGTATTACAACATTTAGAAGACTGTGCACGTAGTTGACAATGTTCTTTGGCCATTGCTGATTGGTAAACAACTTGTCCCATCGTAGACCATTGAGAGTGTAAGGACTAGACGGATCCTGTCATGTATACGCACGTGGAAGCATGTCATTTACGTGTAAGGCCCTTACTAGACTGCCAAGAGCCGTATTACAACATTTAGAAGACTGTGCACGTAGTTGACGGTGTTCTACTGCCATTGCGGATTGGAAAATGACTTGAGGCGTCGTAGTCCATTGAGAGTGGAAGGACTACACTGATCCTCACATGTCTACCCTCGTGGAAGGACATGATTAACGGGAAAAGCCCATTTTAGGCTGCAAAAGGCCGTATTACAACATTTAGAACACTGTGCACGTAGTTGACGATGTTCTATGATGGTCTATGGCCATTGCGGATTGGAAAACCACTTGAGGCGTCGTAGTCCATTTAGAGTGGAAGGACTAGACCGATCCCCACCTGTCTAGGATCGTGGAAGAACGCGATTTACGTGTGAGACCCTTATTAAACTACAAAAGGCCGTATTACAACATTTAGAAGACTGTGCACGTAGTTGACAATGTTCTATGGCCATTGCTGATTGGTAAACAACTTGTCCCATCGTAGACCATTGAGAGTGTAAGGACTAGACGGATCATGTCATGTATACGCACGTGGAATCACGTGATTTACGTGTAAGGCCCGTATTAGACTGCCAAAGACCGTACAACTTTTAGGAGACTGTGCACGTAGTTGATGGTGTTCTATGGCCATTGCGGATTGGAAAACTACTTGAGGAGTCGTAGTCCGTTTAGAGTGAAGGACTAGACGGATCCTGTCATGTATACGCACGTGGAAGCACGTGATTTACGTGTAAGGCCCTTATTAGACCTCAAAAGGCGGTATTACAACATTTAGAAGGTTCTGCACGTAGTTGACGGTGCTCTATTGTCTTTGCGGTATGAAGAACGAATTGAGGTGTCGTGGTCCGTTGAGAGTAAAAGGACTAGGCCGATCCTCACATGTCTACGGTCGTTGTAGCACGTGATTTACGAGAAAAGCCCTTATTAAGCTGCAAAAGGCCGTGTTGCAATCTTTAAAAGACTGTGCAAGTAGTTGACCGTGTTCTATGGCCATTGCAGATTGGAAAATGACTTAAGGCGTCGTAGTCCATTGAGAGTGGAAGGACTAGACGGATCCTGTCATGTATACGCACGTGGAAGCATGTCATTTACGTGTAAGGCCCTTACTAGACTGCAAAAGACCGTATTACAACATTTAGGAGACTGTGCACGTAGTTGACGGTGTGTTATGTCCATTGCGGATTGGAAAAGGACTTGAAACGTCGTAGTCCATTGAGAGTGAAAGGACTAGAGCGACCCTCACCCGCCTAGGCTTGTGGAAGCACGCGTTTGACGTGTAAGGCCCTTGTTAGGCTGCTAAAGGCCGTATTACAACATTTAGAAGACTGTGAGCGTAGTTGGCCGAGTTCTATGGCCATTGCTGATTGGAAAACAACTTGACCCGTCGTAGACCATTGAAAGTTGAAAGACTAGACGGATCCTGTCATGTATACGCACGTGGAAGCACGTGATTTACGTGTAAGGCCCTTATTACACTGCCAAAGACCGTATTACAACTTTTAGAAGACTGTGCACGTAGTTGACGGTGTTCTACTGCCATTGCGGATTGGAAAATGACTTGAGGCGTCGTAGTCCATTGAGAGTGGAAGGACTACACTGATCTTCACATGTCTAGCCTCGTGGAAGGACGTTATTAACGGGAAAAGCCCATTTTAGGCTGCAAAAGGCCGAATCGCAATCTTTAGAAGACTGTGCACGTAGTTGACGGTGTTCTATGGCCATTGCGGATTGGAAAACTACTTGAGGAGTCGTAGTCCGTTTAGAGTGAAGGACTAGACGGATCCTGTCATGTATACGCACCTTGAAGCACGTGATTTACGTGTGAGGCCCTTATTAGACTGCCAAAAGCCGTATTACAACATTTAGAAGACTGTGCACGTAGTTGACGGTTTTCTACTGCCATTTCGGATTGGAAAACGACTTGAGTTGTCGTAGTCCATTGAGAGTGGAAGGACTATACTGATCCTCACATGTCTACCCTCGTGGAAGGACGTAATATACGTGTAAGGCCCTTATTAGACCTCAAAAGGCCGTATTACAATATCTGGAAGACTGTGCACGTAGTTGACGGTGTTCTACTGCCATTGCGGATTGGAAAATGACTTGAGGCGTCGTAGTCCATTGAGAGTGGAAGGACTACACTGATCCTCACATGTCTACCCTTGTGGAAGGACGTGATTTACGGGAAAAGCCCATATTAGGCTGCAAAACGCCATATTACAACATTTAGGAGAAGACTTTGCGCGTAGTTTACGGTGTTCTTTGGCCATTGCGGATTAAGAAACAACTTGAGGCATCGTAGTCCATTGAGAGTGGAAGGACTAGACCGATCCCCACCTGTCTAGGATCGTGGAAGCACGTGATTTACGTGT
This sequence comes from Hydractinia symbiolongicarpus, assembly GCF_029227915.1. NCBI lineage: Eukaryota > Metazoa > Cnidaria > Hydrozoa > Anthoathecata > Hydractiniidae > Hydractinia > Hydractinia symbiolongicarpus. Next base: position 16,915,752 of record NC_079878.1, read on the forward strand.
GAGGCCCTTATTAGAGTACAAAAGGCCGTATTACAACATTTAGAAGACTGTGCACGTAGTTGACAATGTTCTATGGCCATTGCTGATTGGTAAACAACTTTTCCCATCGTAGACCATTGAGAGTGTAAGGACTAGACGGATCCTGTCATGTATACGCACGTGGAAGCACGTGATTTACGTGTAAGGCCCGTATTAGACTGCCAAAGACCGCATTACAACTTTTAGGAGACTGTGCACGTAGTTGACGGTGTTCTACTGCCATTGCGGATTGGAAAACGACTTGAGGCGTCGTAGTCTATTGAGAGTGGAAGGACTACACTGATCCTCACATGTCTACCCTCGTGGAAGGACGTAATATACGTGTAAGGCCCTTATTAGACCTCAAAAGGCCGTATTACAATATTTGGAAGACTGTGCACGTAGTTGAGGGTGTTCTACTGCCATTTCGGATTGGAAAACGACTTGAGTTATCGTAGTCCATTGAGAGTGGAAGGACTATACTGATCCTCACATGTCTACCCTCGTGGAAGGACGTAATACACGTGTAAGGCCCTTATTAGACCTCAAAAGGCCGTATTACAATATTTGGAAGACTGTGCACGTAGTTGAGGGTGTTCTACTGCCATTTCGGATTGGAAAACGACTTGAGGCGTCGTAGTCCATTGAAAGTGGAAGGACTACACTGATCCTCACATGTCTACCCACGTGGAAGGACGTGATTAACAGGAAAAGCCCATTTTAGGCTGCAAAAAGCCGTACACAACATTTAGAAGACTGTGCACGCAGTTGACGATGTTCTATGGCCATTGCGGATTGGAAACTACTTGAGCCGTCGTAGTCCATTGAGATTTGAAGAACTAGAACGATCCCCATCCGCCTAGGCTTGTGGAAGCACGCGTTTGACGTGTAAGGCCCATGTTAGGCTGCTAAAGGCCGTATTACAACATTTAGAAGACTGTACACGTAGTTGACAATGTTCTATGGCCATTGCGGATTGGAAAACGACTTGAGGCGTCGTAGTCTATTAAGAGTGGAAGGACTAGACAGATCCTGTCAAGTATACGCACGTGGAAGCACGTGATTTACGTGTAAGGCACTTATTAGACTGCCAAAGACCGTATTACAACTTTTAGAAGACTGTGCACGTAGTTGACGGTGTTTTACTGCCATTTCGGATTGGAAAACGACTTGCGGCGTCGTAGTCCATTGAGAGTGGAAGGACTACACTGATCCTCACATGTCTACCCACGTGGAAGGACGTGATTTACGGGAAACGCCCATATTGGGCTGCAAAACGCCGTATTACAACATTTAGAAGAAGTCTTTGCACGTAGTTTACGGTGGTCTATGGCCATTGCGGATTGGAAAACCACTTGAGGCGTCGTAGTTCATTGAGAGTGGAAGGACTAGACCGATCCTCACCTGTCTAGGATCGTGGAAGCACGTGATTTGCGTGTAAGGCCCTTATTAGGCTACAAAAGGCCGTATTACAACATTTAGAAGACTGTACACGTAGTTGACAATGTTCTATGGCCATTGCGGATTGGAAAACGACTTGAGGCGTCGTAGTCCATTAAGAGTGGAAGGACTAGGCCGATCCCCATCCGCCTAGGCTTGTGGAAGCACGCGTTTGACGTGTAAGGCCCATGTTAGGCTGCTAAAGGCCGTATTGCACCATTTAGAAGACTGTGAGCGTAGTTGCCCGAGTTTTTTGGCCATTGCGGATTGGAAAACGACTTGAGGCGTCGTAGTCTATTGAGAGTGGAAGGACTACACTGATCCTCACATGTCTACCCTCGTGGAAGGACGTAATATACGTGTAAGGCCCTTATTAGACCTCAAAAGACCGTATTACAATATTTGGAAGACTGTGCACGTAGTTGAGGGTGTTCTACTGCCATTTCGGATTGGAAAACGACTTGAGTTATCGTAGTCCATTGAGAGTGGAAGGACTATACTGATCCTCACATGTCTACCCTCGTGGAAGGACTTAATACACGTGTAAGGCCCTTATTAGACCTCAAAAGGCCGTATTACAATATTTGGAAGACTGTGCACGTAGTTGACGGTGTTCTACTGCCATTGCGGATTGGAAAATCACTTGAGGCGTCGTAGTCCATTGAGAGTGGAAGAACTAGACCGATCCCCACCTGTCTAGGATCGTGGAAGCACGTGATTTACGTGTGAGACCATTATTAGATAGATAGATACATAGATGTGCATATTTTACATGGCTAGCCTCACAAAATATCGAGGGATATACCCTGTCTATTATTTCCAGGAGGGGCCATGGCGTAGATGGAGAGTCCTAGAGTATTTAATGCTCATTTTAAGCAACGCAGACCCAATTAGAGCCCGCGCTCTACTAGACAACTCCCGGCAACATCCAACGGCCCACACAGTGTGCCATCTTCCCAATTTCCCTCACATGGCTTGGGTTAACCCGGGGCTATGGTAACATTCACTCGCCCATGTTGAATCGCCGTCAAGAGGAATCGAACCCCGGTCTCCCGCACAGAGTACGAGAGCTATAACCACTAATCTACGGCGCCACAAGACTACAAACAAATTATTACTATTAGACTATTAGACTACAAAAGGCCGTATTACAACATTTAGAAGCCTGTGCACGTAGTTGACAATGTTCTATGGCCATTGCGGATTGGAAAACGACTTGAGGCGTCGTAGTCCATTAAGAGTGGAAGGACTAGACGGATCCTGTCATGTATACGCACGTGGAAGCACGTGATTTACGTGTAAGGCCCGTATTAGACTGCCAAAGACCGTATTACAACTTTTAGGAGACTGTGCACGTAGTTGACGGTGTTCTACTGCCATTGCGGATTGGAAAACGACTTGAGGCGTCGTAGTCCATTGAGAGTGGAAGGACTACACTGATCCTCACATGTCTACCCTCGTGGAAGGACGTAATATACGTGTAAGGCCCTTATTAGACTGCCAAAGACCGTATTACAACTTTTAGAAGACTGTGCACGTAGTTAACGGTGTTTTACTGCCATTGCGGATTGGAAAACGACTTGAGGCGTCGTAGTCCATTGAAAGTGGAAGGACTATACTGATCCTCACATGTCTACCCACGTGGAAGGACGTGATTAACAGGAAAAGCCCATTTTAGGCTGCAAAAAGCCGTACTACAACATTTAGAAGACTGTGCACGCAGTTGACGATGTTCTATGGCCATTGCGGATTGGAAAACGACTTGAGCCGTCGTAGTCCATTGAGATTTGAAGAACTAGAACGATCCCCATCCGCCTAGGCTTGTGGAAGCACGCGTTTGACGTGTAAGGCCCATGTTAGGCTGCTAAAGGCCGTATTACAACATTTAGAAGACTGTGAGCGTAGTTGGCTTAGTTCTATGGCCATTGCTGATTGGAAAACAACTTGACCCGTCGTAGACCATTGAGAGTGCAAGGACTAGACAGATCCTGTCAAGTATACGCATGTGGAAGCACGTGATTTACGTGTAAGGCACTTATTAGACTGCCAAAGACCGCATTACAACTTTTAGAAGACTGTGCACGTAGTTGACGGTGTTTTACTGCCATTGCGGATTGGAAAACGACTTGAGGCGTCGTAGTCCATTGAGAGTGGAAGGACTACACTGATCCTCACATGTCTACCCACGTGAGAGGACGTGCTTTACGGGAAAAGCCCATATTGGGCTGCAAAACGCCGTATTACAACATTTAGAAGAAGTCTTTGCACGTAGTTTACGGTGGTCTATGGCCATTGCGGATTGGAAAACCACTTGAGGCGTCGTAGTTCATTGAGAGTGGAAGGACTAGACCGATCCTCACCTGTCTAGGTTCGTGGAAGCACGTGATTTACGTGTAAGGCCCTTATTAGGCTACAAAAGGCCGTATTACAACATTTAGAAGACTGTGCACGTAGTTGAAAATGTTCTATGGCTATTGCGGATTGGAAAACGACTTGAGGCGTCGTAGTCTATTAAGAGTGGAAGGACTAGACCGATCCTCACCTGTCTACCCTCGTGGAAGGACGTAATATACGTGTAAGGCCCTTATTAGACCTCAAAAGGCCGTGTTACAATATTTGGAAGACTGTGCACGTAGTTGACGGTGTTCTACTGCCATTGCGGATTGGAAAACGACTTGAGGCGTCGTAGTCTATTAAGAGTGGAAGGACTAGACCGATCCCCACCTGTGTAGGCTCCTGGAAGCACGTGATTTACGTGTGAGGCCCTTATTAGACCTCAAAATGCCGTATTGCAATATTTAGAAGACTGTGCCCTTATTAGGCTACAAAAGGCCGTATTACAAAATTTAGAAGCCTGTGCACGTAGTTAACGGTGTTCTATCGCCATTGCGGATTTGTAAACGACTTGAGGCGTCGTAGTCCATTGAGAGTGGAAGGACTACACTGATCCTCACATGTCTACCCTTGTGGAAGGACGTGATTTACGGGAAATGCCCATATTAGGCTGCAAAACGCCGTATTACAACATTTATGAGAAGACTTTGCGCGTAGTATTGCAATATTTAGAAGACTGTGCACGTAGTTGACGGTGCTCTATTGCCATTGCGGAATGAAGAGCGAATTGTGGCATCGTAGTCCATTAAGAGTGGAAGGACTACACTGATCCTCACATGTCTACCATCGTGGAAGCACGTGATTTACGTGTAAAGCCCTTATTAGACTACAAAAGGCCGTATTGGAATCTTTAGAAGCTTGTGCACATAGTTAACGGTGTTCTATGGCCATTGCGGATTGGAAAACGACTTGAGGCGTCGTAGTCCATTGAGATTTGAAGAACTAGAACGATCCCCATCCGCCTAGGCTTGTGGAAGCACGCGTTTGACGTGTAAGGCCCATGTTAGGCTGCTAAAGGCCGTATTACAACATTTAGAAGACTGTGAGCGTAGTTGGCCTAGTTCTATGGCCATTGCTGATTGGAAAACAACTTGACCCTTCGTAGTCCATTGAGAGTGGAAGGACTATACTGATCCTCACATGTCTACCCTCGTGGAAGGACGTAATATACGTGTAAGGCCCTTATTAGACCTCAAAAGGCCGTGTTACAATATTTGGAAGACTGTGCACGTAGTTGACGGTGTTCTCCTGCCATTTCGGATTGGAAAACGACTTGAGGCGTCGTAGTCTATTAAGAGTGGAAGGACTAGACCGATCCCCACCTGTGTAGGCTCCTGGAAGCACGTGATTTACGTGTGAGGCCCTTATTAGACCTCAAAATGCCGTATTGCAATATTTAGAAGACTGTGCACGTAGTTGACGGTGCTCTATTGCCATTGCGGAATGAAGAGCGAATTGTGGCGTCGTAGTCCATTGAGAGTGGAAGGACTACACTGATCCTTACATGTCTACCATCGTGGAAGCACATGATTTACGTGTAAAGCCCTTATTAGACTACAAAAGGCCGTATTGCAATCTTTAGAAGCTTGTGCACATAGTTAACGGTGTTCTATGGCCATTGCGGATTGGAAAACGACTTGAGGCGTCGTAGTCCATTGAGATTTGAAGAACTAGAACGATCCCCATCCGCCTAGGCTTGTGGAAGCACGCGTTTGACGTGTAAGGCCCATGTTAGGCTGCTAAAGGCCGTATTACAACATTTAGAAGACTGTGAGCGTAGTTGGCCTAGTTCTATGGCCATTGCTGATTGGAAAACAACTTGACCCGTCGTAGACCACTGAGAGTGGAAGGACTAGACAGATCCTGTCAAGTATACGCACGTGGAAGCACGTGATTTACGTGTAAGGCACTTATTAGACTGCCAAAGGCCGTATTACAACATTTAGAAGACTGTGCACGTAGTTGACAATGTTCTATGGCCATTGCTGATTGGTAAACAACTTTTCCCATCGTAGACCATTGAGAGTGTAAGGACTAGACGGATCCTGTCATGTATACGCACGTGGAAGCACGTGATTTACGTGTAAGGCCCGTATTAGACTGCCAAAGACCGTATTACAACTTTTAGGAGACTGTGCACGTAGTTGACGTGTTCTACTGCCATTGCGGATTGGAAAACGACTTGAGGCGTCGTAGTCCATTGAGAGTGGAAGGACTACACTGATCCTCACATGTCTACCCTCGTGGAAGGACGTAATATACGTGTAAGGCCCTTATTAGACCTCAAAAGGCCGTATTACAATATTTGGAAGACTGTGCACGTAGTTGACGGTGTTCTACTGCCATTTCGGATTGGAAAACGACTTGAGTTGTCGTAGTTCATTGAGATTTGAAGAACTAGAACGATCCCCATCCGCCTAGGCTTTTGGAAGCACGCGTTTGACGTGTAAGGCCCATGTTAGGCTGCTAAAGGCCGTATTACAACATTTAGAAGACTGTGAGCGTAGTTTGCCTAGTTCTATGGCCATTGCTGATTGGAAAACAACTTGACCCGTCGTAGACCATTGAGAGTGGAAGGACTAGACAGATCCTGTCAAGTATACGCACGTGGAAGCACGTGATTTACGGGAAAAGCCCATTTTAGGCTGCAAAAAGCCGTACTACAACATTTAGAAGACTGTGCACGCAGTTGACGATGTTCTATGGCCATTGCGGATTGGAAAACGACTTGAGCCGTCGTAGTCCATTGAGATTTGAAGAACTAGAACGATCCCCATCCGCCTAGGCTTGTGGAAGCACGCGTTTGACGTGTAAGGCCCATGTTAGGCTGCTAAAGGCCGTATTACAACATTTAGAAGACTGTGAGCGTAGTTGGCTTAGTTCTATGGCCATTGCTGATTGGAAAACAACTTGACCCGTCGTAGACCATTGAGAGTGCAAGGACTAGACAGATCCTGTCAAGTATACGCATGTGGAAGCACGTGATTTACGTGTAAGGCACTTATTAGACTGCCAAAGACCGCATTACATCTTTTAGAAGACTGTGCACGTAGTTGACGGTGTTTTACTGCCATTGCGGATTGGAAAACGACTTGAGGCGTCGTAGTCCATTGAGAGTGGAAGGACTACACTGATCCTCACATGTCTACCCACGTGAGAGGACGTGCTTTACGGGAAAAGCCCATATTGGGCTGCAAAACGCCGTATTACAACATTTAGAAGAAGTCTTTGCACGTAGTTTACGGTGGTCTATGGCCATTGCGGATTGGAAAACCACTTGAGGCGCCGAAGTTCATTGAGAGTGGAAGGACTAGACCGATCCTCACCTGTTTAGGTTCGTGGAAGCACGTGATTTACGTGTAAGGCCCTTATTAGGCTACAAAAGGCCGTATTACAACATTTAGAAGACTGTGCACGTAGTTGACAATGTTCTATGGCTATTGCGGATTGGAAAACGACTTGAGGCGTCGTAGTCTATTAAGAGTGGAAGGACTAGACCGATCCTCACCTGTCTACCCTCGTGGAAGGACGTAATATACGTGTAAGGCCCTTATTAGACCTCAAAAGGCCATGTTACAATATTTGGAAGACTGTGCACGTAGTTGACGGTGTTCTACTGCCATTGCGGATTGGAAAACGACTTGAGGCGTCGTAGTCTATTAAGAGTGGAAGGACTAGACCGATCTCCACCTGTGTAGGCTCCTGGAAGCACGTGATTTACGTGTGAGGCCCTTATTAGACCTCAAAATGCCGTATTGCAATATTTAGAAGACTGTGCCCTTATTAGGCTACAAAAGGCCGTATTACAAAATTTAGAAGCCTGTGCACGTAGTTAACGGTGTTCTATCGCCATTGCGGATTTGTAAACGACTTGAGGCGTCGTAGTCCATTGAGAGTGGAAGGACTACACTGATCCTCACATGTCTACCCTTGTGGAAGGACGTGATTTACGGGAAATGCCCATATTAGGCTGCAAAACGCCGTATTACAACATTTATGAGAAGACTTTGCGCGTAGTATTGCAATATTTAGAAGACTGTGCACGTAGTTGACGGTGCTCTATTGCCATTGCGGAATGAAGAGCGAATTGTGGCATCGTAGTCCATTGAGAGTGGAAGGACTACACTGATCCTCACATGTCTACCATCGTGGAAGCACGTGATTTACGTGTAAAGCCCTTATTAGACTACAAAAGGCCGTATTGGAATCTTTAGAAGCTTGAGCACATAGTTAACGGTGTTCTATGGCCATTGCGGATTGGAAAACGACTTGAGGCGTCGTAGTCCATTGAGATTTGAAGAACTAGAACGATCCCCATCCGCCTAGGCTTGTGGAAGGACGCGTTTGACGTGTAAGGCCCATGTTAGGCTGCTAAAGGCCGTATTACAACATTTAGAAGACTGTGAGCGTAGTTGGCCTAGTTCTATGGCCATTGCTGATTGGAAAACAACTTGACCCTTCGTAGTCCATTGAGAGTGGAAGGACTATACTGATCCTCACATGTCTACCCTCGTGGAAGGACGTAATATACGTGTAAGGCCCTTATTAGACCTCAAAAGGCCGTGTTACAATATTTGGAAGACTGTGCACGTAGTTGACGGTGTTCTCCTGCCATTTCGGATTGGAAAACGACTTGAGGCGTCGTAGTCTATTAAGAGTGGAAGGACTAGACCGATCCCCACCTGTGTAGGCTCCTGGAAGCACGTGATTTACGTGTGAGGCCCTTATTAGACCTCAAAATGCCGTATTGCAATATTTAGAAGACTGTGCACGTAGTTGACGGTGCTCTATTGCCATTGCGGAATGAAGAGCGAATTGTGGCGTCGTAGTCCATTGAGAGTGGAAGGACTACACTGATCCTTACATGTCTACCATCGTGGAAGCACATGATTTACGTGTAAAGCCCTTATTAGACTACAAAAGGCCGTATTGCAATCTTTAGAAGCTTGTGCACATAGTTAACGGTGTTCTATGGCCATTGCGGATTGGAAAACGACTTGAGGCGTCGTAGTCCATTGAGATTTGAAGAACTAGAACGATCCCCATCCGCCTAGGCTTGTGGAAGCACGCGTTTGACGTGTAAGGCCCATGTTAGGCTGCTAAAGGCCGTATTACAACATTTAGAAGACTGTGAGCGTAGTTGGCCTAGTTCTATGGCCATTGCTGATTGGAAAACAACTTGACCCGTCGTAGACCACTGAGAGTGGAAGGACTAGACAGATCCTGTCAAGTATACGCACGTGGAAGCACGTGATTTACGTGTAAGGCACTTATTAGACTGCCAAAGGCCGTATTACAACATTTAGAAGACTGTGCACGTAGTTGACAATGTTCTATGGCCATTGCTGATTGGTAAACAACTTTTCCCATCGTAGACCATTGAGAGTGTAAGGACTAGACGGATCCTGTCATGTATACGCACGTGGAAGCACGTGATTTACGTGTAAGGCCCGTATTAGACTGCCAAAGACCGTATTACAACTTTTAGGAGACTGTGCACGTAGTTGACGTGTTCTACTGCCATTGCGGATTGGAAAACGACTTGAGGCGTCGTAGTCCATTGAGAGTGGAAGGACTACACTGATCCTCACATGTCTACCCTCGTGGAAGGACGTAATATACGTGTAAGGCCCTTATTAGATCTCAAAAGGCCGTATTACAATATTTGGAAGACTGTGCACGTAGTTGACGGTGTTCTACTGCCATTTCGGATTGGAAAACGACTTGAGTTGTCGTAGTTCATTGAGATTTGAAGAACTAGAACGATCCCCATCCGCCTAGGCTTTTGGAAGCACGCATTTGACGTGTAAGGCCCATGTTAGGCTGCTAAAGGCCGTATTACAACATTTAGAAGACTGTGAGCGTAGTTTGCCTAGTTCTATGGCCATTGCTGATTGGAAAACAACTTGACCCGTCGTAGACCATTGAGAGTGGAAGGACTAGACAGATCCTGTCAAGTATACGCACGTGGAAGCACGTGATTTACGGGAAAAGCCCATATTAGGCTGCAAAACGCCGTATTACAACATTTAGAAGAAGTCTTTGCACGTAGTTTACGGTGGTCTATGGCCATTGCGGATTGGAAAACCACTTGAGGCGTCGTAGTTCATTGAGAGTGGAAGGACTAGACCGATCCTCCCCTGTCTAGGATCGTGGAAGCACGTGATTTACGTGTAAGGCCCTTATTAGGCTACAAAAGGCCGTATTACAAAATTTAGAAGCCTGTGCACGTAGTTAACGGTGTTCTATCGCCATTGCGGATTTGTAAACGACTTGAGGCGTCGTAGTCCATTGAGAGTGGAAGGACTACACTGATCCTCACATGTCTACCCTTGTGGAAGGACGTGATTTACGGGAAATGCCCATATTAGGCTGCAAAACGCCGTATTACAACATTTATGAGAAGACTTTGCGCGTAGTTTACGGTGTTCTTTGGCCATTGCGGATTAAGAAACAACTTGAGGCATCGTAGTCCATTGAGAGTGGAAGGATTAGACCTATCCCCACCTGTCTAAGTTCCTGGAAGCACGTGATTTACGTGTAAGGCCCTTATTAGACCTCAAAAGGCCGTATTACAACATTTAGAAGGTTCTGCACGTAGTTGACGGTGCTCTATTGCCTTTTCGGTATGAAGAACGAATTGAGGTGTCGTGGTCCGTTGAGAGTAAAAGGACTAGGCCGATCCTCACATGTCTACGGTCGTGGAAGCACGTGATTTACGGGAAAAGCCCTTATTAAGCTGCAAAAGGCCGTGTTGCAATCTTTAAAAGACTGTGCAAGTAGTTGACCGTGTTCTATGGCCATTGCAGAATGGAAAATGACTTAAGGCGTCGTAGTCCATTGAGAGTGGAAGGACTAGACGAATCCTGTCATGTATACGCACGTGGAAGCATGTCATTTACGTGTAAGGCCCTTATTAGACTGCAAAAGACCGTATTACAACATTTAGGAGACTGTGCACGTAGTTGACGGTGTGTTATGTCCATTGCGGATTGGAAAAGGACTTGAGGCGTCGTAGTCCATTGAGATTTGAAGAACTAGAACGATCCCCATCCGCCTAGGCTTGTGGAAGCACGCGTTTGACGTGTAAGGCCCATGTTAGGCTGCTAAAGGCCGTATTACAACATTTAGAAGACTGTGAGCGTAGTTGGCCTAGTTCTATGGCCATTGCTGAATGGAAAACAACTTGACCCTTCGTAGTCCATTGAGAGTGGAAGGACTATACTGATCCTCACATGTCTACCCTCGTGGAAGGACGTAATATACGTGTAAGGCCCTTATTAGACCTCAAAAGGCCGTGTTACAATATTTGGAAGACTGTGCACGTAGTTGACGGTGTTCTCCTGCCATTTCGGATTGGAAAACGACTTGAGGCGTCGTAGTCTATTAAGAGTGGAAGGACTAGACCGATCCCCACCTGTGTAGGCTCCTGGAAGCACGTGATTTACGTGTGAGGCCCTTATTAGACCTCAAAATGCCGTATTGCAATATTTAGAAGACTGTGCACGTAGTTGACGGTGCTCTATTGCCATTGCGGAATGAAGAGCGAATTGTGGCGTCGTAGTCTATTGAGAGTGGAAGGACTACACTGATCCTTACATGTCTACCATCGTGGAAGCACATGATTTACGTGTAAAGCCCTTATTAGACTACAAAAGGCCGTATTGCAATCTTTAGAAGCTTGTGCACATAGTTAACGGTGTTCTATGGCCATTGCGGATTGGAAAACGACTTGAGGCGTCGTAGTCCATTGAGATTTGAAGAACTAGAACGATCCCCATCCGCCTAGGCTTGTGGAAGCACGCGTTTGACGTGTAAGGCCCATGTTAGGCTGCTAAAGGCCGTATTACAACATTTAGAAGACTGTGAGCGTAGTTGGCCTAGTTCTATGGCCATTGCTGATTGGAAAACAACTTGACCCGTCGTAGACCACTGAGAGTGGAAGGACTAGACAGATCCTGTCAAGTATACGCACGTGGAAGCACGTGATTTACGTGTAAGGCACTTATTAGACTGCCAAAGGCCGTATTACAACATTTAGAAGACTGTGCACGTAGTTGACAATGTTCTATGGCCATTGCTGATTGGTAAACAACTTTTCCCATCGTAGACCATTGAGAGTGTAAGGACTAGACGGATCCTGTCATGTATACGCACGTGGAAGCACGTGATTTACGTGTAAGGCCCGTATTAGACTGCCAAAGACCGTATTACAACTTTTAGGAGACTGTGCACGTAGTTGACGTGTTCTACTGCCATTGCGGATTGGAAAACGACTTGAGGCGTCGTAGTCCATTGAGAGTGGAAGGACTACACTGATCCTCACATGTCTACCCTCGTGGAAGGACGTAATATACGTGTAAGGCCCTTATTAGACCTCAAAAGGCCGTATTACAATATTTGGAAGACTGTGCACGTAGTTGACGGTGTTCTACTGCCATTTCGGATTGGAAAACGACTTGAGTTGTCGTAGTTCATTGAGATTTGAAGAACTAGAACGATCCCCATCCGCCTAGGCTTTTGGAAGCACGCGTTTGACGTGTAAGGCCCATGTTAGGCTGCTAAAGGCCGTATTACAACATTTAGAAGACTGTGAGCGTAGTTTGCCTAGTTCTATGGCCATTGCTGATTGGAAAACAACTTGACCCGTCGTAGACCATTGAGAGTGGAAGGACTAGACAGATCCTGTCAAGTATACGCACGTGGAAGCACGTGATTTACGGGAAAAGCCCATTTTAGGCTGCAAAAAGCCGTACTACAACATTTAGAAGACTGTGCACGCAGTTGACGATGTTCTATGGCCATTGCGGATTGGAAAACGACTTGAGCCGTCGTAGTCCATTGAGATTTGAAGAACTAGAACGATCCCCATCCGCCTAGGCTTGTGGAAGCACGCGTTTGACGTGTAAGGCCCATGTTAGGCTGCTAAAGGCCGTATTACAACATTTAGAAGACTGTGAGCGTAGTTGGCTTAGTTCTATGGCCATTGCTGATTGGAAAACAACTTGACCCGTCGTAGACCATTGAGAGTGCAAGGACTAGACAGATCCTGTCAAGTATACGCATGTGGAAGCACGTGATTTACGTGTAAGGCACTTATTAGACTGCCAAAGACCGCATTACATCTTTTAGAAGACTGTGCACGTAGTTGACGGTGTTTTACTGCCATTGCGGATTGGAAAACGACTTGAGGCGTCGTAGTCCATTGAGAGTGGAAGGACTACACTGATCCTCACATGTCTACCCACGTGAGAGGACGTGCTTTACGGGAAAAGCCCATATTGGGCTGCAAAACGCCGTATTACAACATTTAGAAGAAGTCTTTGCACGTAGTTTACGGTGGTCTATGGCCATTGCGGATTGGAAAACCACTTGAGGCGCCGAAGTTCATTGAGAGTGGAAGGACTAGACCGATCCTCACCTGTTTAGGTTCGTGGAAGCACGTGATTTACGTGTAAGGCCCTTATTAGGCTACAAAAGGCCGTATTACAACATTTAGAAGACTGTGCACGTAGTTGACAATGTTCTATGGCTATTGCGGATTGGAAAACGACTTGAGGCGTCGTAGTCTATTAAGAGTGGAAGGACTAGACCGATCCTCACCTGTCTACCCTCGTGGAAGGACGTAATATACGTGTAAGGCCCTTATTAGACCTCAAAAGGCCGTGTTACAATATTTGGAAGACTGTGCACGTAGTTGACGGTGTTCTACTGCCATTGCGGATTGGAAAACGACTTGAGGCGTCGTAGTCTATTAAGAGTGGAAGGACTAGACCGATCTCCACCTGTGTAGGCTCCTGGAAGCACGTGATTTACGTGTGAGGCCCTTATTAGACCTCAAAATGCCGTATTGCAATATTTAGAAGACTGTGCCCTTATTAGGCTACAAAAGGCCGTATTACAAAATTTAGAAGCCTGTGCACGTAGTTAACGGTGTTCTATCGCCATTGCGGATTTGTAAACGACTTGAGGCGTCGTAGTCCATTGAGAGTGGAAGGACTACACTGATCCTCACATGTCTACCCTTGTGGAAGGACGTGATTTACGGGAAATGCCCATATTAGGCTGCAAAACGCCGTATTACAACATTTATGAGAAGACTTTGCGCGTAGTATTGCAATATTTAGAAGACTGTGCACGTAGTTGACGGTGCTCTATTGCCATTGCGGAATGAAGAGCGAATTGTGGCATCGTAGTCCATTGAGAGTGGAAGGACTACACTGATCCTCACATGTCTACCATCGTGGAAGCACGTGATTTACGTGTAAAGCCCTTATTAGACTACAAAAGGCCGTATTGGAATCTTTAGAAGCTTGAGCACATAGTTAACGGTGTTCTATGGCCATTGCGGATTGGAAAACGACTTGAGGCGTCGTAGTCCATTGAGATTTGAAGAACTAGAACGATCCCCATCCGCCTAGGCTTGTGGAAGGACGCGTTTGACGTGTAAGGCCCATGTTAGGCTGCTAAAGGCCGTATTACAACATTTAGAAGACTGTGAGCGTAGTTGGCCTAGTTCTATGGCCATTGCTGATTGGAAAACAACTTGACCCTTCGTAGTCCATTGAGAGTGGAAGGACTATACTGATCCTCACATGTCTACCCTCGTGGAAGGACGTAATATACGTGTAAGGCCCTTATTAGACCTCAAAAGGCCGTGTTACAATATTTGGAAGACTGTGCACGTAGTTGACGGTGTTCTCCTGCCATTTCGGATTGGAAAACGACTTGAGGCGTCGTAGTCTATTAAGAGTGGAAGGACTAGACCGATCCCCACCTGTGTAGGCTCCTGGAAGCACGTGATTTACGTGTGAGGCCCTTATTAGACCTCAAAATGCCGTATTGCAATATTTAGAAGACTGTGCACGTAGTTGACGGTGCTCTATTGCCATTGCGGAATGAAGAGCGAATTGTGGCGTCGTAGTCCATTGAGAGTGGAAGGACTACACTGATCCTTACATGTCTACCATCGTGGAAGCACATGATTTACGTGTAAAGCCCTTATTAGACTACAAAAGGCCGTATTGCAATCTTTAGAAGCTTGTGCACATAGTTAACGGTGTTCTATGGCCATTGCGGATTGGAAAACGACTTGAGGCGTCGTAGTCCATTGAGATTTGAAGAACTAGAACGATCCCCATCCGCCTAGGCTTGTGGAAGCACGCGTTTGACGTGTAAGGCCCATGTTAGGCTGCTAAAGGCCGTATTACAACATTTAGAAGACTGTGAGCGTAGTTGGCCTAGTTCTATGGCCATTGCTGATTGGAAAACAACTTGACCCGTCGTAGACCACTGAGAGTGGAAGGACTAGACAGATCCTGTCAAGTATACGCACGTGGAAGCACGTGATTTACGTGTAAGGCACTTATTAGACTGCCAAAGGCCGTATTACAACATTTAGAAGACTGTGCACGTAGTTGACAATGTTCTATGGCCATTGCTGATTGGTAAACAACTTTTCCCATCGTAGACCATTGAGAGTGTAAGGACTAGACGGATCCTGTCATGTATACGCACGTGGAAGCACGTGATTTACGTGTAAGGCCCGTATTAGACTGCCAAAGACCGTATTACAACTTTTAGGAGACTGTGCACGTAGTTGACGTGTTCTACTGCCATTGCGGATTGGAAAACGACTTGAGGCGTCGTAGTCCATTGAGAGTGGAAGGACTACACTGATCCTCACATGTCTACCCTCGTGGAAGGACGTAATATACGTGTAAGGCCCTTATTAGACCTCAAAAGGCCGTATTACAATATTTGGAAGACTGTGCACGTAGTTGACGGTGTTCTACTGCCATTTCGGATTGGAAAACGACTTGAGTTGTCGTAGTTCATTGAGATTTGAAGAACTAGAACGATCCCCATCCGCCTAGGCTTTTGGAAGCACGCATTTGACGTGTAAGGCCCATGTTAGGCTGCTAAAGGCCGTATTACAACATTTAGAAGACTGTGAGCGTAGTTTGCCTAGTTCTATGGCCATTGCTGATTGGAAAACAACTTGACCCGTCGTAGACCATTGAGAGTGGAAGGACTAGACAGATCCTGTCAAGTATACGCACGTGGAAGCACGTGATTTACGGGAAAAGCCCATATTAGGCTGCAAAACGCCGTATTACAACATTTAGAAGAAGTCTTTGCACGTAGTTTACGGTGGTCTATGGCCATTGCGGATTGGAAAACCACTTGAGGCGTCGTAGTTCATTGAGAGTGGAAGGACTAGACCGATCCTCCCCTGTCTAGGATCGTGGAAGCACGTGATTTACGTGTAAGGCCCTTATTAGGCTACAAAAGGCCGTATTACAAAATTTAGAAGCCTGTGCACGTAGTTAACGGTGTTCTATCGCCATTGCGGATTTGTAAACGACTTGAGGCGTCGTAGTCCATTGAGAGTGGAAGGACTACACTGATCCTCACATGTCTACCCTTGTGGAAGGACGTGATTTACGGGAAATGCCCATATTAGGCTGCAAAACGCCGTATTACAACATTTATGAGAAGACTTTGCGCGTAGTTTACGGTGTTCTTTGGCCATTGCGGATTAAGAAACAACTTGAGGCATCGTAGTCCATTGAGAGTGGAAGGATTAGACCTATCCCCACCTGTCTAAGTTCCTGGAAGCACGTGATTTACGTGTAAGGCCCTTATTAGACCTCAAAAGGCCGTATTACAACATTTAGAAGGTTCTGCACGTAGTTGACGGTGCTCTATTGCCTTTTCGGTATGAAGAACGAATTGAGGTGTCGTGGTCCGTTGAGAGTAAAAGGACTAGGCCGATCCTCACATGTCTACGGTCGTGGAAGCACGTGATTTACGGGAAAAGCCCTTATTAAGCTGCAAAAGGCCGTGTTGCAATCTTTAAAAGACTGTGCAAGTAGTTGACCGTGTTCTATGGCCATTGCAGAATGGAAAATGACTTAAGGCGTCGTAGTCCATTGAGAGTGGAAGGACTAGACGAATCCTGTCATGTATACGCACGTGGAAGCATGTCATTTACGTGTAAGGCCCTTATTAGACTGCAAAAGACCGTATTACAACATTTAGGAGACTGTGCACGTAGTTGACGGTGTGTTATGTCCATTGCGGATTGGAAAAGGACTTGAAGCGTCGTAGTCCATTGAGAGTGGAAGGACTAGACCGAACCTCACCCGCCTAGGCTTGTGGAAGCACGTGATTTACGTGTAAGGCACTCATTAGACTACAAAAGGCGGCATTACTACACTTAGAAGACTGTGCACGTAGTTGACGGTGTTCTATGGTCATTGCGGATCGGAAAACGATTTGAGGCGTCGTAGTCCATTGAGATTTGAAGAACTAGAACGATCCCCATCCGCCTAGGCTTGTGGAAGCAACCGTTTGACGTGTAAGGCCCTTGTTAGGCTGCTAAAGGCCGTATTACAACATTTAGAAGACTGTGAGCGTAGTTGGCCGAGTTCTATGGCCATTGCTGATTGGAAAACAACTTTACCCGTCGTAGACCAATGAGAGTGAAAGGACTAGACGGATCCTGTCATGTATACACACGTGGAAGCACGTGATTTACGTGTAAGGCCCTTATTAGACTGCCAAAGACCGTAATACAACTTTTAGAAGACTGTGCACGTAGTTGACGGTGTTCTACTGCCATTGCGGATTGGAAAATGACTTGAGGCGTCGTATTCCATTGAGAGTGGAAGGACTAGACCGATTCTCACCTGTCTAGGATCGTGGAAGCACGTGTCTTACGTGTAAGGCCCTTATTAGGCTATAAAAGGCCGTATTACAACATTTAGAAGACTGTGCACGTAGTTGACAATGTTCTATGGCTATTGCGGATTGGAAAACGACTTGAGGCGTCGTAGTCCATTGAGAGTGGAAGGACTAGACCGATCTGCACTTGTGTAGGCTCCTGGAAGCACGTGATTTATGTGTAAGGCCCTTATTAGAACTCAAAAGGCCGTACTACAACATTTAGAAGACTGTGCACGTAGTTGACGGTGCTCTATTGCCATTGCAGAATCAAGAGCGAATTGTGGCGTCGTAGTCCATTGAGAGTGGAAGGACTACACTGATCCTCACATGTCTACCATCGTGGAAGCACGTGATTTACGTGTAAGGCCCTTATTAGACTACAAAAGGCCGTATTGCAATCTTTAGAAGCCTGTGCACGTAGTTAACGGTGTTCTATCGCCATTGCGGATTGGAAAACGACTTGAGGCGTCGTAGTCCATTGAGAGTGAAAGGACTACACTGATCCTCACATATCTACCCTCGTGGAAGGACATAATGTACGTGTAAGGCCATTATTAGACCTCAAAAGGCCGTATTGCAATATTTGGAAGACTGTGCACGTAGTTGTCGGGTTTTTTTACTGCCATTGCGGATTGGAAAACGACTTGAGGCGTCGTAGTCCATTGAGAGTGGAAGGACTACACCCATCCTCACATGTCTACCCACGTGGAAGGACGTGATTTACGGGAAAAGCCCATAGTAGGCTGCAAAACGCCGTATTACAACATATAGAAGAAGTCTTTGCACGTAGTTTACGGTGGTCTATGGCCATTGCGGATTGGAAAACCACTTGAGGCGTCGTAGTTCATTGAGAGTGGAAGGACTAGACCGATCCTCACCTGTCTAGGATCGTGGAAGCACGTGATTTACGTGTAAGGCCCTTATTAGGCTACAAAAGGCCGTATTACAACATTTAGAAGACTGTACACGTAGTTGACAATGTTCTATGGCTATTGCGGATTGGAAAACGACTTGAGGCGTCGTAGTCTATTAAGAGTGGAAGGACTAGACCGATCCCCACCTGTGTAGGCTCCTGGAAGCACGTGATTTACGTGTGAGGCCCTTATTAGACCTCAAAATGCCGTATTGCAATATTTAGAAGACTGTGCACGTAGTTGACGGTGTTCTACTGCCATTGCGGATTGGAAAACGACTTGAGGCGTCGTAGTCCATTGAGAGTGGAAGGACTACACTGATCCTCACATGGGTACCCTCGTGGAAGGACGTAATATACGTCTAAGGCCCTTATTAGACCTCAAAAGGCAGTATTACAATATTTGGAAGACTGTGCACGTAGTTGACGGTGTTCTACTGCCATTTGGGATTGGAAAACGACTTGACCCGTCGTAGTCCATTGAGAGTGGAAGGACTATACTGATCCTCACATGTCTACCCACGTGGAAGGACGTAATATACGTGTAAGGCCCTTATTAGACCTCAAAAGACCGTGTTACAATCTTTAGAAGCTTGTGCAATAGTTAACGGTGTTCTATGGCCATTGCGGATTGGAAAACGACTTGAGGCGTCGTAGTCCATTGAGATTTGAAAAACTAGAACGATCCCCATCCGCCTAGGCTTGTGGAAGCACGCGTTTGACGTGTAAGGCCCATGTTAGGCTGCTAAAGGCCGTATTACAACATTTAGAAGACTGTGAGCGTAGCTGGCCTAGTTCTATGGCCATTGCTGATTGGAAAACAACTTGACCCGTCGTAGTCCATTGAGAGTGGAAGGACTATACTGATCCTCACATGTCTACCCACGTGGAAGGACGTAATATACGTGTAAGGCCCTTATTAGACCTCAAAAGACCGTGTTACAATATTTGGAAGACTGTGCACGTAGTTGACGGTGTTCTACTGCCATTGCGGATTGGAAACCGACTTGAGGCGTTGTAATCTATTAAGAGTGGAAGGACTAGACCGATCCCCACCTGTGTAGGCTCCTGGAAGCACGTGATTTACGTGTGAGGCCCTTATTAGACCTCAAAATGCCGTATTGCAATATTTAGAAGACTGTGCACGTAGTTGACGGTGCTCTATTGCCATTGCGGAATGAAGAGCGAATTGTGGCGTCGTAGTCCATTGAGATTTGAAGGACTAGAACGATCCCCATCCGCCTAGGCTTGTGGAAGCAACCGTTTGACGTGTAAGGCCCTTGTTAGGCTGCTAAAGGCGGTATTACAACATTTAGAAGACTGTGAGCGTAGTTGGCCGAGTTCTATGGCCATTGCTGATTGGAAAACAACTTTACCCGTCGTAGACCAATGAGAGTGAAAGGACTAGACGGATCCTGTCATGTATACACACGTGGAAGCACGTGATTTACGTGTAAGGCCCTTATTAGACTGCCAAAGACCGTAATACAGCTTTTAGAAGACTGTGCACGTAGTTGACGGTGTTCTACTGCCATTGCGGATTGGAAAATGACTTGAGGCGTCGTATTCCATTGAGAGTGGAAGGACTAGACCGATTCTCACCTGTCTAGGATCGTGGAAGCACGTGTCTTACGTGTAAGGCCCTTATTAGGCTACAAAAGGCCGTATTACAACATTTAGAAGACTGTGCACGTAGTTGACAATGTTCTATGGCTATTGCGGATTGGAAAACGACTTGAGGCGTCGTAGTCCATTGAGAGTGGAAGGACTAGACCGATCTGCACTTGTGTAGGCTCCTGGAAGCACGTGATTTATGTGTAAGGCCCTTATTAGAACTCAAAAGGCCGTACTACAACATTTAGAAGACTGTGCACGTAGTTGACGGTGCTCTATTGCCATTGCAGAATGAAGAGCGAATTGTGGCGTCGTAGTCCATTGAGAGTGGAAGGACTACACTGATCCTCACATGTCTACCATCGTGGAAGCACGTGATTTACGTGTAAGGCCCTTATTAGACTACAAAAGGCCGTATTGCAATCTTTAGAAGCCTGTGCACGTAGTTAACGGTGTTCTATCGCCATTGCGGATTGGAAAACGACTTGAGGCGTCGTAGTCCATTGAGAGTGAAAGGACTACACTGATCCTCACATATCTACCCTCGTGGAAGGACATAATGTACGTGTAAGGCCATTATTAGACCTCAAAAGGCCGTATTGCAATATTTGGAAGACTGTGCACGTAGTTGTCGGGTTTTTTTACTGCCATTGCGGATTGGAAAACGACTTGAGGCGTCGTAGTCCATTGAGAGTGGAAGGACTACACCCATCCTCACATGTCTACCCACGTGGAAGGACGTGATTTACGGGAAAAGCCCATAGTAGGCTGCAAAACGCCGTATTACAACATATAGAAGAAGTCTTTGCACGTAGTTTACGGTGGTCTATGGCCATTGCGGATTGGAAAACCACTTGAGGCGTCGTAGTTCATTGAGAGTGGAAGGACTAGACCGATCCTCACCTGTTTAGGATCGTGGAAGCACGTGATTTACGTGTAAGGCCCTTATTAGGCTACAAAAGGCCGTATTACAACATTTAGAAGACTGTACACGTAGTTGACAATGTTCTATGGCTATTGCGGATTGGAAAACGACTTGAGGCGTCGTAGTCTATTAAGAGTGGAAGGACTAGACCGATCCCCACCTGTGTAGGCTCCTGGAAGCACGTGATTTACGTGTGAGGCCCTTATTAGACCTCAAAATGCCGTATTGCAATATTTAGAAGACTGTGCACGTAGTTGACGGTGTTCTACTGCCATTGCGGATTGGAAAACGACTTGAGGCGTCGTAGTCCATTGAGAGTGGAAGGACTACACTGATCCTCACATGGGTACCCTCGTGGAAGGACGTAATATACGTCTAAGGCCCTTATTAGACCTCAAAAGGCAGTATTACAATATTTGGAAGACTGTGCACGTAGTTGACGGTGTTCTACTGCCATTTGGGATTGGAAAACGACTTGACCCGTCGTAGTCCATTGAGAGTGGAAGGACTATACTGATCCTCACATGTCTACCCACGTGGAAGGACGTAATATACGTGTAAGGCCCTTATTAGACCTCAAAAGACCGTGTTACAATCTTTAGAAGCTTGTGCAATAGTTAACGGTGTTCTATGGCCATTGCGGATTGGAAAACGACTTGAGGCGTCGTAGTCCATTGAGATTTGAAAAACTAGAACGATCCCCATCCGCCTAGGCTTGTGGAAGCACGCGTTTGACGTGTAAGGCCCATGTTAGGCTGCTAAAGGCCGTATTACAACATTTAGAAGACTGTGAGCGTAGCTGGCCTAGTTCTATGGCCATTGCTGATTGGAAAACAACTTGACCCGTCGTAGTCCATTGAGAGTGGAAGGACTATACTGATCCTCACATGTCTACCCACGTGGAAGGACGTAATATACGTGTAAGGCCCTTATTAGACCTCAAAAGACCGTGTTACAATATTTGGAAGACTGTGCACGTAGTTGACGGTGTTCTACTGCCATTGCGGATTGGAAACCGACTTGAGGCGTTGTAATCTATTAAGAGTGGAAGGACTAGACCGATCCCCACCTGTGTAGGCTCCTGGAAGCACGTGATTTACGTGTGAGGCCCTTATTAGACCTCAAAATGCCGTATTGCAATATTTAGAAGACTGTGCACGTAGTTGACGGTGCTCTATTGCCATTGCGGAATGAAGAGCGAATTGTGGCGTCGTAGTCCATTGAGAGTGGAAGGACTACACTGATCCTCACATATCTACCATCGTGGAAGCACGTGATTTACGTGTAAAGCCCTTATTAGACTACAAAAGGCCGTATTGCAATCTTTAGAAGCTTGTGCACATAGTTAACGGTATTCTATGGCCATTGCGGATTGGAAAACGACTTGAGGCGTCGTAGTCCATTGAGATTTGAAGAACTAGAACGATCCCCATCCGCCTAGGCTTGTGGAAGCACGCGTTTGACGTGTAAGGCCCATGTTAGGCTGCTAAAGGCCGTATTACAACATTTAGAAGACTGTGAGCGTAGTTGGCCTAGTTCTATGGCCATTGCTGATTGGAAAACAACTTGACCCGTCGTAGACCACTGAGAGTGGAAAGACTAGACAGATCCTGTCAAGTATACGCACGTGGAAGCACGTGATTTACGTGTAAGGCCCGTATTAGACTGCCAAAGACCGTATTACAACTTTTAGGAGACTGTGCACGTAGTTGACGTGTTCTACTGCCATTGCGGATTGGAAAACGACTTGAGGCGTCGTAGTCTATTGAGAGTGGAAGGACTACACTGATCCTCACATGTCTACCCTCGTGGAAGGACGTAATATACGTGTAAGGCCCTTATTAGACCTCAAAAGGCCGTATTACAATATTTGGAAGACTGTGCACGTAGTTGACGGTGTTCTACTGCCATTTCGGATTGGAAAACGACTTGAGTTGTCGTAGTCCATTTAGATTTGAAGAACTAGAACGATCCCCATCCGCCTAGGCTTTTGGAAGCACGCGTTTGACGTGTAAGGCCCATGTTAGGCTGCTAAAGGCCGTATTACAACATTTAGAAGACTGTGAGCGTAGTTTGCCTAGTTCTATGGCCATTGCTGATTGGAAAACAACTTGACCCGTCGTAGACCATTGAGAGTGGAAGGACTAGACAGATCCTGTCAAGTATACGCGCGTGGAAGCACGTGATTTACGTGTAAGGCACTTATTAGACTGCCAAAGACCGTATTACAACTTTTAGAAGACTGTGCACGTAGTTGACGGTGTTTTACTGCCATTGCGGATTGGAAAACGACTTGAGGCGTCGTAGTCCATTGAGAGTGGAAGGACTACACTGATCCTCACATGTCTACCCACGTGGAAGGACGTGATTTACGGGAAAAGCCCATATTAGGCTGCAAAACGCCGTATTACAACATTTAGAAGAAGACTTTGCACGTAGTTTACGGTGGTCTATGGCCATTGCGGATTGGAAAACCACTTGAGGCGTCGTAGTTCATTGAGAGTGGAAGGACTAGACCGATCCTCACCTGTCTAGGATCGTGGAAGAACGTGATTTACGTGTAAGGCCCTTATTAGACCTCAAAAGGCCGTATTACAACATTTAGAAGGTTCTGCACGTAGTTGACGGTGCTCTATTGCCTTTGCGGTATGCAGAACGAATTGAGGTGTCGTGGTCCGTTGAGAGTAAAAGGACTAGGCCGATCCTCACATGTCTACGGTCGTGGAAGCACGTGATTTACGGAAAAAGCCCTTATTAAGCTGCAAAAGGCCGTGTTGCAATCTTTAAAAGACTGTGCAAGTAGTTGACCGTGTTCTATGTCCATTGCGGATTGAAAAAGGACTTGAAGCGTCGTAGTCCATTGAGAGTGGAAGGACTAGACCGACCCTCACCCGCCTAGGTTTGTCGAAGCACGTGATTTACGTGTAAGGCCCTCATTAGACTACAAAAGGCGGCATTACCACACTTAGAAGACTGTGCACGTAGTTGACGGTGTTCCATGGTCATTGCGGATCGGAAAACGATTTGAGGCGTCGTAGTCCATTGAGATTTGAAGAACTAGAACGATCCCCATCCGCCTAGGCTTGTGGAAGCAAGCGTTTGACGTGTAAGGCCCTTGTTAGGCTGCTAAAGGCCGTATTACAACATTTAGAAGACTGTGAGCGTAGTTGGCCGAGTTCTATGGCCATTGCTGATTGGAAAACAACTTTACCCGTCGTAGACCAATGAGAGTGAAAGGACTAGACGGATCCTGTCATGTATACACACGTGGAAGCACGTGATTTACGTGTAAGGTCCTTATTAGACTGCCAAAGACCGTAATACAACTTTTAGAAGACTTTGCACGTAGTTGACGGTGTTCTACTGCCATTGCGGATTGGAAAATGACTTGAGGCGTCGTATTCCATTGAGAGTGGAAGGACTACACTGATCTTCACATGTCTACCCTCGTGGAAGGACGTTATTAACGGGAAAAGCCCATTTTAGGCTGCAAAAGGCCGTATTACAACATTTATAAGAAGTCTTTGCACGTAGTTTACGGTGGTCTATGGCCATTGCGGATTGGAAAACGACTTGAGGCGTCGTAGTCCATTGAGAGTGGAAGGACTAGACCGATCTGCACCTGTGTAGGCTCCTGGAAGCACGTGATTTATGTGTAAGGCCCTTATTAGAACTCAAAAGGCCGTACTACAACATTTAGAAGACTGTGCACGTAGTTGACGGTGCTCTATTGCTATTGCAGAATGAAGAGCGAATTGTGGCGTCGTAGTCCATTGAGAGTGGAAGGACTACACTGATCCTCACATGTCTACCATCGTGGAAGCACGTGATTTACGTGTAAGGCCCTTATTAGACTACAAAAGGCCGTATTGCAATCTTTAGAAGCCTGTGCACGTAGTTAACGGTGTTCTATCGCCATTGCGGATTGGAAAACGACTTGAGGCGTCGTAGTCCATTGAAAGTGGAAGGACTACACTCATACTCACATGTCTACCCACGTGGAAGGACGTGATTAACTGAAAAAGCCGATTTTAGGCTGCAAAAAGCCGTACTGCAACATTTAGAAGACTGTGCACGTAGTTGACGATGTTCTATGGCCATTGCGGATTGGAAAACGACTTGAGCCGTCGTAGTCCATTGAGATTTGAAGAACTAGAACGATCCCCATCCGCCTAGGCTTGTGGAAGCACGCGTTTGACGTGTAAGGCCCATGTTAGGCTGCTAAAGGCGGTATTACAACATTTAGAAGACTGTGAGCGTAGTTGGCCTAGTTCTATGGCCATTGCTGATTGGAAAACAACTTGACCCGTCGTAGACCATTGAGAGTGGAAAGACTAGACAGATCCTGTCAAGTATACGCACGTGGAAGCACGTGATTTACGTGTAAGGCACTTATTAGACTGCCAAAGACCGTAATACAACTTTTAGAAGACTGTGCACGTAGTTGACGGTGTTCTACTGCCATTGCGGATTGGAAAATGACATGAGGCGTCGTATTCCATTGAGAGTTGAAGGACTACACTGATCTTCACATGTCTACCCTCGTGGAAGGACGTTATTAACGGGAAAAGCCCATTTTAGGCTGCAAAAGGCCGTATTGCAACATTTACAAGAAGTCTTTGCACGTAGTTTACGGTGGTCTATGGCCATTGCGGATTGGAAAACCACTTGAGGCGTCGTAGTTCATTGAGAGTGGAAGGACTAGACCGATCCTCACCTGTCTAGGATCGTGGAAGCACGTGATTTACGTGTAAGGACCTTATTAGGTTACAAAAGGCCGTATTACAACATTTAGAAGACTGTACACGTAGTTGACAATGTTCTATGGCTATTGCGGATTGGAAAACGACTTGAGGCGTCGTAGTCCATTGAGAGTGAAAGGACTACACTGATCCTCACATATCTACCCTCGTGGAAGGACGTAATATACGTGTAAGGCCATTATTAGACCTCAAAAGGCCGTATTACAATATTTGGAAGACTGTGCACGTAGTTGACGGTGTTCTATGGCTATTGCGGATTGGAAAACGACTTGAGGCGTCGTAGTCCATTGAGAGTGAAAGGACTACACTGATCTTCACATGTTTACCATCGTGGAAGGACGTTTTTAACGGGAAAAGCCCGTTTTAGGCTGCAAAAGGCCGTATTACAACATTTACAAGAAGTCTTTGCACGTAGTTTACGGTGGTCTATGGCCATTGCGGGTTGGAAAACCACTTGAGGCGTCGTAGTTCATTGAGAGTGGAAGGACTAGACCGATCCTCACCTGTCTAGGATCGTGGAAGCACGTGATTTACGTGTAAGGACCTTATTAGGCTACAAAAGGCCGTATTACAACATTTAGAAGACTGTACACGTAGTTGACAATGTTCTATGGCCATTGCTGATTGGAAAACGACTTGAGGCGTCGTAGTCCATTGAGAGTGGAAGGACTAGACCGATCTGCACTTGTGTAGGCTCCTGGAAGCACGTGATTTATGTGTAAGGCCCTTATTAGAACTCAAAAGGCCGTACTACAACATTTAGAAGACTGTGCACGTAGTTGACGGTGCTCTATTGCCATTGCAGAATGAAGAGCGAATTGTGGCGTCGTAGTCCATTGAGAGTGGAAGGACTACACTGATCCTCACATGTCTACCATCGTGGAAGCACGTGATTTACGCGTAAGGCCCTTATTAGACTACAAAAGGCCGTATTGCAATCTTTAGAAGCCTGTGCACGAAGTTAACGGTGTTCTATCGCCATTGCGGATTGGAAAACGACTTGAGGCGTCGTAGTCCATTGAGAGTGAAAGGACTACACTGATCCTCACATATCTACCCTCGTGGAAGGACGTAATATACGTGTAAGGCCATTATTAGACCTCAAAAGGCCGTATTGCAATATTTGGAAGACTGTGCACGTAGTTGTCGGTTTTTTTTACAGCCATTGCGGATTGGAAAACGACTTGAGGCGTCGTAGTCCATTGAGAGTGGAAGGACTACACCGATCCTCACATGTCTACCCACGTGGAAGGACGTGATTTACGGGAAAAGCCCATAGTAGGCTGCAAAACGCCGTATTACAACATATAGAAGAAGTCTTTGCACGTAGTTTACGGTGGTCTATGGCCATTGCGGATTGGAAAACCACTTGAGGCGTCGTAGTTCATTGAGATTGGAAGGACTAGACCGATGCTCACCTGTCTAGGATCGTGGAAGCACGTGATTTACGTGTAAGGCCCTTATTAGGCTACAAAAGGCCGTATTACAACATTTAGAAGACTGTACACGTAGTTGACAATGTTCTATGGCTATTGCGGATTGGAAAACGACTTGAGGCGTCGTAGTCTATTAAGAGTGGAAGGACTAGACCGATCCCACCTGTGTAGGCTCCTGGAAGCACGTGATTTACTTGTGAGGCCCTTATTAGACCTCAAAATGCCGTATTGCAATATTTAGAAGACTGTGCACGTAGTTGACGGTGTTCTACTGCCATTGCGGATTGAAAAACGACTTGAGGCGTCGTAGTCCATTGAGAGTGGAAGGACTACACTGATCCTCACATGTCTACCCTCGTGGAAGGACGTAATATACGTGTAAGGCCCTTATTAGACCTCAAAAGGCCGTATTACAATATTTGGAAGACTGTGCACGTAGTTGACGGTGTTCTACTGCCATTTCGGATTGGAAAACGACTTGAGTTGTCGTAGTCCATTGAGAGTGGAAGGACTATACTGATCCTCACATGTCTACCCTCGTGGAAGGACGTAATATACGTGTAAGGCCCTTATTAGACCTCAAAAGGCCGTGTTACAATATTTGGAAGACTGTGCACGTAGTTGACGGTGTTCTACTGCCATTGCGGATTGGAAAACGACTTGAGGCGTCGTAGTCTATTAAGAGTGGAAGGACTAGACCGATCCCCACCTGTGTAGGCTCCTGGAAGCACGTGATTTACGTGTGAGGCCCTCATTAGACCTCAAAATGCCGTATTGCAATATTTAGAAGACTGTGCACGTAGTTGACGGTGCTCTATTGCCATTGCGGAATGAAGAGCGAATTGTGGCGTCGTAGTCCATTGAGAGTGGAAGGACTACACTGATCCTCACATGTCTACCATCGTGAAAGCACGTGATTTACGTGTAAAGCCCTTGTTAGACTACAAAAGGCCGTATTGCAATCTTTAGAAGCTTGTGCAATAGTTGACGATGTTCTATGGCCATTGCGGATTGGAAAACGACTTGAGCAGTCGTAGTCCATTGAAAGTGGAAGGACTACACTGATCCTGACATGTTTACCCTCATGGAAGGACGTGATTTACGGGAAAAGTCCATATTAGGCTGCAAAAGGCCGTATTACAACACTTAGAAGACTTTGCACGTAGTTTACGGTGGTCAATGGCCATTGCGGATTGGAAAACCACTTCACGCGTCGTAGTCCATTGTGAGTGGAAGGACTAGACCGATCCGCACCTGTCTAGGATCGTGGAAGCACGTGATTTACGTGTAAGATCCTTATTAGAATACAAAAGGCCGTATTACAACATTTAGAAGACTGTGCACGTAGTTGACGATTTTCTATGACCATTGCGGATTGGAAAACGACTTGACGCGTCGTAGCCCATTGAGAGTGGAAGGACTAGACGGATCCTGTCATGTATACGCACGTGGAAGCACGTGATTTACGTGTAAGGCCCTTATTAGACTGCTAAAAGGCCGTATTACAACATTTAGAAGACTGTGCGTGTAGTTTGCAGAGTTCTATGGCCATTGCGGATTGGAAAACGACTTGACGCGTCGTAGTCCATTGAGATTTGAAGGACTACACCGATCCTCACATGTCTACGCTCGTGGAAGGACGTGATTTATGGGAAAAATCCTCATTGAGCTGCAAAAAGCCGTGTTGCAATCTTTAGAAACTGTGCACGTAGTTGACGGTGTTCTATGGCCATTGCGGATTGGAAAACTACTTGAGGAGTCGTAGTCCGTTGAGAGTGAAAGGACTACACTGATCCTCACATGTCTACCCTCGTGGAAAGACGTAATATACGTGTAAGGCCCTTATTAGACCTCAAAAGGCCGTATTACAACATTTAGAAGACTTTGCACGTAGTTTACGGTGGTCTATGGCCATTGCGGATTGGAAAACCACTTGACGCATCGTAGACCATTGAGAGTGAAGGACTAGACGGATCCTGTCATGTATACGCACGTGGAAGCACGTGATTTACGTGTAAGGCCCTTATTAGACTGCCAAAAGGCGTATTACAACATTTAGAAGACTGTGCACGTAGTTGACGGTGTTCTACTGCCATTGCGGATTGGAAAACGACTTGAGGCGTCGTAGTCCATTGAGAGTGGAAGTACTACACTGATCCTCACATGTCTACCCTCGTGGAAGGACATGAATAACGGGAAAAGCCCATTTTAGGCTGCAAAAGGCCGTATTACAACATTTAGAACACTGTGCACGTAGTTGACGATGTTCTATGGCCATTGCAGATTGGAAAACGACTTGAGGCGTCGTAGGCTATTGAGAGTGGAAGGACTACACTGATCCTCACATGTCTACCCTCGTGGAAAGACGTAATATACGTGTAAGACCCTTATTAGACCTCAAAAGGCCGTATTACAACATTTGGAAGACTGTGCACGTAGTTGACGGTGTTCTACTCCCATTTCGGATTGGAAAAAACGACTTGAGGCGTCGTAGTCCATTGAGAGTGGAAGGACTACACTGATCCTCACATGTCTACGCTCGTGGAAGGACGTGATTTATGGGAAAAATCCTCATTGAGCTGCAAAAAGCCGTGTTGCAATCTTTAGAAACTGTGCACGTAGTTGACGGTGTTCTATGGCCATTGCGGATTGGAAAACTACTTGAGGAGTCGTAGTCCGTTGAGAGTGAAAGGACTACACTGATCCTCACATGTCTACCCTCGTGGAAAGACGTAATATACGTGTAAGGCCCTTATTAGACCTCAAAAGGCCGTATTACAACATTTAGAAGACTTTGCACGTAGTTTACGGTGGTCTATGGCCATTGCGGATTGGAAAACCACTTGACGCATCGTAGACCATTGAGAGTGAAGGACTAGACGGATCCTGTCATGTATACGCACGTGGAAGCACGTGATTTACGTGTAAGGCCCTTATTAGACTGCCAAAAGGCGTATTACAACATTTAGAAGACTGTGCACGTAGTTGACGGTGTTCTACTGCCATTGCGGATTGGAAAACGACTTGAGGCGTCGTAGTCCATTGAGAGTGGAAGTACTACACTGATCCTCACATGTCTACCCTCGTGGAAGGACATGAATAACGGGAAAAGCCCATTTTAGGCTGCAAAAGGCCGTATTACAACATTTAGAACACTGTGCACGTAGTTGACGATGTTCTATGGCCATTGCAGATTGGAAAACGACTTGAGGCGTCGTAGGCTATTGAGAGTGGAAGGACTACACTGATCCTCACATGTCTACCCTCGTGGAAAGACGTAATATACGTGTAAGACCCTTATTAGACCTCAAAAGGCCGTATTACAACATTTGGAAGACTGTGCACGTAGTTGACGGTGTTCTACTCCCATTTCGGATTGGAAAAAACGACTTGAGGCGTCGTAGTCCATTGAGAGTGGAAGGACTACACTGATCCTCACATGTCTACGGTCGTGGAAGAACGTGATTTACGTGTAAGGCCCTCATTAGACTTCAAAAGGCCGTATTGCGATATTTAGAAACCTGTGCACGTACTTAACGGTGTTCTATCGCCATTGCAAACTGGAAAACGACTTGAGGGGACGTACGCAGTTGAGAGTGGAAGGACTAGACCGATCTGCACCTGTGTAGGCTCCTGGAAGCACGTGATTTACGTGTAAGGCACTTATTAGACTGCCAAAGACCGTAATACAACTTTTAGAAGACTGTGCACGTAGTTGACGGTGTTCTACTGCCATTGCGGATTGGAAAATGACATGAGGCGTCGTATTCCATTGAGAGTGGAAGGACTACACTGATCTTCACATGTCTACCCTCGTGGAAGGACGTTATTAACGGGAAAAGCCCATTTTAGGCTGCAAAAGGCCGTATTGCAACATTTACAAGAAGTCTTTGCACGTAGTTTACGGTGGTCTATGGCCATTGCGGATTGGAAAACCACTTGAGGCGTCGTAGTTCATTGAGAGTGGAAGGACTAGACCGATCCTCACCTGTCTAGGATCGTGGAAGCACGTGATTTACGTGTAAGGACCTTGTTAGGTTACAAAAGGCCGTATTACAACATTTAGAAGACTGTACACGTAGTTGACAATGTTCTATGGCTATTGCGGATTGGAAAACGACTTGAGGCGTCGTAGTCCATTGAGAGTGAAAGGACTACACTGATCCTCACATATCTACCCTCGTGGAAGGACGTAATATACGTGTAAGGCCATTATTAGACCTCAAAAGGCCGTATTACAATATTTGGAAGACTGTGCACGTAGTTGACGGTGTTCTATGGCTATTGCGGATTGGAAAACGACTTGAGGCGTCGTAGTCCATTGAGAGTGAAAGGACTACACTGATCTTCACATGTTTACCATCGTGGAAGGACGTTTTTAACGGGAAAAGCCCGTTTTAGGCTGCAAAAGGCCGTATTACAACATTTACAAGAAGTGTTTGCACGTAGTTTACGGTGGTCTATGGCCATTGCGGGTTGGAAAACCACTTGAGGCGTCGTAGTTCATTGAGAGTGGAAGGACTAGACCGATCCTCACCTGTCTAGGATCGTGGAAGCACGTGATTTACGTGTAAGGACCTTATTAGGCTACAAAAGGCCGTATTACAACATTTAGAAGACTGTACACGTAGTTGACAATGTTCTATGGCCATTGCTGATTGGAAAACGACTTGAGGCGTCGTAGTCCATTGAGAGTGGAAGGACTAGACCGATCTGCACTTGTGTAGGCTCCTGGAAGCACGTGATTTATGTGTAAGGCCCTTATTAGAACTCAAAAGGCCGTACTACAACATTTAGAAGACTGTGCACGTAGTTGACGGTGCTCTATTGCCATTGCAGAATGAAGAGCGAATTGTGGCGTCGTAGTCCATTGAGAGTGGAAGGACTACACTGATCCTCACATGTCTACCATCGTGGAAGCACGTGATTTACGCGTAAGGCCCTTATTAGACTACAAACGGCCGTATTGCAATCTTTAGAAGCCTGTGCACGAAGTTAACGGTGTTCTATCGCCATTGCGGATTGGAAAACGACTTGAGGCGTCGTAGTCCATTGAGAGTGAAAGGACTACACTGATCCTCACATATCTACCCTCGTGGAAGGACGTAATATACGTGTAAGGCCATTATTAGACCTCAAAAGGCCGTATTGCAATATTTGGAAGACTGTGCACGTAGTTGTCGGTTTTTTTTACAGCCATTGCGGATTGGAAAACGACTTGAGGCGTCGTAGTCCATTGAGAGTGGAAGGACTACACCGATCCTCACATGTCTACCCACGTGGAAGGACGTGATTTACGGGAAAAGCCCATAGTAGGCTGCAAAACGCCGTATTACAACATATAGAAGAAGTCTTTGCACGTAGTTTACGGTGGTCTATGGCCATTGCGGATTGGAAAACCACTTGAGGCGTCGTAGTTCATTGAGATTGGAAGGACTAGACCGATGCTCACCTGTCTAGGATCGTGGAAGCACGTGATTTACGTGTAAGGCCCTTATTAGGCTACAAAAGGCCGTATTACAACATTTAGAAGACTGTACACGTAGTTGACAATGTTCTATGGCTATTGCGGATTGGAAAACGACTTGAGGCGTCGTAGTCTATTAAGAGTGGAAGGACTAGACCGATCCCACCTGTGTAGGCTCCTGGAAGCACGTGATTTACGTGTGAGGCCCTTATTAGACCTCAAAATGCCGTATTGCAATATTTAGAAGACTGTGCACGTAGTTGACGGTGTTCTACTGCCATTGCGGATTGAAAAACGACTTGAGGCGTCGTAGTCCATTGAGAGTGGAAGGACTACACTGATCCTCACATGTCTACCCTCGTGGAAGGACGTAATATACGTGTAAGGCCCTTATTAGACCTCAAAAGGCCGTATTACAATATTTGGAAGACTGTGCACGTAGTTGACGGTGTTCTACTGCCATTTCGGATTGGAAAACGACTTGAGTTGTCGTAGTCCATTGAGAGTGGAAGGACTATACTGATCCTCACATGTCTACCCTCGTGGAAGGACGTAATATACGTGTAAGGCCCTTATTAGACCTCAAAAGGCCGTGTTACAATATTTGGAAGACTGTGCACGTAGTTGACGGTGTTCTACTGCCATTGCGGATTGGAAAACGACTTGAGGCGTCGTAGTCTATTAAGAGTGGAAGGACTAGACCGATCCCCACCTGTGTAGGCTCCTGGAAGCACGTGATTTACGTGTGAGGCCCTCATTAGACCTCAAAATGCCGTATTGCAATATTTAGAAGACTGTGCACGTAGTTGACGGTGCTCTATTGCCATTGCGGAATGAAGAGCGAATTGTGGCGTCGTAGTCCATTGAGAGTGGAAGGACTACACTGATCCTCACATGTCTACCATCGTGAAAGCACGTGATTTACGTGTAAAGCCCTTGTTAGACTACAAAAGGCCGTATTGCAATCTTTAGAAGCTTGTGCAATAGTTGACGATGTTCTATGGCCATTGCGGATTGGAAAACGACTTGAGCAGTCGTAGTCCATTGAAAGTGGAAGGACTACACTGATCCTGACATGTTTACCCTCATGGAAGGACGTGATTTACGGGAAAAGTCCATATTAGGCTGCAAAAGGCCGTATTACAACACTTAGAAGACTTTGCACGTAGTTTACGGTGGTCAATGGCCATTGCGGATTGGAAAACCACTTCACGCGTCGTAGTCCATTGTGAGTGGAAGGACTAGACCGATCCGCACCTGTCTAGGATCGTGGAAGCACGTGATTTACGTGTAAGATCCTTATTAGAATACAAAAGGCCGTATTACAACATTTAGAAGACTGTGCACGTAGTTGACGATTTTCTATGACCATTGCGGATTGGAAAACGACTTGACGCGTCGTAGCCCATTGAGAGTGGAAGGACTAGACGGATCCTGTCATGTATACGCACGTGGAAGCACGTGATTTACGTGTAAGGCCCTTATTAGACTGCTAAAAGGCCGTATTACAACATTTAGAAGACTGTGCGTGTAGTTTGCAGAGTTCTATGGCCATTGCGGATTGGAAAACGACTTGACGCGTCGTAGTCCATTGAGATTTGAAGGACTACACCGATCCTCACATGTCTACGCTCGTGGAAGGACGTGATTTATGGGAAAAATCCTCATTGAGCTGCAAAAAGCCGTGTTGCAATCTTTAGAAACTGTGCACGTAGTTGACGGTGTTCTATGGCCATTGCGGATTGGAAAACTACTTGAGGAGTCGTAGTCCGTTGAGAGTGAAAGGACTACACTGATCCTCACATGTCTACCCTCGTGGAAAGACGTAATATACGTGTAAGGCCCTTATTAGACCTCAAAAGGCCGTATTACAACATTTAGAAGACTTTGCACGTAGTTTACGGTGGTCTATGGCCATTGCGGATTGGAAAACCACTTGACGCATCGTAGACCATTGAGAGTGAAGGACTAGACGGATCCTGTCATGTATACGCACGTGGAAGCACGTGATTTACGTGTAAGGCCCTTATTAGACTGCCAAAAGGGGTATTACAACATTTAGAAGACTGTGCACGTAGTTGACGGTGTTCTACTGCCATTGCGGATTGGAAAACGACTTGAGGCGACGTAGTCCATTGAGAGTGGAAGTACTACACTGATCCTCACATGTCTACCCTCGTGGAAGGACATGAATAACGGGAAAAGCCCATTTTAGGCTGCAAAAGGCCGTATTACAACATTTAGAACACTGTGCACGTAGTTGACGATGTTCTATGGCCATTGCAGATTGGAAAACGACTTGAGGCGTCGTAGGCTATTGAGAGTGGAAGGACTACACTGATCCTCACATGTCTACCCTCGTGGAAAGACGTAATATACGTGTAAGACCCTTATTAGACCTCAAAAGGCCGTATTACAACATTTGGAAGACTGTGCACGTACTTAACGGTGTTCTATCGCCATTGCAAACTGGAAAACGACTTGAGGGGACGTACGCAGTTGAGAGTGGAAGGACTAGAGTGATTCTCACATGTTTACGCTCGTGGACGGACGTGATTTACGTGTAAGGCCCTTATTAGCCTGCAAAAGGCCGTATTGCAATATTTAGAAAACTGTGCACGTACTTAACGGTGTTCTATTGCCATGGGCGGTTTGGAAAACGACTTGGGACGTCGTAGTCCATTGAGAGTTGAAGGACTACACGGATCATCACATTTCTACCGTCGTGGAAGGACGTGATTAACAGGAAAAGCCCAATTTATGCTACAAAAGGCCGTATTACAACATTTAGAAGAAGACTTTGCACATAGTTTACGGTGGTCTATGGCCATTGCGGATTGGAAAACCACTTGAGGCGTCCTAGTCCATTGAGAGTGGAAGGATTAGACCGATCCCCATCCGCCTTGGCTTGTGGAAGCACGCGTTTGACGTGTAAGGCCCATGTTAGGCTGCTAAAGGCCGTATTACAACATTTAGAAGACTGTGAGCGTAGTTGGCCGAGTTCTATAGCCATTGCGGAT
The DNA here is from genome assembly GCF_029227915.1 of Hydractinia symbiolongicarpus. Taxonomy (NCBI): domain Eukaryota; kingdom Metazoa; phylum Cnidaria; class Hydrozoa; order Anthoathecata; family Hydractiniidae; genus Hydractinia; species Hydractinia symbiolongicarpus. Next base: position 16,951,473 of record NC_079878.1, read on the forward strand.
TGGAAAACGACTTGACACGTCGTAGACCAACGAGAGTAGAAGGACTAGACGGATCCTGTCATGTATACGCACGTGGTAGCACGTGATTTACGTGTAAGGCCCTTATTAGACTGCCAAAGACCGTATTACAACATTTAGAAGACTGTGCACGTAGTTGACGGTGCTCTATTGCCATTGCGGAATGAAGAGCGAATTGTGGCGTCGTAGTCCATTGAGAGTGGAAGGAGTACACTGATCCTCACATGTCTACCATCGTGGAAGCACGTGATTTACGTGTAAGGCCCTTATTAGACTACAAAAGGCCGTATTGCAATCTTTAGAAGCCTGTGCACGTAGTTAACGGTGTTCTATCGCCATTGCGGATTGGAAAACGACTTGAGGCGTCGTAGTCCATTGAGAGTGAAAGGACTACACTGATCCTCACATATCTACCCTCGTGGAAGGACGTAATATACGTGTAAGGCCATTATTAGACCTCAAAAGGCCGTATTGCAATATTTGGAAGACTGTGCACGTAGTTGTCGGGTTTTTTTACTGCCATTGCGGATTGGAAAACGACTTGAGGCGTCGTAGTCCATTGAGAGTGGAAGGACTACACCCATCCTCACATGTCTACCCACGTGGAAGGACGTGATTTACGGGAAAAGCCCATAGTAGGCTGCAAAACGCCGTATTACAACATATAGAAGAAGTCTTTGCACGTAGTTTACGGTGGTCTATGGCCATTGCGGATTGGAAAACCACTTGAGGCGTCGTAGTTCATTGAGAGTGGAAGGACTAGACCGATCCTCACCTGTCTAGGATCGTGGAAGCACGTGATTTACGTGTAAGGCCCTTATTAGGCTACAAAAGGCCGTATTACAACATTTAGAAGACTGTACACGTAGTTGACAATGTTCTATGGCTATTGCGGATTGGAAAACGACTTGAGGCGTCGTAGTCTATTAAGAGTGGAAGGACTAGACCGATCCCCACCTGTGTAGGCTCCTGGAAGCACGTGATTTACGTGTGAGGCCCTTATTAGACCTCAAAATGCCGTATTGCAATATTTAGAAGACTGTGCACGTAGTTGACGGTGTTCTACTGCCATTGCGGATTGGAAAACGACTTGAGGCGTCGTAGTCCATTGAGAGTGGAAGGACTACACTGATCCTCACATGTCTACCCTCGTGGAAGGACGTAATATACGTCTAAGGCCCTTATTAGACCTCAAAAGGCGTATTACAATATTTGGAAGACTGTGCACGTAGTTGACGGTATTCTACTGCCATTTGGGATTGGAAAACGACTTGAGTTGTCGTAGTCCATTGAGAGTGGAAGGACTATACTGATCCTCACATGTCTACCCTCATGGAAGGACGTAATATACGTGTAAGGCCCTTATTAGACCTCAAAAGGCCGTGTTACAATATTTTGAAGACTGTGCACGTAGTTGACGGTGTTCTACTGCCATTTCGGATTGGAAAACGACTTGAGTTGTCGTAGTCCATTTAGATTTGAAGAACTAGAACGATCCCCATCCGCCTAGGCTTTTGGAAGCACGCGTTTGACGTGTAAGGCCCATGTTAGGCTGCTAAAGGCCGTATTACAACATTTAGAAGACTGTGAGCGTAGTTTGCCTAGTTCTATGGCCATTGCTGATTGGAAAACAACTTGACCCGTCGTAGACCATTGAGAGTGGAAGGACTAGAGAGATCCTGTCAAGTATACGCACGTGGAAGCACGTGATTTACGTGTAAGGCACTTATTAGACTGCCAAAGACCGTATTACAACTTTTAGAAGACTGTGCACGTAGTTGACGGTGTTTTACTGCCATTGCGGATTGGAAAACGACTTGAGGCGTCGTAGTCCATTGAGAGTGGAAGGACTACACTGATCCTCACATGTCTACCCACGTGGAAGGACGTGATTTACGGGAAAAGCCCATATTAGGCTGCAAAACGCCGTATTACAACATTTAGAAGAAGACTTTGCACGTAGTTTACGGTGGTCTATGGCCATTGCGGATTGGAAAACCACTTGAGGCGTCGTAGTTCATTGAGAGTGGAAGGACTAGACCGATCCTCACCTGTCTAGGATCGTGGAAGCACGTGATTTACGTGTAAGGCCCTTATTAGACCTCAAAAGGCCGTATTACAACATTTAGAAGGTTCTGCACGTAGTTGACGGTGCTCTATTGCCTTTGCGGTATGCAGAACGAATTGAGGTGTCGTGGTCCGTTGAGAGTAAAAGGACTAGGCCGATCCTCACATGTCTACGGTCGTGGAAGCACGTGATTTACGGAAAAAGCCCTTATTAAGCTGCAAAAGGCCGTGTTGCAATCTTTAAAAGACTGTGCAAGTAGTTGACCGTGTTCTATGTCCATTGCGGATTGAAAAAGGACTTGAAGCGTCGTAGTCCATTGAGAGTGGAAGGACTAGACCGACCCTCACCCGCCTAGGCTTGTCGAAGCACGTGATTTACGTGTAAGGCCCTCATTAGACTACAAAAGGCGGCATTACCACACTTAGAAGACTGTGCACGTAGTTGTCGGTGTTCCATGGTCATTGCGGATCGGAAAACGATTTGAGGCGTCGTAGTCCATTGAGATTTGAAGAACTAGAACGATCCCCATCCGCCTAGGCTTGTGGAAGCAAGCGTTTGACGTGTAAGGCCCTTGTTAGGCTGCTAAAGGCCGTATTACAACATTTAGAAGACTGTGAGCGTAGTTGGCCGAGTTCTATGGCCATTGCTGATTGGAAAACAACTTTACCCGTCGTAGACCAATGAGAGTGAAAGGACTAGACGGATCCTGTCATGTATACACACGTGGAAGCACGTGATTTACGTGTAAGGCCCTTATTAGACTGCCAAAGACCGTAATACAACTTTTAGAAGACTGTGCACGTAGTTGACGGTGTTCTACTGCCATTGCGGATTGGAAAATGACTTGAGGCGTCGTATTCCATTGAGAGTGGAAGGACTACACTGATCTTCACATGTCTACCCTCATGGAAGGACGTTATTAACGGGAAAAGCCCATTTTAGGCTGCAAAAGGCCGTATTACAACATTTATAAGAAGTCTTTGCACGTAGTTTACGGTGGTCTATGGCCATTGCGGATTGGAAAACGACTTGAGGCGTCGTAGTCCATTGAGAGTGGAAGGACTAGACCGATCTGCACCTGTGTAGGCTCCTGGAAGCACGTGATTTATGTGTAAGGCCCTTATTAGAACTCAAAAGGCCGTACTACAACATTTAGAAGACTGTGCACGTAGTTGACGGTGCTCTATTGCTATTGCAGAATGAAGAGCGAATTGTGGCGTCGTAGTCCATTGAGAGTGGAAGGACTACACTGATCCTCACATGTCTACCATCGTGGAAGCACGTGATTTACGTGTAAGGCCCTTATTAGACTACAAAAGGCCGTATTGCAATCTTTAGAAGCCTGTGCACGTAGTTAACGGTGTTCTATCGCCATTGCGGATTGGAAAACGACTTGAGGCGTCGTAGTCCATTGAAAGTGGAAGGACTACACTCATACTCACATGTCTACCCACGTGGAAGGACGTGATTAACAGGAAAAGCCGATTTTAGGCTGCAAAAAGCCGTACTGCAACATTTAGAAGACTGTGCACGTAGTTGACGATGTTCTATGGCCATTGCGGATTGGAAAACGACTTGAGCCGTCGTAGTCCATTGAGAGTGGAAGGACTACACTGATCCTCACATGTCTACCATCGTGGAAGCACGTGATTTACGTGTAAGGCCCTTATTAGACTACAAAAGGCCGTATTGCAATCTTTAGAAGCCTGTGCACGAAGTTAACGGTGTTCTATCGCCATTGCGGATTGGAAAACGACTTGAGGCGTCGTAGTCCATTGAGAGTGAAAGGACTACACTGATCCTCACATATCTACCCTCGTGGAAGGACGTAATATACGTGTAAGGCCATTATTAGACCTCAAAAGGCCGTATTGCAATATTTGGAAGACTGTGCACGTAGTTGTCGGTTTTTTTTACAGCCATTGCGGATTGGAAAACGACTTGAGGCGTCGTAGTCCATTGAGAGTGGAAGGACTACACCGATCCTCACATGTCTACCCACGTGGAAGGACGTGATTTACGGGAAAAGCCCATAGTAGGCTGCAAAACGCCGTATTACAACATATAGAAGAAGTCTTTGCACGTAGTTTACGGTGGTCTATGGCCATTGCGGAATGGAAAACCACTTGAGGCGTCGTAGTTCTTTGAGAGTGGAAGGACTAGACCGATCCTCACCTGTCTAGGATCGTGGAAGCACGTGATTTACGTGTAAGGCCCTTATTAGGCTACAAAAGGCCGTATTACAACATTTAGAAGACTGTACACGTAGTTGACAATGTTCTATGGCTATTGCGGATTGGAAAACGACTTGAGGCGTCGTAGTCTATTAAGAGTGGAGGGACTAGACCGATCCCCACCTGTGTAGGCTCCTGGAAGCACGTGATTTACGTGTGAGGCCCTTATTAGACCTCAAAATGCCGTATTGCAATATTTAGAAGACTGTGCACGTAGTTGACGGTGTTCTACTGCCATTGCGGATTGGAAAACGACTTGAGGCGTCGTAGTCCATTGAGAGTGGAAGGACTACACTGATCCTCACATGTCTACCCTCGTGGAAGGACGTAATATACGTGTAAGGCCCTTATTAGACCTCAAAAGGCCGTATTACAATATTTGGAAGACTGTGCACGTAGTTGACGGTGTTCTACTGCCATTTTGGATTGGAAAACGACTTGAGTTGTCGTAGTCCATTGAGAGTGGAAGGACTATACTGATCCTCACATGTCTACCCTCGTGGAAGGACGTAATATACGTGTAAGGCCCTTATTAGACCTCAAAAGGCCGTGTTACAATATTTGGAAGACTGTGCACGTAGTTGACGGTGTTCTACTGCCATTGCGGATTGGAAAACGACTTGAGGCGTCGTAGTCTATTAAGAGTGGAAGGACTAGACCGATCCCCACCTGTGTAGGCTCCTGGAAGCACGTGATTTACGTGTGAGGCCCTTATTAGACCTCAAAATGCCGTATTGCAATATTTAGAAGACTGTGCACGTAGTTGACGGTGCTCTATTGCCATTGCGGAATGAAGAGCGATATGTGGCGTCGTAGTCCATTGAGAGTGGAAGGACTACACTGATCCTCACATGTCTACCATCGTGAAAGCACGTGATTTACGTGTAAAGCTCTTATTAGACTACAAAAGGCCGTATTGCAATCTTTAGAAGCTTGTGCAATAGTTGACGATGTTCTATGGCCATTGCGGATTGGAAAACGACTTGAGCAGTCGTAGTCCATTGAAAGTGGAAGGACTACACTGATCCTGACATGTTTACCCTCATGGAAGGACGTGATTTACGGGAAAAGTCCATATTAGGCTGCAAAAGGCCGTATTACAACACTTAGAAGACTTTGCACGTAGTTTACGGTGGTCAATGGCCATTGCGGATTGGAAAACCACTTGACGCGTCGTAGTCCATTGTGAGTGGAAGGACTAGACCGATCCGCACCTGTCTAGGATCGTGTAAGCACGTGATTTACGTGTAAGATCCTTATTAGAATACAAAAGGCCGTATTACAACATTTAGAAGACTGTGCACGTAGTTGACGATTTTCTATGACCATTGCGGATTGGAAAACGACTTGACGCGTCGTAGCCCATTGAGAGTGGAAGGACTAGACGGATCCTGTCATGTATACGCACGTGGAAGCACGTGATTTACGTGTAAGGCCCTTATTAGACTGCTAAAAGGCCGTATTACAACATTTAGAAGACTGTGCGTGTAGTTGGCAGAGTTCTATGGCCATTGCGGATTGGAAAACGACTTGACGCGTCGTAGTCCATTGAGATTTGAAGGACTACACCGATCCTCACATGTCTACGCTCGTGGAAGGACGTGATTAACGGGAAAAGCCAATTTTAGGCTGCAAAAATCTGTACAACAAAATTTACAAGAAGACTTTGCACGTAGTTTACGCTGGTCTATGGCCATTGCGGATTGGAAAACCACTTGAAGCGTCGTAGTCCATTGCGAGTGGAAGGACTACACCGATCCCCACCTGTCTAGGATCGTGCAAGCACGTGATTTACGTGTAGGGCCCTTATTAGACTACAAAAGGCCGTATTACAACATATAGAAGACTGTGCACATAGTTGACGATGTTCTATGGCCATTGCGGATTGGAAAACGACTTGAGGCGTCGTAGTCCATTGAGAGTAGAAGGACTAAACCTATCTCCACCTGTGAAGGCTCCTGGAAGCACGTGATTTATGTGTAAGGCCCTTATTAGACCTCCAAAGACCGTATTACAATATTTAGAAGACTGTGCACGTAGTTGACGGTGTTCTATTGCCATTGCGGAATGAAGAACGAATTGAGGCGTCGTAGTCCGTTGAGAGTGGAAGGACTAGACCGATCCCCACATGTCTACGGTCGTGGAAGCACGTGATTCACGTGTAAGGCCCTTATTAGACTACAAAAGGCCGTATTACTACATTTAGAAGACTGTGCACGTAGTTGACGATGTTCTATGGCCATTGCAGATTCGAAAACGACTTGAGCCGGCGTAGTCCATTGAGATTTGAAGAACTAGAACGATCCCCATCCGCCTAGGCTTGTGGAAGCACGCGTTTGACGTGTAAGGCCCATGTTAGGCTGCTAAAGACCGTATTACAACATTTAGAAGACTGTGAGCGTAGTTGGCCGAGTTCTATGGCCATTGCAGATTGGAAAACGACTTGACGCGTCGTAGTCCATTGAGAGTGGATTGACTAGACTGATCCCCACCTGTGTAGGCTCCTGGAAGCACGTGATTTACGTGTGAGGCCCTTATTAGACCTCAATTTGCCGTATTATAACATTTAGAAGACTGTGCACGTAGTTGACGGTGTTCTATTGCCATTGCGGAATGAGGAACGAATTGAAGCGTCGTGGTCCGTTGAGAGTGGAAGAACTAGACCGATCCTCACATGTCTACGGTCGGGGAAGCACGTGATTTACGTGTAAGGCCCTTATTAGAACACAAAAGGCCGTATTACAACATTTAGAAGACTGTACACGTAGTTGACGATGTTCCATGGCCATTGCGGTTTGGAAAACGACTTGACGCGTCGTAGCACATTGAGAGTGGAAGGACTAAACGGATCCTCTCATGTATACGCACGTGGAAGCACGTGATTTACGTGTAAGGCCCTTATTAGACTGCTAAAAGCTGTATTACAACATTTAGAAGACTGTGCACGCAGTTGACGGTGTTCTACTGCCATTGCGGATGGGAAAACGACTTGAGGCGTCGTAGTCCATTGAGAGTGGAAGGACTACACTGATCCTCACATGTCTACCCTCCTGGAAGGATGTGATTAACGGAAAAACCCATTTTAGGCTGCAAAAGGCCGTATTACAACATTTAGAAGAAGACTTTGCACATAGTTTACGGTGGTCTATATCCATTGCAAATTGGAAAAACCCTTGAGGCGTCGTAGTCCATTGAGAGTGAAAGGACTAGACCGATCCCCACCTGTGTAGGCTCCTGGAAACACGTCATTTACGTGTAAGGCCCTTATTAGTCCTCAAAATGCCGTATTACAACATTTAGAAGACTGCGCACGTAGTTGACGGTGTTCTTTTGCCATTGCGGAATGAGGAACGAATTGAGGCGTCGTGGTCCGTTGAGAGTGGAAGAACTAGACCGATCCTCACATGTCTACGGTCGGGGAAGCACGTGATTTACGTGTAAGATCCTTATTAGAATACAAAAGGCCGTATTACAACATTTAGAAGACTGTGCACGTAGTTGACGATTTTCTATGACCATTGCGGATTGGAAAACGACTTGACGCGTCGTAGCCCATTGAGAGTGGAAGGACTAGACGGATCCTGTCATGTATACGCACGTGGAAGCACGTGATTTACGTGTAAGGCCCTTATTAGACTGCTAAAAGGCCGTATTACAACATTTAGAAGACTGTGCGTGTAGTTGGCAGAGTTCTATGGCCATTGCGGATTGGAAAACGACTTGACGCGTCGTAGTCCATTGAGATTTGAAGGACTAAACCTATCTCCACCTGTGAAGGCTCCTGGAAGCACGTGATTTATGTGTAAGGCCCTTATTAGACCTCAAAAGACCGTATTACAATATTTAGAAGACTGTGCACGTAGTTGATGGTGTTCTATTGCCATTGCGGAATGAAGAACGAATTGAGGCGTCGTAGTCCGTTGAGAGTGGAAGGACTAGACCGATCCCCACATGTCTACGGTCGTGGAAGCACGTGATTCACCTGTAAGGCCCTTATTAGACTACAAAAGGCCGTATTACTACATTTAGAAGACTGTGCACGTAGTTGACAATGTTCTATGGCCATTGCAGATTCGAAAACGACTTGAGCCGGCCTAGTCCATTGAGATTTGAAGAACTAGAACGATCCCCATCCGCCTAGGCTTGTGGAAGCACGCGTTTGACGTGTAAGGCCCATGTTAGGCTGCTAAAGGCCGTATTACAACATTTAGAAGACTGTGAGCGTAGTTGGCCGAGTTCTATGGCCATTGCTGATTGGTAAACAACTTGACCCATCGTAGACCATTGAGATTGTAAGGACTAGAGGGATCCTGTCATGTATACGCACGTGGAAGCATGTGATTTACGTGCAAGGCCCGTATTAGACTGCCAAAGACCGTATTACAACTTTTAGGAGACTGTGCACGTAGATGACGGTGTTCTACTGCCATTGCGGATTGGAAAACGACTTGAGGCGTCGTAGTCCATTGAGAGTGGAAAGACTACACTGATCCTCACATGTCTACGCTCGTGGAAGGACGTGATTTATGGGAAAAAACCTCATTGAGCTGCAAAAAGCCGTGTTGCAATCTTTAGAAACTGTGCACGTAGTTGACGGTGTTCTATGGCCATTGCGGATTGGAAAACTACTTGAGGAGTCGTAGTCCGTTGAGAGTGAAAGGACTACACGGATACTCACATGTCTACGATCGTGGAAGGACGTGATTTACGGGAAAAGCCCATATTAGGCTGCACTAGGCCGTAGTACAACATTTAGAAGACTTTGCACGTAGTTTACGGTGGTCTATGGCCATTGCGGATTGAAAAACCACTTTACGCATCGTAGACCATTGAGAGTGAAGGACTAGACGGATCCTGTCATGTATACGCACGTGGAAGCACGTGATTTACGTGTAAGGCCCTTATTAGACTGCCAAAAGGCGTATTACAACATTTAGAAGACTGTGCACGTAGTTGACGGTGTTCTACTGCCATTGCGGATTGGAAAACGACTTGAGGCGTCGTAGTCCATTGAGAGTGGAAGGACTACACTGATCCTCACATGTCTACCCTCGTGGAAGGACATGATTAACGGGAAAAGCCCATTTTAGGCTGCAAAAGGCCGTATTACAACATTTAGAACACTGTGCACGTAGTTGACGATGTTCTATGGCCATTGCAGATTGGAAAACGACTTGAGGCGTCGTAGGCTATTGAGAGTGGAAGGACCTCACTGATCCTCACATGTCTACCCTCGTGGAAAGACGTAATATACGTGTAAGGCCCTTATTAGACCTCAAAAGGCCGTATTACAACATTTGGAAGACTGGGCACGTAGTTGACGGTGTTCTACTCCCATTTCGGATTGGAAAAAACGACTTGAGGCGTCGTAGTCCATTGAGAGTGGAAGGACTACACTGATCCTCACATGTCTACGGTCGTGGAAGAACGTGATTTACGTGTAAGGCCCTCATTAGACTTCAAAAGGCCGTATTGCAATATTTAGAAACCTGTGCACGTACTTAACGGTTTCTATCGCCATTGCAAACTGGAAAACGACTTGAGGGGACGTACGCAGTTGAGAGTGGAAGGACTAGAGTGATTCTCACATGTTTACGCTCGTGGGCGGACGTGATTTACGTGTAAGGCCCTTATTAGCCTGCAAAAGGCCGTATTGCAATATTTAGAAAACTGTGCACGTACTTAACGGTGTTCTATTGCCATGGGCGGTTTGGAAAACGACTTGGGACGTCGTAGTCCATTGAGAGTTGAAGGACTACACGGATCATCACATTTCTACCGTCGTGGAAGGACGTGATTAACGGGAAACGCCCAATTTATGCTACAAAAGGCCGTATTACAACATTTAGAAGAAGACTTTGCACATAGTTTACGGTGGTCTATGGCCATTGCGGATTGGAAAACCACTTGAGGCGTCCTAGTCCATTGAGAGTGGAAGGACTAGACCGATCCCCATCCGCCTTGGCTTGTGGAAGCACGCGTTTGACGCGTAAGGCCCATGTTAGGCTGCTAAAGGCCGTATTACAACATTTAGAAGACTGTGAGCGTAGTTGGCCGAGTTCTATAGCCATTGCGGATTGGAAAACGACTTGACACGTCGTAGACCAACGAGAGTAGAAGGACTAGACGGATCCTGTCATGTATACGCACGTGGTAGCACGTGATTTACGTGTAAGGCCCTTATTAGACTGCCAAAGACCGTATTACAACATTTAGAAGACTGTTCACGTAGTTGACGGTGTTCTACTGCCATTGCGGATTGGAAAACGACTTGAGGCGTCGTAGTGCATTGAACGTGGAAGGACTACACTGATCCTCACATGTCTACCCACGTGGAAGGACGTGATTAACGGGAAAAGCCCATTTTAGGCTGCAAAAATCTGTACAAAAAAATTTACAAGAAGACTTTGCACGTAGTTTACGGTGGTCTATGGCCATTGCGGATTGGAAAACCACTTGAAGCGTCGTAGTCCATTGAGAGTGGAAGGACTACACCGATCCCCACCTGTCTAGGATCGTGCAAGCACGTGATTTACGTGTAGGGCCCTTATTAGACTACAAAAGGCCGTATTACAACATATAGAAGACTGTGCACATAGTTGACGATGTTCTATGGCCATTGCGGATTGGAAAACGACTTAAGGCGTCGTAGTCAATTGAGAGTAGAAGGACTAAACCTATCTCCACCTGTGAAGGCTCCTGGAAGCACGTGATTTATGTGTAAGGCCCTTATTAGACTACAAAAGGCCGTATTACTACATTTAGAAGACTGTGCACGTAGTTGACGATGTTCTATGGCCATTGCAGATTCGAAAACGACTTGAGCCGGCCTAGTCCATTGAGATTTGAAGAACTAGAACGATCCCCATCCGCCTAGGCTTGTGGAAGCACGCGTTTGACGTGTAAGGCCCATGTTAGGCTGCTAAAGGCCGTATTACAACATTTAGAAGACTGTGAGCGTAGTTGGCCGAGTTCTATGGCCATTGCTGATTGGTAAACAACTTGACCCATCGTAGACCATTGAGATTGTAAGGACTAGACGGATCCTGTCATGTATACGCACGTGGAAGCATGTGATTTACGTGCAAGGCCCGTATTAGACTGCCAAAGACCGTATTACAACTTTTAGGAGACTGTGCACGTAGATGACGGTGTTCTGCTGCCATTGCGGATTGGAAAACGACTTGAGGCGTCGTAGTCCATTGAGAGTGGAAAGACTACACTGATCCTCACATGTCTACCCTCGTGGAAGGACGTAATATACGTGTAAGGCCCTTATTGGACCTCAAAAGGCCGTATTACAATATTTAGAAGACTGTGCACGTAGTTGACGGTGTTCTACTGCCATTTCGGATTGGAAAACGACTTGAGTTGTCGTAGTCCATTGAGAGTGGAAGGACTATACTGATCCTCACATGTCTACCCTCGTGGAAGGACGTAATATACGTGTAAGGCCCTTATTAGACTACAAAAGGCCGTATTACAACATTTAGAAGACTGTGCACGTAGTTGACAATGTTCTATGGCCATTGCGGATGGGAAAACGACTTGAGGCGTCGTAGTCCATTAAGAGTGGAAGGACTAGACCGATCCCCATCCGCCTAGGCTTGTGGAAGCACGCGTTTGACGTGTAAGGCCCATGTTAGGCTGCTAAAGGCCGTATTACACCATTTAGAAGACTGTGAGCGTAGTTGGCCGAGTTTTATGGCCATTGCGGATTGGAAAACGACTTAAGGCGTCGTAGTCCATTGAAAGTGGAAGGACTACACTGATCCTCACATGTCTACCCACGTGGAAGGACGTGATTAACGGGAAAAGCCCATTTTAGGCTGCAAAAAGCCGTACTACAACATTTAGAAGACTGTGCACGTAGTTGACGATGTTCTATGGCCATTGTGGATTGGAAAACGACTTGAGCGGTCGTAGTCCATTGAGATTTGAAGAACTAGAACGATCCCCATCCGCCTAGGCTTGTGGAAGCACGCGTTTGACGTGTAAGGCCCATGTTAGGCTGCTAAAGGCCGTATTACAACATTTAGAAGACTGTGAGCGTAGTTTGCCTAGTTCTATGGCCATTGCTGATTGGAAAACAACTTGACCAGTCGTAGACCATTGAGAGTGGAAGGACTAGACAGATCCTGTCATGTATACGCACGTGGAAGCACGTGATTTACGTGTAAGGCACTTATTAGACTGCCAAAGACCGTATTACAACTTTTAGAAGACTGTGCACGTAGTTGACGGTGTTCTACTGCCATTGCGGATTGGAAAACGACTTGAGTCGTCGTAGTCCATTGAGAGGGAAAGGACTGCACTGATCCTCACATATCTACCCTCGTGGAAGGACGCAATATACGTGTAAGGCCATTATTAGACCTCAAAAGGCCGTATTACAATATTTGGAAGACTGTGCACGTAGTTGACGGTGTTCTACTGCCATTTCGGATTGGAAAACGACTTGAGGCGTCGTAGTCCATTGGGAGTGGAAGGACTACACTGATCCTCACATGTCTACCCACGTGGAAGGACGTGATTTACGGGAAAAGCCCATATTAGGCTGCAAAACGCCGTATTACAACATTTAGAAGAAGTCTTTGCACGTAGTTTACGGTGGTCTATGGCCATTGCGGATTGGAAAACCACTTGAGGCGTCGTAGTTCATTGAGAGTGGAAGGACTAGACCGATCCTCACCTGTCTAGGATCGTGGAAGCACGTGATTTACGTGTAAGGCCCTTATTAGGCTACAAAAGGCCGTATTACAACATTTAGAAGACTGTACACGTAGTTGACAATGTTCTATGGCCATTGCAGATTGGAAAACGACTTGAGGCGTCGTAGTCCATTGAGAGGGAAAGGACTACACTGATCCTCACATATCTACCCTCGTGGAAGGACGTAATATACGTGTAAGGCCCTTATTAGACCTCAAAAGGCCGTATTACAATATTTGGAAGACTGTGCACGTAGTTGACGGTGTTCTACTGCCATTGCGGATTGGAAAATCACTTGAGGCGTCGTAGTCCATTGAGACTGGAAGGACTAGACCAATCCCCACCTGTTTAGGATCGTGGAAGCACGTGATTTACGTGTGAGACCCTTATTAGACTACAAAAGGCCGTATTACACCATTTAGAAGACTGTGAGCGTAGTTGGCCTAGTTCTATGGCCATTGCTGATTGGAAAACAACTTGACCCGTCGTAGACCATTGAGAGTGGAAGGACTAGACAGATCCTGTCATGTATACCCTCGTGGAAGGACGCAATATACGTGTAAGGCCATTATTAGACCTCAAAAGGCCGTATTACAATATTTGGAAGACTGTGCACGTAGTTGACGTTGTTCTACTGCCATTTCGGATTGGAAAACGACTTGAGGCGTCGTAGTCCATTGGGAGTGGAAGGACTGCACCGATCCTCACATGTCTACCCACGTGGAAGGACGTGATTTACGGGAAAAGCCCATATTAGGCTGCAAAACGCCGTATTACAACATTTAGAAGAAGTCTTTGCACGTAGTTTACGGTGGTCTATGGCCATTGCGGATTGGAAAACCACTTGAGGCGTCGTAGTTCATTGAGAGTGGAAGGACTAGACCGATACTCACCTGTCTAGGATCGTGGAAGCACGTGATTTACGTGTAAGGCCCTTATTAGGCTACAAAAGGCCGTATTACAACATTTAGAAGACTGTACACGTAGTTGACAATGTTCTATGGCCATTGCGGATTGGAAAACGACTTGAGGCGTCGTAGTCTATTAAGAGTGGAAGGACTAGACCGATCCCCACCTGTCTAGGATCGTGGAAGCACGTGATTTACGTGTGAGACCCTTATTAGACTACAAAAGGCCGTATTACAACATTTAGAAGACTGTGCACGTAGTTGACAATGTTCTATGGCCATTGCTGATTGGTAAACAACTTGTCCCATCGTAGACCATTGAGAGTGTAAGGACTAGACGGATCCTGTCATGTATACGCACGTGGAAGCACGTGATTTACGTGTAATAATAATACAATATTTGGAAGACTGTGTACGTAGTTGACGGTGTTCTACTGCCATTTCGGATTGAAAAACGACTTGAGTTGTCGTAGTCCATTGAGAGTGGAAGGACTATACTGATCCTCACATGTCTACCCTCGTGGAAGGACGTAATATACGTGTAAGGCCCTTATTAGACCTGAAAAGGCCGTATTACAATATTTGGAAGACTGTGCACGTAGTTGACGGTGTTCTACTGCCATTGCATATTGGAAAATCACTTGAGGCGTCGTAGTCCATTGAGAGTGGAAGGACTAGACCGATCCCCACCTGTTTAGGATCGTGGAAGCACGTGATTTACGTGTGAGACCCTTATTAGACTACAAAAGGCCGTATTACAACATTTAGAAGACTGTGCACGTAGTTGACAATGTTCTATGGCCATTGCGGATTGGAAAACGACTTAAGGCGTCGTAGTCCATTAAGAGTGGAAGGACTAGACCGATCCCCATCCGCCTAGGCTTGTGGAAGCACGCGTTTGACGTGTAAGGCCCATGTTAGGCTGCTAAAGGCTGTATTACACCATTTAGAAGACTGTGAGCGTAGTTGGCCGAGTTTTATGGCCATCGCGGATTGGAAAACGACTTAAGGCGTCGTAGTCCATTGAAAGTGGAAGGACTACACTGATCCTCACATGTCTACCCACGTGGAAGGACGTGATTAACGGTTAAACCCATTTTAGGCTGCAAAAAGCCGTACTACAACATTTAGAAGACTGTGAGCGTAGTTGACGATGTTCTATGGCCATTGCGGATTGGAAAACGACTTGAGCCGTCGTAGTCCATTGAGATTTGAAGAACTAGAACGATCCCCATCCGCCTAGGATCGTGGAAGCACGTGATTTACGTGTAAGGCCCTTATTAGACTACAAAAGGCCGCATTACAACATTTAGAAGACTGTGCACGTAGTTGACGATGTTCTACGGCCATTGCGGATTGGAAAACGACTTGACGCGTTGTAGACCATTGAGAGTGAAGGACTAGACGGATCCTGTCATGTATACGCACGTGGAAGCACGTGATTAACGGGAAAAGCCCATTTTAGGCTGCAAAAGGCCGTATTACAACATTTAGAACACTGTGCACGTAGTTGACGGTGTTCTACTGCCATTTCGGATTGGAAAACGACTTGAGTTGTCGTAGTCCATTGAGAGTGAAAGGACTATACTGATCCTCACATGTCTACCCTCGTGGAAGGACGTAATATACGTGTAAGGCCCTTATTAGACCTCAAAAGGCCGTATTACAATATTTGGAAGACTGTGCACGTAGTTGACGGTGTTCTACTGCCATTGCGGATTGGAAAATCACTTGAGGCGTCGTAGTCCATTGAGAGTGGAAGGACTAGACCGATCCCCACCTGTTTAGGATCGTGGAAGCACGTGATTTACGTGTGAGACCCTTATTAGACTACAAAAGGCCGTATTATAACATTTAGAAGACTGTGCACGTAGTTGACAATGTTCTATGGCCATTGCGGATTGGAAAACGACTTGAGGCGTCGTAGTCCATTAAGAGTGGAAGGACTAGACCGATCCCCATCCGCCTAGGCTTGTGGAAGCACGCGTTTGACGTGTAAGGCCCATGTTAGGCTGCTAAAGGCCGTATTACACCATTTAGAAGACTGTGAGCGTAGTAGGCCAAGTTTTATGGCCATCGCGGATTGGAAAACGACTTAAGGCGTCGTAGTCCATTGAAAGTGGAAGGACTACACTGATCCTCACATGTCTACCTACGTGGAAGGACGTGATTAACGGTTAAACCCATTTTAGGCTGCAAAAAGCCGTACTACAACATTTAGAAGACTGTAAGCGTAGTTGACGATGTTCTATGGCCATTGCGGATTGGAAAACGACTTGACGCGTCGTAGACCATTGAGAGTGAAGGACTAGACGGATCCTGTCATGTATACGCACGTGGAAGCACGTGATTTAGGTGTAAGGCCCTTATTAGACTGCCAAAAGCCGTATTACAACATTTAGAAGACTGTGCACGCAGTTGACGGTGTTCTACTGCCATTGCGGATTGGAAAACGATTTGAGGCGTCGTAGTCCATTGAGAGTGGAAGGACTACACTGATCCTCACATGTTTACCCTCGTGGAAGGACATGATTAACGGGAAAAGCCCATTTTAGGCTGCAAAAGGCCGTATTACAACATTTAGAACACTGTGCACGTAGTTGACGATGTTCTATGGCCATTGCAGGTTGGAAAACGACTTGAGGCGTCGTAGGCCATTGAGAGTGGAAGGACTACACTGATCCTCACATGTCTACCCTCGTGGAAGGACGTAATATACGTGTAAGGCCCTTATTAGACCTCAAAAGGCCGTATTACAATATTTGGAAGACTGTGCACGTAGTTGACGGTGTTCTACTCCCATTTCGGATTGGAAAAAACGACTTGAGCCGTCGTAGTCCATTGAGATTTGAAGAACTAGAACGATCCCCATCCGCCTAGGATTGTGGAAGCACGTCATTAACGTGTAAGGCCCTTATTAGACTACAAAAGGCCGTATTACAACATTTAGAAGACTGTGCACGTAGTTGACGATGTTCTATGGCCATTGCAGATTCGAAAACGACTTGAGCCGTCGTAGTCCATTGAGATTTGAAGAACTAGAACGATCCCCATTTGCCTAGGCTTGTGGAAGCACGCGTTTGACGTGTAAGGCCCATGTTAGGCTGCTAAAGGCCGTATTATAACATTTAGAAGACTGTGAGCGTAGTTGGCTGAGTTCTATGGCCATTGCTGATTGGTAAACAACTTGACCCATCGTAGACCATTGAGAGTGTAAGGACTAGACGGATCCTGTCATGTATACGCACGTGGAAGCACGTGATTTACGTGTAAGACCCGTATTAGACTGCAAAAAGCCGTACTACAACATGTAGAAGACTGTGCGCCCTTATTAGACTGCCAAGAGCCGTATTACAACATTTAGAAGACTGTGCACGTAGTTGACGGTGTTCTCCTGCCATTGCGGATTGGAAAACGACTTGAGGCGTCGTAGTCCATTGAGAGTGGAAGGACTACGCTGATCCTCACATGTCTACCCTCGTGGAAGGACATGATTAACGGGAAAAGCCCATTTTAGGCTGCAAAAGGCCGTATTACAACATTTAGAACACTGTGCACGTAGTAGACGATGTTCTATGGTGGTCTATGGCCATTGCGGATTGGAAAACCACTTGAGGCGTCGTAGTCCATTGAGAGTGGAAGGACTAGACCGATCCCCACGTGTCTAGGATCGTGGAAGCACGTGATTTACGTGTGAGACCCTTATTAGACTACAAAAGGCCGTATTACAACATTTAGAAGACTGTGCACGTAGTTGACAATGTTCTATGGCCATTGCTGATTGGTAAACAACTTGTCCCATCGTAGACCATTGAGAGTGTAAGGACTAGACGGATCCTGTCATGTATACGCATGTGGAAGCACGTGATTTACGTGTAAGGCCCGTATTAGACTGCCAAAGACCGTATTACAACTTTTAGGAGACTGTGCACGTAGTTGACGGTGTTCTATGGCCATTGCGGATTGGAAAACTACTTGAGGAGTCGTAGTCCGTTTAGAGTGAAGGACTAGACGGATCCTGTCATGTATACGCACGTGGAAGCATGTCATTTACGTGTAAGGCCCTTACTAGACTGTAAAAGACCGTATTACAACATTTAGGAGACTGTGCACGTAGTTGACGGTGTGTTAAGTCCATTGCGGATTGGAAAAGGACTTGAAGCGTCGTAGTCCATTGAGAGTGGAAGGACTAGAGCGACCCTCACCCGCCTAGGCTTGTGGAAGCACGCGTTTGACGTGTAAGGCCCTTGTTAGGCTGCTAAAGGCCGTATTACAACATTTAGAAGACTGTGAGCGTAGTTGGCCGAGTTCTATGGCCATTGCTGATTGGAAAACAACTTGACCCGTCGTAGACCATTGAGAGTGGAAGGACTAGACGGATCCTGTCATGTATACGCACGTGGAAGCACGTGATTTACGTGTAAGGCCCTTATTAGACTGCCAAAGACCGTATTACAACTTTTAGAAGACTGTGCACGTAGTTGACGGTGTTCTACTGCCATTGCGGATTGGAAAATGACTTGAGGCGTCGTAGTCCATTGAGAGTGGAAGGACTACACTGATCTTCACATGTCTAGCTTCGTGGAAGGACGTTATTAACGGGAAAAGCCCATTTTAGGCTGCAGAAGGCCGAATCGCAATCTTTAGAAGACTGTGCACGTAGTTGACGGTGTTCTATGGCCATTGCGGATTGGAAAACTACTTGAGGAGTCGTAGTCCGTTTAGAGTGAAGGACTAGACGGATCCTGTCATGTATACGCACGTGGAAGGACATGATTAACGGGAAAAGCCCATTTTAGGCTGCAAAAGTCCGTATTACAACATTTAGAACACTGTGCACGTAGTTGACGATGTTCTATGATGGTCTATGACCATTGCGGATTGGAAAACCACTTGAGGCGTCGTAGTCCATTTAGAGTGGAAGGACTAGACCGATCCCCACCTGTCTAGGATCGTGGAAGAACGCGATTTACGTGTGAGACACTTATTAAACTACAAAAGGCCGTATTACAACATTTAGAAGACTGTGCACGTAGTTGACAATGTTCTATGGCCATTGCTGATTGGTAAACAACTTGTCCCATCGTAGACCATTGAGTGTGTAAGGACTAGACGGATCCTGTCATCTATACGCACGTGGAATCACGTGATTTACGTGTAAGGCCCGTATTAGACTGCCAAAGACCGTATTAAAACTTTTATGACACTGTGCACGTAGTTGACGGTGTTCTATGGCCATTGCGGATTGGAAAACTACTTGAGGAGTCGTAGTCCGTTTAGAGTGAAGGACTAGACGGATCCTGTCATGTATACGCACGTGGAAGCACGTGATTTACGTGTAAGGCCCTTATTAGACCTCAAAAGGCCGTATTACAACATTTAGAAGGTTCTGCACGTAGTTGACGGTGCTCTATTGCCTTTGCGGTATGAAGAACGAATTGAGGTGTCGTGGTCCGTTGAGAGTAAAAGGACTAGGCCGATCCTCACATGTCTACGGTCGTGGTAGCACGTGATTTACGAGAAAAGCCCTTATTAAGCTGCAAAAGGCCGTGTTGCAATCTTTAAAAGACTGTGCAAGTAGTTGACCGTGTTCTATGGCCATTGCAGTTTGGAAAATGACTTAAGGCGTCGTAGTCCATTGAGAGTGGAAGGACTAGACGGATCCTGTCATGTATACGCACGTGGAAGCATGTCATTTACGTGTAAGGCCCTTACTAGACTGCAAAAGACCGTATTACAACATTTAGGAGACTGTGCACGTAGTTGACGGTGTGTTATGTCCATTGCGGATTAGAAAAGGACTTGAAGCGTCGTAGTCCATTGAGAGTGAAAGGACTAGAGCGACCCTCACCCGCCTAGGCTTGTGGAAGCACGCGTTTGACGTGTAAGGCCCTTGTTAGGCTGCTAAAGGCCGTATTACAACATTTAGAAGACTGTGAGCGTAGTTGGCCGAGTTCTATGGCCATTGCTGATTGGAAAACAACTTGACCCGTCGTAGACCATTGAAAGTTGAAAGACTAGACGGATCCTGTCATGTATACGCACGTGGAAGCACTTGATTTACGTGTAAGGCCCTTATTAGACTGCCAAAGACCGTATTACAACTTTTAGAAGACTGTGCACGTAGTTGACGGTGTTCTACTGCCATTGCGGATTGGAAAACGACTTGAGGCGTCGTAGTCTAATAAGAGTGGAAGGACTAGACAGATCCTGTCATGTATACGCGCGTGGAAGCACGTGATTTACGTGTAAGGCACTTATTAGACTGCCAAAGACCGTATTACAACTTTTAGAAGACTGTGCACGTAGTTGACGGTGTTTTACTGTCATTTCGGATTGGAAAACGACTTGAGGCGTCGTAGTCCATTGAGAGTGGAAGGACTACACTGATCCTCACATGTCTACCCACGTGGAAGGACGTGATTTACGGGAAACGCCCATATTGGGCTGCAAAACGCCGTATTACAACATTTAGAAGAAGTCTTTGCACGTAGTTTACGGTGGTCTATGGCCATTGCGGATTGGAAAACCACTTGAGGCGTCGTAGTTCATTGAGAGTGGAAGGACTAGACCGATCCTCACCTGTCTAGGATCGTGGAAGCACGTGATTTACGTGTAAGGCCCTTATTAGGCTACAAAAGGCCGTATTACAACATTTAGAAGACTGTACACGTAGTTCACAATGTTCTATGGCCATTGCGGATTGGAAAACGACTTGAGGCGTCGTAGTCCATTAAGAGTGGAAGGACTAGGCCGATCCCCATCCGCCTAGGCTTGTGGAAGCACGCGTTTGACGTGTAAGGCCCATGTTAGGCTGCTAAAGGCCGTATTGCACCATTTAGAAGACTGTGAGCGTAGTTGGCCGAGTTTTATGGCCATTGCGGATTGGAAAACGACTTGAGGCGTCGTAGTCTATTGAGAGTGGAAGGACTACACTGATCCTCACATGTCTACCCTCGTGGAAGGACGTAATATACGTGTAAGGCCCTTATTAGACCTCAAAAGGCCGTATTACAATATTTGGAAGACTGTGCACGTAGTTGACAATGTTCTATGGCCATTGCGGATTGGAAAACGACTTGAGGCGTCGTAGTCCATTAAGAGTGGAAGGACTAGACGGATCCTGTCATGTATACGCACGTGGAAGCACGTGATTTACGTGTAAGGCCCGTATTAGACTGCCAAAGACCGTATTACAACTTTTAGGAGACTGTGCACGTAGTTGACGGTGTTCTACTGCCATTGCGGATTGGAAAACGACTTGAGGCGTCGTAGTCCATTGAGAGTGGAAGGACTACACTGATCCTCACATGTCTACCCTCGTGGAAGGACGTAATATACGTGTAAGGCCCTTATTAGACCTCAAAAGGCCGTATTACAATATTTGGAAGACTGTGCACGTAGTTGAGGGTGTTCTACTGCCATTTCGGATTGGAAAACGACTTGAGTTATCGTAGTCCATTGAGAGTGGAAGGACTATACTGATCCTCACATGTCTACCCTCGTGGAAGGACGTAATACACGTGTAAGGCCCTTATTAGACCTCAAAAGGCCGTATTACAAAGACTGTGGAAGACTGTGCACGTAGTTGACGGTGTTCTACTGCCATTGCGGATTGGAAAATCACTTGGGCGTCGTAGTCCAATTGAGAGTGGAAGAACTAGACCGATCCCCACCTGTCTAGGATCGTGGAAGCACGCGATTTACGTGTGAGACCCTTATTAGACTACAAAAGGCCGTATTACAACATTTAGAAGACTGTGAGCGTAGTTGGCCTAGTTCTATGGCCATTGCTGATTGGAAAACAACTTGACCCGTCGTAGACCATTGAGAGTGGAAGGACTAGACTGATCCTCACATGTCTACCCACGTGGAAGGACGTGATTAACAGGAAAAGCCCATTTTAGGCTGCAAAATGACGTACTTCAACATTTAGAAGACTGTGCACGCAGTTGACGATGTTCTATGGCCATTGCGGATTGGAAAACGACTTGAGCCGTCGTCGTCCATTGAGATTTGAAGAACTAGAACGATCCCCATCCGCCTAGGCTTGTGGAAGCACGCGTTTGACGTGTAAGGCCCATGTTAGGCTGCTAAAGGCCGTATTACAACATTTAGAAGACTGTGAGCGTAGTTGGCTTAGTTCTATGGCCATTGCTGATTGGAAAACAACTTGACCCGTCGTAGACCATTGAGAGTGCAAGGACTAGACAGATCCTGTCAAGTATACGCATGTGGAAGCACGTGATTTACGTGTAAGGCACTTATTAGACTGCCAAAGACCGCATTACAACTTTTAGAAGACTGTGCACGTAGTTGACGGTGTTTTACTGCCATTGCGGATTGGAAAACGACTTGAGGCGTCGTAGTCCATTGAGAGTGGAAGGACTACACTGATCCTCACATGTCTACCCACGTGGAAGGACGTGATTTACGGGAAAAGCCCATATTGAGCTGCAAAACGCCGTATTACAACATTTAGAAGAAGTCTTTGCACGTAGTTTACGGTGGTCTATGGCCATTGCGGATTGGAAAACCACTTGAGGCGTCGTAGTTCATTGAGAGTGGAAGGACTAGACCGATCCTCACCTGTCTAGGTTCGTGGAAGCACGTGATTTACGTGTAAGGCCCTTATTAGGCTACAAAAGGCCGTATTACAACATTTAGAAGACTGTGCACGTAGTTGACAATGTTCTATGGCCATTGCGGATTGGAAAACGACTTGAGCCGTCGTAGTCCATTGAGATTTGAAGAACTAGAACGATCCCCATCCGCCTAGGCTTGTGGAAGCACGCGTTTGACGTGTAAGGCCCATGTTAGGCTGCTAAAGGCCGTATTACAACATTTAGAAGACTGTGAGCGTAGTTGGCCTAGTTCTATGGCCATTGCTGATTGGAAAACAACTTAACCCGTCGTAGACCATTGAGAGTGGAAGGACTAGACAGATCCTGTCATGTATACGCACGTGGAAGCACGTGATTTACGTGTAAGGCACTTATTAGACTGCCAAAGACCGTATTACAACTTTTAGAAGACTGTGCACGTAGTTGACGGTTGTCTACTGCCATTGCGGATTGGAAAACGACTTGAGGCGTCGTAGTCCATTGAGAGTGAAAGGACTACACTGATCCTCACATATCTACCCTCGTGGAAGGACGCAATATACGTGTAAGGCCATTATTAGACCTCAAAAGGCCGTATTACAATATTTGGAAGACTGTGCACGTAGTTGACGTTGTTCTACTGCCATTTCGGATTGGAAAACGACTTGAGGCGTAGTCCATTGGGAGTGGAAGGACTGCACCGATCCTCACATGTCTACCCACGTGGAAGGACGTGATTTACGGGAAAAGCCCATATTAGGCTGCAAAACGCCGTATTACAACATTTAGAAGAAGTCTTTGCACGTAGTTTACGGTGGTCTATGGCCATTGCGGATTGGAAAACCACTTGAGGCGTCGTAGTTCATTGAGAGTGGAAGGACTAGACCGATACTCACCTGTCTAGGATCGTGGAAGCACGTGATTTACGTGTAAGGCCCTTATTAGGCTACAAAAGGCCGTATTACAACATTTAGAAGACTGTACACGTAGTTGACAATGTTCTATGGCCATTGCGGATTGGAAAACGACTTGAGGCGTCGTAGTCTATTAAGAGTGGAAGGACTAGACCGATCCCCACCTGTCTAGGATCGTGGAAGCACGTGATTTACGTGTGAGACCCTTATTAGACTACAAAAGGCCGTATTACAACATTTAGAAGACTGTGCACGTAGTTGACAATGTTCTATGGCCATTGCTGATTGGTAAACAACTTGTCCCATCGTAGACCATTGAGAGTGTAAGGACTAGACGGATCCTGTCATGTATACGCACGTGGAAGCACGTGATTTACGTGTAAGGCCCTTATTAGACTGCCAAGAGCCGTATTACAACATTTAGAAGACTGTGCACGTAGTTGACGGTGTTCTCCTGCCATTGCGGATTGGAAAACGACTTGAGGCGTCGTAGTCCATTGAGAGTGGAAGGACTACGCTGATCCTCACATGTCTACCCTCGTGGAAGGACATGATTAACGGGAAAAGCCCATTTTAGGCTGCAAAAGGCCGTATTACAACATTTAGAACACTGTGCACGTAGTAGACGATGTTCTATGGTGGTCTATGGCCATTGCGGATTGGAAAACCACTTGAGGCGTCGTAGTCCATTGAGAGTGGAAGGACTAGACCGATCCCCACCTGTCTAGGATCGTGGAAGCACGTGATTTACGTGTGAGACCCTTATTAGACTACAAAAGGCCGTATTACAACATTTAGAAGACTGTGCACGTAGTTGACAATGTTCTATGGCCATTGCTGATTGGTAAACAACTTGTCCCATCGTAGACCATTGAGAGTGTAAGGACTAGACGGATCCTGTCATGTATACGCATGTGGAAGCACGTGATTTACGTGTAAGGCCCGTATTAGACTGCCAAAGACCGTATTACAACTTTTAGGAGACTGTGCACGTAGTTGACGGTGTTCTATGGCCATTGCGGATTGGAAAACTACTTGAGGAGTCGTAGTCCGTTTAGAGTGAAGGACTAGACGGATCCTGTCATGTATACGCACGTGGAAGCATGTCATTTACGTGTAAGGCCCTTACTAGACTGTAAAAGACCGTATTACAACATTTAGGAGACTGTGCACGTAGTTGACGGTGTGTTATGTCCATTGCGGATTGGAAAAGGACTTGAAGCGTCGTAGTCCATTGAGAGTGGAAGGACTAGAGCGACCCTCACCCGCCTAGGCTTGTGGAAGCACGCGTTTGACGTGTAAGGCCCTTGTTAGGCTGCTAAAGGCCGTATTACAACATTTAGAAGACTGTGAGCGTAGTTGGCCGAGTTCTATGGCCATTGCTGATTGGAAAACAACTTGACCCGTCGTAGACCATTGAGAGTGGAAGGACTAGACGGATCCTGTCATGTATACGCACGTGGAAGCACGTGATTTACGTGTAAGGCCCTTATTAGACTGCCAAAGACCGTATTACAACTTTTAGAAGACTGTGCACGTAGTTGACGGTGTTCTACTGCCATTGCGGATTGGAAAATGACTTGAGGCGTCGTAGTCCATTGAGAGTGGAAGGACTACACTGATCTTCACATGTCTAGCTTCGTGGAAGGACGTTATTAACGGGAAAAGCCCATTTTAGGCTGCAGAAGGCCGAATCGCAATCTTTAGAAGACTGTGCACGTAGTTGACGGTGTTCTATGGCCATTGCGGATTGGAAAACTACTTGAGGAGTCGTAGTCCGTTTAGAGTGAAGGACTAGACGGATCCTGTCATGTATACGCACGTGGAAGCACGTGATTTACGTGTAAGGCCCTTATTAGACTGCCAAGAGCCGTATTACAACATTTAGAAGACTGTGCACGTAGTTGACGGTGTTCTACTGCCATTGCGGATTGGAAAATGACTTGAGGCGTCGTAGTCCATTGAGAGTGGAAGGACTACACTGATCCTCACATGTCTACCCTCGTGGAAGGACATGATTAACGGGAAAAGCCCATTTTAGGCTGCAAAAGTCCGTATTACAACATTTAGAACACTGTGCACGTAGTTGACGATGTTCTATGATGGTCTATGACCATTGCGGATTGGAAAACCACTTGAGGCGTCGTAGTCCATTTAGAGTGGAAGGACTAGACCGATCCCCACCTGTCTAGGATCGTGGAAGAACGCGATTTACGTGTGAGACACTTATTAAACTACAAAAGGCCGTATTACAACATTTAGAAGACTGTGCACGTAGTTGACAATGTTCTATGGCCATTGCTGATTGGTAAACAACTTGTCCCATCGTAGACCATTGAGTGTGTAAGGACTAGACGGATCCTGTCATCTATACGCACGTGGAATCACGTGATTTACGTGTAAGGCCCGTATTAGACTGCCAAAGACCGTATTAAAACTTTTAGGACACTGTGCACGTAGTTGACGGTGTTCTATGGCCATTGCGGATTGGAAAACTACTTGAGGAGTCGTAGTCCGTTTAGAGTGAAGGACTAGACGGATCCTGTCATGTATACGCACGTGGAAGCACGTGATTTACGTGTAAGGCCCTTATTAGACCTCAAAAGGCCGTATTACAACATTTAGAAGGTTCTGCACGTAGTTGACGGTGCTCTATTGCCTTTGCGGTATGAAGAACGAATTGAGGTGTCGTGGTCCGTTGAGAGTAAAAGGACTAGGCCGATCCTCACATGTCTACGGTCGTGGTAGCACGTGATTTACGAGAAAAGCCCTTATTAAGCTGCAAAAGGCCGTGTTGCAATCTTTAAAAGACTGTGCAAGTAGTTGACCGTGTTCTATGGCCATTGCAGTTTGGAAAATGACTTAAGGCGTCGTAGTCCATTGAGAGTGGAAGGACTAGACGGATCCTGTCATGTATACGCACGTGGAAGCATGTCATTTACGTGTAAGGCCCTTACTAGACTGCAAAAGACCGTATTACAACATTTAGGAGACTGTGCACGTAGTTGACGGTGTGTTATGTCCATTGCGGATTAGAAAAGGACTTGAAGCGTCGTAGTCCATTGAGAGTGAAAGGACTAGAGCGACCCTCACCCGCCTAGGCTTGTGGAAGCACGCGTTTGACGTGTAAGGCCCTTGTTAGGCTGCTAAAGGCCGTATTACAACATTTAGAAGACTGTGAGCGTAGTTGGCCGAGTTCTATGGCCATTGCTGATTGGAAAACAACTTGACCCGTCGTAGACCATTGAAAGTTGAAAGACTAGACGGATCCTGTCATGTATACGCACGTGGAAGCACGTGATTTACGTGTAAGGCCCTTATTAGACTGCCAAAGACCGTATTACAACTTTTAGAAGACTGTGCACGTAGTTGACGGTGTTCTACTGCCATTGCGGATTGGAAAACGACTTGAGGCGTCGTAGTCTAATAAGAGTGGAAGGACTAGACAGATCCTGTCAAGTATACGCGCGTGGAAGCACGTGATTTACGTGTAAGGCACTTATTAGACTGCCAAAGACCGTATTACAACTTTTAGAAGACTGTGCACGTAGTTGACGGTGTTTTACTGTCATTTCGGATTGGAAAACGACTTGAGGCGTCGTAGTCCATTGAGAGTGGAAGGACTACATTGATCCTCACATGTCTACCCACGTGGAAGGACGTGATTTACGGGAAACGCACATATTGGGCTGCAAAACGCCGTATTACAACATTTAGAAGAAGTCTTTGCACGTAGTTTACGGTGGTCTATGGCCATTGCGGATTGGAAAACCACTTGAGGCGTCGTAGTTCATTGAGAGTGGAAGGACTAGACCGATCCTCACCTGTCTAGGATCGTGGAAGCACGTGATTTACGTGTAAGGCCCTTATTAGGCTACAAAAGGCCGTATTACAACATTTAGAAGACTGTACACGTAGTTGACAATGTTCTATGGCCATTGCGGATTGGAAAACGACTTGAGGCGTCGTAGTCCATTAAGAGTGGAAGGACTAGACGGATCCTGTCATGTATACGCACGTGGAAGCACGTGATTTACGTGTAAGGCCCTTATTAGACTGCCAAGAGCCGTATTACAACATTTAGAAGACTGTGCACGTAGTTGACGGTGTTCTACTGCCATTGCGGATTGGAAAATGACTTGAGGCGTCGTAGTCCATTGAGAGTGGAAGGACTACACTGATCCTCACATGTCTACCCTCGTGGAAGGACATGATTAACGGGAAAAGCCCATTTTAGGCTGCAAAAGTCCGTATTACAACATTTAGAACACTGTGCACGTAGTTGACGATGTTCTATGATGGTCTATGACCATTGCGGATTGGAAAACCACTTGAGGCGTCGTAGTCCATTTAGAGTGGAAGGACTAGACCGATCCCCACCTGTCTAGGATCGTGGAAGAACGCGATTTACGTGTGAGACACTTATTAAACTACAAAAGGCCGTATTACAACATTTAGAAGACTGTGCACGTAGTTGACAATGTTCTATGGCCATTGCTGATTGGTAAACAACTTGTCCCATCGTAGACCATTGAGTGTGTAAGGACTAGACGGATCCTGTCATCTATACGCACGTGGAATCACGTGATTTACGTGTAAGGCCCGTATTAGACTGCCAAAGACCGTATTAAAACTTTTAGGACACTGTGCACGTAGTTGACGGTGTTCTATGGCCATTGCGGATTGGAAAACTACTTGAGGAGTCGTAGTCCGTTTAGAGTGAAGGACTAGACGGATCCTGTCATGTATACGCACGTGGAAGCACGTGATTTACGTGTAAGGCCCTTATTAGACCTCAAAAGGCCGTATTACAACATTTAGAAGGTTCTGCACGTAGTTGACGGTGCTCTATTGCCTTTGCGGTATGAAGAACGAATTGAGGTGTCGTGGTCCGTTGAGAGTAAAAGGACTAGGCCGATCCTCACATGTCTACGGTCGTGGTAGCACGTGATTTACGAGAAAAGCCCTTATTAAGCTGCAAAAGGCCGTGTTGCAATCTTTAAAAGACTGTGCAAGTAGTTGACCGTGTTCTATGGCCATTGCAGTTTGGAAAATGACTTAAGGCGTCGTAGTCCATTGAGAGTGGAAGGACTAGACGGATCCTGTCATGTATACGCACGTGGAAGCATGTCATTTACGTGTAAGGCCCTTACTAGACTGCAAAAGACCGTATTACAACATTTAGGAGACTGTGCACGTAGTTGACGGTGTGTTATGTCCATTGCGGATTAGAAAAGGACTTGAAGCGTCGTAGTCCATTGAGAGTGAAAGGACTAGAGCGACCCTCACCCGCCTAGGCTTGTGGAAGCACGCGTTTGACGTGTAAGGCCCTTGTTAGGCTGCTAAAGGCCGTATTACAACATTTAGAAGACTGTGAGCGTAGTTGGCCGAGTTCTATGGCCATTGCTGATTGGAAAACAACTTGACCCGTCGTAGACCATTGAAAGTTGAAAGACTAGACGGATCCTGTCATGTATACGCACGTGGAAGCACGTGATTTACGTGTAAGGCCCTTATTAGACTGCCAAAGACCGTATTACAACTTTTAGAAGACTGTGCACGTAGTTGACGGTGTTCTACTGCCATTGCGGATTGGAAAACGACTTGAGGCGTCGTAGTCTAATAAGAGTGGAAGGACTAGACAGATCCTGTCAAGTATACGCGCGTGGAAGCACGTGATTTACGTGTAAGGCACTTATTAGACTGCCAAAGACCGTATTACAACTTTTAGAAGACTGTGCACGTAGTTGACGGTGTTTTACTGTCATTTCGGATTGGAAAACGACTTGAGGCGTCGTAGTCCATTGAGAGTGGAAGGACTACATTGATCCTCACATGTCTACCCACGTGGAAGGACGTGATTTACGGGAAACGCACATATTGGGCTGCAAAACGCCGTATTACAACATTTAGAAGAAGTCTTTGCACGTAGTTTACGGTGGTCTATGGCCATTGCGGATTGGAAAACCACTTGAGGCGTCGTAGTTCATTGAGAGTGGAAGGACTAGACCGATCCTCACCTGTCTAGGATCGTGGAAGCACGTGATTTACGTGTAAGGCCCTTATTAGGCTACAAAAGGCCGTATTACAACATTTAGAAGACTGTACACGTAGTTGACAATGTTCTATGGCCATTGCGGATTGGAAAACGACTTGAGGCGTCGTAGTCCATTAAGAGTGGAAGGACTAGGCCGATCCCCATCCGCCTAGGCTTGTGGAAGCACGCGTTTGACGTGTAAGGCCCATGTTAGGCTGCTAAAGGCCGTATTGCACCATTTAGAAGACTGTGAGCGTAGTTGGCCGAGTTTTATGGCCATTGCGGATTGGAAAACGACTTGAGGCGTCGTAGTCTATTGAGAGTGGAAGGACTACACTGATCCTCACATGTCTACCCTCGTGGAAGGACGTAATATACGTGTAAGGCCCTTATTAGACCTCAAAAGGCCGTATTACAATATTTGGAAGACTGTGCACGTAGTTGACAATGTTCTATGGCCATTGCGGATTGGAAAACGACTTGAGGCGTCGTAGTCCATTAAGAGTGGAAGGACTAGACGGATCCTGTCATGTATACGCACGTGGAAGCACGTGATTTACGTGTAAGGCCCGTATTAGACTGCCAAAGACCGTATTACAACTTTTAGGAGACTGTGCACGTAGTT
This sequence comes from Hydractinia symbiolongicarpus, assembly GCF_029227915.1. NCBI lineage: Eukaryota > Metazoa > Cnidaria > Hydrozoa > Anthoathecata > Hydractiniidae > Hydractinia > Hydractinia symbiolongicarpus. The sequence goes on from NC_079878.1 coordinate 16,981,592, forward strand.
GACGGTGTTCTACTGCCATTGCGGATTGGAAAACGACTTGAGGCGTCGTAGTCCATTGAGAGTGGAAGGACTACACTGATCCTCACATGTCTACCCTCGTGGAAGGACGTAATATACGTGTAAGGCCCTTATTAGACCTCAAAAGGCCGTATTACAATATTTGGAAGACTGTGCACGTAGTTGAGGGTGTTCTACTGCCATTTCGGATTGGAAACCGACTTGAGTTATCGTAGTCCATTGAGAGTGGAAGGACTATACTGATCCTCACATGTCTACCCTCGTGGAAGGACGTAATACACGTGTAAGGCCCTTATTAGACCTCAAAAGGCCGTATTACAAAGACTGTGGAAGACTGTGCACGTAGTTGACGGTGTTCTACTGCCATTGCGGATTGGAAAATCACTTGGGCGTCGTAGTCCAATTGAGAGTGGAAGAACTAGACCGATCCCCACCTGTCTAGGATCGTGGAAGCACGCGATTTACGTGTGAGACCCTTATTAGACTACAAAAGGCCGTATTACAACATTTAGAAGACTGTGAGCGTAGTTGGCCTAGTTCTATGGCCATTGCTGATTGGAAAACAACTTGACCCGTCGTAGACCATTGAGAGTGGAAGGACTAGACTGATCCTCACATGTCTACCCACGTGGAAGGACGTGATTAACAGGAAAAGCCCATTTTAGGCTGCAAAATGACGTACTTCAACATTTAGAAGACTGTGCACGCAGTTGACGATGTTCTATGGCCATTGCGGATTGGAAAACGACTTGAGCCGTCGTAGTCCATTGAGATTTGAAGAACTAGAACGATCCCCATCCGCCTAGGCTTGTGGAAGCACGCGTTTGACGTGTAAGGCCCATGTTAGGCTGCTAAAGGCCGTATTACAACATTTAGAAGACTGTGAGCGTAGTTGGCTTAGTTCTATGGCCATTGCTGATTGGAAAACAACTTGACCCGTCGTAGACCATTGAGAGTGCAAGGACTAGACAGATCCTGTCAAGTATACGCATGTGGAAGCACGTGATTTACGTGTAAGGCACTTATTAGACTGCCAAAGACCGCATTACAACTTTTAGAAGACTGTGCACGTAGTTGACGGTGTTTTACTGCCATTGCGGATTGGAAAACGACTTGAGGCGTCGTAGTCCATTGAGAGTGGAAGGACTACACTGATCCTCACATGTCTACCCACGTGGAAGGACGTGATTTACGGGAAAAGCCCATATTGAGCTGCAAAACGCCGTATTACAACATTTAGAAGAAGTCTTTGCACGTAGTTTATGGTGGTCTATGGCCATTGCGGATTGGAAAACCACTTGAGGCGTCGTAGTTCATTGAGAGTGGAAGGACTAGACCGATCCTCACCTGTCTAGGTTCGTGGAAGCACGTCATTTACGTGTAAGGCCCTTATTAGGCTACAAAAGGCCGTATTACAACATTTAGAAGACTGTGCACGTAGTTGACAATGTTCTATGGCCATTGCGGATTAAAAAAGGCCTTACACGTCAAACGCGTGCTTCCACAAGCCTAGGCGGATGGGGATCGGTCTAGTCCTTCCACTCTTAATGGACTACGACGCCTCAATGGCCATAGAACATTGTCAACTACGTGCACAGGCTTCTAAATGTTGTAATACGGCCTTTTGTAGTCTAATAAGGGTCTTCTCGTAGTCCATTGAGAGTGGAAGGACTACACTGATCCTCACATGTCTACCATCGTGGAAGCACGTGATTTACGTGTAAGGCCCTTATTAGACTACAAAAGGCCGTAATGAAATCTTTAGAAGCCTGTGCACGTAGTTAACGGTGTTCTATCGCCATTGCGGATTGGAAAATGACTTAAGGCGTCGTAGTCCATTGAGAATGTAAAGACTAGACGGATCCTGTCATGTATACGCACGTGGAAGCATGTCATTTACGTGTAAGGCCCTTACTAGACTGCAAAAGACCGTATTACAACATTTAGGAGACTGTGCACGTAGTTGACGGTGTGTTATGTCCATTGCGGATTGGAAAAGGACTTGAAGCGTCGTAGTCCATTGAGAGTGGAAGGACTAGAGCGACCCTCACCCGCCTAGGCTTGTGGAAGCACGCGTTTGACGTGTAAGGCCCTTGTTAGGCTGCTAAAGGCCGTATTACAACATTTAGAAGACTGTGCACGTAGTTGACGGTGTTCTATGGCCATTGCGGATTGGAAACTACTTGAGGAGTCGTAGTCCGTTGAGAGTGAAGGACTAGACGGATCCTGTCATGTATACGCACGTGGAAGTGCGTGATTTACGTGTAAGGCCCTTATTAGACTACAAAAGGCCGTATTGCAATCTTTAGAAGCCTGTGCACGTAGTTGACAATGTTCTATGGCCATTGCGGATTGGAAAACGACTTGAGGCGTCGTAGTCCATTAAGAGTTGGAAGGACTAGACCGATCCCCATCCGCCTAGGCTTGTGGAAGCACGCGTTTGACGTGTAAGGCCAATGTTAGGCTGCTAAAGGCCGTATTGCACCATTTAGAAGACTGTGAGCGTAGTTGGCAGAGTTTTATGGCCATTGCGGATTGGAAAACGACTTGTGGCGTCGTAGTCCATTGAAAGTGGAAGGACTACACTGATCCTCACATGTCTACCCACGTGGAAGGACGTGATTAACAGGAAAAGCCCATTTTAGGCTGCAAAAAGCCGTACTACAACATTTAGAAGACTGTGCACGTAGTTGACGATGTTCTATGGCCATTGCGGATTGGAAAACGACTTGAACTGTCGTAGTCCATTGAGATTTGAAGAACTAGAACGATCCCCATCCGCCTAGGCTTGTGGAAGCACGCGTTTGACCTGTAAGGCCCATGTTAGGCTGCTAAAGGCTGTATTACAACATTTAGAAGACTGTGAGCGTAGTTGGACTAGTTCTATGGCCATTGCTGATTGGTAAACAACTTGTCCCATCGTAGACCATTGAGAGTGTAAGGACTAGACGGATCCTGTCATGTATACGCACGTGGAAGCACGTAATTTACGTGTAAGGCCCGTATTAGACTGCCAAAGACCGTATTACAACTTTTAGGAGACTGTGCACGTAGTTGACGGTGTTCTACTGCCATTGCGGATTGGAAACGACTTGAAGCGTCGCAGTCCATTGAGAGTGGAAGGACTACACTGATCCTCACATGTCTACCCTCGTGGAAGGACGTAATATGCATGTAAGGCCCTTATTAGACCTCAAAAGGCCGTATTACAATATTTGGAAGACTGTGCACGTAGTTGACGGTGTTCTACTGCCATTTCGGATTGGAAAACGACTTGAGTTGTCGTAGTCCATTGAGAGTGGAAGGACTATACTGATCCTCACATGTCTACCCTCGTGGAAGGACGTAATATACGTGTAAGGCCTTTATTAGACCTCAAAAGGCCGTATTACAATATTTGGAAGACTGTGCACGTAGTTGACGGTGTTTTACTGCCATTGCGGATTGGAAAATCACTTGAGGCGTCGTAGTCCATTGAGAGTGGAAGAACTAGACCGATCCCCACCTGTCTAGGATCGTGGAAGCACGTGATTTACGTGTGAGACTCTTATTAGACTACAAAAGGCCGTATTACAACATTTAGAAGCCTGTGCACGTAGTTGACAATGTTCTATGGCCATTGAGGCGTCGTAGTCCATTAAGAGTGGAAGGACTAGACCGATCCCCATCCGCCTAGGCTTGTGGAAGCACGCGTTTGACGTGTAAGGCCAATGTTAGGCTGCTAAAGGCCGTATTGCACCATTTAGAAGACTGTGAGCGTAGTTGGCCGAGTTTTATGGCCATTGCGGATTGGAAAACGACTTGAGGCGTCGTAGTCCATTGAAAGTGGAAGGACTACACTGATCCTCACATGTCTACCCACGTGGAAGGACGTGATTAACAGGAAAAGCCCATTTTAGGCTGCAAAAAGCCGTACTACAACATTTAGAAGACTGTGCACGTAGTTGACGATGTTCTATGGCCATTGCGGATTGGAAAACGACTTGAGCCGTCGTAGTCCATTGAGATTTAAAGAACTAGAACGATCCCCATCCGCCTAGGCTTGTGGAAGCACGCGTTTGACGTGTAAGGCCCATGTTAGGCTGCTAAAGGCTGTATTACAACATTTAGAAGACTGTGAGCGTAGTTGGCCTAGTTCTATGGCCATTGCTGATTGGAAAACAACTTGACCCGTCGTAGACCATCGAGAGTGGAAGGACTAGACAGATCCTGTCAAGTATACGCACGTGGAAGCACGTGATTTACGTGTGAGACCCTTATTAGACTACAAAAGGCCGTATTACAACATTTAGAAGCCTGTGCACGTAGTTGACAATGTTCTATGGCCATTGCGGATTGGAAAACGACTTGAGGCGTCGTAGTCCATTAAGAGTGGAAGGACTAGACCGATCCCCATCCGCCTAGGCTTGTGGAAGCACGCGTTTGACGTGTAAGGCCAATGTTAGGCTGCTAAAGGCCGTATTGCACCATTTAGAAGACTGTGAGCGTAGTTGGCCGAGTTTTATGGCCATTGCGGATTGGAAAACGACTTGAGGCGTCGTAGTCCATTAAAAGTGGAAGGACTACACTGATCCTCACATGTCTACCCACGTGGAAGGACGTGATTAACAGGAAAAGCCCATTTTAGGCTGCAAAAAGCCGTACTACAACATTTAGAAGACTGTGCACGTAGTTGCAATGTTCTATGGCCATTGCGGATTGGAAAACGACTTGAGCCGTCGTAGTCCAATGAGATTTGAAGAACCAGAACGATCTCCATCCGCCTAGGCTTGTGGAAGCACGCGTTTGACGTGTAAGGCCCATGTTAGGCTGCTAAAGGCTGTATTACAACATTTAGAAGACTGTGAGCGTAGTTGGCCTAGTTCTATGGCCATTGCTGATTGGAAAACAACTTGACCCGTCGTAGACCATTGAGAGTGGAAGGACTAGACAGATCCTGTCAAGTATACGCACGTGGAAGCACGTGATTTACGTGTAAGGCACTTATTAGACTGCCAAAGACCGTATTACAACTTTTAGAAGACTGTGCACGTAGTTGACGGTGTTTTACTGCCATTGCGGATTGGAAAACGACTTGAGGCGTCGTAGTCCATTTAGAGTGAAAGGACTACACTGATCCTCACATATCTACCCTCGTGGAAGGACGTAATATACGTGTAAGGCTATTATTAGACCTCAAAAGGCCGTATTACAATATTTGGAAGACTGTGCACGTAGTTGACGGTGTTCTACTGCCATTTCGGATTGGAAAACGACTTGAGGCGTCGTAGTCCATTGAGAGTGGAAAGACTAGACGGATCCTGTCATGTATACGCACGTGGAAGCATGTCATTTACGTGTAAGGCCCTTACTAGACTGCAAAAGACCGTATTAGAACATTTAGGAGACTGTGCACGTAGTTGACGGTGTGTTATGTCCATTGCGGATTGGAAAAGGACTTTAAGCGTCGTAGTCCATTGAGAGTGGAAGGACTAGAGCGACCCTCACCCGCCTAGGCTTGTGGAAGCACGCGTTTGACGTGTAAGGCCCTTGTTAGGCTGCTAAAGGCCGTATTACAACATTTAGAAGACTGTGCACGTAGTTGACGGTGTTCTATGGCCATTGCGGATTGGAAACTACTTGAGGAGTCGTAGTCCGTTGAGAGTGGAAGGACTAGACAGATCCTGTCAAGTATACGCACGTGGAAGCACGTGATTTACGTGTGAGACCCTTATTAGACTACAAAAGGCCGTATTACAACATTTAGAAGCCTGTGCACGTAGTTGACAATGTTCTATGGCCATTGCGGATTGGAAAACGACTTGAGGCGTCGTAGTCCATTAAGAGTGGAAGGACTAGACCGATCCCCATCCGCCTAGGCTTGTGGAAGCACGCGTTTGACGTGTAAGGCCAATGTTAGGCTGCTAAAGGCCGTATTGCACCATTTAGAAGACTGTGAGCGTAGTTGGCCGAGTTTTATGGCCATTGCGGATTGGAAAACGACTTGAGGCGTCGTAGTCCATTGAAAGTGGAAGGACTACACTGATCCTCACATGTCTACCCACGTGGAAGGACGTGATTAACAGGAAAAGCCCATTTTAGGCTGCAAAAAGCCGTACTACAACATTTAGAAGACTGTGCACGTAGTTGCGATGTTCTATGGCCATTGCGGATTGGAAAACGACTTGAGCCGTCGTAGTCCAATGAGATTTGAAGAACCAGAACGATCCCCATCCGCCTAGGCTTGTGGAAGCACGCGTTTGACGTGTAAGGCCCATGTTAGGCTGCTAAAGGCTGTATTACAACATTTAGAAGACTGTGAGCGTAGTTGGCCTAGTTCTATGGCCATTGCTGATTGGAAAACAACTTGACCCGTCGTAGACCATTGAGAGTGGAAGGACTAGACAGATCCTGTCAAGTATACGCACGTGGAAGCACGTGATTTACGTGTAAGGCACTTATTAGACTGCCAAAGACCGTATTACAACTTTTAGAAGACTGTGCACGTAGTTGACGGTGTTTTACTGCCATTGCGGATTGGAAAACGACTTGAGGTGTCGTAGTCCATTTAGAGTGAAAGGACTACACTGATCCTCACATATCTACCCTCGTGGAAGGACGTAATATACGTGTAAGGCTATTATTAGACCTCAAAAGGCCGTATTACAATATTTGGAAGACTGTGCACGTAGTTGACGGTGTTCTACTGCCATTTCGGATTGGAAAACGACTTGAGGCGTCGTAGTCCATTGAGAGTGGAAAGACTAGACGGATCCTGTCATGTATACGCACGTGGAAGCATGTCATTTACGTGTAAGGCCCTTACTAGACTGCAAAAGACCGTATTAGAACATTTAGGAGACTGTGCACGTAGTTGACGGTGTGTTATGTCCATTGCGGATTGGAAAAGGACTTGAAGCGTCGTAGTCCATTGAGAGTGGAAGGACTAGAGCGACCCTCACCCGCCTAGGCTTGTGGAAGCACGCGTTTGACGTGTAAGGCCCTTGTTAGGCTGCTAAAGGCCGTATTACAACATTTAGAAGACTGTGCACGTAGTTGACGGTGTTCTATGGCCATTGCGGATTGGAAACTACTTGAGGAGTCGTAGTCCGTTGAGAGTAAAGGACTAGACGGATCCTGTCATGTATACGCACGTGGAAGCGCGTGATTTACGTGTAAGGCCCTTATTAGACTACAAAAGGCCGTATTGCAATCTTTAGAAGCCTGTGCACGTAGTTGACAATGTTCTATGGCCATTGCGGATTGGAAAACGACTTGAGGCGTCGTAGTCCATTAAGAGTGGAAGGACTAGACCGATCCCCATCCGCCTAGGCTTGTGGAAGCACGCGTTTGACGTGTAAGGCCAATGTTAGGCTGCTAAAGGCCGTATTCCACCATTTAGAAGACTGTGAGCGTAGTTGGCAGAGTTTTATGGCCATTGCGGATTGGAAAACGACTTGAGGCGTCGTAGTCCATTGAAAGTGGAAGGACTACACTGATCCTCACATGTCTACCCACGTGGAAGGACGTGATTAACAGGAAAAGCCCATTTTAGGCTGCAAAGAGCCGTACTACAACATTTAGAAGACTGTGCACGTAGTTGACGGTGTTCTACTGCCATTTCGGATTGGAAAACGACTTGAGTTGTCGTAGTCCATTGAGAGTGGAAGGACTATACTGATCCTCACATGTCTACCCTCGTGGAAGGACGTAATAAACGTGTAAGGCCCTTATTAGACCTCAAAAGGCCGTATTACAATATTTGGAACACTGTGCACGTAGTTGACGGTGTTCTACTGCCATTTCGGATTGGAAAACGACTTGAGTTGTCGTAGTCCATTGAGAGTGGAAGGACTATACTGATCCTCACATGTCTACCCTCGTGGAAGGACGTAAGATACGTGTAAGGCCCTTATTAGACCTCAAAAGGCCGTATTACAACATTTAGAAGACTGTTCACGTAGTTGACGGTGTTCTACTGCCATTTCGGATTAGAAAACGACTTGAGCTGTCGTAGTCCATTGAGATTTGAAGAACTAGAACGATCCCCATCCGCCTAGGCTTGTGGAAGCACGCGTTTGACGTGTAAGGCCCATGTTAGGCTGCTAAAGGCTGTATTACAACATTTAGAAGACTGTGAGCGTAGTTGGCCTAGTTCTATGGCCATTGCTGATTGGTAAACAACTTGTCCCATCGTAGACCATTGAGAGTGTAAGGACTAGACGGATCCTGTCATGTATACGCACGTGGAAGCACGTAATTTACGTGTAAGGCCCGTATTATACTGCCAAAGACCGTATTACAACTTTTAGGAGACTGTGCATGTAGTTTACGGTGTGCTACTGCCATTGCGGATTGGAAACGACTTGAGGCGTCGCAGTCCATTGAGAGTGGAAGGACTACACTGATCCTCACATGTCTACCCTCGTGGAAGGACGTAATATGCGTGTAAGGCCCTTATTAGACCTCAAAAGGCCGTATTACAATATTTGGAAGACTGTGCACGTAGTTGACGGTGTTCTACTGCCATTTCGGATTGGAAAACGACTTGAGTTGTCGTAGTCCATTGAGAGTGGAAGGACTATACTGATCCTCACATGTCTACCCTCGTGGAAGGACGTAATATACGTGTAAGGCCCTTATTAGACCTCAAAAGGCTGTATTACAACATTTAGAAGACTGTGCACGTAGTTGACGGTGTTCTACTGCCATTTCGGATTAGAAAACGACTTGAGCTGTCGTAGTCCATTGAGATTTGAAGAACTAGACCGATCCCCACCTGTCTAGGCTTGTGGAAGCACGCGTTTGACGTGTAAGGCCCATGTTAGGCTGCTAAAGGCTGTATTACATCATTTAGAAGACTGTGAGCGTAGTTGGCCTAGTTCTATGGCCGTTGCTGATTGGTAAACAACTTGTCCCATCGTAGACCATTGAGAGTGTAAGGACTAGACGGATCCTGTCATGTATACGCACGTGGAAGCACGTAATTTACGTGTAAGGCCCGTATTAGACTGCCAAAGACCGTATTACAACTTTTAGGAGACTGTGCATGTAGTTTACGGTGTTCTACTGCCATTGCGGATTGGAAACGACTTGAGGCGTCGCAGTCCATTGAGAGTGGAAGGACTACACTGATCCTCACATGTCTACCCTCGTGGAAGGATGTAATATGCGTGTAAGGCCCTTATTAGACCTCAAAAGGCCGTATTACAACATTTAGAAGACTGTGCACGTAGTTGACGGTGTTCTACTGCCATTTCGGATTAGAAAACGACTTGAGCTGTCGTAGTCCATTGAGATTTGAAGAACTAGACCGATCCCCACCTGTCTAGGCTTGTGGAAGCACGCGTTTGACGTGTAAGGCCCATGTTAGGCTGCTAAAGGCTGTATTACAACATTTAGAAGACTGTGAGCGTAGTTGGCCTAGTTCTATGGCCATTGCTGATTGGTAAACAACTTGTCCCATCGTAGACCATTGAGAGTGTAAGGACTAGACGGATCCTGTCATGTATACGCACGTGGAAGCACGTAATTTACGTGTAAGGCCCGTATTAGACTGCCAAAGACCGTATTACAACTTTTAGGAGACTGTGCATGTAGTTTACGGTGTTCTACTGCCATTGCGGATTGGAAACGACTTGAGGCGTCGCAGTCCATTGAGAGTGGAAGGACTACACTGATCCTCACATGTCTACCCTCGTGGAAGGACGTAATATGCGTGTAAGGCCCTTATTAGACCTCAAAAGGCCGTATTACAATATTTGGAAGACTGTGCACGTAGTTGACGGTGTTCTACTGCCATTTCGGATTGGAAAACGACTTGAGTTGTCGTAGTCCATTGAGAGTGGAAGGACTATACTGATCCTCACATGTCTACCCTCGTGGAAGGACGTAATATACGTGTAAGGCCCTTATTAGACCTCAAAAGGCCGTATTACAATATTTGGAAGACTGTGCACGTAGTTGACGGTGTTTTACTGCCATTGCGGATTGGAAAATCACTTGAGGCGTCGTAGTCCATTGAGAGTGGAAGAACTAGACCGATCCCCACCTGTCTAGGATCGTGGAAGCACGTGATTTACGTGTGAGACCCTTATTAGACTACAAAAGGCCGTATTACAACATTTAGAAGCCTGTGCACGTAGTTGACAATGTTCTATGGCCATTGAGGCGTCGTAGTCCATTAAGAGTGGAAGGACTAGACCGATCCCCATCCGCCTAGGCTTGTGGAAGCACGCGTTTGACGTGTAAGGCCAATGTTAGGCTGCTAAAGGCCGTATTGCATCATTTAGAAGACTGTGAGCGTAGTTGGCCGAGTTTTATGGCCATTGCGGATTGGAAAACGACTTGAGGCGTCGTAGTCCATTGAAAGTGGAAGGACTACACTGATCCTCACATGTCTACCCACGTGAAAGGACGTGATTAACAAGAAAAGCCCATTTTAGGCTGCAAAAAGTCGTACTACAACATTTAGAAGACTGTGCACGTAGTTGACGATGTTCTATGGCCATTGCGGATTGGAAAACGACTTGAGCCGTCGTAGTATATTGAGATTTGAAGAACTAGAACGATCCCCATCCGCCTAGGCTTGTGGAAGCACGCGTTTGACGTGTAAGGCCCATGTTAGGCTGCTAAAGGCTGTATTACAACATTTAGAAGACTGTGAGCGTAGTTGGCCTAGTTCTATGGCCATTGCTGATTGGAAAACAACTTGACCCGTCGTAGACCATTGAGAGTGGAAGGACTAGACAGATCCTGTCAAGTATACGCACGTGGAAGCACGTGATTTACGTGTAAGGCACTTATTAGACTGCCAAAGACCGTATTACAACTTTTAGAAGACTGTGCACGTAGTTGACGGTGTTTTACTGCCATTGCGGATTGGAAAACGACTTGAGGCGTAGTAGTCCATTTAGAGTGAAAGGACTACACTGATCCTCACATATCTACCCTCGTGGAAGGACGTAATATACGTGTAAGGCCCTTATTAGACTACAACAGGCCGTATTGCAATCTTTAGAAGCCTGTTCACGTAGTTGACAATGTTCTATGGCCATTGCGGATTGGAAAACGACTTGAGGCGTCGTAGTGCATTAAGAGTGGAAGGACTAGACCGATCCCCATCCGCCTAGGCTTGTGGAAGCACGCGTTTGACGTGTAAGGCCAATGTTAGGCTGCTAAAGGCCGTATTGCACCATTTAGAAGACTGTGAGCGTAGTTGGCAGAGTTTTATGGCCATTGCGGATTGGAAAACGACTTGTGGCGTCGTAGTCCATTGAAAGTGGAAGGACTACACTGATCCTCACATGTCTACCCACGTGGAAGGACGTGATTAACAGGAAAAGCCCATTTTAGGCTGCAAAAAGCCGTACTACAACATTTAGAAGACTGTGCACGTAGTTGACGATGTTCTATGGCCATTGCAGATTGGAAAACGACTTGAACTGTCGTAGTCCATTGAGATTTGAAGAACTAGAACGATCCCCATCCGCCTAGGCTTGTGGAAGCACGCGTTTGACCTGTAAGGCCCATGTTAGGCTGCTAAAGGCTGTATTACAACATTTAGAAGACTGTGAGCGTAGTTGGCCTAGTTCTATGGCCATTGCTGATTGGTAAACAACTTGTCCCATCGTAGACCATTGAGAGTGTAAGGACTAGACGGATCCTGTCATGTATACGCACGTGGAAGCACGTAATTTACGTGTAAGGCCCGTATTAGACTGCCAAAGACCGTATTACAACTTTTAGGAGACTGTGCACGTAGTTGACGGTGTTCTACTGCCATTGCGGATTGGAAACGACTTGAGGCGTCGCAGTCCATTGAGAGTGGAAGGACTACACTGATCCTCACATGTCTACCCACGTGAAAGGACGTGATTAACAGGAAAAGCCCATTTTAGGCTGCAAAAAGTCGTACTACAACATTTAGAAGACTGTGCACGTAGTTGACGATGTTCTATGGTCATTGCGGATCGGAAAACGATTTGAGGCGTCGTAGTCCATTGAGATTTGAAGAACTAGAACGATCCCCATCCGCCTAGGCTTGTGGAAGCACGTGATTTACGTGTAAGGCCCTCATTAGACTACAAAAGGCCGTATTACAACATTTAGAAGACTGTACACGTAGTTGACAATGTTCTATGGCTATTGCGGATTGGAAAACGACTTGAGGCGTCGTTGTCCATTGAGAGTGAAAGGACTACACTGATCCTCACATATCTACCCTCGTGGAAGGACGTAATATACGTGTAAGGCCATTATTGGACCTCAAAAGGCCGTATTACAATATTTGGAAGACTGTGCACGTAGTTGACGGTGTTCTATGGCTATTGCGGATTGGAAAACGACTTGAGGCGTCGTAGTCCATTGAGAGTGAAAGGACTACACTGATCTTCACATGTCTACCCTCGTGGAAGGACGTTATTAACGGGAAAAGCCCGTTTTAGGCTGCAAAAGGCCGTATTACAACATTTACAAGAAGTCTTTGCACGTAGTTTACGGTGTTCTATCGCCATTGCGGATTGGTAAACGACTTGAGGCGTCGTAGTCCATTGAGAGTGGAAGGACTACACTGATCCTCACATGTCTACCCTTGTGGAAGGACGTGATTTACGGGAATAGCCCATATTAGGCTGCAAAACGCCGTATTACAACATTTATGAGAAGACTTTGCGCGTAGTTTACGGTGTTCTTTGGCCATTGCGGATTAAGAAACAACTTGAGACATCGTAGTCCATTGAGAGTGGAAGGATTAGACCTATCCCCACCTGTCTAGGTTCCTGGAAGCACGTGATTTACGTGTAAGGCCCTTATTAGACCTCAAAAGGCCGTATTACAACATTTAGAAGGTTCTGCACGTAGTTGACGGTGTTCTATTGCCTTTGCGGTATGAAGAACGAATTGAGGTGTCGTGGTCCGTTGAGAGTAAAAGGACTAGGCCGATCCTCACATGGCTACGGTCGTGGAAGCACGTGATTTACGGGAAAAGCCCTTATTAAGCTGCAAAAGGCCGTGTTGCAATCTTTAAAAGACTGTGCAAGTAGTTGACCGTGTTCTATGTCCATTGCGGATTGGAAAAGGACTTGAAGCGTCGTAGTCCATTGAGAGTGGAAGGACTAGACCGACCCTCACCCGCCTAGGCTTGTGGAAGCACGTGATTTACGTGTAAGGCCCTCATTAGACTACAAAAGGCGGCATTACCACACTTAGAAGACTGTGCACGTAGTTGACGGTGTTCTATGGTCATTGCGGATCGGAAAACGATTTGAGGCGTCGTAGTCCATTGAGATTTGAAGAACTAGAACGATCCCCATCCGCCTAGGCTTGTGGAAGCACGTGATTTACGTGTAAGGCCCTCATTAGACTACAAAAGGCCGTATTACAACATTTAGAAGACTGTACACGTAGTTGACAATGTTCTATGGCTATTGCGGATTGGAAAACGACTTGAGGCGTCGTAGTCCATTGAGAGTGAAAGGACTACACTGATCCTCACATATCTACCCTCGTGGAAGGACGTAATATACGTGTAAGGCCATTATTGGACCTCAAAAGGCCGTATTACAATATTTGGAAGACTGTGCACGTAGTTGACGGTGTTCTATGGCTATTGCAGATTGGAAAACGACTTGAGGCGTCGTAGTCCATTGAGAGTGAAAGGACTACACTGATCTTCACATGTCTACCCTCGTGGAAGGACGTTATTAACGGGAAAAGCCCGTTTTAGGCTGCAAAAGGCCGTATTACAACATTTACAAGAAGTCTTTGCACGTAGTTTACGGTGGTCTATGGCCATTGCGGGTTGGAAAACCACTTGAGGCGTCGTAGTTCATTGAGAGTGGAAGGACTAGACCGATCCTCACCTGTCTAGGATCGTGGAAGCACGTGATTTACGTGTAAGGACCTTATTAGGCTACAAAAGGCGGTATTACAACATTTAGAAGACTGTACACGTAGTTGACATTGTTCTATGGCAATTGCGGATTGGAAAACGACTTGAGGCGTCGTAGTCCATTGAGAGTGGAAGGACTAGACCGATCTACACCTGTGTAGGCTCCTGGAAGCACGTGATTTATGTGTAAGGCCCTTATTAGAACTCAAAAGGCCGCACTACAACATTTAGAAGACTGTGCACGTAGTTGAGGGTGCTCTATTGCCATTGCAGAATGAAGAGCGAATTGTGGCGTCGTAGTCCATTGAGAGTGGAAGGACTACACTGATCCTCACATGTCTACCATCGTGGAAGCACGTGATTTACGTGTAAGGCCCTTATTAGACTACAAAAGGCCGTATTGCAATCTTTAGAAGCCTGTGAGCGTAGTTGGCCTAGTTCTATGGCCATTGCTGATTGGAAAACAACTTGACCCGTCGTAGACCATTGAGAGTGGAAGGACTACACTGATCTTCACATGTCTACCCTCGTGGAAGGACGTTATTAACGGGAAAAGCCCATTTTAGGCTGCAAAAGGCCGTATCACAACATTTACAAGAAGTCTTTGCACGTAGTTTACGATGGTCTATGGCCATGGCGGATTGGAAAACCACTTGAGGCGTCGTAGTTCATTGAGAGTGGAAGGACTAGACCGATCCTCACCTGTCTAGGATCGTGGAAGCACGTGATTTACGTGTAAGGACCTTATTAGGCTACAAAAGGCCGTATTACAACATTTAGAAGACTGTACACGTAGTTAACAATGTTCTATGGCTATTGCGGATTGGAAAACGACTTGGGGCGTCGTAGTCCATTGAGAGTGGAAGGACTAGACCGATCTGCACCTGTGTAGGCTCCTGGAAGCACGTGATTTATGTGTAAGGCCCTTATTAGAACTCAAAAGGCCGTACTACAACATTTAGAAGACTGTGCACGTAGTTGACGGTGTTTTACTGCCATTGCGGATTGGAAAACGACTTGAGGCGTCGTAGTCCATTGAGAGTGAAAGGACTAGACCGATCCTCACATGTCTACGGTCGTGGTAGCACGTGATTTACGGGAAAAGCCCTTATAATTCCTCAAAATGCCGTATTGCAATCTTTAGAAGCCTGTGCACGTAGTTAACGGTGCTCTATCGCCATTGCGGATTGGTAAACGACTTGAGGCGTCGTAGTCCATTGACAGTGGAAGGACTACACTGATCCTCACATGTCTACCCTTGTGGAAGGACGTGATTTACGGGAAAAGCCCATATTAGGCTGCAAAACGCCGTGTTACAACATTTAGGAGAAGACTTTGCGCGTAGTTTACGGTGTTTTTTGGCCATTGCAGATTAAGAAACAACTTGAGGCATCGTAGTCTATTAAGAGTGGAAGGACTAGACCGATCCTCACCTGCCTAGGATCGTGGAAGCACGTGATTTACGTGTAAGGCCCTTATTACGCTACAAAAGGCCGTATTACAACATTTAGAAGACTGTACACGTAGTTCACAATGTTCTATGGCCATTGCGGATTGGAAAACGACTTGAGGCGTCGTAGTCTATTAAGAGTGGAAGAACTAGACCGATCCCCACCTGTGTAGGCTCCTGGAAGCACGTGATTTACGTGGGAGGCCCTTATTAGACCTCAAAATGCCGTATTGCAACATTTAGGAGACTGTGCACGTTGTTGACGGTGTGTTATGTCCATTGCGGATTTGAAAAGGACTTGAAGCGTCGTAGTCCATTGAGAGTGGAAGGACTAGACCGATCTACACCTGTGTAGGCTCCTGGAAGCACGTGATTTATGTGTAAGGCCCTTATTAGAACTCAAAAGGCCGTACTACAACATTTAGAAGACTGTGCACGTAGTTGACGGTGCTCTATTGCCATTGCAGAATGAAGAGCGAATTGTGGCGTCGTAGTCCATTGAGAGTGGAAGGACTACACTGATCATCACATGTCTACCATCGTGGAAGCACGTGATTTACGTGTAAGGCCCTCATTAGACTACAAAAGGTCGTATTGCAAAATTTAGAAGCCTGTGAGCGTAGTTGGCCTAGTTCTATGGCCATTGCTGATTGGAAAACAACTTGACCCGTCGTAGACCATTGAGAGTGGAAGGACTACACTGATCATCACATGTCTACCCTCGTGGAAGGACGTTATTAACGGGAAAAGCCCATTTTAGGCTGCAAAAGGCCGTATTACAACATTTACAAAAAGTCTTTGCACGTAGTTTACGATGGTCTATGGCCATGGCGGATTGGAAAACCACTTAAGGCGTCGTAGTTCATTGAGAGTGGAAGGACTAGACCGATCCTCACCTGTCTAGGATCGTGGAAGCACGTGATTTACGTGTAAGGACCTTATTAGGCTACAAAAGGCGGTATTACAACATTTAGAAGACTGTACACGTAGTTAACAATGTTCTATGGCTATTGCGGATTGGAAAACGACTTGGGGCGTCGTAGTCCATTGAGAGTGGAAGGACTAGACCGATCTGCACCTGTGTAGGCTCCTGGAAGCACGTGATTTATGTGTAAGGCCCTTATTAAAGGCCGTACTACAACATTTAGAAGACTGTGCACGTAGTTGACGGTGTTTTACTGCCATTGCGGATTGGAAAACGACTTGAGGCGTCGTAGTCCATTGAGAGTGAAAGGACTACACTGATCCTCACATATCTACCCTCGTGGAAGGACGTAATATACGTGTAAGGCCATTATTAGACCTAAAAAGGCCGTATTACAATATTTGGAAGACTGTGCACGTAGTTGACGGTGTTCTACTGCCATTTCGGATTGGAAAACGACTTGAGGCGTCGTAGTCCATTGAGAGTGGAAGGACTACACTGATCCTCACATGTCTACCCACGTGGACGGACGTGATTTACGGGAAAAGCCCATATTAGGCTGCAAAACGCCGTATTACAACATTTAGAAGAAGTCTTTGCACGTAGTTTACGGTGGTCTATGGCCATTGCGGATTGGAAAACCACTTGAGGCGTCGTAGTTCATTGAGAGTGGAAGGACTAGACCGATCCTCACCTGCCCAGGATCGTGGAAGCACGTGATTTACGTGTAAGGACCTTATTAGGCTACAAAAGGCGGTATTACAACATTTAGAAGACTGTACACGTAGTTAACAATGTTCTATGGCTATTGCGGATTGGAAAACGACTTGGGGCGTCGTAGTCCATTGAGAGTGGAAGGATTAGACCGATCTGCACCTGTGTAGGCTCCTGGAAGCACGTGATTTATGTGTAAGGCCCTTATTAGAACTCAAAAGGCTGTACTACAACATTTAGAAGACTGTGCACGTAGTTGACGGTGTTTTACTGCCATTGCGGATTGGAAAACGACTTGAGGCGTCGTAGTCCATTGAGAGTGAAAGGACTACACTGATCCTCACATATCTACCCTCGTGGAAGGACGTAATATACGTGTAAGGCCATTATTAGACCTAAAAAGGCCGTATTACAATATTTGGAAGACTGTGCACGTAGTTGACGGTGTTCTACTGCCATTTCGGATTGGAAAACGACTTGAGGCGTCGTAGTCCATTGAGAGTGGAAGGACTACACTGATCCTCACATGACTACCCACGTGGACGGACGTGATTTACGGGAAAAGCCCATATTAGGCTGCAAAACGCCGTATTACAACATTTAGAAGAAGTCTTTGCACGTAGTTTACGGTGGTCTATGGCCATTGCGGATTGGAAAACCACTTGAGGCGTCGTAGTTCATTGAGAGTGGAAGGACTAGACCGATCCTCACCTGCCCAGGATCGTGGAAGCACGTGATTTACGTGTAAGGCCCTTATTACGCTACAAAAGGCCGTATTACAACATTTAGAAGACTGTACACGTAGTTCACAATGTTCTATGGCCATTGCGGATTGGAAAACGACTTGAGGCGTCGTAGTCTATTAAGAGTGGAAGGACTAGACCGATCCCCACCTGTGTAGGCTCCTGGAAGCACGTGATTTACGTGTGAGGCCCTTATTAGACCTCAAAATGTCGTATTGCAACATTTAGGAGACTGTGCACGTAGTTGACGGTGTGTTATGTCCATTGCGGATTGGAAAAGGACTTGAAGCGTCGTAGTCCATTGAGAGTGGAAGGACTAGACCGACCCTCACCCGCCTAGGCTTGTGGAAGCACGTGATTTACGTGTAAGGCCCTCATTAGACTACAAAAGGCGGCATTACCACACTTAGAAGACTGTGCACGTAGTTGACGGTGTTCTATGGTCATTGCGGATCGGAAAACGATTTGAGGCTTCGTAGTCCATTGAGATTTGAAGAACTAGAACGATCCCCATCCGCCTAGGCTTGTGGAAGCACGCGTTTGACGTGTAAGGCCCTTGTTAGGCTGCTAAAGGCCGTATTACAACATTTAGAAGGTTCTGCACGTAGTTGACGGTGCTCTATTGCCTTTGCGGTATGAAGAACGAATTGAGGTGTCGTGGTCCGTTGAGAGTAAAAGGACTAGAC
Source organism: Hydractinia symbiolongicarpus (assembly GCF_029227915.1). Taxonomy (NCBI): domain Eukaryota; kingdom Metazoa; phylum Cnidaria; class Hydrozoa; order Anthoathecata; family Hydractiniidae; genus Hydractinia; species Hydractinia symbiolongicarpus. The sequence continues at coordinate 16,999,998 of NC_079878.1, forward strand.
CGATCCTCACATGTCTACGGTCGTGGTAGCACGTGATTTACGGGAAAAGCCCTTATAATTCCTCAAAATGCCGTATTGCAATCTTTAGAAGCCTGTGCACGTAGTTAACGGTGCTCTATCGCCATTGCGGATTGGTAAACGACTTGAGGCGTCGTAGTCCATTGACAGTGGAAGGACTACACTGATCCTCACATGTCTACCCTTGTGGAAGGACGTGATTTACGGGAAAAGCCCATATTAGGCTGCAAAACGCCGTATTACAACATTTAGGAGAAGACTTTGCGCGTAGTTTACTGTGTTTTTTGGCCATTGCAGATTAAGAACCAACTTGAGGCATCGTAGTCTATTAAGAGTGGAAGGACTAGACCGATCCCCACCTGTCTAGGTTCCTGGAAGCACGTGATGTACGTGTAAGGCCCTTATTAGACCTTAAAAGGCCGTATTACAACATTTAGAAGGTTCTGCACGTAGTTGACGGTGCTCTATTGCCTTTGCGGTATGAAGAACAAATTGAGGTGTCGTGGTCCGTTGAGAGTAAAAGGACTAGGCCGATCCTCACATGTCTACGGTCGTGGTAGCACGTGATTTACGGGAAAAGCACTTATAAGACCTCAAAATTCCGTATTGCAGTATTTAGAAGACTGTGCACGTAGTTGACGGTGCTCTATTGCCATTGCGGAATAAAGAGCGAATTGTGGCGTCGTAGTCCATTGAGAGTGGAAAGACTAGACGGATCCTGTCATGAATACGCACGTGGAAGCATGTCATTTACGTGTAAGGCCCTTACTAGACTGCAAAAGACCGTATTACAACATTTAGGAGACTGTGCACGTAGTTGACGGTGTGTTATGTCCATTGCAGATTGGAAAAGGACTTGAAGCGTCGTAGTCCATTGAGAGTGGAAGGACTAGAGCGACCCTCACCCGCCTAGGCTTGTGGAAGCACGCGTTTGACGTGTAAGGCCCTTGTTAGGCTGCTAAAGGACGTATTACAACATTTAGAAGTCTGTGAGCGTAGTTGGCCGAGTTCTATGGCCATTGCTGATTGGAAAACAACTTGACCCGTCGTAGACCATTGAGAGTGGAAGGACTAGACGGATCCTGTCATGTATACGCACGTGGAAGCACGTGATTTACGTGTAACGCCCTTATTAGACTGCCAAAGACCGTATTACAAATTTTAGAAGACTGTGCACGTAGTTGACGGTGTTCTACTCCCATTGCGGATTGGAAAATGACTTGAGGCGTCGTAGTCCATTGAGAGTGGAAGGACTACACTGATCTTCACATGTCTAGCCTCGTGGAAGGACGTTATTAACGGGAAAAGCCCATTTTAGGCTGCAAAATGCCGAATCGCAATCTTTAGAAGACTGTGCACGTAGTTGACGGTGTTCTATGGCCATTGCGGATTGGAAAACTACTTGAGGAGTCGTAGTCCGTTGAGAGTGAAGGACTAGACGGATCCTGTCATGTATACGCACGTGGAAGCGCGTGATTTACGTGTAAGGCTCTTATTAGACTGCCAAAAGCCGTATTACAACATTTAGAAGACTGTGCACGTAGTTGACGGTGTTCTACTGCCATTGCGGATTGGAAAACGACTTGAGGCGTCGTAGGCCATTGAGAGTGGAAGAACTAGACCGATCCCCACCTGTCTAGGGTCGTGGAAGCACGTGATTTACTTGTGAGACCCTTATTAGACTACAAAAGGCCGTATTACAACATTTAGAAGCCTGTGCACGTAGTTGACAATGTTCTATGGCCATTGCGGATTCGAAAACGACTTGAGGCGTCGTAGTCCATTAAGAGTGGAAGGACTAGACCGATCCCCATCCGCCTAGGCTTGTGGAAGCAAGCGTTTGACGTGTAAGGCCCATGTTAGGCTGCTAACGGCCATATTGCACCATTTAGAAGACTGTGAGCGTAGTTGGCGGAGTTTTATGGCCATTGCGGATTGGAAAACGACTTGAGGCGTCGTAGTCCATTGAAAGTGGAAGGACTACACTGATCCTCACATGTCTACCCACGTGGAAGGACGTGATTAACAGGAAAAGCCCATTTTAGGCTGCAAAAAGCCGTACTACAACATTTAGAAGACTGTGCACGTAGTTGACGATGTTCTATGGCCATTGCGGATTGGAAAACGACTTGAGGCGTCGTAGTTTATTAAGAGTGGAAGGACTAGACCGATCCCCACCTGTGTAGGCTCCTGGAAGCACGTGATTTACGTGGGAGGCCCTTATTAGACCTCAAAATACCGTATTGCAATATGTAGAAGACTGTGCACGTAGTTGACGGTGCTCTATTGCCATTGCGGAATGAAGAGCGAATTGTGGCGTCGTAGTCCATTGAGAGTGGAAGGACTACACTGATCCTCACATGTCTACCATCGTGGAAGCACGTGATTTACGTGTAAGGCCCTTATTAGACTACAAAAGGCCGTAATGCAATCTTTAGAAGCCTGTGCACGTAGTTAACGGTGTTCTATCGCCATTGCGGATTGGAAAATGACTTAAGGCGTCGTAGTCCATTGAGAGTGGAAAGACTAGACGGATCCTGTCATGTATACGCACGTGGAAGCATGTCATTTACGTGTAAGGCCCTTACTAGACTGCAAAAGACCGTATTACAACATTTAGGAAACTGTGCACGTAGTTGACGGTGTGTTATGTCCATTGCGGATTGGAAAAGGACTTGAAGCGTCGTAGTCTATTGAGAGTGGAAGGACTAGAGCGACTCTCACCCGCCTAGGCTTGTGGAAGCACGCGTTTGACGTGTAAGGCCCTTGTTAGGCTGCTAAAGGCCGTATTACAACATTTAGAAGACTGTGCACGTAGTTGACGGTGTTCTATGGCCATTGCGGATTGGAAACTACTTGAGGAGTCGTAGTCCGTTGAGAGTGAAGGACTAGACGGATCCTGTCATGTATACGCACGTGGAAGCGCGTGATTTACGTGTAAGGCCCTTATTAGACTACAAAAGGCCGTATTGCAATCTTTAGAAGTCTGTGCACGTAGTTGACAAGGTTCTATGGCCATTGCGGATTGGAAAACGACTTGAGGCGTCGTAGTCCATTAAGAGTGGAAGGACTAGACCGATCCCCATCCGCCTAGGCTTGTGGAAGCATGCGTTTGACGTGTAAGGCCAATGTTAGGCTGCTAAAGGCCGTATTGCACCATTTAGAAGACTGTGAGCGTAGTTGGCAGAGTTTTATGGCCATTGCGGATTGGAAAACGACTTGTGGCGTCGTAGTCCATTGAAAGTGGAAGGACTACACTGATCCTCACATGTCTACCCACGTGGAAGGACGTGATTAACAGGAAAAGCCCATTTTAGGCTGCAAAAAGCCGTACTACAACATTTAGAAGACTGTGCACGTAGTTGACGATGTTCTATGGCCATTGCGGATTGGAAAACGACTTGAGCTGTCGTAGTCCATTGAGATTTGAAGAACTAGAACGATCCCCATCCGCCTAGGCTTGTGGAAGCACGCGTTTGACCTGTAAGGCCCATGTTAGGCTGCTAAAGGCTGTAGTACAACATTTAGAAGACTGTGAGCGTAGTTGGCCTAGTTCTATGGCCATTGCTGATTGGTAAACAACTTGTCCCATCGTAGACCATTGAGAGTGTAAGGACTAGACGGATCCTGTCATGTATACGCACGTGGAAGCACGTAATTTACGTGTAAGGCCCGTATTAGACTGCCAAAGACCGTATTACAACTTTTAGGAGACTGTGCACGTAGTTGACGGTGTTCTACTGCCATTGCGGATTGGAAACGACTTGAGGCGTCGCAGTCCATTGAGAGTGGAAGGACTACACTGATCCTCATATGTCTGCCCTCGTGGAAGGACGTAATATGCGTGTAAGGCCCTTATTAGACCTCAAAAGGCCATATTACAATATTTGGAAGACTGTGCACGTAGTTGACGGTGTTCTACTGCCATTTCGGATTGGAAAACGACTTGAGTTGTCGTAGTCCATTGAGAGTGGAAGGACTATACTGATCCTCACATGTCTACCCTCGTGAAAGGACGTAATATACGTGTAAGGCCTTTATTAGACCTCAAAAGGCCGTATTACAATATTTGGAAGACTGTGCACGTAGTTGACGGTGTTTTACTGCCATTGCGGATTGGAAAATCACTTGAGGCGTCGTAGTCCATTGAGAGTGGAAGAACTAGACCGATCCCCACCTGTCTAGGATCGTGGAAGCACGTGATTTACGTGTGAGACCCTTATTAGACTACAAAAGGCCGTATTACAACATTTAGAAGCCTGTGCAAGTAGTTGACAATGTTCTATGGCCATTGAGGCGTCGTAGTCCATTAAGAGTAGAAGGACTAGACCGATCCCCATCCGCCTAGGCTTGTGGAAGCACGCGTTTGACGTGTAAGGCCAATGTTAGGCTGCTAAAGGCCGTATTGCACCATTTAGAAGACTGTGAGCGTAGTTGGCCGAGTTTTATGGCCATTGCGGATTGGAAAACGACTTGAGGCGTCGTAGTCCATTGAAAGTGGAAGGACTACACTGATCCCCACCTGTGTAGGCTCCTGGAAGCACGTGATTTACGTGGGAGGCCCTTATTAGACCTCAAAATACCGTATTGCAATATGTAGAAGACTGTGCACGTAGTTGACGGTGCTCTATTGCCATTGCGGAATGAAGAGCGAATTGTGGCGTCGTCGTCTATTGAGAGTGGAAGGACTACACTGATCCTCACATGTCTACCATCGTGGAAGCACGTGATTTACGTGTAAGGCCCTTATTAGACTACAAAAGGCCGTATTGCAATCTTTAGAAGCCTGTGCACGTAGTTGACAATGTTCTATGGCCATTGCGGATTGGAAAACGACTTGAGGCGTCGTAGTCTATTAAGAGTGGAAGGACTAGACCGATCCCCATCCGCCTAGGCTTGAGGAAGCACGCGTTTGACGTGTAAGGCCAATGTTAGGCTGCTAAAGGCTGTATTGCACCATTTAGAAGACTGTGAGCGTAGTTGGCCGAGTTTTATGGCCATTGCGGATTGGAAAACGACTTGAGGCGTCGTAGTCCATTGAAAGTGGAAGGACTACACTGATCCTCACATGTCTACCCACGTGGAAGGACGTGATTAACAGGAAAAGCCCATTTTAGGCTGCAAAAAGCCGTACTACAACATTTAAAAGACTGTGCACGTAGTTGACGATGTTCTATGGCCATTGCGGATTGGAAAACGACTTGAGCCGTCGTAGTCCATTGAGATTTGAAGAACTAGAACGATCCCCATCCGCCTAGGCTTGTGGAAGCACGCGTTTGACGTGTAAGGCCCATGTTAGGCTGCTAAAGGCTGTATTACAACATTTAGAAGACTGTGAACGTAGTTGGCCTAGTTCTATGGCCATTGCTGATTGGAAAACAACTTGACCCGTCGTAGACCATTGAGAGTGGAAGGACTAGACAGATCCTGTCAAGTATACGCACTTGGAAGCACGTGATTTACGTGTAAGGCACTTATTAGACTGCCAAAGACCGTATTACAACTTTTAGAAGACTGTGCACGTAGTTGACGGTGTTTTACTGCCATTGCGGATTGGAAAACGACTTTAGGCGTAGTAGTCCATTTAGAGTGAAAGGACTACACTGATCCTCACATATCTACCCTCGTGGAAGGACGTAAAATACGTGTAAGGCCCTTATTAGACTACAAAAGGCCGTATTGCAATCTTTAGAAGCCTGTGCACGTAGTTGACAATGTTCTATGGCCATTGCGGATTGGAAAACGACTTGAGTTGTCGTAGTCCATTGAGAGTGGAAGGACTAGACCTATCCCCACCTGTCTAGGATCGTGGAAGCACGTGATTTACGTGTGAGACCCTTATTAGACTACAAAAGGCCGTATTACAACATTTAGAAGCCTGTGCACGTAGTTGACGGTGTTCTATGGCCATTGCGGATTGGAAAAAACTTGAGGAGTCGCAGTCCGTTGAGAGTGGAAAGACTAGACGGATCCTGTCATGTATACGCACGTGGAAGCATGTCATTTACGTGTAAGGCCCTTACTAGACTGCAAAAGACCGTATTAGAACATTTAGGAGACTGTGCACGTAGTTGACGGTGTGTTATGTCCATTGCGGATTGGAAAAGGACTTGAAGCGTCGTAGTCCATTGAGAGTGGAAGGACTAGAGCGACCCTCACCCGCCTAGGCTTGTGGAAGCACGCGTTTGACGTGTAAGGCCCTTGTTAGGCTGCTAAAGGCCGTATTACAACATTTAGAAGACTGTGCACGTAGTTGACGGTGTTCTATGGCCATTGCGGATTGGAAACTACTTGAGGAGTCGTAGTCCGTTGAGAGTGAAGGACTAGACGGATCCTGTCATGTATACGCACGTGGAAGCGCGTGATTTACGTGTAAGGCCCTTATTAGACTACAAAAGGCCGTATTGCAATCTTTAGAAGCCTGTGCACGTAGTTGACAATGTTCTACGGCCATTGCGGATTGGAAAACAACTTGAGGCGTCGTAGTCCATTGAGATTTGAAGAACTAGAACGATCCCCATCCGCCTAGGCTTGTGGAAGCACGCGTTTGACGTGTAAGGCCAATGTTAGGCTGCTAAAGGCCGTATTGCACCATTTAGAAGACTGTGAGCGTAGTTGGCAGAGTTTTATGGCCATTGCGGATTGGAAAACGACTTGAGGCGTCGTAGTCCTTTGAAAGTGGAAGGACTACACTGATCCTCACATGTCTACCCACGTGGAAGGACGTGATTAACAGGAAAAGCCCATTTTAGGCTGCAAAAAGCCGTACTACAACAATTAGAAGACTGTGCACGTAGTTGACGGTGTTCTACTGCCATTTCGGATTGGAAAACGACTTGAGTTGTCGTAGTCCATTGAGAGTGGAAGGACTATACTGATCCTCACATGTCTACCCTCGTGGAAGAACGTAATATACGTGTAAGGCCCTTATTAGACCTCAAAAGGCCGTATTACAATATTTGGAAGACTGTGCACGTAGTTGACGGTGTTCTACTCCCATTGCGGATTGGAAAATGACTTGAGGCGTCGTAGTCCATTGAGAGTGGAAGGACTACACTGATCTTCACATGTCTAGCCTCGTGGAAGGACGTTATTAACGGGAAAAGCCCATTTTAGGCTGCAAAATGCCGAATCGCAATCTTTAGAAGACTGTGCACGTAGTTGACGGTGTTCTATGGCCATTGCGGATTGGAAAACTACTTGAGGAGTCGTAGTCCGTTGAGAGTGAAGGACTAGACGGATCCTGTCATGTATACGCACGTGGAAGCGCGTGATTTACGTGTAAGGCCCTTATTAGACTGCCAAAAGCCGTATTACAACATTTAGAAGACTGTGCACGTAGTTGACGGTGTTCTACTGCCATTGCGGATTGGAAAACGACTTGAGGCGTCGTAGTCTATTAAGAGTGGAAGGACTAGACCGATCCCCACCTGTGTAGGCTCCTGGAAGCACGTGATTTACGTGTGAGGCCCTTATTAGACCTCAAAATGCCGTATTGCAATATTTAGAAGACTGTGCACGTAGTTGACGGTGCTCTATTGCCATTGCGGAATGAAGAGCGAATTGTGGCGTCGTAGTCCATTGAGAGTGGAAGGACTACACTGATCCTCACATGTCTACCATCGTGGAAGCACGTGATTTACGTGTGAGGCCCTTATTAGACTACAAAAGGCCGTATTGCAATCTTTAGAAGCCTGTGCACGTAGTTAACGGTGTTCTATCGCCATTGCGGATTGGTAAACGACTTGAGGCGTCGTAGTCCATTGAGAGTGGAAGGACTACACTGATCCTCACATGTCTACCCTTGTGGAAGGACGTGATTTACGGGAAGAGCCCATATTAGGCTGCAAAACGCCGTATTACAACATTTAGGAGAAGACTTTGCGCGTAGTTTACGGTGTTTTTTGGCCATTGCGGATTAAAAAACAACTTGAGGCATCGTAGTCCATTGAGAGTGGAAGGATTAGACCTATCCCTACCTGTCTAGGTTCCTGGAAGCACGTGATATACGTGTAAGGCCCTTATTAGACCTCAAAAGACCGTATTACAACATTTAGAAGGTTCTGCACGTAGTTGACGGTGCTCTATTGCCTTTGCGGTATGAAGAACGAATTGAGGTGTCGTGGTCCGTTGAGAGTAAAAGGACTAGACCGATCCTCACATGTCTACGGTCGTGGTAGCACGTGATTTACGGGAAAAGCCCTTATAATTCCTCAAAATGCCGTATTGCAATCTTTAGAAGCCTGTGCACGTAGTTAACGGTGCTCTATCGCCATTGCGAATTGGTAAACGACTTGAGGCGTCGTAGTCCATTGACAGTGGAAGGACTACACTGATCCTCACATGTCTACCCTTGTGGAAGGACGTGATTTACGGGAAAAGCCCATATTAGGCTGCAAAACGCCGTATTACAACATTTAGGAGAAGACTTTGCGCGTAGTTTACGGTGTTTTTTGGCCATTGCAGATTAAGAAACAACTTGAGGCATCGTAGTCTATTAAGAGTGGAAGGACTAGACCGATCCCCACCTGTCTAGGTTCCTGGAAGCACGTGATGTACGTGTAAGGCCCTTATTAGACCTTAAAAGACCGTATTACAACATTTAGAAGGTTCTGCACGTAGTTGACGGTGCTCTATTGCCTTTGCGGTATGAAGAACAAATTGAGGTGTCGTGGTCCGTTGAGAGTAAAAGGACTAGGCCGATCCTCACATGTCTACGGTCGTGGTAGCACGTGATTTACGGAAAATAGCCCTTATAAGACCTCAAAATGCCGTAATTGCAGTATTTAGAAGACTGTGCACGTAGTTGACGGTGCTCTATTGCCATTGCGGAATGAAGAGCGAATTTTGGCGTCGTAGTCCATTGAGAGTGGAAAGACTAGACGGATCCTGTCATGAATACGCACGTGGAAGGACGTAATATACGTGTAAGGCCCTTATTAGACCTCAAAAGGCCATATTACAATATTTGGAAGACTGTGCACGTAGTTGACGGTGTTCTACTGCCATTTCGGATTGGAAAACGACTTGAGTTGTCGTAGTCCATTGAGAGTGGAAGGACTATACTGATCCTCACATGTCTACCCTCGTGAAAGGACGTAATATACGTGTAAGGCCTTTATTAGACCTCAAAAGGCCGTATTACAATATTTGGAAGACTGTGCACGTAGTTGACGGTGTTTTACTGCCATTGCGGATTGGAAAATCACTTGAGGCGTCGTAGTCCATTGAGAGTGGAAGAACTAGACCGATCCCCACCTGTCTAGGATCGTGGAAGCACGTGATTTACGTGTGAGACCCTTATTAGACTACAAAAGGCCGTATTACAACATTTAGAAGCCTGTGCACGTAGTTGACAATGTTCTATGGCCATTGAGGCGTCGTAGTCCATTAAGAGTGGAAGGACTAGACCGATCCCCATCCGCCTAGGCTTGTGGAAGCACGCGTTTGACGTGTAAGGCCAATGTTAGGCTGCTAAAGGCCGTATTGCACCATTTAGAAGACTGTGAGCGTAGTTGGCCGAGTTTTATGGCCATTGCGGATTGGAAAACGACTTGAAGCGTCGTAGTCCATTGAAAGTGGAAGGACTACACTGATCCTCACATGTCTACCCACGTGGAAGGACGTGATTAACAGGAAAAGCCCATTTTAGGCTGCAAAAAGCCGTACTACAACATTTAGAAGACTGTGCACGTAGTTGACGATGTTCTATGGCCATTGCGGATTGGAAAACGACTTGAGGCGTCGTAGTCTATTAACAGTGGAAGGACTAGACCGATCCCCACCTGTGTAGGCTCCTGGAAGCACGTGATTTACGTGGGAGGCCCTTATTAGACCTCAAAATACCGTATTGCAATATGTAGAAGACTGTGCACGTAGTTGACGGTGCTCTATTGCCATTGCAGAATGAAGAGCGAATTGTGGCGTCGTCGTCTATTGAGAGTGGAAGGACTACACTGATCCTCACATGTCTACCATCGTGGAAGCACGTGATTTACGTGTAAGGCCCTTATTAGACTACAAAAGGCCGTATTGCAATCTTTAGAAGCCTGTGCACGTAGTTGACAATGTTCTATGGCCATTGCGGATTGGAAAACGACTTGAGGCGTCGTAGTCTATTAAGAGTGGAAGGACTAGACCGATCCCCATCCGCCTAGGCTTGTGGAAGCACGCGTTTGACGTGTAAGGCCAATGTTAGGCTGCTAAAGGCTGTATTGCACCATTTAGAAGACTGTGAGCGTAGTTGGCCGAGTTTTATGGCCATTGCGGATTGGAAAACGACTTGAGGCGTCGTAGTCCATTGAAAGTGGAAGGACTACACTGATCCTCACATGTCTACCCACGTGGAAGGACGTGATTAACAGGAAAAGCCCATTTTAGGCTGCAAAAAGCCGTACTACAACATTTAAAAGACTGTGCACGTAGTTGACGATGTTCTATGGCCATTGCGGATTGGAAAACGACTTGAGCCGTCGTAGTCCATTGAGATTTGAAGAACTAGAACGATCCCCATCCGCCTAGGCTTGTGGAAGCACGCGTTTGACGTGTAAGGCCCATGTTAGGCTGCTAAAGGCTGTATTACAACATTTAGAAGACTGTGAGCGTAGTTGGCCTAGTTCTATGGCCATTGCTGATTGGAAAACAACTTGACCCGTCGTAGACCATTGAGAGTGGAAGGACTAGACAGATCCTGTCAAGTATACGCACTTGGAAGCACGTGATTTACGTGTAAGGCACTTATTAGACTGCCAAAGACCGTATTACAACTTTTAGAAGGCTGTGCACGTAGTTGACGGTGTTTTACTGCCATTGCGGATTGGAAAACGACTTTAGGCGTAGTAGTCCATTTAGAGTGAAAGGACTACACTGATCCTCACATATCTACCCTCGTGGAAGGACGTAAAATACGTGTAAGGCCCTTATTAGACTACAAAAGGCCGTATTGCAATCTTTAGAAGCCTGTGCACGTAGTTGACAATGTTCTATGGCCATTGCGGATTGGAAAACGACTTGAGTTGTCGTAGTCCATTGAGAGTGGAAGGACTAGACCGATCCCCACCTGTCTAGGATCGTGGAAGCACGTGATTTACGTGTGAGACCCTTATTAGACTACAAAAGGCCGTATTACAACATTTAGAAGCCTGTGCACGTAGTTGACGGTGTTCTATGGCCATTGCGGATTGGAAACTACTTGAGGAGTCGCAGTCCGTTGAGAGTGGAAAGACTAGACGGATCCTGTCATGTATACGCACGTGGAAGCATGTCATTTACGTGTAAGGCCCTTACTAGACTGCAAAAGACCGTATTAGAACATTTAGGAGACTGTGCACGTAGTTGACGGTGTGTTATGTCCATTGCGGATTGGAAAAGGACTTGAAGCGTCGTAGTCCATTGAGAGTGGAAGGACTAGAGCGACCCTCACCCGCCTAGGCTTGTGGAAGCACGCGTTTGACGTGTAAGGCCCTTGTTAGGCTGCTAAAGGCCGTATTACAACATTTAGAAGACTGTGCACGTAGTTGACGGTGTTCTATGGCCATTGCGGATTGGAAACTACTTGAGGAGTCGTAGTCCGTTGAGAGTGAAGGACTAGACGGATCCTGTCATGTATACGCACGTGGAAGCGCGTGATTTACGTGTAAGGCCCTTATTAGACTACAAAAGGCCGTATTGCAATCTTTAGAAGCCTGTGCACGTAGTTGACAATGTTCTATGGCCATTGCGGATTGGAAAACAACTTGAGGCGTCGTAGTCCATTGAGATTTGAAGAACTAGAACGATCCCCATCCGCCTAGGCTTGTGGAAGCACGCGTTTGACGTGTAAGGCCAATGTTAGGCTGCTAAAGGCCGTATTGCACCATTTAGAAGACTGTGAGCGTAGTTGGCAGAGTTTTATGGCCATTGCGGATTGGAAAACGACTTGAGGCGTCGTAGTCCTTTGAACGTGGAAGGACTACACTGATCCTCACATGTCTACCCACGTGGAAGGACGTGATTAACAGGAAAAGCCCATTTTAGGCTGCAAAAAGCCGTACTACAACAATTAGAAGACTGTGCACGTAGTTGACGGTGTTCTACTGCCATTTCGGATTGGAAAACGACTTGAGTTGTCGTAGTCCATTGAGAGTGGAAGGACTATACTGATCCTCACATGTCTACCCTCGTGGAAGAACGTAATATACGTGTAAGGCCCTTATTAGACCTCAAAAGGCCGTATTACAATATTTGGAAGACTGTGCACGTAGTTGACGGTGTTCTACTCCCATTGCGGATTGGAAAATGACTTGAGGCGTCGTAGTCCATTGAGAGTGGAAGGACTACACTGATCTTCACATGTCTAGCCTCGTGGAAGGACGTTATTAACGGGAAAAGCCCATTTTAGGCTGCAAAATGCCGAATCGCAATCTTTAGAAGACTGTGCACGTAGTTGACGGTGTTCTATGGCCATTGCGGATTGGAAAACTACTTGAGGAGTCGTAGTCCGTTGAGAGTGAAGGACTAGACGGATCCTGTCATGTATACGCACGTGGAAGCGCGTGATTTACGTGTAAGGCCCTTATTAGACTGCCAAAAGCCGTATTACAACATTTAGAAGACTGTGCACGTAGTTGACGGTGTTCTACTGCCATTGCGGATTGGAAAACGACTTGAGGCGTCGTAGTCTATTAAGAGTGGAAGGACTAGACCGATCCCCACCTGTGTAGGCTCCTGGAAGCACGTGATTTACGTGTGAGGCCCTTATTAGACCTCAAAATGCCGTATTGCAATATTTAGAAGACTGTGCACGTAGTTGACGGTGCTCTATTGCCATTGCGGAATGAAGAGCGAATTGTGGCGTCGTAGTCCATTGAGAGTGGAAGGACTACACTGATCCTCACATGTCTACCATCGTGGAAGCACGTGATTTACGTGTGAGGCCCTTATTAGACTACAAAAGGCCGTATTGCAATCTTTAGAAGCCTGTGCACGTAGTTAACGGTGTTCTATCGCCATTGCGGATTGGTAAACGACTTGAGGCGTCGTAGTCCATTGAGAGTGGAAGGACTACACTGATCCTCACATGTCTACCCTTGTGGAAGGACGTGATTTACGGGAAGAGCCCATATTAGGCTGCAAAACGCCGTATTACAACATTTAGGAGAAGACTTTGCGCGTAGTTTACGGTGTTTTTTGGCCATTGCGGATTAAAAAACAACTTGAGGCATCGTAGTCCATTGAGAGTGGAAGGATTAGACCTATCCCTATCTGTCTAGGTTCCTGGAAGCACGTGATATACGTGTAAGGCCCTTATTAGACCTCAAAAGACCGTATTACAACATTTAGAAGGTTCTGCACGTAGTTGACGGTGCTCTATTGCCTTTGCGGTATGAAGAACGAATTGAGGTGTCGTGGTCCGTTGAGAGTAAAAGGACTAGACCGATCCTCACATGTCTACGGTCGTGGTAGCACGTGATTTACGGGAAAAGCCCTTATAATTCCTCAAAATGCCGTATTGCAATCTTTAGAAGCCTTTGCACGTAGTTAACGGTGCTCTATCGCCATTGCGAATTGGTAAACGACTTGAGGCGTCGTAGTCCATTGACAGTGGAAGGACTACACTGATCCTCACATGTCTACCCTTGTGGAAGGACGTGATTTACGGGAAAAGCCCATATTAGGCTGCAAAACGCCGTATTACAACATTTAGGAGAAGACTTTGCGCGTAGTTTACGGTGTTTTTTGGCCATTGCAGATTAAGAAACAACTTGAGGCATCGTAGTCTATTAAGAGTGGAAGGACTAGACCGATCCCCACCAGTCTAGGTTCCTGGAAGCACGTGATGTACGTGTAAGGCCCTTATTAGACCTTAAAAGACCGTATTACAACATTTAGAAGGTTCTGCACGTAGTTGACGGTGCTCTATTGCCTTTGCGGTATGAAGAACAAATTGAGGTGTCGTGGTCCGTTGAGAGTAAAAGGACTAGGCCGATCCTCACATGTCTACGGTCGTGGTAGCACGTGATTTACGGAAAATAGCCCTTATAAGACCTCAAAATGCCGTAATTGCAGTATTTAGAAGACTGTGCACGTAGTTGACGGTGCTCTATTGCCATTGCGGAATGAAGAGCGAATTTTGGCGTCGTAGTCCATTGAGAGTGGAAAGACTAGACGGATCCTGTCATGAATACGCACGTGGAAGCATGTCATTTACGTGTAAGGCCCTTACTAGACTGCAAAAGACCGTATTACAACATTTAGGAGACTGTGCACGTAGTTGACGGTGTGTTATGTCCATTGCGGATTGGAAAAGGACTTGAAGCGTCGTAGTCCATTGAGAGTGGAAGGACTAGAGCGACCCTCACCCGCCTAGGCTTGTGGAAGCACGCGTTTGACGTGTAAGGCCCTTGTTAGGCTGCTAAAGGCCGTATTACAACATTTAGAAGTCTGTGAGCGTAGTTGGCCGAGTTCTATGGCCATTGCTGATTGGAAAACAACTTGACCCGTCGTAGACCATTGAGAGTGGAAGGACTAGACGGATCCTGTCATGTATACGCACGTGGAAGCACGTGATTTACGTGTAACGCCCTTATTAGACTGCCAAAGACCGTATTACAACTTTTAGAAGACTGTGCACGTAGTTGACGGTTTTCTACTCCCATTGCGGATTGGAAAATGACTTGAGGCGTCGTAGTCCATTGAGAGTGGAAGGACTACACTGATCTTCACATGTCTAGCCTCGTGGATGGACGTTATTAACGGGAAAAGCCCATTTTAGGCTGCAAAATGCCGAATCGCAATCTTTAGAAGACTGTGCACGTAGTTGACGGTGTTCTATGGCCATTGCGAATTGGAAAACTACTTGAGGAGTCGTAGTCCGTTGAGAGTGAAGGACTAGACGGATCCTGTCATGTATACGCACGTGGAAGCGCGTGATTTACGTGTAAGGCCCTTATTAGATTGCCAAAAGCCGTATTACAACATTTAGAAGACTGTGCACGTAGTTGACGGTGTTCTACTGCCATTGCGGATTGGAAAACAACTTGAGGCGTCGTAGTCCCTTGAGAGTGGAAGGACTACACTGATCCTCACATGTCTACCCTCGATGAAGGACATGATTAACGGGAAAAGCCCATTTTAGGCTGCAAAAGGCCGTATTACAACATTTAGAACACTGTGCACGTAGTTGACGATGTTCTATGGCCATTGCAGATTGGAAAGCGACTTGAGGCGTCGTAGGCGATTGAGAGTGGAAGAACTAGACCGATCCCCACCTGTCTAGGGTCGTGGAAGCACGTGATTTACTTGTGAGACCCTTATTAGACTACAAAAGGCCGTATTACAACATTTAGAAGCCTGTGCACGTAGTTGACAATGTTCTATGGGCATTGCGGATTCGAAAACGACTTGAGGCGTCGTAGTCCATTAAGAGTGGAAGGACTAGACCGATCCCCATCCGCCTAGGCTTGTGGAAGCACGCGTTTGACGTGTAAGGCCCATGTTAGGCTGCTAACGGCCGTATTGCACCATTTAGAAGACTGTGAGCGTAGTTGGCCGAGTTTTATGGCCATTGCGGATTGGAAAACGACTTGAAGCGTCGTAGTCCATTGAAAGTGGAAGGACTACACTGATTCTCACATGTCTACCCACGTGGAAGGACGTGATTAACAGGAAAAGCCCATTTTAGGCTGCAAAAAGCCGTACTACAACATTTAGAAGACTGTGCACGTAGTTGAAGATGTTCTATGGCCATTGCGGATTGGAAAACGACTTGAGGCGTCGTAGTCTATTAAGAGTGGTAGGACTAGACCGATCCCCACCTGTGTAGGCTCCTGGAAGCACGTGATTTACGTGGGAGGCCCTTATTAGACCTCAAAATACCGTATTGCAATATGTAGAAGACTGTGCACGTAGTTGACGGTGCTCTATTGCCATTGCGGAATGAAGAGCGAATTGTGGCGTCGTAGTCCATTGAGAGTGGAAGGACTACACTGATCCTCACATGTCTACCATCGTGGAAGCACATGATTTACGTGTAAGGCCCTTATTAGACTACAAAAGGCCGTAATGAAATCTTTAGAAGCCTGTGCACGTAGTTAACGGTGTTCTATCGCCATTGCGGATTGGAAAATGACTTAAGGCGTCGTAGTCCATTGAGAATGGAAAGACTAGACGGATCCTGTCATGTATACGCACGTGGAAGCATGTCATTTACGTGTAAGGCCCTTACTAGACTGCAAAAGACCGTATTACAACATTTAGGAGACTGTGCACGTAGTTGACGGTGTGTTATGTCCATTGCGGATTGGAAAAGGACTTGAAGCGTCGTAGTCCATTGAGAGTGGAAGGACTAGAGCGACCCTCACCCGCCTAGGCTTGTGGAAGCACGCGTTTGACGTGTAAGGCCCTTGTTAGGCTGCTAAAGGCCGTATTACAACATTTAGAAGACTGTGCACGTAGTTGACGGTGTTCTATGGCCATTGCGGATTGGAAACTACTTGAGGAGTCGTAGTCCGTTGAGAGTGAAGGACTAGACGGATCCTGTCATGTATACGCACGTGGAAGTGCGTGATTTACGTGTAAGGCCCTTATTAGACTACAAAAGGCCGTATTGCAATCTTTAGAAGCCTGTGCACGTAGTTGACAATGTTCTATGGCCATTGCGGATTGGAAAACGACTTGAGGCGTCGTAGTCCATTAAGAGTGGAAGGACTAGACCGATCCCCATCCGCCTAGGCTTGTGGAAGCACGCGTTTGACGTGTAAGGCCAATGTTAGGCTGCTAAAGGCCGTATTGCACCATTTAGAAGACTGTGAGCGTAGTTGGCAGAGTTTTATGGCCATTGCGGATTGGAAAACGACTTGTGGCGTCGTAGTCCATTGAAAGTGGAAGGACTACACTGATCCTCACATGTCTACCCACGTGGAAGGACGTGATTAACAGGAAAAGCCCATTTTAGGCTGCAAAAAGCCGTACTACAACATTTAGAAGACTGTGCACGTAGTTGACGATGTTCTATGGCCATTGCGGATTGGAAAACGACTTGAACTGTCGTAGTCCATTGAGATTTGAAGAACTAGAACGATCCCCATCCGCCTAGGCTTGTGGAAGCACGCGTTTGACCTGTAAGGCCCATGTTAGGCTGCTAAAGGCTGTATTACAACATTTAGAAGACTGTGAGCGTAGTTGGCCTAGTTCTATGGCCATTGCTGATTGGTAAACAACTTGTCCCATCGTAGACCATTGAGAGTGTAAGGACTAGACGGATCCTGTCATGTATACGCACGTGGAAGCACGTAATTTACGTGTAAGGCCCGTATTAGACTGCCAAAGACCGTATTACAACTTTTAGGAGACTGTGCACGTAGTTGACGGTGTTCTACTGCCATTGCGGATTGGAAACGACTTGAAGCGTCGCAGTCCATTGAGAGTGGAAGGACTACACTGATCCTCACATGTCTACCCTCGTGGAAGGACGTAATATGCGTGTAAGGCCCTTATTAGACCTCAAAAGGCCGTATTACAATATTTGGAAGACTGTGCACGTAGTTGACGGTGTTCTACTGCCATTTCGGATTGGAAAACGACTTGAGTTGTCGTAGTCCATTGAGAGTGGAAGGACTATACTGATCCTCACATGTCTACCCTCGTGGAAGGACGTAATATACGTGTAAGGCCTTTATTAGACCTCAAAAGGCCGTATTACAATATTTGGAAGACTATGCACGTAGTTGACGGTGTTTTACTGCCATTGCGGATTGGAAAATCACTTGAGGCGTCGTAGTCCATTGAGAGTGGAAGAACTAGACCGATCCCCACCTGTCTAGGATCGTGGAAGCACGTGATTTACGTGTGAGACCCTTATTAGACTACAAAAGGCCGTATTACAACATTTAGAAGCCTGTGCACGTAGTTGACAATGTTCTATGGCCATTGAGGCGTCGTAGTCCATTAAGAGTGGAAGGACTAGACCGATCCCCATCCGCCTAGGCTTGTGGACGCACGCGTTTGACGTGTAAGGCCAATGTTAGGCTGCTAAAGGCCGTATTGCACCATTTAGAAGACTGTGAGCGTAGTTGGCCGAGTTTTATGGCCATTGTGGATTGGAAAACGACTTGAGGCGTCGTAGTCCATTGAAAGTGGAAGGACTACACTGATCCTCACATGTCTACCCACGTGGAAGGACGTGATTAACAGGAAAAGCCCATTTTAGGCTGCAAAAAGCCGTACTACAACATTTAGAAGACTGTGCACGTAGTTGACGATGTTCTATGGCCATTGCGGATTGGAAAACGACTTGAGCCGTCGTAGTCCATTGAGATTTGAAGAACTAGAACGATCCCCATCCGCCTAGGCTTGTGGAAGCACGCGTTTGACGTGTAAGGCCCATGTTAGGCTGCTAAAGGCTGTATTACAACATTTACAAGACTGTGAGCGTAGTTGGCCTAGTTCTATGGCCATTGCTGATTGGAAAACAACTTGACCCGTCGTAGACCATTGAGAGTGGAAGGACTAGACAGATCCTGTCAAGTATACGCACGTGGAAGCACGTGATTTACGTGTAAGGCACTTATTAGACTGCCAAAGACCCTATTACAACTTTTAGAAGACTGTGCACGTAGTTGACGGTGTTTTACTGCCATTGCGGATTGGAAAACGACTTGAGGCGTAGTAGTCCATTTAGAGTGAAAGGACTACACTGATCCTCACATATCTACCCTCGTGGAAGGACGTAATATACGTGTAAGGCCCTTATTAGACTACAAAAGGCCGTATTGCAATCTTTAGAAGCCTGTGCACGTAGTTGACAATGTTCTATGGCCATTGCGGATTGGAAAACGACTTGAGTTGTCGTAGTCCATTGAGAGTGGAAGGACTAGACCGATCCCCACCTGTCTAGGATCGTGGAAGCACGTGATTTACGTGTGAGACCCTTATTAGACTACAAAAGGCCGTATTACAAAATTTAGAAGCCTGTGCACGTAGTTGACAATGTTCTATGGCCATTGCGGATTGGAAAACGACTTGAGGCGTCGTAGTCCATTAAGAGTGGAAGGACTAGACCGATCCCCATCCGCCTAGGCTTGTGGAAGCACGCGTTTGACGTGTAAGGCCAATGTTAGGCTGCTAAAGGCCGTATTGCACCATTTAGAAGACTGTGAGCGTAGTTGGCCGAGTTTTATGGCCATTGCGGATTGGAAAACGACTTGAGGCGTCGTAGTCCATTGAAAGTGGAAGGACTACACTGATCCTCACATGTCTACCCACGTGGAAGGACGTGATTAACAGGAAAAGCCCATTTTATGCTGCAAAAAGCCGTACTACAACATTTAGAAGACTGTGCACGTAGTTGACGATGTTCTATGGCCATTGCGGATTGGAAAACGACTTGAGCCGTCGTAGTCCATTGAGATTTAAAGAACTAGAACGATCCCCATCCGCCTAGGCTTGTGGAAGCACGCGTTTGACGTGTAAGGCCCATGTTAGGCTGCTAAAGGCTGTATTACAACATTTAGAAGACTGTGAGCGTAGTTGGCCTAGTTCTATGGCCATTGCTGATTGGAAAACAACTTGACCCGTCGTAGACCATTGAGAGTGGAAGGACTAGACAGATCCTGTCAAGTATACGCACGTGGAAGCACGTGATTTACGTGTGAGACCCTTATTAGACTACAAAAGGCCGTATTACAACATTTAGAAGCCTGTGCACGTAGTTGACAATGTTCTATGGCCATTGCGGATTGGAAAACGACTTGAGGCGTCGTAGTCCATTAAGAGTGGAAGGACTAGACCGATCCCCATCCGCCTAGGCTTGTGGAAGCACGCGTTTGACGTGTAAGGCCAATGTTAGGCTGCTAAAGGCCGTATTGCACCATTTAGAAGACTGTGAGCGTAGTTGGCCGAGTTTTATGGCCATTGCGGATTGGAAAACGACTTGAGGCGTCGTAGTCCATTGAAAGTGGAAGGACTACACTGATCCTCACATGTCTACCCACGTGGAAGGACGTGATTAACAGGAAAAGCCCATTTTAGGCTGCAAAAAGCCGTACTACAACATTTAGAAGACTGTGCACGTAGTTGCGATGTTCTATGGCCATTGCGGATTGGAAAACGACTTGAGCCGTCGTAGTCCAATGAGATTTGAAGAACCAGAACGATCCCCATCCGCCTAGGCTTGTGGAAGCACGCGTTTGACGTGTAAGGCCCATGTTAGGCTGCTAAAGGCTGTATTACAACATTTAGAAGACTGTGAGCGTAGTTGGCCTAGTTCTATGGCCATTGCTGATTGGAAAACAACTTGACCCGTCGTAGACCATTGAGAGTGGAAGGACTAGACAGATCCTGTCAAGTATACGCACGTGGAAGCACGTGATTTACGTGTAAGGCACTTATTAGACTGCCAAAGACCGTATTACAACTTTTAGAAGACTGTGCACGTAGTTGACGGTGTTTTACTGCCATTGCGGATTGGAAAACGACTTGAGGCGTCGTAGTCCATTTAGAGTGAAAGGACTACACTGATCCTCACATATCTACGCTCGTGGAAGGACGTAATATACGTGTAAGGCTATTATTAGACCTCAAAAGGCCGTATTACAATATTTGGAAGACTGTGCACGTAGTTGACGGTGTTCTACTGCCATTTCGGATTGGAAAACGACTTGAGGCGTCGTAGTCCATTGAGAGTGGAAAGACTAGACGGATCCTGTCATGTATACGCACGTGGAAGCATGTCATTTACGTGTAAGGCCCTTACTAGACTGCAAAAGACCGTATTAGAACATTTAGGAGACTGTGCACGTAGGTGACGGTGTGTTATGTCCATTGCGGATTGGAAAAGGACTTGAAGCGTCGTAGTCCATTGAGAGTGGAAGGACTAGAGCGACCCTCACCCGCCTAGGCTTGTGGAAGCACGCGTTTGACGTGTAAGGCCCTTGTTAGGCTGCTAAAGGCCGTATTACAACATTTAGAAGACTGTGCACGTAGTTGACGGTGTTCTATGGCCATTGCGGATTGGAAACTACTTGAGGAGTCGTAGTCCGTTGAGAGTAAAGGACTAGACGGATCCTGTCATGTATACGCACGTGGAAGCATGTCATTTACGTGTAAGGCCCTTACTAGACTGCAAAAGACCGTATTAGAACATTTAGGAGACTGTGCACGTAGTTGACAATGTTCTATGGCCATTGCGGATTGGAAAACGACTTGACGCGTCGTAGTCCATTAAGAGTGGAAGGACTAGACCGATCCCCATCCGCCTAGGCTTGTGGAAGCACGCGTTTGACGTGTAAGGCCAATGTTAGGCTGCTAAAGGCCGTATTCCACCATTTAGAAGACTGTGAGCGTAGTTGGCAGAGTTTTATGGCCATTGCGGATTGGAAAACGACTTGAGGCGTCGTAGTCCATTGAAAGTGGAAGGACTACACTGATCCTCACATGTCTACCCACGTGGAAGGACGTGATTAACAGGAAAAGCCCATTTTAGGCTGCAAAAAGCCGTACTACAACATTTAGAAGACTGTGCACGTAGTTGACGGTGTTCTACTGCCATTTCGGATTGGAAAACGACTTGAGTTGTCGTAGTCCATTGAGAGTGGAAGGACTATACTGATCCTCACATGTCTACCCTCGTGGAAGGACGTAATAAACGTGTAAGGCCCTTATTAGACCTCAAAAGGCCGTATTACAATATTTGGAACACTGTGCACGTAGTTGACGGTGTTCTACTGCCATTTCGGATTGGAAAACGACTTGAGTTGTCGTAGTCCATTGAGAGTGGAAGGACTATACTGATCCTCACATGTCTACCCTCGTTGAAGGACGTAATATACGTGTAAGGCCCTTATTAGACCTCAAAAGGCCGTATTACAACATTTAGAAGACTGTGCACGTAGTTGACGGTGTTCTACTGCCATTTCGGATTAGAAAACGACTTGAGCTGTCGTAGTCCATTGAGATTTGAAGAACTAGACCGATCCCCACCTGTCTAGGCTTGTGGAAGCACGCGTTTGACGTGTAAGGCCCATGTTAGGCTGCTAAAGGCTGTATTACAACATTTAGAAGACTGTGAGCGTAGTTGGCCTAGTTCTATGGCCATTGCTGATTGGTAAACAACTTGTCCCATCGTAGACCATTGAGAGTGTAAGGACTAGACGGATCCTGTCATGTATACGCACGTGGAAGCACGTAATTTACGTGTAAGGCCCGTATTAGACTGCCAAAGACCGTATTACAACTTTTAGGAGACTGTGCATGTAGTTTACGGTGTTCTACTGCCATTGCGGAATGGAAACGACTTGAGGCGTCGCAGTCCATTGAGAGTGGAAGGACTACACTGATCCTCACATGTCTACCCTCGTGGAAGGACGTAATATGCGTGTAAGGCCCTTATTAGACCTCAAAAGGCCGTATTACAACATTTAGAAGACTGTGCACGTAGTTGACGGTGTTCTACTGCCATTTCGGATTAGAAAACGACTTGAGCTGTCGTAGTCCATTGAGATTTGAAGAACTAGACCGATCCCCACCTGTCTAGGCTTGTGGAAGCACGCGTTTGACGTGTAAGGCCCATGTTAGGCTGCTAAAGGCTGTATTACAACATTTAGAAGACAGTGAGCGTAGTTGGCCTAGTTCTATGGCCATTGCTGATTGGTAAACAACTTGTCCCATCGTAGACCATTGAGAGTGTAAGGACTAGACGGATCCTGTCATGTATACGCACGTGGAAGCACGTAATTTACGTGTAAGGCCCGTATTAGACTGCCAAAGACCGTATTACAACTTTTAGGAGACTGTGCATGTAGTTTACGGTGTTCTACTGCCATTGCGGATTGGAAACGACTTGAGGCGTCGCAGTCCATTGAGAGTGGAAGGACTACACTGATCCTCACATGTCTACCCTCGTGGAAGGACGTAATATGCGTGTAAGGCACTTATTAGACCTCAAAAGGCCGTATTACAATATTTGGAAGACTGTGCACGTAGTTGACGGTGTTCTACTGCCATTTCGGATTGGAAAACGACTTGAGTTGTCGTAGTCCATTGAGAGTGGAAGGACTATACTGATCCTCACATGTCTACCCTCGTGGAAGGACGTAATATACGTGTAAGGCCCTTATTAGACCTCAAAAGGCCGTATTACAATATTTGGAAGACTGTGCACGTAGTTGACGGTGTTTTACTGCCATTGCGGATTAAAAAACAACTTGAGGCATCGTAGTCCATTGAGAGTGGAAGGATTAGACCTATCCCTACCTGTCTAGGTTCCTGGAAGCACGTGATATACGTGTAAGGCCCTTATTAGACCTCAAAAGACCGTATTACAACATTTAGAAGGTTCTGCACGTAGTTGACGGTGCTCTATTGCCTTTGCGGTATGAAGAACGAATTGAGGTGTCGTGGTCCGTTGAGAGTAAAAGGACTAGACCGATCCTCACATGTCTACGGTCGTGGTAGCACGTGATTTACGGGAAAAGCCCTTATAATTCCTCAAAATGCCGTATTGCAATCTTTAGAAGCCTGTGCACCTAGTTAACGGTGCTCTATCGCCATTGCGAATTGGTAAACGACTTGAGGCGTCGTAGTCCATTGACAGTGGAAGGACTACACTGATCCTCACATGTTTACCCTTGTGGAAGGACGTGATTTACGGGAAAAGCCCATATTAGGCTGCAAAACGCCGTATTACAACATTTAGGAGAAGACTTTGCGCGTAGTTTACGGTGTTTTTTGGCCATTGCAGATTAAGAAACAACTTGAGGCATCGTAGTCTATTAAGAGTGGAAGGACTAGACCGATCCCCACCTGTCTAGGTTCCTGGAAGCACGTGATGTACGTGTAAGGCCCTTATTAGACCTTAAAAGACCGTATTACAACATTTAGAAGGTTCTGCACGTAGTTGACGGTGCTCTATTGCCTTTGTGGTATGAAGAACAAATTGAGGTGTCGTGGTCCGTTGAGAGTAAAAGGACTAGGCCGATCCTCACATGTCTACGGTCGTGGTAGCACGTGATTTACGGGAAAAGCCCTTATAAGACCTCAAAATGCCGTAATTGCAGTATTTAGAAGACTGTGCACGTAGTTGACGGTGCTCTATTGCCATTGCGGAATGAAGAGCGAATTTTGGCGTCGTAGTCCATTGAGAGTGGAAAGACTAGACGGATCCTGTCATGAATACGCACGTGGAAGCATGTCATTTACGTGTAAGGCCCTTACTAGACTGCAAAAGACCGTATTACAACATTTAGGAGACTGTGCACGTAGTTGACGGTGTGTTATGTCCATTGCGGATTGGAAAAGGACTTGAAGCGTCGTAGTCCATTGAGAGTGGAAGGACTAGAGCGACCCTCACCCGCCTAGGCTTGTGGAAGCACGCGTTTGACGTGTAAGGCCCTTGTTAGGCTGCTAAAGGCCGTATTACAACATTTAGAAGTCTGTGAGCGTAGTTGGCCGAGTTCTATGGCCATTGCTGATTGGAAAACAACTTGACCCGTCGTAGACCATTGAGAGTGGAAGGACTAGACGGATCCTGTCATGTATACGCACGTGGAAGCACGTGATTTACGTGTAACGCCCTTATTAGACTGCCAAAGACCGTATTACAACTTTTAGAAGACTGTGCACGTAGTTGACGGTGTTCTACTCCCATTGCGGATTGGAAAATGACTTGAGGCGTCGTAGTCCATTGAGAGTGGAAGGACTACACTGATCTTCACATGTCTAGCCTCGTGGATGGACGTTATTAACGGGAAAAGCCCATTTTAGGCTGCAAAATGCCGAATCGCAATCTTTAGAAGACTGTGCACGTAGTTGACGGTGTTCTATGGCCATTGCGGATTGGAAAACTACTTGAGGAGTCGTAGTCCGTTGAGAGTGAAGGACTAGACGGATCCTGTCATGTATACGCACGTGGAAGCGCGTGATTTACGTGTAAGGCCCTTATTAGACTGCCAAAAGCCGTATTACAACATTTAGAAGACTGTGCACGTAGTTGACGGTGTTCTACTGCCATTGCGGATTGGAAAACAACTTGAGGCGTCGTAGTCCCTTGAGAGTGGAAGGACTACACTGATCCTCACATGTCTACCCTCGATGAAGGACATGATTAACGGGAAAAGCCCATTTTAGGCTGCAAAAGGCCGTATTACAACATTTAGAACACTGTGCACGTAGTTGACGATGTTCTATGGCCATTGCAGATTGGAAAGCGACTTGAGGCGTCGTAGGCGATTGAGAGTGGAAGAACTAGACCGATCCCCACCTGTCTAGGGTCGTGGAAGCACGTGATTTACTTGTGAGACCCTTATTAGACTACAAAAGGCCGTATTACAACATTTAGAAGCCTGTGCACGTAGTTGACAATGTTCTATGGGCATGGCGGATTCGAAAACGACTTGAGGCGTCGTAGTCCATTAAGAGTGGAAGGACTAGACCGATCCCCATCCGCCTAGGCTTGTGGAAGCACGCGTTTGACGTGTAAGGCCCATGTTAGGCTGCTAACGGCCGTATTGCACCATTTAGAAGACTGTGAGCGTAGTTGGCCGAGTTTTATGGCCATTGCGGATTGGAAAACGACTTGAAGCGTCGTAGTCTATTGAAAGTGGAAGGACTACACTGATCCTCACATGTCTACCCACGTGGAAGGACGTGATTAACAGGAAAAGCCCATTTTAGGCTGCAAAAAGCCGTACTACAACATTTAGAAGACTGTGCACGTAGTTGACGATGTTCTATGGCCATTGCGGATTGGAAAACGACTTGAGGCGTCGTAGTCTATTAAGAGTGGAAGGACTAGACCGATCCCCACCTGTGTAGGCTCCTGGAAGCACGTGATTTACGTGGGAGGCCCTTATTAGACCTCAAAATACCGTATTGCAATATGTAGAAGACTGTGCACGTAGTTGACGGTGCTCTATTGCCATTGCGGAATGAAGAGCAAATTGTGGCGTCGTAGTCCATTGAGAGTGGAAGGACTACACTGATCCTCACATGTCTACCATCGTGGAAGCACGTGATTTACGTGTAAGGCCCTTATTAGACTACAAAAGGCCGTAATGAAATCTTTAGAAGCCTGTGCACGTAGTTAACGGTGTTCTATCGCCATTGCGGATTGGAAAATGACTTAAGGCGTCGTAATCCATTGAGAATGGAAAGACTAGACGGATCCTGTCATGTATACGCACGTGGAAGCATGTCATTTACGTGTAAGGCCCTTACTAGACTGCAAAAGACCGTATTACAACATTTAGGAGACTGTGCACGTAGTTGACGGTGTGTTATGTCCATTGCGGATTGGAAAAGGACTTGAAGCGTCGTAGTCCATTGAGAGTGGAAGGACTAGAGCGACCCTCACCCGCCTAGGCTTGTGGAAGCACGCGTTTGACGTGTAAGGCCCTTGTTAGGCTGCTAAAGGCCGTATTACAACATTTAGAAGACTGTGCACGTAGTTGACGGTGTTCTATGGCCATTGCAGATTCGAAACTACTTGAGGAGTCGTAGTCCGTTGAGAGTGAAGGACTAGACGGATCCTGTCATGTATACGCACGTGGAAGTGCGTGATTTACGTGTAAGGCCCTTATTAGACTACAAAAGGCCGTATTGCAATCTTTAGAAGCCTGTGCACGTAGTTGACAATGTTCTATGGCCATTTCGGATTGGAAAACGACTTGAGGCGTCGTAGTCCATTAAGAGTGGAAGGACTAGACCGATCCCCATCCGCCTAGGCTTGTGGAAGCACGCGTTTGACGTGTAAGGCCAATGTTAGGCTGCTAAAGGCCGTATTGCACCATTTAGAAGACTGTGAGCGTAGTTGGCAGAGTTTTATGGCCATTGCGGATTGGAAAACGACTTGTGGCGTCGTAGTCCATTGAAAGTGGAAGGACTACACTGATCCTCACATGTCTACCCACGTGGAAGGACGTGATTAACAGGAAAAGCCCATTTTAGGCTGCAAAAAGCCGTACTACAACATTTAGAAGACTGTGCACGTAGTTGACGATGTTCTATGGCCATTGCGGATTGGAAAACGACTTGAACTGTCGTAGTCCATTGAGATTTGAAGAACTAGAACGATCCCCATCCGCCTAGGCTTGTGGAAGCACGCGTTTGACCTGTAAGGCCCATGTTAGGCTGCTAAAGGCTGTATTAAAACATTTAGAAGACTGTGAGCGTAGTTGGCCTAGTTCTATGGCCATTGCTGATTGGTAAACAACTTGTCCCATCGTAGACCATTGAGAGTGTAAGGACTAGAGGGATCCTGTCATGTATACGCACGTGGAAGCACGTAATTTACGTGTAAGGCCAATGTTAGGCTGCTAAAGGCCGTATTGCACCATTTAGAAGACTGTGAGCGTAGTTGGCCGAGTTTTATGGCCATTGCGGATTGGAAAACGACTTGAGGCGTCGTAGTCCATTGAAAGTGGAAGGACTACACTGATCCTCACATGTCTACCCACGTGGAAGGACGTGATTAACAGGAAAAGCCCATTTTAGGCTGCAAAAAGCCGTACTACAACATTTAGAAGACTGTCCACGTAGTTGACGATGTTCTATGGCAATTGCGGATTGGAAAACGACTTGAGCCGTCGTAGTTTATTGAGATTTAAAGAACTAGAACGATCCCCATCCGCCTAGGTTTGTGGAAGCACGCGTTTGACGTGTAAGGCCCATGTTAGGCTGCTAAAGGCTGTATTACAACATTTAGAAGACTGTGAGCGTAGTTGGCCTACTTCTATGGCCATTGCTGATTGGAAAACAACTTGACCCGTCGTAGACCATTGAGAGTGGAAGGACTAGACAGATCCTGTCAAGTATACGCACGTGGAAGCACGTGATTTACGTGCGAGACCCTTATTAGACTACAAAAGGCCGTATTACAACATTTAGAAGCCTGTGCACGTAGTTGACAATGTTCTATGGCCATTGCGGATTGGAAAACGACTTGAGGCGTCGTAGTCCATTAAGAGTGGAAGGACTAGACCGATCCCCATCCGCCTAGGCTTGTGGAAGCACGCGTTTGACGTGTAAGGCCAATGTTAGGCTGCTAAAGGCCGTATTGCACCATTTAGAAGACTGTGAGCGTAGTTGGCCGAGTTTTATGGCCATTGCGGATTGGAAAACGACTTGAGGCGTCGCAGTCCATTGAAAGTGGAAGGACTACACTGATCCTCACATGTCTACCCACGTGGAAGGACGTGATTAACAGGAAAAGCCCATTTTAGGCTGCAAAAAGCCGTACTACAACATTTAGAAGACTGTGCACGTAGTTGCGATGTTCTATGGCCATTGCGGATTGGAAAACGACTTGAGCCGTCGTAGTCCAATGAGATTTGAAGAACCAGAACGATCCCCATCCGCCTAGGCTTGTGGAAGCACGCGTTTGACGTGTAAGGCCCATGTTAGGCTGCTAAAGGCTGTATTACAACATTTAGAAGACTGTGAGCATTAATGGCCTAGTTCTATGGCCATTGCTGATTGGAAAACAACTTGACCCGTCGTAGATCATTGAGAGTGGAAGGACTAGACAGATCCTGTCAAGTATACGCACGTGGAAGCACGTGATTTACGTGTAAGGCACTTATTAGACTGCCAAAGACCGTATTACAACTTTTAGAAGACTGTGCACGTAGTTGACGGTGTTTTACTGCCATTGCGGATTGGAAAACGACTTGAGGCGTCGTAGTCCATTTAGAGTGAAAGGACTACACTGATCCTCACATATCTACCCTCGTGGAAGGACGTAATATACGTGTAAGGCTATTATTAGACCTCAAAAGGCCGTATTACAATATTTGGAAGACTGTGCACGTAGTTGACGGTGTTCTACTGCCATTTCGGATTGGAAAACGACTTGAGGCGTCGTAGTCCATTGAGAGTGGAAAGACTAGACGGATCCTGTCATGTATACGCACGTGGAAGCATGTCATTTACGTGTAAGGCCCTTACTAGACTGCAAAAGACCGTATTAGAACATTTAGGAGACTGTGCACGTAGTTGACGGTGTGTTATGTCCATTGCGGATTGGAAAAGGACTTGAAGCGTCGTAGTCCATTGAGAGTGGAAGGACTAGAGCGACCCTCACCCGCCTAGGCTTGTGGAAGCACGCGTTTGACGTGTAAGGCCCTTGTTAGGCTGCTAAAGGCCGTATTACAACATTTAGAAGACTGTGCACGTAGTTGACGGTGTTCTATGGCCATTGCGGATTGGAAACTACTTGAGGAGTCGTAGTCCGTTGAGAGTAAAGGACTAGACGGATCCTGTCATGTATACGCACGTGGAAGCACGCGTTTGACGTGTAAGGCCAATGTTAGGCTGCTAAAGGCCGTATTGCACCATTTAGAAGACTGTGAGCGTAGTTGGCAGAGTTTTATGGCCATTGCGGATTGGAAAACGACTTGAGGCGTCGTAGTCCATTGAAAGTGGAAGGACTACACTGATCCTCACATGTCTACCCACGTGGAAGGACGTGATTAACAGGAAAAGCCCATTTTAGGCTGCAAAAAGCCGTACTACAACATTTAGAAGACTGTGCACGTAGTTGACGGTGTTCTACTGCCATTTCGGATTGGAAAACGACTTGAGTTGTCGTAGTCCATTGAGAGTGGAAGGACTATACTGATCCTCACATGTCTACCCTCGTGGAAGGACGTAATAAACGTGTAAGGCCCTTATTAGACCTCAAAAGGCCGTATTACAATATTTGGAACACTGTGCACGTAGTTGACGGTGTTCTACTGCCATTTCGGATTGGAAAACGACTTGAGTTTTCGTAGTCCATTGAGAGTGGAAGGACTATACTGATCCTCACATGTCTACCCTCGTGGAAGGACGTAAGATACGTGTAAGGCCCTTATTAGACCTCAAAAGGCCGTATTACAACATTTAGAAGACTGTTCACGTAGTTGACGGTGTTCTACTGCCATTTCGGATTAGAAAACGACTTGAGCTGTCGTAGTCCATTGAGATTTGAAGAACTAGAACGATCCCCATCCGCCTAGGCTTGTGGAAGCACGCGTTTGACGTGTAAGGCCCATGTTAGGCTGCTAAAGGCTGTATTACAACATTTAGAAGACTGTGAGCGTAGTTGGCCTAGTTCTATGGCCATTGCTGATTGGTAAACAACTTGTCCCATCGTAGACCATTGAGAGTGTAAGGACTAGACGGATCCTGTCATGTATACGCACGTGGAAGCACGTAATTTACGTGTAAGGCCCGTATTATACTGCCAAAGACCGTATTACAACTTTTAGGAGACTGTGCATGTAGTTTACGGTGTTCTACTGCCATTGCGGATTGGAAACGACTTGAGGCGTCGCAGTCCATTGAGAGTGGAAGGACTACACTGATCCTCACATGTCTACCCTCGTGGAAGGACGTAATATGCGTGTAAGGCACTTATTAGACCTCAAAAGGCCGTATTACAATATTTGGAAGACTGTGCACGTAGTTGACGGTGTTCTACTGCCATTTCGGATTGGAAAACGACTTGAGTTGTCGTAGTCCATTGAGAGTGGAAGGACTATACTGATCCTCACATGTCTACCCTCGTGGAAGGACGTAATATACGTGTAAGGCCCTTATTAGACCTCAAAAGGCCGTATTACAATATTTGGAAGACTGTGCACGTAGTTGACGGTGTTTTACTGCCATTGCGGATTGGAAAATCACTTGAGGCGTCGTAGTCCATTGAGAGTGGAAGAACTAGACCGATCCCCACCTGTCTAGGATCGTGGAAGCACGTGATTTACGTGTGAGACCCTTATTAGACTACAAAAGGCCGTATTACAACATTTAGAAGCCTGTGCACGTAGTTGACAATGTTCTATGGCCATTGAGGCGTCGTAGTCCATTAAGAGTGGAAGGACTAGACCGATCCCCATCCGCCTAGGCTTGTGGAAGCACGCGTTTGACGTGTAAGGCCAATGTTAGGCTGCTAAAGGCCGTATTGCATCATTTAGAAGACTGTGAGCGTAGTTGGCCGAGTTTTATGGCCATTGCGGATTGGAAAACGACTTGAGCCGTCGTAGTATATTGAGATTTGAAGAACTAGAACGATCCCCATCCGCCTAGGCTTGTTGAAGCACGCGTTTGACGTGTAAGGCCCATGTTAGGCTGCTAAAGGCTGTATTACAACATTTAGAAGACTGTGAGCGTAGTTGGCCTAGTTCTATGGCCATTGCTGATTGGAAAACAACTTGACCCGTCGTAGCCCATTGAGAGTGGAAGGACTAGACAGATCCTGTCAAGTATACGCACGTGGAAGCACGTGATTTACGTGTAAGGCACTTATTAGACTGCCAAAGACCGTATTACAACTTTTAGAAGACTGTGCACGTAGTTGACGGTGTTTTACTGCCATTGTGGATTGGAAAACGACTTGAGGCGTAGTAGTCCATTTAGAGTGAAAGGACTACACTGATCCTCACATATCTACCCTCGTGGAAGGACGTAATATACGTGTAAGGCCCTTATTAGACTACAAAAGGCCGTATTGCAATCTTTAGAAGCCTGTGCACGTAGTTGACAATGTTCTATGGCCATTGCGGATTGGAAAACGACTTGAGGCGTCGTAGTCCATTAAGAGTGGAAGGACTAGACCGATCCCCATCCGCCTAGGCTTGTGGAAGCACGCGTTTGACGTGTAAGGCCAATGTTAGGCTGCTAAAGGCCGTATTGCACCATTTAGAAGACTGTGAGCGTAGTTGGCAGAGTTTTATGGCCATTGCGGATTGGAAAACGACTTGTGGCGTCGTAGTCCATTGAAAGTGGAAGGACTACACTGATCCTCACATGTCTACCCACGTGGAAGGACGTGATTAACAGGAAAAGCCCATTTTAGGCTGCAAAAAGCCGTACTACAACATTTAGAAGACTGTGCACGTAGTTGACGATGTTCTATGGCCATTGCAGATTGGAAAACGACTTGAACTGTCGTAGTCCATTGAGATTTGAAGAACTAGAACGATCCCCATCCGCCTAGGCTTGTGGAAGCACGCGTTTGACCTGTAAGGCCCATGTTAGGCTGCTAAAGGCTGTATTACAACATTTAGAAGACTGTGAGCGTAGTTGGCCTAGTTCTATGGCCATTGCTGATTGGTAAACAACTTGTCCCATCGTAGACCATTGAGAGTGTAAGGACTAGACGGATCCTGTCATGTATACGCACGTGGAAGCACGTAATTTACGTGTAAGGCCCGTATTAGACTGCCAAAGACCGTATTACAACTTTTAGGAGACTGTGCACGTAGTTGACGGTGTTCTACTGCCATTGCGGATTGGAAACGACTTGAGGCGTCGCAGTCCATTGAGAGTGGAAGGACTACACTGATCCTCACATGTCTACCATCGTGGAAGGACGTAATATGCGTGTAAGGCCCTTATTAGACCTCAAAAGGCCGTATTACAATATTTGGAAGACTGTGCACGTAGTTGACGGTGTTCTACTGCCATTTCGGATTGGAAAACGACTTGAGTTGTCGTAGTCCATTGAAAGTGGAAGGACTATACTGATCCTCACATGTCTACCCTCGTGGAAGGACGTAATATACGTGTAAGGCCTTTATTAGACCTCAAAAGGCCGTATTACAATATTTGGAAGACTGTGCACGTAGTTGACGGTGTTTTACTGCCATTGCGGATTGGAAAATCACTTGAGGCGTCGTAGTCCATTGAGAGTGGAAGAACTAGACCGATCCCCACCTGTCTAGGATCGTGGAAGCACGTGATTTACGTGTGAGACCCTTATTAGACTACAAAAGGCCGTATTACAACATTTAGAAGCCTGTGCACGTAGTTGACAATGTTCTATGGCCATTGAGGCGTCGTAGTCCATTAAGAGTGGAAGGACTAGACCGATCCCCATCCGCCTAGGCTTGTGGAAGCACGCGTTTGACGTGTAAGGCCAATGTTAGGCTGCTAAAGACCGTATTGCATCATTTAGAAGACTGTGAGCGTAGTTGGCCGAGTTTTATGGCCATTGCGGATTGGAAAACGACTTGAGGCGTCGTAGTCCATTGAAAGTGGAAGGACTACACTGATCCTCACATATCTACCCTCGTGGAAGGACGTAATATACGTGTAAGGCCCTTATTAGACTACAAAAGGCCGTATTGCAATCTTTAGAAGCCTGTGCACGTAGTTGACAATGTTCTATGGCCATTGCGGATTGGAAAACGACTTGAGGCGTCGTAGTCCATTAAGAGTGGAAGGACTAGACCGATCCCCATCCGCCTAGGCTTGTGGAAGCACGCGTTTGACGTGTAAGGCCAATGTTAGGCTGCTAAAGGCTGTATTACAACATTTAGAAGACTGTGAGCGTAGTTGGCCTAGTTCTATGGCCATTGCTGATTGGTAAACAACTTGTCCCATCGTAGACCATTGAGAGTGTAAGGACTAGACGGATCCTGTCATGTATACGCACGTGGAAGCACGTAATTTACGTGTAAGGCCCGTATTAGACTGCCAAAGACCGTATTACAACTTTTAGGAGACTGTGCACGTAGTTGACGGTGTTCTACTGCCATTGCGGATTGGAAACGACTTGAGGCGTCGCAGTCCATTGAGAGTGGAAGGACTACACTGATCCTCACATGTCTACCCACGTGAAAGGACGTGATTAACAGGAAAAGCCCATTTTAGGCTGCAAAAAGTCGTACTACAACATTTAGAAGACTGTGCACGTAGTTGACGATGTTCTATGGCCATTGCAGATTGGAAAACGTCTTGAGCCGTCGTAGTATATTGATATTTGAAGAACTAGAACGATCCCCATCCGCCTAGGCTTGTGGAAGCACGCGTTTGACGTGTAAGGCCCATGTTAGGCTGCTAAAGGCTGTATTACAACATTTAGAAGACTGTGAGCGTAGTTGGCCTAGTTCTATGGCCATTGCTGATTGGTAAACAACTTGTCCCATCGTAGACCATTGAGAGTGTAAGGACTACACTGATCCTCACATGTCTACCCTCGTGGAAGGACGTAATATGCGTGTAAGGCCCTTATTAGACCTCAAAAGGCCGTATTACAATACTTGGAAGACTGTGCACGTAGTTGACGGTGTTCTACTGCCATTTCGGATTGGAAAACGACTTGAGTTGTCGTAGTCCATTGAGAGTGGAAGGACTAGACCGATCCCCACCTGTCTAGGATCGTGGAAGCACGTGATTTACGTGTGAGACCCTTATTAGACTACAAAAGGCCGTATTACAACATTTAGAAGCCTGTGCACGTAGTTGACAATGTTCTATGGCCATTGCGGATTGGAAAACGACTTGAGGCGTCGTAGTCCATTAAGAGTGGAAGCACTAGACCGATCCCCATCCGCCTAGGCTTGTGGAAGCACGCGTTTGACGTGTAAGGCCAATGTTAGGCTGCTAAAGGCCGTATTGCACCATTTAGAAGACTGTGAGCGTAGTTGGCCGAGTTTTATGGCCATTGCGGATTGGAAAACGACTTGAGGCGTCGTAGTCCATTGAAAGTGGAAGGACTACACTGATCCTCACATGTCTACCCACGTGGAAGGACGAGATTAACAGGAAAAGCCCATTTTAGGCTGCAAAAAGCCGTACTACAACATTTAGAAGACTGTGCACGTAGTTGACGATGTTCTATGGCCATTGCGGATTGGAAAACGACTTGAGCCGTCGTAGTCCGTTGAGAGTAAAGGACTAGACGGATCCTGTCATGTATACGCACGTGGAAGCGCGTGATTTACCTGTAAGGCCCTTATTAGACTACAAAAGGCCGTATTGCAATCTTTAGAAGCCTGTGCACGTAGTTGACAATGTTCTATGGCCATTGCGGATTGGAAAACGACTTGAGGCGTCGTAGTCCATTAAGAGTGGAAGGACTAGACCGATCCCCATCCGCCTAGGCTTGTGGAAGCACGCGTTTGACGTGTAAGGCCAATGTTAGGCTGCTAAAGGCCGTATTGCACCATTTAGAAGACTGTGAGCGTAGTTGGCAGAGTTTTATGGCCATTGCGGATTGGAAAACGACTTGAGGCGTCGTAGTCCATTGAAAGTGGAAGGACTACACTGATCCCCATCCGCCTAGGCTTGTGGAAGCACGCGTTTGACGTGTAAGAACCATGTTAGGCTGCTAAAGGCTGTATTACAACATTTAGAAGACTGTGAGCGTAGTTGGCCTAGTTCTATGGCCATTGCTGATTGGAAAACAACTTGACCCGTCGTAGACCATTGAGAGTGGAAGGACTAGACAGATCCTGTCAAGTATACGCACGTGGAAGCACGTGATTTACGTGTAAGGCCCTTGTTAGGCTGCTAAAGGCCGTATTACAACATTTAGAAGACTGTGCACGTAGTTGACGGTGTTCTATGGCCATTGCGGATTGGAAACTACTTGAGGAGTCGTAGTCCGTTGAGAGTAAAGGACTAGACGGATCCTGTCATGTATACGCACGTGGAAGCGCGTGATTTACCTGTAAGGCCCTTATTAGACTACAAAAGGCCGTATTGCAATCTTTAGAAGCCTGTGCACGTAGTTGACAATGTTCTATGGCCATTGCGGATTGGAAAACGACTTGAGGCGTCGTAGTCCATTAAGAGTGGAAGGACTAGACCGATCCCCATCCGCCTAGGCTTGTGGAAGCACGCGTTTGACGTGTAAGGCCAATGTTAGGCTGCTAAAGGCCGTATTGCACCATTTAGAAGACTGTGAGCGTAGTTGGCAGAGTTTTATGGCCATTGCGGATTGGAAAACGACTTGAGGCGTCGTAGTCCATTGAAAGTGGAAGGACTACACTGATCCCCATCCGCCTAGGCTTGTGGAAGCACGCGTTTGACGTGTAAGGCCAATGTTAGGCTGCTAAAGGCCGTATTGCACCATTTAGAAGACTGTGAGCGTAGTTGGTCGAGTTTTATGGCCATTGCGGATTGGAAAACGACTTGAGGCGTCGTAGTCCATTGAAAGTGGAAGGACTACACTGATCCTCACATGTCTACCCACGTGGAAGGACGTGATTAACAGGAAAAGCCCATTCTAGGCTGCAAAAAGCCGTACTACAACATTTAGAAGACTGTGCACGTAGTTGACGATGTTCTATGGCCATTGCGGATTGGAAAACGACTTGAGCCGTCGTAGTCCATTGAGATTTGAAGAACCAGAACGATCCCCATCCGCCTAGGCTTGTGGAAGCACGCGTTTGACGTGTAAGGCCCATGTTAGGCTGCTAAAGGCTGTATTACAACATTTAGAAGACTGTGAGCGTAGTTGGCCTAGTTCTATGGCCATTGCTGATTGGAAAACAACTTGACCCGTCGTAGACCATTGAGAGTGGAAGGACTAGACAGATCCTGTCAAGTATACGCACGTGGAAGCACGTGATTTACGTGTAAGGCACTTATTAGACTGCCAAAGACCGTATTGCAATCTTTAGAAGCCTGTGCACGTAGTTGACAATGTTCTATGGCCATTGCGGATTGGAAAACGACTTGAAGCGTCGTAGTCCATTAAGAGTGGAAGGACTAGACCGATCCCCATCCGCCTAGGCTTGTGGAAGCACGCGTTTGACGTGTAAGGCCAATGTTAGGCTGCTAAAGGCCGTATTGCACCATTTAGAAGACTGTGAGCGTAGTTGGCAGAGTTTTATGGCCATTGCGGATTGAAGAACGACTTGAGGCGTCGTAGTCCATTGAAAGTGGAAGGACTACACTGATCCTCACATGTCTACCCACGTGGAAGGACGTGATTAACAGGAAAAGCCCATTTTAGGCTGCAAAAAGCCGTACTACAACATTTAGAAGACTGTGCACGTAGTTGACGATGTTCTATGGCCATTGCGGATTGGAAAACGACTTGAACCGTCGTAGTCCATTGAGATTTGAAGAACTAGACCGATCCCCATCCGCCTAGGCTTGTGGAAGCACGTGTTTGACGTGTAAGGCCCATGTTAGGCTGCTAAAGGCTGTATTACAACATTTAGAAGACTGTGAGCGTAGTTGGCCTAGTTCTATGGCCATTGCTGATTGGTAAACAACTTGTCCCATCGTAGACCATTAAGAGTGGAAGGACTAGACCGATCCCCATCCGCCTAGGCTTGTGGAAGCACGCGTTTGACGTGTAAGGCCAATGTTAGGCTGCTAAAGGCCGTATTGCACCATTTAGAAGACTGTGAGCGTAGTTGGCCGAGTTTTATGGCCATTGCGGATTGGAAAACGACTTGAGGCGTCGTAGTCTATTGAAAGTGGAAGGACTACACTGATCCTCACATGTCTACCCACGTGGAAGGACGTGATTAACAGGAAAAGCCCATTTTAGGCTGCAAAAAGCCGTACTACAACATTTAGAAGACTGTGCACGTAGTTGACGATGTTCTATGGCCATTGCGGATTGGAAAACGACTTGAGCCGTCGTAGTCCATTGAGATTTGAAGAACCAGAACGATCCCCATCCGCCTAGGCTTGTGGAAGCACGCGTTTGACGTGTAAGGCCCATGTTAGGCTGCTAAAGGCTGTATTACAACATTTAGAAGACTGTGAGCGTAGTTGGCCTAGTTCTATGGCCATTGCTGATTGGAAAACAACTTGACACGTCGTAGACCATTGAGAGTGGAAGGACTAGACAGATCCTGTCAAGTATACGCACGTGGAAGCACGTGATTTACGTGTAAGGCACTTATTAGACTGCCAAAGACCGTATTACAACTTTTAGAAGACTGTGCACGTAGTTGACGGTGTTTTACTGCCATTGCGGATTGGAAAACGACTTGAGGCGTCGTAGTCCATTTAGAGTGAAAGGACTACACTGATCCTCACATATCTACCCTCGTGGAAGGACGTAATATACGTGTAAGGCCATTATTAGACCTAAAAGGCCGTATTACAATATTTGGAAGACTGTGCACGTAGTTGACGGTGTTTTATTGCCATTTCGGATTGAAAAACGACTTGAGGCGTCGTAGTCCATTGAGAGTGGAAGGACTACACTGATCCTCACATGTCTACCCACGTGGAAGGACGTGATTTCCGGGAAAAGCCCATATAAGCCTGCAAAACGCAGCATTACAACATTTAGAAGAAGTCTTTGCACGTAGTTTACGGTGGTCTATGGCCATTGAGGCGTCGTAGTCCATTAAGAGTGGAAGGACTAGACCGATTCCCATCCGCCTAGGCTTGTGGAAGCACGCGTTTGACGTGTAAGGCCAATGTTAGGCTGCTAAAGGCCGTATTGCACCATTTAGAAGACTGTGAGCGTAGTTGGCCGAGTTTTATGGCCATTGCGGATTGGAAAACGACTTGAGGCGTCGTAGTCCATTGAAAGTGGAAGGACTACACTGATCCTCACATGTCTACCCACGTGGAAGGACGTGATTAACAGGAAAAGCCCATTTTAGGCTGCAAAAAGCCGTACTACAACATTTAGAAGACTGTGCACGTAGTTGACGATGTTCTATGGCCATTGCGGATTGGAAAACGACTTGAGCCGTCGTAGTCCATTGAGATTTGAAGAACTAGAACGATCCCCATCCGCCTAGGCTTGTGGAAGCACGCGTTTGACGTGTAAGGTCCATGTTAGGCTGCTAAAGGCTGTATTACAACATTTAGAAGACTGTGAGCGTAGTTGGCCTAGTTCTATGGCCATTGCTGATTGGAAAACAACTTGACCCGTCGTAGACCATTGAGAGTGGAAGGACTAGACAGATCCTGTCAAGTATACGCACGTGGAAGCACGTGATTTACGTGTAAGGCACTTATTAGACTGCCAAAGACCGTATTACAACTTTTAGACGACTGTGCACGTAGTTGACGGTGTTTTACTGCCATTGCGGATTGGAATACGACTTGAGGCGTCGTAGTCCATTTAGAGTGAAAGGACTACACTGATCCTCACAAATCTACCCTCGTGGAAGGACGTAATATACGTGTAAGGCCCTTATTAGACTACAAAAGGCCGTATTGCAATCTTTAGAAGCCTGTGCACGTAGTTGACAATGTTCTATGGCGTAGTTGGCCGAGTTTTATGGCCATTGCGGATTGGAAAACGACTTGAGGCGTCGTAGTCCATTGAAAGTGGAAGGACTACACTGATCCTCACATGTCTACCCACGTGGAAGGACGTGATTAACAGGAAAAGCCCATTTTAGGCTGCAAAAAGCCGTACTACAACATTTAGAAGACTGTGCACGTAGTTGACGATGTTCTATGGCCATTGCGGATTGGAAAACGACTTGAGCCGTCGTAGTCCATTGAGATTTGAAGAACCAGAACGATCCCCATCCGCCTAGGCTTGTGGAAGCACGCGTTTGACGTGTAAGGCCCATGTTAGGCTGCTAAAGGCTGTATTACAACATTTAGAAGACTGTGAGCGTAGTTGGCCTAGTTCTATGGCCATTGCTGATTGGAAAACAACTTGACCCGTCGTAGACCATTGAGAGTGGAAGGACTAGACAGATCCTGTCAAGTATACGCACGTGGAAGCACGTGATTTACGTGTAGGGCACTTATTAGACTGCCAAAGACCGTATTGCAATCTTTAGAAGCCTGTGCACGTAGTTGACAATGTTCTATGGCCATTGCGGATTGGAAAACGACTTGAGCTGTCGTAGTCCATTGAGATTTGAAGAACAAGACCGATCCCCATCCGCCTAGGCTTGTGGAAGCACGCGTTTGACGTGTAAGGCCCATGTTAGGTTGCTAAAGGCTGTATTACAACATTTAAAAGACTGTGAGCGTAGTTGGCCTAGTTCTACGGCCATTGCTGATTGGAAAACAACTTGACCCGTCGTAGACCATTGAGAGTGGAAGGACTAGACAGATCCTGTCAAGTATACGCACGTGGAAGCACGTGATTTACGTGTAAGGCACTTATTAGACTGCCAAAGACCGTATTGCAATCTTTAGAAGCCTGTGCACGTAGTTGACAATGTTCTATGGCCATTGCGGATTGGAAAACGACTTGAGGCGTCGCAGTCCATTGAGAGTGGAAGGACTACACTGATCCTCACATGTCTACCCTCGTGAAAGGACGTAATATGCGTGTAAGGCCCTTATTAGACCTCAAAAGGCCGTATTACAATATTTGGAAGACTGTGCACGTAGTTGACGGTGTTATACTGCCATTTCGGATTGGAAAACGACTTGAGTTGTCGTAGTCCATTGAGAGTGGAAGGACTATACTGATCTTCACATGTCTACCCTCGTGGAAGGACGTAATATACGTGTAAGGCCCTTATTAGACCTCAAAAGGCCGTATTACAATATTTGGAAGACTGTGCACGTAGTTGACGGTGTTTTACTGCCATTGCGGATTGGAAAATCACTTGAGGCGTCGTAGTCCATTGAGAGTGGAAGAACTAGACCGATCCCCACCTGTCTAGGATCGTGGAAGCACGTGATTTACGTGTGAGACCCTTATTAGACTACAAAAGGCCGTATTACAACATTTAGAAGCCTGTGCACGTAGTTGACAATGTTCTATGGCCATTGAGGCGTCGTAGTCCATTAAGAGTGGAAGGACTAGACCGATCCCCATCCGCCTAGGCTTGTGGAAGCACGCGTTTGACGTGTAAGGCCAATGTTAGGCTGCTAAAGGCCGTATTGCACCATTTAGAAGACTGTGAGCGTAGTTGGCCGAGTTTTATGGCCATTGCGGATTGGAAAACGACTTGAGGCGTCGTAGTCCATTGAAAGTGGAAGGACTACACTGATCCTCACATGTCTACCCACGTGGAAGGACGTGATTAACAGGAAAAGCCCATTTTAGGCTGCAAAAAGCCGTACTACAACATTTAGAAGACTGTGCACGTAGTTGACGATGTTCTATGGCCATTGCGGATTGGAAAACGACTTGAGCCGTCGTAGTCCATTGAGATTTGAAGAACTAGAACGATCCCCATCCGCCTAGGCTTGTGGAAGCACGCGTTTGACGTGTAAGGCCCATGTTAGGCTGCTAAAGGCTGTATTACAACATTTAGAAGACTGTGAGCGTAGTTGCCCTAGTTCTATGGCCATTGCTGATTGGAAAACAACTTGACCCGTCGTAGACCATTGAGAGTGGAAGGACTAGACAGATCCTGTCAAGTATACGCACGTGGAAGCACGTGATTTACGTGTAAGGCACTTATTAGACTGCCAAAGACCGTATTACAACTTTTAGAAGACTGTGCACGTAGTTGACGGTGTTTTACTGCCATTGCGGATTGGAATACGACTTGAGGCGTCGTAGTCCATTTAGAGTGAAAGGACTACACTGATCCTCACATATCTACCCTCGTGGAAGGACGTAATATACGTGTAAGGCCCTTATTAGACTACAAAAGGCCGTATTGCAATCTTTAGAAGCCTGTGCACGTAGTTGACAATGTTCTATGGCCATTGCGGATTGGAAAACGACTTGAGGCGTCGTAGTCCATTAAGAGTGGAAGGACTAGACCGATCCCCATCCGCCTAGGCTTGTGGAAGCACGCGTTTGACGTGTAAGGCCAATGTTAGGCTGCTAAAGGCCGTATTGCACCATTTAGAAGACTGTGAGCGTAGTTGGCAGAGTTTTATGGCCATTGCGGATTGAAAAACGACTTGAGGCGTCGTAGTCCATTGAAAGTGGAAGGACTACACTGATCCTCACATGTCTACCCACGTGGAAGGACGTGATTAACAGGAAAAGCCCATTTTAGGCTGCAAAAAGCCGTACTACAACATTTAGAAGACTGTGCACGTAGTTGACGATGTTCTATGGCCATTGCGGATTGGAAAACGACTTGAGCTGTCGTAGTCCATTGAGATTTGAAGAACTAGACCGATCCCCATCCGCCTAGGCTTGTGGAAGCACGCGTTTGACGTGTAAGGCCCATGTTAGGCTGCTAAAGGCTGTATTACAACATTTAGAAGACTGTGAGCGTAGTTGGCCTAGTTCTATGGCCATTGCTGATTGGTAAACAACTTGTCCCATCGTAGACCATTGAGAGTGTAAGGACTAGACGGATCCTGTCATGTATACGCACGTGGAAGCACGTAATTTACGTGTAAGGCCCGTATTAGACTGCCAAAGACCGTATTACAACTTTTAGGAGACTGTGCACGTAGTTGACGGTGTTCTACTGCCATTGCGGATTGGAAACGACTTGAGGCGTCGCAGTCCATTGAGAGTGGAAGGACTACACTGATCCTCACATGTCTACCCTCGTGGAAGGACGTAATATGCATGTAAGGCCCTTATTAGACCTCAAAAGGCCGTATTACAATATTTGGAAGACTGTGCACGTAGTTGACGGTGTTTTACTGCCATTGCGGATTGGAAAATCACTTGAGGCGTCGTAGTCCATTGAGAGTGGAAGAACTAGACCGATCCCCACCTGTCTAGGATCGTGGAAGCACGTGATTTACGTGTGAGACCCTTATTAGACCGTATTGCACCATTTAGAAGACTGTGAGCGTAGTTGGCCGAGTTTTATGGCCATTGCGGATTGGAAAACGACTTGAGGCGTCGTAGTCCATTAAAAGTGGAAGGACTACACTGATCCTCACATGTCTACCCACGTGGAAGGACGTGATTAACAGGAAAAGCCCATTTTAGGCTGCAAAAAGCCGTACTACAACATTTAGAAGACTGTGCACGTAGTTGACGATGTTCTATGGCCATTGCGGATTGGAAAACGACTTGAGCCGTCGTAGTCCATTGAGATTTGAAGAACCAGAACGATCCCCATCCGCCTAGGCTTGTGGAAGCACGCGTTTGACGTGTAAGGCCCATGTTAGGCTGCTAAAGGCTGTATTACAACATTTAGAAGACTGTGAGCGTAGTTGGCCTAGTTCTATGGCCATTGCTGATTGGAAAACAACTTGACCCGTCATAGACCATTAAGAGTGGAAGGACTAGACAGATCCTGTCAAGTATACGCACGTGGAAGCACGTGATTTACATGTAAGTCACTTATTAGACTGCCAAAGACCGTATTGCAATCTTTAGAAGCCTGTGCACGTAGTTGACAATGTTCTATGGCCATTGCGGATTGGAAAACGACTTGAGGCGTCGCAGTCCATTGAGAGTGGAAGGACTACACTGATCCTCACATGTCTACCCTCGTGGAAGGACGTAATATGCGTGTAAGGCCCTTATTAGACCTCAAAAGGCCGTATTACAATATTTGGAAGACTGTGCACGTAGTTGACGGTGTTCTACTGCCATTTCGGATTGGAAAACGACTTGAGTTGTCGTAGTCCATTGAGAGTGGAAGGACTATACTGATCTTCACATGTCTACCCTCGTGGAAGGACGTAATATACGTGTAAGGCCCTTATTAGACCTCAAAAGGCCGTATTACAATATTTGGAAGACTGTGCACGTAGTTGACGGTGTTTTACTGCCATTGCGGATTGGAAAATCACTTGAGGCGTCGTAGTCCATTGAGAGTGGAAGAACTAGACCGATCCCCACCTGTCTAGGATCGTGGAAGCACGTGATTTACGTGTGAGACCCTTATTAGACTACAAAAAGCCGTATTACAACATTTAGAAGCCTGTGCACGTAGTTGACAATGTTCTATGGCCATTGAGGCGTCGTAGTCCATTAAGAGTGGAAGGACTAGACCGATCCCCATCCGCCTAGGTTTGTGGAAGCACGCGTTTGACGTGTAAGGCCAATGTTAGGCTGCTAAAGGCCGTATTGCACCATTTAGAAGACTGTGAGCGTAGTTGGCCGAGTTTTATGGCCATTGCGGATTGGAAAACGACTTGAGGCGTCGTAGTCCATTAAAAGTGGAAGGACTACACTGATCCTCACATGTCTACCCACGTGGAAGGACGTGATTAACAGGAAAAGCCCATTTTAGGCTGCAAAAAGCCGTACTACAACATTTAGAAGACTGTGCACGTAGTTGACGATGTTCTATGGCCATTGCGGATTGGAAAACGACTTGAGCCGTCGTAGTCCATTGAGATTTGAAGAACCAGAACGATCCCCATCCGCCTAGGCTTGTGGAAGCACGCGTTTGACGTGTAAGGCCCATGTTAGGCTGCTAAAGGCTGTATTACAACATTTAGAAGACTGTGAGCGTAGTTGGCCTAGTTCTATGGCCATTGCTGATTGGAAAACAACTTGACCCGTCGTAGACCATTGAGAGTGGAAGGACTAGACAGATCCTGTCAAGTATACGCACGTGGAAGCACGTGATTTACGTGTAAGGCACTTATTAGACTGCCAAAGACCGTATTGCAATCTTTAGAAGCCTGTGCACGTAGTTGACAATGTTCTATGGCCATTGCGGATTGGAAAACGACTTGAGGCGTCGCAGTCCATTGAGAGTGGAAGGACTACACTGATCCTCACATGTCTACCCTCGTGAAAGGACGTAATATGCGTGTAAGGCCCTTATTAGACCTCAAAAGGCCGTATTACAATATTTGGAAGACTGTGCACGTAGTTGACGGTGTTCTACTGCCATTTCGGATTGGAAAACGACTTGAGTTGTCGTAGTCCATTGAGAGTGGAAGGACTATACTGATCTTCACATGTCTACCCTCGTGGAAGGACGTAATATACGTGTAAGGCCCTTATTAGACCTCAAAAGGCCGTATTACAATATTTGGAAGACTGTGCACGTAGTTGACGGTGTTTTACTGCCATTGCGGATTGGAAAATCACTTGAG
This sequence comes from Hydractinia symbiolongicarpus, assembly GCF_029227915.1. NCBI lineage: Eukaryota > Metazoa > Cnidaria > Hydrozoa > Anthoathecata > Hydractiniidae > Hydractinia > Hydractinia symbiolongicarpus. Next base: position 17,044,587 of record NC_079878.1, read on the forward strand.
GCGTCGTAGTCCATTGAGAGTGGAAGAACTAGACCGATCCCCACCTGTCTAGGATCGTGGAAGCACGTGATTTACGTGTGAGACCCTTATTAGACTACAAAAGGCCGTATTACAACATTTAGAAGCCTGTGCACGTAGTTGACAATGTTCTATGGCCATTGAGGCGTCGTAGTCCATTAAGAGTGGAAGGACTAGACCGATCCCCATCCGCCTAGGCTTGTGGAAGCACGCGTTTGACGTGTAAGGCCAATGTTAGGCTGCTAAAGGCCGTATTGCACCATTTAGAAGACTGTGAGCGTAGTTGGCAGAGTTTTATGGCCATTGCGGATTGAAAAACGACTTGAGGCGTCGTAGTCCATTGAAAGTGGAAGGACTACACTGATCCTCACATGTCTACCCACGTGGAAGGACGTGATTAACAGGAAAAGCCCATTTTAGGCTGCAAAAAGCCGTACTACAACATTTAGAAGACTGTGCACGTAGTTGACGATGTTCTATGGCCATTGCGGATTGGAAAACGACTTGAGCTGTCGTAGTCCATTGAGATTTGAAGAACTAGACCGATCCCCATCCGCCTAGGCTTGTGGAAGCACGCGTTTGACGTGTAAGGCCCATGTTAGGCTGCTAAAGGCTGTATTACAACATTTAGAAGACTGTGAGCGTAGTTGGCCTAGTTCTATGGCCATTGCTGATTGGTAAACAACTTGTCCCATCGTAGACCATTGAGAGTGTAAGGACTAGACGGATCCTGTCATGTATACGCACGTGGAAGCACGTAATTTACGTGTAAGGCCCGTATTAGACTGCCAAAGACCGTATTACAACTTTTAGGAGACTGTGCACGTAGTTGACGGTGTTCTACTGCCATTGCGGATTGGAAACGACTTGAGGCGTCGCAGTCCATTGAGAGTGGAAGGACTACACTGATCCTCACATGTCTACCCTCGTGGAAGGACGTAATATGCGTGTAAGGCCCTTATTAGACCTCAAAAGGCCGTATTACAATATTTGGAAGACTGTGCACGTAGTTGACGGTGTTTTACTGCCATTGCGGATTGGAAAATCACTTGAAGCGTCGTAGTCCATTGAGAGTGGAAGAACTAGACCGATCCCCACCTGTCTAGGATCGTGGAAGCACGTGATTTACGTGTGAGACCCTTATTAGACCGTATTGCACCATTTAGAAGACTGTGAGCGTAGTTGGCCGAGTTTTATGGCCATTGCAGATTGGAAAACGACTTGAGGCGTCGTAGTCCATTAAAAGTGGAAGGACTACACTGATCCTCACATGTCTACCCACGTGGAAGGACGTGATTAACAGGAAAAGCCCATTTTAGGCTGCAAAAAGCCGTACTACAACATTTAGAAGACTGTGCACGTAGTTGACGATGTTCTATGGCCATTGCGGATTGGAAAACGACTTGAGCCGTCGTAGTCCATTGAGATTTGAAGAACCAGAACGATCCCCATCCGCCTAGGCTTGTGGAAGCACGCGTTTGACGTGTAAGGCCCATGTTAGGCTGCTAAAGGCTGTATTACAACATTTAGAAGACTGTGAGCGTAGTTGGCCTAGTTCTATGGCCATTGCTGATTGGAAAACAACTTGACCCGTCATAGACCATTGAGAGTGGAAGGACTAGACAGATCCTGTCAAGTATACGCCCGTGGAAGCACGTGATTTACATGTAAGTCACTTATTAGACTGCCAAAGACCGTATTGCAATCTTTAGAAGCCTGTGCACGTAGTTGACAATGTTCTATGGCCATTGCGGATTGGAAAACGACTTGAGGCGTCGCAGTCCATTGAGAGTGGAAGGACTACACTGATCCTCACATGTCTACCCTCGTGGAAGGACGTAATATGCGTGTAAGGCCCTTATTAGACCTCAAAAGGCCGTATTACAATATTTGGAAGACTGTGCACGTAGTTGACGGTGTTCTACTGCCATTTCGGATTGGAAAACGACTTGAGTTGTCGTAGTCCATTGAGAGTGGAAGGACTATACTGATCCTCACATGTCTACCCTCGTGGAAGGACGTAATATACGTGTAAGGCCCTTATTAGACCTCAAAAGGCCGTATTACAATATTTGGAAGACTGTGAAAGTAGTTGACGGTGTTTTACTGCCATTGCGGATTGGAAAATCACTTGAGGCGTCGTAGTCCATTGAGAGTGGAAGAACTAGACCGATCCCCACCTGTCTAGGATCGTGGAAGCACGTGATTTACGTGTGAGACCCTTATTAGACTACAAAAGGCCGTATTACAACATTTAGAAGCCTCTGCACGTAGTTGACAATGTTCTATGGCCATTGAGGCGTCGTAGTCCATTAAGAGTGGAAGGACTAGACCGATCCCCATCCGCCTAGGCTTGTGGAAGCACGCGTTTGACGTGTAAGGCCAATGTTAGGCTGCTAAAGGCCGTATTGCACCATTTAGAAGACTGTGAGCGTAGTTGGCCGAGTTTTATGGCCATTGCGGATTGGAAAACGACTTGAGGCGTCGTAGTCCATTGAAAGTGGAAGGACTACACTGATCCTCACATGTCTACCCACGTGGAAGGACGTGATTAACAGGAAAAGCCTATTTTAGGCTGCAAAAAACCGTACTACAACATTTAGAAGACTGTGCACGTAGTTGACGATGTTCTATGGCCATTGCGGATTGGAAAACGACTTGAGCCGTCGTAGTCCATTGAGATTTAAAGAACTAGAATGATCCCCATCCGCGTAGGCTTGTGGAAGCACGCGTTTGACGTGTAAGGCCCATGTTAGGCTGCTAAAGGCTGTATTACAACATTTAGAAGACTGTGAGCGTAGTTGGCCTAGTTCTATGGCCATTGCTGATTGGAAAACAACTTGACCCGTCGTAGACCATTGAGAGTGGAAGGACTAGACAGATCCTGTCAAGTATACGCACGTGGAAGCACGTGATTTACGTGTAAGGCACTTATTAGACTGCCAAAGACCGTATTACAACTTTTAGAAGACTGTGCACGTAGTTGACGGTGTTTTACTGCCATTGCGGATTGGAATACGACTTGAGGCGTCGTAGTCCATTTAGAGTGAAAGGACTACACTGATCCTCACATATCTACCCTCGTGGAAGGACGTAATATACGTGTAAGGCCCTTATTAGACTACAAAAGGCCGTATTGCAATCTTTAGAAGCCTGTGCACGTAGTTGACAATGTTCTATGGCCATTGCGGATTGGAAAACGACTTGAGGCGTCGTAGTCCATTAAGAGTGGAAGGACTAGACCGATCCCCATCCGCCTGGGCTTGTGGAAGCATGCGTTTGACGTGTAAGGCCAATGTTAGGCTGCTAAAGGCCGTATTGCACCATTTAGAAGACTGTGAGCGTAGTTGGCAGAGTTTTATGGCCATTGCTGATTGGTAAACAACTTGTCCCATCGTAGACCATTGAGAGTGTAAGGACTAGACGGATCCTGTCATGTATACGCACGTGGAAGCACGTAATTTACGTGTAAGGCCCGTATTAGACTGCCAAAGACCGTATTACAACTTTTAGGAGACTGTGCACGTAGTTGACGGTGTTTTACTGCCATTGCGGATTGGAATACGACTTGAGGCGTCGTAGTCCATTTAGAGTGAAAGGACTACACTGATCCTCACATATCTACCCTCGTGGAAGGACGTAATATGCGTGTAAGGCCCTTATTAGACCTCAAAAGGCCGTATTACAATATTTGGAAGACTGTGCACGTAGTTGACGGTGTTCTACTGCCATTTCGGATTGGAAAACGACTTGAGTTGTCGTAGTCCATTGAGAGTGGAAGGACTATACTGATCTTCACATGTCTACCCTCGTGGAAGGACGTAATATACGTGTAAGGCCCTTATTAGACCTCAAAAGGCCGTATTACAATATTTGGAAGACTGTGCACGTAGTTGACGGTGTTTTACTGCCATTGCGGATTGGAAAATCACTTGAGGCGTCGTAGTCCATTGAGAGTGGAAGAACTAGACCGATCCCCACCTGTCTAGGATCGTGGAAGCACGTGATTTACGTGTGAGACCCTTATTAGACTACAAAAAGCCGTATTACAACATTTAGAAGCCTGTGCACGTAGTTGACAATGTTTTATGGCCATTGAGGCGTCGTAGTCCATTAAGAGTGGAAGGACTAGACCGATCCCCATCCGCCTAGGTTTGTGGAAGCACGCGTTTGACGTGTAAGGCCAATGTTAGGCTGCTAAAGGCCGTATTGCACCATTTAGAAGACTGTGAGCGTAGTTGGCCGAGTTTTATGGTCATTGCGGATTGGAAAACGACTTGAGGCGTCGTAGTCCATTAAAAGTGGAAGGACTACACTGATCCTCACATGTCTACCCACGTGGAAGGACGTGATTTACAGGAAAAGCCCATTTTAGGCTGCAAAAAGCCGTACTACAACATTTAGAAGACTGTGCACGTAGTTGACGATGTTCTATGGCCATTGCGGATTGGAAAACGACTTGAGCCGTCGTAGTCCATTGAGATTTGAAGAACCAGAACGATCCCCATCCGCCTAGGCTTGTGGAAGCACGCGTTTGACGTGTAAGGCCCATGTTAGGCTGCTAAAGGCTGTATTACAACATTTAGAAGACTGTGAGCGTAGTTGGCCTAGTTCTATGGCCATTGCTGATTGGTAAACAACTTGTCCCATCGTAGACCATTGAGAGTGTAAGGACTAGACGGATCCTGTCATGTATACGCACGTGGAAGCACGTAATTTACGTGTAAGGCCCGTATTAGACTGCCAAAGACCGTATTACAACTTTTAGGAGACTGTGCACGTAGTTGACGGTGTTCTACTGCCATTGCGGATTGGAAACGACTTGAGGCGTCGCAGTCCATTGAGAGTGGAAGGACTACACTGATCCTCACATGTCTACCCTCGTGGAAGGACGTAATATGCGTGTAAGGCCCTTATTAGACCTCAAAAGGCCGTATTACAATATTTGGAAGACTGTGCACGTAGTTGACGGTGTTTTACTGCCATTGCGGATTGGAAAATCACTTGAAGCGTCGTAGTCCATTGAGAGTGGAAGAACTAGACCGATCCCCAGCTGTCTAGGATCGTGGAAGCACGTGATTTACGTGTGAGACCCTTATTAGACCGTATTGCACCATTTAGAAGACTGTGAGCGTAGTTGGCCGAGTTTTATGGCCATTGCAGATTGGAAAACGACTTGAGGCGTCGTAGTCCATTAAAAGTGGAAGGACTACACTGATCCTCACATGTCTACCCACGTGGAAGGACGTGATTAACAGGAAAAGCCCATTTTAGGCTGCAAAAAGCCGTACTACAACATTTAGAAGACTGTGCACGTAGTTGACGATGTTCTATGGCCATTGCGGATTGGAAAACGACTTGAGCCGTCGTAGTCCATTGAGATTTGAAGAACCAGAACGATCCCCATCCGCCTAGGCTTGTGGAAGCACGCGTTTGACGTGTAAGGCCCATGTTAGGCTGCTAAAGGCTGTATTACAACATTTAGAAGACTGTGAGCGTAGTTGGCCTAGTTCTATGGCCATTGCTGATTGGAAAACAACTTGACCCGTCATAGACCATTGAGAGTGGAAGGACTAGACAGATCCTGTCAAGTATACGCCCGTGGAAGCACGTGATTTACATGTAAGTCACTTATTAGACTGCCAAAGACCGTATTGCAATCTTTAGAAGCCTGTGCACGTAGTTGACAATGTTCTATGGCCATTGCGGATTGGAAAACGACTTGAGGCGTCGGAGTCCATTGAGAGTGGAAGGACTACACTGATCCTCACATGTCTACCCTCGTGGAAGGACGTTATATGCGTGTAAGGCCCTTATTAGACCTCAAAAGGCCGTATTACAATATTTGGAAGACTGTGCACGTAGTTGACGGTGTTCTACTGCCATTTCGGATTGGAAAACGACTTGAGTTGTCGTAGTCCATTGAGAGTGGAAGGACTATACTGATCCTCACATGTCTACCCTCGTGGAAGGACGTAATATACGTGTAAGGCCCTTATTAGACCTCAAAAGGCCGTATTACAATATTTGGAAGACTGTGAAAGTAGTTGACGGTGTTTTACTGCCATTGCGGATTGGAAAATCACTTGAGGCGTCGTAGTCCATTGAGAGTGGAAGAACTAGACCGATCCCCACCTGTCTAGGATCGTGGAAGCACGTGATTTACGTGTGAGACCCTTATTAGACTACAAAAGGCCGTATTACAACATTTAGAAGCCTCTGCACGTAGTTGACAATGTTCTATGGCCATTGAGGCGTCGTAGTCCATTAAGAGTGGAAGGACTAGACCGATCCCCATCCGCCTAGGCTTGTGAAAGCACGCGTTTGACGTGTAAGGCCAATGTTAGGCTGCTAAAGGCCGTATTGCACCATTTAGAAGACTGTGAGCGTAGTTGGCCGAGTTTTATGGCCATTGCGGATTGGAAAACGACTTGAGGCGTCGTAGTCCATTGAAAGTGGAAGGACTACACTGATCCTCACATGTCTACCCACGTGGAAGGACGTGATTAACAGGAAAAGCCTATTTTAGGCTGCAAAAAGCCGTACTACAACATTTAGAAGACTGTGCACGTAGTTGACGATGTTCTATGGCCATTGCGGATTGGAAAACGACTTGAGCCGTCGTAGTCCATTGAGATTTAAAGAACTAGAATGATCCCCATCCGCGTAGGCTTGTGGAAGCACGCGTTTGACGTGTAAGGCCCATGTTAGGCTGCTAAAGGCTGTATTACAACATTTAGAAGACTGTGAGCGTAGTTGGCCTAGTTCTATGGCCATTGCTGATTGGAAAACAACTTGACCCGTCGTAGACCATTGAGAGTGGAAGGACTAGACAGATCCTGTCAAGTATACGCACGTGGAAGCACGTGATTTACGTGTAAGGCACTTATTAGACTGCCAAAGACCGTATTACAACTTTTAGAAGACTGTGCACGTAGTTGACGGTGTTTTACTGCCATTGCGGATTGGAATACGACTTGAGGCGTCGTAGTCCATTTAGAGTGAAAGGACTACACTGATCCTCACATATCTACCCTCGTGGAAGGACGTAATATACGTGTAAGGCCCTTATTAGACTACAAAAGGCCGTATTGCAATCTTTAGAAGCCTGTGCACGTAGTTGACAATGTTCTATGGCCATTGCGGATTGGAAAACGACTTGAGGCGTCGTAGTCCATTAAGAGTGGAAGGACTAGACCGATCCCCATCCGCCTGGGCTTGTGGAAGCATGCGTTTGACGTGTAAGGCCAATGTTAGGCTGCTAAAGGCCGTATTGCACCATTTAGAAGACTGTGAGCGTAGTTGGCAGAGTTTTATGGCCATTGCGGATTGGAAAACGACTTGAGGCGTCGTAGTCCATTGAAAGTGGAAGGACTACACTGATCCTCACATGTCTACCCACGTGGAAGGACGTGATTAACAGGAAAAGCCCATTTTAGGCTGCAAAAAGCCGTACTACAACATTTAGAAGACTGTGCACGTAGTTGACGATGTTCTATGGCCATTGCGGATTGGAAAACGACTTGAGCCGTCGTAGTCCATTAAGATTTGAAGAACTAGAACGATCCCCATCCGCCTAGGCTTGTGGAAGCACGCGTTTGACGTGTAAGGCCCATGTTAGGCTGCTAAAGGCTGTATTACAACATTTAAAAGACTGTGAGCGTAGTTGGCCTAGTTCTATGGCCATTGCTGATTGGTAAACAACTTGTCTCATCGTAGACCATTGAGAGTGTAAGGACTAGACGGATCCTGTCATGTATACGCACGTGGAAACACGTGATTTACGTGTAAGGCCCGTATTAGACTGCCAAAGACCGTATTACAACTTTTAGGAGACTGTGCACGTAGTTGACGGTGTTCTACTGCCATTGCGGATTGGAAACGACTTGAGGCGTCGCAGTCCATTGAGAGTGGAAGGACTACACTGATCCTCACATGTCTACCCTCGTGGAAGAACGTAATATGCGTGTAAGGCCCTTATTAGACCGTAATGGCCGTATTACAATATTTGGAAGACTGTGCACGTAGTTGTCGGTGTTCTACTGCCATTTCGGATTGGAAAACGACTTGAGTTGTCGTAGTCCATTGAGAGTGGAAGGACTATACTGATCCTCACATGTCTACCCTCGTGGAAGGACGTAATATACGTGTAAGGCCCTTATTAGACCTCAAAAGGCCGTATTACAATATTTGGAAGACTGTGCACGTAGTTGACGGTGTTTTACTGCCATTGCGGATTGGAAAATCACTTGAGGCGTCGTAGTCCATTGAGAGTGGAAGAACTAGACCGATCCCCACCTGTCTAGGATCGTGGAAGCACGCGTTTGACGTGTAAGGCCAATGTTAGGCTGCTAAAGGCCGTATTGCACCATTTAGAAGACTGTGAGCGTAGTTGGCCGAGTTTTATGGCCATTGCGGATTGGAAAACGACTTGAGGCGTCGTAGTCCATTGAAAGTGGAAGGACTACACTGATCCTCACATGTCTACCCACGTGGAAGGACGTGATTAACAGGAAAAGCCCATTTTAGGCTGCAAACAGCCGTACTACAACATTTAGAAGACTGTGCACGTAGTTGACGATGTTCTATGGCCATTGCGGATTGGAAAACGACTTGAGCCGTCGTAGTCCATTGAGATTTGAAGAACCAGAACGATCCCCATCCGCCTAGGATCGTGGAAGCACGTGATTCACGTGTAAGGCCCTTATTAGGCTACAAAAGGCCGTATTACAACATTTAGAAGACTGTACACGTAGTTGACAATGTTCTATGGCCATTGCGGATTGGAAAACGACTTGAGGCGTCGTAGTCTATTAAGAGTGGAAGGACTAGACCGATCCCCACCTGTGTAGGCTCCTGGAAGCACGTGATTTACGTGTGAGGCCCTTATTAGAACTCAAAATGCCGTATTGCAATATTTAGAAGACTGTGCACGTAGTTGACGGTGCTCTATTGCCATTGCGGAATGAAGAGCGATTTGTGGCGTCGTAGTCCATTGAGAGTGGAAGGACTACACTGATCCTCACATGTCTACCATCGTGGAAGCACGTGATTTACGGGAAAAGCCCATATTAGGCTGCAAAACGCAGCATTACAACATTTAGAAGAAGTCTTTGCACGTAGTTTACGGTGGTCTATGGCCATTGCGGATTGGAAAACCACTTGAGGCGTCGTAGTTCATTGAGAGTGGAAGGACTAGACCGATCCTCACCTGTCTAGGATCCTGGAAGCACGTGATTTACGTGTAAGGCCCTTATTAGGCTACAAAAGGCCGTATTACAACATTTAGAAGACTGTACACGTAGTTGACAATGTTCTATGGCCATTGCGGATTGGAAAACGACTTGAGGCGTCGTAGTCTATTAAGAGTGGAAGGACTAGACCGATCCCCACCTGTGTAGGCTCCTGGAAGCACGTGATTTACGCGTGAGGCCCTTATTAGACCTCAAAATGCCGTATTGCAATATTTAGAAGACTGTGCACGTAGTTGACGGTGCTCTATTGCCATTGCGGAATGAAGAGCGATTTGTGGCGTCGTAGTCCATTGAGAGTGGAAGGACTACACTGATCCTAACATGTCAACCATCGTGGAAGGACGAGATTTACGGGAAAAGCCCATATTAGGCTGCAAAACGCAGCATTACAACATTTAGAAGAAGTCTTTGCACGTAGTTTACGGTGGTCTATGGCCATTGCGGATTGGAAAACCACTTGAGGCGTCGTAGTTCATTGAGAGTGGAAGGACTAGACCAATCCTCACCTGTCTAGGATCGTGGAAGCACGTGATTTACGTGTAAGGCCCTTATTAGGCTACAAAAGGCCGTATTACAACATTTAGAACACTGTACACGTAGTTGACAATGTTCTATGGCCATTGCGGATTGGAAAACGACTTGAGGCGTCGTAGTCTATTAAGAGTGGAAGGACTAGACCGATCCCCACCTGTGTAGGCTCCTGGAAGCACGTGATTTACGTGTGAGGCCCTTATTAGACCTCAAAATGCCGTATTGCAATATTTAGAAGACTGTGCACGTAGTTGACGGTGCTCTATTGCCATTGCGGAATGAAAAGCGATTTGTTGCGTCGTAGTCCATTGAGAGTGGAAGGACTACACTGATCCTCACATGTCTACCATCGTGGAAGCACGTGATTTACGTGTAAGGCCCTTATTAGACTACAAAAGGCCGTATTGCAATCTTTAGAAGCCTGTGCACATAGTTAACGGTGTTCTATCGCCATTGCGGATTGGTAAACGACTTGAGGCGTCGTAGTCCATTGAGAGTGGAAGGACTACACTGATCCTCACATGTCTACCCTTGTGGAAGGACGTGATTTACGGGAAAAGCCCATATTAGGCTGCAAAACGCCGTATTACAACATTTAGGAGAAGACTTTGCGCGTAGTTTACTGTGGTCTATGGCCATTGCGGATTGGAAAACCACTTGAGGCGTCGTAGTTCATTGAGAGTGGAAGGACTAGACCGATCCTCACCTGTCTAGGATCGTGGAAGCACGTGATTTACGTGTAAGGCCCTTATTAGGCTACAAAAGGCCGTATTACAACATTTAGAAGACTGTACACGTAGTTGACAATGTTCTATGGCCATTGCGGATTGGAAAACGACTTGAGGCGTCGTAGTCTAATAAGAGTGGAAGGACTAGACCGATCCCCACCTGTGTAGGCTCCTGGAAGCACGTGATTTACGTGTGAGGCCCTTATTAGACCTCAAAATGCCGTATTGCAATATTTAGAAGACTGTGCACGTAGTTGACGGTGTTCTATCGCCATTGCGGATTGGTAAACGACTTGAGGCGTCGTAGTCCATTGAGAGTGGAAGGACTACACTGATCCTCATATGTCTACCATCGTGGAAGCACGTGATTTACGTGTGAGGCCCTTATTAGACTACAAAAGGCCCTATTGCAATCTTTAGAAGCCTGTGCAAGTAGTTGACCGTGTTCTATGGCCATTGCAGAATGGAAAATCACTTGAGGCGTCGTAGTCCATTGAGAGTGGAAGAACTAGACCGATCCCCACCTGTCTAGGATCGTGGAAGCACGCGTTTGACGTGTAAGGCCAATGTTAGGCTGCTAAAGGCCGTATTGCACCATTTAGAAGACTGTGAGCGTAGTTGGCCGAGTTTTATGGCCATTGCGGATTGGAAAACGACTTGAGGCGTCGTAGTCCATTGAAAGTGGAAGGACTACACTGATCCTCACATGTCTACCCACGTGGAAGGACGTGATTAACAGGAAAAGCCCATTTTAGGCTGCAAACAGCCGTACTACAACATTTAGAAGACTGTGAGCGTAGTTGACGATGTTCTATGGCCATTGCTGATTGGAAAAACAACTTGACCCGTCGTAGACCATTGAGAGTGGAAGGACTAGACAGATCCTGTCAAGTATACGCACGTGGAAGCACGTGATTTACGTGTAAGGCCATTATTAGATCTCAAAAGGCCGTATTACAAAATTTGGAAGACTGTGCACGTAGTTGACGGTGTTCTACTGCCATTTCGGATTGGAAAACGACTTGAGGCGTCGTAGTCCATTGAGAGTGGAAGGACTACACTGATCCTCACATGTCTACCCACGTGGAAGGACGTGATTTACGGGAAAAGCCCATATTAGGCTGCAAAACGCAGCATTACAACATTTAGAAGAAGTCTTCGCACGTAGTTTACGGTGGTCTATGGCCATTGCGGATTGGAAAACCACTTGAGGCGTCGTAGTTCATTGAGAGTGGAAGGACTAGACCGATCCTCACCTGTCTAGGATCGTGGAAGCACGTGATTCACGTGTAAGGCCCTTATTAGGCTACAAAAGGCCGTATTACAACATTTAGAAGACTGTACACGTAGTTGACAATGTTCTATGGCCATTGCGGATTGGAAAACGACTTGAGGCGTCGTAGTCTATTAAGAGTGGAAGGACTAGACCGATCCCCACCTGTGTAGGCTCCTGGAAGCACGTGATTTACGTGTGAGGCCCTTATTAGAACTCAAAATGCCGTATTGCAATATTTAGAAGACTGTGCACGTAGTTGACGGTGCTCTATTGCCATTGCGGAATGAAGAGCGATTTGTGGCGTCGTAGTCCATTGAGAGTGGAAGGACTACACTGAACCTCACATGTCTACCATCGTGGAAGCACGTGATTTACGGGAAAAGCCCATATTAGGCTGCAAAACGCAGCATTACAACATTTAGAAGAAGTCTTTGCACGTAGTTTACGGTGGTCTATGGCCATTGCGGATTGGAAAACCACTTGAGGCGTCGTAGTTCATTGAGAGTGGAAGGACTAGACCGATCCTCACCTGTCTAGGATCCTGGAAGCACGTGATTTACGTGTAAGGCCCTTATTAGGCTACAAAAGGCCGTATTACAACATTTAGAAGACTGTACACGTAGTTGACAATGTTCTATGGCCATTGCGGATTGGAAATTGACTTGAGGCGTCGTAGTCTATTAAGAGTGGAAGGACTAGACCGATCCCCACCTGTGTAGGCTCCTGGAAGCACGTGATTTACGTGTGAGGCCCTTATTAGACCTCAAAATGCCGTATTGCAATATTTAGAAGACTGTGCACGTAGTTGACGGTGCTCTATTGCCATTGCGGAATGAAGAGCGATTTGTGGCGTCGTAGTCCATTGAGAGTGGAAGGACTACACTGATCCTAACATGTCAACCATCGTGGAAGGACGAGATTTACGGGAAAAGCCCATATTAGGCTGCAAAACGCAGCATTACAACATTTAGAAGAATTCTTTGCACGTAGTTTACGGTGGTCTATGGCCATTGCGGATTGGAAAACCACTTGAGGCGTCGTAGTTCATTGAGAGTGGAAGGACTAGACCGATCCTCACCTGTCTAGGATCGTGGAAGCACGTGATTTACGTGTAAGGCCCTTATTAGGCTACAAAAGGCCGTATTACAACATTTAGAACACTGTACACGTAGTTGACAATGTTCTATGGCCATTGCGGATTGGAAAACGACTTGAGGCGTCGTAGTCTAATAAGAGTGGAAGGACTAGACCGATCCCCACCTGTGTAGGCTCCTGGAAGCACGTGATTTACGTGTGAGGCCCTTATTAGACCTCAAAATGCCGTATTGCAATATTTAGAAGACTGTGCACGTAGTTGACGGTGCTCTATTGCCATTGCGGAATGAAGAGCGATTTGTGGCGTCGTAGTCCATTGAGAGTGGAAGGACTACACTGATCCTCACATGTCTACCATCGTGGAAGCACGTGATTTACGTGTAAGGCCCTTATTAGACTACAAAAGGCCGTATTGCAATCTTTAGAAGCCTGTGCACATAGTTAACGGTGTTCTATCGCCATTGCGGATTGGTAAACGACTTGAGGCGTCGTAGTCCATTGAGAGTGGAAGGACTACACTGATCCTCACATGTCTACCCTTGTGGAAGGACGTGATTTACGGGAAAAGCCCATATTAGGCTGCAAAACGCCGTATTACAACATTTAGGAGAAGACTTTGCGCGTAGTTTACTGTGGTCTATGGCCATTGCGGATTGGAAAACCACTTGAGGCGTCGTAGTTCATTGAGAGTGGAAGGACTAGACCGATCCTCACCTGTCTAGGATCGTGGAAGCACGTGATTTACGTGTAAGGCCCTTATTAGGCTACAAAAGGCCGTATTACAACATTTAGAAGACTGTACACGTAGTTGACAATGTTCTATGGCCATTGCGGATTGGAAAACGACTTGAGGCGTCGTAGTCTAATAAGAGTGGAAGGACTAGACCGATCCCCACCTGTGTAGGCTCCTGGAAGCACGTGATTTACGTGTGAGGCCCTTATTAGACCTCAAAATGCCGTATTGCAATATTTAGAAGACTGTGCACGTAGTTGACGGTGTTCTATCGCCATTGCGGATTGGTAAACGACTTGAGGCGTCGTAGTCCATTGAGAGTGGAAGGACTACACTGATCCTCATATGTCTACCATCGTGGAAGCACGTGATTTACGTGTAAGGCCCTTATTAGACTACAAAAGGCCCTATTGCAATCTTTAGAAGCCTGTGCAAGTAGTTGACCGTGTTCTATGGCCATTGCAGAATGGAAAATGACTTAAGGCGTCGTAGTCCATTGAGAGTGGAAGGACTAGACGAATCCTGTCATGTATACGCACGTGGAAGCATGTCATTTACGTGTAAGGCCCTTATTAGACCTCAAAAGGCCGTATTACAACATTTAGAAGGTTCTGCACGTAGTTGACGGTGCTCTATTGCCTTTTCGGTATGAAGAACGAATTGAGGTGTCGTGGTCCGTTGAGAGTAAAAGGACTAGGCCGATCCTCACATGTCTACGGTCGTGGAAGCACGTGATTTACGGGAAAAGCCCTTATTAAGCTGCAAAAGGCCGTGTTGCAATCTTTAAAAGACTGTGCAAGTAGTTGACCGTGTTCTATGGCCATTGCAGAATGGAAAATGACTTAAGGCGTCGTAGTCCATTGAGAGTGGAAGGACTAGACGAATCCTGTCATGTATACGCACGTGGAAGCATGTCATTTACGTGTAAGGCCCTTATTAGACTGCAAAAGACCGTATTACAACATTTAGGAGACTGTGCACGTAGTTGACGGTGTGTTATGTCCATTGCGGATTGGAAAAGGACTTGAAGCGTCGTAGTCCATTGAGAGTGGAAGGACTAGACCGACCCTCACCCGCCTAGGCTGGTGGAAGCACGTGATTTACGTGTAAGGCACTTATTAGACTACAAAAGGCGGCATTACCACACTTAGAAGACTGTGCACGTAGTTGACGGTGTTCTATGGTCATTGCGGATCGGAAAACGATTTGAGGCGTCGTAGTCCATTGAGATTTAAAGAACTAGAACGATCCCCATCCGCCTAGGCTTGTGGAAGCAAGCGTTTGACGTGTAAGGCCCTTGTTAGGCTGCTAAAGGCCGTATTACAACATTTAGAAGACTGTGAGCGTAGTTGGCCGAGTTCTATGGCCATTGCTGATTGGAAAACAACTTTACCCGTCGTAGACCAATGAGAGTGAAAGGACTAGACGGATCCTGTCATGTATACACACGTGGAAGCACGTGATTTACGTGTAAGGCCCTTATTAGACTGCCAAAGACCGTAATACAACTTTTAGAAGACTGTGCACGTAGTTGACGGTGTTCTACTGCCATTGCGGATTGGAAAATGACTTGAGGCGTCGTATTCCATTGAGAGTGGAAGGACTAGACCGATCTGCACTTGTGTAGGCTCCTGGAAGCACGTGATTTATGTGTAAGGCCCTTATTAGACCTCAAAAGGCCGTACTACAACATTTAGAAGACTGTGCACGTAGTTGACGGTGCTCTATTGCTATTGCAGAATGAAGAGCGAATTGTGGCGTCGTAGTCCATTGAGAGTGGAAGGACTACACTGATCCTCACATGTCTACCATCGTGGAAGCACGTGATTTACGTGTAAGGCCCTTATTAGACTACAAAAGGCCGTATTGCAATCTTTAGAAGCCTGTGCACGTAGTTAACGGTGTTCTATCGCCATTGCGGATTGGAAAACGACTTGAGGCGTCGTAGTCCATTGAAAGTGGAAGGACTACACTGATACTCACATGTCTACCCACGTGGAAGGACGTGAATAACAGGAAAAGCCCATTTTAGGCTGCAAAAAGCCGTACTGCAACATTTAGAAGACTGTGCACGTAGTTGACGATGTTCTATGGCCATTGCGGATTGGAGAACGACTTGAGCCGTCGTAGTCCATTGAGATTTGAAGAACTAGAACGATCCCCATCCGCCTAGGCTTGTGGAAGCACGCGTTTGACGTGTAAGGCCCATGTTAGGCTGCTAAAGGCCGTATTACAACATTTAGAAGACTGTGAGCGTAGTTGGCCTAGTTCTATGGCCATTGCTGATTGGAAAACAACTTGACCCGTCGTAGACCATTGAGAGTGGAAAGACTAGACAGATCCTGTCAAGTATACGCACGTGGAAGCACGTGATTTACGTGTAAGGCACTTATTAGACTGCCAAAACCGTAATACAACTTTTAGAAGACTGTGCACGTAGTTGACGGTGTTCTACTGCCATTGCGGATTGGAAAATGACATGAGGCGTCGTATTCCATTGAGAGTGGAAGGACTACAGTGATCTTCACATGTCTACCCTCGTGGAAGGACGTTATTAACGGGAAAAGCCCATTTTAGGCTGCAAAAGGCCGTATTACAACATTTACAAGAAGTCTTTGCACGTAGTTTACGGTGGTCTATGGCCATTGCGGATTGGAAAACCACTTGAGGCGTCGTAGTTCATTGAGAGTGGAAGGACTAGACCGATCCTCACCTGTCTAGGATCGTGGAAGCACGTGATTTACGTGTAAGGACCTTATTAGGCTACAAAAGGCCGTATTACAACATTTAGAAGACTGTACACGTAGTTGACAATGTTCTATGGCTATTGCGGATTGGAAAACGACTTGAGGCGTCGTAGTCCATTGAGAGTGAAAGGACTACACTGATCCTCACATATCTACCCTCGTGGAAGGACGTAATATACGTGTAAGGCCATTATTAGACCTCAAAAGGCCGTATTACAATATTTGGAAGACTGTGCACGTAGTTGACGGTGTTCTATGGCTATTGCGGATTGGAAAACGACTTGAGGCGTCGTAGTCCATTGAGAGTGAAAGGACTACACTGATCTTCACCTGTGTAGGCTCCTGGAAGCACGTGATTTATGTGTAAGGCCCTTATTAGAACTCAAAAGGCCGTACTACAACATTTAGAAGACTGTGCACGTAGTTGACGGTGCTCTATTGCCATTGCAGAATGAAGAGCGAATTGTGGCGTCGTAGTCCATTGAGAGTGGAAGGACTACACTGATCCTCACATGTCTACCCTTGTGGAAGGACGTGATTTACGGGAAAAGCCCATATTAGGCTGCAAAACGCCGTATTACAACATTTAGGAGAAGACTTTGTGCGTAGTTTACGGTGTTCTTTGGCCATTGCGGATTAAGAAACAACTTGAGGCATCGTAGTCCATTGAGAGTGGAAGGATTAGACCTATCCCCACCTGTCTAGGTTCCTGGAAGCACGTGATTTACGTGTAAGGCCCTTATTAGACCTCAAAAGGCCGTATTACAATATTTAGAAGGTTCTGCACGTAGTTGACGGTGCTCTATTGCCTTTGCGGTATGAAGAACGAATTGAGGTGTCGTGGTCCGTTGAGAGTAAAAGGACTAGGCCGATCCTCACATGTCTACGGTCGTGGAAGCACGTGATTTAAGGGAAAAGCCCTTATTAAGCTGCAAAAGGCCGTGTTGCAAACTTTAAAAGACTGTGCAAGTAGTTGACCGTGTTCTATGGCCATTGCAGATTGGAAAATGACTTAAGGTGTCGTAGTCCATTGAGAGTGGAAGGACTAGACGAATCCTGTCATGTATACGCACGTGGAAGCATGTCATTTACGTGTAAGGCCCTTATTAGACTTCAAAAGGCCGAATTACAACATTTAGAAGACTGTGCACGTAGTTGACGGTGTGTTATGTCCATTGCGGATTGGAAAAGGACTTGAAGCGTCGTAGTCCATTGAGAGTGGAAGGACTAGACCGACCCTCACCCGCTTAGGCTTGTGGAAGCAAGTGATTTACGTGTAAGGCCCTTATTAGAGTACAAAAGGCGGCATTACCACACTTAGAAGACTGTGCACGTAGTTGACGGTGTTCTATGGTCATTGCGGATCGGAAAACGATTTGAGGCGTCGTAGTCCATTGAGATTTGAAGAACTAGAACGATCCCCATCCGCCTAGGCTTGTGGAAGCACGCGTTTGACGTGTAAGGCCCTTGTTAGGCTGCTAAAGGCCGTATTACAACATTTAGAAGACTGTGAGCGTAGTTGACCGAGTTCTATGGCCATTGCTGATTGGAAAACAACTTTACCCGTCGTAGACCATTGAGAGTGAAAGGACTAGACGGATCCTGTCATGTATACGCACGTGGAAGCACGTGATTTACGTGTAAGGCACTTATTAGACTGCCAAAGACCGTATTACAACTTTTAGAAGACTGTGCACGTAGTTGACGAAGTTCTACTGCCATTGCGGATTGGAAAATGACTTGAGGCGTCGTAGTCCATTGAGAGTGGAAAGACTACACTGATCTTCACATGTCTACCCTCGTGAAAGGACGATATTAACGGGAAAAGCCCATTTTAGGCTGCAAAAGGCCGTATTACAACATTTACAAGAAGTCTTTGCACGTAGTTTACGGTGGTCTATGGCCATTGCGGATTGGAAAACCACTTGAGGCGTCGTAGTTCATTGAGAGTGAAAGGACTAGACCGATCCTCACCTGTCTAGGATCGTGGAAGCACGTGATTTACGTGTAAGGACCTTATTAGGCTACAAAAGGCGGTATTTCAACATTTAGAAGACTGTACACGTAGTTGACAATGTTCTATGGCTATTGCGGATTGGAAAACGACTTGAGGCGTCGTAGTCCATTGAGAGTGGAAGGACTAGACCGATCTGCACCTGTGTAGGCTCCTGGAAACACGTGATTTATGTGTAAGGCCCTTATTAGAACTCAAAAGGCCGTACTACAACATTTAGATGACTGTGCACGTAGTTGACGGTGCTCTATTGCCATTGCAGAATGAAGAGCGAATTGTGGCGTCGTAGTCCATTGAGAGTGGAAGGACTACACTGATCCTCACATGTCTACCATCGTGGAAGGACGTGATTTACGGGAAAAGCCCATATTAGGCTGCAAAACGCAGCATTACAACATTTAGAAGAAGTCTTTGCACGTAGTTTACGGTGGTCTATGGCCATTGCGGATTGGAAAACCACTTAAGGCGTCGTAGTTCATTGACAGTGGAAGGACTAGACCGATCCTCACCTGTCTAGGATCGTGGAAGCACGTGATTTACGTGTAAGGCCCTTATTAGGCTACAAAAGGCCGTATTACAACATTTAGAAGACTGTACACGTAGTTGACAATGTTCTATGGCCATTGCAGATTGGAAAACGACTTGAGGCGTCGTAGTCTATTAAGAGTGAAAGGACTAGACCGATCCCCACCTGTGTAGGCTCCTGGAACCACGTGATTTACGTGTGAGGCCCTTATTAGACCTCAAAATGCCGTATTGCAATATTTAGAAGCCTGTGCACGTAGTTGACGGTGCTCTATTGCCATTGCGGAATGAAGAGCGATTTGTGGCGTCGTAGTCCATTGAGAGTGGAAGGACTACACTGATCCTCACATGTCTACCATCGTGGAAGGACGAGATTTACGGGAAAAGCCCATATTAGGCTGCAAAACGCAGCATTTCAACATTTAGAAGAAGTCTTTGCACGTAGTTTACGGTGGTCTATGGCCATTGCGGATTGGAAAACCACTTGAGGCGTCGTAGTTCATTGAGAGTGGAAGGACTAGACCGATCCTCACCTGTCTAGGATCGTGGAAGCACGTGATTTACGTGTAAGGCCCTTATTAGGCTACAAAAGGCCGTATTACAACATTTAGAAGACTGTGCACGTAGTTGACGGTGTTCTACTGCCATTGCGGATTGGAAAATGACTTGAGGCGTCGTAGTCCATTGAGAGTGGAAAGACTACACTGATCCTCACATGTCTACCATCGTGGAAGCACGTGATTTACGTGTAAGGCCCTTATTAGACTACAAAAGGCCGTATTGCAATCTTTAGAAGCCTGTGCACATAGTTAACGGTGTTCTATCGCCATTGCGGATTGGTAAACGACTTGAGGCGTCGTAGTCCATTGAGAGTGGAAGGACTACACTGATCCTCACATGTCTACCCTTGTGGAAGGACGTGATTTACGGGAAAAGCCCATATTAGGCTGCAAAACGTCGTATTACAACATTTAGGAGAAGACTTTGCGCGTAGTTTAAGGTGTTCTTTGGCCATTGCGGATTAAGAAACAACTTGAGGCATCGTAGTCCATTGAGAGTGAAAGGATTAGACCTATCCCCACCTGTCTAGGTTCCTGGAAGCACGTGATTTACGTGTAAGGCCCTTATTAGACCTCAAAAGGCCGTATTACAACATTTAGAAGGTTCTGCACGTAGTTGACGGTGCTCTATTGCCTTTGCGGTATGAAGAACGAATTGAGGTGTCGTGGTCCGTTGAGATTAAAAGGACTAGGCCGATCCTCACATGTCTACGGTCGTGGAAGCACGTGATTTACGGGAAAAGCCCTTATTAAGCTGCAAAAGGCCGTGTTGCAAACTTTAAAAGACTGTGCAAGTAGTTGACCGTGTTCTATGGCCATTGCAGATTGGAAAGCAACTTTACCCGTCGTAGACCATTGAGAGTGAAAGGACTAGACGGATCCTGTCATGTTTACGCACGTGGAAGCATGTCATTTACGTGTAAGGCCCTTATTAGACTGCAAAAGACCGTATTACAACATTTAGGAGACTGTGCACGTAGTTGACGGTGTGTTATGTCCATTGCGGATTGGAAAAGGACTTGAAGCGTCGTATTCCATTGAGATTTGAAGAACTAGAACGATCCCCATCCGCCTAGGCTTGTGGAAGCACGCGTTTGACGTGTAAGGCCTTTGTTAGGTTGCTAAAGGCCGTATTACAACATTTAGAAGACTGTGAGCGTAGTTGGCCGAGTTCTATGGCCATTGCTGATTGGAAAACAACTTTACCCGTCGTAGACCATTGAGAGTGAAATGACTAGACGGATCCTGTCATGTATACGCACGTGATTTACGTGTAAGGCACTTATTAGACTGCCAAAGACCGTATTACAACTTTTAGAAGACTGTGCACGTAGTTGACGGTGTTCTACTGCCATTGCGGATTGGAAAATGACTTGAGGCGTCGTAGTCCATTGAGAGTGGAAAGACTACACTGATCTTCACATGTCTACCCTCGTGAAAGGACGTTATTAACGGGAAAAGCCCATTTTAGGCTGCAAAAGGCCGTATTACAACATTTACAAGAAGTCTTTGCACGTAGTTTACGGTGGTCTATGGCCATTGCAGATTGGAAAACCTCTTGAGGCGTCGTAGTTCATTGAGAGTGGAAGGACTAGACCGATCCTCACCTGTCTAGGATCGTGGAAGCACGTGATTTACGTGTAAGGACCTTATTAGGCTACAAAAGGCGGTATTACAACAATTAGAAAACTGTACACGTAGTTGACAATGTTCTATGGCTATTGCGGATTGGAAAACGACTTGAGGCGTCGTAGTCCATTGAGAGTGGAAGGACTAGACCGATCTGCACCTGTGTAGGCTCCTGGAAGCACGTGATTTATGTGTAAGGCCCTTGTTAAAACTCAAAAGGCCGTACTACAACATTTAGAAGACTGTGCACGTAGTTGACGGTGCACTATTGCCATTGCAGAATGAAGAGCGAATTGTGGCGTCGTAGTCCATTGAGAGTGGAAGGACTACACTGATCCTCACATGTCTACCATGTGGAAGCACGTGATTTACGTGTAAGGCCCTTATTAGACTACAAAAGCCCGTATTGCAATCTTTAGAAGCCTGTGCACGTAGTTTACTGTGGTCTATGGCCATTGCGGATTGGAAAACCACTTGAGGCGTCGTAGTTCATTGAGAGTGGAAGGACTAGACCGATCCTCACCTGTCTAGGATCGTGGAAGCACGTGATTTACGTGTAAGGCCCTTATTAGGCTACAAAAGGCCGTATTACAACATTTAGAAGACTGTACACGTAGTTGACAATGTTCTATGGCCATTGCGGATTGGAAAACGACTTGAGGTGTCGTAGTCTAATAAGAGTGGAAGGACTAGACCGATCCCCACCTGTGTAGGCTCCTGGAAGCACGTGATTTACGTGTAAGGCCCTTATTAGACCTCAAAATGCCGTATTACCACACTTAGAAGACTGTGTACGTAGTTGACGGTGCTCTATTGCCATTGCGGTATGAAGAACGAATTGAGGTGTCGTGGTCCGTTGAGAGTAAAAGGACTAGGCCGATCCTCACATGTCTACGGTCGTGGAAGCACGTGATTTACGGGAAAAGATCTTATTAAGCTGCAAAACGCCGTGTTGCATATTTTAAAAGACTGTGCAAGTAGTTGACCGTGTTTTATGGCCATTGCAGATTGGAAAATGACTTAAGGCGTCGTAGTCCATTGAGAGTGGAAGGACTAGACGGATCCTGTCATGTATACGCACGTGGAAGCACGTGATTTACGTGTAAGGCACTTATTAGACTGCCAAAGACCGTATTACAACTTTTAGAAGACTGTGCACGTAGTTGACGGTGTTCTACTGCCATTGCGGATTGGAAAATGACTTGAGGCGTCGTAGTCCATTGAGAGTGGAAAGACTACACTGATCTTCACATGTCTACCCTCGTGAAAGGACGTTATTAACGGGAAAAGCCCATTTTAGGCTGCAAAAGGCCGTATTACAACATTTACAAGAAGTCTTTGCACGTAGTTTACGGTGGTCTATGGCCATTGCGGATTGGAAAACCACTTGAGGCGTCGTAGTTCATTGAGAGTGGAAGGACAACACTGATCCTCACATGTCTACCATCGTGGAAGGACGTGATTTACGGGAAAAGCCCATATTAGGCTGCAAAAGGCGGTATTACAACATTTGGAAGACTGTGCACGTAGTTGACGGTGTTCTACTGCCATTGCGGATTGGAAAATGACTTGAGGCGTCGTAGTCCATTGAGAGTGGAAAGACTACACTGATCCTCACATGTCTACCATCGTGGAAGCACGTCATTTACGTGTAAGGCCCTTATTAGACCTCAAAATGCCGTATTGCAATATTTAGAAGACTGTGTACGTAGTTGACGGTGCTCTATTGCCATTGCGGTATGAAGAACGAATTGAGGTGTCGTGGTCCGTTGAGAGTAAAAGGACTAGGCCGATCCTCACATGTCTACGGTCGTGGAAGCACGTGATTTACGGGAAAAGATCTTATTAAGCTGCAAAACGCCGTGTTGCATATTTTAAAAGACTGTGCAAGTAGTTGACCGTGTTTTATGGCCATTGCAGATTGGAAAATGACTTAAGGCGTCGTAGTCCATTGAGAGTGGAAGGACTAGACGGATCCTGTCATGTATACGCACGTGGAAGCACGTGATTTACGTGTAAGGCACTTATTAGACTGCCAAAGACCGTATTACAACTTTTAGAAGACTGTGCACGTAGTTGACGGTGTTCTACTGCCATTGCGGATTGGAAAATGACTTGAGGCGTCGTAGTCCATTGAGAGTGGAAAGACTACACTGATCTTCACATGTCTACCCTCGTGAAAGGACGTTATTAACGGGAAAAGCCCATTTTAGGCTGCAAAAGGCCGTATTACAACATTTACAAGAAGTCTTTGCACGTAGTTTACGGTGGTCTATGGCCATTGCGGATTGGAAAACCACTTGAGGCGTCGTAGTTCATTGAGAGTGGAAGGACAACACTGATCCTCACATGTCTACCATCGTGGAAGGACGTGATTTACGGGAAAAGCCCATATTAGGCTGCAAAAGGCGGTATTACAACATTTGGAAGACTGTGCACGTAGTTGACGGTGTTCTACTGCCATTGCGGATTGGAAAATGACTTGAGGCGTCGTAGTCCATTGAGAGTGGAAAGACTACACTGATCCTCACATGTCTACCATCGTGGAAGCACGTCATTTACGTGTAAGGCCCTTATTAGACTACAAAAGGCCGTATTGCAATCTTTAGAAGCCTGTGCACATAGTTAACGGTGTTTTATCGCCATTGCGGATTGGTAAACGACTTGAGGCGTCGTAGTCCATTGAGAGTGGAAGGACTACACTGATCCTCACATGTCTACCCTTGTGGAAGGACGTGATTTACGGGAAAAGCCCATATTAGGCTGCAAAACGCCGTATTACAACATTTAGGAGAAGACTTTGCGCGTAGTTTACGGTGTTCTTTGGCCATTGCGGATTAAGAAACAACTTGAGGCATCGTAGTCCATTGAGAGTGAAATGATTAGACCTATCCCCACCTGTCTGGGTTCCTGGAAGCACGTGATTTACGTGTAAGGCCCTTATTAGACCTCAAAAGGCCGTATTACAACATTTAGAAAGTTCTGCACGTAGTTGACGGTGCTCTATTGCCTTTGCGGTTTGAAGAACGAATTGAGGTGTCGTGGTCCGTTGAGATTAAAAGGACTAGGCCGATCCTCACATGTCTACGGTCGTGGAAGTACGCGATTTACGGGAAAAGCCCTTATTAGGCTGCAAAAGGCCGTGTTGCAAACTTTAAAAGACTGTACACGTAGTTGACAATGTTCTATGGCCATTGCGGATTGGAAAACGACTTGAGGCGTCGTAGTCCATTGAGAGTGGAAGGACTAGACCGATCCCCACCTGTGTAGGCTCCTGGAAGCACGTGATTTACGTGTGAGGCCCTTATTAGACCTCAAAATGCCGTATTGCAATATTTAGAAGACTGTGCACGTAGTTGACGGTGTTCTATCGCCATTGCGGATTGGTAAACGACTTGAGGCGTCGTAGTCCATTGAGAGTGGAAGGACTACACTGATCCTCATATGTCTACCATCGTGGAAGCACGGGATTTACGTGTAAGGCCCTTATTAGACTACAAAAGTCCCTATTGCAATCTTTAGAAGCCTGTGCAAGTAGTTGACCGTGTTCTATGGCCATTGCAGATTGGAAAATGACTTAAGGCGTCGTAGTCCATTGAGAGTGGAAGGACTAGACGAATCCTGTCATGTATACGCACGTGGAAGCATGTCATTTACGTGTAAGGCCCTTATTGAATGCAAAAGACCGTATTACAACATTTAGGAGACTGTGCACGTAGTTGACGGTGTTCTACTGCCATTGCGGATTGGAAAATGACTTGAGGCGTCGTAGTCCATTGAGAGTGGAAAGACTACACTGATCTTCACATGTCTACCCTCGTGAAAGGACGTTATTAACGGGAAAAGCCCATTTTAGGCTGCAAAAGGCCGTATTACAACATTTACAAGAAGTCTTTGCACGTAGTTTACGGTGGTCTATGGCCATTGCGGATTGGAAAACCACTTGAGGCGTCGTGGTTCATTGAGAGTGGAAGGACTAGACCGATCCTCACCTGTCTAGGATCGTGGAAGCACGTGATTTACGTCTAAGGACCTTATTAGGCTACAAAAGGCGGTATTACAACATTTAGAAAACTGTACACGTAGTTGACAATGTTCTATGGCTATTGCGGATTGGAAAACGACTTGAGGCGTCGTAGTCCATTGAGAGTGGAAGGACTAGACCGATCTGCACCTGTGTAGGCTCCTGGAAGCACGTGATTTATGTGTAAGGCCCTTATTAGAACTCAAAAGGCCGTACTACAACATTTAGAAGACTGTGCACGTAGTTGACGGTGCTCTATTGCCATTGCAGAATGAAGAGCGAATTGTGGCGTCGTAGTCCATTGAGAGTGGAAGGACTACACAGATCCTCACATGTCTACCCTTGTGGAAGGACGTGATTTACGGGAAAAGCCCATATTAGGCTGCAAAACGCTGTATTACAACATTTAGGAGAAGACTTTGTGCGTAGTTTACGGTGTTCTTTGGCCATTGCGGATTAAGAAACAACTTGAGGCATCGTAGTCCATTGAGAGTGGAAGGATTAGACCTATCCCCACCTGTCTAGGTTCCTGGAAGCACGTGATTTACGTGTAAGGCCCTTATTAGACCTCAAAAGGCCGTATTACAATATTTAGAAGGTTCTGCACGTAGTTGACGGTGCTCTATTGCCTTTGCGGTATGAAGAACGAATTGAGGTGTCGTGGTCCGTTGAGAGTAAAAGGACTAGGCCGATCCTCACATGTCTACGGTCGTGGAAGCACGTGATTTACGGGAAAAGCCCTTATTAAGCTGCAAAAGGCCGTGTTGCAAACTTTAAAAGACTGTGCAAGTAGTTGACAATGTTCTATGGCCATTGCAGATTGGAAAATGACTTAAGGCGTCGTAGTCCATTGAGAGTGGAAGGACTAGACGAATCCTGTCATGTATACGCACGTGGAATCATGTCATTTACGTGTAAGGCCCTTATTAGACTGCAAAAGGCCGAATTACAACATTTAGGAGACTGTGCACGTAGTTGACGGTGTGTTATGTCCATTTCGGATTGGAAAAGGACTTGAAGCGTCGTAGTCAATTGAGAGTGGAAGGACTAGACCGACCCTCACCCGCCTAGGCTTGTGGAAGCAAGTGATTTACGTGTAAGGCCCTTATTAGAGTACAAAGGGCGGCATTACCACACTTAGAAGACTGTGCACGTAGTTGACGGTGTTCTATGGTCATTGCGGATCGGAAAACGATTTGAGGCGTCGTAGTCCATTGAGATTTGAAGAACTAGAACGATCCCCATCCGCCTAGGCTTTTGTGGAAGCACGCGTTTGACGTGTAAGGCCCTTGTTAGGCTGCTAAAGGCCGTATTACAACATTTAGAAGACTGTGAGCGTAGTTGGCCGAGTTCTATGGCCATTGCTGATTGGAAAACAACTTTACCCGTCGTAGACCATTGAGAGTGAAAGGACTAGACGGATCCTGTCATGTATACGCACGTGGAAGCACGTGATTTACGTGTAAGGCACTTATTAGACTGCCAAAGACCGTATTACAACTTTTAGAAGACTGTGCACGTAGTTGACGGTGTTCTACTGCCATTGCGGATTGGAAAATGACTTGAGGCGTCGTAGTCCATTGAGAGTGGAAAGACTACACTGATCTTCACATGTCTACCCTCGTGAAAGGACGTTATTAACGGGAAAAGCCCATTTTAGGCTGCAAAAGGCCGTATTACAACATTTACAAGAAGTCTTTGCACGTAGTTTACGGTGGTCTATGGCCATTGCAGATTAGAAAACCACTTGAGGCGTCGTAGTTCATTGAGAGTGGAAGGACTAGACCGATCCTCACCTGTCTAGGATCGTGGAAGCACGTGATTTACGTGTAAGGACCTTATTAGGCTACAAAAGGCGGTATTACAACAATTAGAAGACTGTACACGTAGTTGACAATGTTCTATGGCTATTGCGGATTGGAAAACGACTTGAGGCGTCGTAGTCCATTGAGAGTGGAAGGACTAGACCGATCTGCACCTGTGTAGGCTCCTGGAAGCACGTGATTTATGTGTAAGGCCCTTATTAGAACTCAAAAGGCCGTACTACAACATTTAGAAGACTGTGCACGTAGTTGACGGTGCTCTATTGCCATTGCAGAATGAAGAGCGAATTGTGGCGTCGTAGTCCATTGAGAGTGGAAGGACTACACTGATCCTCACATGTCTACCATCGTGGAAGCACGTGATTTACGTGTAAGGCCCTTATTAGACTACAAAAGCCCGTATTGCAATCTTTAGAAGCCTGTGCACGTAGTTTACTGTGGTCTATGGCCATTGCGGATTGGAAAACCACTTGAGGCGTCGTAGTTCATTGAGAGTGGAAGGACTAGACCGATCCTCACCTGTCTAGGATCGTGGAAGCACGTGATTTACGTGTAAGGCCCTTATTAGGCTACAAAAGGCCGTATTCCAACATTTAGAAGACTGTGTACGTAGTTGACGGTGCTCTATTGCCATTGCGGTATGAAGAACGAATTAAGGTGTCGTGGTCCGTTGAGAGTAAAAGGACTAGGCCGATCCTCACATTTCTACGGTCGTGGAAGCACGTGATTTACGGGAAAAGCCCTTATTAAGCTGCAAAAGGCCGTGTTGCATATTTTAAAAGACTGTGCAAGTAGTTGACCGTGTTTTATGGCCATTGCAGATTGGAAAATAACTTAAGGCGTCGTAGTCCATTGAGAGTGGAAGGACTAGACGAATCCTGTCATGTATACGCACGTGGAAGCATGTCATTTACGTGTAAGGCCCTTATTGAATGCAAAAGACCGTATTACAACATTTAGGAGACTGTGCACGTAGTTGACGGTGTTCTACTGCCATTGCGGATTGGAAAATGACTTGAGGCGTCGTAGTCCATTGAGAGTGGAAAGACTACACTGATCTTCACATGTCTACCCTCGTGAAAGGACGTTATTAACGGGAAAAGCCCATTTTAGGCTGCAAAAGGCCGTATTACAACATTTACAAGAAGTCTTTGCACGTAGTTTACGGTGGTCTATGGCCATTGCGGATTGGAAAACCACTTGAGGCGTCGTAGTTCATTGAGAGTGGAAGGACTACACTGATCCTCACATGTCTACCATCGTGGAAGGACGTGATTTACGGGAAAAGCCCATATTAGGCTGCAAAAGGCGGTATTACAACATTTGGAAGACTGTGCACGTAGTTGACGGTGTTCTACTGCCATTGCGGATTGGAAAATGACTTGAGGCGTCGTAGTCCATTGAGAGTGGAAAGACTACACTGATCCTCACATGTCTACCATCGTGGAAGCACGTGATTTACGTGTAAGGCCCTTATTAGACTACAAAAGGCCGTATTGCAATCTTTAGAAGCCTGTGCACATAGTTAACGGTGTTCTATCGCCATTGCGGATTGGTAAACGACTTGAGGCGTCGTAGTCCATTGAGAGTGGAAGGACTACACTGATCCTCACATGTCTACCCTTGTGGAAGGACGTGATTTACGGGAAAAGCCCATATTAGGCTGCAAAACGCCGTATTACAACATTTAGGAGAAGACTTTGCGCGTAGTTTACGGTGTTCTTTGGCCATTGCGGATTAAGAAACAACTTGAGGCATCGTAGTCCATTGAGAGTGAAAGGATTAGACCTATCCCCACCTGTCTAGGTTCCTGGAAGCACGTGATTTACGTGTAAGGCCCTTATTAGACCTCAAAAGGCCGTATTACAACATTTAGAAGGTTCTGCACGTAGTTGACGGTGCTCTATTGCCTTTGCGGTATGAAGAACGAATTGAGGTGTCGTGGTCCGTTGAGATTAAAAGGACTAGGCCGATCCTCACATGTCTACGGTCGTGGAAGCACGTGATTTACGGGAAAAGCCCTTATTAAGCTGCAAAAGGCCGTGTTGCAAACTTTAAAAGACTGTGCAAGTAGTTGACCGTGTTCTATGGCCATTGCAGATTGGAAAATGACTTAAGGCGTCGTAGTCCATTGAGAGTGGAAGGACTAGACGAATCCTTCATGTATACGCACGTGGAAGCATGTCATTTACGTGTAAGGCCCTTATTAGACTGCAAAAGACCGTAATACAACATTTAGGAGACTGTGCACGTAGTTGACGGTGTGTTATGTCCATTGCGGATTGGAAAAGGACTTGAAGCGTCGTAGTCCATTGAGATTTGAAGAACTAGAACGATCCCCATCCGCCTAGGCTTGTGGAAGCACGCGTTTGACGTGTAAGGCCTTTGTTAGGTTGCTAAAGGCCGTATTACAACATTTAGAAGACTGTGAGCGTAGTTGGCCGAGTTCTATGGCCATTGCTGATTGGAAAACAACTTTACCCGTCGTAGACCATTGAGAGTGAAAGGACTAGACGGATCCTGTCATGTATACGCACGTGGAAGCACGTGATTTACGTGTAAGGCACTTATTAGACTGCCAAAGACCGTATTACAACTTTTAGAAGACTGTGCACGTAGTTTACGGTGGTCTAAGGCCATTGCGGATTGGAAAATGACTTGAGGCGTCGTAGTCCATTGAGAGTGGAAAGACTACACTGATCTTCACATGTCTACCCTCGTGAAAGGACGTTATTAACGGGAAAAGCCCATTTTAGGCTGCAAAAGGCCGTATTACAACATTTACAAGAAGTCTTTGCACGTAGTTTACGGTGGTCTATGGCCATTGCAGATTGGAAAACCACTTGAGGCGTCGTAGTTCATTGAGAGTGGAAGGACTAGACCGATCCTCACCTGTCTAGGATCGTGGAAGCACGTGATTTACGTGTAAGGCCCTTATTAGGCTACAAAAGGTCGTATTACAACATTTAGAAGACTGTACACGTAGTTGACAATGTTCTATGGCCATTGCGGATTGGAAAACGACTTGAGGCGTCGTAGTCTATTAAGAGTGGAAGGACTAGACCGATCCCCACCTGTGTAGGCTCCTGGAAGCACGTGATTTACGTGTGAGGCCCTTATTAGACCTCAAAATGCCGTATTGCAATATTTAGAAGACTGTGCACGTAGTTGACGGTGCTCTATTGCCATTGCGGAATGAAGAGCGATTTGTGGCGTCGTAGTCCATTGAGAGTGGAAGGACTACACTGATCCTAACATGTCTACCATCGTGGAAGGACGAGATTTACGGGAAAAGCCCATATTAGGCTGCAAAACGCAGCATTACAACATTTAGAAGAAGTCTTTGCACGTAGTTTACGGTGGTCTATGGCCATTGCAGATTGGAAAACCACTTGAGGTGTCGTGGTCCGTTGAGATTAAAAGGACTAGGCCGATCCTCACATGTCTACGGTCGTGGAAGCACGCGATTTACGGGAAAAGCCCTTATTAAGCTGCAAAAGGCCGTGTTGCAAACTTTAAAAGACTGTACACGTAGTTGACAATGTTCTATGGCCATTGCGGATTGGAAAACGACTTGAGGCGTCGTAGTCTATTAAGAGTGGAAGGACTAGACCGATCCCAACCTGTGTAGGCTCCTGAAAGCACGTGGTTTACGTGTGAGGCCCTTATTAGACCTCAAAATGCCGTATTGCAATATTTAGAAGACTGTGCACGTAGTTGACGGTGCTCTATTGCCATTGCGGAATGAAGAGCGATTTGTGGCGTCGTAGTCCATTGAGAGTGGAAGGACTACACTGATCCTCACATGTCTACCATCGTGGAAGGACGTGATTTACGGGAAAAGCCTATATTAGGCTGCAAAACGCAGCATTACAACATTTAGAAGAAGTCTTTGCACGTAGTTTACGGTGGTCTATGGCCATTGCGGATTGGAAAACCACTTGAGGCGTCGTAGTTCATTGAGAGTGGAAGGACTAGACCGATCCTCACCTGTCTAGGATCGTGGAAGCACGTGATTTACGTGTAAGGCCTTTTTTAGGCTACAAAAGGCCGTATTACAACATTTAGAAGACTGTACACGTAGTTGACAATGTTCTATGGCCATTGCGGATTGGAAAACGACTTGAGGCGTCGTAGTCTATTAAGAGTGGAAGGACTAGACCGATCCCCACCTGTGTAGGCTCCTGGAAGCACGTGATTTACGTGTGAGGCCCTTATTAGACCTCAAAATGCCGTATTGCAATATTTAGAAGACTGTGCACGTAGTTGACGGTGCTCTATTGCCATTGCGGAATGAAGAGCGATTTGTGGCGTAGCAGTCCATTGAGAGTGGAAGGACTACACTGATCCTCACATGTCTACCATCGTGGAAGCACGTGATTTACGTGTAAGGCCCTTATTAGACTACAAAAGGCCGTATTGCAATCTTTAGAAGCCTGTGCACATAGTTAACGGTGTTCTATCGCCATTGCGGATTGGTAAACGACTTGAAGCGTCGTAGTCCATTGAGAGTGGAAGGACTACACTGATCCTCACATGTCTACCCTTGTGGAAGGACGTGATTTACGGGAAAAGCCCATATTAGGCTGCAAAACGCCGTATTACAACATTTAGGAGAAGACTTTGTGCGTAGTTTACGGTGTTCTTTGACCATTGCGGATTAAGAAACAACTTGAGGCATCGTAGTCCATTGAGAGTGGAAGGATTAGACCTATCCCCACCTGTCTAGGTTCCTGGAAGCACGTGATTTACGTGTAAGGCCCTTATTAGACCTCAAAAGGCCGTATTACAACATTTAGAAGGTTCTGCACGTAGTTGACGGTGCTCTACTGCCTTTGCGGTATGAAGAACGAATTGAGGTGTCGTGGTCCGTTGAGAGTAAAAGGACTAGGCCGATCCTCACATGTCTACGGTCGTGGAAGCACGTGATTTACGGGAAAAGCCCTTATTAAGCTGCAAAAGGCCGTGTTGCAAACTTTAAAAGACTGTGCAAGTAGTTGACCGTGTTCTATGGCCATTGCAGATTGGAAAATGACTTAAGGCGTCGTAGTCCATTGAGAGTGGAAGGACTAGACGAATCCTGTCATGTATACGCACGTGGAAGCATGTCATTTACGTGTAAGGCCCTTATTAGACTGCTAAAGACCGTATTACCACTTTTAGAAGACTGTGCACGTAGTTGACGGTGTGTTATGTCCATTGCGGATTGGAAAAGGACTTGAAGCGTCGTAGTCCATTGAGAGTGGAAGGACTAGACCGACCCTCACCCGCCTAGGCTTGTGGAAGCAAGTGATTTACGTGTAAGGCCCTCATTAGAGTACAAAAGGCGGCATTACCACACTTAGAAGACTGTGCACGTAGTTGACGGTGTTCTATGGTCATTGCGGATCGGAAAACGATTTGAGGCGTCGTAGTCCATTGAGATTTGAAGAACTAGAACGATCCCCATCCGCCTAGGCTTGTGGAAGCACGCGTTTGACGTGTAAGGCCCTTGTTAGGCTGCTAAAGACCGTATTACAACTTTTAGAAGACTGTGCACGTAGTTGACGGTGTTCTACTGCCATTGCGGATTGGAAAATGACTTAAGGCGTCGTAGTCCATTGAGAGTGGAAAGACTACACTGATCTTCACATGTCTACCCTCGTGAAAGGACGTTATTAACGGGAAAAGCCCATTTTAGGCTGCAAAAAGCCGTATTACAACATTTACAAGAAGTCTTTGCACGTAGTTTACGGTGGTCTATGGCCATTGCGGATTGGAAAACCACTTGAGGCGTCGTAGTTCATTGAGAGTGGAAGGACTAGACCGATCCTCACCTGTCTAGGATCGTGGAAGCACGTGATTTACGTGTAAGGACCTTATTAGGCTACAAAAGGCGGTATTACAACATTTAGAAGACTGTACACGTAGTTGACAATGTTCTATGGCTATTGCGGATTGGAAAACGACTTGAGGCGTCGTAGTCCATTGAGAGTGGAAGGACTAGACCGATCTGCACCTGTGTAGGCTCCTGGAAGCACGTGATTTATGTGTAAGGCCCTTATTAGAACTCAAAAGGCCGTACTACAACATTTAGAAGACTGTGCACGTAGTTGACGGTGCTCTATTGCCATTGCAGAATGAAGAGCGAGTTGTGGCGTCGTAGTCCATTGAGAGTGGAAGGACTACACTGATCCTCACATGTCTACCATCGTGGAAGGACGTGATTTACGGGAAAAGCCCATATTAGGCTGCAAAACGCAGCATTACAACATTTAGAGAAGTCTTTGCACGTAGTTTACGGTGGTCTATGGCCATTGCGGATTGGAAAACCACTTGAGGCGTCGTAGTTCATTGACAGTGGAAGGACTAGACCGATCCTCACCTGTCTAGGATCGTGGAAGCACGTGATTTACGTGTAAGGCCCTTATTAGGCTACAAAAGGCCGTATTACAACATTTAGAAGACTGTACACGTAGTTGACAATGTTCTATGGCCATTGCGGATTGGAAAACGACTTGAGGCGTCGTAGTCTATTAAGAGTGGAAAGACTACACTGATCCTCGCATGTCTACCATCGTGGAAGCACGTGATTTACGTGTAAGGCCCTTATTAGACTACAAAAGGCCGTATTGCAATCTTTAAAAGCCTGTGCACATAGTTAACGGTGTTCTATCGCCATTGCGGATTGGTAAACGACTTGACGCGTCGTAGTCCATTGAGAGTGGAAGGACTACACTGATCCTCACATGTCTACCCTTGTGGAAGGACGTGATTTACGGGAAAAGCCCATATTAGGCTGCAAAACGCCGTATTACAACATTTAGGAGAAGACTTTGCGCGTAGTTTACGGTGTTCTTTGGCCATTGCGGATTAAGAAACAACTTGAGGCATCGTAGTCCATTGAGAGTGGAAGGATTAGACCTATCCCCACCTGTGTAGGTTCCTGGAAGCACGTGATTTACGTGTAAGGCCCTTATTAGACCTCAAAAGGCCGTATTACAACATTTAGAAGGTTCTGCACGTAGTTGACGGTGCTCTATTGCCTTTGCGGTATGAAGAACGAATTGAGGTGTCGTGGTCCGTTGAGATTAAAAGGAGTAGGCCGATCCTCACATGTCTACGGTCGTGGAAGCACGTGATTTACGGGAAAAGCCCTTATTAAGCTGCAAAAGGCCGTGTTGCAAACTTTAAAAGACTGTGCAAGTAGTTGACCGTGTTCTATGGCCATTGCAGATTGAAAAATGACTTAAGGCGTCGTAGTCCATTGAGAGTGGAAGGACTAGACGAATCCTTCATGTATACGCACGTGGAAGCATGTCATTTACGTGTAAGGCCCTTATTAGACTGCAAAAGACCGTATTACAACATTTACAAGAAGTCTTTGCACGTAGTTTACGGTGGTCTATGGCCATTCCGGATTGGAAAACCACTTGAGGCGTCGTAGTTCATTGAGAGTGGAAGGATTAGACCGATCCTCACCTGTCTAGGATCGTGGAAGCACGTGATTTACGTGTAAGGACCTTATTAGGCTACAAAAAGCGGTATTACAACAATTAGAAGACTGTACACGTAGTTGACAATGTTCTATGGCTATTGCGGATTGGAAAACGACTTGAGGCGTCGTAGTCCATTGAGAGTGGAAGGACTAGACCGATCCCCACCTGTGTAGGCTCCTGGAAGCACGTGATTTACGTGTGAGGCCCTTATTAGACCTCAAAATGCCGTATTGCAATATTTAGAAGACTGTGCACGTAGTTGACGGTGCTCTATTGCCATTGCGGAATGAAGAGCGAATTGTGGAGTCGTAGTCCATTGAGAGTGGAAGGACTACACTGATCCTCACATGTCTACCATCGTGGAAGCACGTGATTTACGTGTAAGGCCCTTATTAGACTACAAAAGGCCGTATTGCAATCTTTAGAAGCCTGTGCAAGTAGTTGACCGTGTTCTATGGCCATTGCAGATTGGAAAATGACTTAAGGCGTCGTAGTCCATTGAGAGTGGAAGGACTAGACGAATCCTGTCATGTATACGCACGTGGAAGCATGTCATTTACGTGTAAGGCCCTTATTAGACTGTAAAAGACCGTATTACAACATTTAGGAGACTGTGCACGTAGTTGACGGTGTGTTATGTCCATTGCGGATTGGAAAAGGACTTGAAGCGTCGTAGTCCATTGAGAGTGGAAGGACTAGACCGACCCTCACCCGCCTAGGCTTGTGGAAGCACGTGATTTACGTGTAAGGCCCTCATTAGAGTACAAAAGGCGGCATTACCACACTTAGAAGACTGTGCACGTAGTTGACGGTGTTCTATGGTCATTGCGGATCGGAAAACGATTTGAGGCGTCGTAGTCCATTGAGATTTGAAGAACTAGACCGATCCTCACCTGTCTAGGATCGTGGAAGCACGTGATTTACGTGTAAGGCCCTTATTAGGCTACAAATGGCCGTATTACAACATTTAGAAGACTGTGCACGTAGTTGACGGTGTTCTACTGCCATTGCGGATTGGAAAATGACTTGAGGCGTCGTAGTCCATTGAGAGTGGAATGACTACACTGATCCTCACATGTCTACCATCGTGGAAGCACGTGATTTACGTGTAAGGCCCTTATTAGACTACAAAAGGCCGTATTGCAATCTTTAAAAGCCTGTGCACATAGTTAACGGTGTTCTATCGCCATTGCGGATTGGTAAACGACTTGACGCGTCGTAGTCCATTGAGAGTGGAAGGACTACACTGATCCTCACATGTCTACCCTTGTGGAAGGACGTGATTTACGGGAAAAGCCCATATTAGGCTGCAAAACGCCGTATTACAACATTTAGGAGAAGACTTTGCGCGTAGTTTACGGTGTTCTTTGGCCATTGCGGATTAAGAAACAACTTGAGGCATCGTAGTCCATTGAGAGTGGAAGGATTAGACCTATCCCCACCTGTCTAGGTTCCTGGAAGCACGTGATTTACGTGTAAGGCCCTTATTAGACCTCAAAAGGCCGTATTACAACATTTAGAAGGTTCTGCACGTAGTTGACGGTGCTCTATTGCCTTTGCGGTATGAAGAACGAATTGAGGTGTCGTGGTCCGTTGAGAGTAAAAGGACTAGGCCGATCCTCACATGTCTACGGTCGTGGAAGCACGTGATTTACGGGAAAAGCCCTTATTAAGCTGCAAAAGGCCGTGTTGCAAACTTTAAAAGACTGTGCAAGTAGTTGACCGTGTTCTATGGCCATTGCAGATTGGAAAATGACTTAAGGCGTCGTAGTCCATTGAGAGTGGAAGGACTAGACGAATCCTTCATGTATACGCACGTGAAAGCATGTCATTTACGTGTAAGGCCCTTATTAGACTGCAAAAGACCGTATTACAACATTTAGGAGACTGTGCACGTAGTTGACGGTGTGTTATGTCCATTGCGGATTGGAAAAGGACTTGAAGCGTCGTAGTCCATTGAGATTTGAAGAACTAGAACGATCCCCATCCGCCTAGGCTTGTGGAAGCACGCGTTTGACGTGTAAGGCCCTTGTTAGGCTGCTAAAGGCCGTATTACAACATTTAGAAGACTGTGAGCGTAGTTGGCCGAGTTCTATGGCCATTGCTGATTGGAAAACAACTTTACCCGTCGTAGACCATTGAGAGTGAAAGGACTAGACGGATCCTGTCATGTATACGCACGTGGAAGCACGTGATTTACGTGTAAGGCACTTATTAGACTGCCAAAGACCGTATTACAACTTTTAGAAGACTGTGCACGTAGTTGACGGTGTTCTACTGCCATTGCGGATTGGAAAATGACTTGAGGCGTCGTAGTCCATTGAGAGTGGAAAGACTACACTGATCTTCACATGTCTACCCTCCTGAAAGGACGTTATTAACGGGAAAAGCCCATTTTAGGCTGCAAAAGGCCGTATTACAACATTTACAAGAAGTCTTTGCACGTAGTTTACGGTGGTCTATGGCCATTGCGGATTGGAAAACCACTTGAGGCGTCGTTTGTTCATTGAGAGTGGAAGGACTAGACCGATCCTCACCTGTCTAGGATCGTGGAAGCACGTGATTTACGTGTAAGGCCCTTATTAGGCTACAAAAGGCCGTATTACAACATTTAGAAGACTGTACACGTAGTTGACAATGTTCTATGGCCATTGCGGATTGGAAAACGACTTGAGGCGTCGTAGTCTAATAAGAGTGGAAGGACTAGACCGATCCCCACCTGTGTAGGCTCCTGGAAGCACGTGATTTACGTGTGAGGCCCTTATTAGACCTCAAAATGCCGTATTGCAATATTTGGAAGACTGTGCACGTAGTTGACGGTGCTCTATTGCCATTGCGGAATGAAGAGCGAATTGTGGCGTCGTAGTCCATTGAGAGTGGAAGGACTACACTGATCCTCACATGTCTACCATCGTGGAAGCACGTGATTTACGTGTAAGGCCCTTATTAGACTACAAAAGGCCGTATTGCAATCTTTAGAAGCCTGTGCAAGTAGTTGACCGTGTTCTATGGCCATTGCAGATTGGAAAATGACTTAAGGCGTCGTAGTCCATTGAGAGTGGAAGGACTAGACGAATCCTGTCATGTATACGCACGTGGAAGCATGTCATTTACGTGTAAGGCCCTTATTAGACTGCAAAAGACCGTATTACAACATTTAGGAGACTGTGCACGTAGTTGACGGTGTGTTATGTCCATTGCGGATTGGAAAAGGACTTGAAGCGTCGTAGTCCATTGAGAGTGGAAGGACTAGACCGACCCTCACCCGCCTAGGCTTGTGGAAGCACGTGATTTACGTGTAAGGCCCTCATTAGAGTACAAAAGGCGGCATTACCACACTTAGAAGACTGTGCACGTAGTTGACGGTGTTCAATGGTCATTGCGGATCGGAAAACGATTTGAGGCGTCGTAGTCCATTGAGATTTGAAGAACTAGAACGATCCCCATCCGCCTAGGCTTGTGGAAGCACGCGTTTGACGTGTAAGGCCCTTGTTAGGCTGTTAAAGGCCGTATTACAACATTTAGAAGACTGTGAGCGTAGTTGGCCGAGTTCTATGGCCATTGCTGATTGGAAAACAACTTTACCCGTCGTAGACCATTGAGAGTGAAAGGACGAGACGGATCCTGTCATGTATACGCACGTGGAAGCACGTGATTTACGTGTAAGGCACTTATTAGACTGCCAAAGACCGTATTACAACTTTTAGAAGACTGTGCACGCAGTTTACGGTGTTGTACTGCCATTGCGGATTGGAAAATGACTTGAGGCGTCGTAGTCCATTGAGAGTGGAAAGACTACACTGATCTTTACATGTCTACCCTCGTGAAAGGACGTTATTAACGGGAAAAGCCCATTTTAGGCTGCAAAAGGCCGTATTACAACATTTACAAGAAGTCTTTGCACGTAGTTTACGGTGGTCTATGGCCATTGCGGATTGGAAAACCACTTGAGGCGTCGTAGTTCATTGAGAGTGGAAGGACTAGACCGATCCTCACCTGTCTAGGATCGTGGAAGCACGTGATTTACGTGTAAGGACCTTATTAGGCTGCTAAAGGCGTATTACAACATTTAGAAGACTGTGAGCGTAGTTGGCCGAGTTCTATGGCCATTGCTGATTGGAAAACAACTTTACCCGTCGTAGACCATTGAGAATGAAAGGACTAGACGGATCCTGTCATGTATACGCACGTGGAAGCACGTGATTTACGTGTAAGGCCCTTATTAGACTACAAAAGCCCGGATTGCAATCTTTAGAAGCCTGTGCACGTAGTTTACGGTGGTCTATGGCCATTGCGGATTGGAAAACCACTTGAGGCGTCGTAGTTCATTGAGAGTGGAAGGACTAGACCGATCCTCACCTGTCTAGGATCGTGGAAGCACGTGATTTACGTGTAATGCCCTTATTAGGCTACAAAAGGCCGTATTACAACATTTAGAAGACTGTACACGTAGTTGACAATGTTCTATGGCCATTGCGGATTGGAAAACGACTTGAGGCGTCGTAGTCTATTAAGAGTGAAAGGACTAGACCGATCCCCACCTGTGTAGGCTCCTGGAAGCACGTGATTTACGTGTGAGGCCCTTATTAGACCTCAAAATGCCGTATTGCAATATTTAGAAGCCTGTGCACATAGTTAACGGTGTTCTATCGCCATTGCGGATTGGTAAACGACTTGAGGCGTCGTAGTCCATTGAGAGTGGAAGGACTACACTGATCCTCACATGTCTACCCTTGTGGAAGGACGTGATTTACGGAAAAGCCCATATTAGGCTGCAAAACGCCGTATTACAACATTTAGGAGAAGACTTTGCGCGTAGTTTACGGTGTTCTTTGGCCATTGCGGATTAAGAAACAACTTGAGGCATCGTAGTCCATTGAGAGTGGAAGGATTAGACCTATCCCCACCTGTCTAGGTTCCTGGAAGCACGTGATTTACGTGTAAGGCCCTTATTAGACCTCAAAAGGCCGTATTACAACATTTAGAAGGTTCTGCACGTAGTTGACGGTGCTCTATTGCCGTTGCGGTATGAAGAACGAATTAAGGTGTCGTGGTCCGTTGAGAGTAAAAGGACTAGGCCGATCCTCACATGTCTACGGTCGTGGAAGCACGTGATTTACGGGAAAAGCCCTTATTAAGCTGCAAAAGGCCGTGTTGCAAACTTTAAAAGACTGTGCAAGTAGTTGACCGTGTTCTATGGCCATTGCAGATTGGAAAATGACTTAAGGCGTCGTAGTCCATTGAGAGTGGAAAGACTACACTGATCTTCACATGTCTACCCTCGTGAAAGGACGTTATTAACGGGAAAAGCCCATTTTAGGCTGCAAAAGGCCGTATTACAACATTTACAAGAAGTCTTTGCACGTAGTTTACGGTGGTCTATGGCCATTGCGGATTGGAAAACCACTTGAGGCGTCGTAGTTCATTGAGAGTGGAATGACTAGAACGATCCTCACCTGTCTAGGATCGTGGAAGCACGTGATTTACGTGTAAGGACCTTTTTAGG
This sequence comes from Hydractinia symbiolongicarpus, assembly GCF_029227915.1. NCBI lineage: Eukaryota > Metazoa > Cnidaria > Hydrozoa > Anthoathecata > Hydractiniidae > Hydractinia > Hydractinia symbiolongicarpus. The sequence continues at coordinate 17,084,528 of NC_079878.1, forward strand.
CTACAAAAGGCGGTATTACAACATTTAGAAGACTGTACACGTAGTTGACAATGTTCTATGGCTATTGCGGATTGGAAAACGACTTGAGGCGTCGTAGTCCATTTAGAGTGGAAGGACTAGACCGATCTGCACCTGTGTAGGCTCCTGGAAGCACGTGATTTATGTGTAAGGCCCTTATTAGACTACAAAAGGCCGTATTGCAATCTTTAGAAGCCTGTGCACGTAGTTAACGGTGTTCTATCGCCATTGCGGATTGGTAAACGACTTGAGGCGTCGTAGTCCATTGAGAGTGGAAGGACTACACTGATCCTCACATGTCTACCCTTGTGGAAGGACGTGATTTACGGGAAATGCCCATATTAGGCTGAAAAACGCCGTATTACAACATTTAGGAGAAGACTTTGCGCGTAGTTTACGGTGTTCTTTGGCCATTGCGGATTAAGAAACAACTTGAGGCATTGTAGTCCATTGAGAGTGGAAGGATTAGACCTATCCCCACCTGTCTAGGTTCCTGGAAGCACGTGATTTACGTGTAAGGCCCTTATTAGACCTCAAAAGGCCGTATTACAACATTTAGAAGGTTCTGCACGTAGTTGACGGTGCTCTATTGCCTTTGCGGTATGAAGAACGAATTGAGGTGTCGTGGTCCGTTGAGAGTAAAAGGACTAGGCCGATCCTCACATGTCTACGGTCGTGGAAGCACGTGATTTACGGGAAAAGCCCTTATTAGGCTGCAAAAGGCCGTGTTGCAAACTTTAAAAGACTGTGCAAGTAGTTGACCGTGTTCTATGGCCATTGCAGATTGGAAAATGACTTAAGGCGTCGTAGTCCATTGAGAGTGGAAGGACTAGACGAATCCTGTCATGTATACGCACGTGGAAGCATGTCATTTACGTGTAAGGCCCTTATTAGACTGCAAAAGACCGTATTACAACATTTAGGAGACTGTGCACGTAGTTGACGGTGTCTTATGTCCATTGCGGATTGGAAAAGGACTTGAAGCGTCGTAGTCCATTGAGAGTGGAAGAACTAGACCGACCCTCACCCACCTAGGCTTGTGGAAGCAAGTGATTTAAGTGTAAGGCCCTCATTAGAGTACAAAAGGCGGCATTACCACACTTAGAAGACTGTGCACGTAGTTGACGGTGTTCTATGGTCATTGCGGATCGGAAAACGATTTGAGGCGTCGTAGTCCATTGAGATTTGACGAACTAGAACGATCCCCATCCGCCTAGGCTTGTGGAAGCACGCGTTTGACGTGTAAGGCCCTTGTTAGGCTGCTAAAGGCCGTATTACAACATTTAGAAGACTGTGAGCGTAGTTAGCCGAGTTCTATGGCCATTGCTGATTGAAAACAACTTTACCCGTCGTAGACCATTGAGAGTGAAAGGACTAGACGGATCCTGTCATGTATACGCACGTGGAAGCACGTGATATACGTGTAAGGCCCTTATTAGACTGCCAAAGACCGTATTACAACTTTTAGAAGACTGTGCACGTAGTTGACGGTGTTCTACTGCCATTGCGGATTGGAAAATGACTTGAGGCGTCGTAGTCAATTGAGAGTGGAAAGACTACACTGATCTTCACATGTCTACCCTCGTGAAAGGACGTTATTAACGGGAAAAGCCCATTTTAGGCTGCAAAAGGCCGTATTACAACATTTACAAGAAGTCTTTGCACGCAGTTTACGGTGGTCTATGGCCATTGCGGATTGGAAAACCACTTGAGGCGTCGTAGTTCATTGAGAGTGGAAGGAGTAGACCGATCCTCACCTGTCTAGGATCGTGGAAGCACGTGATTTACGTGTAAGGACCTTATTAGGCTACAAAAGGCGGTATTACAACATTTAGAAGCCTGTACACGTAGTTAACGGTGTTCTATCGCCATTGCGGATTGGTAAACGACTTGAGGCGTCGTAGTCCATTGAGAGTGGAAGGACTACACTGATCCTCACATGTCTACTCTTGTGGAAGGACGTGATTTACGGGAAAAGCCCATATTAGGCTGCAAAACGCCGTATTACAACATTTAGGAGAAGACTTTGCGCGTGGTTTACGGTGTCCTTTGGCCATTGCGGATTAAGAAACAACTTGAGGCATAGTAGTCCATTGAGAGTGGAAGGACTAGACCGACCCTCACCCGCCTAGGCAGCAATGGCCGAGTTCTATGGCCATTGCTGATTGGAAAACAACATTACCCGTCGTAGACCATTGAGAGTGAAAGGACTAGACGGATCCTGTCATGTATACGCACGTGGAAGCACGTGATTTACGTGTAAGGCCCTTATTAGACTGCCAAGGACCGTATTACAACTTTTAGAAGACTGTGCACGTAGTTGACGGTGTTCTACTGCCATTGCGGATTGGAAAATGACTTGAGGCGTCGTAGTCCATTAAGAGTGGAAGGACTACACTGATCTTCACATGTCTACCCTCGTGGAAGGACGTTGTTAACGGGAAAAGCCCATTTTAGGCTGCAAAAGGCCGTATTACAACATTTACAAGAAGTCTTTGCACGTAGTTTACGGTGGTCTATGGCCATTGCGGATTGGAAAACCACTTGAGGCGTCGTAGTTCATTGAGAGTGGAAGGACTAGACCGATCCTCACCTGTCTAGGATCGTGGAAGCACGTGATTTACGTGTAAGGCCCTTATTAGGCTACAAAAGGCCGTATTACAACATTTAGAAGACTGTACACGTAGTTGACAATATTCTATGGCCATTGCGGATTGGAAAACGACTTGAGGCGTCGTAGTCCATTGAGAGTGGAAGGACTAGACCGATCTGCACCTGTGTAGGCTCCTGGAAGCACGTGATTTATGTGTAAGGCCCTTATTAGAACTCAAAAGGCCGTACTACAACATTTAGAAGACTGTGCACGTAGTTGACGGTGCTCTATTGCCATTGCAGAATGAAGAGCGAATTGTGGCGTCGTAGTCCATTGAGAGTGGAAAGACTACACTGATCCTCACATGTCTACCCACGTGGAAGGACGTGATTAACGGGAAAAGCCCATTTTAGGCTGCAAAAGGCCGTATTACAACATTTACAAGAAGTCTTTGCACGTAGTTTACGGTGGTCTATGGCCATTGCGGATTGGAAAACCACTTGAGGCGTCGTAGTTCATTGAGAGTGGAAGGACTAGACCGATCCTCACCTGTCTAGGATCGTGGAAGCACGTGATTTACGTGTAAGGCCCTTATTAGGCTACAAAAGACCGTATTACAACTTTTAGAAGACTGTGCACGTAGTTGACGGTGTTCTACTGCCATTGCGGATTGGAAAATGACTTGAGGCGTCGTAGTCCATTAAGAGTGGAAGGACTACACTGATCTTCACATGTCTACCCTCGTGGAAGGACGTTGTTAACGGGAAAAGCCCATTTTAGGCTGCAAAAGGCCGTATTACAACATTTACAAGAAGTCTTTGCACGTAGTTTACGGTGGTCTATGGCCATTGCGGATTGGAAAACCACTTGAGGCGTCGTAGTTCATTGAGAGTGGAAGGACTAGACCGATCCTCACCTGTCTAGGATCGTGGAAGCACGTGATTTACGTGTAAGGCCCTTATTAGGCTACAAAAGGCCGTATTACAACATTTAGAAGACTGTACACGTAGTTGACAATATTCTATGGCCATTGCGGATTGGAAAACGACTTGAGGCGTCGTAGTCCATTGAGAGTGGAAGGACTAGACCGATCTGCACCTGTGTAGGCTCCTGGAAGCACGTGATTTATGTGTAAGGCCCTTATTAGAACTCAAAAGGCCGTACTACAACATTTAGAAGACTGTGCACGTAGTTGACGGTGCTCTATTGCCATTGCAGAATGAAGAGCGAATTGTGGCGTCGTAGTCCATTGAGAGTGGAAAGACTACACTGATCCTCACATGTCTACCCACGTGGAAGGACGTGATTAACGGGAAAAGCCCATTTTAGGCTGCAAAAGGCCGTATTACAACATTTAGAAGAAGACTTTGCACGTAGTTAACGGTGTTCTATCGCCATTGCGGATTGGTAAACGACTTGAGGCGTCGTAGTCCATTGAGAGTGGAAGGACTACACTGATCCTCACATGTCTACTCTTGTGGAAGGACGTGATTTACGGGAAAAGCCCATATTAGGCTGCAAAACGCCGTATTACAACATTTAGGAGAAGACTTTGCGCGTAGTTTACGGTGTCCTTTGGCCATTGCGGATTAAGAAACAACTTGAGGCATAGTAGTCCATTGAGAGTGGAAGGACTAGACCGACCCTCACCCGCCTAGGCAGCAATGGCCGAGTTCTATGGCCATTGCTGATTGGAAAACAACATTACCCGTCGTAGACCATTGAGAGTGAAAGGACTAGACGGATCCTGTCATGTATACGCACGTGGAAGCACGTGATTTACGTGTAAGGCCCTTATTAGACTGCCAAAGACCGTATTACAACTTTTAGAAGACTGTGCACGTAGTTGACGGTGTTCTACTGCCATTGCGGATTGGAAAATGACTTGAGGCGTCGTAGTCCATTGAGAGTGGAAGGACTACACTGATCTTCACATGTCTACCCTCGTGGAAGGACGTTGTTAACGGGAAAAGCCCATTTTAGGCTGCAAAAGGCCGTATTACAACATTTACAAGAAGTCTTTGCACGTAGTTTACGGTGGTCTATGGCCATTGCGGATTGGAAAACCACTTGAGGCGTCGTAGTTCATTGAGAGTGGAAGGACTAGACCGATCCTCACCTGTCTAGGATCGTGGAAGCACGTGATTTACGTGTAAGGCCCTTATTAGGCTACAAAAGGCCGTATTACAACATTTAGAAGACTGTGCACGTAGTTGACAATATTCTATGGCCATTGCGGATTGGAAAACGACTTGAGGCGTCGTAGTCCATTGAGAGTGGAAGGACTAGACCGATCTGCACCTGTGTAGGCTCCTGGAAGCACGTGATTTATGTGTAAGGCCCTTATTAAAACTCAAAAGGCCGTACTACAACATTTAGAAGACTGTGCACGTAGTTGACCATGTTCTATGGTCATTGTGGATCGGAAAACGATTTAAGGCATCGTAGTCTATTGAGAGTGGAGGAACTAGACCGATCCCAACCCGTCTAGATTTGTGGAAGGACGCGTTTGACGTGTAAGGCCCATAATAGGCTGCAAAAAGCCGTATTCCAACATTTAGAAGAAGACTTTGCACGTAGTTGACGGTGTTCTATGCCCATTGCTGATTAAACGACTTGAAGTGTCGTAGTCCATTGAAAGTGGAGGGACTACACTGATCCTCACATGTCTACGGTCGTGGAGGGACGCGATTTACGTGTGAGACCTTTATTAGACTTCAAAATGCGGTATTGCAATATTTAGAAGATTCTACACGTAGTTGACGGTGTTCTAATGCCATTTCGGTATGAGGAACGAATTGAGGCGTCGTTAGCCATCGAGAGTGGAAGGACTACACTGATCCTCACATGTCTACCCTTGTGGAAGGACGTGATTTACGGGAAAAGCCCATATTAGCCTGCAAAACGCCGTATTACAACATTTAGGAGAAGACTTTGCACGTAGTTTACGGTGTTCTTTGGCAATTGCGGATTGGGAAACGACTTGAGGCATCGTAGTCTATTGAGAGTGAAAGGATTAGACCTATCCCCACCTGTCTAGGTTCCTGGAAGCACGTGATTTACGTGTAAGGCCCTTATTAGACTACAAAAGGCCGTATTGCAATCTTTAGAAGCCTGTGCACGTAGTTGACGGTGTTCTATGGCCATTGCGGATTGGAAAAGGACTTGAAGCGTTGTAGTCCATTGATAGTGGAAGGACTAGACCGACCCTCACCCGCCTAGGCTTGTGGAAGCACGTGATTTACGTGTAAGGCCCTCATTAGACTACAAAAGGCGGCATTACCACACTTAGAAGACTGTGCACGTAGTTGGCGGTGTTCTATGGTCATTGCGGATCGGAAAACAATTTGAGGCGTCGTAGTCCATTGAGATTTGAAGAACTAGAACGATCCCCATCCGCCTAGGCTTGTGGAAGCACGCGTTTGACGTGTAAGGCCCATGTTACGCTGCTAAAGGCCGTATTACAACATTAAGAAGACTGTGAGCGTAGTTGGCCGAGTTCTATGGCCATTGCTGATTGGAAAACAACTTGACCTGTCGTAGATCATTGAGAGTGGAAGGACTAGACGGATCCTGTCATGTATACGCACATGGAAGCACGTGAATTACGTGTAAGGTCCTTATTAGACTGCCAAGGACCGTATTACAACTTTTAGAAGACTGTGCATGTAGTTGACGGTGTTCTACTGCCATTGCGGATTGGAAAATGACTTATGGCGTCGTAGTCCATTGAGAGTGGAAGGACTACACTGATCTTCACATGTCTACCCTCGTGGAAGCACGTGATTTACGTGTAAGGCCCTTATTAGACTACAAAAGGCCGTATTGCAATCTTTAGAAGCCTGTGCACGTAGTTGACGGTGTTCTATGGCCATTGCGGATTGGAAAACGACTTGAGGCGTCGTGGTCTCTTGAGCGTGGAAGGACTACACTGATCCTCACATGTCTACCCTTGTGGAAGGATGTGATTTACGGGAAAAGCCCATATTAGGCTGCAAAACGCCGTATTACAACATTTAGGAGAAGAATTTGCACGTAATTTACGGTGTTCCTTGGCCATTGCGGATTGGGAAACGACTTGAGGCATCGTAGTCCATTGAGAGTGGAAGGATTAGACCTATCCTCACCTGTCTAGGTTCCTGGAAGCACGTCATTTACGTGTAAGGCCCTTATTAGACCTCAAAAAGCCGTATTACAACATTTAGAAGGCTCTGCACGTAGTTGACGGTGTTCTATCGCCATTGCGGATTGGAAAACGACTTGAAGTGTCGTAGTCCATTGAGAGTGGAAGGACTACACCGATCCTCACATGTCTACCATCGTGGAAGGACGTGATTTACGGGAAAAGCCCATATTAAGCTGCAAAAGGCCGTGATGTAATCTTTAAAAGACTGTGCAAGTAGTTGACCGTGTTCTATGGCCATTGCAGATTGGAAAACGACTCAAGGCGTCGCAGTCTATTGAGAGTGGAAGGACTAGACGGATCCTGTCATGTATACGCACGTGGAAGCATGTCATTTACGTGTAAGGCCCTTATTAGACTGCAAAATACCGTATTACAACATTTAGGAGACTGTGCACGTAGTTGACGGTGTGCTATGGCCATTGCGGATTGGAAAAGGACTTGAAGCGTCGTAGTCCATTGAGAGTGGAAGGACTAGACCGATCCTCACCCGCCTAGGCTTGTGGACGCACGTGATTTACGTGTAAGGCCCTCATTAGACTACAAAAGGCGGCATTGCCACACTTAGAAGACTGTGCACGTAGTTGACGGTGTTCTATGGTCATTGTGGATCGGAAAACGATTTGAGGCATCGTAGTCCATTGAGAGTGGAGGAACTAGACCGATCCCAACCCGTCTAGATTTGTGGAAGGACGCGGTTGACGTGTAAGGCCCATAATAGGCTGCAAAACGCCGTATTACAACATTTAGGAGAAGACTTTGCACGTAGTTTACGGTGTTCTTTGGCAATTGCGGATTGGGAAACGACTTGAGGCATCGTAGTCTATTGAGAGTGGAAGGATTAGACCTATCCCCACCTGTCTAGGTTCCTGGAAGCACGTGATTTACGTGTAAGGCCCTTATTAGACCTCAAAAAGCCGTATTACAACATTTAGAAGGCTCTGCACGTAGTTGACGGTGTTCTATCGCCATTGCGGATTGGAAAACGACTTGAAGTGTCGTAGTCCATTGAGAGTGGAAGGACTACACCGATCCTCACATGTCTACCATCGTGGAAGGACGTGATTTACGGGAAAAGCCCATATTAAGCTGCAAAAGGCCGTGATGTAATCTTTAAAAGACTGTGCAAGTAGTTGACCGTGTTCTATGGCCATTGCAGATTGGAAAACGACTCAAGGCGTCGCAGTCTATTGAGAGTGGAAGGACTAGACGGATCCTGTCATGTATACGCACGTGGAAGCATGTCATTTACGTGTAAGGCCCTTATTAGACTGCAAAATACCGTATTACAACATTTAGAAGACTGTGCACGTAGTTGACGGTGTGCTATGGCCATTGCGGATTGGAAAAGGACTTGAAGCGTCGTAGTCCATTAAGAGTGGAAGGACTAGACCGATCCTCACCCGCCTAGGCTTGTGGAAGCACGTGATTTACGTGTAAGGCCCTCATTAGACTACAAAAGGCGGCATTGCCACACTTAGAAGACTGTGCACGTAGTTGACGGTGTTCTATGGTCATTGTGGATCGGAAAACGATTTGAGGCATCGTAGTCCATTGAGAGTGGAGGAACTAGACCGATCCCAACCCGTCTAGATTTGTGGAAGGACGCGTTTGACGTGTAAGGCCCATAATAGGCTGCAAAACGCCGTATTACAACATTTAGGAGAAGACTTTGCACGTAGTTTACGGTGTTCTTTGGCAATTGCGGATTGGGAAACGACTTGAGGCATCGTAGTCTATTGAGAGTGGAAGGATTAGACCTATCCCCACCTGTCTAGGTTCCTGGAAGCACGTGATTTACGTGGAAGGCCCTCATTAGACTACAAAAGGCCGTATTGCAATCTTTAGAAGCCTGTGCACGTAGTTGACGGTGTTCTATGGCCATTGCGGATTGGAAAAGGACTTGAAGCGTTGTAGTCCATTGAGAGTGGAAGGACTAGACCGACCCTCACCCGCCTAGGCTTGTGGAAGCACGTGATTTACGTGTAAGGCCCTCATTAGACTACAAAAGGCGGCATTACCACACTTAGAAGACTGTGCACGTAGTTGGCGGTGTTCTATGGTCATTGCGGATCGGAAAACGATTTGAGGCGTCGTAGTCCATTGAGATTTGAAGAACTAGAACGATCCCCATCCGCCTAGGCTTGTGGAAGCACGCGTTTGACGTGTAAGGCCCATGTTACGCTGCTAAAGGCCGTATTACAACATTAAGAAGACTGTGAGCGTAGTTGGCCGAGTTCTATGGCCATTGCTGATTGGAAAACAACTTGACCCGTCGTAGATCATTTAGAGTGGAAGGACTAGACGGATCCTGTCATGTATACGCACATGGAAGCACGTGAATTACGTGTAAGGTCCTTATTAGACTGCCAAGGACCGTATTACAACTTTTAGAAGCCTGTGCACGCAGTTAACGGTTTTCTATCTCCATTGCAGAATGGAAAACGACTTAAGGCGACGTACGCAGTTGAGAGTGGAAGGACTACAGCTATCCTCACATGTCTACGCTCGTGGAAGGACGTGATTTAGGGAAAAAGCCCTTATTAGACTGCAAAAGGCCGTATTGCAACATTTAGAAGACTTTGCACGTAGTTGACGGTGTTCTATGGCCATTGCGGATTGGAAAACGACTTGAGGCGTCGCGGTCCGTTAAGATTTGAAGAACTAGAACGATCCCCACCCTTATTAGAGTACAAAAGGCCGTATTACCACATTTAGAAGACTGTGCACGTAGTTGACGGTGTTCTATGGACATTGCGGATCGAAAAACGATTTGAAGCGTCGTAGTCCATTGAGAGTGGAAGGACTACACTGATCTTCACATGTCTACCCTCGTGGAAAGACGTGATTTTCGTGTAAGGCCCATATTAGGCTGCAAAAGGCCGTATTCCAACATTTAGAAGAAGACTTAGCACGTAGTTGGCAGTGTTCTTTTGCCATTGCGGAATGAAGAATGAATTGAGGCGTCGTGGTCCGTTGAGAGTGGAAGGACTACACCGATTCTCACATGTCTACCCTCGTGAAAGGACGTGATTTACGGGAAAGGCCCTATTAGGCTGCGAAAGGCCGTATTGCAATCTTTAGAAGGCTGTGCACGTAGTTAACGGTGTTCTATCGCCATTTCAGACTGGAAAACGACCTGAGGCGTCGTACGCAGTTGAGTGTGGAAGGACTAGACCGATCCTCACATGTCTACGCTCGTGAAAGGACGTGATTTACGGGAAAGGCCCTATTAGGCTGCGAAAGGCTGTATTGCAATCTTTAGAAGCCTGTGCACGTAGTTAACGGTGTTCTATCGCCAATGCAGACTGGAAAACGACCTGAGGCGACGTACGCAGTTGAGTGTGGAAGGACTACACCGATCCTCACATGTCTACGCTCGTGAAAGGACGTGATTTACGGGAAAGGCCCTATTAGGCTGCACAAGGCCGTATTCTAACATTTAGAAGAAGGCTTTGCACGTAGTTGGGGGTGTTCTATGGCCATTGCGGATTGGAAAACGACTTGAGGCGTCGTGGTCCATTGAGAGTGGAAAGACTAGACCAATCCTGTCATGTATACGCTCGTGGAAGCACGTGATAAACGTGTAAGGCCCTTATTAGATTACAAAAGGCCGTATTACAACATCTAGAAGACTGTGCACGTAGTTGACGGTGTTCTATGGCCATTATGGATTGGAAAAGGACTTGAGCCGTCGTAGTCCATTGAGAGTGGAAGGACTAGACCGACCCCCACATGCCTAGGCATGTGGAAGCACGTGATTTACATGTAAGGCTCTAATAAGACTACAAAATGCCATATTACCACATTTAGAAGACTGTGCACGTAATTGACGGTGTTCTATGGCCATTGCGGATTGGAAAACGACTTGAGGCGTCGTGGTCCGTTGAGAGTGGAAAGACTAGACCAATCCTGTCATGTATACGCTCGTGGAAGCACGTGATATACGTGTAAGGCCCTTATTAGGTTACAAAAGGCCGTTTTACAACATATAGAAGACTGTGCACGTAGTTGACGGTGTTCTATGGCCATTGCGGATTGGAAAAAGACTTGAGGCGTCGTAGTCCATTGAGAGTGGAAGGACTAGACCGACCCCCACATGCCTAGGCTTGTGGAAGCACGTGATTTACATGTAAGGCTCTAATAAGACTACAAAATGCCGTATTACCACATTTAGAAGACTGTGCACGTAGTTGACGGTGTTCTATGGCCATTGCGGATTGGAAAACGACTTGCGGCGTCGTGGTCCGTTAAGAGTGGAAGGACTAGACCGATCCTCACATGTCTACGCTCGTGAAAGGACGTGATTTACAAGAAAGGCCCAATTAGGCTGCGAAAGGCCGTATTGCAATCTTTAGAAGGCTGTGCACGTAGTTAACGGTGTTCTATCGCCATTGCAGACTGGAAAACGACTTGAGGCGACTTAGGCAGTTGAGTGTGGAAGGACTAGACCGATCTTCACATGTCTACGCTCGTGGAAGGACGTGATTTACGTGTAAGGCCCTTATTAGACTACAAAAGGCCGTATTACAACATTTAGAAGACATTGCACGTAGTTGACGGTGTTCCATGGCCATTACGAATCGCAAAACAATTTGAGGCGTCGCAGTCCATTGAGAAATGAAGGACTAAACCGACCCCCACCCGTCCAGGCTTGTGGAAGCACGTGACTTACGTGTAAGGCCCTTACTAGACTACAAAAGGCCGTATTACCACATTTAGAACACTGTGCATGTAATTGACGGTGTTCTATTGCCATTGTGGATTGGAAAACGACTTGAGGCGTCGTAGCCCATTAAGAGTGGAAGGACTACACTGATACTCACATGTCTACCTTCGTGGAAGGACATGATTTACGTATAAGGCCCTTATTAGACTGCAAAACGCCGTATTGCAACCTTTAGAAGACTGTGCGCGTAGTTAGCGGAATTTTATGGCCATTGCGGATTGGAAAACAGCTTGAGACGTCGTAGATGATTCAGATTTGAAGAACTAGAACGATCCCCACCCGGCTAGGCTTGTGGAAGCATGCGTTTGACGTGTTAGACATATACTAGGCTGAAAAAGGCCGTATTGCAACATTTAGAAGAAGACTTTGCACGTAGTTAAAGGTGTTCTATCGCCATTGCAGACTGGTAAACAACTTGAGGCGACGTACGCAGTTGAGAGTGGAAGGACTAGACCGATCCTCACATGTCTACGCTCGTGGAAGGACGTGATTTACGGGAAAGGCACTCTTAGCCTGCAAAAGGCCGTATTGCAATCTTTAGAAGACTATGCACGTAGTTGACGGTGTTCCATGGCCATTGCAGATTGGAAAATGACTTAAGGCGACGTACGCGGTTGAGAGTGGAAGAACTAGACCGATCCTCACATATCTACGGTCTTGGAGGGACGTGATTTACGGAAAATCCGTTATTTGGCTCCAAAAAGCCGTATTGCAATCTTTAGAAGCCTGTGCACGCAGCTAACGGTGTTCTTTTGCCACTGCAAATTGGAAAACGACTTGAGGCGTTGTAGTCCATTGATAGTGGAAGGACTACAGCGATCCTCACATGTCTACGCTCGTGGAAGGACGTGATTTAGGGAAAAAGCCCTTATTAGACTGCCAAAGACCGTATTACAACATTTAGAGGACTGTGCACGTAGTTGACGGTGTTCTATTGCCATTGTGGATTGGAAAACGACTTGAAGCGTAGTAGTCCATTGAGAGTGTAAGGACAACATTGATCCTCACATGTCTACCCTCGTGGAGGGACGTGATTTACGGAAAATCCGTTATCAGGCTCCAAAAGGGCTTATTGCAATCTTTAGAAGCCTGTGCACGTAGTTAACGGTGTTCTATCTCCATTGCAGAATGGAAAACGACTTAAGGCGACGTACGCAGTTGAGAGTGGAAGGACTACAGCTATCCTCACATGTCTACGCTCGTGGAAGGACGTGATTTAGGGAAAAAGCCCTTATTAGACTGCAAAAGGCCGTATTGCAACATTTAGAAGACTTTGCACGTAGTTGACGGTGTTCTATGGCCATTGCGGATTGGAAAACGATTTGAGGCGTCGTGGTCCGTTAAGATTTGAAGAACTAGAACGATCCCCACCCTTATTAGAGTACAAAAGGCCGTATTACCACATTTAGAAGACTGTGCACGTAGTTGACGGTGTTCTATGGACATTGCGGATCGAAAAACGATTTGAAGCGTCGTAGTCCATTGAGAGTGGAAGGACTACACTGATCTTCACATGTCTACCCTCGTGGAAAGACGTGATTTTCGTGTAAGGCCCATATTAGGCTGCAAAAGGCCGTATTCCAACATTTAGAAGAAGACTTAGCACGTAGTTGGCAGTGTTCTTTTGCCATTGCGGAACGAAGAATGAATTGAGGCGTCGTGGTCCGTTGAGAGTGGAAGGACTACACCGATTCTCACATGTCTACCCTCGTGAAAGGACGTGATTTACGGGAAAGGCCCTATTATGCTGCGAAAGGCCGTATTGCAATCTTTAGAAGCCTGTGCACGTAGTTAACGGTGTTCTATCGCCATTTCAGACTGGAAAACGACCTGAGGCGTCGTACGCAGTTGAGTGTGGAAGGACTAGACCGATCCTCACATGTCTACGCTCGTGAAAAGACGTGATTTACGGGAAAGGCCCTATTAGGCTGCGAAAGGCTGTATTGCAATCTTTAGAAGCCTGTGCACGTAGTTAACGGTGTTCTATCGCCAATGCAGACTGGAAAACGACCTGAGGCGACGTACGCAGTTGAGTGTGGAAGGACTACACCGATCCTCACATGTCTACGCTCGTGAAAGGACGTGATTTACGGGAAAGGCCCTATTAGGCTGCACAAGGCCGTATTCTAACATTTAGAAGAAGGCTTTGCACGTAGTTGGGGGTGTTCTATGGCCATTGCGGATTGGAAAACGACTTGAGGCGTCGTGGTCCATTGAGAGTGGAAAGACTAGACCAATCCTGTCATGTATACGCTCGTGGAAGCACGTGATAAACGTGTAAGGCCCTTATTAGATTACAAAAGGCCGTATTACAACATCTAGAAGACTGTGCACGTAGTTGACGGTGTTCTATGGCCATTATGGATTGGAAAAGGACTTGAGCCGTCGTAGTCCATTGAGAGTGGAAGGACTAGACCGACCCCCACATGCCTAGGCATGTGGAAGCACGTGATTTACATGTAAGGCTCTAATAAGACTACAAAATGCCATATTACCACATTTAGAAGACTGTGCACGTAATTGACGGTGTTCTATGGCCATTGCGGATTGGAAAACGACTTGAGGCGTCGTGGTCCGTTGAGAGTGGAAAGACTAGACCAATCCTGTCATGTATACGCTCGTGGAAGCACGTGATATACGTGTAAGGCCCTTATTAGGTTACAAAAGGCCGTTTTACAACATATAGAAGACTGTGCACGTAGTTGACGGTGTTCTATGGCCATTGCGGATTGGAAAAGGACTTGAGGCGTCGTAGTCCATTGAGAGTGGAAGGACTAGACCGACCCCCACATGCCTAGGCTTGTGGAAGCACGTGATTTACATGTAAGGCTCTAATAAGACTACAAAATGCCGTATTACCACATTTAGAAGACTGTGCACGTAGTTGACGGTGTTCTTTTGCCATTGCGGAATGAAGAATGAATTGAGGCGTCGTGGTCCGTTGAGAGTGGAAGGACTACACCGATTCTCACATGTCTACCCTCGTGAAAGGACGTGATTTACGGGAAAGGCCCTATTAGGCTGCGAAAGGCCGTATTGCAATCTTTAGAAGCCTGTGCACGTAGTTAACGGTGTTCTATCGCCATTTCAGACTGGAAAACGACCTGAGGCGTCGTACGCAGTTGAGTGTGGAAGGACTAGACCGATCCTCACATGTCTACGCTCGTGAAAGGACGTGATTTACGGGAAAGGCCCTATTAGGCTGCGAAAGGCTGTATTGCAATCTTTAGAAGCCTGTACACGTAGTTAACGGTGTTCTATCGCCAATGCAGACTGGAAAACGACCTGAGGCGACGTACGCAGTTGAGTGTGGAAGGACTACACCAATCCTCACATGTCTACGCTCGTGAAAGGACGTCATTTACGGGAAAGGCCCTATTAGGCTGCACAAGGCCGTATTCTAACATTTAGAAGAAGGCTTTGCACGTAGTTGGGGGTGTTCTATGGCCATTGCGGATTGGAAAACGACTTGAGGCGTCGTGGTCCATTGAGAGTGGAAAGACTAGACCAATCCTGTCATGTATACGCTCGTGGAAGCACGTGATAAACGTGTAAGGCCCTTATTAGATTACAAAAGGCCGTATTACAACATCTAGAAGACTGTGCACGTAGTTGACGGTGTTCTATGGCCATTATGGATTGGAAAAGGACTTGAGCCGTCGTAGTCCATTGAGAGTGGAAGGACTAGACCGACCCCCACATGCCTAGGCATGTGGAAGCACGTGATTTACATGTAAGGCTCTAATAAGACTACAAAATGCCATATTACCACATTTAGAAGACTGTGCACGTAATTGACGGTGTTCTATGGCCATTGCGGATTGGAAAACGACTTGAGGCGTCGTGGTCCGTTGAGAGTGGAAAGACTAGACCAATCCTGTCATGTATACGCTCGTGGAAGCACGTGATATACGTGTAAGGCCCTTATTAGGTTACAAAAGGCCGTTTTACAACATATAGAAGACTGTGCACGTAGTTGACGGTGTTCTATGGCCATTGCGGATTGGAAAAGGACTTGAGGCGTCGTAGTCCATTGAGAGTGGAAGGACTAGACCGACCCCCACATGCCTAGGCTTGTGGAAGCACGTGATTTACATGTAAGGCTCTAATAAGACTACAAAATGCCGTATTACCACATTTAGAAGACTGTGCACGTAGTTGACGGTGTTCTATGGCCATTGCGGATTGGAAAACGACTTGCGGCGTCGTGGTCCGTTAAGAGTGGAAGGACTAGACCGATCCTCACATGTCTACGCTCGTGAAAGGACGTGATTTACAAGAAAGGCCCAATTAGGCTGCGAAAGGCCGTATTGCAATCTTTAGAAGGCTGTGCACGTAGTTAACGGTGTTCTATCGCCATTGCAGACTGGAAAACGACTTGAGGCGACTTAGGCAGTTGAGTGTGGAAGGACTAGACCGATCTTCACATGTCTACGCTCGTGGAAGGACGTGATTTACGTGTAAGGTCCTTATTAGACTACAAAAGGCCGTATTACAACATTTAGAAGACATTGCACGTAGTTGACGGTGTTCCATGGCCATTACGAATCGCAAAACAATTTGAGGCGTCGCAGTCCATTGAGAGTTGAAGGACTAAACCGACCCCCACCCGTCCAGGCTTGTGGAAGCACGTGACTTACGTGTAAGGCCCTTACTAGACTACAAAAGGCCGTATTACCACATTTAGAACACTGTGCATGTAATTGACGGTGTTCTATTGCCATTGTGGATTGGAAAACGACTTGAGGCGTCGTAGCCCATTAAGAGTGGAAGGACTACACTGATACTCACATGTCTACCTTCGTCGAAGGACATGATTTACGTATAAGGCCCTTATTAGACTGCAAAATGCCGTATTGCAACCTTTAGAAGACTGTGCGCGTAGTTAGCGGAATTTTATGGCCATTGCGGATTGGAAAACAGCTTGAGACGTCGTAGATGATTCAGATTTGAAGAACTAGAACGATCCCCACCCGGCTAGGCTTGTGGAAGCACGCGTTTGACGTGTTAGACATATACTAGGCTGAAAAAGGCCGTATTGCAACATTTAGAAGAAGACTTTGCACGTAGTTAAAGGTGTTCTATCGCCATTGCAGACTGGTAAACAACTTGAGGCGACGTACGCAGTTGAGAGTGGAAGGACTAGACCGATCCTCACATGTCTACGCTCGTGGAAGGACGTGATTTACGGGAAAGGCCCTCTTAGCCTGCAAAAGGCCGTATTGCAATCTTTAGAAGACTATGCACGTAGTTGACGGTGTTCCATGGCCATTGCAGATTGGAAAATGACTTAAGGCGACGTACGCGGTTGAGAGTGGAAGAACTAGACCGATCGTCACATATCTACGGTCTTGGAGGGACGTGATTTACGGAAAATCCGTTATTTGGCTCCAAAAAGCCGTATTGCAATCTTTAGAAGCCTGTGCACGCAGCTAACGGTGTTCTTTTGCCACTGCAAATTGGAAAACGACTTGAGGCGTTGCAGTCCATTGATAGTGGAAGGACTACAGCGATCCTCACATGTCTACGCTCGTGGAAGGACGTGATTTAGGGAAAAAGCCCTTATTAGACTGCCAAAGACCGTATTACAACATTTAGAAGACTGTGCACGTAGTTGACGGTGTTCTATGGCCATTCCGGATTGGAAAACGACTTGCGGCGTCGTGGTCCGTTAAGAGTGGAAGGACTAGACCGATCCTCACATGTCTACGCTCGTGAAAGGACGTGATTTACAAGAAAGGCCCAATTAGGCTGCGAAAGGCCGTATTGCAATCTTTAGAAGGCTGTGCACGTAGTTAACGGTGTTCTATCGCCATTGCAGACTGGAAAACGACTTGAGGCGACTTAGGCAGTTGAGTGTGGAAGGACTAGACCGATCTTCACATGTCTACGCTCGTGGAAGGACGTGATTTACGTGTAAGGCCCTTATTAGACTACAAAAGGCCGTATTACAACATTTAGAAGACATTGCACGTAGTTGACGGTGTTCCATGGCCATTACGAATCGCAAAACAATTTGAGGCGTCGCAGTCCATTGAGAAATGAAGGACTAAACCGACCCCCACCCGTCCAGGCTTGTGGAAGCACGTGACTTACGTGTAAGGCCCTTACTAGACTACAAAAGGCCGTATTACCACATTTAGAACACTGTGCATGTAATTGACGGTGTTCTATTGCCATTGTGGATTGGAAAACGACTTGAGGCGTCGTAGCCCATTAAGAGTGGAAGGACTACACTGATACTCACATGTCTACCTTCGTGGAAGGACATGATTTACGTATAAGGCCCTTATTAGACTGCAAAACGCCGTATTGCAACCTTTAGAAGACTGTGCGCGTAGTTAGCGGAATTTTATGGCCATTGCGGATTGGAAAACAGCTTGAGACGTCGTAGATGATTCAGATTTGAAGAACTAGAACGATCCCCACCCGGCTAGGCTTGTGGAAGCATGCGTTTGACGTGTTAGACATATACTAGGCTGAAAAAGGCCGTATTGCAACATTTAGAAGAAGACTTTGCACGTAGTTAAAGGTGTTCTATCGCCATTGCAGACTGGTAAACAACTTGAGGCGACGTACGCAGTTGAGAGTGGAAGGACTAGACCGATCCTCACATGTCTACGCTCGTGGAAGGACGTGATTTACGGGAAAGGCACTCTTAGCCTGCAAAAGGCCGTATTGCAATCTTTAGAAGACTATGCACGTAGTTGACGGTGTTCCATGGCCATTGCAGATTGGAAAATGACTTAAGGCGACGTACGCGGTTGAGAGTGGAAGAACTAGACCGATCCTCACATATCTACGGTCTTGGAGGGACGTGATTTACGGAAAATCCGTTATTTGGCTCCAAAAAGCCGTATTGCAATCTTTAGAAGCCTGTGCACGCAGCTAACGGTGTTCTTTTGCCACTGCAAATTGGAAAACGACTTGAGGCGTTGTAGTCCATTGATAGTGGAAGGACTACAGCGATCCTCACATGTCTACGCTCGTGGAAGGACGTGATTTAGGGAAAAAGCCCTTATTAGACTGCCAAAGACCGTATTACAACATTTAGAGGACTGTGCACGTAGTTGACGGTGTTCTATTGCCATTGTGGATTGGAAAACGACTTGAAGCGTAGTAGTCCATTGAGAGTGTAAGGACAACATTGATCCTCACATGTCTACCCTCGTGGAGGGACGTGATTTACGGAAAATCCGTTATCAGGCTCCAAAAGGGCTTATTGCAATCTTTAGAAGCCTGTGCACGTAGTTAACGGTGTTCTATCTCCATTGCAGAATGGAAAACGACTTAAGGCGACGTACGCAGTTGAGAGTGGAAGGACTACAGCTATCCTCACATGTCTACGCTCGTGGAAGGACGTGATTTAGGGAAAAAGCCCTTATTAGACTGCAAAAGGCCGTATTGCAACATTTAGAAGACTTTGCACGTAGTTGACGGTGTTCTATGGCCATTGCGGATTGGAAAACGATTTGAGGCGTCGTGGTCCGTTAAGATTTGAAGAACTAGAACGATCCCCACCCTTATTAGAGTACAAAAGGCCGTATTACCACATTTAGAAGACTGTGCACGTAGTTGACGGTGTTCTATGGACATTGCGGATCGAAAAACGATTTGAAGCGTCGTAGTCCATTGAGAGTGGAAGGACTACACTGATCTTCACATGTCTACCCTCGTGGAAAGACGTGATTTTCGTGTAAGGCCCATATTAGGCTGCAAAAGGCCGTATTCCAACATTTAGAAGAAGACTTAGCACGTAGTTGGCAGTGTTCTTTTGCCATTGCGGAACGAAGAATGAATTGAGGCGTCGTGGTCCGTTGAGAGTGGAAGGACTACACCGATTCTCACATGTCTACCCTCGTGAAAGGACGTGATTTACGGGAAAGGCCCTATTATGCTGCGAAAGGCCGTATTGCAATCTTTAGAAGCCTGTGCACGTAGTTAACGGTGTTCTATCGCCATTTCAGACTGGAAAACGACCTGAGGCGTCGTACGCAGTTGAGTGTGGAAGGACTAGACCGATCCTCACATGTCTACGCTCGTGAAAAGACGTGATTTACGGGAAAGGCCCTATTAGGCTGCGAAAGGCTGTATTGCAATCTTTAGAAGCCTGTGCACGTAGTTAACGGTGTTCTATCGCCAATGCAGACTGGAAAACGACCTGAGGCGACGTACGCAGTTGAGTGTGGAAGGACTACACCGATCCTCACATGTCTACGCTCGTGAAAGGACGTGATTTACGGGAAAGGCCCTATTAGGCTGCACAAGGCCGTATTCTAACATTTAGAAGAAGGCTTTGCACGTAGTTGGGGGTGTTCTATGGCCATTGCGGATTGGAAAACGACTTGAGGCGTCGTGGTCCATTGAGAGTGGAAAGACTAGACCAATCCTGTCATGTATACGCTCGTGGAAGCACGTGATAAACGTGTAAGGCCCTTATTAGATTACAAAAGGCCGTATTACAACATCTAGAAGACTGTGCACGTAGTTGACGGTGTTCTATGGCCATTATGGATTGGAAAAGGACTTGAGCCGTCGTAGTCCATTGAGAGTGGAAGGACTAGACCGACCCCCACATGCCTAGGCATGTGGAAGCACGTGATTTACATGTAAGGCTCTAATAAGACTACAAAATGCCATATTACCACATTTAGAAGACTGTGCACGTAATTGACGGTGTTCTATGGCCATTGCGGATTGGAAAACGACTTGAGGCGTCGTGGTCCGTTGAGAGTGGAAAGACTAGACCAATCCTGTCATGTATACGCTCGTGGAAGCACGTGATATACGTGTAAGGCCCTTATTAGGTTACAAAAGGGCGTTTTACAACATATAGAAGACTGTGCACGTAGTTGACGGTGTTCTATGGCCATTGCGGATTGGAAAAGGACTTGAGGCGTCGTAGTCCATTGAGAGTGGAAGGACTAGACCGACCCCCACATGCCTAGGCTTGTGGAAGCACGTGATTTACATGTAAGGCTCTAATAAGACTACAAAATGCCGTATTACCACATTTAGAAGACTGTGCACGTAGTTGACGGTGTTCTTTTGCCATTGCGGAATGAAGAATGAATTGAGGCGTCGTGGTCCGTTGAGAGTGGAAGGACTACACCGATTCTCACATGTCTACCCTCGTGAAAGGACGTGATTTACGGGAAAGGCCCTATTAGGCTGCGAAAGGCCGTATTGCAATCTTTAGAAGCCTGTGCACGTAGTTAACGGTGTTCTATCGCCATTTCAGACTGGAAAACGACCTGAGGCGTCGTACGCAGTTGAGTGTGGAAGGACTAGACCGATCCTCACATGTCTACGCTCGTGAAAGGACGTGATTTACGGGAAAGGCCCTATTAGGCTGCGAAAGGCTGTATTGCAATCTTTAGAAGCCTGTACACGTAGTTAACGGTGTTCTATCGCCAATGCAGACTGGAAAACGACCTGAGGCGACGTACGCAGTTGAGTGTGGAAGGACTACACCAATCCTCACATGTCTACGCTCGTGAAAGGACGTCATTTACGGGAAAGGCCCTATTAGGCTGCACAAGGCCGTATTCTAACATTTAGAAGAAGGCTTTGCACGTAGTTGGGGGTGTTCTATGGCCATTGCGGATTGGAAAACGACTTGAGGCGTCGTGGTCCATTGAGAGTGGAAAGACTAGACCAATCCTGTCATGTATACGCTCGTGGAAGCACGTGATAAACGTGTAAGGCCCTTATTAGATTACAAAAGGCCGTATTACAACATCTAGAAGACTGTGCACGTAGTTGACGGTGTTCTATGGCCATTATGGATTGGAAAAGGACTTGAGCCGTCGTAGTCCATTGAGAGTGGAAGGACTAGACCGACCCCCACATGCCTAGGCATGTGGAAGCACGTGATTTACATGTAAGGCTCTAATAAGACTACAAAATGCCATATTACCACATTTAGAAGACTGTGCACGTAATTGACGGTGTTCTATGGCCATTGCGGATTGGAAAACGACTTGAGGCGTCGTGGTCCGTTGAGAGTGGAAAGACTAGACCAATCCTGTCATGTATACGCTCGTGGAAGCACGTGATATACGTGTAAGGCCCTTATTAGGTTACAAAAGGCCGTTTTACAACATATAGAAGACTGTGCACGTAGTTGACGGTGTTCTATGGCCATTGCGGATTGGAAAAGGACTTGAGGCGTCGTAGTCCATTGAGAGTGGAAGGACTAGACCGACCCCCACATGCCTAGGCTTGTGGAAGCACGTGATTTACATGTAAGGCTCTAATAAGACTACAAAATGCCGTATTACCACATTTAGAAGACTGTGCACGTAGTTGACGGTGTTCTATGGCCATTGCGGATTGGAAAACGACTTGCGGCGTCGTGGTCCGTTAAGAGTGGAAGGACTAGACCGATCCTCACATGTCTACGCTCGTGAAAGGACGTGATTTACAAGAAAGGCCCAATTAGGCTGCGAAAGGCCGTATTGCAATCTTTAGAAGGCTGTGCACGTAGTTAACGGTGTTCTATCGCCATTGCAGACTGGAAAACGACTTGAGGCGACTTAGGCAGTTGAGTGTGGAAGGACTAGACCGATCTTCACATGTCTACGCTCGTGGAAGGACGTGATTTACGTGTAAGGTCCTTATTAGACTACAAAAGGCCGTATTACAACATTTAGAAGACATTGCACGTAGTTGACGGTGTTCCATGGCCATTACGAATCGCAAAACAATTTGAGGCGTCGCAGTCCATTGAGAGTTGAAGGACTAAACCGACCCCCACCCGTCCAGGCTTGTGGAAGCACGTGACTTACGTGTAAGGCCCTTACTAGACTACAAAAGGCCGTATTACCACATTTAGAACACTGTGCATGTAATTGACGGTGTTCTATTGCCATTGTGGATTGGAAAACGACTTGAGGCGTCGTAGCCCATTAAGAGTGGAAGGACTACACTGATACTCACATGTCTACCTTCGTCGAAGGACATGATTTACGTATAAGGCCCTTATTAGACTGCAAAATGCCGTATTGCAACCTTTAGAAGACTGTGCGCGTAGTTAGCGGAATTTTATGGCCATTGCGGATTGGAAAACAGCTTGAGACGTCGTAGATGATTCAGATTTGAAGAACTAGAACGATCCCCACCCGGCTAGGCTTGTGGAAGCACGCGTTTGACGTGTTAGACATATACTAGGCTGAAAAAGGCCGTATTGCAACATTTAGAAGAAGACTTTGCACGTAGTTAAAGGTGTTCTATCGCCATTGCAGACTGGTAAACAACTTGAGGCGACGTACGCAGTTGAGAGTGGAAGGACTAGACCGATCCTCACATGTCTACGCTCGTGGAAGGACGTGATTTACGGGAAAGGCCCTCTTAGCCTGCAAAAGGCCGTATTGCAATCTTTAGAAGACTATGCACGTAGTTGACGGTGTTCCATGGCCATTGCAGATTGGAAAATGACTTAAGGCGACGTACGCGGTTGAGAGTGGAAGAACTAGACCGATCGTCACATATCTACGGTCTTGGAGGGACGTGATTTACGGAAAATCCGTTATTTGGCTCCAAAAAGCCGTATTGCAATCTTTAGAAGCCTGTGCACGCAGCTAACGGTGTTCTTTTGCCACTGCAAATTGGAAAACGACTTGAGGCGTTGCAGTCCATTGATAGTGGAAGGACTACAGCGATCCTCACATGTCTACGCTCGTGGAAGGACGTGATTTAGGGAAAAAGCCCTTATTAGACTGCCAAAGACCGTATTACAACATTTAGAAGACTGTGCACGTAGTTGACGGTGTTCTATTGCCATTGTGGATTGGAAAACGACTTGAAGCGTAGTAGTCCATTGAGAGTGTAAGGACAACATTGATCCTCACATGTCTACCCTCGTGGAGGGACGTGATTTACGGAAAATCCGTTATCAGGCTCCAAAAGGGCTTATTGCAATCTTTAGAAGCCTGTGCACGTAGTTAACGGTGTTCTATCTCCATTGCAGAATGGAAAACGACTTAAGGCGACGTACGCAGTTGAGAGTGGAAGGACTACAGCTATCCTCACATGTCTACGCTCGTGGAAGGACGTGATTTAGGGAAAAAGCCCTTATTAGACTGCAAAAGGCCGTATTGCAACATTTAGAAGACTTTGCACGTAGTTGACGGTGTTCTATGGCCATTGCGGATTGGAAAACGATTTGAGGCGTCGTGGTCCGTTAAGATTTGAAGAACTAGAACGATCCCCACCCTTATTAGAGTACAAAAGGCCGTATTACCACATTTAGAAGACTGTGCACGTAGTTGACGGTGTTCTATGGACATTGCGGATCGAAAAACGATTTGAAGCGTCGTAGTCCATTGAGAGTGGAAGGACTACACTGATCTTCACATGTCTACCCTCGTGGAAAGACGTGATTTTCGTGTAAGGCCCATATTAGGCTGCAAAAGGCCGTATTCCAACATTTAGAAGAAGACTTAGCACGTAGTTGACAGTGTTCTTTTGCCATTGCGGAACGAAGAATGAATTGAGGCGTCGTGGTCCGTTGAGAGTGGAAGGACTACATCGATTCTCACATGTCTACCCTCGTGAAAGGACGTGATTTACGGGAAAGGCCCTATTAGGCTGCGAAAGGCCGTATTGCAATCTTTAGAAGCCTGTGCACGTAGTTAACGGTGTTCTATCGCCATTTCAGACTGGAAAACGACCTGAGGCGTCGTACGCAGTTGAGTGTGGAAGGACTAGACCGATCCTCACATGTCTACGCTCGTGAAAAGACGTGATTTACGGGAAAGGCCCTATTAGGCTGCGAAAGGCTGTATTGCAATCTTTAGAAGCCTGTGCACGTAGTTAACGGTGTTCTATCGCCAATGCAGACTGGAAAACGACCTGAGGCGACGTACGCAGTTGAGTGTGGAAGGACTACACCGATCCTCACATGTCTACGCTCGTGAAAGGACGTGATTTACGGGAAAGGCCCTATTAGGCTGCACAAGGCCGTATTCTAACATTTAGAAGAAGGCTTTGCACGTAGTTGGGGGTGTTCTATGGCCATTGCGGATTGGAAAACGACTTGAGGCGTCGTGGTCCATTGAGAGTGGAAAGACTTGACCAATCCTGTCATGTATACGCTCGTGGAAGCACGTGATAAACGTGTAAGGCCCTTATTAGATTACAAAAGGCCGTATTACAACATCTAGAAGACTGTGCACGTAGTTGACGGTGTTCTATGGCCATTATGGATTGGAAAAGGACTTGAGCCGTCGTAGTCCATTGAGAGTGGAAGGACTAGACCGACCCCCACATGCCTAGGCATGTGGAAGCACGTGATTTACATGTAAGGCTCTAATAAGACTACAAAATGCCATATTACCACATTTAGAAGACTGTGCACGTAATTGACGGTGTTCTATGGCCATTGCGGATTGGAAAACGACTTGAGGCGTCGTGGTCCGTTGAGAGTGGAAAGACTAGACCAATCCTGTCATGTATACGCTCGTGGAAGCACGTGATATACGTGTAAGGCCCTTATTAGGTTACAAAAGGCCGTTTTACAACATATAGAAGACTGTGCACGTAGTTGACGGTGTTCTATGGCCAATGCGGATTGGAAAACGACTTGCGGCGTCGTGGTCCGTTAAGAGTGGAAGGACTAGACTGATCCTCACATGTCTACGCTCGTGAAAGGACGTGATTTACAAGAAAGGCCCAATTAGGCTGCGAAAGGCCGTATTGCAATCTTTAGAAGGCTGTGCACGTAGTTAACGGTGTTCTATCGCCATTGCAGACTGGAAAACGACTTGAGGCGACTTAGGCAGTTGAGTGTGGAAGGACTAGACCGATCTTCACATGTCTACGCTCGTGGAAGGACGTGATTTACGTGTAAGGCCCTTATTAGACTACAAAAGGCCGTATTACCACATTTAGAAGACATTGCACGTAGTTGACGGTGTTCCATGGCCATTACGAATCGCAAAACAATTTGAGGCGTCGCAGTCCATTGAGAGTTGAAGGACTAAACCGACCCCCACCCGTCCAGGCTTGTGGAAGCACGTGACTTACGTGTAAGGCCCTTTCTAGACTACAAAAGGCCGTATTACCACATTTAGAACACTGTGCATGTAATTGACGGTGTTCTATTGCCATTGTGGATTGGAAAACGACTTGAGGCGTCGTAGCCCATTAAGAGTGGAAGGACTACACTGATACTCACATGTCTACCTTCGTGGAAGGACATGATTTACGTATAAGGCCCTTATTAGACTGCAAAACGCCGTATTGCAACCTTTAGAAGACTGTGCGCGTAGTTAGCGGAATTTTATGGCCATTGCGGATTGGAAAACAGCTTGAGACGTCGTAGATGATTCAGATTTGAAGAACTAGAACGATCCCCACCCGGCTAGGCTTGTGGAAGCACGCGTTTGACGTGTTAGACATATACTAGGCTGAAAAAGGCCGTATTGCAACATTTAGAAGAAGACTTTGCACGTAGTTAAAGGTGTTCTATCGCCATTGCAGACTGGTAAACAACTTGAGGCGACGTACGCAGTTGAGAGTGGAAGGACTAGACCGATCCTCACATGTCTACGCTCGTGGAAGGACGTGATTTACGGGAAAGGCCCTCTTAGCCTGCAAAAGGCCGTATTGCAATCTTTAGAAGACTATGCACGTAGTTGACGGTGTTCCATGGCCATTGCAGATTGGAAAATGACTTAAGGCGACGTACGCGGTTGAGAGTGGAAGAACTAGACCGATCCTCACATATCTACGGTCTTGGAGGGACGTGATTTACGGAAAATCCGTTATTTGGCTCCAAAAAGCCGTATTGCAATCTTTAGAAGCCTGTGCACGCAGTTAACGGTGTTCTTTTGCCACTGCAAATTGGAAAACGGCTTGAGGCGTTGTAGTCCATTGATAGTGGAAGGACTACAGCGATCCTCACATTTCTACGCTCGTGGAAGGACGTGATTTAGGGAAAAAGCCCTTATTAGACTGCCAAAGACCGTATTACAACATTTAGAAGACTGTGCACGTAGTTGACGGTGTTCTATTGCCATTGTGGATTGGAAAACGACTTGAAGCGTAGTAGTCCATTGAGAGTGTAAGGACAACATTGATCCTCACATGTCTACCCTCGTGGAGGGACGTGATTTACGGAAAATCCGTTATTAGGCTCCAAAAGGGCTTATTGCAATCTTTAGAAGCCTGTGCACGTAGTTAACGGTGTTCTATCTCCATTGCAGAATGGAAAACGACTTAAGGCGACGTACGCAGTTGAGAGTGGAAGGACTACAGCTATCCTCACATGTCTACGCTCGTGGAAGGACGTGATTTAGGGAAAAAGCCCTTATTAGACTGCAAAAGGCCGTATTGCAACATTTAGAAGACTTTGCACGTAGTTGACGGTGTTCTATGGCCATTGCGGATTGGAAAACGACTTAAGGCGTCGTGGTCCGTTAAGATTTGAAGAACTAGAACGATCCCCACCTTTATTAGAGTACAAAAGGCCGTATTACCACATTTAGAAGACTGTGCACGTAGTTGACGGTGTTCTATGGACATTGCGGATCGAAAAACGATTTGAAGCGTCGTAGTCCATTGAGAGTGGAAGGATTACACTGATCTTCACATGTCTACCCTCGTGGAAAGACGTGATTTTCGTGTAAGGCCCATATTAGGCTGCAAAGGCCGTATTCCAACATTTAGAGGAAGACTTAGCACGTAGTTGACAGTGTTCTTTTGCCATTGCGGAACGAAGAATGAATTGAGGCGTCGTGATCCGTTGAGAGTGGAAGGACTACACCGATTCTCACATGTCTACGCTCGTGGAAGGACGTGATTTACGGGAAAGGCCCTCTTAGCCTGCAAAAGGCCGTATTGCAATCTTTAGAAGACTATGCACGTAGTTGACGGTGTTCCATGGCCATTATGGATTGGAAAAGGACTTGAGCCGTCGTAGTCCATTGAGAGTGGAAGGACTAGACCGACCCCCACATGCCTAGGCATGTGGAAGCACGTGATTTACATGTAAGGCTCTAATAAGACTACAAAATGCCATATTACCACATTTAGAAGACTGTGCACGTAATTGACGGTGTTCTATGGCCATTGCGGATTGGAAAACGACTTGAGGCGTCGTGGTCCGTTGAGAGTGGAAAGACTAGACCAATCCTGTCATGTATACGCTCGTGGAAGCACGTGATATACGTGTAAGGCCCTTATTAGATTACAAAAGGCCGTATTACAACATCTAGAAGACTGTGCACGTAGTTGACGGTGTTCTATGGCCATTATGGATTGGAAAAGGACTTGAGCCGTCGTAGTCCATTGAGAGTGGAAGGACTAGACCGACCCCCACATGCCTAGGCATGTGGAAGCACGTGATTTACATGTAAGGCTCTAATAAGACTACAAAATGCCATATTACCACATTTAGAAGACTGTGCACGTAATTGACGGTGTTCTATGGCCATTGCGGATTGGAAAACGACTTGAGGCGTCGTGGTCCGTTGAGAGTGGAAAGACTAGACCAATCCTGTCATGTATACGCTCGTGGAAGCACGTGATATACGTGTAAGGCCCTTATTAGGTTACAAAAGGCCGTTTTACAACATATAGAAGACTGTGCACGTAGTTGACGGTGTTCTATGGCCATTGCGGATTGGAAAAGGACTTGAGGCGTCGTAGTCCATTGAGAGTGGAAGGACTAGACCGACCCCCACATGCCTAGGCTTGTGGAAGCACGTGATTTACATGTAAGGCTCTAATAAGACTACAAAATGCCGTATTACCACATTTAGAAGACTGTGCACGTAGTTGACGGTGTTCTATGGCCATTGCGGATTGGAAAACGACTTGCGGCGTCGTGGTCCGTTAAGAGTGGAAGGACTAGACCGATCCTCACATGTCTACGCTCGTGAAAGGACGTGATTTACAAGAAAGGCCCAATTAGGCTGCGAAAGGCCGTATTGCAATCTTTAGAAGGCTGTGCACGTAGTTAACGGTGTTCTATCGCCATTGCAGACTGGAAAACGACTTGAGGCGACTTAGGCAGTTGAGTGTGGAAGGACTAGACCGATCTTCACATGTCTACGCTCGTGGAAGGACGTGATTTACGTGTAAGGTCCTTATTAGACTACAAAAGGCCGTATTACAACATTTAGAAGACATTGCACGTAGTTGACGGTGTTCCATGGCCATTACGAATCGCAAAACAATTTGAGGCGTCGCAGTCCATTGAGAGTTGAAGGACTAAACCGACCCCCACCCGTCCAGGCTTGTGGAAGCACGTGACTTACGTGTAAGGCCCTTACTAGACTACAAAAGGCCGTATTACCACATTTAGAACACTGTGCATGTAATTGACGGTGTTCTATTGCCATTGTGGATTGGAAAACGACTTGAGGCGTCGTAGCCCATTAAGAGTGGAAGGACTACACTGATACTCACATGTCTACCTTCGTCGAAGGACATGATTTACGTATAAGGCCCTTATTAGACTGCAAAATGCCGTATTGCAACCTTTAGAAGACTGTGCGCGTAGTTAGCGGAATTTTATGGCCATTGCGGATTGGAAAACAGCTTGAGACGTCGTAGATGATTCAGATTTGAAGAACTAGAACGATCCCCACCCGGCTAGGCTTGTGGAAGCACGCGTTTGACGTGTTAGACATATACTAGGCTGAAAAAGGCCGTATTGCAACATTTAGAAGAAGACTTTGCACGTAGTTAAAGGTGTTCTATCGCCATTGCAGACTGGTAAACAACTTGAGGCGACGTACGCAGTTGAGAGTGGAAGGACTAGACCGATCCTCACATGTCTACGCTCGTGGAAGGACGTGATTTACGGGAAAGGCCCTCTTAGCCTGCAAAAGGCCGTATTGCAATCTTTAGAAGACTATGCACGTAGTTGACGGTGTTCCATGGCCATTGCAGATTGGAAAATGACTTAAGGCGACGTACGCGGTTGAGAGTGGAAGAACTAGACCGATCGTCACATATCTACGGTCTTGGAGGGACGTGATTTACGGAAAATCCGTTATTTGGCTCCAAAAAGCCGTATTGCAATCTTTAGAAGCCTGTGCACGCAGCTAACGGTGTTCTTTTGCCACTGCAAATTGGAAAACGACTTGAGGCGTTGCAGTCCATTGATAGTGGAAGGACTACAGCGATCCTCACATGTCTACGCTCGTGGAAGGACGTGATTTAGGGAAAAAGCCCTTATTAGACTGCCAAAGACCGTATTACAACATTTAGAAGACTGTGCACGTAGTTGACGGTGTTCTATTGCCATTGTGGATTGGAAAACGACTTGAAGCGTAGTAGTCCATTGAGAGTGTAAGGACAACATTGATCCTCACATGTCTACCCTCGTGGAGGGACGTGATTTACGGAAAATCCGTTATCAGGCTCCAAAAGGGCTTATTGCAATCTTTAGAAGCCTGTGCACGTAGTTAACGGTGTTCTATCTCCATTGCAGAATGGAAAACGACTTAAGGCGACGTACGCAGTTGAGAGTGGAAGGACTACAGCTATCCTCACATGTCTACGCTCGTGGAAGGACGTGATTTAGGGAAAAAGCCCTTATTAGACTGCAAAAGGCCGTATTGCAACATTTAGAAGACTTTGCACGTAGTTGACGGTGTTCTATGGCCATTGCGGATTGGAAAACGATTTGAGGCGTCGTGGTCCGTTAAGATTTGAAGAACTAGAACGATCCCCACCCTTATTAGAGTACAAAAGGCCGTATTACCACATTTAGAAGACTGTGCACGTAGTTGACGGTGTTCTATGGACATTGCGGATCGAAAAACGATTTGAAGCGTCGTAGTCCATTGAGAGTGGAAGGACTACACTGATCTTCACATGTCTACCCTCGTGGAAAGACGTGATTTTCGTGTAAGGCCCATATTAGGCTGCAAAAGGCCGTATTCCAACATTTAGAAGAAGACTTAGCACGTAGTTGACAGTGTTCTTTTGCCATTGCGGAACGAAGAATGAATTGAGGCGTCGTGGTCCGTTGAGAGTGGAAGGACTACATCGATTCTCACATGTCTACCCTCGTGAAAGGACGTGATTTACGGGAAAGGCCCTATTAGGCTGCGAAAGGCCGTATTGCAATCTTTAGAAGCCTGTGCACGTAGTTAACGGTGTTCTATCGCCATTTCAGACTGGAAAACGACCTGAGGCGTCGTACGCAGTTGAGTGTGGAAGGACTAGACCGATCCTCACATGTCTACGCTCGTGAAAAGACGTGATTTACGGGAAAGGCCCTATTAGGCTGCGAAAGGCTGTATTGCAATCTTTAGAAGCCTGTGCACGTAGTTAACGGTGTTCTATCGCCAATGCAGACTGGAAAACGACCTGAGGCGACGTACGCAGTTGAGTGTGGAAGGACTACACCGATCCTCACATGTCTACGCTCGTGAAAGGACGTGATTTACGGGAAAGGCCCTATTAGGCTGCACAAGGCCGTATTCTAACATTTAGAAGAAGGCTTTGCACGTAGTTGGGGGTGTTCTATGGCCATTGCGGATTGGAAAACGACTTGAGGCGTCGTGGTCCATTGAGAGTGGAAAGACTAGACCAATCCTGTCATGTATACGCTCGTGGAAGCACGTGATAAACGTGTAAGGCCCTTATTAGATTACAAAAGGCCGTATTACAACATCTAGAAGACTGTGCACGTAGTTGACGGTGTTCTATGGCCATTATGGATTGGAAAAGGACTTGAGCCGTCGTAGTCCATTGAGAGTGGAAGGACTAGACCGACCCCCACATGCCTAGGCATGTGGAAGCACGTGATTTACATGTAAGGCTCTAATAAGACTACAAAATGCCATATTACCACATTTAGAAGACTGTGCACGTAATTGACGGTGTTCTATGGCCATTGCGGATTGGAAAACGACTTGAGGCGTCGTGGTCCGTTGAGAGTGGAAAGACTAGACCAATCCTGTCATGTATACGCTCGTGGAAGCACGTGATATACGTGTAAGGCCCTTATTAGGTTACAAAAGGCCGTTTTACAACATATAGAAGACTGTGCACGTAGTTGACGGTGTTCTATGGCCAATGCGGATTGGAAAACGACTTGCGGCGTCGTGGTCCGTTAAGAGTGGAAGGACTAGACTGATCCTCACATGTCTACGCTCGTGAAAGGACGTGATTTACAAGAAAGGCCCAATTAGGCTGCGAAAGGCCGTATTGCAATCTTTAGAAGGCTGTGCACGTAGTTAACGGTGTTCTATCGCCATTGCAGACTGGAAAACGACTTGAGGCGACTTAGGCAGTTGAGTGTGGAAGGACTAGACCGATCTTCACATGTCTACGCTCGTGGAAGGACGTGATTTACGTGTAAGGCCCTTATTAGACTACAAAAGGCCGTATTACCACATTTAGAAGACATTGCACGTAGTTGACGGTGTTCCATGGCCATTACGAATCGCAAAACAATTTGAGGCGTCGCAGTCCATTGAGAGTTGAAGGACTAAACCGACCCCCACCCGTCCAGGCTTGTGGAAGCACGTGACTTACGTGTAAGGCCCTTTCTAGACTACAAAAGGCCGTATTACCACATTTAGAACACTGTGCATGTAATTGACGGTGTTCTATTGCCATTGTGGATTGGAAAACGACTTGAGGCGTCGTAGCCCATTAAGAGTGGAAGGACTACACTGATACTCACATGTCTACCTTCGTGGAAGGACATGATTTACGTATAAGGCCCTTATTAGACTGCAAAACGCCGTATTGCAACCTTTAGAAGACTGTGCGCGTAGTTAGCGGAATTTTATGGCCATTGCGGATTGGAAAACAGCTTGAGACGTCGTAGATGATTCAGATTTGAAGAACTAGAACGATCCCCACCCGGCTAGGCTTGTGGAAGCACGCGTTTGACGTGTTAGACATATACTAGGCTGAAAAAGGCCGTATTGCAACATTTAGAAGAAGACTTTGCACGTAGTTAAAGGTGTTCTATCGCCATTGCAGACTGGTAAACAACTTGAGGCGACGTACGCAGTTGAGAGTGGAAGGACTAGACCGATCCTCACATGTCTACGCTCGTGGAAGGACGTGATTTACGGGAAAGGCCCTCTTAGCCTGCAAAAGGCCGTATTGCAATCTTTAGAAGACTATGCACGTAGTTGACGGTGTTCCATGGCCATTGCAGATTGGAAAATGACTTAAGGCGACGTACGCGGTTGAGAGTGGAAGAACTAGACCGATCCTCACATATCTACGGTCTTGGAGGGACGTGATTTACGGAAAATCCGTTATTTGGCTCCAAAAAGCCGTATTGCAATCTTTAGAAGCCTGTGCACGCAGTTAACGGTGTTCTTTTGCCACTGCAAATTGGAAAACGGCTTGAGGCGTTGTAGTCCATTGATAGTGGAAGGACTACAGCGATCCTCACATTTCTACGCTCGTGGAAGGACGTGATTTAGGGAAAAAGCCCTTATTAGACTGCCAAAGACCGTATTACAACATTTAGAAGACTGTGCACGTAGTTGACGGTGTTCTATTGCCATTGTGGATTGGAAAACGACTTGAAGCGTAGTAGTCCATTGAGAGTGTAAGGACAACATTGACCCTCACATGTCTACCCTCGTGGAGGGACGTGATTTACGGAAAATCCGTTATTAGGCTCCAAAAGGGCTTATTGCAATCTTTAGAAGCCTGTGCACGTAGTTAACGGTGTTCTATCTCCATTGCAGAATGGAAAACGACTTAAGGCGACGTACGCAGTTGAGAGTGGAAGGACTACAGCTATCCTCACATGTCTACGCTCGTGGAAGGACGTGATTTAGGGAAAAAGCCCTTATTAGACTGCAAAAGGCCGTATTGCAACATTTAGAAGACTTTGCACGTAGTTGACGGTGTTCTATGGCCATTGCGGATTGGAAAACGACTTAAGGCGTCGTGGTCCGTTAAGATTTGAAGAACTAGAACGATCCCCACCTTTATTAGAGTACAAAAGGCCGTATTACCACATTTAGAAGACTGTGCACGTAGTTGACGGTGTTCTATGGACATTGCGGATCGAAAAACGATTTGAAGCGTCGTAGTCCATTGAGAGTGGAAGGATTACACTGATCTTCACATGTCTACCCTCGTGGAAAGACGTGATTTTCGTGTAAGGCCCATATTAGGCTGCAAAGGCCGTATTCCAACATTTAGAGGAAGACTTAGCACGTAGTTGACAGTGTTCTTTTGCCATTGCGGAACGAAGAATGAATTGAGGCGTCGTGATCCGTTGAGAGTGGAAGGACTACACCGATTCTCACATGTCTACCCTCGTGAAAGGACGTGATTTACGGGAAAGGCCCTATTAGGCTGCGAAAGGCCGTATTGCAATCTTTAGAAGCCTGTGCACGTAGTTAACGGTGTTCTATCGCCATTTCAGACTGGAAAACGACCTGAGGCGTCGTACGCAGTTGAGTGTGGAAGGACTAGACCGATCCTCACATGTCTACGCTCGTGAAAGGACGTGATTTACGGGAAAGGCCCTATTAGGCTTCGAAAGGCTGTATTGCAATCTTTAGAAGCCTGTGCACGTACTTAACGGTGTTCTATCGCCAATGCAGACTGGAAAACGACCTGAGGCGACGTACGCAGTTGAGTGTGGAAGGACTACACCGATCCTCACATGTCTACGCTCGTGATTTACGGGAAAGGCCCTATTAGGCTGCACAAGGCCGTATTGCAATCTTTAGAAGACTGTGCACGTAGTTGATGGTGTTCTATGGCCATTGCGGATTGGAAAACGACTTGAGGCGTTTCAGTCCAGTGAGATTTAAATAACTAGAACGATCCCCACTTGTCTAGGTTTGTGGAAGCACGCGTTGGACGTGTAAGGCCCATATTAGGCTGCAAAAGTCCGTATTCTAACATTTAGAAGAAGGCTTTGCACGTAGTTGGGGGTGTTCTATGGCCATTGCGGATTGGAAAACGACTTGAGGCGTCGTGGTCCGTTGAGAGTGGAAAGACTAGACCAATCCTGTCATGTATACGCTCGTGGAAGCACGTGATAAACGTGTAAGGCCCTTATTAGATTACAAAAGGCCGTATTACAACATCTAGAAGACTGTGCACGTAGTTGACGGTGTTCTATGGCCATTATGGATTGGAAAAGGACTTGAGCCGTCGTAGTCCATTGAGAGTGGAAGGACTAGACCGACCCCCACATGCCTAGGCATGTGGAAGCACGTGATTTACATGTAAGGCTCTAATAAGACTACAAAATGCCATATTACCACATTTAGAAGACTGTGCACGTAATTGACGGTGTTCTATGGCCATTCCGGATTGGAAAACGACTTGAGGCGGCGTGGTCCGTTGAGAGTGGAAAGACTAGACCAATCCTGTCATGTATACGCTCGTGGAAGCACGTGATATACGTGTGAGGCCCTTATTAGGTTACCAAAGGCCGTTTTACAACATATAGAAGACTGTGCACGTAGTTGACGGTGTTCTATGGCCAATGCGGATTGGAAAACGACTTGCGGCGTCGTGGTCCGTTAAGAGTGGAAGGACTAGACTGATCCTCACATGTCTACGCTCGTGAAAGGACGTGATTTACAAGAAAGGCCCAATTAGGCTGCGAAAGGCCGTATTGCAATCTTTAGAAGGCTGTGCACGTAGTTAACGGTGTTCTATCGCCATTGCAGACTGGAAAACGACTTGAGGCGACTTAGGCAGTTGAGTGTGGAAGGACTAGACCGATCTTCACATGTCTACGCTAGTGGAAGGACGTGATTTACGTGTAAGGCCCTTATTAGACTACAAAAGGCCGTATTACCACATTTAGAAGACATTGCACGTAGTTGACGGTGTTCCATGGCCATTACGAATCGCAAAACAATTTGAGGCGTCGCAGTCCATTGAGAGTTGAAGGACTAAACCGACCCCCACCCGTCCAGGCTTGTGGAAGCACGTGACTTACGTGTAAGGCCCTTACTAGACTACAAAAGGCCGTATTACCACATTTAGAACACTGTGCATGTAATTGACGGTGTTCTATTGCCATTGTGGATTGGAAAACGACTTGAGGCGTCGTAGCCCATTAAGAGTGGAAGGACTACACTGATACTCACATGTCTACCTTCGTGGAAGGACATGATTTACGTATAAGGCCCTTATTAGACTGCAAAACGCCGTATTGCAACCTTTAGAAGACTGTGCGCGTAGTTAGCGGAATTTTATGGCCATTGCGGATTGGAAAACAGCTTGAGACGTCGTAGATGATTCAGATTTGAAGAACTAGAACGATCCCCACCCGGCTAGGCTTGTGGAAGCACGCGTTTGACGTGTTAGACATATACTAGGCTGAAAAAGGCCGTATTGCAACATTTAGAAGAAGACTTTGCACGTAGTTAAAGGTGTTCTATCGCCATTGCAGACTGGTAAACAACTTGAGGCGACGTACGCAGTTGAGAGTGGAAGGACTAGACCGATCCTCACATGTCTACGCTCGTGGAAGGACGTGATTTACGGGAAAGGCCCTCTTAGCCTGCAAAAGGCCGTATTGCAATCTTTAGAAGACTATGCACGTAGTTGACGGTGTTCCATGGCCATTGCAGATTGGAAAATGACTTAAGGCGACGTACGCGGTTGAGAGTGGAAGAACTAGACCGATCCTCACATATCTACGGTCTTGGAGGGACGTGATTTACGGAAAATCCGTTATTTGGCTCCAAAAAGCCGTATTGCAATCTTTAGAAGCCTGTGCACGCAGTTAACGGTGTTCTTTTGCCACTGCAAATTGGAAAACGACTTGAGGCGTTGTAGTCCATTGATAGTGGAAGGACTACAGCGATCCTCACATTTCTACGCTCGTGGAAGGACGTGATTTAGGGAAAAAGCCCTTATTAGACTGCCAAAGACCGTATTACAACATTTAGAAGACTGTGCACGTAGTTGACGGTGTTCTATTGCCATTGTGGATTGGAAAACGACTTGAAGCGTAGTAGTCCATTGAGAGTGTAAGGACAACATTGATCCTCACATGTCTACCCTCGTGGAGGGACGTGATTTACGGAAAATCCGTTATTAGGCTCCAAAAGGGCTTATTGCAATCTTTAGAAGCCTGTGCACGTAGTTAACGGTGTTCTATCTCCATTGCAGAATGGAAAACGACTTAAGGCGACGTACGCAGTTGAGAGTGGAAGGACTACAGCTATCCTCACATGTCTACGCTCGTGGAAGGACGTGATTTAGGGAAAAAGCCCTTATTAGACTGCAAAAGGCCGTATTGCAACATTTAGAAGACTTTGCACGTAGTTGACGGTGTTCTATGGCCATTGCGGATTGGAAAACGACTTAAGGCGTCGTGGTCCGTTAAGATTTGAAGAACTAGAACGATCCCCACCTTTATTAGAGTACAAAAGGCCGTATTACCACATTTAGAAGACTGTGCACGTAGTTGACGGTGTTCTATGGACATTGCGGATCGAAAAACGATTTGAAGCGTCGCAGTCCATTGAGAGTGGAAGGATTACACTGATCTTCACATGTCTACCCTCGTGGAAAGACGTGATTTTCGTGTAAGGCCCATATTAGGCTGCAAAGGCCGTATTCCAACATTTAGAGGAAGACTTAGCACGTAGTTGACAGTGTTCTTTTGCCATTGCGGAACGAAGAATGAATTGAGGCGTCGTGATCCGTTGAGAGTGGAAGGACTACACCGATTCTCACATGTCTACCCTCGTGAAAGGACGTGATTTACGGGAAAGGCCCTATTAGGCTGCGAAAGGCCGTATTGCAATCTTTAGAAGCCTGTGCACGTAGTTAACGGTGTTCTATCGCCATTTCAGACTGGAAAACGACCTGAGGCGTCGTACGCAGTTGAGTGTGGAAGGACTAGACCGATCCTCACATGTCTACGCTCGTGAAAGGACGTGATTTACGGGAAAGGCCCTATTAGGCTTCGAAAGGCTGTATTGCAATCTTTAGAAGCCTGTGCACGTACTTAACGGTGTTCTATCGCCAATGCAGACTGGAAAACGACCTGAGGCGACGTACGCAGTTGAGTGTGGAAGGACTACACCGATCCTCACATGTCTACGCTCGTGATTTACGGGAAAGGCCCTATTAGGCTGCACAAGGCCGTATTGCAATCTTTAGAAGACTGTGCACGTAGTTGATGGTGTTCTATGGCCATTGCGGATTGGAAAACGACTTGAGGCGTTTCAGTCCAGTGAGATTTAAATAACTAGAACGATCCCCACTTGTCTAGGTTTGTGGAAGCACGCGTTGGACGTGTAAGGCCCATATTAGGCTGCAAAAGTCCGTATTCTAACATTTAGAAGAAGGCTTTGCACGTAGTTGGGGGTGTTCTATGGCCATTGCGGATTGGAAAACGACTTGAGGCGTCGTGGTCCGTTGAGAGTGGAAAGACTAGACCAATCCTGTCATGTATACGCTCGTGGAAGCACGTGATAAACGTGTAAGGCCCTTATTAGATTACAAAAGGCCGTATTACAACATCTAGAAGACTGTGCACGTAGTTGACGGTGTTCTATGGCCATTATGGATTGGAAAAGGACTTGAGCCGTCGTAGTCCATTGAGAGTGGAAGGACTAGACCGACCCCCACATGCCTAGGCATGTGGAAGCACGTGATTTACATGTAAGGCTCTAATAAGACTACAAAATGCCATATTACCACATTTAGAAGACTGTGCACGTAATTGACGGTGTTCTATGGCCATTCCGGATTGGAAAACGACTTGAGGCGGCGTGGTCCGTTGAGAGTGGAAAGACTAGACCAATCCTGTCATGTATACGCTCGTGGAAGCACGTGATATACGTGTGAGGCCCTTATTAGGTTACCAAAGGCCGTTTTACAACATATAGAAGACTGTGCACGTAGTTGACGGTGTTCTATGGCCATTGCGGATTGATATACGTGTGAGGCCCTTATTAGGTTACCAAAGGCCGTTTTACAACATATAGAAGACTGTGCACGTAGTTGACGGTGTTCTATGGCCATTGCGGATTGGAAAAGGACTTGAGGCGTCGTAGTCCATTGAGAGTGGAAGGACTAGACCGACCCCCACATGCCTAGGCTTGTGGAAGCACGTGATTTACATGTAAGGCTCTAATAAGACTACAAAATGCCGTATTTCCACATTTAGAAGACTGTGCACGTAGTTGACGGTGTTCTATGGCCATTGCGGATTGGAAAACGACTTGCGGCGTCGTGGTCCGTTAAGAGTGGAAGGACTAGACCGATCCTCACATGTCTACGCTCGTGAAAGGACGTGATTTAGAAGAAAGGCCCAATTAGGCTGCGAAAGGCCGTATTGCAATCTTTAGAAGGCTGTGCACGTAGTTAACGGTGTTCTATCGCCATTGCAGACTGGAAAACGACTTGAGGCGACTTAGGCAGTTGAGTGTGGAAGGACTAGACCGATCTTCACATGTCTACGCTCGTGGAAGGACGTGATTTACGTGTAAGGCCCTTATTAGACTACAAAAGGCCGTATTACCACATTTAGAAGACATTGCACGTAGTTGACGGTGTTCCATGGCCATTACGAATCGCAAAACAATTTGAGGCGTCGCAGTCCATTGAGAGTTGAAGGACTAGACCGACCCCCACCCGTCCAGGCTTGTGGAAGCACGTGACTTACGTGTAAGGCCCTTACTAGACTACAAAAGGCCGTATTACCACATTTAGAACACTGTGCATGTAATTGACGGTGTTCTATTGCCATTGTGGATTGGAAAACGACTTGAGGCGTCGTAGCCCATTAAGAGTGGAAGGACTACACTGATACTCACATGTCTACCTTCGTGGAAGGACGTGATTTACGTATAAAGCCCTTATTAGACTGCAAAACGCCGTATTGCAACCTTTAGAAGATTGTGCGCGTAGTTAGCGGAATTTTATGGCCATTCCGGATTGGAAAACAGCTTGAGACGTCGTAGATGATTCAGATTTGAAGAACTAGAACGATCCCCACCCGGCTAGGCTTGTGGAAGCACGCGTTTGACGTGTTGGACATATACTAGGCTAAAAAAGGCCGTATTAGAACATTTAGAAGACTGTGCGCGTAGTTGGCGGAGTTCTATGGCCATTGCGGATTGGAAAACGCCTTGACGCTTCGTAGTCCATTGAGAGTGAAAGGACTACACTGATTCTCACATGTCTACCCTCGTGGAAGGACGTGATTCACGGGAATAGCCCATATTAGGCTGCAAAAGGCCGTATTACCACATTTAGAAGACTGTGCACGTAGTTGACGGTGTTCTTTTGCCATTGCAGAATGAAGAACGAATTGAAGCGTCGTGGTCCGTTGAGAGTGGAAGGACTCCACCGAATCTCACATGTCTACGGTCGTGGGGGGACGTGATTTACGGAAAATCCATTATTAGGCACCAAAAGCCCGTATTGCAATCTTTAGAACCCTGTGCACGTAGTTAACGGTGTTCTATCGCCATTGCAGACAGGAAAACGACTTGAGGCGACTTAGGCAGTTGAGTGTGGAAGGACTAGACCGATCTTCACATGTCTACGCTCGTGGAAGGACGTGATTTACGGGAAAGGCCATATTAGGCTGCAAAAGACCGTATTGCAATCTTTAGAAGACTGTGCACGTAGTTCACGGTGTTCTATGGCCATTGCGGATTGGAAAACGACTTGAGCTATCGTAGTCCATAGAGATTTGAAGATCTAGAACGATCCCCACCCGTGTAGGCTTGTGGAAGCACGCGTTTGACGTGTAAGGCCCATACTAGGCTGCAAAAGGCCGTATTACCACATTTAGAAGACTGTGCACGTAGTTGACGGTGTTCTATGGCCATTATGGATTGGAAAAGGACTTGAGCCGTCGTAGTCCATTGAGAGTGGAAGGACTAGACCGACCCCCACATGCCTAAGCATGTGGAAGCACGTGATTTACATGTAAGGCTCTAATAAGACTACAAAATGCCATATTACCACATTTAGAAGACTGTGCACGTAGTTGACGGTGTTCTATGGCCATTGCGGATTGGAAAACGACTTGAGGCGTCGTGGTC
Source organism: Hydractinia symbiolongicarpus (assembly GCF_029227915.1). Lineage (NCBI taxonomy): Eukaryota > Metazoa > Cnidaria > Hydrozoa > Anthoathecata > Hydractiniidae > Hydractinia > Hydractinia symbiolongicarpus. The sequence goes on from NC_079878.1 coordinate 17,125,042, forward strand.
CGTTGAGAGTGGAAAGACTAGACCAATCCTGTCATGTATACGCTTGTGGAAGCACGTGATATACGTGTAAGGCCCTTATTAGGTTACAAAAGGCCGTTTTACAACATATAGAAGACTGTGCACGTAGTTGACGGTGTTCTATGGTCATTGCGGATTGGAAAAGGACTTGAGGCGTCGTAGTCCATTGAGAGTGGAAGGACTAGACCGACCCCCACATGCCTAGGCTTGTGGAAGCACGTGATTTACATGTAAGGCTCTAATAAGACTACAAAATGCCGTATTACCACATTTAGAAGACTGTGCACGTAGTTGACGGTGTTCTATGGCCATTGCGGATTGGAAAACGACTTGCGGCGTCGTGGTCCGTTAAGAGTGGAAGGACTAGACCGATCCTCACATGTCTACGCTCGTGAAAGGACGTGATTTACAAGAAAGGCCCAATTAGGCTGCGAAAGGCCGTATTGCAATCTTTAGAAGCCTGTGCACGTAGTTAACGGTGTTCTATCGCCATTGCAGACTGGAAAACGACTTGAGGCGACTTAGGCAGTTGAATGTGGAAGGACTAGACCGATCTTCACATGTCTATGCTCGTGGAAGGACGTGATTTACGGGAAAGGCCCTATTAGGCTGCAAAAGGCCGTATTGCTATCTTTAGAAGACTGTGCACGTAGTTGACGGTGTTCTATGACCATTGCGGATTGGAAAACGACTTGAGGCGTCGTAGTCCGTTGACAGTGGAAGGACTACACCGATCCTCACATGTCTACGCTCGTGGAAGGACGAGATTTAAGGGAAAAGCCCTTATTATTCTGCAAAAGGCCGTGTTGCAATCTTTAGAAGACTGTGCACGTAGTTGACGGTGTTCTATGGCCATTGCGGATTGGAAAACGACTTAAGCTATCGTATTCCTTAGAGATTTGAAGATCTAGAACGATCCCCACCCGTCTAGGCTTGTGGAAGCACGCGTTTGACGTGTAAGGCCCATACTAGGCTGCAAAAGGCCGTATTAGAACATTTAGAAGACTGTGCGCGTAGTTGGCGGAGTTCTATGGCCATTGCGGATTGGAAAACGCCTTGACGCGTCGTAGTCCATTGAGAGTGAAAGGACTACACTGATTCTCACATGTCTACCCTCGTGGAAGGACGTGATTTACGGGAATAGCCCATATTAGGCTGCAAAAGGCCGTATTACCACATTTAGAAGACTGTGCACGTAGTTGACGGTGTTCTTTTGCCATTGCAGAATGAAGAACGAATTGAAGCGTCGTGGTCCGTTGAGAGTGGAAGGACTCCACCGAATCTCACATGTCTACGGTCGTGGGGGGACGTGATTTACGGAAAATCCATTATTAGGCACCAAAAGCCCGTATTGCAATCTTTAGAACCCTGTGCACGTAGTTAACGGTGTTCTATCGCCATTGCAGACAGGAAAACGACTTCAGGCGACTTAGGCAGTTGAGTGTGGAAGGACTAGACCGATCTTCACATGTCTACGCTCGTGGAAGGACGTGATTTACGGGAAAGGCCCTATTAGGCTGCAAAAGACCGTATTGCAATCTTTAGAAGACTGTGCACGTAGTTCACGGTGTTCTATGGCCATTGCGGATTGGAAAACGACTTGAGCTATCGTAGTCCATGGAGATTTGAAGATCTAGAACGATCCCCACCCGTGTAGGCTTGTGGAAGCACGCGTTTGACGTGTAAGGCCCATACTAGGCTGCAAAAGGCCGTATTACCACATTTAGAAGACTGTGCACGTAGTTGACGGTGTTCTATGGCCATTATGGATTGGAAAAGGACTTGAGCCGTCGTAGTCCATTGAGAGTGGAAGGACTAGACCGACCCCCACATGCCTAGGCATGTGGAAGCACGTGATTTACATGTAAGGCTCTAATAAGACTACAAAATGCCATATTACCACATTTAGAAGACTGTGCACGTAGTTGACGGTGTTCTATGGCCATTGCGGATTGGAAAACGACTTGAGGCGTCGTGGTCCGTTGAGAGTGGAAAGACTAGACCAATCCTGTCATGTATACGCTCGTGGAAGCACGTGATATACGTGTAAGGCCCTTATTAGGTTACAAAAGGCCGTTTTACAACATATAGAAGACTGTGCACGTAGTTGACGGTGTTCTATGGTCATTGCGGATTGGAAAAGGACTTGAGGCGTCGTAGTCCATTGAGAGTGGAAGGACTAGACCGACCCCCACATGCCTAGGCTTGTGGAAGCACGTGATTTACATGTAAGGCTCTAATAAGACTACAAAATGCCGTATTACCACATTTAGAAGACTGTTCACGTAGTTGACGGTGTTCTATGGCCATTGCGGATTGGAAAACGACTTGCGGCGTCGTGGTCCGTTAAGAGTGGAAGGACTAGACCGATCCTCACATGTCTACGCTCGTGAAAGGACGTGATTTACAAGAAAGGCCCAATTAGGCTGCGAAAGGCCGTATTGCAATCTTTAGAAGGCTGTGCACGTAGTTAACGGTGTTCTATCGCCATTGCAGACTGGAAAACGACTTGAGGCGACTTAGGCAGTTGAGTGTGGAAGGACTAGACCGATCTTCACATGTCTACGCTCGTGGAAGGACGTGATTTACGGGAAAGGCCCTATTAGGCTGCAAAAGGCCGTATTGCAATCTTTAGAAGACTGTGCACGTAGTTGACGGTGTTCTATGACCATTGCGGATTGGAAAACGACTTGAGGCGTCGTAGTCCATTGACAGTGGAAGGACTACACCGATCCTCACATGTCTGCGCTCGTGGAAGGACGAGATTTAAGGGAAAAGCCCTTATTATTCTGCAAAAGGCCGTGTTGCAATCTTTAGAAGACTGTGCACGTAGTTGACGGTGTTCTATGGCCATTGTGGATTGGAAAACGACTTGAGCTATCGTATTCCATAGAGATTTGAAGATCTAGAACGATCCCCACTTGTCTAGGTTTGTGGAAGCACGCGTTTGACGTGTAAGGCCCATATTAGGCTGCAAAAGTCCGTATTCTAACATTTAGAAGAAGGCTTTGCACGTAGTTGGGGGTGTTCTATGGCCATTGCGGATTGGAAAACGACTTGAGGCGTCGTGGTCCGTTGAGAGTGGAAAGACTAGACCAATCCTGTCATGTATACGCTCGTGGAAGGACGTGATAAACGTGTAAGGCCCTTATTAGATTACAAAAGGCCGTATTACAAAATCTAGAAGACTGTGCACGTAGTTGACGGTGTTCTATGGCCATTATGGATTGGAAAAGGACTTGAGCCGTCGTAGTCCTTTGAGAGTGGAAGGACTAGACCGACCCCCACATGCCTAGGCATGTGGAAGCACGTGATTTACATGTAAGGCTCTAATAAGACTACAAAATGCCATATTACCACATTTAGAAGACTGTGCACGTAATTAACAGTGTTCTATGGCCATTGCGGATTGGAAAACTACTTGCGGCGTCGTGGTCCGTTAAGAGTGGAAGGACTAGACCGATCCTCACATGTCTACGCTCGTGAAAGGACGTGATTTACAAGAAAGGCCCAATTAGGCTGCGAAAGGCCGTATTGCAATCTTTAGAAGGCTGTGCACGTAGTTAACGGTGTTCTATCGCCATTGCAGACTGGAAAACGACTTGAGGCGACTTAGGCAGTTGAGTGTGGAAGGACTAGACCGATCTTCACATGTCTACGCTCGTGGAAGGACGTGATTTACGTGTAAGCCCCTTATTAGACTACAAAAGGCCGTATTACCACATTTAGAAGACATTGCACGTAGTTGACGGTGTTCCATGGCCATTACGAATCGCAAAACAATTTGAGGCGTCGCAGTCCATTGAGAGTTGAAGGACTAGACCGACCCCCATCCGTCCAGGCTTGTGGAAGCACGTGACTTACGTGTAAGGCCCTTACTAGACTACAAAAGGCCGTATTACCACATTTAGAACACTGTGCATGTAATTGACGGTGTTCTATTGCCATTGTGGATTGGAAAACGACTTGAGGCGTCGTAGCCCATTAAGAGTGGAAGGACTACACTGATACTCACATGTCTACCTTCGTGGAAGGACGTGATTTACGTATAAGGCCCTTATTAGACTGCAAAACGCCGTATTGCAACCTTTAGAAGACTGTGCGCGTAGTTATCGAAATTTTATGGCCATTGCGGATTGGAAAACAGCTTGAGACGTCGTAGATGATTCAGATTTGAAGAACTAGAACGATCCCCACCCGGCTAGGCTTGTGGAAGCACGCGTTTGACGTGTTAGACATATACTAGGCTGAAAAAGGCCGTATTGCAACATTTAGAAGAAGACTTTGCACGTAGTTAAAAGTGTTCTATCGCCATTGCAGACTGGTAAACAACTTGAGGCGACGTACGCAGTTGAGAGTGGAAGGACTAGACCGATCCTCACATGTCTACGCTCGTGGAAGGACGTGATTTACGGGAAAGGCCCTCTTAGGCTGCAAAAGGCCGTATTGCAATCTTTAGAAGACTATGCACGTAGTTGACGGTGTTCCATGGCCATTGCAGATTGGAAAATGACTTGAGGCGACGTACGCGGTTGAGAGTGGAAGAACTAGACCGATCCTCACATATCTACGGTCTTGGAGGGACGTGATTTACGGAAAATCCGTTATCAGGCTCCAAAAGGGCTTATTGCAATCTTTAGAAGCCTGTGCACGTAGTTAACGGTGTTCTATCTCCATTGCAGAATGGAAAACGACTTAAGGCGACGTACGCAGTTGAGAGTGGAAGGACTACAGCTATCCTCACATGTCTACGCTCGTGGAAGGACGTGATTTAGGGAAAAAGCCCTTATTAGACTGCAAAAGGCCGTATTGCAACATTTAGAAGACTTTGCACGTAGTTGACGGTGTTCTATGGCCATTGCGGATTGGAAAACGACTTGAGGCGTCGTGGTCCGTTAAGATTTGAAGAACTAGAACGATCCCCACCCTTATTAGAGTACAAAAGGCCGTATTACCACATTTAGAAGACTGTGCACGTAGTTGACGGTGTTCTATGGACATTGCGGATCGAAAAACGATTTCAAGCGTCGTAGTCCATTGAGAGTGGAAGGACTACACTGATCTTCACATGTCTACCCTCGTGGAAAGACGTGATTTTCGTGTAAGGCCCATATTAGGCTGCAAAAGGCCGTATTCCAACATTTACAAGAAGACTTAGCACGTAGTTGACAGTGTTCTTTTGCCATTGCGGAATGAAGAATGAATTGAGGCGTCGTGGTCCGTTGAGAGTGGAAGGACTACACCGATTCTCACATGTCTACCCTCGTGAAAGGACGTGATTTACGAAAAAAGGCCCTATTAGGCTGCGAAAGGCCGTATTGCAATCTTTAGAAGCCTGTGCACGTAGTTAACGGTGTTCTATCGCCCTTGCAGACTGGAAAACGACCTGAGGCGACGTACGCAGTTGAGTGTGGAAGGACTAGACCGATCCTCACATGTCTACGCTCGTGAAAAGACGTGATTTACGGGAAAGGCCTTATTAGGCTGCGAAAAGCCGTATTGCAATCTTTAGAAGCCTGTGCACGTAGTTAACGGTGTTCTATCGCCATTTCAGACTGGAAAGTGACCTGAGGCGTCGTACGCAGTTGAGTGTGGAAGGACTAGACCGATCCTCACATGTCTACGCTCGTGAAAGGACGTGATTTACGGGAAAGGCCCTATTAGGCTGCGAAAGGCTGTATTGCAATCTTTAGAAGCCTGTGCACGCAGTTAACGGTGTTCTATCGCCAATGCAGACTGGAAAACGACCTGAGGCGACGTACGCAGTTGAGTGTGGAAGGACTACACCGATCCTCACATGTCTACGCTCGTGAAAGGACGTGATTTACGGGAAAGGCCCTATTAGGCTGCACAAGGCCGTATTGCAATCTTTAGAAGACTGTGCACGTAGTTGATGGTGTTCTATGGCCATTGCGGATTGGAAAACGACTTGAGGCGTCGTAGTCCAGTGAGATTTAAATAACTAGAACGATCCCCACTTGTCTAGGTTTGTGGAAGCACGCGTTTGACGTGTAAGGCCCATATTAGGCTGCAAAAGTCCGTATTCTAACATTTAGAAGAAGGCTTTGCACGTAGTTGGGGGTGTTCTATTGCCATTGTGGATTGGAAAACGACTTGAGGCGTCGTAGCCCATTAAGAGTGGAAGGACTACACTGATACTCACATGTCTACCTTCGTGGAAGGACGTGATTTACGTATAAGGCCCTTATTAGACTGCAAAACGCCGTATTGCAACCTTTAGAAGACTGTGCGCGTAGTTAGCGGAATTTTATGGCCATTGCGGATTGGAAAACAGCTTGAGACGACGTAGATGATTCAGATTTGAAGAACTAGAACGATCCCCACCCGGCTAGGCTTGTGGAAGCACGCGTTTGACGTGTTAGACATATACTAGGCTGAAAAAGGCCGTATTGCAACATTTAGAGGAAGACTTTGCACGTAGTTAAAGGTGTTCTATCGCCATTGCAGACTGGAAAACGACTTAAGGCGTTGTAGTCCATTGATAGTGGAAGGACTACAGCGATCCTCACATGTCTACGCTCGTGGAAGGACGTGATTTAGGGAAAAAGCCCTTATTAGACTGCCAAAGACCGTATTACAACATTTAGAAGACTATGCACGTAGTTGACGGTGTTCCATGGCCATTGCGGATTGGAAAACGACTTGAGGCGTCGTGGTCCGTTAAGATTTGAAGAACTAGAACGATCCCCACCCTTATTAGAGTACAAAAGGCCGTATTACCACATTTAGAAGACTGTGCACGTAGTTGACGGTGTTCTATGGACATTGCGGATCGAAAAACGACTTGAGGCGTCGTGGTCCGTTGAGAGTGGAAAGACTAGACCAATCCTGTCATGTATACGCTCGTGGAAGCACGTGATAAACGTGTAAGGCCCTTATTAGATTACAAAAGGCCGTATTACAACATCTAGAAGACTGTGCACGTAGTTGACGGTGTTCTATGGCCATTGCAGACTGGAAAACGACTTGAGGCGACTTAGGCAGTTGAGTGTGGAAGGACTAGACCGATCTTCACATGTCTACGCTCGTGGAAGGACGTGATTTACGGGAAAGGCCCTATTATGCTGCAAAAGGCCGTATTGCAATCTTTAGAAGACTGTCCACGTAGTTGACGGTGTTCTATGACCATTGCGGATTGGAAAACGACTTGAGGCGTCCTTGTCCATTTACAATGGAAGGACTACACCGATCCTCACATGTCTACGCTCGTGGAAGGACGAGATTTAAGGGAAAAGCCCTTATTATTCTGCAAAAGGCCGTGTTGCAATCTTTAGAAGACTGTGCACGTAGTTGACGGTGTTCTATGGCCATTGCGGATTGGAAAACGACTTGAGCTATTGTATTCCTTAGAGATTTGAAGATCTAGAACGATCCCCACCCGTCTAGGCTTGTGGAAGCACGCGTTTGACGTGTAAGGCCCATACTAGGCTGCAAAAGGCCGTATTAGAACATTTAGAAGACTGTGCGCGTAGTTGGCGGAGTTCTATGGCCATTGCGGATTGGAAAACGCCTTGACGCGTCGTAGTCCATTGAGAGTGAAAGGACTACACTGATTCTCACATGTCTACCCTCGTGGAAGGACGTGATTTACGGGAATAGCCCATATTAGGCTGCAAAAGGCCGTATTACCACATTTAGAAGACTGTGCACGTAGTTGACGGTGTTCTTTTGCCATTGCAGAATGAAGAACGAATTGAGGCGTCGTGGTCCGTTGAGAGTGGAAGGACTCCACCGAATCTCACATGTCTACGGTCGTGGGGGGACGTGATTTACGGAAAATCCATTATTAGGCACCAAAAGCCCGTATTGCAATCTTTAGAAGCCTGTGCACGTAGTTAGCGGTGTTCTATCGCCATTGCAGACAGGAAAAGGACTTGACGCGACGTACGTAGTTGAGTGTGGAAGGACTAGACCGATCCTCACATGTCTACGCTCGTGAAAGGACGTGATTTACGGGAAAGGCCCAATCAGGCTGCCAAAGGCCGTATTGCAATCTTTAGAAGGCTGTGCACGTAGTTAACGGTTTTCTATCGCCATTGCAGACTGGAAAACAACTTGAGGCGACTTAGGCAGTTGAGTGTGGAAGGACTAGACCGATCTTCACATGTCTACGCTCGTGGAAGGACGTGATTTACGGGAAAGGCCCTATTAGGCTGCAAAAGGCCGTATTGCAATCTTTAGAAGACTGTGCACGTAGTTCACGGTGTTCTATGGCCATTGCGGATTGGAAAACGACTTGAGCTATCGTAGTCCATAGAGATTTGAAGATCTAGAACGATCCCCACCCATGTAGGCTTGTGGAAGCACGCGTTTGACGTGTAAGGCCCATACTAGGCTGCAAAAGGCCGTATTACCACATTTAGAAGACTGTGCACGTAGTTGACGGTGTTCTATGGCCATTATGGATTGGAAAAGCACTTGAGCCGTCGTAGTCCATTGAGAGTGGAAGGACTAGACCGACCCCCACATGCCTAAGCATGTGGAAGCACGTGATTTACATGTAAGGCTCTAATAAGACTACAAAATGCCATATTACCACATTTAGAAGACTGTGCACGTAGTTGACGGTGTTCTATGGCCATTGCGGATTGGAAAACGACATGAGGCGTCGTGGTCCGTTGAGAGTGGAAAGACTAGACCAATCCTATCATGTATACGCTCGTGGAAGCACGTGATATACGTGTAAGGCCCTTATTAGGTTACAAAAGGCCGTTTTACAACATATAGAAGACTGTGCACGTAGTGGACGGTGTTCTATGGTCATTGCGGATTGGAAAAGGACTTGAGGCGTCGTAGTCCATTGAGAGTGGAAGGACTAGACCGACCCCCACATGCCTAGGCTTGTGGAAGCACGTGATTTACATGTAAGGCTCTAATAAGACTACAAAATGCCGTATTACCACATTTAGAAGACTGTGCACGTAAAGGACTTGAGCCGTCGTAGTCCATTGAGAGTGGAAGGACTAGACCGACCCCCACATGCCTAGGCATGTGGAAGCACGTGATTTACATGTAAGGCTCTAATAAGACTACAAAATGCCATATTACCACATTTAGAAGACTGTGCACGTAGTTGACGGTGTTCTATGGCCATTGCGGATTGGAAAACGACTTGAGGCGTCGTGGTCCGTTGAGAGTGGAAAGACTAGACCAATCCTATCATGTATACGCTCGTGGAAGCACGTGATATACGTGTAAGGCCCTTATTAGGTTACAAAAGGCCGTTTTACAACATATAGAAGACTGTGCACGTAGTGGACGGTGTTCTATGGTCATTGCGGATTGGAAAAGGACTTGAGGCGTCGTAGTCCATTGAGAGTGGAAGGACTAGACCGACCCCCACATGCCTAGGCTTGTGGAAGCACGTGATTTACATGTAAGGCTCTAATAAGACTACAAAATGCCGTATTACCACATTTAGAAGACTGTGCACGTAGTTGACGGTGTTCTATGGCCATTGCGGATTGGAAAACGACTTGCGGCGTCGTGGTCCGTTAAGAGTGGAAGGACTAGACCGATCCTCACATGTCTACGCTCGTGAAAGGACGTGATTTACAAGAAAGGCCCAATTAGGCTGCCAAAGGCCGTATTGCAATTTTTAGAAGGCTGTGCACGTAGTTAACGGTGTTCTATTGCCATTGCAGACTGGAAAACGACTTGAGGCGACTTAGGCAGTTGAGTGTGGAAGGACTAGACCGATCTTCACATGTCTACGCTCGTGGAAGGACGTGATTTACGGGAAAGGCCCTATTAGGCTGCAAAAGGCCGTATTGCAATCTTTAGAAGACTGTGCACGTAGTTCACGGTGTTCTATGGCCATTGCGGATTGGAAAACGACTTGAGCTAACGTAGTCCATAGAGATTTGAAGATCTAGAACGATCCCCACCCATGTAGGCTTGTGGAAGCACGCGTTTGACGTGTAAGGCCCATACTAGGCTGCAAAAGGCCGTATTACCACATTTAGAAGACTGTGCACGTAGTTGACGGTGTTCTATGGCCATTATGGATTGGAAAAGGACTTGAGCCGTCGTAGTCCATTGAGAGTGGAAGGACTAGACCGACCCCCACATGCCTAAGCATGTGGAAGCACGTGATTTACATGTAAGGCTCTAATAAGACTACAAAATGCCATATTACCACATTTAGAAGACTGTGCACGTAGTTGACGGTGTTCTATGGCCATTGCGGATTGGAAAACGACTTGAGGCGTCGTGGTCCGTTGAGAGTGGAAAGACTAGACCAATCCTCTCATGTATACGCTCGTGGAAGGACGAGATTTAAGGGAAAAGCCCTTATTATTCTGCAAAAGGCCGTGTTGCAATCTTTAGAAGACTGTGCACGTAGTTGACGGTGTTCTATGGCCATTGCGGATTGGAAAACGACTTGAGTTATCGTATTCCATAGAGATTTGAAGATCTAGAACGATCCCCACCCGTCTAGGCTTGTGGAAGCACGCGTTTGACGTGTAAGGCCCATACTAGGCTGCAAAAAGCCGTATTAGAACATTTAGAAGACTGTGCGCGTAGTTGGCGGAGTTCTATGGCCATTGCGGATTGGAAAACGCCTTGACGCGTCGTAGTCCATTGAGAGTGGAAGGACTACACTGCTTCTCACATGTCTACCCTCGTGGAAGGACGTGATTTACGGGAATAGCCCATATTGGGCTGCAAAAGGCCGTATTACCACATTTAGAAGACTGTGCACGTAGTTGACGGTGTTCTTTTGCCATTGCAGAATGAAGAACGAATTGAGGCGTCGTGGTCCGTTGAGAGTGGAAGGACTCCACCGAATCTCACATGTCTACGGTCGTGGGGGGACGTGATTTACGGAAAATCCATTATTAGGCACCAAAAGCCCGTATTGCAATCTTTAGAAGCCTGTGCACGTAGTTAAAGGTGTTCTATCGCCATTGCAGACTGGAAAACGACTTGAGGCGTCGTAGTCCATTGAGAGTGGAAGGACTAGACCGACCCCCACATGCCTAGGCTTGTGGAAGCACGTGATTTACATGTAAGGCTCTAATAAGACTACAAAATGCCGTATTACCACATTTAGAAGACTGTGCACGTAGTTGACGGTGTTCTATGGCCATTGCGGATTGGAAAACAACTTGCGGCGTCGTGGTCCGTTAAGAGTGGAAGGACTAGACCGATCCTCACATGTCTACGCTCGTGAAAGGACGTAATTTACAAGAAAGGCCCAATTAGGCTGCAAAAGGCCGTATTGCAATCTATAGAAGGCTGTGCACGTAGTTAACGGTGTTCTATCGCCATTGCAGACTGGAAAACGACTTGAGGCGACTTAGGCAGTTGAGTGTGGAAGGACTAGACCGATCTTTACATGTCTACGCTCGTGGAAGGACGTGATTTACGTGTAAGGCCCTTATTAGACTACAAAAGGCCGTATTACCACATTTAGAAGACATTGCACGTAGTTGACGGTGTTCCATGGCCATTACGAATCGCAAAACAATTTGAGGCGTCGCAGTCCATTGAGAGTTGAAGGACTAGACCGACCCCCACCCGTCCAGGCTTGTGGAAGCACGTGACTTACGTGTAAGGCCCTTACTAGACTACAAAAGGCCGTATTACCACATTTAGAACACTGTGCATGTAGTTGACGGTGTTCTATTGCCATTGTGGATTGGAAAACGACTTCAGGCGTCGTAGCCCATTAAGAGTGGAAGGACTACACTGATACTCACATGTCTACCTTCGTGGAAGGACGTGATTTACGTATAAGGCCCTTATTAGACTGCAAAACGCCGTATTGCAATCTTTAGAAGCCTGTGCACGCAGTTAACGGTGTTCTTTTGCCACTGCAGATTGGAAAACGACTTGAGGCGTTGTAGTCCATTGATAGTGAAGGACTACAGTAATCCTCACATGTCTACGCTCGTGGAAGGACGTGATTTAGGGAAAAAGCCCTTATTAGACTGCCAAAGACCGTATTACAACATTTAGAAGATTGTGCCCGTAGTTGACGGTGTTCTATTGCCATCGTGGATTGGAAAACGACTTGAAGCGTAGTAGTCCATTGAGAGTGTAAGGACAACATTGATCCTCACATGTCTACCCTCGTGGAGGGACGTGATTTACGGAAAATCCGTTATTAGGCTCCAAAAGGGCTTATTGCAATCTTTAGAAGCCTGTGCACGTAGTTAACGGTGTTCTATCTCCATTGCAGAATGGAAAACAACTTAAGGCGACGTACGCAGTTGAGAGTGGAAGGACTACAGCTATCCTCACATGTCTACGCTCGTGGAAGGACGTGATTTAGGGAAAAAGCCCTTATTAGACTGCAAAAGGCCGTATTACAACATTTAGAAGAAGGCTTTGCACGTAGTTGGGGGTGTTCTATGGCCATTGCGGATTGGAAAACGACTTGAGGCGTCGTGGTCCGTTGAGAGTGGAAAGACTAGACCAATCCTGTCATGTATACGCTCGTGGAAGCACGTGATAAACGTGTAAGGCCCTTATTAGATTACAAAAGGCCGTATTACAACATCTAGAAGACTGTGCACGTAGTTGACGGTGTTCTATGGCCATTATGGATTGGAAAACGACCTGAGGCGACGTACGCAGTTGAGTGTGGAAGGACTACACCGATCCTCACATGTCTACGCTCGTGAAAGGACGTGATTTACGGGAAAGGCCCTATTAGGCTGCACAAGGCCGTATTGCAATCTTTAGAAGACTGTGCACGTAGTTGATGGTGTTCTATGGCCATTGCGGATTGGAAAACGACTTGAGGCGTCGTAGTCCAGTGAGATTTAAATAACTAGAACGATCCCCACTTGTCTAGATTTGTGGAAGCACGCGTTTGACGTGTAAGGCCCATATTAGGCTGCAAAAGTCCTTTTTCTAACATTTAGAAGAAGGCTTTGCACGTAGTTGACGGTGTTCTATGGCCATTGCGGATTGGAAAACGACTTGAGGCGTCGTGGTCCGTTGAGAGTGGAAAGACTAGACCAATCCTGTCATGTATACGCTCGTGGAAGCACGTGATATACGTGTAAGGCCCTTATTAGGTTACAAAAGGCCGTTGTACAACATATAGAAGACTGTGCACGTAGTTGACGGTGTTCTATGGCCATTGCGGATTGGAAAAGGACTTGAGGCGTCGTAGTCCATTGAGAGTGGAAGGACTAGACCGACCCCCACATGCCTAGGCTTGTGGAAGCACGTGATTTACATGTAAGGCTCTAATAAGACTACAAAATGCCGTATTACCACATTTAGAAGACTGTGCACGTAGTTGACGGTGTTCTATGGCCATTGCGGATTGGAAAACGACTTGAAGCATCGTAGTCCATTGACAGTGGAAGGACTACACCGATCCTCACATGTCTACGCTCGTGGAAGGACGAGATTTAAGGGAAAAGCCCTTATTATTCTGCAAAAGGCCGTGTTGCAATCTTTAGAAGACTGTGCACGTAGTTGACGGTGTTCTATGGCCATTGCGGATTGGAAAACGACTTGAGCTATCGTATTCCATAGAGATTTGAAGATCTAGAACGATCCCCACCCGTCTAGGCTTGTGGAAGCACGCGTTTGACGTGTAAGGCCCATACTAGGCTGCAAAAGGCCGTATTAGAACATTTAGAAGACTGTGCACGTAGTTGGCGGAGTTCTATGGCCATTGCGGATTGGAAAACGCCTTGACGCGTCGTAGTCCATTGCGAGTGAAAGGACTACACTGATTCTCACATGTCTACCCTCGTGGAAGGACGTGATTTACGGGAATAGCCCATATTAGGCTGCAAAAGGCCGTATTACCACATTTAGAAGACTGTGCACGTAGTTGACGGTGTTCTTTTGCCATTGCAGAATGAAGAACGAATTGAGGCGTCGTGGTCCGTTGAGAGTGGAAGGACTCCACCGAATCTCACATGTCTACGGTCGTGGGGGGACGTGATTTACGGAAAATCCATTATTAGGCACCAAAAGCCCGTATTGCAATCTTTAGAAGCCTGCGCACGTAGTTAACGGTGTTCTCTCGCCATTGCAGACAGGAAAACGACTTGACGCGACGTACGTAGTTGAGTGTGGAAGGACTAGACCGGTCCTCACATGTCTACGCTCGTGAAAAGACGTGATTTACGGGAAAGGCCCAATCAGGCTGCCAAAGGCCGTATTGCAATCTTTAGAAGGCTGTGCACGTAGTTAACGGTTTTCTATCGCCATTGCAGACTGGAAAACGACTTGAGGGGACTTAGGCAGTTGAGTGTGGAAGGACTAGACCGATCTTCACATGTCTACGCTCGTGGAAGGACGTAATTTACGGGAAAGGCCCTATTAGGCTGCAAAAGGCCGTATTGCAATCTTTAGAAGACTGTGCACGTAGTTCACGGTGTTCTATGGCCATTGCGGATTGGAAAACGACTTGAGCTATCGTAGTCCATAGAGATTTGAAGATCTAGAACGATCCCCACCCGTGTAGGCTTGTGGAAGCACGCGTTTGACGTGTAAGGCCCATACTAGGCTGCAAAAGGCCGTATTACCACATTTAGAAGACTGTGCACGTAGTTGACGGTGTTCTATGGCCATTATGGATTGGAAAAGGACTTGAGCCGTCGTAGTCCATTGAGAGTGGAAGGACTAGACCGACCCCCACATGCCTAGGCATGTGGAAGCACGTGATTTACATGTAAGGCTCTAATAAGACTACAAAATGCCATATTACCACATTTAGAAGACTGTGCACGTAGTTGACGGTGTTCTATGGCCATTGCGGATTGGAAAACGACTTGAGGCGTCGTGGTCCGTTGAGAGTGGAAAGACTAGACCAATCCTGTCATGTATACGCTCGTGGAAGCACGTGATATACGTGTAAGGCCCTTATTAGGTTACAAAAGGCCGTTTTACAACATATAGAAGACTGTGCACGTAGTTGACGGTGCTCTATGGTCATTGCGGATTGGAAAAGGACTTGAGGCGTCGTAGTCCATTGAGAGTGGAAGGACTAGACCGACCCCCACATGCCTAGGCTTGTGGAAGCACGTGATTTACATGTAAGGCTCTAATAAGACTACAAAATGCCGTATTACCACATTTAGAAGACTGTGCACGTAGTTGACGGTGTTCTATGGCCATTGTGGATTGGAAAACGACTTGCGGCGTCGTGGTCCGTTAAGAGTGGAAGGACTAGACCGATCCTCACATGTCTACGCTCGTGAAAGGACGTGATTTACAAGAAAGGCCCAATTAGGCTGCGAAAGGCCGTATTGCAATCTAGAAGGCTGTGCACGTAGTTAACGGTGTTCTATCGCCATTGCAGACTGGAAAACGACTTGAGGCGACTTAGGCAGTTGAGTGTGGAAGGACTAGACCGATCTTCACATGTCTACGCTCGTGGAAGGACGTGATTTACGGGAAAGGCCCTATTAGGCTGCAAAAGGCCGTATTGCAATCTTTAGAAGACTGTGCACGTAGTTCACGGTGTTCTATGGCCATTGCGGATTGGAAAACGACTTGAGCTATCGTAGTCCATAGAGATTTGAAGATCTAAAACGATCCCCACCCGTGTAGGCTTGTGGAAGCACGCGTTTGACGTGTAAGGCCCATACTAGGCTGCCAAAGGCCGTATTACCACATTTAGAAGACTGTGCACGTAGTTGACGGTGTTCTATGGCCATTATGGATTGGAAAAGGACTTGAGCCGTCGTAGTCCATTGAGAGTGGAAGGACTAGACCGACCCCCACATGCCTAGGCATGTGGAAGCACGTGATTTACATGTAAGGCTCTAATAAGACTACAAAATGCCATATTACCACATTTAGAAGACTGTGCACGTAGTTGACGGTGTTCTATGGCCATTGCGGATTGGAAAACGACTTGAGGCGTCGTGGTCCGTTGAGAGTGGAAAGACTAGACCAATCCTGTCATGTATACGCTCGTGGAAGCACGTGATATACGTGTAAGGCCCTTATTAGGTTACAAAAGGCCGTTTTACAACATATAGAAGACTGTGCACGTAGTTGACGGTGTTCTATGGTCATTGCGGATTGGAAAAGGACTTGAGGCGTCGTAGTCCATTGAGAGTGGAAGGACTAGACCGACCCCCACATGCCTAGGCTTGTGGAAGCACGTGATTTACATGTAAGGCTCTAATAAGACTACAAAATGCCGTATTACCACATTTAGAAGACTGTGCACGTAGTTGACGGTGTTCTATGGCCATTGCTGATTGGAAAACAACTTGACCCGTCGTAGACCATTGAGAGTGGAAGGACTAGACAGATCCTGTCAAGTATACGCACGTGGAAGCACGTGATTTACGTGTGAGACCCTTATTAGACTACAAAAGGCCGTATTACAACATTTAGAAGCCTGTGCACGTAGTTGACAATGTTCTATGGCCATTGCGGATTGGAAAACGACTTGAGGCGTCGTAGTCCATTAAGAGTGGAAGGACTAGACCGATCCCCATCCGCCTAGGCTTGTGGAAGCACGCGTTTGACGTGTAAGGCCAATGTTAGGCTGCTAAAGGCCGTATTGCACCATTTAGAAGACTGTGCACGTAGTTGACGGTGTTCTATGGCCATTGCGGATTGGAAAACGACTTGAGCTATCGTATTCCATAGAGATTTGAAGATCTAGAACGATCCCCACCCGTCTAGGCTTGTGGAAGCACGCGTTTGACGTGTAAGGCCCATACTAGGCTGCAAAAGGCCGTATTAGAACATTTAGAAGACTGTGCGCGTAGTTGGCGGAGTTCTATGGCCATTGCGGATTGGAAAACGCCTTGACGCGTCGTAGTCCATTGAGAGTGGAAGGACTACACTGATTCTCACATGTCTACCCTCGTGGAAGGACGTGATTTACGGGAATAGCCCATATTATTCTGCAAAAGGCCGTGTTGCAATCTTTAGAAGACTGTGCACGTAGTTGACGGTGTTCTATGGCCATTGCGGATTGGAAAACGACTTGAGCTATCGTATTCCATAGAGATTTGAAGATCTAGAACGATCCCCACCCGTCTAGGCTTGTGGAAGCACGCGTTTGACGTGTAAGGCCCATACTAGGCTGCAAAAGGCCGTATTAGAACATTTAGAAGACTGTGCGCGTAGTTGGCGGAGTTCTATGGCCATTGCGGATTGGAAAACGCCTTGACGCGTCGTAGTCCATTGAGAATGAAAGGACTACACTGATTCTCACATGTCTACCCTCGTGGAAGGACGTGATTTACGGGAATAGCCCATATTAGGCTGCAAAAGGCCGTATTACCACATTTAGAAGACTGTGCACGTAGTTGACGGTGTTCTTTTGCCATTGCAGAATGAAGAACGAATTGAGGCGTCGTGGTCCGTTGAGAGTGGAAGGACTCCACCGAATCTCACATGTCTACGGTCGTGGGGGGACGTGATTTACGGAAAATCCATTATTAGGCACCAAAAGCCCGTATTGCAATTTTTAGAAGCCTGCGCACGTAGTTAACGGTGTTCTATCGCCATTGCAGACAGGAAAACGACTTGACGCGACGTACGTAGTTGAGTGTGGAAGGACTAGACCGATCTTCACATGTCTACGCTCGTGAAAGGACGTGATTTACGGGAAAGGCCCAATCAGGCTGCCAAAGGCCGTATTGCAATCTTTAGAAGGCTGTGCACGTAGTTAACGGTTTTCTATCGCCATTGCAGACTGGAAAACGTTTTGAAGGGACTTAGGCAGTTGAGTGTGGAAGGACTAGAGCGATCTTCACATGTCTACGCTCGTGGAAGGACGTGATTTATGGGAAAGGCCGTATTAGGCTGCAAAAGGCCGTATTGCAATCTTTAGAAGACTGTGCACGTAGTTCACGGTGTTCTATGGCCATTGCGGATTGGAAAACGACTTGAGCTATCGTAGTCCATAGAGATTTGAAGATCTAGAACGATCCCCACCCGTGTAGGCTTGTGGAAGCACGCGTTTGACGTGTAAGGCCCATACTAGGCTGCAAAAGGCCGTATTACCACATTTAGAAGACTGTGCACGTAGTTGACGGTGTTCTATGGCCATTATGGATTGGAAAAGGACTTGAGCCGTCGTAGTCCATTGAGAGTGGAAGGACTAGACTGACCCCCACATGCCTAGGCATGTGGAAGCACGTGATTTACATGTAAGGCTCTAATAAGACTACAAAATGCCATATTACCACATTTAGAAGACTGTGCACGTAGTTGACGGTGTTCTATGGCCATTGCGGATTGGAAAACGACTTGAGGCGTCGTGGTCCGTTGAGAGTGGAAAGACTAGACCAATCCTGTCATGTATACGCTCGTGGAAGCACGTGATATACGTGTAAGGCCCTTATTAGGTTACAAAAGGCCGTTTTACAACATATAGAAGACTGTGCACGTAGTTGACGGTGCTCTATGGTCATTGCGGATTGGAAAAGGACTTGAGGCGTCGTAGTCCATTGAGAGTGGAAGGACTAGACCGACCCCCACATGCCTAGGCTTGTGGAAGCACGTGATTTACATGTAAGGCTCTAATAAGACTACAAAATGCCGTATTACCACATTTAGAAGACTGTGCACGTAGTTGACGGTGTTCTATGGCCATTGTGGATTGGAAAACGACTTGCGGCGTCGTGGTCCGTTAAGAGTGGAAGGACTAGACCGATCCTCACATGTCTACGCTCGTGAAAGGACGTGATTTACAAGAAAGGCCCAATTAGGCTGCGAAAGGCCGTATTGCAATCTAGAAGGCTGTGCACGTAGTTAACGGTGTTCTATCGCCATTGCAGACTGGAAAACGACTTGAGGCGACTTAGGCAGTTGAGTGTGGAAGGACTAGACCGATCTTCACATGTCTACGCTCGTGGAAGGACGTGATTTACGGGAAAGGCCCTATTAGGCTGCAAAAGGCCGTATTGCAATCTTTAGAAGACTGTGCACGTAGTTCACGGTGTTCTATGGCCATTGCGGATTGGAAAACGACTTGAGCTATCGTAGTCCATAGAGATTTGAAGATCTAAAACGATCCCCACCCGTGTAGGCTTGTGGAAGCACGCGTTTGACGTGTAAGGCCCATACTAGGCTGCCAAAGGCCGTATTACCACATTTAGAAGACTGTGCACGTAGTTGACGGTGTTCTATGGCCATTATGGATTGGAAAAGGACTTGAGCCGTCGTAGTCCATTGAGAGTGGAAGGACTAGACCGATCTTCACATGTCTACGCTCGTGAATGGACGTGATTTACGGGAAAGGCCCTATTAGGCTGCAAAAGGCCGTATTGCAATCTTTAGAAGCCTGTGCACGTAGTTAACGGTGTTCTATCGCCATTGCAGACTGGAAAACGCCCTGAGGCGACGTACGCAGTTGAGTGTGGAAGGACTAGACCGATCCTCACATGTCTACGCTCGTGAAAGGACGTGATTTACGGGAAAGGCCCTATTAGGCTGCAAAAGGCCGTATTGCAATCTTTAGAAGACTGTGCACGTAGTTGATGGTGTTCTATGGCCATTGCGGATTGGAAAACGACTTGAGGCGTCGTAGTCCAGTGAGATTTAAATAACTAGAACGATCCCCGCTTGTCTAGGTTTGTGGAAGCACGCGTTTGACGTGTAAGGCCCATATTAGGCTGCAAAAGTCCGTATTCCAACATTTAGAAGAAGGCTTTGCACGTAGTTGGGGGTGTTCTATGGCCATTGCGGATTGGAAAACGACTTGAGGCATCGTGGTCCGTTGAGAGTGGAAAGACTAGACCAATCCTGTCATGTATACGCTCGTGGAAGCACGTGATAAACGTGTAAGGCCCTTATTAGATTACAAAAGGCCGTATTACAACATCTAGAAGACTGTGCACGTAGTTGACGGTGTTCTATGGCCATCATGGATTGGAAAAGGACTTGAGCCGTCGTAGTCCATTGAGAGTGGAAGGACTAGACCGACCCCCACATGCCTAGGCATGTGGAAGCACGTGATTTACATGTAAGGCTCTAATAAGACTACAAAATGCCATATTACCACATTTAGAAGACTGTGCACGTAGTTGACGGTGTTCTATGGCCATTGCGGATTGGAAAACGACTTGAGGCGTCGTGGTCCGTTGAAAGTGGAAAGACTAGACCAATCCTGTCATGTATACGCTCGTGGAAGCACGTGATATACGTGTAAGGCCCTTATTAGGTTACAAAAGGCCGTTTTACAACATATAGAAGACTGTGCACGTAGTTGACGGTGTTCTATGGTCATTGCGGATTGGAAAAGGACTTGAGGCGTCGTAGTCCATTGAGAGTGGAAGGACTAGACCGACCCCCACATGCCTAGGCTTGTGGAAGCACGTGATTTACATGTAAGGCTCTAATAAGACTACAAAATGCCGTATTACCACATTTAGAAGACTGTGCACGTAGTTGACGGTGTTCTAAGGCCATTGCGGATTGGAAAACGACTTGCGGCGTCGTGGTCCGTTAAGAGTGGAAGGACTAGACCGATCCTCACATGTCTACGCTCGTGGAAGGACGTGATTTACGGGAAAGGCCCTATTAGGCTGCAAAAGGCCGTATGGCAATCTTTAGAAGACTATGCACGTAGTTGACGGTGTTTTACGACCATTGCGGATTGGAAAACGACTTGAGGCGTCGTAGTCCATTGACAGTGGAAAGACTAGACCAATGCCGTCATGTATACGCTCGTGGAAGCACGTGATTTACGTGTATAGCCCTTATTAGACTACAAAAGGCCGTGTTGCAATCTTTAGATGACTGTGCACGTAGTTGACGGTGTTCTATGGCCATTATGGATTGGAAAAGGACTTGAGCCGTCGTAGTCCATTGAGAGTGGAAGGACTAGACCGACCCCCACATGCCTAGGCATGTGGAAGCACGTGATTTACATGTAAGGCTCTAATAAGACTACAAAATGCCATATTACCACATTTAGAAGACTGTGCACGTAGTTGACGGTGTTCTATGGCCATTGCGGATTGGAAAACGACTTGAGGCGTCGTGGTCCGTTGAGAGTGGAAAGACTAGACCAATCCTGTCATGTATACGCTCGTGGAAGCACGTGATATACGTGTAAGGCCCTTATTAGGTTACAAAAGGCCGTTTTACAACATATAGAAGACTGTGCACGTAGTTGACGGTGTTCTATGGTCATTGCGGATTGGAAAAGGACTTGAGGCGTCGTAGTCCATTGAGAGTGGAAGGACTAGACCGACCCCCACATGCCTAGGCTTGTGGAAGCACGTGATTTACATGTAAGGCTCTAATAAGACTACAAAATGCCGTATTACCACATTTAGAAGACTGTGCACGTAGTTGACGGTGTTCTATGGCCATTGCGGATTGGAAAACGACTTGCGGCGTCGTGGTCCGTTAAGAGTGGAAGGACTAGACCGATCCTCACATGTCTACGCTCGTGAAAGGACGTGATTTACAAGAAAGGCCCAATTAGGCTGCGAAAGGCCGTATTGCAATCTTTAGAAGGCTGTGCACGTAGTTAACGGTGTTCTATCGCCATTGCAGACTGGAAAACGACTTGAGGCGACTTAGGCAGTTGAGTGTGGAAAGACTAGACCGATCTTCACATGTCTACGCTCGTGGAAGGACGTGATTTACGGGAAAGGCCCTATTAGGCTGCAAAAGGCCGTATTGCAATTTTTAGAAGACTGTGCACGTAGTTGACGGTGTTCTACGACCATTGCGGATTGGAAAACGACTTGACGCGTCGTAGTCCATTGACAGTGGAAGGACTACACCGATCCTCACATGTCTACGCTCGTGGAAGGACGAGATTTAAGGGAAAAGCCCTTATTATTCTGCAAAAGGCCGTGTTGCAATCTTTAGAAGACTGTGCACGTAGTTGACGGTGTTCTATGGCCATTGCGGATTGGAAAACGACTTGAGCTATCGTATTCCATAGAGATTTGAAGATCTAGAACGATCCCCACCCGTCTAGGCTTGTGGAAGCACGCGTTTGACGTGTAAGGCCCATACTAGGCTGCAAAAGGCCGTATTAGAACATTTAGAAGACTGTGCGCGTAGTTGGCGGAGTTCTATGGCCATTGCGGATTGGAAAACGCCTTGACGCGTCGTAGTCCATTGAGAGTGGAAGGACTACACTGATTCTCACATGTCTACCCTCGTGGAAGGACGTGATTTACGGGAATAGCCCATATTATTCTGCAAAAGGCCGTGTTGCAATCTTTAGAAGACTGTGCACGTAGTTGACGGTGTTCTATGGCCATTGCGGATTGGAAAACGACTTGAGCTATCGTATTCCATAGAGATTTGAAGATCTAGAACGATCCCCACCCGTCTAGGCTTGTGGAAGCACGCGTTTGACGTGTAAGGCCCATACTAGGCTGCAAAAGGCCGTATTAGAACATTTAGAAGACTGTGCGCGTAGTTGGCGGAGTTCTATGGCCATTGCGGATTGGAAAACGCCTTGACGCGTCGTAGTCCATTGAGAGTGAAAGGACTACACTGATTCTCACATGTCTACCCTCGTGGAAGGACGTGATTTACGGGAATAGCCCATATTAGGCTGCAAAAGGCCGTATTACCACATTTAGAAGACTGTGCACGTAGTTGACGGTGTTCTTTTACCATTGCAGAATGAAGAACGAATTGAGGCGTCGTGGTCCGTTGAGAGTGGAAGGACTCCACCGAATCTCACATGTCTACGGTCGTGGGGGGACGTGATTTACGGAAAATCCATTATTAGGCACCAAAAGCCCGTATTGCAATTTTTAGAAGCCTGCGCACGTAGTTAACGGTGTTCTATCGCCATTGCAGACAGGAAAACGACTTGACGCGACGTACGTAGTTGAGTGTGGAAGGACTAGACCGATCTTCACATGTCTACGCTCGTGAAAGGACGTGATTTACGGGAAAGGCCCAATCAGGCTGCCAAAGGCCGTATTGCAATCTTTAGAAGGCTGTGCACGTAGTTAACGGTTTTCTATCGCCATTGCAGACTGGAAAACGTTTTGAAGGGACTTAGGCAGTTGAGTGTGGAAGGACTAGAGCGATCTTCACATGTCTACGCTCGTGGAAGGACGTGATTTATGGGAAAGGCCCTATTAGGCTGCAAAAGGCCGTATTGCAATCTTTAGAAGACTGTGCACGTAGTTCACGGTGTTCTATGGCCATTGCGGATTGGAAAACGACTTGAGCTATCGTAGTCCATAGAGATTTGAAGATCTAGAACGATCCCCACCCGTGTAGGCTTGTGGAAGCACGCGTTTGACGTGTAAGGCCCATACTAGGCTGCAAAAGGCCGTATTACCACATTTAGAAGACTGTGCACGTAGTTGACGGTGTTCTATGGCCATTATGGATTGGAAAAGGACTTGAGCCGTCGTAGTCCATTGAGAGTGGAAGGACTAGACTGACCCCCACATGCCTAGGCATGTGGAAGCACGTGATTTACATGTAAGGCTCTAATAAGACTACAAAATGCCATATTACCACATTTAGAAGACTGTGCACGTAGTTGACGGTGTTCTATGGCCATTGCGGATTGGAAAACGACTTGAGGCGTCGTGGTCCGTTGAGAGTGGAAAGACTAGACCAATCCTGTCATGTATACGCTCGTGGAAGCACGTGATATACGTGTAAGGCCCTTATTAGGTTACAAAAGGCCGTTTTACAACATATAGAAGACTGTGCACGTAGTTGACGGTGTTCTATGGTCATTGCGGATTGGAAAAGGACTTGAGGCGTCGTAGTCCATTGAGAGTGGAAGGACTAGACCGATCTTAACATGTCTACGCTCGTGAAATGACGTGATTTACGGGAAAGGCCCTATTAGGCTGCAAAAGGCCGTATTGCAATCTTTAGAAGCCTGTGCACGTAGTTAACGGTGTTCTATCGCCATTGCAGACTGGAAAACGCCCTGAGGCGACGTACGCAGTTGAGTGTGGAAGGACTAGACCGATCCTCACATGTCTACGCTCGTGAAAGGACGTGATTTACGGGAAAGGCCCTATTAGGCTGCAAAAGGCCGTATTGCAATCTTTAGAAGACTGTGCACGTAGTTGATGGTGTTCTATGGCCATTGCGGATTAGAAAACGACTTGAGGCGTCGTAGTCCAGTGAGATTTAAATAACTAGAACGATCCCCGCTTGTCTAGGTTTGTGGAAGCACGCGTTTGACGTGTAAGGCCCATATTAGGCTGCAAAAGTCCGTATTCCAACATTTAGAAGAAGGCTTTGCACGTAGTTGGGGGTGTTCTATGGCCATTGCGGATTGGAAAACGACTTGAGGCATCGTGGTCCGTTGAGAGTGGAAAGACTAGACCAATCCTGTCATGTATACGCTCGTGGAAGCACGTGATAAACGTGTAAGGCCCTTATTAGATTACAAAAGGCCGTATTACAACATCTAGAAGACTGTGCACGTAGTTGACGGTGTTCTATGGCCATCATGGATTGGAAAAGGACTTGAGCCGTCGTAGTCCATTGAGAGTGGAAGGACTAGACCGACCCCCACATGCCTAGGCATGTGGAAGCACGTGATTTACATGTAAGGCTCTAATAAGACTACAAAATGCCATATTACCACATTTAGAAGACTGTGCACGTAGTTGACGGTGTTCTATGGCCATTGCGGATTGGAAAACGACTTGAGGCGTCGTGGTCCGTTGAAAGTGGAAAGACTAGACCAATCCTGTCATGTATACGCTCGTGGAAGCACGTGATATACGTGTAAGGCCCTTATTAGGTTACAAAAGGCCGTTTTACAACATATAGAAGACTGTGCACGTAGTTGACGGTGTTCTATGGTCATTGCGGATTGGAAAAGGACTTGAGGCGCCGTAGTCCATTGAGAGTGGAAGGACTAGACCGACCCCCACATGCCTAGGCTTGTGGAAGCACGTGATTTACATGTAAGGCTCTAATAAGACTACAAAATGCCGTATTACCACATTTAGAAGACTGTGCACGTAGTTGACGGTGTTCTAAGGCCATTGCGGATTGGAAAACGACTAGCGGCGTCGTGGTCCGTTAAGAGTGGAAGGACTAGACCGATCCTCACATGTCTACGCTCGTGGAAGGACGTGATTTACGGGAAAGGCCCTATTAGGCTGCAAAAGGCCGTATGGCAATCTTTAGAAGACTATGCACGTAGTTGACGGTGTTTTACGACCATTGCGGATTGGAAAACGACTTGAGGCGTCGTAGTCCATTGACAGTGGAAGGACTACACCGATCCTCACATGTCTACGCTCGTGGAAGGACGAGATTTAAGGGAAAAGCCCTTATTATTCTGCAAAAGGCCGTGTTGCAATCTTTAGAAGACTGTGCACGTAGTTGACGGTGTTCTATGGCCATTGCGGATTGGAAAACGACTTAAGCTATCGTAGTCCATAGAGATTTGAAGATCTAGAACGATCCCCACCCGTCTAGGCTTGAGGAAGCACGCGTTTGACGTGTAAGGCCCATACTAGGCTGCAAAAGGCCGTATTAGAACATTTAGAAGACTGTGCGCGTAGTTGGCGGAGTTCTATGGCCATTGCGGATTGGAAAACGCCTTGACGCGTCGTAGTCCATTGAGAGTGGAAGGACTACACTGATTCTCACATGTCTACCCTCGTGGAAGGACGTGATTTACGGGAATAGCCCATATTAGGCTGCAACAGGCCGTATTACCACATTTAGAAGACTGTGCGCGTAGTTGACGGTGTTCTATGGCCATTGCGGATTGGAAAACGACTTGAGGCGTCGTGGTCCGTTGCGAGTGGAAAGACTAGACCAATCCTGTCATGTATACGCTCGTGGAAGCACGTGATATACGTGTAAGGCCCTTATTAGGTTACAAAAGGCCGTTTTACAACATATAGAAGACTGTGCACGTAGTTGACGGTGTTCTATGGCCATTGCGGATTGGAAAAGGACTTGAGGCGTCGTAGTCCATTGAGAGTGGAAGGACTAGACCGACCCCCACATGCCTAGGCTTGTGGAAGCACGTGATTTACAAGAAAGGCCCAATTAGGCTGCCAAAGGCCGTATTGCAATCTTTAGAAGGCTGTGCACGTAGTTAACGGTGTTCTATCGCCATTGCAGACTGGAAAACGACTTGAGGCGACTTAGGCAGTTGAGTGTGGAAGGACTAGACCGATATTCACATGTCTACGCTCGCGGAAGCTCGTGATTTACATGTAAGGCTCTAATAAGACTACAAAATGCCGTATTACCACATTTAAAAGACTGTGCACGTAGTTGACGGCGTTCTATGGCCATTGCGGATTGGAAAACGACTTGCGGCGTCGTGGTCCGTTAAGAGTGGAAGGACTAGACCGATCCTCACATGTCTACGCTCGTGAAAGGACGTGATTTACAAGAAAGGCCCAATTAGGCTGCCAAAGGCCGTATTGCAATCTTTAGAAGGCTGTGCACGTAGTTAACGGTGTTCTATCGCCATTGCAGACTGGAAAACGACTTGAGGCGTCGTGGCCCGTTGAGAGTGGAAAGACTAGACCAATGCCGTCATGTATACGCTCGTGGAAGCACGTGATTTACGTGTATAGCCCTTATTAGACTACAAAAGGCCGTGTTGCAATCTTTAGATGACTGTGCACGTAGTTGACGGTGTTCTATGGCTATTGCGGATTGGAAAACGACTTGAGACGTCGTAGTCCATTGAGAGTGGAAGGACTACAGTGATCCTCACATGTCTACGCTCGTGGAAGGACGAGATTTACGGGAATAGCCCATATTAGGCTGCAAAAGGCCGTATTACAACATTTGGAAGAAGACATTGCACGTAGTTGACGGTGTTCTATGGCCATTGCGGATTGGATAACGACTTGAGGCGTCGTGGTCCGTTGAGAGTGGAATGGACACCATTAAAGCTCAACTTAAAGGATCTAAGCACGCGTGCTTATATATTAGGCTTGAGCATCCTCAGACTTAGGCTGTTCTAGAATAAATGTCATATATTAGAATATTAGAAAATCAGCTGGCTGCTTGCCATGAAGAAATGGACAGGATACCACATTTGGAGCGGAGCATAGAGGTCCTCCAGGAAGAGCTTCGTGATGTTCTGGAGAGAGAAAGAATCCATAGGAAGTATTTTTTCATAACCGTCCTACTCATTGTGACCCTGGTTGGAGTAATGAAATAATAAAATGTCTTGTCTTGTTGAATTTAACACATTGCCTACCATTGAGATATTAAACAATCAGGGTAAGCTCGTGTTTAAGCGTGCTGATTTGGGAAGGTTCTTGGGGATTACTGATATTCGAACATCCTGTACAGCGCTTAATATAGCGGAGAAGATGCGCATAGAACTAAATGCTCAGGACCCGGCATGGTATGCCGGGTTAAAGGAAACTAAAAATGCTCACGATATATTCATCTCTTTGGACGATGCTCTTGAGATTTGTGTACATTCAAGAAAATTAAAGTCTCTTGAAATTATGAGAATGCTGGCGTCGAAAGGGAATGAAAAATAACAAGAAACCATCGAAGAGCATCACCAAGCTCTATCAATACTCAGCGATGACCTGAAGGATAGGGACGTAACTATAGTAAACCTTGAGGAAGACCTCCAGGAGCGAGAAAATCAGCTTGACCTTCGAACATTGGAGATTGAAGGACTCCGTCAGAGATACGTGCCATATGCGTATAATCCGGGGAAGAGTAATGTAATTATGATTTTTCGTGAACATACTGCACCTGAAGATGATAAGTACCACCATCTTCCGTATTATTTTCCGTGGTATTTTAAAGAAAAGGAGGTGGATCAGGCTTCAATATCCTGAGTCTGAAGAGATCGTTGTTATCGGTAACGCCAATGGGATGCATGCCTTTAATCAGTTTGAAGAGGAAGGACATACGGAGCGCTATATTTGCCACTTCAGGATTATTGATCTTACTCGAGACGATTTATATGACCTTGGTGATCCGGCATTAGAAGATTAGAGAGCGTGGTTTTGTGTGTTATGAACACACAAAAATCGAGAAATATTACCAATTTTTCACATAATCCGGGGGGACCTCTAAATGCTCGGGAATTAACATTAACTCTTCGGCCACGAAAGATCTTTCGGGCCCAACTGTCAAGTAGTATAGTAGACGGGTACAAGTTACGATGCGATCCAGTCTGTACATTTTCTTGCTCTACCAAGCGTCCGTTGCGCGTCTCCGAGTTTTCTTTCCCGGGTTGTAAGAGGTAGAGATATAAGCCGTCCTCCAACAGAGTCTTTTCAGGATGGCCTTCGCTTTTCGCGAACGGTACGTCATTGAGTTTTATCGCATTTGAAGGTTTCATATCTATCATAGTCGTCTTGGTGTTATTCATGGTTTTCACGATCGTATATAGGTGTTTAACCCAGGTGGTACTAGTTTTGTCAGAAGCAAGCTCTTGCACGTCCTCGGGCTTGAAGAGCCTTTCCGCGAGTACTTTGTTATAGGACTCCACGAAAGCAGTGAATGTATGATGGTACTTAGTAGTAGCACGCTTGATCTCTACACTCTTGGATTCTAACAGCTCACATCAGACTTAAACTCTGACCCATTATCGCACTGAAAGATGCTCGGATAACGTAGAGGTCTTGCTTTATATATATCCTTGATCATCTCGGCGATCTCGCCGGCTTTCTTAGTACGTAGCGGTCTCGCGACTTTGTATCGGGATGCTACATCGATGCCTGTTAGAATACACTTGTATGTATTACCATACACTTTATCGTGTGGCATGTAGAGCAAGTCAAACTGGTGCATTAGATTCGGCTTTGTAATGGTGAAATGAGGGTAGTTAATACATTTGGGACCTTTTCAGCTTCTTCCGGAGTAACAATATGCTTTACTTTTGACATATTTATTACATGTACTTGTAAGCCGCAAATCCGAGGAGGGTTAATGAGCCAAGAATGAACGTAACTCACCGTCCTGTTGCTGCTTGGAGGCTACGTAGAAGTCGGAGAGCTTTGGGGCCTTCTCTATGGTTGCAATGAAATACTCCCGTATACTCTCATCAAGCTCCTTCAGGCTCTGCCCTGCAGCACGTTGTTCCTCGCGTATTTTATTGTACCAATCAATCTTCGCTTGCCTATTCCTTACCTATTGGGCTTGGGCAGCTTGGAGTTGTTCAATAGCTTTATCATGTCTTTTGCGCTCTTCTTCGCCGTGCCCTGACAATTTTGAGAACAAAAAATTTGAGCCACTAAAGGCCAAAGCATTTATAGCAGCGCCCGCCACGAGGACGCCGATTGTTGCCATGTTTATTCTATGGTATTACCATAGAATAACGTTATGATACTGAATATTCGGTCTTAATATTCTACTGAATGAAAACGACCCCCTAGGATATTTAAATGCGCGTCCATTAAGAGATAGACGTAGCACCTAATATCTCCATTGCCATCCGCTTTTTTCGTCATGTGCAGGGTTATACCGTCCGATAACCTTTGCAGAGGCCGCCCTGAACCGTGTAGAGTATCGTCAGGTGAGGCTCGGAAGTCTATATACAATCCGTACCGTTCCGTTAGATATTGGCCTATCGTGACTTCGCTATCGTGGCTACCAAAAAGCTCAACAATTTGCTCGAGATGATCTTTCGGCAACACCGCGTGGCTATACAGTTCGTTAGGCTCACCCTCAACAGTGATCATGATTTTTTGGATTTTAGGATTGTAGAAGACCTCGTTGTTCCCCGAATAGGCCTTCACTTTCCCCGGATCTACAAAGAGTAGTAAAATGCCCTTCAAGCTCTTGACTGGAGTATCCAGCTGGAGATTTATCGACGTATCCTGTTTCTTAAGAGTTGCCATTTTACTCCCGAGTATACGCTCATATATGGCAAAGCAAGCCGGGAATAACGGCTCATGATCGCACTTGCCAATTCTTCATTGACCACCTTGTCAAATTCTAGGCATATGTTGGTGATCTTATAGGCACTATCAGCTGGCTTGGCTGCCGTACCAGAATCCTTGATGACTTGGTCATAGCGAGCAAAATGTATTACGAACTGCAGCCTATCGTGTAAGCCCACCTGGTAGAAGGGGAGTTGGCTCGTGAGTTAGAACTTTCTACCTAACGGGATGGCAAAAGTATTACCGTGAACTGTCACTATCGCTTTCTCTTCATCGTTTCCCACATGGTCGCTGGCTTTTATTTGTAGGGCTCTGATGGTCCCATCATTGGGATTTATGCCCTCTAAAATCAGGTTGTTGTCACGCTCAAACTTGGGTCCTTGTATGTTGCGAAGATATTATAGTCGGCGATATTCTATATTTCGTTAGCGTTCAAAGTAATACGCAAACTCTGTACCAGAGCTTTGCCGATGTTGCTGACAATTGTACGTTTGCTGTTAGTACCCGTAAGCTCCAGGTCAAAAAGCAACTTGATTGAGCCGTGAAAAATTATATCATTCTGTCCCATATTTGGTATATCCACGTACAATTCCTCGTTCTGATTAATCATTGATGGCACGTGCGATACCTTCACCCGCTGTTTCTTGCCTTTCATCGACATCATCGTTTTGATTTCCCTATTAGGATTTAGCTTATTTCCGAATATGTTAGACATGTTTATTTACAGCGGTTTATTTGAAATAAATGCCTGATAATCCGGGATTTGAAGATGATTTTACAGAAGAAACAGATATCCAAGAGGAGCCTGAAAAGTTCAGTATCGAGAGTGAGATCCTTAGACCCGAGGCTATTCCCACTACATCCTCAACACCTTCACGAGGCGGCCTCACTGACACCACGACTGCAAGGCATGAACTACTAACATCGAAAGTTGATAGTTTATACGAAGCTCTTACTGAGGAGCTGGGAGAGCCGAGTGCGAGATACTACAATGAGTTTAAAGGAGGCGGAAACCATCTTCTGTATGACGATGTAGAGCTTACAAGAAAGAATGGTGAGCTCAGGAGTGTTGCCGAGATTCGGAGGAGGCTAGGTACGGAGGGCTTGCGAGCCATTGGGTTTACCGACAATAATACACCACACAAAAGCAGTGAAAATATGGCGCAGGGACTTCTTAACGATATTGTTCACATTGAAGAGAAGGCTGATGACATCGAAATGTTGCCGCTGCTCGAGAATATTCTAGATAAAACGAAGAGCCTTATAGAGGATACTTCCTTTACAGAGGCTTTGGACGAACGTGAAAGAAGGGGGTTTAAGCGCAAGCTTCAGACTCTCAGCGGTAAACTGAAGAGGTTAGAGACAAAGAAAGCTACACCAGGTATATCCGAGGAGCAACAAAAAATTTGAGATAAGGAAATCCACAATCAACTGAAGACGATTAAGGAGACCCTCAAGAAGATCGCTGAAGACGACACATCGCTAAGGGAGAAGCTGACTATTTTGTTCAAAGAGCAGAGGCTCACTATCGCGAGCATCGTTTCGGCTCTTGGTCTACTGGTCTCTACCATCGTGCTCGCCGTCACTGGAGGAAGTACAGGCGCCGTAGGAAGTACAGGAGAAGGTGGTGGTAGCAAAGGGTTTGTGAGAAAGCAGCTGGAGAGACTAGGACGGTTTCTCAATTATTTGGCAGGCAAAGCGGGAGTTGCCCTTCCTGGAATCATTGGAAGCGTGGTCTCGTTCTTTTTCAAAGTTGCAGCGAGAGTTGTCGAATTCGCAGCAAAGCAATTGTATATGGCCTTGGCTGCTGGTGTGGATATCGTCGTTGCATACGTGGGAAACAGAAGGAGTGGGAATAGATGAAAAGTCTAATGTGTTGAACAACATACTAGACCTATTCTGTGATAAAGCGGTTACCCTTTGACATGTTTTCACTCGCCCACATAGGTTGAGTATTGGTGTAATGCAACCGTCTCGCTACATCATCAAGCGATGGAGCAACACCATTTTCTCAATAATGTGGCGGTATTTTATGATCAATATGCCAATCTCCATAATTGTCTCAAGTCATACCATCTGAAAATTGTTCTTCGATATGTTCACGCAATGTTATTATGTTGCAACCGAGGTATTCCTGGGAGCTAAGTTCCTTGTTATCTCTGAGGGCCAAGCTGACCCGATTGCGTACAACAGAAGCGAGATGACCAAGTGGACAGCAAATAGGACATTGATGCCTTTGTTTACCGTGGTGACATATACTTTCTCCTCCGCAGTCTGTGCATGTTGATTTTATCCTGTCATGTGGACATATTTGACTACCTCCACAATCTTTGCATCTGTATTTATCTCTACCATGTAGGCATATGCCTTTACCTCCACAATATTTGCATCGAGATCTTATCTTTGCATGTGGGCATATACCTTTGCCTCCACAATCTTTGCATATTAATCTTTTCCTGTCATGTGGGCATATTTGATTACCTCTGCAGTCTTTACATTGCGATCTTATCCTATCATGTTGGCATATGCCTTTACCTCCACAATCTTTACATGAATATATTTGCCTGCCATGTTCGCATATCCGGCTTCCTCCACAATCTTTGCATAGTGATATTTTCCTACTCTGTTCACATTTTGTTCGTTCCCATAAGGCTTTATAAATATCCAAGCATTTGATGCATTGTTTTGTTCGCTGTCCGTTACGTTTGATTCTAAATTTTTTTAAAGATAAGGTTAATTACAACGTATGCATTTCTTGGTCTCCTCCATATTATTTTTTGTAAAGTACTACTTTATAAAAAACTTTGGACAGTTATCTCCCCATTAACCATATGTACATTAAAATAACTCCCACGCCAACTGTTACGATAACAGCCTTGGTATCCTCATGAACAGCAGCTTCCTCGGAGGATGGTGGAGGGAGGGGTATAGGCTTGATATGTTGCCTTCGGAGGTGTGGTGAAGGATGCCTCATGCTTGACAGCACGGACCATGGTGTTCAGATCTAGCTCCACACCGACACCTATGTTAGAGGGCGCTATTAAAACGTTGTTGTTATACCCCACAATCTTTCCAATGCGGAGGTCCATGTTGGAGGGAAGCATGTACACGCTGGACATCACGGCGAAATTTAATGAAGTTCGTGCGTACTGTAACACTTTTTGAAATTCCGTAATGTCATGGCCTACGTTTTCCTCACGTTGAACCATGGCCTCAAATTTCTGTAGGAGGATCTGTCTAGTTATCGGCGTTAGAGCCTAGGATTGAGGCCTTGGCACTCGCTTGGGATCCTAGCAATAAGACAACATAGACGCGTATACTTTCGCTTAGCTTGGTTAGGCCCTCCGATGTCAGACCCTGGGAGGTTGGTATGATGAATTTGGCCCAATCACCATCAACCTGTGGCCACCATCTACCGTTTGTTAACGATGATGTCAGGGCTTTAAATTTATACAGGGCATTAGGATTTGCACCATACTCACGACATACCTGGGCGTATCCAGAGGTGGAGTAGGGGTTCTCGTATTGGGAAAAACCTCTTTCGTAGGGCATGGGTACCTTCATTCTCGCTAGGATACGTCTCATGTGGTAGTGCACGTGGAATTTAAAAATGGGTTGAACGAGGCGTACGGAGCCACTCATGTGCTTGGCAGAAATCCCAAACGCCGTTGTCACGCAATGACAAACGAAATTCACCAGGATGTTCCAATACTCCAAGGCCTGCCCCTCTCAAATTACATTCACATGATCGTTCAACAGGTTAGTGGGAACTTTGATGAGGTACTTGGTGAACTGTGGGAAGACCACGGAAATGTGCTGAGTCGTAGACACGTAGAGGTCCTGATGCTCCAAGTTAGTTACACCGAGAGGATACTCACCTCTGTTGGACTTTACTCTAGGATTATACGAATAGATATTCATGTTTCTTTAAAGAAACATGAGACAGCTGTATGTCACAGATATAGAGAAACCTACGATTTTTGAAGACTACCTAGAGCAAGACATGAGGATCGCTCTAAAATCCATCAGTATCCGGCCTACGTGGCTGAACCTTTTCGAAAAAAAGAACGAGATCAACATTTACAAAGCGACGCCTGGGTCGACCAATAATGGGGACTTTAGCGTCGGGGATTTTGAAGCCCTCATCTTGATCGAGAAGGGTCTGTATAGAATCGAGGATTTGGTGAGTATCATCAACGGTCAAGCAGGGGACAGGATCAAACTTTTCGTGCTCAGGAACGGTGTCTGTAGAGTCAGAGTTAGTAAGTGGTATGTTGCGATAGTCGATAAAACACTGACGGATCTTATGGGGTATAATTTTGATACTAAGTCAATGTTTACCGAGGGCGACCATGATAGCTACTATAGGACTGATGTTTACCAGCGATTGAGACTCACTTGCCACAAGCTCGATGAGGAAAGATGCCTTCTTAATGGAAAAAAATCCCAAAATACTAGCTATGCTTGCAACTAAAGAGTTAACTAACTGGGGAGATATGTTGATGTGGAGTTTCGACAACCCTGTGCAGCTTCCTTTGAAAGGTTCAACGGACAGGCTGGAATTTATGCTCACGGATGAATACCACCACGATAAGAACGTCTTGTTCATGGGAATAACGATGCATTTACTCATAGAATAAATATGACAAATATCACAAAGCTTTACACGCCTTTACCATCTGGAGGGTACGGAGGAGGAAAGTTCACAAGTCTATAGACTAAAGAAAATCGAAGAAGTGAAACAATACCTGCGGGCAGGGATTAAGGAGCGTGACAAGCTCGCCAAAAAGTTCAAAATGCATGATACGTAGGTTAGATATATGGATCAAGGACTACTAGCGGTAAGTGTGATAACATCGGGTGTTGGGATTGGGAGTATGCTCTCGGGTATCGGTGCACCACTCGCTGTAGCCATGGGTGGAATTACGATTGCCGTAGGGTTGGGACAGGCTGGTCTACGGAATGATGGGAAGAGACTGGGCTCTAAAAGTAAAAATCATGAAAGCATAAGATTACTGGCGGAAACCAACTTGAACTCTATCGTTGACTTGATCTCGAGAGCTATGGAGAGTTCAGCTTAATCATGCAGGAAAAGCAAAAGTCCATGGTGCTGAAGGAGCAAGCCCGACAACGAACACGCAAAATCGTGGATAGTATCAATGAACGTGAGCGACAGCAGCTTGTCGCGAAAGGGCGTGAGGAGGCGAAAGATGAACTGCTCAAAAAACTTCAATCTGCACAATATGTCACAAATACTTAGAGGAGCCGCCCGTGTATTCATAAGAATATGCATGGTCTAGTATGTTGAACAACATACTAGATTAATTGAGCAATTCTCCAGTATCGCCATCGATCAGTAAATCTCCGTCATGTATCACTCGTCTACGCTTCTCCTTAGGAGCTCTCGAGCATTGTTCAAGACGTTTATCCAATGCTATCAATGAACATGGTTCGCAGTAGGGTCCATCGGTTCGAGTGAAAGCATCCTTAACCTTACGAATCGCAGCGATGAGAGCGGCCTTATTCATGGTTGAAATGTTACGGATACCTAACGCCTTGGCTTCCTTTTTTAATTCGATAATGAACATCTTTTTGTTTTGGTATGCTGAATCAACAACATATCAAAACCTCTCGCATTTAGTCTACTACGACGAAGGATTCGTCATCAGAATCACTAAGATAGCGGGTGCCATAAAACTCGACAACCTTATACTTGCACTCCTCTAAGTAGGTTTGCATGTAGTAATTTGAACATTGCCTGTAGATGCCAGATAGCTTGATTATGGCATTGCACTCGCAGCTTTGTTTTAGTGGTACTTTTTTAGAATGGAAGTCGGTTCTGACTTTACCCTCCCACTCCTTCACCTTGGTGGTAAAGTACTTACCTTTTTTCACAGGTGGAGAGGTGAAGCAATGACCCTCCAAGGACTCTACCTTGGTCAGAATACTCTCATACTTCTCTAGCCACTCGGGATGGTTATATATATCGAATGACATGGTAAGAGAGCAGCCCTCATCATAACGCAAGGCACCATTTGAATATAGCTTTTTGGGCGTTTTTATCAATAGAGGTGATAGCTTGTTGTCACTATTTTTATAACCAATAACGAAGCGTTCATCTTTACCCTTGTTTGCTGGAATAGCATCACTCAGCACAATATTTTCAATGTTAAAATCTTCAATATTTAGAGGATTCGTTTTGACATAAAAGTCTCTTAAATTAACATTCTCGTTAGCAAATTTAAACATCTTTTTATTTTGGTAATATTGGGGCTCAACTAGAGTATTTTAATTGG
The DNA here is from genome assembly GCF_029227915.1 of Hydractinia symbiolongicarpus. Taxonomy (NCBI): domain Eukaryota; kingdom Metazoa; phylum Cnidaria; class Hydrozoa; order Anthoathecata; family Hydractiniidae; genus Hydractinia; species Hydractinia symbiolongicarpus. The sequence continues at coordinate 17,161,133 of NC_079878.1, forward strand.
AGATGAATCGATTGCCCTTGGACATATTATCCTCTGCCCACATTGGCTGCATGTTAGTATAGTGGAGTCTTGCAAGTTTAACTTCTTCACTGAGATACTCACCATTCTCTCTATATTTAATCGGGATTTTATGATCGAAATCCCACTCCCCTCGGTTTTCCCAGCTCATACCATCTTTGAATTGGGCCTGGATATGATTCCTGAAGGTAGTAATATTACAACCCAGGTACTCCGTGGAGGCTATCTCCATATCATACCCCAGAGCATTACAAATCCTCTGCAAAACAAGGTGATATTTATACCGAAATCGCATTCTTTGCATTGGCTTGGTCGTTTTTCATGGTGACATCTGTTAAGTTCCCGCCACGCCTTCCTAATATCCAAACATTTGATACACCATTTCGTTCGCAGGCCGTCCTTCTTTAACTTGAAGTTATCGAGTTGTCTGGATTGTTTACAGCGCGGGCATTGTTTAAAAGAAGCCATCTTGTTACTTTCTGTGAAGCGGTGCTTCACAGAATCCGGACAGGGAAACCTCATTATGTTGTCTTTTTACATGGACAGTGGCCACCGTTATAATATACCCATACCAGCAATACCAGCATAGCAGCTTACCCTTAACGAAGAACCTCCGTCCACAGAGGCATCTGTCATAGGTGTCGAGTACCCGTTCACAGTCATCGCATTGTTCCTTCATGTTTATTTACTCCACAAGAGCTTAAGGTCTGCCTATTCATCCTCTGAAAAACACCGGTCCATGGCCCTATCGGGATGCCAAGCCATTGGAAGCAGCTCCTTCTTATTTTTAGCCTTTACCGCTTTCCTCTGTCGATTTTCCTCAAGCAATTGGGGATAAATATTATCCTTTCGCATTTCCCGAGTAATGAACCAGTCCGGAACATACCTGAGCAGCCAGTCCCTCCCTTGAACTGCTCTAATACACATTTCTTGGGTTTTTAAATGATCCGGTGCATCCCCGAGTGCTCTGCGATCCTCTTAAACTGCCCTGGTACACATTTCCTGGGTCTTGATATCATCGGGAATATTTCTAAACCAACTCATATTGTTTTTTTTTCATTATAGGTCGTATTTTGAGTAAGGGAATTCCCCCTGCTCAATTCTATTTTTGTTGATGGCAGCAATATTCCCGTTGGTCGCTATATATATATATATATATATATATATATATATATATATATATATATATATATATATATATATATATATATATATATATATATATATATATATATATATATATATATATATATATATATATATATATATATATATATATATATATATATATATATATATATATATATATATATATATATATAATTTTTTATAACAAATTTTTTAACAAACTTTATTGTAAATTCTTGTACAAACTTAGTACAAAACAAAGTAGTTTTTTTCTCAACAACAACACTCAAAATTTTTAAGTCACAATGACCATCCAATACAAATGATGGCAAGACATTGTGTATTTTATTGGTTAAACAGTGATCCTCACTCCTCAAAATTTAGATAATGTAAAATGTACACCTCTTTACAGTTCAAGTTGTTGCTCATTTGTATTGAACTGTATTGAAAAAAGGAAGTAAACAGAGGGAATTTAATAGGGCTTCGGCTACAGGCGTTATGAAGAAATAATTAGTCTCACGACATGAAAACTTAGTATGTTATTGTCAGTAACCCTACGTAAAACATATGTGAAGGAATTGTAGCTTTTCTTATAAAAAATATTTCACAAAAAAATTATTTCACTTCTCATCATGGCCAGAGCCTTTTTAGTTTACTTCTCTCTTTCAATTCTCATTAAGAGCTTGTAACAAAAGAGAGATTTATTTAAACAATGTTTAACTAAAACTGTAAACTCGTGTATCTACCGTAGCATATTTGTGCCACCTCGACTTATATTAAAATTTAACTCGTTTTTAAGTTATAACTTGAGTTATAACTTATAACTGGAGTTATAACTTATAACTCGAGTTATAACTTATAACTCGAGCTAGAAGTTATAACTCGAGTTATAAATTATAACTCGAGTTATAACTTTTAACTCGAGTTATAACTTTTAACTGAACTTATAATTTTAACTTCAGTTATAACTCTACTCGAATTATAACTAAAACGGTGACTTAAAACTTAACCTCAGTTATAATTTATAACTCGAGTTATAATTTATAACTCGAGTTATAACTTCTAACTCGAGTTATAACTTCTAACTCGAGTTATAAGTTATAACTCGAGTCATAAGTTATAACTCAAGTTATAACTTAAAAACGAGTTAAATTTTAATATAAGTCGAGGTGGCACAAATATGCCACGGTATGTATCAAACATTTTTTGATTTTGTTTCTGATAAAATCTGGTTATAGCTAGCTAGCTAATAGTTGAAAAATTAAAGATTTTTCGTATTCTTTAGGGAGCACTTTCTATCTGTTGTACCGTTTCATCCTCATATCAAAAAAAACGCTACAGGTTGGTCATTTTCACTTTCTCCAGTGTCATGTTCAGATGTTAAATTGATCCAGGAGGGTGGTATGTTTGTGAGGTTAATTTCAATATTTTAATAAAGAGGGTTAACCAGTTTCAGATAACAAAGAACTTCCCGAATAACATCTGGCCTTACCGATTCTAAATAAACGTTAGATTTGAAACTCAGTTTTTTCTTTAACGCAACTTGCACTACGACAACGCAGCTAGGCCGGACGCTGCTTTGTGTCCAGGCTAAAACCTCAATAATGTCTATATTTTCGAAAGCTAATGAAGATGCTTCATTTTAACCTTTGTCAATTTAATGACCAATCTGACAGAGTTTGTGTACTCTTCGTGTGTCCAGAGCATTTTGTGTACGGTCATGACTAAAACTGCTAACATTTTGTGGTTAGCCCCTTGCTGGTCTCGCTGGTCGTAGTAGCTTATGTAGCTGGGTAGCTAAACAGTATTTTTTAAATTCGTGTAAGAATTCAGGTAAGAATTATTTTATATATAAGTAAAAAGTGTGATGGCTAGCTAACTATCTCAATTTTGCTGGACACCCAACTCCTGTTATGAAAAAAGGGGCTACTTCTATCAGATAAAAAGATATAGCTATATTCGCACAAGATTTTTTAATATTTTTTGCAGAAACATGAGTTTGCTCTGCAAGGGAGTTAATTAAACATTTTTGAAAAGCCATATAGAGTTAAAAATATTTTCTGGCCGTTCACTTTGACGGGTTTTGAACATTTTACATAATTTTTTTTATTTAGTTACCATAATTATGCTTAATGCATACTCATGACGTCACAATTTCGCATAATTAGCGCTACTTTTAAGACAAATATCTCAAGAACGGATAAAGATTTTTGAAAAAAATAAAAAAATTTCTAGACAACTTTCAAAGATCCTTCATATAAGCTCAACTTGATTTTTAGCGGGAGGTAACCTAAGGCGATGATACACGATCCAATTAATCGAATTCGATTTGTGTAAATTATAATAAGCATTAAAATAAAATCGAAACTTGGTGATACGCGAGAACAGATTTTTGATATATTTTTCTTTGTAGAGGGAAGTTGAATTCTCTGCTGTTTTTAGAAAATATTAGAAATGTTGTATGTGTGCGAAAAATGCTGCTGAAAAGACCTAATTTGGGGGTGTGTGATATGTTATTACACGAATACTTGTTAGAGCAAAAAGATTATTTTAATTTTCTTTGGATGTCTTCTGCTAATAAGCTCCAGAGCGCTTCTTCCAACATCCATTCACTGATAAAAAATCTCGTTAAATTCTCCTTAATCTTTTTTTGAAGTCGTTTTAACTTTTTTTAAAAGTCGTTAATTAATGTTTATTTTTCATATGGAAACTCACATTTTTCTGAACGCGCATTTCATATACAGTTTTTAAGCTTTTTGATTGGTTAAAAACCTTTCGATTAATCAAAAAAGTTAAACTGGTCCGACTTTTTAAAAATCAAATTCGACAAATCTGAACATGCCAAAAGCATACAATTTTTACACGATGCATGCACGATCCAATTTGTCGAATTCGAATAATCGGATCGTGTATCACCGCCTTTAGTATAATTAGCCGTTAGAAACTTCTAATTAAACATGCCGCTGGATTCAAAAAACTGGTTTTCTCCCAGTTAATTAAAATGACTATACATGCTAGGCTTTTAGGGCCTCTGAAAACTCGGGGATTTGTGTGTTTAAAAAATTAAGATATATAAAATTAGTTGATAAAAGCATAAAACGGTATGTCTTTTAAAGTGCTAATAAGGATATTAAAAGAAAAAATATGACGTCACAACAAAAATTTCCTCACTATCGCTAGCTAAAAATAATGAAAAGTCACCAAATTTTAAGTCCTAAAACAGTATGATTCAGAAGTTATTAAAAAAAATTGTAAGAGTGGGGGATTAAAACAAATCCAGAGACTCGCAGGGCAACTCTTTCAATACGAAATTCAGCGAAGGAATGCATTGGATTTTAAATAGGTTACAAACAGAAAACAAAATCAATTAAGTTAAGACAATGAAACTATAATTTTAATAATTTCGGATGGTGGTAATCTGTTTAAAAATGTTATTCGCTGACAAAAAGTATTTTGTTTGTTTGTTTGTTTTTGTTATTGTTGTTGTTATTTTTCTTTCTAAGTCATGGTTATAAATTCCAGACAGAATAAAGCAACAATTTAGTTATCTTTCTTGCGACAACATACACGTCATCACTTTTACATTAACAGAAGCACAAGCTTAAGGTGACAAGGTGACACGGTAATTAATGTCACGTAAACTTACACTTCATTTAATTAATCAAAGAACGAATTAAAAATGGGTACCAGGGATTTAAAACAGATAAAAAAGCTTTAATAACGGCGCTGAATTTTAATTTTCTAGACATAGTGGAGTAGTATCATTACTTCTTACTAAGGACACATTAATTAAATATTAAAGCTCCAGACATGCTCCATGTTTGTTTTTTCAAGCTTGAAAAAACTAACATGGAGCAGTTATCTATTATAACTACAGCGAACAGTTTTCTAATAATACTACAGCTTAATAAAAAAAAATCAATATTGAAAGAGTGTTACTATTACTATGTATTTACTATTACTATTAATAACTATAAATAAGTGTTAAAATAAATAAATAAACAAATAAACTAATAAATATAAAAAAATTAATATATTATTCCCTCCTTAAAAAAAGAAAAGTTCAAATGTGACCAAAAGGTAAGAACAACTTATAAAAAAACTTAAAAATAGCGATTTATCAAAACGTCTGCAAACGTTAAGTATCTTTTCTTTGTGGCATTAAAAAACAAAGCTAAACAATTGTATTACAGTAATTTATTCATTGAAAAGACATTTTCCTATAAAAAATGTAACTTATTCAATAAAAATATTTAAGGTATTGAGAGACAAGTAATTTTTTGGTTTTATCTAGGTGTAGCTAAAGTCAAATTTTGTCTGAAACTATTCCTTTTCTTCTTCGTTGACCAGGCTTTTATTTCAGGCTTTTATGTATGGCATAACATGATGTATAAAATTCTCTATGTATGAAAAAGTCTCCCTCATAATCACAGAATTTCGTATTGCGACGCGACTAAAGATTTTGCTACTGTCAGCCTGTTTGAAAAATTCTTTAGTCTTTCTTCTCAAAGTGGATTTACAGAAGCGCGATTTTTTGTTACATTTTCTTTCTGTTTTATTCAAATATTGTGCATATGCAACGACTAATTGATATTCCAAGTCTGCTAAAGATTTTAGCCAAACCTTAAGCTCAGATGAATAATTCAGATTTCGGCGTTCCACCATTTTTAATGCTTCGTTCAAGTTGACAAACCCATTTTTGTAGTCACATAAGCAGGTAGTCGTGAATGGTGTCAATCTACATTTGGTAGGAAATGTTAAACTTTCAAATGTCAGCACGAATTCTCTTTGTTCTTCTTTAAAAATATCTGTTGAATATGTTAGCCACGCACTCATAGTGACATTCAACAATTTTGTTAATATTTCACTGATATGCATGATTCTGAGTATATAAGACTTCACTATGTGTACTTGAGTTAAGTTGTTATTGTTGTTATACCTATATTTTTATAGGTGTTATACCAGAAAGACGGGGAAGAACTGTGGAGACATTACCTACATTTGTATTTTACCCAAGCATGTCTTTTGTTTCAGATGGATTGATTAATTAGCTACTATTGTTATATTAATAAGCTATGTTATTTGTACATGTTTAAGGCCTTGTTTGGACCAATTTTTCGACGAAATGTTATTTTAAAATGAGTGTCAGGTGATGAAACAAAATTAACGAACAAAAAACTGTCATCATACTTGTTGACTCGTGAGCGCCTAATTACGTTGCTATACAACCTCAATAAGCTGATGAATTTCCTAGAACACTATTCAATTACCTTGTTTCTACATACGTTTAATTAACAAAAACATAGTGACTCATGTCTCCAAGACTTTAGGTTATAATGAAGAACAAATATCAATTCCAGTATACCTAGTTCTCGAATCAGCATTTTTCCGAAATTAAAACGAAATCAGAGCAACATTCAAAACCTTTTGGAGATAAGGGTCTCTTTACCTACCGCGTGGAAACCATGTCTTATACTTATTAAATTGTAAATGCTTTACTAATTAGTGGGAATATTAATTTTCTGTTTGAATATGTGGGATTTACATCGAAAGCAGAAGTTAATTATAAGAGACATATATTAGCTTGGTTGCGTTAGAAGAAAATCAAAAATTTACGGAAAATAGGGTACTTTTTTCTTTTCTTTTTTTTTTTTTTTTGTGGCCGGGAAGAGGGAGTTTAAGGTACATTCAGGTATGTTTTAAAAGTACATTAAACCATTATTTTTTCGATATTTTATATTTTTTATATCACTGGAGAAAGGTATAATTTAGTTTTTATTGGGAATCTGTAAAAACATTACATAACAGGAAAATGAAAATTAAATTTATCTCTTTTGCAATACGTATTGATAATTTGGAAGTTTTTGGAAGCGAGACTTTGAATATGTGTAGCAAATTTTCTGATTTCTGGATAATTAAAGAAATAGGAGTCAAATTTTTCCCTATTGGTAATCCCGTCAACGGCAACTCAAAATAAGCCACCTTAAATTAAAAAGTGGAAATGCACACTGAAGAATATGTATTTTGTAAAGGTTTAAGACCATATTCATCTTTCGTACATGCATTGAAACAGTACCATTTCATTCTCTTTCTGGTCTAACTTCAATCAACTAAAGTTTTATCGAATATAATTAATTGATGTTGTTATACCTGGAAGATATTTCCGTAATCATTGAATAATACATGCAATACGAGGCCAGTGAGGAAGTACTATTTTAATAAGGATCACACATTGGTAATTCAGTAAAACTCTGAGCGAGTTTTCTTACTGCAGACAACATCATGTTGGTGTATAATTATATCATTTCGCATCACTCAACTCATTTTTATAGTGAATATCCGATGTAATTTTTACGTGTTTGAATTAGATTGTATATGCTTAAAATCTGTCACAAGGTACAAATTTCTATGTGTCCATTTTTATGTTTAATGGCTTTAAAGAATACTAAATTGAAAGTCAAAATTTTGAAAATAGATTGTGGTGATCACTTTTTCCGCTTTCCACAAATAAACTCATCATTAAATTTATGCTAAAAATTACTCAAAAACTGAAATCATTTGGATATGACATCACGCCCCCACACTATCTGTTTACATTCACGTGAAACCTAATGTAATTTGTGTGAGTACATCATAGTTATAACTGTGTCAGTAATTGCCTTGAAATCCCAAATTATCTTTTTCGAAAAAAATTATAAGAAATCTTAGGACTATGATAAGTCACATATTTCGTATTGATTTAATGCCCCTAGCTTTACTAAGGATGTGATCCGTTGAAACAACTGTGATCTATTGTTATCCTTTATTTTTCGCATTCGTTTGTCGATAGAGTTTGAAATGGATCATGCCCTTTTGACGAACAGTCAGATGTTGAGACTTAAAATTTCCTTAATGACGTCATCAACCCATCTATTTCAAAAGTGGTGAGATTTTTAAAACCGAAATCATAAAAATATTTCTTGATTGAGATGCATTGTTTCACGTAAAATGTGCAAACGTTTTTGAATATTCAGGCATAGTTAAAATACTTTTGTTTTTAGCATGTCAAACTCTTCTCAAATCTGCTTTTGCCAAGATATAAACTGTTTTGCAGTTTTTCTTCAGTTAATATTACAAAGTTCTGACGGGAAAAAATATGTGTACCAAATTTTTTTACAAAGAATGGAAAGGTCGCCGTTTTCATGCCTATGCAGAGAAGATATTAATGTCGTCAAGTTTTTCTATCAAGATGGACAAAGTAGCTTCCAAAAATGGTGTTATATCTATATAATGTTTTGTATTAAAAGGAAAAATACTAAAATGCCTTTATATGCCCGTATTACCAATATATTTTTGGATTAATGAAGGAAAGGAAACAAAATTGCTAACCCGCCACAGCGATAGTATCGCGTATTGCAGTGTGCTTTGCGCCTCTAAACTTTTTGCTTGTAAAGTTTAATCGCGAAAATAAGCTGTGTCAAAAATTCTTTTTCAAAAAAATTCAAAATAAGTCGCCTTAACTTAACGATGAAAATCTACGCTGAAGAATATGTATCACATCGGAAACTTTTCAGCACCAATATCATACATGTATATGGAAATAGTACCATTTTGTGCTTTTTCTGCGTGACTTCAATCAGCTAACGTTTTATCAGATATAGTAAAATGCTGTTGTCATATTCGGGAGATCTTTCCCATAACATTACATAGTTGTTTCAACGGACTATACTCTTAGTAAAGGTAGGAGCACGAAATCACAGTAAAAAAATTCTCTATAAATTTTTTAGAATAAGATAATTTTAAGCGAGTTACTGACACAGTTATAACCACATGGTTGCACGTGAATGTAAACAGATAGTGTGGGGGCGTGATGCCATATCCAAATAGATTTAGTTTTTGAGTAATTTTGGCATAAATTTAATGTTAGGTTTGCGGAAAAGCCAATCATCAGATGCTATTATTACATTTTTGTCTTTCTATTTAGTATTTTTTTTTAAAATTAGACCGAAGGGAATTTATACCTGACAGATTCCAAGCACATACAATCTAATTAAAACACTTGAAAATGACATCGAGTTTTTGAAATCAAAATGAACTTTGCACCGATTCAATATAATATAATTGTGCACTAAACTCTTTTAGTTAGTTATTTTTACTGAATTATACCTATGTGTGATTAAAATAGTACTTCCTCACCGTTCTTGCGTTACATGTATTATTGATCTATTGATATCATTTATTGTTCACGTTTCGTTCGACGACGCCTTTTTTGCCACGTGATCAAAGTGATTGGACTAATCCTTAAGTTAATACACTCTCATAAAAAAAATTCCATTGTTATTACTTTTTCATATGAAAATTTTTCGCCACCAAACCACCGTAACTGCACGTGACTTCAAGAGTGCAGATGGCACGTAACTCAAAGGCAGATTGGCAGATTGACAGATGGCATGTGACTTCAAGATGGCAAGTCACTAAAAATTAAGAAATCGATAAAACATTCTTTTTGTGATTTGAAGGTTTTTTTACTAACAGAAAACAATTTATTTCTTATTCCACAAGGTTCAATATTAGGACCACTACCTCCCTAATTAGTCAATTAATAAATAAATAAAAGAGCACAATTCATGAAATTCTTAGGAATTACTGTTGACGAAAATCACATAAATGTTGTAAAAGAAAAAGTCGCAAAGAATTTTGGCATCCTTTTTAAAGCAAATTTTTTATTAGATAGAACTTGTTTAAAAACATATACTTTTCTTCCATACACTGCTATTTATATTATGCAAACATTGTTTGGTGCAGCACCAACGTTACAAAATTGCGAAAATTATATAATAAACAAAAACATGCAATTATTTTAAATGTTGACGAAAACGCTCACTCCAAAATTTTATTGCAAAAACTAAATGTATTAAAGGTATACCAGCTAAACTTTTATCCACTTACTTGAGAACAATCTAATACCAAGAGTATTTCACACAGTGTTTTGGAAAATACAACATAAGTATCCTTCCTGATTCTCACGTAACAGCTATTAACCCTATTTAGTATGGGGGGACATAAATTGCCCGCGCATTTTCAAAGTCTCCTAACCTTTTATATACTGGATGAATTTTCTTGAAATTTGTCATCAAGTTATCATACAATATTGACATGCACACTGTGTAATTTGCAAACCGGAATATTGGTAATTTACAGACCGAAATATTTGTACTTTCACATTTTTCTATTCCTATTGTGATATTATGACGTCATAGTTTATTTTGTCACATGTCAATCTAATTAGTCTTGATTAGTTACTGACATTAATGCCATAGATGTACCAAGTTTTATTCTATGACAGCTATTAACATCAAGGTTCTCAAACATCGATTTTTCAAAAAAATCATTACTTCAAGATTTGTATTCTGATCGATATCCTCCTCTTTAGAGAAATCTTTTGTCTGCATAGCACCTGTAAATCTTCCTAATAATATCTTACATTCTTATATTAGTTTTTTAATGACTAGTTCTGTAAATAGTTTTAAAAAAGATTAAAAAAAAACAGAATTTCCAAAAAAGACATTTTTTCAACCATTGTCTCACAATGTCGTGATCACTTCCTGTGATGACATGTAAACCCAAATATTTCGTACTAATTAAGTCACTACATATTGATGCTTCTTGAACCAAGTTCCGCCACTTAAAACCTAGCGGAACAAAAGTTTCAGCCTGCGTGCACTTTATGGAAGGAAAGCCATCAAATTACTGGCTGCAGAGAGTGGACTATCCAAAAGAAAGTCAAGCATTGGTTATTTAGGCAATTACTATTTCTTCGACATATTCAGGGCCCAAAAAGGATTGATTATCCCTATTTTACAATTACAAAACCGAACGAAATACATCAGTTTGATCTGTTAAATATGCCTCATGACAAGGTTTATGGGAACACGTACAAATATATCCTTACAGAGATCGATGCAGCCTTAAGATATAAGGTAGCGAGACCTCTACGGACGAAAATAGCTAGTGAGGTTGCAGAGAGAATTCAGGATATTTACAAAAAAGGTCCTCCGCACTATCCTACAATTTTTCAGTGCGATAATGGGTCAGAATTGAAGTCAGATGTCACGAAACTTTTGGAAGGTAAAGGGGATGGAGATTAAACGAGCTACAACCAAGTAATATCAAACCTTTACAGCCTGTGTAAAATCCTATAACAAGATCCTTGCATAGAGACTTTTCAAACCCCAAGACGCCCAACAGTTAGTTATTAATGACCAAAGTAGCATATGGGTGAAAAACCTGTACACTACAGTGAAGAATCAATAATACCAAGACCGTGATGATTGGACCAACAATACCAAGACCGTGATGATTGGAATGAAACCGTCAAAAGCCATCAAGCTGGACTAAGTGCCACTTGCAGAAAACCAAGAGTATCCTAATGAAAAACCTTTGCTTGAAGATGGGTTGTATTTATATTTGTTGCAACCTGGTGAAGAACATGGAGATCAAAAAAGACGTGCGACCGACGCCTTTTGGAGTAAGAAAACGTATAGACTAGATCGTATTGTGGCAGAACCAGACAGTCGTGTGTTGTATTATTTGAAAGACGGACCCGAACGTAGTTTCATCTCAGAAGAATTGATGCTAGTTCCAGAAGATGTAGCAATACCTTCAGACTATGTGAAAGAATGGTAGATTTCTTACATAAGTGACGTAGCGGGCGGCTACACCCCTTGGTGGATCGATGTCATTTTTTATGACTCGCAAAGAGTCACAAAGTTCCCGCGTATCGTCATCAGACAGTGTAAAGTGGTTCAGGCGAAAGTTGTCGGCACCAAGAACATCTTCTTTGAATCTGCACCAGGCATGAGAGTCGTAGACTGCGCTAGCACAGCATTAGGATCGTCGCATTTTGGTTCCATTACTATCATATCAGGGTACCTCGCTCTTAGGAGGTTTAGTCTCTTCGTGAGCTGTTTACGCTGGCATCGGATCATATAGTAGTTATATCTGCCAGTCTTTCCCTGTTCGTGAGGATCGTTTTTATCGACTACACATAGAACTGTATCAATAAGAACTCGGTGCGGTACGTGTCTTTGCCGTAGCCCCAAATTGTCCTGCTCAAGAATAGCAACCTGTCTATTTCTTTCATTAAGATCATTTCCAAGGATTGCCAGAGCAATCTCAGTAAGTTTTCGCATTTCTTTAGGCAACACCTTTTCTACGACCCACTCCATAAAAGGTTCTGCTTCAGGTTGACCACACCTCAAGAGGAAGGTATAAACGCCAGGTTTCGTCAGCAGAACTGTGTTTGGTTGGGTATACTTAGATTTCACCTAACCGCATTATATACTTCTCAGGAACGAGTCGCTTTATTGCTTGTACCCCAGCCCCTCGCTTATATCCTACGGCTCTCCAAACATACGATACATTGACCTTTATCCTGGACATAAAAGGATCGGACTTGTTTTCCTTGGAAATAATCAACAATTACAAGAGACATTTTTATCTTTGATCTGCCAATTTTTAACACTTAGGTCAACCGTATTTTAAAATTCCCTTTTTTCGAAATATTTTATAGTGATTGTTTCCTCTTGATCGACCTATGCTGCAAAAATGTGATCGACCTAAGGGGCTAAAATCTCCAGTCGACCTATGTGCTTAAAATTGACATGATCAGTAGACATGGTTATACAAGTTACCATTGCCAGAAGCTTACAGCAACCAATCAATATCATTGCGTCTGTTGAAATTCGTGGGTATTATTTATATGTCCATGTGCGTTTCATGTGTTTTTAACATACAGCGTTGTCAGATAATAGTCGCTGGTAAAGTAATCTTCCCCTTAAACTATTGCATCTTCACTATTAAATGAAACTGCCTTAAGCGGATAAAAATTACGTTGTCTATTTGCACTAAGGTTGCTCGGTGTATCTTCCATTTACCGCATTTACAGCTAGTTTTTCGCAACAAGTGGTATCGTCCATCCTTAAACGCAATATCGCCCTGATTGCAACTGGCGAAAGGGCATTTTAAACCGAAGTTGCAATAAAGTCACGATTAATTTTTGATCTTTCACGGGAACTTAAAATGATGCAGGATTCTTTTTGTTTTAAGAGGGTAAAAACAGGTTATAAACTGTGTTTTTATTTTTATATTTTATGTTTAAATGTTACAAAAACCTTTCCACAATGTAAAATTGCTAAGTGATTGTTTCAGTTGCGTAGGATAACAACAGGTTGTTTACTGTCTGTTTATTTGAACCGAAGTTAGGATAGTTTTTTGGAAATAGGTAGTATGCCGAAACGTATGTGCGACACAGTATACCTGTACTAATCACTCAGCCCACTGTTAACGACAAGCTGTTACCTGTGTTTCTATTTAACAGAAGTTGCGCTAATTTTTTTTTGGAATGGTATTAAACCTATATGGATGTGCGACAATTGATTTTTGGGCGATTTTTAGCATATTATCATTCGAAATATGCAAAAACCCGAATGTTAAGTTATTTTTATTTGGCTGCCAGAAACTTCAAACAGAATATTAAAATTCGTTCTAGAAAGTAATAGAATTTTAAGCAGTTAGTGGTATTTTGGAGACATTTAAAGCCTTTGATGACGCCATAGTGAAAGTGCTATCGTAAGCGCAAAAAATTATTGCTTCCATTTTGTTTCTTTAATGTCATACTATAACTGTGCCAAATAAAACCTAGTACGAACAGGGTTAAAGTGGCTTATCTTAATGCTCTACTACTTCTGCACTATTTGACTGTATTGTCGTCATTTCATCTAAGTTTTTAACAACAAAATCCATAAAGGTTTTATAAATTTTTTTAAAAGAATGTAATGTAATGTGTCAAAATTTGTTGTTAATTTCATATTTTCTTTTTTTTTTTTATTTCGCGCCGTTTACATTTACATTTGAACCAGATCGATTAAATATATAGACTTAAATCCGAATCTGCCTGAAAATCATAACCACCATGGACAACGGGCTGTGCCGCTTGAAAGCCGTCTCAGATAGAGGAAGACGGCGCAGGTCAATTTCTCGTATTGACTTGTCATTCGTGTCATAAAGGGTTAAACAGAATACGACACAGTATATATAACTAACAACTAAATATTAAAACGGCAGAACAGAGAAACATGTTAAGAACTGAAGTTTTAAAAGGAGAAAAGAAAGGTCTGAAAGGGGTAAAAAAGTAGATTGACAGAAGTAAAAGATAATGCTAAGGCTGTGAAACTACGTGAAAAAATGATAACGGAGAAAGTTCTGTGTAAAAGCATGTCTTTAGATTAAAAATGTTACAACCGTTAGAAATTTTAGCAAGATAAAGTTCCTCTGTGGAAAATATTAGAGATAAGAGAATGACAGAATAAAATTTCTCTGCATTTATGTTTGTCAATCAAACCATTTTAAAACCGTTTTTCTATTGTTATATCAAAACCGTAGACTCTTTAAATCAACGTTTATGGGGAACATGGTCCAGAATGATATTACACATTATCTGGATGATGAAGCAGAAAAAAGACTATTTTATTGATGAGTGCGAGTGGCATGGTTTAAAGACCTTAAAACGACACTTTGGAGACTCTGCCACTGTTCAATATCTTAAATTAAAAAACGTGCTTTAAATTTCGCAAATAATCGTACAATCACATTGCTTCACAGCGATGCTCTGAACTGTAACTGAACTCCAATAATACTTTACCTTTACCGATGCGTAACAAGTCTGCTATTAATTCGACAAAAAATCTTGCACACCCTTAAGCTAGGTTACCTACGTATTATTTTTAGAATTTTTTTCCTCACCAAAACAAACTTTTGATTTTACTGGTATGTATATATTTGGCAGAAGCTTAAGGTAAAAACTAAAAGAAAATTAAATTTGTCACACAAAATCTATCAGTTTGCGTACATGTAAAGTGTGTATAATTTCCTGTACCCTGGCCATTGAGGTGGTCTGTTTCTTACACACTATTATCCAGCATGTACACTTTTATAACATTTCTTGATAGTAAAACCTGTCTAAATGGCACACTTTCGGGACAATTTTTTTTGTCCGCCTTGGAGAGTCGTTTTCTTTGCAGGAGATATTTGGTACAGATATTTTCCCGAAGTAAAGAGTGTAAGACATGTACTCGGTATAATTAGGCAATTGAGAGAGTCACCAGCCACAAGTTGATACATGCCGATTTATTATATTTCATGCTTGTTCCATGCTAAATAAAAACAAAAATAAGTAAGTAAACTGAGTTATAAATATACAAAAGAGTTTTAGAAAGAAAATTATTGGTGTCATAAAATTTATTTTTTGATTATAAATGAAGTTGGCCGATTGACGACAATTTACGTATCGTAGCATCGGATTCTATAGGGCTATATACTTTATGCGGGAAAAAATAGAAGCACTTTTGCGCTTTTTGCTTCTTTAACAATAAATAAAGCCGTGTAAGCGTAGACTTACATTGTGCCATATTATATGCATTTCGAGTAATACTTAACTTCTTGTACATGAAGTAAGTTGGAACAAGTAATTGTTTTAAAGAAGATAATTATGTTTCAAACCAAAAATAATTTTAACGACGTCATCGGGATTAAAAAATGTCATCAAATTGAGTACATATTTACAATACAGCATTTGAAGCTGATCCAGGTAAAAAAACAATATAGTGACGTTTGCTTTTCACTCCAAATCTAGTCTGTATTTTTTTGTAGCACCTTAGAATTTCCTTAGCAACACCTTAATTCCACCGGTGAAAATAGAATTAAGAGATGTCTTCTGTTTCTAATGTCCACTATTTAAAAGTTAAACTATATGATAAAATTGTATCCAAAATATACCAAAGAATGGAATAAACAGTCTACTTGCAGCATAGAAGTCACTTAATAAATGAAACAACCTTATATTTTTACCACCAAACGACATGTAGAATATAGCATATAGCCACTTAAGTCGCAACTAAATTTGAAATGCATGTAAAAATAAAATATTCAAATTAAAAATGTTAGTACTGCCATTTAGATACAGAGTGAATTATGGAACAGTGTATCTAAATGTGTGCTTTCCTGCCGTAAAGAGATCTACATGATATATATATGGTTCCGCTGAGATATTCCACATTTCCCAAAAATCGACTTATGTGGCTTTATTTGACTTTGGGAAAAATTGATAGATATACATACTAAAAACTTTAGGGCTGTGTATTTCTGAAACTACTGGCCCAGAGGAAAAGAATGCAATATCAAAAGAAAAAGGATGACTGAGACTCAAATCTGAGTTCTTTGGGAGGTACAGTGTAGAGAACAAATACCGCTACTGACAAGTCAAAACTTAGGTCGATCAAAAAAAATCGACCTAAGTGTTTGATCGACCTAAGTAGCTATATTTGTCACAAAAAATCGACCTAAGTGTAAAATAGGTAAAAAAAAACCGTTTTTTTTTTGTTTTGGTTTCACAGGGCGTGAAAGCAATTT
Source organism: Hydractinia symbiolongicarpus (assembly GCF_029227915.1). NCBI lineage: Eukaryota > Metazoa > Cnidaria > Hydrozoa > Anthoathecata > Hydractiniidae > Hydractinia > Hydractinia symbiolongicarpus. The sequence goes on from NC_079878.1 coordinate 17,177,726, forward strand.
TTTGAGTGCACAATCTAAAGATAAAAAAAATATCAATTTTTAACATAATACTCAAATTTGTTTTAGAATTTGTGTTCCTTTTATACCTTGCATAGGGAACAAACTAGTCTTCAGGGATCATTATTGTTCCAAGAAAAATTTGGGCAGGTTTTGTTCAAGCAGCTCTTATTAATAATGAGAAAATATATACAGTATAATATAATGTTATTTTGTTTAGGGTAAAATATCTTACCAATATCACTCATACCATAAGCAACTCATACATTATACTGTGAGCTTAAAAAATCTAAGTACCATAGACTTTCACTAAAAGGAGAATAAAATTACATATATATTATATATATATATACACATCCCAGGACAAGCTTGTTTCGCCGTATCATGGCTTATCAGCTGGGCTAGTGTGGGATTTGACCCATGAACCTTTCGATTTGTAATTAATGGTATTGAAACCCATTACACCGACTAGGCCACAGGCACTACATGTCAACAGAGTGCTCAATGCCCCTAGGGACAGAGCTATGCGCAGTGCTAGGTAGTGAACGTGTTCTTAGCGAACACTCATGCTGACGATGCAGATTAATCAATCCCTTTTTCAATATAATATATATAAATATATATATTTGTATATTCATCAATAGGAATCAACAACTTTATTGTAGTATATACATCATGCAGTGACAATTTTGCAACAGAAATTACATGGTGACAATAAACACGCAAGCATCAAAATTCTCAATACTAACACCAAAGTTCCTTATTTCAAGGCAATCAATCACAAAATATTGTAATTGAAGCTGTCCGAATTGCTCTTCACCGAGCTGTTTCTGTTTACATATACTCGTTTGACTAAAATAATAACAACAAGACCCACAGCCCTAAAACTAATGCCTTACTCTTATAAAGCATATAAATTTTCTTGTTTCTATTATGTATAAGTCCTTGTTATTATATATAATTGTGTCATTTTGCCTAAGTCAACGTATTAAGCCTTCACTCCTTCCCCCTAAACATCTAAACAACATTTGTGTGTAGCAAAATAATATGAGTAGTAGTTAGATTAGATAGATGTGCATATTTTACATGGCTAGCCTCACAAATATCAAGGGATATATTCTGTCAATTATTTCAGTTAAAACCACTAAGCAACAGCAACAGTTGCCAGTATGAAAGACTAAAACTGGACTATAGCTAGCTAGCTAAACTGATATCACAGGACTCAGAGGTTTAAAAACTGTAGCTGGCTAAATAAATCTAATGATGATAATGAATAGCACAACAGCATGGCATGCTGAGGTTGCAGCTGCATCATTTTAGCAAGAAACACAAAAAGCTGCCTAGCTAGCTTGGTGGAGGGTGCCTTTCATTTTACCAGACAACAAAGCCGCCTGACAAAATCTATTTAGTTGGTTTCAATGCTTTAAACAGCCAGCCGTCTGTTATTTAGCTACGTTACTACTGTAATATCCCATTAGATAGATTATACAAAGAAGCACTACAATTAAAGAAAAGTGCAGAAAAACACAAGAAAAAGTACAGCCCGCCATCTTTTATTTATCAGCTACGCAAATATTAGGAGCAGAGCTTTACACAGTGCTTGCAAGGCCGTAAAATAGTATGCTTATCATATTATTATCGACTTTCAGAATACTATCTATATCATATTATTTTTGGTGCGACTATGTTGCATATATAGTTAAAGGGCCGTTTAAAAGGGCCGTTGTCGACTGTTGTTCGTGTTTTTCAAAAATGCGCAATGTGAGTTTTATTTGTTGCCATAGCGATATGGGTTAAAATCAATTTAAGAGACCGGTTAAAATTTTGTACTCAGGTCTCTTTTATAAGTAAAACACAATTTAGGATTTTAGTGCGGCTAATTTCAGAGTTGGACACTGCTAAAGGTGTCCATGCGTTACGTTTTGTTGAAGATTTGTGTAAACAGGCCGTTTTACAGTATAAATTTGTTTGATATTTTGAGGCACAATGTAGGTGCATATTGTTGCTATGGTAATATGAATTTTAGTTGGTTTGAAAAACTGTTTAGGTGTCAAGTGTCGTTTAGAAGTTGATTTAGGCACATAATTACGTGTCTCTATGTTGTTGGATGACCGTGGTAACAGATTGTTATTAAATGCTGTTCGATTCGACGAATTGTAAATATTTTTTTCATATCATGAGTACAATGGGTGGCTATGGTGATATGGATTTCTCTTCTTTTTGAGAGAGTTGGTATATTGTGCTCATGTCACGATGTTGTTGTATTTTGTGTTTTTTAGAATAAACGGTACCTTTGTTCGTTACACTTCTTCATAAAGTGACGGAACAAGTTAGTTCCCAGTATCTTTTCATTGAAGGTATTGTGATGTTGTGTTTTATAACGGCGCATATCCAGTTTCCCTGTTATAACAGAGTGGGTAATGGGGGGAGAGAGTTGCTGTTATACAAAGAAAGTTACGCTTATAAAAAATCACAGTTTATATCAATGATGGTATTTCCTTCGTACTTCTAAAAAACTCATATTCTAATTACAAGCATGATTCAGCCGCCAGAGATTTAGTCACCAGTCCCCAATTTCGTCCGGACAAGGTGGTCCTGGATGTTTTTGTGTCTTGTGAATGCAATAAATGGTTTGTTTGGAAAAACTTTATGCAGTTCTCTGTCATTTATAATGATTGACCAATGTTTCTTGAAAATATTTTTTACAGGAATAAACGCTCTATGATAAGGGATGATAAAGGGCAAAACGTCATTGTTATGGACGCTGCTGCTTATTCCGTCGATATTGCTCCGTTTCTTTTTGTTATTAATTTTATCTTTCTTATATTATCTTTCGTTATCATACGATAGCGCAGGGCTTGTGAGTAAACAATACTCTGTTTTGTGTAATATGGATGGTAGGAGTTGTAGTGCAATAACGTTCGTGTGTCAGTAGGTTTGATGTATAGCTTTGTTTTGAGGTCTCCCGTTTCTGAATCGAGATAGACAGTGGTATCCAGAAAATCTATTTCCTCGATGGAAAATTTATACGTAAACTTTATTGTTGGGTGTACTGAATTGAGGTACGTAAAGAACTCCTTGAGTTTGTTTTCTCCATGCTCCCATATAAAAAAAATGTCATCTAAGAAGCGGAGGTAAATCGTAAGAAGGCCTGGAAACCTTTTAAATATGTGTGTTTCTTCGAACAAGCCGAGAAAAAGAGATGCATATGGTGGTGCAACCTTCGTTCCCATAGCAGTTCCTATTAGTTGTAGAAAAATTTCGTCAAGGAACTGAAAATAGTTGTTTTCCAAAATAAAGGAGAACAGTACGCGTGTAACTTGTTCGTTTGGTGTAAAGTTTGGTAGGTGATGCTGAAAGATTTTCATGAAGTGTATACACGCGTCCACACCTTCTTTGTGTGGTATGTTGGTATTAAGCGATGTAATGATCAGTCAAGATTTTTGAATAGTACGTTTTGTTGTCAAGGTGCTTGCGTACTTTGTCAACGTAATCATATTTGTTCGTGATGACGATTGAGCCACCTTTATCGGCTTTTTTAATTACTATGTCTTTGTTTTTTGAAAGGTTTTTTAGACTTTTGTATTCTTCGGGAGCGCAGTTGTATTTATCTTTCAGGAGGGGGGAATCGTCAATGAACGTTTCAATATCAGCACGGATGGAATTGATAAATTTTAGGAGTGTTGTGTTTTTAGGTTTAGGTGTCATCCAGTCAGACCGACGGTAAAGACCTGCTTCAGGTCGTGGGTTCTGATAAAAATAATATTTTGTGTACATGCGGTTTCGTAATTTATTGAGCGCTAACTTAAGGTGTTCGCGGGAGTTAACATATGTAGGTGTTGGAACAAATTTGAGCCCTTTATGTAGAATGGAGTGGTCATGGTTGGTTAAAGTAATATTTGAGAGATTGACAACAAGTTATTTGTTTGTTTATGTTTTATTTTCTTATAAAATTGTTGTATAACAGAGTTTTTTTTCTTTGAAGAAGGAATCTGGATCTCAAAGTGTTCGGTGCTATACTTTATACATGAAATGTGACCCGTTGTGTTTGACGGGCACTTAATTATCGGTATTTTTCTCGATTCCAGTTTGACAAGTTTTTTGAAGGGTACTGTTCATGTTGTTGTGGTTGTTGGAATCTTGGTGTTTGTTGAGAACGTTGTTGTTGTTGTAATCGTTGTTGCTGTTGTTGATGAAATCGAGGTGTTTGTTGTTGTCGAAAACGTGGTTGTTTGCGATGTATGTGTTCGTTATTTGTTTTAAAATGGTCATGGGAGCGTTTTCTATTTTCTCGAGTTGCCACGTTTTGATTGTGTTCCTGAATTGAAGTTTTATTCAGGGTAGTTAATTCTCCCTCTGGGAGTTCCTGTTTGAGTTTGTCACGCTCGTTTTGATAAATGTTGATTTCCTGTTGGTGGTGTTCCAACAGTATTTGCAGGAGTGTTTCACTGCAGGAATGTATAGTGGTATTCCCTTTGTCTTCAAGCTCTTCCGGCAAGTTCACGGTAGACCATATATTCACTTTGAGCCCAGATGGCATTGTTTTATTGGTGACGTGTGCCTTTAGCAGCTGAATTTGTCGCAAATGATCCAATTGTTTGTTTGTGGATTTGATGTACTTTTCTCGTGCTAGGACGTGGCCGAAAACTCCAATGACGGTAGAAATGAAACGTTCGATCTCATCTCCGCCTTTAGGTTTTGTTGTCGAATTGCCATGGTTGTCGCCAGGTCCAATATTATTTATTATTGGCAGCTTTACAGGTTCTATTTTTTTGGTTGCCATTGTTGTTGAGGTTGTTGTTTTAGTTGATGTAGATGGTGTGTTTAGAGGAGGCGTCTATAGTACTTCATTTTGAGACGGGAAGTCCGTTATATCCATATCCTCCAATTCGAAGTCCATTATTGCATCGAGGGATTTTGGTGTGTTTTTTCGCTGTTGTTTTCTACCACTGACAAACAGTCTTTTTGTTTTCCCTACGATGCCTGGTGATTTGGTGTGCTTTTGTTCCGAAACCATGAAGCAAAAATTTAAGTTAGTTAGATTTACTACAGTCCATGTTATGCAGTTGAGCATTTATTATTTTTCAACGCAAATTTGTAAATAGCACTGGCACGAAGGTGTCAATTAGCACAATTGTGCTAAGATGGTGTTTTATCGAGAGATTTTAAAAGTAGTGCCAGTACTGATTCATAAAGAACTGTTGACCAGTTTGCAAGGCGTGATTATGCGCAAAGTCGACGTTGTTTGTATATCACAATCAGTATTGACGTTTGACTTTGTTAATTAAAGCTGGTGGTTAATTGCGAGTTGCTGGTTTTACAAAAACGTTTTCGCAAAGGCGTGTGCTCTTTTACAGAAAGCGTATTTTTCTCTTTCCTAGCCACTGCGTTTACACTGTGTATACACGAAAGGAGAAACGAGGGTTTCACACAACAGAAGACAAGCGAGTTGTCTGAAAGCAATGTGTGAAAATCAGTGTGTTATTCCCTCTCGCTTTCCCCATCGTACATTGAACAATCAAATTGCTCTAGTTTAAGTTTGTTCGAGCGAACATGTTGTTGTAGTTTGCTCTGGTTATATACCAATATATAAGTGTTGATATTGGCAATTTGTGTTTCGTTCTTTTTAAATAACTAACTGAATAATGAGATCATCAGTTGATTTCTACCGTCATTGGAGTTTTCGGCCCCGTGTGTGAAAATCAGTGTGTTATTCCCTCTCGCTTTCCCCATCGTACATTGAACAATCAAATTGGTTTAGTTTAAGTTTGTTCGAGCGAACATGTTGTTGTAGTTTGCTCTGGTTATCTACCAATATATAAGTGTTGATATTGTCAATTTGTGTTTCGTTCTTAAAAAACTAACTGAATAATGAGATCATCAGTTGATTTCTACCGTCATTGGAGTTTTCGGCCCTGTCCTAGCACGAACTAATCAATAACTCCTCGTGATAGTGGGCCATACCTTTGTTTAGGTATTCTCATCAGTTAGTAAAAACAATTTTCTTTTTTCAACTTACCGTTCTTATTGTCGTGCAACGGAAACAAATTTAAAGGATCGTTTTGATTCATGATGCGTATGTATATCTTGCGTGTGTATATCTTGCGTATATCTTTCTATTTCTGTAACATACAGTTGCTTCATGTTTCTTTAAAGAAACATGAATATTTACTCGTATAATCCTAAAGCAAGGTACAAGTCCAACAGAGGTGAGTGGCCTCCCGGTGTAAATAACCTGGAGCATCAGGACCTCTACGTGTCTACGACTCAGCACATTTCCGCGGCATTCCCGCAGCTCACCAAGTACCCCACCAAAGTTCCCACTAACCTGTTGAACGATCCTGTGAGTGTAAATTGGGAGGGTCAAGCCTTGGACTATTGGAACATCCAGGTGAATTTTGCTTGTCATTGCGCGACAACGGCGTTGGGGATCTCTGCAAGCACATGAATGGCTCCGTACCCCTTGTCAATGCAATTTTCAAATTCCACGTGTACTACCACATGAGACGTATTCTCGCGAGAATGAGGGTACCCATGCCCTACGAAGGAGGCTTTTCACAGTACGAGAACTCCTACTCCAACTCGGGGTGTGCGCAAATATGTCGTGAATACGGTGCGGATCCCAACGCTTTGTACAAGTTAAAAGCCCCGGTGTCATCGTTGACAAATGGTAGATGGTGGCCGCAGGCTGATGGTGATTGGGCCAAGTTTATCATCCCCACTAGCCAGGGTCTGACATCGGAGGGCCTGATGAAGCTTAGCGAAAGTATTCGCGTTTACGTGATCTTGCTACTAGGATCCCAAGCGAGTGCCAAGGCCTCAATCCTAGGCTCTAACGCCGATAACGATTCACGGCTAGACAGATTCTCCTGCAGAAATTCGAGGTCATGGTTCAATGTGAGGAAAACGTAGGTCAAGACATCACCGAGTTTCAAAAGGTGTTACAGTATGCACGGACGCCAGTAAATTTCGCCTTCATGTCCAGCGTCTACAGGCTCCCCTCCAAAATGGACCTCCGCATTGGAAAGATTGTGGGGTATAACAACAACGTTTTAATCGCGCCCTCTAACATAGGTGTCGGTATGGAGCTAGATCTGAATATGGGCCATACTGTCAAGGCATCCTTCACTACACCTCGGAGGCAACATATCGAGTCGAAGAAAACCACGCCTCATCCTGATACCAAGGAAGCCCACAGGCAGCATGATGATACCAAGGCCACCGTTATCACGTTGGGAATAGGGCTAATCCTCGCATATATATGGCTTAGTTCTATTATTTTAAAAAACATACTAGATTTTTATCGATTCTTACTCCTCCTGTTACTTACATACGTGCTAACAATACTCACGGCGGCAGCCAGGGCCATATACAAGTGCTTTGCCGCAAATTCCACAACCTTGGCAGCTACCCTGAAAAAGAACGAGACCACGCTGCCAATCATCTCCGGTAGCGCTACACCTGCCTTAGCGGCAATATACTTCAAGAATTTTCCAAGTCGCTCCAGCTGCTTGCGTAAAAAACCCTTACCACCCGCACTTCCTCCTGCTGCAGCTCCTCCGGCAGCACCTCCACTTCCAGTAACTGCCAGGACGATGGTAGAGACCAGCAATCCAACAGCAGAAACGATGCTCGCTATAGTTAGGCCCTGCTCCCGGAAAAGGGTTTTAAGCCTTTTAAGCAGGGTTTTATCGTCCCGGCAATCTTCATCAGCTCGGACTTAATGGACCTCAGTTGCTTAAAAACCTCGGAGGAAAGACCGTGCCTACCCAGTTCATCCTTCTTATCTTCCTTTTATTTCTTCAATTCCTTCTCAAGATCATCAATATCCTGAAGCCTTCGTACCCCGGGCTTCTGCTTTTTAAGTTCTTTCAACTTACCCTCTTTCGTATTTATCTCCCTATCATATTATACAAGTTTATCCTTCACCTCCTTAATAGTCTTCTGCAGGTTTTCAATGTCGAGCTTTAACTTTCTCATATCCGGGGTCTCGATCTCATCGTCGATGCCCGCGAACGAAGTATCTGCATAACCCTCTATGTCACGAGCAAAATTCTGAATGCTATCAGTTGTTTTCACTTCAATCATTTCACCATCCTCTTTACCCGAAGTCTCCTCACCCTTCTTAACAAGAACCTCAACCTCCAGCGCATGGTTTTGGGCCTGTGCTTTATTACCCTTGTTTGGTGTCTGATAGTCACCAAACCCTATCGCTTTCATGCGTGCACTACCTAGCCTACTCTAGAGCTGTTTTATATTTGGAAAATTACCATCTTGCAACGTGAGTACTACTTCCGGTAGTGATCTTTTCCTGACCTTCCTACCTTATGAGCTTGTATTCCGCAGCAAGGTTATACCGATGAAGAAGGCCGACACCTCCTACAACCTCCAGATCGACACTCCTGCCAAGAGCTTGAAGAGCGTCTTACTACTATTCGTAGATCCGGGAAAAGTCAAGGCTTACGCCGGTGCCAACGAGGTCTTCTACAACCTCAAGATCGAGAAAATCGCAATCACGGTAGAAGGTAAGCCGAATGAACTGTATAGCCACGCCATGCTCCCAAAAGATCATCTCGAACAAATTGTTGAACTCTTTGGCAGCCACGACTCGGAGGTGACCATCGGGCAGTTCATGACTGAGCGCTATGCGCTGTTCATCGACTTCCGCAGTAGTCCAGATCACAGCTTGCATGGTTCTGGCAGACCTTGGCAAAGACTTAGCGATCGGATCACCTTGCATATGACCAAGAAGGTGGATGGAACTGGGGATATCAAGTGCTACGTGTACTTGCTCCATGACGCTCAGTTGAACATTCTGGATGGCAGATTTCACAGTGTAGAATACTAAGATAAACATGGCTACCTTAGCAGTAATGGCAGGATGAGCGTTAATTAACGCTCTAGCATTCTCGGGGAGTAACTATCTCTTCAGCAAACTCAGTGGGCACGGCGAAGAAGAGCGCAAAAGACACGACAAAGCGATCGATTACAACCAGTATATATCTATTTTATTTTGCGATAATGACAAACATTCTTGGCAATTTAAACCTAATCCCTTCAGTTTCTTTAAGTTTGAGTAAAGCTACGTTAAAGCGTTCTACTCAATATTTTAAGCTAGGTTGTCATACGTTATGATAACAAAGCAAAAGAAAAGAAAGAGGAAACGTGTGTATCATCTCGAAGTTGTTCCTTTTGGATTAGCCCAAACGTTAGTTAATCAATGTGGCACTTCTAGCACTAATGACAAGACTTCTTCCATTTGTAAAAAGCAAACCCTTAACTTAAAATCTTTTTCGTCAAAGGGATTTCTAAATCGAAACCTATTAAACCTAAACACGTTTTATCTGCAGAACCTTGGTAGATTCATTCCCTTCAGGTTTTATTAACGGTATTGGGAAATATAATGTAGGCACTCACTACGACACGCTCCACACATCAGTGATCACGATTATTCTTCCCATTGTAACTTGCGAGAGGACGTCTTAAGATTTATTCTATGTTGTGAAGGCTCTCAGGTTTGTCTTTTTCAAAGGTCATTTTAAAAACCTTATGAACTTTCTCTTGATATATATACAGAATTGATAATGTCAATGTCATGATGATGCTGGTAATGTATCTGTTAAAATTAATAGTTGTCATGCTAACATTTTAAAGCAAAACAGATTAGCTTTCTACATATCCTTGTTTTTCTCATTGCTTAAATTTAGTTGTCTTTTTAATCATGCTTTGTACATCATTTCTGAAACATGATGAATCGAATCGAATGTAACATATTTTTACAAATTTTCCAAAAGTAGGTTAAAATTTTTACGCAAGAATATTCCTTACTTAACTAATAATCCCAACTATGCCCATAATTTTAATGTTTGTAACACGATGTGTGGAACGTATTATTAACACGACAGTTTTCAATAATTTGTATGAAGGCATTTTGTCCATGGTTCCATTTCATTATATTTTTGAATTTTTTATTATATTTATGAAGAAAGAAGATTTTGATTTGGTTATTTTTTAATGACCTCCAATCTGCAGAAAACTCTATTTTGGTGCTAAATATGAAGAAAGAAAAATAAAAATTTTAATTATTGCTTTAATAACTTTCAATCTATAAAAAAACATTATGATGGTGTAGTGTTGTCTTATTGCTGATTTGATTACACCCTTGATGATAAAGATTTTAATGTATTATATGTTGTCATTTATTCCCCTTTTTCGATCAATTCGAGCAATACTTAACGTCAATCGCGTATGTCAGAGAGTCGGTTTTATGGCGTTTCAGTGCTTAAAGGGCGTAAAAAGCCGTTGGCTTCCAGGGGTTCGCCCTGGACCCGTTGGGGGGCTCACAACGCCCCCCAAACCCCCAGTTGGTTATTATCGCACCTGCGGTGCGATGTTGACCCTGCAGGTCAATGGTTCGACTAAGGTTATTTTTTTTCTGGCTACGCCCCTGTAGCACCCCTCCTCAAATGCTTTGTTACATATCTCTTGGGTTTTGTAATCATCCGGCACACACACAAACATATATGGATTTTTTTTAATAGACTCCTTCAGTCTATCATTACATAATTCTGAGACAGTCATTTATTTATACGAAAAAATGTTATCAATACTTTTTGAATTATTTTTTACTCCACTTGCGTATGTTCATTGCAATGACGTCAGATTCTGTCGGATATCTTGAATTTTTAGGCATGCGCAGATTTTGTAGGATGCCGTCAGATTTTCCGAATTTATTTGCGCATGCGCAGATGATACCCTGCTCAGTGCAAGCAACAATAAACTTTTGTCACGTTTTGACAACTTTTCTGCAAAATATAATAAAAAAAATCCTGTGCGAATATATCTTTTTATCTGATAGAAGTAGTCCCACAAAGTGACATTTGGAAGTTATTTTTAGCCCCCCCCCCCCCCTTTCCCATAAGAACAGGAGTTGAGTGTCCAGTCATGGAAGAACTACGCAAGACAGGATAAAGGTTTTTTGTTGCTTGCTCTTTAAGAAAAAAGGCACTCTAATCAAAGCACTATTTTGTGTAGCTAGCTCCATAGCTAGCTAGCAAGTAAGTAACTTCATGAAAGGGTATGTCAGCACCAATCAAAAGGAGATCCAAGTCAGCACCAAAAATTGAGATAGCCAGCTAGCCAGCACACCTTCCTCACTTAGCTATATATATAATAATTCTTACCTGATAAAATACACGAATTTAAAAAATAGTGCTTAGCTCCCCATCAATAAGGCTACTACGACCAAACCAAAGAGACCAGCAAGGGGCGACCAACAAAATGTAAGCACTTTTAGTCATGGCCGCACACGGAATGTTCTGGCCACACGAAGAGTACGCTCTCTGTTCAGATTGGTCATTTAATTGACGGAGATTAAAATAAAGCATCTTCATTGGCTTTCGTAAAAATGGAATTTTCCAAGCCTTTAGCTTGGACAAAAACTTAACAGCGTCCGGGCTTTGTGCTGTCTCTCTCTATCTATCTATCTCCCATCAGGCGGTTTTAAAGATTCCGCCCTGCATAGCGGCGACGGAAATCAAAAATTTATTTGATACACGAAATTTGATTATTTCTTACTCCATAGTAAACCAAACTTCTTTATTCGTCCAAAGCAACACTAGAGTAGGCTGTTTAGGTCAAATTTTTCTATGCGCTGTTCGACTTTCTAGCCGCATGCAACGTTTCCTACATTTCTATACTGTTTCAACGAGGGATTGTGCCCTTATAGTATAGCCCTTTTTTGTTGCGTTTTTCTGCCAATTTTGCAACAAAACACGGCACAAAGACGGGGGATCATGTATGAGAATTTCTTCACAATTTGTATCTATAAAAATCATTTGCTCAAGATTGAGGCATGGTAAGAACTTAAAGTTTTCACAGTAATTAGTACATTGATAAAAGAAGAAATGTATCAATATTTAATGGGTTATTTTTAGAAATAACGTAATGATGACGTCATAGCTGAAATGTTACTACAAATCGCTCTATAAACGCAAGAAAGTATACAACAACCACTAAACAATTTTATAAACAACAATCTTAAAACTGAGAGTGTTTATACAAATGTACGAAATTTTGGACAAGAAGGTAAATTTGCAGACCAGATGGAAAAAATGACGCCATAGGTGAAAAAATCTTTAAAATTGATGAAAATGCAAAAAAGGTTCACAGGAACATAATAAAACACCACAACGTAGTAACTATTCAAAACTTATACAAACACTCCTGAAGAGTGCAAAATATTTGGCAACAGTGTAATTTGCAGACCAGGTTGTAAAAATGATGCTGTAGCTCAAAAATGACATAAAATCAATATAAAATAAAACAATATAAATAAACTGTAATCGTAACATTAAGAGACTTCATACAAATGTATGAAATTTCGGACATACATATGTTTGCAGACCAGCTAGACAAAATAACGTCATAGCTGAAAAGATATATCAAATTGATAAAAATTAAAAAAGAAAGTTGATAGGAGCCATTATGAATCACTACAAGGTAACTATTAAACTATTAGACAAACAGACTTAAAGCATGCAAAATATTCGACAGAGTATAAATATGCAGACCAGATAAAATGGAACAACTGCACCTTTAAGCACCTAAATAAAAAAAGTACATGTCACAAGTTGACAAAACAACGATCCTCAAAGGAAGAAGTTTTTGCCATAAAAAGTTCCCCGGTTAGAAGGACTTACATTACACCAAAATTTCTTTCCTCAAATTTTTAATTTAGCAACAGAGATATATATTTCTATGTTTTGGGACACACTGTTAACAGTGTTCATATCCCACTATCCCAGCACTCCTTTAGCTATCCCAGCACTCCTTCCGATATCCAAGAACATGATTTCGGGGTTAAAGCGGAAAATCCTCGGCTCTATGGAGATCCGGGGTTAAAGTGTATGGTTTTAGGGTTAAAGCGTAAAATCCCCCGCTTCCCCTACATCCACCTGACTCCCCATCTGCGCATGCGCAAAATAAATTGCAAAACATAACGTCATCCGACAAACATCCGCGCATGCGCAAAACCTTGAACAGTATCCGACAGAATGTGACGTCATCATGCGCAAATGAAGTAGGGGAAATCTTCTAATTCAAACTATGACCTCTTGCTCGAGGATCCTACTCCAGAATAAACAAAAACGATAAACATGAGTAGTTGGTTTAGAAATATCCTTGCACAATTAATCGAGTATGTTTTGGATCGATTCAAGACACAGGAACTGTGTAATAAAACAGTAGAGGAGGATCCCTATGCGCTCGAGTATGTTCCGGATCGATTCAAAACGCAGAAAATGTGCAATTGGGCAGTTGCAGAGGATCCTTGGTTGATCAAGCATATTCCGGAGCATCTCATGACTCAGGACATATGCACGAGAGCCGTTGAGGAGGATCCTGAGGTGCTCAACTATGTTCAGGAAATGAGTAACCGGGCCGTTGATGGAGAGTCCTATATGCTCGACTATGTTCCGGAGCATCTCATGACTCAGAACATGTGTAATAAAGCAGTTGAGGAGGATCCCAATACACACGATTATGTTCCAGATCAATTAAAGACCCACAAGATGTGCACCAGAGCCGTTGAAGAGGATCCCTCTAATATCGCATGCGTTCCAGAATATCTCATGAGCCAAGACATGTGGACGAGAGCCATTGAAGAGGATCCCGGACTGCTCAATTGCACATTTTCTGCGTTTTATATCGATCCGGAACATACTCGAGCGCATAGGGATCCTCCTCTACTGTTTTATTACACAGTTCCTGTGTCTTGAATAGATCCAGAACATACTGGTTTGTTGCTCGGGATATGCGTAGGAAGGCCGTGTTTGAACCTGAATTGTTTGATGTCTATCGCCAAATTAAGAAAGAGCTGCTTCCGATAACATGGCATCCAGCTCGATATTGGGATTGGTGCATGCTGGAGGACGAAAAGCAAGTGATTTCCAAATTATTGGAGCCATAATTCAAAAAAACCTATAATTAATGTGTATCAACTGTAAATCAAAATTCGAAATGTTTGAGAATGCAGTAGTCATGATATTTATGGCCGGCGTTGGTATCTCTCTCGACTTATGGCTATGGTCCTAGTGCAAGAATCGTCGAAGGAGAATAAAAATGATAGATCAAATAAAGATTTGGAGGATCGGGTTACTGATTTAGAATAGACATAAAATAAAACACTGAAAGAACAGTGCGATGATTGTGAATATGTGCTTGTTGTATATGATAGATACAAAGAAAACTTATGGTGCAAGGTAAAATTTTATGTTGGCATTGTTATCATGAATATATGTTGTATAACGGTGGTTTTTGTAAATGCTTGACCAAAAAATATAGTTGATAAGAAACTATATGAAAATAAATAAACGCACTTCAAAAAGAAGCTAAATTATTGTCAATTCCTCGTTATTCTACACTAAATAATTATTGACACTAAATAAGGACGATCTTGCTAAGGCAATCCGCAAAGGATATTTCAACGCAAACAGACGGTCCTTATTGCAAACCTTATGTTGAAATTGCATATGAAAAAAATCTTGAAAATATTTGTAAGATCTCGCTAAAAAATCGCGACGTATAGTACATGATGGGAATCTACGTATCGATGCTGATACTAGTGATGTGATCGGTTGCGAGGTCGAATGTACACGCAGCATGTAGTTTTTTTAGGAATATACTTCCTATAAAACTTATACCGGACTATATCTAATAAGCAGGCGGGGAATCTAAGTACCGCCGGCATACTGTACAGATTAATTTTTTTTTAAAAATCATCCTTACCCTCCTGTCTACCCTTTGCAAGTAACTGGGCACGCTCCTGCTCATTTATATTATTAACGATATGCCTAACTCGTTGGCGTATTTGCTTCTTTAGGACTATATATCGCTGTTTTTCTTGCATGATTAGACTAAATTAATAGTCGCCGATAACGTCGTCGTTGATTGCTTTCAAAATTAGATCAATGACAGAATTCAGCTTTGATTCAGCAAGCAGTCTAATACTTTCAGGTTTTTGTGATTTTGCGCTTAATCTCCTTGATGCATTACTCAAGCCAGCCTGTCCGATTCCCATAGCTATTGCAATGCCTCCCATGGCAATGCATAGAGGAGCCCCAAATCCTGTTGCTAATGCACCAATTCCAATACCTGTAGTAATGACATTGACACTTAATAGTCCATGGTCACAATAGCGAACCCAAGTGCAAAGTGCCAAGTTGTTCGATTTCCTCAATCCTTTTTAACCTCTGGTGCTGACTTCCACTATACTCCGGTGCGATTGGTGATAATGTGGGATATAATTTCATATTATCATCCATACTCTTTTATTTATTCTATGAGCAACTGCATTAGGATTCCCGTAAAGGCAACATTTTTTTTTTAGAGTGATATTGATCGGTCAGCAGGAACTCGAGCCTATCCGTTGAGCCTTTTAATGGAAAGAAGACTGGTGTGTCAAAATTCCAGGTGAGCATATCTCCCCAAGCGTTTAACTCTTTAGTGGGTAATATCGCGAGTATTTTTGATTTTTTCCATTAGGCAAGCAATCATCCTCATCTAACTGAAGGCATATAAGACTTAATCTCTGACAAATGTCGGTCATATAGTGTACATCATAATCCCCCGCCGTATAGTAGTTTACACCTTCGGGTACATCAGCTAAACCAATTAATTTTTAAAGTTCTTCATCAATACTAACTTTAAAGCCATTACTCACATTCATTATTCAATACAATTATCATGACCTTTCCATTAGCCTGTTTGTTGATAAAAGCTGCCAGATCCTTGATTTTGTACAGCCCTTTCACGATAAAGATCCGGGTATCGGTATGAAGTCCCGATATCTCTATCCAGATATTAAAAACTCTATCATTCCAAAGATTAAGGCAGCCGCCTCGAATACTAATGGATTTTAAAGCGATCCTTGTGTCCTGACCCAGGTAATCATTAAAAATTGTAGGGTTTCTGATATCAGTGATTTAAAATTGTTTCATGCTTTGTTTTAGAAGAAACGATGAATATTTATTCATACAATCCAAACGCAAAGTATAAATCAAACAGGGGAGAATGGCCTCTGGGTATCACGAATTTGGAATATCAGGAACTGTACATATCAACAGAATCATATATTCCTGTACTATTGCCCGAGTTTAGTAAGTATCCCATAAAAATTCCAACGACCTATCTTAATGATCCCGTTCAATTGGCTGGGATGGGCAAGCATTGGATTACTGGAACATTCAGGTTAATTTTGCGGCTCATTGCGCAACGACAGCACTAGGCATATCTGCTAAACATATGACAGGCTCCGTACCAATCGTCAATTCGATATTTAAATTTCATGTATACTACCACATGCGCCGTATATTAGGAAGAATGAAAGTTCCCATGCCCTTTAATGATGGGTTTAGTCAGTACAAGAATCCTTATTCAACATCTGGATTCGCGCAGTCGCGAATACGGTGCACATCCCCATGGTCTGTATAAATTTAAAGCAATAGGTTCTTCACTAACAAACGGTGAATGGTTGCCCCAAGTTGATGGGGATTACACCAAGTTTATCATGCCGACAAGCCAGGGCCTTACAGCAGAGGGTTTTGACAAAATTGAGTGAAAGTATTTGGGTATATGTGGTCTTGATACTTGGCTCACTGTCTGAAGCAAAATCATCCTTACTAAGTTCCGGTGCAGACAACTATACAGCGAGACAAACTCTACTACAAAAATTTGAAAGTATGTTGCTGCGAGGAGAGAATGTAGGACAAGATATAACACAATTCCAAAAAGTGCTCCAATATGCCAGAACTCCGGTCAATTTTGCTGTTATGGTGTCTAGCGTGTAAATGTTAACATCATACATGAATCTTCATATTGGCAAAATTCAAGGGTATAATAACAATGTCTTGATCGCGCCCGCAAATGTAAACGTTGGGGTTCAAGTCGATCTCAACAAGATGAAGAAGCCTATTGTGAAGGCAAAGCCAAAGCGCACCCCGCTAGAAGAATCAGCGAAGCATCTAGCGGCTAAGCAGGAGCACACGGAGCCGTTGAAGTCGCAGAATGGGCACAAAGTAGAGTTGCAGACTGTGACGGCAACACTCCCTAAGCATGAAAAGCACAGGGCGGAGCAACACGATGACACCAAGGCCGCATTGCGATTACGACCGGAGTAGGCGTTATTTTACTGTACATTTGGTTAAAGAAATAAAGAAAGTCTAGTGTGTTTCATCAAAAAAATAGAATAATATATACAGCGGCAGCAATCGCCACATACAAATGCTTGACCGCAAACTCTACAACTTTTGCGGCAACTCTGAAAAAGAAGGATTCTACTGTACCAATGATACCAGGTAATGCAGCGCCGGCTTTTTCTGCCAGATCCTTTAAAAATTTTCTCAATCTTTCCAACTGCTTTTGTACAAAATTTTTACTACCCCCGGCACTTTCTGCCGCCGCAGCACCAGCTCCTCCTCCACCTCATGTTACTGCCAGCACATTGGTAGATATCAAGAAAACCAACAACGGAAATAATACTCGCTATAGTAATTCCTTGTTCCTTGAATAAAATCTTAAGTTTTTCAGCGAGCGGTGTGTCTTCCCCAGCAATTTTCATTAGTGTGTCTTTAAAAGCATTGAGTTGGCTGCTATTTTTGGATGATAAGTTGGCGTAGCCGCTTGTGTTTTTTCTTTTTGATTCATTAGCTGTTCTAGTTCTTTCTTAGCTTCTACAATATCCTTATTCCAAATTCTTATGTGCCTTTCATTTCCTTCAGGAATTCATCCTCCTCCTTCTCTTCCTGCTCCTTCTTACCCCCAAGTCTCTTTATATTTTTATTATTTTTTTTACTTTATATTATTTATATTATTTTATATATATTATTTATATTATATTATATACAACATACTTTATATTATTACTTTATATTATTTTAACAGATAGTTAGCAACATTTTAAAATTAAAATTAGCACGGTAATGCCTTTTTATGTTAAAAATCCGCACAGTTTACCGGTTTTTTTATTAATAGAGAATATAACTATCAGTTCAGGAGTTGAGTCAAAAAGGGAAACCACTACCCATCTGGGAAACGGTTTCCCAGAAATACGGCAATGTTTTCTCATTAGGGAAACCA
The DNA here is from genome assembly GCF_029227915.1 of Hydractinia symbiolongicarpus. Taxonomy (NCBI): domain Eukaryota; kingdom Metazoa; phylum Cnidaria; class Hydrozoa; order Anthoathecata; family Hydractiniidae; genus Hydractinia; species Hydractinia symbiolongicarpus. The sequence continues at coordinate 17,195,858 of NC_079878.1, forward strand.
CCAAAATAAAAAGGAATCTACGCACGAGCTGGTTAAAAAGCGCACTACAAATTTTTAACCAATAGAAAGGGAATATTTTCCCGCAAATTTTCACCGAAGGAAAAAAAATTTATCGTAGCCTATTTCCGCAATTCCGTAAAATGGTTCTGAGAATGGGTAACAGTTTCCCAAAAGAAAAACCCAAATTAAAATAAAAAAAATTAGTTTAGGAAACAGTTTCCTATATAGGAAACCATTTCCCTATATGACATGGGAATTTCCCTATAAAACATGGGAAACCGTTTCCCTTTTAGTGTCATCTCCCGAACTGACTATTACTTTTCACAAGCAGTTAAAATGGTAAACTGTTGACATTTTCCCATACGGAGCAGTTTAAGAAGTTATTTTGTATTGGTTCCATTCCCTGTATTAGAAAGCATGTCAAAGCACCTTTTTTTAATTGTATATTCTGCATTGTAGGTTGTACACCAGCTAATTTGTACGGTAAACTGTGCGGTAAACTGTATACACTTTACCATAGCACTTTATCATCACAGTCTGCTCTCATAAGGTTTGTTTGCTGGTTCGCCTGCTTAACAATTGCACTTTAAAAACCATTCATTTGCTTATGAGAAACCATTTTAGCAAACTTTTTTCCGCCAAAAATGTTTCAAGGTACAGCTGTATTTAATATGTAGATCTTGGGTTCACATTTGCCTATGCCCTAGCAGGTAAAAAGTTCCTGGGTATAACAAGACCATCTACCAAGATGGATACAAACGATGTCCTCAAGATGGTGGCCTACTTTGCTGCAGGGAGAGCAAGTCGCGAAGTGGCTGTGATAAAGGGCTGGATTCCCGCGAGTATCGTGCCAAAACCTAAATGAGCGTCTAGTAATATTTCTATTTGTCGTAGAGACAAATAGAAATCAACATGGAGGAGGGAAAGAATGTGAACACTATCTCCCCTTGGACCATTTTAGGATCAAGCGTAATGGTCAAACATTAAATCAGTGTATCAAATGCCTTGATGCCGCCAAGGCGTCAAGCGATCACACAAGGTGCGTGCATCAAAGGGTGAGATACCATTGTAAATACTGTAAGGGAGGTGGGATTTGCTATCATAAAAGGCAACGATATCAGTGTAAGGATTGTAATAGAAGTCATCTCGCTAATGTTAATCGCCCCAGCAACCAGCATCTACGTGAAAACAAGGAGCTAATAGCAACACTGGGGGGCCATATTGAGGCACAATTAATGGAAGGAATGACCTGGGAAGACTACGAGTTTCTTCATATTCATCATAAGGTACCATATAAATATGAAGAAACCGGCAAGTCTCCGACGCTTGCTGAGGTTGCCAAGATATTACACCAACACTCAAGGGCGAGTCTCGGAACAGTCGTGAAATAATGATCGATCCCGTCAGAATTGACAAAACAATTAAACAGATTCAACAGGATGAAAATTACTTGCGTCTCTATACCCTATTTTACCACGATATTGTGCCTCGGTACGCCGAGCTGTTAAAAACACTAATTAAGATGTGTTTTTTTAACCTCGCACCTTGCCCCGCCAGCCAGGAAAAGGCACGGCTTTTCAAGAGGTATCGTAGGGCTCTGCGCTACCTGGATAGTAAGCTATCGTTTGACCCCCAGCCAATAGAATACCATACACGAAATACCAAGTTTTGCCCTGCCTGCCGGGGGTCTCTTGTTAGTAACCATGGAGGAGTTTGGATCTGTACCAATTGTCTGTTGATATACCCTAAAATACATAATAAGAAATGGTGTTATCAATAAAATGATGATAGACGTTATTAAAGAGCTTCATACGGCCACTTTTACAGGCCCAACAAGCTGCAGAAAAACACAACGTGCTTTGGGACTTCTTGAAAATGAATACAGACACCACTATCACAACATAGTGATACTATGCCCTTCCCTGCAATGGAATAAGACATGCCTTGAGAGGGCCTCGCTTTGGCGCGACGATTACGTGTTCCTTATAGACCCCAAAGATCAATTGTTTGATTGGATCCAAAAATTGTCCTCGTTGCTAGTAGGTGATGAGACTTTGTTTGTCGTGGACGACTGTATAGCCGACGAGAGCCTTGACAAGCGGCGACAGTCCCTGCTTGAATTAGCTATTTCAGGTAGACATAGAAAGCACAGCTTGTGGCTCTTAACGCAGTCTTATACAGCTCTCCCCAAGAACCTCAGGAGGCAGAAAAAGCAGTTGTTGGCCTGGTACCCCCATGAACGGTCGGTTGCTTCCTCACCTTTTCATGCTTGCAAATCTGACTGCCCTTACATTCCTTAGATTGAGACTTCACCCTTCCATGGGGACACTTTGTACGCTCCCGTGACGCCCTCTTTTTATTCAGGCAACATATACAATTTGTTGCCCTTTTTCTATTTTTCAACACCCTAAATGCATCTAGGGTTAACACTTTTTTACAATTCGGGCAGCTCTTGGTTCCTTCCATATTGACTCGAATTTGCCCTTACGATAAATACGAATTATGTCACTAATACTCAACGCTGTAAAACCGTATTTATTCAGAGTGTTTGCTCCCCTTACAGTCCTTACATTGAGACCTCCTTTTTTCATGCTTGCAAATCTGACTGCCCTTGCATTCTTTGCAGCGATACTTCAATTTCTCATGAGGGCAAATCTGACTGCCTTTACACTCTTTGCACTGGGATCTCCTTTTTTCATGGTGGCAGATTTGACTACCCTTGCATTCTTTACATTGAGACCTCACCCTTTCATGCTCCCAAATCTGACTGCCCTTACAGTCCTTGCAGCAAGCCCTCCGTCCCTCATGCTCGCAAATCTGACTGCCCTTACACTCCTTACAATAGGCCCTCACCTTTTCATGGTGGCAAATCTGACTGCCCTTGCACTCCTTGCACTGGCCCCTCCGCCTACCATGGGGGCATTTGTGTTTGACACGCCGCTGTTTCTTTTTATCCAAGAAAACTCGACAACTTTTTGTCGTCTTTCCACTTTTCAACACCCTAAATGCATCTAGGGTTAACAATTTTTTACAATTTGAGCAGCTCTTGTTTTCCATATTGACTCGTATTTGCCTCCAGAACAAATACAAATTGTGGTCACTAATACTCAACGCTGTGAAACCTACCATCTAAGATGTTTAGCTGAGCATCTTGAAGCAGGTACACATAGCAGCGGATGTCCCCAGCTCCGTCGGCTTTCTTTGTCATATGGAGGGTAATGCCGTCTGAAAAGCGTTGTAGGGGTCTTCCAGATCCATGGAGGGTATGGTCTGGGGAGGCTCTAAAATCTATGAATAGGGCGTACCGTTCATTAAAAAATTGGCCAATGGTCACATTAGAATCGTGACTACCAAGGAGGTTCACGATCTATTCGAGATGATCCTTTGGAAGCATGGCGTGCGAGTACAACTCGTCGGGTTCGCCTTCCACGGTAACGGTAATCTTGGTGATTTGGGGATTGTAGAACACCTCGTTGATACCGGAATAAGCCTTCACTTTCGAAGGGTCTACGAAGAGTAGCAACACATCCTTCAAGGACTTGGCAGGGGTATCAATTTGAAGGTTGTAGCTGGTATCAGCCTTTTTCATGGTCACCACCTTGCTACGGAGTATCCGTTCATAGGGTAGTGTTAATCTTGCATACCTTGACATCATGGCACTTGCTAGGCCTTCATGGCTCACTTTGTCGAATTCTAGCTTGATGTTGGTGATCTTGTACGCAGCATCCGCCGCCACGGCTGCCGTGCTACCCGAGGATGCCGTGCCCCCATCTTTGATAACGTTATCATGCGGCGCGAAATGAAGGACGAACTGGAGGCGGTCATATAAACCCGCTGGATAAAAGGGTAGGTGAGTTCAAAAATCTTGCCTAGTGGTATACAGAAGGTGTTGCCATAGGCTGCAACAATGGCGTTTTCTTCATCCGTTCCGACATGGCCAGTAGCCTTGACTTGCAAGGCCCGGATGGTACCGTCGTTGGGGTTGATCCCCTCCAAAACCAGGTTATTGTCCCTGTCAAATTTGGGTAGCCACAAGTCCCGGTAGACTTCCAAGGTGTTAAAATCAGATATATTTTGAACCTCGTTGCCATTCAAAGTGATACGTAGGTCTCGCACCAGGCTTTTGCTGATATTCGAGACGATGGTGCGTTTTGTATTGGTAGCCATTACTTCCAGGTCAAATAAAAGTTTGATGGACCCTGGAAAAATAACCTCGTCCTGTCGCATGTTAGGGATATGCACGTAAAAGTCCTCATTCTGATTAATCGTGGAGGGTATATTACTGATATGAACCCGTTGGCGCCTGCCCTTGATACCAAAAAGCTGCTTTGTTTCTGCGTAGGGGTCCAATGTACTTCCGAATGCACTCATTTATTTAATATGGGAAGTTTTGTTTTTAAAAAAATGCCAACTAACCCAGTATTTGTGCCTGATATTGATATTGGGGAGGTGGAGTAGGGCCGTCCAGATGATAAACCTGGGGATACTACGCCATCAACGCCAAAACCTCTAGCAACGCCAGGGCCTTCAACGTCAGGAGAACAACAGCAGGGAGACAAACTTTCAAAGCAGAGGCAGAAAATACTAAAATCAAAGGTCAAAGACCTTTACGATCATCTTGGGGAGAAGTTGGGGCTACCTAAAGGAAATCAACTTACTGTTAAAGAACTAGTGAAAGGGAAAAAAACTTTCAAAGAAATAGTGCTTACGAATCTTGATGGTACCTTAAAACCGTTGGCCAGATACAAACGTTGTTAGGTAGTAATCGTCTTCAAGCCCTAGGTTTTGCCGACTATACTACACCCAACAAAGGTAAGACAGCGGCCCACGTGCTTGGGCAAGAGATTGATGACATCGTGAAGAAGACCAAGGCTGATAATATCATTTCGATGGAATCGTTAGATGATATCGACGAATTCGTAGATGCCACGGAGAGAATTATACAAGAAACTTCATTTGGTGGCACTGATGAAGTTCTCACTGAAAGTGAAATAAAGGTCTTAACCAAGCAGCCAGACTATAAAAGGCAATGTTAAACTATTGAAAAGGAAGATGGTTTCATATGATAGTGAGATCGACAAGGCAAGGGCCAGGGTAAAACAATTAGAGGCACAGAAGGCCGGGGCAGACGAAGGACAAAGGGCTAATCTTGAGAGGGAAATAGCAAAGCTTGAGGAAAAAATTGAAAATTTGAACGATCAAGAAAAAGCCGCGCAAGAGGCACATAGGCTACTCAACCGTCAAATTTACAGTCAGTTGAAAGTCATTAAGGACACGCTGATGAAAATCGCCGAAGATGACACATCCCTGCTTGAAAAGCTTAAGATTTTGTTCAAAGAACAAGGTCTTACTATAGCCAGCATAATTTCCGCTGTTGGTCTACTGATAAGCACCATTGTACTCGCAGTTACAGGAGAGGTGCCGCAACAGGTGCAGGAGGAAGTGCTGCAACAGGTGCAGGAAAAGGGTTTGTAGAAAAGCAGCTGGAACGATTGGGAAAATTCTTAAAATACCTAGCAGGTAAGGCAGGTGCTGCATTGCCTGGGATTATTGGTACCGTAGTCTCGTTCTTTCTCAGAGTAGCGGCAACAATTGTCGAATGCGCAGCTAAACACCTGTACATGGCAATTGGGGCTGCCGTTGGGTTTGTCATGGTATACGTTGGAAAGAGAAAATAAGTCTAATATGTTTGATGAAAAACAGTAGACCCTTACTTAAGCCAGATATACGCAATGATGACTCCTACTCCTGCCGTGATCAACACTGATTTGGTATCCTCATGCTGTTCCCCCTGTAGGGGTTGTTCAGGAGTCTGCCTAGGAGGTTTAGTATACCAAGGGGGTGTAGTAGGCTTAGGAGGTGCAGGTGGTATAGCCTGTATAGGAAGTATAGGGGGTGTGGCATGTTTGGTAGGTATAGCATGTTCGGGAGATGTAATATGCCTAGGGTGCATGGTCTGTATAGTGGATATAGTAGGTGTACTATGCCTAGGAGATGGTTTGATAGACCTCTCTGTAGACTTCACAATAGGCTTGTTATTCACGTCAACTTGGACTCCAACACTTACATTGGCAGGTGCGATCAAAATGTTATTGTTGTAGCCCTCAATTTTACCCATACGCAAGTTCATATCAGAGGGCAACATGTACACGCTTGGCAAAATTCACCGGAGTTCGAGCATATTGCAGCACCTTCTGAAGTTTTGTGACGTCATGCCCTACATTCTCCTGACGTTGTACCATGGCTTCAAATTTTTGCAACAGAATTTGCCTTGCTGTGTAGTTATCCGCACCGGACCCGAGTAGGGATGCTTTGGCCCCCGCTTGCGACCCAAGCAACAAGACCACGTAAATCCGGATACTTTCACTCAATTTGGTTAGACCTACCGACGTCAGACCCTGACTTGTTGGTATGATGAATTTGGCCCAATCACCATCAACCTGAGGCCACCATGAACCGTTGGTGAGTGACGACAAGACAGCCTTGAATTTGTACAAATCATTAGGGTCTGCACCGTATTCGTGACAGACTTTGGCGTAGCCAGAGGTTGAGTAGGGGTTTTTGTACTGGGCAAACCCATCGTCATATGGCATGGGTACCCTCATCCTGATAAGGATGCGGCGCATGTGGTAATAGACGTGAAATTTAAAAATAGAGTTGACAAGCGGTACGGAACCCGTCATGTGTTTAGCAGAGATGCCTAATAACGTAGTTGCGCAGTGGGTTGCGAAATTCACTTGGATATTCCAATAGTTCAAGGCCTGTCCTGTCCAAGCCACTCTGACAGGGTCATTCAGCAAATTTGTGGGGATTTTTATGGCATAGTTGCTAAACTCAGGGAATACCACGGAAATATGTGATTCTGTAGACACGTACAGATCCTAATGCTCAAGGTTTGTAATACCAAGTGGCCATTCTCCCCTGTTGGACTTGTACCTTGCCTTGGGGTTGTACGAATACATGTTCATCTTTGTTTTAAAAAACAAATGAAGCAACTCTACATCACTGATATTGACAAACCTACGATATTTGAAGACTACTTAGGATAGGATACGAGAATTGCCTTGAAATCGATAAGTATTCGACCCGTGTGGCTGAACCTTTATAGTGACAATGAAATCGTCATCCTTAAAATAGGGCGTGATCAGAGGGAGATTAGGATTGAGATTATGAGCGGTCTGTACAGGATCGAGGATTTGGCGGATATTGTGAACAGTCAGGCAGAGGATAAGATTAAGCTCTTTGTCCTGAAAAATGGACTCTGCAGGCTCCGTGTCGGGGACGGGTACACGGTGGTGATTTATAGACAGCTGCAAGAGCTCCTGGGTCTACCCTACGATCCCGCGAAAAAGTACTATATGATGGGTGATTATGATGCATACTACAGGACTGACGGCTATATTCGACTGCGCCTTGCTTGTCCCCAGTCGGATGAAGACGACTGCCTCCTGGATGATGAAAATTCTGGCCTTGCTTCCCACCAAGGAGCTAAACGCTTGGGGGGATATGTTGACCTGGAGTTTTGATACCCCAATTTACATGCCTTTGAAGGGCTCGACAGATCGTCTCGAATTCATGTCAACAGACGAATATCATCATGAGAAAAACGTTTCGTTTACTGGATTAACGATGCATCTATTGATAGAAAAAATGAGCGATATAACCAAGCTTTGCCCGAATTTTTCAAGTGCACCTGCACAAAGCGTTGACATGCCTGAGGAAAGCCAAAAATATAGACTTGACAAGATTGGGGAGATTGAACAGTATCTACGAAGTGAAATCAAGGAGCGGGACAGGCTTGCCAAGAAGTTTAAAATGCATGTTTGCAAACCTTAATTTTATATATTTTATAGGTCTTGTAGAGCCTATAAAATGTATGATTTTTTTAATCCTCACTCAGCAACCATTCTTTTTTGAAGTCCTTATATCGACATTCCACAACATGTACCTGAGGGTAGTAGTTTTTACCTTGCACATACACAGATGAAATAGCCAAGATGGTACTGACTTGAAATGGCTCATCATAGGGTACTGGCATACCGTGGAATTTAGTTGTGATTGCATCCTTGTAGTATTTTAGTTTCGCGTTGATGTAACGGTCCTTTTTAACAGGCTCCGTCGTCAATTTCTGAGAGATCAGCTCTTTGATCTTGGACCAGATTTTCCGATACTTTTCGATCCAATCAAGGTACTCTTCGAAATCAAGACTCATCGCTGGTACAACACTGGCATTGTACCGGCTGACCCCATGCGGGGACCAGATTTTATGTGTTTTTTTCCTCAAAGCAACCACCAGGTCTCGTGTATGGTAGCCTATAATGTACCGTTGATCCTTACCTCCATTGGCAGGAATGGGGTCTGACACTGTTAGATAGTCAACGTTGATATCATTGATGTCCGTAAAGGTAGCAGAAAATGAGTAGAAAATTTTAGGGTTGACAAGCTCATTCTCAAATTGTAGCATCTTGTTTATTCAATTTTCAACACCGTCAGAGGATTGCTTCTCGTTTTACATACACAACTACCCCCGTTATAGGTGATATATTATACAGTTATAAACATCATCCTCTAGGTCTTGAATCCTCCGCTCATTCTCCTTGTCCTTCTCTGATTCTTGTACTAATGCTAAGCCATAAGTGGGAGGGAGAGACCAATGCCAACTATAAAGATTATAGCTGCTAAGTTTTCCATAGCCTCTACTTTTAATTGACGATTTATGCACATTTATTATAATAGTAGTTTTTTTTATCCTATAACCTTGGTTTCTTCACCTACATATTGGGCACATGTTGTTACGCATGTCCTGCGTCTTGAATTGATCCGGCACGTACGCTAATAGGTGAGGCGCCTCATCAGCGACCCTCGGATGGTATGTCACATATTCGAACAGATAGGGATCTTTTTCAACAGCTTTGTTGCACATGTCTTGCGTTTTGAACCGATTCGGTATATACATGAACATCATGGGATCCTCCCCGGCGGCCTTGTTGCACATGTTTGCGTCTTGAACTTGTCGGGGACATGCCTTAGCTCGCAGGGATCCTCCTCAACAGCTTCGTTGCACATACATCGCGTCTTGAATTGATCAGGGATATATCTGAGCATATATGTCCTGTGTTTTATTCGATACATTTTTTGAACCAACTCATCTTCTCTCTGCGTACACAATTCAACATTGAAGGGTGGTCAATATGCTGAGCGTTACTGCGCATGCGTTGAATGATAGGGATTTTTGCTGATGGTTAGCGGCAATTTGTGTAATAGGGCGTGACCAAAAGGTGTGACGTCACAAACGTTTTTGTGTATGTTTTTTTGACCGTGGTTTTTGGAAAAATGTGGTTATAAACCCTCCCTAGAACTACTAGTGGAAGAAAAGGCAATAAATACAGAATTACGACTCTTTTTATCCCCTCCCCCCTTTACACAATGTTGGAGAGTCAAGGCAGCAAACTTCTGTCTTCAAAAAACCTGAGTACAACATTGTGTCAGGGGGTGCGGGGGTGAAAGTGTGGAAATAATTCGAATTTCAAAAAGTATCTCAACACTTTTGACAACGATTGTAGCTAGCTATGTATACGCAACCCAGTTGCAAATATTAGGTTTAAATTTGGGTTAAAATTAACATAATGCTTAGCAACCTTTAGTCATTATAGCTATTATATCGATATGATCCCTTCCCTTCCCTCAGCCATCAACTTACCCAGTTGAACAATGGTTTTCTAGAAGCAATATATACTGCGTTTAAGCAGCAATATAATGTGATCCGAAGGGAAAAGGTCTGGTTCACATTTCCCAAACTGTGTTGGTAAAATAAAGCTGCTAGGTGCCAAAAACAATTAACTAAGAAACTTGTATTTAGAAAGGCCTTAGCAATTTAATGCTTGACCCAAGAGAAAGATTAATCTACTATCACTTAAATGTGTTATATATTGTATAGCATATAGCCATTCAATAATTACATAGGTTCCAAATTAGTCATTTTTTCACTCAAGACGACATTTTTGGTACTTTTGTGTAACTTAAGAGGCAAGAAAAAAATTCAAGATGTATACAGATTGTACACTAAAATAACTAAAAATATCTGACATACATAAAAACTAAATTTTCGTAACAGTGTGTGTGTAACAAATATGACCATACCCCCACCCCTTAGGCATTATGTAATTATTTATGGAATAATTTTTTTTTAGTTTGTAAGTTTTCAACTGTTAATCCTTTTTGTGGTGTTTTCAGACACAATTTTTGTTTCCAAATGTGACACTTTTCTAATGACTGGTGTGGCTAAATTTTGTACAAGTGCGACGTTTCTGCTTGCTAGCTATGCATGACAGACCAACAAAATTTTAAACTTATTAAGCAGTCACAGACGAATTTAACTGGTCTGACTAAAACTATACATTTGGAAAAACGCTTGTTTTTTTAATTAGAAAAATGAATAAAAAATAATGTGTTTTTTTTATTTAGTAATGGCTTATTATGCCTGTCTATGTTAGCAAAATTAGCTAGCTATCTACATTATTTTCTCATCCAGCTATAAATTGCCAAATTCATGTTTTTACAAAGCTTTAAGAAGAACCCTGTTTTCATTCAAAATGTCAACAATGGAAATCTGCCAAAATAACATCCTTCATCTTCATAAAAGCTCACCCTTTTTTAGTCAATCTTTTTGAACATTTCTCCTAATCTTTCAATGTTTTTGTAACAAAATCCGGCATCTTTATAATAAATTGTTGCATATAAATTATCTATGTCGGGTGTGAGCCAATCACATTACAGAACTCACCGGCCTGTACCAGGGGTATTTTCACCGCCCGCCTTGATGTCAAAAAGGAAAAAAACCTAGGGACGAGGTTGATTATATACGTGTAGGGTATTCTTTCCAGAAATGCTATTTGTACTTGGTCACGATATGTAAAAATATTCCGCTGGAGCGTAATCAATCGCTGGCCTAAAATATAATATAACCTTATGGTACATTGACCTTAGAAGAGAGATAGGAAAATGTATGTTCTGGGACAGTCGACGGACGACGATGACAACGTAAACAACAACAACAATCCCGAATTTCCCGAGTTCTATAAATCCGACAATTCCAGGAATACCAACATTCTCGAGCATGCGCAATAGCGACTACCGGGGATAATGCTGACATCAATAAAATTTCGAGCATGCACAATCAAAACCCAAATGTCCCAGAATTTTTTAGTTGAGATCTATATACAATAAAGATGAATACACACACTGTGAAACAGTTACACACTATCGCGAAAACCCGTGGACTTACGGGCTATTCCAAGCTGCGTAAGGTCAACCTGATGCTTTGGATATATTCGAGCGCCAAGATATGGCAAAAACCCGTCCTATTAAGAGTAAGATTGCGCCTAGACTTCCCGCAATTGACGACATGAATGTGTTCGAACACCAAGATATGGCGAGGACTCGTCCAGTGGTAAAGAGTAAACTGCAATAGTGGTCTGACTGGTTTGTTAGCTATGTACCGGAGGGCATTAGAAAGCCGGTGCAAAGTATATATCTATCAGCAAAAAATCGCATCCTTGCTCTTTATGATGGGGCAAGGAAGACCCTGATGGGTGAAGTTGAAGAAGAGGCTCGAGAAAGCATCGAACCCGCTGAACAAGAGGCGCAACAAGACTTCAAGCCCCAGGAACATAAGTATGCTCACCATGGAAAACCTCCAAAAGCTTCCGCATCTCTGGCATAGACGGGACGGATGTCGATGGGAACTTAGGCATGGTGCGATCACACGTGAAAACCCTGATCGAGAACCAGGTTAAAGACATGGGGTCTGCTAAGGTGCAGTGTTCCCTCTGGATTCTCTGGAAGAAGCCAGTGGAGGGTACCAACGAGTTTTTCGAAGTGGATAAGGTCTTCCATAGCAACATGACACCGGTCGTCCAGGGTACCGACTTGGAAGAGGTGTTAGATACGATGCTTGCCCAAGTCAGGACGCATGTGGAGAACCCAGCGTTGCTTTAGCATCGGTCGATTCATACATCTCGACGTAGACTTCCAAAAGCTCAGGCTGACGAGGGGTTCCACATATATCAAAGCACCCAAGTGGATAGCCACCAAAAAGGCCACCATTAACCCCGCGAACAAGGATGAGGAGTGTTTCAGGTGGAGCATTATCGCTGCTCTGCAGCATGAGGATATCGGTGATCATTCAGAACGCGTGACCAAGCTAAGACCCTACATGGAACAATACAACTGGCAGGGCATCGAGTTTCTCACAAGCATCAAGGACATATCCAAATTTGAGAAGAACAACCCTGACATTGCGGTGAACGTCTTGTACGTGACTGGGAAGACGATCAATATCCTGCGTCGATCTACACACAATGGACGTGTGAAACAGGTTAATCTGTTACTCCTCACGGATGAAAAGAAGACCCACTAATAGCCGTCAAAAATCTTTCACGGCTATTGGGTAGCGAGACATCGAAGAATACGGCGAAAATGCACTTCTGCCTGAACTGCCTACAAGCCTTTCCAACAATCGAATCGCGTGATAAGCACTATGGTTACTGCAGGGACAACGAAGCGGTCAAGATCACGATGTCAAGCGGAAAGGAAAAGTGGCTCTACTACAAGGATGGTCAGCAGCAGTTTAAAGTACCATTCGCCATCTATGCAGACTTCGAATCCCTGCTCGTTCCTATGACTGAAGATAAGAGGGAGACTAAGACGAAGAAGGTGAACAAGCACGTACCATGTGGCTGGTGCACCTATAGTACTTTCGCCTGCGGCGATATAATCATATCCCTTGTTTAGATACCGTGGTAAGGACTGCGTGAAGAGGTTCGTCCAACACCTGCAGGATGAGGTAAAGCCTCTCTACGCTACTTTCCCTCAGCAAGACATGTTGCTTCCAACGGAGGTGTTACAAAGAGAGCGCGAAGCGGCAAAGACATGTCATATCTGCATAAAACCCTTTGATGATGACAACCGCAAAGTCAGGGACCACTGCCACTACACAGGGGTATATAGAGGCGCTGCACACAATCTCTGCAATTTGAAGTACAAGATACCAAGCCACGTGCCCGTGATCTTCCACAATCTTTCGGGGTACGACGCCCACTTGTTCATCCGAGAACTAGGGGAGAAGTATGACACCTAGGATATTGGCTGCATCGCTGAAAACACTGAAAAGTATATCTCCTTCAACGTAAAAATCAAGTTACCCATTGGAGGTATGGGGTATGGTGATGGTGAAATGTATAACAAGATCGAGATCAGGTTCATTGACAGCTGTCGCTTCATGACATCAAGCCTGGAAAAATTGGCAAGCAACCTCGACGATGAACAGTGCAAAAATCTCCGTTGGTATTTCGCTGAGGATGACACATTTAAGCTCATGCGCAGAAAGGGCGTCTACCCCTACGAGTACATGAATGGCTGGCGACGATTCAAAGAGACTGAGCTACCTCCCAAGGAAGCCTTCTATAGCAAGCTGAACATGAAAGGGATCAGCGATGAAGATTATGAGCATGCTCAAAAAGTATGGAATGTCATCACTCCAAAGGGTGCTGAGGTTAACATGGGTGACTATCACGATATATACCTCGTCGCAGACGTCTTGCTATTGACTGATATCTTCCAGAGCTTTCGAAGCGTGTGCTTAGAGAACTACAAGCTCGACCCTGCCCACTTCTACAGTGCACCAGGCTTGGCATGGAAAGCAGCGTTGAAGTATACCGAGATAAAGCTGGAGCTCCTTACGGATCCCGACATGCTCCTGATGTTTGAAAAAGGTATTCGTGGAGGCATAACTCAAGCTATGCACAGGTATGCCAAAGCCAACAACAAGTATATGGGGGATCAATACGGTCCGGAAGTTGAGTTGTCATACTTGCAGTATCTAGATGCCAACAATTTGTACGGCTGGGCCATGCGTCAAGACCTCCCCACGCACGGATTCAAGTGGCTGTCGAACGTTGAGACCTTTACCTTGAAGCGCATCGAAAAGCTCGTCGCTGACAAGCACCGATATATCTTGGAAGTTGATGTCAACTATCCGGAGAGCCTACACGACAAGCACAACGAGTTACCCTTTCTACCCGCAAGGTGGTTCACAGGGTCGAGAAATTGATACCAAATTTGGAACACAAGCGGATGTACGTGGTGCACATCAGAACCCTTCATCAAGTCCTAAAGCATGGGCTCGAGCTCAAGAAAGTATACAGAGTCATCCAGTTTAACCAGAAGCCTTGACTGAGAGACTACATCGATCACAACACGCGGTTGAGAACAGCCGCCAAAAATAATTTCGAGAAGGACTTCTACAAGCTCATGAACCTCTCTGTGTTCGGTAAAACTATGGAGAACCTGAGGAATCACCATAACATCCAGCTAGTCAGGAATGAAGCTGCCTACACGAAGCTTGTCATGAAGCCGAACCTCAAGGATGGGAACTACTTCAGCAGCTACCTCATGGGCGTGGAGATGGGCAAGGCTGAGGTAAAGATAAACAAGCCGGTGTATATTGGTCAAGCAATTTTAGACAACTCGATAATCGTTATGTACGAGTTTCACTACGACTATATGCAGCCCAAATACGGTAGCAAGTTGCGGATCTGCTATAATGACACGGACTCTTTCGTGTACCACATCAGAACAGAGCACTCTTATCGCGACATTGCCGACGATGTAGAGACACGTTTCGATACAAGTGTCTATGGCAATGATGATGGCAGACCTCTCCCCATTGGCAAAAACAAAAAGGTCGTGGGCTTGATGAAGGATGAACTTAAGGGTAAAATCATGACAGAGTTCATCACCTTGAGAGCCAAGCTGTATGCTTACAAGAGTATCACAAAAGAGGGCGGCGATCGCCAATCGAAAGGTGTAAAGAAGTGCGTAACCAAAAAATCCATCACCTTTGAAGACTACCAGCGCTGCCTGGAGGATGGTGTTGGTACATACAAAACCTGGGTCTGCATCCAAAATAGGGGGCATCAAATCTTCACGCAGGAAGTGAACAGGCTGGCACTCAATAGGGCAGACGACAAACGGATCGTACAAGCGGCTAGGCAGAGCAAATAAATGCTAGAAGCGTTGTTACTGATTGCTATACTCTTACCGTATGTGGCTCTCATGCTCTGTTATCTGAGATATAGAAGGCTATTAATAAATATGTCTAATCTCGCTGATATATTTGATGTAGTCGACACACCAGCAGAAGCCTTTGAACACCGCGAAAAACCTATCGACAAACGTCAAGCTTTGAAAGATGCACGTAAGGGTAAACAGCACCTCCTACCAAAAAAATGCACAGAAGCCTTCCTCGACAAGGCCTCACCCGAGGTGATCGACAAGATACATGCCGAGTTCATCCAACGTGAGCTCCAGGAGAAGGGAGAGAAAACAGCCAAGGCCTTGTCAACTTATGTCATCACCATGTATATTAAAGCTGTCAGCAACGTGGTGCCCCTCGATAGTCCCGATAAGCTACGTCAAGACCTGGAAGATGGCCCTATCAACAGGGACAGTGTGGCTGACTTGAGTATACTAGTCTATTCAGCTTTTGGTAAGCTATTGACACCTCTTTTAGTCGCTGCTCATACTGTAAACCACTGCTAACTCTCCATGTCCAAGGTAGTTGAAGAGAAGGTTGATGAGGAGCAAGAAAACAATGGGAAACAGTCTATCAAAGATACGCATGGACAATCGTGAAGAGCATTGAACTAGATCTATGCAAGTTACCCCCCCCCCCCTGCGTTATTCGCATTGGTGCAGTACATCTGCTGATTTGGGTGTACATGATACCGTAATCATAACGCCTGCGGCGGCTCGCTTCCCACCTCACGTCTGTGTTTTAGAGACGATACATTATAAGAATTCACTGGAGTACGAGGGAAGATGGTTTTCTTAACGCGGAGTGTGTGATTTTGTAACTCCCACGAGTTATGAGAAATGAGCGAACAACAACCACAAGAAGAAAGAGTCATAACAAAGCCAGTCTTTGTGACCTTGCGCCACTCTCCAGGGAGAGTCGCGCAAGGTCACAAGTTGGCGGCACTGATGAAGAAGCAACCTGAAGCAACAAGAGGGTGCTGTAGAATCTACAGTCAAAACCTCTTCTTGAGGTACTTCTATACAGTCAGGTGGTGTATACCTTGGTGGAGCCATCGTTGTCATACTCGCCTGCGTGGCTGTTGCTGGAGTCTACTACATTACACGTAAGCAGCCCGCAGCGGCTCAGCAGCCTGCAGAGATCCCACGTGCACCAGAGCAGCGTCAGCCTTCGAAACCCCAAGCCCAAATTGACTTTTTTCACATGCGATAAACCCTAATGATAAATATGAGTTCTAACGTTACACCTCTGCAAAAAGAGATAATTGACGTTCTGTATGAGACAGTCGTGGACCTTGGGTTTACATTTGCATATGCCATGGTTGGCAAGAGGTTCATTGGGATTAGTAGCCCCAGTACTAAGTTGGATACCAGCGATGTGATGAGGATGATCGCTTATTTTTCAGCGGGACGGGGAAGTCGTGAGATGGCCGTATCAAAGGGATGGATTCCCGCGAGTATAGTCCCGAAAAAGTAAGCTGTCCAGCGAAAAGTTTGTGTATATCGGGTGGTATACACAAAAATGGAAGGGACCAAGAAATGTTCAAAATGTAATCACTCTTTTACACTAAACAATGTTAGAATCGACAAACGTAATGGTCAATTGACGAAATTTTGCATCAAATGCCTCGATGTAATAAAGGCGTCAAGAGAACGCAGTAGGTGTATCGAACATGGTAGAATAAGATACCAATGTAAGAGGTAATCAAATATGCATCTAACATGGCAGGATAAGATCCATCTGCAAGGACTGTGGAGGTGGAGGCATATGCATCGAACATGGTAGGATAAGATCACAATGCAAGGACTGTATTGTGATCTTATCATGGTGGATGGTGGAAGTATCTGCAAGCATGAAAAACGGAGATTGATTTGCCCTATATGTTCCCCTGCTGGACATCTCGCTCATAATGTACGCAGCCGGGTCAGCCATACCCTACAGAGGGGTAAAGAACTTAGTTCCCAGGAGTACCTCGGGTGTGATATATCCACATTGCGGACTCATATTGAAGCCCAGTTCACGAAAGGTATGACATGGGATAATTATGGAGAGTGGCATATTGATCATAAAATCCCGCTGCAATATAAGAAAAATGGGTTTGCTCCAATGCTTGATGAAATAGCGAGACGGATCCACTACACCAATACTCAACCTATGTGAGCAAGCGATAATATAATCAAGGGTAACCGGTTCGTCTCAGAATAGAATAAGCCTAGTGAAAAAAAAGCCGTGTACCTCTTACGATACACAGCTTTGTGGAATAAATGGCTCTTGATATCGTAAAAGAACCTCATACAGCCATCTTCACAGGGCCTACCAGCTGCGGGAAAACTCAGCGTGTACTGGACTTGCTCGAGAACGAATACAAGGGTCACTTTCACAATATCATCATACTCTGTCCTACTCTCCGCTGGAACAAGACTTACTTGGAGAGATCCTCGCTGTGGAAGGATGACTATGTGTTCCTAATCAATCCTGAAGATCAGCTGTTCGAGTGGATACAGAAGCTGTTGTCGACACTAGCGGGGGAGGACACTCTCTTTATCGTTGACGATATGATAGCCAAACGCAGCGACATGAATTTGATTAACGAAGAGACGAACATGATCAACGACTGGGAGTCGATCAAAGCTCAACTCAAAAATTCCAAGCATGCGTGCTTATATGTGAAACTCAAGCATCCTAGGACCTGGAAAATTTTGGAGTGGCGCGGCACATCAGGTGTATCCGGCGGGTACATCTGATCCGGCATACACACGTGGAGCCTTGAGCTAGATTGTCAGGACCCGGCATGCCATACCGGGGTAAAGGAAGGTCGAAATCCGCATGATGTCTTCATCTCTCTGGATGGTGCTCTGGAGATTGTGCACCGTCCTCGCAACACGATCCCCGGATCCAAAACTGTAAGATAAAATGTCTTGTCTTGTAGCGGTTGAATTTAACAATACCAGGTTACATACAGCAACCATCAACGGGCGCCCTTGGACTCGTGCTAAAGAAGTAGTACAAGGCGCGCTGGAGTGCAAAAAAGACACATCTTATACAACCCGCAACCACTGTAGTCAGGAAAATTACGCTCACAAGTGGCAATTGACTGGTTCGCCCGCAGCGGGCGGTGAAATGGCCATCCGACTCGCAAAAATACGACCTCTACATCAATGAGGAGGGCATGTGCAAGCTGGTGTTTGGAAGCCAGCAGCCCAAGGCAAGAAGGTTCAGGAATACTGCTGTAATACAATGTTCCCCAAAATCCGTGAGAGTCTACATCGTCAAGCCATCGAAAAAAGAGATATGGTCCTGCCCTGCTTAATGATGACCTCGAGGATAGAAAGAGACGGCTTGTGGTGTTGAATGGCGATCTCGAGTATAGGGAGAGACAACTTGTGGTGTTGAATGGCGATCTTGGGGACAGGGATCGCCAGCTTGCGACAGAATGCCAAGAAAATGCGAGACTCCGTGAAAGGTATGTGCCACATGCTCAAGATCCTGGGAAGGACAACGTTATTATGATTTACTACAAGCATGCGAGACCTGAAGACGATAAGTACCACCATCTCCCATACTACGGCGCTCGCGTACAAAAATGTGCTAGAAAGAAAATGGTTCAAGGATCAATACCCTAAGTCGGAGGCGATCGTAGTTATCGATAATGCTAATGGTATGCATGGCTTTAATAGATTTAAAGAGGAAGGGCATGTGAAGCGATACATATGCCACTTCCGGCTTATCGATCTTATTCAAGACGAGTTATGCGATCTAGGTGCTCCAGTACCAGAGGACTAGGGCATGCACACTTTTTTGTAGCTCTTATGAGCCACAAAAAACACGCCTGATAATGCTGCTTGACCACTTTAGCTGTATGTTAAAAGGTAGTTAAATGTCAAACAAAAATGGAAGCCTACGTACAGAGCCAACAATTTAGAAACATTTACGACATTCGGGTACCTGTGTTGAGATGCTGCATCAAGGCAGAATCAACTACTGGGTATTTCTCACAGTGTTTGGAAAATTTTAGATTTAGGGGTTGGTCATACTATGAAGGTTTTGAATATCCAGATAATGGCGACCTTCTAGAGAGAGAGTAGTTTTGGGTGAAAAGCCGTGGACTACAATTTCCTGTGAGGAAGAAGACGAAGTGCTCGAGGTTGATATTGAAGACCTGGGTTTGCATATTGTTTCCGCCGAAGTGAACAAGTGGGGACGGATATGCTATGAGATTATCAAAGACCCCGAAATAAAGCTCTTGGATCTAGCAGACCTAAAGAAAATAGGCGACATACTCAACATTCAAATCGAGGACAGAGCATTGGTTGACATCAACGACCTTGATAGCGAGCCCAATGTTATCAATGGAATCGTCTATGGCTATCCATTCTACACCCTGCATCCTTATGAGTATGCGCCTTCATCCGATTGACTCCAGCGATGATGAAGACTCCGATGATGATTAAATGGATGTTGCTCGGGTAGGTATTAACGTACCACAAAAACAACAAATTTATCGCTCTTTAACATGCTCCGGAGGTACTTCAACATCCTCTGGCACTAGCATTAACTGTTCTGACACAAAGCTTCGATCAGGCCCATCAGCCAAATAGTACAGGAGACAGGTACCAGTCACGATACGATCGAGTCTATACGTTTTCCTACTCCACCAGGCGTCAGTCGCGCGTCTTTTTTGATCGCCATGCTCCTCTTCAGGTTGCAGGAGGTACAAGTATAGACCATCATCGGGTAGGGGCTTTTCCTCAGAATGGCCTTTGCTTTTCATAAGCGGGACTTCGTCTAGCTTGATGGCCTTGCTTGGCTTCATCCCGATCATCGCGGTTTTGGTGTTGTTCAAACTTTCCACGATAGTATAGAAGTGTTTGACCCAAGTGGTACTTTGTTCATCAGAGACCAACTCTTGCGCATCTTGAGGTTTGAAAAGCCTTTCCGCGAGCACCTTGTTATAGGACTCCACGAACGCCGTGAAATTGTGGTGATATTTCGTGGTAGCCCTTTTAATTTCAACACCCTTACCTTCCAGGAGATTGCTCACGTCTGATTTGAATTCCGAACCATTGTCACACTGGAAAACCCTCGGCTATCCTAAAGGTCCAGCTTTTTAGATATTCTTGATCATGTCTGCGACTTCGCTGGCTTTCTTGGTCCTCAAAGGTCTCGCTACTTTGTACCTCGAAGCCACGTCAATGCCCGTGAGGATGTATTTATAGGTGTTTCCATAGACTTTATTGTAAGGCATATAGAGCAAGTCGAACTGGTGCATTTCGTTGGGCTTTGTGATTGTGAAATGTGGGTAGTTGATGCGCTTCGGGTTTTTGATATGTCTAAGCCACAGGAGTTGACGAGTCAACCAATCAGTAACTCTCTTTTTAGAAACGCCAGAGTGTTCAGCGAGTAGTTTAATGGCTTTTCGAGCAGTCCAGAGATGTTCCGGGGTGTAGTAGATTTGGTTTAGCTTTTCAACTTCTTCAGCCGTAAGGATATACTTTACTTTCGACATGTTTATTTTACATGTCGAAAAGCTTCCGTTATGTCTACATATACTTGGACGCTGCGAAACCAAGGAGGGCCAGGGACCATACGATGAACGTCAATTCACCGTCCTGTTGTTGCTTCGAGGGTACGTAGAAATCTGCCAAACGATGGGGCCTTTTCGATCGTCGCGATATAGTACTCTCTCATGCCTTCGTCAAGCCCTTTGAGAATCTCCACAGCTTGGCGCTTAAGCTCCCACTGTTGGTTGTTCCAGTCGATCTTCGCTTGCCGATCCCTTACCCACTCTGCTTGAGCAGCTTGTAATTGTTCAATAGCTTTATCGTGTCTCTTCTGTTCCTCTTCACCATACCCCGAGAGCTTGCTGAATAGTTAATTTGAACCGCTAAACGCGAGCGCGTTAATCAATGCCCCTCCTGTCATTACTGCCAAGGTGGGCACCTTTATTTAGTATGCCGTGCTATGCCATCTGCCATCTAGGATGTTCAGCTGCGCATCTTGCAATAGATAGACGTAGCAGCGGATATCCCGCTCCCATTGGCTTTAATGCTCATGTGCAGCGTTATACCTTCACTAACCCTTTGCAAGGGTCTACCACTACCATGGAGGCTGTGATCGGGTGTCGCACGGAAGTCGATGAACAGAGAATATCTTTCCACAAAAAACTGCCCAATGGTCACTTCCGAGTCTTGGCTACCAAAGAGTTCAAAGATTTGTTCGAGATGGTCCTTCGGTAGCATGGCGTGGCTATACAGTTCATTCGGCTCACCTTCCACCGTGATCGAGATTTTCTCGATCTTGGGGTTGTAGAACACTACGTTGGCACCAGCATAAGCCTTCAGTTTTCCAAGGTCTACGAATAACAAGAACACACCTTTCAGAGACTTGGCAGGAGTATCGATTTGCAAGTTGTAGGATGTTTCAGCCTTTTTCATGGTCACCACCTTGCTGCGGTGTACCCGCTCGTACGGTAGCGCGAGTCTCGAGTATCTGGACATCATAGCATTGCTAAGCCCTTCATTTGTTACTTTATCAAATGCCAAGCAAATGTTGGTGATCTTGTAACCAGCATCAGCTGGTTTAGCTGCGGTAGATCCGGCATTAGCCGTACCAGAGTCTTTGATCACTTGGTCATATGGTGCGAAGTGCAGTACGAACTGCAGCCTATCGTGTAAGCCTGCTTGATAGAATGGTAGATCCCTCGTCAACTCGAAAAATTTGCCGATGGGGATAGCGAAAGTGTTGCCGTACGCCGCCACGATCGCTTTTTCTTCATCAGTGCCTACATGGTCGCTGACTTTTACTTGTAGAGCGCTGATAGTGCCATCGTTGGGATTTATGTCTTCACGAATCAAATTGTTCTCTCGGTCAAGCTTGGGGAGCCACAAGTCCAGATACACTGCGAGCACATTAAAATCGCTGATGTTCTGCACGTCGTGGCCGTTCAAGCTGATGCGAAGGTTCTGCACCTGCACCTTGCCGATGTTGCTGACGATGGTACGTTTCGTGTTGGTGCCAGTAAGCTCCAGGTCGAAGAGGAGTTTGAGAGAGCCCGGGTAAATTACATCATTCTGTCCCATATTTGGAACATCCACATTTAAGTCTTCGTTCAGGTTAATCGTGCTAGGGTTATGTGATATTTTTACACGCTGCTTCTTGCCTTTCATTGCCAGCATAGTCTTGATCTCCTTGTGTGGACCTAACATACCTCCGTACATTTATTAGTAGGCAATTGCGGGTTGAATAAATGGATGAAAATCCAGGATACGATAACGAAGGCTTTATTCGAGAGAAAGATATTCAAGACAACCCTGAGGAGTTTAGTAGGCCTGACAATCTCCCCAGCTTCACGACAGAGGAGCAGCCAGGGGCTAGTAGCGCAGTTACAGGTGATGAAGCCTAGAGTATCAGAGGTGGCAGGTGATGAAAACAAAAGTCGACTCGCTTTACAAACACCTAAGTGAGGGGCTAAAGCAGCAACCTAACGCGGCGCATTACGACAGGTTTGAGCTACGGGATAATCAGCTCATCTACAAAGGCATAGACGGGGACATAAGGCTTACAAAAAATACGAAAGGGGAGGAGGGTGAATTTAGAACCGCTACAGCAATAGCGAAAGATTTACGTAAAGGGGGCATGGGAGCCATAGGTTTCATCGACTATACCACAACCCCAAACAAGGGCAGTAAAGCAGGGGCTCAAAAACCCTTCATGGATCGTGAGAAAAGAGGGCTTCACTTCTATGTTAAAACGCTCAGGGACGACTTGAATAACGTGAAAAGTAAGATGATCTACTACGATGGCGAAATTGACAAAGCAGATGACAAGATCAAGAAGCTTGAGGTGAAGAAGGTTGGGCCCGACGTTTCAGAGGAGCAGCAAATTATCTGGGATGAGGACATCGATAAGGCCAAGAAAGATCGTAAAAAGCTAAAGGATGATCGAAATGCGGCAATAGAAGAACATGGTCTCCCTGGAATCAACCCCAGCTCAAAGCGATTAAAAATACACTCATGAAAACCGCAGGATATGACACATCACTGCTGGAAAAGCTGGCTTGCTCATATCAACCATCGTGCTCGTTACTGGAGATGGTGGAGGTGAGAAAGACTCGCAAAGTTCCTGAAGTACCTAGCAGGAAAAGCAGGTGCAGCGTTACCAGGGATCATTGGTAGCGTGATCTCGTTCTTTTTCAGAGTAGCGGCGAGAGTCGTCGAATTCGCGGCAAAGCACTTTCCAGCGTTAATATGCGGGTTAACACCAATCGAGAAGTACTCCTTGCTGATGAGGATTATGTTCGTGAAACTCACGACATTCCCTATATGAAGGTTCATATCGCTAGGAATCATGTATACTCCATGAGCAACCGAGAAGTGGACCTTTGAACGCGTGTACTTGAGCACATTTTGGAATCGCCTTATTTCCTAACCCGTGTCACTAGGTCGGAGGATCAGATCCTCAAAAGTCGTCAAGTACAAGCGTTGAGCATCGATAGCGCTACCTTGATTGCCGATGATGTTGGACCTCGCGTTAGCTTGGCTCTGAAGTATGAGGTAAGCGTAAAATCTTACGCTTTGGGATAACCGTACTATACCTATACGCGTGAGACCTTGCGAGAATCCAGCGACTCCATGAATCTTCATCGAAATAACTTGAGCCGCTTCCAAGGTAGTCTTTGCGAATAGCTTGCCAGCTACTGAAGACCATCTCATTCCTCCACTCGCTCTCGCTGTCGCTTACCCCAAATTCACGAGCCAGTTGTCCGAACTTCTGCTTATTGAAGGGGTTGTTAGGCGGCGGAATCTATCGGAACCCGGTAGAGAAATGTTGAGATCTTGAAGGATTTTACGAATCTGGAAGTACACGTGGAAACGGTAAACGGAGCGAACAAGAGGTAAAGAGCTGGTTAGATGCTGTATAGAGATACCGCAAGCTGAAGTTGCGCAGTAGGTAGCAAAATTGAGCTGAGTGGACCAGAGGCTGAAAGGGTGGCTTTGCCAGGTATTCAACACCGCACCAGAGTGGAATTCGTAGTCGACAAAGATGTTGGGGAATTTCACCTTGAATGAGGACCCCTTCGCATCAATCACGATGTCTTGTATTGAGAGATCATCACCCTTGAGTCTCTCGAGATATTTCCCATGTGTAAGGGTATACTTTGCCTTTGGATTATACGAGTAAATGCTCATCTTTTCCTAAAGAAACATGAAGCAACTGTATGTTACAAATGTCGGAAAGCATACGATATTCGACCCTCATCTAGGGGAGGACACGAGGATTGCATTGAAGTCGATCAGTATCCGCCCTAGGTGGGTGAACCTCTTCACTAAGAGCGAAATCAACATTCATAAGGTGGGGTCTAAGTCGATGGAAGTCGGTGATTTGGAAGTCTTCATCTCGATTGCGCCGGGTTTGTATAGAATCGAGGATCTCGCAGGCATAGTCAACAGTCAAGCGGGAGGGAGGATCATGCTCTTCGTACTCAGGAACGGAGTCTGTAGGCTTAGAGTTAACAAGAGGTACAGTGTGATAATCGATCAACCACTGCAGGACATTATGGCACGGGCCTTTGATAATATTGTAATATTTACCGCGGGTGACTACGACAGCATCTACAAAACTGACGTTCACCAGCGGCTGAGACTCGTATGCCCCCAGCTGGATCCGGATTATTCTCTTTTAAAAGGTGAGAAATTCAATATACTAGCCCTGCTTCCTATCAAAGAGCTAAACGCTTGGGGGAATATGGTGACATGAAGTTTCGACACTCCTGTGTACCTTCCCCATAAAGGTTCAACAGACAAGTTCGAGTTCATGCTCATCAACGAGTATCAAGACGATAAGAACCCTTTCGTGGGGAATAGCGATGCACTTGCTTATAGAATAAAATGACAGACATTGCTAAGCTTTACCCGCCTTTACCTTCTGCACCTGCGGAAGACAGGCAGGAGGATACTATCCATGAAAGCCAGGTCTACCGGTTAAAAAAGATCGAAGAGATCGAAGCGTTCTTCCGAGAAGAGATCAAAGAGAGAGAAAAAAACTACAAAAAATTCAAGCTTTGGGGGATAGGGCTTCGCTATGCTGATCACGGCATGATCGCTGTTATTGTAATCACCTCTGCAGCAGGTATTGCCACGCTTGCAACCGGATTCGGAGCCCCTATAGCAATTGGTATTGAAGCAGCGGCTCTCGCCGTAGGGATGGGGCAAGTAGGTTTGAAGAATGCTTCCAAGCGCATAGGCGCAAAAGTGTACAAGCATGAGTGCATCAAGCTCCTGGCTGAATCACAGCTAGACACCGTCTACGATAAGATCTCCAGAGCGATCCAAGATCGTATAATTTCAGACGATGAGTTTACATGGATAATCCAGGAAAAACAACGTTACATGGTGCTCAAGGAGCGGATCCGACTACGAACGAAAAGGACTGTTAATTTCATCAACGAATAAGTACGCCAGCAGCTTGTGGCACAGATCAGACAGGAGGCGAAGGATGAACTACTCAAAAAACTTCAATCTGCACAGTATGCCAGCGCTACTTAGAGGAACCGCCCGCGTTTTCGTAATCTAGTGTGTTGTTTAACATACTAGACGATCTCGAGAACTTCTCCAGCATCA
Source organism: Hydractinia symbiolongicarpus (assembly GCF_029227915.1). Taxonomy (NCBI): domain Eukaryota; kingdom Metazoa; phylum Cnidaria; class Hydrozoa; order Anthoathecata; family Hydractiniidae; genus Hydractinia; species Hydractinia symbiolongicarpus. The sequence continues at coordinate 17,221,571 of NC_079878.1, forward strand.
TAGTCGATGATGAAGCCACAATCATATACGACACGTCGCTGCCTTTCAGCGAGCTGTCTTGAGTATTCTTCGAGATTTTTCTCCCAAGCGATAGTACAACGAGGCTCGCAATAGGGACCGTCTGTCTGTGTCGAAACGGACTTGCACTTGACCTTACGGATCGCTTTGAGAAGAGGACCCCTATTCATAGTTGAGTAGTTACGGATCTTTAGTGCTTTAGCTTTTTTTAGTTGGAACGTTCATGTTTGTTTTGATGTGTTAGATCAACACACCAAAACCTCTCACATCTAGTCCAGTACGACGAAGCTTTCCTCCTCCTCGTCGTTGTCAGAGTCGCTAAGGTATGAGGTACCATAAAACTCGACATCCTTATACTTGCACTTTTCGAGGTATGTCTGGAGATAATAGTTTTCGCCTTGCTTATAAATGCCGGCGGGCTTGATGATAGCCCTGCACTTGCAGCTGTCCTCCGATACCTTTTTATTGTGGAAATTGGTCTTGATTTTACCCTCCCACTCCTTCAGCTTGGTATTGAGATATCGCCTTTTTTTCAAGGGAGTAGTAGTGAAGCAATGACCCTCGAGGGACTCCACCTTGGTCAGTATTTCCTCATATTTTTCCAACCATTGGTGGTAGTTGGTGAGATCAAATGACATGGTAAGTGCGCTAGCCTCCGAGTAACGCGAGGCACCATATGAATGGATCTTTTTGGGTGTCTTGATCAGTAAAGGAGCTAGTTTGTCGCTAATTTTATAGGCAATCACGAAGCGTTCATCTTTGCCCTTGTTTGCTGGAGTAGGGTCGCTTAGCATGATATTTTCAATGTTTACTTCTTCGATACTTAATGGTTTCGCTTTGGCGTAAAATTCCCTTGATTTAACAGTCTCGTCACCGAATTTGAATATCCTTTTTATTTGTGGAGAGAAAATCCCAACTAGGGTTTAGTACAGGGACAGCCTCCACCATTGTGATGTACTCCTGGTAGCAGTACCAACAAAGCAGCTTACCTGTTATGAAGAATCTCTGTCCGGAGGAGCATCTGTCATAATTGTCGAGCATCTTTTCGCAGTCATCGCAGTGTTCTTTCATTTATTTACAATCATAAAGATGATCCTCTAGGTCTTGAAATCTTTGTTCATTCTCCTTCTCCTTCTCTAATTCTTGTATCAAACCAAAAGCCAAGAGGTGTAGGGTAAAACTAATACCGGCGATTAAAATCATATCACCTGGTTTTGAATTAGTATAACACATTTATTTATACTCATTCAAAAAGATTTTTCATCATTTATTCAAGCCGAGTATATGAATCCCCCCGGGGTACACGTCCCGAGATCTGAAATGGTCCGGGACATATCTCTGTTGCGAGAGAATCCGTCAAACAGCCTTGGTACACATTTCCTGGGTCATGAAGCGGTCTGGGACATCACCGAGCCCCCAAGGTAGACATTCAAACGCTTTGGTACACATTTCGTGTGTTTTGATATGGTCGGGAACAAACTCGAGCAAATGCGGGTACTGCCCAACCGCCCTAGCGCACAGAAATGGGCTGGTACACAGCTTACCGCCTGCACTATTTTGCCTGTCGATTTGCGCGAGAGGTTTGGAGATTATATCAACACACGTCACAATGAAATGGTTTTTAGCCAACAAAAAGTTTCTTAGAAATGTGACAGATAATTTAGCTCATTTGCTCAAATAAGATTTAAAGAGAAGACAGCCAGCTCCAAAATGCTCATAAAAATAGACTTAAAAATTGACTAGCAACATTGAAATTCAAAATGGCGGCGATTCAAGCAAATTCATTGGTCGAAATCATGAAATTACGTCATTATAACTGCAGCGCTTACAGCGCTCTTAAAAATGCAAAATGATTTTACGTTTGAGGCGAAAGTTCACTTCGGTCGCATAGCACGACGTATTCGACGCACGGCTCAAAGCGGACATTATTGCGCAACATTTCATGAGCGCTTTGTGTCGTTCGCTTGCTTTGGATATCAAAACGATTTTGATATTTTGAATGTCCGCTCGAAAATTATGACGTAACTTAAGCATTTCAACCAATCAAATTGCTTGAAAACCATTCTTCCTCCAAACAACATGGCGGAACAAAACACATGCGATAAACAAGAAGAATCACAATTTGACACTGAAGCTTATGAAGCTAGAGAAAACAGGGAAGTGGTAAGAAATATGCAATATGTGGCAAACTTAAGACGTAATGCTAACCAAGTGATGTTTCTTGTGCCAAGATATACTGAATTGAGACAAGAATATGTTCCACCAAAATTGCACTAGTGCAGATTTTAACTCACCACCACGAGATTTTGACGTTGCAGATAAAACTTCACAACAAGTAATTCCTAGCAAAAGAAAATGCGGGAAGTCCAACGAGAGAGAGAACAACACACGAGATAAGGTAGATATGTTACTGGCAAAATCTTTTTTAAGCTTCTCTGCTGAAGAGCAAGAAGTTAAGAGAGAAGATGACTCAGACATGCTGTTTTTGAAGAGTCTTTATCCTACTTTGAAGAGCATAACCAAAAAAACAACAGATTAGCCAGAATGGACATAATGAGGATTCTCACTGACTATGAGTTTTCTGATGATGAGTGAAAGTATTTAATGTAACTCATACCTTGTGTGGATTAATTTTTGAGAGGAATAGAAGGAAGTTCTTGTGGAACGAATTTGATTTATTTTTTTTGCCTTAAGATAGTTTTTACAAATTCCAAAACCTGCTGTGATTTGCGTAAATATGTCTTTGTAAAAATTAATCCACTCAAGGTACTTTGTGATGTATTTTGTTTTATACATGTTTTCAGATTTAGATTTGCATACTAAATATACTAATATTATAAATATACCATTGAATCATGAATCACTTGAATCATTTCTTTTATCAAAGTAGTCACTTGTGTTTCTGATTACATCCAACTGCCAAGGAACTGAACCTGCCTCTGAGTTAAAATAATCTCTGTATGTATCCTTTGAATAGTTGTTGCAACTAGTTCTTTGAAAATCGACCAATGCGCTACCTGTATCTTCATTATTCCATTCTCCAAGAACAATATGTCCTTGACATTCTCTGTCAACAAAATCGTTTGGGCAATAAGTATTAATATTTGTGAATATACGGTTGAACATTAGGAAATTATGCAAAACTAAAATTGCTTTAGTGAGTTCTTCTGTAGTTTCAACTTCTGCTACAATGGATCTGCGTAATATTCGAAATCTCGATGCTGCAATACCCAAAGCACTCTCGACAATCCTTCTACCCCTTGAAAGGGAAAAACTTCTCCTTTTCTAGTATAGTTCCTCTGGGGTAGGGTTGCAATAAAAATGTTTTAAGAGAAAATGCATCATCCCCTAAAAATATGTAAGGGTATTTCGTGGAATCTCTTGTTAAATTGCGTGGTTCTGGTGAATTTAAAACGTTCTCATTGATGGCAACACCTAGATTACACGTGCCAAATACGCCACCGTCACTCATGCGTCCATAATCTCCTACATCAACCATGGTGAATTCATAATTGGCGTTCACGATGGCCATTAGTACGATACTGTGAATTTTTTTATAATAGAAATACTAAGAGCCACCTCTAGGAGGACACTGAATTGCGATGTGTTTTCTATCGATGGCTCCCAAACAATTAGGAAAATTCCATTTATTATCATAATCTGTACACAATTTTTTTCCATTCCTTGGATGTTTGAGGACTCTTTCAAGATTTTAATGCGTCTGATAGAGCCTTACGTCTTTTAATGCGTCTGATAGAACCTTACAAGTGTCCTTAACAATACGACCAACAGTAACACTTCTCCTGCGATAACTGCTACCAATTGATACGAAAGAATCTCCAGAAGCAAGGTATTTCAAAGTCACACAAAGACGTTCCTCTGGTTTTATAGCTTCACGACGAGTGCTATCACGTTTTAATTTCGGCCCAACCAAGGCAAGTAGTTCTTCGAACTTGCTTGGGAGCATTCTAAACATTTTGAATGCGTGATAATCTCCTTTTTGTTTTCTCTCGCGAAAAATCCGTCGTGCCCAGAATCCTTTACGTCCGCGTTGACATTTAGTCTTTTTTCGCACACATTTAATACTTCATGGACTTTGTGCACTGAAGCGCGCACACACGCCATAAGCGCCGTGCGTCGGGTACGTCGTGCTATGCGACCGAATTGGACTTTCGCCTTTAAAACGATCAACGCGTGTAAAAGCGCGTTTGAATATTACGCAATATTGAATACTTTAATGTGTGCGCCTTAAACCGACGTGCTAAAAGCTTGAAGTGGACTTTCGCCTTAAGAGCGAGCGAGTAACAGTTTTCCTTCACCAACTTGTACATAGACAGAAGAAACAAACCATGTTAATGTAATTTCACATAAATGAAATATTGAGTAAGAAATACAAAGATATATCTAAAGCATGTTTCAGTCATACTACTGACTTCCAGTTGAAAAAAGAGCAACAAGGCCAGCCGCCATTCCTGTTGACAAGGTGAAATTTACAGCAGGCGTTGCTGACCTCAGAAAATAAAACGAAGCCATAATAATGATGAATAAGTACAAAGCGTTGCTATAGAAGATGGCGAACGTTGTAGCTTCCGTGTCTGCAACGTTATTTTTCTTCCATAAAATTCGATCATCTTTCTCTTTTCGAGATAACTTCTTAGTTTCTGTCTTAGAATCTAATTCAGCATTTACCTAAAAAGAATTATTTAAAAGAATTTTGAGAAACACAACCTTCTTCATAACCACAAAAAAAGATCCGAAATTTTAGCGAACAAATTTTTCTCTTTTTTTGAGACAGCATGAGGAGAGGAAATGCTTGCACAAAAACACATTAAATGCACGTGTGTTTTACATAGAATAATATCAGTTTTATTACTTTAATGGAATGAGAATATAATATCACGGAGAGGTACCAAGACAAACGTTAAACTCAACTTAGTTAAAAAATTAGGCATAACTTCTACTGAATTTTCAAATTTTGGAGGGTGGACCAAACCCACAATTCCTTCATTTCATATGATTACGAATTATTTCATGAAATTAGAAAGGCTTTGACCAGAATAGAATATCACAAAACCCATTTAATTTTAGTTAATCCGTATACAGTAATGAATATTGGGGAATTAGAAATTAAACTTTAAGGCCCATCTAGCACAGTAATTCGGTGACAATAAAATGCATTGTTCTACATCTTATAAAAGCCCAATAGGGATTTACATAGAGGTATTTACAAACATTTACCTCTTGAGCTATGACTGATTCTCTTTTCTGTGCAATTTTATGCTTTAGAGTAAACTTTGTGTTCTTGTAAGCAAATGCAACTAGGTAAGATGATGCAAGTGTTCCAACAACAAAAAGCACGGCATACGTCATAGGATCCATAAGATGCACTTTCCAAAATAACCCTGAAATTAAATAACTGATACAGGTACTTTTTATTTCATAAGCAAATGTGGGTGATCTTTAATCACTTCCAGAAATGATGATTCAATGATGGGGTACCAATAAAGCATTAACACTTCTCTTAGTTAAATGGAGTAGCTGAGGTCTAAATAATCAATTTTTCACTTAAAAAAATGTGGTGATACGGTTTTTTTTAAATATTTTTAGAGATTGAAAGTTTATGTAATAAATTAATCATTCTTTTTTTTTTTGAAATTTCTTATAGAATTTTAAACTGATCATTTTTTTTTTAAAAAAAAAAAGCAGTGGAAAATCAACTTATTTCACACTTATTAAAAGCTTTAAAATTATGAATCGCATCATGTCTTTAAGGAAGATGACAACTCGGAAAAGCTTAGGCTACTAAGTTTAGCTTTCAGATTAGGGGCTATTAAAACATTGTCTGCGGTAAGAAAAAGTTGTGCAGTATCGTGCTACAGCTCGCCTACCATTTATATTACTATATTGGCTATACCTTGGAACCATGGGGCTTTTGCTTGTTCAAATAAGCAATAAAGATGCCGCTATGTGATCCCTAGTGAGCCTGAATTATGTCACTTATATCAGGTCTTATCTTCATATGAAATACATTACACATATTACATTGGCGATGAGTCTTCGAGTATTGATCTTTCATCTGGCTTCTTTATTTTGTGCAAAGGCGTACGTTTAAAGTCTACAAGAGACACTTGAAAATCACTTAAAACTTCACTTCTACAAGAGACACTGGAAAAACACTTAAAACTTCACGAATTCACCACACGTTTATTGATATGTTTGTGCACTAATCCGTCTACAAATGCTAACCCTTGTGCAGATGCTTCTCCCCTAGGTTTTCTGTTTATTGTCCAAAGCAAGGGTGTTTAGTAGCCTGCTCCTAGGTTTGTGTCCTGATTGTGTGCTTGTCAACAAACATGGCTACTGGACTCCAGCTCCCAGCTCCAGCTTACGTCGACCTAACTGGTGAACTGACCGCTATAACCTAGCGATGGCAGAAATGGAAAGCCAGCTTTACCTATTTTGCTTGCATGAATTACTAAATTACTTGCATGAACAAAGACTTGTATTTTAAAGTTATGCTGCTAAAGTTATTCCTAAAGTTTTGTTGAGAAAAAAAGATTGCAATAAAATGTTTATTTTTTTGAAAAGTCTTTTAAACAAAAAACAAGTGCATGAAACTTTTTAAACAACAATAGTTTTGTGTGCGATTTCTTTTGCATGTTTTGTTTAAATATTTTTTAAAACAGACTGAGTTTAAAAGATATAAAAAAAAACATGCACAAACTTTTTTAAAAACCAATAATTTTTGCGCAATTAATTTTAATCTTTTGCGTAGTTACAAATTCATTACTTCGCATTAATACATAAGGGGATTTTATTTTCAATAAGTTTTAACAATAAAACTCGCAGTTAGGAGAAGATAGTTACAGCATTGCATTATCCCGAAGCTTTTGTTAAATCACTCGCAACATAGCTCTCGCAAAGATCATTAAAGTAATTAAGATAAACAAAAGATAAAAGGGCTTTCGGCTTGTAGGAAAGGTGTTGTTGAACGAGGAAGTTTACATTTTGTTTTGTACTGTAGCTTTATAAAGGCTATTTCATGAAGAGAATTTTTCGATAAAAACGAACAATGCAAACAGTAAGTAAACAAAAGGTGAGCTGCCAAGCTCACAGACTTCCTGCACGATGTGACATATGCTCATTTATTCGGACCTAGTCCTCTCGGCTTTACGCAACCTTGAAAATTATTTGAAATTAAAAATACTTTTAGACACGGTAAATGAGGATGTAAAAGGTATATTTTGATATATTGATGTATTGTATTATCAAAATAACATTTTTTTCACTGGAGTTTCTCTTTAAGCATTTCTTATGCAGCTACTAAAATTATTTAAATTTAATTTGTATCTGCCTTCTTTTTTTATTTTTGCTTTGTGTTTTGATTTTTAACCTGCTCGCTTGGTGAGGTTCTTATGACTAAATTTGACTCCTATACTTGTGTGTTGTATTTGCCCAAGTCCTGTCTTTGTACCTTGTCCTATTGTGATGTCCTGTCCTTTAGGTGGTCACATTATCAAATATTATGCAGAACAATATTTCTTATTAAATCATGAATGAAACTTATTTACTAATAATATCTTTGTTAAATTTTTCTATCACTATGTACTGTTAGTCTGTTGATAAATAAGTTATTACTTACATACTTATTTCCAGTCAGGAAAATCTTTTAAATATGCTGTCACAGTATAAATAAACTACACGTCCTAATTAGGCGTCAATCATATCCTACTTATATGTGGCGAATCGCTCATTTAAACTGTTAGCCGAGATATTTCAAAATGCATACACATACACAGCCAAAATTTGTATCTTTATTTAGTGCTGAGAAGCAAGTATAGATAAGTTGTGGTGTGACGTAATGTTTTGATTTTGCATTGAGAACAATGGACATACCTACACATGTGCACAGGCAAAAAATATAAACAACAGACCGCAACGATTGAAAATATTAATATTAAGTGTAAAAAAACACTGACGGTAAAATTGGTAATGTCTGCTCTTAAAGAGAGAAGATAATAGTTGAGAAAAAACAATTCCAATTTATTTTCAACCTTAAATTTATAACTTAGCATAAAGATTAAAGTTTGGCTATGTAGTCCTTCTTTTCTTGCCTGTTAAGATGCACATGCATATAAGGAACTTTGTAAATTCATCTATTTTAAAATAATAAAAAAATTCGTAAAGGGAACACGCTCTTTTTGCAGACACTCCCTACCTTAAATATGCTGATATTAACATTTATTTATTCAATCTTTCCACTGCCTATTTTGATTGTGTACATTTTAATATCGCTGTTTGCGGGCAAATTAAGCTATAGATACCTTGGCTAAAAACCTGCTATTTTAAAAACCCTTCCTTTAAATAATCATAGTTATATCAACAAAGCTAAATTTTAAGTTACTCCTTCTATTAAAAAACAAAACATGATGCGACCAGGGAATAAAAGCTGTATAGCAGTCAAATATAACACAGCATAGCTACGCTGTGATTCGCTTATTCAAGCTTCATTAGACGTTTAATTTAAATGTAGCATACTAATTTTATTGTAACAGCATATACTTAAAACTTTTCCCTGACCGTCATAGTAGCCAAAAAATACTTGTTACTCACATAGAGGCAAAACAGCAACCATTAAAGCATTTCCATAAAAGAGCGCCTGTGATTTTTTTGAAACAGTACGACTAAAATCTTGAAGAAGCACTTCTTCCTCTTGTGTCAACTTTCCTTTGCCAGGCATTTTGAGAAAGTGTTTTGTACCAATCTTCCCAAAGCGTGGTACAACTTTATTTCGTTCGCGAGCGACTTTTTTGATTATTCAGAGGTGACTGCCACGACAGCAAGAAAAAGTGGGCGTCTGGGACTTGGAACTTCACCGCAGATACTTTTCGTTTAAAATTCCAATCTCTTTTTTAATAATTACCGCCCCATTAGGGGCGGCTCATACTTCAACAGGCGTGAAAATCTTCTTTTTAATATAATCTTTAAATGTCATTTTTGTGGAGGTTCGTCCATAACTAATTTATTTGTGATAATATTTCAACACGTCTTATGACTGTGTCTTTTTCAAATCTAAACTTTGTGGCGTAACGAACTAAAGTTATTATATATAGGTGAGCGGGATTCGAATCCCGCTCACTGCTTGGCAGTATGTTAGTGATGAACAAAGTAGTTCTTCTTCAATATGACTTACACGCATTATACTCAATCGTCATGATCAGAGGTCTGATCGGGGTGAAGCATTCTCTGTTGAGAATGAAATGTGCTATGATAAATATTCACCTACATGTATACACACCATCCGGATAAACTATCTGAGTTCATCGCTAACATATTGCCGCACGTAGTGTGTAGTGGTTTCGTCTGCGGCTCCCAGATCTGGAGACCGCGGATCGAATCCCGCTCACTGCTTGGCAGTATGTTAGTAATGAACAAAGTAGTTCTTCTTCAATATAAAGTTATTATATTGCACTAGTCGATAAGGCCCGTGGAAAAGTCCACTGAGGCAGGATAAAAATTTTGATGACGTCAGCAACCCATCCACTAAAATAAATTTAGGGTTTTGATTTCACGTTTCCTCTATTATGGAGAACGTAAAGCGCTGATCAAGAAAATGTATATGATGATGTGATTTTTAATCAGCGGTTAATGACATATCAGGGCTTAAAAATTTTGCTGACGTCAACAATGGCCCCGTCCAAACCGAAATTACTTTTTTTAGAAATTTGTATACCTGTTGCCTTCATCGTATAGATCTTGAAACGCTGATCAAGAAAATGTATAGGATTATGTACTATTTTTTGATGACGTCATAAACCCGTCCATTCCGAAACGGATTTGGTGACCCAGGTTTGGGAAACTTACCCAAATTGGTCCTAAGTGATCCCTAGTTACCCACGCGGTGAAAATCATTGACGTCACCCACCTCGTTTCCAAGCAATTTAGCCTCAAAGTTTTAGATGCACTGTAATGGCTTCATTAATTTAATATAGGATATTGACGTTAAAGTAGTGTTATTGACGTCGCGCCGTAACGTCGGAAAACTTAACATATTAGACATGCATTTTTCGGCAACATCAACGGAAAATGAACACATCCACTTTGCCTGTTATGGACAGACCTTGAAACGATGATCAAGAAAATGTATAGGATCATTGCCTTTTGACAACTGGTTGCAGAGATATAGATGGCTTCCGTGTGTTTTGATTTTGCGAACTAATTGCGCATGCGCAAATTGCTGGCAGTCAAAACATTGAGCGCCTGCCAGTGAAACTCTTTACAAGTTGAGATAACGAACTATAAACATCAAACCACACGACAGCTACTAAAAACGAAATGACTTCAAATTCCGATACATGACAAGCATCTAAATATTTTTCTGCTTTAGAAAACATCGATAAGCAGAAGTATAAAGGAAAGTTAACACTTAAAAATGGTACAATACTACCAGACCCATATGCGTTGGTTGACTCGTCTTGGAAAGATGACATGAAGCTTTTACCAAATATTCAATGGGGCGACTTGTATATGTACCTGATCAATACTCCAAGCGAATATACCCACGTTCAAGGCATTTAAATCTATGGAAGCATACAACTTTTTTGTATGTGGACATGTGCAAGACGTTTTCATACATAATGTCACAGAGAATTCAGAGTTTTGCTTCCTAAAGTCAAAGATAACTAAAATTTTGTCAAACATTTAAATGTTGCTATGAAATTTGTTTGCTCTATAATAACATTTTTTTACTGATAGATGCTAAGTAGGTAGATATTTGTTTTTAGGTACTTCCGAGCCAAAGGCAAGGTCAGAAGACAAAACTGTATGATGTTTGGGTATGCCTACATAAAGTCAAGGGACATGTACTAACTGGAAAGTGCACATGCATGGATGGGTATGTAAAACATTAGCTGCATGTCATACAATTTTGAAGAAGTTGTAATATATTATGTTAAATCTTCTTTTAGCTTGGGATCAGCATGCAGTCATGTTGCTGCACTCCTTTTTAAATTGGAAGCTTGTATAAGAATTGGAGGAAATAAGGTGGCAGTTACAAGTGAACTGTGTGCTTGGAACAGATGTCGAAAAAATGCTGTGCCAACATTATTACAAAACATTAACTTCAAAAGGCCACGCAAAGATCAACTACCTGAAGAAAATGAACCAAAGGAAAATCCTGTTCTGCATTATTCTGCAAAAAAAAATTGGTCATATTCTTTTAAACTTAAAAGTGCAGATTTGGCTAAGCTACGAGAGATTGCTCCAGAAGCTGCATTTTTTACTAGTTTAACGAATGTTAGTAACAATAATGTGTCTGACAGGGATACTGCTACAGCAGATGAAAATGAAGAAAATTTATTACCAGAACCCATAACAAGCATTTTCGATTACGAAGCTGTAAATTTGCAAGATTTAACTCTTATGGAACGTTATAATGAATTTAAAAAAGCATATTGTCAGGAAAATTACGAAACATTGGCTAGTGTAACACAATTTTTAAAACTTTTAAAGCAGCTAGGGAGATTTGCTCTCAGAGCTTCCCTTTCTGGCCAAACAATTAAATTTTTTTAAAATATCTGAAATTTCAGGAAGCCAAGTTCTATAAATTGTGGACACTTGACCTTCACTTATATTGAAATGAATAGCAAGTTCTTTGTTCATATTACCAAGTTTCAATTTCATTAATACAAGTAAAAGGTGATTTTCGGCTGAGAAAGTAATTAAAACTTTCTTGGCTGTTCGAGATACAATTTCTAGTAACCATTGAAATAATGCAGGTTTTCGAATTCCTGTCAAGAAGTTTAACCTTTTTTCTTTGATATTATCATAGTCTAACAATTTACGCTTCACAGCTTTCAATTTTGCTTGCGTTTGTTGCAGTTGAACTTTCAGTTTATTTTCTCTAAATTTATGTTTACACAGCTCCGATTTTAGCATCTTTTCTCGTGCAGATACTTTGTTTTCTGTTTGTGTTGCTAAAAATAATAAATTCAGTACGTAAAGCGCGGTGGAGAGAGTTTGTTTTGACTGCCAGCACTTTGCGCATGCGCAATTAGTTCGCAAAATCAAAACACACGGAAGCCATCTATTGGGGTTTAGAGGTTTTTTGATGACGTCATCAACCCGTCCATTCCGAAACAGATTGGGGAATCAGGTTCTGAAAAATTACCTAAATTGGTTCTAGGTGCTCCCTAGTTACCTATGCGGTGAAAAATCATTGACGTCACCACCTCGTTTCCAAGTTATTTGGCCTCAAAGTTTTAGGATAGGATATAGGATATTGACGTTAAAGTAGTGTTATTGAGGTCGCGCCGTAACGTCAGAAAATTTAACATATTAGACATGCATTTTTCGGCAACATCAAAGGAAAATAAGCACATCCACTTTGCCTGTCACAGAGACACGGAACTGGCGTATTATTATATAGATAAGACGATAAGGCCGGTGGAAAAATCCACCTAGGCCAAAGTCCTATGAAAAAAAAAAATGTCAAAAAGGAGGCCTGCAAGAGTTAGCACAAATCAACAAAAATAAACTTTTTACACATTTTATATATTGTCTTTCCCTTAGAAGCTTATACAAAAATACGAAAAAGCCATAGTTTGGAAAACATCAAATTTAAATCTAGAAAAACCAGTCATTTCGGTTATATACCATCCTCTACCACAAAAATTTACACAAAATGTAAAAATCAGCCAGTTAAGAACACAAAATTTTTCACTTTTGGTTCTGTACTGCCCTTTACCAGCAATTTTAAACCTAAATGTCAAAAAATCAATGAGCAAAGAATAAACTTGAATCAACAAAGATCATTATGTATAGAGCTTGAAACAATAACCAAAATATTGTATAGAATCAAGTACAATAGCAACAAATAATAAAGTCAAAAATAACACATCTCTACTTTGTGAAAAACCTTTAATAATTCAATCAAAGTGTCAAAAAACATAAAATTTATATCTGGAAAATCATTTCTTCGATTACATACTACCCTGTTCCCAAAAAATATACACAAATTGTAAAAATGAACAGGTTAAGAATACAAAAATTTTTTCCTGAGTACGATGAATGGAGCTAAATGAATATTTAGCTCATGTTAATTGTGGTGACTTCAGTATACCTTCTAGCTGTCCTGTATAATGATAGATACCACTCTGGCTCTGACCTAGTACTGTACCTCAAATAAGGTTAAGAATAAGGCACTTCTGATTCAGTTAATAGGTAGCCATGTTGGATTATATCTGCTTAGAGCATTGTCTCAGTTGCCCCAGGTCAACATGCATCTGTTTTGCCTCGCTTAATAATACAAGTCAATAAATACATGACACATGGGTCAGTCCAATTTTAGCCATAAAGAACTGAGGTTGTTGAAGATTAAAGCTCCTCAGATTTCCACTTGCGCTTTTACTGATGGGGATGTCGGGCTTCCTACGTCAGCCATATAACATTTGGACAGATGCGTGTGTGAGGCTTGTGTATCTTATTATTACTTGATATTATTATCACTTATTATCATTACGGTGAGGCACACCCTTTTATGAATCCTGATATTATTATTATTATGTGGTAACACACGCTGGGCCAATACTGGACCAGCTTGTGCATTCCACCTTTAGCTCATGATTATTGATAACACATGTTTATTGGGTGCAGAAGACACCATATGTGATTATCGGTTTATAGTGAAGTGCAGTGTACCTTCATGATTGAAGTGGAAGAGAAACAATATCCTTCATGCATGAGAATAAATTATTAAATAAGTATATAATTAATAAACTAAATAATTAATCATTAATTACAAGTGACAAGTAAATGTATTATTAGTTGTGAAATGTACCACGTGAATAGAGGATGTGAGTATGTAATTCATGCATGAAGAGATCTGGGTCATGCCTTGGAAACCGTTCACAATATTATGATCCATGAGGACATAAACTTGTGAGGGGCAACCAAAACGTGCATACTCTTAGGAAATTACCCTCTTTGCCTTGGGCAAGCATTTTGGTGTGATTACCTTGTTATGATTACTAGCAGCATGCGTTATCTGCCCTGCCTCACTTATTTATTTTCTTACCCGGCATCCCAATCCATTCCCCAAATTTACAAATTGCGTTCCATGCGGATGATGTTGTATACCAAAATGTGCCATAATACAATATTCTCGATTAATAAGTGTGTTTTTACTGAGTAACCAAGACAATTAATCTGTAGTGACCTTTACCAAAAATTTTAAACGTGAATGTCAAAAATAAATAAGGAGTAAATTTGAATCAACAAAGATATTATTTTTGGAAAACAGAGTGTATATACGGTCTGTCCTCACAAAAGTTTACACAAAATGTAAAACAGATTTGTTTTTGAGAAGCACATCCAAATCAACAAAAATCAGTCCATTTTTAGCATGTCCTATATTGCCATTGCCCATAAATCTTCCACAAAAAGGTTATGAAACACATCAAATCATAGAAAAATCAGGCATTTCATATAATATTAAAAACAAAAAAGTTTTCATTATCACCAAACACAGTTATTATTACAATTTTAAAATTCTTAACAAAAACGTTAACAAAAACGTGAATTTGTTCTTTCAGTATATTGCATGTGGTCTTTTTCCCACAAAAGCAGCAGTTTGCAACATAAACAAAAACACAAACAACCATACCATCCTCTCATAAAATAAAATAAAGTCATAACCCCACATAAAATTGCCAATCAAATGTCTACAACCCCCTGTAAAAATAACATGGAATTTTACATGTAGGCTGACAAAAGTTTAACAGGATGTCAGAAACAAAACAATAAAAAATAACTTAACACACACGCTTTAAATTCTGAAAAAAATTGCTTAGGTCCCCTTGTAAAGTTTACAGGAAATGTGAAAATAATTATACTCCTAGCTAGAAAAATACATCCTACTATCCTGTCCAAAGTTTAAGTCTTTGAAAGATTTTGAAAGTTTAAGATAGGTAAACTAAGTTTACAAATCTACTTAACAACAACAGAGCATCAGGTTTCGATAACATCTCAGCTGAACTTATTAAATATGCTCCCACGATTTGTCACAATGAAATAGCTGATATAGTGAATGACTGTTTCAACAAAAATGAAGACATCGATGTTGGAAAAGGTATCCTCATCCCACTGTGTAAGCCTAAAAAACCTAAAGGCCCTGTTAAAAATCTACGTCCTGTAACTCTACTTTCAATCATTCGAAAGATTATTTCCAACGTAGCTCTTCAACGCATCAAACCAAAAATTGACGACTACCTTTCATTAAGCCAAAGTGCTTTCCGACAAAATCGAAGCACGTCAGATGCTGTATGGACTCATCGCTGGTTAGTTGCAAGAATTGAAAAATACCAGGAGAAGATTTATATTACAGGTATCGACATGAGTTCCGCATTTGACACCATCAAAAGAGACGAGTTGTTAAACATCCTTGGTAATGTAATAAACGAAGATGAATTGAGATTAATTCGATTTTTACTTGCTAACACAAATCTTGAAATCAGAATGAAAGATGTAGATACGACACCTTTTCCCAGTAACATCGGAAGTCCTCAAGGTGACGGAATAAGTGGTTGTTTGTTTAACATATATTTCGAAAGCTCCTTACGTAAAGTTAGAAAAATTCTGGAAAAAGACCATATCCTTGACGAACATTCATACTCGAAGAGAAACGAATCATTACTCCCAGTGACTGAAGTGATATACGCTGATGATTACGACCACATCACAGATGACATCAACAAAAAGAAGAAATTCAATAACATCATAAAAGAAACTTTAGCTAAGGATAATTTGTTGGTAAACGAAACAAAAACAGAACACACATTACTAGAAAGAAAGAAAAAAGTAAACAACGAAACAAATGAACCGTGGAGACATGTCAAGAAATTGGGGTCAAAGCTAGGTATCCATGAAGATATAGCTAACAGAAAAGCATTGTCAACAGCTGCCCTACAGAAAATAAGTGATGTGTGGATTAAGAAAGATAAAATCAGTACTCAGCTAAAAATCAGAATCTATCAAACTGTAGTCAAATCCATATTATTATACAACTGTGGCACATGGGGTTTGAACAAAAATGAAGAAAAGAACATGAATTCCTTCCATCGTCGACAACTTCGTCAAGTATTAAACATCAAATACCCAGTAACAATAAGGAACAAGAAGTTGTACGAAATATCAAAAACAAGACCTATTACATTGGATATAATCCAAGCTCGATGGAGGTTATTTGGGCATGTTCTCAGATTACAGAAAGACACACCCGCTCAACTGGCTATGAATCACTATTTTGAACAATCGCAAGTATCAAAATTCAAAGGTCGTCAACGAATTACGTTACCAATCAGTTTAAACAATGATATAAGAAGAGCAGTGGAATCTGATAACAGTTTTGCAATAAAATTTGGCGTCTCGCAATTGATTTCGAAACATGACCTAAAGGTCTTAAGGGTAATCGCTGAAGATCGAAGTACATGGAAGTCCCTTTCAAGACACATATATATTGCAGCTGAAGCAACTACTTATACTGAAGAAAATCTTACAGTAGATGATAGAAGCGAAGACAGCTGATACATACATACATAAACTAAGTTAGCTAGCTATACATATTAAAAAAAAAGGAATAACAACATAATTCATAGGTTAGAGCTAGCCATGGGATGGGAGAGCAGGACTTGGAGAGGCTAAATTAGCTAGCTAACAGTAGCTAAGACCCCCAGTTAAATATATCTAAACTGGGAACACTTAGCTAAAACTAAAGCTAGCTATTTATGCTTAGTAAAACACACATAAAGAGAAACAATAGTAATGTAAAAATAATAACATTACAATAAGCAGTAAGTTCAACAAACCAAAGTTTTAGGTTTGTAAGTTAGCTAACAGTTCAGTTGCCGTTAAGGGCCGTTGAGTGCGGTCACGTTTCAACCGCGCTCCAAATGAAGCTGTAGCCGCAGGCACGAAAAGGGGAGTATGTCTCACATCCAACTTAGAGACTTTGTTGGTAAAAGTAAAACTGATATAAACAAAATGAATAAAGAATCTCTGGTAAACTTGTTATTCAATAATAAAGAAATTGAGCAGTTGGACGATCTCAAGTCCATACGAGACAGCATAGAAGAGCTGAAAAATAATGTCATCAATCGCCTTCTCAATGAAAACAAACGACTCAAAAAACATATCAAGGAAATTGAAACCCAAAACTACGAACAGATGGATGAATTGGAGGACAACATGCGAAGTTGTTAAATTCCCATAATGACAAACCTTGTGCTGAGTAAACTTTCAGACTGCATTTTTGTTGATTTTGTTTTTCTCCCTTTCTTTGCATCTATTTATATAGTATATACTTCTAGAATTATCCAATTTATTATTTTAGCTAATAATCTGAAAGCTAAAACTACTTTTCATCCAACTTATTTACTCCCCTGTGTGTGTTTTGTGTCCACTCAACCACCAGTTTAATTCTCGTGAGAATAAATATATATATATATATATATATATATATATATTTATTTATTTATTTTTTTTTTCTTTTTTTTTGATTATTAATATTTATTTATTTATTTTCCTGTAGCACTTATTTACTTTTATACAAATTAACAACCTATGACCAATTTTCCCTGTAACATCTGCAAAAAAAATGTTAATAATAACCACCGAGCAATTCAATGCGATATTTGTAACCACTGGATTCATATAAAATGTAACAACTTAGATAATACCAGTTATAATTTACTAAAACAGTCCACAACACCATGGTTTTGTATTGATTGCACAGCTAAAACACTACCTTTTCAAAATCTAAATAATGATCAATTTTTTCTCAATTCAAAAAACATAAATTTTAAATGTAACACATCTTCTCAACTTAATATAACACCTTCAGAAAATATCGAGGCTCTTCTAAAAGAATTTAACAATTTGTCATCCAACATGAATAAAGCTAATGATGATGATAATCCAACCATTAATTGTCAATATTATGATATCAATGACTTCTGTTCGTCAAAATTTAAATCTGAAAATTTCTTCTCTATTTTCCATCTGAATATAGCTTCTTTATCTAGACATAAACACGATCTTGAGACCTTATTAAATATCTTAAATTTTGATTTTAGCATTTTAGCTATTACTGAAACAAAAATTATGAAAAATTTGAATCCAAACTACGATATTAATCTAGAAGGCTATCAACTATTCCACACTCCCACTGAATCCAGTGCAGGAGGGACATTATTATATGTACGCAATCACTTTAATTGTAAGATTCGAGATGATCTGAATATATACAAATCTAAAGAATTAGAATCTATATTTATTGAAATAATTAGTCCTCGTAAAAAAAATACAATTGTAGGCTGTGTGTACAAACATCCGGGAATGTCAATTGATGATTTTAACTCTAACTATTTTCAACCAATAATTAACAAAACTATGAATGAAGACAAAAGTGTTTTTATATCCGGTGATTTTAATATAAATTTACTCAACATCAGTAAAGACGACCAAAGTTCAGATTTCATTAATAATTTGTTTTCAAATCTCTGTATACCACATATTACACTACCAACAAGAATAACACCAAGATCTAAAACGCTAATTGATAACATATTTTCGAACTGTCTTGAATTTTCCGATTGTGTCTCAGGAAACCTAACTTCATCCATATCTGATCATTTACCTCAATTTTTATTGGTTCCAAATTTGAACATAAAATCCAATTCTAAAAAACAAAATATTTATAAAAGAAACTATTCAAAATTCAACGAAGAAGCATTTCTACTTGACCTAACTAAAATTAATTGGGATAATGAAATTTCTCTGAGTAAAAATGATCCTAATTATTCATTTGATAAATTTAATCATGCAATAAACCAATTATTAGATAAGCATATACCTTTAAAGAAGATGTCAAAAAAACAATACAAGCAACAATCTAAACCATGGATTACAAAAGGAATATGTAAATCTATCACTATAAGAGATAAATTACTGAAAAAATTCATAAATTACAGAAAGAATGATAATTATAAAAATATGTTACACAATAATTATAAACAATACAGAAATTTAATTGTTGATTTGATCAGAAAAAGTAAAAAACAACATTATCAAAAATATTTTTTTGAAAACTCGAATAACATTAGAAAAACTTGGGACGGAATCAAAACCATTATTAGCATATCCAAAATGAAAACCACTGTTCCTACTAGCCTAAAAATTAACAATAAAATTAACAATAATCCTGTTGATATTGCTAACTGCTTTAATAACTATTTTTCCACAGTAGGAGTAAAACTTCAAAATAAAATTTCACCTTCTAATAAACCATTCCATAATTACCTTAATGACGCGAATCACAATTCTTTTTTTATCAATCCTACTACTGAAAATGAAATAATACCACTGATATCTTCTTTAAATGAAAATAAAACAAACGGACCTTTTAGTATACCCAGCAATATTTTTAAACTTATTAAATTCAATGTATCAACACCCCTATGCGAGATAATAAATCTATCATTTTCGACTGGCATCTATCCAGATAACTTAAAAATTGCAAAAATTATACCTATATATAAAAATAAAGGATCTAGTCTAGAATGTAACAATTACCGCCCAATATCACTCCTCTCTAATATTAATAAAATTTTTGAAAAACTCATGCACTCCAGATTATACAATTTTTTAGACTATCACAATTGTATTTATGATCTACAATTTGGTTTTCGACAAAATCATTCCACTAATAATGCACTCTTCAGTATTACAGAGAAAATAAGAGAAACTTTAGATTTCAACAACTTTGCATGTGGAACATTCATCGACCTGCAAAAAGCATTTGACACTGTTGATCATACTATCCTTTTAAAAAAACTTGAAAATTATGGAATTAGAGGACTATCTAACTCCTGGTTCAGATCATACCTTAGTAACAGAAAACAATATGTTTCAATAAATGGTTTTGATTCAAATGTCCAAAATATAACAATAGGAGTACCCCAAGGGTCTGTACTTGGACCTTTACTATTTCTAATTTATATTAATGATCTAAACAATGCAATTAAATACTCAACAGTCCACCATTTTGCAGATGATACTAACTTACTGACAATTAGTGATAATTTAAAATCAATAAGGAAGCAATTAAACCTTGATCTAAGATTCCTTTGCAACTGGCTCCGGGCCAACAAAATATCCCTAAATGCTAGTAAAACAGAAATCATCCTCTTTACCCATCCAAACAAATCTATTGACTATGATATCAAAATAAAAATCAATGGCCATAAAATTTTACCTTCTGAATCTATTAAATATTTAGGGATCACTCTGGACAAACATTTAAAATGGCATATACACATAGATAATCTTAAAGTAAAACTATCCAGATCCATTGGGATATTATCTAAAATAAGACACTATGTTTCCTATAATATTTTAACTAATATATATCATGCTATCTTCTCATCACATCTAACTTATGGATGTCAAATATGGGGACATAACAAAAGCACCTACCTGAATAGAATTATCTCCCTTCAAAATAAAGCAATTAAAATTATGAACTTCAAACCTGCAAACAGCCCTACTTCTCTATTATTTAATAAATCCAAAATACTTACTTTTCCTGACACAATTAAGCTGAAAGACTTTTTATTTGCGTATGATCATTATCATAAAAATTTGCCTAAACCTCTGCAAGGCATTTTCACTCTGGTTACAAATACTCATACCCATAATACTAGAAATGCATCAAACAATAACCTAATACTTCCAAATGTTAGTACCACTTGGTATGGAATTTATAGTATAAAATATCAATCAATCCGTTGCTGGAATACAATTAATAACCAACACAGTGATAAAAAGCTGTCATCACTATCCAAAAACCAGTGCAAAAAAATAATTACAAATCAATTGTTAAGTAAATACTTATAAGGAATATATATAAACTAATAATTTATTTGCTACACTTAAATTTAAATTTAAGTTTAATTATTTATTCATTTTTTGTATATATATAGCTATATTTTTTTTATTTAATTTTGTTTAATTTTTGTTTATCTTATTTCATTTATTGATTTTTTGTTTGTTTTTCTTGTGTTTTTTTTTTTTTTTGTTTGTTTTGTCTAATTTATTTCTACTACGTATATATATATATGTCTATCTTATTTTTTTTTGTTGGCAGGGGGGCTAGTTCTTGATTAGATTTATCTATTTGACTAGCTCTCCTGTTAGGTTAGATTATTGCATTATTTATACTCTAGACAATTTATTTTTTTTTTTAAAAGTTTATTTTTTGTAATCTAACTTAACAAATAAATGTATTTTACTTACTTACTTACTTACTTACTTTACTTTTACTAACAGCTTTATGCAGCATTTTGAATTTTAGGACAAACACATTAGTTACGCACCAGGGGATACATTAATTATGCAACAAAAACATAAACAAATATGGTGGCTAGGTTTTTTTTAAAAAAAGCGGTAAAATATAAAACTTCAAGAATTTGAGGCTTTTCTTGGAAAATGCGAGTCTGCTTGTTCCAGTGACATAAAAACTAAACGTCTGAATACATCAAAGTTCTTACTATTATTGATTTTAAATCCACTTCAAACTCCAGCTTTTATTTTCTAATTCTAACTTTACTACTTTACTTCTAGCTCTAACTACCACTTCTTACTTCACTTCTTGGACTCTTCTTTCTCTGAATTACTTTTTTTAAGACAGAGGGACCGTTCTTTTGTTGTTGTTGTTTTCGGTGTCAAGGGGCACCATTTTTGTAAAGAAAGCCGTTAAATTTATTTCAGCAAATCAAGTTGCTCCATTTTGATCACGTGATGTAAACAAAGTAAACCCGCCAGCAAAATGGACATAATTTTTTCGGTGACTTTAAAGGAAATTTCGGCAACATCAAAGGAAAATGACGATATCAACTTTGCCTGTCACAGACAGACGGACACACTTAGCGTATTATTATATAGACTAGTCGATAAGGCCCGTGAAAAAATCCACTGAGGCAGTATAAAAATAAAAAAGAAGCCTTATTTGAATTTTGATGACGTCTGCAACCTATCCCCCAGAAAATAATTCGGAAGGTCGTTTTCACGTTGCCTCTATCGTGTGGAGCTTAAAGCGCTGATCAAGAAAATGTATATGATCATGTGCTTTTGATGAGCGGTTAATGAGATATAAGGGTTTAAAAATTTTGCAGAAGTCAGCAATGGCCCGTCAAAACCTAAAAATTTTTATTTAGAAATTTATATACCTGTTGCCTTCCTCGTATAGATCTTGAAACGCTGATCAAGAAAATGTATAGGATCATGTACTTTTGACAAACGGTTGCAGAGATATTAGAGTTTGAAGGTTTTTTGATGACGTCATCAATCCGTCCATTCCGGAACGGATTTGGGGACCTAGGTTTGGGAAACTTAGCCAAATTGGTCCCAGGTGGTCCCTAGTTACCCACGCGGTGAAAAATCATTGACGTCACCACCTCGTTTCCAAGTTATTTAGCCTCAAAGTTTTAAGTGCACTGTAATGGCTTCATTAATTTAATATGTTAAAAGTACTGTTATTGACGTCGCGCCGTAACGTCAGAAAATTTAACATGTTAGACATGCATTTTTCGGTTACTTCAAAGAAAATTTCGGTAAGATTAAAGGAAAATGAACACATCCACTTTGCCTGTCACAGAGACACGGAACTGGCGTATTATTATATAGACTAGTCGATAAAACCCGTGGAAAAATCCACTTAGACAGATTAACAGTAAAAAAGAACCATTATTTAAATTTTGATGACGTCAGCAATGATCTGTCAACAACAAAATATTTTTTCATGGAAATTTGTTTTCACGTTGCCTCTATTGTGTAGAGCGTAAACTGCTGATCAAGACAACGTATATGATCATGTGGTTTAAATAAGCAATTAATGAGATATAAAGGTTTAAAATGTTTCCTGACGGCAGCAATGGCCTGTCAAAACCCCAAAAATTTTTTTTAGAAATTTGCATACCTGTTGCCTTCGTCGTATAGATCTTGAAACAATGATCAAGAAAATATATAGGATCATGTACTTTTGAGAAACGGTTGCAGAGATATTAGGGTTTGAAGATTTTTTGATGACGTCATTAACCCGTCCATCCCGAAACAGATTTTGGGACCCAGGTTTGGAAAACTTACCCAAATTGGTTCCAGGTGGTCCCTAGTTACCCACGCGGTGAAAAATTATTGACGTCACCACTTCGTTTCCAAGTTATTTGGCCTCAAAGTTTTAAGTGCACTGTAATGGCTTCACTTATGTTAACCCTATATTCGGTCCGGGGGGGGGGGGGGCGGATTCCGCCTCCCTGACGGTTTTTTTTTAATAACTCCTGATTGCTTTCTTATATGGCTATGATACTTACTGAGTTTCAACATTTATCTATTAGACACCTGCATGCTAAATTTTTAGGTCCCATACCATTCAGAGGCTTTGATATTGGCCATTACTCGAAACTACCCCTAAAATCTCTATGAAATCCTTATAATGGGGAAAATATAATAACTCCTGTTAGGATTATCCTTAGAACTTGAAACTTGCAACACAACTTTGTTTTGTCAAGAAGAATCATTTTGAATAATTTTGACACGTGACTAATCCGATTTCCCGATTTTGTCGGATTTTACCCGAAAATCGGGAAAAAACGGATTTTCGGTCAATTTTTGGCAATTTTTTATTCGATCCATGTAAAAACCGGAAGATATGTTAAAAACATTTTATTTAGCTTTTAGAAACTTCAAACAGAATGTAAAAATTCGCTCTAGAACAAAAGTAATTATATTTTAAGCAGATAGTGGCATTTTTAACAATTTTCAAGCTTCTGATGACGTCACAGAAAATGTGCTGACGCAAGCAAAAATTTATTGCCGCCATTTTGTTCCTTTTATGACGTACTACAAGTGTGCCAAGTTTGATTCAATTTGAACAAACCTATGAAAAGTTATTGATGGGGGGCGGAATCTGCCCCCCCCACCCCCCCCCCCCCCCCCCCCCCCGGTCATAGTGTGTTCGAAAAACCCCGGACCGAATAGGGTTAATATACTTTCCTTTGACGTTAATATTGTTTACCGTTAAAGTTTGATAAATTACAGAAGCGTTTTATGTATGTATATGTATTTTATATTTTATCCACTTTGCAAAAGGCACAGACAGAAGCTCCGTATTATTATAAGAGACTAGCCGGTAAAACCGGCGTCGACGCCGGGGTAAGCCACAAGTGAAGGTGTGACCCGGCGTTGAAGATTCTGTGGGAGCGCTTAATAAGAGTCATAAACTGTGCCACACGATGAGATGGAGCGCTTTAGTACATGTATACAGTATGTCCTAAATTAAGTGAAGCGCATACACCATTGTAGTGTTGCGACTGTAACATATTTTTCAAAAAATAACTGACGTTACTAAAAACTAATAAACTAGAAATAACTGACAAAATGTAAACACTCTTTATCGTTAGAAAATTGACAACTGGCAAAGATGTGCATCAAATGCCTTGATGTTCTGAAAGCGTCAAGAGAGCGTACCAAACACCCGCACAAAAAACAAAGACAACTTTGCTATAACTGCGATCACCCAGGCTATCTACATAGGCTAATTCTAGACAGGATTCGTTATACCCTACGGCAGGATACAGAGATAGCCTCCAAAGAATATCTGAGATGTGATATTGTTACATATATACAGGCCCAATTTAAAGGCGGTATGAACTGGGGAAACCGAGGGAAGTGGCAGTTCCATCACAAGGTGCCACTAAAATATAGGGAGAATGGAGTATACCCAAGCGAGGAAGAACAAATTGCAAGACTGCATTACATCAACCTGAAGCCTATGTGGATTGCGGATAATCAGACGAAGGGTCATCGATATATTACAGAATAAACGTATTCTAGTGTGGTTGATAGGCTTACTAGACTATAAAGGCGCAGGTAGTTTTAAATAAATGACCCTAGACATAGTGAAAGAGGCTCATACTTCAATCTTTACAGGACCAACGTTTTGTGGGAAAACACAACGTTTTCTAGACCTTCTAGAAGATGAATATAATTTTTTTTCACAATATTATTATCCTCTGTCCAACCACACAATGGAACATCACTTACCTGTTCAATATCGATGACTGTATAGCGGACGAGAATCTCGATAAAAAACGGCAGCCTTTGCTTGAATTAGCGATTTCAGGTAGGCACAGGAAACATAGCCTATGGTTGTTAACACAATCGTATACCGCTTTACCGAAAAATTTTCGAAGACAAAAAAAGCAGCTCTTCCTGTGGTATTCGCACGAAAGGTCTGGTATGAAGCTCATTGATGAAGAAACCAATATGATCAGTAATTGGGAAGAGATCAAGGCCCAACTGAAAAAATCAAAACATGCGTGCTTATACGTAAGATTGGAGCACCCAGAACCTATAAAATTCTAAATTGATTGTTGCTCGTGCAGAACCTATAGGCGATTTTTTATAGATTGTTTTGGTCCACAAAAGAGTCGCAGACCGCGCTAGTACAGCAGTACATTTATTTAAAAAATATGCCAATATGCTAGCGCAGTCTTTTCAATCTGCGACTCTCATGCATGGTGTCGTTTCAAGGAAGATGCTCTTGTTACCGACAACTTTCACCGCAACCACTTCACATTGCCTGACGAAGATACGCAAGAGCTGTTCAAAGGGATGTTCAATATCGATATAGTGTAAGCAGCGATGCTCCGCGCGTTGCAAATTTTGTGACTTTTTGAAAGTCACAAACAGTTGATCAAACACGCTAGACACACAAGACGACAGATACCATTCCGCAGGTCACCATTCTTTCACATAGTCCGGATGTATTTTAATATTCTCTGGTACCCACATTAATTCTTCTCCAACAAAACTACGCTCAGGTCCGTCTTTCAAATAATACAACACACGGCTGTTTAGTTCTGCCACAATGTGATCTCATCTATATGTTTTCTTACTCCAAATTGCGTCGGTTGCACGTCTCCTTGCATTTCCAAGTTCTTCTCTAGGTTGCAACAAATATAAATAAAACCCATCTTCACGCAAAGGTTTTTCATCAGGATACTCTTGATTTTTCACAAGTGGTACGTCTTCCAACTTGATGGCTTTTGACGGTTTCATACCAATCATTGCATTCTTGGTATTGTTGAGATTCTTCACTGTAGTGTACAGGTTTTTCACCCATATACTACTTTGGTCATCACTAACTAACTCTTGGGCGTCTTCGGGCTTGAAAAGTCTCTCCGCAAGGATCTTGTTGTACGACTCGACAAAAGCTGTAAATGTATGATGATACTTGGTTGTAGCTCGTTTAATCTCCACCCCTTTACCTTCTGAAAGTTTTGCGACGTCTGATTTAAATTCTGAACCATTATCACATTGAAAAATTGTAGGATAGCGTAGAGGTCCTGCTTTATATATATCCTGGATTCTCTCTGCAGCCTCAGCTGCTTTTTTTGTCCGTAGAGGTCTCGCTACCTTATATCTTGAGGCTACATCGATCCCCGTCAGGATATATTTGTACGTGTTTCCATAAACCTTGTCATGAGGCATATATAACAGATCGAACTGATGCATTTCATTCGGCTTTGTAAATGTAAAATGGGGATAATCAATTTTTTGGGGGCCTCAAATATGTCGAAGAAAAAGTAGTTGCCGAGCCAGCCAATGCTTGACTTTCTTTTTGGATAGTTCACTCTCTTCAGCGAGCAATGTGATAGCTTTTTTACCAACCCAAAGATGTTCTGGGTTGTAGTAGATTTGCTCAGTTTTGCTTGCTCTTCTTCTGTGACAATATGAGCTACGCGCTTTGCTTTTTTGCTTCACCATGTCTCTCTTCTTCTGTCATGTTTGGTAAATAGAACGTTGGACTCGGAAAATGCAAGTGCATTTATCGCTGTCCCTGCTACAAGAACGCCTATAGTTGCCATGTTTGTTTATTCTTTATTATTTGGGAACAATACTGGTCGAAATCCATCCTTTCTTGACGGCTATTTCTCGACTTGCGCGTCCTGCTGCGAAGTATCCAGTTATTTTCAATACATCATTCGTATCCATTTTGGCAGAGGGTTGACCTATTCCTAAAAATTCCTTACCTGCAAATGCATAACCCAGTGTGAAGCCTATGTCTACTACGGTTCCGTATAGCATATCAATTATTTCTATTTCTTGTGGTGATATGTTGGAAGTCATTTATTATATGGTTCAACGCATTTTAAAATTATTAACTTTTTTGCTGGCGCGGTGCTCCCGCGGAGCCTCAAGGCGATCTGCGTAGACTGCGCTAGCTGCGACTTCAACAGGAGGTGGCTGCTCCGATGATATTTTAGGCTGATTCTGCTGCTAGTTTTGCTTATTAAAAAAATTGTACCAAATACCAACGCCTACTATCACAATACCAACTGTTACAGCTGTAGCTCCCAAATTAGAACTTGACGAAGTACTTGCTGCTGTACCCGCCTTTTACGAACCGTTTCTCAACGTCGCCTGCGATATCCTTATAAAAATCTTTGGTTTTTATGTGAAACACTAAACTATCCGTATCCATGTAGCAGAGTTGTAGTTTAATCCCATATTTTGGTTGCATGTAGTCGTAATAAAATTCATACATGATAAGTTTGCTCAAATCTAATATTGCCTGCCCAAGTAATACTGGCTTAGTCATTTTGATCTCTGTTTTACCCATTTCAACACCCATTAAATTTTTGCTAAATGGATGACCATCTTTAAAATTGGGCTTCCTCACATATTTTTGATATGCTTTTTCGCTTGTCACAAGTTTCATATCAGGATGGTTGCGGATATTTTCCATCGTTTTTCCAAACACACATAGATTCATCAGTTTAAAAAAGTCCTTTTTAAAATAGTTTTTGGCAGCAGTCCTCAGTTTTGTATTTATATCAAGGCCTAAGCCACAGACTCTGTGCGAACTGGATGTCTCGGTGCACTTTTTTAAAATTAGGCCATGCTTTATAGCTTCGTTGAGTGCTCTAATATGCACTACATATTTACGCTTGTTTTTAAGGTTTGGTACAAATTTTTTTACCTTTGCAATCGTTCTCCGCGCTGGTAAAAATGGCAGCTCGTTATGTTTTTATGTAGCGCCCTTGGATAATCCACATCTACTACTAATAAGTATCCGTGCTTATTTTTCTCTACCAGTTTTGCGATCCTTTTGGGTGTAAAATTAATTACGTTACTTACCCATTTAAAATAATTGGTTGGTAAATCCTCGCGCATGGCCCAACCGTAAAGAATGTTGGCATCAAGGTATTGTAAATGCGACGATTCTTCGTCTTTATTATATTGATCGCCCATGTATTTGTTGTTGGTCTTGGCATAGCGATGAACAGCTTGCACAATGTCACCTCGAATACCTTTTTCAAACATTATATGCATGTCAGGATCTGTGAGGAGCTCTAATTCTATCCCAGTGCATTTTAATGAGGCCTTCCAAGCCAGTCCCGGTGCACTGTAAAAGTGTGCACGGTCGAGCTTATAATTTAGAAGGCACATACTCCTAAATTTTCAAAGATATCTGCTAGAAGTAGCACGCCGGTGGTGAGGAATAAATTATGATAATCACCTAGCGTAACCTTATCACGCTCTGGTGTGATACAATTCTATACTTTTTTAGTGTATTTATAATCGATGTCAGGAATGTCGTTCATATTAAGTTTATTATGCTTCCATGGTAACTCTGACTCTTCAAATCGTTCCCAGCCATCCATATATTCATAAGGGTACACCCCTTTCCGAAGCATTAATCGAAACATATCATCCTTATCGAAGAATCGTCCCATTGAGGGTACGTTTTACTTTAATTCTTCTTTACTCAATTGCTTTAAAGTCTCTAAATTACAATTTTGACATAAAAATCTTGCAATATAATCATCTGATATACTCAGAAATTCTAAACATTCTTGTGCACAATTTTTACATTTCATACCACTAGCGTTTGTTCCAATAAGATTACTCGATAGTTTATTCAGGCCTGATGCCATAAATCTAAAACTATCGATAAATTGTAGGGTGATTTTTTTTATCACCTGGTTTCCATCTGAATTACTAATTCCAGCGAGAGGTACGGGGACTTTGACGCTGAAGCTTATATATTTTTCCTTGTTTTCCGCAATACATCCTTTATCTTGCATTTTGAATTTTTTCCCAAGCTCCTTAATGAACAAATGCGCGTCGTAACCGCTCAGGTTATGGAAGATGATTGGGATGTGATCAGGAATTCTATATTTCAAATTACAATTGTTGTGAGCCGCCCCTCGATGAATTCCTTGCGGTTATTTTTGAGGTAGTTGGATTGCTTAATGCAAAATGCCTCGTTATCATCATCATCCTCCGGCTCCATACGGATGTGACATACTGTTGCCTCGTTATCGTTATCACATTTTGTTGCCTCGTTATCGTCATTTTCTATGAGCTCCGTCGGCTGATGTAGGAACGGCTTCATACATATATGACATTCTGTTGCCTCGTTGTGCTCTTTCTCCTGTACCTCTGTGAGCTCAGTCATCGGATGCTGTGGAAACGTGTTATACAGTCTCATTTTCCAAGTGCTCTACAAATTTCTCTACGCAATCTTTTCCACGATAAACCGTTAGTGGATCTGGTACATCTCCATAAGTAAATGTGCTATACGTGCACCAGCCTGATGGCACATGCTTTCTTATCTTCCTGGTCTTACTTTCTCTACGGTCTTCTACCGGAATGAGTAGACTTTCAAAATCTGCACAAATTGCAAACGGTACCTTAAATTGCATCTGACCATCCTGATATTTCAACCATTTTTCACTTTCCTTTGGCATCGTATTTTTAACTGCCTCGTGATGTATACAATATTTATAGTGTTTGTCCCTGGATTCTACACAATTAAAGACCTGCAGGCAATTTAGGCAGAAATGCATCGCTTTGCAGTCCTTAGAATTCTTTCTGTTTTGAGAGACTTTTGATGCAGGTATTGTGCATCTTTTCATTACCTGTGATGAGCAACAGGCTTACCTGCTTTTCACGTACTGCAAAATATTGTTGCTGCTTTTTCCTGAGAGATATAAAACGCAAGATTGGGGTTGTTTTTTTTAAATTTTAATGTTTTTTGATGGATACCGGAAATTCTAAGCTTCCCAGTTGTATTGATCAGCAAAATGTTGTAATTTACTGAGGCGTTCTGGATGAGCACCGATCTCTTCATGATTTAGTGCCGCAATAACACTCCATTTAAAGCACTCTTCATCTTCATTTTTAGGGTTGATGATAGCCTTTTTATAGAAAATCCATTTAGGCAGTTCTATAAATGAGGAAACTCGTGTAAGCTGCAGTTTATGGAAATCAATATCAAAATGCATGATTCGATCGATTGTAAAACCACTATTGGGTAGCCCTGGATTTCCCACATGAACCCTGATTTGAGCAAATTTATTATCCAGCAGCTCAGGTACATCACTACCTTGAAACACCTGCATGAGTGTGCTGTTAAATGGCTTTTCGGCCCTTGCGTAGGGATCAATTCCTGCATACATATTGTGTACATCTTCAGCTCCATCGAAATCTTCAGCATCAGGTCGAAACGCAAGCATTATCTTTTTTTTCCACATGATCCACAGAGAAAGCTGCACTTTTGCAGATCCCATATCTTTCACCTGTTCAACAATCAATTGTTCCACATGTGGCCTAGTGCTATATAACTATCAACGTCAGCTTTTTTAACACCAGGTATTCGAAAACTTCGAAAAGTTTTGTGTAGTGCATGTTTATGCTCTCGAGGCGTGAGGTCAGGATTGGCTTCTTTACCCTCTTCAAACAGATCATGGATACCGTCGAGATAGTCTTCCTCAGCCTCTTCTTCAACTTCATCATGAAGCGTAGGTTTTGCTACGACGCTTTTTGCTTTGTTGTACACGTCCATAATTTTACTCTTGAAGCTCTTGTAAGCGTCATTTACACGCTCTTTTATAGGCTTCGGTACAGCGTTGATTAACCAAACGTACCATCCTTGCATTTTACCTTTCACTTCTGATCGATTCTTCGACATCTCTTGCTTCTCGAAGAGATCCATAGCTTCAGGTGTAGGCACTATTGTCACAGGCTTGACCACTTTTCTCGATCTTGTTGATCTTGGAGGTCTCTGTGGTGTTTCCAATGAGGAGATAAATCGGCCTTGAGTAGCCTAGAGTAACGAGTCAAGCCGCGGCTCTTTGCAATTGCACGTAATTCTTAAACGGTTTTTGTGTTAATCTTTATTATAGATTTTTGACTTGGATTTTTTATTTCTTTGGACAATTCCGATACATTCATTTACTTATACAAAAAATTTTTATGAAAACATTTTTAAATTATTTTTACTCCACTTACGCATGCGCTTTGCGATGACGTCATCTGACATCACATTCTGTCGGATCCTGTTGAAGTTTTGCGCATGCGCGGATTATGTCGGATACCGTCAGATTTTACAATTTTTTTTTGCGTATGCGCGGAAAGATTGTAAAGGATATCAAAGGACTACGGTAGAGGTGGTGATTCTATGATTTTAACGATTTGAATTTGAGGGTTAACACTGTTAACACTTTATCTCAGAACATTGAAATAGATATCTCTCATTTACAACCTTTAGGGGCATGTGCACATAGCTGACTGTGTTCTATCACCATGGCACCAAAGAAAGCGACTTCCGACGTAGTAGTACATTAGGACTGAAAGGACTAGACCGATGGCCACCTGTCTGGGCTCGTCGAACCACGTGATTTACGTTTAAGGCCCTTATAAGGCTGCAAAAGGCCATATTACAACCTTTGGAAGTCTGTGCACGTAGTTAAAGGTGTTTTATAGCCGTGGCGCCAAGGAAAACAACTTCATTTGTCGTAGCTGTATGGGCTTGAGCCACCACGTTTTTTAACGCCATGGCCATAGAACACCGCAGGCTTCTAAAGGTTCTGATATGGCCTTTTGCGACCTAAAAAATGCCCTTAAACGTAAATCACGTTGTTCGGCGAGCCGAGACGAGTAGCCATTGGTCTAATCTTTCCAGTCTCAATGTACTGCGACATCTGAAGTCGTTTGTCTTGGCGCCATGGCCATATAACACCGCCAACTACATGTACACGCGTCTAAGTGTTGTAATATTGATTTTTGCGGCCTATTAAGGGCCTTACAGGTAAACCACTTGCTTCCACGAGCTGGGACAGGTGACCGTCAGTCTAGTCCTTCCAGTCTCAATGTGCTGCGACGTCTAAAGTTTTTTTCCTTGACGCTATCGCCATAGAACAGCCTAAACTATCTGTACAGGCTCCTAAAGGTTGTATTATAGCCTTTTGCTGCGTAAGGGCCGTAGACGTATATCGCAATGTTTCAGGAGCCAAGACAATTGACCATCAGTGTAGTCCCTCTAATCCCAATGCACTGCGTCGCCTTCAGTCCTTTTTCTTGGAGCCATGGCCATAGAACAAGGGTTGTAATATGGCTTTTTGCAGACTAATATTTATTTAATTTATTATTTATTTATTTATTTAAAAGTATTTATACAGGATGAGGACTTCAGTAATTTGCAAATATATACATAAATACAAAAAAACTGCTATCGATGTCCGTCCTGTCTGAGAATAAAAATGGAAAAAAGCAGTAAAAACAGTAAAAACGATAAAAACAAACAAAAAATTGATCAACTAGAAATGCAACAGTATGTAGGCAAGGTGTGAAGTGACTTCGTGTGAGAGCTAAATAAGACATAGGCATAGTTCAAAACAATAATCCCACTTAGCCAAACTTGAAGCAGACTGGACGGCACTGTGACTAAGATAGCCGCTGAGAGTGCACATCGCCCAATAGCTGGTATCGTCTATTAAGAGAAGTACCATCTGAGCGCCTTTATAAAAAGAGACATATTATCGATTTTTTGAATTTCAAGTGGCAGTGAATTATACAGTTTACCCCCTGCAAAATAGAAACTCTGCCGGGCGATTTCTAGTTTGACCCGAGGTAACCTGACAATGCAGCCGTTATTTCGTGTGTTATTGTCATGTTGTTGGCTGACAAAATAATTGTCACAATGTTCAGATGTTAGTTTATTTAGTAGACACTTTGTAATGAGTACACAAATATTACGGTTGACGAGTCCTGTGATGGATGGCATATTATCACTCCGGACAATCGATCTAGCACGGTTCTCAAGCGATTTTAATTTGTTGAGCTGTGTATTTGTGAAAGGTATTCTCAATGCACTACTATAAGTGATAAAGGTACAATCATCATCGAGAAAACACTGTGTGCGGCTTCAGTGGTAAGGTACGGTCGTAATCTTTGTAGTAGGCGTAAACGGCTGCTGGTACTTTTATATGATCGGTCGAAGTTGTCATTAAGCATTAACTTGCTGTCGATTACTGTTCCCAGATACTTATACTGAGAAACGAAATTTATCGGATTTTCTTGATATACAACTTGTAGAGCATTGCCATGTGCTTTCAAGCGTTTAGCCGTTCCGAACAACATGACTTCTGTTTTCCCTTTTTTTAGATTTATAATTAACTCATTTTCACGGAAATATACTGATAGTCTCTCAAGGTCTTGATTGAGAAGTTGTTCAATTCTAGTAACATCTTTATGAGCAACGTATATGACGGTGTCATCTGCGTACATTATAGCTTCAGAATTTGAGATATGGTCTACAAAATCATCATAAGAAAATATAAAAAGCAGTGGTCCTAAAATGGAACCTTGTGGAACACCGCAGTAAATTGGCTCGTAGCTAGATTGAATATTGTTAATGTCTACTAACTGACTTCGATTAAATAAGTAGTCGGTAAACCATGCTAGCTCCTTGTTTTTAATTCCGTACGTGCGTAGCTTGTTTAATAATAATGAGTGTCCGATCAATGGTTTTAGATAAATCTATATAAACTGCTCCAACTAACTTACCGCCATCTATTTCGCGACGAATGCTGTTGCAAAATAAAGTACAAGCGAGCTTCGTGGAGCGTTTATTTCGAAAACCAAATTGACAGTTATTCAGTAATTTCTCTTTTTCAAGTTAGTTCATGAGTTCGTTATGAATAGCTTTCTCAAGAATTTTAGATAGCATAAGATTAGATAGCATAAGGGTCTTACACGTAAATCACGTGATTCCACGAGGCCAGGCAGGTGGCCATCGGTTTATTTCTTCTAATCTCAATGGACTACGACGGCTGTAGTCGTTTTTCATGACGTTATGGCCATAAAACACCGTCAACTACGTGCAGAGGCTTCTAAAGGTTGTAATATCGCATTTTGTGGACCATTAAGGGCCTTACACGTAAATCACGTGCTTCCTCGAGCCCGGACAGCTGACAATCGGCATAGTCTTTCCAATCCCAATGGAGTACGTCGCCATAAGTCTTCTCCCTTGGCGCCAATGCCATAAAACACCGTCAACTACGTGCATAGGCTTCTAAACGTTGTAACATGGTTTTTGCAGGTTAAAAACGGCCTTACACGTAAATCACGTCCTTCCACGAGCGTAGACATGTGAGGATCGGTGTAGTCCTTCCACACTCAATGGACTACGACTCCTCAAGTCGTTTTCGAATCCGCAATGGCCATAGAACACCGTCAACTACGCGCACAGGCTTCTAAAGGTTGTAATGTGCCTTTTTGCAGCCTAAAAAGGGCCTTACACGTAAATCACGTAATTGGACTAGCACAAACTGGTGGCCATCGGTCTAGTCTTTCAAGTCTCAATGTACTACGACGTCTGAAGTCGTTTTTCTCGGAGCCATGGTGATAGAACACCGCCAACTACATGCACACGCTTCTAAGGGTTGTAATATGGCCTTTTGCGGTCTATTAAGGACCTTACACGTAAATCACTTTCTTCCACCACCCAGACAGGTGGCCATCGGTTTAGTCCTTCTAATCTCATTGGAATATGTCGCCTGAAATTGTTTTTCTTGGCGCCATTTCCATAGAACACCGTCAAATACGCGCACAGGCTTCTAAATTTTGAAATATGGCCTTTAGCAGCCTAATGAGGGCCCTACACGTAACTCGCGTGGTTTCACGAGCCCATACAGGTGACCATCTCTCAATTCCTTTCAGTCTCAATCTATTACGATGTCTGAAGTCGTTTCCTTGGCGTCATGGCCATAAAAATCGTCACGCGCACAGGCTTGTAAATGGTGTAATATGGCTTTTAGCAGCCTAATAAGGGCCTTCCACGAAAATCACGGGGTTCCATGAGCCCGGACAAGTGACCATCGGTCTACTTCATCCAATCCCAATGGCCTACGTCGCCTTAAGTTGTTTTCCCTGGCAACACTATCATATACAACCCTAAACTACCTGTAGAGGCTTCCAAGTTTTGTAAAACAGCCCTCTGTATTCTAATAAGGGCCTTACACGTAAATCACGTGGTTCCACGAGATCAGATAGGTGGCCATCGGTCTAGTCCCCCCACTCCTAATGAAATACGTCGTGTGACGTTGTTTCCCTTTGCGTCATGGCCATAGAATACGGTCAACTACGGTCAACTAAAAATTTGTAATATGGCCTTTTGCGGCCTATTAAGGGCCTTACACGTAAATGACGTGCTTCCTCGAGCCCGGAAAGGTGACCATCGGTTTAATCCTTTCAGTTTAAAGGTATTACGATGTCTGAAGTGGTTTCCTTGGCGTCATGGCCACAGAAATCGTCACGTGCACAGACTTCTCAAGAGTGTAATATGGCTTTTTGCAGCCGAATAAGGGCTTTACACGTATATCACGAGCTTCCACGAGCCCCGACAGGTGGCTCTAGTCGTTCCAATCGCAATGGACGGCGTCGCCTTAAGTCGGTTTTTTAGACGTCGTAGTACATTGAGACTAAAAGGACTTGATCAATGGCCACCTTTCCGGGATCGTGGAACCGCGTGATTTACGTGTAAGGTCCTTTATAGCATGCTAATGGCCATATTACAACCTTTAGAAGCCTGCGCAAGTAGTTGACGGTGTTCTATGGCCATGGTGCCAAAGAAAACGACTTCAGGCTACGTAGTCCATTGGGATTGGAAGAACTAGACTGATAGCCACCTGTGTGACCACGTTGAACCATGTGAATTACGTGTATTCCACCGTATGCCCTGAACGCATTTTGCTTCCTTCGATATAGACGTATAATAAATAAGATGTCTGATATCGCACAGGTATTCGACACGGACTTTGCGGAATCTTTTGAAAATATCGAAAAGCCCGCGGATCAATGTCAAGCTTTGAAAGAAGCCCTGCGTAAAGGCAGAGGACATTTCCTACCCAGGAAATGTACAGAAGGGTTTATTGAAAAGGCCCCCGATGAGGTGGTAGAAAAGGTACATGCCGAGTACGTACAACGTGAGCTTCAAGAGAAAGGGGAGAAGACGTCAAGGGCGCTGGCTACCCATGCCGTCTCCCTTTATGCCAACCTGAT
Source organism: Hydractinia symbiolongicarpus (assembly GCF_029227915.1). Lineage (NCBI taxonomy): Eukaryota > Metazoa > Cnidaria > Hydrozoa > Anthoathecata > Hydractiniidae > Hydractinia > Hydractinia symbiolongicarpus. Next base: position 17,258,051 of record NC_079878.1, read on the forward strand.
TAACAATTTTGTAAATTTGGATAGTGTTGAGGCTTTAAAAAATGATATTAACAACGACCCTATTATTAAAGACTCCTTCGCGGACATACTGGTCTACTGTACATTCGGGAAGTTTCTGGCACCTATTCTCATTGTAGGGCATACGGCAAGACATATCAGTACCAAAAAAGAGGATGGGGCGGAGGAGAAGGAAAAAGAGCCCTGAGGACCTACATTGAAATTTGTTATAACAAATAAGTGAAGGGGAACAAAAACAAGAACAGAGAGTCATTACAAACCCGCCAAAGCATCCTGCAAGGGTTGCGCAGGGGCACAAGTTGGCGGCCCTGATGAAGAAGAGGAAGGAAGAAATGAAGCAACAAGAGGTTACTGTAGAGCCTGCAGTCAAATCCTCTTCTGAGACCAGTTCTATACAATCGGTTCACATCTATGGAGTCGGAACGATAGCCGTGATTGCTGTAGGAGTAGGTGCCTGGTATATGTTTAGCAGGGGTAAAAACAAACCCCAAAAGTGTCGAAAGTGTCTCACTTTGGAAAGACCCCTATGTATTCCTGATAGACCCCGGGGACCAACTTTTTGAATGGATTCAGAAATTGTCGTCCCTACTCGCGGGCGAGGATACGTTGTTTGTGGTTAATGACATTATTGCCGACGAGAGCCTCGATAAAATAAGGCAGCCCCTGCTTGAGCTTGCAGTCAGTGGAAGACATAAGAGGCATAGCTTATGGCTACTCACGTCGTATACTGCTCTCCCTAAAAATATGAAAACCTCCGGCCAAGCATCAGTATATAGAAAATGTCTTCACAACTCGCCTTATTCAATGCAATACCCGCGGCAGCCATTGAGACATTATTTGATAAACAAAATCAACCTCTCTTCAAACGTTCAGACCTAGAGAGATTCCTGTGTATTCCGAATGCTAGGCAGTAGGGACTTGATCGTCATATGACAATATCGAGAGGAGAAATAGAGGCTATAACAACTGTAGTCGCCAACTACAGTTGCTTAGATACCTCGGAAGGAGTTAAAAAGTATGATGTATTTGTCACGTTGGACGGGGCCCGCGAAAAAACCTTCAGATCAAGAAAACCTAAGGCTGTAGCATTGACAAAATGGGTGATTGGCAAGGGCGTGGAAAAATTACAGGGTGAACTCAAGGAGCAGCGCCAAGCCCTCGAAGACAGGGATGCTAACATTGCCATTCTCGAGAACGATTTTGACTCCAGGGATGAACAACTCATGGTACTGTGGGATGAGCTCGAGGCACAGGCCCGGGAAAATGCAAGGCTTAGGGAAAGACATGTACCCAATTCTCGAGACCCGGGCATTGATAACGTCATCATCATCCACCGTAAGCACAGCGCACAGGATGACGACGAATACCATCATCTTCCCTATTACTGCACGCGTGTTCAGAGGCGCAATATTAGCAGTAAGAGATTGTGGTTCAGTGACAATTACCCAGGCGCGGAGGAGATTGTCGTCATCGACAACCCCAACGGTATACAAGCCTTTAATCGGTTCGAAGAGGAGGGACATGTGGAACGTTGCAGAAACCATTTCAGGATTATCGATCTTACGCGGGATAACCTGTACGATTTGGGTGTTCTGGCACTGGAGGATTAGGCAGACGCTAATTTTTTCACCACCCGCAAAGGTAGTGAAAAAACCTTTTCGACCCTTTCGGCTGTATGTTAAAGGTAGTGAAATATCAAAAAGATGGAAGCCTATGTACAAAAAAAGCAAGTAAGGGGTTATGATAATCGGGTACCTGTGCTGCATTGCTGTATAAAGGCAGGATCAGTAACTGGTTATTGCCCTACCTGCCTAGAAAATTTTAGGTATCGAGACGGAGCATACTATGAAGGTTTTGAATACCCCACCGACAAAAATCTTTTACACAGGGTAGTATCAGGCGAAAAAGCATGGGCAACATTAGGAAGAAGCGAGATCGGTGATGATCTCGAGGATGATATTGAACGCCTAGGGCTCTTCTATATCGTCTCTGTTAAGGAGAATAAGTATGGGGCACTCTGTTACGAGATTATCAAGGATAAGGCGTTGAAGTTGTCGAATTTGGCTGATATAGAAACAATTACCAAAATAAATTTCCTCAAATTTCCTATACCAGATAGACGATAGATTGATATTGATTTGGATATTGAGCCTGATGTCATCAAGGGCATCGTTTATGGATATATGGATACCCATTCTATACCGAGCCACCCTTGCTGTATATAAGGGATCCGGGTAAAGAGTTTGAGGATGAACCCCTGGACGTACTTCTGAAAATACTATTTACCACTCCTTCACATGTTCCGGTGATACCTGAACATCCTCCGGAATAAGCATAAGTTCTTCCGAAACGGAGTTTCTTTCGGGACCATCCTTTAGGTAGTATAAAAGACGACTACCCGTCACAATACGACCCAACCTGTAAGTATGTTTGCTGTAAAAGGCGTCGGTGGCGCGTCTTTTAGAGTCCCCATGCTCCTCTCCTAGCTGTAGCAGATACAAGTACAATCCATTCGCAGGTAGGGGGTTCTCTTCGGTATATTGCTGACCTTTTGCAAGTGGGACATCTTCGAGCTTGATCGCCTTGTTAGGTTTCATGTTTATCATGGTGGTCTTGGTATTGTTAAGGCTTTTGACGATGGTATACAGGTGCTTGACCCAAATGGTATTAGGCTCCCTAGAGACCAACTCCTTGGCATCTTGTGGCTTGAATAGCCTTTCCGCAAGGACCCTATTGTAGCTTTCCACGAAAGCTGTGAATGTATGGTGGTACTTGGTGGTAGCTCTCTTAGTTTAAACACCTTTGCCCTCTAGCAGTTTCATTACATCCGATTTAAACTCGGAACCATTGTCACATTGGAAGGTTTGGGGTAGCGTAAGGGTCCTGCCTTGTAGATGTCCTTGATCATGTCCGCTCTCTTCGTTCTTAGGGGCCAAGCTACCTTATAACGTGAGGCCACGTCAATGCCCGTCAGAATATACTTGTATGTATTGCCATACAACCGATCATGGGGCATATATAACAGATCGAACTGATGCATCTCGTTGGGTGTTGTAATGGTAAAATGCGGATAATCAATACGTTTTGGGCTCTTGATGTGTCTCAGCCAAAGCAGCTGCCTACTTAGCCAATGAATTACCTTCTTTTTGGAGAGACTGCTCTCCTTCGTAAGGAGCTTGATAGCCCTTTGTCCGACCCACAGATGTTCCGTGGTATAGTAGATATTGCTCAGCTCTTCCGCATCTTCTTCGGTAACAACGTGCGTTTTTGACATGTCTCTATTATACATGTTAAAAAAACGCGTTCTTACAAATATTTATAGGCAATGAACCCTAGCAGGGACAGGGAGCCAACAACGAATGTTAACTCACCCTCTTTTGGGGTTTTTGAGGGTGTGTAGAAATCCTTCAATTGCGGAGCCTTTCTATCGGAGGCAATATAAAATTGATACATAGAATCATCAAGCTCCCTCAAACTTTTTCCTGCTTTTATTTGCCTCTCTTTTTCCTCGTTGAACCAGTCAAGTTTCTTTTGCCTCTTCCGTATCCATTCCGCCTGGGCCTCGTTAAGCCTTTCTATAGCACTGTCATGACGCCTGCGCTCTGCCTCGCCGTGCCCTGAGAGTTTGCTAAATAGAAAATTCGTTCGGGAGAAGTCCAGGGCCTTGATTAGCGCCCCTCCCCCCCCCCCCCCCCGCCATGATCATAAGAGTAGCCATTTTATTCTGAGACGAAACGGTTGCTCTTGGATATATTTTCTCTTGCCCACATAGGTTGGGTGTTGGTATAGTGTAGCCTTTTCGCTACCTCTGCAAGCGATGGGGCATCCCAATTTTCTCGATACCGGAGCGGTACCTTGTGATCTATTTGCCAGTCTCCATGGTTATCCCATGTCATCCCCTCAGAAAACTGAATCTCAATATGGGCCCTCAGCGTATCCATATCACACCCAAGATGCTCCCGGGAGCTGAGCTCCTTGTTTTTCTTCAAGGCGTAGCGGGTTTGGTTTCATACAGCACCAGCCAGATGCCCTGAAGGGTCGCAAATGGCACAATATCGCCTTTGTTTTTCATGCCCGCAGATGCTTCTACCTCCGCAGTCTTTGCATAATGATCTTATCCTTTGATGGTGGCAGACGCTTCCACCCCCACACTCTTTGCATCGGGATCTCTGCCTTTGATGATAAGATATGCTTCCACCCCCACAGTCTTTGCATATTGATCTTATCCTTTGGTGGTGGTAGACGCTTCCGCCGCCACACTCTTTGCATTCTGTTCTTCGCCTACCATGTTTCCAAATACCATTACCCCCGCACTCTTTACACCTGGATCCCACCCCTTGATGGGGGCAAATCTGACTTCCTCCGCAGTCCCCGTATTGTCCCCTCTGTCTTTCATGACGGCAAGTCTCACTTCCCTTGCACTCCTTACAGTATGCCCTCACCCTTTCATGGGAGCACTTTGTACGTTTCCGTGACGCCTTGGCTATGTTCAGGCATTTAATACACATTTTTGTTAGTTGACCGTTTACCTTGATCCTAAAATTGTCCAAAGATATAGAAAGTTTACATTTCGGGCATATCTTGGGTCCATCTATATTAACTCTTTTTTGCCCTTGGGGACAAACACGAGTTGTGGTCATTTAGTAATCCACGCTATGAAACCTACCGTCCAAGACATTCAGCTGGCCGTCTTGAAGCAAATACACGTAGGCCATGAAATCTCCGGTTCCGTCTGCTTTCCTTGTGATTTGCAGCGTGATACCATCGAACAGACGTTATAGGGACCTTTCGCTACCATGGAGGTGGTGATCGGTAGACGCCCGAAAGTCGATGAAGAGGGCATACCTTTCATTGAAAAATTGCCCGATGGTCACGTTCGAGTCGTGACTACCAAAGAGGTTCACAATCTGTTCAAGATGATCCTTGGGTAACATCGCGTGAGAGTACAAATTGTTGGGCTCTCCCTGGACAGTGACGCTAACTTTCCCGGGGTTATAAAACGTTTCGTTAACGCCAGCCTAAGCCTTCACCTTTCCGGGGTCTATGAAGAGTAGCAAGACACCCTTAAACGATTTTGAGGGGGTGTCAATTTGGAAGTTATAACTTGTGTCGGCTTTTTTTATAGTAAGCACCTTGCTACGGAGTATTCTTTCATACGGCAGGGCCAATCTCGCATACCTCGACATCACAGCGCTCGCGAGACCTTCGTGACTGAGCTTGTCAAATTCCAGCCGAATGTTGTTTATCCCGTACGCGGCATCGGCTGCTTTCGCCGTTGCCCCTGACCCCGTACCTCCATCCTTGATGACGTCAGCATGTTCCGCAATATGTATTACGAATTGTAGCCTGTCGCACAGGTCCGCTGCATAAAAGGGTAGGTCCCTCGTCAGTTCAAATATCTTGCCTAGTGGTATCCAGAAAGTGTTGCCATATGCCGCCACGGCTTTCTCCTCATCCGTTCCCACATGACCGGTTCCCTTGACCTGCAGGGCCCTGATGGTCCCATCGTTAGGATTAATTCCCTCTAAAACAAGGTTGTTGTCCCTATCAAATTTTGGCAGCCAGAGGTCCCTATATACGGCCAGGATATTGTAATCCGATATGTTTTGAATTTCGTTGCCGTTTAAAGTGATACGTAGGTTCTTTACTAGGCTTTTACCAATGTTTGACACGATCGTACGTGTCGTGTTTGTCCCCGTCATATTAGGTATATCCACACGCAGGTCCTTGTTCTGGTTGATGGTTGAAGGTATGTGACTTATCTGAACCCTTTGTTTTCAGCCCTTTATGCCAAAGAGTTGCTTCATCTCTGCATAGGGGTCTAGAGTCGTTCCGAATGCACTCATGTTTATTTTATATAGGAAATCCTTAAATAAAGAATGCCAACCAATCCAGTATTTGTACCTGACATTGATATTGATGATGATGAGGAGGATGGGGGCCATCTAGATAAACCCGATGATACTACAAAACTCCCCGGAACGCCAAAACTCCCCGGAACATCGGGGTCTTCAACGGAACACCAGCATGGGGATCTTTCGGAGCAGAGGCAAAAGTTACTAAAATCAAAGATCCATGGGCTTTACGATCATCTTATGGAAAAATTGGGGTTACAGACTAATGCGAGGTATTATGATATGTTCAGGGAAGACAAGGGTAATCAACTTATTGTAAGGGAAATAGTGAAGGGTGAGAAAAAATGCAAGGAAATAGTGGTTATGAATCAAGATGGTAGCCTAAGAACCGTTGGTCAGATACAAACGCCCCTGGGTAGTAATCACCTGCAAGCCCTGGGGTTTGTCGACTATGTTACACCCAATAAAGGTGGTAAATTTAGGGCCCAGAACCTTCTGAAAAGGTATAATAAAATAGAGGAGGAGGCCGAACATATTGAAATGGAATCATTGGAGGAGATGGATGAATTTGTAGATGCCACGGAAAGCCTTATACAAGACACTTCGTTTGTTGGACGTGATGAAGGTGGCATTACACCAAGTGAAAGAAGCGGACTTGACCTCGAGCTTCAGACCTTAAGGGGTAACTTGAAAAGCCTGAAAAATAAGATGATCCTATACGACAGCGAGATTAACAAGGCAGAGGGCAGGGTGAAAGAACTTGAGAAGCAGAAGGTCGGGGCAGACGAAGGACAGAAGGCTCTCCTTGAGAAGGTGATAGAAAAGGCAAGGAAAGACATTAAGGATTTGGATGATAAAAAGAAGGCTATAGGGGAAGCACATGGTATACTATCCACTGACATATACCCCCAACTGAGGCATATTAAGGACACGCTATTAAAAATCGCTGGAGATAACCCAACTCTGCTTGAGAAGCTTCGTATACTCTTCAGGGAACAGGGAATAACCATAGCTAGTATAGTCTCTGCTATTGGGCCGTTGATAAGCACTATTGTACTCTCAGTTACAGGAGGGGGAGGTGCAGCAGCAGGTGCTGCAGGTGCCGCAGAGGGTGGGGAAAAAGGCTTTGTAGAGAAACAACTGGAAAGGCTTGGAAATTTTCTCAAATATCTAGCAGGCAAAGCAGGTGCCGCATTGCCGGGTATTATAGGTACAGTGGTCTCCTTCCTTTTGAGAGTAGCTTCAACCATCGTTACATATGCAGCTAAACATCTGTATATGCCCATTGCGGGAGCTACCGCGCTTGTCGTGCTATACATAAAATAAGCCTTATTTTTTTCTCAGCCATATATATGCCAAGATTATACCTTACCCCATGGTGATTAATGAGGCCTTGGTATCCTCGTATTGGTTTGGTGGGGGTTGTTCGGGTATGGGAGACGATGTTGCTGTAGGTCCGGGAAGTGGTATGACTGTATAGGAGATGTAATAGGTGTTATATGCTTGGGTGGTGTGGTATGCTTTGGAGGTATAGCATGCATGGGTGGCGTGGCATGCTTTGGGGGTAAGGTATGTATATATCGGATTACAATATCCTGGCCGGCTTGTTATTTAGGTCAAGCTGGATACCAATCATCGCACTTGCGAGGGCAATTAAAATGTTGTTGTTATACCCTACAATTTTGCCTATACGCAGATTCATATCGAAGGGCAGCATATACACGTGATGCATGACAGCGAAATTCACCGGGGTCCGAGCATTTTGCAACACCTTTTGGAATTCCGTAATGTCATGGCTTAAATTCTCTTGACGTTCTACCATGGCCTTAAATTTCTGTACTATAATTTGACGTGCTGTGTAGTTGTCGGCATTCGATCCGATGAGAGATGCCTTGGCACTAGCCTGGGACCCCAGCAATAGGACGACGTAAGCCCGGATACTCTCACTCAGCTTGATCAACCCTTCAGATGTTAAGCCCTGACTTGTTGGCATAATAAACTTGGCCTAATCCCCATCAACCTGCGGCCACCATCTACCATTTGTCAATGAGGACATAACAGCTTTGAATTTTTATACCGCACCCGGATCTGCACCGTATTCGCGGCATACCTGGAGCTCGAATATGGGTTTTTGTACTGTGAGAAGCCGTCGTCGCACGGCATGGGTACCTTCATTCTTGCTAGGACACGTCGCATGTAATAGTACACGTGGAATTTGATTATGGAGTTGATGAGTGGTACTGAGCCAGTCATGTTCTTGGCACAGATGCCTAGGGCTGTCGTTGCGCAGTGCGTTGCGAAGTTCACCTGAGTATTCCAGTAGTCAAGCGCCTGACCTTTCCAATTCACACTAACGGGGTCATCAAGGCTCATCAAAGGGTACAGGCATGCCATAAAATTTAGTGGTAATTGTATTCTTGTAATATTGGAGCTTAGCATTCACATAACGATCCTTTTTGAAAGGATCCGTCGTTAATTGCTCGGATATCAACTCCTCAACCTTTGACCATATTTGACGATATCAAGTACCTAATATTCACCGTAATGACGTCACAACAAATCCCTGATCATCCAAGACTTAGCGGGGAAAGTCCCTACCATACCATGCCCAGCCATGCCCAACAGGGTAAAGTCCCTATCATACAACAAATGAGTTAAAGGGGAAATTCCATGATATTCATCAATAATTCCACGCATGGACGTCGAGCAGAATGAAATCCTCCGACAAACAAAAAATTCTATATAATAAAGAGAGAATGGAATCAAAAACTGTCAAACAATTACGTGATATTGCAAAAAGTATTGGATTAACAGGGTATTATAGATTACGTAAAGCTGAATTAATTAGCTTATTAGAGGAGAATGTATCACAGAAACAGGTCAGACCTATAACATTAGAGGATGTGGACGTCTTCGAGAGACAGGAGATGGCCCAGACCCGTCCAGCTATAGGGGGTAAAATCAGGGAATGGCATAACTGGGTATTGCCTCCATCCGAGATGGACGTCTTCGAGAAACAGAAGCTGTCGAAAAACCGTTCCGTTGTAAGGGATAAGATGCAGGAATGGTACAACTGGCTAGTTGATGCCATCCCAAAGCCTATAAAAGAAGGGGTCATAAGTAATTATGCAAAATTTAAAGGCGGGGTTATGGAGCTCTATCGCAGGGCAACCAATACAAGACCTACGCTGCATGATGAAGTTGAACAGGAGTCCAATGAGGACTATGTACATGAACAGCCAGGACAAGATTTTACCCCCCAGGAACATAAGCATGCTCACCATAGGACCTTCCGATGTTTCCGCATTCCCGGTATAGGAGGTGCAGACGTCGACGGGTATATCCGGATGGTGCGACCCAACGTGAAAACCTTGGTTGAGGAGCAGGTAGAAGATATGGGGTCGGCAAAGATCCAGCTGTCGCTATGGATCCATTGGAGGAAGCCAATAGAGGGGACCAAAGACTATGAGGAGGCGAATAAGGCCTTCCATAGTAATATGACTTCGGTATTCCAGGGTAACGACGTAGATGACATGCTGGATAGAATGTTCGCGCAGATCAAAACAGGTGTGGAAAACCCTGCATTCCCAAAAAGTGGCTTCTCAATTGGTAGAATACTACACCTTGATGTAGAATTCCATAAATTGAAACTAACAAGAGGCTCATCGTACATCAAACTACCTAAATGGATAGCTTCGAAAAAGGCAATTATTAATCCAAAAAATGAAGATGAGGATTGCTTCAAATGGGCTGTTATAGCATCCCTGCATCATGAGGAGATTGAAAAAGACTCACAAAGAATTGGCAAGCTGAAACCCTACGAAGGCCTATACAATTGGGGGGGGGGGGGGGGTATAGAGTTTCCGACAAGCATCAAAAGCATATATAAGTTTAAGGAGAACAACAAGTGGATTGCGGTAAACGTACTATACATAACGGGAAAAAAGATCAACATCCTACGTCGATCGGTGCACAACGGACGTACCAAGGTGGTGACCCTATTGCTTATCACAGATGATGAAAAGACTCACTATGCAGCTGTTAAAAGTTTATCGAAGCTCCTGGGCAAAGAGATTTCAAATAATAGGAATGCAATGCACTTCTGCCTAAACTGCTTGCAGGGATTTCCCCACCGTTGGCCCTCTGTCTGAGCTCGCTAAACCGTGTTAATAGGCTTCTAAAGGCCATATTACAATCTTTAAAAGCCTGTGGACGAAGTTGATGGTGTTCTATGGTCATGACGCCGAAGAAAACGACTTCAAACGTCGTAGTACATTGAGACTGAGTGGAGTAGAGAGATGGCCACATGTTTGGCCTCGTGGAATCACATGACTTACGGGTAAGGCCTTTACTAGGCTGCTAAAGGCCATATTAGAACCTTTAGAAGACTGTGCACTGGGTTGACGGTGTTCCATGGCCATGTCGCCAAGGAAGATGGCTTCAGGCGACGTTGTCCATTGAGATTGGACGGACTAGACCGATGGCCCTCTGTCTGGGCTCCTTGAACCGCGTTATTGTGCTTTTAAAAGCCCTATTACAACATTTAGAAGCCTCTGCACGTAGTTGACGGTGTTCTATTGCCATAACGCCAAGAAAAACGACTTCCTAAGTCGTAGTACATCGAGACTGGCCAGGCAAGACCGATGGCTACCTGTTCGGGCTCGTCGAACTACGTGATTTACGTGTAAGGGCCTTATTGGGCTGCTAAAGACCATACTACAACTTTTAGAAGCCTGTGCATGTTGTTGACGCTTTTCTATGGCCATGGTGGCAAGGAAAACAACTTCAGACGTTTCAGTACATTGACACTGGAAAGACTATACCGTAGGCAACCTCTCCGGGTTCGTCAAACCACGTGATTTACGTGTAAGTACCATATTGCACTGTTAAAAGCCATATTACAACATTTAGAAGCCTGTGCACGTAAATGACGGTTTTCTATGGCCATGACGCCAAGGAAAACGAGATTAGACGGCGTAGTCCATTAAATAAATCACGTGGTTCGACAAGCCCAAACAGGTGGCCATCGGTCTAATTCTTCCAGTCTTAATGTGCTATGACGTCTGAAGCCGTTTTCCTTGGCGTTATAGTCATAGAACACCGCGAGCTACGTCCACAGGATTCTAAAGTTTATAATATGGCCTTTAGAGGCCTAATAAGGGCCTTACCCGTAAATCATGTGGTTCCCCCAGCCAAGACAGGTGGCCATTGGTCTAGTGCTTCCAATCCCAAGGGACTACATTACCTGATGTCTATTTCCGTGGCGCCATGGCCATAGAACCACATCAACCACATGCACAGGCCTCTAAAGCGTGTAATTTTGGATTTTTGCAGCCTAATAAGGGCCTTGCACGTAAATCACGTGGTTGCACGAGCACAGACCGGTGGCCATCGGTCTAATCCTTCCAATTTAAATGTACTGCGACGTGTGAAGCCGTTTTCCTAGGCGCCATACCCTTAGAACACTGTCAACTAGGTGCACAGGCTTCTAAATGTTGTAATATCGCTTGTAGCAGCCTAATAAGGGCCTTACAAGTAAATCACGTTATTCCAGGAGTCCAGGCAAGTGGCCACCGGTCTAGTCATTCCAATCCCAACGGACTACGCCACCTGAAGGCCTTTTCCTTGAGGCCATGGCCATAGAACACCATGAACTACGTGCACAGGCTTCCAAGCGTTGTAATACGGTCTTTTGCGGCCTACTAAGGCCCTTGCAAGTAAATCACGTGGTTCCACAAGCCTAGAAATTCGGCCATCAGTCTAGTCCTTCCAATCCCAATTTGACTACGTCGGCTGAAGTCGTTTTCTTTGGCTGCAAGGCCATAGAACATTGTCCACTGCGTGCACAGGCTTCTAAAGATTGCAATAAGGCATTTAGAAGTCTAATAAGGGCCTTATGTGTAAATCACGTGGATCCATGAGCCCAGACAGGGGGGCATTGGTCTAGTTCTTCTAATCCTAATGGACTACGACGTCTGAAACACTTTTCCTTATCGCCATGGCTATAGAACACCGTCCACTACCTGCTCAGATTTTTGAATGCTGTAATGTGGCCTTTAGCAGCCTAATAACGGTCTTACACGTAAATGACGTGCTTCCACGAGCCCAGACAGGTGGCGCTCGGTCTAGTCCTTCTAATTCCAATGGACAACGTTGCCTAAAGTTGTTTTCCTTGGCGCCATGGCCATAGAACACTGTCAACTACTTGCACAGACTTCTAAAGGTAGTAATGTGTTTTTAGAAAAATAGTAAGAGCCTCACAAGTAAATCACGTGCTTCCACGGGCCCATACAGGTGGCCATCGGTCTACTCCTTCCAATCCCAACGGATTACGTCAACGGAAATCGTTTTCGTTGGCACCATGGCCATAGAACACTGTCGACTACGTGCACAGGCTTTCAAATGTTGTACTATGGCCTTTAGCAGCCTAATAAGGGTCTTACACGTAAATCACATAGTTCCACGACCCCAGACAGACACCAATTAGTCCAGTTCTTCGAGTTCTAATAGACTACGTCGGCTGAAATTGTTTTCCTTGGTGGCATGGCCATAGAACAACATCAACGACGTGCACATGCTTCTAAAGAATAATACGGATAAAGAATAATACGGATTTAGCAGATAAAGAATAATACGGATTTAGCAGCTTAATGAGGGCTTTACACGTAAATCAAGGGGTTCCACGAGCCCAGACGGATGGCATTCGGTCCTTTTTTTCCATTCCCGAAGCACTACGTCTACCGAAGTCGTTTTCCTTGGCTCCAGTGCTATAGAACACTGTCAACGGTTGTCACTGTCACGGTTTTACGAGCCCAGGCAAGGGGTCTATTCCTTCCAATTCGAACGGACTACGTTGCCTGAAGTCGTTTTTCTTGACGCCATGGCCATAGAATGCTGTCAACCACGTGCACAGACTTCTAAAGTTTGAAATATGTCTTTAGAAACATAATGAGAGCCTTACACGTAAATCACGAGGTTCCACGAGCCCAGACAGGTGTCTGCAAAGGGCCATATTACAACCTTTAAAAGACTGTGTACGTAGTTGAAGGTGTTTTATTGCCGTGGCGACAGGAAACATGCCATTAAGCGTCCTAGTACAATGAGACTCGAAGGACTATACCAATGGCCAGGTGTCTGGGCCCTGGGATATACATGAAAGGCACTTATAAGGCTGCAAAAGGCCATATTACAAACTTTGGAAGTCTGCGCATGTAGTTGAAGTCGCCAAATTTGTGGGGCCGTGGAACCACGTGATTTACGTGTAAGGCCCTTATTGGGCTGCAAAAACCCATATTACAACATTTGCAGGCATGTGCACGTAGTTCACGGTGCTCTATGGCCATGGCGCAAAGGAAAACAACTTCAGACATCCTAGTACATTCAGAGTGGCTGGACTAGACTTATGGCCACCTGTCTGAGCTCGTCGAACGACATGACTTACGTGTAAAGTCCTTATTAGGCTGCAAAAGGCCATATTACAATCTTTAGATGACTGCGTACGTAGTTGATAGTGTTCTATGGCTATGGCGCAAAAAACAAAACGACTTGAAACGTCGTAGTACATTGAGACTGAAAGGATTAAACCGAAGGCCACTTTTCTGGTCTCGTAAGGCCCTTGTTAATATGCAAAAGGCCATATTACAACATTTAGAAGTCTGTGCACGTAGTTGTCAGTGGTCTATGGCCATGACGCAAGGGAAAACGACTTCAGACGTTGTAGTACATTGATACTCGATGGACCAGGCCGATAGCCAGCCGTCTGGGCTCGTCGAACCACTTGATTTACGTGTAAGGCCCTTATTAATCTGTCAAAGGGTGTGTAACAACATTTGGAGGTCCGTACAGGTAGTTGAAGGTGTTTTATTCCCGTGGAGACAAGGAAAACCACTTCAGGCGTCATAGTGAATTTGGATTAGTAGGGTTAGAGCGATGGCAAAATGTCTGGGGTCGTGGAACCACGCGATTTATGTGTAAGACCCTTATTAGGCTGCAATAGGCCATATTACAACATTTAGAAGATGGCGCATGTAGTTAACGGTGTTTTATGGGAATGGCGTAAAGGAAAACAACTTCAGACGTAGTAGTACATTGAGACCCGAAGGACTGGACCGATGGCCACCTGTCTGAGCTCATCGAACCACGTGATTTTCGTGAAAGGCGCTTATTAAGCTGCAAAGGTTATATTGCAACCTTTAGAAGTCTGTGCACGTAGTTGACGGAGTTGTATGGCCATCGCGCCAGGGAAAATGACTTGAGACGTCATAGTACATTGATTCTCGATCGACTAGACCGATAGCCAGCCGTCTGCGCTCGTCAAACCACGTGATTTATCTGTAAGGCTTTTGTTAGGCTGCAAAGACCATATTACAACATTTAGAGGCCCGTGCACGTAGTTGAAGGTGTTTTATAGCCGTGGCGCCCAACAAAAGGACTTCAGGCGTCGTAGTCCATTAAGACTGGGAGGATTAGACCATTGGCCACCTGTCGGGGCTTGTCGAACCACTTGATTTGCATGTAAGGCCCTTATTAGGCTCCAAAATGCCATATTACAACCTTTAGAAGCCTGTGCACGTAGTAGACTGTGTTCTATGGCCACGGCGGCAAGGAAAACATGGAGGCTGAATATTTTTGGTGAAAAATAATGTATTATAGCTATAAAATCGTGACAAGTGTAAAATAAAGAATAAAAATATGTAGTCTGAAAATAACCTTTCGTAACTGATTATGTAAAAAAAAAAAAAAATTGCTGTCACCTTTAAAGATATTTTCGAAGCTGTTTTTCAGAGAAAAAGAGAAAATAGATAAATTTGCAGCCTTGCCGTTGTTCTTATTTTGTTTTTATTATTCATCAATTTTCAGGTTTAATTATTTTTCTTTTAAAATTGTTCTTATAGAGAGAAAAAGTTTATGTAAGTCAAGTTAGTTAAGATTTACAGTTACAATAATAATCAAAAATTTAAACTTAAAATTTTAGAATATTCAGTGATTTTATTTCTCATATTACTCAGTCCTCTTCAAAGTTCAGATTATTGCTAATGGCGGAAATCTTTAAGCCGCAGGGCTTCTTGACTTAGCGTTTTCTCTCGTATCAAAAAGGACGAAGGTAATTTTGCGCCCAAACGAAGAACTGAATCAGCATTCCTCCGCAACGGAAATAAACCAGCCGTTCCAGTGGGTATCCGCCGTAGAATTTCTTGCCGAAACAGTTTAAAGATTAAATTTCTGACAGAGAGGACATCCTGTGATTCAGAAAAATTAATTTAATACATTTGGAAATTATGATGTGGCTGGAAGGTAAGAAGATAAAAACCTCTTAGTGCTCGTATTTCCATCAACGCGTATTCTTAGGTTTATCAGTGTGGAGTATTTGTAGAAATGTATTTATACAGTACACGTCCGTTAATTCGGACACGCAAGGGATCGAAATATATAATAAACATCGAATTAAGCAGCAGTAAATAGAAGCAAGGGACCTAAATTTTTGTTCTAAATGGTGGACGGCATTCGAATTAGCAGATGTGTACTTTATAAAGATAGATAATTCTAGTTATTAATAATACAAGAATAACCGACTACCCCGGGCTGTACCGCAAAATATCGCCCGAGGTATAAGTGCCGACCGAGCTTGCGAGGTCGGTGCAATGACTGAGGGCGATATATTCGGTACAGCACGGGGTAATCGGTTATTATTTATTTGTGAACCGTCTACTAAGTTAGATAAAAATAAAAAATAAGAATTTTAGTATAGTGTTCTTATCTTATATATTAATTCCCTTGCGCGAGTAAAACTGTGAGTCCACGACACGGAAATCACGGGTCACTTTCTTATGACGTGGTTGTACGCTAAAATTTAACTAAAAAGATTAGGGATGTACTTCATAGAAATCGCACATAAGCTGTAAATATATAACCCGCTGCTAATAACGATATAAATATATATACCCTTATGCCAAAAAACTCTATGTTAGCATATATATATAGGTATCGCTACATATGAAACGGTATTAGATATTTACAATGCGATTATTATCTAATAGTATGCAGAATGGAATTCTTCCGTTAAATGACGAGACCTTGATGCTGTTAGAACAGAAGCACCCGAATGCACAAGAGGTATGTGGGGATGATGAAATCTTACTCAATTTTCCGTCACAGAGAATACACCCCATTGCCTATGACGTCATTGACGAAGACCTTGTATTGGATGTTGCTGCTCACACGAAAGGAGGATCTGGACCATCGGGTCTAGACGGCGATGGATGGAGGAGAATATTATGCTCTTCTTCGTTTGGTACTACGAACTCAGATTTGCGGAAGGCTATTGTTGATATGATAAAGAAATTGTGCACGGAGAAGATAACTGACTCAGAGGGTGGTGGTGATTGTTTGGAAGCTTTTGTGGCATGCCGTATGATCCCTTTGAATAAGAATCCTGGTTTGAGGCCCATTGGGGTAGGAGAGGTTTTGAGACGAATTGCTGGGAAGGTAGTTATGCGTGTAGCTAAAAAGGACATCATGGAATCAACTGGGTCTTTACAAGTCTGTGCTGGACAGGACGCGGGTGCAGAGGCGGCAATTCATGCTATGCATGATATTTACGAGAATGAAGAAACAGAAGCGGTGCTACTGATCGATGCTGAGAATGCATTTAATTCTATCAATCGGAAGGCGATGCTACATAATATTGCAGTCCTTTGTCCTCTTATTTCTACTTTCATGGAAAATTGTTACAATGTTCCGGCACGTTTGTTTGTTATTGGGGGTAAAGAACTGTCATCAAAGGAAGGGACTACTCAAGGTGATCCGACCTCTATGGCGGCATACGCAATTGGAGTTTCGCCTCTTCTTAGAATTCTTCTTGAATTTATGAACACTAGTGGTAACAATACGGCAAAACATGTTGCATTTGCGGATGATTTCACTGTAGCTCGTAAATTGTCAGAGATAAAGAGCTATTGGGAAAAATTGACTTCGATTGGGCCGAAATTTGGTTACTTTCCGAAGGCTGACAAGTCTTATTTGATTGTCAAAGCAAGATATATAGAAAGCGCAAACGAAATTTTTAAAGAGATGCATGTGAAAATAACGTCATCGGGTCAAAGACACCTTGGAGCTGTCATTGGAGATATCAATTACAAAAACCAATATGTGAATAGTAAAATTCAAGATCTTTCGAATCAACTCCAGCTACTTTCACAGATTGCTGTTATGGAACCACAGTCTGCATTTACTGCCTTCAACGCTGGTATCAAATCGAAATTTACGTATTTGATGAGAACTATACCAAATATTTCGAAAAATTTACAACCAATCGAAGATATCATACGTAAAGAATTTCTTCCAGCAATTACCGGAGGACATTGCTGCTCAAACGCTGAAAGGGATCTCCTATCCTTACCGATTCGTCTGGGTGGCTTGGGAATCACTAATTTCGTGAATGAAAGCGACTTTGAGTATGACAACTCTCGTTCCATCACTGCTTCACTTTCCAAAGCCATTTACGAGCAAGTGGACAAATCTATCTGCGAGATTGAAAAACGTCATTTGAAGAATCAAATCAAGGACTCTCGCAACAAACGTCATGAGGACAGATTAACAGATGTTAAAAAAAACTTAGACGAAAAACAATTACGATTAAACGACATATGCAGTGAGAAAGGTTGCTCCAACTGGTTGACAGTATTGCCATATGCTGAACACGGATTTGATCTCAACAAGCAGCAGTTTTGGGATGGAATAAAGCTCCGTTATAACTGGCCTGTTGAAGGATTACCGACGCATTGTGTTTGTGGGTCGACATTTGACATTCAACATTGTTTGAGTTGTAAGAAAGGTGGGTTTGTCACGCTTCGACACAACAACATACGTGATATAACGGCATCCATGTTAGGTGAGGTTTGTAAGGATGTGGCAATTGAGCCTTCGCTAATTGGGTTGACTGGCGAAACCTTTGATTTAGAATCTGTGAAAAAGGGGGATGATGTAAGAACGGATGTACGTGCTCGGGGATTTTGGACGAAGGGTCAACAAGCATTTTTCGACGTAAGGGTTTTTGATCCCAACGCTTCGAGACACCTTCAGCATACTCTCCAACAATGCTATGCAAAGAATGAGGCGGAGAAGAAAAGGCAATACAACACTCGCATCAACAAAGTTGATAACGGGACATTCACGCCACTGGTATTTTCTCTTTACGGAGGAATGGGAAGAGAGTGTGCGACTTTTTACAAGCGTCTCTCAGAAATGATCGCCGAAAAACGTAAAATAAATATTTCTGTTGCATCATCTTGGGTCAGAACTAAGATTTGTTTTGCTTTAATTCATGCTTGTTTGCTTTGTTTGAGAGGTTCGAGAGGGATTTATAAAAGAATCGAAATGGGGGATGATATTGTTTTGAGTGAGTTGTCAAGTTGTATCAAGTAGTTCGGTTGTACCAAATTAATGAACTGTTAAATCTATATCTAATTTATTTTGTTTATTATGTTTGTTAAACGCTTTTGTATTGAAGTAACAATTTTTAGATTGTAATTTACAGTACATTTAGGGTTGAAAAAAAAAAAAAAATTAGATATTTACAAAGCATACGGACTGTTAAATGAAGTTCCCAGCATAAAACGGAAGTTGTGTTTACGAAAAAGATGGCTGTTCTTTTTGAGTATTCTCTACTCTTTCATTCAAAATAAATCTTTAAAAAAACATTTGAAGAAGAGCATGGTTTTATAAATTAATCATAGCAATGTTCTGTAAGGTTTTTTCATGTTTTATTTTCAGTTTTGATTATATTATTGTTGCCAGACATGTTTTATAGCTAGCATCATAAAAAGCCAACCACCACCAACAACTAGCTAGCTAGCTAGAAATATATATATATATATATATATATGTAGCCATGTTCTTTATACCTAGCTAAGTCTCCAGTTTATATTTAAGTGACTAGCTATTAGCTGCTGTAGCTAGCTAATGCTAGCTTTAAACTAAAGATTTCCAGTATATATATTCCCACAAAACCCATCAAACGTTATTAACCCTGAAGATTTTAAACATTTTCCTGTTTTTTTTTGGTTTGCGAAGTTCTTTTCCTCCAAATATTCTGAAAATAAAGTTCAGAAATTACTTATTTTTAAAATGTAAATTTAATTTGTTTCAAATTGTGGTTTTGACATTTTCATGTAAGAATTTGTGGGCAAAAACCTTAATCAGCATGCTAAAAGAACTGATTTTTCTTAATTTAGAATTACTAAACACAACCATTTTCTTACATTTAGTGTAAACTTTTGTGCGTATGGCTTATATTTAATACACCAAAAGAGCTACTTTGTTGATTTCAATTTTATACTCTTTGTAAGCTATTTTTTTCTTCTTTTTGACATTTTGAATTAACTTATTGCTGTAGAAGGCATATAATATACATGCATATAAAAAAATGGAATTTTGCAAATTTCTGTTTTACCACTCAATTTTTACATTTTATAAGTTATTTGGAACAGAATGGTATGAAATAGACCAAAATACCTGATCTTAGTTGTTTTTAATTTACAGGCTGTGTCTGTGAAACTTTAAGGGGAACATTTGGTGAAAGACAATGGCATGACATATACTGATAGAACTGATTTTTGTTGTGTTAGATGTTATATCTGAACCTTTTTGACATTTTATGTTAATTTTGCGAGAAAGGACTATATATATATACACAGAAGAAGAATTCAATTTTACACCTTGCAAGCTTTGTTTTTCTATATTTTGTATAAATTCTTACTGGGGTGGACTCCGTGCAATATATCGAAATGACTGATCCTTCTCGATTTAAATTTGATGTGTTCTAAATCGTATATAGTTTTGGAAATTTTGTGTAAGATTTAATGGGTAAGGGCTAGATGCAATATGTCAAAAAAACTTTTTTTGTTGAATCAGAAGCACTCCCTACAACCATTCTTTTTTTTACAGTTTGTGCAGCTTTTGTGAGGAAAGAGTGTATGCAATATTATCGAAATAACTGATTTTTGTTGCAAACTGTCTTTCTTAGGCATTTTAGCTTAAAATATTGTTTTAGAGGGCATATGCAGTAGATATATGTACCGAAAAAATTGAATTTTGCAAACTTTGATTTTGTCGTTACCTCTCATTTTTTACATTTTGATTAAACTTTTGTGGGAGACCGTCGGTATGCGAAGGACCAAAATAAGAGATTTTAGTATTATTTAGAATTTGTATTTTGTGTTGCAAAATTGGTGCAAAAATTGACATAAAATGAACTTATATACAGATTGATTGCTGTTGTTTAACATGACTCATTATGACTTTATATATATATTTTATGAAAATTTGTGACAGAATACTATGTGAGATTTGAAATTTTGTTTGCTTTATTGATGGTAAAACAGCATGCAAATTGCTAAAAGGACTTTTTTAATTTTAGATTTAAACACCGTTTTTTGTTGGCATTTTGTCTAAAGTTTGGTGAGGAAGGACCATATGCATTATATCAAAAAACGTTTTATTGCAATATAATTTAACCTTGCAATCCCTTTGTAACACCTTAGATAAAAATTTCTACTTAGGCAAAATTTATTGTTTATTTTTCGCATTTTGTGTCAACCTTTGGCAGGGTTTGCAATAAACTAACTGATTTTAACATATACAATGAGAGAGATTTGTGTTTGACATTGATCAGCTTTTTTGTATATATGTGGCGTTTTGAGTGGTTTAAATTTTATGGGTGAGATGTATGTTGAAATGCTTTTAAAAACTTTTTTCCGAATAATTTTCGCATTTGTCAGATGGTCAGAGCAAGTAATTTTAGTAGATTTAGATTTTAAATGTCACATATATACTGCAGTGGTTGAAAATCTTTAATTTTTTTGGTCATTTATATAATAATGCAGATGTAAGATGCGCACTGCTGTATTGTTTGTTTTTTGATGGACATATATCTGCTACATAAATTAAATGGAATACAGTGGATTCTTTCACGGGAAACAGCTAGTCTATATAATAATACGCTAAGTGTGCCTGTGTGTCTGTAACAGGCAAAGTGGATTTCTTTATTTTCCTTCGATGTAGCCGAAAAAATTATGTCTTAAATGTTAAATTTTCTGACGTTACGGCGCGACGTCAATATTACTATTTTAACATCAATATCCTATACTAAATAAATGAAGCCATTACAGTGCACCTAAAACTTTGAGGCCAAATAACTTGGAAACGAGGTGGTGACGTCAATGATTTTTCACCCCGTAGGTAACTAGGGACCACCTGGGACAAATTTGGGTAAGTTTCCCAAACCTGGGTCCCTGGATACGTTTCGGTATAAACGGGTTGATGACGTCATTAAAAAACCTTCAAACCCCAATATCTCTGCAACCGTTTGTCAAAAGTACATGATCCTATACATTTTCTTGATCAGCGTTTCAAGATCTATACGATGAAGACAACGGGTATACAAATTTCCTAAAATATATTTTTAGTACTTTTATTAGGGACTTTGCTGACGTCAGCACACTTTTCCAAGCCTTATATCTTATTAACCGTTCATCAAGAGTACATGATCATATACATTTTCTTGATCAGCGTTTTAAGCTCTACACAATAGAGGCAACGTGGTTAGAAGGTTCTAATTTTTTTTTGTGAATGGGTTGCTGTCGTCATCAAAACATTTAAAACAACCTATTTTCCATTGTCCTTCTGACTAAGTGGATTTCTCCACGGGCCTTATCGACTAGTCTATATAATAATACGCCAGTTCCGTGTGTCTGTAACAGGCAAAGTGGATGTGTTGTTTTTTCTAAAGAAGCAGCCGCGGTAACATGTTTCTTTTGCTAAACTTTTATTTTTATTCTGTCTTTTGTGTGATTTTTCAAACTGATTTAAAATTTTTCTTTTAAAAAAGTCACGGTTAATTTATTTATTGTTCTTATAAAAACCCTTACGTAATGACTTAATTACACAAAAATCATGGGTAATTATTTTTTGTTATTCCCTTTAGACTAAATACTAGTAATAATATAATTCACTAGCACTACTTTTGTTAACACTCGAGGTCAAAATTCGAAACAGTAATGTCTAAAAACAAACATTATATTTAGAATTCGAAAGTCCCTATAGAATAAAACTTTGTAAACAAAACATTACGATGTTCGACACGTACAGAATAATGTGTATATTTGAATGCGCAGCTAGTAATTATTTTTAACTAGCTAGCTAGCCAAGAATAACATGGGCTTCAACGAGTTTTATATTGACTCGGTAATCACAATGCTGAAGGAACGAATCTAAATATGAGAGGAGATGTATTTTTTATGATTCCGTCGCCCTGTATTTAGTATTTTTGATAAAACTGGATATCAGATCATCGTTTTTTTTATGGACAATGTAGCTAGTTAACTAGCCATGTCGAAGAAGCATCCAGACGAAATGTTGCTGAATCTGGTTATTTTAACTGTTAAACTTGACATTGTTTTGTTTCTATCCTATGAAAATGTTTTTATTGATAAATGTATTATAGGAGTTAGATGTATAATCATTTCCAATGCTTCTTAAATATTTTTTTTCGTGCTTATTAACATTTTAAGCTACCATTTTTCTTGACGACGGGCAATACCGCAAAATATCGGCCCGTTGTCAAGAGCCCTAAGCGAATCAGAATGCCTAAAACCCGTATTGCCCGCTTGAAAAATCCAGACGGTTAACAATAGTATGAAAATGTGTTGTATACAAATTGATCTAAGAAAAATAAACAAACGCGTATTCTTAGGTTTATCAGTATGGAGTATTTTGTTCTTTTGGCACGAGGAAGAGAAATTGTTAATATATTTATATAAGGATAGATATTATTCTAGTTATTAATAGTATGAAAATTTGTTGTATTTACAATGTGATAGGACTTTTAACAAAAAGAAACATACAAAAGGAAAAAACGATTTCGAAGCGCCAATAAACTGTAAATCTTAATGGATAGTTTTTCTTAAAAAAGAAGTAATCATTTTCTTATTTATTCTTCACACTTCAAAACGTGAATCAAAAGTCAGTTTTTCACATAATTTTAATTTCTGGACGTCAATAAAAATATATCAGCGTCTCATAAACTGGTCCTAATTGTCACGCCATTAATATCACATATGTAACCATATCACCCATTTGTACCCACACGGCCATTTACCACGAGTCGGCACGGGCGTATTAAACATTCTGCAACATGGCATGAACTGTGCCAACCATGGGGATAATCAACGCATGATTCCCACCGTGGCGTATGGTAGGTCACATTTCTTTACCAAATAATGGCACTAGCAGATGATGAATCATCACTTTCCTTCCATAGCAACTCTCGCTAATCAGCGCGCGTTTTATCTCGATAACCCAACCACGCAGTCACTTGAGCACTCGGCCATAATTCGTAGTACCCAATTCTATTGAGCAACGAAACCCATGTCAATCAAAGTTACCAATGTGGTCAATTTCGTTCGCTACCAAGCATCGACTAAAGAAAAAATGCTAATGTACTTAAGCGTATTTTGCGTGCACTAATTTTTGCTAAAGTTGCAAAAATTGATAGACGTCAATGTCTCTTCAAAACTTTATTTGTAAAAATAAAGAGTATACCTAAGTAGCAAAAGATGTTTAATTGAATAATTATTCCTGCTCATCAAAAACGGTCAACAAGACGTTAATATTTGAACAAGTTTACATCTCAATAGCCACAGACAAATATCAAACATAGCATAAACAATTAAAAATTAAAACTTTTAGGCAAACATGGAAGTTTTTTTACGGTTAATTTGGGGTAGTTAAGCCCTGTGGCACAAGCACCGTAATTTTCTCAAACATAAAATCAACTGAAATTTGTAAATAATCATCTGTTCTCAGGTTATACCATGGGAAGAAATCATTGCGCAAGTACGGTGGCCCACAACTGCCACGGCTAAAGAAAAAATAACATGAAAAGAAAAAGCCACGGCAAATGTTACAGTAAATATCACGGCAAAAGAAAAGCCACGGCAAAAGTAAAAGAAATATATCGAATTTAAATAAAATTGATTGAATTATATTCATTTAAATTATAATCAAATTAAATTAATAAATAAGAAAAATATTTAATAAGAAAAAGAAAATCATGAAAAAGGGACGGCAAATGTCGCGTGCGGGAATGCGTAAAACGATGGTTGACGGCAAGATATTGTTTTGTGATTAATGTGGAGCACAAGTGCATGTTGCTGCAAAGTTGTGTGTATCCTGTTGTCAAAGTAAGCATTTATTATGACTAAAAGCTTGCTAGGTTACGTCTGTATACGTGTATATATAAACGATTATGTTTAAATTTTTAAATATACAAATCCACTAGGGGCAAGATGTTGCTGATCTTACAGTTAAAACACAAACTCTACAGTCATCAGGTATGTACTACATCCAACTAGTTTTTAATGTAGAAATTTCTAAGTGTGGAGATTTAATGTAATATCAAAAAAATGCAACTACCCAACTCACACTTGCTCACACAAGCTCTAGCTAGCTATACCATCAGTGTACTGGTCATATTTGTGTCTAAAACCCCAGAAATTAGATGTATTAGAGAAGTCTGTTATTAAAAAATATGCAATTGTCTTTTTAGCTTTCAAATACTATGTCATTTATTTACAATTAATTGTATGTCTTAGCTATGTTAAATTCATCAAAAAATAATAAATCAGAGAATGTGTTGGCAGATGAACTGTATGCAAAGAAACTACAAGAAAAATATTTAAACGAATTTCCAAGTCTAGAGCCTCAAGATTTAGTCTTTTCACTGCCTTCTTTGCTGTCAGAGTTGGAAACACATGTCGTAAAAGGAAAACAGTTGTTACACGAGGTTCTAGCTTTGAAAGATGCTATTCTCTTTAGAAGCGTGAAAGTAATAAAGGCAATGTAAATAATGCATTAGTTGTTCAATATGCTGGTGAAAATGGTATTGATGAATGAGCTTTCAGCTTTGGGGAGACGATGCGATTTTTCATTCGCATGCAATACGATTTTGTTGCATTGTTGCAAGGTTAAAAAGTCGCTCTCGTCTCGCCACCTGTGCAACAATTTATATGCAACAAAGTTATCACTTTCTTCACTCACAAACTCAATATGGCTGTGCAAAGAGCAGCTATCATAGCGTTGTTACTTGACGAGAAAGATGAGGAAGAAAAAAGAAGAAATAGAATATGGACTCGACCATGGATCGTAAAAAGACAACGATATGGTGCGTTTCATACTTTAATCACTAACTTAAAGCTAGATAATATAGCCTTCAAGAACTATCTAGGTTGGATAGAACGCAATTTGAATTGTTGTTACAGAAGGTCTACAAACATATAAATAAACTGGATACAAATATGTGTGAGTGCATAAAACCGGAAGAAATGTGCTGTCTTACATTGCGTTATCTTGCTAGTGGAGAATCGTTTCGTTCATTAGAATTTCAATTCCGAATAGGCAAAAGAACCATATCAAATATTGTTCTTGACGTATGTATGGCAATAATTGAAGAACTGAGTATTGAATATTTGACAACACCAAACACTGAAGATGCCTGGTCGGATATTTCGAAAAAATTCTTATTACGTTAGAATTTTTCGAACAGAATTGGTGCTATAGATGGGATCGCTTGTCAAGAATTTCGAAGAATTTCTGAAAGCGCTTTTGGAATACTTGAAAATCGCTGGCGTGTCTTTCGTCGTCCATTCTTAATAGAGCCAGATAAAGTTAGGAAGATAACAGTTGCTACCATAGCCTTTACAACTGGTTGAGGCATAACACAGATGCTGGAAAAGAGCATATTCCTAACGGACTCGCCGATCGTGAGGATGTTGAAAATGGTACAATGATAGAAAGTGCTTGGAGATCGGATGAAATTAAAGATACGTGGATGCCTTTGGCTACAAGTCGTGGTAATCATGCAAGCAATCAGGCCAATGAGATAACAAAGAATTCACAGAATACTTTACGCAGGAAGGCTGTGTTCCCTGGCAATGGAAATGTGCAAAAGTAGATATATAAGTGAAACAAATAGTAATAACACATGTAAGTTATATGTACAACAAGAGATATACATTCTTTATATGTTCGTTTTCGAGAGATTTTCAACTTGTGTATGATTCATTTGAATGGTTACTTCCGTGAAACGATTAATATGGAAGCTGGCTGAACTGCAACATACTTGAGTAGTTTTGATGTTGAGGTGGTTGAATAGGTGGGATTGGGGTGATTTGAGAATACATAGGAAAAGTAAATCCAGTATTGTTTCTTCTCTGATGTTGATAATCGGAGAAGATATCCATCATTCTGTTCTTCAACATATACCAATCGTTACTGTACCACTGCATCAGGCTATCAACTACAGTTCGGCCAAATAACTGCGCTCTATCACGAAGATCAGGCTCGCGTTGTGTTGATCGGTTTTCTGCTTCACGTGCAGTACAGGCAGCTGGGATAATGAAGTTGCAAGAGCCTTCCACACTTCCAGTTTTGCATTTTGTTCTGCACTGATTCTGTCTGATTTTGATTCCTTTTTTTGCTTTGATGAAGGAGTTCCAATAGAATCACCAATTGTGTTAAACGACTCGTTCACGTTACATGTTGCTTCGATAAAGGTCATGTTATTGAAATACTCCTAATTGAAAACATGCACATCCCTTGTTCCAGATCCACTAGACTTTGATGCTTCTTGCCTTATATACTCTCTTTTTTAGGTTGTTACCAAGTTGTTCCATTGTTGTTTGATTTCATCCTTGCTGTATCTGTCATCTAATTCTTCTACACATTTATTAAAAACGGCATCTCGTAGAACACGATCCCTGTATTCTACAAGATTATGATTCCACAAAGGAGGATTTAACTGATAGTAATTAATTAATGTCTCAATATCAGCTGCTTCAAAATTGAGCTTTTTTTTCGGCGTAGAAATTTTCTCCTTCAAAAATATCATCTCTTCATAAAATCTCTATTTTTTCTTAGGTGGGTCATTTCCATTCTCCTTTTTGATCTCTCTGCACATGCACGTACTGCTGATCTTTTTTGTTTATTGTTGTGATCTGGATCGTAATTTTTCCACAGTAATGGATTTTCTCGATAAAAGTTTATAAGTTATCGTTTTTCTTGCTCGTTCATTTTTCAACTTTTCTTCCACACAACAACAACAATTCTTGTACTATGAACTTTCCGTTAAGATTACTCAGCATTATCCAGAAAATAATGCGAGAAAATACCGTATTCTGTTTGGTAGATTATCATCATGCAGCAAAAAAAATGTTGCAAACCATGGGAGACGAAGCAACAACCTGAAACTTTGCTGCATGTTGTCTGAAACATTCAAAAAAATGTAGCAAGAAATTAAATCGATTTGATTTCGTGCAACAATTTTTTGACGAATTTAGTCGACTTGCACGAAAAAAATCCCATCATTTTACCCGGCTCTATGATGCGATTTTTTCATTCGCATGCAATGCAACAAAATCGCATTGCATGCGAATGAAAATATAGCATCGTCTCCCCAAAGCTTTAGCCGTGAGTCGTAACAAATGTTTTGGATTGAATGCGAGGAAGCATATTCAAAAATAGAGTTCCACGTGACTTGATGCTTGAGATTCAAAACGAGAGTTTTCGTACGTGTGGCTAAACTTGTGCTGTATCAATTGTTCAAGGAGGACCTCCACCCCTACTGTTACATCCTAAAATGTTCGATTTATCGTTGGAAAGTAAAAACATTAATCTGAACGATTTGTCATTTGAAAAGCATTGTATTCCTGCCGAAGCAGAGCTATTCAAAAGAATATTGTCAATCAGAAACTGATGTGATCATTGAGAATGGATACAGGGTTAGTAAAGAGAGAAAACATTGAGAGTATTATTTCCACTGTAATCATTGGAATAACTACAAGGAGAATTACCTACCTCAATCAATTCTTAGAGGGCTTAAATACTTTAAGGATAAGTGAATATTTATGGTCAATCCGCGATCTATTAAAAACTTTATTTACACTGGAAGAACGTAACAACTCAGTTGATTCAAACTATGTATTTTCTATACTAAAACCTCAACTCTCATCAAAGGCATGCTCCACAAGAGTGGTGGAGGAACATGTTTTCGATAATTTTCAAGATTTCTTGAACATGTTAGAGGATGAACAAAATACAGGTCCCAGTGAGCAAATGACTTATGATAGTGATGATACGGATGGTGAGAAAAAAGAATTGTTTGCAGATTTATCACCCGCTGGGATCCTAAAATGGATGATAGGGCAAAGTCACAAGCCCTTAGGTGGTAAACACTTAGAGGTCACTGTTCGTTTTAACCATGATTGCTACAAGGTTAATCCAACCCACACAGTGTGTTTCCCTGTAGTACATTCTTGGCCTAGGGAAATCACACTACCTGTAAAGCACATGGGAACATTTGCTGACTTTGAGAAAAATTTTAAACTTGCAGTTTATAAATAAACTTTTGGGTTACACTAATTTTTACACAAATTAGATATATTTACATTACACATTCATTTGTTTGTTAAAATTACGTTTGGTAGTTTATATTTTGTTGCATTAACCTTTTTTGTATATATATACATCTTGTAGGGGTCTCGACATTATCACATTTATGCTAATTATGCAAACATTTTTTATATGGTCCGTTGAGCCCCTAGGGGCGTTTTAGTAATTTTTAGTTTGTGTTTGAGTTACTTTTGTGTATAGCCAGTGTGCTAAAGGAAGTCTACGGAGAGATCGAGGTTAAGAATTTTCTCTTCGTGTTGTAAAAAAGGACAGAAAGAGTTGGAAAGATTCAAGAATTTTACTGCTGGCCAATTACGATAAAAATATTGCTAGTAAGATGTATTTGTTTTATTTGTTATATTGTCTGTTGCCGATAGACTTAGGCGTTGGTTTATTTATTTTTGTTTACGTGTTCTTTTCCTTGTGTGTAACTGTTGTCCTCTGTGGATTTTTTGTATAGCAATTTTGTTTTAAGCGAAAAATATATCCAGTTCGCAATCCCGCCTTATTTACCGGCCGTAGTAGCAATATTCATCGACCGTTTCTCGTCTGTTGATAACCGACCGTTCGTCATCTGTGTATTGAGAACGTTGCCGTCTGTTGTTTATCGACCATTGTCGTCTATTTATCGACCGTTTGTCGTCTATTGTTTACCGACCATTTGTCGTCCGTTTATTGAGAAACGTTGTGTCTGTTGTTTAACGACCGTTGTCGTCTGTTTATTGATCGTTGTCGTATGTTTAACTATCGACAGTGGATTTAGATATTGTTACCGAACTGCTGAGAAAAATGTCAGTAAATGGACAAGCCTCACGGGAAGCAGTACCAGTAAATAATTCATGGACTGGAGATAGCGGAAAGAAAAACAGAAAAGAAAACGATATCTCCGGAGTACGCCTGCGTGATGTTGAATGTAAGGAGCAAGAAAATCTTCTAAAGAAGAGACACAAGAAACTTACCGAAAAGGCATTAAATTATCAATCACAAATCCTCTGGGAACAGAAGAAAAGAGCTAAAAAGAGAATTAACAAACTGATAGCGTCCATAGATAGCATGTTACCGTTAATTTATAACCGTATCACTGTCATCGAACAATTGAGACAGCTAGAAGAATCCTTCGCGTTGTTTGAAGCAGTTCATTCGTCTTATTGGGAGCTACTATCAGCCAAATTGCAACCAGATACTTTTGAACAGGAACAAGAACACTTTGAAAACTTAGAAGAAAGGGTCCTATTATTCAAACATAAAGTAAAAAATTGGATTAAACGGACCGAACAATATCGATCGAACGCATAAAATACATCATTAATTTGTCATAGATAAAAAGGTCAAAATTGCTGAGTTGACCGCACAAGCATCATTCAGGCAGTATCGACAGATTATGGAGCAAAAGGTTGAGACTTATGTGGGAAGAGGAAATGGCAAAAGCACAGGCGAGGATCCAAGTATACGAAAACGAAGATGCATTGTCAGCAACGGTACCAGGAGATCACCACAGCGAAAAATCATTAAGAAACGATCCGTTGCACCACGAATAGCCAGATCCATTTTATTCTCTATATTACGAGACTTCAAATTATCGTTCTAATTTACCAACACGACATTCTTACGAAAAGGCCATTCGACAAACCGAAAGTGCTAAATATTACGATTCATCCGTAAAGGATAGAGAGGACAAAAAAAAATGGACAGGACATGACCAAAAAATGTCACTTTCAGGAAGACATCCGGACCATTCTCCAAGGAACCTTCAAACCATTATGTAGCACTAAAATCTTCAATGGAAAAGAAGACTCGAGATCTGATGTTGGTTTGATGCTATGCAAACTACTAAAGCAACAGTCTGTTCCGGATGTCGACATCGAATGCTTTCAGGGAGATCCGTTAAATTATCACTACTTCTTCATAGCTTTGTCCAAAGTAGTAGAAAACAACGTTTCAGACAACAGAGAAAGGCTAACCCGTCTTATTAAGTACACGAAGAGCGAAGCAAAGGAACTCATCCAACATTGCATTCATCAGTCGACCTCCACAGGATACCAAAATGCAAAAATGCTTCTACGGCAGAGGTACGGAGATCCTTACAGAATGGTGTCTGCCTATCGGAGAGAAATCAAGAACTGGGCGCCCATAAAACCTGGGGACGTACCAGCATTATATATCAGCTTCAAGTTGCAATTTCGAAAACAGGTACGATCGAAGCTGAGGAATCGTCACAATACTTTCTGGTCGCTTTTCACCACTGTATGATATAACAATCCCAAGCACCTAGGTCCGACAGTGCATTCAATATAATCATCATCAGCATCTAGAAACTATTTCCATCAAAACGATTTTGATTTTCCACTAAACCTTCTAGATTGGTCGCATTCAGTGAGGGTGTGGAATCCTAGCAGTGCGTTTCCTTTATCTGCACCAAGAGCTTCAAAGCAGTTTCCAACAGAGATGTGACGAAATGTTTTACCTTCACTAGTAAGAAATACCAAGCACTGAGGTAGAGATTGAAAGTGATAAATCAACAACAGAAAAACGTCAGTGTCTGGAGAATATACAATACACTCTGTGAATGGGTCAGATCTTGATATGTGCCAACAGCGTATCAGCTTCTTCATGATCATGTTGCATCATCTCCACAGAGAGATGGTTAATATTCGTTTTATTGATAGTGCTATAGGTAACAGCATATCCCTGTTTTATTATTTCTAGAGCTGTAACAGTATACCTTAAGTGAATAAATTTTGGCAGGATTAAATTTGGCGAATTTGGACAAAATTCGCCAAATTAAATACCCGCCAAAATTTTGATAACTGACTATTCGCCATATTAAATACTCGCCTAATTGAACATAACTTACCGTTCCAAAATTAAATCCCCGTCAAATTGAAAAAAAATGTTAATTAAGAAAAGAATGTTTTCTTCACCCAAAAACGAACTTTTTTTTATAATCACAACAAGCGATGACGAAGAATAGAAATTTTTAACTCTATATCAAATCTTGTGTTTATATATACGTTTATTTTTATTTTTTATAAAACATTTCGAGACATAAAAATTCATTTCTTTGTGCCATTCGCCAAAATTTATCCACTTAAGATAGTTGGGAAGATAGACTGTTAGGTCTTGCTTGGTATTAATATGAGAAAACAATGGTTTTAATGGAATATTTGCAATGTTAGTCATTTCTCCAATTTGGTAGCGAATCTAGTGTCCAGATGTACGTTTGCTCTGTGTATAAGCTTATAATGATTCCTGCATGCAGCGATCAAATATCAAATACCTTTTAATTTACAATTTAACATGTTAGCCAGGTATAGTGGTGTCAATGTAGCTAAATGAATTTGATCGTGTGCAAAGAAGTATTTTACAAATGTGTTTAAGGAAAAAAGATGAAAATTCCAATGTCTCTGTCTTGATGAGCGTATGAAAAGAAGAAGGCATTCACACATGTTCATATAATTTCTCAGAAATTTATCTTGGTGAGTAAGGGAGTCACCAAAGCTCTGTAACTTTTCTCTGTAAGATTTTCGAATCTTCCATGTTCTGAAATACTTGATCACTGATATTTTTTATCTCTCAGTATTTTGAGAAGTGTGAGTAGGAAAACCTGATAAGTGAGTGTTGTTGTATTTCATTAACATCTACAGAAATATCGTCTTAATGTTTTTTGTACCAACCAATGAAATATATACGTGTCATATGTGCTTCCACGCATATTTTCATATGCTTTCCTTTTAAATAAGTCCCATGGTAGTGCTACCATATAATCCTGCTTCTGTGAATAACTTATCCAGTCCGCCGCCATCAATGTATTTCCCTAAGACCTTCAACATTGCAATTCTCCTGGTCGAAACACAAAGTTACTTTTAATTTTAGTGTTGTTCCTCAGTTGCATGCATTGTAAGTCAAAAGTAATGATTCTCAGTGACTTTAACGGTAATACCCTGAACCATCTTTAGCGCAGAATACATAGTTGACCAATCTTTTGGTAAGAATGGCAAACCTTGACAACTTGTGACAACACCACTTTTATTAAGTAAGGAGTTGTAGGCTGTCCACATTGGAAGAATACCATTTATTATCACTCCTGAATATCTGACAATATGCTCTATTCCATTCTTGTACCTGTATAATTATAATTCGTCGCATGATACCATTCCATCAAAGCTAGGAAAGCTTTCATTTGGCAGAGCAGGGTTTTTATGCAACATCTCCCATGGTAAAATTTGCTTAGTAAACTTCATGCTTTGACGTTATCTTTAAATTTGCCTTTTGCATAGTTAGATCTAATGTTTGAAACACAATATGCCCAGTGCCATGAAACTCTGATTTCCCATAAGGGGAGCAATTGAGAAGATCTACCAAGGTACCAAGTTTGAAGCTTTAATCACCTGTCATCGAGTTATTGCAGATTTAAGATACTGGTCTGCGAATTTCCGGTCTGTATTTTACATAACTGAAAACTATAACTTGAGAACCGTACATTTTGAACATATAGTTCTTATACATTTTTTGTTCCGATTGAAATTATCTATTGATTAGAATCAAAATTTTTAAAAAAAGTTGATTTTTTTATTTTATTGGTTGTAAAACTGCTGACATCAACAATTTTCACTTCGGGGCGTGTCCAAAAATGCCATCATGGTTTTTTTTTGCATATTCGCCACCTAATGAATCCATTTTAATCGAAAGTTTGCTTCTAACAAGTCTGTGCACACGGGATGACAAGTTGACCACCACTAATTCTCTAGGCAATCGATAGAAAAAAATTGGGATAAAAGGAAAAGAAAACTTCAAAATTATGCAACAGGAGCTGTGATGAAGGATTCCAATGTCAATTTGTGTCCTGACTGCAAGGGTAAACACGACCTTGATGATTGTCCTGCGTTTCTTTCAAAATCGTTGGAAGAAAGAAACAAATTGGTTTCAGAGAAAAACTTATGCTATGGGTGTTACGACCGTATGACTTCGTCGCATAACGCCAGGAACTGCACCAATCGTAAAGTTTGCAAAATATGTGACAAACGCCATCCCACAGGACTACATGGATATCGCAGTAAGAGAAAAACGGAGTCAGCTACACAGACAGAGTCAGATATACCATTGCAAAACCTAGCAACCGGAGTTACGGACAACGTCACCATTTGTATCGTTCCGGTAAAGATAAGACACCATGATTCATCAAAGGAAATATCGACATTCGCAATGTTACACAGCTGTAGCCAGGGAACCTTCATAAAAGATAGTTTGCTGCAAAAACTTGAAATCACAGGACCAACTACGAAAATTACCGTGAAGACCCTCAATGGTGAACAAACATTGCATTCGAGGATCACCAAGAACATCCAGGCGTCATCTTCGCCTAATTTTAAGGAAACCTGGATTACTTTGTCGAGATTATACTCTTAGAAAGAACTGCCTGTAAATTCAGAAGAGGTCGTCACACCCAGAAAACTGCAAGCGTGGCAATACCTTTATACAAGCGAAAATGAATGGAGCAAAACAGATAAGGGAGAAGTTCGACTTTTATTTGAAGCTGATTGTCCTAAAGCACTTGAACTAAAAAAAAAGTCATACCAAGCCAACAAAATGGGCCATATGCATTTAAGACAGTCTTAGGATGGTGCGTAGTGGAATCACTCCAAACAAAGTTATCAACGGAGATACATTGCAATGAGATCATCTTACAACACCACAACACTGTATTTGACAATGCCAAGCATTGTTTTGTGAGCTCATCAAAAGTGAAAGATGTGGGAATCCCAGAGATGCTGCAGTTGATGTACAACATAGATTTTTCTGAGCCTTCTTTGGAACACCACACATAACCAGTCGCAGCCATACAAGATGAAATTTCAATCAAGGAAAGAAAGATCTTGAAAAAGATGGACTCAAAAGCTGTCAAGGAGAACGGTCACAACAAATTACCCCTACCGTTGAAAGAAACAAATATTGTTCTTCCAAATAATCGCAAAATTGCAGACAGGAGCAATTGAAGAAACGATTTAAAAAAGATGAGAAACATTTCCATTATTACAAAATCTTTATGGACGAATTCATCAAAAAGAAATACGCCAAAATCTCAGGTATAACTGCAGCGGAAGAAAAGATCTGGTATATACCTCATCACGGAGTATAAAACGTTAACAAACCGAATAAGGTACGAGTTGTTTTAGATTGCAGTTTAAAACCTTAATAGTGGTCCAGACTTAACGAATCAGCTGATCGGTGTGTTGTTGAGATTTCGGGAAGAAACTGTAGCTTTTACAGCCGATATAAAAAAGATGTTCTACCAAGTCCGTGTGGCAGATTCCTATGAAGCATGCTACGATATCTGTAGTGGCATGACAACGGCTTAAACAAGGAAGTTATTGATCATGAAATGTGTGTACACGTATTTGGTGCCGCTTCCTCACCAGGCTGCAGTAACTACGTGTTAAAAAGAACTGCTGTGGATAACTCCATTACATTTGGTAAAGACGCTGAAACTGTGCTAAAGAGAAATTTTTATGTCGACGACCTGTTAAAATCCATGCCAAATGGTAAATCCGATCTGTTGCTTCGGGTGATCGCAATATGTAGAGCTGGTGGCTTCAACCTTACAAAGTTCGTTTCTAACCCCCAACAGAAAAAGTGTGGCAAATCTCCATTTGGTGCAAGAAGGTAATCGAGAAGAAAGGGCCTTGGGTATTCGTTGGAATTTTATAAAGGACAAATTCGGATTCCGAATTTTACTGAACAATGTTATCTGTTTTATGCTCTATATATGATCCTTTAGGTTTCGCAGCACCATTCATTTTGGAAGGAAAGCGCGTCATCCAAATTACTTGCCAACATAAATTGGACTGGGACGAGGTTGTTTCCCACGAAGTAGGCGAACATTGGAAAATTTGGACAACTCAACTAAACAACCTTAAACAAATTGAAGTTCCACGATGTTTCAAGCCAACTATTTCGAAAAAATAGTCGACTGCAGCATTCATCATTTTTCTGACGCTAGCGAGTATGGTCTACAAAAATGGAAGGATTCATTGTAGTTTCATTATTGGAAAATCCAAAGTAGCCCCTCTCAAATATGTGACAATACCTCGTTTAAAGCTAACCGCCGCCGTTTTATCAGTAAATATGTCGCAAATGATAAATCGAAAAATCGACTACGTCATCAACAGTGAAATAATTTGGACGGATAGTAATGTGGTATTGGGCTATATCACCAACGAGGATAAACGATTTAAAACCTTTGTTGCAAATCGATATTCAGTCGATTAGAGACCACACATCAGTTGATCAATGGTGTCACATACCATCTAAGAAGCTCCCAGCCGATTATGCATCAAGGGGAATTAAGAGCTATGACATTAAATGGTTTCAAGGACCGGAATTTTTGTGGTCACCCTATTCGTCATGGAAAGCTGATAATCTGAACTTCACGGTGTGTGAAGGCGACGCTAAAATATGAATACGCAGTCAACGTTGCAGAATAAAGAAAACGACAAATACTTTAGACGTGTTAGAAAATCGAGTCTCGTCCTGGGTAAAGATGAAACGAATCGTTGCATACGTGCTTAAATACATTGCTAAAATCAAAGAAAAGGTTGACAGAAAGAATCATGTCGCTTCTGTGAATAACATTAATGGCAAAGAAACAAGGTATTCAATGTTAGATGTGCAGTCAATCAAGAAAGCTGGAATGGAAATAATAAAGTTATTGCAAAGAAAGGTTTTCTTGGAAGAAATTGAGTCGTTGAGGAATATGAAGAACGATGGGGAAGTAAAATTAAATAGTTCCCTCTGCAGTTTCAATTCTTTCATCGATCCCGACGGCATCATTCGTGTTGGAGGAAGAATAAAAAGATCTGCGTTCGATGTTGAAATCGTTCACCCCATAATATTGCCAAAAGGTGAAAAGATATCGAACCTTGTCATTTAATGGGTTCATATCACATTAGTCCATAGTGGAAGAGGGTTGACGTTAAATTAGTTAAGAAGTCGAGATTTTTGGGTTGTTAATGCCAATTCCGCCGTGCAGTCTATCATCAGCAAATGTGTGACATGTCACAAGTTAAGAGGTAGACTTCAACAACAGCTCATGGGAGATCTCCCAAATGATAGATTGCGTGATGCACCCCCTTTTCCGTACTATGGAGTGGACATGTTTGGACCGTTCACGGTGAAAGACAAGAGAAAAATTTAAAGAGTTACGGAGCTATGTTCACGTGCTTAAATAGTCGCGCGATACACATAGAAGTGACATCTTCATTGGAGACAGACACATTCATACTTGCGCTAAGAAGATTTATTTGTTGTCGAGGAAATGTTAGAACGATCAGATTAGATAATGGGATGAATTTCGTAGGAACAAAGACGGAATTGGAAAAGGGTTTTCGGGAAATGGATCTTAACCGGATCAAGCAATTTCTCTCTACACTTGGAACGGACTGGACGAAGTGGAAATTCAATCCTCAGACATCCATGCATATGGGTGTTTGGGAGAGACAAATCAGATCTGCTCAAGCGATTCTGTCTTCATTGTTGAAGACACACGGCTAATCCCTAAACGATGAATCACTAACAATCGAAACTGTCAGCGACGTTAACAGTCTTCAACCGATATCTCCCTCAATGTTGTTAACACAGAAAACTAAAGTTATCATGCTGCCGCCAGAATCCTTTTCCAACGCTGATGTTTACAGTAGAAGACAATGGAGAAGGGTACAACATATTGCCAACGAGTTTTGGGATCGTTGGAGAAAGGAGTTTTTATGCTCTTTACAACCACGACAAAAGTGGATCAAGAAAAAACGTAACTTCCATGTTGAAGATATTGTCCTATTAAAAGATGAATCAAGTCGTTGGGAATGGCCAATGGCAAGAATTACTTAATAGTACGAAAGGTAATCGTATTCGTTAATGGAAGGTGCTTCAAGCGTCCAATACACAAATTAGTGGCGTTGGTCGAGGCTGAGGAAGTTCGAGTACCCGACGAGGAGCCAGATGTTCAAGAATGATACATTCTTGGAGGAGCCAGTTGTACGTGTCTCGAGATTATCACATTTATTATGCTAATTATGCAAACATTTTTTATATGGTCCGTTGAGCCTCTAGGGGCGTTTTAGTAATTTTTGCTGTGTTTAAGTTACTTTTTTTTGTATGGCCAGTGTGCTAAAGGAAGCCTACGGAGAGATCGAGGTTAAGAATTTTCTCTGTTTCTGTGTTGTAAAAGAGGACAGAAAGAGTTGGAAAGATTCAAGAATTTTATAGTTGTTACTGTCTGCCAATTACGATAAAAATATTGCTAGTAAGATATATTTGTTTAATTTGTTATATTGTCTGTTGCCGATAGACTTAGGCGTTGGTTTATTTATTTTTGTTTACGTGTTCTTTTCCTTGTGTGTAACTGTTGTCTTCTGTGGGTTTTTTGTATAGCAATTTTGTAATTTTGTTTTAGGCGGAAAATATATCCAGTTCGCAATTCCGCCTTATTTACTAACCGTAACACATCTTATGAAAGTTTGAGCTTTTGCTATGTTTAAAAGACAAAAATTATAGGTTTTCTTCTTTAAGTACCCCTTTGTCATGTAAACTCTAAAAACCAGGGATTTCATAAAGTTGTAATCCACCAAAATTAATATCGTAATAGTCCTCGCATAAAGATTCTAATTTATCATAAAATTCCAATGCATTTGGAATAATCGTTCACCACAACATGCCGTGAAACATCTTCTAGAACGTCTTGTCTAACTTCATGCTTGTAATCCCTGCTACTGTGTTCTTTAGGCAATACAGCGAATCCTGACGCCAAGAAGCAGTTTGATGTCGCGATTTTCTGATCCTAAGAGTGTTCCCAAAATCTTTGATGTGGTCTAAATCTTTTTGTAGAACTTCTGAGAAAGAAAACCACAATGCTTCCATTTTTATATGCGACGCTGTGTCTATTCTTCCAGACGCTTCGTGATCCTTAAAGAAATTTCACCACCAAGATAGTTTCGTGGGGAGGACACATATCGATGCGTGCTGGCTCATCTCTGAATTAAGCATGAATTAGTGCAACTAAACTGTTTTCTGTACCTAGGTCAGTAATGAGCTCGATTGGACAACCATCTATTAAAATAACTGCTTGTAAGTAATAGCAAGCAATATTGCCCTGCGCATTGTTGGAACGAGCTGATTTTAGCCAAATTATTTTGCAGCTGAATCCATCTATGGCCCCGTAAATTGGGAAACCTCAAGGCTTAAGTTTATCGTAGCCGTCAATGTGCCAGAAATATTAGGCCCGGGGTTCACATACATTCTTTTTCAAAGCCTATGTCCTCTTCGATTTGATGGACCAACAGGATCCGGATCTTTTAAAATGCGTTGCACAATTAACCTGGGTACTCCCATCCCCATAAGCTGTAAAGTATACCAAATAGTCCGATAACCTGCATTAATTATTTATTTTATTCTTACTTGCACTAAATGAAGGTTCACATTTTTTTGTCTTCTGTGATTTATAACACTTTAAACGTTGTAAAAGAGATCTATAGCTCATCACAATTCCATGATGCTTTTTCAGAAAGTTCAGTAACTCAAGGTACAGTTTTAGACCTTTGTTATAGTAGTATTTAATAAGCGTCTCTTCATCAAAATGCTCCTCCACATTAAACAAGTCCTTGTTGTCTGTGTTTCAGCCATGTTGCTCGAACACCTGTATATAAACCAGCGAAAACATGTACATTAATGTTTTACCCTGGCTTTTTCTTTTCGTGGTCGCTTTGTCTTTTAACGTGGCATTTATCGTGATTATTTCTTCTACCGTTGCCTTTACCGTAGCTTTTTCTTTTGCCGTGACATTTACCGTGACTTTTCATTTTTACCGTAGGTTTCACCGTTATTTGCCGTGGCCTTTTCTTTTTATGTTGTTTTTTTCTTTTGCCGTGGCAATTGTGGGCCACCGTACGCAAGAAATATTGCGGAAGAAAAGATTGCAGAATTAAAGATTTTCTTTCACATTTTTTAGCCAGGAGTAGCAATTCGCAATCTTTTCTTCTGCAATTTCAAGGAAAAAAAATAAAATTCGCAAAATTGTTTTTTTAGATTTCTAAGAAAAAGACGAATTATTGTCATTGTTTGTTATATGACAAAACAATGAAAATATTAGATTTGCAATCTTTAGTCCCGCAATTTACGATTTTTTCGACCACGAATTCGCAATCTTTAATTTTGCAATCTTTTCTTGCCCAAACTTTTCTTCCCCTAGGTAGTTTATCCATAAAAAAGAAACAAATACACTTTAAGAAAACCAGAGTTTTGCCGCATGTGGGGGAAAAATGGAATTTGTAGAAAAATGGTCTGTTTTTACATTTTAGTCCATTTATAGAATAATTTAATGGTAAAATGTAATTTCAAGAAAAATTTTAAACATCCTTATTTTTGGTTCAAATTTTTAGGGTTTTGCACAAAATGGCGACATAATTTTTTTTTTAAATCCAAAAATGTCATTTTCTAGCATTAATTGATGAGTTACTTTGCGTAAAAAAAAAAAAAATTAAAATAAAAACTAATCAGGGGATTCAAAGAAAAGCTGTGACGCACCGACCCTAACTTATAGGTCACTTCGCTATTATGTGTAACCAATTAAATAAGATAAGCGTTTAGATTTTACTTACATACAACAACATTAACTGATAAATACGATTGACTAGTTAGCAACATACCGTCATTTGATCAATTTCTTGAGATAGTTCTGCTATGCGTGGTGCAGCACTTGTCTTAATAAAAAAAGAACGTAAAATGAATAAAATATAAAATATTTCATTGCTAAATTGCATGTACAACAAAAATGGAAGTGTCGAAAATAAAACATACCACCAGACTGAATTCAATTTTTTTTTAAACTGAGCGTCAATAATAGTAAAATACTTTACGTAGATCTGTTTTTTTTTCATCTTATAATGATTCGAAAAGTAGAGTTTTGGTTGTTTTATCACAGCTGAATTCTCAGGGTACCACGTGACTTACATCGTTTGTTGATTCACTCCCACAATCGTTTGTAAATGAAGGGGATAACGACGTCGATTCAGATAAGTCAAAAATTATTTCCGGATCCAAAGCAGGCGGCGGGGAGTATATGTTAGACACATCAAGTTCCATCGGACATATTAACGACTCTAAATCTGTCTCGGATTTTCTTCGTCTCAATGTGCCAAATGACAAACCCTTTTTTCGCAACTAAAACATATCATTTTACACTCACGATAAGGCGTATTATCATTTTTTAACACGAAGCAACCATGAAATAATTTGACCAATACTGTACTCAGAATTTTTAATTATACCTTATGCTTTTCAGAACCGTTTAGCGGTACAAAATCCGACGTTTTCGCCGTCATCTCTTTCTGTCGCTGACAAGCATCACCGAGTAACGTCGAAAATTGCGTGTTAACATGGCGACGAAGAAGTGTTTTGTTGGCCGGAATAGACAGTAAGTTAGCTAACGTTTCAGCATTAAAACGAGGCTCTAACACCTAAAATAAGTCATTAATTTGATCAAAATAAAGTTAGCTTTATGATTTTACCGTATTTATCTTGCAGCGGTGTAAATTGAACATTGATTATTTTGTTTTGATTGGTTGCAGTATTTAATTGATCGAAACATAACGCAGATGTTGAATTTAATGCAAAGAAGTTGGATTGGGCGTCGTAAGCCAGATGTAGCCTTAAAGGACAACTGTATTCGCACCCCTTTGGTTGGTCACGGCATTTTATACGAAATGTTTTTTCGAGTTAAGCAGCAAAAAGTTAAACCTTAGTCGTCATATACACAGTCATGATTAAGCATTCCCTGGGTCTATTTCATAGAAATCCAAAATGAAATAACGAGTACAAAGAGAATTTTTGACTTGAAGTTATAAAGTCCTTTTAGATCTGTGAATTGGTGTTAAAAATGTTTTTGCAATAGCTATACTTCCCATGGTCCAGCATTCACACATTCCAAAGTCGAATGAAAAAAAACAGCAGATTTTGACCACATAAAAAAACAGTGAACAAAGCCTTAAGGAAGCATGATTTTTTATCAAAATAATTTAATGAAAAGCTGTGCGCACAATGAAATGTTTTCAGGTTGGCCACAAAATCTTTTTCCAAGAAAAAGAGATATTTAGAGAATTTTAAAGGAAATTTTGCACTGAATGTAGAGGATTTTTTTATTGCATGTGTAGAGGATTCATTTATTGCATGTACCTGGAGCACTGCTATAGATTCACGCAGAGAATAATAGAATATAGGTATTAATAATATCCACTAGTAGTTAGCCAGTGAAAATATCCACGGTTTCGCTCGTCCTTAAAATCCTATGTAAACTCGTCGGTTGAAATAAAGTGGATAGAAATATATCACATTTACTATTTGTCAATAACTATAAAATCGCGGAAAAGACAGAGAAAATACGGGTATTATTAATATAGAGATGTTAAATTTTGAGTTTCATAATATGGTCGATGCTACATCAGCTTTTGATATATTGGCCATATGGCTATTGACGATGATGTACTATGAAAATTATGTTTTTCACATTGACAAGAGAAATGAAAAATTGCAAATGATTACAAAAATTTATTAAACACCAGTTTATTATATTATTTGAAAAATTATGCCATGTTTGCCACACATTTAGAGGAACTCCTTGTTCAAAAATTAATACTAGGTAAGTAAAAAGTAAAAACAAGTTGCAGATATTTTACCTTATTACAATGAAACTCTGTAAAAATTTTGTAAGTGAAAAACCTTAAGGCTTTGTTCACAAAACACATACTCAAATCACATATATACTCAGTTCGTCATTACCCAGCCGTAGCTGAAACATTTAGTGAGTTCCAGTATAATAAGTTACCTAGCTAGCTATATTTA
This sequence comes from Hydractinia symbiolongicarpus, assembly GCF_029227915.1. Lineage (NCBI taxonomy): Eukaryota > Metazoa > Cnidaria > Hydrozoa > Anthoathecata > Hydractiniidae > Hydractinia > Hydractinia symbiolongicarpus. The sequence continues at coordinate 17,300,311 of NC_079878.1, forward strand.
AACGCTTAAATAAAAATATAAACCAATAGACAACTCTTACTTAGCTATGATTATTTACCCATGTTAATCTCCTTAGTTTTTAGTAATGATAATCAGTTAAAGTATCAATCCTATTCTGATGATAAATCCAAAGAGAAGATGATCAATCACTGATTGAACTAAAACTCATCATGATACATTTCATCATGATATTAACCTGTCACTTCTTAGAAATAAAACAATACCTACCATTAAAGCGCCATGAACTCCACTCCCTCTCAGATTGGGAGCGTATTCAGCTAAATCAACTGAACGCAACCAATGAACAATCCTCTGACAAGTCCACAACATGACGTGGTCGCAACGTTCTTCAGACTAAACAAAAACATTTCAATCTTTTAGGCTGGATACAACTACAACTGAAGTTTAACTATAATAAAAAATCACGACGATGACGACAACCACAACAACAACAAAAATAACAACAACAACAACAACGACTACGACTACGACAACTAAAACAACAATAACAACTATAAACTCACCTGGTTTGCTATTTCTCGTAAAAACTGTGGATGAAATTTTTGATGTCTGTAAAAAAAAAGAAGCAAACATCAACCATTAACTTTGCTTTAAGATTTGTCAGACAATCAAGTTACTACATACCTTAAAAATTGAATAGCTCTTTTCAAGCTGGTATGATGAAGTAAACTGTAAACTTTTAACTGCAAAATATCATCCTAAAATTAATATAAAAAAATTGGTAAATCTTTTAAGATGAATGATGAAATAAAGGAATTGAATTCACTATATCGAGATATGATTTTACTGTCCTTACATGTTAGCGTAAACATCAATTCAATATTATAAAAAAAAGTGGCAAGGTAAACTTTTTTTTCGCCCCCCAAACCATGTTCAGATTAAAAAATTCAACCATGCTTACCACATTCATATTTATAAGTACGCGACCGTCTATTTTGTGCAGCAAGAAGTTCATCTTGTACTGTGGTAATCCTAGGTCTTCTAACCATCTGGCTACCCAGTGATGATCTAAGCGACCTGCATAATCAGGGCCGTTTGACGTCACTGCCTAAAACGTCGTACCAAATTAAAGATGTCTTTAGCAAAAAAATGGTTAAAAAAGATTGTCTTAAAATTGTGCCTTATTTTACAGTCAAATATTACGCAAATACTCTGATGCTTTATATTTTTTAAAAAAATCTTTATTAATTGTCCTCTTTTTCAGCAGTGTTGCCTAAAATAATCACTTTTAAAAAACACATTATTGGATTTTTATGTCGAAAGACATATATATTTTTTTCTTAACAACTCATTTTTAAGTTCTTGGGGCAAAACTTCAGAACAAAAAAAAAAAAAAAAAATGTGGTACCATATTTTGCCCCGGGTGTCAGGAACACAATGGTCTAACTCTGTTTGCCAGAGCTTTTTGGGAAAGAAACTTGATATATTTGTTTGATATATTTGTAAATTCAACCCAGAGAAAAACACAATTTACCTTGAAGCCCAGTGTTTGTATGTTTTTTTTCTATTGAAATAATTCAGATTTCTCTTTAAAACATTTTATGCCGATTACTCATGGTGGATTTTTTTGAGAGAAGTACTTTTCCAATTTTTAACGCATAGATAATTTTTTAAGATAATTATACAGATTTTGCTTCATCATTAGGAAATAATTACCATCAGGAAATAATTCTCTTTACTAAAGACCTTACAGGATCCTTAAAGGCGCGTAATCACCCTGTAGGCAACTTTTTTTGAGGTACCTATTTCAACGATCGAATTAAGCGATTCGCGATCTGTTTTTATTGACTAGCAATCTCAAAATGCTCTTAAGTAAAAAATCGCGATCTTAAAATTATAAGTTTTTCATATTTTTACCTCAGTCTATGAATGTAAAAGAAAATTCAAAAATTGCAACACACACGGTCAGTCCACCATATTGTTTTAATTCTCACGGGATATCTTACATGCTGTCTTTTATATTTTTCTTTCTTCAGAGCGAGTATGTTTTCTCAATTCAGCTACGGGCGTTACAATTAAAAACAAATTTAAATATGGTAGCAATTTGGCGATGACGGGAAGAAGCGTGTTTGTTCAGCTATTTGAATGAAAAAGAGAGCGTAGAATCAATTTTGAGGCAGCGATTACACCATTAAACTTATGGCGAAAGCAGCAGAAATAGATCGTTTTACCAAAATAAAATCGCGAAATCGACGGCGACGTGCTGGAATTGCTATCGCTATCAATTTATTTACAGTTAATTCGCTCCCTGTATTTTATTGTAAAAGTTGAAAGACATAGATGAGAAAACATTATCCTGAAAATTTTATTGAAAACTGACAACCAGAACATGTTCAAATGTTTCATAGAAATAGCAAACTCACCCCAATTTCTCCTCGTCTACAGAACCGCCATTACATTTCATTGCACGAATTATGCGATAATAAATGCACGGCAAAATTGATCACATGGTTGCTGGATTCATGCCATTAGAGAAAAAATAATGAATGAGGGAGAGCATCTGTAGCTGTGTTTCCATCGTAATGCTTTTATAAATGTATCAACAAAGTTCCGAACATGATAAATCAGATAAATCAATCGAAGTTTCTGTGTTATTCTTTATTACTTAAACGTTTTAACTTACTGAAATCAGACTTCTTTGCAACAACGACCTCTTCTTGTTGTTGTTTCTTAAGATAGTTTTGCCTCCCTAGCTATCTTACTTTTTGATTATTTATCTTTGTTCAAACAGTAGGAGGCATTATCAGATCTACACAATTAGAATACCTAAATTTTTAGAATTTCCCCTTTTATGCTCTAAATTTAATTATCTCCATAATGCTTCAACTATCTTTAACTATTACAATGTGCATTCTCCTCCGTTGGGTATTTTTGCTTATAATATGCAATAATCCCGATTATGTTAATAAATAAAAAAAGACAGAGCGCGATAAACATTAATTATCATAATTATTAACCACAAGACAATGTTGTGATTTCTTCTTTCTGTTTCGTTTTGTCTGTGGTCTCCAAAAACAATGGCGAATAGAATAAAGAGAAAATTATTTTTTTCTTTTGTGTCTTTCCAATAGAAACTCCTGGGATAAATTTCTTTCCATTTTTTGATGCTATGTTTTACAAAGACAAACAAGTCAAAAATACGGCGTGAACGGAGCCTACCATAATGGCGATATTATTAAACTCCATCTCAGTGCTCATTTAAAGTTAGGGCTGTTTGTTTACCTACAGTTTCACATAAACATTTTGCGACAGCCCGCTTACTAGACGGGAATAAGAGATCAACAAGACCGTTAAATATGGCGGCTAGAAAAAAAAACACAATATATTTAAGATATTAAAGGACCATTATTTCCATTTCTAGTAAGTTTTATATCCTCAAATTTTTCAGGAAAGGCATAACTCCGTCTGAACTTTGAAATAAATAAAAAAAATGTATATGTTAATTTTTTTGAAAAGGGTGATTACGCAACGGCAAATCAAAAAGAAGAAATAAAACCATACTACTTTTAAAAAAGCTTTTGATCTCCGTCTCTCATATAAATGTTATATCGGAAATGCTGACATCAGCATTTAGGCCTTGTAGCCTTTAATATCTCAGTAACGCATTATCTTTTTTTTAGCTTCATCCAGTGGTAAAAGCAGTTTTTAAAGCGGCTTTAAAAGTTCAGTTACTCTGGTCAGGAAAAAATGCTTGTAACTCATTTTCCCCAAGAGATGTTCACAAAGAATTTTTCTGGCGTTTTTACATGATAATCCTTGCCAAATCCAAGCTGATTTACATTTATTTTAGGCTAATTAGCTATAATGACTGGACTAGAAGTTTACTGTTTGAAAGTTCGTATATTGTACTAAATTATTTTCGAAAATGGGAGACTAAACAACTTCATATAAGGAGTACAAGTTAATGGTTTGCATGTTTTGATGTTTTTGTAATAGTTTGCCATTGTGAAAGTACGTTTATGGTAAAAATTTCAGAGTTTTGAATTTTAAAAAATTTAGAATTTTACAAAATTGAGGAAGAAAAATATAAGGGAAAACCAACTCATCAAATTTATATAAAAATAGCTCAAATTTATTAACTCAAATAGGAAAATCAATCGCGCAAATCTTATCACGAACCAATTTTCGTGTACTAATTGTTTAAGTAAATAACTAGTAAATATTATTACACACAAAAACTAGCACAAACCAGGTAGTACCAGCGATAAACAAACCTTTAAAGCCAAGTTAAGTTTCTTCTTAATTAATGGATCGGTTATACCAAGATCTCTTTCATATTCTGCGTATGTGAACTTCAGTAACTCTTCACCTCTACGTACACATTTTGCACATGCGTTAACATACTCCTCAAGGCCTTCATCACGGAGCCAATCTTGCACTTGATCACTCGTCCAAGTTACAAACGGAGACTCGCTTATCATTCTATAATGTAAACACAACTGTGGTCGATTTCTGTTTTTGTTAGACCAACATGTTAAAAAGAAGACTTATTTTTAAAACTGTTCCAAGTATCCAAAAAGGCATTCTGTAACAAAATCAAAAAGACCCAAATTTCCTAACAATTTAGAGCAAGAACTAAAATACCGACATCAAACTTTCCCAATTTAACCTTATACTTGATAACCTTATACTTGATGTTTAATAGAAAAAGGAACCGAAAGCTGTTCTTTGGATGTGGGCGATAGGCAAATAAAAATTAGCAATGAAAGATTGTAATAAATAAATTTGCGTTGTGTACTACCTTTTGAATGGTCTGTATAATGCATCATCGCCATTAACTGAGCTCTGCAAATGAAAAAAATAATATTGCCCCTCAAAAACAATATAATCAAGCTGGGAGCACACCTTACATCTTGTCCATTACTCTAATGAGGGAGATTAGATTTACTTTAAGGTTTTTTGCGATCAATAAATTTAGGTTTCGCAAAATAAATTTTTCTGAATCTATCAACCTTATATATTTTGTGGGAATTTAATTTCATCAATACGCCTCTACGAAATCATTAAATTATTAAGATTTTGTTGTTTTAATGTTATTAGCCCAGGTTAGTTTATTTGCACTAAATTTAGGTTAAATGTTTAAAGGAGAGGTGAACTGCTCCGCGGCACGGCCGCTGAATAAAAGTTAATTTCTAGCGTTGATTTAAAGACCAGACCGATTGGCTTGGCTTGCTGCATAAACCAGACAGACTGGTTAAGTCTGTTTCTTACCATTTCTTTACATGTAACAAGATGACAAGAAAAAAAGTTTTGATGGAATATCAATGGAATAGCAATTGAATATCTTTCTCCTTATTGTCATGTCCATAGGCTAATGCACACAAAAAAGTTGAATATCAAAATAGCAAAAATGTTAAATAACATGTGAGGAACTATTTTATTATTTCATATTACAGAACTAAACAAATTTGTGAGTAAAGATAAAAAAAGTAAAAATTCATAATTAAAGATGAAGTCATCCACATCGCCCGTTCGATTTGTTGTTGAATGTTTACCGTCTGTACATTTATCAAATTTGGGGCAATCTCATCACAACAAACTTTATCGTTCGAAGCTGGTAGCATGTTGTGGGAAAGAAACTTAAAACATGAAGGTTAATACAAAGGTTTTAAAATGCTGTTACTACTGCAGTATGCAAAACATTCTTAGTTATCTTAAGTCAAAGATCTCTTTTTTGATGTTAACTGGTAGTACATGAAGTATTTTACCCCATACAGCCACGAAAATATTGTAAAGGTATATAGATACTTAGTTTTTATTTTCGTGATAGGGTCCCTTTATATGTTAAACAATTAAGATTTGTTACACATAGCTAATTGACAAATAAAATATTGATAATTTAGCAGGAAAAATTATTTCGCTATCAGTCACGACCACTGAGACAGCATTTTGCGCAAAATTATTTTAGAAATTATCTCATCACAAAATCTGATTGCAAAAAACCAAACTAGCTAGCTGTCACATTACACAGTGTTTTACACTTTGATATCTTTAGTGACATCATCCTTGAAAATATGCATAGCTAGCTAGATATATTAACTTATTTATGCACAACACATGTTTAACAAGGATCTTCAACTTTAAAAAAATGTCAAATGCATTTTACGATCCTGTAAATCCTCAGTTCTCAACTTGTATCATTTTGATCCAGATAGCTAGCCACAACAAACTTGTCTTATCGTGACTGACAACACTCTACTTGAATCCAGGAACAGTGTAAGGTTAACCAAAAAAAGACAAGTTTTGCTCACACTCTTGATGCTTGCAACGATGTGTTCAAACTACAATATATACAAAAATGTATGTAGTGAAATTCAAAAATGAATAGATGCTTGCAACGATGTGTTCAAACTACAATATATACAAAAATGTATGTAGTGAAATTCAAAAATGAATAAGTGAAATATAACAAATATTTATAAACTATATGGTGGTGGACCAACAGTTCACCACATGTTAATTGCGGTTCCTGAAGTAAGTACTTATACCTTGTTGAGAGGCTTGGCTTTGATTGCATTCAGTATTCAAGTGTCAACAAAGATGGCTACGAGCATCATTGAAGGATATACTTTAGAAACTCAATGTTATTTCAAATCTAGAATGGTAGACTAGTGAAAAGGGTGGTCACAAGGCATAAACACTAGGGGCCCTCAAGGTAACTAACCAATACTGTTGTAGATCCAGGCCCCTAAGATTGCCTTGCCTACCTATAAATTGGGAGCAGCTAAAGTCAACTAGTTTCCATCATCACATTTTGCTAATAGTTTGGTTTGCCCACCCACCCACCCTGTTATTATATACTTTTTCTTTTTCTTTTATGTACATCAATCACTTCATGTACTGGCATCAATGTCCACAACTGTCACCATATTAACTAATTCTACAATCAACCACAACCCTTATGTTAACTCGATAACCGGACCATCATCCGACACATGACGAGTGCATACGATACCAATTGATGTAGCCCCAGAGGGTCTTCTACAACGAACTATAACACGCAACGATACTACGAACTACAACACGCAACGATCTACAACGCAAGATGGAGGGATCAATTGGCATCAAAGACGCGCGCTCGCTTACACCAGTGCTCTTGCCTCAAGGTTTTCTTGGTGATCCAAATTTGGCTACTTGCGATTGCCAAGTTTTTTGTCCAGAGGTAGAAGCACTGTTGACCCGCGCTGGTGGGGATGTCGGGCTTCCTCGTCAGCCAAATGGGATGAAGATGCGTTTGTTTCCCTAACAAATGAGGTGCGTTTCCACGAGATACGCCATAGCAGGTAGTAGGCAATTTCCAAGCCAGTTGCTGAGGTGTAGGCGATTTCCAAGTGAGTCGCGGAGAGGTAGGCAATTTCCAAGCGAGTTGCTGAGGTGTAGGCGATTTCCAAGTGAGTCGCTCAGATGTAGGCAATTTCCAAGCGAGTTGCTGAGGTGTAGGCGATTTCCAAGTGAGTCGCTCAGATATAGGCAATTTCCAAGCGAGTTGCTGAGTTAGCGTTTCCACGAGATACGCAGACGTTTCCACGAGATACGTCTTACTAAGGGTAAGGATGGAAACACACGCATCTGGTTTGGGCCCCCCTGATACCAAACCTGACATCCCCCCCCTTTCCCCAAACTCAAGTGTAGTTATGACATGAAACAAGAGAAATATACTTCTAACATTATCTGTCATTGTTGTTGTTTGCTTTCGTGTTGTTGCTTCAGAACCATAGCAATTAAATAATGCTTACCAGCTTGCCAAGTGTGAGAACTTTCAAAAATAAACTTGATAAGAATATTTAAATCTTTCTTGACATTGATTTTATTACTTTATTAACATTGAAAAAGATGTGATCACCTCAGTGAACAAGTGAACTGAAAAATTTGCTTTTAAATAAATAAATATAAATTCCCTAAAGAGTTGACTTTACAATTAAATTTTATAACATTTGCACAAATTGACATTCAATTAACACAAAGGCACGAACAGGTGATTAAATTTTTACACTAAATACACTTGGGTAACTACACTTGACAACACAATATTTATATAAATTAGAGAACAAACATTGCAGACAAAACATGAAGGCAAATTATAACATACAGCTGACTCAACAAACAGTGCTTCAACTAACTCTGCGTTCTCGGCAACCAGTTTAATTTCATCAACAAGTAATGTTGTTGCAAGATGTGTGGAACGTTTAGCTCTTTAACCAATTTATTTAGTATATAACTTTGATGCTGTCTAGGAAAATCGACCGCTTTTATTTTTAATTCGTATTTTAAAACAACAGAATCCAGTATTTCGTATTTTCAAAAATTCGAATTGCGTATTTAAAATATGCGTATTTTTTTAAAAACCGTATTTCGTATTTTCAAAAAATATGCATGCTTTTAAATACGCATTTCTTATTTTTAAAAATACGAAATTTGTATTTAAAAAAGTAATGTTTGGTTAGGGTTTGTCTCATTTTTGATACGAATTGAAAGTTGCCCTATTCCATTCTAAAATGACGAGAAAACGTCCCTGCGAAGTCTCAGAGTTGCCTTATTTCTTTCTAAAAGGACATGAAAACGTCCCTGCGAAGCTCCAAAGTTGCCGTATTTCACTCTAAAATGACGAGAAAACGTCCCTGCGAAGTCTCAGAGTTGCCTTATTTCTTTCTAAAACGACAAAAAACGTCCTTGCGAAGCTTCAAAATTGTTGTATTTCACTTTAAAATGACGAAAAAACGTCCCTACGAAGCTTTAAAGTTGCCCTATTTCATTCTAAAATGACGAGAAAACGTCCCTGCGAAGTCTCAGAGTTGCCTTCTTTCTTTCTAAAAGGACGAGAAAACGTCCCTGCGAAGCTCTAAAGTTGCCGTATTTCATTCTAAAATGACGAAAAAACGTTCCTGCAAAGCATCAAAGTTGCCGTATTTCATTCTAAAATGATGAGAAAACGTCCCTGTGAAATCATCGAGCAGATTAAAAACCTATTAAAAACAAACTTGTAAAATTGAGTAATTGTTCTATTCAATTTATTCAACCACTCACTTGATACACGTAACATTTCTAAAAATATGAAATTCTATTTTTAAAATTATAATTTTGTATGTTCTATATTTAAAAATAGAATTTCGTATTTTTAAAAACAGAATTTTGTATTTTTAAAAATACGAAAATTTGTATTCGTATTTTTTTAAATACGCGTATTTTAAAATACGAAATCCGTATTTTTTAGTACAAAATTTCTTTATTTCGTATTTTTAAATACGGAAAGAGAAATGGTCAATTTTCCAGGAGAGCATCACAAATTACTTAATTACTGTGTCTTTTCCTAGCTTATCGTTAAAGCTGATCACGCTGGTTCATTATTGATTTCCAGTTTTCTGTAAGCCAAGCGCATGGGCAACCTTTCACTCTTTTTCAAATAATTGGTGCGTGTTTGTCAATATCTTTTACAATGCCATTGAAAGTGTTAATAGCATCGTTTGAAAAAGATAGTACAGGCATCCAATTCCCTTGTATAAAGTCACGATTCATTTTATCAGCCATAATTCCTGGTTTTGCGCATACTTTTTGTTGCTTCATTTTCGTAAGCAATCAACTAAATCACTGACATTAGTCGGTATGACGTTGTGTTCAGCGATTAACCCGGGGTTGTTCGTTGTTATAATGTAGATTAAAAATTTTGTATCCTGCATTACACACGTTGGTTTTTTAATGATTTGTGTTAAACCATTCTGTTAAATAATAGCTTTAACTTCTTTATTATTAATTTAGGTAGTTACATTCATATCTCTTATGAGTATTAACTCATCATAATTACTCTAGCTAGCTATAAAAACGTTATGCGAATTTTTAAAGACTATAACAACGATTTCGATTTTTTTAATCGCCAAATTCATCGCCCTAACATACTCTACCCTTTCATTTTTATAAACCGCTACACCTCCTCCTGTACCAGTATTACGATGTCTTTTTTTAAAATTATAACCTAGGATATTACAACTGATTGACATCTTCGGCAGTTGAAATATGATTTTCTGATAAGGTAAACACATCTATGTTTGAATGCGACAAAAAAGGTGTCTGTAACCACTAAAATTTACTAACAAAGCACGAATATTTTGGTGCAATACATTCTATCCTTTTCTCATTACCAATTCTATTAATTCGTTCTTTCTTTTACATTTAACAGTTTTAATATTTCCACTAAATAATAAAAAGAATAAAAGTAAAGCGTAGAACACGACTATACTTGTCTCCATCTTTGTTACATAAATGAAGCATTATAACGCACCTATCATTTTCAGACCAAATAATTTGGAAAAAGATGGAAATTCGAATCCCACTCTGTTTGAAAATTCAGGTAACGTTTCGGAAGTAACACACGTCGATATTATTTAGGTGGTATTGACATTGTCCAGCTGTACAGTTTGAAAATGAAGTGTGTGTCAAATGTTGCCATAATGGCTAAGCTGCACTAGATAATTTGTCTCCTTACCCTGATCAGTTCAGGCAGTTGCTAAAAAATAATTATACTGTTGAAGCGAGGCACCTTCAAGCCAATATACGCAAGTATAATAGTGCAGTTTCCTTCGCTTCGTTTGGAGCAAATCTTCAACTTCCCCTGCCGTGGACCACCATGCCTTTGATTTGCAGTCAAATATGGCATCGTGTTAAGAGTCACCGTCCTGAGGAACCAAACTCCTGTTTTTAACAACGGCTGTATGGAATACGTGATACTGTTCAGGATATAATAAACATTGTTAGTCTTTTTTCTACGTTATCTGCAAATTTAGAGCGAATGCTTTATCCCCTATTTTTCAACAGGTGATTCAGGTTGGTAAAATGGGATACCCCACGTTTATGAACTCGAAATAATACCAAATGTTTTAGTAATATACTTACCGTGTAGCCCCTCGGGAAAGGTTTAATCCGACTCATCATGGTAAAGAATTTTATTTTAAAAATTTTGTGTTGATTCGTATGTCAAGGTTAAGGGTAAAAACTTGAATATATTTGTGCAAATTAAACAAACCTGCGTGTTAACAGTTATGAAGGTTTAGCTGACCACTTAAATATAAGAGCAGCCAACTTAAATATAAGAGCTGAAGAGCAAGATCTTCAACCAGGTCGTATTGTTGTCCTACCTTTAAGTTTTAGCCCCTCGGCTAAATTGTTTGCAGATCAGTACATGATAGACATGACTAAGTTTCACAAGTTTTTAAATTGAAAATAAACTCCAAAAAAATGTTACTGCAAGGGGAATTCTAGGTAAGACTATAGCACATGTGTATTTTACAAAATTTTAAAAGAAGAGTTTACCTCATGGTCATTTGTTACTTCATTTGGACCAGAATGATAAACTTAGGGATGCAGATAAGGCATAATTAAGCATAATTATTTTAGCTGAAATTCCTAATCAACAGGAACAATCCGAGCTTTTTCAAATTGTACAACCGTGCATGATTCATGGACCATGTGGCTATCTGAATCCTAATTCTAAATGTATGGAGGATAGTGTTTGCACAAGGGATTTTCCAAAGACACTTTTATAGTCTAGCGTTACTAAAGTTGATGGATATCCATTGCATAGACGTGGTAATAATGGAATACATAATGCCAATAGTGTTGATCTAGGTAATGGCTGGGTTGTTGTCTAGAATGCATGGCTCTCAAACAATGTGTCTGTTAAATCTGTTAAATACCTCTATAAGTCACGATTTGTACTAAAATTAAGACCAATTAACGTATTGATGACGATGAGGTACAGACGTTTTAAACGCTCAGTTTGTAAGTGCGTTAAAATCAGTATGGCGTCTTTTCAAAAATGCATCAGCGATCCCATATCCCATTACTAGAGCACTTGCCAGGTAACCATGATGTTTTATTCTCAGCAAGGCCTGACTCAAGAATCTGTAAATCAGAGCTGTAAATCAAGCTACAAAATTAACAGCTTGGTTTGTGCTAAATGAGAGATTTACAATGCTCGCCAATATCTTTATCCAGATATTCCTCTTTATTTCGTTTTCCATAGTGACAGGAAAGTTTGGACACCCTCGCACAGGCAAGTTTTTTTATTCACATATGTTATCACATATGCATCGTGCAACATTTTTCGAAGATTTATGAACTGTGAATGGCAATGTTTTCTGAAACATTTCGTGAAACATGTGTATTCCGTGGACTCTGCAATATTATACTGAATAAAACAATACCTTGCAGGAAGCTGTCAACTTTCAGATGCCTTGACAATTAAGACAACTTTTTGCAGTAATACTTACCAACTGTGAACCTTCTGATCCTTATACTTTGTAGACAAGATACGAGGGTGCTGTGTGTTAGAATTATGTTTACTAAATTATTGAATTTCTGATTTTAATCTTCCTTATTTGGTGAAATGCCTCCAGCTGAAAACACTAATGTAGATATGGAGGCTAAAAGAGCTTTTCAACAGAGGGCTCAATTTACTGACGAACAGACAGCACTGGCTGATGCAGTTGTAGAAGATGTCGAAAATGTTGCTAACAATACAGCCCAAAATAACGGTTTGTTTTATTTAGAAGGTGCTGGTGAACCTTTATTTACAATTACTATTTTTAAACTTTTGGGTACAGCAGCAACTCTTTTGAAAAACGGTACCGCGATACATAACTGTTTCACTTGCTAGTTTCTATTTTAAAAAACAGTTCATGTAGCACAAGTTGTGCTAATGCAGCAAGCTACAAGCAAAACAATCTCTTTTCACTTGATGAATCTTGCTTTCCATGCATTAATCGTCTTTTTAAAGACATTTGCAATAGCGAACTTCCATTTAGAGGTAAAGGTGGTGATTCTTCACAGCTTTTGCCTGTTGCAAGAAAAGGAAAACCAACTGAAACCAATTGTTGACGTGCTTCAAAATTTCTCCACTTTGGCACTTGTTACAGAATTTAGATTAACTCGCAACATAAGAACAAGGCCAGGAGATCAAAAAATGAGGCACGGTTCTCTGCAACTTGAGAAAAGTGTTGTACCTGATCAAGAACAACCACTATTCCAATGTCCAATGGAGGTACCATCCAATTGATCGTTACAATAAAACTAATGTATTGTTTCAAAATTTTCCCCCAGAAAAAATGGCATCATCTGTAATACTAACAGTTACAAATGATGATTCACTTATTATCAATGATGGCGTTGGTGTTTTTGCCTTGTGAAAATGGAACCAATACCTAGTACAATTTTTAAATAATAATACACTGTCAGGTATGCCTCCTCATTTTCCTAAATTATAATTTGATGCCATTGTTACGTTATTAAAAAACATAAATATAAATAAAAATTTATGTAATGGCGTTCCCCTAATTACAAGACATCTTTATGACAACTGTGTTAATGCGAAAGTTCTTACTAGTAATGCTATTGGAGACAGTGTACTTATTCCAAGGTCGCAACATGACCTTCTGATCCAGGTATGCCTTCCATTCAGGCTGTCTTATGCTATGACGATTAGTAAAGCGCAGATTAAACCTTTACACATGGTCAGTTGTATGTTGCTTTTTATAGAGCAAGAGTATTTGCAGGTATTCAGGTCGTTGTTGTTTCTTTAGCCAAACAAGGATTTTTTAATCAGAAATGTTATTTACTGACAAGTTCTTACCTGATTATTCAAAGCATTTATAAATATATGTAAATTTAACTTTTGTGCAATTTGAAAATCATCCTCAAATCTTTCATATCTGCAAATTACTAGAAGTTGTATTTATTATCCACCATGTTGTATAGTGTGACACATTGTGCAATTAAAAAATCGGAAGTATATCTTTATACTTGCCAGGTATACCTCTGATGCTGGCCTGACCTTATGTTATGCAAAACGCGAGTAGTCATTATATAACACAATTTTCAAAAATATAGGGCGTGTCAGAAAACGATAGTGATGGTGTATTAAACGTCACATACGTGTATATGGACGTGTCAGAGAACAATAGTGCTGACAGTGCAACTAATGTGTGTGGATATTTAATTTTCATGTCCAAAGTTCATTAAACAAATGTTTCACTATCTTGAGTTATTGTATTCCATTGAACTTCAAAGTAATGTAAAGATGCATATTATGTGTTGCGTTAGACAGGCCAAACATTTTATAACATGACATGGTTTTCTGCATTTTTTAAAAGGAGCTTATTGATTTAAAGAATGTCAATTTGTGTAATTCATAGATAATTGTCACATAAAAGTACTTCCCCAGAATTGTTACTTCCACACGTCACTGTTGATTATTTTAAATAAAAAAACTATACAAAATGATATATTCTTTTTCAGGGAATTAACACTAATTTATGTCCAAGATGATGGATGTCAAAAATAATATCGCCAATTGTTCCAATGTTTGCATTGCCACTCATGAGTGATTTCCATAAAGGGGGATTTTCAAGAAAGGAATTGTGAAGGGCGAATTTGGCGGCAAATTAGCTGCAAAATAAGTTTTTGATTTTCACGTGAAAAAAAAAACATGTGGCGAATTTAAAATACTGAATGTAAGCACTTTTGGGGGTTTTAAAAACCAGACAGCTATTTTGAGTTCTTTTTGAGTTTTTCTAAGAATAAACATTGAATATTGCGTTCTGATTGATTAAATGTTTATGGCGAAATATTTTGCCGCTAAAAAAGTAGGAACTGTTTCTACTTTTCGGTGAAGTGAATTGAAATGTAAACAAAACTGTACATGCCGTCCAATTTGCTTTGTGAAAGTCCCCTTTAAGAATAAAGCATTATTTTGATGTTCGACTTCTCCAATATACAGTATTTATAAAAGACTGAGGATATATATACAACTTTCTCGAAACTTATGATGTAATGTTTTATTTGACGTGAAAACAAGGCAGTGTTGTAGATAAAAAGAAATATAGCAGTAGCAAAATCACTATGGTCAAAGAATTACAAGTTATTACTGGTAGATTTGGATAAACCAATACCAATTATTAAAGAAATGGATTTTAAAAGTTCCTTGCATATCAATGAAAATATTGATTCAAGTTCTAGTTTTACTTCTGTCCGTTCTGTATCGCTGCAAGAAATGTTTCTTGTCACCATCAAAGATATCTAAGTGTTTGTGCCCGGCTGGTAAAAGTGGTTATTGTAACCATGTTATGGCATTATTGTTTGAGATAGCTGACTACTCACTTAGCAAACTTAAAGCTGTACCTGA